>NW_026988570.1:0-2400000 GCF_030222135.1 Aotus nancymaae | reverse complement strand
TTCCTTAACTTCAGTCTTCTTTTCCAAAATTGTTTTAGTTACTCTAGATCCTTTGCTTTTCTGTATAAGCTTTAGAATTATTTATTAAAACATCAATTTCTATTTTTTAAAGTCTGCTGATATTTTTATTACAATTGTATAAAATTTACAGATAAATTAGGGGAGAATTGATACCATAATGATACTGAGTGTTCTGTTCCATAAACAAAGGGTCTCCCTACATTTATTTATTTATTTCTTCTTATTTTTCTTGATAAATGTTCTGTGGTTTTCTTCATAAAAATTTTTTACTTAGATTTTCTCTAAATATGTAATGATTATTGTGCCACTGTAAATGGTAGTATTCTTTTAAATTATAATTTGTAATTTACAATTGCTTATTGCTAGCATATAGAAATACATTTGATTTCTACATATTGGTTTATATACTCTGATATTGCTAAACTTCTGATATTGTTTCTGTAGATTCTTTGGAATATTCTATGTAGACAATCATGTTGCCTGTGAATAAAGACAGTTGTTTCTTCTTTTCTAATCTGTAAATTGTTTTCCTCTCTCACCTTATTGTATTTGCTGGGCCTCCAGTACAATGTGGATTGAGTGAAAATCTTTCCCTTGTTCTCAGTCTTAGGGGGAAAACATTTCACTTTTTTCCTTTTTTGTCAGAATTAAATTTTATTTCACATTGAAAGAAACTGTGAAAAAGATTTACATTTTCCCATATTATAGCACAACATTTTAATGAAATATTTGTTGCCATAAATAAGATCTTGTTAGTCTGAAAAACTGAAACAACAGTTTGTGTTCTTCAAGGGAAAGCAAAATGACTTAGCAAATAATGGTTTAAAAGTTTTAAACCCAAGCATAAACATATGGCTTCATTATTAATATCCTTTATAGCCCATTATGAAATTATTTCCATTATCAATTAGTACCTATTTACAAGGATACATTCCTAAAATCATTTTGATCAGTTGGAAAATGGCAGAAAAATTAACACAGTTCAGAAATATCGATCATACATTTTTGCTGCATATTAAACTGTGAGGTAACTATACCATACAAATACAGTTCTAGCTACTCTTTATTATCTACAAATTTGTTTTCAAATAATTTTTACTAGTAATCTCAAAAATTTGGCTATTTAAAAGCAAATGACTAAAACTTTTATGTTTGCACAAAATCATAATTTTTAAGTCATTTATGCTGATTTTAACAAATGAAAAATTTTAAAAATACATTTAGAATGTCAATTCTAATATTTAAAAAATAAAGAAAAATTAAAAATTAAGTCATTCATTCAAAAAAGTGAAATTTTAAAGTAAGTTCATTAGCAAATAAAGTAATGCAAATTTTCTAATAGATTGCTCATTTTCTACAATAGTTAGATTCAAAAATACATACTAATTAAGTAAACATAAACTCTATGCCACAAGGAGAATCATCTTAGAGATTAGTTTTGAGATCAGTCTTAAATATTTCAGAACATACTAGAATATGACCTATTTATTCTTTCAGTTGATTAAAGAAAAGCAAAACCACAGAATTATTTTAGTTAAATGGATTAAAAATTACTAAATAGGTCTAAATTTGGACTTAAAGTACAGTTTTTTTGAAATAAGTAATGTAGAAAGTTTTGAGTAGCATTTAGTCTCTTTATAAAGTATAAATACACTTCAAATGCCATGTGTCTGTAATTCAGGATGTCAAATTACAGCATGCATTGATAGTACACGTCTATAGCAGGGAGATAGTATTTAGTCCATTATGGATAGTAAAGGAAGAAAGAATATTTCTTGAGAGAAAAAAGAATATTAAATAGGAACATCAGGGAAAAGAAAAGCCTGGTACTCAAAATAAAAGGGCCATGAATTGAAGAGAGCAATATTACTCTTTACTGACATTTAAAAGCATTATCTCTGTTATTAGGAATAAAGTAATACTGTCTCATTCTTATTACATATTATAATCATGTACATTTGTGCTGCATGTGTATATATATATTTACACGCACACTCAACATGTATATTTATATGTATTTATTTATACACACACTATATGTAATATAGTACATATAGTGTGTGATTGTGTGTGTGTGTATATATATATATATTCTGAAACTGCATGATGACATGGTGATATTTTAGCAATTTAAAAAAAATCTTTTTATTTTATTTTACTTGTGCAGATACATGTGCAGTGGTACATGTGCAGAATGTGCAGGTTTTTTTTTTACATAGGTATACATATGCTATGGTGGTTTGCTGCACCTATCAATCAGTCATCTAGGTTTTAAGCCCTGCATGCATTATGTGTTTGTCTTAATGCTCTCCCTCCCCTTGTCCCCCATCCCTGGCAGTCCCTGGCGTGTAATGTTCCCCTCCCTGTGTCTATGTGTTCTCATTGTTCGACTCCCACTTTTGAGTGAGAACAGGTGGTGTTTGGTTTTCTTTTCCTGTGTTAGTTTGCTGAGGATGATGGCTTCCAGCTTCATCCATGTCCCTGCAAAGGATATGAATTCATTCTTTTTTATGGCTGCATAGTATTACATGGTGTTTATGTACCACATTTTCTTTATCCAGTCTGTCATTGATGGGCATTTGGGTTGGTGCCATGTCTTTGCTATTGTAAATAGTGCTATAATAAATATACATATGCATGTGTCCTAATAGTAGAATGATTTATATTCCTTTGGGTATATTCCTAGTAATGGGATTGCTGGGTCAAATGGTATTTCTGGTTCTAGACCCTTGAGGAATCACCACAATATCTTCCACAATGGTTGAACTAATTTACATTTCCACCAACAGTGTGAAAGCATTCCTATTCCTCCATAGCCTCACCAGCATCTATTGTTTCTTGACTTTTTAATAATCACCATTCTGACTGGCATGAGATGCTATCTCATTGTAGTTTTGATTTGCATTTCTCTAATGATTAGTGATGATGAGGTTTTTTTTGTATGTTTATTGGCCACATAAATGCCTTTTTTTGAGAAGTGTTCATATCCTTTGCCCACTTTCTGTGGGGTTTTTTCTTGTAAATTTGTTTAAAAATCCTTGTAGATTCTGGATATTAGACCTTTTTCAGATGGGTAGATTGCAATTTTTTTTCTCTCATTCTGTAGGTTGCCTGTTCATGCTGATGCTAGTTTCTTTTGCTGTGCAGAACTTTAGTTTAATTAGATCCCATTTGTCAATTTTGGCTTTTGTTACAATTGCTTTTGGTGTTTTCATCATGAAGTATTTGCCCATGCCTGTGTCCTGAATGGTACTAGGTTTTCTTCTAGGATTTTTATGATGTAGCGTTTTACATTTAAATCTTTAATCCATCTTGAGTTGGTTTTTGTATAAGGTGTAAGAAAGGGATCCAGTTTCAGTTTTCTGTATATGGCTAGCCAGTTTTCCCAGCACCATTTATTAAATAGGGAATCTCTTCCTCATTACTTGTTTTTGTCAGGTTTGTTAAGATCAGGTGGTTGTAGATGTGCTATTTCTGAGTTCTCTGCTCTGTTCCATTGGTCTATATGCCTGTTTGGTACCAGTATCATGCTGTTTTGGTTACTGTAGCCTTTGTAGTATAGTTTGAAGTCAGATAGCTTGATGCCTCCAGCTTTGTTCTTTTTGCTTAAGATTGTCTTGGCTATACAGGCTCTTTTTTGGTTCCACATGAAATTTAAAATAGTTTTTTTTTTTTTTTTTTTTTTTTTTCTGTATGATGAAAGCCTGGCTGATGAAGAGACTTGGCTTCTGCCCTTGGGGTTGTCATCACTTCTAAGAGGAAAACCTCTTTGGAGGATAAGGGAGTCCCCTTCACATTGCTGTTCATTGTAAAAGTGGTTAGTTATGGTTTTCTTTTTCTTTTTTTTTTTTTTTAGGAATGTCATAAATAACCAAACTCAAGGGCCTCCTTGAATTTGCTATGTATTGATTTTTTTTTTTTTTTTTTTTTTAAAGAGAAAGAGAGAGAGAATAGGAAGGAGGAAAAAGGAAGAGAAAGAGAGAGAGAGAATGGGGAGGAGGGAGAAGGAAAAGAAAGAGGGAGAGAGAATGGGAGTATTGCTTTCTTGCCCAGGCTAGAATGCAATTTAGTAATGGGTATTGAAAACCTCTTTTATACTGATAATTATACTTAATGATGTAGTCAGGAAGGAATAAGGGAAGAAGATAACAAACAAACAGCCAACCAATATTTAATTTAAACCTATGAAATGCTATGCGATTATTGAGGAGTGATTTACTTCCAACTATATAGTCACCCTTGGAATAGGTGTGAGGTGGTAATGTATGTTCTGTGTATTTGAAGTGGAGAGCTCTACAAATGTCCATTAAGTTTACTTGTTCCAGGTCCGAGTCCAAGTTCTGAACATCCCCGTCAATCTTCTATCTCGTTGATCTATAGAATCGTTGGCTCTTCCTGTTGCATTGATCCTTTTGCCATTACGTAATGTCATTCCTCGCCTCTTTTGATCTTTGTTGCTTTAAAGTCTACTTTATCAGAGGCGAGAATTGCATCTCCTGCTTTTTGTTTATTAGTTTATTTTTACTCTCTGTTTGATTGGTAAATCTTCGTCCTTCTCTCTGAGTCTTTGTGTATTGTTGCATGTAAGATGGGCCCGGATGCAGCATACCGATGGGTTTTGGCTTTTTATCCAATTAAAATATATATAAGTTTAATACCGGCGTTTGATGCTAGCTGGCTGTTTTGCCCATTAGTTGATGCAAATTTTTTATTGTGTTAAAGTTCTTTGCTTTTTGATATATTTTTGGAAAGGCTAATATTGGTTGTTCCTTTATATGTATAGTGCTTCTTTCAGAAGCTCTTGTAAAGCAGGCCTGGTGGTGGTGAAGTCTCTAAGTACTTGTTTGTTCGCAAAAGATTTAGTTTTTCCTTCGCTCATAAAGCTTAGTTTGGCTGGATAGGAAATTCTGGGCTGAAAGTTCTTTTCTTTAAGGATGTTAAATATTGGTCCCCACTCTTTTCTGGCTTGTAGGGTTTCTGCTGAGAGATCTGCTGTAAGTCTGATAGATTTCCCTTTATGGGTAACCCGACCTTTCTCTCTGGCTGCCCTTAGTATTTTCTCCTTCATTTCAACCCTAATAAATCTGGCGATTATGTGCCTTGGGGTTGGTCTTCTTGAAGAATATCTTTGTGGTGTTCTCTGTATTACCTGGAGTTGAATATTACCCTGCCTTGCCAGGTTGGGAAAATTTTCCTGAATGATATCCTGAAGAGTATTTTCCAACTTGGATTCATTCTCTTCATCACATTCAGGTACACCTATCAAATGTAAATTAGGTCTTTTCACATAGTCCCATATTTCCTGGAGACTTTGCTCATTCCTTTTCATCCTTTTTTCTGCATTCTTGTCTTCTCGTTTCATTTCACTGAGCTGGTCCTCGACTTCTGATATCCTTCCTTCTGCTTGATCAATTCAACTGTTTAAACTTGTGCATGCTTCGCGAAGTTCTCGTGTTGTGTTTTTCAGCTCCATCAATTCACTTATATTCTTCTCTAAATTGTCCATTCTCGTTAACATTTCGTCAAACCTTTTTTCAAGGTTCTTAGTTTCTTTGCATTGGGTTAGAACAAGTTCTTTTAATTCACAGAAGTTTCTTATCACCCACGTTTTGAAACCTGCTGCTGTTATTGGAACACACGTGTAATCTATTAAGCCTTGTTCCGTTACTGATGAGGAATTGCAATCCCCTGTAGAGGGAGAGGCATTCTGATTTTGAGTATTCTGTACCTTTTTACGCTGGTTTCTTCCCTTCATTATATATTTGTCCGTCTGTCGTCTTTATAATTACCGACTTTCTAACTGGGTCTCTGACGTCCAACTTGTTGATTCCCTGCGCCGAAATCTGAGCAATCCACTGAGCCGGCCAAAACAGCGGAGTTAAGATTGATGGTGCTTTTCTGCCCGGAATCTCCGGACTCTGCACCAAGAACTGGCGTGCTAAGGCACCAGCAAAACCGCCACGCCGGCCACAAGAGTCGCCCTGGCGACCCGTGGAGCTCCTCCACTGGGAATCTCCTGGTCCGTGAGCAACTAATATGCGTCTGAAAGTGTGGCGTCCTCTCGTTCTTTGCGCTTTCACTGGGAGGTACGTGCCCGAGCTGCTAATCATCAGCCATCTTGGATCTCTCTCCAAGTATAGTTCTAAAATAGTTTTTTCTATTTCTGTGAAGCAAGTCAATGGTACCTTGATGGGGATAGCATTGAATCTATAAATTACTTTGGGCATTATGCCCATTTTCACGATATTGATTCTTCCTATCTATGAGAATGAAATGTTTTTCCATTTGTTTGTGTCTTCTTTTATTTTCTTGAAGAGTGGTTTGTATTTCTCCATGAAGAGGTCCTTCATGTTGCTTGTAAGCTGTATTCTTAGGTATTTTATTCCCTTTGCAGCAGTTGTGAATGGGAGTTCATTTATGATTTGGCTCTCTGCTTGTCTATTATTGGTGTATAGAAATGCTTGTGATCTTTACACATTGATTTTGTATCCTGAAACTTTGCTGAAGTTGCTTATCAGTTTAAAAAGTTTTTGGGCTGAGAAAATGGGGTTTACCATATATAGAATCATGCCATCTGCAAACAGCGACAATTTGTCTTCTTCTCTTCCTATTTGAATACCCTTTATTCCTTTCTCTTGCCTGACTGCCCTGGCCAGAACTTCCAATACTATGTTGAATAAGAGTGGTGAGAGACAGCATCTTTGTCTTGTGCCAGTTTTCAAAGGGAACACTTCCAGCTTTTGCCCATTCAGTATAATATTGGCTATGGGTTTGTCATACATAATTCTTAATATTCTGAGACATGTTCCATCAACCCTAATTTATTGAGTTTTTAACCTGAAGGGATGTTGAATTTTATCAAAGGCCTATTCTATATCTATTGAGATAATCACGTGGTTTTTGTCATTGGTTCTGTTTATGTGATGGGTTATGTTTATTGATTTGCATATGTTGACCCAGCCTTGCATCCCAGGGATGAAGCCAACTTGCTTGCAGTGGATAAGCTTTTTAATGTGCTGCTGGATTCAGTTTGCTAGTATTTTATTGAGGATTTTCGCATCAATATTCATCAGGGATACTGGCCTGAAGTTTTCTTTTTTGTTGTGTCTCTGCCAGGTTTTGGTATCAGGATGATGCTGGCCTCATAAAATGAGTTAGGGAATAGTCCCTCCTTTTCAATTGTTTGGGATAGTTTCAGAAGAAATGGTACCAGCTCCTCTTTGTACGTCCGGTAAAATTTGGCTGTGAATCCGCCTGGTCCTAGGCTTTTTTTGGTTGGTAGGCTATTAATTACTGCCTGAACTTCAGAACTTGTTATTGGTCTATTTAGCGATTCAACTTCTTCCTGGATTAGTCTAGGGAGGATGTATGTTTCCAGGAATTTATTAATTTCTTCTAGATTTTCTAGTTTTTTTGTGTAGAGGTGTCTATAGTATTCTCTGATAGTAGTTTGTATTTCTGTGGGATCAATGGTGATATCTCCTTATTATTTTTTATTATGTCTATTTGATTCTTCTCTCTTTTATTCTTGATTAGTGTAGCTAGCAGTCTATCTATTTTGTTAATTTTATCAAAAAACAGCTCCCGGATTCATTGTTTTCTTGAAGGGGTTTTCATGGTCACTATATGGTGACATTTTAGCAATTTTAGAATAAATCCATAGACTCACAGCATGCATAAATCATTTATATCTTAATGGCTCATGTAATCATTTTATTTTATTTTATCTTTTTTAGAGATAGGGTCTTGCTCTGTTGCCCAGGTTGAAAGGCGGTGTCAATCATAGCTCACTATAGCCCTGGACTCCTGGGCGCAAGTGATTCTTCTGCCTCAGCCTCTTGGGTAGTCAAGACTACAGGCGTGCACCATCACACCCTAATAAATTTTTAACTTTTTGTAAAGACAAGGTCATACTGTGTTGCCCAGGCTGGTCTTAAACTCCTGACCTCAAGTGATCCTCTCACCTCTCAAAGCACTGGAATTACAGGCTTTAGCCACCATGCCTGGCCTTAACTGCGCATTTAAACCTGAACAAACGTTCATTAAGCATATTAGTAATTTTTTTTTTTTTTTTTTGAGATGGAGTCTCGCTCTGTCACCCAGGCTGGAGGGCAGTGGCGCAATCTCAGCTCACTGCAACCTCTGCCTTCCAGGTTCAAGCAATTCTCCTGCCTCAGCCTCCTGAGTAGTTGGGATTACAGGTGCGCACCACCACTCCCAGCTAATTTTTGTATTTTTTGGTAGAGATGGGTTTTCACCACGTTGGCCAGGAAGGTCTCGAACTCCTTACCTCAAGTGATCTGCCCGCCTTGGCCTCCCAAAGTACTGGGATTACAGGCTGTAAGCCACTACACCCAGCTGCATACTAATAATGTTCAAGTGATGTAATTAAAAAATTTGGTTGCAGTGTTTTATTATGCTGCACAATTACATTTGAGAAAAGGAGGCTAGCTTTTATTATTAATTATTAAAATTAGTGAAATAGCTTCATTTATTTTAATGCTGATATATTCTACCATATATTTGTGTATAGAAAATATAGAAACTTACAAGATCCTAATTGGTTAGTTCATGCCATTTGCATGTATTTGAAAAACATTTTAACATGCAAACATAAGCAGTTTCAAGACCTGGCTGGGGGAAAGGTTTATACTCTACTACAATGATGCTGGTGTATTTCTACAGAAGGCCTTTTTAGTGAAATCAGTCAACAGGAGGTAGGAGTTTATCAATGAATTGCTTGATAGCCATCATTTCCTGGTGACAAGCTATGCATCATGCCTATGAAGGTTTTGAAGTTTACACTGGCTGGATTTACCAATGCTGTAAGATTTTCAACAGTAAGTAAATCAAACATGAGTGAAACTAAAGGGTCACAATCTCTACAGCAGTGGAGAATAGAAATATCTTTGTTTGTGCCACAATGGGACCCTGTAGAAATGGATCGCAAAGTGGAAGCCAGCAACTGAGTGCAGTGACATGGTGCCGGGTTCTGCTGTGTGGTAAGAGAAGTATATAAAGACAAGAGCTCCTCCTGGAGAAAATCCTCCTAAAACAGTTCTGTTAGAAGAAATGCTGTTCTTCACCTCTTGATTTATCAAAGCTTTTACATTTTTTACTGCCTGTTTAATTCCAGGTTCACCCTTCCATGAATCCAGCAAAAGCCGTAAAATATCAAACTAAGAGGCCACAGCCAGGCTCATATTTAATGTAGTAGGCATAACTGTTACATAACTGGAGCATGCAAGCAGATATGTTAATATGTGAACTTATACTTGTAAAGGTTTCTATCCATCCATGCTTTGTGTCTCCCAATCTATGAAGGCAAATCATCTTAATTTAAGACCCTCCCCACTGATGCCCATCCCTCTAATCTGGGACTGGGCAGCTGGAGGTCCAGAGGGTCCCATCGGCCACATTCTGTCCCCAAGTGCAGGGGGCCCTAAGAAAAGGAAGGCTGTGATGCCCACACCTTCCCCACACAGCACAGGCCCAGTCTACTGGACCATCCATAGCCTACCCCGGGCAGGGCAGAGCTTCAATTTTTCAATAGTAAGTATGATTTTAGGCCTGGGAATTTTACAGATGCAGTTTAACAAATACTGCATGTTCTCACTTGTAAGTGGGCGCTAAATGATGAGAACACATGGACACATAGAAGAGAACAACACACACTGGGGCCTATTGGAGGGTGGAGGGTTGGAGTTGGGAGAGGATCAGGAAAAACAACTAATGGATACTAGGCTTAATACCTGGGTGATGAAATAATCTGTACAACAAATCCCCACGACATGCATTTACTTATGTAACAAGCCTGCACATCCTGCACATGTACCTTGGAACTTAAAAGTTTAAAAATAAATTAAAAACAAAATTTTTTAATGCAGATTAAGAAAGTTTTCTTTTATCCTTAGTTTTCTGAGAGTGTTTACCCTAAAAGGAGGTTACATTTGGTACATGCTTTTAGCATTTATTCAGATGATCATATGAATTTTCTCCTTTAGTCTATAGATATCATGAATTACACTGATTCAATTTCAAATGTTGAATCAAACTTAAATTCCTGGGATAAATTGCACTTTGTCATTATGCATTATGCTTTCTTTTATTGTTTCCTTTATTACTGTTATCTGTGGTCAATTTTATTGATTTCTGCTTTTTAAAAATTTATTTGAGACAGAGTCTTGCTCTGTTGCCCAGGCTGGAGTGATCTCGGCTCACTGCAACATCCTCCTCCTGGGTTCAAGCAATTCTCCTGCCTTAGCCTCCTGAGTAGCTGGGAATATAGGCGTGTACCAACATGCTCGGCTGATTTCTGCTTTTATCTTTGGTATTTTTTTCTTTCTACT
Organism: Aotus nancymaae; assembly: GCF_030222135.1. Taxonomy (NCBI): domain Eukaryota; kingdom Metazoa; phylum Chordata; class Mammalia; order Primates; family Aotidae; genus Aotus; species Aotus nancymaae. The sequence goes on along the minus strand of NW_026988570.1, from coordinate 2,389,630 downwards.
TGCTTTAATTTGCTCTTTTTTCCCCCTAGTTTCCTAAGGTGGAAGCTTAGATTATTAATTCAAGTACTTTCTGTTTTATAATATATTTAATGCTACACATTTCCCCTAATGACTAATTTAACTACATACTGCAAATTTTGATATCCTGTGTTTTTATTTTCATTCAATTAGTAATATTTTCCATTTTTCCTCGTAGATTTCTTTTCAAACCACAGGTCATTTATAACTATGTGATTTAACTTTCAAATATTTGGAAATTTTCCAGATTTTTTTGCTTTATGCATTTGAAACTATGTTGTTAGAATCATGCTAACTTAGAAGTTACATCTTCCTGGTTGATTAATTCTATCATTACAAAATATCCCTCTAGTTCTGGTGGTTCTTATTTTACACTATATTATTTCTTATATTAATGAAGCTAAAATGTCTGTCTTTTGGTTTTCATTTATACAGGATATTTTTCCATCCTTTTACTTTCAACCTCCTTATATTTATGATGTTTCTCTTGTAAGCAACAAATAATTGTAGTTGTCTGCTAATCCAGTCTGAAAACATAATTGAGATGTTTTGCCTATTTTTACTGTTAACTATTGATATATTTGGCTTTAAATCTATCATCTTACTGTTTGTTTTTCATTCATTCCATCTCTTCTATCTTCCTTTTGCTTCTTATTCTTTCATTTGAAATGAATATTTTTATTATTCTATTTACTCTATTAGCTTATTAATTATATGTTTATCTACTTTTAGTATTTTCTTTTTTTCAAGACAAGGTCTCACTTTGTCACCCAGGCTGGAGTGCAGTGGTGCAATCTCAGTTCACTGTAGCCTCGACCTCCCAGGTTCAAACAATCCTTCTGCCTCAACCTCCAAATAGCTGGGACTACAGGTGCACAGCACCATGCCCAGCTAGTTTTTTCATTTTTTGTAGAGATGGGATTTCACCATGTTCCCCAGGCTGGTCTCAAACTTTTGAGCTCAAGTGATCTGCCTACCTCAGCCTCCCAAAGTGCTAGGATTACAGGTATGAGTCACTGCTCCCAGCCAACTTTTACTATTTTTTTCTAAAGGCTATAACAATCACCTTTAACTTAAAGAATGGCATGTATAAATTCTTCGATCACCTTCCAGATAATGCAAGAACTTTGGAATACAAATATAAAAAAACTTAATCCCTCCCACCTTTTGTGCCTCCATTGTCCATTTAAATTATATAGGGGTGTGTGTGTGTATACACACACATATATGTATATACACAAAACTGTTTTTATATAAGTTTAATTCCACAAATCATTATCGATGTAACTTTACGCAGCCAATCTTCATCAAGATTTACCCTCAAATTTGCCTTTTCATGCCTCCTTCTATCTTTTCTTTGCTTCCAAGTAGAATCATTTTGCATCTGCCTAAAAATTCCATTCAGTATTTTCTTTGGTGCAAATATGTTGCTAAAAAAACTCTCAGCTATAATTTGTGTAAACATATCTTTATTTTGCTTTTACTTTTTAAGGATCATTTGCAAGGCACAGAATTCTAGAATGGCAGTTATTTTCTTTCAATATTCTTTTGGCTTCTCTAGTGCTTCTGCTGAGAAGTCAGCCAAAGTGTACTTTGGCTTCTTTCATAGTAATATGCCTTTTTGTTTTTCTTTTGGCTGCTATTAGGATTTTCTCCTTTACTTTGTCTGTCATTTTATGTGCTATACCTAGGTGAGTTTCTATTTGTATCGATCCATCTTGGGTTCATAGAGCCTCTCAAATCTGTGATTTGATGTGTTTTTATCAGGTTTGGAAAACTATTGGCTATTATATTTTTAAATATTGCTTTTGTCCCATTATTTTTCTCATCTACTTTTCAGGCCTCAATATGTTAGATACTTTTAGTGTTTTATACATACTTTTTGCTCATTTCAGACTTTTCTTTTTATCTCTTTATGTTTTAGTCTGGGCATTTCATTCTGGTCTATCTTCCTGTTCATTTATGCCTACTCCGTTGTGAAACCCATTCATTGACTTATTAAATTCATTTGTTTTATTTTAAAATTCTAGAATTTCCATATGTTTCATTTTTATGCTTTCTGGCCAGGGGTGGGTGGCAAGGACAGGGTGGCTCACAGGCTTGTGTGGGTTGGGCTTGGCCCTGTGCTGCCTCAGGATGTAAAGTGTAACAAGGGGGCCGGGATGGGCAGAGTGCACCTGTAGGTGCCTGCGTCCCCCAGCTCCCCCCGCAGCTGGCTCCACAGTGGTCCACGCCGGTTGCCAAGTTCGGGTTCCAGACCAAAGACTGCGTATTCTTCACTGCTTATTGTGGTCCAGACACTGCCAGCTTTACTGCACCCGCCAGAGCAGCCTTGGCCCTGTGGAGGAGCTGGGGACTGCCCCTCAGCCATACTTGCAGCTGTTCCTGGAGGAGCTACCCGGGGTTGTGGCAGCACTGCCAGATGGTATGAAACCAGATCCTAATCCTTATGATTTTCTAGGGGAATTGGTGATATCTGCAGCTATTGTTGGAGTTTTTGCTATTCTCTTTTTGTGGAGAAGTTTTAGATCGGTTAGGAGTCTTGTTTATATGAGAAGAGAGAAAAAACTTGCTGTAACACTTTCTGGACTAATTGAAGAAAAATGTAAACTACTTGAAAAATTTTGCCTTGTTCAAAGAGAGTATGAAGGCTATGAAGTAGAGTCATCTTTAAAGGATGCCAGCTACGAGAAGGAGGCAATAGAAGCATAAAGTTTGGAGGAAGCTGTGAAAAGCTGACAGGTCTAATTCTAAACTTGAGGATAAAATACTCTGTCTAGTAAAAGAGTTAAAAGAAAAGAAATCTAAACATTCTGAACAAGATGAGTTGATGGCAGATATTTCAAAAAGGATACAGTCTCTAGAAGATGAGTCAAAATCCCTCAAATCACGAGTAGCTGAAGCCAAAATGAGTTTCAAGATATTTCAAATGAATGAAAAATGACTGAAGATAGCAACGAATAGCTTTGAATGAAAATTTGCATCTTCGGGAAAGCCAGAAACAGCTTTTGCAAGAAGCTGAAGTATGTAAAGAACAAGTGAGTGAATTTAATAAACAGAAAATAAACTTGAAGACTTCAAAGTACATGCAGAATAAATTATAAATGATAAAGAAAATTACATCAAGACTCTGAACACTTGCTAAAGATGAAAGATCGGGCTACTATGCTTGGAGAAAATATAATGGATGATAATAACTTGGAATTAGAAATGAACAATGAATCAGAAAATGGTGTTTACTTAAGTAATCCTCTAAAAGGAGTTTTGAAGAAACTCATTCATGCTGCCAAGTTAATTGCTTCTTTCAAAATCTTAAAAGGAGAAAGAAACCAAATTTAGATTCAGTTATCATAAATTGATAAAACAAAGGAAGAGCTTAGAGAACATATTACAAATCTTCAGACCGAACAAGCATCATTGCAGTCAGAAAACGCACATTTTGAAAATATGAATCAGAAGCTTCAACAGAAACTTAAAGCAATGACTGAATTATATCAAGAAAATGCAATGAAACTTTACAGGAAATTTTCAGTAGAGGAAAATTATCAGTTACAGAAAGAAGAGAAACTTTCTAAAGTAGACGAAAAGATCAGCCACGCCACTGAAGAGCTGGAGACATATAGAAAGTGAGCCAAAGATCTTGAAGAAGAATTGCCACTTTCATACAGCTTCAACACTGATCAACTCATGGTCAACCATGTTCCATTTGTATGCCTCCTCACCCCTCATCATTTGTTGCATAACATCTCTAAAAAGATATGTTCATCTCTAAAAAGTAAAAATTCTTCATAAAATGTAACACCACCACCATTATCACATCTAAAAAAGGTAATAATCCTTTAGAATTATCAAATATCCAGTTAGTTCAATTTTCTCTGTCACATAATTAGTGTTTTTTTTTTTTACAATTTTTTTTTTTGTTCAAACTAATATCCAAATTGAAATTGGTCAGTATGTCTTTTAAATCTCTTGAGGCTGGCTCATGCTTGTAATCCAAGCCCTTTGGGAGGTTGAGGCAGGAGAATTACTTGAGGCCAGGAATTCAAGACCAGCCTGGGCAACACAGTGAAACCCTAAGTGCATACATGTATGCTACACCTTGTTAAGCTGCTTTCCTCAAAGGCTGTACAGGCACCTGATACACGGGAGCAGTGAGTATGCCTGCTTCATCACAACTTCCTCAAGACTGACTGTTGTGATTTTTAAAACTTTTTGTGATACCTTATGTCCTTTGCAATTACTTTGAAGTTAACATTCCTCATTTGTTTGAGTTACTTGTATTTCCTCTCTCATTCACCTCCTCTGCTCATTTGTCAGATCTTAATGTTCTTGCATATTAAGACTATTCCTTGACACCTATTTCGCTTGAGTTCATGGAGGCAATAATAAACTCCACTGAAAGAAGGCTCAAAGGAAATGAGCTTGGAAAGTGGAGAAGAGGAACGGGCCTCAGAGTTGGGTTGGAAATGGTTACTGATATAAGTTTAGATTGGGAGATGAGGTGAGTTAGTGAGTTGTTCGGGTAGGATGCTGAGGTGTCCGGTGGGAGTGACGATTGGAGGAAGGGGCGCTTAGTTGATAGTCACGAATTTTGGGAGGTTTCACCGTTGGCTGAGGGTTGAATTGGGAGCAGGAGGGGTTTGAAGCCGGGTTTGGTGCTGGAATGCTAAGGGGTAAGGAAGCGTTACAACCTGGGAAGGTAAGTGGGTTGGGGCCAAGCTCCCAGGATTAGGTGGGGCACGGTGAGGAAGCCGTAATGCGCGCAGCTGCGTCCTCCTATCGTCCGCCCCAGGCCCCTCTACACAGCCTGACCCTACCTGTTGCTTCAGCTCCTGATTGCGGCGCCTCAGCGCCTGGAGGGAATCGCGCTGCCGCCTCGCTAGCATCTCCCTTGCCCCGACCGCGCCAGCATCTCCCTTGCCCCGACCGCGCCAGTTGCCAGGGAAACCAAGCGGCGGCGCCGGAAGGTGACGCCATCGCCGTGCGCCCGCCTCCCAGCCCCGCCCCGCCCGGGCAGGTCCAGGGAAGTGTCAAAATGGTTTCTTGTGGTGCTCATTCACGTCACCACGCAGGTCACGGCCGGGGGAGTCATTTTTCCTCGCCAATTCCTAAGGATAGGGGAACGTCCCCCGGCATCTGAAACTACATTCCCCACAATACATCAGTAATACCACCACCTTCTTGCTGGGGTACTGTTTTATGGCATTTGCTTTCTGATACCAATTTTGTAAGCTTATCTTAAGATACAATTCGAGCATCTTAAACTCTTACATTAACTGCAAGGATAGCTTTCCTATGGGATACATGGTTCTGTTGCATACTCTCAGTTCAAAAGGCAGCTTTTAATTATTTGCCATTTAGTCTACTGAAGTTTCATTGCATTCTAATATTGCACATTGTCCATTCTGAATTCTGTAAGGATAGTAATTCTGTCTGTTCTACAACAAATCTATGAGCAAATTATTAGTTCTCATTCCCAGTTTACATCAACTCTCAGGAAAGTTGTCATGTTTCCCCATGTGGGATTGCATCCCATGAATCTAATTCCCAAATTACTATACCAAAATAGGACTTGAATGAATGATAATGATTGGAGCTCACCTTCCAAATGATGGACCCCATTAATATAAATGAATGTTCTTCAGTACGACCACAGGCCAGGCTGAACCATCATTTATGTACTTTTTTCAAGTATAATATATACAAAATCTACAGACTTTAATTGTGCAGCTCTGAAAACCCTCCACCCCATAACAACACCCAGATTATGAAACAGAATATTATCTGCCCACTAATAGTCATCCTATGTTTCTAGTCTGCCTACCCCCACCCCCCAACACCCAAACTCCCAACCCTCTCACTTCCCCACCACATACCAAAGGTAGACAATATCCTAAGAGCACAAACTTATACTGCCTTTTTTTGTACTATATAATGAAATTATGTGGTGTGCGCTGGCTCCTCCTGTCCTTTAAACATCACATTTGTGAGATGCATCTATATTGCGTGGCTGTAGTCTGTTCACTCTAATGGCTATTTCACATATGATATATCCTAACATATTCATTGATTCTACTGTTGCTGGGTAAGTGGGCAGTTTCTAGCTTAGGGTTAGTAGAGTGCTGCTAAGAACATTCTGGTGCAAATCTGGCAAACATATGTATACCACTGCTGAGTCACAGGGCATGTTATATGTCAGTTTTAGTAGATATCGCCTGGTTTCCCAAAATGGTTGTACTAATTTATACCCTATCAGCAGTGTATGAGTTTTTGTTCCTTATATCCTTGGCAAGATTTGCTATTGTCTGTTTTGTTATAATTCATGTCTTATTTTAAATTAATTTCCCTATAATGGCTCATGACAATTAATGTTCACTTAAATAGCCAAACACAGGATTTCCATTAAAAATGTTTATAACAAATGACAAAATAAATGCTATAAAATATTTTTAAGTGGATTATTAAATCAGTGATTACAGGTGATAAGAGATGATCAAAACAAAGCAAGTTACTCTAAAAACAGCTATTATGAAATTCTCATTTTCAGTCTATAAATTAGAAAAAAATCATTCTGTATCTACTTATTTATAGGGATTTCCATATTTTAAATGGAAAAGTTACAACATCATGGATACAGTTTAATTGTATGTTGGCAAAAATAAACTAATAAACCCCCCTAAATATGTGTGAATAGGTGAAATATGAGGAAGGGTAAAAAAGAGTGTATTACTCATTCACCTCAGGTGTGAAAATGTTTGACTTTATAAATTTTTGCACCATACTGTTCCAGTTACAAGTATTCATTACTTGCAATTCCTGGATCAGCATCAACATCCCCTGGGAGCTTGTTAGAAATGCACATTCTCAGGCCCCACCACAGTCCTAGAGAATCAGAATCTGTATTTTAACGATACCCTAGTGTTTCATGTGCACATTCAGGTTTGAGAAGTGCCACTTAGGTATTCACTGTGCTATAAAGGATGTGATTACTTAGCTAATGATTTTTCACTAATGACTGTAATTTCAGGACAGTCACATTAATACTAGTCATTGCTCCTCCGTAGTTATACCTTGATGCCATTATAAAAACAAACATAACCTAAAACAAGAGAGGTCTACAGTAAGGTAGCCAAAAGAAACTAAAGCAAACCATGGCCAATGTTTCTCGTGAGAACAAGCTATTTCATAAAACTCATCATGATTTCTATCAGTGTGTTAAAATGAATAACAATTTTGTATTGCTTCCTCACAGGAGATACTGAAAAAGAATTTAACAGCTTCCAAGAGACTCATAATGTAGACAGAAGCAGTGGAACAAGATGACTCGGAATCAACAAAAAGATTATAGTAAAGAGAAGAGAGAACGTTTGCAGTTTCAGGCACTTTAAAGAAAATCCAGGCCAGGCCCAGTGGCTCACACCTGTAATCCCAGCACTTTGGGAAGCTGAGGGGGGGGTAGATCACCTGAGGTCAGGAGTTCAAGACCAGCCTGACCAACATGGTGAAACCTCATCTCTATTAAAAATACAGAGATAGCCAGGTACCAGGCATGGTGGAATGTGCGTGTAACTCAGCTACTCAAGAGGCTGAGGCAAGAGAATCACTTGAACCTGGGAGGCGGAGGTTGCAGTAAGCTGAGATTGCGCCACTGCACTCCAGCCTGGGCAACAGAGTGACACTCTGTCTAAAAAAAAAAAAAAGAAAGAAAGAAAGAAAAGAATCTACTTCAAATAAAAATGACAAATATATATGAGCACCTTAGTGCAAGGCAGTGTTTGGGCCTCTGGTACAAGATGTTTAACACGGCTCTCAAAGAGCTTCCAAGCTACAGTAATAGACTAGAAACATGAAAATCATATCAACCACTTACCACAGAAATGCTACCTGGTGTACAGAATTCCCTACCAAATGAACAGTTTATGATTAAATACACTGAGTTCTAAAGTAAGGTCATGCATTGAGTATGTCTACTAGACAGCTGAAAGAGTAAAGCTGGAATTGAAGAAAAGGATCAGATGGAGGGGGGTCGGCTTGGATGTGCTAGTTAAGCCAAGAGAATGGCTAGGGTAGTCACAGGAGAGGACAGAGCAGAGAACCAAGGACGAAAGTTTGAGGAACTTGAGAAAGGCAGCAATAGTAGCAGTTTGGAAACTTGATAAACTTTTGTATTACAGAAGCAAAGGAAGAATTTCAAGGGAGAAAGTGGCCTCATCATATACTCTTGAGGTAAAATGTGAGAATTCAGAGCTGTAGATATCAATGTTTCTGGAAGGTGCAGAGGGCAGATCACAACAGGCCAATGGGCAAAATATTTGGAAAGAATGTGACAGTGAACCACTTCTAACTGGCCAATGACAGCATCGACTAAAAGAAATTTTAAGTCAAATCTGTGCATTTGTTACCTAGGCATGGCGGCAGGCACCTGTAATCCCAGCTACTTGGGGAGGCTGAGGCACAAGAATCGCTTGAACCTAAGAGGCAGAGGTTGCAGTGAACTGACATTACACCACTGCACTCCAGCCTAGGGGACACAGTGAGACTCCGTCTCAAGAAAAAAAAAAAAAAAAAAAGAAAATGTGCATTTATAAATAGAAAGCAGGGCGAGACTGCAGATGCCAGAAAGAGATGATGTACTGGAGAACAAGGAAGGTCCTGAGGGAGATGCAGAATTCTGCAGAAGCCAAAGAGACAGCCTTGGAAGGGGCCTGAGTGTCTTCTCTCCTGGTAAAGGAAACCTAATGAGACAGAGCTTCAGAAACAGTTTTCAACCTCAGCTGAGCATCACAATCACCTGGAGAGCTTTAAAAATTCTAATACCCAGTCCATATTACAAATGAAATGAATCAAAATGTCTGAAGAGTGGCATGCAAGAATTAGTATTTTTAAAACTCTCCAGATGATTGTAATGGGCAGCCCTGTTGAAAACTACTGCTCTAGACAAAAGTATTAAGAAAGACCAAGGAATTCCCAGCTAATGGCCTTTAACTTCTCATATGGTTGATCTACTAGGAATGAAAGTTATCAAGTAAACTGGGAGTTTAAGGAACTCAGGTGCTAAAAAATGAGACACATTACAGTCACAGTAGAACCCATTTGTAGTGAGCCAAGTGAGAAAGGTGAAGTCTTTCTTTAAAGTTCAGTGGTGAAGGTAATGTACAAGCAGGGATGGAGTCTAATCTGACCAGGGAGCATCCAGGATGCCTTATGAGGTTAACTGGAAGAGTAACACAACTAATAGTCTCCAGAGTGGGCAGTTCTATAGGAGATGTAGAGGATGTCAGCTGTCCTAATGAGGTGGGTGTACCTCCTGAGACTAAACAGACCAAGTACAATGTAACATAGTTCAAGCCTGTTGATGACAAGGTCCAGAGAATGGCTGAAGCAATGTGGGATAGAGCAGGTGGTCTGGGAACCCCATCTGGGGGGAGAAAAGGAGGCAGGGTAGGGAAGTAAAAGTGGACCAAGACAGGTAGATGTCATGAGTAAATGACAGTGCCAAATGGAGGTGAGGGAATATGTAGTCAACAGTGTGTCATTTTCAAGTTATGACTGGCACTGACTCCTGGCTCCCAACTTTCCATTTCCAGTTGTGGCTAAAATAGAAGTACTGTCTCCACAGTATTTTTTTTTTGGCGGGGAGTGGGGGGTGGGAACTACCACGTTTAAGAGAGCAAAGGTAGAAAAGGTACAGAGGTAACGTTAAAGGTAACTGCCCACTACAGAACTGGGGAGTACAGTCACAGTGTAAAAAGGTAATAAGCAGAAAACTAGAAAATTAGGAGTGGCACAGAGTGGCTAGAGATCTCGTAATGATATAGACAGGAGTCAGAAGTAGCACATGCCCAGAAGCAGGTATACCTAGAGGAGAGACAGGAGAGGGGCATGACTGTGTCAGGGTAGTGCGCATAAGTAATGAGAAAGAATCAACATTGGAAGGACCAGATACACAAGGAACATCGCACAAGAATGGGGCCAAACAAGCAGAATTAGGCCAGTCACAACCCACATGCTTATTTGGGGGTAAGATGTCCCTCAAGGAACCTACCTTGTCTCAAAGAGTCTCAACTCTTGGAGCCTCAATGAGGGGCGGTCACTAGGAAGCTTCAGCAAACTGCAGCGCAGATAGGACTCAGCTCTAAGAACCAACATTTCAGTCCTTGACTACTACATTCACAGAATGAAAACAAAGTTGGAATAAGGCATAATAGCCCCAGTAAAATGGGGAGGTGCTTCATGTGGAAACAACTTTCCTATGTTAACATGGAGTTGAGACACAAAATTTTAATCTTTGTAGGAATGAGCAAGGGTGGTGTTCTAGAAACACTCCCTGCAAATCAAAAGAACCAGGCACTCACCCTTGATTTTTATATATAGGTAGGATTTATCACTAAGCTCTGTTCAGGAGGGTTTCTCCTTCACATGTGTATCCCATAATGACATATAAAAGAGAATTTTGCCAATAAAAACTTATACACTGACCAGGCACGGTGGCTCATGCCTGTAATCCCAGCACTTCAAGAGGCCGAGGGTATGGATCACCTAAGGTCAGGTGTTCAAGACCAGCCTGACCAACATGGAAAAACCCCGTTTTCGACTAAAAATACAAAAATTAGCTGGGCACGGTGGCACATGCCTGTAGTCCCAGCTACTTGGGATGCGGAGGCAGAAGAATCACTTGAACCCAGGAGGCAGAGGTTGCAGTGAACTGAGATTGAGCAACAGCACTCCAGCCTGGGCAACAGGAGCAAAACACTGTCTCAAAAACAAAACAAACAAACAACAACAACAACAAAAAAAACTTATACCCTGTACTTGGAATACACTGTTTTGTTTTGGGTTAAGACAAGGTCTCACTCCATCACCCAGGCTGGAGTGTAGTGGTGAGATCACGGCTCACTGCAACCTTGACCTCCTAGACTCAGGCGATCCTCCTACCTCAGCCTGTGGATTACAAATTAGCTGGGCCCACAGGTGTGCACCACCACAGCCAGCTACTTTGTAAGTTATTTGCAGAGACTAAGTCTCTCTATGTTGCCAAATCCTGGGCTCAAGTGATCTTCCCACATCAACCTCCCAAAGTGCTGGGATTACAGGCCTGAGCAGGGCCAGAGATTACACTGTTACTCTTGGAAGTTCAAAGGTCTTACAGACAGCACCCTTACCTCAGTTACGTTTACACATCCCTTTACTTTTCAACGAGTTCAGTTAAAGAACCCTTAATGATCCCATAGCTGAGTCTGCTTTGTGCCTGTACCAAAGAAGGGGCACAAGTTACATAATACATCTGCTCAAAAACACTAGTAAGTCAGTTTTGAAAACGCAGGTCTCTTGATGCAGTAAATTCCATGAAAACATACTTCCCCTTATTAAAAAAAAAAAAAAGCTTCAAAGATGTTTAATTTTTTTTTTCAAAAATAAAACTGATTCATAAAGTGCAAGAAGAAGTCATTTCTTTCCAGTAGTCTATATCCACTTTCATCAAACTGTTGGAAACAGAAAAGAGAAAAAAAATAGAAATATACGATCTGTAACTTCAAATTGTACTGTGGTATTAAACCATGAACCATAAGATCTGGTGTTAAAGACAAAACTGAGGCCTAGAGAGCGCTATGGACTGTCCACGGCACCACTGCTGGTCATGGCCAGGATGAGACTTGAGCCCAAAGCTTTCCTGCCTGTAATCATGATCACGCCTCTGTGTTGCCAGGAATGAAATCTGCACATCAGACAACCAGTAAAGGAACTGATGCAAATGTGGCCCCCAAGACCCTCCTGGGCCTGGCAGGGGCTGGCCTGTGATGATGTTCAGTAGAATGGAGAACAGGAACCTTTTCAAAATCACCATTCTGGCTCCTCTCCCTGAGACATCACCCCCACCCATTCCAGATCTGGTGATATTTAAAACCAAGGCCCTCCCAGAAGGCCCCCACCCCTGCCTGGTCTGGTCTGCACCACCCCACGCCTTGCCCCACACAACCCCACCTTGGACCTCAATGAGCCTGCAGGGCTGCTGGTGGCATGGACGTCCTTCATGCATCATCACCCCCTCCAATACCAGCAAGAGCACAGGGTTTCCTAGCAGCCTCCCTGGCCATTGACCACTATGTGTTTTTGATATGCAGCCAGCAGTCTCCTCAGAGGGCCCCTCAGTCAGGACAGTCTACAGGCTACTGCAGTCAGAGGGGATATTGTGCAGAGACTGCTATCATGGCTTCAGCTAAGCCTGCATCAGATGTTTAACCAGTCTTCCCTTTCATGCAATTCTAGGCTTGCCTGGCTTTCCTACTTTGGCCTCTCTCTGGAGTCCTGAGGATGGCTGAAATGGCTTCTATTGCAGACCTGAGGAACCAGTTTTCCTCGGCACTCTGATGCTGTCTGTGCTGGTATCTTCACCACAAGGCTCTCTGGGGTCTCACTCAGTATCAGACAGTTCAGCCAAGGGACCTGGGCCCCTCCTGACATGGGACTTCAGACCTGAACACCCACCCGGCCCCACTTAAAGAGCCACCACAAAACAAGCACAGGAACTGGGGTGCACGGGCGGGCGTGAGGTCAGGCCCGAGTGCACATGTTGATGGCCACAGCTGTGGCCCCTTGCAGGAAACACCACCGTAAGGGGAAGCCCGGGTCAGGGCAGGCCGTCTGTGAAGCGTGGCCGACCTCGAAGCGAGTAAAGAAAGATTTTCCTGCTATTCAGATGACTGCGGGCTGATGTCAGGCCTAAAGTCAGGTGAATGAAATTTATTCCTTCTTGATGGAAAAGCTGGACTCATGCCCCAGATATATATTCCTGGGGAGTCTTAATTTTTCTTCCAGCTTCACCAAGCTCAGTGGAGCTTACTTAAAGCAGGCTTTTCCTTCATGCAGAGACAGAGAAGGTCCAGAGAACAAAGTAGCCTGGGGCCCTGGGGAGGAGAAGGAGGCCATTCCAGAGCTTTGCTCTCCAGGTTCCTCTGTCCAAACCAATATATGGGAGAGTCAGGGCGGGGGAGGCAGAGATGGCTCCTGGAGGTCTGGCCTCATTGCCTCCAGACCGTGATGGAGAACATTACACCCTGTACAGACACAAGAGGATCAACACTCCTAGGTGAACTCAGCCAAGACATGCCGACCTTTGCCCACACAGGCCAGCCCTTAGCTGCTTCTCCAGCAGATGTATTTGCTCTGAACATCCCATTCTCCCTGGTCATCTCTCCTGCACAACGCCTGTGCTCCACCCTCATGATTAGCAGCACACATCTGGTATCCAGATGGGTGGGACCCCCTCTTAAGAAGGGCGTAGAAATATTCCCTGTGGATGGACACCTGGCACTCCTCGGCATCTAACCGGGAACCCTGGCCATATTATACCAATCATGGCTCAAGAAGCTCAGCTCCTGAAATTGTTACTCATTCCTGAGCCATGAGAGAATTAACAGTAGATAAATTCAAATCAGAGTCAGCTACCTTCATGACACCCGGAGCTTGGAAAGCCACAGCTAATCTCGAAGGGGTCAGTGCTGCCAGCATGACATTGAATCTTGCGCTTTTGTTCCTAATAGGAGAATGGTACTGGCCATCTGGAGCCACAGAACCAAACCTGTGGAAAAGAGAGGTGGGGTTTCACAAAAAAAAGACATAGCACCACTAGAAAAGAAGTCAGGTGGCTCCCATGTGCACACAGGGAAGTGATAGGATTTCCCCATCTTGGAACTTCCCCCTTGAGACAGAAAGCAGATAAGAACAGGGGGAGTCCCCTCCAAGAGATGCTGAGAAAGACTTGACTCATGGGAGGTAGTGGTTTCCTGAGACATTAAACCAGCACCAAAGCCTGACTGTGCAGACCGCACACTGACCCACTTTTTAAAAACTGAGATGTAATTCACATACCATAAATTTTTTCCCTTCAAAGTGTACAATTCAGTGGATTTTCTTATAGCCACAAAATTATACAACCATCACCATGATCCTATTCCAAATCATTTTATCACCCCAAAAAGAAACCCCACCCTACTAGCAGTCCCTCCTTATACTCCCCTCCCTCCAGCCCTTGGCAACCATTAACCTACTTTCTCTCTCTATGGTGCCTGTTCTGGGAAAAAATTCACATATCAGATGTGGTCTTGATGTCTGGCTTCTTTCACTTGGCATAATGTTTTCAGGGTTCGTCTGTATCATAGCATGTGTCAGTACTTCAATTCTTTTCATGGTTGAATAATATTCCATTGTATGGATATGCCATGTTTTCTTTCCTATTTCCTCAGTTGATGGATATTTGGATTATTTTCCCCTTTTTGCTATTGTGAATAATTATGCTATGGACATTTGTGTATAAGTTTTTGTGTGGATATGTATTTACAATTCTCTTGTACATAATGTTTTTACACATACCTAGGAATAGAATTGCTGGGTCATAAAATGATAACTTTACACTTCTGAGGAATGGCCAAACTGTTTTCCTAGTTGGTGCCACCATTTTGCAGCCCCACCAGCAATGTATAACTAACAGTCCTAGTTTCTCCATGCTCCCCAATACTTGTTATTGTCTGTCCCTTTAATAAAAGACATTGGCCGTGTGTGATGGCTCACATCTGTAATCCTAGCACTTTGGGAGGCCGAGGCAGGTGGATCACCTGAAGTCAGGAGTTCAAGACCAGCCTGGCCAACATGAAGAAACCCCGTCTCTACTAAAAATACAAAAATTAGCGAGGCATGGTGTTGCATGCCTATAATCCCAGCTACTCAGGAGGCCGAGGCAGAAGAATTGCTTGAATCTGGGATGCAGAGGTTGCAGTGAGCTGAGATCACACCACTGCACTCCAGCCTGGGAAACAGAGCAAGACTCCATCTCAAAAAAAAAAAAAAAAAAGACATCTTAGTAGGTACAGAGTGGCATTTGTGGTGGTTTCAATTTGTATCTTCCTAATGGCAGTGATGTTGAGCATCTTTTCAAATGCTTAGCAGTCATTTGTAAATCTTTAGATAAATGTCTATTCAGATTTTTACTCATTTCAAAATTGAGTTATTTGCCTTTTTATTTCTTGAGCTGTAATAGTTCTTTCTATATTCTGGATACTACAGCCTTATGATATTAATATATATGATTTACAAATATTTTCTCCCACTTTGTAGGTTTTCACTTTATTCATAGTGTTCTTCGATGCAAAAAAGTTTTTTATAACTTTGATGGAAGTCCAATTTATTTTTAATTTGGTTAGTTGTGCTTTTGGTGCCATATGTAATAGATTGTTTAAACCAAGGTCACAAAAATTTATACCTGTGTTTTCTTCTAAGCTCTTACATTTAGGTCTGTGATCCATTTTTAGTTGATTTTTGTATATGGTATGAAGTAAAGGTCCAGATTCACGCTTTTGCACATGGCTATCTAGTTTGTCCCAGCACCATTTGTGAAAAAGACTATTCTTTCCCCATTGAATTGTCTTGGCTTTGCAGTGGAATATTAATTGACAGTAATTGTAAGGATTTATTTCTAGACTCTTCATTCTATTCCAATGTCCATACATCTATCCTTATGCAAATACCACACTGTCTTGATTACTTTGTAGTAAGTTTTCAAATCACAGGTGTGAGTCCCTCCTACTTTGATCTTCTTTATCAAGATTATTTTGGCTATTCTGAGTTTCTTTTTCCATATAAATGCTGGTGGTCCTGAGGGGAGCTGGGGGGCTTTAGCACCCACCAGGATAACTGTGAAGATGCTTTTATTGTTTCCATTTTATTTCCTATCAATTCACAGGAGGAAAATGTTAAACAGAATTTGGTTAACTAAATTGCTTAAACCAAGGTCAAAAAAATTTATACCTGTATTTTATTCTAAGCGTTGTGTAGTTTTAGCTCTTACATTTAGGTCTGTAATTCATTTTGAGTTGAATTTTGTAAATGGTATGAAGTAAAGGTCCAACTTCATGCTTTTGCACATGGCTATCTAGTTTGTCCAAGCACCATTTGTCAAAAAGACTATTCTTTCCTCATTTAACTTAAAAAAAATCATTTTTTTCTTTTTCTTTTTGCATTCTTTTTTTTTTTTTTTTTTTTTTTGAGATGGAGTTTTGCTCTTGTTACCCAGGCTAGAGTGCAATGGCGTGATCTCGGCTCACCACAACCTCCACCACCTGGGTTCAGGCAATTCTCCTGCCTCAGCCTCCTGAGTAGCTGGGATTACAGGCACGCGCCACCATGCCCAGCTAATTTTTTGTATTTTTAGTAGAGACGGGGTTTCACCATGTTGACCAGGATGGTCTCGATCTCTTGACCTCGTGATCCACCCACCTCGGCCTCCCAAAGTGCTGGGATTACAGGCGTGAGCCACCGCGCCCGGCTCCTTTTGTTTTTAATTGACATATAACAATTATACATGATGGAGTACAGTGTGATGTTTTGATACATGTATATATTGTATAATAATACAATCAGGGTAATTGGCATATTCATCATCTGAAACATTTATTTTTTTTTGAAATGAGGACATTCAAAACTTGTAACTATTTTGAAAAATACAACGCATCACCTGTCCAGTATCACACCAGAACTTACTTCTTCAATCCAACTATAATAGTATCCATTCACCAACCTCTCCCTATCCCCTCTTCCTTCCTACCTTCCCCAGCCTATGGTAACCACTATTCTATCCTCTACTTCTTTATCCTCCATTTTTTTTAACTTTTATTTTAAGTTCAGCAGTACAAGTACAGGTTTGTTACACAGGTAAACTTGTGTCATGGGGTTTGTTGTACCAATCATTTTAAGACTTTTTCCCATACAATTTTCTTAAGCTTTTGGCATCCACTACAATATTTATCTACTGGTAACAAAAAAGAGTAAAGCATTCAAGGAAAATCCATAGGGAGGCAGGAAGACAGCTGGTTGTGTGCACGCTGATTGCTGGCTTCGTCACCGATTTAACATGACTATGGCTCAGGATTTTTATTGGATGTGTGAAATGCTGCTGAGAAAATTAAAGGTACTTGGTGTTTCTTAGCTTCTGTAAAGAACATCATTAACCCCTAGAGCTCCACTTCCAGAACACACCTGGAAGCTGAAAGTGCCTTATCCCCTACCACTCACAAAGGAAGCAATAGCACCCATCTGTTTATAATTAGCAGAAAAAAAAGGAAAAAACCTAAATGCCCAACAATAAGAAAGTGATTATATAACTCGTAAAGCATTTATTTAACAGTCTATCATCGTGGTACTAAAGATAATAATGCATGTGTGTTCCTAGCGTTAGATAAAAACATTTGCTATATAATGTTAAATGGAAATTACGGATTATTTTACAAATAGAATCTAGAAGTGGATCTTGTTTAGTAAAAATCTGACATCTCTTTAGACATATGGGCATAGAGAAAAGTCTGGAAAGTTGTATATTAAAGTGTAACAGTCATTCTGTCTGGACAATAGCATGTTGACTAATTTTACATTTTTTTCTATCTGCAGATCTATCTTTTCCAATTAGTTGTCAACAACCCTGTAAGGGTGGTTATGGGAAAACAGCCCAAACATGCAGCCCATGAGACCCAAGAACCAAGCCAACTTTGGAGATCAGTGAGATCATCTGCACCATAGACCTGAGTTAAGGCGAAACTACTCACTTGTCCAGCAGGTTCTCCCCGGGTATCCGAACCTTGTGAAATATTAAAATCCCATTGTCCACACCATGCAGACCTGGAAAGAATAGAAAGGGGGAATCTATGCGGCATCAGAAGTATTTTCCCTACCACTTCCCACATCTGTCTCCACTAAAATACAAAGCCCTTTATTTCACTTTCAGAATTGTTGGTGCTTTTTCCTTTTGGGTGGGCATGGGGATGTTGTTTCCTTGATGAGCTATGCCTGTTTCTCCCACCAGCCTGGACCCTTCCTCTCTAGCAAGAATGAGGAGAATGGAGAATGGGCTTTCCTTCTGTGCAGCCTGCGTGCTTTGGGGATATGGAGGATGCACACCTACCTCCCGAGCAGTGACTGTGATTAAGAAAGGGAGAGTTCCAAGCAACTGAAAGAATGGTAAGCTGAAGACAGAAGCAGGGAAGCAGGCTTGCTCTCCCCAGGAATGGGGAACAAGTGCCCAAATCCCTCCTCCCTCCCAGTGTTCTCTCATCCGCACACAGAGCAAATTGGTGACAGCAAATGCCTACAAGACAAGGGAAAATAGCCACAAGGACAGCAGGAAGTGGGAGAAGCAATGCGGGGGGCGGAGGTGGTCCTGAAATCTGGCAGACACATTTCCTAAAGACGCCTGCCAGAGTCTGGGGTCTTCTCTTTGGGAAAACTTACAGAGATCGAATCTAAGGGAAAACAATCTGTCTTTAGCAAATGTCTTTATTTAGAACTTCACCCCTTGACAAGGACATACTTGCATTTAGCAGCTTACAAGGACACCAGAGACTTTCTGCTGTTGCCAGTGTTTTCAATGTCTAGCACAACTTCACAGAGCTCGTCCTACTGCTCTGCTCTCAGCAATGTTTGACATGCAAGGCACTTTCAAGGAGCCCAGCCCAGCCAGGGCCTCGGTCACCCCTGGAAGAGACATCTAAAACCCTCACAAACCCACCTACAGCCATGCCTGCAGCTGTGGCAGTGGGCAGTAAGCACTAAGGGCCAGGATGGGACTGTCCCTTTCACCAAAGGATGGGCCACTTCTTCCCTCTTCTCTTCCTGCTTTTCCTTCTCTTTTTTTTTCTTCTCTCTCAGACTCCCTTCCTTGGCTTGGCTTGACCTTGACTATGAGTAGTCGTTGGAGCATACAGGCATGTCCTGATCTCACCAAGCACTATGGGTAAAATCGTATCCATGTGTTGAAAACCTAACCCTTATACCTGTGTATGTGACCTTATTTGAAGATAGAGTCTTTACAGATGTGGTCAAATTAAAATGAGGTCATTGGGGTGGGCTCTAATCTAAATGACTTCTGTCTTTGGTAAGATGGGGCGATTTGGAGACAGATACGCACAGAGGGAGAACACCAGGTTAACATGAAGACAACCATTTACCAGCCAAAGACAGAGTCCTGGAACAAATCATTCCCTCACCACTCTTAGAAAGAACCAACCCTGCTGATACCTTCGTTTTGGATTTCCAGCCTCCAAAACTGTGAGACAATACACTTCTATTGTTTAAGCCCCCCAGTTAATGGTACGACAGCCCTAGCAAACTAAGGCACTGAATTAGTCATTAGGATTCATCAAGGGCCTCATAAGCACATATGTTTAAGCTCCTAAAATAGGTGGCCAGGGGTGCAAAGAAGAGAGCTGCAGCCACCCCTCTGAGAGCCCCCAAGTCTAAGGAGAGAGAAGATAGAACAGCGTTGTGGGCAAAACTGCCTCGTTACTGGGAAATTTGAGAAGCTGGGGGAAAACAGACTAATGCACATTCATAAAAGACAATCTGCAACATTCCTGAACAGTTCTACATAAAAGACTTCAGGAGGCTTCAAAATCCAGACATCTTCCCTGGGGAAGCTTTCTCCACGCTCACTGTCTCAGTGATATAAGGTAGGTCAGTCTCCTTGAGTAGGGTGGGAAGCAGGTAGGAAGGGTGAGCAAAGGAGAGGGGTCACCTGGAAACTCACCCTCCTTGTATGTCATATCAATAGCTGTCACTCCTGGGTACAATCTTCCATTTTCATCCCAGACAGGAACGATGAAACAGTGGGGCCCTAAGAAAGACACAGAGATCATTATTAACCTCTCCTTCCTATAGCTTTACTCATTTCCTGGAATGGTATAAAATTTCTGTGATCCTCAAACTCATTCAGTTCTACAACTGTGCACCACACATGAGAGCGTATAATGTCAGATAAATTTCTTCATGCATATTTAGGAGATAAAGTTAGTACTGAATTATTTACAAGACAAAAGCAACTTTGCGAAATGGGTTTTCACTGGTAAATAATACTAGTGAAGATAATTATTCTAGTTGTCTATGTTGGCGACAAACCTTGAGATCTTCCATCTATGATGAGCTGGGCAAAGACAGCTGCATAATTTCCATACATGGCGTTTCCGATATACATCTTCTCGGCATCTTCACATGGCGTGTCAATTACAAACTCCTACACAGAAACAGCAGAGCAACAGTGTTTCCTTTCCCATGGATCATTTCAACTCTCTGGCTCAAGGCAATGAAAACTGTGAAAACAGACCCACACCGTCCAGGGTGCCGTTTTCAGGGAATTTCACAGCAAAAGAGAAGACAACGGGAAGGTCACCTGGCTCCAGGTCGTGAAACCAATGCGGCTGGCTGTGCTATCACCTCAATTCACTTATTTCACCTCCACTGCAACTTTGAAAATGGCTGGAGATTAAAGTGATTTTTCAAGGAACAATCCAGTCCAGAAAATAAGTTGCCAATTTTCAATCTTTAAAAGGTGTTTGTTCTCTCCCTCCCAGCCTCTCTTCTTTATAATACCGGGCTGACGTGTGCTATTTGGCTGAGCCTACCTGGCTTTAATGTACAAAATCTTTCTTCAGTTATCTCTCTAGACTTCTTCATAGCAAAGTTTTGACCTTTAAATCATCTAACACCAAAACCTCAGAAAGCCCTGGTGGTCTATGCTCAGCTCTCCACACCCCTCACCCGACCTGCAAGATTTCTAAGAAAGGATGGAACATCCAATGATCTGGGCCCTTAGATGGCTTGTCCCAGGGTCCACATCTGTGAGTTGCATTTTGTCTACTGGTGTTCACTCCTTCTGGGCAAATCAGTTGGCTCCTCACTCTTTCCCAGGCTCCGAACCTTCCTGCCTCCATGACATGGGTCTTTGTTTAAATGAAAATCAAGTAATCAAAGGCCAAAACTGTATGCTTGGATACAGTAAGATTGATAGACAGCCATGACTTATTCCTACCATTGCTTAGAGTATCAGCCCAAACAATTTTTATTTTTATAATAAGAAATCCTTCGTTTACTCCTTTGAAAATGCCTCTCTCTTTTCCTGACCAATGTATATCATAATTAAAGTTTCCCAAAAGAGGTTCACATGTTCAAGCTCCTAAAACAGAAGAACTTGTAAATGAGTCTCTTTCTTAGGAGGGAAAAATTTTAGAATGTACCATGCAGTTTGTCTCTGAATATGTCCAAGAATTCCAGCTCAAAACAGTCTGAAACTAACACTGGTCATAAAGAAGCAGGAAGAAAATGCAAGGGTTTTGTTCTCAGGCTCGGCTCAAAACTCCATCTTCTTTTTCCTATGCTCTGGAAGCCGATACAAAGGTCACAGTGGAAATGCTCCCCCTCACTTCTTGGCTCTTCCCAATCTCCCTTGCCACCTGGGTTACCTTTAAGCCTCTTGCCAAAAAGGAAATGGCCCTGCTGCCAGCTCTGAATACAGGGCACCTGGGGCAATTTGGGATCCCAGAGGAAATGGTAGAGAGTGGAACTGCACATTTAATTGGAGTTGACAATATTGAAGATGTGACTGAACTAAATCAACAAGTTATTGATCATGCAAGATTATCTCAGATTTCAGACTATAAAGTATATAGACAACACTTTCCCGCTGGCCAAGAAATACAGTCTTGAAGCCTAAGAAAACATTCTCTGAAATATGTTTGCACAGGGAAACTTTTAACATGTGCAAGGGCCTTTCAGAAACATAAATGGACATGCTGAATCTTTTTAAGAGAAGTCTCTGGAGGCCATCCTTGTCTTATCAGGGCAGCCAGGGCTTCTCAAAGAGAGGCATTACTTGAGGCAGAGTGCAGTGAAAATTAACAGTAACAAAAATACAACCCATGTGGGTGGGGGCATGCTTACACCCAGGGTAAGAAAGGAAAGTGGCAGAGGAAACACTGGACTGGCAGAAAAGATGTGGTGGGATGGGGAAGGGAGCAAGAGGTCACCCGTCCCTATAAACATCTGCTGCACCCTGGGAAAGGAGATTTGTCATTTCTGGCAAAATGCTTGCTTTGGAAAGTTTGCATCAGCCAAAACCCTGGTGTTAAAGCTGCATCTAAATAATGCACACCATGTGTGTCAGTTTCTGTAATTATTTGTTGAAGCAAAATGGTCAGTGTTGTAGGCACTGAAAATGATGCCTTTGGCCAGAGAGTTCATAACCTCATTTATTTAGGCTATTTAGAGTAAAGTATAAAAATAAAACTGTCTCTGATGTCTAAACTATCCATACTACTCCCAATCTACCTCCCAAAAATAAATGTAAAACAACCAACCCACAGGAATGAAAAACCAAAATATGTAAGAGGTTTAAATGATCCCTGGGGAAGAGAACACTTATTTAATACACTCCGGCATTTTGAAAGGGAAATGAAGGGGAAAACACAGAGCCCAATGAAGGGAGAAATCCATTCCCTGCTACGTCAGTTCTCGGAGGCATGAGCTTATGATGGGATTGTTCTCTCTCCCAGCCCCACAGGAGACAGTGTTCACCAGAGGCCCCTCGTCATTATGATTGCAACTTTGCAGGTCCCCTGTCAGACAGTGGCAGCTGCTGAGGCACTCCAGGTAGCTAAGTCATTTATGCTGTTTGGGGAAAATGGGACCAGCGCAGGAAATTATTTTTGTGAAAAAAGCAATAATTGTAAAAAGAAACAAATAAATAAGAGCAGTGGGTGTTTTCCCCTGTCGATGACAGCAAGGTGACCTCAATACCATGGCTTTGGGAGAGTGAAAAAAATTGGCCAGCCAAAAGCCAAAGGATGTTAGGTCAGTCACCACTGGCAGAAAAGCCAGGCTGCCGAGGGCAGTCCCACCCGAACCTAGCTTACTCATTAACTGCATAGCCAGAGTCAGCTGCTTAACCTCTGTGAGCCTCCGTTTCCCCATCTGTAAAGTAGGGACAATAATATCTTTTTATAAGATTACAGAACATTTGAAATGATGTTACAAATGGACTGCTTAGCCTAGTGCCTGGCATATCCATGCTCAGTTAACAGGGTCAGTTTAATGTTGCACTTCTGGGACTGTTGCTGCAAGGAAACAATACTACACAGAAGGAATTTCCTACAGAGCATGGTGCTTCGCGAGTGGTCAGTGCAGGGCAGTGCTTATTCTTGTTCTTACGATGATCTTGGACATCATGGCTTTTGGAGAGAACTAACATCAGAGCAGGAGGAAAAGAAGGGTATCCTCCAGTACACCCCGCCCCTGAATCCATCATTCCAGACACTGGCCACCTCCAACCAGCATTCGTGGGTCAGGAAACTCTGCTAACAAAAATCCACACACTCAAGGACAAACTGCAAAAACAAAGAACAGACAGAGCGGAGCAGCTGCATAGCCAGGCAGCACCTGCAGCCACGCTCAGGCACGTGCTTGCACACCCAGACTGACACAGCCTCATTTCTAGAAAGAACCTCAACATGTATTTATCCCTTTGTAATTCTTAGGAACACCCAATATTAAGCAAGAAACTATAAAGAAGAGTGAGATAAGTACACAGGTGCTTTCTTTTTCCATGGTTGGCGGTGGGGTGGGAGGTGGCTGTAGGAGTTAAAGAGATGGGCATGAGGGTTACAGAGCAGCGTCCCCACGGTACGTTGTGATCCACTATGGACAGAGATAGCAGCGTAGAGAGACTTAGTTAACATCTTTTTAATTATCAAGAAGGGAAGGGAAAGGAAGAAAAACAAAGAAAAGGAAAGGAAGAGAAAGAAAAGAATGAAAAGGAAAAACCTTAGCACTGACCACACGTAGTAAAGGTAGAACAGTCAGATTGTTTGGTGCCACTCTTGTTTCTGTTGTCATGTAAAATGTCAGTGCAGGTCAAGGTGAGGGACAGCACATGATCCCAGTACAGACGACTCAGCTCCTGCTAAGGCAGCCCCAGCACAGTCTGTGCCCTCCTGACACATGGCACAATGGAGAGAACCAGCAAAGGCTTCTCCTCCAGTCCTTTCCTGCTACTGTTAGGAAAGGCTAACCAAATGGCTTTAGTGTTCTTCTCTTGGAGTTATGACAAGGGATTACATTCACAAGTGCACATAAAGTGTTGGAGCAGTGCCCAGTGCCTCAAACGTACCATATAAATGTTGGCTGGTGTTGGGTTCATGATGGCTGAGCACATATCCACCTCTATTAAAACACATAGACATTTACTCTGAATCTCAGCTCTCTTGGCCAAAAAGCACACACAGAGAGTGTGAAGCTGGACACAGAAAGAAGGAGATCTGGTTCTGTTCAGGTTTTCTGCTGCCGTGGACGGCAGGAGAAGGACAGATTCCTCACCTGGGCAGAGAGGTCAAAGGTGGCTTCAGTCTGGATCCCTCTCACGTTGCTCCCATGGCCCCTCTTGGTCGTTGCAAACATCCCAGTGTATTTCTGCTCCTGTAGTTTACCAGATGTTAGAAGGGAATTAGCTGGTCTGACAGTTGCTCCAAATGCAGATCTCCCAGACCATTAAGAAAGATGGTGAGAGAGAGAGAGGTGGGTTGGAGAAAATTATTAAAACACAGTCTGATGATAGCGAATGTGAGTTTAACAACATGATAGGCTCAATGCAATACAAAAAAGATAGTCTTGGAATTTTCATTCTCAACAAGATTTTTGATGACAGAAATTGTTTTATTTTGTTTTTCTTCAAACACATACATATGCATATCTATCTACTACATATTTTTAAGGCTTTCCATAGAAGACCAATATGGAGGAAAACATCATACCTGGAGTGGCTGAAACCACTTAGTAACATGTTCAGGGCTGCCGAGATTCCTGATAGCACCACCAAATAGCCAATAAATTATTCCACACTGGAAACAAGGGCAATACAAACCATCATTAGCAACAGGCAACAATCTAAAGACAATTAAATCCATGGCCAAACTCCTCAGGAAGCAGCTATTCAGCTCCCTGTGCTTTACGTAAGCCCTGCAAGTGGCATGCTTCTTTGCCCTTCCTCTTCTCTGCCTGGTGAGCTCCAGTTTCTCTCTGCAGATGTGGCTCATGAGTCACTCTCCTGGAGAGGCCCTCCCAAGTCCACAGAAAGTCAGTCCTCTATCCTCAGGCCTCCCAGATCCCCCCATCAAATGAAAGCTCTGAAACACAGAACAATTCTGTTTTGTCCTCTCAGGATCTAGCTTGGGGCCTGAGGGAGAAGACATGTAACAAGTGCATGTGCAATGACCCTTGATGCTGACCCCTGTCTGCGGAGGTGAGTCCTGCTATGAGAAACAGCGTTTCCTTTCAGGAAGACAGAATGGAAGAGGCGATGCTGCAAAACGAGCAGGCACACAGCTTGGGAGGAGTGCCCTGGGTTCTAATACCAGGTCAGCTACCCACTGGCTGGAGGATCTTGGACAAAGACATAGTAGCCTCGGCTTCCTCATCTGAAAAATAAATGGTGAGAGTACTTGCTTACTGAGCTACACACACACAAGCTTGTTGACTCTCACAACAACCGTGGAGAGAAACTGTCATCATCACAATTTAATTCTGGAAACTGGGATTCATGGAGGGAAAGTGTCTTACCCAAGGCCACACCCTCAGAAAGTGGGCAGGACTGAGGCTGAAACCCAAGATGCCTAATGCCTAATAGTGCTTCATATGGTGGCCATGAGGATTCAGTGAGTCAACCACCAAGCCCTTTGCTTGGTCTTTTGTGGGTTTTTAGTTTGTTTTTTTTTAAGAGACAGGGTCTCACTTTTTCACCCAGGCTGGAAAGCAGTGGCACGATCACAGCTCACGTTGCATGGTTAAACTCCCAGGTTCAAGTGATCCTCCTGCCTCAGCCTCCTGAATAGCTGGGACTAGGGACTACAGGCACACACTACCTCACCTGGCTATCTTTTTTTTCATTTTTAGTAGAGATGAAGTCTTGCTATGTTGCCCAGTCTGGTCTCAAACTACTGAGCTCAAGAAATCCTCCCACCTCGGCCTCCTGAAGGGCTGGGATTACAGGCATGAGCCACCATGCCCAGTCTGCCTGGTCTTTTGTGAATCCTGGAAAAGTGTCCCTGACAAAAAGGAGGAGGAAGAGAAAGAGGATGAGGATGAGAAGGAGAAGGAAAAGAAACAGGAAGAGGCAGAGTGGCTTGAGCAGGGCCATTTGGAAGGAGCAGGGTGACTGACTGCAAAGACAGAAGAATTTGAATGTAGGGACATTTGCTGTGTCTGCAGGTCAGAGTTCCTTTCCTGTCCTAGCTATACAATCCTAATCTTCACCTGGGGAGCCCTCCTCCCCTACAATCTGTCCAAGTGGTTTGTGGGTGATGTTGACAGCACCCCCAGCTTTAGG
The DNA here is from genome assembly GCF_030222135.1 of Aotus nancymaae. Taxonomy (NCBI): domain Eukaryota; kingdom Metazoa; phylum Chordata; class Mammalia; order Primates; family Aotidae; genus Aotus; species Aotus nancymaae. The sequence continues at coordinate 2,363,424 of NW_026988570.1, read as the reverse complement.
ATGAGTTGGGAGCCCAGGACTGGCCCGACAATGGCTCTCAGGATGGATTCGTGATCTGGGTGGGTCCATTTGAAGTGCAAGCCAGGACACAAGGCTGAGCTATTGTGAAAGAAAAGGCCTCTTTCGTGATGCTATGGAATCTGGAGGATGGAAGCCTGGAGCCATATAGCCATGAACTGGTGAATGACGCCAAAGTTTGAGGACCAGGTTGGGGGAAGGAGGCAGAGTAGAGAGATGAGAGAGACCAGGTCCTGCACACCCAGACCTGAAGCCTGCTGCACCCTAAACTCTTAAATTACAGCAGCCAATAACTGCCTTTTTTGCTTAGGCAAGGTTAGAGTGGACTTTTTTTTTCCTGGGGCCACTTCATCTAGATGAGCTCTCTGTTCATTCCCCATATGTATGAACGACCTGGTATTAACTTTGTGAAATGGTACTTGATCAATTCTAGCAGCTCGGACCAGCTAACATGCTCTGGCATCAGGACAGATGAATTTCACTAGTCACATCTGATATGTGAAGTGCTTTTCATTTGGAGAATCATAAATTATCCTGGGAAGATGATTCACACCCTGATGACTCAGCTCACTTCTCTACAGAATCATTGCGGGCACTGCAAATTGCATTACTAATTCCAACACGGGAAATGGAAGCAACCAAATGGTACATGTTTTTCCCTAAACCATTATTTGGGGAGTTAAGTCTTAAAAACTATTTTTCTAAAACTAAAACAAGTTAGGTTTTCTACCTCTAAATATCTTTGGCTGGTGTCTAATACACTCTTGACAATATATTCCTTTTCTAGGTTTTAAATCCTTTCCTTCTCTTCAGGAAGAGGAAAAAAAAAACCTAGAGTGTTTTATCTACATTTTGAAAGCCCCATGCATGAAATGTCTTGGCACCCTGGGCTGTGGAAGTGAACCTGTAAGTTTGCAGGAAACTACAGCAGTTGACAGAGGCAGCGTCTGCATGACCTCAATCCACACAGTCAGGTAAAGTGTGGGGTTCATTTCCCACAAAATCCATATCCTCTGAATGGCAGGTAATGCAACCAAGCCAGGCCAAATGCAGGTGGAGATCCTGGGGATTGGAAGTGGAGAGCTCCCTAGCCTGACACGCTTTCAGCAGGTGCCTCCTGGGAGAAGCATGGGCTCCAGCCCACAGGCCAGGAAGGAGACAGACAGGGAAGTGGGGAAGTAGAGGGATTTGGGGGAGATTCTGGAGGCAGAGCTGGTGGAATGGATTTGGGAGGAGAAGGAAAGAGAGGACTCTGGAGGACACCTGGGTCTGTAACCTGAGTTTTCAGGAGGATGAGGACCTATTGATTGCAGTGGAACTGCTTGGAGGAGGGGCTGGGAGGGGCCAGAAGGAGGGAATGGACTCCTTAAAACAGAAATACTGAGGCTGATGGAAGGTAGGCATCAACCCATCACATAGGAGTGTCACAAGTGTCCTCTCGGAGGACATTTGTGGCATGCCTGTCAGACTACCCAGCATCCTGTCCCCAGCAGGCCTCAGGGAACAGGACACAGAGAGGACCATTTGCTCTGAGAGAGACTGCAAAGATCAATGGTAAGAGAGAAAAAGTAGAGTTGGTGGGGAGACGCCTAATGAAAACTCCAACTTCAAACATGCACCCACCTTGTTTGAGAAAGCCCTCTCTCCTTTCTCACTTGTCAAGGGAAGAAAAAGGACAGCTATGACATGGAGCATTTGAGGTAATATGCCCAATGAGGGTCGGCAGCAGCCTCCAGAGGCCACAGTGCAAGCTAGCTGAGGGCTGGGAGGTGTAGCCAGGATAGTTCACAGGGGCTAAAGGACGGAACTATGGCAGGGCTTCTTAGCTTCTGAATAAAAAGTAAAAGGAGACATCCTGAAATGGAAGGGAAATCTGGTGGGTTAGAGCTGGGAAGGCAGGCTGGTTGCACCTCAACACACTAACGGAGCTACTACCTGGAAGACTGCGGGGCTGGGTCCCCAGCCACGTCCCAGGAGGTTACAGTCCCCACCACTTATGAAGCTCCTGCTACTAGCGAGGCTTGGCATGGGGATCCTTGTAGGCATTACTGATCTAAATCAACACACAGCCTATGAATGGGCATTAGCAATGCCATCTTTACAGAGTGTCCCCCTGCCATGATGGACCAGTGAGGTCTATCCCATGGGCAGGAAGCCAGCTGGCTTCCTGGCTGCAATAGGCCAGGCCATTCCTATACAACAGTCCAACAAGGGTCTCCTAAAGAGACTTCAAGTGTATTCAGGATCTCCTAATTCCAAGAGCAAATTTTCACAAATAGAAAACTGGAAGTGTTTTTTTAGACAGTGGGAACCCAGAAATGGACAGAATTTTTTTACCCACAAAATTCATATGTTGAGGCCCTAACCCTAATGTGATGGTATTTGGAGATGGAAACTTTGGGCAATGGTCAAGGTTAGATGAGTTCATGAGGGTAGGACTCCCATAATGGGATTAGTGCCTTTAAAGAAGAGGAAAAAAGACCAGTACCTCTCTCCACCAATGAGGACACAATGAGAAGGTGGCTGTCTGCAAGGCAGGAAAAGAGCCCTTACCAGAACCTGACCATGCTGGCACCCCGATCTTAGACTTTACGGCCTCCAGAAAGGTGGGAAAATAAATTTCTGCTGTTGGAGCCATCCAGCCCATGGTATTTTGTTATGGCAGTCCAAGAAGGTTAAGACAGATAGTAGGATGAATCAAATAAGGGAAAGGAGGAGAGCGAGATCCAAGATGGCCGGTTAGGAGCAGCTCAGGATTGCAGCTCCCAGTGAAAGCGCAGAGGGTGAGTGGACGCTGCATTTCCAGACAGATTTTTATTGCCCACAGACCAGGAGATTCCCAGGCGGAGGAGCCCCACGGGTCGCCAGCGCGGCTGTTTTGCCGGCGCCCCGGCACAGTGGTTCCCGGCGCAGAGTAAACGGGACTGGGTCCCCTTTTAGCCAGCAGTGAAGCTCTAGGAAGGCAGAGTCGCTCATTCATCTGATTAAAAAAAAGGGGACTGAAACAGGGAGCCAGGCCAGGAGATTCCCAGGCAAAAATGTGCCGCGAATCTCAGCACCGCTGTTTCAGCTGGCGCAGTTGGTCACCGCAAAGGAAATCACACAGATCCCGGTGCCATTTCAACAGGCAACTAGAACACCTGGGAGAGAGTCGACCGTTCAACTTAAAAAAAAAAAGGCTCTGAGGCAGGGAGCCAGGTGATCAGGCTTGGCTGGTCCCACCCCCATAAAAAAAAAAACTGCGATTGGAAACACTCTGGGCTAAGAGTTTCACAGCAAGCACAGCTGAACCCAGGACGGTCCAGCTCTGTAGGGGAGCGGCATCCGCCATTACCGACTCACTCCACCACTACGGAGGTAGTCCACCATTGCTGAGGCAGCCTGCCATTGCCGAGGCAACCTGCCATTACAGAGAGAGTACGCCAATACAGAGGTGGGCCACCATTGCCGAGGCAGTTCTAACTACACCCATATAAACAGGATGGCAGGGAAGTTCACACAGCAGCTGGGCGGAGCCCACAGCAGCTCAGCAAAACCTCGCAGGCAGACAGTGACTAGGCTACCTCCTTGCTGGGCAGGGCAGCCCTGAAAAAAAAAAAAAAAAAAAAGGCAGAAGCACAAAGGAAACTCATAAATAAAGTCCCAACTCCCAGGGACAGAACACCTGGAAAAAAAAAGGGGTTTATGAATTCTGCTGCAGCAGACATAAACGTACCTGCCCAGCAGCTCTGAATGAACAACAGAGCTCACAGCTCAGTACTTGAGCTCCTATAAAGGACAGACTGTCTCCTCAAGCAGCTCCTTGACCCCCGTATATCCAAAGAGTCACCTCATAAAGGAGACCTCAGACTGACATTTGGCGGGTATCCTTCTGGGACAAAGATAGCAGAAGAAGAAACTGGTAGCAACCCTTAGAGTTCTGCAGCTGCTGCAGGTGATCCCTAGGCAAGCAGGGCCTGGAGTGGACCTCAGCAGTCCTACAACAGAGGGGCCAGACTGTTAGAAGGAAAACTAAGAAACAGAAATAACTTCATCATCAACAAAAGGGATGTCCACTCAGAGACGCAATCTGAAAGTCAGCAACTACAAAGACGACAGGTGGATAAATCCACAAAGATGGGAAGAAACCAGCGCAAAAAGGATGAAAACACCCAAAACCAGAACACCTCTCCTCCTACAAGGGATCACAGCTCCTCACCAGCAAGGGAACAAGTCTGGATGGAGAATGAGTGTGATGAAATGACAGAATCAGGCTTCAGAGGGTGGGTAATAAGAAACTTCTGTGAGCTAAAAGAACATGTTCTAACCCAATGCAAAGAAACTAAGAACCTTGAAAAAAGATCTGACGAAATGCTAACGAGAATGGACAACTTAGAGAGGAATATAAGTGAATTGATGGAGCTGAAAAACACAACACGAGAACTTTGTGAAGCATGCACAAGTTTCAACAGCCGAATCAACCAAGTAGAAGAAAGGATATCAGAGGTCGAAGATCAACTCAATGAAATAAAACGAGAAGGCAAGATTAGAGAAAATAGGGTAAAAAGGAATGAACAAAGTCTCTAAGAAATATGGGACTACGTGAAAAGACCTAATCTGTGTTTGATAGGTGTACCTGAATGTGACGAAGAGAATGAATCCAAGCTAGAAAATTTCCCCAGGAAAACTTCCCCAACCTAGCAAGGCAGGCCAATATTCGAGTCCAGGAAATACAGAGAACACCACAAAGATATTCCTCAAGAAGAGCAACCCCAAGGCACATAATCGTCAGATTCACCAGGGTTGAAATGAAGGAGAAAATACTAAGGGCAGCCAGAGAGAAAGGTCGGGTTACCCACAAAGGGAAGCCCATCAGATTCACAGCAGATCTCTCAGCAGAAACCCTACAAACCAGAAGAGAGCAGGGGCCAATATTCAACATCCTTAAAGAAAAGAACTTTCAACCCAGAATTTCATATCCAGCCAAACTAAGCTTCATAAGTGAAGGAAAAATAAAATCCTTTGTGAACAAGCAAGTACTCAGACATTTCATCACCACCAGGCCTGCTTTACAAGAGCTCCTGAAAGAGGCACTACACATAGAAAGGAAAAGCCAGTACCAGCCATTCCAAAAACATACCAAATGGTAAAGAGCATCAACACAATGAAGAACCTGCATCAACTAATGGGCAAAACAGCTGGCTAGCATCAAAATGGCAGTATCAAATTCACACATAACAATATTAACCTTAAACGTAAATGGACTAAATGCCCCAATCAAAAGACACAGACTGGCAAATTGGATAAAAAGCCAAAACCCATTGGTGTGCTGTATCCAGGAAACCCAGATCACATGCAAGGATACACAAAGGCTCAAAATAAAGGGATGGAGGAAGATTTACTAAGCAAATGGAGAGCAAAACAAAAGCAGGAGTGGCAATTCTCATCTCTGATAAAATAGACTTTAAAGCAACAAAGATCAAAAGAGACAAAGAAGGACATTACATAATGGTAAAAGGACCAATGCAACAAGAAGAGCTAACGATCCTAAATATATATGCACCCAATACAGGAGCACCCAGATACATAAGGCAAGTTCTTAATGACTTACAAAGAGACTTAGACTGCCACACAATAATAGTGGGAGACTTTAACTCCCCATTGTCAATATTAGACAGATCAACGAGACAGAAAATTAACAAGGATATCCAGGACTTGAACTCAGACCTGGACCAAGCAAACCTAATAGACATTTACAGAACTCTCCACCCCAAATCCACAGAATATACATTCCTCTCAGCACCACATCACACCTACTTTAAAATTGACCACATAATTGGAAGTAAATCACTCCTCAGCAAATGCAAAAGAATGGAAATCATAACAAACAGTCTCTCAGACCACGGTGCAATCAAGTTAGAACTCAGAATTCAGAAACTAAACTCAGAACTGCACAGCTTCATGGAAACTGAACAACTGGCTCTTGAATGTTGACTGGATAAACAATGAAATGAAGGCAGAAATAAAGATGTTCTTCGAAACCAATGAGAATAAAGACACAACATACCAGAAACTCTGGGATACATTTAAAGCAGTCTCTAGAGGAAAATATATAGCAATAAGTGCCCACATGAGAAGAAAGGAGAGATCTAAAATTGACACCCTATCTTCAAAATTGAAAGAGCTAGAGGAGTAAGATCAAAAAAACTCAAAACCTAGCAGAAGACAAGAAATAACTAAGATCAGAGCAGAACTGAAGGAGATAGAGACACAAAAAACCCTTCAAAAAATCAATAAATCAGGAGCTGATTTTTCAAAAATATCAACAAAATAGACAGACCACTAGCCAGATTAATAAAAAAGAAAAGAGAGAATAACCAAATAGATGCAATAAAAAATGATAAAGGGGATATCACCACAGATTCCACAGAAATTCAAACCATCATCAGAGATTATTACAAGCAACTCTATGCACATAAACTAGAAAACCAGGAAGAAATGGATAAATTCCTGGACAGTGGCCTCCTCCCAAGCCTAAACCAGGAAGAAGTCGAAACCCTGAATAGATCAATAACAAGGTCTGAAGTTGAGGCAGCAATTAAGAGCCTACCACCCAAAAAAAGCCCAGGTCCAGATGGGTTCACAGCTGAATTCGACCAGACATACAAAGAGGAACTGGAACTATTCCTTCTGACACTATTCCAAATAATCCAATAAGAGGGAATCCTTCCCAAATCATTTTATGAGACGAACATCATCCTGATACCAAAACCCAGCAGAGACTCAATAAGAAAAGAAAACTTCAGGCCAATATCCATGATGAACATAGATGCAAAAATCTTCAATAAAATACTGGCAAGCTGATTGCAACAGCACATCAAAAAGCTTATCCACCATGATCAAGTAGGATTCATCCCGGGGATGCAAGGTTGGTTCAACATACACAAGTCTATAAATGTAATTCACCACATAAACACAACCAAAGACAAAAACCACATGATTATCTCAATTGATGCAGAGAAGGCCTTTGACAAAATTCAACAGCCCTTTATGCTAAAAACCCTCAATAAACTAGGTATTGATGGAACGTATCTCAAAATAATAAAAGCTATTTATGACAAACCAACAGCCAATATCATACTGAATGGGCAAAAACTGGAAGCATTCCCTTTGAAATCTGGCACTAGACAAGGATGCCTTCTCTCACCACTCCTATTCAATATAGTACTGGAAGTTCTAGCCAGAGCAATCAGGCAAGAAAAAGAAATAAAGGGTATTCAAATAGGAAAGGAGAAAGTCAAATTGTCTCTATTTGCAGACGACACCATTGTATATCTAGAAGACCCCATTGTCTCAGCACAAAATCTCCTGAAACTGATAAGCAACTTCAGCAAAGTCTCAGGATATAAAATCAATGTGCAAAAATCACAAGCATTCCTATACACCAATAACAGACTTAAAGAGAGCCAAATCAAGAATGAACTGACATTCACAATTGCTACAAAGAGAATAAAATATCTAGGAATACAACTAACAAGGAATGTAAAGGACCTCTTCAAGGAGAACTAGAAACCACTGCTCAACGAAATAAGAGTGGACACAAACAGATGGAGAAACATTCCATGTTCATGGTTAGGAAGAATCAATATCGTGAAAATGGCCATACTGCCCAACGTAATTTAGAGTTTCAATGCTATCCCCATCAAGCTACCAATGACCTTCTTCACAGAACTGGAAAAAACCACCTTAAACTTCATATGGAACCAAAAGAGAGCCCGCATAGCAAAGTCAATTCTAAGCCAAAAGAACAAAGTGGGAGGCATCACACTACCAGATTTCAAACTATACTACAAGGCTACAGTAATCAAAACAGCATGGTGCTGGTACCAAAACAGAGATATAGACCAATGGAATAGAACAGAGGCCTCAGAGGCAACACAACATATCTACAACCATCCGATCTTTGACAAACCTGACAAAAACAAGCAATGGGGAAAGGATTCCCCATTTAATAAGTGGTGTTGGGAAAACTGGCTAGCCATGTGCAGAAAGCAGAAACTGGACCCCTTCCAGACACCTTACACGAAAATTAACTCCAGATAGATTAAAGACTTAAACATAAGACCTAACACCATAAAAACCCTAGAAGAAAATCTGGGCAAAACCTTCAGGACATAGGCATAGGCAAGGACTTCATGACCAAAACACGAAAAGCATTGGCAACAAAAGCCAAAATAGACAAATGGGACCTAATCAAACTCCACAGCTTCTGCACGGCAAAAGAAACAGTCATTAGAGTGATTCGGCAACCAACAGAATGGGAAAACATTTTTGCAATCTACCCATCTGACAAAGGGCTGATATCCAGAATTTACAAAGAACTAAAACAGATTTACAAGAAAAAAGCAAACAAGCTCATTCAAAAGTGGGTGAAGGATATGAACAGACACTTTACAAAAGAAGACATACATGAGGCCAACAAACATATGAAAAATGCTCACCATCACTGGTCATTAGAGAAATGCAAATCAAAACCACATTGAGATACCATCTCACACCAGTTAGAATGGCGATCATTAAAAAATCTGGAGACAACAGATGCTGGAGAGGATGTGGAGAAATAGGAACACTTTTACACTGTTGGTGGGAGTGTAAATTAGTTCAACCATTGTGGAAGACAGTGTGGCGATTCCTCAAGGACCTAGAAATAGAAATTCCATTTGACCCAGCAATCCCGTTACTGGGTATATATCCAAAGGATTATAAATCATTCTACTATAAGGACACATGCACACGAATGTTCATTGCAGCACAGTTTACAATAGCAAAGACCTTGAACCAACCCAAATGCCCATCGATGATAGACTGGACAGGGAAAATGTGGCATATATACACCATGGAATATTATACAGCCATAAAAAACGATGAGTTCGCGTCCTTTGTAGGGACATGGATGAACCTGGAAACCATCACTCTCAGCAAACTGACACAAGAACACAAAATCAAACACCGCATGTTCTCACTCATAGGCAGGTGTTGAACAATGAGAACACAAGGACACGGGGAGGGGAGCACTACACACTGGGGTCTGTTGGGGGGAAATAGGGGAGGGACAGCAGTGGGTGGGGAGTTGGGGAGAGATAGCACGGGGAGAAATGCCAAATATAGGTGAAGGGGAGGAGGGCAGCAAATCACATTGCCACCTGTGTACCTATGCAACAATCTTGCATGTTCTTCACATGTACCCCAAAACCTAAAATGCAATTAAAAAAAGAATCCATACAATTATGCACAAAGAAAAAAATAACAAATAAGGGAAAGGAGACAGTCATAGAGAAGCAGGAAAGGAAGCATGACTGGTTTCTTTCAGCCTTAGTTAGAGTCCTTCCAGATTGCATCCATGTTTTTGGCAGGAAACTTGGGCTGGCTCACAAGCTAGAGTGGGGATTCAAAGCACCAATAAAGACAATGTTTTTCCCTGGTACCTCGCTAGTGTGCTCACCCCTGTCGCTGTGAGCCACTCTTGGAGTCAGCCCCCAGCCCTGCTAGCACTTGACTATGTGAGTACAAATGAGTTTGTCCAAAGTACTTAGGGAAATGCAAAGCCACTGGATAAACAGACCGAGAGAGAGAGAGAAAAAAAATGGGCTTGAACATGCAGGGCATAGCTGATTTTGATAAATTGATGTTGACGCCTCTTCCTCAGATTGACAGCTAGCTCCTGTGAAAGACAGTGGCTCTTGAGCTGGCAGCAGCATCTGGGGAACCCCTGACTGACCCAGAGCTCACAGGATCTGTTTCCAGCACAGCACATGCCCTCCTGGCATCTCCTCCATCACCAGTAGAAAAGACAGCCACAGTCCTCCTGGGGGCTGCACAATCTATAGTTTCCTCTAATTGTCTAGGGTTCCAAGCTCCAAAAAAAAAAAAAAAAAAAAATCTCCTACAATTACCGATATGTGGGACAGCAGGGTTAATAATATTTTTTGATTGTTATTTTTATGTGTGGCAAAATATATATAGTACAAAGTTTGCCATTTTAGCCACTTTTAAGTATACAATTCAGTGGCATTAAGTACAGCCACAATGTTGTACAACCATCACAAATGTTTCCAAAACATTTTTATCATTGCAAACAAAAACTCTGTACCTATTAAGCAATAACTCCCATTCTCCCCTCCCTCCCACCTCTCGTTATCTCTAATCTACCTTCTGTCTTTATGAATTTTTCTATTCTAGATATTGTATATAAGCAGACTCATATATTTGTCCTTTTATGTCTGGCTTATTTCACACAACGATTTCAAGGTTCATCCACATTGTGGTATGTGTCTGAACTTCATTCTTTTTTATAGCTAAACAATATTCCATTGTGTGTATATACCACATTTTGTTTATCCACTCCTCTGTTGACGGAAATGTGGCTTGTTTCAGCTTTTAGCTATTGTGAATCATGCTGCAATGAACATTGGCACACAAGTATTTATTGCAGTCCCTACTTTCAATTCTTTGGAGTATGTATCCAGTTAGTGCAATGCTGGGCTACACAGTAATTTTTACGTCCTACTTTTTGAGAAACCACCATATTGTTTTGTTTTTATGTATATATTTAATACTCAAATATTGACACTTATGAGTACCAAGAATGTAAGGGTTATAGTTTTCAAGGAGTTTTCCCTCTAGTGGTAGTGACAGAAATAAAGTAATTCCATGAATAAATACATAGATTCAAAATGGGTACAGGTTACGGCAGAAAACCATAAAAAGCAAAGACAGGTGACAGCAAGTGGATGGGACTCAAGTTGCAGGCTTGAGAGGGGCATCCCTGTGGGAAGGACACTTTAGCTGGGACGTGAAGAATGAATAGGGGTCAGCCAGGTGAAGGAGGGGAAAGACCAAGCTAGGGCTGGTAGCAAGTGGTCCAAAGGTGGGTAAAAGGAGCCAGAAGAAGGGGACAGTGGAACAGACATGACCAGGGCCACACTTGCAAGGACCCATAGGCAACAACAATGATTAGAGGATGTTTCTAAAGCATAATGGGAAAAAAGAGGTTTTAAACAGGAGAGTGGAGTGACCACAGAAGTATTTCAAACAACTTTTTCTTTAAGTCCATGCCAATTTCCTTCTAGGATACTCAGAAGTTTTCAAAAAAATGTATTATGGAAAAAAAATCACACAAAATAGAAGCATATAATGAACTCAAAGATGGCCAGCGCATGGCCCATTTTTCTTCATCTCCCTCCCCCCAGCCACCCCCATGTACTTTCCCCTTCCTACACCCCAGGCTATACTGATGTTTATCCCTGACATCATATTAGGTCTTCCCTGAATATTTCCAATACATACGTAAAAGATACAGATTCTTTTTTAAAACATAGCCCTAAAATCATTATCCCACCTAAAAATATAATAATCACTCTCTAATATCATCAAACGTCCAATGTTCAGACTTCCCCAACTGACACACAATTTTTTTTTTAACAGATAGTTTGCTGTTTGAACCAAGATGTAAATAGGATACGCACATTGCAATTGGTTACAATGCTTCTTAAGTCTGCTTTAAGCCACAGGTTGCCCCTTCCCTCATTCATTCAGACATTCCCTTTTCAGCTCCTTGGACTAAGCTCAGTGCAAGACCCTGGAAACCAGAGAAGAGGGCTCCCTACCCAGAGAGCTGCCACCACCCGTGGAGCTATCCCTATGGTCACAATCCACAGAGGCCTGCTAAAGAGAAGGTAGGTGGCAGGGTGGGGTGGGGGTGCAGTATGGTAAAAGCACAAACTGGGATCATAGGAGTCTGGACCAGGATCCTCTGGTATTCCTGAGAGGGAATCTATCTGTTGCATCTCAGCTAACTGCTCTCTCTGAAAGCCACAGCCAACTCATCCAAGAGGGAAGAGATCATGCCTGGCTGAAATCACAGAAAGCCTAGTCTTCCTGGAAAAACCTGATGGTGGACACACCCCCACAAGATGGCACTCACAGATTCCTTTGTTTTTAATTCCTACCTACCCATAGACAATGTCTACACCAAACTGAAATCACCACCATATTGGACTCACTGCCAATTGACCTGGCTTCTTGTCTGATCATTTTGTCTTCATGTTCTAGTTGTAATTTTTCCTCTTTGGGGACATCAGGACTGGGTGTTTGGATATGAGAAATTATTTTGAGACCCAGTGGTGTCCAGGGAGGGAAAGGAGGCCCCCATGAATGACTCTCTGCTGGAAGGCCTGGGCAGCATGAGTGGCTGCAGGAGACACACCCACCTGAGCTATTTTGTTCACCATCCTTGGTAAGCAGGAACATGCAAGATAATTGTCTTCCCTCAAGACAATAAGAAGCTATTTTATAAAAATCTGCCAAAAATGGAGAAGTCTAAGAATTCCAAGTATGAGAGAGGATATGGATCTACAGAATCCGATTACATGCTGTTGGTAGGAATGTGAATTGATGCACTAACTTTGAAGAATAGATTAACACTACTCTTTAAGCATTCATTCATCCTGTAACTAGCAATTCCATTCCTAGTTGAATACCTAAGGAAAGATTTTACCCATGTTCAACATCAGACATACACAAGAGTATTCACAGCAGCAGTTTTCAAATTAGCAAAATCCTGGAAACAACATCAGAAAGTGGATGAACAAATGCTGTGGTATATCACACAAAGGAATATTACACAGTGGTCAAAACATTCTTCCATTGCTATGTCATTCCCCAAATGGCAAAACTATAAAGATGGAGAACAGATTAGCGGTTGCCAAAAGGCAGGGATAGAGTGGAGGCCAAATGAAACTGTAAAGGGGTAGCACCAGGAAGTTTCTTTCTAATGATGGAACAGTTCTATATCTTTTTTCTTTTCTTTTCTTTCTTTTTTTTTTTTTTTTTTCTGAGACAAAGTCTCACTCTTGTCCCCCAGGCTAGAATGCAATGGCATGATCTGGGCTCACTGCAAGCTCTGCCTCCTGAGTTCAAATGATTCTCCCGCCTCGGTCTTCCAAGTAATTGGGATTACAGGCATGTACCACCACGCCTGGCTAATTTTTGTATTTTCAGTAGAGACGGGGTTTCACCATGTTGGCCAGGCTGGTCTCAAACTCCTGACCTCAGGTGATCCACCCACTTCAGCCTCCCAAAGTACTGAGATTACAGGCATGAGCCACCGTACCCCTCCAGTTCTATATCTTGATTGTGGTAGTGGTTACATGAATCTACATATGGGGTCAAACTGCATAAAACTATACACACACACACACACACAAAATTAAGTGCATGTAAAAACTAGTGAAATCTGAATAGCATCTATGTCCTATTTAACAGTGCTGTACTAATATTGATTTCCTGCTTTACATCGCATTACTGCTATATAAGATGTCACCATGACTAAAGGGTTCTCATGACCTGATGTACTATTTTTGTAACTTTCTGTGAGCTTTATTATTTCAAAATAAAAAGGTTTTTTATTTTAAAATTTAGTGAATACAGGGACACACAACAATATGGATCAATCTTAGCAATAATATTCAAGTGAAGAAAGAAAATGACAAAGGATTATGATACTGTTTTTATAAAATTAAGACAAAGGAAAATAACTGATTGACACAAATGTAACAAAACTGTACAAAGAAGAAAAGCAAATTAAAAACAAAAACAGGATAGGATATAATGGTTAAAGAAGCAGCCAGGGACGGGTTTGAGGTATGCCATTTTACCAACACCTGTGCCACTATATAGACTGAGAGAGTTCACGCAGTTACAGTTTTCATTCCTTGGCATGCAAAGCGAGCATGAGTTGGTGCAGGGCAGGTGCCTGACGCCTCTCACCTTCACTCCTGTGGCCATGTCTGCCATGGAAAGGATGTCTCCTATGACGAGGCTTCGGCTGACAAAGTTCTTCGTTTTCTCTGCCTGAAAACATGACAGACTCAATATCAAGGTTTCCTTATGGTTTTCTGACTTGTTAAATTCACAGTCTTTATAATAAATGCATGTTACTTTTATAATGAAAAAATTCTGGTGCCTGTTACCCATGTGCGTATGTGTATGTACATGTGTGTGCGTATGTCTGTGTGCACGTGTCCATGTGTGCACGTGTCCATGTATCCACGTGTGTACGTGCATGTCTGTGTGTGTCTGTGTGTGTCTGTGTGTGTGTGTGTGTGTGTGTGTGTGTGCATGTGTACTGCTCCACCAGCAGCAGGATGATAACTAACCTTCCTTGGATGTCTTTCAATTTCCACATTGGCTAAAGCTCTCATCCCAAACACATTCTAGATTTTTCCCTCCCATAGATTTTCACAATGCTTCTCTCAAGCATTATTAATTTGATCAAACAGCAGGCTGTCAAGATTTATTACTCTTATCATGGCTCCAACCCAATACATCTTGTATTGATTTTTCCTAATATAGCTCAAGGCTTCAGCATAAACCACTGCATGACTCGTTATTACCAACAAATAATAAAAGACAACTAAAGCAGATATTTGCAGACTTTTTTAGAGGGCCCTTTGTTGCACAGATTCTCACAACAACCCTACATGGGAGGCTAACAGGACAGAAAAGACTGACGCCACATAACAGATAGAAAATCCCAGGCTCAGGGAGATCAAATGACTTGTCTCACCAGAGTCACCTGGTAAGTGAAGAGCAGTATCCCGTATCAGAATCTGGAGCTCCAGGATTTTCATCAGCACATCTTGCCACCAGCCCTCCCAGCTCCTCATTATTAAGCCAGAGGAAGGCATGGGACTCCGAGTGGCCCAGCCTTCCTCATTGGCCCGATTTTTCACCACCAGCCTTGTCCCTAAAGAGTACCTGACATCAACCTCTCTTGGGCCCCCAGTTCATCTTTCTGAGAGTCACTCTTTCTAGAATCATCACAACAAACCCTTCCTTGTCACCAGCTCTGTTTTAGCCAAACCAAAATCATCAGGAATAAGCACTGCCCCCCTAATTTCCAACTATTCATAGCTTTCTTCATATTTCATTCTCTTCATGTACACTGTCAATGCAGGTGTATGACTTTGCTATTAATGGTGTTCAACTGTGGTCATTTTTACTCACCATTTGAAATAATTGCAAGGACATTTACTGAAGAATCAACCTGAAATTTAGCCACCATAGAGCATTACAAATTATCTATGACAATTACTTCCCTTCCCTTTTCTCTGCAGGAGATAGTGACCTTTGCTATTACATCTGATGGGAAATGACAATAGGAGCTCGCCATTAATTCTCTGATGTTGATTTCAGCATTATTTGTACTAATCCATGTCAAGATGCCAAACCAAAGTTCCAGAACTGAGAATAGGCTTAATAAGAATGACTGCCTTGCTGGTATATATTTTTAACATTTTTTTCACACATAATTTCCCTATTTTCTTTCATTCTTATTTTATTTCTGATTACTTGTTCTTAATTAAAGAATGTCTAATATTGATAAGTTTCACCTCTCATTGGAATGGCAGCACTAACTGAATGCTCTGTAATGATAATGATCAATCAACAGTTATGTGCTTTTCTGCATTCATTTTTGCAGCAATTCTACTGTATCAATAGCTGTCTTCATTTACACTTAATATATTCAAAGCAAATTAAATCTCCATAGTAGCATGTAAGTTTGTAGTGATTTTAAATAATAATAATTCCATAAATGTATGGATACTATACCCAAGCTTACAGTTTATCTTAAATTAGAGCTATTCACATTTATACTTAATAAATTCGGCCTCAAACAGAGAAGACAGCTTTTCTTAAAATACTCCCCTTTCTTTGTAGAGCACTTGATGTAACAGACCATTGTGATGTAATCATTTGTTATAAATTCTGCAAAAATTATATGTTTTTACAGAGTAGTCTCTAACAGACATATATACTTCTCAACTAAAACCACCATGATTCGGAACAGGTTGGATGTGTAGTCTGAGCTGTCTTTCCTCATGTTAGCCCACACGACCTCCTTTGCAACCCATGGGCAGCCTGGATCATGTTGCCAGCTGAGGGTTCAGAGCGGTCTCAATGGAATATTTGCTTCTTCTATCTTCTGGCTTCAATTTTTAGTTGTGTATTCTCAGCCTTACTGAATTCATGTCCTTTGTTCTAATTAGCATCAAATTATTTTAGAAAGAGGAGGTCAGCGGACAATGCACAAATAAATGAATTTCAAAGATTCAGTCGTCCAGAGCTGGCTCTAAGCAAGACTTTTGCCTCCTGGGCTAACCAGCCCTGGCCTTCCCACCAAAAGACCCCAAGTCTGGCCACTTCTTAACATCTCTTCACCACACTCCTATGCCCTGGACTATAATAACAGTCTCTTGACTGGCCTCCTGTGTCCACCCTGCCCCAAACATCAGGCACTATGAGTTTTTTATTATTAGTTACTATTAAAGTAAAATTTACAGCCAGTGAAATGCACAGAGCTTAAGCACACGAGTTATGGTCAATTATCTACCTGTGTAACCATCACATCAATCAAGAACACAGGGCATTCCCTTCCCCCCAGCAGGCGTCCCTACGCCCCTCTGCAGCTAGTCCCCACCTCTACAGGCAACCACTGTTCTCTTCTCTTTCTTTGTATTTTAGAGATGGAGTCTTGCTTCATAGCTCAGGCTGGAGTGCAGTGGTGTGATCGTAGCTCACTGTAGCCTCAAACTCTTGGCCTCAAGGGATCCTCCTGCCTCAGCCTCTTGAGTAGCTGGGATGACAGGTGTGCAATCACAGCCAGCTAATTTTCTTTTTTTCTGGAGACAAGGGTCTCACTATGTTGCCCAGGTTGGTCTTAAACTCCTAGTCTCAAGCAATCCTCCTCCCTCAGCCTCTCAATTGCTGGGATTACAGGTGTGAGCCGCTATTACCCCCAGCCTAACACTTCTCTTTGTATTACCATCCACTGTTTTGGCCTGTTCTTGAAATTACACAAGCAGGAAACAGTATGTGCTCTTCGGGGTCTGCCTTCTTCCATGCAAATGAAGCATCTGTGTTAAACTAAGGATATCCATAGTTCACTGTTTGAATGGTTTCCATCTATGAATAATTTATGATTTGTCTAAATGAAACTCTTTAGTGAACATTTGGGTTGCTTCCAGTTTCAGGCTCTGATCAACAAAGTTGACATAAACATGTATGCACAAATATTTTTGGGGACATGTGTCTGTTTCTCTTTTGTAAATCCTTAGGAATGCAACTGTGGGGTTAAAGTGTAGGTTTAGTTTTGTAGGGAACAGCCAAATGGTTTTTGAAAATGATCGTACCATTTTACACTCCTCCCAACAGTGAATGAGAGTTTAGTTTCTCCACATTCTACCAGCATTGTCCGTCTTTTCCATTTTTAGCTATTCTGGAGGGAGTATAATGTTATCTCACTATAGCTTAAAGCTGTATTTCTCGGGTGACCAGAGATGCTGAGCACATTTTCATATGCTTAACAGCCGTTTGTTAGTGTTCAAGTCTTTTGCCCCATTTTTAAAATTGGACCGTTTGTCTTTTTATCATCAAGTTCTAGGGACTTTTTATATAGTATAGGTACAAATTCTTTATATCTGGACTAAGTTCTTATTAGATACAGATTTTTTTGTATAGGTACAAATTCTTTATATCTGGACATAAGTTCTTATTAGATACAGATTTTTTTGTATAGGTACAAATTCTTTATATCTGGACATAAGTTCTTATTAGATACAGATTTTTTTGTATAGGTACAAATTCTTTATATCTGGACATAAGTTCTTATTAGATACAGATTTTTTCCTACTTTGTACATTGCATTTTTATTCTCTTAATGATGTCTTTTGATGAACAGCAGTTTTTAATTTTAATGTAGACCAATTCATCAGTATACTTTCTTTAACGTGTTCAAATGATTTCTGAGTCTCCTCTAAGAATCCCTGACTATCCTAATAGGACATTCTCTTTATTATTCTACAAATGGAGTAATTTTCAAGTCTCTGTTCAGGTGTCTAATGAGCCTCAAATTAGTTTTGGTGTAGCATGAGGCAGGGATGAAAGTTAATCTATATGCTTATCTAGTTGTTCCAGCATCGTTTATTGCAAAGACATTGCTTTCCCCATTGAATTGCCTTGGCAGCTCAACTGGTCATATATGTGAATGTCTTTCAGAACTCACCATTCTATTCCATTGATCTCATTGTCTTTTCTTATGCCAATACCACATGATCTTAAGCAGCTTTACAATGTAAGCGCTGAAGTCATGTAGTGACTCTTCTAACTTTGCAGTTTTTTCGAATTGTTTTAACTCTTCCAGGTCCTTTGCATTTCCATATATGTTTTGAATCAACCTGTAAATTTGGATCAAGGTACTACAACATTTTTAAAATAAGCGTCACGTTGTGTTCCTTTTTCCCTCTTCTCCCCCCGCACCATAGCGAACACCTCCAATGACTCCAGTTACCACTGCAAGAAAATCTAACCCTCTCACCAAACCCTCTATGTCTGGCCCTTCTTTCTCCTTGCTGGTTCCTGGGGCCACATAGTAGGCCAGCTGCACAGATCCTGGGAGTATTCTGTAACAAAGGGTATATCCATGTACTTCTGTTCTCTTCAAGGGCCTCTGACTACTCCAGGAAAGTCCAGTGTAGGAATGATGAAAGGTGACATTCCCATGGCTCTGTTTAAGGATATTTTTCTCTTCATGACATTATTGCAAGACCTGACAGTGTAGGATTTTCCAAATTCTTACCTCAAATTTAATACCTCTTCCCTTGGCAGCACAGGCTTACTACCAAATCCTAGTTACCTTGAAATTTTTTCTAATTATTAGTGTAATTACAGAATTGATTGATAGTGGTGGAATGAACATATCTTATTGACATTACCAGCTTGATGTACAAGCTTACTTTTCTGCAGCATTCTACATTTATTTTAATGGAAATTAATGGTTGCTTATAATTTTTGGCCCATGAGCAAATATTGTTCCCATTATTCTACATTGTGAGAGATAAATATATCACAGGACTACTTAAACACTCGATGGTCAAACAGTACTACCACTGAGCATTCATTCAGCACTTCCTATGTGCCCAAACACTGTCTGGACAACTTAACATGTGTTACAACATTTGAGCCTCACATCAACCCTTTAAGGTAAGTATTGCTATCATTTACACTTTGCAGAGAAAGAAACTGAGATGCAGAGAATTCAGAAACTAGCCCAAGGCCACAGAGTTCCTCAGTGAAGGAGCCAGTCATGAACCCTGTTCTGACTCTAAAATCAGAAACCCATAACCATTGCACGATGGTGAGAAAACTGTACTATAACCATCCCATATGCTTTTTAAATAAACAATGTAAGTATAAATACATATATAATATATTTTAAAAGACCAGATTGGCATATGTAAGCCTGTTACCAGTTATTTTTGGACAACAGAATTTTGCAATTGTGTATGTTTACCTGTATTTTTAACCTTTCTGTAATGAACATATATTACTTTAGAAAATGAGAAATTTTTCAGCATTTTTCCCAGTGATGGTTTGTGCATCTTTGTATAGTGTCTGTCTATAACTGACTCATCTATCCAAGCCTCACAGCATCAGTAGAAGGTAGAAAAGCAGACTTGGAAAACTGATAAGAGCCAAGTTGGCCCCAGTGCCAGGAACCAAAGGAAAAAAACCTGCAGTGTTTCAGGCTCAGTGTAGCCCAGAAGTCACAGCCCCCACTGGGCATGGCCGCTGCTGCCAACATGAATCCTAACCCTGCACTCTCCACCTGCACAAAACTCCTGCCTGCCGGGTAGTCCCTTTGGGAGCTTCTGATGGTTGAATTCCACTCATGTGCCCAAAACAAGCTTTGTCTTGTGGCAAGAAGGCAGCCACTGGAAAGCACTGATGCTACCTGCATTCTATGTTTGGACAGCCCCCAAATAGGACACCTGCCTCACCCGTTGAAGCAGTGTGGCCTCTCCCCAGGTGCTGTCATCAGGACAGCCTCCCTCAACCCCACATACACACAGGAGGTCACTGCCTGCTGGGCTCTGTGCGGCCTCCGTGGTCAGTGTCAACACCAGCTCACCCAGGAAGGCTGCCCGTACTAATGGCCCCTCTTGGAGCCACTTCCCTGTGATGGATGCACTCTAGTCCCTGACCCACCAGACAGTTCACACTTGGAAGACAGAGATGGTCTCCTATTCATCTTGAGTTACAAGACTCAATTCTCCCATCCCTCTGTTCTTTCTCCATCACAACAGAAAGACTGCAGTGTGGAGTTTCACCACACACAGCTGTGGAATTGGGCTAACTGGCTTGAATCCTGCCTTTGCTTTGTTTACTACTGAACTTAAGACAAGTTACCTTTTCTCTCTACATTGCAGTCTCCTGACCTGTAAAACAAGCACTATATTTACTTTATGGATTTGCTATGATCATTTAATGGAGCAATGTATGTAAAATGCTTATGAGCTCTCTTCCACTTGTCCCCTACTTCTATAGCTACTCCTCTCCACTTTCCTTTCTGGTCCTTCCCACCAGGCTCCACTCTTGGGCCTCCCCTTCTCTGTCAACATTCATGCCATGGGAATCCATCCAGCCTTATGTTTCTAAATTCATCTCCATGCTGATGGCTTTCTGGTACCTTGCCCCTAAACATCTCAAACATGTTTAGATGATCACATCTAAAGACTAGCTCCAGATTTAACATCACATCTCTTCTAGGCTTCCCACCCCAGTATATGGTGACCCCATCCTTCTAGTTGAGTTGCTCAGACCAAACACCAGGGAATCGTGTTTTCTTTCCTCTCTCTCACTCCACTTCCATGTATCAGTGTCTGTCTACTGATGGTTTTTCAGTAGAATCCCCATTCCTGCCACTTCTCATCACTTTGACTGCAATCACTGTGGTCCCAGCTAGTACCACCTCTCTCCCTGGTGACTGCTCAGCTCCCTGTTTGCAGTCCTGCCTCTCCTATAACATATTCCTAAGCCAGCAGCCAGGAACCCAGTCAGACAGGTCCTGTTCCACTCAGTCCCTCCAAGGCTTTCCATTTTATCCAGTCTGAAGAAAATCAAATACCTCATAAGGCCCTTCATACCCCAGGGACTCACCATCTCCCTGGTTGTCACCACCTCTCTCCTCCTCACTCACACTACTCACACCACATGGCACCTGTGATTCCATTAACAAGCCCAGGACACACCCACCCTAGGCCCTTCATGACTGCTGTTTCCTCTGCCTGGATGCTGTTCACTGACCTCCATCTGTGTCGCTTCCCCACCTCTTAGGCATCTGCTCCAATGTCACCTCATCATGAGCCCCCCATCTGTCCCTCTGACTCTCCTGAACACCTTGACATCTTCACTTAAAACAATCAACATATACACAACATAAAATTTACTATTTTAACTATTTTTAGGTGTACAATTCTCTGGCACTGAATATATTCACAGTGTTATGCAACCATCAACACTATCCTTCTCCAGAACTTCTTAATCTTCTCAAACTGAAAATCTGCACCCATTAAACACTAACTCCCACTTCTCCCTTCCCTCAGACTCAGGAAAGCCACCATTCCACTTCCAATATCTATGAATTTGACTACTCTAAATACTTCATGTAAGTACCCTATTTGTCTTTCTGTGACTGGCTTGTTTCACTCAGCATAATGTCTTCCAGGTTCAACCATGTTATAGGATGTGTTAAAATTTCCTTCCTTTTTAAGGCTGAATAATATCCCATTGTATGTATTACATACATGTTTTGTATGTTTTGTTATGCCATTCATCTGCCAATAGACATCTGGGTTATTTCTACCTTTTGGTTATTGGGAATAATGCCACTATTTACATGGATGTACAAATAGCTGTCTGAGTTTTTGCTTTCACTTCTTTTGAGGTATATACCAAGAAGTGGAATTTCTGGTCTACATTGTAATTCTACATTTGATTCCTTAATGAAATGCCATACTGTCTTTCCCAGAGTCTTCATCATTTTACATTCCCACATCAGCACCAGCAATGCACATGGGTTCCAATTTCTCCACATCTTCTCCAACACTTGTTCTTTTCTGGGTATTTTTGACAATAGCCATACTAATGTGTGTGAAGTGGTATCTCATTGTGGTTTTATTTGCATTTCCCTAATGATTAGTGATGTTGTGCATCTTTTCATGTGTTTATTGCCATTTGTATATCTTTGAAGAAATATCTCTTCAACTCTTTGACCATTTTTTAATCTAGTTGTTTGGTTTTCTTCTTGTTGAGTTGTAGGAGTTCTTTGTGTATTCTGGATATCAATCCCTTAATAGATATAAAATGTGCAAATATTTTTTTCATTCCACATATTGCCTTTTCATTCTGTTGATAGTGTCCCTTGACACACAAAAGATTTTGATTTTGATGTAGTCCAGTTTATTTTTATACAAATGTTTACTAAAGTGTCTTTTAAAATTGTTTTCAATAATTAGATAATTTTTATTCTGAAAATCTATCTATGTTTTTCAAAAGCCTGTGTTTTTGGTGTCCTATCCAAGAAATCATTGCCAAATCCAACGTTATGAAGCCCTTTTTGTTTTATTTGAATTATTAGTTCTCACTCTTACATTTAGGTCTTTAATCCATTTTGAGTTAAATTTTGGATATGGTGTAAGGCAAGCTTCCAACGTCATTTTTGCTTGTAGATATCCAGTTGTTCCAGCATCTTTTGTTGAGAAAACTGCCCTTTCTTCACTGAATGGTCTTGGCACCCTTGCCAGGAATCATTGACCACATATGTGAGGTTTTATTTCTAGGGGATGTTTCTTCAATTCCATTGGTCTCTAAACTTGTCTTTATGCCAGTTCCACACTGTTTTGACTACAGTAGCTTTACAGTAAATTTTGAAATCGGAAGTGAGAGACCTCCAACTTTGTTCTTCTTTTCCAAGATTGCTTTGGCTATTCAGAGTCCTTTGAGATTCCATGTGAATTTTAGGATGAGTTTTTATATTTCTGCAAAAATCATCTTTGAGATTTGGATAGGAATTGCACTGAAACTGTAGATTGCTTTAGTAGTGTGGACATTTTAACAATATTAAGTCTTCCCATTCATGAACACAGATGCCTTTCAATGTATTTGTATATCCTTTTATTACCTTCAGCAATTTTGTACTTTTCCATGTACAAGTTTTTAACTCTTTGGTTAAGTCTGTTCCTGAGTATTTTATCTTTCTGATGCTATGATAAGTAGAAATTGTTTTCTCAATTTCATTTTGGATTCTTCATTATTAATGTATAGAAATGCAACTGATTTCTGCATGTTGATTTTTATCTTGTAATTTTGCTGAATTTATTAGTTCTAACAAACTTTTTGTGGAATCTTGGGGTTTTCTACATAAAAGATCCTGTCATTTGCTCACAGAGACTATTTTACTTCTTCTTTTCCAATTTATCACACGATTTTTATGCCCAGCATCCATCACCACCTGATATACTAGAAATGTACTTACTAGTTTATAGTCCGACTCCTCCCAGACTAAAAAGTAAGCTCCATCAAGACAGATAATTTCTGCCTGCTTTGTTCACTGCCCATTGAGCAATGCCTGGC
Source organism: Aotus nancymaae (assembly GCF_030222135.1). Lineage (NCBI taxonomy): Eukaryota > Metazoa > Chordata > Mammalia > Primates > Aotidae > Aotus > Aotus nancymaae. Next base: position 2,339,895 of record NW_026988570.1, on the reverse strand, counting down.
TCACCACAGCTGCTCAATAAATAATTTAAAAAACAAATGAATCACTTTGGCTGGCACATGGAAGGGACTTAGCAAAAGGTAGCAGGAAATAATTATCATTTTTTTACATAGTATTTCACTGCATGAGTAATAATAAAGGCTTAAAATGAAGACTTTTTTTTAAATGCAGAATGGTTACAGTGTCAAAAAACAAATAGTACCACAATTCCAGCTGCACTGGAGTTCCAGGGCAGCTCCAGCTCACTCCCTGGCATGCCCCACTTTCAAGTAATTCCTGTGGCTATCGCAGATGACAACTGCATTCAGGTGCCAATCTACACAGAGGGATTTCTATAAACAGACCACTCTGTCCTGTCGTCTCCGCCCAAATCCTTCAAGATATCCCATGTGGCCAGGGCTGGCCTGACGAAAGTGCTGGCCAAGTGGCCAGTGTCCAAGTCCAGGGAGCTGGAGCTGGGACAGGGATGCCTGCCAAAGACAGCACATAGGACTAAGAGCCAGGGGAGCCTGTCACAGCCCACTAGGAGAAGCCTGGGTTCCAGTACAAACAGAAGCCAGAGGGCCAAGGGGGAGCCAAGGCCAGGGTGGCAGAGCCAAGAGCTCAGACTCTGTCCGTTGGTCAGGAGCCAGTCCTGGGATGGGTGGTGGAGTACAGTGGTCACAGTATGCAGCACTCTCTGGGGCTGGCACTGGAAGTGGCAGACAACAGCGCAGGGCCTGGGTGGGTTGAAACTGGGACAGGACAGACAGCTTCAGCTTCTTGGCAGATTCCTGGCTCAGCTCCTTTTACACAACACATTCAGGGCTTAAATGTAATTGCTTCCTGGGAAAGGCTGTTTCTTTGCTCAGGGTCTGAGTAGAAAAGTAACCACCCTCCCTCCCATTCCCAAACACCTTTTAAGGTGAGCTGACCTTAGAACATTCTTCCATTTTAGATCTGATCACTTACCTGCTATTTCTCTAGATATAAAAACACCTCAAACTAAGATTACCAAAAATTCTGATAAAAATAATAATCATAATATATGTAATATAAATATAAAGCAACCAATATTCTACCAGTTCCCCTCTGATCTGCTGAGATTGAGCTTCCTGAGAAAATAGTGGATGATTTAAATCAGTGACTCTCAAACTTTATGGTCCCTGGACCTTTTTTGAGGATTCCAAAGAGGTTTTGTTTGTCCAGGTTATAGCTATCAATTTACCATATTAGTAATTAAAACTGGGAATTAAAAAAATTATATTAGTGTATATGGCATAATTTTTATGAAAAATAATAATTTCAAAAAAATCCATGAAAAGAATGGCATTGTTTCACATTATTCTAACATCTGGCTCAATAAAAGATAGCTGCACTTTCATATCTGCTTTTGTGTGATATGTTGCTTTGGTTGAGGTTTATGACAAATATCCAGTGTCTCACACGCACATAGTTGAACATATACTTTCCAGGTAGCACCTGAAAGGGTCTTGGGGACACAAAGTGGTCCTCGGACCTTACTTTGAGAACCACTGGTTTAGATAATGATGGTGCAACTATGTTCCTTGCTTGTGAGGATCATGGGGATAAAAACCAGAGCTCTGCATGAGAGAGAGAATGGTTGTAGGGTGGTGGGGGGAAGGAGTCACGGGTAGGTCCTTCATTATCCAGATATATGTCCCCAACCTGCACTACACTGAAAACAGCCCAGCTAGCTCCTTCCTGGGGAAAGGTAATGTTGAGATAGAGTTTCCCTATGAGCCAGTCCCAAACTCTGAATGGTAGGGACCAAATGCTTAATGGGAACAATTTTGGGGAAATAGGGTGCAGGGAAGGAGGCATAGTGCAGCAGTCCTCAACCCCAGACACAGTGAGTCACCTGGGAGATGTAAAGGCTGCCTTGATTGGCCTGAGCAAAAGCCTTCACAGCAGAAGTTTTGAAAGTTGTCTGGCTGATTCTATCGTGCAGTCAGGGACAAGCACCACCTGTTTGACGTGGGCTCAGGAAGCAGAGCACCTGGGTTTGAATCCCTGGTTCACTAGTATTTATATTTACAACTCACTAATTGTATAACTAACCTCAGGCCAATTACTCAGCTTCAGTTTACTTATCTGTAAAATGGGAATGCCATGAGGAATGTTGTGAATATTGAATGACATCATCCATTTAAAGTTCTTAGTGCTGGGACTGGCACAGAGCATGTACTCAGTCAACTTGAACTGTCACGGTCTGTTAAGGTGAAGATCAGTGCAGGCTGTCAGCTTGTCAGCTTCCAGGGATGAGTATCCCTGAGGAAGCTGTCCCCTATGCAGGACAAGACACTGACACAAAGTACATGTTAAGACCTGGGTCTTCTGTCTCTGCATCTGTAAATAGAGGTAATTGGTGACTCCCCCAACCCAGGATCCAATTCTGGAAACTTCAGGGGAACAAGAGACCTCTTGGCTGAGGTGCACGAAGGTGATGTCACTAGAAACAAGTGCAGGAGAAGTCGGCACTGAGAGCAATGATGGTGCTGACACTGTGTGTGTGTATCCGTGTGTGTGTGCATGCACACTGTGAAATCAGACTCATACTGTTTCTTCCCTTTAAAATTATTGAAACATCTCAAACCTATTACAGATGGCAGAGAAAAAACACAGTGTAGAAATATTTCAATGGCTTACTCTTGGCCTGCAGACTGTCCATAGAGACCTGGAGCGAATGAGACTCCCTCCTCATTTGTCCCCTAGAACATCATCATTACACATTACACACTGCGTTCTGCCTCGGAGCTCATCGGGTCATCCACAAAAGTGAAGAGCAACACAAAAGGGGGGCCCAGGAAAAAACACAGCCAGGCCTTGCATGCTCCCTGAGCAGGCAGGACAGCCATGACTCAATCGTTTTATTAAGAGGCAGGATGAATCATGTAACACTTCTTCTAGAATTACTGGATGTGGACAGCTCCTCCAGCTGTTTACAGGGTGGAATTTGAGAGCCTTCAAACACAGATGTGCCGCTGAGTCTCATGATATCTGCCCAGTGAGATGAGCTTGCCGCACTGACGGCCAGTTTCATTTCCTTCAGGTTTATTGGCTTTTGCGAATTCACACTGAGAGAGGTGCCAAACAGGCTGAGATAATTCACAGAAATGAACTGGAGGGATCGTCAAGGGCCAATCCTGTGCCTCCTGGAGGAATTATATCTAATCACCCAGGACAGAGAGTTGTCCAGGCTGCCTAAGGCCACTAAGCAAGCCAGGAAAATGGGAATATAATTGGATCCAGAGCTCAACACGCTTCATCAGGAGTGAGATTACAGAGGCTAATCCTTCAGACTCAGCAGGTCAGGATGCAATTAGCAAGCCTCATTAAGGGATCAGCTCTCACATCCGGGTCTTGAGTATTGACACTAAGTTAAGCCACAGACATGTTGGGCTGATTAAGGAAGCAAGAAACTGGCCACAGGCCAAGATTTCACCTTTAAACAGCCCCACACCGAATGTACTTGGAGGTGACTCTGATAGAGAGAGTGGTTGGCAGCAAAGAGGGTTGGGTGTGTGTGTGTGTGTGTGTGTGTGTGTGTGTGTGTGTGTGTGTGTTTGGTTGTGTTCACAGCTCTAAATGGATGTTCCATCAAGAGACAATTTCCTAGCTTGAAAATATCTGCCAACTGCTTGGTATGAAATGATTTTTTACACTTTGGAAGCACACTCCACTCTGCCGTGTGGGAGTTGTCCTGTGCCAAGTGAACATCCTTCCCTACGCTCCCCAGCTCAGCTGACACTGTAGTGCCCTCATCAGCATGGAGGTGGCTGCAGTACCCCAGTGCAGGTTGTGCCAAGGCTCTGCCTGGAATTCCTTCCTGAGAAGATTCCAGGCTTGGTCCTTGTCTCCTTAGACAACCTACCAAAGACTGGTGGGGCTGTCAGGGAGTGGGAAGGATCTCCTTTCAAGTGTGGATCCCAGGCCCCCACTAGCTCCAATCTACACTCCACAAAGAAAGGCATCCCTGCGGTCTTCTGAACTGGGAGGGCCCCATCCCTCAGTCCTCAGACTCTCCCTCCCAGAACATGCTGGGCAGGGAGTGAGGTAGTGGGCTGCTGCAGGAGAGGATCAGCTCTTCAGCCTGTGGCCAAGCTGCAGCTATCCCAGTTCAGGCTCCTCCCCTAGGGGGGTCTCACAGGAGAAGTGGTGTTAGGTTTTTTGTTTGTTTTTTCACTTTAAGACAGGGTCTCACTCCGGTTGCTCAGGCTGGAGTGCAGTGGTACGTTCATAGCTCACTGCAGCCTCAACCTCCTGGGTCTCAAGCCATCCTCCCATCTCAGCCTCAGAAATAGCCAGGAGTACAGGTGGGCACCGCCATGCCTAGCTAGTTTTTGTTTTGTTTAGTTGTTGTTTTTTGTTTATTTGTTTTTGAGACAGAGTCTCACTCTATTGCCCAGGCTGGAGTACAGTGGCACAATCTCAGCTCACTGCAACATCCGCCTCCTGGTTCAAGGGACTCTCATGCCTCAGCCTCCTAAGTAGTTGGGACTACAGGCATGCACCACCACACCTGGCTAATTTTTGTAATTTTTTTTCTTTAGTAGAAACGGTGTTTTGCCGTGTTGCCCAGGCTGGTCTCAAACTCCTGGCCTCAAGTGATCCACCTGCCTCAGCCTCTCAGAGTGCTAGGATTACAGGCGTGAGCCACTGTGCCTGGTCAGTTTTTGTATTTTTTGTGGAGACAGGGTTTCACCACATTGCCCAGGCTAGTTTTGAACTCCATCAGCCCATCTTGGCCTCCCAAAGTGCTGGGATTACAGATGTGAGCCACCAGGTCCTGCTGCGGTATATTTTTTCCCATGTCCAGTGTTAAGAAAGCCATGAAGCTGAATGAACTTGGCTAAAATATATCGCTCCTGATACTGACATACAAAGGAACTCACTAACATGTATTTTTTCTTTCTTTTCTTTTTTCATGAGGCCAAATTGACTAAAATAATAATTTAGAATGATAATTTTTAGACAAATGAGACATAAACTTCGGCTAAGTCTAAAGTGCCTTACAAGCCCCTGAAATGAGTTATTTCTATTTCCCAGCTATTTATCTTTATCCCTAAAATTATGTTGGTTTCGTGAACAAATATTTTATTACTTCTGCTGATACTCCTATTCCCTAGCCTGTGAGATTGGAAAAGTAAATGTGTGGGTCAAGGGAAGGGTTCATTAGGTTAGTGGGAGTGGGACAGAAAAAGGGCCTGAGGAAGACACTCTCCTCACTGAGAGGTGTCTGTCAGCTGCCCTCAGCATGAGATCAACAGGCTTAGCAAGTCACAAAAGTGAACAAAACAAAATCTCTAAGCAAATGAACACAGAAACAGAAAACCAAATACTTCATGTTCTTACTTATAAGTGGGAGCTAAACACTGAGTACACACAGACACAAGAAAATAATAGGCACAGGGGCCTACTTGAGGGACGAGGGAAGGAGAAGGGTGAGGGTCAAAAAACTACCTATCATGAGTTCTGTGCCCACTACCAGGGTGACGAAATACTCTGTATACCAAATCTCCACAATGTGCAATTTGCCCATGTAACAAACCTGCACACATCCCCTCTAAACCTAAAATGAAAGTTGTAAAGAAAAAAATCTCTGTCTCTCTCTCACACACACATATACAAACACATGAGGATACCAAAATAACAATGACACCAGATCCTGAAATGCACATTTTAACAGAGGTAGACCCATGGTAAACTTCACTCTCTGAACTGTCAAAGCTCTCATTTCATCCAAACTTAAATCTTACCTGTGAAGAACAGATATGAAATAAGACAGCCAATAGCTGGTGACTGAGAGGAAGCTGTGGATGCTTCAATCCCAGGCTCATCTAGAGAAGCTGTGTCCATTGTAACACTTGTTTGATACTGTGCACACTGTGTGTGTTACACAGACTGGGTGTTCAATACAGCCAGGCACAGGGAGGGAGAGAAGGAAGGATTTCCTGACAAAACAAAACTACCTTTTTTTTTTTTTGAGATGGAGTCTTGCTCTGTTGCCCAGGCTGGAGTGCAGTAGTGCAATCTCAGCTCACAGCAACCTCTGCCTTCTGGGTTCAAGTGATTCTCCTGCCTCAGCCTCCCAAGTAGCTGGACTACAGGTGCCCGCCACCACACCCATCTAATTTTTGTTTGTATTTTTAGTAGAGACAGGGTTTCACACATTGTCCAGGCTGGTCTCGAACTCCTAACCTTGTGATCCACCTGCCTTGGCCTCCCAAAGTGCTGGGATTACAGGCATGAACCCCCACACCCGGCCAAGACCATCTTAAAACAAGACTGCAGCACCTCCTGCTCTGCAGGGCATTGAAGATTGTCTGAGATGACTTAAAGCAGTATTTGGGAGATGGGGGAGAGGGAGTGACCTGTGTGTTACAAGAAGTGGACTGTGGTGGCCGTAAGAATTGCCACTCAGGGTTGCCTTTGAGAGTACCTGCCTCCAGCTACCACACCTTTGAATTAACAGAGTAATTGTTAAGTATGTTCACCACTAGGCTGCTCATCCCTTGGCTGCTCCCAGCTGATGATGGTTGAGCTTCGCAAGTTTCTAGAGTCAGGCCATGCCTGCCCAGGAGATGACCTGATCTGGGACCCTCACTTTCCTGCAGAGACTTTGTCATCGCTGCACTGTGGTCTGAGCCTTTCCTGGCTCAAACCTTTCCTCCCTCTCTCTTTTCAAGAAGGCCAGACCCAAGTGCCTTTGTTCTGAGGGTTCTCCCCACCAGTCTAGCTCCCGCCCACTTATCATTCACAGGTGTTTTCTCCCATTAAATTTCTTGACATCTAACCTCATCTTGGCCCCTACTTCTCAATGAACCTAAACTGACATGGAAGGAGAGGTTTCTCCTTAGCCATCTAAAATGTTTCATGCAAAGCACAGCCTGAGCCTGGAAGACTTCACTCAGGTTTGATTTCAGAGCTAGAGGATATGAAAAGGATGGCTTAACAATAGAAAACCTTCTTGGAGATACCCACCCCACAACAGAAAAACACCAGAGCAAAACACACCCATCTTCCTCTCCTTCAGTTTCAGTGGGACATTGCTCTTCCTCTCTACCCTATAATCCTCCAAAAGCAGGAGGGGATGCTCCAATTCCTCTCTACAAGGCTGAAAGGGGAGTTCATCTTCCACCTCTTGACTTGCAGAGCAGATAGAGTGTCTGAGTTCCCTACCTGGTGCACACCTTGGTGGGCGAAGTAGGGAGCTGATCTTCTATCTCCTGCCCAGCAAAAGCAGGTGGTGCCAGGGTAACATTAGTGGAGTCCAGTGGTGGCCATCTGTACCCAGCAACAACAAGGCCTAGCAAGGAGATGCGAGGTAAGTCTAGTCACACCCTGCTTCACACCAACACCCCATCAGCAGGATCCAATGGGAAGCTGAGACTCTACCCCTTCTTGGTATTGACAAGGAAAAAGGAGGTGATAGGACAAAGGGTCAGTTGGCACTTGATTCACTCCTCTCCTTCCCTGATGTCATTAGTGCCCAGAAGAGAACTGAGCTTCCATCCCAAACTGGTAACAAAAAGTGATGTGGGTCAGCCTTCAACTTCCCCCTTCCTGGTGGCAGCTCAGCCCAGTGGGGAGGGGATGATCTCACATCCTCATTTGAAGGCAACTGAGGCAGTGAGATTCAAAGCCCTACTTCAGTTGAGTAGGTGTCAGCAGGCCAAAGAGGGGAGCTGAACTTCTACTCCACACATTTTCAACAACTGTAAGTCAGCTCAACAGGAAGCTGAATATACATGGCTATCTGAACATCCCAATATAACTCAACAAGGGATTCCCTGCTAAAAAATATTCAATCAATCTCGAGCCACATAATAAAATGTCCAAAATGTCCAGGACACAATAAAAAATTGCACATCATACCAAGAACCAGCAGAACACATACAAAGACTTTACTAGGAACCAGCACAGCAAAAAGGAACATCACAACATGAATAATAAAGAAATCAACAGATACCAACACCAAGATTAATCAGACATTGGAATTATCTGATAAAGATTTTAAAGCAACCATCACAACAATGCTTCAATAAGCAATTATCATTTCTCTTGAAATAAATGGGGGAAAAAACAGAAAATTGTACCAAAGAAGTAAAAGTTAATAGAAAAGAAGAAAATGGAAATTGTAGAACTGAAAAATATGAAAACCACACCTTTGAATTAATGGAGTAATTGTTAAGTATGTTCACCACAAGGCTGCTCATCTCCTGGCATAACCAAATTGGCTTAAAATCTGGCTTAACCAAATTTTTTAAATCTCACTGGATGAAGTCAAGAATACAGCATAGATGATGGAATGGTGACAGAATCAGTGAATAGAATAGTGACAGAATAGAGTTAGTAAACCTGATGACAGATTGCTGTGGTCTAAATGTAAGTCCTTCAAAATTCATATGTTGAATCCTAATCACCAAGGTGATTATATTAGAAAGTAGGGACTCTCGGAGATGATTAGGTCATGAGTACTTCACCCTTATGAATGAGATTTACATCCTTACAAAAGAGGTCTCAGAAAGCTGCCTTGCTCCTCCCACTATGTTAGGACATGGCAAGAAGGCACCATTTATGAACTGGAAATCAAAACACTCACCAGACACTAAAGCTTCTGGTACCTTGATCTTGGACTTCCCAGCCTCCAGAACATGAACAACAAATTTGTTATTTAAAGGCAACATGATCTAAGATATTTTATTACAGACTAGAACACAAATCAATAGAATTTGTCCAATCTGAACAACAAAGAAAATATAGACTGAAAAATAAGGTAACTACTTCTCAGGAATATTTGAGACAATAGCAACAGAGCCAACATGCATATATTCAGTTTCAGAAGACAAAAAGAGAGAGATTGGAAAAGTAGTATAAGATATAATAGTTAAACACTTCCCCTTCTGGTAAAAGACATAATGAACCTACAGGTTCAGTAAGATAAGCAAATAATTAGCTAATCGCAAACAAGCCCAGGTCAAGAAACATCATAATTAAATTTCTGAAAACTAAAGCCAGGGAAAAACTCTTGAAAGCAGCTAGAGAGAAATGATGCATTACTTATAGGGAAAAACCAATTGGAATGACAACAGATTTCTCACTGGAAACTATAGAGGCCAGAAATAAGTAGCTCAACATTTTTCAGATACTGAGACAAAATAACTGTCAATGGCAAATTTTATATTAAGTGAAGATATCCTTCAGGAATGAAGAAAAGAAGAATAAAAACCTTCTCAGGCAAAAAAAATCTAAGAGAATGTTTGCCAGCAAGGTGACTTTTAAAGAATGGCTAAAGGTAGTTCTCTAAACAGACAGGAAATGATAGGAGAAGAAGGATAGAACTTTCAGAAAAGAAAGAACATAAGAATGAGTAAAAACATTGTAAACTAGATTACTTATTATGCGTTTTTAATAGACTGTTTTTAGAGCAATTTTAGGCTCACTGCAAAACTGAGTAGAAGGTACAGAGATTTCCCATATGTTCCCGCCCCAACTTGTGCATAGCCTCCCTTACTATCAAAATCCCCCACCAGAGTGGTATATTTATTACCGCTGATGAACATACATTACCCATCATTATCACCCAAGTTCATACTTTGCATTAGGGTTCACTCTTGGAATTGTACATTCTGTGGGTCTGGATAAATTTATAATGACATGTATCTACTACTGTAGTATCGTACAGAGTAGCTTCACTGCCCTAAAAATCCTCTGTGCCATGCCTCCCCCAACCCCTGGCAGCCACTGATCTTTTTACTGTCTCCATAGTTTTGCCTTGTCTAAGATGTCATACAGTTGAAATAACGCAGTATGTAGGCTTTTGGATTGTCTTTTTTCACTTAGTAAATACCTTTAAGTCTCCATGTTTTTTTCATGGCTTGATACCTCATTTCTTTTTAGCCCTAAATAATATTCCATTTCCTGGGGGTACTGCCATTTATTTATTTATCCATTCAACTACTGATTGACATCTTGGTTACTTCTAAGTTTGGGAAATTATGAATAGAATTGCTACAAATATCCATGTGCAGGTTTCTGTGTGCAAACAAGTTTTCCATTCCTTTGGGTAAATACCAAGGAAAATGATTACTGAACCATGTGGTAAGAAATCACCAAACTGTCTTCCAAAATAGCTATACCATTTTGCATTCTTACCAGCAATGAATAAGACTTCTTGTTGTCAGCATTTAGTGTTGTCAGTGTTTTGGATTTTGGCCATTCTAACAAACATGTAATGGCACCTCATCGTTGTTTTAATGTGTGTTGCCCTAATGACATATGATGTTAAGCATTTTTAATATGCTCATTTGCCTGTTATATATCCCCTTTGGTGAGGTGTCTGTTAAGGTCTTTGGCCCATTTTTTGATGAGGCCCATTTTTTGATAAAGTTGTTTTCTTATTGTTGAGTTTAAAATGTTATTCGTATATTTTGAATAACAGTCTTTTATTAGATGTATCTCACAATCCATGGCTTGTCTTTTTATCCTTTTGACATTGTTTTTCACAGAGCAGAGAATTTTCATTTTAATAAAATTTAATTTATCAATTATTTCTTTCATAGATCATGGCTTTGGTGTTGTATCTAAAAAGTCATTACCAAATACAAAGTCATATGGACTTTCTTCTAGATCTTCTAGGAGTTTTACGGTTTTACATTTTACATTTAGGCCTGTGATCCATTTTGAGTTACTTTTTGTGAAGGGTGTAAGGTTTATGTGTAGATTTATGTGGGGGTTTTTTGTATGCTGATGTCCTGTTGTTATAGCTGCATTGGTTGAAAAAGCTATCTTTTCTCCATTATATTGTTTTTGCTCCTTTTTCAAAGGTCAGTTGATTATATTTATGCGAGTCCATTTCTGGACTTTCTATTCTGTTTCATTTATCTATTTGTCTGTTCTTTCATCAACACTATACTGTCTTAATTACTGTAGAGTTGTAGTAAGTCATGAAACCAGTAGTGGCAGTCCTCCAACTTTGTGCTTCTTCTTCAGTTTTGTATTGGCTATTATAAGTCTTTTGCCTCTCCTACTAGGCTTTAAAATCAGTTTGTTGATATCCGTAAAATAACTTGCTCTGATTTTGATTGCGATGACATTTAATCTATAGATCAAGTTGTACAGAACTGACATCTTAACAATATTGACTTTCCTCTCCATGAACATAGAATATCCCACCATTTAATTAGTGATTTTTTTCATTCATGACTTTTTGAAATAATATTTAATGTCTAAAGCAAAAATTATAAAACCATCTGATGTGGTGCTCTGTGTAGGTTGAAGAAATACTTCAAACAATTTGGCCAGGGGCAGTGACTCATGCCTATAATCCAAGCACTGTAGGAGGCTGAGGTGGACACATTGCTTGAGCCCAAAAGTTTGAGACCAGCCTGGGCAATGTGGCAAAATCCTATCTCTACTAAAAGTACAAAAAAATCAGCTGGATGTGGTGGTGTGCATGTGTAGTCCCAGCTACTTGGGAGGCTGAGGTAGGAGGATTGCTTGAGCCCAGGAGGCAGAGGTTGCAGTGAGCCAAGATCACACGACTGCACTCCAGCCTGAGTGACAGAGTGAGACTCTGTCTCAAATTTTTAACAAAGGACTGAAAAATTATATTTTAAAATTGGAAGAGTAAAGGGACCTAAATGAAAGTTAGGTTTCTATACTTCACTCAAGTGGTAGGACAACACTAGTAAACTATGATAAGTTATGTATGTACTGTAATACCTCAAGCAACCACTAAGAAAATATAGAATGTGATATACTCTAAAACACAATAAATAAGTCAAGATGGTATCCTAAAATAATGTTCAAATAACCCACAGGAAGGTAAGAAAACAAAAAAAAAAATAGATAAATGAGAAACAGAAGAAACAAATAATAAAGTGGCAGATTTAAACATTGACATATCAATAATTACCCTAAATTTAAATGGCTTAAATACCACAATTAAAAGACAAAGATTGGCAGAATGAATTTTTTTAAAGTATAAAAATATGCTATCTGCAAGAAATCCATTTCAAATATAATGACATAGGCAAGTTGAAAGCTAAAAGATGAAAAAAGTTAAGCCATGTGAATGCTAATCAGAAAACATAGAAGTCAGTATATTTATATCGGATAGGGTAGATGTCAGAAAAAAGAACATCACTAAAGACAGCAAAAGACATTATAATTATAAAAGGACCAATCCACAAAGAAGACATAACAATCCTAAATGTGTACATACCAAACAACAAAGCCTCAAAATATATAAAACAAAATCTGATAAATCGTAAGATGTAGCAGTCTAGGACCAATCAGAAGATAGAAATCATGCAATAAGTTAAACAGATAAAGTTTAATACCAAGTATTACTATGATAAAATAATCATTTTAAGATATAGGGAAACTCCATATGGTAACCTCACACTGAGAGAGAGCACCTAAAAAAGGGAGAAAGTTGGAAGAGATACAGATCTCACTAGAAAAGATATGGTTCAGCCCACCAAACAGCAGAGAGGTTAACTGATTCGGCCAGGCCAGAGTTGTTCTGGAGTTTCTGGGATAACAGCAAACCATCCTTACAAATGCAGGTTGGGAAGCAAACCATCAGCAACTGGCGGTATGGGTGTATAGTAGGATGGCAGGCATCAGTGTGGACAGCGGGCCTTTAGAGCACATAGGCCACCTGGGAGCTTGCAAAGATGTAAGTTCAGATAAAGTTTAGCCTCAGCCTGATTCCATGGCGAGCTCTGGAAAATAAATGGCATCACAGAGTTGTCCCACTCTCTTAGTTAGTCATTTATTGCAAGGTACTCCCAAGGAGAAAGCATAACCTCAGGTATTTTCAGAGAAGTTAACTCCCATAATCAATGACAATTCAAAGGAGAAATGTTCATTTGGGGGTTGAAGTAAAGGGATCTTGGGTGTCAACAGCAATTGCTACAGCAGCTGACTAAAGAAGCTAGGGAAAAAATAACACATTAAATTAAAGAAAAAAGAATAAATTTTTCTTTAAAAAAAGTAATCAGAAAACAGAAAAACTAGTAACTAATAAATCCAAAAGCTGTATCTTTGAAAGCAACAACCACAAGAGGTTGTTGTTGAATATTGTTCTGGTGGTATTAGCCAGTACAATAAAACAAGGGAAAAAATTAGAGACATCAAAATTGGAAAGGAACAAGTAACACTATTACTATTTGCAGATGCACATAGCAGGTTGATTTATTGATGACACCTGTGCTTCATCTCTTCTTGACTCTTGCCCTTTGACACTCCAGTTCTCATTTAAGAGGCAGGGTCTATTTTCCTACTTCTTAAATCTGGGCTTAGCCAATGGAACATGCTTTGGCCATTAAAATATTGGTAGACCTGAGAAAAGCAAACACTTGAGTTAAGTGCTTATGCATTTTTCTATCTGTCTTGCCCCACGTGAATGCTAATGAAAAAAAGGTATCATATCCTGTGATGTTCATGGGAATATCCCTGAGTTAAGCTAAAAATATGCCTACACTACCCTGCTTGGGAGTAATATAAAGTAAGAGATATGTAAGAACAGCTCACTTGTCTTGGCCATAGTCATCCTACACCAACCTACCTCTAGGCAACCCTCAAATATGAGGGAATCCAACCAAGGTCAAAGGAACTGTCTATCCAATTCACGGCTGACTAAAATACATAAATGAGTTAGGACCAGAAGGTCCTCCCAGTCATGCACAGATGCACAAACAATAATAAACAGCTGTCATTTTGAGCTACTATATACTGCATTATAGCTAACAATAATATGATTGTACACCTGGAAGCCCCCAAGACAATCAACTAACAACTCCTACAAAAATAAGAGATTCAACAAAGGAAACACAATAAATCAATAGCTTTTATAAAGATACATTAAAAACCAGTTAGAAAATGCATGAAGGAAACTATCCCACTTGCAAAAGAAATGAAACAAAATAAAAATATAGGTTAGAATACATTTTTTAAATTTACAGAACTTAGATGAAAAAGCTTTCATCTATGTACATCTAAAGAACACAAGAGAAGACTTGGACAAATAGAAATGTGTGCCATGTTTTTTAATAGAAGACAATATCATAACAAAATCAATTCTACTTATGTTAATTCATACATTAAACATAATCCAAATAACAATGCCAACAAGTGATTTTAAAATTCATATATAAAAAGAAACAAAAATAGGAAAACTCTAAACCCAGGGAAGTATGATCTTTTCAGACAATAAGATGTGTGGCAAGATTGGCAAGCTGGATAAAAAGCCAAGACCCATCAGTATGTTGTCTTCAAGAGACCTGTGTCATGTACAAAGACACACAAGCTCAAAATTAATGGATGAAGAAAAATTTACCAAGCAAATGGAAAGCAGAAAAAAATCAGGGGTTGCAATCCTAGTTTCTGGAAAAAAAAAAAGACTTTCAACCAACAAAGATTAAAAAAAGACAAAGAAGGGCATTACATAATGGTAAAGGGTTCAATTCAACAATAAGAGCTAACTATCCCAAAATATATATGCATCCAATACAGGAGCACCCAGATTCATAAAGCAAGTTCTTAGAGACCTACAAAGAGACTTAGACTCCCACACAATAATACTAGGAGACTTTATGCCTTCACTGATAATATTAGACAAATCATCAAGACAGAAAATTAGCAAAGATATTTAGGGCCTAAACTCAGCTCTAGATCAAGTAGACCTGAGAGATATCTACAGAACTCTCCACCCAAAAACAACAAAATACACATTCTTCTCAACACTACGTGACACTTACTCTAAAATTGATCACATATTTGGAAGAAAAACATTCCTCAGCAAATGCAAAGGAACTAAATTCATAACAGTCTCTCAGACTACAGAGCAATCAAATTAGAATTCAAGATTAAGAAATTCACTTAAAACTACAGGAAACTGAACAACCCCCTCCTGAATGAGTCTTGGGTAAATAATGAAATTAAGGCATAAATCAAGAAGTTCTTTGAAACTAATGAGAACAAAGAGAAGATGTACCAGAATCTCTGTGACACAGCTAAAGCATTGTTAAGAGGAAAATTTATAGCACTACATGCCCACATCAAAAAGCAGAAAGATCTGAAGTTAACACCTAACATCTCAACCAAAAGAACAAGAGAACCAAGAGCAATAAACTCCCAAAGCTAGCAGAATACAAGAAAAAACTAAGATCAGAGCTGAACTGAAGGAGGCAGAGACATGAAAAACCTTTCAAAAAATCAATGAATCCAGGAGCTAGTATTTTGAACAAATTAATAAAATAGATAGACCACTAGCTAGACTAATAAAGAAGTTAGAAGAATCAAATAAACTCAATCAGAAATGACAAAGGGGATATCACTACTGACAAAAACACAAGCAAACCATCAGAGAATGGTCATACTGCACCAAATAATGTATAGATTCAATGCTTTTCACATTAAACTCTCATTACCATTCTTTACAGAATTAGAAAAAAAAAACTATTTTGAAATTCATATGGAACCAAAAAAGAGCCCAGATAGCCAAGACAATCCTAAGCAAAAGGAACAATGCTGGAAGCATCACACTACCTGACTTCAAACTATACTACAAGGCTATAGTAACTAAAACAGCATGGTACTGGTACAAGAACAGTCACATAGACCAATGGAACTCAATAAAGAAGTCAGAAATAAGACTGCACACTTACAAGTATCTGATCTTTAACAAACCTGACAAAAACAAGCAATGGGGAAAGGACTCCTGATTTAATAAATGGTGCTGGGAGAGCTGGCTAGCTATAGGCAGAAAATTGAAACTAGACCCCTTCTTTACACCATATACAAAAATTAATTCAAGATGGATTAAAGATTTAAATATAAAACCCAAAATTATAAAAACCTTGGAAGAAAATCTAGGCAATACCATTCAGGACATAGGCATGAGCAAATATTTTATAATAAAGATGCCCAAAGTGACTGCAACAAAAGCAAAATTTGACAAATGGGATCTAATTAAACTGAGGAGCTTCTGGACAGCAAAAGATACTATTATCAGAGTGAACAACCTACAGAATGGGCAATCTATCTATCTGACAAAGGTCTAATATCCAGAGTCTACGAGGAACATAAGCAAATTTACAAAAAACAAAAACAAATAACCCCATTTAAAGGTAGGCAAAGGACATGCACAGACACTTCTCAAAATAAGACATACATGTGGCCAACAAACATGAAAAAAGTCTCAAAATCACTGATCATTAGAGAAATGCAAATCAAACCACAGTGGGATACTATCTCACATCAGTCAGAATGGTGATTATTAAAAAGTCAGAAAACAATAGATGCTGGCAAGGTTGCAGAGAACAAGGAACACTTTTACACTGTTGGTAAAAGTGTAAATTAGTTCAACCATTGTGGAAGACAGTGTGGCAATTCCTCAAGGACCTAAATGCAGAAATACCAATCAACCCTGCAGTTCCATTACTGGGTATACACCCAAAGGAATATAAATCATTCTGTTATAAAGATACATGCATGCCTATGTTCACTGCGGCACTATTTACATTAGCAAAGACATGGAATCAACCCAAATGCCTATCAATGATAGACTGGATAAAGAAAATGTAGTACATATACACCATGGAATACTATGCAGCCACAAAAAGGAATGAGATCATGTTCTTTGCAGGGACATGGATGGAGTTGGAAGCCATTATCCTTAGCAAACTAATGCAGGAATAGAAAAGAAAAACACTGCATATTCTCACTTATAGGTGGGAGCTGAATGATGAGAACATATGGACATATGGTGAAGAACAACACACATTGGAGCCTGTCAGTAGAGGGTTGTAGGGAGGGAAAGCATCAGGAAGAATAGCTAATGGATGCTGGGCTCAATACCTAGATGATGAGATGATCTGTACAGCAAACCACCATGGCCCACATCTATCTATGTAACAAACATGCACATCCTGCACATGTACCCCTGAACTTAAAAAAATTTGAAGAAAAATAAAAAGGGCAAATTTCTATTTAAAATTTTTTTAAAAAAAATGTGTGATAAGGCCTTAGTAACTCAAATCATGCAAAACAGGCAGATAGACCAATAGAATAAAATAGAATATTGAGAAACAGAAGTAAATATATATGGAAATTTCATATATGTAAGACGAACCTGGTATATTAAATCACAGGGAAAACAAACATTATTGAAACTTTTAGCTGGGTAGCCAACTGGAAAAGAAAATTAAGTCAGATCCCCATTGCACACAATGTACCAGAATAAATTCCAAATTGATCAAAAATTTACATGAAGAAAAATAAAACCACAAAGTATTAAAACATGAATAATTCATAATTTTAATTTTAAAAAATCTTTCTAAATATGACACAATATTTAGAAGCCATAAAGAAAAGACTGATAAATGTGACTAATAACAAAAATGTCTGCATGACAAAAAACACCATAAAGATAGTCAAAGGACAAATGACAAACTGAGACAAAATATTCGTTACTGGTGTCATTGCAAAGGGGCCAATCCTCCTAATTAAAGAGCTCCTACGGTTCATTACAAACAGACCAAGTGGATGATCTATTTGAACAGATGGTCCACACCACACAATAGGAAATACAAATGGCATTTAAGCATCTTTTCAAAATCCCTGCTCCCAGGTGTAACAAAAGAAGCACAAATTAAAATTACACTCATACCAGTTTTTGCCTGTCAAATGAACAAAGTCCAGACAGTCTGATAACACACTCTCAAGGTTGGTAAGGTTGTGGGGAACAGATGCCTTCATATGCTAGCCCAGGGGAGAGAGGGAGGGAAGAAGGAAGGCAGGGTATAAATTGGTACAATCTCTACATATGGCAATTAGACGATATCAATAAAAGGTAGAAATGAACCTACATTTTGGGGTTTTGTTGTTTGTTTTTGAGATGATGTCTCACTATGTTGCTCAGGCTGGACTCCAACTTGTAGGCTTAAGGAATACTCCTGCCTCAGCCCTCTGAGTAGCTAGAACTTCAAGTGCACACTGCCATCCTGGCTCTGAACCTACTTTTTGACTCAGCAATTCTACTTCCAGAAACATGGTCCTTTGAATGTCTTCACACGTTAGGAGTATGCATAAGTATGGAACAACACAAGCTATGGAGCATTATATGTATATATACATATATACATTCCATACACACTCTTAGATATGTTAAATTATAAATTCTGTAATCAAAAGGAAAAAATGTTAATCAAGAGAAACCTCAAAACGACAAAAATTAGATAGCACAGCCTGTGGGGTTCCATGAAGTAGATTACTGGGAAGATTCTGAAACACAAATTATTAGCTATTTCTTTACATTTCCATTTCAATAACTTTACTATAAAATAGTTGTTATTCATCTATTTTAAAATCCAAAATTCACATCTATTCTCACATTGTGAGGCTTCCTGCTCATAACAATAAACATCTCACAGGTGTCACATCCTAGTAACGATTTTGTGCAATCCATGCATAAAAGTAAAACATAATACATCTGTAGATGAAAGCCACTAATGCACAGATAATACATGCATCAGCCAAAAGAGCTGAAGAAACGATCAAAAGCTATAAAATAAACAGGCCTTGGGTAGGCGCAGTGGCTCACACCTTTAATCCTAGCACTTCGGGAGGGCGAGGCGGGCGGATCAACTGAGGTCAGGAGTTGGAGACAAGCCTGGCCAACATGAACAAACCCTGTCTCTACTAAAAATAGAAACAATTAGCCGGGTATGGTGTTGGGAGCCTGTAATTCAGCTACTCGGGAGACTGAGACAGGAGAATCGCTTGAACCCAGGAGGCGGAGGCTACAGTCTGCCGAGATCGTGCCACTGCACTCCAGCCTGGGCAACAGAGGGAGACTCTACCTCAGGAAAGAAAAAAAAAGGGGCCTTAAGTAAAGTGGGCTATTACTAAACAGCTCTCAACTATTAACACCCGAGTTCCTTATACCAAATAAATTTCTCAACAGAGACATGTTAGACATTTTAATTACAGGTCTATTCTCATTCCCACTCCCAAAATGCCCTACCAGGGATGAGAATAATGCTATGTGGGCAGAAATACTGATTAACAAGACACACATTGCTTGCATACGTGTGTATTTTGTAAAATTTCTTTAAAGACACGTTAGAAAGTAACAGTTTTTACCTTTTGGATACATGGGGTGGAGGTGGGAAAACTGAGTAGATGGGAAACAGTACGGTTTTTTAAATGTTTTCTGACTTTTGAACCAAGTTAAAATAACATCTATTCTAAATAAATATTTCAATTTTATTTTAAATTGTACAGTTAACAACCACTAGATGGAGCATGCTCCTCATTTGAACTGCTCCTGTAATAAATTCACAAAGAAATTAAAGCTGGATAAAAAAGTATTCTGGAAACTCCCTAGCTAAAAGCTTGAATATCAGTTTATCATAATAATAATATCTAAGTTGCTAACACTGTTTGAGCAAACAGGTGACAATCTGCCATGGAAAAATCAGGATTTTAGAAACATGTCCTTATGCTCCAATCCCCTAAGCAACAGTCATAGTTGTGTATTTTCTGTTTTCAAACATAAACCTAGCCACATTTAGCAATCTTGGTAGTTCTCCTCAAATACCATCTGTTTAACAATGGCATATAAAATCATAAACAATGATTTTTTGACTTGTGCTCAGCTATAATGTCTCTTTTCTGTCTTCTGAGGTGTCTAAGAAATGGAGATCAGGCAAATATTAGTGTTCCTAGACCTCAGGCTGCAGGCAGAGGCCCCAGGTTCATGGCATCAGTGCTGGGGGTGGGAGTCAGGCCTCACATGTGAGGGACATCTGGGGACAGCTGTTGGGGCAGTGATGAGGTCCAGAGAGAGCCCAGCTCTGCCCAGCAGCTCCACCGTTATCTGACTTTCCTATTGGTGTTCTGTGTAGGATTCAGGTTGTAAAACGGTCCCATGACTAAGAACAAGCCTGCAAACCTCTGAGCTAAAGCAGGCCACCAGCAAGAACCAAGGGAAAAGATACTAGTGGGGAGAGAGAGAGAGAGAGACCTCTCCAGGAAGCCCGGCAAGGTGGCAAAACAAATGCTGACCATACTGAGTGTTAACAAGCATGCTGAGCAACTAGACCTCTCATTCACTGGAGGCAGGAATGTAAAATGGAACAACCACTCTAGAAAAGTTTGATAGTTTGTTATGAAGTTAAACATAGACTTTTCATGTGCAATCGCGCTCCCAGGTAAACATCCTAGGAGAAATTCTTTGTTTACAAAAATTATTTTTAAAACCTGTACATGAATGTTTATAGCAGCTTTATTTGCAATCATCAAAAACTGGAAATAATCCAAATGTCACTGGCAAGTGGATAAACAAACTGTGGTACATCCATACAATGGAATACTACTCAACAAGTAAAAGGAATGAACCACTGACACACACAACTTGGATAGATCACAATAACCTGGATAGGGCATTGTGTTGAGTGAAAAAAAGCCAATCTCAAAACAGTTACATATTATGTAATGCCAATTTTATAAATTCTCAAAGTGACAAAAATTATGGTAATGGAGAATATATCAGTGGCTGCCAGGGGTTAGGGCTGTGGGAAGTCTGACTCTGAAGGGAAAACACAGGGAGTTTCTTTGTTATGTTGTGTGCCTTGATTATGGTGTTGGTCACACAGTACTACATAGGGGATAAACTCTCATAGAACTAGGGCGGGCATGGTGGCTCACACCTGTAATCCCAGCACTGAGAGGCCAAAGCAAGAGAATTGCTTGAGCCCAGGCGTTCCAGACCAGCCTGGCAACAAGAGGCCCCTTCTCTACAAAAAAATTTTAAAATTACCCAGGTATGGTGGTGCACGTCGGTAGTCCTAGCTACTTGGGAGGATGAGATTGGAGGGTCACTTACCCCCAGGATGTTGAGGCTGCAGTGAGCCAAGATCATGCCACTGCACGCCAGCCTGGGTGACAGAGTGAGACCCTATCTCAAAAAAAAAAAAAAAAATCATAGAACTATACACATACACACGTAAGAGGATACACAAATGACCAGCAAGCACACAAGAAAGTGCTCAACATCATCGGGTATCACAGAAATGCAAATTGAAGCCATAATTAAATAATAGTACATACCTATTCAAACAGCTAAATTTTTTAAAATCATGATAACACCAGATTTTGACAAAGACATGGAGCAATTATAATTGTCATACTTTGTCATAAAAATGTAAATTGGTAAAACCACTTTGGAAAAAGGTCTCATAGATTTCGTAAAAGTAAACAGATACCTATCCCAATACTGAACAATTACATTCCAAGGTATTTACCCAAGAGAAATAAAAATACATGCCCACACAAATTGTCATAGAAGAATATTCATATCAGCTTTATTCATAATAGCTCCAAACTGGAAATAGCTCTGGTGTCCGTCAATAGAATAGGTAAACTATGATCTATTCACAGGATGGAATGTACTGAGCAATAAAAAGGAAGATACTGCTGATACACAATAAATGACATATATTTACCTAGAAAACATTGTACTGAGCTCTTGTGGGTCACTTGCTCTGGAGGAAGCCAGTTGCCAAGATGTGAGGACACTTAAGCAGCCTTATAAATAGCCCACCTGGAGAGGAACTGAGATCTTCCAATAGCCCTGTCAATGAGTGTATTAGTCCATTCTACATTGCTATGAAGGAACACCTGAGAGTGGGTAATTTATGAATAAAAGGTTTATTTGGCTCACAGTTCTGCAGGCTGTACAAGCATGGCACCAGCATTTACTCAGCTTCTGATGAGGCCTCAGGGAGCTTCTACTCATGGTGGAAAGCAAAGGGGAAGCAGGTGTGTCACATGGCAAGAGAGGGGGTGCAAAAGAGAAGAGGAGGTGGCAGAATCCTTTAAACAACCAGCTCTCAAGTGAACTAATGGAGTGAGAACTCACTCATCACCCAGAGGTCAGCACCAAGCCATTCATGAGGAATCTGCCCCCATGACCCAAACACCTCCCACTAGGTCCTACCTCCAACATTGGGAATCACGTTTCAACATGAGATTTGGAAGGAATGAACATCCAAACTATATCAATGAGTCATTTAGGCCAACAACCTAAATGCAACCTTATGGGAGACTCTGACCCAGTGCCACCCAATTAAGACGCTCTGAAATTCCTGACCCACAGACACTGTGTGAGACAATATATATTGGAGTTTGAGCTGCTAAATTTTGGAGTAATTTGTTACATATCAGTAATAGCTAATATACTCAGTAGTGTCATGCACACACACAAAATTGATGGACACGAAGGAGTATCTTATTTTTAAAGCACTTCAGCAATATACAATGCAACAGGAACAAAGGCATGAGTCCTAAATGTATAGCCCAGTGAATTATCACAAAGTAACCTCAACTGTGTAATCCACACCCAAGCCAAGGAAAATCACATTACAGAACCAGCATACAAGATCCCCCTCAATCACTACTTTCTCTCTCCTGC
Source organism: Aotus nancymaae (assembly GCF_030222135.1). NCBI lineage: Eukaryota > Metazoa > Chordata > Mammalia > Primates > Aotidae > Aotus > Aotus nancymaae. Next base: position 2,317,408 of record NW_026988570.1, on the reverse strand, counting down.
AGTGCTAGCTGCTATCCTGCCTTATAACTTCATAAATTATTTTTTACTTGTTTTATTTATTTATTTTGAGACAAGTTCTCATTATGTTGCCCAGGCTGGTCTTGAACTCCAGGCCTCAAGCGATCCTCTTGCCTCAGTCTCCCAAGTAGTTGGGACTACGAGTACACCACCATGGCCAACATATTTTTTGCTTCTTTTGAATATTAAAGAAACAGGCCAGGTGCAGTAGCTCACACCTGTAATCCCAGCACTTTGGGAGGCCAAAGTGGGTGGATCACCTGAGGTCAAGAGTTCAAGAGCAGCCTGGCCAACATGGTGAAACCCCGTTTCTACTAAAAATACAAAATTAGCTGGGTGTGGTAGTACATGCCTATAGTTCCAGTTAGGGAGACTTTCTTGAACCCAGGAGGCAGAGGCTGAAGTGAGCTGAGATTGTGCCACTGCATTCCAGCTTGGGTGAGACAGAGCAAGACTCCATCTCAAAAAAAAAAAAAAAGAAAAGAAAAGGGATTATCTACTATGTATTCTTTTGTGTCTGGCTTCTTTCACCTAGCATGGCTAATTAGAGTCATCTTTAGTATCTGTTGTAGTTGTGGTCCATTCATTTTCATCATTATACAGGCTTAAATTGAATTAACATACCACAAAATATGTTGAGTGAACAAATCGTGTGATTCTGATAATAAGTTCTAAAACAGACAAAACTAACCAATAGTGGGGGGACAAAAACACACACAACAGTGGTTACCTCCAGGAGGGTGGGGGCAGGGGTTGACTGGCAAAGGTATAAGAGAACTTTTTGGGGTGAGATGATAATGTTCTATGTATTTTGATAGAGGGTGGGTTACACAGGTGTATATATTTGGCAAAATGCTGAGAATGTACACCTAAGATTTTTGCACTGCACTGTATGAAGTTTTACGCAAATTGAAAAGATCTGATGCATACTGAAGTCTTGTTCAATATGTGTTAGTGGTATGCACATTGAGATATTTAGGAGGAAGAGTATTTATGTTTGCAATTTTGAAATGCATCCAAAACTGGGATATGGCGAATAGCGAGATCAATAGATGGGCAAATATGTGACAAAGCAAGTATAGTAGCATGTTAATGGCAGAATCTAGGTAATGGATATAAACTTGCTCAATGTCAAGGTCTTTCCATTTTTGTGCATGTTTAAATTTTTTGGTTTTTTTGTTTTGTTTTGTTTTGTTTTATTTTTTGCACTTCACCCAGACTGGAGTGCAGTGGTGCAATCTCAGCTCACTGCAACCTCTGCCTCCAGAGTTCAAGCTATTCTCCTACCTCAGCCTCCCGAGTAGCTGGGATTATAGGCACGCACCACCATGCCCAGCTAATTTTTTAATTTGTAGTAGAGACGGGGTTTCACCATGTTAGCCAAGATGGTCTCGATCTCCTAACCTCGTGATCCACCTAGGTTGGCCTCCCAAAGTGCCGGGATTACAGGCGTGAGCCACCATGCCTGGCCTAAATTTTTAAGTATAAAGTGTTGGGGCCAGGCATGGTGGCTCACACTTGTAATCCCAGTACTTTGGGAGGCCAAGTCAAGTGGATTGTTTGAGCTGAGGAGTTCAACATCAGTGTGGGCAACATGGCGAAGCCCCATCTCTACAAAAATTAGCAGGGCACCTGTAGTCTCAGCTACTCAGGAAGTTGAGATGAAAGGATCACTTCAGCCTGGAAGGTCAAGGCTGCAGTGAGCCATGACTGTACCACTGCACTTCAAGCTGAACAATAGAGCAAGACCCTGTCTCAAAAAAATAATGATATATATATATATGTTTGTGTATATATATGTATATATATTTGTGTATATATGTATATATGTATATATATGTGTATATATGTGTATATATATACATATACACATATATACACACACATATATGTGTATTTGTTTATATATAATATGTATATGTTTGTATATGCATATGTTTATATATAATATGTATAATATGTCATTTATATATATATATATATGTATATATAAAGTAGTGGAATAAAGTAGATAATCAGAAAGGGAATTATGGTAGGGCCACTGTTTTCTTCAGTAAAAACTTTGTGCACAAAATTTGGTTCCTAAATACTGTTCTCAAATAAAAGAAACTAGGGCTCCTTGGATAAATGTATGATTCCAGGACAGGGGCAGGGAAAATATAAGATGAGCCTGAAACTCCCAATGGCCAAAGCTGGAACAATTTGAGCAAGAAAAATGTGCTGTTGGATTGTAACCCAAAACATAAAATAAACATGTTAGTCTATACTAATATAAGTAAATGATTTAATAAATAAGTACCTGGGGGGAAAGAGATCAATCTCCTATAAGAAATAATTTGTGTAGATACTCTGTTCTCCAGAACATGGAGCTTAATTAACCTGTCCCACCTAACCACTCACCCACCTTGAATGTTGGATGGATTGAATGACTGGCTTCCAAAGAGGGAAAAAGTAATTGTACAGTGGAGAAACCTGACAAGCACTACAAACATCACCAGGGATAAGCCATGTTGATGGAATGCACTCACTAATACGATGTGACCAGAAGGGCACTTCCTCAGGGTATTCTTCCCAAAACCCATAATCCCAATCTAGTCCTGAGGAAAACACAGACAAACCCAAATTGAGAGACATTCAACAAACACCTAACCAGTACTCTTCAAAACAGCCAGGTCATGGAAAGCATGAAAGGGAGAAGAACTGTCACAGACCAGGGGACACTGAGGAGATGTGACAGCAAAACACAGTGTGGCATCCTGGATGGGACCCTGGAGCAGAAATCGACCACTAGTGGGAAAACTAAAGAAACCCAAACAAAGTCTATAGTTTAATAGATGCTGCTTTGTTTTTCTGAGACGGAGTCTCCCTCTGTCACCCATAATGGTGGAGTGCACTGTCACCCAAAGGCTGGAGTGCAGTGGCACAATCTCAGCTCACTTCAGTCTCCACCTCCCTGTTTCAAGTGATTCTCTTGCCTCAGCCTCCTGATTAGCTGAGATGAAAGATGCCTGCCACCATGTCTGGCTAATTTTTTGGTACTTTTAGTAGAGATGGGATTTCACCATGTTGGCCAGGCTTGTCTCAAACTCCTGACCTCATGTCACCTGCCTGCCTCAGCCTCCCAAAGAGCTGGGATTACAGATGTGAGCCATCCACCACCCACCCCCTGGCCTGTCAATGGTGCTGTCTTTGTTTTGACAAATGTGCTGTGATTGTGTAAGATGTTAACAATAGGGGAGGGTATATGGCAACTCTTTGTACTATGCTTTGTAATTTTTCTACACATTAAAAATTATTCCAAAATAAAAAGTTTAAATAAGAAAGAATACCCAAGGCAACACAAACAACAAAAACTAGAAACATTTTTTAAAACAGTGTTTGTGCATGGTTTTCTCAAAATCTAAATCAAGTGGAAAATACATCTTCAGATACCAAATTTGAATGCTGTCATGACCAAGGACACCCTTGATGTCTACCCTTTGACCATGAAATGATTCCAGGTAGCACAGATATTCTGGAATGAAGCATCAGCACGAACTTCAAAATGAAGCTGCTGTAACAGCATGCTTCTGTTTTAATAACCTGCCCCTTTTCCCTGGTCTCTTTTGCAAATTTGCTTCCAGAAACACCTCCAATTCAGCCCGTGATAATTCCCTACATCATTCTCTTCTTGTTGGAAATGGCAAGAATCAAAAACGTTTTATGTCCAACACCAATGAGCTGAAACCACAGCCAAGCACTCATACAAATGACAAGTGGGTATGAAGAACAAATCCCCAAAGGCAGACAGCAAAGAAACCATCTGCCTTCTAGTAAACACCACAGCTGCACCCATAGCTCAACCTCCTACGGCTGAAGCCTTCACCCCACCCACAGGAGCCACCCACACAGCCTGATGAACTGACAGTGAATGGAAACAGAAACTGTTGAATCATCTTGTGGTAACTGGCAAAGACTGCAAGCTCTGAACCAGCAAGGGAGATTGAGAAAATGCAAAGAACGGGCTTTCTAAGTACTGTGGTTTAATTTCAGTTGTGAAGTCACTCAGCCAGGGAAATGTACAGTTGCTAATTGGCAAAGTCTATAAAGGTAACAGGAAGAAAGACTCAGGAGATAGAAAAAGGGAGAGAGAAGAAGAAAAGATCCCCTGCACCAGAGACAAAGCCTGATAGTAATCCCGGATGAGGCACTTCCAATCCACGCCCTGCATCTTGGGCTCTACAGGGAGTGCAGTGCAGAAAAGGGACACTCCTTCTCCAGCCTTCCTTTCTCCTATCTTTCCCGTTTCATTGCCTCCTTACTTGAGCTTTCAATAGGCACCTGAACCACACCAAGTAGGAAGAATCCAAGATACCTTGGGCCATTCCTCCCTTCAGAGATCTCAGACTCTAATTCAGACTCTAGAAGACAGAGGAACAGGAGTGTCCGAGAATGGCATGGAGAGAAAGTTTTCACATTACCACTAAGCCCTAAGTGTCCAGGGCTTTGCCACATCCCAGGGATGAATGGCATGGTTGTTTTCTGCAGAAGAAAGCCTTTAGTCCAGCAACTACCTGTACTTACTGTCAGGATGAGCTGCAGAGGTGGCAAGAAGGCAGGATAAGAACCATATCCCTCTATATGAGCCAAGAAGTGAGGCACCTGTGGGCAGAGAGAGGAGGCCCCCTGGAGGAGAGAATGGGGAGGAGGTAGTAAGGTAGAAAGGGCTGGAGGGAAGCAGGCAGGAAGTGAAGGGAGAAATAGGGCCATATGAGCAGAGATGCAAACAGATATAAACCCCTAAGACAACAATACAAGCCACAAAAAAAAACCACACACACAGATATTCCTTCACTAGGTAAATGTATGTTGGTTGTGGCAGGTACTGCTGGTGGCTCTTCCTCCCCTGCCAGGATTCTGAGGTCACTCCACTGCCCAGCCCCAGGGCAGGTCTGATTGGTTCAGGTCATCACAGGGTCCTAACCTCCAGGAAAGTGATCAGCTTAGAAATGAGATTTGTTGCTTGAAACAAGGATGGTTATTTTTATAGAGTGGATTTAGGAGGCACTGAGGCTGGAATGGCATGCAAGAGGCTAGCTGAGAAAACAAAAGTGGGTGTGCAGCCCCAGCTGTTGAACACACCAGAGGGGCACCCACTCCTGTGGTCCAGGGATATAACCAGGCCTGACTCCCTCCTGAGGCCGCATTCTGCCGATGGGATTGATGAGTCTGCTGGCTTGCAGGCTCATTGTTTCTGGCTGTCATTTACATATATGCAATTGGTCACCCAAAGGATGTCTCTAGTTGTAAGAAACGAACTCACCCATCCAAACCCAAAGAATGGACTCGGAGACCCAGAGAGTAGCAAAGGTGAGACTTTTAATGACGGTCTTGCAAGATCAGGTGTCTGATAAGCAGGCACACCCAGCATAGTTTCAACAAGCAATTTATCCCCCAGTATGCAGGTCTCTCCACTGGTTCCTCATAGACTGAGCACTATGGAGTCATAATCTTCCCGGACGTCACCTACTGATTGTTGGGTAGAGGCTTTAGATGGTTTTTAAGGATTGTCTTGCTGCATTTTATTGCAGCCTACAGTGCGTTGCAATCCTAGTTAGCTCAGGGCTTTTCAAGTATATTTGACTTATGATCTAAGTAGCTGGGCAGGCTGATAAGAACAGACGAAGCGAGTTATTTTGCAAACTAGTAAACTTTCATCTTAGACTACACTTTCTTAGTTTGGGTGAAGGCAACTAAAGGGCAGGGGGAGAAGAGGGGGAACAGGGGAGGCCTACAAGCAGGCATCTGCTATTTAAGCAGGGGGCCTAGTATATACTGTTTCTTCTGTAGTTTGCTGACCTAAGTCAATTTAAGGTACTTTGTCTTGGAAATGGACCACTGTATACATTATTTCCTTCACGGTAGAGTATGACTGTGTACAAATTCTGCAGGAGTCTACAGTGAAAACTCATCATCTTCAACAACAAATCCATTCAACAAACAGGGAGAAAGCACCTTCATTGAGGCAGGCAACATGCCAGGAGCCGGGTACCATGCTGGAATCTGGGAGCCATTCATGCACTTACTTGTCGATTTACAAGTAAATGAAGTAGGAAGGTGGATATGGTGATTCCCTCAAGAGCCAACTACAATCTGAATTGTAGCTGATCTTAGGGTCTGAGATCACTGAGAGACCAAGGAAAGGTTGAGTCAAGTATTCTCCCATGGCTGTCAGGAGGAGTAGAGAGAACAGCCAGGGATCTGGGGGTCTCCATGATGTCTGCAGCATTCACAATAAGCCCATAGATTGTGTTGGGAAAAAAAAAAACAAAAACCAGAGGTTTGTACATGTTACATAAAGGCATTGTTATGAAGAGAAGGACAGCAATCGGAGTCCCCTACTCAGCTCTACAGTCAACATCTGTCTACAGTTGTAATCTTGGTAAGAACCATTCTCAACTCCTAGCTTCAACCCACTGGCAAAGCTTTATTTATAGAGTGAGAACAGAGCATAAATGTTGCCAGTCTTGACATTGTAAGGTAGAGGATACAGAGAAGAGACTTAAAGAAGAGATACTATCAACACTCAGTGCAACAGGGTAAAGAAAAATAAAAATTATACACAGGAATAGGAGGTGGCAGGAGACTCTCCAGTCCCTTGCAGGAAGAGAAAGGGACAGAGGTGGCCACTTTACCTAGGGTGCAGATCAAAGTTCTGCAGTCTGAAGACACAGTAAGAATGGCTGTAGCTAGAAATCCGGCCCAGATTTCCTCAGAACTGCAGCCACCTTCAGAAGCAGTGAGGAACGGGTATTGATGACCCCCTAATCTCTTTAGTCAGACATTGATTCCTTGTGTGGGAAATATTTTCATTTGGAATCAGTCAGCAAGTCTCTTCCCAGAAAAACAAAGGTATTGCTGATCTTCGGATCAAAGTCATAGCAAAGGAAGGAACCCGCCTAACTTCCCATTTAAGGCAGAAATGCCTGACCTGCGGCTTCCCAGGCTGTCTTCTGTGACATTACTTCAATCACTGGAATGGTCCAGAGACTAAGGGACAGCATCTGTTGCCCTTTCCTGAGCTGCATCACCCATTTTCCCTTGCAGACACCCACTCCTTCTCCCCAAACTACATGATGCTGGTTGGTGAACCCCACCCCTTCTGGTGTGGGCAGACACTGACTAGACTGGGCTAATCCTTGCCCTTGGCCCCAGTGACCACTACAAGGAAGGGCAATGGCCAGCTGGGTCAGTCAGGCTGAAAACCAAAAAGGGTCCCTCTCTTCCTGCCTGGCTGCTGAGCTGCTGCACATGCAACATATCTCTGAAGGCCACGAGGTGGACAGGGCCTGTCTGGACAGGAGGAGAGCAGGGCAGGGGATTCAAGAAAGTGCCACCCAAGCACCTGAATTCCAGCCTCTGCACCTGAGGCCATTGTGAGCTGCATTTCTGACTCTGCAACTGAAACAGGAGCAACTACTTATGCTAATAACAGTGCTTAGGGTTGCAAGCAACAGAAAACGCACTCACATTGACCTGAACAGTAAAGGACAGTTGCTACCTCAGGGAACTGGCAAGGCAAACTTGGGGCAGGCTTCAGGGCAGGTTTGATTCTGAGGCTCAAGTATGTCCTCAAAACCTAGTGTCTGTCTACTCTGCCTCCATGGGTCACTTTATCCTAGGGGTGGTCTCCCTCAAAGTGACAAAATGGCTGCACCAGGGCTAGCTTCATACTCAAACTCCACCCTCTCCAAGATGAGAGGGTGTGTCCCTCTGACAAATCTCTCAAGTAAGTGAGAAAGTATCTTTTCCCAGCGCACCAAAAAACCTTCCCTTCAAATTTCATTGACTACAGTCAGGTCACATGATTGTTTCTGAGCCAACTCCTGTGGCCAGAGGGTGGCTATGCCTGAGTGGCTTCCTCCAGGGTTTACAAGACAGTTCCTATGGCAAAAAGTGAGAGGGGTGTGAGGTGACTGGTTGACTGTGAAAGAAGGTTGTAGGTAATGTGGGGAGGGGGCATGAAGTGAGGACAGTGCTCACCTCACCAATACTGAGCCTAATGAGGAAGCGAAAGAAATTCTCCACTGAGCAGGTATCAGCCAGAGTTCTTTGGCTGCAGGTAGGGCAGGACTAGAAGGCAGGGCCTGGGAGTGGGACATATGCTGCAGGGTGCAGGGTCAGTGCCTGGGGGGCCCCAGAGACAGCACCCCAACTGTACCCAGCAGAAAGAGAGTCCCCTAAAAGGACTGAGCATTTTACCCCAAAAGGAAATCACTGGATAGAATAGAAGGTGCTGTCTACTGCCCCACGTCAGCCGGTGGGATTTCACTGGGAGAAGCAGAAGAGGAGAAATGTGTAGGCACATTCACAAGGATACAAATCATCCCTGCGACAACATGGCTGACCTGGAAGGCACCACAAGGGAAGGCAGGTGAGTGGAGTTCTAAGGGCTTGGAAAAATTCTGAAAGCCTTGGACAGAGACACAGAAATTGTGAATGATCTCAAAGGAAGGGTGCGAAGTGCTCTGAGTGGTGCATTGGTTCCTCTGCCAGCCTCAGTCCTGGTCAACTGAGGCTCCTGTGCCCCACCAGAGGCCTGGCAGCACCCACAGACCTCCACCCAGCCCTTCTCCCTGAGTCTCTGAACTTGGGTTTGTTTTTTTTTTTCCAAACCCTTGCAGTCTTATTTCATAATGTTAGTTACTGGAAAAATTAGTAAATTTTTGGAAAATAAATCAGAACAGTCAATATGACTGTTTAAGAAAAGGGAACATATTCTAGAAAAAATGTAGGGGCTGGGGAGCCAAAATGCTCAGACCACTGCCACCTTCCCACATGGCCTGGGACAAAACAAACTGTACGGGACTGCACCTGTGTTTTTAAATACAGGAAATTATCGGCCTGATATATGCATATAACACAGCACAATTCAACCACAAAAATAATTGAAGTATTGATATTACATAGTTGATAGGTATAGAAGTACACAGTCAGAATTAACCTCAAAAGCATGCTAAGAAGCCAGATACAAATAGTCACCTATTATAACCTTTTATATGAAATGTCCAGAATAGGCAACTCCATGGAGACAGAAAGTAAATGGTGGTCACCAAGGAAATAAGTGAAGGGTGAACAAGGAGTGATTATTTGATAGGTACAGCATGTTTTTCCGGGGTGATGAAAAAGTTTTGGAACGAGATGGAAGCAATGGTTCCACAACATTGAGAACACACTAAATGCCCCTGAATTGTACACTTTAAAATGGTTAATTGTATGTTATGTGAATTTCACCTCTTCTAGTTTGATCCAATCCCATTTATCCATTTTTGTTTTTATTGCCTATGTTTTGGAATCATCTCCAAAAAATCCTTACCCAAACCAATGTCAAGAAGCGTTTTTCCTTTGTTTTCTTGTAGTAGATCAACAGTTTCTGGTCTTAAGTCTAAACCATTTTGAGTTATCTTTGTATGCACTCAAAAAATTTTATGATGCTATTATTATTGAGAGTTCAGGAAAGCCCCAAGCCTTGGTGTGACACAAAAGAAAACTAGAGAATTCCCCAAACTCACCCACCTTCTGTCCTTCACTTTTCATGGCCTATGTTGTAGAAGTGGTTGCAGCATTCGGACAAGTGTGGTGAGGAAGGGCCCCAGGAGCTCTGCCACTCAATGGCATCAGGACCCAAGGTGTCGGGGGCACCAAAACTTTCCTCCCATTCAGGAAAGCAAGTTATTAATATAATAATACATCACCCCCAAATTTCTTGCCAAGGAAAGAAGAAGGAAAACTTTCCTTATGCATAGTCAACAATAATTTTTCTAGTGCACAATTATTCATTTAAGGTTGAGGAAAGTGATCTAAGAGGCTGACAATGCCCTCTCATAAAGTCATGTGACAGAGTACAAGGCAGCACTATATTAATTGTCTTGATGCTGGACCTGGGAGGAGTTGGTCTTCAAATACTTAAAAAGCCTTTACAAAATTCCCCATATCAAAACCATGCTTTATTCTCCTATGACTTGTGTTTAAATCCACATACTTCCATGATTGTACCTGGTGGATGCATCTGAGACAAGACAGCAATAGCTGCCCCGATCCCTGGGACCCTCTCCCCAGCTGGGATCCTCTCCTCACCATGCTGTGTTTCCTTCCAGGACTAAAAGCCGTGCTAAATATCTTCCTATTTTAACACAGTTAAGGGGCACAGAGTGTGACAAGGACTGGAAAAATGGTATCCCTTGAAAGTTTGTGAGACTCTCAAGAATATGTGCCATCACCCTCTCTTCCTCTCTCCTCTCTCACGGCTGGTGGCAGACACTTGAAAAACCACCAGCAAACCCCCGCCCCTGCTTTCTCACCCTTCTTCAATCTGTGTTTTCTCTGAGCACTTGTGTATAATATAGCATGGAAGGAAACCACAGATAAGAGGTTGGTTAAACTAAATTCCTTAGGATTACTCCCAGCCCTGAAGGTTTTGACTTCTTACCTCTTCATTCCTGCCCATCTACTCAGCACAGCCTCTCTGAGATGCTACTCAATGAAAATCACTGTGCTGGGCTTGGGGATCCAGCATTTCTCGAGAAATGACTTTCCAACTGAGGTATATTTTACACACATACACACACACACACACAAGTATGTAAGTTCTTATTCTTACTCTGTCACACTCACTGCCTGTTACAAGCTGAATTGTGTCCCCCGCTTCCCTCAAAATTCAGATATTGACTGGTAAGTTACAGAGTAAAGACCATGTGTAGACAGGAAAAAAGACACCACCAACAAGCCCAGGAGAGAGGCTTGAAGCAGATTCTCCCTTGCAGCTCTCAGAAGCAACCAACTGTGCTGGCAACAACTGACACCTTGATCTTGGACTCCTAGCCTCCAGAACTCTGGAATGAGATAATACATTTCTGGTGCTTTGTTTTGTTTTCTGAGACAGAGTCTTGCTGTGTCGCCAGGCTGGAATGCAGTGGCGCAATCTCAGCTCACTGCAACCTCCACCTCCCGGGTTCAAGCAATTCTTCTGCCTCAGCCTCCCGAGTAACCGGGACTACAGGTACGTGCCACCACGTTCAGCTAATTGTTGTGTTTCTAACAGACACAGGGTTTCACCATGTTGGCCAGGATGATCTCAATCTCTTGACCTCGTGATCTACCCACCTTGGCTTCCCAAAGTGCTGGGCTTACAGGTGTCAGCCACCATGCCCAGCCTACATTTATGTTATTTAAGCCACCTACCCTGGGTACGTTATTACAGCAGCCCTATTAAAATAACACAACACCATCATACTCCAGATAAACACACTGGAAATCACTGCTTTAGCAGAAGCCCAGAGGTCCTATTCTTGGCTTTGCCACTCCAAGCCATTCTACATCCCAGAAATGTCTGGGATATTTACATATTTTAATGGGAAAGAGAGAATGACACCTCAGTAAGTCACTTCTCCTCCTTGAACCTTTGTTTCCCCCTTCAAAAAAGGTCAAGGTCCGCAAGGTCCCCTCCAACATAAACAGCTTATATTTCTATGGCCCCTAGATAGGACCAAGGACAACCGTCCATGTTGGCCACAACTTAACAGTGTTCTCACTGTGAAAAATCCCCACATCCCAACATCCAAACACAGTGACATCCCAGTGTCCCACCGGGCCTGGCCACATTAGACTGTAGCTTCCAAAGGACAGGGCCAGTCGATTCCCCAGAATCAGGTCCCTAAATGTGGCTGACAGAGGCCCTGTCCCAGGCCATATTGTGGAGCATCCTTAGCCCTCTCAACTGCCTATCTGGAGGTCTGGACCCCACATCCAGTGGATGTTCATAAAACTTAACATTTGAGTTTGCAAATACAAAAGGCACACCTTTACACATTAATAACCTATGATTTGCCAAAATATTTTTGTGCTCCTTTGGAGACTTGAAATTCTTGGAATGGTAGAAGATAGGATGTCTGGGATATTTATATATGTTAATGGGGAGAAGAGAATGCCAAAGGTGACTGTGGGACTGCAGGCTGCCAGTGTCACAGAACAGTCGTTGTTCATGTGCTGCAGAAGCTCCTGAAAGTCAGGGCCCACCTCACCACTCACCAGCCCATCTCCAGGGCCTGACGCAGTATCTCAAATGATGAACACTGGGATTTAGATTAGGCTCTACATACCCACAATTAAACTGGATTTGAAATTGCCTCATATAGTCTTGGGAGCAATAAAACTGGAGACTTTGGAAGATGATCTGGCAATATTGGTCAGTGTTTTCCATGCAGATACCTCTGTTCCATCAGCCTCACCTCTAGAACCTAATCCAGAGAAATTTCTTCCGTGAATACCACGGTACTCCCTGCAGCATTGTTTAAGATAACACAAACTGGACACAACCTGAGTGTCCATCGATGGGACATGGCATAATTATGGCACAGTTGTAACTGATGCAGCTTTAAAAAGAATGAGACAATCCTATCTACACTAACACATAAATTTAGGTCCACAAATTCTGGATATCAGAACATATTTAAACAGGGATATTCATCACCCATAAAAATGGCAATAATAACCCAGGCGCAGTGGCTCACATCTATAATCCCAGCACTTTGGGAGGACGAGGTGGGAGGATCACAAAGTGAAGAGATTGAGACCATCCTGGCCAACATGGTGAAATCCTGTCTTTACTAAAAATACAAAAATTAGCTGGGCGTGGTGGCACGTGCCTGTAGTCCCAGCTACTAAGGAGGCTGAGGCAGGAGAATTGCTTGAACCGGGAGGCAGAGGTTGCAGTGAGCCAAGATTGCACCACTGCACTCCAGCCTGGCAACAGAACAAGACTCCATCTCAAAAAAAAAAAAAAAAAAAAACTGGAAATAATAAAATTATTTATGGGATAAAACCATGTAGACCAATCAAGAACGCAAGAGAAACTAATGTTCCACAAAGGATAACAGCAACATACTGTCAGCTAGACAGTGAACAGGCAAGTAGTAACTGACTTAGCAGAGCAGAGAATGCTAAGTTCACAGGGCTGAGAGAACCAACTAGCTGGTGCCACTGGGTTGTATAAATGCTTGGGAACTGGAGGCTCTGTGCACCTCTGAAAGCAGCTGCATCCTCAAGTCCCCCTCCAAATCCATCAAAGCCTGAGGGCTTACGGTTAGGAGAGGGTGGCATGGGAAGGTAACTGTGGTACCCACATGGGGAACACTGGAGCCAGTAGGAGACCCCTCAACAAGAGCCACCACTTACCAATGCACAGGGCGCAGCCAATCATGTGGGGTGGCCTCCATGATTGGATACCCTAAACCATTTCCGAGAATATGGCATCAAGCGATTTGTTCTAACAAAATCAGGTATACAAATGGAAGTCTTGAGAAAGGAGGATGGTTTTCTAACTAGCCTCACGTTGTGCATGGAAAGCCTATGCGGCTCTAAGGCCCCAAGAGGGAGGACCAGGATCTCCCCCTCATTCTCCACCCATCCACCTCTCAGGAGACTAAAAGATTCATCACTGGAGGAATTAACCCTGTCCTAAACAACACACCAATACTGACCAGCCAAAGGAGGTTATTCTGCGATTAAAAAAACCTGAGCCCAACAAACCCCGTCCATTTACAACCAGCATTCTATTCACCTTTCTCATACTGTGAACAAACATCCATGACTGACTTGATGTTTAATGAAAGTCTCAAACATAAAAAAAAAAGGTCAAAAATACAAACAATAAAGGAACTCAAAGAAAACAGAGACAAAGTAGAGAATAGAAGGGACTACTTCAAAAACTACTATCAACTATTTCCAGAAATAGAGATTTTTGTAACAAGAAAAGATGCTATTGAAAAGGAATAGAGAACTTTTGAAAATTAAAAATATGACAGCAGATATTTAAAAATAACTCAAGAAGAGTTAGAAGATAAAGTTGAGAAAATCTCACCAGGATGCAGAACCAAAAGATAAGAAATGGAAAATAAAAAAGGAAGGAAAAATAATTAGAAGACAAGGCAAGGAGATATAGCATGTGAACAAAAAGAGTTCCAGATGACAAATGCAGATAACTGAACACAAGTTTCCATATTAAAAGGGCCCACTGCATGCCTAATACACTAAAAGAACCCACGTCAAGCCACCCCATCATGAAATTCTATAATATAACAATGCCAAAAAGAAGCTTCCAGAAGGGAGAGACAAAAACAAGTCATACATAACAGACCAAGGTGCAGAAAGGGTCAGATTTGTTCATTCTAATGTCGAATATAGAAAGTAATGGTATGGCACCTTTAAAAATCTAAGGAAAATTAGATATTTTCTAGGCTGGAATTCCAGCCTAGAATTCTATACCCACAAAAACTTCCAGCCAATTGAACAGTAAACATTTTCAGACATGAAAATCTTAAAAAATTTCAAAAAATTCATTCCCAGGTACCCTCTCTTAGGAAGCTATTAGATGATAGATTGTTTTGGTTATCTATGGCTATGTAAAGATAAACCCAAAACTCAGCAAGTTAAAACAACAGCATGTCATTATTCCATGGAATTTGTACAGGAAACAAGTAGGGATGGCTTGTCTCTGCTTTCCAGTGTCTGAGGTCCCATTGCAGAACAACTGTGCACTGAAGTAGCTGGGAATGTTAGCATCTCTTTACCTCTCTCTATGCAGCCTCTCAACAGGCATCAGCTTGGACTTCCTCACAGCAATGGCAGCCACAGGCAAGTAGGACTTTTTAAATGGAAGCTCAGGGCCTCAACAGATGGGAAGTGGAAGGTCCTAGTCTCTTCAGGCCTGAGTCTGGAAACTGGCACACTGTCATCTCAGCCATCTTCTGTTGACCAAAGCAGTCATAAAAGCTACTGAAGATCAAGGGGAGGTGACACAAACCACACCTCTCAACAGGAGTAGCCTTAATGAATCTGTAGTCCTCTCTGAGCTTCTACAAAGGGTAACCAAGAAAGAGAAAGCCTGGGAAAACAGTGACTTGACCAAAGAGAAATGCAAGGAAAATTCCCAAGGGGGTGGTAAAGAGGCAGGGAGAGCCCATCCAGACTGAAGCTGCAGAAGGAGGCCTCCAGGATGAATGTGTCCATGTGGGGCAGGAGGGGATGAACTGCCAATTACCTGACAGGTTTGATCACACTGGAAGGAGTGGAACCGCTCTGTCCTGTAACAAATCTGTTTTATCTGTTCTGTTTCATATGTGTCTAGTGTGGAGGTCAGTGGGTGACAGGTTTATAGAAAACTAAGCAAAATGGATAAAGGAGATGCTTATCTCTGAAGAAATAAAAAG
Organism: Aotus nancymaae; assembly: GCF_030222135.1. Classification (NCBI taxonomy): domain Eukaryota; kingdom Metazoa; phylum Chordata; class Mammalia; order Primates; family Aotidae; genus Aotus; species Aotus nancymaae. Next base: position 2,302,145 of record NW_026988570.1, on the reverse strand, counting down.
GTTGTGACTGAAGAAAATAAAATACGGTACACCATGGGGCATGGCTGGAAATAGTATTTTTATAGCCATAACAATGTTAACACTGGATACTGATACAGGTAAAAATGGTGACTTTCAGAAATAGGAAAAGGAAAATGGTGCTATAGTGAGAAATATTCGTTTTCTTTATAACCAAGAGGTAGCCCTTTAGACATGTTATTTAGGAATATGGAGGTAAATTACATAAGAATGAAGTAAGACAATTGAGAGTGGTGGCCCATGAGGAAAAATGAGGAATGAAGAGGAGTGAGGCAGGGAATGCCTGTTTTTCATTACAAACCTAACAGTATAATTTTACTAAATATTTCCGTAGAGTACATCAATGAAAATAAAAGTTAAATTTTAAAAGAAAAAGCTGTAGAACAAAACACACAGTGATGTCCTATTTATATAACAAAATGATGTGCACATGTGTGTATGAACTCAAAGAAAAATCAAAAAAGTGGGAAAACCACACTAACATAGTAAAAGACACTAAAACAAACACACTAAAGTAGTAAAAGTGGCCAGGGGACCAAATGTCTATCAATAGATAAAAGAATAATCAAAATGTAGTCTATATATACAATGGAATATTATTCAGCCTTCAAAAAGAAGGGAATTCTGACACACGCTACAACATGGATAAACCTCGAGGACATTGTACTGAGTGAAGTAAGTCAGCTGCAAAAGAACAAATTTTATATGAATCTACTTATATGGTACCTGGAATAGTCAGATGCTGAGAGACAGAATGTAGAATGATGGTTGCCAGGTGCTGGGGGAATAGGGGAGTGGGGCGTTAGTGTCTAACAGGTACAGAGTTTCCGTTTGGGAAGTTGAAATATTTTGGAGCTGGACAGTGGTGATGGTTGCACAACAATGTGAATGCACTTAATGCCACTGAGCTGTACATTCAGAAATGGTTAAAGGATCAATTTTATATGGTGTTTATTTTGCCACAATAAGAAAATGGTTGTAGGAAGAAACATTTTAAGAAACTTTCAAATCTTCCCACTGAGAACATGTTCATGAAACACTTGTGGGGAAAAACTAAACATACAAAAAAGTTAGAAAGAGAAATGTGCATTGCTCTAGGGAAGGAAAGAGAAGGGGATAAAGAGAAAGAAAGGGAGAAGGAAGCAGCCAGGAGCTACAAGTGGGAGGAGAAAGAAGCTGTGAGGAAGGGTGTGAGAAAGCCCTGGGAGAACAGACTCCTGTGGAGGGGCTTTCTCAGTTCTCTGGGTGAGAGGTGTGTGCTGTGCCTACCTCTGCCAACCAGGCTCTGAGAGAGCTTCCCTTCGCCAATAAACTCAGAAAAATCTCAAAAGCTTATCTCATTTCAGATGTTGCTTTTTAACATTCCCCGCAAACCCCAATGAGGAGCTGCCAGTCACCCAGAATGCTCCTGCTGTCACAACAAACAGCACACCTGGTCAGGTGCACAATAGGACAGGGACGGCCATAGCAGCCAGGGCACTCCCGAAGTCTGCAGAACTCTCAGAGTGAAGAGTAAGGAGTGAGGACTCAGCCCAGCAGGCTCATCCTTGGGCGAGAGGGGAAGCTCCTTAGAAGGGGAACCTGGGCTGTGCCCACACTGCCCCTGGAAGCTGATGGCCAGCACTCTGGGAATTAATTCCTACTCTGAGGAGAGTGGCCACCTACTGTGTGTGTAGGAAGTTGCACAATCTCTTTTGGAGGAAAATTGTTTCCTGGGCTCTTATGTCCTGAAATTGCCTGGCCGTGTACAAACTTCTCAATATGTACACACAGCATTCATAACTGTGCTGCCATAACCCTCTCCCCTACACCTACTTTAACTGCAAAGGCCTGTTTGGGGTAAGGTGGGGACAAGCCACAGGAGATCTGGCATCACCTCAGAGAATAGGGAAGTTTTATTTGTCATCTCCTACAGAAGATTTTACATTAACAGAATGTTAAAACATCCAGAAATCAAGATAACTGTCTTCTAACATGGGCTGAGATAAAATCTGAAAGTACAATATGAGCTTTCAGATAGATGTCAGAATCTAACCATTTAGGGGAAAAAATCCAAAATATTGTCCATGCCATTACTACAACTCTGAAATTACAAAGTAAATAAACAAGAACTGGAAAGAATGGAAAAATGTTTGTCTGGGTAATGGGACTTAGGCTTTTTCTTTGTGTGCATGTATATTTTGGAATCCCACCACAACCAGTGTTTACTCCATGCCCACTCAACAGTTTTTCATTCAAGCTTCATAACACAGCAGCACTGATATTATCTGCAATTTGTAGATAAGCAAATGTAAATAAAGTCAATAAGGGGGAAAAACATCACAGGGCAGCGGTCACACAGGAAATAAACTGCTGCACTGGCTTCCCTATCTGGACATGCCTTTTGCTCTGTCCCTGTGGAATTCACAAGGAAGTGCCTTCTCCTTGGCCCAAATCAGTAGTTTGGCTATTACAATTTTGTTCCATCTTTTAAACTGCAGTTATCTAAACTGAAAGACAAAGAGGTGATAGCCCAGGAACAATGTGAAAAGACTGAGGAATTTAGGAGGGGAATGCGTGTCTAATCGGATGTGACTGAACTCAGTATGACTTAAAGCAGTCATTCACAAACATTGATCTTAGGACCTCTTCACATGCTTAAAAATCATGATGTCCCCAGAACTTTGGGAGGCCAAGACAGGTGGATTGCTTGAGGTCAGAAGTTCAAGACTAGCCTGGCCAACACGGTGAAACCCCATCTCTACTAAAAATACAAAAAATTAGCCTGGCACGGTGGTGGGCACCTATAGTCCCAGCTACTAGAAAGGCTGAGACAGGAGAATTGCTTGAACCCAGGAGGCGGAGGTTGCAGTGAGCCAAGATAGCACCACAGCACTCCAGCCTGGACAGCAGAGCCAGACTCCATCTCCAAAAAAAAAAAAAAAATTGTGAGGTCCCTCAAAGAGCTTTTATTTGGGTGGGTTATATCCATTGATATTTACCACATTAGAAATTAAAATAGAAAAGTTTTCACGTTTATTAATTCATTGGAAAATAACTAACAAATCTATTAGTATATTTTATGAAAATATTTTTTTAAAAATTATCAAGAAGAGTAGTATTGTCCTACATTTTTACGAATCCCTTTAATGTCTGTCTTAATGGAAAAGCAGCTGTATGCTCATATCTGCTTCTGTATTTTTCTGTTAGAATACTACACATCATGTAGTCTCTGGAAACTGCCACCATATACCATTGAGAGAATGAGAGAGAAAAAGCCATTAATATTTTTTGTATTACTATAAAAACAGTCTGAACTCATGAACCTCCTGAAATGCTCTTGAGTACCCCCAGGGCTCCCTGTACCACACTTTGAGAACCATAACTTAAAGAACTATGTATGAGAGAGAGGGAAAGAAAAGTGGGGGAGGCACTGATGAACAAATCCAGTGTGGGAAGTAGAAAAGTTCCTTTTTAGAGTTTCCTTTCTTGATAAAGAGTAAGTGTGCTAATAACTTTGTTAAGCCCCATCCTATGTAGCTGTTAGACATGCCATGCTTACAGGCACGTAATACATTCTATGTCCTTGTACTTTAACCAAGGTACCTGTGCTGGATGTGCTCACAGGCATATCCCAGCTCTCCACTGCTTTTACCTGTTTTAAAATTTTTAAAGTTGTTAGCCAATCAGGTTTTATTTTAGATTGCGAGGTCTGGCCCCAACCAACAGAGATCAGACACAGGAGTAAGGACGACCCCAAATGCTTAAGGGATAAATTTGTGTGTTTTCCTTTGTTCATTGTACTCTGTGGCAAAATGGCTAGTGAGAGTACGCTTCCTACAGTCCAGGAAGTAAAAATTGCGTTGCTGAAAGATCCTTTGTCTCAGTGCTAATTTTTCTTTGCGGCACTGATCATCTGTTTCCAACACCCAGCATACCACACCTGTCACTTTTCAACTTTCCTAAACCTCCAGCTTCCCACTAAGTAACGCCACTGCAAGAACCCCAGATTCTCCAAGAACAGCCTGACACTCACTCAAGCCATCTCCTTCCCTCGCGTTTCCGCAAAATAAATTAAACAAGGGCTAAGTGGGCATGGCTAACCAGTTAATCCTCCACGGGCACATACTGACATATTCAATAGGGGCTTTCTTAAGCTAGAACTCCAAAGCATGGCTCTAACTGTGCTTTTTAGACTAACTGAAATGGGTATGGGAAAGAGAGCCCACAGGAAGCACAAATGCTGAGGTCTGGTCCTGACTGTCCAGTGACTGAGCCATTTCTCCATCTCCAGACTTGAGCTGCACTCACCCCTCTGCCTGCTTCTCAGAGCTGTCCTGGCATCGGATGACATCGAGGAGGACCTGAGTTCCTCTTAAAACCAAAGTGCCCGGCCGAAGCTGCTCACTCTGTACACCTGCACTCCGAGGGGGCCCTGTAAGTCTGTCCCACCCCAACGCCCAGACATGCCCTGGGCAGGGCCACTCCATCCCTGTGCGCCCATCCCATCCCGGTTTTCCTGTCCCCTTCTCCCCACCAAGGGTGGGACATCGCGGGGTGGGGACTCAAGAAACAGGTTTACAAACAAGCAAGGCCGATCTTCCAGCCACACCTTCTCAGCCGACACCGCGTCTGCCACCGCGAGGCCGAGCCCTGCACCAGACTTCGTGAAGGAGGGAGCTCCCGAGGCGAGGAACACCTCTCAGGGAGCCGAGGAAGTCGGCGGCGGCCGTATACGCCCACACACCTGGGGCAGAGAGCCCATCGTCTGCAGGTGAGGAAGGGGCCTGGCTCTCAGGCGCAGCGCACACCCCACCTCGCCCTGCCCGGGGCGGTGTCCGCAGAGACGGCCCGGGGACCTAGGAGACAGGCTTGGCGGGTTCGAGGGAGCTGGCAGGGGCGACAGCCACAGTGCGGTACCTTTGCCGGAAGAGAGGGCAGCCGCCCAGGAGCCTGCGCAGCTCGTTCTTAAGGCTCCAGAAGTCGCCGTCCAGGTAGCGGTGCAGGGACGATTCCCCGAGCCCCAAATCCGGCGCCGGCTCCATAGCGCACGGGTTTCTGCTTTTCTGTGCGGCTGGCGCGGCCGGCTTCGCTCCGCGCCTCCTCCAGCTCCCTGCAAGTGGGGCCCGGAGCGCACGCCCTCTTTCTCCCCAACGCACGGGGCTCGTCTCCTCCCTCCTCACCTTCCTGTTTCCTCCCTCCCGGCCCCGCCCTGCCTTGGCTCCCTGGATACGAGGTCCTGCGAGAGTGGGCGCTCCTGCAGTGGCCTCCCCTCGCCTTTCCGAGGAACCGAAACTCTGTCCTCCAGTGGTCAATTATCCCTCCAGATTTGTGGACTACAAGAAGCAAATATTAGATCCCTAGAAGGGGTGCCGGTCAGGTGGACCTGGGCACCAGAGGCCTGGCTGCTTAGGACTGAACCAGTTGACCCATTCAGCAAATCCCTGGGCCCCCACAACCCAAGATAGCCTGGCTCCAGCTCTGGCCCCTCCTCAGCTGTATATCAGCTCTTCACGGAATTGGGCATTACTGTGAACTCTAATATCACTGTAATCTAAAGGTGGCCCAGGTCTACAGCACTACAGTCCAGGGTAGCTGGGAGCTGCATTCATGACCAGGCGATCAACCTGAACATGATACTCATTTCCCAGGACCCTCCTTTTTTTGTTGTTGTGGCTGGTGGGAAATGAGTTATAATCCAAGTGGAAAAAGTTCCTTCCTTTGTGCTAATTCACATATACCTTATTGATTCTCCTTTTAAATACTCGAGGAAATGGTAGCTGTTTCCTTCCAGAGGCAACTTTGCGGAGGAGATGACAGTTGCTGGTGTGGTCTGCTGTCACAAGGTTAGTGGATGCCATCTGTATTAGCTTACAATGGCTGCTGTAACAAATTCCCAAAAAGTGATTGGTTTAACATAGCACCAATTTATTCTCCTACATTTCTGGAAGTCATAAGTCCAAAATAGATCTTACAGGATTAAAATCAAGTTGTTGGCAGAGGTGGGTTCCTTCTCGCAGCTCCAGGGAAAAATTTATTTCCTTGTCTTTTCTAGCTCCTAGAGGCTGTCTCCATTTCTTGGCTCCTGGCCCCTTCACCTGTCTTCAAAATGCTTCACTTCAAGCTCTGCTTTCATTGATCTATCTTCTATTAACTTTGACCTTCTTACTTCCCTCTTAAAAGGACTTGTTTACATAGGGCTCATCGGAATAATCCAGGATAATCTTCCTATCACAAGATCCGTAATTTAATAACACCAGCAATCTCCCTTTTGCCATTTAAGACAACACATTCTCCGGTACTAGGGATTAAAACATGAGCACCTTTGGTGAGCCATTCCTCTGTCTACCACACCCTTTTATCATGGATGATTAGGTATTATTACTTGCAGCTGTGGTAGACAACTCACTCTGCCTCTCTGGTCACCTTCTCCCTTCCATAGGCAAAATACACTCTCTGCCCTTCTAGGGAGGCAGCCAAAGCCCTACACCGCCCAGTCTATGGTAGACAGCTGCAAGTAATAATACCTAATCATCCATGATAAAAGGGGGCTTTGTTTTCTCACATCACAGGTAGCCTGGAGGTAGGAAAGCCCCAAGGGCTAATCTGATAAAGCTACCCCAGGGACCCAGGTCCTTTGCATCTTTCTGCTCCACCATCCACTCCACCATCCACCATTCTTTCTCCATATGTAAGCTTTACCTTTTTTTTTAAACTTGTTTTCTCCCAGTTATAAGATGGATGCTGCAGCTCCAAGCACCACCCTGTGCAAAGCAGAAGAGGAGTGTTTCCTTCAATGTTAGCCAAAATAGCGTAATGGTAACAACCCTAAAATGACTTCACGTACACTTTGGTCACCAACAACCCTCAAATCTTAGCACCTAAAAAGACAAGAGTTTATTTCTCACTCATGCTACCTGAGGATTCTGTTCCATGACCCCTCACTCCAGGTCCCACTTGACAAAATAGCCACAATTGTGTGGCCACACTGGCTTTTAAAGCTTCCAGCTGGAAGAGACACACATAACTTCTACTCACAATCCAGTGGACAAAGCAGCTCACTCCTGACTATGTGGGGGAATCGAAATACCACCCTGGACATGCCCAGGAGGCCAACACTCAAAATCATCTGTAAGGAGAGGTACTGACAATTCAATCTGCCTCTCTGGTCACCTTCTCCCTTCCACAGGCAAAATACTCTCTCCACCCTTCCAGGGAGGCAGCCAAAGCCCCACACCTCCACAACATCAAGTCTGAGGCCCCTCAGGGATACAGAGTGGTCCCTGCATCAAGTCAGAATATGGCTCCTCTTGATCCAGAGACCTATAAACTGAAAAGATAGGTTACTAAGTTAACTTCCAAGTGAATGTTAGCTTGAGTGTTAGCTTTTGGGAAAAAAAAAAAAAAAAAAAAAAAAAGACCTCTGTTCTTAGAAGCCACTAAGACTTTTTTTTTTTTTGAGATGGAGTTTTGCTGTTGTTGCCTGGGCTGGAGGGCAGTGGCATGATCTTGGCTCACTGCAACCTCCACCTCCTGGGTTCAAGCTATTCTCCTGCCTCAGACTCCTGAGTAGCTGGGATTACAGGCGCCCACCACCAAGCCTGGCTAATTTTTTGTATTTTTAGTGGAGATACAGTTTCAACATGTTGGCCAGGCTGGTCTTGAACTCCTAACCTCAGGTGATCATGATCCACCCACCTTGGTCCCCTAAAGTGCTGGGATTACAGGCATGAGCCACCGCACCTGGCCAACCACTAAGATTTTTTTGAGGATTATTTGTTACCTAGCCAATCATGGAAGATACTAGAAGAATGTTGCTGATGAAATAAAAAACTAAAATAGGTACACTGGCTTGGAGGCTGGGAGGGGCAAGGAGGATGCTGTTGACCAAAGCATTGGTGTTGACCAAAATTGAAGACGGTTCCTTTTATGAAGAGGCAAACATTTGACAAAGCATACCTAACTTGGAACTTATCACTCCAAGAGAAAATGCTGAAAACACAAGGTTAGCATTGCATGTTTGCTGCTTTTGCCTGAGTTTGACAAGGCGTTATAAGAAAGAGATGGGCTCACAAAAGAATTGACCAATTTGCAACCATTGATAGAATGGAATAGAATCTACAAGTTCAAGGACTTTTAGGGTTGGAAGAGACATCTGCTTCACAACTTCTATTAGTAAAAGATAAAACTGAGAAATATTATTTAGTAAAAAAGCCAATTAAAATCCAGGAACCTCAAACTCTACTCTCCTGCCCCTTGTGGCAAGAATAGAATCGAGTCTCACCTGTAGCAAACATATTTTGGGGATTCCTAGCAAACCATCTTACTCCCAGGCCCTGTTTATCTGAGCAACCCCCATCTGAAGCATCACTGGTCCCTGTGTCAGAGGACGAGAGCATGGTTTGACCTATGGGCTTCTAAAGGTACACTTAGAAGTGTAAAGCATAATCTAGCCTATCCTGGAAAATACCAGAAGAATCTGTTTACATACCACATCTCTCTCCAAAAGCCAGAGAAGTGTAAGCCTCCCAGGTGCCCCCACCAGCCAACACTAGACTACCACAGTCCTGTGAATCTTTTGTTATTAGGAAGGAAAAGCTGTCAAATGACCCAGTAAAATTGCCCTTGGGCCATCTTGGTTTAACTAGGTCCCTTGACCACTATATTATTTTCCTACAGTAACAAATTGCCACGAACTTGGCAAGGTAACAGCAGAAAGTAATTCTCTCACAGATTTGGAGGCTAGAAATCTGAAATGTTCAGCAGCTCCTTGTTACTTTTGAAGGCTCTACAGAAGAATCCTTCCTTGCCTTTTTCTAGATTCTGGTGGTTCCCAGCAATCCTTGGTATTACTTGGCTTATAGCAGCATCATTTCACAGTCTGCCCCATCATCACATGGTCTTCCTTTCTGTGGGTCTCTGTGTCTTCAAGTCTCCCTCCTCTGGAAGGAGATCGGTCATAGGATGTAGTGCCTTCCCTAATCCAATATGACTCACCCCAACTTGATCACATTTGCAAAAACCCTATTTTCAAATAAGATCACTTTCTGAATTCCAGGTGAATGTGAACTTTCAGGGAACACTTTCAACCCAGTATGCCCACCCAGAACGAATGGGAACTGACAAATGAGAAAGAAATGAGGTGACCACTACTGGCTTAGATCAACGGTTTCCACACTAACAGTGTATCAGAGTAACCTAGTGGGAAAAAAAAAAAAAGCTCAGTGGCACACACACAGATGCACAAACACACATGACTTGACCAATAAATCCAATTTCTAGAGGTAGGAGTCTGTATTTTTTAAAAGCTCCTCTCCACCCCAGGTGATTCTACTATTGTGCAGCCGGGGCTCAGATCATGGGATTAGGTTTCATGGTTCTCAATCTTGCTACACAGGGGATTACTACATTATTGGGAATATTGGTGAAATTTAAATAACATAGATTATATAATATTGCGTTGATGTTGACTTTATGGTTTTGATTGTTGTACTGTGGATATTTAAATGAACGTTCTTATTATTAGGTACAAATTGAAGTAGTTAGGTGTAAAGGGGCAACTTACTCCAAAGGAGTCAGAAACATATACACAAAGAGAGAGAGAAAAAAAATAGAGTGCAGCTCCCTGGACTATGTTAGGCAGGACTTTTTCAGTTACAAATACCGTCATGCACCACATAACGTTTTTAGTCAACAACAGACTGCATATATGACATTGGTCCCGTAAGATTACATTGGAGCTGAAAAATTTATATCACCGAGTGACATCATTGCTGTGGTAAAGTCATAGCCCAACATATTACTCACTTGTTTGTGGTATTGCTGGTCAACAAACTACTGTGATCAGATCCATAGAGCCCAGGTTAATAAAAACACAAAACCACTGCACTACCAGTTGTATAAAAGTCTAACATATACAATTATGTACAGTGGTACATAATACTTGATGGTAATAGTAAATAATTATGTTATTGGTTAATGCATTTACTATACTTTTAATCATTCTTTTAGATGTACTCCTACTTATTTTTTAAAAAGTTAGCTGTATTGCCTGAACCCAGGAGGCGGAGGTCATGGTGAGCCGAGATCACGCCATTGCACTCCAGCCTGGGTAACAAGAGCGAAACTCCGTCTCAAAAAAAAAAAAAAAAAGTTAGCTGTAAAACAGCCTCAGGCAGGTCCTTCAGAAAGATTCCAGAAGAAGGCAGTGTTAGCCTAGGAGATGACAGCACCATCATGTGTGTTATTGCCCCCGAAGACCCTCCAGTGGGACAAGATGTGGAGGTGGAAGACAGTGATATTTGATGATCCTGACCCTGTATAGGCCTAGGCTAATGTGTCTTTGTGTCTTCTTTTTTTTTTTTTGAGACAGAATTTTGCTCGTTACCCAGGCTGGAGTGCAATGGCATGATCTCAGCTCACCGCAACCTCTGCCTCCTGGGTTCAAGCAACTCTCCTGCCTCAGCCTCCTGAGTAGCTGGGATTACAGGCGTGCGCCACCATGCCCAGCTAATTTTTGTATTTTTAGTAGAGATGGGGTTTCACCATGTTGACAAGGATGGTCTTGATCTCTTGACCTCGTGATCCACCCTCCTTGGCCTCCCAAAGTGCTGGGATTATAGGTGTGAGTCACCACGCCTGGCCTGTGTCTTCATTTTTAACAAAAAAGCTAAAAAAGTAAAAAATAAGAAATTATAAAAATAGAAAAAACTTAAAGGATAAGGATATAAAGAAAATATTTTTGTATAGCTGTACAATGTGCTTGTGTTTTAAAATATTATTACAAAATGGTCAAAAAGTTAAAAAATAGAAATTTATAAAGTAAGGAAGTTACAGTAATCTTACTGTAAAGTAAAAATCACAGCAAGCTAAGGTTAATTTATTGTTGGAGAAAGAAAAATGTTTTTTCATCAGTTTAGTGTAGTCTAAGTATACAGTGTTTCTAAGGTCTACAGCAGTGTGCAGTAATGTCCAAGGCCCTCACAGGCTCTCACCACTCACTCACTGACTCACCCAGGGCAACTTCCAGTCCTGCAAGCTCCATTCATAGGAGGGTCCTGTACAGGGGTACTATTGTTTATCTTTTACACTGTATTTTTGCTATTTCTTCTCTATGTTTACATACACAAATGCTTACTCTTACCTTACAATTGCCTATAGTATTTGAATACAGTAATATGCTGTGCAGGTTTGTAGCCTAGGTGTGTAATAGGCTGTACCATCAAGGTTTGTATAAGTTCACTCTGTGATGTTCACACAATGACAAAATCACCTAACAACACACTTCTCAAAACATAACCCCATCATTAAGCAATGCAAGAATGTAGTAAAAACCAGTCTGAATTTTCTGTAACAAAATGGAAATGTATTGGCTCATGAAATTCAGGGTAGACATGTATATCCTAATTACAGAAGGTCAGGAGTGTCACTGATGTCAAACAACTGGGGCCAGCTGCTCCAAAATCCACCAGCCTTCTCTCTCTGTCTCTCTCTCTCTTACTCTCTCCGACCCCCGTCTCCATAAGCCCAGGTCTCAGGGCAGACCTAACTCCTCCACCAGTCAGAAAACGCAGAGGCCAACAGTTTCCAAGCCTCACATTCCTCAGCCTCTGCCATCAGAAAGTACCTTGCTGTTTCCTCATTTCCAATTGTACTAACTCTGGGAAAGGACTGGGATCAGCTTCAAGTGGGGTCAGGTCCCATATATCTGAACCACAACTTAGGGTAGGGAGAGGCACCACAGGAACTATGTAAGGATGTGCCAAAGCAGCCCCAGGGTCTGGAAGGGAGGTGGTGTCCTCTCCGCTGCCCCATCTAGCCACTGCTGGCTGCTTTTCACAGCCACATTTCCTACCTCCTGAATCCTTCCCCAGCCCTTTCCCCTGATGGCTTCACCCTTGCAGACAGCATAACAGGACAAGACTGTCATCCTCTCCAGAATCGGAGGGGCCGCTAGGCTGCTCTATACAGTGATATCCCAAATAGCATTCTTTGGGGGTGCTCCTTCAAGGCTATCAATAGGATATATGAGAGGTCCAAGGACACAAACTAGATGTACCAGCTTCCTTGGGGCCAGACTAAGAAAACCCTCCCTGAGGAGCTGCGGGAATGAAGGCCTGCAGAGGCAGGCTGGGCTGACAACCAGTGTCTGCAGCTGGGCCGCAGAAGGAACATGAGGAAACCAGCAGTCACAGGGCTCTGAGAAGGATGCACATATGCACAGTGGCTTGGCGATGGCATCTGTGTTTGCCCAGGGGGTCTCTGTAGTCCTAGGCCCTCAGTACAAGAGTGGAGCAATAAGCTGCTGCAGGCTTCACTCTGCTGCTTCAGGCTTCACTCTGCTGCTTCTGGACCATTGGCCCTAGTATAAGAGGCTGACCCCTCAGCAAGAGAGAACATTCTCATATGCGGTGGCTCTGTGGATCTTGATGTGTCCATGTGTATCTGGCTGGCAGCTTTCCTTTTGTTAACTGACTTGCCCAAGGGCACATGGCCCTCAATGCAGAGGACCCAGGCCTCCAAATGGCCTAGCCAGAGTTTACACAACTCTTAAGTCACATGTACAGCATGCTACCAAGACAGGACTAACCTGGGGGCCTTGGCACACTTTACAGAAGCTGTTTTTATGGAGGCCTGGGGCACGAACATTACGAGGCCTGGGGCATGAATGTTACAATCCATGGCTCAAGATTTTATGGAGAGGCACAGTCTGTTCTCAGGGGCACTTCAGTGTGTTTTGTAGAAATCATGGAACCATAAAATGTCAGAGCTGGGGCACCCTGAAGCTTCTCGAGTCAGTCCCTTCTTTTCAGGTGAGGACACTGCAGGGCATGACTGCTGTGTGGGGGTTTGAGGAGGGAGAAATGGGATGATTTGGGAAACTAATTTACAGTGTCCCCCATGCTTCCCAGTACTTCCCAGCCTGAGTACTTCTTCAGGAGTCCCAGTAAAGGTAATAGCTCATATTTACCTGGCCTGGGCCTCACCTGTCTATTCCAAGCCTTAGGCCCCTGATAAGGCCCTTCCTTCCTTTCTTCCTTCCTTTCTTCTTCCTTCCCTCCCTCCCTTTCTTCCTCCTTCCCTCTCTTCCTTCCTTCCTTCCTCTTCCCTCTCTTCCTTCCTTCCTTTGTTCCTTCCCTCCTTCCATCCCTCCCTCCCTCCCTCCCTTCCTTCCTTCCCTTTCCTTTCCTTCCTTCCTTCCTTTGTTCCTTCCCTCCCTCCCTCCCTCCCTTCGTTCCTTCCCTTCCCTTTCCTTCCTTCCTTCCTTCCTTTCATTTTGGTTTTCCTTCACCTCCCACATGGCCTAAGAAGTCCCTCCTTCTTGTCACACTGACACAACCCCAGGAGACCTGAGGGGTTTCACCCATATGCTCATAAGCAGTTCTACTGCCTCCCCACTGGGCATTGTCTGATCCACAAGGAGCCCCTTGGGTGGGATGGAAGGCTGAGACATGTGGGGACAGTATCCAGGAAATACAGCTTCCCTTTATGTTGTCACTTTGGGAACAGGATCCTAGAGCAGAGATTGCAATGGGAAAATTCTGGCAGCTTTTACTTACTGCCTTCTCTGACCCAAAGTACTAGACATATGTCTGAGGAAGAGACAAATTCTAAAACAGCCACCATGTAGTCCTCAGGAATGCCCTGCCCTCCACACAGCCACGGTTTTGTTCCAGGGTCACCCCTAACATAACTGCCTTCCCCTTTATCCCCTGGAATAAAGTCTTCCTGTAAGTAGACACAAATAGGCTCACTCCAGCCTCCACTGGCCCCACCAGGCACAAGTGGCCCATGCTGGGGACACACATTCACACCCCCTGAATCCCCACACAGGCAGGCTGGCATCAGGGGCTCCCACGCTGACTCCCATGCACCCCATTTTTGAAAACAGTTAGGCTGTGAACTGTAATGGTGCCTTTCCCTAAGCAAGACCAGCCAGTTTTGAGGCCAGCTCTGTTTCCCATGCTCCTCCTCCAAGACACACATTCCTAGTTCAAAATAAAGCTGCTCAATGTAAGTCCATGGACCCTCCTGTGTCACTCTGAGGTTTCTCTGTGTATGGTGACATGCAGGGATCTCTGGGAGGTACTGTTGTTTAAAAAGCAAGTGAAGCTTAGTTTGGCTGGATATAAAATTCTGGGTTGAAAATTCTTTTCTTTACGGATGTTGAATATTGGCCCCCACTCTATTCTGGCTTGTAGGGTTTCTGTTGAGAGATCTGCTGTTAGTCTGATGGGCTTCCCTTTGTGGGTAACCCGACCTTTCCCTCTGGCTGCCCTTAGTATTTTCTCCTTCATTTCAACCCTGGTGAATCTGACGATTATGTGCTTGGGGTTGCTCTTCTTGAGGAGTATTTTTGTGGTGTTCTCTGTATTTCCTGGATTTGAATATTGGCCTGCCTTGCTAGGTTGGGGAAGTTCTCCTGGATAATATCCTGAAGAGTGTTTTCCAACTTGGATTCATTCTCCCCGTCACATTCAGGTACACCAATCAAGCGTAGATTAAGTCTTTTCACATAATCCCATATTTCTGGGAGGCTTTGTTCATTTCTTTTCACTCTTTTTTCTCTAATATTGCCTTCTCATTTTATTTCATTGAGTTGATCTTCAATCTGTGATATCCTTTCTTCTGCTTGATTGATTTGACTTGAAACTTGTGAATGCTTTGTGAAGTTCTTGTGCTGTGTTTTTCATTTTCAGCTCCAGCAAGTCGTTTATGTTCTTCTCTAAGCTGGTTATTCTAGTTAGCATTTTGTCTAACCTTTTGTCAAGGATTTTGTTTCTTTGCATTGGGTTAGAACATGTTCCTTTAGCTCAGAGAAGTTTGTTATTGCCCACCTTCTGAAGCCTGCTTCTGTCAATTTGTCAAACTCATTCTCCATCCTGTTTTGTTCCCTTCTGGTGAGGAGTTGCGATCCCTTGGAGGAGAAGAGGTGTTCTGGTCTTTGATGATTATCATCACCAATTCCACAGAAATACAAACTACCATCGGAGATTACTACAGACAACTCTATGCACATAAATCAGTAAATCTGGAATAAGTGAATAAATTCCTGGACACTTGCATCCTCCCAAGACTAAACCAGGAAGAAGTTGAATCCCTGAATAGACCAATAATAAGGTCTGAAGTTGAAGCAGCAATTAATAGTCTACCCACCAAAAAAAGTCCAGGTCCAGATGGGTTCATAGCCGAATTTGACCAGATGTACAAAGAGGAGTTAGTACCGTTCCTTCTGATACTATTCCAAACAATACAAAAAGAGGGAATCCTCCCTAACTCATTTTATGAGACCAACATCATCCTGATACCAAAACCTGGCAAAAACACAACTAAAAAAGAAAACTTCAGGCCAATATCCATGATGAACATTGATGCAAAAATCTTAATAAAATACTGGCAAACCAAATACAACAGCACATCAAAAAGTGTATCCATTATGATCAAGTAGGCTTCATCCCAGGGATGCAAGGCTGGGTCAACATACATACACAAATCTATAAACATAATCCACCACATAAACAGAACCAAACACAAAAACCACATGATTATCTCAATAGATGCAGAGAAGGCCTTCAACAAAATTCAACAGCCCTTTATGCTAAAAACCCTCAATAAACTAGGTATTGATGGAATGTACCTCAAAAAATAAAAGCTATTTACAACAAACTCACAGCCAATATTATACTGAACAGGCAAAAACTAGAAGCATTTCCTTTGAAAGTGGCACAAGACAAGGATGCCCTCTCTCACCACTCCTATTCAATTTGGTATTGAAAGTTCTAGCCAGAGCAACCAGGCAAGCAAAAAAAATAAAAGATATTCAATTAGGAAAAGAGGAAGTCAAATTGTCTCTATTTGCAGATGACATGATTATATATTTAGAAGACTCCATCGTCTCAGTCCAAAATCTTCTTGAGCTGATAAGCAACTTCAGCAAAGTCTTGGGATACAAAATCAATGTGCAGAAATCACAAGTATTCCTATATACCAATAACAGACAAACATAGAGCCAAATCATGAGCAAACTCCATTCACAATTGCTACAAAGAGAATAAAATACCTAGGAATACAACTAACAAAGAATGTAAAGGACCTCTTCAAGGAGAACTACAATGTACCACTCAAGGAAATAAGAGAGGACACAAACAGATGGAAAAACATTCCATGCTCATGGTTAGGAAGAATCAATATCATCAAAATGGCCATACTGCCCAAAGTAATTTATAGATTGAATGCTATCCCCATCAAGCTACCAATTATCTTCTTCACAGAACTGGGAAAAAAACACTTTAAACTTCATATGGAAACAAAAGAGGGCCTGCATCACCAAGACAATCCTAAGCAAAAAGAACAAAGCGGGAGGCATCATGCTACCTGACTTCAAACTATACTACAAGGCTACAGTAATCAAAACAGCATGGTACTGGTACCAAAACAGAAATATAGACCAGTGGAACAGAACAGAGGCCTTGGCAGCAACACCACACATCTATAACCATCTGATCTTTGACAAACCTGACAAAAGCAAGCAATGGGGAAAGGATTCCCTGTTTAATTAATTTTGTTGGGAAAACTGGCTAGCCATGTGTAGAAAGCTGAAACTGGACCCCTTCCTTACACCTTAAACTAAAATTAACTCCAGTTGGAGTAAAGATTTAAACATAAGACCTAATACCATAAAAACCCTAGAAGAAAACCTACGCAATACCATTCAGGACATAGGCAGAGGCAAGGACTTCATGACTAAAATGCCAAAAACAATGGCAACAAAAGCCAAAATAGACAAATGGGATCTAATTAAACTTAGGAGCTTCTGCACAGCAAAACAAACAATCATTAGAGTGAACCAGCAACTAACAGAATGGGAAAAAATTTTTGCAATCTACCCATCTGACAAAGGGCTAATATCTAGAATCGACAAAGAACTAAAGC
The DNA here is from genome assembly GCF_030222135.1 of Aotus nancymaae. Taxonomy (NCBI): domain Eukaryota; kingdom Metazoa; phylum Chordata; class Mammalia; order Primates; family Aotidae; genus Aotus; species Aotus nancymaae. The sequence continues at coordinate 2,285,216 of NW_026988570.1, read as the reverse complement.
AGATTTACAAGGAAAAAACAAACAAACCCATTCAAAAGTGGGCAAACAGTATGAACAGATAGTTTTCAAAATAAGACATTTATGAGGCAAACAAATATATGAAAAAATGCTCATCATCACTGGTCATTAGAGAAATGCAAATCAAAACCACATTGAGACACCATCTCACACCAGTTAGAATGGTGATCATTAAAAAATCTGGAGACAACAGATGCTGGAGAGGATGTGGAGAAATAGGAACACTTTTACACTGTTGGTGGGAGTGTAAATTAGTTAAACCATCGTGGAAGACAGTGTGGTGATTCCTCAAGGATCTAAAAATAGAAATACCATTTGACCCAGCAATCCTATTACTGGGTATATACCCAAAGGATTATAAATCCTTTTATTATAAAGACACATGCATACGTATGTTCATTGCTGCACTGTTTACAATAGCAAAGACCTGGAACCAATCCAAATGCCCATCAATGATAGACTGGACAAAGAAATTGTGTCATGTGTACACCATGGAATACTATGTAGCCATAAAAAATGATGACTTCATGTCCTTTGTAGGTACATGGATGAATCTGGAAACCATCAATCTCAGCAAACTAGCACAAGAACAGAAAACCAAACACTGCATGTTCTCATTCATAGGTGGGTGTCGAACAATGAGAACACATGGGTACAGGGAGGGGAACATCACACACTGGGGTCTCTTGGGGGGTGGGGGGACTAGGGGAGGGACAGCGGGGGGTGGGGAGGTTGGGGAGGGATAACACTGGGAGAAATGCCTGATGTAGGTGACGGGGGATGAAGACAGCAAACCACCATGGCATGTCTGTACCTATGCAACAATCCTGCAAGATCTGCACATGTACCCCAGATCTTAAAGTACAATAAAAAAAAAAGCAAGTGAAGAAACAGTGTGTAAAATGTCCTACCTTTTGTGTGAGAGAGAGGAAGAATATATGTATGCATGTAGTTGTGTGTATATACATTTACCTAATTTTTAAAAAATAAACCAGATAAACCAGAAGCTAATTAAAATTGTTACTGAGAGAACTGGGGAGGGGATAGGGATGGAAGGTACCCCTCCCCAAATAGATCTTATTTTTAAATTTTTGACTTTGGAATTTGGTAAGTGTTTTACATAACCTTAAATATTTAAACCTAACAGAAAAAAATGCAGTCACTAAAGATGAAAAACAAACTGAAACAAATTTACTCACCCCTATTTCAGGTTGCTGGCATAACTACAAGAGAAAAGTTATTTCAATTCACTTTAAAATTCATTGCTTTGACTGTATAGCTCACTAGGAATATAGCCTAATGACGAACTGCAGAGAAATTTTATAAGGTATTCACTAGTCTTACTAGTAGTAGTAATGTTGTTATTTTGAAACTTTTTATGTATGTTTTAATATAAAGCAAATAAATAATTCAATAAATGGCATTAAAATCCAAGATTTTAGTATGAGAGAAACAAAGAAGTTAAGGCAAAATCTTTACCTTTTAAATCTTTAAAAGTTAGGTCCCTTTGACTCTCCAGCCTATGTTTTTTCCAGGATACCATATAACTTTAAAAAGAAGGAAATGTTATTTTAAAAATACATGGATTATCACTTGTATTAGTTTCTTAGGGCTATGTATTAGTCCCTTTTCACATTGCTATAAAGAAATACCTGAACTGGGTAATTTATAAAGAAAAGGGGCTTAATTGGTTCACAGTTCCACAGGCTGTGCAGGAAGCATGATGCTGACATCTTGCTTCATTTCTGGGGCGGCCTCAGGAAACTTTCAATCATGGTGGAAGGCAAAAGGGGGAATGAGGAGCTTCACATGGCCAGAGAAAGAGGAAAAGGGAAAAGGAGAAGGTCCCACACACTTTTAAACAAGATCTTACAAGAACTCACTCACTATCAGGAGAACAGTGCCAAGGGGATGATGCTAAAATCATTCATGAAGGACCATGCCCATGATCCAATCACCTCCCAACATTGGGGATTACACTGCCAACATTGGGGATTACAATTCTACATGAGATTTGGGTGGGGACACAGACCCAAACCATGTCAGCCTGCTATATTGCAAGGTACCTTGAACTAGGCAGCTCAGGACAACAGACATGTAAAATATATTTCATAGTTCTAGATACCAGAAGTCCAAATCAAGGTATTTGCAGGTTCCTTCTTGGGAAGGATCTCAGAAAGAGAATCTGTTCCATGCTTCTTACCCAGCCTCTGGTGGTTGCTGCAATTCTTGGCATTCCTTGGCTTGTGCAGCACAAATCCAGCCTTTACCTTGCGTGTCTCTGTCTCTGTGTCTCTTCTCTTCTTAAAAGGATATACATCACAATGTATTAGGGATCCATCCTACTCCAGTGTGACCTTATCCTAACTAATTATATCTGCAATTAAGTTCACATTCTAAGGTTCCAGGAAGGATGTGGATTTGGGGAGGGCATTATTCGACCCAGTCCATCACTTTTCTTGTTTTTTCTTTTGTATTCTGAAACAAGTGACTTAGAAAATAGCCAACAGACACTTTTATTTTTGAGGAGTGTTTCACCTGTTCCAAGTTCATTTTAGGTTCAGACATAAATTCTAAGAAGGAAATTCATTATAGGCAATAATGGTTAATACTAACATTTGCTTAGCTAAATTTATAATGTTTCCAGACTCTGTAGCGACTGCTTTCCATGAATGTTCTAGTTGAATCCTCACAGACGGACAATTATTATCTTCAATTTCGGTAGAGTCTGTTGAGGCTCAGAGAGATTAATTTCCTGAAGTCAGAGAACTAGGATGCAAGAAGCAGGAGCCTGGAATAAAGAAAGCAGTCAAGCTCTGGAGCCAGTACACAAACACTTGTGTGATTCTGTATACCTTCCACAAACCAGGCCTCTCAACAGACCATTTAGCGGGATTCAGGTTCATCATTTGAAGGAAGATTTCCCCTCATCTTGACACTAACTCTGGTTTGTCTGACAGGTCACAGAGGAAAAGGAGAGGAAATTAACATGAGAATGAAATGTTTTCGTGAAGTCACATCTCTTGGATGATACCATCAATGCCAATGTATACTAAGCAGCACATCAGTTGTGCTGGGCCTGACTCCTCACTTCCTGATCTCTTATACATTACTGGCATTACAGGACAGATTGACAACCAGATTTTAAAAAAAGAACTCAGTCTCCTGATTTCAACCTCTGCTTCTCCTGCCATTTACATATTTATCCCTTCAGTATCTGGCTTTCTTCCCCACTAGAACTTAAGGTCTATGAAAGCAGGGATTCTTCTGTGTGTGCTGGATCCCAAGGTTCTGGCTATACTCCAGGTTCTAGGACACTCTCTAGAACATGGTAAGTACCCAATACATATTTTCCAATGGAAATTTGCTATCTATGTTTAAATCAACTCACTTGTTTTACTTAAATAAACTTACTTAAGTAAAAAATTTATTTTTGAAAGAAACTTGTTATTACTACCAGAATTGGGAAGCAGTATCTTATGTAACATAAATAGAATTCACAAAAATAAATACAATAAAACTAAGCAGTTTCAATGTTAACAATGAAAGTATAAATTGAAATATACAAGTATTTCTGAAAATGTGTTAAACCACACTCACAGTAAGAGAAATGTAGATTTCAACCCAAACTGGAGATACCATTCTTCATCAGATGAGCCAAGAACAAAAGGTCAGGTTCTTGGCAAGTGGATACGAGGGTGGGAATTAGGTGTGCTGGTAGATTGCTGGTGGGCTTGTGAGCATTCACCCTATGCTCAGGCACTGCCAGAGAACTGTTGGCTGTGGGCCTGCCTAGATATGTGGCATCGGTGAAATGTCAAGGTTTTATCCTCCCAACAGCATCACTGGCTGTGATCTCATGGGTAACAACAGGTTAGTAACTGAATATGACTCACATTTCTAGACAGACAATTGAGTGCTGTGCTCCTAGGGACTTGGTGGGGCAGGGGGAGGGAAAGATGACCTTTGAGACACTTTGGGATCTATTTGGACATGGGCATGGGAAGCCTGCCAACCTACCCACAGAGTAACAAGGTGCATTGCCAAGAAGAAAACAAAGCTGCTCAGGAAGATGTGGAGCTGAGAGGATTGGGTCCAGTGGGCCTTCCCTGCTCCTGCCAAACAGTGAGTCTTCCAGTCTGCTTTGGATGGGTGGATGCTTGTTGCCCTCTCCCTCTGGGTTCCATCTACTCGTTACCTGCACCCCACTGTTCTCAGTCTTCTGCAAAAGCATGCCTGGTTCTTTCCAAATCCGTAGAGTGGGGTATCTACGTGGCAGCACTGCTTTCTCCACTGACTACACCTCAAAGGAGGTCACTCTGCTTGTTTTATTGAAAGACCCTCTTCCTCCCAGGTGCAAGGCAGAGAAGTGATGGGGGAGGGAAGGCCCTCACACTGTCACATGTGTAATTTGGTAACTTCAAACCTACCTGCAAATGCTCAAATCTTTGTGCCAAGTGAAAGGGTGTTGAAACTGGGCTAAAAGAAGCAAGCTAGAGCTGACCATTCTGATGCCAGGTTCCTTCTGTTCCCTAGGCCCCAGTCCTGCTCATTCCATCCCATGGAAGCACATCATGCCACAGCTGATCCTGCAAAACACATGCCATGGGACACTGGTGAGGACAGATGGAGTAAAAGAAAGGGTATCTCAGGGCTGCCATTCTGCTTTCATTAGAGAGAGCCATGTAGCCTGACAATATTGTCATCCAATCAACCCATTAGAGTAAGGCAAGGAGAGTCTCTGGGTTGCCTGAATGGATTGGAAACAGCACATATTTCCTCATAGCCAAGTTATGAGGATTCAGAGAAATGTGCTTGCTGTATGGAACACAGGAAACAAATGATGCTGGGAAGAGGATTTATGCCTTTGATTGGGAATGTCTGATATGGATTTAGACATGGGGAGAAGAGGTATTTTGGTCTTTTCTGGTTGAATGGTGGCCAGGAATGCTTCGTGGGGGCTTAAGTAGTACAGTTAGGGGAGGGGCCCGTGGAGGCCTGGGCTCCTTGAATTTAGGAGTGTCCATTGGATTATCTGTTCAATTCTGTGTGGGGCTGGTTTTGCACTGCAATTTTTTTTGGCAGGATGAACAGCCCCCTGATATCAGCTTCAGACCAGTGAGAGAATGATCACTTTTTTCTCTACTTTCATTACATAAGCAAATTAAGGCCATATATTTGTTTTGTTTTGTTTTGTGGGGAAGTTATAGTAGGAGTTGAAGCCATAAAGTTTATATTATTTCCAAATTCAGAAAAAAAGGTTTCATTTTTAAAAAATAATTATTTTCAGACACGGCTAAAGGAGTGAGAAAGATGCTTTTATTTCTTATATAATTTTCCAGTGTGGGCCAAAAGCTTTTGAATATGTGCTAATCACATGGTGTAGAGTTTGGGATCTTGGGGACTTTTAACTGGGCATATGGTTGGGCGAGTTTCTATTTCAAAACTTCTTCCTGAGCCTTACAAATGTCTTTGGCATGCACACATTTCTTTTTCTTTTTTGAGATGGGATCGCACTGTATTGCCTAGGTTGTAGTGCAATGGTGCAATCACAGCTTACTGCAGCCTCAATCTCCCAGCCTCAATCAATCCTCCAACCTCAGCCTCCTGAATAACTAGGACTACAGACATGTGCCTTTTTTTTTTTTTTTTTTTTTGGTAGAGACAGGGTCTCCCTCTGTTGCCCAAGCTGGTCTTGAATTTTCAGGCTTAAGCTGAAAATTAAGCTCAAGTGATCCTCCCACCTCTGCCTCTTAAAATGCTGGAATTATAGGTGTGAGCCACTGAGCCCAGATGACATGCAAAACCATGAGTATATATATGCCTGTAACAAGCTCTCTAATGCAAGGTTCTACAAATTAATTTTATAATATAATAAGTTACTTGTTGTGTATTAATATTTTACAGTTAACAAAATGTTCCCTCAATTTCTTTCTTGCAATAATTCTGTAAGTTTAGCATATTTTCATCATCTTGACTATATGAGGAAGCTGTTTCACTTCAGTTAGTGACTGAAGCAGTTGAGGTTATGAGCATCTTGTTCCCTTGCTCTCTTTCCCTACTCTTCCCTCACAGAGTGAGACCTTGTGTCTAAAAACAAACAAACAAACAAACAAAAGCAATAGCTATGATAAAAGTTGTTTAAGAGTAAAGGACTTCAATATACATTAATTTGAGAGGAGGGACAAAATTCAGCCCATCAGAGCTATAGCAAGTTTATTCAGCTGCTTATGAGAGTGGAATGAATGTGATCCTCCCACCTACAAATAGAAGAGGTCAAGAATGTGCTTAATGTCTTATTCCCAAAGTAATGCTTGAATGTGTTGGTTTAAACAGCATTCTGGATGCCCTTTAGGGTTTTCTGTGAAATCCTAATGAATGAGTCATTTTTGTGTAACTCATTTTTATCAGGCCCCATCAACCCGAGTGCTGCAAAACTAGGGGCATGGTCCCATCTGGGAAAAAAATTATACTCCCAAATATTGCTGCTGGGATTGACAATTGCTACACCTGTTTTGGAAAGTAATGTCAATTTCTATCTACAAAACCAAACAAAAACAAACCCAGCCAGCCCTCTCTCAGGGACAGAATCCAAGGAATGAAGCTCAATGGCAGGTGAGGGGTGTGCAAAGAGTGTTCTGCTAGCAGTCCCTGGGCAGTGACTCCATGCAGGAAACAAAGTATGTGCTCAAATAAGCAGGCAGCAGAGAATTTGTGAAACATTCTTACACCAGAATATTTTCCACACATTAAAAAATTGAGTCTGGTCTATAACAATGACTTGGAAGCACTTCTCCTATGTGCAATTACATATGAAAAGCAAGAGGTGTAAGTGAAAATATACTCTCAACACTGTAAAACAAAGATCAAAAATTCATGTTTCATGAGATTAGGAGAAAGATAAGAAAGATGATGATGATTATTATTTTTTTGGTTGGTTTGCTTGGGAGAGGGCAGAGATGGGTAAAGGAGGAAGTACAACGAAGAGGTCAGAGTAAACATTTTAATCATTATTAAACTTTTGAGCAAATGCAAAATTAAAAGCAGAAGGAAGAGGAAAAGTGGGAGTGGGGTGGAGAAGAACTCAGTAATAAAGATCTCCAAGCAAAAGAGAAGACATCCAGGTGGCACCTTGGCAGCAGGGAACACACAAAATAATCCTACCTAAACTATTCCTTCAGACTCACTACTAAGTTAGCACCACTTCCTTAGGAAAAATCGAGGATTTATCCCTGCCCCCCTCAAATTCCTTATTTGAATTACACCACTCCCTGTGTATCCTTTGTGTTTAACTGTATACAAATTTATAGGTCAGCCTATATAATCAAGAAAGATCAGTCAGGAGAGAGTATTTCCCTAGTTTTATCCCGATGACAAATTTAAAAACCTTACTTCCTTTAATATTTCCCCTTCCCAACTGTACCCAGGAATCCCTAAGCCAGGAGAATGTCTGGGTATTGGAAGGGACTCTTAAGACCCTGCTACATCCCATCCTCTCCCTTCCAACACCCCCTGCTACGTCTGGGCCCATTGATCCCCTCAACAGAGCAGGAGAACATCATCTTTGACAAACATCACCACTTTAAGTTCCAGCTCCCTTTCTAGCCTCATGCATTTCAAGGAAATCACTTCTAACTATAAGCAGCCAGAAAAATCAGACAGTAAAGCACAGATAAAACAGCTCAGGCACAGAGGAGAGGGGAAAGTCTCTTGGGTAACTGCCATACTTCACCCTCATACAATGGGATCCAGTAAAACAGTGGGCCTTAATAAACACATTCCTATTCCTTCAGGTGCACTAAGATAGGGAAGCTAAAAGTAGACTCAGGGGATATGTCCATAGCTGCAGAAAGATGTATGAAAGCAAATACACAACTCTCCCTTTCAAATAAGCACATCAAAGAGACAAAAAACAGTCCAAGCCTCTAGTAAACTCTCCCACCCTGAATCCTTAAAAACTATTAGTCTGTAAGAAAGTGGGGCTCTAACCTAACTTGGCCAAAAGCCCCTCTCATGTTTGTTTTCTAAAATAAACCTGTCCTTGCTAACTGTCAAGCCACGCTTCATGTTTCTTTCTTCTTTAATTATTATACCTCCCACATCTGTGTTTAGTCACCACAGGAAACACTTGGTGCAGAGAGAACTGGAAAAGAAGATCCAAGTCAAGAAAGCTGACAAGGGGCCTAGACTTTATGGAGTAAAGGCCAAACCTTGAATTGTTCAGAACAGAGGATGGAACCATGAAGCAGCAATGGGGTGGGAACTGAACTGACACAAGCACATTTGGGAGCAAGTCGAGAAGGCTTTGCTGAGTGATGTCACTGACAGAGTGGGGCTGGCAGCTCAGTGGTATGCTGGCCAGCTAGGGAGTGTGTTAAGCCAGCTAAAAGGGGCAAGGCTGACATGGACAAACTCATATTTTAAACCTGACTTGAGTGGTCCTGGCATGCAGTTTCTCAAGTGCCTCTGCTCTTGGAGTGAATCACCCTCATTGTTCATCTGAACTGGACCTCACTTGCATTATACTTGGAGTTAAGTCATTCTTCTCCTAATGGTGCCAGATTCAGAACTGGACTCCTGCTTTGGTCTCCATTTGCTGTTTCTATATTGCATCCTTTCTCATTCCCAGGTTTTCTCCAAAGCGTGGAACCCTTTCTTGCTCTTAGATGCTTACCTTTATGGAGCCAGAATCCTGTTCTAATTCCTAACCCAGGGCTGTGGTCCCTGGAAGCGGAGCTTGTGGCCACCATTCTTTCCAAGTACCCTCCCTTGGATTCTGCCTTTGTAGTCTTGATGCATTTATGAGTAGGGGAGCATCCTAATCCTTCATCATCTTCAACTTCACTTTCCTGCTTCCACATTTCTGATGACTTGCTTGGAGATTGCTGTCAACTCTGGACAAATATGTATTGCCTTTTAGTCTGAGCTTCTGACATTAGCCCCAGAAGTGAGATTCCTTTTTAAGATGTGAATTTGATACTAGAGCCCAACTTTGCTTTCCTGCTTCATCATGCTGTTAGGCCCCCACTGTGGTCCTAGTCAGCACCCCCAAACCTGCCCCTACTGGAGAGAGCTGTCATGCAGTGAACTCCCTCAGGATTGATGAGTGGCAAAAGTCCCTAGACTGATCCTCCTAAGGCAGGACTTCTTTAGAGGATTGTAGTCACTACATAGTGATGGGTTGTATTGTTATAAAGGGCCCCTTTCCTTTCATTCTCCCTCTGCAACTTTTTCCCTTAAAGTAAAAATGGAACATTTATTGACTCATATAGCCAGACTTTCCAAGGGATTAGCTGGCCTGCCACTCAGCTAGACCCCAGGGCTTTAAACAATGCCAGTAGCACTTCAGCACTGTGTCTCTCCCTAACCCCAGCTCTGCTTAGTTTCAAGGAAGACAGTAGAATTCACGGGCCTTTGAGTAGAGGAGACCAGAAAGAGAAAGAGTGATTCTCTTTCCTATGCTATATTGAAAAGACGATGTGTTAAGGGCAGATGAGACACTGAGATATTTTTACTAGAATAGTGTGGAGGAGGTATCTTGTTTTCATGGAAAATGGAATGCCAGATAAAGGAGATGAGAGTGGGCAAGAGAAAAATAAACAGAAATAAAAATAAAGGGGATCTGGCAAGATGGCCAAATAGGAACAACTCTGATCTGCAGCTCCCAGGGAGACCAATGCAGAAGGTGGGTGATTTCTGTACTTCAACTGAGGTACCTAGTTCACCTCACTGGGACTGGTTAGATAGTGGTGGTGGAGCCCACGGAGGGCAAGCAGAAGCAGCATGGGGTGTTGCAGCACCCAAAAAGTGCAAGAGGCCAGGGGACTTTCTCTCCTAGCCAAGAGAAGCCATGAGGGACTGTGCCCTGAGGGACAGTGCTATCCAGCCCAAATACTATGCTTTTCCCATGGTTTTTGTAACCCACAGACCAGGAGATTCCCTCAGGTGCCTATACTACCAGGGCCCTGGGTTCCAAGCACAAAACTGGGTGGCTGTTTGGGCAGACACAAAACTAGCTGCAGGAGTTTTATTTGTGCTCCAATGGTGCCTGGAAGCCCAGTGGGACAGAACCGTTCACACCCCTGGAAAAGTGGCTGAAGCCAGGGAGCCAAGTGGGTCCTACCACATGGAACCCAGTAAACTTAAAATTCTACTGGCTTGAAATTCTTGCTGCCAGTACAGCAGTCTGAAGTTGACCTGAGACACTTGAGCTTGGTGGAGGAAGGGCATCCACCATTACTGAAGATTGAGTAGGTGGTTTTCCCCTCACAGTGTAAACAAAGCTGCTGGGAAGTTCAGACAGTATGGAATCCACCACAGTGTGGCAAAGCCACTGTAGCAAGACTGCCTCTCTGGATATCTCCTCTCTGGGCAGGGCATCTCTGAAAGAAAGGCAGCAGCCCCAATCAGGGCTTATTGATAAAACTCCCATCACCCTGGGACAGAGCACCTGGGGGAAGGGGAGGCTGTGGTTGCAGCTTCAGTGAACTTAAACGTTCCTGTCTACCAGCTCTGAAGAGAGCAGCAGATCTCCCAGCACAGCGCTCAAGCTCTGCTAAAGGACAAACTGCCTCCCCAAGTGAGTCCCTAACATCTGTGCCTTCTGACTGGGAGACACATCCCAGCAGGTGCTGCTCAGGGATGAAGCTTACAAAGGAAGGAGCAGGCAGCAATCTTTGCTGTTCTGCAGCCTCCACTGGTGATACCCAGGCAAACAGGGTCTGGAGTAGGCCTCCAGCAAATTCCAGCAGAGCTGTAGAAGAGGGGCCTGTTAGAAGAAAAACTAAGAAATGGAAAGCAATAACATCAACATCAACAAAAAGGATGCCCATGAAGAAACCCCATCCAAAGGGCATCAGCTTCAAAGATCAAAGGTAGATAAATCCACGAAGATGAGGAAAACCATCAATGTGCTGTATTCAGGAGACCCATTTCATGTGCAAAGACACACATAGGCTCAAAATAAAGGAATGGAGAAATATTTACCAAGCAAAATTAAAAAAAAAAGAAAAAGAAAAAGAAAAAAAAGCAGGAGTTGCAATCCTAGTCTCTGATAAAACAGACTTTAAACCAACAAAGATTTAAAAACAAGAAAAGACAAAGAAGGGTATTACATAATGGTAAAGGGATCAATGCAACAAGAAGAACTAACTATCCTAAATATATATGCACCCAATGCAGGAGCACCAAGATTCATAAAACAAGTTTTTAGAGACCTACAAAGAAACTTAGACTCCCACACAATAACAGTGGGAGACTTTAACACCCTACTGTCAATATTAGACAGATGAATGCGACAGAAAATTAACAAGGACATTCAGGGCTTAAACTCAGTTCTGGACCAAACAGACCTAATAGACATCTACATGAATCTCCACCCCAATTCGACAGAATATACATTCTTCTCAGTACCACATAGCCCTTATTCTAAAACTGACCACATAATTGGGAGAAAAACACTCCTCAGCAAATGTGAAAGAATGGAAGCTATAACAAACAGTCTCTCAGACCACAGTGGAACCAAATTAGAACTCAGGATTAAGAAACTCACTTAAAACCACACAACTACATAGAAACTGAATAATCTGCTCCTGAATGACTACTTGGTAAATAACGAAATTAAGACAGAAATAAGTTCTTTGAAACCAATGAGAACAAAGACAAAATGTACCAGAATCTCTGGGACACAGTGAAAGCAGTGTTTAGAGGGAAATTTATAGCACTAAATGCCAACATCAGAAAGCGGGAAAGATCTAAAATCAACACCCTAACATCACAATTAAAAGAACTAGAGAAGCAAGAACTTCTCTAGGGGATTTTACTGGGGATATGTAGTCAAATTAACCAAGCAGAGCCCATTAGTTTCCCATCTTGGAGAGTCCCCTGAGGAGCTCCTTGGTTAAAATCTATGCACCTTTAAGTTATACAAATGTTTTGCTCAGGGAATGACTTCTTTCCAGTGAATGCCTTCCTCTCGCTCATTGCAGTGCTGTCCTCCCCATCACCAATTCCTCTTCTCCCACCAACTTAAGAACACCAATTTGGGAAGTTCTTAAATAGAACAAGCTACCTTTTCTGGATTGTCTGGAAGTGAAAAATGAGGTGGGAGTGTGTGTGAGGGGGATTGGGGAGTGAGGAGTAAGTGAGGAAAAACTTTTAGCATGGTTAATAGGTCAGGAGAGCAGCACAAAGTGGGAACTAGGGATGCCCAATCTCTGCAGCATGACAAATGGGCTCCTGGGTCCTGGTAGAGGGTTCACTTTTGGGAATGAGTAGAGGCAGTTTGTCCTCAGCAGCATTCAACATCCACCCCCACTCCACCATTTTTTCTCCAGTTTCAGATGACTATTTTATTTGTAAATACTGTACAAATTTTAATGATTTAAATTGTGTATACAGCCAAATAAAAACTTGCATGAATAATTGGTGGGGCTTATGTCACAGAATCAGAATTTCAGGCTCCTTCTTGCTGTGGCTGTAGACTTGAGAATGGCCTGGAATCTCCAGGAGTGAGGGTTTCCATGTAAGCCATCACTATCCTTGGGGACACTGTTGACCATTAACTGATTAGGAGGATGTGCCTGTAACCAGGTGTTCCAGGTTCTTGGGCCCTCTGCTCCAGGAATGGAGGAGGAGGCCCTGGAGGTGCAGTGGGCTCATTTAAGTAAATATTGGACCCAAAGAGTTTTGCATAAAAGTGATTTATTAGGCAGAAAGAGAGAAAGAGAGAGAGAGAAGTAGGGAGAGAGTGAGAGAGGGAACTTCCATGCTGTCATGGAAGGGGATCCAGAGATGGAGTCCACAAAGGTAAGGGACAGGGGAACTTTTAATCTGGGAGTTACTCCCACCCCATTCAAGTTCTTGTCTCATGAGAGGAGTTCTTTCAAACTTCTGCTGGAGTGATTGATCTTTGACTTTCATATTGGATTGGCTGCCCTTTTCTTGGGCTTTCTAAACAAAGGAAGCTCGCCTGGGAAGTCTACATTCTCATGCACAGGAAAGTTAGACAAAGAACTCTAGGCTCCTGGATGGGAGGGTGGATAGAGGTATGGTGCCGGGAAGTTCTTGCATTTGAAACCACATCCCTTGTGGACCCTGGAAGAGAAATTAACATAGTCCTTCAGTGCCCACTTTGCATGTGGAGAAACAGCCCAGTGTTCAGTGCCCTGCCTCAGGTCAAAGACTAAGTTGGGGAGCCAGGAATTGAAATCTGTCTTAGCCAGTTTGGAGTAGGTTGGGGTCTCTGACTTTTCCATTCCATTGCATTACATCATATCTCTGAATCAACAGCTTTTTAAAATGAGCTTTGTTCTCAATTTTTATTCCCGTCTTCAACACTACACATGATTCGTTCACTGGCTGCCATGCTGGAAGAGTACTTAGTAACATTGATGTAAAACAAATCAAGTTCTTTAAGGTATAAAATCCATTTCAAAGTATAGTCATGGTAAGTGTCACTTTTAAGTCATGATTTCTTTTCCTAAGTAATGTTCCATTTAAAAACAGACTTGATACTTAAAGAGTTAACATTTTCAACACTTCTTTTTTTAATGTACTGAAGTTCCTTCAACTGAGTGCTGCAGTAACATGGTTTGCTTTTTAATTTGCATAATCCTTTAGTTTGCACAATCCTATTGCTAAAGAGATATTGAAACTATGAAAGGTTTCACTTCAATTATTTAAAATACCAAGGATTTGGGAGTCCCATTCTTTAGAATTAAAGTATGATTTCAATGCTTCAAATAAAGGACTCTCTAAACTACATTTTAAAAAAAGAACCAATAGCTTTTCTAATGCAAAAGAGTTGAATACTGAATGCCAACAAAACCACAAAAATTCTTTAATTACTCAGTTTGGATAGCATAAATACAGAAGAGAACAATTTTATGACAACTTTAATACTAATAGGAAGACTTTGACAGCTTTGTAAGCAGCATTACACAGAACATGAGCAGGACACACAAGACCCTCTGTTGCCTAATCCATGCTTTGTTTTAACTTTGAGTAAACATTGTTTGCACACTTACACAAAGATCCACCAAATTTTCATTTTATTATCTCTATCAAAAGCAGTAATTTTTTTGCTATTGTTTTCAAACTCTTATTTGCAAGGATTTTTCTGGTAATAAACTTACAAACAGCCTTTTTCATTAGAAAAGGGGAACATGTTGTCTATATTATGAGTACTGTGTTTTTGGCTATGCTGTAAAGAGGTGAGGCACTTAGATCTTTGATAATACATGTGTTTATAAATTGAGCTACTACTTTTTAAAAATTATTTTTGCAGTAGATTTTGTCCTAGCACTTGAAAGTTTGCTTACAGTTTTGGAAAACACTTCAGTAGTATGTTCATACCATCATTTAAACAGCAAGACTACTGATGACATTCGGTGTGGAAAGCCATTCCAACCTCCACCTTAATTACTTAATTATTTTATCTTCTTTGTCTAAATTTCTCTTAATAAAATTTTTGTTGCTTTATCACTTTCTTTTGTCCTACAAATCATACATCTCTGTTTAGTCTTTAGCTTTGCTTTACTAGTTTATACACATTTTTGTTCTGCAAAAGGTCCATATATGCAAATCCTGAAGGAGCCTAGAAACTAAAGAAGGAGGCAGACAAATTCAGTTTGTCAGTTTGGGGTGAGGTATTTGGGAAACTTATAGGCAGAAGTGTGGTCTTGGGCAGCCACAAGGCAGGTAGACCTATGCACTGCAATCCCCCAGACCCAGAGCTTTACCTTGGGGAAAGCATATGTGTTCTAGAAGAAATGTGTAGGTGGTTATGGGCATCATAGCCTATGATTTCTGCAGCAGCATCAAGGGTTGTTTTAGAGGAACCTTACAGTGAATAGATGCTACTAATAAAGAGTAATACATAAACTAGACATTTTGAAGGCATTCCTGGACTCAGAATTAGTCAGAAGTTACATAGCAAGATTAGCATTTAAAATAAAGTCACTGTTGTTCCCATTGATTTTCTACTATTCTTGATGTTGAATGAACAATTGAAATATGCATAAAGTGCTTAAAAATGACTTATTCCTCATGGAACACATGTTCATTATTCAGAAAATTTATCACAGAATTTATATATGCATTTTGGCATTTTGGGGTTTAAATATACAGTCCCTGACTTAAGATGGCTGGATGATTTTTTTGGCTTAATAATGATGTAAAGCAATATTCATTCAGTATTAATCATATCTCAAATGTCCCATACATTTTTTTATTATACTTTAAGTTCTGGGGTACATGTGCAGATTGTGCAGGATTGTTACATAGGTATACACATGCCATGGTGGTTTGCTTCATCCATCCCCCTGTCACCTACATTAGGTATTTCTCCTAATGTTATCCTTCACCAATCCTCTCACTCCCTGCTGTTCCCCCAGCCTCCCACTCCCCAGTAGGACACAGTGTGTGATGTTTCCCTCCCTGTGTCCATGTGTTCTCATTGTTCAACACCCACTTATGAGTGAGAATATGTGGTGTTTGGTTTTCTGTTCTTGTGCCAGTTTGCTGAGAATGATGGTTTCCAGATTTATCCATGTCCCTGCAAAGAACATGAACACATCCTTTTTATGGCTGCATAGTATTCCATGGTGTATTTGTGCCTCATTTTCTTTATCCAGTCTATCATTGATGGGCATTTGGGTTGGTTCCAAATCTTTGTATTGTAAACAGTGCCACAATGAACATACATGTGCATATGTCTTTATAATAGAAAAATTTACAATCCTTTGGTTATATACCCAGTAATGGGATTGCTAGGTCAAATGGTATTTCCATTTCTAGATCCTTGAGGAATTGCCACACTGTCTTCCACAATGGTTGAACTAATTTACACTCCCACCAACAGTGTAAAAGTGTTCTTATTTCACCACATCCTCTCCAGTATCTGTTGTCTCCAGACTTTTTAACGATCGCCATTGTAACTAGCGTGAAATGGTAACTCAATATGGTTTTGATTTGCATTTCTCTAATGACCAGTGATGATGAGCATTTTTCATATGTTTGTTGACTGCATAAATGTGCTCTTTGTAAAAGTGTCTGTTCATATCACTTTTAAAAGTGTCTTTGCCCACTTTTTGATGGGGTTGTTTGTTTTTTTCTGGTAAATTTGTTTTAGTTCTTTGTAGATTCTGGATATTAGCCCATTGTCAGTTGGGTAGATTGCAGAAAATTTTCCCATTTTGTTAGTTGCTGGTTCACTCTAATGATTGTTTCTTTTGTTGTGCAGAAGCTCTTAAGTTTAATCAGATCCCATTTGTCTATTTTGGCTTGTGTTGCCATTGCTTTTGATGTCTTAGTCATGAAGTCCTTGCCTATGCCTATGTCCTGGATGGTATTGCCTAGGTTTTCTTCTAGACTTTTTATGGTGTTAGGTCTTATGTTTAAATCTTTAATCCATCTGGACTTAGTTTTTGTATAAAGTGTAAGCAAGGGGTCCAGTTTCAGCTTTCTGCATATGG
Source organism: Aotus nancymaae (assembly GCF_030222135.1). Taxonomy (NCBI): domain Eukaryota; kingdom Metazoa; phylum Chordata; class Mammalia; order Primates; family Aotidae; genus Aotus; species Aotus nancymaae. The sequence continues at coordinate 2,268,723 of NW_026988570.1, read as the reverse complement.
CTAGCCAGTTTTCCCAGTACCACTTATTAAATAGGGAACCCCTTTCCCGTTGCTTGTTTATGTCTGGTTTGTCAAAGATCTGATGGCTATAGATGTGTGGCATTGCTTCTGAGGCCTCTGTTCTGTTCCATTGGTGTATATCTCTGTTTTGGTACCGGTACCATGAATGTCTCTCAAAATAATAAAGGCTATTTATGGCAAACCCACAGCCAATAGCATACTAAATGGGCAAAAACTGGAAGCATTCCCCTAAAAAACTGGCACTAGACAAGAGTGCCCTCTCTTACCACTCCTATTCAATATAGTATTGGTACTTCTGGTCAGAGTAATCAGGCAAGGAAAATGAAATAAAGGGTATTCAATTAGGAAAAGAGGAAGTCAAATTGCCTCTATTTGCAGATGACATAATTGTATATTTAGAAGACCCCATTGTATCAGCCCAAAATCTCCTTAAGCTGATAAGCAACTTCAGCAAAGTCTTGGGATACAAAATTAATGTGCAAAAATCACAAGCATTCCTATATATCAATAACAGACAAACAGCCAAATCATGAGCAAACTCCCATTCACAATTGCTACAAAGAGAATAAGATACCTAGGAATACAACTAACAAAGGATGTAAAGGACCTCTTCAAGGAGAGCTACAAACCACTGCTCGAGGAAATAAGAGAGGACACAAACAGATGGAAAAACATTCCATGCTCATAGTTAGGAAGAATCAATATCATGAAAATGGCCATACTGCCCAAAGTAACTTATATATTCAACGCTATCCCCATCAAGCTACAATTGACCTTCTTCACAGAACTGGAAAAAACGACCTTAAACTTCATATGGAACCAAAAAAGAGCCCACATAACTAAGACGATCCTAAGCAAAAAGAACAAAGCTAGAGGCATCACAAAACCTGACTTCAAACTGTACTACAAGGCTACAGTAATCAAAACAAACATTCTGTTTTTGACTTCAGTATAGCATTCAGTAAATTGCATGAGATAGTCAACACTTTATTATAAAATAGGCTTTGTGTTAGATGATTGCCCAACTATACGCTAATATGTAAGTCAATTTCATCTATGTTATCTATTTTATTGGCATACAATTGTTCATAGCACTCTTTTGTAATCCTTTCGATTTCTGTTAGGATGGTAGTAAAGTCTCCACTTTAATTCTTGATTTTTTTGCCTCTCTCTCTCATTCTCTCTTCTTTTAATCAATCTAGCTAACAGTTTGTCTTCATTTTTTAAAGTAGGAATGGGGTCTCATCATGTTGCCTAGTCTGATGTCAAACTCCTGGCCTCAAGCAATTCTCCCACCTCAGCCTCCCAAAGCTCTGAGAATGCAGATGTGAGCCACCATGTTTTGCTAGCCAAATTTGCCTATTTATCAATTTTTCCAAGAATAAACATTTTGTTTTCATTGATTCTATCATTTTTCTGTCTTCTATTTAATATATCTCTGCTCTAATCTTTATTATTTTTTTCCCTTCTGTTCTTTGGGTTTAATTGCTTTCCTTTTTCTATTTCCTTAAGGTTGAAGTTCAGTTCTTTTGAATATTTTTTGTTTTCAATGTGAGCACTTACAGCCATACATTTCTCTCTGCCTACTGCCTTTGCTGCATCTCATAGGTTTGGGTATGTTGTGTTTTTCTTGAAGTATTTTTGAGAAAATTTCTCTCTCATTTCTCTTGTTATTTCTTTTTGATCCATTAATTATTTAAGAGTGTGCCATTTCATTTCCACATATTTCTAAATTTCCTTGTTATTGATTTCTAAGTTTATTCTACTGTGCCAAAGAACATACTTTGTATGCTTTCATTTGTTTCACATTTACTAAGGCTTCTTTTGTGGATTAACCTATGGTCATCCTAGAAGTTGTTCCATTCGCACTTGAAAATAATGTATGTTTTGCTGTTTGGTGAAATGCTGTATATATGTCTGTTAGATTTAATTGGTTTAAAGTATTATTCAAGTCTTGTTTCCTTGTTTATCTTTTGTTTAGTTGTTCAGTATTTTTTTTTTTTTAGACTGGGTCTCATTCTGTCACCCAGGCTGGAGTGCAGTGGTGCAACCTCTGCCTCCACAGTTCAAGTGATTCTCCTAACTCAGCCTCTCGAGTAGCTGGAATTTCAGGCACCCACCACCACACCCGGCTAATTTCTGTATTTTTAGTAGAGATGGGGTTTCACCATGTTGTCCAGGCTGGTCTCAAACTCCTGACCTTAAGTGACCCACCCACCTCGGGCTTCCAAAGTGCTGGGATTACAGGGATGATCCACCATGACTGACCATGTTTAGTTGTTCTATCGGTTATTGAAAGGACATTGTTGGATTTTTCAACTTTTTAAATTTAACTGTCTGTTTCTCGCTTCAATTCTATTAGTTTTTGCTTCATATATTTTGAGACTCTGTTATTGAGTGTATATGTTTATAATTGTTATATATCTTGTTAAATTGACCTTTTTATCATTATATATGCCCTCTTTGCCTCTTGTAACAACTTTTGTCTTAAAGTCTACTTTGTCTGATGTTAGTGGCCACTCCAGCTCTCTTTGGGTTACTATTTTCATGGAATATCTTTTGCCGTATTCTCATTTTCAACCTGTTTGTGACTTAAAACCAAAATGAGCGTCTTGTCACTAGTGTGTAATTGGAAAATGTTCACTCATTCTGTCAATATCTGCTTTTTAATGAAGAGCTTAATCTATTTTTATTCAATGCAATTACTGATAATTACTTCTGTATTTTATTTTTGTTTTCTAAATGTCTTACATATTTTTTGTTCCTCAATTCCTCTGTTATTCCCTTTTCTTGTTTAGAAATGTATTTTATTTCTTTTTTTCCTGTTGTCTGTCAATGCGCAGAGAAAGATAATTTTTTCTTTCTTTCTTTCTTTTTCTTTCTCTCTTTCTTTTTTTTTTTTTTTTTTTTTGAGTCAGAGTCTTGCTTTGTTGCCCAGGCCAGAGTGCAGTGGTGCAATCTCAGCTCACTGCAACCTTTGCCTCCCAGGTTCAGGCAATTCTCCTGGCTCAGCTTCCTGAGTAGCAGGATTATAGGTGCCTGCCACCATGCTCAGCTAATTTTTGCATTTTTGCTAGAGATGGGGTTTTACCCGTCAGGTTGGTCTTGAAATCCTGACTTTGTGATCTGCCGGCCTTGGCCTCCCAAAGTGCTGGGATTACAGGTGTGAGCCACCACACTCAGCCACAGAAAGATATTTTTTTACAGTACCATTTTGATTCCCTTCTCATTTCTTTTACCATGTATTTTTAGTTATTTTCTTAGTGTTTGTCCTGGGGATTACAACTAACATAATTTATAACAATCTAGCCGAAATTAATAACAATTTTTTCTTAAAAAAAATTTTTTTTGAGCCAGGGTCTTGACAAAGTGCAGTGGCACAATCTTGGCTCACTCAAGCCAATGCTTCCTGGGTTCAAGTGATCCTCCCACCTCAGCTGGGCGTGTAGCTGGTACTACAAGGTGCATGTGCCACCATGCTTGGCTAATTTTTCTATTTTTTGGTGGAGACAGGGTTTTACCATGTTGGCCAAACTGGTCTTGAACTCCAGACCTCAAGTGGCCTGCCTGACTCAGCCTCTCAAAGTTCTGGGATTACAGACATGAGCCATCACATTCAGCCTCAATTTATTCTTGATAGTGCATGAAAATTTTGCTCCTATATATCTTGGCTCCCTCCTTTATTTTGTTACTGTGGGAAGAGGTGAAATTGGGTTCCTTACCACTTTTATGTCTTCAAAATAACCAGGGATTACTATCAGCATATATGTGTGATTGTCATTAAGATGTATAGAAGTGGAGAGGGAAAGCAATAGGCTCCGGAAGTTAAAAGTTTCTGTGATTATTTACTCTAAAAGCAGCAAAGCTGTAACAAGATATTTGAGGTTACTCTTCATAGTATCTAGGATTGAGCTTCACTCCAAGTAATTGAAAATTTTACTTTTAAAATTAGGTAGGTTCTGGGGGTCTATGACTACTAACTGGTTCAGTTATTCACCAGAAGAACTTACATAACTCAGCATTGAATTATACACACTGCTAAGGTTTATTCCAAAAGATACAGTGCCAGAACAGAAAAAAAAAATACACATGCAGGTGATGCCTAAAACACTCAGGAACAGGCTTTCATCCTTCTGCATGGGTTACATGGACACATTTTTCTTTCCACCTTTGAACAGCAGAGACATATGCAAAATATCTTTACCCAGAGAAGCTTGCTTGAGTCTCGGAATTTAAAGTTCTTAGAGCTGATCACTCAGGCACACTTCTAGTTTAAACCTGCTATGCAAGCACTTGTGCTGTGAGCCTCAAACCAGGCACCAGGTATATATCGTAAAGGTTCATATTTGCTTTAAATGATGCTAATGGTTTAGTACATCCTGCCCCAATGTGCTGGGCACAGAATGACATCATTTGTGAACATTCCAAGGTTTAGTTCTTAGAGCCTGGCTCCATATATACTCAGAGATAAACTAGAATTAAGCAAAACAGATTTGATGCACTGACTTTTTCCCTGCAAGGGGTTACCATTCTGTGTGTCTTAGGGGAAGAGTGTACAAATATAACTCAAACAAACATCCTTTGAAATTAAGAAAACTGAAAAATGAAGTCATATATATGTATAGATTTAGCAGATGAATTTTCCAGGCAACAGACAACTAACTCCAGTTGTCCATTATCAGAAAATAGCAAAATTCCTATTTCCCCTTCTTGCAGCTGGGCTTTCTGCCAATTTCTGACCCTCTAGGTAGAAATCTCTAAATAAGTGGGAAGACAAGGAAGCGCCCGAACTCTAAAGGTATCTCTTGAGATTGTCTGAGTGGAATCTGGGCAGTGATGACAGTGGGAAGCCAATAATCTTGGGTCCATTCTGAAGTCTGGCCCTTTCCGGGACTCTGCAGCTTGAACCTGGTGCAGCTGCCCTCATATTAAGGGAGTTGAGCAGTGTCCCTGGAGACGCTGCACACCTTAGGCCAGAGGAGCACAACATCACACTTTAGGTAGGCTTGGTCTCTGCCTTCCTGTCACAATGCCGCCCCTAATACCTTAGGCCAGATGCCTTCCTGTCACAATGCTGCCCCTAATACCTTAGGCCAGATGCCTCCCTTCCGGGGGAAGTCACCTCTCTCTGTTCTTTAGGAGCAGCACTGCTGAGACCATTTTCCCTCTTCCCCCTGCTGGTCTGGACAGGGTCCATCACAGGGCTTCTGCCTCTGCGTCCACTGGACCACAAGGACAAAGTCAAAGTCCTGTACCTACCATGTGCAATTTGTTGCCGCCATCTTCCCCCTTCTCCCTAGGAGGCCAGGCAGGAGCTGGGGAAGGTCTGTGTTTCTTCTTTTCCTACCCCGGAAACACTGTGCTCCTGTGGACTCTCGCTCTTCCCTTCTTAGACCTCTGTGTGTTGGTAACCAGCTTCCAAGCTGGGGCCCGCTAATCCCTCCTGATAATCCTGCCTGTGTGTAGTCCCCTCCACACTAAGTCATGGCTGGCCGTGTCACAGACAGAATCCTGAAGAAATGACACTGTGTGATTACTTAGGCTATATTATAAAAGATATTCAGGTTTCTGCTATGTTGTCTTGGTATTGCTCACTTTGGGGGATGCCATCTGCCACATGGTGAAGACACTGAAGCAGTCCTAGGGAGAGGTCCGGGTGGTAAGGAGCTAAGGCTTCCAGTCAACAGCCAGGATTAGTTTGCCAGCCACCTGCATAAGGCACTGTAGAAGCTGATCCTCCAGCCCCAGTCAAACCTTCAGATAACTGCAGCACCATCTAATGTCTTTATCACCATCTCATGAGAGACTCCAGGCTAAAATCACTTAGCCAAACTGCCTCTGAATTTCTGATGCATAGAAACTGTGGGAGATAAAAGATGTTTATTGTCTTTAAAGCTGCCAATTTTGGCAAATTTCACAGCAACAGGTGACTGATACTTTGCCTCATAACACATGTGCTATGGCTTGTCTCCTCCCTGGAGCTGCTCTGCTCCCAGCCCCAGTCAGATGCCTAGTCTGCATCCCCAGGGTGTTTCATTTCTTAGTCACTTTCTCTAATGATCCTCTCCCTGATCTTCTTCATCCGACTCTCATAAAACCTTGGGAGTTCCTGTACAGTTTCTTCCCCCATCCAAAATTTCTCTTTGGAGTGACTGAGAAATAAACAGTCTTAACTGAAACACTCTAATATTACCCTTCTCTTTATATGAAGGCTCTAATAATAACATCTATTAAGCACGTGTTATACTCCAGAATCTTTGCTATGTGTTTTCCAAGAATTGCCTTAATCAGTCCTTAAAACAATTCTGAGTAGACCATCTTTACCTTCAGTGTTTCATATAAGAATATAAAAGTTTGGGTAGGTTAAATACCTTGAATCAGGTCACACAGCCATACACTGTGGCTATGCCTCCTTCCTCATGAACTCTCCTTAGATCTGGTGTGTTCTGACGCACATTTGAATTGTCATCCTTTTGAAAGTATATTCTCTGCTTAATTTTCTTTGGGCTGGTTCTGCTGTCTATTCAATACAATTGACACCAATTCTCTAGCCTCATCTGTCCTGGAGCTGAGTCCATGGTGACCATGAAAAGATTCTCTGCCCCTTGAACAGAGAATTTTCCTCTGTGGGATGCAGGGCCCCTAAGCTAGTCTATCTTTGCCATACAACAGCAGGACTGGTAAATGACTCACCTTGACTGCCACAAAGCCATTATCACCTATCATCAGCAGACACATATCCCACCCCAGGTGGGGACTTGTCAGATGGTGTGATCTTCAGAGGCTGGCTGTAATGTTTCTTGCATTTCCTGACTACTGCTTCATAGCATCACACAGGTATTGTGGGGAGCTGCTGCCACTGACAACTTCAGACCTACTGAAGTAGCTTTTTGTTAAGCTGCAGATGGGTATAGTCCCTGGAGATTTTGCCCCCAATATCTATCTCAAAATAGGGGTCCATGGGTAAGTAGACCTTCTAGAGATGTGAATGAAATCAGTGTCATTGTTCCATATATGAGGTCATATAGCATCTTGACTATATGAGGAAGCTGTTTCACTTCAGTTAGTGACTGAAGCAGTTGAGTTGTTTCACTTCAGTTAGTGACTGAAGCAGTTGAGGGTCAGCAGTTTGCAGTCAGCTAGAGTGATTCATTTATTTTCAGTGGTTTTTAAGTTTTCTTTTCAAAGTGACTGAGAACTGTGACTGCATGGCTACCTTGCTGGTTGTCCCCCCAGGGCGTGCTCCCCATTTTATTTCCCAAAGCCTCTGATTTCCTTAGGTCATATGCCCATATGATTCTGAGAAGCCTTCAGAGGAAGGCAAGAGACTTAACGAGTTCAGAGTGACACAGGGCATTTGAGGCTGTGGTGCAAACAGACGAGATCAAGAACTGCTGTAACTGTTTTGCTACCATGAAGAAAGTCGGCATAAGGGCAAAGTGAATAAAGAGAAATAGCAGAGTTAAGGGTACTGCAGACAAGGGAGCTAGAGTTCCAAATAAACTGTACCTGAAACCCACCTACCCCTGGACTTTTCAGTTAAATGAGCCATTAAATTCACTTTATTGTTTAAACTAGCTTGAGTTGGGTTTTTTGTTCACTGCAACTCAAAATATCTGGACAGATTTATTAGCCTCCCTGAAATGTTACAGCTGTTCTTCCAAGTATGTACCAATTACTGTATCATGACATGCTAGTTAATGCCCAGGATGAGGGATACTGATGAAGATGTGCCTTGAATTTTAGAAAAATGAAGGAGGCTATCGTGTGGGAAAAAAGAAGGAAAATAGATTTCTTGGGATTTGAATTGATTTCAAATTTTCAATGTCATCAAAATCCTTATCAAGCCAACTGGGTCTAGACAGGCATAACATATGTTCAATAAACATAGTATATAGTCAAGGATATAGAAGAGACTAAGAATAAGAAAATGCTGACAATGGCAGAAGCAGCTAGGATGCAAGTCTAGCTTGAAGCTTTTAAGTGACTACTATGGAAAATACATAATGTGAATATAGAAATCAATCTCCACTGTTTCTTTTGACCTCCAAGTATGTGAACCAAATAAAAAGTCACTCCCACAATGCTGGTTGCAAAGTCCAGGTGGACACTGAGGTCCAAAGGTCAGAGATGATGAGAAAGATAAACTGGCTAAGGGAAGTTAATGGTTCAAATTCATTATTCATCAAGAAGTCAAAAGGGGCAATAGGTTCAAAAACAGAAGCCCAAGAAGTCAGAAAACCAGAAGCCCTAAGGCCTATCCAAAAGAGAAGCAGAAACAGAGAAACACTGCCCAGTGAACCAAGTATCCCAGGGAAACAGCCCTGTGCAGACCATGCAGCACATGAATTGCAAAGAGCAATAAACACAAAGACAATCTCATATTCAAAAGCGTAATGTCATGCATTAATATGCAAAAGCAAGGGGATTGCAAATATTAAAGAATGCAAGATGAAAATTTAAGAGTACTAGCAGCAACAGTAATTGTAACAGCTGCAGGCAAGGCAGAAAGCCCTATATAATAGAAATGCAACTTACATAAATGCTGACTGTGGCTGAGCAGTCATTATAAAGTCATGTAAGTCTGTTAACATTACTTCTGGATAAGACAACTCTCTGGCAGGGAAATTATAGACAGAAAGACACAAAAGAGTGGAATTGAAATGAAACAAGGCTATTACAACGTTGCCTCTAGTTACCTGTGGCTAGAAGCTTTTGTCATTCCCTGGAATCAGCAGTTAAACATGAAGCACATCAGTGTAGTAGATACAATAATTAACCATATGAATGCCCAAACTAAGCATCTGATAAACTAGTCTTCAGGTAACTTACAATCTTACTTCAGTTTTCTTTGTCATTACTTTGTTTCCAAAGAGACAAGCTAAAGAACGTTATTTTACTCTGATACACACACAAGAATTATATTAGTGCCCAGCTATATAAACATCTGTGAGGGGCCAGGTGTGGTGCCTCATGTCTATAATTCCAGCATTTTGGGAGGCCAAAGTAGGTGGATTGCTTGAGCCCAGAAGTTCAAGCCCAGGAGGAGTTCAAGGACAGCCTGGGCAATATAGAGAGACCCCATCTCTACAAATAAATTAAAATTTAAAAATATTTTTTAAATAATTTAAAAATTAGTGGGGTATGCTGTTAAAGCTCGTGAAATTTTAAGCTTATGTTCAAAGATGCACATCACCTCTGTGATGCAGATCATGTCTGTGGTATAATAATAAAAAAATATGCTGATCATTTTCCTGGGTTCCTAGTTCAGTGCTTCAAAATCTCTTGAAATTTGTGACTGATAGAAATGTCTTTGTTATGCTAATGAGGTGACCCCATTGATTTGGCTGTGATGACTGCAGAAACACCAAAGTTCTTTGTCTACCAGCGATTTGATGAACCACTTGGATAGTCGTGAAGTCGTGAAGTTTCAAGGAGCGGGAAGTTTAATAGGCAAGAAAGAAGGAAAAAAGCTCCTCCTTACAGAGACAGAGGGAGGGGTGCTCCTAACAGAGAGAAAAACCCTGTGTGCGGCAGAAAAGTCATCAGTTATATTGGGAGGCTGGAGGAGGTGGTATCTTATTTGCATAGGGCACAGGGGATTGGTTTGACCGGGTGTGTCATTTATGCAGACCACAAAAAAACTGGCCCTCCTACCCTAACCTTTTAATATGCAAATGCGGGTCCATGATGTCCTGCACAGGTGGTGTTATCTGCAAGCAGCCATGACGCCTGGCACATGTGGTGACAAAGAGAAGACAGGAAGAATTGCCATATTGTATGAACCTAGTTTCTTTCTTTTCTTTCTTTCTTTGAGATGGAGTCTCAGTCTGTAGACCAGACTGTAGTGCAGTGGTGCAATCTTGGCTTGCTGCAACCTCTGCCTCCTGGGCCCTGGTTCAAACAATTCTCTTGCCTCAGCCTCCTGAGTAGCTGGGATTACAGGCACGTGTCACCATGCCCAGCTAATTTTTGTATTTTTTTAGTAGAGACAGGATTTCACCATGTTGGCCAGGCTGGTCTTGAACTCCTGACCTCGTGATCCACCTGCCTCAGCCTCCCAAAGGGCTGGGATTATAGGTGTGAGCCACCATGCTGTCTGGGTGGACCTAGTTTCTAATTTCTTGCATTTGCATATCAATACTTGCCGGCCTGGCCTTCCAAGCTGCTTTTCTATTAGAAAAGAAGTGTTTTGGGAGTTGCTATTATTAAAAGAAATTTCCACTGGGGAACCTTCACCCTTTCTACCTGCCTAAAAATTATTTCTTAATAACTCCTGTATTACCATGGTGGGGCCCCTACATAGCTTTAGGATGGAAGGTGGTCAGTAGAAAGACCAAGCACCTGATAATAGTGTTGATTGAGGCTTTGAGCCCTAAGATATCAGCCAGTTCTCCAGACCTCCAAGATGCTGAAGATTGATTTCAATCAAGTAGTCAAGTATTTATTCAATCATGCTTATGTAATGAGACCTCAATAAAAACTCTGAACACTGAAGCTCAATGGAGCTTTGTGGTTGGTGAACACATTGATGTGCCAGCAGAGTGACATACCTAATTTCCCAGGGAAGGAGCATCTAAATTCCATGTCTAGGACCCTCCTACACCTCATCTTATGTATATTCTTTACAATAAAATTATTATAATCATAAGCATAGAGCATTCCTGAGCTATGTGAGCCATTCTAGTGAATTAGTGAACCTGAGGGATTCATGGAAACTCCCAACTTAGTGGCCAGTTGGTTAGAAATGCAGGTGGCCTGAGAACCCTGGAACTTGCAGCTGGCATCTGAAGTAAGAATAGCTTTATTGGGGACTATGCTCTTAAATATGCACAGTCTGATGCTTACTATGGGCAGTTAGTATCAGAAGTGAATTGTAGTACACCCCGGTGGGGTGGAAACAGAACACATTCTATCAGAATCAAGAAAAAAATTGGCCAGTCACCACCTCTCAAGAGCAATGTGGTCAGCTGTCATTGCCTACATGCCCAAACCACCATCTTTAAGATAAATCTGGCCAGGGCCTAGTGACAGGTGGCTCTTTTTCCTAAGAGCGCAACACTTCCCTGACATATGATTTGAATGATGATTTTTCCAGAGAAGCCAGAACTGCTCCCTTCTTTCTCAATAAAAGTGATTTGTTATGCTTAGAACTAAATGTGATTTAACTATTGTAAGCATTTGTAAAATAAAATCCCAAATAAGAAAAAAATATATATTTCTGGTCTAAGAGTCTTTTGGTTCTAAGGCCAGTTATGCAATCTAATAGTTGTCCATCCTGACAGGCCATCTCTCTACTGAAAGTGAGCTCAGAACAATTCTTTTATGGAGGAAACAAATGACGAAGTGAGATTTGCCGTTAGTCAGAAGAAGAGATAGAAAAGACCTTGGAAAACATATAAAGGAAAAAGCACAAAATATAGATTAAGCAACATCTCTTGAACACTACAAAACTTTTTAATACATCCATTTTGGCAAACTTTCAAAATAAACAAAAGCCTCTGTTTTTCAGGAGTCCAAAGAAAAAATGGTGGAATCTGAAGAGACTATTCTCATCCATCCTACTTTGTGAGTTAAGTCACAAGAGATCAAAAAGGTGATAGCAGCTGTGAAGAAGAAAGGAAAACAATCTTTGTCCTCAATGCCTGAAGGTAGAGAAGGCTTGAGAAAGCTGTTGGTCTCTGGCATTGACCATAGAGATCATCCCACTCAACTAGCATTTTAGGAGCCTAATTGGAAGGGATTGAGACTACAAATTTAGAATAATGCCCGTAAAGAAGGAAAGTGACATGTTCCATGTATGCTTTCAGTTCCAAGACTAAAGTTTGCTGGATCCGGTTTCCTAAGTATTAAGAGGACCATCTGCCCCAGAATCTAAGTCAGCACAACTTACATAGCAATGAAAGGATTCAAAGTTCAAGAACAGAAGCTAAGGAACTCTGTAGGTGACAGGAGGGAGTAAGTCTGAAGAAGTGCACAAAGTTAAGGTGGGCCAGTCTGGAGGAAATACAAGTAGCCATATATTTGTGCTCAGGATTCAAGACTAAGCTTATGAACAATCAAATTGCCTCCAATAGGAAAGGGAAAGAAATATGGCCTCTAGTCTCTATTACTGATATGGTTTGGATCTGTGTTCTCACCCAAATCTCATGTCAAATTGTAATCCCCAATGAGGTGGGACCTGGTAGGAGGTGATTGGATCATGGGGATGGATCCTTTGTGAATGGTTTAGCATCATCCCCTTGGTGCTGTTCTCATGATACAGTTCTCATGAGATTTGGTTGTTTAAAAGTGTGTAGCACCTCCCCTCTCTCATTCTCTTCCTCCTGCTCCAGACATGCCTGCTGTCTCTTCACTTTCCACCATGATTGTAAGTTTCCTAAGGCCCCCCCACCCGAAGCAGAAGCCACTCTGCTTCCTATACAGCCTGCAGAACCATGAGCCAATTACATCTTTTCTTTATAAATTACCAGTCTCTCATATTTCTTTATAGCAGTGCAAGAATGGACTAATACAATTACCACACCTAAAAATGGAATTAACATTTAGGGATCACTTGAGCCCTTTATATAAATAACAGGATGATGTGCTGAACTGAACATTCTATCAAAGTTTTCTGGGGAGGCTTCTTGAGGGAGTTGGAATCCTATTCCCCTATCTCCACCTCCATCTTTCCTCCCAGTCTGCAGTGATACAGGTTAGACTCAGGGCTTTGGTACCATAGGTATCATCCAAACTCACAATACGCACACAGATGAAAAAATATCTAAGATTGAGCTATTTATCTCCTTTTCTGCATATCAACTTTATTCTTAATATAGTCTCCTAAATCACTCCTTTGTTTACTGAAACTATTCTAATTATAAATCTCCAATATATAATGTTTCAGGACACTATGAACTAGCCACACGTCTAGTACTACTACTCTGAATGTCTCGAAATTTCTCAGGGAAAAGAAGATATACAAGTATTTGTGATTATTTGCTTAGATCAAATCTGCAGAACCTAAAGAAAATTATTTTTCTTTTTGAAACACAGCACTAACTTTTATATTATGAGGCAATCCAAGATATGTTAGGGTTAGGAATTAAGTAGAAAATCTTATGAGGTTATTGGACAGTGGAAGACAAAGGAACATTATGAAGACAAAGGGACAGTTTTCCTTCATTTCATAGATCAAGAAGCTGATACCCAGATTGAGAGTTTAGGTCATTTGACCATTTACTGCTTCTTGGGAAAATCAAGATTGGAGCTTAGGTACACTGATGGGGCCTGATTTTCCTTCTCCAATAAGTTTGGAATTATGATGTTGGAATAACAAGTCACTGAAAACCCATATACAAATGAAGATACTTTATCGATTGGCCTTCATAATAATTTAGAGAAATTTATTGGAGTCATTTTTAGATAGATGGATATTTAATATTAAAATTATAAGAGAATTGGAGTTGGAAAGGAAGAGAGACTTATAGCTGCACATTTCTGCATCAGATGAAAGAAAGGCATATATTTAGAGATAGCTAGATCTGCTGCTCTGACCCAGACCAAAGCACACCTCTCCTTTCACGCTCTGGGTGGGTTTGAGGAGATAAGGTAACAGAAACACTAAGACAATAGTAATGCCAAAAATAAAAAAAGACACATTAATGAAGCAAGAATTATCATTTAATAGACTTTCAGATATTCTATGACAATTGCTACACTCTTAACTCAGGCCTGAGACAAACGGCAGAGGAAGAAGATTAAACAAGGCACGAGTAAGAACAGAGAAATTGGAGTACTATCAGTGGCATGAGCTTCCAATTGGTGAATTTTTTAAAAATGAGCAACACATTTGTCAGCCCTTTGGTATTTTCGGCTTAAATTGATTTACGTAAATTGCCAGTATGTATTTCTTTAAGGTTTACAGATTTTCTTTATCAAAGTATAAAAGTGTTCAGAGGTTCTTCATTTTTCCCTGGCATGTAGAGATAATGTGAAGCTCTTAGGGAAAAAAAAATCATTCTAGGCTTAAGAAGTGGCATGTGAAACTTCTTTCAATAAGCTTTTGAAGCCTGTGAACCATATCTGTCTGTTCTTCTGCAGTGTCTAGTCTCATGAAGAAGACAAAGACCTGGTAACCCCTCCAACTCAACATGTCTAAAACAGCAGTCTTCCCAGCACCAATGGCCTACTTCTGTTAATTCTCCTAGGCCTTCAAATTATCTTGGATTCTTTTCTTTTTCCTATATAGTAAAGACATCATTGTGTTCTGAGAATCTGAGAACCCTTCCATGTGATCTGATTCCCACTTTCATTCTCTCTGCCTGCAACACTAGTTTGAAGTCTGTGAAGTACTGTTCTCTGCCTTTTCTGCCCATCTCTCTCCCTGTCTCCAATAAATCCTCAACACTGCCACATTCAGGATTTAGGCTCTTTAGATTTTTAGGTTAATTATCCTAACATGGATATTAAGATGAACACATTTGTAGGCAGATCATTTTAATTCTTCCTCTAAGAATAATGGCAGAAGGAAACTGCCATAAGTGAGGATAAAGGGAAGCCATTGAATAAGCCACAAAATTATTCCTAGGAAAATGTCACTTTCTAATCACTGCCAACAATGGTAATATTTTATTTCTATTACTCTTGGATATACCTGCAGTGACTGGCAATGGGGTTTGACAAGGGCTTAGTGTGCTTTTTTAAGGGCAGTGTAAAAAAAGCATCAATGATATCTCACCCATAAACAAGTCTGGTGGGACAGGAACCCCTAGTAACAAAAGTGAAGGAGGGTAGACAATCTCTATGGCTTTTAGAAAACAGGGTAGAACCAAGTGTAACTATCATGAGGTCCTTATGATCACATGCTTATTTGCTTTAAAAAAAAAAACCATTATTAAAGTTATTAAATACACACTTCTTTCTTAGTCTAGCATTCAAGATTTAACATCAAAATAGCAAACTAGTCTTTCAAAAAAGAATCTTTAACACTCATAAATCTTCAAGAGTGATCTCCTTCTAAAATCTTGATTTACACATGCAATGACCTCCCCCCTGGCTCTGCCCCACCCATATCCATCCCCACTCCCTTCAAGGCCCAATTCAAGCCCCACGTTTCCTATGAAGCTTTGTCTCACCAACAGGTCCTCATTACCTTTTCCTCCTCTGAATACCCCTAGCACAGGGGTCCCCAACCCCCAGACCATGGGCTGGTACCTGTTCATGGCCTGTTAGGAACTGGACCACACAGCAGAAGGTGACTGGTGAGTTACTGTATGAGCTCAGCCTCCCGTCAAGTAAGCAGGGCATTAGCTTCTCACAGGAATGCAAACCCTATTGTGAACTGTGGCATGCAAGGGATCTGGGTTACGAGCTCCTTATGAGAATCTAATGCCTGATGATCTGAGATGGAATGCTTTTATCCTAAAACCATCCCACCCACTGCCCACCCCTACAATACCCTCATCCCCATGAAAAACTGTCTTCCATGAAACCTGTCCCTGGTGTCAAATAGGTTGGGAACTGCTAGCCTACCATATACAGTCTGAACTCATTTGTCTCTTAACATACATATATGCCACCTTTAAACAATTCTTTATTTCTGTGTTCTCATTTCCCAGTCTAAATCACTAATTTCTTCAGCACAGATTCTGTTTGAGTTAGACAAGGTTGTAGTTAGCACCTAGCTCATGAGGGCTTCTCAATCAACATTTCCTGATTGATTACTGACTGAGCCACTATCAGAAGTAGATGAAAACTCGAGTTGACGGGACCAAAAATGTCCTAGTTCCTGTGATGGTTAGCAGAACCTAGCATTTATCTAAAGACCTCAGAGTGAGACCCCTCTGAGTAATAAACCCCACAAATTAGAGACTCATGCAGATTCAAAGCCACCTACACACTGGAAGAAAACTCTGGAGCACTGGGATTTCCAGAAGCCAATTTTTTTTTCTTCTCTTTTTTGCTAGGCGGAATTCCCCTCTTGTTGCTGGAGTGTAGTAGCGCGATCTCAGCTCACTGCAACCTCCACCTCCTGGGTTCAAGTGATTTTCCTTCCTCAGCCTCCAGAGTAGCTGGGATTATAGGTGTGCACCACCACACCTGGCTAATTTTTGTATTTTTAGTGGAGACAGCACCCAGCTAATTTTTGTATTTTTAGTGGAGACGGGGTTTCACCGTGGTGACCAGGCTGGTCTCGAATGCCTAACCTCAGGTGATCTGCCTGCCTCGGCCTCCCAAAGTGCTGGGATTACAGGCATGAGCCACCACGCCCCGCCTTACTTTTTAAAGTATTTAACTCAAGAGGCCAAGGAAGCAGAAACATCCACACAACCTCTTTCTAGCATGAATAGGTCTTTATTTTGCATTGTCGAGTGACCCTTGAAACACTCTTGAGAGGTGGAGTAGGAAGTTATTAAAGACCAAGAGGCAGAGAAGACTAAGCAAACCGTTTTCCAACTCACTCTTAGGAATTATCAGCATATTACATATTTCCTCTTTAGACATCTGGACTCCTCTACAAAGAGGTGTCTATTTTTTATTTTATGGGTTCTAAGAACTTGGTCTCCCAGAGTGCCTAGTCCCCCAAAAGATGTTGAAAGCTAGTATTCTATAATCTACCCAAACTCTTCTACTTTGATGTTAATTACAGCTGGCTGTAGGGAAAGTCCAGTCCCTTGAGCCCCACCTTTCGCATGAAGCTGTCTGACAGGGCCCCTGTGTGGCTCAGGGCACACGCCCAGCCTCTCAGATCAGTTAAATCAAGCCCAGGGGTCTACTCCAAGGGCACCAACCCATCACTTTCCTTGCCTGGTATAATTACGTAGTCGACCCTAGAACGCCCCCTCACCACGTGCCCTCACAGAAGTCGCTAAGCCAAAAACTCCTCAGGTTTTTTTTTTTTTTTCCACAGACCGTAGTCCCTCCCTCTTTGCCACGGCACTTGAGTCTGTAAGACTAAGGCTAAGACTGTATTGGTTTTAGCATCTAGGGTCTTCTCTCACAGCGAGACCGCTAAATAGAAAACTGCCGGAAAGCGAGAGACGTTCCCGGGAGCAGGTCCCGTTTTTTCTCCCCACCTGCCTCCCCGTCTTTCCCGGGCACTGCTGCTTAAGACACGACAGTCTCGACCATCCCACCCACTGCCCACCCCCTGCACACAGGATTTTTTTCTCCGTTCCATGAACCAGACATAACGATTCTGGTTTACATATTTAAGTGAAGGCGGGGAAGAAACGCGACTCTCAGGACCCAAGGGCTGAGGCAAGGTTCTTTGGTTCAAGACCTCCAGTTAAATCATTTTTCTACTGCAAAGCCTTTCCTACAACCATGGCTTAATCGTGTAATTATGTAAACCAGTTACAATCTGGATAGCTAAAACAAAAAAAAAATTCCCTACGCCCAAGCCAAGCCACCTCCCCCTCGCCGCGCCGCATCCTAAACATCCAGCGCTCCCTCTCCTGCAGCCAGGCTTCGGTTTAACCGACAGCTACCAGAAGTGGGAGAAGCTACTGGAGCAAAGGAGGGAGGCGGGACTTGATCTGCGGACAACGGCCCCGGCGATTGGCCAGCTCCTTCTGCAGCCGTGACCAATGACAGGCTCCCTGAAGCGTTCGGCGAGCCGACTGCGGCTGCGCGGGAGATTCGAATTGGCGGCGGTTACTGGCTTGTGGTGCGAGTTTGGCAGCCGCCGGCTAGCATCTTCTGGCCATGGACACCCCGGAAAATGTCCTTCAGTAAGTGCCCATCTGGTGGGATGGGGAAGCCCAGGGGCTGGGCGCCTGGTGTGGGGAAGCTCAGGGGTTTGGAGCGCCTGGGGTTCTGGCCCAGCCCGCTCTAGACCTGCCTTCTTTTGCTCCCTCCGCCCCCTTCCTGGGTCTGGAGTGTGTCCAGCAAGGCCGTGGACCGCTTGAGAGCCGGGGAGGGCTCGGCACAGTGGGCTCCGCTGAGGCACGGTGCTCGTCCGCCCAGCTGCACCACAGTGGCCGTTTGAGGGGATTTGGATAATTCGTTAGGCCCCCAGAGCTCTGATTTATTATTTGTAAGGAACCCCCGCTCCTGATAGCTGTTTAACCTAACAAAAACCCCGAACCTTAAGATAAAATTTCAAAGTCACGTATTTAACAATTAGACTACAGTAGGGAACGAATTTAAAGTTGCTCTCATACCCATAATCCCACCGCTATTTTTTAAAAGTCTTTGAATACAGGGTACTTTAAGAAAAAAAATGGAAAAGAATAAAATTGCTTTGCTTATTATTGAGTGATGTGTGCCAGCCTGCTAACATCGTTAACTTTTAAAAGTTCCCACGCCTTTGTTTTTTGACTTAGATGGTTTACTAAGACTGTAACTTAAAACTATTTAAAACAATTAAGTCATAGGTGGCAGGATGTAAAACTGGTCCATTTTATTAGTTCATTGGGATTAGAAGACCGAGGTTGTTAAATACTGTCAAAACAAAAATATATTTGCTCTAAGACTTTTTCTGTAGCCTTCAACCTAGCCAGCAAATTATTTTCTTTCAGAAGTTTCCCACCCCCATTTTTAAAGGGAAAGCAGGTATTCCTGGTCCTATTTTGACTTACTAAAGATTAATTTGCTTTAGTGAACTGGTTGTTTTAGTATTACAGTGTATTTAGGTCATTTTACTAGAGAAATGTGGTTGGTGTTAGAATATGAAATGTTTACCTTGGGCCGGCCTACTAGACATATTTTGGAAGAAAAATTCTGAAATATGGATTTGTCCCTCTTCTCTATGAAGCATGAGAAACATTCAGAATTCAGAAGTAATTATTTTTTTTTAGTTTCAAAAATAAGCAATAGTTATATGACTAAAAGAAGAGTTAGAACAATATTCACTGAGAACTCCTGTACCTGCGTACCCTCCTACTCTGTCATGTGTAACCGTTTGTTTTAGTTTCTTTTTATTTTTCTTTATATTTACCTAAAAAAGAAGTAAATATTGCTTTTTAGGCAGGGCATGGTGGCTCATGCCTGTAATATCAACACTTCAGGAGACCAAGGCAAGAAAGTCACTTGAGGCCAGGAGTTCAAGACCAATAGTGATACCGCATCTCTGCAAAAAATAAAATAAAAAATTAGCCAGACATGGTGGCATGTGCCTGTAAGTCTCAGCTACTCAGGAGGCTGAGGCAGAAGGATCATTTGAACACAGGAGTTTGAGGTTACAGTGAACCATGATTGTACCAATGTACTCTAGCATGGACAACAGAGCAAGATTCCATCTCTAAAGAAAATAAAAATACATATTGCTTTTTACATCATTAAAAAAAAATATATATATATATACAGTGTCTCAGATAAAAAACCTGGGAGTCTTCCTGACTGGTTTCCCACTTCCCTTCCTACCTTCTGTTCCCTTCTTCACACAGGGGGACATAAAAATGAAAATTAGATCTTGTCACCCCCACTTTTTCCTGCTGATGACACTTAAACCACACTGGCTTTCTTTCTGTTCCTGAAGTTCTCTCAGCCTTGACCATTTCGCACCCAGATAGCTACATGGCTGTCTGGCACTGATCACGTTACCGCCTCAGGAGAGGCAGGACTTCCCTGGCCACTTCTAAAAATAGTAACTCTTATCACATTCTCATCCTTTCTCCTGTTATGTTTTATTTAGTTTGTTCTTCTAAGTACTTAATGTAACCTGACATTACTTTGCATGTTTCTTTTTGTTTGTTTAGCCCCTCTAGCATCTGAATTCCCAAGGGGAATTTTGCTTTACCTGGCTGATTTTTTTTTTTTTTTTTAAGCTGTGGCTGAGTATGTGGAAATGGGGGAAGTAGAGTTCTCTGGGAGTTCTGTGGCTGATTTCTGAGCACTGCTGTCATCTGCTCTTCCTCAGGAACTTTGTTACTTTGAAGCCATGAAAACAAACTGTGTCTGGAAACTCTACTTTGTGGTACTCTGGGCTGCCTCACACCCATTTACAAGCCCTCTTTGACTCTTGTTCCAGCCACGTGTCAGCCATGCTCCTGGGAAGCAAAGGCAGGGATCTGAGTCACTGCCTTGCCTAGATCCCACTGGAAGGGCAGAGAGACGTCTGAGTCAGTGCCATGCTTAGATCCTCCTGTTAGAAGGAGCAGCAAACTTGTGGATACTGGCCCTCATGGTGGTAGTGACACTGGGGTTCCATGAGAGGAGAAGGAGACCCCTGGGGATAGAGCTGGGACTTCTGGAAAAACACTGGCTGCTTCTGAGTTTTCTGACTACTTCTGAGCGAATGCTTCTTATTAAATACTATTTGGATTGATACTTAAGATTTTCATTTTAATGTATATAAACGGTATATATAAAATCAAGTATATTTTTTGCTTGTAGGAATGATCCCTAACATCCCATGTGCATACTTTTCTCTGTTCTAGGATGTTTGAAGCCCATATGCAGAGCTACAAGGGCAACGACCCTCTTGGTGAATGGGAAAGGTCAGCATTTAGTTACTTTTTTTTAAACAAGCTATATGCTGTCCTATGGAAAATTAACATTACCCATATTTTTTTAGCTACATACAGTGGGTAGAAGAGAATTTTCCTGAGAATAAAGAATACTTGGCAACTTTACTAGAACATTTAATGAAGGAATTTTTAGATAAGAAGAAATACCACAATGACCCAAGATTCATCAATTATTGTTTAAAATTTGTAAGTATACTTAAGATGTATCATCAAATCTATAATCATGTTGTACTTCTGCTTTTTAAACTTACATTGTAAGATCATTTTAGACTTTTATTTTAATTCTTTGTTTCCAGTTCTGAAGATAATAGAGAGGAAAAACTGTTTATTCTCTGATTCAATGGACTTCTATGCCGCTAGTCATTAAAAAGTATGTGAGGGCTGGGCACGGTGGCTCACACCTGTAATCTTAGCACTTTGGGAGGCCAAGGCAGGTGGATCACTTGAGTTCAAGAGTTCAGGTCCAGCCTGGCCAATATGGTGAAAACCTGTCTCTACTAAAAATACAAAAATTAGCCTGGCATGTTGGCAGGCACCTGTAATCCCAGCTACTCAGGAGGCTGAGGCAGGAGACTTGCTTGAGACTGGGAGGTGGGGGCTGTGGTGAACTGAGATTTTGCCACTGCACTCCAGCCTGGGCAACAGAGTGAGACTCTGTCCTCCCCAACCTACCCCCAAAAAAGTTAAGTGCAGACTTCTCTCTACCAGCAGTCAATCAGTCAGCTCTGTAGTTGTGTCTCCAATTCAATTCCAGCACTACCTGAACCAAGTTAAGGGCTCTGATCCACAGGACTGCCTCCCACTTCCAATGCCAGTTGCAAGGCACACATTGTTTTACCTTTGCTTCTGATTGACTGGCTATAAAGCAGAGTTCCCACAACCCTCTCTTTGGGCTTGGGTTCCATCAGTTTGCTAGAGTGGCTCACAGAACGCAGGGAAACACTTACGGTTACTGTTATAAAGTATATTACTAAGAATACCAATGAACACCAGATGAAGAGACGTTTAGGGCAAGGTATTTGGGAAGGTGTGTAGAGCTTCCTTGCCCTCTCCAGGTGTGACACCCTCCAGGAATCTCCCTGTGTTTAGCTCTCCAAAAGCTTGTCTAAGCTCTGTCCTTTTGGGTTTTTATGGTGGTGCCTTACACAGACATGATTGATTAAATCATTGGCCATTGGTGATCAGCTTAAACTTCAGTCCCTCTTCCCTCCCTGGAAGTTCAGGGGTGTGGCTGAAAAGTCCAACCCTCTAATCCTGCCTTGGTTTTGCCCTCATCTGAAGTTACCTAGAGGCTCCTAGCTTAGCTGGCTAACTTCTCACCAGACGTAGACTAGCAGTTCCATTATTCTTATGTCTTTTTGTTTTGGGTTCCCGTAGGCTGAGTACAACAGTGACCTCCATCAGTTTTTTGAGTTTCTGTACAACCATGGGATTGGAACCCTGTCATCCCTTCTGTACATAGCCTGGGCGGGGCATCTGGAAGCCCAAGGAGAGCTGCAGCATGCCAGTGCTGTCCTCCGGAGAGGAATTCAAAACCAGGCTGAACCTAGAGAGCTCCTGCAACAACAGTACAGGTAGCTACCAGTTAAAACTCCCTGTGATGCTTCCGACTTTGAAATGTAATGTTTGCTCTTAAAAATTGTATCATTAGCAATTTATACAGGAAAATCCTTCTAGTTTTGGAAAATGTGGATAATACAGGGTAGTATAAAGAAAAAGAAACTGCTCAGAAATACTGCCGTTAATAATAACTGACACATTTCCTTCTAGTATCTTTTCCTGTGCCTGTGTGGGAATCTTTGTATTTGTATATTTTAACAGTAAATCATATTGTATGTTTGGTTACACATACAAACAAATTTATACTTAAGAAATTATGAACTTTTAAACTACTTCTAAAGTGGTTGTGAAATCTGTCACAGTGTTGTGTCATAATCCAACCTCTCTCCAATTGGACATTTAAGTTGTTTACATTTTGATTTTTATAAAAAGCGCCATGATGGATACTTTTTTTTCTTTTTTCTTTTTTTCTTGAGACGAAGTCTCCCACTGGTGTCCAGGCTGGAGTGCAGTGCTGCAATCTCAACTTACCTCTGCCTCCTGGGTTCAAGGGATTCTCCTGCCTCAGCCTCTTGAGTAGCTGGGACTACAGGCGCATGCCACCACACCTAGCTAATTTTTCTATTGTCAGTAGAGATGGGGTTTCACCACGTTGGCCAGGATGGTCTTGATCTCTTGACCTCGTGATCCACCCCCTCAGTCTCTCAAAGTGCTGGGATTACAGGCGTGAGCCACTGTGCCTGGCCTACCTTTTTTTTTTAAAGACAGAGTCTTACTCTGTTGCCCAGGCTGGAGTGCAGTGGTGTAATCTCAGCTCACTGCAACCTCCCGCTCCGGGCTCAAGAGACTCTCCTGCTTCAGTATCCTGAGTAGCTGGGACTTCAAGCATGTACCACCATTCCTGGCTAATTTTTGTTTTTAGTACAGAAGAGGTTTTGCCATGTTGGCCAGGCTGATCTCCAACTCCTGACTGCAAGTGATCTTCCTGCCTCAGCCTTCCAAAGTGCTGGGATTACAGACGTGAGCCACTGCGTCTGGCCTGTGATGAATATCTTAATGAATAACATTGTTCACCCATTTAAAACTTTTTCTATGATTAAGCATATCTCACTTAGGGAATTGTGAAAATACAAGAAATGAAAGAAAACCTTTTGGCATTTTCCTTGGTGCTTTTTTCTCTCCTTGTTACAGGATTGCATGCATGCTTTCTATACATGTGCAGCTTTGTGTCAAGGTCTTTTTCCTTCATCATAAAAATATTTTTTAATGTATTTCCTATTTTTACTTAGTTACTTCTCATAGATTCTCAGAATTGAAACTCTTGAGCCAAAGGGTATATGAAGAGTTTTTAAGCTTGTGGTGCATGTAACCAAACTACCTACCTGAAGGTTATACCAATTATTTAATTTACCCTTCCCCTCTCATCAGTAGAATTTGAGACCCATTATCTACTGAACCCCTTGCCAGCCTTTAATATACTCATCTGTTCAATTTTTCTACAGTATTCATGCTTTTTAAAGATGTCATTATGAGATTTTTCAAACACCCATAAAAGAGAAAAATTAGTATAATAAACTTTCATTTATCTATCACCAACTTTTAATATTTAACATTTTGTATTTCTCAGTGCTGAAGAATTTTAAAGCAGATCCATAAGAGCAAAATATTTTACCCGAAACCCTATTGTAAACATCTCTAAAATCTTACTTCTTACAGAGCCTTATTCCATAATCGTACCTAAGAAAACTAACAATAGTAATTTAATATCACATAATTTTCTGTCTTTTCTCATCACATAAAATGGCTTCTTAACCATTGGTTTGTTTGACTTAAGAGCCAACAAGGTTTACCGCTTGGTTGCTTTATAGGGTGCAGTTTGGATTGCATCGCTCAAAAATGTCAGGTGTGGGAATTGCACATTACTTGACAGATAGAGTTGAAAATGAAATACACCATGAAATGCTTCTCACAGCATTTTGTATGTCTGCCTTTTGAAGCAGTAGTCTAAGTACTTTTGTACTTTCACTTCTTTCTTCTGAATATATTCATTCTGTTCCAAATGTATTAAGTACCTAAAGTAGGAGTTTAGACACCCTGGGTTAGAACATTTGCAGACATGATACATGGAGAAAGACGGTGCATTTGTTATATGACTTTAAGAAATACTAACATAAACTAGGCAAAGGGAGGAATTTTTGTAATAACGGGTAGTATATTGGATATAAAGATATTTCTAGCATTTTTTTTTTTATTTTGAAACCACTCTAAAATGCAACTGTATCTTCTGTCTTGATCTCAGACTTTACTAGCTTGTAATAAGTTGTCTGTGGTATTTAGTTTTCGCTCTTAACAGCTATGTATTGAACTGCAAGTTTATAATCTATATTGATGCCTTTTCTACTGTCATTTAGGTTATTTCAGACACGCCTCACTGAAACCCATTTGCCAGCTCAAGGTAAAATCAGACTTTCTAAAATGCCTATTGTTGTCCATTCAGTCTTGGATTTGTACTAGTATTTTCTTTTCTCTAAAAAACAAAACCAATTGGGCATGGTGATGCACCCCTTTAATCCCAGCACTTTGGGAGGTCCAGACGGGTGGATCACCTGAGGTCAGGAGTTCGAGACCAGCCTAGTCAACATGGTGAAATGCCACCTCTACTAAAATACAAAATTTAGCTGGGTGTGATGGCATGTGCCTGTAGTCCTGGCTACTTGGGAAGCTAAAGCAGGAGAATTGCTTGAGCCTGGGAGGCAAAGGTTGCAGTGAGCCAAGATCACACCACTCCACTCCAGCCTGGGTGACAGAGCGAGAGACTGTCTACACACACACACACACACACACACACACACCCCATCCAATTTTTAATGAAACCCAAATTGTACTCTCAGATAATAAAGCACTCTGATCATCATAATGCCTACTAAATAGCCCCAGAGAGAAAGGGCTTTGTCTTAGCATTTTAAAAGAGCAACCCTGCAAGAAAAGCCTGATGATTTTACTGTATTTCTAGGATTTTTTTTTTTAATTCAAAATTGACCAAATAGTTAATCTGGACTCCATCTATTTTGAATGGAATCAAATGTGTTTAGTGCAACTTTTAAAGAAACATAGCCATTCTTTTTCTCAGAACTAAATATCACATTTCAGCAATAAGCCTACCCTATCCTGTTTAAAATCATTAGTTAAGTTTTAAATTTCTTTTGGGTACTTCCTGGCATTTTGAATTGATCAGAAAATTGTATAATATTTATTTTTAAAATGTTGTAGTTGAAATTTCTGAGACAGTAGGAATGAGTTGATTTATGATTCTTATTGGAAGGATGAGGGGAATGTATTAGGTGTGATAATTTTATTTATTATGGTTTTACCCTTAATTTCTCCTTATTTTATCCTCTTTTCCCTCATAGCTAGAACCTCAGAACCTCTGCATAATGTTCAGTTTTCAAACCAAATGGTAACATCAAAATCAAATCCAGGAAATAGTATGGCCTGTATTTCTAAGAATCAGGTAATAATGACATTTGTAGGTTGTATGGAAACTGGGAATGGTATTGAATGGCCAACCTGGCTGCCTTGTATATCCAGTTTGACATCTCATTTCTTTGATCTTTCGTTCATGACTCTAACCTCCATGTCAGCTACCTGTTCCTGGGGCAACTTCCTGGGCCGTTCTCTCCCACAGCTCACCTCAAATATAATTTGTTATCTAACCCAGAGGCCCCCCACCATACAGCCTCCTGTCTTTACTCCCCCAGCAGCTTCTCCCCTCCCAATATCCTTTCCTCCTCTGCTCTGCTGGCCTCTGCATAGGCTCTGGAAATCTCTACCTGGGATTATACCCACCTGGGGGCTCCTGAAGCTGGCTTTCAAAACTCAGAGCCTCAAAGGTTGATGCCTGTTACCTGAACTAGGCCTCTCATACTCCTAGGCACTGGGACGTGCTTCCAGTGTCCAATTCACTCTTTATGTTTTGTGTATCTCTTATGTTTCCAGGTTCATTCTTTAGCACCAAATTATAGTGATTGTAAACTTCTTTTCAGTTTCTTCAAACTTGAGACCTGGCTACCTCTAACTTCTCTCTCAAACTTAAAAAATACTATTTCAGCAGATACCATCAAGTGATATCTGTCAGTTTTCTGCCACCAACCAATAAATGTAACCGCATCCTTCCCTGTGAGAAAAGGTTGCCATCTATCTGCAGTTGTCCTTATCCTCATCAAGAGTTTTGCTCTATGGAGATCACTTCTGCCTCCATGGCTTATCAACATGGGAAAATGCTCAAGTCTCTCCTTCCCTTAGCCTCACGTTTCCCAGCTATGTTTCCCATGTTACCCTCTGTAGTACAACTTTCTTTCAAAGTTCATCAGGGACCTCCTTGAAGCAAAAGCCAATGGCAATGCCTCTGTTCTTAGGGTATATGTACAGATTTTATTAATGTAACACATTCTTAGAAGCAGAATATGCATTCCTAACTGACAAGTAGTGCAACTTGTCCCAGTTTACATTTTACATCCTACACATGCTTGCCAGCCTCCTGACCTCATATTGCTCTGTCTAAGCTCTAGACAGTAGAAATGGGTCTTGATTACAGTCATATTTTCTAGACCTAGCTCAGAGTGTAACATGGAGGTGTCTGGTAAATATTTGTTTAGTGAATGAATTTGGGAACTCTTGAGGGCAGAGTAGTACCTGAGGAAAATTTTAATTAAAAAAATGTTGAACACAGCAGTTAGGAATATCCATCCCATAATGTTTAGACTCCATAGCCTAACTCCTAGACTATAAATTGAAGGGAAATCAGCTAGGGTTCTTCTCTACTGCTGGGTAGGACTTTATCAAAAGTAAAACTCTTTCCTGGATTAGATTAAATTGCAATAGTTATTGCAAGGTTAATGATACAAACTGAATCTTTTGATATTAATCATAATTTTAAAATATATGAATATGATGTATTCATATATTCATATACATATGTGAGTATAATATAAAATAATAAGATATATATATATATATATATATATATATATATAAATCTACTTGAGATTAAGGGTCCTCTTCCCCTCAAGCATTTTCATATTGTTTTGTGAAGTAATTTAGGTGACGCTTTCTTCTCAGATAGGTGAATGCTCATGTTTGTTTTCTGTTTTTAGGGTTCAGAGGTTTCAGGAGTGATATCTTCAGCTTGTGATAAAGAGTCAAATATGCAAGTATAATCAGTGCATTAATCTATTATGAGTTTCCTTCAAATGTTCTTCAATACATTGTTGTAAATAATGTATTTTCCCCCATTGTAGGGAACAAAGAGTGATCATGATTTCTAAATCAGAATATTCTGTGCACTCATCTTTGGCATCCAAAGCTGATGTTCAACAGGTTGTTATGTATTGCAAGGAGAAGCTTATCCGTGGGGAATCAGAATTTTCCTTTGAAGAATTGAGAACCCAGAAATACAATCAACGGAGAAAGCACGAGCAATGGGGTACTTGCAATCTTGTATTTTCAGTTATTCTTATGTCACTTAAAATAATCCTCATCTCTGAGTAATTTTTTATAGAATAATTGACTATGTTGAAAGACTCTGTAAAAAAAGTCTTCATCTCATCCTATCAGAAGCCCAGAAGTCATTATTAACCCATTTTGCATTTGCCTGGAGAATATTGTGCTGGCCGCAAGCTGCACTTTTTTTTCTAAATGAGAAATTGGTTAACCAACTAGTGTAGCAGCCAAGTTAGTCCAAGGACTAAATTGATGTCTTGGCAGCAAACTCATAGTTGAAAGAGTGCAAATTAGATATCCATACCAGTGTCATTTTAGCTTTAGTGAAATAAATATTTAAAATTTTTTCAATATTATCTGTATATTGTAATTCTAAATCTCTAGGTCAGTTATTTGAACCTTTATTCCATTTGGGACTTTTATATCATCTAAGTTATTTGGGCTATAGCCATTCTGGGCCTTTCTTTTTTGTTCATTACTTTTCATATTCAATTGACAACAGAGAAGACAAGTCAGTTAACACAGAGGACCCATTTTTTTGCTGGGCATAGATCCATTTTTCTTTCACATGCCATGACCAAAAAGTCTTAAGCCAGACTCTGATTTGTCTGGTATCTGTTAACCAGTTGTTGGAAGCGGGACTAACCACAGCATGCTTGAAGCCCTGATCATTTAGTGTACTTCACTTCTACTTAGTTTCTAGAGATTTTTGTCTTTTAAAAATAAAAACTTATTTTAAAATGATTTGCACAATCATGATTGTTTACAAGAACAATCATGTATATGATGGTTAAAAAAAATCTTTGCTATTATACTGTGCGGTTGTTAAGTATTACTTTTGATCAACATGTAGATTTTTTTTTTTTTTTTTTTTTTTAGTAATTTACATGCCCTGAATATATAGTAACCAAGCTAAGGGCAGGTAAAAATTAAAAGGTAATACAAGTTTCACTTCTAAAACCAAATACAAGAAAGACTAACAAAAAAATCGGGCCCCTAAAATATAACCCTTTCCTCATTTTGCATGTATTCCTATGATGACTTGAATTTAAGTTTTGCATGCAATCCATTTTTTCTTTCGTAAAGTAAATGAAGATAGACATTATATGAGAAGGAAAGAAGCAAATGCTTTTGAAGAACAGCTATTAAAACAGAAAATGGATGAACTTCATAAGAAGTTGCATCAAGTGGTAGAGACATCCCATGAGGAGCGGCCCACTTCTCAGGAAAGGTCTGAGGTATATTGTGCTCTTCATGACACGTCCCATGCCCAGCAGCAGGAATTGCAGTGTTGATTTGTTCCTTTCTATGTGCTGGTTTTAGAGTTAATTCTGATGTTAATTTAGCTGGTACCTTTCTGAAATTCTAAAATGATTTGACACAGAAGTTCAAAATGTAGAGTGAGACAAGAAAGTTACAGAACAGAATGGTAGTATGTTTTACATGTTTGTATGTATACATATCTATTTATTCATGTATTAGTATATATAGACCTTTTTTGTTTTTTGTACAACGACTATTGTGTAATTAAAATTGGAGTATAGTACTCTCAATAATTTATCATCTAGATATATTTTTTGTTTGCCATTACTTCATGTTGGAAAAGGAGAGAAGTGGTGAGTGTGTTAGAGCCACATATATTTTCTTAAAATTAGTAATGAATGAAGGAGATTGGAAATAAACTAATTTAAGCTGTATAATAGTTGCTTAATCTGCATCATAGTATATGTCTGTCTATGACATAGGATACTATGAAGATAAAATACTTAATTTTGTTACATATTTGGAAAGTATAAAAATATGCGACTATATGATGGTTTTTAAAAATATCACATGAAAGATGTGTGTATAAATATATATATATGTATGTATATATGTTAGACAGGGTCTTGCTCTGTCACCCAGGCTACAGTGCAGTGGTGTGATAACTGTTCATTGTATCTTCCTTAGCTGTGACCACAGGCATGTGCCACCACACCCACCTAATTTTTTATTTTTATTTTTGTAGAGATGGGGTCTCGCCATGTTGCCCAGCCTGGTGCCAAACTCCTGGGCTCAAGCGTTCCTCTTGCCTCAGCCTCCCAAAGTGTTATGATTACAGGTGTGAGCCACCATACCTGGTCTGAATGTTCTCCTTTATTGCTAACTGCTATAGTTTGTAGTTTTCCAGACTTACTGTGTATGAACACACACATGAATGCAATAGAACATTCAATATAAATAAGACTTATTTTCTGCTTTTTCTACCTAACACATCTGATAGATCTTTCACCACTATTGCATAGGTATCTAACTGATTCTACTTACAGCATAGTCTTCTGTCATACCTTATAAAAGGAAACGTATCATGTAAAAACTGTTACAAGTCATGCTGTCTTTAAAGTTTATATACCTAAAAAATTGTCAGACTGCCCTCTATAAACTTAGGATTGTCCACTTCCATTAATACTGTGTAAAAGTACTTGTTTCTTGTACACATTTTGCTAAATCTTTTCAAGCACCTGATGTAGTTTCTTTAATTATAGGTGGATTTGGATCTTTTTTGGATACACTTAGTGAGTGTTTTTTTTTCTTCAAACTGACTTTATAGCTTTGTCCATTTTTCTATTGAGTCATTTCATTTTTTTAATTTATTTGGATTTCTTTTCTTGGATAATTTATATTTTCTCTGGATAGTTGCAAGAAATTGTTAAGAAATTGTTCTCCCTGGCTCCTTTCCTATGGTATATCCCTGGTTCCCATGTCTTCATTTCTCCTTAACGTCCTCATTTTGAAGGCACATATTCTCCAGTAGCTTTAAAAAAAAAAAAAAAAAAAAAGCAGCATGTTTGAGGGGTTAGTTTTTGAGGTCTCTTGCATGTCTAAAAGCATCTTTATTCTACCCTCACACTTGGTTGATGATTTGGTTAGGCACAATGTTCTAGGAAGGAAATCACATTCCCTCAGAGTTTTTAGAGGCACTCCCTCATTGTTTTTTAGCTTGCACAATTGGTGTGGAAAAGCCCGGAGTCCTGATTCTTGGTTCTTTAATGAGACCTTTGTTTTTCTCTGGAGGGGTGAAGGATCATCTTCCTCCCCTGTGTTGTGACATAATGATGTGTTTGGTGTTTATCTTTTCAACCATTATACTTAGTACTTAAATGTTCTAGTTTTGCAATTCTGGGCAATTTTCCTGATATATATTTTTAGGGGTGGATATTTTTCACTCATACTCTCTGTTAGGCTATCCTGGACTGGTCATTTAATTTTCTTAAATTTCACCATTTTCTATCTTTGTCCTTTTCTACCCCTAATTTTCTTTGAAGTTGCCTTAATTTTTATGGCCATCTT
The DNA here is from genome assembly GCF_030222135.1 of Aotus nancymaae. Lineage (NCBI taxonomy): Eukaryota > Metazoa > Chordata > Mammalia > Primates > Aotidae > Aotus > Aotus nancymaae. The sequence goes on along the minus strand of NW_026988570.1, from coordinate 2,237,857 downwards.
ATTAAATTCTTTTATTTCTGATGTCATTTTAGGATTATGTTGCTTTTTTTATTATGTATGCTCATTTTCACAGGTGCCTATTCTTATTTTATGAATGTAATATCTTACCTCTTAATGTGAAGAAATTAATTTTTTAAAAATTGTCTCAGAATCCTTGATTTCCTGTTCATATGTGTCATTTGCTTTGACCTTTGTGCTTCATATTGAAAGTTTACCATGAGATGTCTGATCTCTGCTGCATACTCATCTAAGAGCAGGCCCAAGAAGGCTGATTGGAGGCCATAGGTGTGTGAGTGAGGCTTGTTAACTGGTCAGCTTCATAGGAAGGTCTGTTTTCTTGGGCAGATAGATTCCCCAGAGCATGGAGTATAAACCTGGCATGCTAGCATTTGCAAAGTCAAGGAAAGGATTCAGAGGTCCAAGTGTTCAATGAGTAGGTTGACCAGATCCTTTTGTTTCTCGTGTGGTGTCTATCACCACCATCCTCAACCTAGTCTAGAGTCCTTTTGATTATTTCTCCAGAAAGGAAACTTCCAGTTTGCTGCCAGGCCAAGCATGAGGAATCACACCCTGCATGGACCTACAAGAATGGGTCTTAGCATCTGCTTTTCAAATAGACTTACAGTGTTCTTGTCTTCAGCTCCACCTTCACTTCCATTTTGAGGTGTAGCTAGCATTGTAGATTTCTGAAATTATCTAGCAATTAGGGACACACCACTCCTAGTGTTTTTCAACAGCTATGTTAAGTGTTAGAATTCCTTCACTGTCATTTTGGTAAGAGTTTTGGAGTATATGAAACCACTGTCTTTAACTAGAAACCTCCCTTTTTCAAACTTACTTCTCTGTATGGATAGCATCAGGATATATTTTCCAAGTGGATTGCTTATTGTCCCTAAATCATTTATTGACCTGCTCAGCATTTCCCTGTTGATTTAAAATATCTTTACCATGTACTGAATTTTGATATATACAAGATACCTTTAGTATAGGTATTTTAGTCACTAGGTCTCTTCTTGATCATTTCATAGGTGTATTTACTACAACTTTCTTATATGTTTTGATATCTGGTGGAGAAAATCTCTGGCATTGTTCAGAATATTTCTTTAGAATTTAATATTATGATTTTTTAAATCTTTACTAATTTGGTAGGTGAGAAAATAGTGTAGGTTATTTTTGATGACAAATGAAGATGAACTTTTTATATTTTTTTCCATTTGTCTGTAAAATAACTATTCTTGCCCTAGATATTTGGTGGTATGTGTTTGTTTGTTTTTGGAGACAGGATCTTACTCTGTCCTCTAGGCTGGAGTGCAGTAGTGCAATCTCTGCTCACTGCAATCTCCTCCTCCCAGGCTCAAGTGATCCTCCCACCTCAGCCTCCTGAGTAGCTGGGACTGCAGGCACATCCCTCCATGCCCAGCTAATTTTTTGTAGAGACAGAGTTTTGCCATGTTGCCTAGCCTGGTCTCAAACTCCTGAGCTCATACAAACCACCAGCCTCAGTCTCCCAAAGTTCTGGGACCAATTACAGGCATGAGCCACCCGTGCCTGGCTGGTGTTTTTCTTAACAGTTTATAAGAATACTTTTATATGGTGAGGAATTAACTCATCTAACTTTGTAATATTAAAGCATACAATTACAATCTTAAATAGAGGTGAGTAGTGAAGCAAAGATTTTAAATTTAGAGCTTATTATCCTTCCTGATGTGAGACAGGCTTTTGTGGCAGTTATTATTGCAATTTATATTAGTGTTTCCTATTCTTCAAAGTGAAAATGGCTACAAAGAGTCTTTTATTTATGTTTTCCCTTTTTCAAGCCCTAGCTCATATATTAAATAAGGGTATTTTAATGGAAGGAACACTATTATGAGCTTTTGCTAACACTGATTTGTTGAACTTTTCCCAAAATTAAGTAAAGATAAATAAGATAATACTTAAATACTGATACAACTATAGACCCTGGTTATTTCAGTGATTAGAAATTATGAGCTGCCACTGGTGTCTGTGGTTCAGAAGCTACAAACTACCCATTTGTAGAGTAATCTTTTTGTTGTTGACTATACATTTCAGAATGCTTGAAGAAGAAGTATAGGGAAACTTCAAGGAAAAAGGAATTGGCCAGGCATGGTGGCTCACGCCTATAATCCCAGCACTTTTCAAGGCTGAGGTGGGCAGATCATGACGTTAGGAGTTTAAGACCAGTATGGTCAACATAGTGAAACCCTGTCTCAACTAAAAATACAAAAAATTAGCAGAGTGTGGTGATGTGGGCCTGTAATCCCAGCTACTCAGGAGGCTGAGGCAGGAGAATCATGTAAACTCAGGAGGTGGAAGTTACAGTGAGCCGAGGTCACACCATTGCACTCCATCCCAGGTGGCAGTGCAAGACTCTATCTCAAAAAAAAAAAGACAAAAAAATAAAAAGGAATCTATCAAAGATAGATGCCATGCTTTGAAAAGTTGTAATGCCTGATTAGTAGTATTCTGGACTTCATGGTTTTGTTTTTGTTGTTTATTTGTTTAACATGAAAGGTTAATCCAGCATGTATAGGACCAAGTGTAGGCTCCCAGCAGGAACTGAGAGCTCCATGTCTTCCAGTCATCTATCACCCGACACCAGTGAACATGGAAAAGAACCCAAGAGAGGCACCCCCTGTTGTTCCTCCTTTGGCAAATGCTATTTCTGCAGCTTTGGTGTCCCCAGCTACTAGCCAGAGCATCCCTCCTCCTGTTCCTTTGAAAGCCCAGGCAGTGACAGACTCCATGTTTGCAGTGGCCAGAACAGATGCTGGGTAAGCTGAAGGTAGTCCTAGAAATGATAGTGATGTGAATGGTACCTGTCACCTTCTTTACATGACCTTCATTATCAGGAGCAGTATGTAAAAGATGAATGACATCTGCCTTTTATATTTAGATAAGTATGTTGTTGAAAAAGCAAGTGGCAAAACATTGCTCCCAATCCTTTAGGGTTACTTATTCCATGCTTCTTTTAGAGCATTTATTTTACTTTACACTTTTGTGAATTAAAAATTTTCAATACCCTGAAAGTCAGTAGTCACTTTAACTGAAGAATATACAGCTGTTGAGCTAAAATTGCCTTTGCTCACTGACTTTGACTTAATACCTGCAAGGATCATAACTATCTAGACAATTACTTGATATGTGTTCTCATATTCCTTCTGTCTTCCTGTAGGGAACAGTTTGGGATTGATACCCGTGATTCTGTCTCTCAAAATGTACTCTGCACTGGAATTTTTTACCCTAATTTTGAGGGATTTTTTTTCCTAGATTTCGGAAATTATAATGTCACATCACTTATTTTGTTTGCATTTTTACCTCCAGTCATTTCAGCCCTCTTTTAAGTCATTTTTTAGGGATTTTAAAATTAAAAATGCTTTGCATGTTTTACTTTATACCTTAAACAGGGTTCATGAAGGGAACTCTAGCAATGTTAAATAGACGTATTAGATGCACTACCCCAAGTGCACTTAAAACAAACTGTGATATAAATGGCTTTCATATTATTTTTTTCTTTCTTGATAATTGTTAACTTTTAAAGGCTGGAGGACATTGCACCGCGGCTGCTGGCTCATCACAGCAAAGGTGCCCTGCACAGCTGAGGCACACCAGTGCTTCTCCATGTCCTGACTCTGGTTAGCTGCCTGGAGTCGGGCTCAATTCTTTAACCTCTGTAATGAATGGGATCATTTGAATAGTCATAGGACTCTACCACATATAGAGATGGTTCTTATCCCTATAATCACTGTGTTACACAAATGTTTAGTACCTGATCTTTTCTGTAAGAATTTTTTTCCTGAAATGGAACTCAAATGAAAGAAAGAAAACATTTTATTTACTTACACAGTAGACCCTAAGTAGTTCCATCTGTATTTTAATAGGCTTGTAATTATTGACTAATTTTTTTTTCTTTTTACTATTATTTCTTGAGAGTTAGTTAAAAATTCTAATAGATCAAGCATTTTATTCTTTAGCATGTCTCAAGAGTTTTCTCTTCCAGATGTGTGAATAAGAGTACTCATGAATTTAAGCCACAGAGTGGAACAGAGATAAAAGAAGGTAATGTTTAATTATAATAAATATGTTTCTGACCAGATTCCTCTAGCTCACTCAGAGGTGTGTTTTGTGGCTGTGGTTTATGAAGCTTCAGGCCTTAATGAACCTGAGTATTAGATTTCCTGTTTTTAGACTGAGTTATTTATTCCTGAGCCATTTCAGATAAATGTAGAAATCCACTTGTTAGTCACATCTTATTAGTTTAGAATTCTTTGGAAACATAATTTGTGAATACATTTCTACTATATTTCTCAGGAAATTAATCCACAACAGAGTCTTCTTTAGTATGTTAGGAAAGGTGATCAAAAGTTTAATTAGGTGTGTTACACTATTATTTGGTACTACTTTGTTAGAGGTATTTGCATAGGAGATAAGTTTTATAAATAATAAGACACACATATTGGGCATTCACTTACTCCCTATGTGACTGGGACATCTTTTCCATGAACAGTTTAGTGAGGAGAAGGGCTGTTTGAAACAGCTGGAGACTCATTAACTGAACCAAGACTTACTGAGTCTGCTCTGTAGGTGCCAGGCACTGTTATACATAGGGATGAAGTCATGAACAAAACATCTCCACCCACAGAGAATGGGAAAGAAGTGTCCTATTGGAGTTGTGGGGTTGAAATTTCAGAAAAGGTGATATTTGGGTAAAGGGCTGAAGGGTAAAGCTACCATGCCACTAGCTTGGGCAACCTTTTCAGGCAGAGGGAATATTAAATACTAAGCCCTCAAGCAGGAAAATCTCTGATATATTCTAAGCACAGCCAGGAGACCAATGTGAGGAGGTAAGCAGGGAGAGGAGGAAGGTGAGGCCTGATCAAACAGGACCCAGGCTGTGCAGGGCCTTGTATTCTATGTTTGACTGCAGTGGAGTGAGATGGGAAGCCAATCTTAAGATTTACATTATGACTATGAACTTGGGATACAGTGGCACTAAGGGTATAATTTATGACAAAGTTGCTAATCTGGTACAATCCAGACCAAACACTCAGTCTCTTTGAGCCTTCCTTTCCTTTTCTGTAAAAGGATAATTTTCACCTTATTTACCTCATAGGACTATTATAAAGATAAAAATGAAATATATAAAAGCACTATAATACTGGAAGTCCTTAGTGATAATTACTAACAATGACAAACTGGTTTAATTATAATTTACTTAAATTGTGTGCCTTTTAAATTATTCTGATTTGCCTACTGATACCACATTTTGTCTCCATTTCTTTGCTAGGGTGTGAAACACATAAGGTTGCCAGCACAAGTTCTTTCCACACAACTCCAAACACATCACTGGGAATGGTTCAGGCAACACCATCCAAAGTGCAGCCATCACCCACCGTGCACACAAAAGAAGCATTAGGTAAAGTATTTTATCTGAGTGTGTAGCACCTGTTAACAAGCTAATGAAAGCTCTTTTGCAACCTGTTTACAGTTTTTCTTTTGTTCCTTAAGGTTTCATAATGAATATGTTTCAAGCTCCTACACTTCCTGATATTTCTGATGACAAAGATGAATGGCAATCTCTAGATCAAAATGAAGATGCATTCGAAGCCCAGTTTCAAAGTAATAACTATTTATTTAAAAGCTATTAAATGCGTAGTATTACAGGTGGTTATCACAGGAAATGCCAAGCATTATATAAGAGGTAGCCCTGCCCTTGATTAGCTTGTCACATAAGGGTAGGGAATGCCTGACATGAAAATAAGACAGTTCCTGAAAAGGTACTCAATGTGTATGATAGATTTGCTGTTTAAAAAAAAAAAAAGAAGTAATAGTGCTAAAGAAGGACAAAACCCTCATGAGTAAGAAGGGCCGAGTACTCAAGATGTGACTTGAGTCTTCACTGGTAGAGGAATGACTGAGGCAGAGTGTTGGAGGAGGCTGGCAGCTAGCCCACATTTGTCTAGAGTCAGGGGATTCATGCCAGAAGCCAGAGATCATGATAAAGATAAGTAGGAGCCAATTAGACTCAGGAGGAATTGAAATGTAAAGCTAAGAGATTAATTCTTTTGGAAAGGAAGTGGAAAACAAAACCCTGAAAGCTTTTATTGAGTGAGTCAGATGACAATAGCAATGATTTAGGAGAATGATTAACACCTTACTGATATGTGGCAGGGACTCCTGACCTGGAACTTGAGTACAAGACCCTGTTACCATAGTTAAGTCATTTCATCTCACTATAGTGACTTATCTTATTGCCTAGTATTTGAAAAGCTGTTATTAGTTCTTTTCTGTCAGCTGTTACTCCTTTTCCTTATTTGTAGTTGAAGTTTAACATAAAGGATGTTTTTTACTAGTACAATAATTAGATGCTATTTTTTATTCTATTCCAGAAAATGTAAGGTCATCTGGGGCTTGGGGAGTCAATAAGATTATCTCTTCTTTGTCATCTGCTTTTCATGTGTTTGAAGATGGAAACAAAGAAAATTACAGGTAAAAAAATACCATGTAGTTATTGCGATACTGCAGAATTTTCTCTGGGTCTAGAGGTGGTGGGGTGGTGAGAGAATATGGACTGCCACTCACATCGTCAAATGAGCCTTTTGACCACATAACGAGGAGGGTGTTGCCAAAGTTCTCCAGATCTACAGTGCTGCAGGAGTTCCAAGAGAGCAGGCTTCCCATAGCCAAAGCTTGTGTTGAAAAAGGAAAACAGTCTGGTTGTGAATTAGCAGAGAACTGAGGATTCTGTGGATTTGAAATTATATTAGGTGTGAATGAATTCACCACTACAGGTATCCATACATGCTCTGTTTATATTTGCAGCACTGATAAAGTAGAAAAGGAAGTGGCTTATATTGGGTATTGCTACAGAGAATGTGTTTTAAGGCTGAGGAATATTATACTGGAGAGCTTTCATCTGAGAGCAGAGTGAGGTAGCTCCAGAAATTTTTATTGTTAATAGTTTGAACCATGGAAAGAGGTGTCAGTGTGAACTAAAGGTTTTATGGTATTTAAGAAATTCATATTGAGGTAGAAAGGAGAAAGGGCATGGCTAGCTCACAGAGAGGAATTCCATAGCTACAAAGGCACTGAAAATTTAAAAAATATGTTGGCATTCATTACTTTCCACTGGCCATGGCCATAATTCATTTTTGGCTTCTAAAAGCTATAACTCAGTGTGACAAAAATTTCTGTATTTTCCACCCTCACTTAAGGTAGGTCTACTTTTATAAGTCATTTTGATCACACTCAGTTTTTCTAGAACTGCTATAAAAGTAAGGAATATTTATGTAAATATTAACTCATTAAATAGGATAGAGAACTTTTCTAGTGGTAAAGTGATTGCATGCATTTTTTTTTTTTAGCATATTTTACTATTTATAATTTAGCAAATCTTTCCTTAGATTACCACAGCCTAAAAATAAATCCACAGGAACCAGGACCTTTGGAGAACGCTCTGTCAGCAGATTTCCTTCAAAACCAAATGTAAGCAAACCTGTTTCATCTATGAAATGGGTCCTACAACCCCTTCTGCTTTATTATTCTACCAAGTGATTATGCCAGTCAGAGGATATTGTATATATGAAACTATGCTGAAAAACATGATACTGTATAAAGAATATGTTTCTTTTAGGACACTATTTAATAACTGAAGAAGAAATGCATATTTTCTAAGTGTTCTACCAAAATTATTTATTAATATTAATTACTGTGGTGGTTTAACATTTATCCACAAATTCTTTGAATTTTTTCCTCCAGTTTGGTGCATCTCCTTTTGAGTGTAGGAGAGTTCAGTTGAAACTTGGACTATTGCCAAGCACCATCGTAGCTAGATTATGTGACTTGCTTCAGACAAAAAGGGTAGGGAAAAGGAAAGGGAAAAATAGATTACAGTGGGGAAACATGGCAGATTCTGTCTAACCAAGTGATTGGGTTAACCAGAAGTAAGTCGTGTTGACAGCAGATAGCCCCTCATAAGATGTAATGTGAAGAACACTTCACCCCTGATATCCTTCCCAAAAATCTATAACCCCAGTCTAATCATGAGAAAATGTCAAAGAAGCCCAAACTGTAGGGGCATTCTACGCAGTTTCTGACTAGTGTTCAAAAGTGTCAATATAAGAAAGGCTAGGAAAGACTAACAGACAATGACAGACTCAAGGAGGCTAAGAACACTTGACAACTAAAGGTGACATGAGATCCTGGACTGGATTCCTGAACAGAAGAGGCACATTAGTGGGAAAAAAGGTGAACTTCAAATAGTGCATAGTTAATAGTATTGTTTCATTTTTACAAATGTGCTATGGTTCTATAAGAAAAGAGTGGGTACCAATATTTAACATCCTTAAAGAAAAGAACTTTCAACCCAGAATTTCATATCCAGCCAAACTAAGCTTTACAAGCAAAGGAAAAATTAAATCTTTTGCGAACAAACAAGTACTTAGAGACTTTACCACCACCAGGCCTGCTTTACAAGAGCTTCTGAAAGAAGCACTATACATATAAAGGAACAACCAATATCAGCCTTTCCAAAAATATATCAAAAAGCAAAGAGCATTAACACAATGAAAAATTTACACCAACTAATGGGTAAAACAGACAGCTAGCATCAAATGGCAGTATTAAACTTATATATATTCTAATTGGATAAAAAGCCAAAACCCATCGGTATGCTGCATCCAGACCCATCTCACATGCAACAATACACAAAGACTCAAAACAAAGAGAAGGAGGAAGATTTACCAACGAAACAGTAAAAATAAACAAATAAATAAAAAGCAGGAGATGCAATTCTCGCCTCTGATAAAGTAGACTTTAAAGCAACAAAGATCAAAAGAGGCAAAGAAGGACATTACATAATGGCAAAAGGATCAATGTAACAAGAAGAGCTAACGATTCTATAGATCAACGAGACAGAAAATTAACAAGGACATCCAGGACTTGAACTCAGACCCAGAACAAGTAAACTTAAACATTTATAGAACTCTCCACTTCAAATACACAAAACATACATTACCACCTCACACCTATTCCATAAGTGACTACATAATTGGAAGTAAATCACTCCTCAGTAATTGCATAGCATTTCATAGGTTTAAATGAAATATTGGTTGGCTGCTTGTTTGTTATTTTCTTCCCTTATTCCTTCCTGTCTACATCATTAAGTATAATTATTGGTATAAAAGAGGTTTTCAATACCCATTACTAAACTGCATTCTAGCCTGGGCAAGAAAGCAATACTCCCATTCTCTCTCTCTCTCTCTTTTCCTTTTTCTTCCTCTTCATTCTTTTTTTCTTTCTTTCTTTCTTCGAAAAAAGAAAAAAAAAAGAAAACAATTTCCAAAATAGAAGCTCATGTTCAAATTTTGGTATGAAAGGATATTTTAAAGGTCATGCAATGCATTTTTTCTTATAGAAAAAAAAAAAAGAAGTTGATATTAGAGGAAGCTTAGTGAGGAGGGTATGTGGAAATTCTGTGCTATCTTTGTAACTCTTTAAATCTTGACTTTTTCAAAGTATATATTTATATATAAATGTGTGTCTACATACACATTTTTGTTTTCAAAGTACGTATATATATGTACTTCGAAAACAAAAATGTGGCTCTTGCTGCAATGCAGCTCCACTAATTTTTCAGTTCTCGGAAAAAGAACTGAACCGTGATATTGTGGACTGTGTTAGCCAAGGGTTGACATCTGTTTTGTCTTTAATTTCTCATTTCTTTGGATCTTAAAGTGTTCATGAGTAAGGTTTCATGGACAAAAGAGGGAGATTGCTGCTTTTTTTCATTTCATCTTCTGTTGTAGGAAGTTCCTCATGCTGAAGAGTTTTTGGATGATTCAACCGTATGGGGTATTCGCTGCAACAAAACCCTAGCACCCAGTCCAAAGAGCCCAGGAGACTTCACATCTGCTGCACAACTTGCATCTACACCATTCCATAAACTTCCAGTGGAGTCAGTGCTTATTTTAGAAGATAAAGGTGTGTGTTACAGTTTTAGTGTTTGTCTTCTGCCAACTTTGATTCTTTCAGTTTTCTTCATGAAGTTTGATTCTTACAGTTTTCTTCATGAAAATTCTGCATGGGAACTTTGAAAATCATGGAGAAGAAACAAAATCTGTTCATTGTATTTTTGCTCATAAGTTTTTTTCCTTTGGCATAGTGTCTTCCTGAAGTCTATGTATTTTTAAAATATAATAGCTTAGATTATAGGTAGAATGGAGAAAATCTAAGAAGCATTTAAAAGCCTGTAAGGTCCGACCCATTTGTATAGAGTATGTTTATTTTGTTTCACAGCAAACAAAACAGCCACTACAGACAGATTAAATTATTTGAATGCTAAAAATAATGAACATTTATATTTTCCAATTTAATAAGAGTAATAGCCAATTTTAGACCTAGTTGTGTGTCTACATACATATATATGTCAACTTTCTTAGACATATAGCCAAGTACAATACTCAGAAAGTCTTATTTTTCTTACTTTTAGTGCTCTGACTTTAAGAAAGTAATGATAAAACTCACAAGTAGTCCTTATTTCTAGCCTGTTTCAAATTTATCACCCTATATATTTAAAAGTTCATCATATATCTGAATTGAATCCTAATACATGACATTGTCATGGAGCACAGATAATTGCTAGCTATTAAGTACCAACTACAAACTAGACAGATCTCTCGATATCCACAGAGGATTGGTTCCAGGAACCCCTGCAGATACCAAAGTCCATGTGGATGCCCAAGTTCCGTAGCTGACCCTGCAGAACCTGTGGATATGGAATCTGTGGATGCAGAGGGCTGACTGTATACTAACTGTACTATTGATCACACTTTTAAAATATACCAATTGTTTACCAAAGCAACAATAGAAGTGCTGCCAAAGAATTTCACTTCACTGAATGGAAGCATATTTTAATGTGGGTTCTGAGCCTATAGACCTAAACATTTTTGACCAAGGATTTCTTAGAGTGCTAATCCAATATAATACATTTTTCTGAATCTTAAAGGAGAGTTCACTTGAAACTTGGACTATTGCCAAGCACCATCGTAAGTTTGCCACTTAAAAAAAAGATGTTTAAAGCCTTTTTCGTCCGGGAAAGCTAGTTTAATGAGTCCAAAGAGTCTTCCAAAAGGTCGATATTGGCTATTCTTAGAGTGTTTGCCACTTTGGCTTTATAAACAGAAACTAATGCTCTAGTGCTAAAAAGTAGTAACACCTGTTCAGTGAAGGAATATGTCATAAAATGTAATCCAACATATTGGTTGTGTGCAGTATTAGCATCATTTGGTAGAGGTTTATTCTGCATTTTTACCCTACCTAGTTTATCTATCTATCTATAGATAATTTTTTTTAATTATAGAGAGTAATAAATATTGCCAGGTTGCTTTCTGATTTAAACACAAAATTGTTTCAATAAATTAAATGCTAATTTAGTCAATCAACTAATTGACCAAAACATGTTAAAGTGAAAGACACAAAATCTCTGCCTCCAGAAGCATTGTAGCCTTTTACTCTCCATGTGCTTGTCTTCAGGTTCTCCTGAAGCTGGGTATAGCCCTCAAATCCATACCAGTAACCTCCTGTGGTCCGGTCATCCTGCCTACAATGAACTTGCTACTCTCTGGACCCTTTTTTTCTTGAAGAATTGTTAGGGATTAGATGTAGAGTTGAAATGCTCACAACATTAGTAGTAGATTTTATTCGTTTGTTTTTAAGAGTTAGGGTGGTGCTATGTTGCCTAGGCTGACTGCAGTTCACCCTCAAACTCCTGGGCTCAAGTGATCCTCCCACCTCAGCTTCTGAAGTACCTAGGGCTACAGGATCCTGCCACCACATCCAGTTAATTTAAAAAAATTTTTTTAGAGATAGGGTCTCACTGTGTTTCTCGGCCTTGCCTTGAACTACTGGCCTCAAGTGATTCTCCCACCTCGGCTTCCCAAAGCACTGGAGTTATAGGCAAGAGCCACTGTGCCTGGCCACTAGTAGATTTTTAAGTAATTTTTTTTCTTCCTAGTTTTTGAATCTTAATATACATTTTACCATGGAACACTATTTTGAAATCATAATGCAAGTCATTGTCAAAATAAATCCTAGACTTTGTAACCATATCAAATGGTGTGTGTTGTGCACACATGTGCATCTAACATATCTATCTCTAATTTTTGAAACTTTCAGAAAATGTGGCAGCAAAACAGTGCACCCATGTGACTTTGGATTCTTGTGAAGAAAACATGGTGGTGCCTTCAAGGGATAGAAAATTCAGGTATTGTGTGGGTTTATATGGTTCTGTCATTTTATTCATCTTCCATTCTAACTTTGCTTACCATTTCCATTCTAGCTTTGCCTTTTAGGCAGTAATAGAATACTAATTTTAGCCTTAAAGGCCAATAAAGATTTTATGGAGTAGTAGCTTTAAATCAGAAGGTAGTCTCTATGAATATACATACAACAGCGAATCTAAACACTTGATATATCAGGCCAGTTCTTTATGAAAAAACATCAGAGAAACCCAAATTGAAGGACATTCTCCAGAACACCTGGCCAGTACTCCTCAAAATTGTCAAGGTCTTGAGAAACTATGAAAGACTAAGAAACTGTCACAGATGACAGAGAAGTAAGGAGACATGACAACTAAATGCAACCTAGTACCTGGGACTGGATCCTGAAGCAGAAATTCCTTAGTGAAAAGAGTGGTGAAATCCAAATGACGTCTACAGTTTAGTTAATAAGTAATAGAAAAGATGTTGGTCTATTAGTTTTGACAAAGGTACCATTGTAATAGAAAATGATAGCATTAGCAGAAATTGAGTGAGGCAAATATAGGAATTCTCTATTATCTTTGCAACATTTCTTTACACCTAAAATTATTACCAAAAAAGTATAGTTGAAAAAAGTTTACAACAGGAAAAATGTGACAAGTGAAAATAGCAGTGTATGAAATTGCATATATAAATTTATAAATTTATTTGTATAAAAATACATACTTCAGTATGTATAGGTAGATACTGATTTGGGGGTGTGTGTGGAGATAAATGCACAGTCAATTCTCATTATTCACTGTAATTCTGTTCTATAGAGTCACCACGAACACTGAATTAGTGAATACTGAATATTCTTAAGGGGGAGTACAGACAGCATCCTTCAAGCCTCTCATAACAACATTTTGTTGAAAAACACCTTATATATTATATATTGTTGATTCATTAACATTGAATTCATGTCCAGCAACACTGACTCACATCTAAATAAAGTTTATCTAATACACACATTTTTACAGATTTCTACTGCTTAGGAACATTAGAGAGCGCTTCAGCACTATTCTTTGGGATCATTTTAAATACCAAAGTCATCAAGAAGAAGCACAAAGATACAAAAAATGTGGCACTAATTACACCTTGAAAAGGATACTTGTTTATAGCATGAAAGCTGGAACAGGAAGGCTGAGTGTCACCTTGTTCAACCTTAGCTAAGAACATGTATGTTGGGTGGCTCAATTTTTCATCGCTCTGCATATCTGCAAATGACTGAAAAGTCACTATGAGTATTGATTTTAAGCTTACAAATAAATTTTAGCATACAGGTGAATTCACAAATTTGAAATCCATGAATAATAAGGATTAGCTGTGTAGTTGTGTGTGTATCTATATGTATATGTATACATATACTTCGATTTATAGTCATGCAGTTGCTTAACAACTGGGATACATTCTGAGAAATGCGTCCTTAGGCAATTTCAGTGTTGTGTGAACATCAGAGTGTATTTATACAAACTGAGATGGTTTGATTAGTTTACTACAGACCTAGGCTATATGGTATAACCTGTGGCTCATAGGCTACAAACATGTATGACATGTTACTGTATTGAATATTATAGGCAATGGCAACAGAATGGTGTAAGTGTTTGTGTATCTAAACATGGAGATACAGTAAAAATACAGTGTAAAAGATAAAAAATGGTATTCTGTATAGGGCACTCCCCATAAATGGAGCTTGCCAGGACTAAAGTTGCTCTGGATGAGTCAGTGAGTGAGTAGTGAGTGAATGTGAGGGCCTAGGACATTATTGTACACTACTGTAGACTTTAGGAACAGTATAGTTAGACTACACTAAATTTATTTAAAAAGTATTTTTCTTTCTTCAATAATAAATTAGCCTTAGCTTACTGTGAATTTTTTACTTTATAAACTTAAAAAAATTTATCCTTTTGACTGTGTAATAATACTTAGCTTAAAAAACACATTGTACAGCTATACAAAAATATTTTTTCTTTATATCATTCTATAAGCTTAAAAAAAATTTTTTTTTCCACTTTTTAAGCTTTTTTGTTAAAAACAACCACACAAACATACACATTAGCCGAGGCCTACAGACCTGGGTCAGGAATGTCAGACATCGTTAGGAGACCAGAGGGTTTCAGCTCCATTATGATCCTATGGGGCCACCATTGCATATGCTGTTTTTCATTGTCTGAATTGTTATGCAGCACATGACTGTATATCTGGAAATGTTCTGGAGTGTTGTATTGTGATTGACATTTTCTGTTTGTTTCAATGTTATAAAAGGAGCCATTTTTGGAATAAAGTTATATATTCAATCTTGATTATAGTAGTGTTGCATAGATGCAGCTTGAAGAAATAAACCCACTCCTGACATTTCCTACTAAAGAGTACCCCATGTATTGCCTCAGCTGTTCATCTAGTATAACTATATGTTGATTTTCTTATTTCTGTTCATATTGTACTAGCTGTATATTTTCATAGATTTGTTTGTCTAAAAATGCTTTAATCAACTTTTAGTCTGTGAAGCTATTCTGAAATGTCATTTCTAGAATGAGAAGGAACTTTTATGTGACTGAATCCAACAGACTTCTAATCATGTGATGTTTTGTTTTTTTTATTCCTTTCACACGTCCAGTCCAATTCAAGAGAAAAGCCCAGAACAGGCCTTCTCCTCTGATGTGTGTTCAGCATCCTTACTCCGTCTGAGCCAGCCTGCTGCAGGTGGGATACTTACCTGTGAGGCAGAGCGAGGCCTTGAGGCTTGCAGACTCACAGACACTGACGCTGTCATTGCAGGAGATCCACCAGATGCTACTGCTGGGCTCCAAGTGGAACAGATGCAGACGAGTTCACTTGAGAAGGTTGATGCTCCAAGTACGAACACTCACTCTTTGTTATGCCCTTGAATCAGGAAAGTAGCATGGGAAAAGCTGTCCCATGAAAGAAACCCACAGTGGGACTTGAATGTCATTGAATAGAACAGATGTCATTGGGTTCAGACAAAACTTGCGTAATGCATCACAATGAAGTATAGCTAGCATATTTGAAGTGCAAATCAATCTATTTTAATTTTAGAAGGTATCAAAATACTGTTGGAAGAGGGAATTAGAATTTGACAGCCTACTGTGTGCCAGGCATTTAATCTAATATTATTATATCCCCTATTTTATAGAAAAGTAAACTGAGGCTCAAAGTTAAAGAGACAACATTCTCCCCCCACCCCTCTGTTATACATAAACAGTCTGGCATAGTGGTTAAGGGCACAGACTCTGGAGATGGACTGACTACGTTCTGTCTTAGCTCCCTCACCTAAGTAGTCACATGGTGTTGACCAAGATCATTTTAATTTTCCCTACCCCTCTTTGATGTAGTGTGGAGCTGACGCTAGTACCTACCTTTAGAGGCCTATTGTAAGCACCAAGTAAATTAATAAACTACTGAGAACAGTATCCTGCAAGTGCTTAGCACTGAGTGTTAACCATGTTGGATTCGTATTTGATAACCGCCACCAATATAATTTTTTGTAACATTCCAGGTTGGAGAGAAACCTTTTTCTTACTTTTAGAAATTATTTCCCTTTTGTGGACCCAAAGTATATCTCATATATGCAAATTGCACATAGGTAATATAAGTTTTATGGATATAAGTGGAAAGCAATTAAAGAATTTATGTCTATCTGAGCAAATTGGAAGTAATTAATGTCCACATCTTAAGACGTGTATCCCTAATTATGTTTAAGATGGAATGTAGCTGTTCCATTTGAGTGGAGCAGATGCACTTGGAGTTGATTTCCTTTGTCACAATTGAATATTGATCCAAATTTGTAACTAAAGTGGCAAATAATCAACTGTGCAGATCTACCAATTTTGACTTTTAAAAATTGTTTTTTTATTTTGAATCAATGCCCTTAGAAGTATAAGGCTTTGAAAGCTTATTTAGTAAATATCTCCATTCACTTTGTCTATAATTTATTTGGTAAAGTTCCTGAGTACTCAATTCATGTTCCTTTTTTGTTTTTGTTCTCATTCCTTTAAGACTTCTTTGTTGAGAACCCATGGGATGATAAGCTGATTTTCAAACTTTTATCTGGGCTTTCTAAACCAGTGAGTTCCTATCCAAATGTTTTTGTATGGCAATGTAAACTTCCAGCCATCAAGCCCAAGACTGAATTTCAATTGGGTAAGAATTATTTGGATAATATAACTTTAAATTCTTGTTTCTCTATGAGAAGTTGATGGTAACTTGTGTGTGAGAGAGATTCTCCTATTTGCCCCCCGCCCCCGCCACCCACCTCCAATAGCGAGTTGTATCTATAGTACTAAACGGAACATTTTGTTAGGCTATGATTGTAGGATTGTGATTGCTGTTGGTACTATAACTCATCTAACTCAGAGGGCAATTTGCAAATACGTATTAAAATGAAAAATGCATGTACTTTTAAACCCAGCTATCTACTTTTAAGGATTTCGTATAGATATCGTTATACACTTCTATAGTAAAATAATATAGTAACATTAGCAACGGAACAAGAAAGCTCACTCTGTGCTGATAGAGAATGAGCTCCAAAACATACCGTACTGTTAAATGAAAAGGGCAGAGTCGTATGTATTATATGACACTATTAAAATGGTTAGCTGTAGGTGGGAGTGGGAAACAATGGGAGCAAGATTTCACAATATTCCCTTTTAAGTTTTTTTAATGAATAGACTTCATTTTTAAGAGCTGTTTTAAGCTTACAGAAAAATTCAGCATAAAGTACATATTCCTACCTCCCCATACATACACACACAGATTTCCATGTTATTAGCATCTTGCGTGAGTGTGGTACATTTGTTAAAATTAAGCCAATATTGAGGCATCATTAACTGAAGTGCTAGTTTACATTAGGGTTCACTCTTTGGGTTGTATATTCTGTGGGGTTTGATGAATGTATTACAATGACATGTATCCATCATTACAGTATCATACAGACTAGTTTCCTCACCCTAAAAATCCCCTGTACCTCACCTATTCATCCCTTCCTCCTTGTCCCCCAACCCCTGGAAACTACTGATTGTTTTACTGTCTCTCTAGTTTTGCCTTTTCCATAATGTCATATAGTTGGAGTCATATAGTATGCAGCCTTTTCAATTGGCATCTTTTACTTAGTAATATGCACTTAAGGTTTCTCCATGTTGTGTCGTGATTTGATAGCTTTTTTTAAAAAAAATCACTGAATAATGTTTATTGCATGAATGTACCACACAGTTTAACCTTTCCACTCATCTAATGAAGGAGATCTTGATTACTTCCAAGTTTTGTCAATTATAAATAAAGTTGCTGTAAACATCTGTGTGCAAGTTTTTGTGTGGATGTAAGTTTTCAACTCATAATTTGGGTAAATACCAAGGAGTGTAATTGTAGGGTTATATGATGAGAGTATGTTTACTTTTGTAAGAAACTTTCAAAGTAGCTGTACCATTTAGCCTTCCTACCAACAGTGAATGAGAGCTCCTGTCCCCAGTCTTGCCCTTATTAGGTGGTTGTAAGTATTTTAGGTTTTAGCCACTCTAGTAGGTGAATAGTGGTATCTCAATCTTTTTTAAGTTTAAATTCTCTGAAGACATAAGGCATTGAATATTATGCTTATTTGCCATCAGTATATCTTCTTCGTGAGATGTCTCTCTAGATCTTTTGTCTATTTTTTAATTGGTTAGTTGGTTTCTTATCGTTGCCTTGTTCCTGATCTTAGAGGGAAAGCATCTACATAGTTTGTTACTAATAAGTATGATTTTTAGTGTGGATTTTTTGCACATGTTCTTTGTCAAGTTAAAAAAGTATTTCTCTATTTCTGGTTTGCTGAGAGGTTTTTTTTTTTTTTTTAAATTATAAATGGTTATTGGATTTTATCTTGCTCCTTTCAATATTTTCTCCATTTATTGATTTGATCATATGATCCTTCTTCATTGATGTGATGGATTTCATTAATTGATTTTCAAATGTTGAACTAGCCTTGTATACCTGGGATAAATTGCCCTTGGTTGTTGTTGTATATAATTCTCTTTATACATTGTTGGATTGGATTTAGTAATATTTTATTGAAGATCTTTGTATCTATGTTCATGAGAGATACTTGTCTGTAGTATTATTTTCTTGTAATATCTTTACTTTGTCTTGGTGTCAGGGAAATGGCTAGCCTCTTAGAATGAGATCAGAAGTATTCCCTCTGCTTCTTTCATCTGGAAGAGATTGTAGAGAATTGGTAATAATTTTCTTCCTTAAATATTTGATAGAATTTGCTAGTGAACCCATCTGAGCCTAGTGCTTGCCGTTTTGCAAGGTTATCAACTCCCGATTCCATTTCTTTAACAGATATAGGACTATTCAGATTATCTATTTCTCCTTTGTGAGCTTTGGTAGATTGTATCTTTCAAATGAACATTTAGATGTTCATTTCATCTAAATTCTCATTTGTGGATATGGCATTCCACTGTTGATTTCTACTGTAATGTTTATTATTTCTTTTATTCTGTTTACTTTAGATTTAATTTGCTCTTCTAGTTTCTTAAGGTAGAATCTTAAATTATTGATTTTAGATATTATTTTCTAATATATGTATTTAGTACTACAAATTTTCTTCTATATCCCACAAATTTTAGTAAATTATATTTGCATTTTCATTTGGTTCAAAATATTTTTAAATTTCTATTGAGACTTTGACCAATGTGGTATTCAGAAGTATGTTTAATCTCCAAGTATTTGGTGAACTTTACAACTACCTTTCATACTGTATATGTTTTCTGTTCTTTTAAATTTGGTTAAATGTGTTTTATGGCCCAGAATATTGTCTATCTTGGTTAGTATTCCATGTGAGCTTGAGAATAATGTGTATTCTACTGTTATTACATCAAGTATTCCATAAATGTCAATTAGATCTAATTGATTGATGCTACTATTCAGTTCAACCATGTTTTCACTGATGATTTTCTGCCTGCCTTATCTGTCCATTTCTTTCTTTCTTTTTATTTATTTATTTATTTTTGAAACAGGGCATCACCCTGTCATCCAGACGAGTGCAGTGGCACAATCCTGGCTCACTGCAGCCTCAAACTCCTGGACTCAAGCAGTTGTCTGGCCCCAGCTTCCTGAGTAGTTAGGACTACAGTCACGTACCACAACATGCAGCTAATTTTTTTTTCTTTTTTTGGTGGCGATGGGGTTCTTGCTATGTTGCCCAGGTATTGAACTCCTGACCTCAATCAATCTTTCTGTCTTGGCCTCCCAAAGTGCTGGGATTACATGTGTGAGCCACCACATCCAGCTTATCTGTCCATTACTTATGTAAGTCTCCAACTATAATAGTGAATTCATCTTTTTCTCCTTGCAGTTCTGGTAGTTTTCGGTAACTTTTGACTCATATTTTGACACTTTCTTGTTAGGCTTATACATGTTATGTCTTCTTGGAGAATTGATTCCTTTAACATTATATAATGCTGGCCAGCCACAGTGACTCACAACTGTAATTCAGCACTTTGGGAGGCCAGGGCAGTAGGATCAGCTGAGGCCAGGAGTTTTGAGGCAAGTCTGGGCAATGCAGTGAGGCCTCGTCTCTACAATAATTTTTTAAAAAAATTAACCAGGCATGGTGACACATGTCTATAGTCCCAGCTACTTGGGAGGCTGAGACTGAGGCTGAGGATGGAGGATCACTTGATCCCAGGAGTTCAGACTAGCCAGGCAACATAGCAAGACTTTTGTCTTAAAAATATACATATATATATATATGTAATGCCCTTTTCTATTGCTGATAATTGTCTTGCTCTGAAGTCTGCTCTGTCAGAAATAAATACAGCTATTACATTTTCATTTATTATTGTTTGCATGGTATATCTTTTTCTATCACTTTACTTTTTTTTTTTTTTCTGAGATGGAGTCTCTCTCTGTCACCCAGGGTGGAGTGCGGTGGCGTGATCTTGGCTCACTGCAACCTCTGCCTCCCGGATTCAAATGATTCTCCTGTCTCAGCCTCCCGAGTAGCTGGGACTACAGGTATCCACCACCATGCCTAGCTAATTTTTGTATTTTTAGTAGACACAGGGTTTCACTGTATTGGTCAGGCGGGTCTCAAACTCCTCATCTCAGGTGATCCACCTGCCTCAGCCTCCCAAAGCGCTGGGATTATAGGTGTGAGCCACCGTGCCAGGCCTTATCCCTTTACTTTTAATTTCTCTCTCTTGGTATTTAAAGTATGTCTTTGTTTTCATTGGTATATTTAGACCATTGATGTTTAAAGTGACTTTGGATATAATTGGATTGTCACTATATACTGTTTTCTATTCCTTGTCCTTGTTCTTTCTTTTTTGTCTTCTATTCTTTTTCTGCCTTTTATGATTTCGAGTTATTTCATGATTCCATTTTGTCTTTTCTCCTAGCATATTAATTATACTTCTTTTTAAATTTTTTTCTTTTTTGTTTTAATGTTTATACTTCTTTTTCAATGTTTCTTTGTTTCTTTTTTGTCTTCTATTTTCTTTCTGCCTTCTGTGATTTCGAGTTATTTCATGATTCCATTTCGTCTTCTCTCTTAGCGTATTAATTATACTTCTTTTTTAATGTTCTTAAGTGGTTACCCTAGTGTTTGCAATATACATCACAACTAATTTTTTTTGTTTGTGTAAGAAAGTTTTTATTCTTCACATTTGAAGGATAATTTTACTGGATACAGAATTGTAGATTGGTATATTCTAAATATCCAAGTACTTTAGATATTTCACTCCACTCTTGCTTGCATGGTTTCTGAGATGTCCTGTGTAATTCTTATCTTTGCTCCTCTATAGGTAAGATGGTTTTATTTATCCTGCTTTTTTCAATATTTTCTCTGTGTCTTTTTCTGCAGTTTCAATGTAACATACCTAGGTGTTGATTCTTCAGTATTTATTCTGCTTGGTGCTCTCTGAGCTTCCTGGATATGTGGTTTGGCGTCTATCATTAATTCTGGAAAATTCTCAACTGTTATTACTTCAGGTTTTTTTTGTTTTGTTTTGTTTTTTTGTTTTTTTTGAGATGGAGTTCCACTCTTATTGTCCAGGCTGGAGTGCAGTGACATGATCTTGGCTCACTACAACCTCTGCCTCCCGGGTTCAAGCAGTTCTCCTGCCTCAGCCTCCCAAATAGCTGGGATTACAAGCGCCTGCCACCACACCTGGCTAATTTTTGTATTTTTAGTAGAGATGGAGTTTCGCCTTGTTGGCCAGGATGGTCTCAAACTCCTGACCTCAAGTAATCCGCCCACCACGGCCTCCCAAAGTGCTGGGATTACAGGTGTGAGCCACTGCAACTGGCCTCAAATATTTTTGTCTGTTTCTTTCTCCCTTCTTCCTTCTGGTATTCCCATTCTGTATCTGTTATACATTTTGTAGTTGTCCCACACTCCATAAATACTCTATTTGTTTCTTTTTTTTTTCGGTTTGCATTTCAGTTTTGGAAGTTTCAATTGTCGTATCTTCAAGCTCACTGATTCTTTTTCTTGCCCGGTATAGTCTATTGGTGAGTCAATCAAAGGCATTCTTTATTTCTATTACAATGGGTTTTTATTTCTAGCACTTCCTTTTGCTTGTTTCTCAGTTTCCATATCTCTGCCTACATTACCCATTTCTTCTTGCACACTGTCTACTTTTTTCATTAGAGCCCTTAGAATGCCCATTAGAATTTTAAAAGAAATTCTAGGGTGGGCAGGGCATGGTAGCTCATTCCTATAATTTCAGCACTTTGGGATGATGAGGGAGGACAATTGCTTGAGGCCAGGAGTTCAAGACTAGCCTGGGTAACATAGCGAAACTCTGTCTCTGCAAAAAATTAATGGTGTGCACCTATAGTCCTAGCTACTTGGGAGGCTGAGGCAGGAAGATCACTTGAGCCCAGGAGTTTGAGGGTGTAGTGAGCTATAATTATGCTACTACACTCTAGCCTTGGTGACAGAGTAAGAACCTATCTCTCAAAACACAAACAACAACATTCTAGTCTGATAATTCTAAAATTTCTGCCATATGTGTGTCTGTTTCTGATGCTTACTCTGGTTCTTCAGGCTGTGAGTTTTGTCTTTTACTATGCCTTGTAATTTTTTGTTAAGAGCCAGACCTAATGTATAAGCTAAAAAGAACTGAGGTTAAATAGACCTTTAGTGTGAGCTTGCTTAACTTGCCTACGGGTTAGGCTATACTTACTGTTTGCTGTTACTGTATCAGAGGCTAAAATTGCCCTTTGTGTCCTTATTTTTGTTTTGCTTGTTGTCTTTGGGTTTCCTAGGGACTTCTTAAATAAGGTCTGCGATGTGCAATTCTTTCCATTTAACTCCCCTAGTACTGGCTCCAGCAGTGGTTTCTGTTCCTGGGCTTCTACTTTGGCAAGCTGTGATTCTCTGTCCCCACTTGTCTTCCTCCCCAATTTTGGGGTAGCAGATTGTCCTTTCACCTCAGTTCTCTAACAGATCTCAGAAGCATTGTTGATTTTTAGTCATTCAGCTTACTATGAGGATGGAGTGATGACTCCAGCTCCTTATATGCTGGGCCAGGAACCAGAAATCTACTTCTTTACATCTGATTTTGAACATGTGAATTCTTTTTTAAAATTTAATTTAAAAATCTACTACTACAGTCCAGGTGTATTGGCTCACTCCTGTAATCCCAACACTTTGGGAGGACAAGGCAGGTGGATCACTTGAAGCCAGGAGTTTGAGATGAGCCTGGGAAACATGGTGAGACCCCATCTCTACAAAAAATTTAAGAATTAGCTGGACATGGTGGTGCTTGCCTGTGGTCCTGGCTTCTTGGGAGCCTGAGGTGGGAGGATCACTTGGGCCAGGGGGTCGAAGCTGCGGTGAGCTATTACCTTGCCATCGCAACCCAGCCTGGGCAACAGCAAGACTCTGTCTCTAAAGAACAAACAAAAAACTACTACAACTTCACCTCTGTGGGCTTTCCCCCAAAATCCGATAACTCAAAGTAACCACAAGAAAAATATCAAACAAACCCAATTTGAGGGCCATTCTACAACAAACCCAACCAGTACTTTTTGGAACTGTCAGGGTCATCAAAAACAAGGATCTTCTGAGAAACTGTCACAGCCCAGAAGAGGCTAAGTGTACATGATGACTAAACATGACGTATCCTAGAACATAGGCAAAAACTAGTGAAATGTGAGTAAAATGTAGAGTTTAGTTAATAGAAGCATAATACTTTGGTTGATCAGTTCTTTATTTGTGGCAAATGTACCATGGTTATGTAAGAGTTTACAATTGCAGACAGTGGATGCAAAATATACAGAAAACTCTATCTCTGTAACTTCTCTGTAAATTGAAAACTATTTAAAAGGCTTACATACATTAACATTTTTATTTATCTTCTAAGGTTCTAAGCTGATCTATGTCCATCACCTTCTTGGAGAAGGAGCCTTTGCCCAGGTGTACGAAGCTACCCAGGGAGAGGTGAATGATGCTAAAAATAAACAGAAATTTGTTTTAAAGGTAAATGACCTGAGTTGTTTTTTGTGGTATAGAAATGAATTTTAGAACTTGAGTTTGCCAATCATTTTTCTTCCTTTAAGATAGTGGTTTCATTTATGTCTGTAGTTGGCAATTAAAAGACAAAAACTACAAAAGATTCAGAATTTTTTTCCCACTAAAATTGTCTTGCAGCAAGCCCCACATTGCAGCAACAGTTCATAGCTTGTCATCACTGTGAACACCACATCTTTATTGGGATAGAGGTTGTTTTATTGCTATTACTTTTCAGAATATGAGAATGGATATGAATTTCACATACCTGATTTGCAGGTCCAGAAGCCTGCTAACCCCTGGGAATTCTACATTGGGACTCAGCTGATGGAGAGACTAAAGCCAACTATGCAACACATGTTTATCAAGTTCTATTCTGCCCACTTATTCCAGAATGGCAGTGTATTAGTAGGAGAGCTCTACAGCTATGGAACATTATTAGTAAGTATTCATTTTCATGATGAGCACATAAATTTGCAATGCATTGTTTGGCTTGTACCTTGCACTTTTGTGGTTGGGGCTTTTGTGAAATGGTGGGAGGGGCAAAGCTCTCAACTTGAAATTTTATTAATCCTGTACAACTAACTCAGGATTCCACTTTCCATTATTCCTAGAATGCCATTAACCTCTATAAAAATACCCCTGAAAAAGTGATGCCTCAAGGTCTCGTCATCTCTTTTGCTATGAGAATGCTTTACATGATTGAGCAAGTGCATGACTGTGAAATCATTCATGGAGACATTAAGCCAGACAATTTCATACTTGGAAACGGGCAAGTGTTATGCTTTTAACAGGGTTCTCTTCCTATTTCCATAGCAGCCTTTCATCGTATGTGCTCATGCAGCCTGGCTTTGTTTGTGTTTAATGTAGATTTTTGGAACAGGATGATGAAGATGATTCATGTGCTGGCTTGGCACTGATTGACCTGGGTCAGAGTATAGATATGAAACTGTTTCCAAAAGGAACTACATTCACAGCAAAATGTAACACATCTGGTTTTCAGTGTGTTGAGATGCTCAGCAACAAACCATGGAACTACCAGGTATAGAACTAAAGTGAGGGATTTGGAAATATTTTTCTGTGTTGTGCTTATCAGATTTTCAAAATGAATTTGGGGATCTAGGTAGTTTGAGGTGGTCTCTTGAGGAGCAGTTGAAGGAGAGATGAGGCTAAGACAAAGGTGACGGGATAGAATTCTATTCCCGAAGAATACTTTCTTATTAGTCCATTATAGATCCTGTTATCAGGAAAGGGAAACAGATGTATTCTGTGAGTTTGATCATAGGGAAGAACATTTAATGATTTGTGAACCCTTCAGAAAGGAAGTCATGCAGCAAAGAGACAGCTTGGTTTATTGAGATCAAATCAGGCCAGCTTGGTTTCCTAAATCAGGGATAACAGGGAGACCCAGCATGCCCACTTCAGGCAGAGTTGAACACGTGTTGGATACACCTGGGATGCTCTCAGGCAGGATGGTGGATTTGACTGTAATAGATGGTACAGCCAGATTTCCAACTAGCCAGATCCAGAAATGAATCATTATTATTCTAAAGGAAGATTGCAGAATTTTCAACCAACTACATAGAATATTAGATGACCAGGAAGGAGAATGCTACTTGGGATAAATAAAAAGTTTTGAACCTGGTAAATAAAAGCCAACTACCAAGTTCTCTGGTGAGAACTATGTCTTTTCAGGAACCCATGGTAAAGGGGGCCAAGATTGGTGGGGGGGTCTCATTTCTTCTGTCCTGTGGATGTGGGTGGGGCTGGAGTGTTCTTTTCAGTTATGAACATACCACACAGTAAGAGGGCATGGGGGTGAGTCCGAGAACTACAACCAGAGTCCCAGGGGAGTGAGCTGAGAGGACTTCTAGGCTGTCCATGGGGAAGAGGGCTTAGAGTGTTGTGTTTGCCCCCTGTGTGACAGAATGAAGGACATGGTAGCTCAGGAGGGCAGAGTTTTCCAAAACTACCTCAGGAGGTAGAGGGTAGTCTGCTGTCTGTGGAAGCCTCCAGCAAAGCCTAGACGTTCAGTAGGACATGTTAGTGGAGTGGTTGAACAAATGGCTTCCAAAATGTTTTAAAAGTAAAATCCTGTGAATATTTAACTTGCTGCTTAAGTTAGACATCTTAATATAGTTCATGTGTAAATTACTATGTAAGTCATATGTACCTCTATCTGCTTTATAGATCGATTACTTTGGGGTTGCTGCAACAGTATATTGCATGCTCTTCGGCACTTACATGAAAGTGAAAAATGAAGGAGGAGTGTGGAAGCCTGAAGGTCTTTTTAGAAGGTGAGTATTAACATTGGTGCTATAGTGAAAAGATAATAACTACAGTAGAATGTTGGGTTCCATCTGGGAAAAAAAAAAAGGATCTCTGCCACTGCCTGGAAATCCTGTGCCTTGGGTAGTATGCTGTCAGGACAGTCCTGGGCACTGGGCACAGGGAGCAAGCTGCATAGCTTTACCACTTCTGTCTCCCCATTGGGGCAGCTGATGCCCTCCCTGAAAGCTTCTGGCCAAATGGTTGACATCCTGTACACATGCAAAGTTTTTACTCCTTATAGAGGAATCACCTAATATCACCAGCCGTCAGGTTTTCACTTTTCTTTTTTTGGTCTTCGGAAATACTGATCCTACTTTTCTCAGATATTTGTAAGAAGCAAAGGAAATAGTGTATGTGAAAGTGCTTCATAAATTATAAAGTAATGTGATGGGTAGCTCTCATTCACAGGACAGGGTTTTAGGTCCCAGCTCTGTGTGATTTGAGTTTCTCAAATATTGTTTTTTTGTCTGTAAATCACAGTGAAAATTCATGATTAGTCAAGAGCTCTTCCCGTCAACCTGGATGGCTCTCCTAACACAATGTGTGAACAAACTGTTGGAATAAGCCGTTTTGTTTAAGCTGAGTATTTGGTGCCTGGATATTCATTATATCACTTGTACTTTCTTTTTTGAGGCATAAAAACATGCAGAAAAGTACACTTATCGTAAGTTTTCAGCCTAATGGACTTTTATATATGTTTATACCTTCTTGAGAAAATGTAAGATGGGGTTCCTGTAAACCTCATCTCCCCAGCCCCCTCAAAAAAAGAAAAATAGTTAGCAATAATTTTATGAAATGTCATATGCTGTATATAAATAAAGTTAGGTTCAGGCCCTAGAGGAAAGCTTATAACAACTATTCTTTATTTTGGATAATGAGCCCTCATGTTTAGCAAATACTCTATTCCATCTCTGGCTCAAAATTGAAGAACCAGATAGTTTCATCTCTGACTATCAGTGTGAAGAAGAGCCGGAAGTTAACCCTCAGCAGGACTGATGGCATTTCCTGTCTGGAGCACAATTCCGTTTCATTCTACTTTCTCTCCCACCTCTTATCTCCATGTTTTGGAGTTTTTAGTTAACTTAAACAATTAATAGTAGTTGGAACTCTTAACTCTGAGCTATCTCCTGGGCAGCCCAGCCAGTCTACCTGGTCCTGCTGCATATGCAGTTAGCCTTGACAGAAGCATTTGGCCAGATTATCCAATTCTGGCAGCAAGGTATGTACAGCTAGCCAGAAGCAGATAGTTTGGCTTTTTTTTCTAAGAGAGAGCAAGAACATTTTTTGACTTGCAGTATTACTAAAAGATTACGTATCTTAATTATTTTTTGGAATAAGATGTATAAAACATTTAATTGAGTCTTTAATCTCTCTCGTATGTAATAGATTCAATGTTTCCATTTTTGCTGCATTGTGTTCCATTTAGGGGAGAGTTGTTACATTAAACTGTCCAAGCCTGTGGAAGTCAGATGCAGAAGTGGGGTTATCCTGCGTGTTGAAGGCTACATTTTATCCATTATTTATGCTTTGTCTCTTTCAGGCTTCCTCATTTGGATATGTGGAATGAATTTTTTCACATCATGTTGAATATTCCAGATTGTCATCATCTTCCATCTTTGGATGTGTTAAGGCAAAAGCTGAAGAAAATATTTCAGCAACACTATACTAACAAGATTAGGGCCCTACGTAATAGGCTAATTGTACTGCTCTTGGAATGTAAGCGTTCACGGAAATAAAATTTGGATATAGACAATCCTTAAAAAACACACTGTAAATATGAATCTGCTCACTTTGAACCTTGATTTTTTCCATTTATTGTTTATGTACATGTTTGTTAAAAATAAATCCCATAGAATATATCCATGTGACTTAGTTGTTATAAATATTTCAGCAAAATACACAACCCCACAAGGTCCCTGTGTAGCAGGTTGATTTGGCTACTTCTGGGATGCAAGCATTTGCGAGAATAATTCAGATGTGAACATTCTCTAGAAATTACTTTTTGAACACTGACCTGTTTAAGCTACAAAAGGGCCAGACAGCTCTTTTCCAAATTTGAAGTTTTGTGTCTGTGTAAGACACACACACACATACACACATTTCCCTAATATTTCCAAGGGACTTCAAGTTTTTCTGAATAAAGCCTGCCTGTCCTTTATTGTACCTGTTATTCATTGTTCTCTATGAAATACAAATCCTAAGCCTGTTTATTTTTTAAAAGTACCAAAGGAAAATCTCAGGTCGTAAAAAGTCTCTCTAATAAGCTGTATAGATCATTAATTAATCATCTCTAGAATTATAGAAGACAACTTGGCATTTATTGACTTTCAGAGCTGGAAGGGCCTCATCCCTCTCTTTTGTTCCCTTAGCATTACAATGAAAACAAATCCCAGGTTATGCACGATTCAGGAGAAGAGTGAACTGCTTCCTCCTACCCTTATCAGCTATCAGGTTCCCCATTCCAAAGGCAATCACACTCCATTTTTTGTGACTCTTTCCAAAAATGATGCAATGAATATTTTTATATACTGTATTTTTGAAGCAACTGGCATAATTCCGCTTTTTTTTTTCACTTAATGTGTGGCAACAGAGAATATAACTACATACGGAATGACCTCATACTTTTTAACAGTCATGTATTGGTTGGTTATTTGGTATATCTGTCATATAAATTTATTTGGTATATCTGTCATATAAATGCCTAGAAGTGAAATTACTAGGTCAAAGGTGAGTGCGTTCAAACTTTCGTTATTAATATCTGCAAATAGCCTCCCATGGGAGTTGTGTCAGATATCTCTAAGTGTCTTTGTTCCTCACACTGATCAGGACAGATCAGGCTCTTTGACTTTTGCCAGTCTGATTGATGAGAAAATAGTATCTCTTTACAGTCTTAATTTGCATTTCTCTCATGAATTAGGCCAAATATACTTTGTAAAAGCTATATGTGTTTTCTTTTCCTGTGAAGTCTTATCCTTTGTCCATTTTTCATTTAGATTGTTTTTTTCTTGTTAATTTGTAGAAGTCCTTTGTATATGAGGCAAAAGTATTTGTCCCAATTTGTCATCTGTCTTTTCACTAGTAAGATTTCTGTTGCTGTGAAGTTTTTTAAATTTTGCTTTGTGCTCTGATTTCTAGTTTTAAACGGCTTTTGGCTTTTTGTGTTTTAAATTGCCATTCCCAATTGAAATCAGAGCTCCTAGACAGCTGGATGTTTGGCACACCTGAAAAGCTGTCACTCCACATCTTTCTCTGCCACTGATCCTAGGAGCCACGAGGTCCTTGGACTTCCTTTCCCTCATACAAGTCCAGCCATGTGTCCCGTCGGCTCCATTCCGGATGTTTCAGAAAAACCCACTTTAGGACTGGTTAGGCTATCTCAGCCTAAGCTGCTGTGACACCACGCACCCGCACGGGGCTGGGAGAAGGCAGCAGTGACTTTTCTCCCACGGCAGTCGGGCTGGGCGATCCCCATTAGCGGCGATTCCTGTTAGCACCAATCCGCGGTCCTCACGGGAGTCTTCCACGAGGTACTACTTTCTCCTCGTTGCTGTTTCCAGGCCGGGAGGAGTGGAGGCAGAGGCGGGGACTGTTCCAAAGGCAAGACTTGCTCACAGCCCACGGGGCAGACACAACCTTATTGTCCCTGGCCCCTACCAAACGGAGGGCCCCGCTGGGAGTCCGTGTGCCAAAATGTGAGGTGACGAGTTCACTGAAAGGCATCAGAAAATTCTGGAGAGGCGGCAAGCCCCGCCACCACTCCTCTGCGTTTCCCCCCTGCCCTTCCTGTCGAGTCGGGATGACCAGGGCGGTGGCGCCCCCTGGTGGCCTTCGCGCTGCCACCAGGAGGAGAACAGAGGTTTCTAGAGAAAAAGCTCCAGCAAGGCCAACTCCTGGCTCTCCCCAAGGGCTCAGGCAGCAAGAGTATTTATGTAGCAAGGTTTACTCCCTTACTCTTTAATGGTGAACACAGGGAACAGCGTGTAGGTCCACGAATGGGTGAATTCTTAAAGAAATCATGAGACGTTGATGGGACGGAATTCTCAGCATGGTGTGCATGTGTATGAACCAACATGAAATAAAGTGATGATGAAAACAGCAGGTGGTGGGACGATACATAAGAAATATGTCATACTTAGGATTTAGAAATGCAATTATATATTAATACATCTGATACACATGACTGTGGTCAGATTCCATTCCAGAAGGATAAACAGCACACTCAGCAGGCACCCCTGGAAAAGGTGTGTGCGACTGAGTAGGGGGCGCATGAGGAGGAGGAATAAGGAGCAACTTTCAGCTTCTTACTCAGGTTCTGGGTTGAATTCTTTAAATGTCTATGCATTATTGGCTAATTAAAACAGAAATGCCAGCCATATCTAACATTCGAAAAGATTACATTGTAACTCGATGCATTTAGTATAATACTTTACATAGTAATAGATATAATACATACAAAGAAATAAAAGAACAGTCACAAGGGTGCCAGGACTCCACACACGACATGGGCTGGGTCAGCGAGACCCCAGCTCCCAAATCCTGGTGACAGTGGGAGTCTAGAGCAACACTGCAAATGCCAGGCGTGGTTTTAAGGCAGGAAAACAAACTCGTCAGAGCACACTCTGCCACAGCACTGACCGAAGCCAGCACTGAGTCAGCATCGGCCCTGCCCTCTTGTTCCAGGCCCCGCCACCAACCCGACACCCGCAGTCCTGAGAGGAGGTACTATTTGTCTGGCATTTGCAGATAAGGAAATGGGCCACAGAGAGGTATGGCTGGTGGAGAGCCAGGTGTGAAACGAGAGTCTGGCCGCAGAATCCATGCCCCAAAGTCCTTGGCTTTGCTCCTGCAGGACACAGCCTAGAGGCCACTCTCAGAACCAAAGAAAAAAATGTCCTTTCCATGCTAGCTTCAGTTGTCACCTTCACACATGACATGCAACATGCCACACATCTCAGGTCTCACTGCATTGAAACCTCAGGTCATGGGGACACACTCCCACTGATTCCCCTGCCTGATGTGGGGGCCCATGACAAGGCACAGGAGAATGAGGGGCACATTGCCTGCTCTGCAGAGAATCCTATGTGCTCAAGATGCCTTGGCGACCTGGTATAGCCAAACCCTTAGAGATGGAAAATAGAAAGATGGGTGCCAGGAGCTTTGGGGAAGGGAAGATGGGAGTTGTTTCATGGGGATAGGGTTTCAGTTTTGCTAGATGAAGAGTCCTGAGATGGATGGTGGCTGTACAACAATGTGAGTGTACTTAGCACTTAGACATGCTTAAGACGGGAAGGGTTACGCTGTGTTTACTTAACCACAATAAAAAGTTGTAAAAATAAAATAAATCCCTTTTAAGTTCCGAGAAGATGCATTTGCTGTCCTAGGGGATTTCCAGTGGGGAAAGTGACCTCAGAAAGCAAGTGTTTCAAAATCTTGTCATCATTGTAATTCTGTTAAAGAAGCTTTGAGAGCACACCCCTGTTCCCAAAATAGAGAAGCAGCTGTGACAATTATATTTCCACATTCATATTTTTCTTCATTTTGAATAAGCACTGCCTTTAAAAGCTACTGTACTATAACATATTCCTTTACCATATTTAAATATTCGTATTCATTTATGTAACAATGTAGCACAGGATTAGTTTAATAGCATAGCAAAATACCATATAAAAATAAGTGAAAAGGTTTTATAGACTCACTGAAAAGACGACATGTGTACATATATGTGTACAACAAGTGCTCTTTACAATCTCTTCAACAACTTTTCTTGCCTTATGGCCATAATCAAACATAAGAACAACCCTCAGTGGGGGGCCCACCTGTGCAGCCTTTCCACACCATTCAGCTGACGACTCAGGGCAGGCCAGGCGAGGCCTATTCACAAGCTCATCAGAACACAGAAGGGAGCCTGGGCCACAAACATCACCTCCAGATAGTACCTGCAAAGAGGTGACAGCTTATCTCGGTTTCTAGTTGTGGACCCTTCTGAGACCAAGATCATGCACTGTTTTCAAAATTGGGATTCTTAGGACATATGTCACTGGGTGAGAAGTTCAGAGGAAGGGCCTTCATCCTCAGGAGCAATTTCAGACTCGAACATCCGCTGCAGCAAGGCATCCACGGTCCTGTATTCTAGGAGGAAGGAGAAAGAGGCATGTGGGCAGGGTGCGGTGGCTCACACCTGTAATCCCAGCATTTTGGGAGGTCGAGCGGGTGGATCACGTGATGCCAGACCAGCCTGGCCAACATGGTGAAACTCCATTGCTACTAAAAACACAAAAAGTAGCTGAGCATGGTGGTGGGTGCCTGTAATCCCAGCTACTTGGGACGCTGACACAGGAGAATTGCGTGACCCAGAAGGTGGAGGTTGCAGTGAGCTGAGATCATGCCTCCAGCCTGGACAACAAAAGCAAAACTGTCACCAAAAAAAGGCACATAGAATCCAGATGCGCTGGGGTCCTGGGGAGCACTGAGCCTTGCAAGTCAAGGCTTTCCTGAAGGATGGCCCTGAGTCAAAGACAAGGCTCTGCACACAGTAACCAAATACTTCTTGAAAGCAAAAAATCACCCATCCATCCCAGTGCTGACCACCACAGAGCTCCCCCACCACTGGAGGCACTGAACACAAAGGAGAATGTGCTTCTAGAAGGCTGGGGGAAAACAGCCACCCTTAGGGGCTGCACGCTCACACCACTCCTGCAGTCTGGGCTGTAATCCTCAGGCTGGGCTTATTGTAGGGTACCTCGGCTCACACCTGTAATTCTTTCCAGCAGTTTGGGAGGGAGAGGTGGGAGGATCACTTTAGCCCAGGAAGTTTGAGAATAGCCTGGGCAACATAGCGAGACCTCATCTCTACAAAAAATCTTTTTATTTTTTTATTTTTATTTTTTAAAGGCTAGTCAAGTGAAGCAGTGGGAGTGGAGAAGGAACAAAGAAATCTGTAGCTGGTTGTGATCAATTAGTTGTAAACGCCACTGCACTCAGACCAGCCTCTACAAAAAATCTTAAAAAGAAAAGAAAAACTCCTGACAGCCTTTTTAAGAACCCCAGCCCCAGCTCTCAGAGGAGTCCTGATGACCAGAAAACATCCACGCAAGAGAATCACAGTCATCACAGATACTCAAATGCAAGCCACATGAGGAGCCAGGGTGCTGGAGTCACATATTCTACTGGAATGAGACCCATTTTGAGAGGTAAGACTTCATAGCAGCTTTTAAATGCTTACTGAGTTTTCTCATGAAAAAAAGTTCAGGATAGAACTGGGACCAATGAGTAAAATTTACCTGGGGGCACATTTCCCTCCCACCGGAACCCACCAGGAAGGGAATTTCCCTCCCACCGGAACCCACCAGGAAGGGAATTTCCCTCCCACCGGAACCCACCAGGAAGGGAATTTCCCTCCCACTGGAACCCATCGGGGGTACATTTGCCTTCTAGACCCAAACTGAGATGCAGACTGGCTTTGGTTTACTCAACCAATTTTATTCATTGAGAATTAATGAAGCAAGTAAATGAACGGTTGTTAAAGGCCTCTCTGTCCCAGGGCCGTGGTTAGGCCCTGGAAGATACCATGAAGAATCAAAAGACATGACCCCACCCACATGGGGCTTTCTACCCATGTGGAGTCTACAAGGAAGACAGATGGTGATCAAAACAGTCACTCAGCAATGTGTGACCTGCTGGCATGTGCAGAGAGGAGGGAAGAAGAGCTGGGGACCACAGAGCACCTGACTTTCTCGGAAACACCAGGGGGCTTCCTTGAGGAAGGGCTGCCTGAGCAGAGGCCTGAAGGATGAGGGACCTCAACTCCTCAAAGTGAGGTAAGAGTGAACTCGAGGAGAAAGAGGCAGCTGCAGAGGCCCTGGGGGCAGGATGGAGCAGGGGAGCTGAGGGGCTGAAAGGCCCGCAGGGCTGAGGAGCAGCATGTGTGGCGGGCTGGTGGGAAGGGAGAGAGGCTGGGATACTGAGAGAAGCCAGGTGCGGGGATGACCATGGCGAGGGGCCTCATCTTTATCCTTGAAGATTAGGAAGCCACTGAGGGTCAGATCTGCATTGTAGAAACACCACACTGGCTGCTGTGAGGACAGATTGGGGGAAGATCAATTGTATTTTTGCATCAGATTGAAACTTACTTTTTGATGCAATTCTGCAGTACAGTCCTTTCAAGGCTTTCGTTTTGTTGTCTCCGTCATCCCCATGAAGGCCACGGTCCTTGGTGTCCACGTGATCAGTGAGCTTCCCATCTTGAAGTTCTTCCCTTCAAGGAGGAAGAGGCAACAGAAATGTGGTCAGGTCCCTCAGCCAAGTTCCTCACGTGTCTCCCAGGCATGGCCTGGTGGTCTGTGTCCAGGTACACCCAGGGCACTCATCTAGAGAGGCCCATGGGGCCAGGCTGGTGCCACCAGGCACCGGAGGTTAAACATGGCAGGTCTTTGAGTGCGGCCCACCTCTAAGTCTGAGGGTCACCCAAGGAGACGTGCTACTTACTCTCGGATTCCCACTCCAAGCTCTTGAATCTTCTTCTCAATAGCAGTTTCCACTTCACTTTTTTCTAATGAATATGCCACAAAGAATGCCTCCAAGACAAATGCTATGAAAATACTGAGGAGGAGGAGGAAGAGGTAAGAGGGGGTTAGGTTGAACAGCCATGGTCTAGGTGACAAGGAATCCTGGTTCCAAAGAGCACTTGAGCCCAAGTACAAGGGCAGCCTACTGCAGCAGATAAAATGCATGGCAGGAGGGAGAAATGACAAGCAACAAAGCATCTCCCAAGGACTAGACACAACTTGCATTCATCCAGAGGCTCGTTCTTCCTTTACATCCTATTTAAACAATAAATATCAGGAGGAAAATACCTTTTATTTGAAGGGAAATGTTAGGCCAAATAATTGTTGGGAGACAATTCTCCATGAATGTCTCAGGTGTCTGTGGATACTGGATCCTCTGCCCAAAGACCTCTAGAGCCAGTTTAGAAATGTGTCCCTATGGAGATGTTTCAGGAGAGTAATGCAGAGAGAGGGCTCCCTCCCCACGGACAGTCCAAGGCAGCAAAGATAAAGATCATACTTTCTCTCCCAGGAGAAGTAAAGATAAAGTCAGTTTCTCTCTCTCTTGCTCCTTCTCCTCCTCTTTCTCTCGCCTCAGCAAGGAGGATGGGCAGGTCACCAGCAGCCCTACATGAGATCAGTTTCCTAAGTCTGGAGTCCCCTGCTGCACCCCAGCCACTCCATCTGGTCCTCACCGCACTGGCCTGTGGAATTAGGGTCCAGGAAACTGATACAGAGTGCTGCTTGGGCTGCTCCTCCTGCCATGAATTACAGACCAGCTTTGTCTCTGACCCAAGATCTGGTGTTTTCTGTTAGAAAGTGCATGGCAAATGAACCTTTTAGCTTGCCAGTAAATCTCAGAGCCTTCACATTCCTGACTTGACAGTAATGATGACGTAGCCCAGGGCTGTCGCAGCACTCACAGGTTTTTTGGAGGGCAGTCAAAAATATCTGGCCAGGTGCAATGGCTCACACCTCTAATTCCAGCACTTTGGGAGGCAGAGTGGGGATGCTTGCTTAAGCCCAGGAGTTTGAGACTAGCCCGGGCAACATAGCGACACCTCATCTCTATAAAAACAAATTTAAAAAGAAAAGAAAAATTCCAAACAGCCTTTTTAAGAACTCCAGCCAGCTTTGAGGGGATCCTGATGACCAGAAAACACCCATGCAAAAGAATCACAATGATCACAGGTACTCAAATGCAGGCCTCTGGAGTCACAGATTATAACAGAAAGCAGAGCCCTTTTGAAAGGGAACATGTCATAGCAGCTTTCAAATGCTTACCGAGTTTCCCACGGAAAATGGGTAAGGACAGAACTGGGACCAATGAGTAAAATCTACCTGGGGGCACATTTCCCTTCCACTAGAATTCACCAGGGGAGGCCAAGCGTGGTGGCTCATGCCTGTAATCCCAGCACTTTGGGAGGCCGAGGCAGGCAGATCACCTGAGGTCAGGAGTTCCAGACCAGCCTGTTTCTACCAAAAATACAAAAATTAGCCAGGTGTGGTGGTGAGCACCTGTAATCCCAGCTACTTGGGAGGCTGAGGCAGGAGAATTGCTTGAACCCAGGTAGGGGAGGTTGCAGTGAGCAGAGAACATGCCAATGCACTCCAGCCTGGGCAACAGAGTGAGACCCTATCTCAAAAAAAACAAAACAACAACAAGAATTCACCAGGGGACACGTTTCCCTTCCACTAGAGTTAACCAGGGATCCCTTCTAGAATTCAGCAGGCGACACATTTCCCTTCTAGAATTTACCAGGGGGCAAATATCCCTTCCTCTAGAATTCACCTGGGGACGTATTTCCCTTCCACTAAAACTCGCCTGGGGTCCCTTCTACTGGAACTCACTGCGGGGCATATTTTCCCTCTACCTGTGGGTGTGCTAAGTACCAGAGCAGGATGACAAGGGAACTGACTCCTTTGGCTCTCCAGAGTCCCAGTGGTTGGCTGGATTTCAGTGGAGGCTGGACGGCAACTCAGGGGGCATGTTCCAGAGATGAATCGATCTTAGTGGGGAAGGGTAGGTAGACTAGCCAGGCCTCAGTTTCCTTCTGGCCCACACTACTTGGGAGGCTCTGAGATGTCTGTTCCATGCAGATGTGCGACACGCTGGTGACACCGTGAGGAACACAGAGATGAACAAAAGGAAGACCCTTTCCTCCAACAGCTTAGCACCCATTGGGAAGATGCAGCCCACCCAACCTAACCAGGGTGGGACAGGAGAAGAGGATGGTCCCTTAGCCGTGCTGAAAAAGGAGATGCGAAATTCCCAATGTGGCTGGAGGAAACTCACTTAACAATGAGGATGACGACCACTATGTGGAACAAGATGAAGTATAGCTTTGCAGCCTGGTGAGTCACCAGGGCAAAGCCGTTTGCAAGGAGTAGAAAGTTAAGGAACCAGAGCTTTGAGAAACTCCGCGGGTCCCCTGAGCTCCAAGAGGCCAAGAGGTAATCCTCTTCTGCGGTAACCCACCTCACCGCAGGATGCAGACTGCCCCACGGATCTCCACCTTCTCAGAAAGGATATCGTGCCACTGGTTAACCACTGTGAGCTCCATCAGCACAGTGAACGCAGAGGCCAAGTCATTGAAGTTGTTCTTGCAGTATCTGCCTCGGGCAAATGCAGAGCCCCGTAAGGCTGGGTTCCCACACACCAGGGCGTCAGGAGCAGTGAAATTCGGATCAAAGAACCGAACTTTGCCATGGAACACTTCCATCCCGACGATGGCAAAGACATAGTAGACCACCTGGGGGGAGACACCGGGTCACCAGCAGGCCCTCAAGGCTGCAGAGGAGCGGGCAGAAGCAATGGGAAGAACTGCAGGCCCAGCCAGTCATGCTCCAGGGGCTGGCAGAAAGGGCACTGCTGGTGTATTCCCAGGGAGGGTCACCCTCCCCAGTCAGGAGTTCCAAGCAGCCGGAAGGGGGTGGGCAGGGGTTGGCTACTCGGCCAGTCTGCTAGGAAGCCTGAGCCATTTGTAGAGGGACAGAGGACATGGCCAGCTGGGCCACACCTTGACCTCCCCAGGGTTCATTTACAAAGTCAAAAATGAAGCTCCTAGCAAGTTAGTGGGTCAAACATTCAAAAAGTAATAGTCCTCTAGGAAAAAAAAAGTAATAAAGGTCAATCTTTACTTTGTTCTCTATACTAAAATAAATTTCAAAATAAGTAACCAAAGAGTTAGATGTAAACACACCAAAAACCCCATACATGTATTATAAAAAAAAATTGAGTAGAAAAAGACCAGGCCAGGCCCAGTGGCTCACGCCTGTAATCCCAGCACTTTGGGAGGCCAAGGCAGGCAGATCATGAAGTCAGGAGAGACCAGCCTGGCCAACATGCTGAAACCCTGTCTCTACTAAAAATACAAAAACTTAGCCAGGCGTGGTGGTGCACGCCTGTAATCCCAGCTAGTCTCGAGGCTGAGGCAGGAGAATCGCTTGAATCCAGGAGGCGGTGGTTGTGGTGAGTGGAGATCACGCCGTTTCACTGCAGCCTGGGCGACAGAGCAAGACTCAGTCTCATAAAAAAAAAAAAAAAAACAAAGAAAAAGACCTTATTGAGC
The DNA here is from genome assembly GCF_030222135.1 of Aotus nancymaae. Lineage (NCBI taxonomy): Eukaryota > Metazoa > Chordata > Mammalia > Primates > Aotidae > Aotus > Aotus nancymaae. Next base: position 2,199,585 of record NW_026988570.1, on the reverse strand, counting down.
ATGATTTAAAACCTAGAAACTATAAAGATTGACAAGTAGGATATATATGATAAATCTAAACTTTTATATACCCAAAAACCAAACCAAAGCAAAAAGCCTTTATGTCAAAAAGTAAAAAAAGGTGGCAGACAAGGAAAAAGGAAAAGTAATTGCTCTTACAGCCTACCAAGGGCCTATTTCCTTAATAGGCCTAAGGCATATTGTATTGAAAATTAAACAGAAGAACAGAACAAGGATGAGAGCAGGCTGTTTACTGAAAAATAAGCATAAATGGCAAAAAGAACATGGAAAAGATGCTCAGCCTCATGAATAACTAAACAAATGCAGTAAAAAATGATACGATGCTGCTTCATCACCGATCAGACTGGAAAAAAAAAACGGAAACGTTTAATAACCCCCAGTGGTGAGGGGTGCAAAGAAACAGATGCTGTGGTATACTGTGGCTGGAATGCAAATGAGAGCTTGTCTTTTGGAAGGCAGGTTGCCATTATAGACCTAAATTTTGAACCCATTTAACCTTTGGCTAGCAGTTCCACTTCTGGGAATGTATCCAACAGATATACTCGTATAAGCCCACAAAGATGCATGCACTAGGATAGTCCTTACTACGTCATTTGTGATGGCAAGAAGGTGAGACCCTTCAGTAGCCTATCAGCAGTGGGGCTGGGCAGACACATTCTTCCCTCAGTGGAACACATTTAATCATGGCAGAGCTTACCTGCAGGCACTCGCCTCCCAGAACACAGGACGAAAGTATTCAGTAGAAGAAAGTCATACAACAATATTTCAAATGCATTATCCCACTTGACTAAGGATAAACTGGATACCTACAGGCATGCATGGAATAGACTCATATATACTGAAATATTCAGGAAGGGTAATAAGAAACACCTAATAATGGTTGCCTCTGGGAAAGAGTCATGTTGGGGGTGGGCATGGGTAATTTACAATCGACTTTTCATTCTTCTATGCCAAAGGAATTTTTTTTTACCATTATCAATAAAAAGAACAATAAGTGCCCTGTTGCAGCCTCCGCCGCATCCACATGGAACCGCCCCAGAGCGGGAGGCCCCTGGTCCCTGTGGAAGCCTTTTAGTGCCTCATTGTCACCACTGGGGACCTCGAGGAGCAGGTGGGCCCTCTCCACACCGGGGCGAGGAAGACTCTCACTGGCACTCCCTGAAAGGAAGCTGGCTCTCAAACCTACATCCTTAAGAACCTACATGCTTACCTGCTAGCCAGGAATACCCACCTGGACTGTGGTTGAGAAAGAAACTACGAGTGGGTCAGCCCACTGGGTTGTTGGTGTTCACTGCAGCAGGCGGTGTACCTAACTGGCATACGCCCAACGTTTCTAGAAACTTCACATTGCTTAAGAATGGCTACTGGAAACAATACATTGCATTTACTTATTTTCCCTTTCTTCCTCTCCCTTAAAATAAGGCTTACTGAGAGTTGCCACGAATAAACATCTTACCACTTTTGTCACGTCGGATAGCAACGAGAGCAGGTACTTACAAAGACAAGTCCACCAAACGTCAGCATCGCGGGCCCGATGTTGATTAGCGTGGTCACTATAACCCGGAATCTAGGGCAAAACAAAGTCACCAACACAAGGCAAAAGGGAAGGTGGGAGGTAAAACTCACACCCCACCGGCGTGTTCCCCTCCACACCTTTCCCCAGGCCTGAATCTGGTCTTTAAATGTCATCAGGAATTTGCCTTTGTAGCCGTGTCAGCATTGGTCCACCCACCAAGCTAATTGGCAGCTTCTCCTGAAGCAAAGCAAGGCAGGCTGGACCAAAGCAAGAAAAGTAGTCCCAGAGAAACTCACCAGGAAGACACAGTGTTGAGGCAGGAAAAGGATTTAGCCTCATCTGTTTTCCTCCCTCACCTTTTCCTCCATCCAGATCCAGCCTGTTTTAAGGCTGTCCCGGAGGTTTATGTTGACAGTTGAACACCTTCTGGAGGAGTATGCCTGTCCTTGGAGGCAGCCATCTCCCTAGCACTCCCTGGAAGAACTGTGGCCTATTGAACACCGAGGGCAGGGTTTACCTGGGCTTTGGGGTCAGACTCCTGGGTTTGCATCCTGATCTGCCTCTTTCTAGCTGTGTATTACGGGGAGAGTTGCTTAACCTCTCTGAGCTTGTGACATCACCTGTAAACTAGGATAATAAAACTAGAGATATCAGGGGTCGTAGGTAGGATTCAATAAGACAACGGTTAGCACGCTTGAGTTAGCACTAGCTGCATCATGATAACTCTTATTTAGTCACTGTGCAGGCAGGCACAGTTCAGGCCAGTCACAAGGATGACAGTGACCGTCACAATCCCTGCCCTCAGGTGCTCCTTATCCATCTTCATTGGCTTCCCTCCCCACAACCACGCACCCCAGAGAACCCCAACAAGTTACATCCTGGATTCATAATTGGGCACATTTATAGTAAGCAGACTAGAGTGCTTTCCACCAGGCCCAATGTGGGACCCCCTCAAGTGCAGCCATTGCTCACCACTTCCACTTTACCTCTGAATGCTGACAATGACCCTGAGGAGCCGGAGTATTCTCAATATCAAGACAATATCCAGTATCTGCTGACTGTTATATTCTCTGGCTGGAAAAGGAACACAATTGTTTAACATTCCATTTTCTCAGAGCCTTGGCTTGTTCCTTTTATGCAGCGAGGTCTGTGGCTCTGTGGGTGCCAGGGAAGATGCAGCTTCACTTCAAGGATAGACAATGGCTGTGAGCAATGAAGAAGGAAGTGCCGCCTGGACACCCTAACTACTTCTGTCATCAAAGCCAGGGGCCGGCTTTAAAGAGATGACCATGTGAGCATTTGGTGTGATGGATGCTTACAAACAAAATCTCTAAAATACAGCTAAACACAAAGGAAGCCACCATTGTCCAAAGAACATGCAACATTTTAAATAATTATCCTATGTCCCCTTTTCCTCTCTCCAGACATCTTAACAGTACACAGTGGGTGTTCAACAGACTGATGAAATGTTCAATAGATTGAATGCAGGATTCCCATCCCAGGAGGTAGTGAAGCTGACAGCCGGTGGCACTGACCTGACTGAATGGTGGCGTTGGCCACAGTGGCCACCAGGGCAGCAATGATGATCAATGTGTCAAACCTAACAGTGCAAAAGCAAAGTTGGTTATGAATCAAGAGAAAGGCCTGTCAGGTTTAGGACATGATGAATTCTGAGAAAACCTCCAATCCGGTATCGTATGCAATGCAATGATTCAGCCATGAAACTGATTTCCATCATTTTTAGGATGGTGGATATGAAGCAAGAAACACTGTTTGAGGAACCTAACAAGCATCCCTTGACTGCTCCAGAACCACCCATGGGCATCTGTGGAAATCAGCTAATTCATATCATAGTAATCGTCTTCCAAAATAGTCTAATCTGTGAGAATACTTTGACACATTTTCAGAATACACAGTACAATCTTTCTTGGCATTAATTTTACCAAACACATTGTAACTTTTTAATTGAAAAGGAAATTCATCACCTTGTTACTCTTCTGTCTAACAACTGTGCCAAAGGACAACAAAATATTAGACAATATTAACCCATTCCCCTTTGGCCATATGCACACCATAATAGTTTCCTGGCCCTTAGAGTAGTGTCAGGCCTGCATTTGTGTCTCTGTGTCCCACAGGGCCTGACACACAGTCAGGCAATTTGCAGCATGTGCAAGATGGTTCCAGACTGGGGGTAGGCAGTCTGGGAAAGAAATAGCCCACAGGGAAATACATCCCCCACCCAGAGAAGAGCTTACTAACAGTGCTCATTGTAAGTGGGCCAAGGGAGCAATGGAAGGAACTGCCTTGTTGGGCGTGATGTTCCAAGATTGTAATAATAAGAAATATATATTTAGTCTTCACCAGTATACTTAATTCCTGGTCAGAGCTTGAAAATCCTTGTAATTTTCCAAGTCATAAGAGTATACCATGAACTTTTATGCAGTCATAAAGAAGGATGAAATCATGTCCTTTGCAGCAACATGGATGGAGCTGGAGGCCATAATCCTGAGTGAACTAATACAGGAATAGATAGCTAAATACTGCATGTTCTTACTTACAAGTGGGAGCTAAACATTGAGCACACATGGACATAAACATGGGAGCAACAGACTCCATGGACAACCACGGAGCAGGGTGTGGGTTGAAAAACTACCTATTGGGTACCATGCTCACTACCTGAGTGCACTATACCCATGTAACAAACCTGCACATGTACCCCAGTATCTAAAATAAAAGTTGAAATTTTAAAAAAAAGTAGGCTGGGTGCAGTGGCTCATGCCTGTAATCCCAGCACTTTAGGAGGATGAGGTGGGAGGATCACTTGAGTTGAAGAGTTCAAGACCACCCTGGGCAACACGGTGAAACCTGTCTCTACAAAAAATAGAAAAATTAGCCAGGCATGGTGGCATGTGCCTGTGGTTCCAGCTACTCGGGAGGCCAAGGTGGGAGGAGTGCTCGAGCCTGGGAGGTCGAGGCTGCAGTGAGCTGAGATCACACCACTACACTCCAGCCTGGGTGACCCAGTAAGACCCTTTCTCAAAAGACATAAAAAAGTCATAAAGGTGAAAGGAGAATCTTGTAATTCATAACAAGCACCTTTCAGCTCCACCTGAGTTTAGATTAATGAAGTACCTTTGGAAAGCCCTTAGGGGTGGGGTTTGTTGCCAGGGGAACTACCATGTGATTAGACAGTTAGGACTTTCAGCTCCATCCCTTCCCCAACTCCCAATCTTTATGGAAGGGGAGGAACTGAAGGTTGAGGTGATTGTCAATGGCCAGAGATAGAATCAATCATGCATACATTATGAAACCTCTATAAAAACCCCCAAGGATGGTGTTGGGAGAACTTCTGGGTTGGTGAACACGTGGAGGTGCTGAGAAGGTGGTGTGCAGGGAGAGGGCATGGAAGATCCGCATCCCTCCCCCATACCTTGCCCCTGTAATCTCTTCTATTAGCTATGCCTGAGTTGTATCCTTTTGCAATAAACCAGAAATCCAGTAAGCAAACTGTGTTCCTGAATTTTGTGAGCTGTTTAGCAAATTATCAAACCCAAGAAGAAGACAATGGGAACCTCGGATTTACAGCTGTTCAGTCAGAAGTGCTGGCTTGTGCCTGGCCTCTGAAGTGCAGGTGGCCTGTGGGCCTGAGCCTCAACCTATGGGATCTGACAGCAACTCCAGATAGGTAGTGTCGGAATTGGATTAACTTGTAGGACACACTTGGTGTCCATAGAGTTGGGCAATTGGTGTGTGTGAGGAAGAAAATGCACACATTTGGTGTCATAAATACTGTGAAAGAGTAGAAGAGGACGTTTTGCTTTTTTCTTTTTTTAATTTTATTTTATTGCTTTTTAGGTTCTGGGGTACATGTGAAGAACATGCAGGATTGTTGCATAAGTACATGCGTGGCAATGTGCTTTGCTGCCTTCCTCCCTATCACCTATATCTGGCATTTCTCTCCATGTTACCCCTCTGCAATACCACACCCTCTGCTGTCCTTCCCCTAGTTCTCCCCCACAGACCTCAGTGTGTGATGCTTCCCTCCCTGTGTCTATGTGTTCTCATTGTTCAACACCCACCTATGAGTGAGAACATGTGGCGTTTGGTTTTCTGTTCTTGTGTCAGTTTGCTGAGAATGATGGTTTCCAGGTTCATCCATGTCCCTACAAAGGACACGAACTCATAGTTTTTTATGGCTGCATAGTATTCCATGGTGTGTATGTGCATATTTTCCCTAACTTTCCTTTTTTTAAAAGATCCTTTCCAAATTCAAGATGCCATGATCTATGATTCTAATTTTAGCTAAAGCCAGTTAAAACTGACCTCACGAATAACAGTTTTTACTGAACCAGAGGTTCAGGATCTTATAAGATGCCTCCAAACTGGGCAGATGGAGCTTGGCGAAGGGCAGCCATATTTCCAAAAATGTGGCAGGAAATTCCCTTTCACCCCCACGCCACCTCTCCCCTCCCCAGAACACAATCTCACCAGTTCCAGAACTGCTTCCTTTCAAAATAGGCTCTGGGCTCATATGTGTACAGCTTCAGGAGGATCTCAATGATGTAGAGAGACAGGAAAAGCCATTCTGCATAGGAAATGAGGGGGTTTTTCTCATCCAGAGCAATGAATATGGCATTTATTAGAATGATGACATCAAAAACCCAGACAAAAATCCTGGCATGAGAAAAAAAAACAAAAGAACAAGAAGAGAGAGATCACGTCATGCCGCATTTCAGTGAGAGGAACATGAGGCTGTTCATGGGGGCTATTCTGTTTCCTGGCACCACACACACTCCTCATCTATGGAAGTTTCCAGTGGGGCTGGGCCCTCACATGCACCCGCCTCCTGCTGCCCCTGATGCAGGCCTTCTCTCCAAGAAGAAAATGAAGACAGAGTGAGGTGAGACAATAAAGCCATGGTTTTCCAAGGTATCCTTTTGGGAACAGAGCATCTGGATCCGATGAAAGCTTAGGCAGAATCAGGCAACAGGGAGGAGGTTTAGGGTTCAGTGCAGGATCGTCACACCCCTACTACTCGCCCCTGGAAACTTAACATCCTTAACTAAGAAAGCTTCTGAAAACCTCTTTATCCTTAACATACACAGGCCTTCCGGGAGACTGGCATGTTCATCTTCCTCACCAAGTTCAGAGGGAAAATGGGTGAAAAACGTATGACAGCTGGGCTCAACTCAGCTTTTCACCTCCAAGGCCAGCAGAGCAGTGGCTCAGGGAATGCTGGGTAAGCTGGGCGTGCCTCTGGGAAGACTGAGGAGGGACTAGCCCAGTGTTTTCTGTGATGCCTCTACTCCAGAGCCAAACACTTCGGGCTGCACATGGACAAGCCAACCTCCACCATGTGAAGCACATTGATAGATCAATGTTGGAGTTCAACAGTGGGATTGACAGAAGAGAGCCTCTCCATGTAGGGCTTTGACAAAGAGAAGATATGGTCAGCTAAAAGGAGTATTCACCTACTTCCTAGGCTGAGCTATATGCAAGGGCTTCTGAACCACACACTTTTGTGAAACATTAAATTCAAAGAAAGTACATTCTGTAGAATTGGCATAGCAGATTCCTCTGTTTTTAAAGCAGCTTGAGAGAAAACTGCCCCCATCTCACTTGCCTGTGCCGAACCATATTCTGGACCAAGAGGCTTGCAGATGACTGGTACACTCGCGGCACCCAGGCTTCCAGCGGATGTCTCTTGATGTTGATGGTGACCACCTGAATGTTGAGGAGGTCAGCCAGTCGTAGAAAGTTCGTTTTGTCTGTAATGGAAAAATGACCCCAATATCCATGGCCTCTGTAACATGAAGGTCCAAAGGGTAGAGCCAAGTCAGCACAGACTCTTGGATCCACATTTCACAGGTAAAGATCTGAAGCCCTAAAGGGTGAAGGCTCAAGGCCAAGGAGCCGGCAAGAGGCAGAGACATGGAGAGAGGCAGAGCCAGTGAGCGGCACTGCCAGCCTGCAATCCCCCGGTCCTCCTGCCTGCCCTTCCTCAGACCCCTCTGCCAATCCCAAGTAGCCGAAAGTGACTGTGCTCATTTGCAGAAGCCACACCTCACACCCTGCCTTCCACCCTGCATTTCTCTTCCCATGGACCATCACTGCTTTCAGTGTCTGCCCTGACCTACCATTCTAGCCCTCAACTCCACTTTCCCTTTCTCTCCATGTAGTTTCCAAAGTATGTGCGATCCCTTGAATTTGAGCCCCTCCCTTCTATTCTGCACACCCTCCCTCCCTGCCCTCTTCTCAGGGATTCACTGAAACCCATAGCTTCCAAGGTGAGCTCACTCACCACCCCAGGCCAAAGCACAATGGTTGCTTTCTTGACTGACTTAGACCCAGCCGACTGATGAACTGATGCTCTCACCACACCTGCTGAATGCCCGGGGCCAACAGGCTATGCTCCACTACCCCATGTACCTCTCTCTCACTAGTAGGGTCACTGGGCTGCTTCCCAACTGTTTATGCATGAACTTCTGGTAATTATGTACAGCTTAAATAGTACTTCAGTGGATGAAATCAGTATGTGCAGAGTGTTTCTGCTTCTTCGAAAACTAAGTTGAATGCTTTGGAACCTCTGAAGGAAGTTGCTGAAATAAATTGCAAGTGCAAATCAGGTGTAGCCGAGAGCACAGTGAAAGACTGGGGCAAGAGTTTTAAAAACCTAGAAATTGGAGCATGCCTGGCAGATACCCAGGTCTCCACCTCAGTTTTCAGAAGTAAAAAGAATCATCGTTCCATAGATGGCACACATTAAACACTCATGTTGCTGTTTCCCTCAATGCCATATAGTGCTAAGAACATGAAAGCACATGCATCCATCAAGTTGGATGAAAAACATCCTTAGGTATCTTAGCATCTGTCAAGTTTCCAGATCTTTAGAGTATTTACCTACTTCCTAGGCTGAGCTACTTGCAAGGGCTTCTGAACCACACACTTAACGACCAAAGATATTTAAAGCCCATTCAGGGAGAAGTGTAGCCTCGGGGAATTAGATGAAGTGCATAACCTGGATCCAGGGACCTGGGCTACCTGAAGCTCCACCATCAGAGCTTATGGAGATGCTGAGATGACAACCATAACTAGGATTCAGGGTGAACTGGCGAGGTCACTGACGAGGAATCCAGCCCAAACCCTCACCACTAAACAACCTCAATCAACAAGGGGGAACCCACCGACGTCACTGGAGTCACCTCTTTTAATCCAGAAGATTCAGTAGAGCAAGAAAGATGAAAGAAATTCAAAACCATAGTAATTTTGTGTTAAGAAAGAATTTGTACCCATCTGCAACTTTGCTTTGTAACTCTTTCTATAAAGGGCCCGAGAGTAAATGTTTTAAGCTTCGCAGGCCACAGAGTCTCTGTCACAACTGCTCAACTCTGCCATTATACATGAAAGCAGCCAGAGACTATATGCAAAGGAACAAGCATGGGTCTATTCCAATAAAACTCAATTTAAAAATGAGCAGTAGACCATATTGGGCCTGTGGACCATAATCTGCCAACCCTTGTTGTAAATACCACATTATCTGCCTCATATTCTCTTTGTTAATAGTTCTATTCAGTCCTTTTCTTTCTGTACTTGTAAGTTTTATATTTCTCAGTTAACACTAGATTTAACACTTTCAGTACTATCAGAATTTCAGGGTTGGTGAACTATCGGTACTTTGGTGACTACAAGTCCTTGCAACTGCTGATCAAGGGGAAAAGTGGGAATGTTCACAAATGTCTGCACAGTGTTGAGACCATTGTGAAGTATACAATTCTGTTTTCCCGTTTGGCTTTCTGTTACTAAGGCTGATCTTTGCAAGTGTTACTTGAGCAAAGAAATCTCTTGGGGCATTCCAGACAGCAGGAATCACTATGTTCTGTGAAATATAATCTAGGATTTACCAAAGCCAACCAATCTGACTGGCTGTCTTTCTCTTTCTTTTTTTTCTTTTTTCTTTCAGATAGAATCTTCCTCTGTCACCAGGCTGACCCCTTGGGCTCAATCGATTCCCCCATCACAGCCTCCTGAGTAGCTGAGATTAGAGGTTCGTGACACCACGCCCAGCAGCTTCGTATTTTTTGTAGAGATAGACCACGTTGCCCAGACTGGTCTCGATCTCCTGGGCTCAGGTGATCCTCCTACCTAGGCCTCTCAAAGTCCTAAGATTACAGGCGTGAGCCACCACACCCAGCCTGTCTTTCTTAAAAACATGTTTGCCTGGTAATAATATTTAAATGGACACTGCTATTTTTTAGAAGGTAAGGTACCAGAGAAATGGGTTAAACCATCGTCTCACTGAACTTTTTTCTTACCACATTTATGGAGCTTCAATAAAATCTATGACTCTGGTAGATTCCTTTATTCAAACTAGATGAATTTTGTTCTCATTTAATTTACAAATAGGACCACAACTCAGGTAACAAAACTAAGCAGGGCTAAGGGCTGAGGACCCGGCTACCTTGATGACTCCAATCATGAACTAGCAACTGGAGGTCATGGTAATCGTCATGGGGAGTGTGTGTCTCAGGGGGCACCTGCCTTCTCTGATGTCCTAGAGCAAGCACTCCTCAAAGGGTCACTGCTGAAATGGTACTGGTCAATCCTAGTGCTCCCCAGACTCCGTAACATAAGTACTAAAATTTAGGACCTTGTAGAGCAATCGACAGGAAAATTTCATGCCTGCTGGATCTAATCATGAAAACCCGAGACTTGTATGTGTTACTGACTTATTGTGTTTTATTAAAGTCTCTGTCAATGACAGATTGGAAATGAAAAAGCTTCAGCATACAGTTTGAAAAGTGTTGTGCTCCAGGGTTGTCTGATGAGGCACCCTTCCTCTCCCTTCCCCACCATCAGCAGAGCAATCACACACTCCATGGCAGCTGTCCCTAGCAGGAGTCACTGCCTGTCCCTAGCAGCGGGTGGCACAAAGGAATCTGCTCAGGGTCTGAGAAGGCTGACCATCTGAGCAGACACTCTGCACTGCAACACTGAACCATGTGGCTGAGGAGACGCTGCTTGGGCTCCTGCAAAGACCTTCTTCCATGGGTACAAAGAGAATAGAGAGAATGACTAAGACCTACTATTTGATAGCTCAACAGAGTGACTATAGTCAATAATAACTTAATTTTATATTTTAAAATAACTTAAAGAATGTAATTGGATTGTTTGTAACTCAAAGGATAAATGCTTGAGGGGATGGGTACCCCATTCTCCATGATGCACTTATTTCACGTTGCATGCCTGTATCAAAACATCTCATGTACCCTGTAAATATATACACCTAGTATGTATCCACAAACAATATTTTAAAATAATTTAAAAATATGTTTTTTAAAAAGGCCTTCTTCCATCCTAGATCCAAAGCTCTTACTGGAAGATGCTGGCACTGCCCATGTAATAGTGTCTTGCTGTGCATGTCTCTTTTCTTCTGAACGCCAGATTCAAGTAAGTCCCAGAGAACCTTTGCCATCTTCACACACATGCATGGAGATGTAATAAGGCCAACAACTCTGTGGGACTAGTGTGAGAGTCCTTGTCTCCCTTAAGTGAACAGTTGCTTATAATCTCGCCATCCTATCAAACCCGCCACTCCATTTGAGTGTGTTCCGATCTCGACTTTCTTAAAACTGGTGAAATGGGAGTGCTCTGCAGTTGGGGCATATTAACACCTCACCTTTCCCGCATTGCTACCTCATCTTCATGGTCATTTTTAATGCTATCAAATTTTCCTATTAAATGACCGTCACAATTTGGAGCAGTCGAGCACAAGGATAAAAAGCACAAGTCTTGGAGCCAGATGGCCTCTGTCACTTTGCAGCTGTGTGGCCTTGGACAAATGATTGAACCTCTTTGAGTGTGTTTCCATATTGACAAATGAAGATAACAAAAACACTTCAGTGTGCTTGGGGGAAGATTACACAAGCACAATGCATGGAGAACAACTGTCACAATGCCTCACACATGACAAGCACGCCACCAGTACGAAGCATCTTAATAATGGCTATCAACCATGAACATGTACGCCATCTTCAACTTTTCACTTTCAAATGCAAAATGCAAACTGAACATCTACGTATGTATCTCTTTTCCATATTTCAGAATACTTCCCTAAAGCAGAACTGCAGAACTGGAAGGACCGTGTCACCAGGTAAGGGCTCTGGGATGGCATGGCCTGCTGACACCTGCTTCTGGCCATGTACACTAGGACAGGGCAGTCAGAGCACAGCCTGAGGTTGCTAACTCCATGGCATTCTTGCCACAGGTGCATATTTTTATGTGCTAAGCTAAATACATTTTAAAACATGCTATTGCTTTACCCATCATTTTGTGAAGCCCAGTTTCAGAGCACATAGGGAAGAGGACAGTCAGAGGCGAAGGCTTCTTACCCACATGCCCCTTCTGTCCCTCGTCAGAGATCCTCAGGAGAAGCTCCAGGTGGGCGCTGCTCATGTCTGGTGCCACCACCTGTGCCAGCCGCCTCCACTGAGCCTCCTCGACCACAAACTCAGTGCCCACCTTGACTTTCAGAATGTTGAAAGCTGCTATCATTTTGTGACGTTTCAGGTATGCCAGTTTGCAAATTTCATTCTTAAAAAAACAGAATTGTGTGTTTTTAAGAGAAAGATTCAAGAGGGCATCACTTTCTTACTCCAATATCTTAAGGTATTCAAAAAGCTGAAGAGACGTCACTGATAGGTGGGCTGATACCAAGGTAAATGACACCTCCCGGCTTCAGGAGTATTTAGCTAACCCCACTCTGCATCGACAGAACTCATCTTACCAAGCTGAAATGAGGGATCCCGGGAAGGAAAGTCTGCGCAGTGAGAAATAGAGTGGCAGGAGGCAGCCAGTTCCCAGCTCCACCCTGCCCAGAAGGAGGGGAGATTCCAGAAAGGAAGGAAATCGGATGTGCTGTTGAGAGGAGAGAGAGAGAAACCCAGCTAGAAGGTAAAGAGAGATACACCATGCAGTCCATCGAGAAAGAGGATGAAAAGGAGAAAATTCAGGGAAGTGAAACTAGGCCAGATGTGGTCTGGGGCCGGAAGAGCCTGCCTGGAGCTGCCATCTGGCCTGGCCACAGGGAATCCTGTGGAAGGGGGGAGGCTCTGCAGCCCTCCTCAGGGCTGTCCAGCTACCATGCCCATCTCCACTGCCCCTGTTAGTCTCTTGCCCACTATCATGGCTTCACTGCTGACATAGATAGACTGTAAATTCCTAAAGGGAAGGGCTGGGTCCTCACCATCATTGTGGTTCCTCAGGACCTTGCATGGTGTCTGGTGCATGCAGCATGTCTAAAATATATTTGCTGACTGAGGCAAGTTGCAAAAAATTTCCAAGGGGTGTTCCTTGGGTTTGGGAGGGGCATAGTAACAGTTGTGTTCCCAGTGAAGGAGAGAAGAGGCGCACCAGACTCTCTGGAATGGCCTCTCCTGCCAGAGAGAGGAAGAGGTCAGAGGAGGCCTGGCTTTGGGGTGAGGAGGAGCTGAGGTTCCTTCTGCACAGAGACTCCTTGGGACCTGGATAGAGCCAGACACCTTCAAAGGCCAGACTGACCCAATCTCAGACTTGCCCCACCATCCCCTTCTCTTGAACTGCATTGAAGTTTGCCTGACTTCTTGCTTGACCCCAAGTGGAAACTCCATTAGCAAGGAAACATTCAAAACAGAACCAGAAGGCCAAAAGCCCTAAGGTTTGTCTTTCCTTAGGGAAAATCATCCTCAGAAGGAAGACTTCTCTTTGCAATGAGTTTTACAGTAAAGGAAACAGACACCCAAAGGTCTGTGCTGGTGAGTGGCAGTAGACAGAGGGTGGATGAGATGGCTGAGGTGTCCTGGGAGGATTCCTGGGTGCAAATCAAACCTCCTTCTACCCCAAGCACCCACTTAATGTTTCCAGGAATTCTCCAGACATCAGTTAAGCAGGCAGGAACCAGGGCAGGAACTGTGGCTTTAAGAAGTTTCTTCTGTTTGAAGGGAGAAAGGAGCTGGAAGCTTAGAGAATATCCTCACCCCGAATCCCACTCAGAATGTATCTAGCAGCCATGAGCTATTTGATGCATTAAGAGCAAGGAGCAAAGTAGCACCCAACATTCCCCATGAAGGGGCCAGTGCCCAGGCCAGGTCCTCTGTCCTGTGGATCTCCCGAGACACACTGTCACAACCATCAAGAAGATGGAAGAGCCGCCCCACTCAGAAGAAGGAAGCAAGGCATCAAGTTTTTGGGTCCATCAAAGTAAACAGATCAAAGACACTCTCAAATATTTAACAAATGCATTCACTGGCCTCCCAGTCACTGCACCCACCCGCACCCCACACACCCCACCCCAGCCCTCAGCTCACGCCTGTTACCTTTAAGTGCTTCCTATAATTGTTGTACACCACGGCCAGAAAGACAGACATGAAGATGTAGGTATTGATGATAATGTAGATTATAAAGTACAAAGAATACCACCAGTTGAAGTCATAGGCAGGCATCCTAGAAGAAAAGAATCGTGTTTCATGGTTTTCCATACCCTAGTTCCACAATGCATATAAGGCTGACCTTAGGTAACATCCCACATACACAGTCCATGTGCACGAGGAACCAGAAAGCCCCTCTAACACTCTCTCTCCCCTATAGGGTGCGATGGGGGCCGCAGAGCCATCACCATCCCTAATGCTGAACAGCTTGCTTCACACCTGCCTTTCTGAAATTCCTAGCACCTTACAGAGGCACCAGTTTTCACAGTGGTAGGACCTTAATGATCTCCCAATTCAGTTTTCCCCTTTTACAATGAGAAAATTGTAGCCTAGAAAGGAATTAAAAAGAGAATCAGAAGTGTGGCTGGGAAGAGGGCTGTGCAGTGCAAAGTCAGGGCTCTGTGGGACACCCAACTGCCTTGGCTGGGGGCCAGATCATATTCTAACCACCCAGGGACAATACAGGAAAGGTGCCCAGTGATAATCGGGGCAGGGCAAGTTGTGACAGGTGCTCACTCTACCTTTAATGGAAACTTGATTTCCTACAGGAGGGGTCATGACAAGGTTCTGGCTAGGCTGTCAGCCAGGGGTCTGAGGAAAGATGCGAGAGAACATAAGAGGGGCCAGGGCCAGGCCTAAGCATAAGGAAAAACCAAGAACAGTTGAACTGATGATACTATGCATCAGAAGATGACAGAAACCCTGCCTCTCTGAGGTCGCTATGGGAGCAGACATGGCCTGACATTTGCAGTGAGGCTCTGTCACTAGAGAGTTGCCCACTCTCTAGAGTTAGAGAGCTAGCTACTCTATGCAGCACCCCTTAATAACTTTACCCATACGCATGAGGTAAATCCGTAACAAGAAGACATTAGAAAAAACCATGAAGTTCTTCTCCTAAGTAACTTTCACATGTGTGGAGAATTAGCATTTTGCAAGGAAGGCAGCAATTACTGATGTTTACATTTATTTCCTGTTTGATGTAGCCAAAACACTGCGTCAATGCTTAGGAGAACCAGCCATGAATCCTTTACAAAGATGGCTCAAGTCTTTAAACTCAAGACTTAAAGAGGATCCCAGAACAGAACATGGGCTCAAATATTAAGAACTGTATCTCAAGATATGTCTCCTGTTCCTTCCTATTTTGAAAGAATTCATTTAAATTTAGTTTTAAGTAGAGAGGATAGGATATTAGTGGTATAAAATTTTATATTCTTCAAAACATGTACAGTGAATAGGACTAAACAGAAAAATCGCTCTTTCTTCTCTCTCAGCCCTGCTAGAGTCAGGAGACAGCAGCTTTGAATCAGGTGAATTCTGTTTTGGAAACAGATGCTCATGATCATGGATCGAGGATGCACGTACATGATGTCAGGGCTGTTCGCTGTAGTGACCAGCACATAGAGCTCAAATGCTATCTCCAGAATGTTTTCAAAGTAAGGCGATCCCTCTGCTGTTTTCAGACCCCTAAAGAGGAACCAAAAACACAAAGTAAAAACCACACACATAAATTAAGCTGTGGTTTCTGATACACTTTTCCCCTTGTAAGAGCACTCTGCAGTGTTTGAACATGGAAGATTATGTTTGGTGACAGATTGTGCCACCAACAGTCTCAACCTAAATATGGAAGAATTCCCAGGCAGAAACTTCCAGAGAAGTGTGCTCACCGATCCCCAAAAAGCCTCAAGGCCATCAGGGAGAACATCAACACACTGAACATGAACAAGAGGAAGACGTAGAGGATATCAGGCAGAGTGTTCCGGAGGCTTCGGAAAGCCCTTCGGATCTATGGAGACAAAATGTTATTTTATTTACAAGAAACCAACTAACTTTCTGCAAAAACAAACCGTCACGTATCCTAAATCATATGCTTACCTGACAACTTTCAGGGAAGTTAATGAGGAAGACTGGTCTTAAAGCCCTTGACCATCTGATGCTGCGGACGTTAATAGATTCCAGTGACCCATAGATAATCAGATCGATCAAGGTCAGCTATGAGAGACACAGGACAGAGATGTCAGTACTACACTGTCCAAGGACAGTGGACGCATGTGTACCGACCCAGGAGAGGCACAATGTTATGTGAAAAAGCAAGTTTCATAGACAGCATAGTTCTACTTTTGTAATATGATATTAATAATAGCTGATGTTTGACATTTTACCATGTTCCATGTAGTATAACAAGCACCTCTTGTAGATTGTTTTATTTTAGACTCACCACACCGATTAGGTGGGCACTATTCCTGGAGAAGGAGGAGCTTGAGGCACAAATAGGGTAAGCACATAGCTCCTGGTCACACAGCTAGCCGAGGGCAGAGCTGGGACTGAAACCCAGGCAGTCTGAGGGCTGAGTCCTTGTTATTAATCACACTACAAGATCCTTCCCCACTACACCCTATTGACCTTTTCTTCAATTTGACATGTGAAAGAAAGGAAGTATAGCCTAGTAACAGAGATGAGGATATCTAGACTATAGAAAACCCTTATTAATCTTCATTAACGTCAGGTTTATGGGCAAGAGATTAATGTGAAGATGGTCAAAAGAAGAACCTAGTGTATTTTAGAAAAATATAAGTAAAAAAGAACAATCTACCATCATCCAAAAATGTGAATTCAGCCCCCGTGGTGGTAAGGACAGAGCATCTGGTGAACTCCTTCCCCTCAAAGGGCACTCTGCATGAGGTGGGGAGACAGCCAAGAAATGAGGCTGGTTCACAACCACTGCACTGGAGGGAACCAGTGTGGCTGTCCCAGGGGAGTGGGGACGGGTGGATCACCAAGGGTTACGATATGTGAGGGGCTTCATGGACGAGGCACTCTTTGATGTAACCTACAGCACAGCAGAGCTTTAAAAAGAAAAAAAATCAGGAAGGTCAAGAGCTAGACAAGAAAATACAATAAAATGACTGTTGAGGAAATACTAGGCTGGCATGTTTGGGAAGCAGAGAATCCTGGGAGTAGGGGCAGAGGGAAGCAGCAGAAAGTGACAAGGACCCATGGAAGGTGGCTTTGCAGGCCAGGCTAAAAAGGCAGGTCTCATTCCCAGGGCCTTTCAAATAACAGACAGGGCAAAGGAGTGAGAGGAGAGCCCAGGAGTCTGCATGAATATATCACATTCTACTTACAACATATTTCTTGTGTATTTTGTTAGGAAATAAGGTTGTTTCCAATTTGTCAATATTATAAGCAGTCAGTCACCACCAATTTTCTGGCTAAATCTCAGAATGCATCCTTCTTACCTACAGATAAGGAATGGAAGTCAAGGGTGCAAGTATATTCACCTTCAAGGCTTTTGAAAGGAACTGCCAAACAGCCTTCCAGAAATATAGCTTTATTCCTCTCTCCAGTAGGCTGTAAGAACATTTGTTTCATGGCAAAGACATGGAATCAACCTAGGTGTTCATCAGGGGTAGCTTAGGCAAAGAAAATGTGGTACATATACAGCATGGAATACTACGTAGTCATTTAAAAAAAAATGAAATTATGTCCTTTGCAGTAATATGGATACAGCCAGCGGCCATCATCCTAAGTGAATTAATAATGGAACAGAAAAACAGATACTGCATATTGTCACTTATAAGTGGGAGCTAAACACTGGGTACTCATGAACACAAAAATGGCAACAGTAGACACTGGGGACTCCTCGAGGGGTGAGGGGACAGAGGGAGGAAAAAGGTTGAAAAACTACCTTTTGGGTTCTATGCTCACTACCTGGGTGATGGGATCAATCGTACCCTAATCTCACCATCACAAAATATACCTATATAACAAATCTGTCCATGTACCACCTGAATCTAAAATGAAAATTGAAATTACAAAAAAAGGTTTGTTTTCAATCTTGCTAACATTGATTTATAGGCCAACACATGGTATTTTATTGTTTTATTCTACGATTTTTAATTAGTGAAGTAAAATATCTTTTCTAGCAGTCATTTTACGTGTGTTTTCTTCATGAGTTGCTTTCACTTATCTTCAGCAAAATTACCTACTGGGATATCTTTTTTTCCCTTTAATTAGAAGTGCTCTTGATATGTTGAAATGTCTGCACTGCCACATTTTGCCATATTTGTTCTTCGGTTTGTGGTTTGCTTGCAGTTGTGCTTATGGTGTTCACTGAATGGAAGTGTTGCTTTATCAAAGGCAAATCTATTGAGTCTTTTTTCTTCATGGCTCCTGCCTCTAGTCATAAACTCTTATAGGTACTACAATGAACACTCACCACTATGGTTACCATGATGCAGATGTTTTTTGTATCCTTCCAGAAAATCATTTGAGGAGTGATTTTTGCAAAATGTATCAGTCTCCCAAAGAATGCAGTCAGGCAGAGTATTTCTGCTATTGAGGTGGCCTGCCAGGAGAAAACAGAGGCTGAGCAGGAGAACTTGCCATGGGGAGGCTCAGCTTTAGTTATCTCGTACAACCCCCAGCCCCTGCCACTACCCTACCTTTCCTGCTTGGCACCCTCTGAGAATTTGCCATGTCCCTTAATTTTACTGAAAATTGCAAAATTTTCTGTCAGTTAGAATTGTTTCTTTCTCCAAAAAGGAAACCCGCCACTGAGTTGCAATTTCCATGACCCACACTGGCAGGGATCCCTGGAAGAAGCTGCACCAGTAAGCTGAGGACCAAGAACATATTTCCCCAGAAAAGGGGGAGGTCAGAGGCAGGCATCGTCTATGCTCTCAAATTCCCCATGTTCAAATTCCAGACACCTAAAAGTCCCAATTCTCTAACAGTAAGGTAATTCCCCGGAGATGTGGGAATAATGGGCCCTTCTGTAAACATCACTGCCACTGCAGTCCTGCTGCCTATATGAGGCTGGTTAGAGATGAGAATGGAGCCCACTGAGGTCAACACTGAAGTCCTGATGGGTCTCCCTCTGTAGATTATGGGAGCCAACTCCAGACTCCTGCACCTGCTAGCCTTGCAGCCGGTGACTGCAGTGCAGGGTTTGCCTGAGGCTGTTGAGATGCAGCAACAGCTCCCTAACAAGGGCATGTTCCCCCATCAATAGGGAGAAATGGGTGGAACATAGGAAGTGGTGGAGAAAAGGACAACTTAACTTGAGCTAAAAAGAGGGAAAGGTCTTGAGTGAGAGCCAGAGACAGGGAGGAAGGGGCTGGCTCTGGGCCTGAAAGCAGCAGGGTACACAACCCAAAGTTATACATGACCAATAACAGACAGGGAGTGAGGACTCAGGAAAAGAGGCAAATGGCTGAGAAGACCACTCCGTGGGACTCCTGCTTTGGCCGGAGTGGACTCTGTCCGGGTTTGTGAATGCACAGCTCTGCTTCTTCAGACTTTGTGTTTGTGTTGACAGTTATTGGAATAAACGGCTTCTATCCAGAGAATTAATTAATTGGAGGATCTTTATTGCAAGAAAGTTGGTGGCTGTCACTTTGGCAGCCCCAGAGCCATACTTCCAGTTTTCACCCCCTTTGCAGTGCCCTCCCATGTTGACTCAGAGTTTCGGCATGATTGGCATTGGACAATAGGACATCGGCAGGTGTGATGCAAGCAGAGGTGTGATGGTGCAGCACACTAGGATTCTTCTTCCTGGACCCAGCCACCCACTGGGAGAAGCCTAAGCCATGTGGAGCAGCCACATAGAAGAGAGCCAGGGAACCTGGGGCCACAGCTACAGCCAGCAGAGTCTGGCAGCCATGTGAGAGAGCCACCTTGGATGTTCTAGGCTCCAGAGATCTAAGAGCTTCCAGACATCTACACCCCAGCCCCACCACCCAAGCCAATCTCCCACAGAGTCATGGGAGATAATAAAAGCTAGCTGTTGTTCTCTAAAGCTAGGGGTCAGTGAACTCTTTCCATTAAAGTAAATACGTGAGGCTTTGCAAGTCTTACAGTCTCTGTCACAACCACTAAACTCTGTTGATGTAGCTCCAAAGCAGCCAGAGACAACACATAAATGAATAAGTGTGGCTATGTTCCAATAAAACATTATTTGCAGACAGCAAAATTTGAATTTCATATCATTTCCATGTGTCACAAAATATTATTCTTCTGTGTCTTTTATTTCCGAGTCATTTTAAAATGTAAAAACCATTTGTCTTAGTCTGATCAGGATGCTATAACAGAACACCATAGGCTGGGTGGCTTATAACAACAGAAATTTATTTCTCACAGTTCTGGATCCTGGGAAGTCCAAGATCAAAGCACTGGCAAATTTGGTGTCTGACGAGGGCCCACTTTCTGGTTCACAGACAGCCATCTTTTTGTGGCATTCTCACATGGCAGAAGGGGCAAGGGAGCTCCTTGAAGCATCTTCTATGAGGGGACTAATACCATTCATGAGATGGGCTCTACCCCCATGATCACCTCCAAATACCTCCACATTGGGGGCTAGGTTTCAAAATATGAATTTTGGGAAGACACAAACATTCCGTTTTTAGCAACATTCTTAGCTCACAGGCTGTACAAAAATAAGCAGCAGCTGAATTTGGCCCCCGGTCTATGGCTTCCTGACCCTTGTTTTGAGTGTTCGAGTGTTTGAGTTTTGGGGTGGTTTGTAAATATGTTCGTGCAACTGATAACTGAAACAAGGAAGAATAAAAAAGGGTCTGTGTGTGGTTGTTAAAAAGCAAAAGCTTTGAAATCAGACAGGCTTAGGATTGAAGCCTAGTTCTGTCTTTGTTGCCTAGTGACCTTGGACAAGTTACACAACCTTTCGAGGCTCAGCTTCCTTGTCTGTTAAATGAGTATGATAACAGCAGGCACATCTCATGGAGTTCCTGTAAGGCTTAAGGAGAATACAGAGAAAGCACTGAGAGCACCCAGCAGATAGCAAGCAGGGAGCAGATGATAACTATTAAGACAGAGGTGAGAGTAATGACGAATCAGAAATCAACATGGGCAAGGCATTGGTCTACTATTTAGACCTCTCTGGATTGGCTGGTGAATTTGATACATTACTCAAAATCAAATGTGATCAGCTTCTAAGCACCAATAAATACTCTAATGATATGACTACGAAAAAAGTTGAAAATGTGGTATGTACAAATTGCATATTATACTATATGAGAACATCATCTACTTAGCAGTAAGTAAATTGGCTTTGAAAATATCATTGAACCATCTCTGATTTTGTGTGTGCTTGCACAGAAGACCAAAATGTCCCATTGCACTTAAAATGCTTTATGAAGGAAGCATCTGCTTGGTGAGTAGACAGAAAGATAATAACAGTATCCCAGAAAGATAATAACATCTAATTCATATTTGTGGAAATTTGAGGAAAATAAGGAAGAGGCACAAGGCCCAACTCATCTATGACCGAATCTGGCTAGCCATCTGCTGTGGCATGCTTACCAAGAACGGCAGAGGAAACAACGCAGGCTCTTCAAACAGGGCAAGAGCGAGGTCTATACAAATGAAGAAATACGTGGCAACCTGTGTTGTCCAGTGGTTATAAAAATAGTAAAGTCTGCAGAGGAAAAAGACAAAGGTGGTTAAAAACAAGGAACAGGAGCTACTCAGCACCCAAACATCTCTTTAAAGAACTAATGGTGGATAAAATAAGAAAGTTATTTCTCAGTCATATTTCCTTCAAATTCTAGAAAGTAGGAGGCAGTATTTAATGATCACATACTACAAACACTAACACAGAAAAATCAGGAATATGATCATATCTCAAAGCACATTTTCTTAACAGTCTCAGCTAAGATTATACCTTCCCCATGGGGTTGTTGTGATGGTAATAAGGGAATACCCACAGAGGACCTTGACCAGTGATGGACCCAGATTAAACTCTCAGTTAAAGTGGACTATTCTGATGTGGCATGGTGGCCTAACCCGATTTTAAAATGTACATCAGCCCATCTTAACATGATAGACTCAGAAGAGATCTGGCAAGAGGTCATGCTAGTCTCTCCCTAAGTGGGGATGGCACGCCAAACATGCTTGGCAACCTACGGGGATAAGGCATCAGCTGCCTTGGGAGGCCCTGATGCTGAGCCCTAGTGATAGACAGGCTGAGACCTATAGGGGTGATAGAGTAAAAGCTGAATTCCCATAAGAACAGCAGACACATGGATTGCATCAGAAGACAATGGACAGGGAAAAGAAAAAGGCTTTTCACTTGTCAACTCTAAGAGGACGACAATCAAAGGAAAAGACAATGGCATGTTCCTCCCTTGAGCACCCTAGCTTCTATCCTGGGTATTGCTCACTTACTCATCTATCTGATCTTAATCTGTTTATTGAATGCTTCCCTAAGTGTCAGGCCATGCTCTTACAACTCAAAAAAGTATTCAGCCAGGTATGGTGGCTCACATATGTAATCCCAGGCTGTGGTGGAAGGATCGCTTGCGCCCAGTAGTTCAAGCTGCAATGAGCTGTGATCACACCACTAAACTTTAGCCCAGGCAACAAAGCAAGACCCTGCCTCAAAAAGAAAGTATTAGATTATGTCCAAATCTATGTGCTGTGCCCTATATACTTCTCAAAATATCTGTGTAAACAATGCCTTCGGTTTGGGTTCAACTTCAAGAGTATCAAGTGCTGAAGGATAGGTGGTTCTACATGATGTTGTAACATGTCAGTTACCTGATGGCCTGAGGTGATGTTTCGAATGGAACATTTCTGTTGTACTGGGCATCCAAAACATAGGCAGCCGCCAGGAGAAGGTCCTGTTCCCCATAGAGAGAGTAAGGGAGACCAAGTCAGAGCAGGAGAGGATACTTTTCTTTTTCCTTTGTAAGTGTGCAGCAAGTATAAAAGAAGCTTCCCTTTGCCTCTCCCCAGACCCACTCTCCCAGAGGTGGTCAACATCTAAACAGCATTGCCTGCACATCTCCAATGTCTCCCTGAGCACTGAGAATCCTGCAGTGGGGCTGGGCCCAGACACTCTCCACTTTCTTGAATTCAAATACAGACTCTCAAAGGAAATGAAAATAAACATTGACTAGAGCATATACTTGTACCTAAATGGTATATTCATACATACATATATTAACATATGATTAAGTACACATGTATATTCAAATACATATACAGTCATGTGCCCCATAACATTTTGGTCAACAGTGAACCACATACGTAACAAGGGACCCATAAGATTATAACGAGCTGAAAAATTCCTACCATCTAATGAGTTCATAGTTGTCATAACATCATAGCACAATAAAATACATGATTGTGGTGATGCTGGTGTCTACAAACCTGCATGGCAGTGGTATAAAACTCTAGCATATACAATTATGTATGATATATTAAATTTGATAATGACAGTAAATAATTATATTACTGGTTTATGTATTTAGTATACTTTTTATGGTTATTTTAGAGTGCGCTCCTTCTACTTATTAAAAAAGTTAACTGTAAAACAGCCTCAGGCAAGTCCTTCAGGAAGATTCCAGAAGAAGACATTGTTATCCCAGGAGATGACAGCTCCATGAGTGTTACGGCCCCTGAAGACCTTCCAGTGGGATGCGTTGTGGAGATGGAAGACAGAGGATTCTGACCCTGAGTAGGCCTAGGCTAATGCATGTGTTTGTGTCTTAGTTTTTAATAAAGAGTTTAAAAAGTTAAAAATTTTTTAAGTTTAAAAATATTAAAAGCTATAGAATAAGGATATAAAGAAAGAAAATGTTTTGTTAGCTATGCAATGTGTTTTAAGCTGCTATTGCAAAAGAATCAAAAAGTTTATACAGTAGAAAATTTATAGTAAGCTAAGGTTAATCTGTTATTGAAGAAAGAAAAATATTTTGTACAAATTTAATATAGTCTAACTGTGATGTGTTTCTAAAATCTACAGTAGTGTACAGTAATGTCCAAGGCCCTCACAGGCTCTCACCACTCACTCACTGACTCACCCAGGGCAACTTCCAGTCCTGCAAGCTCCATTCATTGGAAGTGCCCTATTCATTTTTTACCTCTTATACCGTATTTTTACTGTACCTTTTCTATGTTGAGATACGTGAATACACGATTGTTTTACAGTTATCTGCTGTATTCAGTACAGTAATATGCTGTACAGGTTTGTAGCCTAGAAAAATATGCTACAGCCTAGGCGTCTAGTAAGTAATGCCATCTAGGTTGGTGTAAGTACATTCTATGATATTTGCACAATGATGCAATCCCCTAATGGTCCATTTCTCAGATCTTATCCCTGTTGTTAAGTGATACACTACTGTATATATACATATACATACAAACAAATCCATAACACAAAATTATATACTACATATTTATACTACGTTATACATTTATATACATATAAACACAAAATACAAAATTCCTTTTATATTTGCAAGTTTGATGTTGAGCAACTGGAACTCTCATACATTGCTGGTAGGAACAGAAAATGGCATGTTTACTTTGGAAGACAGTTTGGTAGTTTCTTAAAATATTAAAAAGTATGACCCAGCCATGCTACTCCTAAGTGTTTACCAAAAGAAAAGACAGCATATGTCCACATAAAGACTAGTACATCCAACGCAAGTATGTGGCTCATGTCAGACACCTCATCCCAAAGCTGCACATATATACATATGTTCATCCAGCTTAACAGCCCAAAACTAGAAGCCACCAAAATGTCCATGGACAGGTGAGTGAATAAACAGAATGTACGGTATCTCTACAATGGAATACTATCCAGCAATAAAAAGGAATGAGCAACTAATAGATGCAACGAAATGGATGAATCTCAAAATAATTGTGCGGAGTGAAAGAAGCCAACCACCTCCCTAAAAGAGTATTCACTGTATGACTTCATCTGCATAAAACTCTAGAAAATAAAACTAACCTACACTGACAGAAACCGGATCAGTGGTTATGTGTGGGCAGGGGGAGAAAGACAGGAGCAGGCTGGGCACGGTGGCTCATGCCTGTAATCCCAACAGTTTGGGAGGCCAAGGCGGGCCGATCACTTGAGGTCAGGAGTTTGAGACTAGCCTGGACAACATGGTGCAACCCTATCTCTACTAAAAATACAAAAACTACATGGGCATGGTGGCGTACACCTCTAATCCAGCTACTCAGGAGGCTGAGGCAGGAGAATAGCTTGAACATGGGGGGCGGAGGTTGCAGTGAGCCGAGATCGTGCCACTATACTCCAGCCTGGGCGACAGAGAGTGACTCCATCTCAAACAAACAAACAAACAAAGAGATAACTAAGAGAGAGAGATTAAAAATAGGCATAAGAAAACATTTAGTGGGCAATTAATATGTTCACGATTCTAATCACGGCCTAACTATCACAAGGGTATTTATATATTAAAACTCATCAAGCTGCATACTTCAAATAAATGTAGTTTAGTGTATACCTAATATAGTCTAAAAAAGCTGTTAAAATGCTCAAAAAGAAAGACAAATAGTTGGATTAAAAAATTGATATGGAACAATCATCTCATAGATGAATTAACTGCTATAAGAGTCAATTGCTTTTTGAGCAACAGGTATGTTTAGAGCTGGTATTGCAATTCTTAGAGGCAGCTTGTTAAAATCTGAGAAGTACCATATAAATGTGTTTAACACTTATAACACATTTTTCATTTCTTTTTTTTTCTTTTTGAAATGAAGCTTCACTTTGTCGCCCAGGCTGGAGTGCAGTGGCACAATCTTGGCCCACTGCAACCTCCACCTCATGGATTCAAGCGATTCTCCTACCTCAGCCACCCAAGTAACTGGGATTATGGGCACTCACCACCACACCCTGATAATTTTTGTATTTTTGGTTGTTGGCTAGTCTGGTCTCGAACTCCTAACCTCAAGTGATTTGCCCATCTTGGCCTCCCAAAGTGCTAGGATTACAGGCATGAGCCACAGCACCCAGCCAAACATTTTTCTTTTACATATTTAAAAAAAAATTCTAGTAGGAAAACTATTAATATCAATTTTTTTTCATTGAACATCTTTAACATTGAGAAAGAGTACAGTTCCCAGGATATGCTTAGAAACATATTTTTGGTAGAAAATGCCTCACATCAACAAGAGTTGGCTTTTTTTTAATGAACACACACCAGCGTTAAGAAAATTCCCTTAAGCCTCAAAAAGATCATACTCAGAGAATTCTGATATTGAAGGTTTTTTTTTTTAGATAGAGTCTTGCTCTGTAGCCCAGGCTGGAGTGCAGTGGTGCAATCTCGGCTCACGGCAACCTCCGCCTCCCGGGTCCTAGTTCAAGCAATTCTCCTACCTCAGCCTCCCAAGTAGCTGGGATTATAGGCACGAGCCACCATGCCCAGTTGATTTTTGTATTTTTTTGTAGAGGCAGGGTTTCACCATGTTGGCCAGTCTGGTCTTGAACTCCTGACCTCGTGATCCGCCCACCTGCCAAAGTGCTGGGATTACAGGCATGAGCCACTGTGCCCGGACGATATTGAGGCTTTTTAAAAAATATTTACGGCAAAATCTTTTAAGGCCACTGTTGTCCCCAATTTAAAAAGATGATGCTGCGAACATCTTTATAGTCCCAGTGAGGCAATTTGTCCACAAACATAAGCAGTTCAGCACTCGTGGATTTGAGATGCATCCTTCATATGCCTTCCAGGTAGAGAATGGCAAAAAACACTCACCAGCAATGCCTCAGCCAGTCAGGCTCTGGGGGTCATCTCCATGAGATAGACCCCAGACATTGAATGACAAGTACCACATCACCCCCACCAACTGCCATCTGAACTCATCACTGCTGTTTTAAAATCTGCTGATTCTTTCATATTAGCCACTCCACCTCTACACTAACGTTTCAAAGCTTTCCCATTTTTAACCTAGTATTATATTTCTGACATCTATCGCCTTTTAAAATCTCATCTACTTTATGTTTTGGTTCTAATTGTCTTCCCTCTCCTCCTCCCTCCCATTTGTGTGCAACTTCTAAGTGTCCTGTGTTTGTTTTCCGTGGAAAGTGGTACTCTTAGAAGACAGGCTTTACTATAATCAGCTTGTTTATTTGAACTAAGGCCATTTGTATTTTCCCTTAAAACAAACTGTTTTTATCCAATCCAATAATGTGGATTATGTTAGACCTCCCATTCCAAAACTGCACATACTTTTCAAGTTTATGTGGGAACCATTGTCCACATCTACCATGAAAATAGCAAAGACCAAACAGCAGATGTTTCTTCAGATGAAGCTAAAATGTGGCTGCAAACCTCAAAACAGCACCCCAACTATGGGAGGCATTGGTAACTGCAGGGGTGGTGATTCTTAATTCCCACAGCTTATGACAATCACCTTAACAGCTTTTAAAGACCCTACCAAAGTCCAAGTCACATGCAGACTCAGATTGCATCAGAACCTCTGGGAGGTGGAACCCAGGATTAATCTTTTAAAGTTCACAAGTGATTTGAATGTGCAGTCCAGACTGAAAACCACTGATGTAAATATGGCCATTTTCCTGCTATTTCTTGTATTTTTTCCATTTTTCTTTATTCTTTTCTTTCTTTCTTATTTTTTATTTATTTATTTATTTATTTATTTATTTTTGAGGCAGGACCTTGCTCTGTTGCCCAGGCTAAAGTGCAGTGGTGTGATCATGGCTCGCTGGCAGCCTCAACTTCCCAAACTCAAGTGATCCTCCTGCCTCAGCTTCCTGAGTACCTGGGGCTACAGAGTGTGTGCCACCATGCCCAGCTAATTACTGTATTTTTTTGTAGAGACAGGTTTTGCCATATTGCCCAGGCTGGTCTCAATTTCCTGGGGTCAAGCAATCTGTCCACCTTGGCCTTCCAAAGTGTTGAGATCACAGGTAACAACCACTGCACCTGCCTGTTTTCTGTTTGAATTGCACCATGACAATAATTGCCTTCTCTTGATTTTTTCTTTCTCTTCTTCTCAGAGCTGTGATATTTCTTTTCCTCCTCCCAAGACTTAAAAGTGTTGTTAAGAATTTTGTGTTTTCTCTCCCAACCCCACCCTACAACTCTGGGGAAGACGAATCACTTGTAATCC
The DNA here is from genome assembly GCF_030222135.1 of Aotus nancymaae. Classification (NCBI taxonomy): domain Eukaryota; kingdom Metazoa; phylum Chordata; class Mammalia; order Primates; family Aotidae; genus Aotus; species Aotus nancymaae. Next base: position 2,171,688 of record NW_026988570.1, on the reverse strand, counting down.
CTTAAAGGGTGAAAAGAACGCAGTAAGGAGGGAAAGATAGATTCCAGAGGCTCTCAGTGGAGAGAGCAAGAAAGCTCCTTCTCTATGTACCCAGCAAATGCCTTCTTCAGTATTAACTGCGGTCGGAATAAACCACTGTAAGCTCCCAAATACCTTTAAGTCATTCAACGAGAACCTAGGCAAAATGCAAAGTTGTTGATAGAAGTGCTTTGAAATCAACCAATATGTCTTGTTTATATAGGTAAGAAAATTAACATAATTAACTATAACTTAAGGTAAAGAGAAGTTCCCATAAATTTGAAGTTAAATTCTTCCACATCTCCATTTTTCTTTCCAATTCCAATGTTCCTTTCCTTACTAAAAACACTACACACTAGTCCCCCCGTTATTTAAGAAGTATACGTCCCAAGACGCCCAGTTGGTTCCTGAAACTGAGCATGGTAACCAAACCCTGTATATACTATGTCTTTTTGATCTGATAACCCAATGGCTACTAAGTGACTAGCAGGCAGGTAGTGTCTACAGCATGGAAATGTGGGACAAAGTGATGATTCACATCCCAGGCGGAACAGAGCGAGACATCTGGAGACTTTACCATGCTACTCAGAACAGTGGACAATTAAAAACTTATGAATTGTTTATTTCTGGAAATTTTTATTGGATATTTTTGGACTGAAGTTGACCTAGAGGAACTGGAACCACAGAAGGCAAAACCAAAAACCATGGATAAGTAAGGCTACTGTACCTTCTGTCTCCCTCAGTACCCCCAGCCTCCTACAAGCTCTTCCTGCACACTGATACAATAAAGTAGTGCTGCTTTCCCCATGAGACACCCCCATTCCAAAGCATCAAGTGATTTCTCTGTCCAATCAAGTGCAAAACCCTTGGCTTAGCATTTAGGGACTTCTAAATGTCTCCTCTCCTCTCCTCTCCAATTTAATCTCCCTCACTTTTCCTATAGGAACACTCTTCTCTAGCCAAAATTGGTGGACTTGTCCACTGTCCCTCTATGGACTCACCTCCATGCCTGATCTCATGCTCACTTAAAACCAGGAGTAGCTTTCCCAGTTTCCTTCATTGGAAACCTGTCTCAAATTTCACTTTTTCCATGAGGACTGGCAATCCCAGCAGCTTCTATTTCCACACAGAAAGACTGCCTGGAGGAGCTGGGGTCTTGACGTACATTGTGGACATTTTATACAAAGAAACAGCTGCCAGGGATAGGACAGGGCACAGCAGCTGTGGGAGAAGGGTGAGAGAGTAAGTGGCAGTGAGGTGTTGGGATAAAAACCTTATGTCCCTCTATAAAGAAAGTAGCAAACCAACAATGGATAGGCCAAATGCAGCCTAAAGTTGTGTTTTGTTTGGCCCAGAGAGTGTTTTTAAATGCTGGCTACTCATTCAAATTTTTTAAAAACTGGAGCTTACACAAAAATTTGAACTTCTGGCTTCTCTTTAAAAGATTATAACATTTGGCTATGCTACACTGTATTTCAACAAGTTCTTGGTACCCACCCTGATTCTTGGTCACTTGAATAAACACTTATTATTTTCCCTAATTCTGTGGGTCAGCTGGGCAGTCCTGGTCTGGGCCAACTTAGCTGATATCTGTGGTCATCAGGGGCTGGATGGTCTAGAATAGTCTTGCTCACATGTCTTGGCCATGTGCATCCTGCAGCAGGCTACCAGGGCTCTTCCACAGGTGGTGGTCAAAGTTTCCCACGGGCATCAGGAGAGCAAGCACCAATGTTCGAGTGCTTTTCACACCGCTGCCTGTAGCCCAACTGCTAATATCCCATTGGCCAAAGCATGTCTCATGGCCAAGCCCAGATTAAAGGCCTGGAGAAACAGATCCCACCTCTTGATATAAGAAGTTGCAAAGGCACATTGCAAAGAGAGTATGTATTCAGGGATGGGAAGACTTTTTGGCCATTTTTGCAATCATGATAGCCACGGTCAACTGGAGGTGGGTAGCTCTGGTATTCTTGGGGGAGGGGACATGCCATCCAGGTCATCGGAAGCCCCACTCCTCTCCCTCACTGAATCATTCCTAGCTAGCTCACTGGCTTTATGTTGCTCCTTGGACCACCTGAGTAGAACACTTTCTCAAACCCTCCTGGTTACTGCAAGCAACAGCTCTGCAAATTGCTAAGAAGGAGCACTAAGGGACTAAGACCCCAAAACAGGGTAATGCAAGATCTGCATGAACAGATTTAAGAATAAGAACATTCAAAAAGGCCGGGCGCGGTGTCTCACGCCTGTAATCCCAGCACTTTGGGAAGCCGAGGCGGGCAGATCATGAGGTCAAGAGATCGAGACCATCCTGGCCAACATGGTGAAACCCCGTTTCTACTAAAAAAATACAAAAATTAGCTGGGCGTGGTGGTGTGCGCCTGTAGTCCCAGCTACTCAGGAGGCTGAGGCAGGAGAATTGCTTGAACCTGGGAGGCAGAGGTTGCAGTGAGCTGAGATCACGCCACTGCACTCCAGCCTGGTGCCTGCTGACAGAGTGAGACTCTGTCTCAAAAAAAAAAAAAAAAAAAAAAAAAAGCACATAAAGTATCAAGAGGCCACCACATAGAACTGTCACAAAGAAACGGCATAAGACACAGGCTCTCAGCCCTGGTGGTACTTTTGAATCACTAAGTAGCCTGAAAGTTACTATTGCCCAGGACATGTCCACATCAATTACATCAGAATCTCAGGGGTAGAGCCTGAACTGGTTACAATCCTAAAAGCTCCCTAGCTAATGCTAACCAATGGCAAAATTGAGAATCACTAGCACTGGGTTATTTCATTTCAAAGTTGAAAGTGCTGGTAAATTCCCCCAAAGAAGTAGATTGCCATCTTAGTAGCCAAAAAAGGAAACTCCAATCAGAAGAGTCCTAAAAAAAACTACTTGGAAGGAGAGGGTGTTAATGCATTTCAGGTGACTAGGCGGGTTCTAGTTACATGAATCCAAACTAATTCTTAAATAACGTTAGCCCAGTTATACTGGTCACGGAGTGCCCAAGGTCAGAACCTGGGGAGGGAAGAAGATCTAGACGCTATCTCTGATTTCATGACACAATCAATGCTATTATCTTAGATAGCAGGAGCAAGGCCAAAGCTATGGACAAAGGAACTTCCCCTTCCTTCTCCTTTACCCGCTCCCTTGAGATTTAGGAGACATGGTAGAATGCATCTGTTGGATGTGGTCAAGCCCCTTTGGGAGACCAGCAAGCCAGAGAGGGAGGCCAATGCACCAGAGTTTTTTTTTTTTTTTTTTAGGTGGAGTCTTGCTCTGTTGCCCAGGCTGGAGTACAGTGGCACAATCATAGCTCACTGCAACCTCAACCTCCTGCCTCAAGCAATCTTCCCTCCTCAGTCTGTGGAGTAGCTAGGATTACAGGCTTGAGCCACCTCGCCTGCCTGGCAGAGCTTTTCATCCCCACATACAAGCCTGTCCTGTGGACCCTCTCCATCAGGCTTCAAGAGCCCAGTGGGGAGCGGCAGGGGTGATAATGCCACAGCCCAGAGTCGAAGGGGGCCAGTTGAAGACTGAGAGGAAGAAAGAACCAAAACACTCTCCACCTCCCACACACTTGCACAATGCAAAGGAGATGTAACATGGACCCTGAGGGGTCTAAAGATTGGCTGTCATGACTGTGTGCCAGTCACTGTGCCAGGGCCTGACCGACGTTGTCACCCACGGTCTTCATGACTTTTGCCCGCCCATCATAGTGTAAATTCAGGACTCAGATTTTCTGAATCAGAGCAGGGGCTCCTGCCATTGAAGTTCTCGCCTTTCTCTCCACTGTCTTAGTTCTTGTCCAGTGCAAGAACTCAAGGAGGGTCCCTTGGAAGCTCCAACTCTCAAAGAAGCTCAGGCTGTCTCAGCGAAACTGTCCCTGAGCAGCTGGGCAGCTGCGCAACCCATCTGCTGTGTCCCGCAGGCATCGGAAGAGCCGGGGCTGCATCAGCACTCCCGCGGCCCACATCCTGCAGACTTCTTTCCGGGCGTTTCCCTGCAGCAGGACCCTTAGTTGTTTTCCTGTTGCTTTGGAGCTACGTGGGGGCGCGCACTGGTCTCTGAGACAAGGGTGCGCGCTTCACTGAGTGAAAAAGGCCCCCAACCTGGAGCCCCGGCGCGGATCCCAGCTCAGCAACGGAGAGCGGGTGGCCCGTCTAGCCGCTTGGCTTTGACAGCTCCCCAACTGACTCCAACGTGCGAGCTGCGCTCCAGCGGCCGTGCGCCTTCCGGATTAGCAGCCCAGTGCCGCCGCTCCCGGGCGCAGGGGACCGAGGAAGACCCAAAGCAGAGGGGTTCCTAGTCCCTCTTGTGCCCACGGGCCCTCATTCCCTGCAGCCGGCTGTGGCTTCCAGCGGGTTCGCTTTCTCCCTGGGAGCCCCGGAGGTGCCTGGCACCAGGAGGGCAATAGCGGGGCGGGAGGCGCTGCCGTCGGGGCGCCCTCCGGGCGCAGCCTGAAAGTCCTCCTTACCTCTCGGGTCGGAAGATCCTCGGGGGGCTGCGGGCGCAGGCGGCTCACCCTTGCGGCTCGACCAGCCCAGGGCATCGCGGCAGCTGAGCAGCGAGAGGGGATGTGCGGACGTCGGGGCGGCAGCCGCGGCTGACTCTGCCCTCCTCGGGCCGGCGGGAGGCCCGGCCTGGGCGCGCGGCGCTCGATCCTTCACGTGACCGCGGCGGGTGGGCCTGAGGGCGGAGGACGGGCGACGGCGGGGCGGGCTCCCCGACTCCGGCCCCTTCCCCTGCGGCGCGCTGGACCCAGGGCAGGGAAAGCGGATCCCGCGGCCTGGGGGGAGCGGGACGCGCTAGGGGCCGCGGGGGGAAGAGCTTGGGCTGGCGGCCACGTGAGTTAGAGGTCACCTCGGCAAATGGCACCAACTGTGTAGCCTGGCAATGGGACAGTTCTTAGCTTTCTGATCAGGAGAATAGAAAAATGCCTTCCTCCCAAGTTTGGAAAATTAAATCAGGTCATGTAGGAGCCGCGGCTGCAGCTGGCCAAGGCCCAGTAATTTTTAGTTCCCTCCTGGTCCTAGGGGAGCCCCCAGGAGAGCACAGTGCGAGCTCCTAGTGGGGCCCTTCGGGGCAGATACCTCCTGAGAGGTGGCGCGGGCCCGCCCCTCTTCCCATAGGGCGCTCCAAGTTCCAGCCCGACCTGAAACTCAGGGTTGCCAGAGCTGCTGAATTTTCAAAAGAAAGCGGAAATCAGTTTTAATGGGATCCCTCCTGATTTTTTAAAACGTTGATCATGAAGTTAAAACAATAATAATGATAAGTACTTGCGGGTCAACTGTCAGTTAAGCCCTGGCAGGCAGAGGAGGTAGTCCTGGGCTCCTGTGCCAACCAACTTCACCGACTCTTGCCAGAGAAGGGAGAGGCCTGGAGGAGCTGTGACTGTCCGTGTCACCTGGCAGGAGGTGTGATGTCCCTCTGGGTGGTTCGTCAAGACTTGGTGCTAGGCCAGGCCAGTGGCTTGTGCCTGTAATCCGAGCAATTTGGGAGGCCAAGGCTGGAGGATCGCTTGAGCCCAGCAGTTTGAGACCAGCCTAGGCAACATAGCGATACCAGATCGCTTAAATAATAATAATAAATCATCAGGCATGGTGGCACACCTATAGTTGGCTACTCTAAGCAGAGGTGAAGGATGGCTTAAGCTTAGGAGGTTGAAGCTGCAATGAGCTGTGATTGCACCACTGCAATCCAGCCTGGGCAACAGAGCAATACCTTTCTCTAAAAATAAAAATTAAATAAAGACTTGGTGCTAGGTACTGATTTCTGGCAAAATCCAGGTGGGAGACTGGCAGGCAGAATTACAGTCCTCCAAGAGAATTCACACCCTGACTTCTGGGACTATCCGTTACTTTACAAGGCAAAAGAGCCTTGTAGACAGGTTTCTAATGAGTCAACTTTACAATATGGAGGTTATACTGGATTATCTGGGTTGGCCCAATGAAATTACCCAGTGGATGAGCCCTTAAAAGTTAAAGATGAAGGCAGAAGGGAGAGGAGAGATTTGAAGCTTATGAAAGACTCAGTGTACCTGGATGGAGCACTGCTGCCTTGAAGATGAAGGGAACTATAAGGAACTAAGTTCTGCCAACCACTTGAATAAGCTTGAAAGTTAATTCTTCCTCAGGCCTTTCCAGAAAGGAACACAATTTGCTGACACCTTTATTCTCACCTTGTGAGACAGGGAGCAGAGAATCCAGCCATACCTTGCTAGACTTCTGGCATATGAACTGTGAGATAATGAACAGATGTGGTTTCAAGCCCCTAAATTAGCGGCAATGTGTTATGCAGCATAGAAAACTAATACAGGACACCGACCTGCATTGCAACACCAGAATTGTGTTCTCACTGGAGGCTGGCCTGCAATGAGAACTGCGTGTGGCCACAGTTCCTCGGCAGGCATGCCAGATGTGACACTTGCACCCCTCTCCTCTGACTGTTACCACTCAGTTCTAACATCCCCTGAGAGCCCTCTTCAACTTCTCCAGGCCAAAGGATGGCTTCCTCTCCCTGCTCATCACACTCTTCATGCCAATAACTTGAATGAACTTGGTGCTTGGTGCTTCAGTTCATCTATGTGCACACACTGTCTGCTCCCCACCAGGCCACAAGCACCTGTTGGAGGAAGGGAACTGGAAACCTTTGTCTTTGAATCCCAAGTTCTGGGCACACAGCAAGCATATGGTGGCTGAAATGGTAAAGCGAAATTTCTACGAGCATGTAATCAGTGGTCCTTTTCTACAAGGCATCTAATTACCTTGTTAAAAGAGGAAATTCAATAGTTTTGGGGGAACTGGTGGTTTTTGTTACATGGATGGCTTCTTTAGTGGTGATAGCTGAGATTTTGGTGCACACATTACCCAAGCAGTGTACATTGTACCCAATGTGTAGTCTTTTATCCTTCACCACCCTTCCCCCCTTTCCCCAGTGTCCTCAAAGTCCATTATATCATTCTTATGCCTTTGAGTCCTCATAGTTTAGCTTCCACTTAGAAGTGAGAATATATGATATTTGGTTTTCCATTCCTGAGCTACTTCACTTAGAATAATGTTTTCCAGCTCCATGAGGTTGCTGTGAATGTCATTATTTCATTCCTTCTTATGGCTGAGTAGTATTCCATAGTGTATATATATACACCACATTTTCTTTATCCATTCGTTGATTGATGGGCATTTAGGTTGGTTCCCTATTGTTGCAATCGTGAGTTGTGCTGCTATAAACATGCGTACGCAAGTATCTTTTTCGTATAACGACTTCTTTTCTCTGGATAGATACCCAGTAGTGGGATCGCTGGGTCAAATGGTAGTTGTACTTTTAGTTCTTTAAAAAATCTCCATATTGTTTTCCATAGTGGTTGTACTAGTTTATATTTCCACCAGCAGTGTAAAAGTGTTTTCTTTCCACCACATCCATACCAACATCTATTTTTTGTTGTTGTTTTTAAATTATGGCCATTCTTGCAAGAGTAGGTGGTATCTCACTGTGGTTATAATTTGCACTTTCCTGATAGTGATGATGAGCATTTTTTCATATGTTTGTTGGCCATTAGCATATCTTCTTTTGAGAATTGTGTATTCATTTCCTTTGGCCACTTTTAATGTTTTTTTTTTTTCTCTTGGTGATTTGTTTGAGTTCCTTGTAGATTCTAGATATTAGTCCTTTATCAGATGTATAGTTTAAGAATATTTTCTCCCACTTTGTGGGTTGTCTATTTACTCTGCTGATTATTTCTTTTGCTGTGCAGAAGCCTTTTAGTTTAATTAGGTCCCATCTATTTATTTTTGTTTATGTTGCATTTGCTTTTGGGTTCTTGGTAGGTAATGAACTCTTTGCCTAAACCAATGTCTAGGAGAGTTTTACTGATGTTATCTTCTAGAATTTTTATAGTTTGGGGTTTTAGATTTAAGCCTGCCTGCCTGCCTTCCCTCTTTCCTTCCTTCCTTCCCTCTTTGCTTCCTTCCTTCCTTCCTTTCTTTTTCTCTCTCTCTCTCTCTCTCTTTCAACGGAATCTTGCTTTGTCACCCAGGCTACAGTGCAGTAGCACAGTCTTCTCTCACTGCAACTTTCACCTGCTAGGTTCTCGTGCCTCAGCCTCCTCAGTAGCTAGGATTACAGGCACCCACCACCACACCTGGCTAATTTTTTCTATTTGTAGTAGAGACAGGGTTTCACCATGTTGGCCAGGCTGGTCTTGAACTCCTGACCTCAAGTGATCCGGCCACCTTGGCCCCCAAAAGTGCTGGGACTATAGTTCTGAGCCCCCATGCCCAGCCCAGATTCAAGTCTTTGATCCATCTTGAGTTGATTTTTGTATAAGTTGAGAGATGAGAATTCAGTTTACTCTTCTATATGTGGTTTGCCAGTTATCCCTGCACCATTTGTTGAATAGGGTGTCTTTTTTGCACTTTATGTTTTTGTTTGCTTTGTCAAAGATCAGTGGACTATAAGTGCTTGGTTTTATTTCTGGGTTCTCTATTTTGTTCCATTGGTCTACTTGCCTATTTTTATACCAGTACCATACTGTTTTGGTAACTATAGCCTTATAGTGTAAAGTCAAGTAATGTGATGCCTCCAGATTTGTTCTTTTTGCTTAGTCTTGCTTTGACTATGCTGGGTCTTTTTTTGTTCCATTTGAATTTTAGGATTACTTTTTCTCGCTCCATAAAAAATGCTGATGATATTTTGATGGGAATTGCATTGAATCCATAGACTGCTCTTGGCAGTATGATCATTTTCACAGTATTGATTCTACCCATCTATGAGCATGGAATGTGCTTCCATTTGTTTGCATTCTCAGTGATTTATTTCAGCAGTGTCTTGCAGTTTTCCTTGTAGAGATCTTTCACCTTCTTGGTTCAGTATATTTCAACGTATTTTATTTTATTTTATTTTTTGCAGCTGTTGGAAAAGGGATTGAGTTCTTGATTTGTTTCTCAGCTTTGTTGTTGGTGTACTGCAGTGCTACTGATTTGTGTACATTGATTTTGTATCCTAAAACTTTATTGAATTCATCTATCAGATCTATGAGCTTTTTGGGTAAGTCTTTTTTTTTCTTTTTTTGAGATGGAGTCTCACTCTGTCACCCAGGCTGGAGTGCAGTGGTGTGATCTCGGCTCACTGCAACCTCCGCCTCCTGGGTTCAAGCGATTCTCTTGCCTCAGTCTTCCAAGTAGCTGGGACTACAGGTGTGTACCACCATGCCCGGCTTATTTTTGTATTGTTAGTAGAGACGGGATTTCACCATGTTGGCCAGGCTGGTCTAGAACTCCTGACCTTGTGATCCGCCCACCTCGGCCTCTGAAAGTGCTGCGATTACAGGCGTGAGCCACCACACCCTGTCTGGGCGAGTCTTTAGGGTTTTCTAGGCATATAATTATATCACCAGTGAATAGCAACAGTTTGACTTCTCTTTACTAAGTTAGATGCCCTTTATTTCTTTCTCTTGTCTGATTGCTCTGGCTAGAACTTACAGAACTACATTGAATAAAAATGGTGAAAATGGGCGTCTTTGTCTTGTTCCAGTTCTCAGGGAGAAAGCTTTTAACTTTTCCTTGTTCAGTATCATGTTGGCTGTGGGTTTGTCAGAGATGGCTTTTATTACCTTGAGGTTATGTCCGTTGTATACCAATTTTGCTGGATTTTATCAAATGCTTTTTCTGCATTGATTGAGATGCTTATATGGTTTTTGTTTTTAATGCTGTTTATGTGATATGTCACATTTATTGACATGTGAGTATTAAACCATCATTGCATTTCTGGTAGGACACCCATCTGATCCTGTTGTATTACCTTTTAGATTCAGTTAGCTAGTATTTTGTTCAGGATTTTTGCATCTATGTTCATCAGGGATCTTGGTCTGTAGTTTTCTTTTATTGTTGTGTCCTTTCCCAGTTGTGGAACTAGGGTGATATTTGCTTCATAGAATGATTTATGGAGGAGTCCCTCTTTTTCCATCTTTTGGAATAGTTTCAGTAAGATTGGTACCAATTCTTCTTTGATTGTCTAATAGAATTCAGTTGTTAATCCATCTGGTCCTGGACCTTTTTTTGTTGGCAATTTTTAAAATTATTGTTTCAGTCTTGGTACTTATTGGTCTTTTCAGAGTTTCTATTTTTTCCTGATTTATATGGGAGGGTTGTATATTTCCAGGAATTTATCCAGCTGCTTTAGATTTTCTAGTTTATGTGCCTAAAGGTGTTCATAGTAGCCTTCAATGATCTTTTGTATTTCTGTGGTATCAGTTTCATTTCTAATTGAGTTTGTTTGGATTTTCTCTCTTCTTGGTTAATCTCACTAATGATCTATTAATTGTGTTTGATCTTTTTAAAGAAACTGCTTTTTGTTTCATTTATTTTTGTATTTTTTTTGTTTTAATTTCATTTACTTGTGCTCTGATCTTTGTTGTTTCTTTTTTTCTGCTGAGTTTGGATTTGGTTTGTTCTTGTCTCTCTAGTTCCTTGAGGTGTGATGTTAGATCGTCTATTTGTACTCTTTCAGACTTCTTGATGTAGGCATTTAATGCTATGAACTTTCCTCTTAGCACCACTTTTGCTGTATCCCAGGGATTTTGGTAAGTTGTTTCAATAACATTATTCAGCTGAAAGAATTTTTTAATTTCCATCTTGATTTCATTGTTGACCCAAACATCATTCAAGGGCAAATTATTTAATTTCCATATATTTGTATAGTTTTGGGGGGTGCCTTTTGGAGTTAGTTTCCAGTTTTATTCCATTGTGTGAATGTCTAGATCTCTGTCAAGGCCAGGGAATTTTTCCTCAATTATTCTCTCAAATAGTTTTTAAAACTTTTAGAGTTCTCTTCTTCCTCAGGAACACCATTTGTTTTTAGGTTTGGCTGTTTAATACAATCCCAAGTTTCTTGGAGGCTTTGTTCATTTTTCAAAATTATTTTTCCTTTGTCTTTGTCTGATTGAGTTAATTTGAAAGCTTTGTCTTTGAGCTCTGATGTTCTTTTTTATACTTGTTCTAGTCTATAGTTGAAACTTTCCCATTTCATGTTTCTCTAGGTGTATCTTTCATTTCCAGAAATTGTGATTGTTTTTTCTTTATGATATCTATTTCTCTGGATAAATTTTCATTCACATCCTGTAATGTTCTTTAAATTTCTTTAAGTTGGTTTTCACCTTTCTCTAATGTCTCTTTGAGTAGCTTAATAATTGACCTGGATTCTTTATCTGGCAATTTAGAGATTTCTTCTTGGTTTGGATCCATTGCTGGAGAGCCAGTATGATCTTTTGAGGGTATTCTAGAACACTGTTTTGTCATATTATGAGAATTACTTTTCTTCCTTCTCAATTGGGTAGACTAACACAGTGGAGAGGTCTGAAAGTCAAGGCCTGCTGTTCAGATTCTCTTGTCCCATGAGGTAACACCTTGATGTGGTGCTCTCCCCCTTCCTCCAGGAATGGGGCTTCCTGAGAGCTGGATGTAGTGATTGTTATTGCTCTTTTGGGTCTAGCCACCCAGTGAGGCTACCAGGCTCTGGACTGGTGCTGGGGAATGTCTGCAAAGAGTCCTGTGATGTGATCTGTCTTCAGGTCTCCAAACCATGGATGCCAGCACCTGCTCTGGTAGAAGTGGCAGAGAAGTGAAGTAACTCTTTGAGAGTCCTTGGTTGTAGATAGGTTTAGTGTGCTGGCTTTCTTGAATGCTGGCTGTGGTAGCAGTGAAGTTGTCACGCGGACATCTTCAGGACCTCTGTTTAGCCAGAATGTTGCATGCAGTAGAATTAGGTGTTGTCTTCTCCTACCTTAGATCACCATTATTGTGTTATGAGTTGCGATAATTGCTTGAGTTAGTTGGCCTCCAGCGATGAGGTGGCACTTTCAAGAAAGCACCAGCTGCAGTAGTAGTAGGGGGCTCTAAGCTTGCCCTAAGATGGCCAGGGTAAGTATTTTGGTTTCTCAGGTGATGAGCATGGCCATAAAGCTCCCAAAAAGTTCTGTGTTTTGTGTTTGGCTACCAGGGTGGCTAGGGAAATACCATCAAGTTGGGGCACGGTTAGGTGGGTCTGGGCTCAGACTCTCCTTGAACAGGGCTTGCAGGAGCCACTGTGGGGATGAAGGAGTAGTTCTTAGGCCGATGGGGTTATGATATTCTAGAGTGGATCTTGGCCACCTCTGCTGTGTTATATAGTTTGCCAGCGAAGTGGTGGATAGCTATTAATGAGAGACCACAAACCCAGTTCCCAAGCAGTTGGCGAGTCCAGTCTCACTCCCTCAGTGCCCCTGCTCAGACCTTGCCCCAGGCCATAAGCTACCCTACTGAGAAAGCAAGCAGGGCTTAAGGCCCTCACCCCTCCCTGCCTGCCCACTCTGTCAGCAGCAGCTCCTGCACTCCCGCAGTTGCTCACTTGTATCCACAGCAGCTCCCACTCATCCTCCCGACTCCACCCATCCTCCAGGCTCCATTCAAGACAGTTTGTGCCCAGTCAAAACCACTACCAGTTTCAGTTGGGAGCTTCTTTTGCCCTGCAACCCCTCCCCAGTTCCACTGGCTGCCTTCCCTGAGGGCCTCTGTGAGATATAGTCAGGGATGGTTTCCCAGGGCTCAAGCTGGAGACTGGGAGTGCATTCAATGCACTTCCCACTACTACTCATACTTTCATATTTCTTGCAACTCCCTAAACCCATTTCATCTCTAGTTAAGGTTACATCCTTCTCCCATGATCTGGATTTTCAGATTTCCAGTGGGGATGTGTGTTCAGAGGTAGGTTTTCCCCTTCTCACACTTTGGGAACTCACAGTTTTTCTACTGTTCCACGGAATTTACAGTGGTGTGCCTCTTGTTTCAAAGGATCTGTGAATTCTTTTGGTTTTCCCAGTAGGTTCCTGTGGTAGTTCTTGGAGCACAAGATCACAGTGTGAGTCTTCACATGCTGTTCTGTCCATCCGTGTGGGAGCTACACATTAGCACTGTCTTCTATCTGCCATCTTCCCCTGATCTCAACAATTACCCATTATAATTGTTTATTGTGTGGATTACCATACAACTCTCTGGTGCTCTTGAGAAAGGACAAATATTCTAGGTGTATCCTAAGTGGTGACTTACGGAATGACTGTTTTATGGCAAAATCTTTTAAAATAGCTTTATTTTTAAAAAAATATAAATGTGCTCATTGTAAAGAGATGAAACTACTAATCAAAGGTAATCACTGTTAGCACATGTTGGTAAACATCCTTCTCCGTAGCTCTCTTTACTTGCACACACTTAAACACGCATGTATGCAGCTCTGTGCAGATGGGATTACATCCTACACTGTAGACATGGATGATTTCTGACCTACTATCCACACCCCTCCCACCCAGGATCCCTGACTTGGGTCGGGCATTCATCCCCTCTCTCGCTGTAGAAGAGGATCCCGCTTAGTCCAGGCCAATCCACACAAGATTGGCAATCTTGGCAATAGTTGTCTATCTAAGGGAAGTACATGACTTTATTTGGCTCAGCCTGACTAAAAAGAAGCCATGGGCTTAGGGGGAGAGGGTTTCTTCTCTCTCTTCCCTCCCCTTTTTCTACGAATGTAAGTTTTTAAAAACCGCATATTCCTAACAGCTACTCCAGCCACCTGGGGTGAAGATGACACTGTTGATGGCAGAGCAGGGAGATACAGGTAGGTCTCTGATGGCTTCTTTAAGAGACTACTTTTTGGTACCTGCATCCCTGGAACAATTTAGACTGAGCTTCAGACTTAGAATTACGTGAGATATATTGTATGGGCCAGGAGAGAGAATGAGGTGATCTGTACAGCCAATAGGAAAAGATGTGCAAAATATCAAATGAGTGGGGGAAAGTAGTACCCTGCAGAGTTTGATTTATGCAGATTTTTTTTTCTTTTTTGAGATGGGGTCTCACTCTGTCACCCAGACTGGAGTCCAGTGGCACGATCTTGGCTCACTGCAAACTCCGCCCACTGGGTTCAAGTGATTCTTCTGCCTCAGCCACCACAGTAGCTGGGAGTACCGACTCCCACCACCATACCTGGCTATTTTTTTTTTTTTTGTATTTTTAGTAGAGACAGGGTTTCTCCCTTTTGGCCAGGCTGGCCTCAAACTCCTGACCTCAGGTGGTCCTCCTGCCTCAACCTCCCAAAGTGCTGGGATTACAGGCATAAGCTACCACTCCCGGTCCATTTATGCAGAATTTTAGAGGGTGCATATATTTATATTTTCTGATAAATGCATAAATTATTTTCCTGGAAAGATTCGTAAGTAAACTGTAATCAGTGCTTACCTTTGAAAACACGACAGGAAGTAGAGGCATGAAGGGAAAGGGACTTTTTCTTCTCATTTTGTACTTGTCTATAAGCTTTCATTTTTAACTGTGTGCCTATACTGCTTTTATATGTTTGTAGATAGTAAAATCAACAGAGATGTGGTGATAGAATCTAATAGCAATTTCATCATTTTCATGAACAAATATTTAATGCAATGGAAAAAATTAAAACTCTGGGAATAAAGCCTGATAATGCCTATTCCTGATTGCATCTCCACCAGTGGGGAGAATGCACCCCTGCAGGGTGAGGAGTCAGCCTTAGAAAGCATGGCCTTTAGGAACCAGTTACCACTAAGCATATCCTATAACAACCCTTTGAGGTGCTGGTTTAGTCTACTTGGGCTGCCATAACAAAGTACCCCCAGCCAGGTGGCTTCAACAATAGAAATGTGTTTCCTTACAGTTCTGGAAGCCAAAATTCTGAGATCAATATGCTGGCAGGGTTGGTTTATGGTAAGGCCTCTCCTACCATAAGGTAAGGAGATGGCTGGTTTATGGTAAGGAGATGGCTGGTAGCTGGCCATCTCCTCTCTGTGTCTTCACACGGTGCTCCCTCTATGTGTATCTGTGTCCAAGTTTCCTCTTCTAATAAGAACAGTCATATTGGATCAGGGCCTGCCCTAAGGACCTCATTTTATTTGGATTACCTCTTTAAAGACCCTATCACTTTTTGTGATACTGGGGGTTAGGACTTCTACATATGAATTTTAAGCAGGTACAATTATACAATTCAGCCCATAACAAGTACTGATTACAACACCCACATTAGAGCTAAGGAAATGCAGGCTCAGAGAGGAGCATCAGCCTGACCCCGGTTACACAGCTTGAAAATGGCAGCACTGGGATTGCAAACCCAGACCTACTAGAACAGAGGTATCTCCACTCTACTCTGTAGCTACTAGGTAGTTTCAACTGATAAAATGAACAAAGTCCATATTAAACCTGAGAATTCCACCCAATTTTATTTGCAAATTATCCCCTAGATTACACAGGATTTTGTGGAATTCCTTTTAAAACAGTGCAATGTAGCAATCAAGAAGTAGGGGCAAAATCAACTGTGGTGGTTGAAAATAGGGGGCAAACCTTCTCAAACGCCTTCACAAGGCAGGGCACTCAGGAGCCCTGCTCAGTCTTTGCCCCATCTCCTTCCCCTTCCCCTCACTCACTCCACTCCAGCCTTAATGGCTTCCTTTATGCTCCTCAAACATTCCCCAGGACCTTTGCTCCAGCTATTCCCTTAGCCTGGATGATGCATTCCCCAGACACCCAAGTGTTGGCTTAGATTGCACCTTTTCAGGGAGGCAGACCCTGATCCCCACCCTACTAAACTCTTCAGCCCACCCCTGCCCTCCTGCTCCCCTCCTCCTTGATCTTTTACTTCCTTGCATTGCCCTTATCACCTTCTGCCACACAATATGATTCTTCGTATCTTCCATTTATTCTTTACTATCTGTGTACTCCTGATAGAACACAATCTCCACAAGGGTGGAGATCTTTATTCTGTGCACAGGTATTTCCCAAACATCTGAAATAGTGTCCAGAAAATGGAAGGTTTTCAAAAACTATTTGTTGGGTGAGACTTTCTGGAAGTGGTGTGGAATGGTTTCCATCAAAACCTTGCAATCAACCACAGGAAAGAGAATGTATGAAGCTGAACTGGCTTCAGGCTACAAGAGAACTCTATTTCCTCAAGCCTTGCTACTTCCTTTCCCCGTGCCCTGTGGGAGGCCTGGAGATCCATTTTACATCTTGCCTGTCATCTGATGGGAGTTGGTCACTTGTGGGCACAGCAGAAGGGCTGTTGCTACAGCTGTAACTGTCACCTAACTATCCTTTGAAGCCATGTGAGATTCCAAAAATAAAGTTCACAGTCTAAAATGCTGATTCTTACAATTTGAGAATTTTATAAACAAATTTGAGGCCCAGAACTAAAATACTAAGTAAAATAAAACATTACTGTAGTTTTTCTCATATAACAAGCTGTTTAGAGTTCTATTTCATTTGAGCAATTTTTCTTGTCTAAAGTCTGTACTTTTGAAAAAAAAAAACCAATTATCTTAAAATACTTAAGTTTCCTTTTCAGAGAAGTTAACCAAACTGCAAAGTCTGGGGAAGAGTCTCCACAAGGCTGCCCTCTCTTTTGGCACCAACTGAAGATCTGGGGGGTTTCCAAAACCATGTTTAGGTTTGATAATTTGCTAGAATCACAAAACTTATTGAAAGCTGTTATGCTCATGTTTATGGTTCATTATAGTGAAAGGATGCATCTTAAAATTCACTAAGAGAAGAAGAAGTGCATCAGACAGAACGTAGGAGGGGTCTAAATGTGGAGTTTCTATCATCCACACTCCCTGTGGAGTCCTGGACAGTGTGACCTCCTCCCAGCCATGACTTGTGGAATGAGCACAGGTTATTGCCAACCAAAGAAGTTTATCCAAGCTTTTGATGTCCAGAGTTTGTATTAGGGCTTGATCACATACTGTCTATGTGACTGGCTTTTCATCTCCAGCCTCTCTCAGAGGTCTGGCTAATACCTTTAGGTTTCAGTTCCTCTGGAAGTCAAAACTAATACTGTGTGGCCCAAATCCCCCAGACAAACAGAGATACTCCTATAAGGCAGGGCACTGCAGGTGCCTCCCTGGATCACCTCCCAATTGCTGAAGGCAAAGAGTAGACCATTCTTTGTGTAAGCTTATTTCCTTGCTACACACTTGGACTTACCTTTCTTTTCTTCTAGAAAATTCACTGCTCTTACTGTTTGTGTAGAAAAGGATAGAAATAACCCAAATGACCATTAAGAGAGGACTGGTGGGAAAAAGTGGTACCTTCACATAATGGGGTACTGTTTAGCTGTAAAAAGGAATGGAGTCTGTCTCTGGATGCTCTGAAGTGATGACCAGGATATATTAAGTTAAAAAGCAAGGTAGAGGAAAGTATTTATAGCATATTGCTATTCATCTAAGAGAGAATATGAATATATAAACATATTTGCTTACATTTAAAAAAAAAGGAAGGACATACTAAAAACTTTTTTTGAAGTTATCTTTGCGAGAATGAGGAAAAGAAATCACCCTTAATGCTCAGATTATAGTCCCTTAATAGTCTATTTTACAAGAAGAACCAGCAATCCTTGGAGAAATAGATGACTCCAGGTCTGGAGAAGGAAATACACAAATAAACCTAAAACGTCTTGTCATATCAGGAACCAAGGATATTGTCTGAAACTGCTAGCAGCATGCCAGAAGGGCTCAGGGTCCAACTTAAAGAGCTTCTGCTGGCCAGAAATAAGACCATTTCTACACCAATAAGGATAATAATGACCAAACATTGAAACATATTAAATATGCTAAAAGTCTGTGCATTTCCAATGATACAGACATATAGTTAGAGAATGCTTAGAAAACCAACTCGTTTAGAAAACTAGTAAGCATAGGGGAAGATTCAAGCATCTTGAAAGGTGGGATACTGCTTTTCTGAATCAAACTATATTCAGGGTAACCAAACTTTGGATGATGGAAACCTCTTTATTGAAGTATTCCAGCTGAGAAATGAAAAAGAAATGTACAGTTAAAATATAACCCCATGCAATCCCTGATGAGTTAGTGGATATGGGCCATGACCATCAATGACTACTAACATCACACAAAAAAGAAAAATGTCTTTTTCTTCCAATGCAAGAACACACTAATACCCAAGGCACACTTTTGCCAAAAATTAGAACTCGAATCTGTCCAGGTCACCAACTCTAATGATGAGTTTTGAGGAATACAGGGGACCAAGGAACATGCTAAATGACACCAGAGGTATGCAATTAATAAAATCCAGATTGTGGAAAACTCTAGCGGACAAACCACCTATTTATTTTCTTCAACAAATGAAGAAACAGAGGGGAGTGGAGAGAAATCTGTAGATCTAAAGAAATATAAAAAAAATTGTTTTGAGACAGGGTTTCACTCTGTTGCCTAGGCTGGAGTGAAGTAGTGCAGTCATAGCTCACTGCAACCTCAAACTCCTAGGCTCAAGCCATCCTCCTGCCTCAACCTCCAGAGTAGATGGGACTACAGGCATGTGCCGCCACACATGGATAATATTTTAATTTTTTGTAGGGATGGGGTTTCACTGTGTTGCCCAGGCTGGTCTTGAATTCCTGGCCTCAAGTAATTCTCCTGCCTCAACCTCCCAAAGGGCTTGGATTACAAGCATGAGGCAGCCTCAAGAGATTTAAAAGACATACTGACCAATTTCAATTTGGATATTAGTTTGAACAAAAAAAAAAATTGTGAAAAAAAACCCACAAATTATGTGACAGAGAAAATTGAACTAACTGGATATTTGATAATTCTAAAGAATTATTACCTTTTTTAGATGTGATAATGGTGGTGGTGTTACATTTTATGAAGAATTTTTACTTTTTAGAGATGAACATATCTTTTTAGAGATGTTATGCAACAAATGATGAGGGGTGAGGAGGCATACAAATGGAACATGGTTGACCATGAATTGATCAGTGTTGAAGCTGTATGAAAGTGGCAATTCTTCTTCAAGATCTTTGGCTCACTTTCTATATGTCTCCAGCTCTTCAGTGGCGTGGCTGATCTTTTCATCTACTTTAGAAAGTTTCTCTTCTTTCTCTAACTGATAATTTTCCTCTACTGAAAATTTCCTGTAAAGTTTCATTGCATTTTCTTGATATAATTCAGTCATTGCTTTAAGTTTCTGTTGAAACTTCTGATTCACATTTTCAAAATGTGTGTTTTCTGACTGCCATGATGCTTGTTCAGTCTGAAGATTTGTAATATGTTCTCTAAGCTCTTCCTTTGTTTTATCAATTTATGATAACTGAATCTAAATTTGGTTTCTTTCCCCTTTTAAGATTTTGAAAGAAGCAATTAACTTGGCAGCATGAATGAGTTTCTTCAAAACTCCTTTTAGAGGATTACTTAAGTAAACACCATTTTCTGATTCACTGTTCATTTCTAATTCCAAGTTATTATCATCCATTATATTTTCTCCAAGCATAGTAGCCCGATCTTTCATCTTTAGCAAGTGTTCAGAGCCTTGATGTAATTTTCTTTATCATTTATAATTTATTCTGTATGTACTTTGAAGTCTTCAAGTTTATTTTCTGTTTATTAAATTCACTCACTTGTTCTTTACATATTTCAGCTTCTTGCAAAAGCTGTTTCTGGCTTTTCCGAAGATGTAAATTTTCATTCAAAGCTATTCGTTGCTATCTTCAGTCATTTTTCATTCATTTGAAATATCTTGAAACTCATTTTGGCTTCAGCTACTCGTGATTTGAGGAATTTTGACTCATCTTCTAGAGACTGTATCCTTTTTGAAATATCTGCCATCAACTCATCTTGTTCAGAATGTTTAGATTTCTTTTCTTTTAACTCTTTTACTAGACAGAGTATTTCATCCTCAAGTTTAGAATTAGACCTGTCAGCTTTTCACAGCTTCCTCCAAACTTTATGCTTCTATTGCCTCCTTCTCGTAGCTGGCATCCTTTAAAGATGACTCTACTTCATAGCCTTCATACTCTCTTTGAACAAGGCAAAATTTTTCAAGTAGTTTACATTTTTCTTCAATTAGTCCAGAAAGTGTTACAGCAAGTTTTTTCTCTCTTCTCATATAAACAAGACTCCTAACCGATCTAAAACTTCTCCACAAAAAGAGAATAGCAAAAACTCCAACAATAGCTGCAGATATCACCAATTCCCCTAGAAAATCATAAGGATTAGGATCTGGTTTCATACCATCTGGCAGTGCTGCCACAACCCCGGGTAGCTCCTCCAGGAACAGCTGCAAGTGTGGCTGAGGGGCAGTCCCCAGCTCCTCCACAGGGCCAAGGCTGCTCTGGTGGGTGCAGTAAACCTGGCAGCGTCTGGACCACAATAAGCAGTGGAGAATACGCAGTCTTTGGTCTGGAACCCGAACTTGGCAACCGGTGTGGACCACTGTGGAGCCAGCTGCGGGGGGAGCTGGGGGACGCAGGCACCTACAGGTGCACTCTGCCAATCCCGGCCCCCTTGTTACACTTTACATCCTGAGGCAGCACAGGGCCAAGCCCAACCCACACAAGCCTGTGAGCCACCCTGTCCTTGCCACCCACCCCTGGCCAGAAAGCATAAAAATGAAACATATGGAAATTCTAGAATTTTAAAATAAAACAAATGAATTTAATAAGTCAATGAATGGGTTTCACAACAGAGTAGACATAAATGAACAGGAAGATAGACCAGAATGAAATGCCCAGACTAAAACATAAAGAGATAAAAAGAAAAGTCTGAAATGAGCAAAAAGTATGTATAAAACACTAAAAGTATCTAACATATTGAGGCCTGAAAAGTAGAGGAGAAAAATAATGGGACAAAAGCAATATTTAAAAATATAATAACCAATAGTTTTCCAAACCTGATAAAAACACATCAAATCACAGATTTGAGAGGCTCTATGAACCAAGATGGATCAATACAAATAGAAACTCACCTAGGTATAGCACATAAAATGACAGACAAAGTAAAGGAGAAAATCCTAATAGCAGCCAAAAGAAAAACAAAAAGGGATATTACTATGAAAGAAGCCAAAGTACACTTTGGCTGACTTCTCAGCAGAAGCACTAGAGAAGCCAAAAGAATATTGAAAGAAAATAACTGCCATTCTAGAATTCTGTGCCTTGCAAATGATCCTTAAAAAGTAAAAGCAAAATAAAGATATGTTTACACAAATTATAGCTGAGAGTTTTTTTAGCAACATATTTGCACCAAAGAAAATACTGAATGGAATTTTTAGGCAGATGCAAAATGATTCTACTTGGAAGCAAAGAAAAGATAGAAGGAGGCATGAAAAGGCAAATTTGAGGGTAAATCTTGATGAAGATTGGCTGCGTAAAGTTAGATCGATAATGATTTGTGGAATTAAACTTATATAAAAACAGTTTTGTGTATATACATATATGTGTGTGTATACACACACACACCCCTATATAATTTAAATGGACAATGGAGGCACAAAAGGTGGGAGGGATTAAGTTTTTTTATATTTGTATTCCAAAGTTCTTGCATTATCTGGAAGGTGATCAAAGAATTTATACATGCCATTCTTTAAGTTAAAGGTGATTGTTGTAGCCTTTAGAAAAAAATAGTAAAAGTTGGCTGGGAGCAGTGACTCATGCCTGTAATCCTAGCACTTTGGGAGGCTGAGGTAGGCAGATCACTTGAGCTCAAAAGTTCGAGACCAGCCTGGGGAACATGGTGAAATCCCATCTCTACAAAAAATGAAAAAACTAGCTGGGCATGGTGCTGTGCACCTGTAGTCCCAGCTATTTGGAGGTTGAGGCAGGAGGATTGTTTGAACCTGGGAGGTCGAGGCTACAGTGAACTGAGATTGCACCACTGCACTCCAGCCTGGGTGACAAAGTGAGACCTTGTCTTGAAAAAAAGAAAATACTAAAAGTAGATAAACATATAATTAATAAGCTAATAGAGTAAATATAATAATAAAAATATTCATTTCAAATGAAAGAATAAGAAGCAAAAGGAAGATAGAAGAGATGGAATGAATGAAAAACAAACAGTAAGATGATAGATTTAAAGCCAAATATATCAATAGTTACAGTAAAAATAGGCAAAACATCTCAATTATGTTTTCAGACTGGATTAGCAGACAACTACAATTATTTGTTGCTTACAAGAGAAACATCATAAATATAAGGAGGTTGAAAGTAAAAGGATGGAAAAATATCTTGTATAAATGAAAACCAAAAGACAGACATTTTAGCTTCATTAATATAAGAAATAATATAGTGTAAAATAAGAACCACCAGAACTAGAGGGATATTTTGTAATGATAGAATTAATCAACCAGGAAGATGTAACTTCTAAGTTAGCATGATTCTAACAACATAGTTTCAAATGCATAAAGCAAAAAAATCTGGAAAATTTCCAAATATTTGAAAGTTAAATCACATAGTTATAAATGACCTGTGGTTTGAGAAGAAATCCACAATGAAAATTGGAAAATATTACTAATTGAATGAAAATAAAAACACAGGATATCAAAATTTGCAGTATGTAGTTAAATTAGTCATTAGGGGAAATGTGTAGCATTAAATATATTATAAAACAGAAAGTACTTGAATTAATAATCTAAGCTTCCACCTTAGGAAACTAGGGGGAAAAAAGAGCAAATTAAAGCAAGTAGAAAGAAAAAAATACCAAAGATAAAAGCAGAAATCAGCCGAGCATGTTGGTACACGCCTATATTCCCAGCTACTCAGGAGGCTAAGGCAGGAGAATCGCTTGAACCCAGGAGGACGATGTTGCAGTGAGCAGAGATCACTCCAGCCTGGGCAACAGAGCAAGACTCTGTCTCAAATAAATTTTTAAAAAGCAGAAATCAATAAAATTGACCACAGATAACAGTAATAAAGGAAACAATAAAGGAAAGCATAATGCATAATAACAAAGTGCAATTTATCCCAGGAATTTAAGTTTGACTCAACATTTGAAATTGAATCAGTGTAATTCATGATATCTATAGACTAAAGGAGAAAATTCATATGATCATCTGAATAAATGCTAAAAGCATGTACCAAATGTAACCTCCTTTTAGGGTAAACACTCTCAGAAAACTAAGGATAAAAGAAAACTTTCTTAATCTGCATTAAAAAATTTTTTTTTTAATTTATTTTTAAACTTTTAAGTTCCGAGGTACATGTGCAGGATGTGCAGGCTTGTTACATAAGTAAATGCATGTCGTGGGGATTTGTTGTACAGATTATTTCATCACCCAGGTATTAAGCCTAGTATCCATTAGTTGTTTTTCCTGATCCTCTCCCAACTCCAACCCTCCACCCTCCAATAGGCCCCAGTGTGTGTTGTTCTCTTCTACGTGTCCATGTGTTCTCATCATTTAGCGCCCACTTACAAGTGAGAACATGCAGTATTTGTTAAACTGCATCTGTAAAATTCCCAGGCCTAAAATCATACTTACTATTGAAAAATTGAAGCTCTGCCCTGCCCGGGGTAGGCTATGGATGGTCCAGTAGACTGGGCCTGTGCTGTGTGGGGAAGGTGTGGGCATCATAGCCTTCCTTTTCTTGGGGCCCCCTGCACTTGGGGACAGAATGTGGCCGATGGGACCCTCTGGACCTCCAGCTGCCTAGTCCCAGATTAGAGGGATGGGCATCAGTGGGGAGGGTCTTAAATTAAGATGATTTGCCTTCCTAGATTGGGAGACACAAAGCATGGATGGATAGAAACCTTTACAAGTATAAGTTCACATATTAACATATCTGCTTGCATGCTCCAGTTATGTAACAGTTATGCCTACTACATTAAATATGAGCCTGGCTGTGACCTCTTGGTTTGATATTTTACGGCTTTTGCTGGATTCATGGAAGGGTGAACCTGGAATTAAACAGGCAGTAAAAAATGTAAAAGCTTTGACAAATCAAGAGGTGAAGAACAGCATTTCTTCTAACAGAACTGTTTTAGGAGGATTTTCTCAAGGAGGAGCTCTGGTCTTTATATACTTCTCTTACCACACAGCAGAAGCCGGCACATGTCACTGCACTCAGTTGCTGGCTTCCACTTTGCGATCCATTTCTACAGGGTCCCATTGCAGCACAAACAAAGATATTTCTATTCTCCACTGCTGTAGAGATTGTGACCCTTTAGTTTCACTCATGTTTGATTTACTTACTGTTGAAAATCTTAAAGCATTGGTAAATCCAGCCAGTGTAAACTTCAAAACCTTCATAGGCATGATGCACAGCTTGTCACCAGGAAATGATGGCTATCAAGCAATTCATTGATAAACTCCTACCTCCTGTTGACTGATTTCACTAAAAAGGCCTGTAGAAATACACCAGCATCACTGTAGTAGAGTATAAACCTTTCCCCCAGCCAGGTCTTGAAACTTCTTATGTTTGCATGTTAAAATGTTTTTCAAATACATGCAAATGGCATGAACTAACCAATTAGGATCTTGTAAGTTTCTATATATTTCTATACACAAATATATGGTAGAATATATCAGCATTAAAATAAATGAAGCTATTTCACTAATTTTAATAATTAATAATAAAAGCTAGCTTCCTTTTCTCAAATGTAATTGTGCAGCATAAAACACTGCAACCAAATTTTTTAATTACATCACTTGAACATTATTAGTATGCAGCTGGGTGTAGTGGCTTACAGCCTGTAATCCCAGTACTTTGGGAGGCCAAGGCGGGCAGATCACTTGAGGTAAGGAGTTCGAGACCTTCCTGGCCAACATGGTGAAAACCCATCTCTACCAAAAAATACAAAAATTAGCTGGGAGTGGTGGTGCGCACCTGTAATCCCAACTACTCAGGAGGCTGAGGCAGGAGAATTGCTTGAACCTGGAAGGCAGAGGTTGCAGTGAGCTGAGATTGCGCCACTGCCCTCCAGCCTGGGTGACAGAGCGAGATTCCATCTCAAAAAAAAAAAAAAAAAATTACTAGTATGCTTAATGAACATTTGTTCAGGTTTAAATGTGCAGTTAAGGCCAGGCATGATGGCTAAAGCCTGTAATTCCAGTGCTTTGAGAGGTGAGAGGATCACTTGAGGTCAGGAGTTTAAGACCAGCCTGGGCAACACAGTATGACCTTGTCTTTACAAAAAGTTAAAAATTTATTAGGGTGTGATGGTGCACGCCTGTAGTCTTGACTACCCAAGAGGCTGAGGCAGAAGAATCACTTGCGCCCAGGAGTCCAGGGCTATAGTGAGCTATGATTGACACTGCCTTTCAACCTGGGCAACAGAGCAAGACCCTATCTCTAAAAAAGATAAAATAAAATAAAATGATTACATGAGCCATTAAGATATAAATGATTTATGCATGCTGTGAGTCTATGGATTTATTCTAAAATTGCTAAAATGTCACCATATAGTGACCATGAAAACCCCTTCAAAAAAACAATGAATCCAGGAGCTGTTTTTTGATAAAATTAACAAAATAGGTAGACTGCTAGCTACACTAATCAAGAATGAAAGAGAGAAGAATCAAATAGACATAATAAAAAATAATAAGGAGATATCACCATTGATCCCACAGAAATACAAACTACTATCAGAGAATACTATAGACACCTCTACACAAATAAACTAGAAAATCTAGAAGAAATTAATAAATTCCTGGAAACATATATCCTCCCTAGACTAATCCAGGAAGAAGTTGAATCGCTAAATAGACCAATAACAAGTTCTGAAATTCAGGCAGTAATTAATAGCCTACCAACCAAAAAAAGCCTAGGACCAGGCGGATTCACAGCCAAATTCTACCAGACGTACAAAGAGGAGCTGGTACCATTTCTTCTGAAACTATCCCAAACAATTGAAAAGGAGGGACTATTCCTTAACTCATTTTATGAGGCCAGCATCATCCTGATACCAAAACCTGGCAGAGACACAATAAAAAAGGAAACTTCAGGCCAGTATCCCTGATGAATATTGATGCGAAAATCCTCAATAAAATACTAGCAAACTGAATCCAGCAGCACATTAAAAAACTTATCCACTGCAAGCAAGTTGGCTTCATCCCTGGGATGCAAGGCTGGGTCAACATATGCAAATCAATAAACATAACCCATCACATAAACAGAACCAATGACAAAAACCACGTGATTATCTCAATAGGTATAGAATAGGCCTTTGAAAAATTCAACATCCCTTCAGGTTAAAAACTCAATAAATTAGGTGCTGATGGAACATGTCTCAAAATAATAAGAATTATGTATGACAAACCCATAGCCAATATTATACTGAATGGGCAAAAGCTGGAAGTGTTCCCTTTGAAAACTGGCACAAGACAAAGATGCTGTCTCTCACCACTCTTATTCAACATAGTATTGGAAGTTCTGGCCAGGGCAGTCAGGCAAGAGAAAGGAATAAAGCGTATTCAAATAGGAAGAGAAGAAGACAAATTGTCGCTGTTTGCAGATGGCATGATTCTATATATGGTAAACCCCATTTTCTCAGCCCAAAAACTTTTTAAGCTGATAAGCAACTTCAGCAAAGTTTCAGGATACAAAATCAATGTGTAAAGATCACAAGCATTTCTATACACCAATAATAGACAAGCAGAGAGCCAAACCATAAATGAACTCCCATTCACAACTGCTGCAAAGGGAATAAAATGCCTAAGAATACAGCTTACAAGCAACATGAAGGACCTCTTCATGGAGAAATACAAACCACTCTTCAAGAAAATAAAAGAAGACACAAACAAATGGAAAAACATTTCATTCTCATAGATAGGAAGAATCAATATCGTGAAAATGGGCATAATGCCCAAAGTAATTTATAGATTTAATGCTATCTCCATCAAGGTACCATTGACTTTCTTCACAGAAATAGGAAAAACTATTTTAAATTTCATGTGGAACCAAAAAAGAGCCCGTATAGCCAAGACAATCTTAAGCAAAAAGAACAAAGCTGGAGGCATCAAGCTATCTGACTTCAAACTATACTACAAAAGCTACAGTAACCAAAACAGCATGATACTGGTACCAAACAGGCATATAGACCAATGGAACAGAGCAGAGAACTCAGAAATAGCACATCTACAACCACCTGATCTTAACAAACCTGAAAAAAACAAGTAATGAGGAAGAGATTCCCTATTGAATAAATGGTGCTGGGAAAACTGGCTAGCCATATACTGATAACTGAAACTGGATCCCTTTCTTACACCTTATACAAAAACCAACTCAAGATGGATTAAAGACTTAAATGTAAAATGCTACATCATAAAAATCCTAGAAGAAAACCTAGTACCATTCAGGACATAGGCATGGGCAAATACTTCATGATGAAAACACCAAAAGCAATTGTAACAAAAGCCAAAATTGACAAATGGGATCTAATTAAACTAAAGTTCTGCACAGCAAAAGAAACTAGCATCAGCATGAACAGGCAACCTACAGAATGAGAGAAAAAAATTGCAATCTACCCATCTGAAAAAGGTCTAATATCCAGAATCTACAAGGATTTTTAAACAAATTTACAAGAAAAAATCCCACAGAAAGTGGGCAAAGGATATGAACACTTCTCAAAAGAAGGCATTTATGTGGCCAATAAACATACAAAAAAAACCTCATCATCACTAATCATTAGAGAAATGCAAATCAAAACTACAATGAGATAGCATCTCATGCCAGTCAGAATGGTGATTATTAAAAAGTCAAGAAACAATAGATGCTGGTGAGGCTATGGAGGAATAGGAATGCTTTCACACTGTTGGTGGAAATGTAAATTAGTTCAACCATTGTGGAAGATATTGTGGTGATTCCTCAAGGGTCTAGAACCAGAAATACCATTTGACCCAGCAATCCCATTACTAGGAATATACCCAAAGGAATATAAATCATTCTACTATTAGGACACATGCATATGTATATTTGTTATAGCACTATTTACAATAGCAAAGACATGGCACCAACCCAAATGCCCATCAATGACAGACTGGATAAAGAAAATGTGGTACATAAACACCATGTAATACTATGCAGCCATAAAAAAGAATGAATTCATATCCTTTGCAGGGACATGGATGAAGCTGGAAGCCATCATCCTCAGCAAACTAACACAGGAAAAGAAAACCAAACACCACCTGTTCTCACTCAAAAGTGGGAGTCGAACAATGAGAACACATAGACACAGGGAGGGGAACATTACACACCAGAGACTGCCGGGGATGGGGGACAAGGGGAGGGAGGGCATTAAGACAAACACATAATGCATGCAGGGCTTAAAACCTAGATGACTGATTGATAGGTGCAGCAAACCACCATAGCATATGTATACCTATGTAAAAAAAACCTGCACATTCTGCACATGTACCACTGCACATGTATCTGCACAAGTAAAATAAAATAAAAAGATTTTTTTTAAATTGCTAAAATATCACCATGTCATCATGCAGTTTCAGAATATATATATATATACATACACACACAATCACACACTATATGTACTATATTACATATAGTGTGTGTATAAATAAATACATATAAATATACATGTTGAGTGTGTGTGTAAATATATATATACACATGCAGCACAAATGTACATGATTATAATATGTAATAAGAATGAGACAGTGTTACTTTATTCCTAATAACAGAGATAATGCTTTTAAATGTCAGTAAAGAGTAATATTGCTCTCTTCAATTCATGGCCCTTTTATTTTGAGTACCAGGCTTTTCTTTTCCCTGATGTTCCTATTTAATATTCTTTTTTCTCTCAAGAAATATTCTTTCTTCCTTTACTATCCATAATGGACTAAATACTATCTCCCTGCTATAGACATGTACTATCAATGCATGCTGTAAGTTGACATCCTGAATTACAGACACATGGCATTTGAAGTGTATTTATACTTTATAAAGAGACTAAATGTTACTCAAAACTTTCTACATTACTTATTTCAAAAAAACTGTACTTTAAGTCCAAATTTAGACCTATTTAGTAATTTTTAATCCATTTAACTAAAATAATTCTGTGGTTTTGTTTTTCTTTAATCAACTGAAAGAATAAATAGGTCATATTCTAGTATGTTCTGAAATATTTAAGACTGATCTCAAAACTAATCTCTAAGATGATTCTCCCTGTGGCATAGAGTTTATGTTTACTTAATTAGTATGTATTTTTGAATCTAACTATTGTAGAAAATGAGCAATCTATTAGAAAATTTGCATTACTTTATTTGCTAATGAACTTACTTTAAAATTTCACTTTTTTGAATGAATGACTTAATTTTTAATTTTTCTTTATTTTTTAAATATTAGAATTGACATTCTAAATGTATTTTTTAAATTTTTAAATTTTTCATTTGTTAAAATCAGCATAAATGACTTAAAAATTATGATTTTGTGCAAACATAAAAGTTTTAGTCATTTGCTTTTAAATAGCCAAATTTTTGAGATTACTAGTAAAAATTATTTGAAAACAAATTTGTAGATAATAAAGAGTAGCTAGAACTGTATTTGTATGGTATAGTTACCTCACAGTTTAATATGCAGCAAAAATGTATGATCGATATTTCTGAACTGTGTTAATTTTTCTGCCATTTTCCAACTGATCAAAATGATTTTAGGAACGTATCCTTGTAAATAGGTACTAATTGATAATGGAAATAATTTCATAATGGACTATAAAAGATATTAATAATGAAGCCATATGTTTATGCTTGGGTTTAAAACTTTTAAACCATTATTTGCTAAGTCATTTTGCTTTCCCTTGAAGAACACAAACTGTTGTTTCAGTTTTTCAGACTAACAAGATCTTATTTATGGCAACAAATATTTCATTAAGATGTTGCGCTATAATATGGGAAAATGTAAATCTTTTTCACAGTTTCTTTCAATGTGAAATAAAATTTAATTCTGACAAAAAAGGAAAAAAGTGAAATGCTTTCCCCCTAAGACTGAGAACAAGGGAAAGATTTTCACTCAATCCACATTGTACTGGAGGCCCAGCAAATACAATAAGGTGAGAGAGGAAAACAATTTACAGATTAGAAAAGAAGAAACAACTGTCTTTATTCACAGGCAACATGATTGTCTACATAGAATATTCCAAAGAATCTACAGAAACAATATCAGAAGTTTAGCAATATCAGAGTATATAAACCAATATGTAGAAATCAAATGTATTTCTATATGCTAGCAATAAGCAATTGTAAATTACAAATTATAATTTAAAAGAATACTACCATTTACAGTGGCACAATAATCATTACATATTTAGAGAAAATCTAAGTAAAAATTTTTATGAAGAAAACCACAGAACATTTATCAAGAAAAATAAGAAGAAATAAATAAATAAATGTAGGGAGACACTTTGTTTATGGAACAGAACACTCAGTATCATTATGGTATCAATTCTCCCCTAATTTATCTGTAAATTTTATACAATTGTAATAAAAATATCAGCAGACTTTAAAAAATAGAAATTGATGTTTTAATAAATAATTCTAAAGCTTATACAGAAAAGCAAAGGATCTAGAGTAACTAAAACAATTTTGGAAAAGAAGACTGAAGTTAAGGAATCATAACATCTAATTTCAACTTACTACAAAGCTGCTGCAATCAGGGCAGTATGCTATTGGTGCAAAGGTAGACATAATGGTCAACTTACTTTTGACAAGGGTGCCAAAACCCATCCAATGGTGAAAGGATGGTCTTTTCTACAAATGGTGCTGGAAAAACTAAGAGAAAAGGCAGCCTGTCTACCTGAGGTAGACTTAGGAAGTTGTTGACTCAACAATCTGAGACTCATCTTCAAGCCTGAGAAGACACATTGGGTGATGGTTTCTAAGTGCCTACTAGTCCCAGGTTATTCTTAGTTATTCTTGCCTCTCTCATAGCTCAGTGTTTGTTACCTAGTATTACGAATGTTTATTGATTAAAGACAAAACAAGATGAAAATATGTTGATTGATACCTAACAGAAAATCAGACCACTGAAAATGAAAACACATCTTTAAGAAGAATCAGTGACAGTGGCAAAGCTCTGGAGAATTCCTAGATTATTTTCTGCAACTCTGACTAATGGAGAATTTAAAAAGGGGAATTGAGAAAAAAAAATCTATCCTCCTAGGTGTAAGGCCGGTTGCCTCACCTGGAACTCGGACACCCCTGCCTGCTCCGGGAGCTCAGACATGCCCACCCACCTCACACAGCACCTAGCTCTCCCTTAAAGAACCCCGCCAAAATGCAAAAGAAGTCTTGTAAATCTACCCAATAGCATTCAAGTCTTAGCTACCCAATAGCAGTCGAGTCTTGTAAATCCACCCAATAGCAGTCGAGTCTTGTAAATCTACCCAATAGTATTCAAACCCTGCCTACCTGCCAATAGCAAGCTTGTCCTGCCCACGCCCTGCTCTCCCACAACCAATCAAACACCTCCACTCCCTATAAAACCCCATGTCTGAGAGGAGTGCGTGCGACTTCTCCAGCCCTTTCTGTCGGACCACAGAACCTTGCCCGGGAGCTGAATAAATTCGCATTGGATCTTCTTGTGCTGGCCTCAGTTTCTTCATTTTAAACTCGGCAAGAACCCTTACACTAGGAAGGAATTATTATTATCTGACTGTGACAACAAATAATGACCAAAGCCAGTTTTAAACCCATTCTAATCAAGCATGACAACTTCATATCAGTAAATACACTCCCTGAAATCAGCCAATTAGCAGCAGTTTTCACTCTGCTCAGTAAACAAGCTTCTGAAAGTTAGCCAGCCATCATTGGTGTTACTTACTTTCACAGTTAAACATTAAAAAACAATAACAACAAAAAACACCCTAAACACTCCAGGTTTTTGTTTGTTTGTTTTGGTTTTTTTGAAACAGAGTCTTGCTCTGTCACCAGGCTGGAGTGCAGTGGTGGGATCTCAGCTCACTGAAACCTCTGCCTCCCAGGTTCAAGTGATTCTCATGCCTCAACCTACCAAGTAGCTGGGGTTACAGGCATGCACCACCATGCCCCACTAATTTTTGTATTTTTTGTAGAGACAGGGTTTCACCATGTTGACCAGGCTGGTTTCAAGCTCCTGGCCTCAAGTGATCTGCCTACCTTGGCCTCCCAAAGTGCTGGAATTACAGGCTTGAGCTGCCATGCTCAGCCAACATTCCTATTTTTGAAAATCCTCCAATCCCTAAACTCTGTATTACAAGACCAACTCTGCATTGCTGAGAAAGAGTGTGCTTTACAGCTACAGCTCCAACTTGCTTACAAAGTGATAAATTTAGCTTTTTTATTTCTGACATTAAGAAGTGGCTTCTTCCTTCAACATAATTACAATATTATATCATTTATCTGGAATTTGTATTATTGATGGTATTTGTTAATTTTTTTTTTCGAGACAGTGTCTCACATTGTCACCCAGGCTGTAGTGCAGTGGAATGATCTTGGCTCACTGCAGTCTCCGTCTCCTGGGTTCAAGCAATTCTCCTGCCTCAGCCTCCCAAGTAGCAGGAACTACAGGCATGTGCCACCACACCCAGCTAATTTTTTTGTATTCTTAGTAGAGACAAGGTTTCACCAAATTGGCCAGGATGATCTCGATCTCCTGATCTTGTGATCCTCCTGCCTTGGCCTCCCAAAGTACTGGGATCACAGGCATGAGCCACTGTGCTCAGCCATAAATTTTCTTTAAAAACGTGATTTTTGTGATTCTTCATTCCAAGTAAATTTTTTAATTTAAAAATAATTGTCTTATTCTACAAGTATTTATTGAGCACATACTATGAGGAAACATGTTAGACATAAACAAAAATGGTCCCTGCTCTCATGAAATTTACAGTCTAGTGGAGAAAGCCAGACATTAATCAAATAAACATACCAAAATATATAATATGTATTACTCTGTCCACCCATGAAAGATTATAAGCTATAGGAACTGAACTGCCTGTCCACCATAAATAACTATTTAAGAATGCACAAAATACATCGAACATTTAGATATGGTGCAACAGGTAGCACAGAACTGTGATCCCCAAAGGAAAGAAAACAAATAAATTCAGTCCTATGATTGTCCCAGTTTACTTCCTGGAGAGAGTTTCCAGGCATCAGTCCAGGGAGGGCAAAAGCAAACAGAGCCCCACTGAGTTGAGGAGATGGAGATTAGTACTCTGGGAGGCAGAGGTGGCTAGAATTTACAGGCAAAGTACAGGAAATAAAGTTGCTGAACAGAGTGAGAATGATGCCTCAGTGACCTGTGGGATATCAGTCTAAGATGCATGTAATTGAAGTCAGAGAAAAAAGAGAGACATAAAATATTTGAAGAAATGATGGCCAAAGGTTTTCTAAATTTGGTAAAAACTATAAGCCCACAGAACCAGGGGACTCAACAAATCTGAAACAGAACAAACTTTGTAAAACTATACCAAAATATATTATGATCAATTGCTCACACACCTTTATAAAGTCTTAAAAACAGCTATTGGGGAAAAGATGCATTATACGCAGATAAGAATTACAGCAGACTTCTTTTCCAAAACTGCATAACCCAGAAGCAATGGAACATCTTTAAAATGCTGAAAGAAAACACTGTCAACCCTAAATGTTCCATGGTGAGCAAGTCTATGCAAACTTATGCCCAAAGCCCAGGAAGCTGAGAGGTGAAAGAAGGAGGCTGACAAATCTGCCTTCTCAGAAAGAAACATTTAAGAGGGGCTTACAAACAGAAGTGATAGCCTTTGGCAGCCATGAGAAGGGATAGTGGATCCTTGCGCCTTTATCCCCTAGGCCCAGGGATTATATACCACAGAGAAGGAATGTGCAACAATTGAAGTCAACCCCTCAGAGAGAGACAAGAGTGAAGGGTAGAAAAAGTAGAAATCTCAGAGGCATTCCCAGAACAGGGGTTAATCAGAAGTCAATATAATAGGTTACCATCCAAGACGGAGTTGCTTTATCATCTACACCTGTGGAGAAAAAGTTAGATGTTAAATCTGAACTCAATTGAACATGGACACAAACAATGGTCACCAAGTCCCAGAACAGGTTGTGTGAGCCCTTGAGGCATTCATCCAGCGCTGTTTCAGATAAATCTCTATTTCAATCTATTCCTATATGTTAGTCATCGAAAAACAATAGACAGTCGCAAAAACAAGTTGACCTTTTTGTGTTCCTTGTGCCCAGTTATGAAGGGACCTCATGACTGGGCCTCATGCCAAACAACTTGTTACAAAAAGAGCTAGGGTCCCAGACCGTGCCAAAGTTTCATGAGACCTCTCCTCATCTTTGCATGGACAAGTGGCCGACTTTGGAGCCCAGGCTGTTACTTCCTAGTCTGGTGACAAATCCTCCATAGTCTGGTGAGTGTAAAAAAAAAAAAAAAAAAAAAAAAAAATATATATATATATATATATATATATATATATATATATATATATATCTTTTACCTTCTCCCCTTCCCAGTGCAATTTGGTTATTATATCAATTTGCTTATTATATCATTTGCTTATTATATCCACATTGTCATTTATGTGGGATAAAGGTTGTTTACCCTTAAAGGTATTGTGTGTGTGTCTTTTCTTCTCCTACCGCATGTTTCATGCACAGAGCAACACCGAATCTACCCAACATTGTTTACCACAGGCTACACTACTATTGTCTCTTATGTGAATTACTGGAATAGTGTCCCAACTGGCCTCCCTGCTTTCATCCTTAGTGACTTCTTATCCATTCTCCAGCTGAAATAAGATTAAAGTTATTACTATGCAAATGGGATTATGCAATTCCCCTGCTTAAGAAAAAAAAAAGGCTGCTGATTTCACTGTGAATAAAATCCAAAGCCGTTGATATGGCCTGTAAGGTTCTGTCTACTTGTTCCACATGGCCTGTAAAGTTCTGTCTACTTGTTCCACCTTTCTTCCACTCCTATCCTTCTAACTCTTGCTGATTCAGCATTTTAAAAATATATAATTTTGTTTGAGACAGGGTTTTACTCTGTCACCCAGGCCGGAATGCAGTGATGAGATCATGGCTCACTACAGCCTCAACCTCCCAAGCTCAAGCAATCCTCCCACCTCAGCCTCTCACGTAGCTGGGACTACAGACACGCACCACCACATCTGGCTAATTTTAAATTTTTTTGTAGAGAGAGAGTCTTGCTATGTTGTCCAGCCTGGTTTTAAACTGCTGTAGGCAAGTGGTTTTCCCACTTCGGCCACTTAAAGTGCTGAGATTACCTGTGTAAGCCACTGCACCCCACAGTCTGATTCAGCTTTTTGCAGCCCCAGAATGTTCACAAAATATATACCCTCAGCCCACAAAAATCCATTCTCTCTCATTTCTACTCCTGTTTCTCACTTCAAGTCTTACCTGTAGGAGGCCTCCTCTGACTATTTTCACCCTTCCAGTCCCAGGTTCCTCTGTGCACACAGATCTGGCACACAGTACTTTTCTATCAGAGCACTCATCAGTGTTTATACCGCTGTGTTTATTTGTGTGAGTATTTGATTATTGTCATTCTCCCTCTTAGAAATTAAGATCCTTGAGATTGACTCAGCGTGGAATATCTGGCACACAGTATGCACTGAGGAAATACTTGTTGGAATAATTAGTGAATTATAGATAAAAACTTACCTTGGAATTAATTATGGATGGTTTCTTACTCAGAAGGATTTCCTGTTCTTCCTGAAAGGGTTATATAAGGCTACTCTACCGTGTGTCTTCAGAATTACAAAACAGAGAGGCAGACTTGAAGTGCTTTGATGGTTCCTGTGAAAAAGAAGGATCAAAGCTCGAGGCTCATCCTTCTCCCATGGAACCCCTTGCGTCCTTGCCCTGCACTGGGACAAAATGATCCACATTTGGAAATCACACAACTTAGCCCATCTACTTAGTATTTCTGCCTACTTCCTCCAAATCTCACTCTCTTGGGATGTGTGTTTGCTGGTACTGATGGGGACAGGCAAAGAACTTGAGCACATCACCCAGCCCTACAGGGATTTCCCATTCCCAAAAGCTCACAGGAAGAGAATGGGAGACAAAGGGCCTGGTGATTAGACTCCCAAGACACTGGTCCGTCTGCTTGTGTCTCTGGTGCAACAGGCCCAGCGAGAGTCTTTAAGGCCAAAACAAGGATTTATTGAGGTGAGTGCTCCATTTTAGTCATGGCAAAGCTACACTGTTTATGCGGGCTCAATTTAAGGTATACAGTGATCGCTTTGTTGTTTAGGGTCTGGGAGTTACAGAGGAAACTGATTTCTTTTACACACTTTAAATGAACTTATTTACAACCAATAAGATCTTACACTATAAATGGTAAAATCTTTTTCCTTGGCAAGCTCCTCAAACAGCAATCTCAACAGTAGCAGTTAATGTATTTTTCAAAAGGCACTCTTCCAATCAATTAACTTACTATGCTTGACTATTCAGCCTGTTAATCCAAATTTAAGCATTACCTCAAAGCTGGTTTACCATTGTGAAGTCCACTAAAATACTCCATTGAAACAACTCACTCAGGGGAAAAACACAAAGTGGCAAGCTGGGGACACAGTGGCTCTTTAAGAGGGATTTTAAAGTTTATGTCCCTGCCTTCTACCTGGCAGCTGTATTATCTCCAGTGGTAAAGGCTCCTTCTGCTTAAACGAAGCCATGTCTCTAATCTCTTTTTGTTCAGGCTCCATTTGCTAACCTATCTTTCAGGGTTTTATTCTGTGTGTCTAAGGTTTTCCCACACTCAAGACTCTGGTATACATGATCTGGCTTATGTTCAAAGACATCTAAGGGATGAGGCTAGAATTCCAAGTGAGGTTCAAATTTGCATTAACACCAGTGGCACAAGTACACAACTTGAGGCTGCCAAGAGTGGCTCTTTAAAATGTCTTAGAGCTGTTGAGTAACACTAAACTCCTTATTTTATAAATGAGTCAAGTGAGACACAGATAAATTTAGTTTCTTCTCAGTATGTGACTTATATTTCAAGATGCAGTTCAGCCATCCACTCAGAAGTCTTCCCTGACCATTCTCCACTGTCATCAACACCAGATATTTACTGAGTATCTGTTACATGCCAGTCCCTGTTCTAGGTACTTGGGATTCACCAGTACACAATGGAGACAAAAATCCCTGCCCTGGAGCAGCTTACATTCTAGCACGGGAAACAGGTTACAAACAGTGAGTGTAATACATGTTGAGGGCAGCAAATTCTGGAGAACAAACAGGGTCATGGGGATCAGGAGTAGGCAATCCCTGAGTGGGAGCTGTTTGAGTTTGTGATTTTTAAATAGTTGAGTAGACCTCATTGAGAAGGTGACAGTTGGCACAAACTTAAAGGAGGTGAGGAAGTTACCCATGAAAGTATCTGGGGAAGAGTATGCCAGGTAGGGGGACCACACATGCAAATGCTCTTGGGCAGAACCATGCATGCCTGTGGTGAGCTCAAGAAACA
Organism: Aotus nancymaae; assembly: GCF_030222135.1. NCBI lineage: Eukaryota > Metazoa > Chordata > Mammalia > Primates > Aotidae > Aotus > Aotus nancymaae. The sequence goes on along the minus strand of NW_026988570.1, from coordinate 2,134,448 downwards.
GTGAGCAAGCCAAAGGGGGCCTCAGAGGTGGAGGGGAACTGGTCATGCCAAGCACTCAGGACCACCATAGGGGCTTTGGCCACTGCAGAGCTCTAGCAGAAGAGTGTGTCAAAGTCAAAACATAGAGACAACCCTCTGAAATTAACACATTTTATTTGGAAAGAAAGAATTGCAACTTGGGACATACATGCAGACTGGATGGTTTTCAGTATGTCTGCAGAACAAAGACACTTAGAGGTTTTATTTTTAAAAGAGAAACATTATGTTTTGTTCTCAGAAAGTTCATTGGCACTAGTAAGGTTTTGACAAGCTAACAAGTTTTGATTGATAAGTGACAGCAATGGGTCAAACTATTCTTAGAGTTTCAGGAGATTGTTTTAGTAGCTATGGATATGACTGGTTTCAAATTATAGCAGGTAGCATCAGCAGCCAGGCTTTCAGAGAATTATATTCTTGGAGCAATGTTTCATGTCCTGAGTGCTTTTCCTTTGCCCTCTCAAATCTGTTTTAGTTGGGTATAACAAGAATGACCCAAATGGTATGATCGACTTTCACAAGTGACATGATTAAACATTTTCTGATTTCAAAGGTTTGGCTGCTGTGTTGAGAAGAGAATGTGATGGACATATATAGAAACCTGGAAACCTGATAGGGCTAATACAATAACTCAGAGGAGAGGTGATGGCAGCTTGGACCTGTTGGTAGCAACAGAGTGGTAAGAGGCGATTTCATTCTGGCTATGTTTTAAAAATAGAACTGACAGGATTAACTGAGAGATTGGATGGATTTTAAGTGAAAGAATGTCTCTGAGGGTTTTGTTTTATTTTCCCAAACTACAATGATGAGGATTTTTTTTAAGTCCAAGCAACATACTTACACACATATTCCAACTCATCACATTGTGTCACAATTTTTTTTTCTACCTCTTTTTACTTTGTGCTGAGGGCAGACCTTGTGCTGTACATTCCCAATGCCTACTGGAGCATTCAATAAATATTTGTTGAGTAAATGAACATTAAATGTGGCAGATGTGAATTCACATTGGACCCAACACTGTCCTTATCCTCTCCCTCCTAAGATACCTTTTACCTCAAGTGTGAAAGTCCATTTGCTGATCTCTGCAGAGAGCCTTAGTCAGGTCCCCAATCTAAGAGTTCAGGCTCCACTTGCTAACCTTTCTTTCAGGGCTTTATTCATTTTATATTACTGTGCATGACATTGTGATTATATATATTTGGTCTTCATTCCTGTTTCCTGGCATACAGCTCCTAAAATCCTTGGAATCTCCAGAGTGATTGATAAGAATGCATTTTGTATGCTAATGAGATAACTGGAGGCCCCTAGGATGGGGACTACCAACAGGAAAGACCAGGGCATGATTAGACTTTCAGCCCTACTCCCCAGCTTCCAGGAAGGAGAAAGGGCCTGAAGGTTAATTTGATCACCAATGGCCAATGATGTAATCAGCCATGCCTATGTAATGAAGATTCCTTAAAAACCCAAAAGGATTGGGTTTGAATGAGCTTCTGGATAGCTAAACATGTGGAAGTTCCTGGAGGGTGGTGGTCCTGAACTGCATATGAAAGTTCCATGCCCTTTTCTATATGCCTTACATTATCCATCTCTTCCGCCTGGCTGTTTAACTATATCCTTTGTAATATCTGTAAGGCAGGTTGCCTCGCTGGGAGCCAAATGGGCACACCTCTCCACGCCTGAAAACTACGTCACCATTCTGAGTGCATTACTCAGCATCTGGCCTCTCCACGCAGGCTCCCCACACCCACTTCCGGATTCCAATCTCAGTGCCGTACTCATCAGCAAACTATGCACTCGGCCCCACCGAAATTTTGAAAAATCCCGCCAAAGACCTGCCCTATGGCAGCTTGCCCCATACGTCCTCAACCGGCCCACTTGCCAGTAGCCCAGCTTGGCTGCCAATGGCAGCTCGCCTTGTCCGTGCCCAGTCCCTTCATAACCAATGAGAATACCTCTGCTTTGTTTCCCCCGCAGCTGATCAACTACCTCCACTCCCTATAAAACCCCATGCCCCAAGAAGAGAAGCGCGACTTCTTTGGCCTCTTTCCAGGACCATAGAACCTCGCCCAGGAGCTGAATAAATTGGCTTTTAATTTCCTTACTCTGGTCTCCGTTTCCTCATTTAACTTGGCAATAAACCTTACAATATCCTTTATAATAAGTAGGTAAAAGTAAGTAAAGCATTTCTCTGAGTTCTGTGAGCCTCTCTAGAAAATTAATCAAAGCTAAGGAGGGGTTTGTGGGAATTCCTGATTTGTAGCCGGTTCTTCAGAAGTATGGGTGACAACCTATTTGTGATTGACACTGGAAGTAGGAGGAAGTCTTGTGGGACTGAGCCCTAAACCTGTGGGACCTGATTCTATATCTAGGTAAGTAAGTGTCAAAATTTAATTGAATTAGAGGACACCCAGCTATTGTCTGCTGCAGAATTGATTGGTGTATAGGAAAAAGGTCTCCCTGATCCTAATTCTGGTGTCAGAGTATTGAATGTATTGTTTGGTGACCAGAGGTGGTCTGTATTGAGAGTTAAAGTGGGAAAAATGTCAGTTTTTTACCATATCTTTTACCGTGCAACAGATCACCATAATCGTAGCCACTTAAAACAATACACATTTATTATCTCATATTTTCCATGGGTCAGGAATCCAAGCACAATTAAGTTGGGTCCTCTGTTATAATCTCACAAGACTGCAATCAAGGAGCAAGGCTGTGTTTTCATCTGGAGGCTCAAATGGGAAATAATATGCTTCCAAGCTCATTCAGATTGTGGGCAGAGTTCATTTCCTTGTGGTTTTGGGACTAAGGGTTTCAGATTTTTGCTGGTTGTTGGCTGGAGGTCTTTCCTAGAGGCCACTGCAGTTCTTTGTTCTGTGAGCTTCTCCAGCATGTCCACTTCATCAAGCTACAGGAGAGTCTTTAACTTGCTAAGAAATTTTATATACACAGTGATATGGTTTGGCTGTGTCCCCACCCAAATCTTGAATTGTAGCTCCCAAAATTCCCACGTCATGGAAGGGACCCAGAGGGAGGTAATTGAATCATGAATGTGGGTCTTTCCCATGTTGTTCTTGCGATAGTGAATATGTCTCACGAGATCTGATGGTCTATTAAAGGGGAGTTTCCCTACACAGGCTCTCTTGCCTGCTACCATGTGAGATGTGCCTTTGCTCCTCCTTTGATTTCTGCCATGATTGTGAGGCCTCCCTAGTTACATGGAACTGTGAGTCAACTAAACTTCCTTTCTTTGTAAATTACCCAGTCTCGGGTTTGTCTTTATTAGCAATGTGAGAACAGATTAATATACATAGTAATCACAGGAGTGACATCATCATCACTTTTGCTTTATTATATTAGTTAGAAGCAAGTCACAGGTCCCACTCACCCTCAAGGGGAGGGGATTACTCAAAGGCCTGAACACCAGGAGGTGGAAGTCATGGTCGGGGGGTGGGGTGTCAAAATTACTTTCATCATTAGAAGTGTGTTTGTTTGTTTCCTATCCCAACAATTTTGACCCTATGTTAGTTCCGGGATGGCATGGTGCCTAGACCTGTGCTGTCCAATAAGGTAACCACTGGTCCCAGGCATGGCTAGTGTGTCTGAAGAACTGAGTTTTTAATTTTTAAAAAATTTTAATGAATTTAAATTTAATCTAAAAACTGGTACTCCATTCGGTTATTGGAAAATTATTTGTGTGTTTAGAACAGCTTGTATATGAATCTACTTTTTCAGCTGTACATTTTATGAAATCTAGACACTGACAAGTATCTCCATTGAAAATTTGTTCAAATTGAGATGTGCTTGCTGTTAACTGTAAAATATACACCAGATTTCAAAGACTTGGCATGAAAAAAAAAAAGCTTCTCCTTAATAATTTAAAAAAGAGTTACATGTGGAAATAACATCCTGTATATATTGGGATAAGTAAATATATTATTAAAAACAATTTCATGCTTTTGTTTTTATTTTTTAAAAAAACAGGTTACCAGAAAATTTAAAGTTAGACAAATGGCTCGCATTCTATTGCTGAAAGAAAATACAAAGCGGTGAAGAGCTTAGAGTTGGGTCAGCAAGACACGCCCCCAGTGTTAGCTAAAGATGTAAGGCATCAACGAGAAATGTTGGGGGGCTCAGGAGAGGGGAAGGTGGGGTCATCCATGGTCTGAGAAAGTCTTCAGTTGAAGGCGAGACAGACGGGACCATTAACGAGTTTCGGGAGAACCAACGTCTCGCTGGCTGCGCTGGGAATGCCCCACCACCTTGGCCTCATTTTCGCTCCGCGCCCCGCCCTTGAACGCGCGGCGCCTTTTGACCCCGCCGCCGCGCCGTAGACCGCGCTGAACGCCGGTGGCTGCCATGGCGGATGTGTCCGAAAGGACGCTGCAGTTGTCAGTGCTAGTAGCCTTCGCCTCTGGAATACTCCTGGGCTGGCAAGCGAACCGACTGCGGAGGCGCTACTTGGACTGGAGGAAACGGAGGCTGCAGGACAAGCTGGCGGCGACGCAGAAGAAGCTGGACCTGGCCTGAGATTCCGCGCCTTCCGCCTCATTCGATCCCTCGCTTGGCCACCTTGCCATGTCCGCGCGGGAGCTCCGAGCCGGCGGCGGCCAGAGCCAGGCTTGCCACGCAGTCCCCGCCTGCCGTGGCGGGCTCTTCCCGGAGTGTTGGTGAGCAGTACACATAGTGACACTGCAAAGGGAGACTTTGGGGTCGGACAAATACCTTAGTATCAACTCTGGTCAGGTCGCAGAAGATGACTTGTTCTCACAGACACCAGAAGGTGGAAGTTTTGTCTTCCCTCATAACTTGTTCATTGGTGTCTTAGTTTAGTTCACTGGGTGTTTAATGAGAATGTCTCACCAACGTGTTATGTCGCTCACCCTGACGTTAAACATCAGTATGGAAAATACTGGAAAGAACAAAAGAAAAAAGAAGGAACCAGGGAGATGATCTTGCCACCCCTAGTTCTTTTCAGTAACATCCTTGGTAGCGCATCTTCGCTTTGGCGATTGTAAACTCCAAACTGAATTCTTAGGTTTTTGGCAGCCTTGTAAACTGGAAAGAGCAGTGGCCTGGAAGTCAGGAACCTTGCATCCAGTCTTAGCATTTTCAGAAGAGCTGTGCATCATAAGTTTTCAGGACCTCAGTTTTCTTGTCTTTAACACCAGATCTTATGGTTCATGGTTTAATACCACAGTACAATTTGAAGTTACAGATCGTATATTTCTATTTTTTTTCTCTTTTCTGTTTCCAACAGTTTGATGAAAGTGGATATAGACTACTGGAAAGAAATGACTTCTTCTTGCACTTTATGAATCAGTTTTATTTTTGAAAAAAAAAATTAAACATCTTTGAAGCTTTTTTTTTTTTTTAATAAGGGGAAGTATGTTTTCATGGAATTTACTGCATCAAGAGACCTGCGTTTTCAAAACTGACTTACTAGTGTTTTTGAGCAGATGTATTATGTAACTTGTGCCCCTTCTTTGGTACAGGCACAAAGCAGACTCAGCTATGGGATCATTAAGGGTTCTTTAACTGAACTCGTTGAAAAGTAAAGGGATGTGTAAACGTAACTGAGGTAAGGGTGCTGTCTGTAAGACCTTTGAACTTCCAAGAGTAACAGTGTAGTCTCTGGCCCTGCTCAGGCCTGTAATCCCAGCACTTTGGGAGGTTGATGTGGGAAGATCACTTGAGCCCAGGATTTGGCAACATAGAGAGACTTAGTCTCTGCAAATAACTTACAAAGTAGCTGGCTGTGGTGGTGCACACCTGTGGGCCCAGCTAATTTGTAATCCACAGGCTGAGGTAGGAGGATCGCCTGAGTCTAGGAGGTCAAGGTTGCAGTGAGCCGTGATCTCACCACTACACTCCAGCCTGGGTGATGGAGTGAGACCCTGTCTTAACCCAAAACAAAACAGTGTATTCCAAGTACAGGGTATAAGTTTGTTTTTTTGTTGTTGTTGTTTGTTTTGTTTTGTTTTTGAGACAGTGTTTTGCTCCTGTTGCCCAGGCTGGAGTGCTGTGGCTCAATCTCAGTTCACTGCAACCTCTGCCTCCTGGGTTCAAGTGATTCTTCTGCCTCCGCATCCCAAGTAGCTGGGACTACAGGCATGTGCCACCATGCCCAGCTAATTTTTGTATTTTTAGTCGAAAACGGGGTTTTTCCATGTTGGTCAGGCTGGTCTTGAACACCTGACCTTAGGTGATCCATACCCTCGGCCTCTTGAAGTGCTGGGATTACAGGCATGAGCCACCATGCCTGGTCAGTGTATAAGTTTTTATTGGCAAAATTCTCTTTTATATGTCATTATGGGATACACATGTGAAGGAGAAACCCTCCTGAACAGAGCTTAGTGATAAATCCTACCTATATATAAAAATCAAGAGTGAGTGCCTGGTTCTTTTGATTTGCAGGGAGTGTTTCTAGAACACCACCCTTGCTCATTCCTACAAAGATTAAAATTTTGTGTCTCAACTCCATGTTAACATAGGAAAGTTGTTTCCACATGAAGCACCTCCCTATTTTACTGGGGCTATTATGCCTTATTCCAACTTTGTTTTCATTCTGTGAATGTAGTAGTCAAGGACTGAAATGTTGGTTCTTAGAGCTCAGTCCTGTCTGCGCTGCAGTTTGCTGAAGCTTCCTAGTGACCGCCCCTCATTGAGGCTCCAAGAGTTGAGACTCTTTGAGACAAGGTAGGTTCCTTGAGGGACATCTTACCCCCAAATAAGCATGTGGGTTGTGATTGGCCTAATTCTGCTTGTTTGGCCCCATTCTTGTGCGATGTTCCTTGTGTACCTGGTCCTTCCAATGTTCATTCTTTCTCATTACTTATGCGCACTACCCTGACACAGTCATGCCCCTCTCCTGTCTCTCCTCTAGGTATACCTGCTTCTGGGCATGTGCTACTTCTGACTCCTGTCTATATTATTACGAGATCTCTAGCCACTCTGTGCCACTCCTAATTTTCTAGTTTTCTGCTTATTACCTTTTTACACTGTGACTGTACTCCCCAGTTCTGTAGTGGGCAGTTACCTTTAACGTTACCTCTGTACCTTTTCTACCTTTGCTCTACTTAAACGTGGTAGCTCCCACCCCCCACTCCCCGCCAAAAAAAAAATACTGTGGAGACAGTACTTCTATTTTAGCCACAACTGGAAATGGAAAGGTGGGAGCCAGGAGTCAGTGCCAGTCATAACTTGAAAATGACACACTGTTGACTACATATTCCCTCACCTCCATTTGGCACTGTCATTTACTCATGACATCTACCTGTCTTGGTCCACTTTTACTTCCCTACCCTGCCTCCTTTTCTCCCCCCAGATGGGGTTCCCAGACCACCTGCTCTATCCCACATTGCTTCAGCCATTCTCTGGACCTTGTCATCAACAGGCTTGAACTATGTTACGTTGTACTTGGTCTGTTTAGTCTCAGGAGGTACACCCACCTCATTAGGACAGCTGACATTCTCTACATCTCCTATAGAACTGCCCACTCTGGAGACTATTAGTTGTGTTACTCTTCCAGTTAACCTCATAAGGCATCCTGGATGCTCCCTGGTCAGATTAGACTCCATCCCTGCTTGCACATTACCTTCACCACTGAACTTTAAAGAAAGACTTCACCTTTCTCACTTGGCTCACTACAAATGGGTTCTACTGTGACTGTAATGTGTCTCATTTTTTAGCACCTGAGTTCCTTAAACTCCCAGTTTACTTGATAACTTTCATTCCTAGTAGATCAACCATATGAGAAGTTAAAGGCCATTAGCTGGGAATTCCTTGGTCTTTCTTAATACTTTTGTCTAGAGCAGTAGTTTTCAACAGGGCTGCCCATTACAATCATCTGGAGAGTTTTAAAAATACTAATTCTTGCATGCCACTCTTCAGACATTTTGATTCATTTCATTTGTAATATGGACTGGGTATTAGAATTTTTAAAGCTCTCCAGGTGATTGTGATGCTCAGCTGAGGTTGAAAACTGTTTCTGAAGCTCTGTCTCATTAGGTTTCCTTTACCAGGAGAGAAGACACTCAGGCCCCTTCCAAGGCTGTCTCTTTGGCTTCTGCAGAATTCTGCATCTCCCTCAGGACCTTCCTTGTTCTTCAGTACATCATCTCTTTCTGGCATCTGCAGTCTCACCCTGCTTTCTATTTATAAATGCACATTTTCTTTTTTTTTTTTTTTTTTTTCTTGAGACGGAGTCTCACTGTGTCCCCTAGGCTGGAGTGCAGTGGTGTAATGTCAGTTCACTACAACCTCTGCCTCTTAGGTTCAAGCGATTCTTGTGCCTCAGCCTCCCCAAGTAGCTGGGATTACAGGTGCCTGCCACCATGCCTAGGTAACAAATGCACAGATTTGACTTAAAATTTCTTTTAGTTGATGCTGTCATTGGCCAATTAGAAGTGGTTCACTGTCACATTCTTTCCAAATATTTTGCCCATTGGCCTGTTGTGATCTGCCCTCTGCACCTTCCAGAAACATTGATATCTATGGCTCTGAATTCTCACATTTTACCTCAAGAGTATATGATGAGGCCACTTTCTCCCTTGAAATTCTTCCTTTGCTTCTGTAATACAAAAGTTTATCAAGTTTCCAAACTGCTACTATTGCTGCCTTTCTCAAGTTCCTCAAACTTTCGTCCTTGGTTCTCTGCTCTGTCCTCTCCTGTGACTCCCCTAGCCATTCTCTTGGCTTAACTAGCACATCCAAGCCGACCCCCCTCCATCTGATCCTTTTCTTCAATTCCAGCTTTACTCTTTCAGCTGTCTAGTAGACATACTCAATGCATGACCTTACTTTAGAACTCAGTGTATTTAATCATAAACTGTTCATTTGGCAGGGAATTCTGTACACCAGGTAGCATTTCTGTGGTAAGTGGTTGATACGATTTTCATGTTTCTAGTCTATTACTGTAGCTTGGAAGCTCTTTGAGAGCAGTGTTAAACATCTTGTACCAGAGGCCCAAACAGTGCCTTGCACTAAGGTGCTCATATATATTTGTCATTTTTATTTGAGGTAGATTCTTTTCTTTCTTTCTTTTTTTTTTTTTAGACAGAGTGTCACTCTGTTGCCCAGGCTGGAGTGCAGTGGCGCAATCTCAGCTTACTGCAACCTCCGCCTCCCAGGTTCAAGTGATTCTCTTGCCTCAGCCTCTTGAGTAGCTGGGTTACACGCACATTCCACCATGCCTGGTACCTGGCTATCTCTGTATTTTTAATAGAGATGAGGTTTCACCATGTTGGTCAGGCTGTTCTTGAACTCCTGACCTCAGGTGATCTACCCCCCTCAGCTTCCCAAAGTGCTGGGATTACAGGTGTGAGCCACTGGGCCTGGCCTGGATTTTCTTTAAAGTGCCTGAAACTGCAAACATTCTCTCTTCTCTTTACTATAATCTTTTTGTTGATTCCGAGTCATCTTGTTCCACTGCTTCTGTTTACATTATGAGTCTCTTGGAAGCTGTTAAATTCTTTTTCAGTATCTCCTGTGAGGAAGCAATACAAAATTGTTATTCATTTTAACACACTGATAGAAATCATGATGAGTTTTATGAAATAGCTTGTTCTCACGAGAAACATTGGCCATGGTTTGCTTTAGTTTCTTTTGGCTACCTTACTGTAGACCTCTCTTGTTTTAGGTTATGTTTGTTTTTATAATGGCATCAAGGTATAACTACGGAGGAACAATGACTAGTATTAATGTGACTGTCCTGAAATTACAGTCATTAGTGAAAAATCATTAGCTAAGTAATCACATCCTTTATAGCACAGTGGATACCTAAGTGGCACTTCTCAAACCTGAATGTGCACATGAAACACTGGGATATCGTTAAAATACAGATTCTGATTCTCTAGGACTGTGGTAGGGCCTGAGAATGTGCATTTCTAACAAGCTCCCAGGGGATGTTGATGCTGATCCAGGAATTGCAAGTAATGAATACTTGTAACTGGAACAGTATGGTGCAAAAATGTATAAAGTCAAACATTTTCACACCTGAGGTGAATGAGTAATACACTCTTTTTTACCCTTCCTCATATTTCACCTATTCACACATATTTAGGGGGGTTTATTAGTTTATTTTTACCAACATACAATTAAACTGTATCCATGATGTTGTAACTTTTCCATTTAAAATATGGAAATCCCTATAAATAAGTAGATACAGAATGATTTTTTTCTAATTTATAGACTGAAAATGAGAATTTCATAATAGCTGTTTTTAGAGTAACTTGCTTTGTTTTGATCATCTCTTATCACCTGTAATCACTGATTTAATAATCCACTTAAAAATATTTTATAGCATTTATTTTGTCATTTGTTATAAACATTTTTAATGGAAATCCTGTGTTTGGCTATTTAAGTGAACATTAATTGTCATGAGCCATTATAGGGAAATTAATTTAAAATAAGACATGAATTATAACAAAACAGACAATAGCAAATCTTGCCAAGGATATAAGGAACAAAAACTCATACACTGCTGATAGGGTATAAATTAGTACAACCATTTTGGGAAACCAGGCGATATCTACTAAAACTGACATATAACATGCCCTGTGACTCAGCAGTGGTATACATATGTTTGCCAGATTTGCACCAGGATGTTCTTAGCAGCACTCTACTAACCCTAAGCTAGAAACTGCCCACTTACCCAGCAACAGTAGAATCAATGAATATGTTAGGATATATCATATGTGAAATAGCCATTAGAGTGAACAGACTACAGCCACGCAATATAGATGCATCTCACAAATGTGATGTTTAAAGGACAGGAGGAGCCAGCGCACACCACATAATTTCATTATATAGTACAAAAAAAGGCAGTATAAGTTTGTGCTCTTAGGATATTGTCTACCTTTGGTATGTGGTGGGGAAGTGAGAGGGTTGGGAGTTTGGGGGTTGGGGGGTGGGGGTAGGCAGACTAGAAACATAGGATGACTATTAGTGGGCAGATAATATTCTGTTTCATAATCTGGGTGTTGTTATGGGGTGGAGGGTTTTCAGAGCTGCACAATTAAAGTCTGTAGATTTTGTATATATTATACTTGAAAAAAGTACATAAATGATGGTTCAGCCTGGCCTGTGGTCGTACTGAAGAACATTCATTTATATTAATGGGGTCCATCATTTGGAAGGTGAGCTCCAATCATTATCATTCATTCAAGTCCTATTTTGGTATAGTAATTTGGGAATTAGATTCATGGGATGCAATCCCACATGGGGAAACATGACAACTTTCCTGAGAGTTGATGTAAACTGGGAATGAGAACTAATAATTTGCTCATAGATTTGTTGTAGAACAGATAGAATTACTATCCTTACAGAATTCAGAATGGACAACGTGCAATATTAGAATGCAATGAAACTTCAGTAGACTAAATGGCAAATAATTAAAAGCTGCCTTTTGAACTGAGAGTATGCAACAGAACCATGTATCCCATAGGAAAGCTATCCTTGCAGTTAATGTAAGAGTTTAAGATGCTCGAATTGTATCTTAAGATAAGCTTACAAAATTGGTATCAGAAAGCAAATGCCATAAAACAGTACCCCAGCAAGAAGGTGGTGGTATTACTGATGTATTGTGGGGAATGTAGTTTCAGATGCCGGGGGACGTTCCCCTATCCTTAGGAATTGGCGAGGAAAAATGACTCGCCCGGCCGTGACCTGCGTGGTGACGTGAATGACCACCACAAGAAACCATTTTGACACTTCCCTGGACCTGCCCGGGCGGGGCGGGGCTGGGAGGCGGGCGCACGGCGATGGCGTCACCTTCCGGCGCCGCCGCTTGGTTTCCCTGGCAACTGGCGCGGTGCGGTCGGGGCAAGGGAGATGCTAGCGAGGCGGCAGCGCGATCCCCTCCAGGCCCTGAGGCGCCGCAATCAGGAGCTGAAGCAACAGGTAGGGTCAGGCTGTGTAGAGGGGCCTGGGGCGGACGATAGGAGGACGCAGCTGCGCGCATTACGGCTTCCTCACCGTGCCCCACCTAATCCTGGGAGCTTGGCCCCAACCCACTTACCTTCCCAGGTTGTAACGCTTCCTTACCCCTTAGCATTCCAGCACCAAACCCGGCTTCAAACCCCTCCTGCTCCCAATTCAACCCTCAGCCAACGGCGAAACCTCCCAAAATTCGTGACTATCAACTAAGCGCCCCTTCCTCCAATCGTCACTCCCACCGGACACCTCAGCATCCTACCCGAACAACTGACTAACTCACCTCATCTCCCAATCTAAACTTGTATCAGTAACCATTTCCAACCCAACTCTGAGGCCCGTTCCTCTTCTCCACTTTCCAAGCCCATTTCCTTTGAGCCTTCTTTCAGTGGAGTTTATTATTGCCTCCATGAACTCAAGCGAAATAGGTGTCAAGGAATAGTCTTAATATGCAAGAACATTAAGATCTGACAAATGAGCAGAGGAGGTGAATGAGAGAGGAAATACAAGTAACTCAAACAAATGAGGAATGTTAACTTCAAAGTAATTGCAAAGGACATAAGGTATCACAAAAAGTTTTAAAAATCACAACAGTCAATCTTGAGGAAGTTGTGATGAAGCAGGCATACTCACTGCTCCCGTGTATAAGGTGCCTGTACAGCCTTTGAGGAAAGCAGCTTAACAAGGTGTAGCATACATGTATGCACTTAGGCTCAAAAATTACATTTCCAGGGATCTGCTATATATAATAATTAGAAAGTAGAACAGAGATTGATGTATAAAAGTATTCACATTGTTACTTATAATTTGGATAAAATTTAAATGATCAGTAATAGGGAAATGGAGAAATAATTTATGATGATATAATACTGTGATTACAATTTTGTTAAAGGGTTTTTTAATGTGTTAAATATTTGTGATAAAATGTCAAATTAGAAAAAGAATACAAATGGAATGTACAGTATTTCAATAACTTTTTTCTCTATATAATATACACAGAACAACGTAAAAGGAAATATGCTGATATGGTATTTCTTTGTGACAGGATGCTGATGATTATTATGATTTTCTTTATTCTTTGTTATATTTATAAAATTTTTAGGCTAGATATGGTGGCTTATGCCGGTAGTACCAGCTACTTGGGAGGCTGAGACAGGAGGATCACCTCAGCCCAGGAGTTCGAGACTATCCTGGGCAACATAGTAAGACTCTCAAAAAAAAAAAAAATAACTTTTTTAAAATACACAGAATATTTATTGAAAATAAGAAAAAAGTAAATAGCAACCGGTGGGTTTATTTTCTGACATTTTAATTTTACTTTATTAATTTTAATTTTTTTCATGTGATTTTATTACCAAGTAGTTTTTCACTGAGTAAAATTATTTTATAATCTTGGGCCAGTAAGAGATTCACTGATGCTCATATTTTGTCCATTTTTGTTCTCTTGTTTAAAAAGTAAAAAGGATTTGGGAGGTAAATATTTAGGTGACTGTATTGGAATCAGAGTGGTAAAACAAAAGCTAAATACTCTTCTGGTAGAAATATAAAATAAAACTTGATGGGGCATTGACTTATGCTGAACTTTGGTGGACTCTTAATATGGTTCTGTGTCTTATTTTATTTTTAAATTTCAACTTTTATTTTAGAGTCGGGTTATATGTGGAGGTCTGTCACATGGAAACACTGCGTGATGCTGAGGTTTAGGGTACAGATGAGCCTGTCACACAATCAGTGAGCATAGCACCCAATAGGCAGTCTTCCAGCCTTCATTCCTCTTCCTTCCACCCCACTCCAGTGGTTCCCAGGGTGCATTGCTCCCATCTTTATGTCCATGTGTACTCGATGTTCAACTCCCATTTACAAGTGAGAACATGTGGCATTTGGTTTTCTGTTCCTATGTTAATTCACTTGGGACAGTGGCCTCCAGCTTCATCCATGTTACTGTAAAGGACATTATTTCATTCTTTTTTTTTATGGCTGCATAGTATTCCATGGTGTATATGTACCACATTTTCTTTATCCAGTCCACCATTGGTGGGTATCTAGGTTGATTCCATGTCTTTGCTATTGTGAGTAGTGCTGCAGGGAACATACACATGCATATGACATTTTGGTGGAATTATTTATTTTTCTTTGAGGGTATACCCAGGAATGGGATTGTTGGGTCAAATGGTCGTCCTATTTTACGTTCTTTGGGAAATCTCCAAACTGCTTTCCATAGTGGCTGAACTAATTTTCATTCCCACTGATAGTGTATACGTGTCCTCTCTTCTTGTCAGCCTCACCAGAATCTGTCATTTCTTGATTTTTTTAATAATAGCCATTTTGACCAGTGTGAGATGGTATTTCATTGAAGTTTTAATTTGCATTTCTCTGATGATCAGTCATGATGAACTAATTTTAAATTTAGTACGACATGAGGAGAACCAGGAAAAGTTTTAGAAGGAAACCATAAAAATGATTATTAAAACAAACTATTACAAAGATTATTCTCCCTGGAGAAATGTTGGCTCTGGAGCCTTTTGATACCTTGATTGTCTAGAAAGTGTATTTTTATAGTATTAGCTAATTCTTCCCTGTCTTCACAGAGGACACCTGAAGCAGAAAATGGAACAGATTACTTGTAGGACAAGTAATCAACAGACCCTCTGGGTCATGCCTGTGGTGACTGGCTCTGTCACTAGGTGTGTGAATTTTGTAAATAACACTTGGATACCAAATTGCAAGAGTAGAGAAGAAACTAGTGGAATTTTCTCTTTTTTTCATCCACTTTATCTTCTCTATGTAATCTATAGAAAACAGACCAAAGAAGTAAGTGCTTTTTTGGTGAGTATATTGACAAAGTTACATGTAGTGTTAGTAAACTTAAACTCTTAAGTCAAGACAAACAAAATCATAGTACATTCAATACAATAGATACCACTCGGTAATAAAAAGGAATGAACTAATGGCACACACAGCAATATGGAAGTATCTCAAAAACATGCTTTCTGGAAAGGTTACACAAGAGTGCTTACTATGTGAGTTCATTTATATAAAATTTCAAGAGCAGGCAAAACTAATTTACATTGGAAAATATATCAAAACAGGTTTGTCTCTGGAGGAATGGGGTGGGGATTTACTGGCAAGGGCATGAGGGAACTTACTATGGTTACACAGATGTATGGATTTGTCAAAACTCAGCAAATGTATGCCTCATCTTTGTGCATTTCACTATATGCATATTTTACATCAACTATTGAACTAGTTAGTGACACCCATAGTACATTATTGAGGGAGAAATGTATTGATAACTGTAACTTATTTTGAAATACATAAGATGGATTGATGGATAGATAAATAAGTATAGTAAAATGTTAATTTTTTTTCTAGGTAGTGGGCATATGAGTATTCATTGTAAAATTTTTAAAACTTTGTCGTATGTCTAAAAGCGTTCATTGTAAAATATTGGATAGGAAGAGAAGTTTTCTTCCTAAGGCAATATGGTATTTAACAATGTGATATCTTAAATGGTCTCCATAGGTTGATAGTTTGCTTTCTGAGAGCCAACTGAAAGAAGCTCTAGAACCCAATAAAAGACAACATATTTATCAAAGGTAAAGTATGCTAAATTATATAAGCTTTCCAGGAACTACATTTACATTTCAATGAATGGTATTTAAGGCATAGAGATTGGTTCTTCGGAATCAAATGGAAGAATCAGATAGTGTTGTAACTTGAATCTAGAAGAAAACAATCTAAACCTGATGGTTGTGGACTTGCTGTTGTGACAGCAGCTATAAAAACTGCTTAGTGTAAACATAGGTGACTTGGGCAGGATTACCCTGAATCCTTGGCCTATGTAGCCCAGATCCTGTGACCTGGTCAGAAACCTCTGTCTAGAAGCAGTTAGTCCTTGATTGGGATGTTGACTTTACCTCCCATGAGAAGACAAAACTGTTTTCTAGGTGGGTATTTTTTGTTTTGTATTTGTTTTTACTAAAAAAAAAAAAAAAAAAAAAAAAAAAAAAATCCCTAGGAGAGTTTAAAATTAAGTAGACATGATGAACTAAATCAAATTTAGACTATTAATTTATAACATTTGTATTAAGTTTAGGAAGGACATCATTAAGATAATCTTTGTTTTTGAGATATTTAAAGATTTTATAAAATTCCAAAGAACATGAGATTCATTCTGTTAATTTAAGTGAATTGTAATTGTTTGGAAAAGTTTTACTTAAGTCAGGCATACAGAGTGCTTAAAGGCAAAACAAATAAATTTTGAAATGTTAATTGAGTTTAATTTATAATTATTAGTAGGATTGTTTGAGAGATTTAGTTTAAGTTGAATTAACAGTAATGAAATAAAAGCAAAGGGCCGGGCGCGGTGGCTCACACCTGTAATCCTAGCACTTTCGGAGGCCGAGGTGGGTGGATCGCCTGAGGTCAGGAGTTTAAGACCAGCCTGGCCATCATGGTGAAACCCCATCTTTAAAAAAAAAAAAAAAGAAAAAAGAGAAAAGCAAAGGTTATTGTATTTGCTTTACTAGATGTAAAAATAGAATAAGATGTATAGACTGAATTTGAAGTCCCAGGGAAAACTAGGTTTTAAAATTTTATGTTAGTAAACTAAAAATAATAATAATTATTGTTACTTTCTTTTTTGAGACTGAGTCTCACTCTGTAACCCAGGCTGGAGAGCAGTGGAACAATCTTGGCTCACTGCAACCTCCTCCTCCCAGGTTCAAGTGATTCTCCTGTCTCAGGCTCCCGAGTAACTGGGATTACAGGCACGTGCCACCACACCTGTCTAATTTTTGTATTTTGAGTAGAGTTGGGGTTTCACCATGTTGCCCAGGCTGGTCTCGAACTCCTGACCTCAACTGATCCCCCAGCCTTGGCCTCCCAAAATTCTAGGATTATAGGCGTGAGCCACTGTGCTCAGCCTAGTAATTATTTTTAAGCCCAAGTAATTATAGTCTTCCCTGTGCATGAAAAGATAATCGTTGCTGTCATTTAAAAACTCACTTTGACATTTGCATGTCTGAAAATGTCATTTAGGTGTCATTTTTATCTGCTCAACACTTGAGTTTTTTCAGTTTGAAAACTCATGTCTCATGAACTCTGGGAGATTTTATTTTACGAAAAGATTATTTCGTTACTTCCATTTGTCTGTTTCTTCCTGAAACACCTTTGAGTCAGGTATTGAATATCCTGGTCTGATCCTCTAGATCCCATAACTCTCTGATAATAGTTTTTGTTTCTTTGTCTGTTTGTGTACACCTGGGAGATGTTTATCAAACATCTCTGTCTGTTTGTGTACACCTGGAGGGAGGTGGGGAGGGGTCCCACTCTGTTGTCCGGGCTGTAGCACAGTGGCACAGTCACGGCTCACTACAACTTCTGCCTCCCAGGCTAAAGGGATGCCCCTCTCCCCTGCCATGAGCTACCATGCTGGCAATTCTCTTGACTTTAACCCTTTTCTTTATTATCTATTTCAACAGCCATATTGTTTTATTTCAGCAGTCATATTGTCTTTTTTTTTGAGATGGTGTCTCACTATGTTGCCCAGGCTGGAGTGCAATGGTGCAATCTTGGCTCACTGCAACCTCTGCCTCCTGGGTTCAAGCAATTCTCCTGCCTCAGCCTCCTGAATAGTTGGGATTATAGGCACATTCCACCACACCCAGCTAATTTTTGTATTTTTGGTAGAGATGGGGTTTCATCATGTTGGCCAGGCTGGCCTTGAACTCTTGACCCCAGGTGATCCACCTGCCTTGGCCTCCAAAAGTGCTGGAATTACAGGTGTGAGCCACTGTGCCTGGCTAGCAGTCATATTGTTAATTTACAAGTGTTTTCTCTTGTTCTTGAATTGTTCTTGTTTCATAACATCATGTTCTTGTTTTCATTTTGATTGCCTTCTTACTACTTCCATGACTAGGAAACTTTTTTTTCTTAAGTTCTCTTCTGTTCTCTGAATTGTCTTTGCTTTCTCTGGGTTCTGATTCTTTTAAATTAGTTAATTAATTAATTCATCTATGGTTATTCTTAAATTTTATCTTTCATGTTGCTGGTTTTCTTTATTAGGTCTGGCTTATCTATCTTCATTTAAGAATGAGGGACTAGGTTGATTATTACAGAGAACTCTCATGGGTTTTTCTACTGTTAAATAGATAGGGGTCTTTCCTGCTAGTACTATCTCCTGAATAAGAATGAAGTTCTGTACATTGACGGGGCTTTTTAGAGGCTGGGAAGTAGCTTTTAGTCTGAGGAGCCCCCCAGTGCCAGAATAGGGTGGGCTTTAACCCTGGTGTATGGGAAACTTCTTTAGCAGCTATGATTCTCTTCAGGTCATTTGTTAATTGTTTTTGTTTGTTGTTTTTTGTTTTTAAGGAAGAATCCCCTGGTAAACAGAGAAGGGAAAAGGGAGCTAACTGGCTCAGGTTTTCTGTAAATAGACTTTTAAAAGTCATAGACTTATTATAAAAGAGCCCCAACTAAGTCTAAACTTAATCAGTATCATTACTCTTCCGTTGAATAACATGAAGACCTTAGATTGCTTTAACATTTATTTCTCTCTTCAAAGCTTAGATGTATGCGTATGATTTAATTTACACAGTATAACACAATATTATATAATGTATAAAGTAAATCCCAGCCACCGTGCATGTCTTTTCATCTGCAAAATTTCATAATGCATCCCTCTATGATTTAGTTTAGTTAACCTTTGATCCTTTATGTCTGCTGACTCCAGATTATCTCCCTCTTATGCTTGTCTTCCTCCCTTTACAGGAGAACATGCTTCCAGCCTTTTTCCATGGAGCAGAAATTTGTTGAAATCTCTTGCTGGCTAGTTGTCCCTCTTTCATTCTTTTTAGTGTTCAAGGTTTGCTACCTTTTCAAGCATTGTAATCATTTTTTGTGGGGTTTCAGTAGGCAGTGAAGATGAATGTGTGTTTAGTTTTTATCCTGAACCAGGAGTCTTAAAATATCAGCTGTTTGAGGATTTTAACAATTACATAGTTATAAAGGAAGTAATTGTAATAAATAATTTATTTTCTTGGTACATTATATTAAAATAGTTTTTCACTCTGGCCTTTAAGTGAAATTTCTAAGTTTTAGTAAAGATTTTTTTGGTCAAGTAACATGACAGATGTCAAAATAAATTGCTTTACTCTTAGTCTCATTTGACAAAAAACCCTGCAGCTAGGTTCTCTCAGGGTGGCTTCATGGCCTGTGATATCCTCAAAGACCAGCCCTTGCTGTCTTTCCACTCTGCCATCCTTTGCTTGTTGGTGATGTCTCTCCTTAGGGTTACAAAGTCCATACCCTCAGTATCTAAAAGCAGATGTGGGAGGTATTCTTTTCATGCCTGGTAAGGGAGAATAAAATGAGAGGCAATCCCAACATATTTGTTTTGTGTTACACTGGCAGCCCTGGGCCCCCTGCCCACCCTGGAGGCTGAGAACATAGGTGCCAATGGGAAGCTGACTGCAAAGATGAAGGGTGGGCGAGGGGCTTTTGGGGAGGTCACTAGCAGGGGCAGCCCCAGTTTGATATTTCCCCTTGTCTTTTTCTTCCCCTTTGACAAAGGACTTTTGTTCCCTTTAAAAATTTTTTAATTTATTATTGTTTTTTATTTTTTTTCTTCAACTTTTAAAAAGTTCAGGAATACATGTATAGCATGTGCAGGTTTGTTACATAGGTAAACATGTACCATGCTAGTTTGCTGCACAGACCATCCCGTCACCTAGGTGTTAAGCCCAGCATGCATTAACTATTCTTCCTGATGCTCTCCCTCCCCCAGTACCTCCCTCCTATAGGCCTGGGTGTATGTTGTTTTCCCCCATGTGTCCATGTGTTCTCATCATTCAGCTCCCACTTATAAGTTAGAACATGTGGAGTTTGGTTTTCTGTTTCTGCATTAGTTTGCTGAAGATAATGACTTCCAACTCTATCCATTTCTCTGCAAAAGACATGATCTTGTTCCTTTTTATGGCTGCATAGTATTCCATGGTGTATATGTACCACATTTTCTTTATACAGTGTATTATTGATGCGCATTTAGGTTGATTCTGTCTTTGCTATTGTGAAATAGTGCTGCAGTGAACGTATGTGTGCATGTGTCTTTTTTGGTAGAACAATTTATATTCCTTTGGATATATACTCAGTTATGGGATTGCTGGGTCAAATAGTATTTCTGCCTCTAGGTCTTTGAGGAGTCACCACACTGTCTTCCACAGTGGTTGAACTAATTTACACTCTCACCAACAGTGTATAAGTGTTCCTTTTCCTTTACAATTTTGCCAGCATCTGTTTTTTGACTTTTTAATAATCACCATTCTGACTAGCATGAGATGGTATTTCATTGTGATTTTGATGAGCTTTTTTTCATGTTTCTTAGCTGCATGTGTGTCTTTTGAGAAGTGTTGGTTCATGTCCTTTATTCATTTTTTAATGGAATTGTTTCTTTTTTCTGATAAATTTGCTTATTTGTAGACTCTGGATATTATACCTTCATCAGATGGATAGATTGCAAATATTTTCTCCCATTCTTTAGGTTTTCTGTCTACTCTGATGATAGTTTCTGTTGCTGTGCAGAAGCTCTTTAGTTTGATGAGATTCTATTTGTCAATTTTTGCTTTTGTGGCAATTGCTTTTGGCTTTTTTTGTCATGAAATATTTGCCAGTGCCTATGTCCTGAATAGTATTGCTTGGATTTTTTTCTAGGGTTTTTATAATTTTGGTTTTTGCATGCAAGTCCTTAATCTATCTTGGGTTAATTTTTGTGTATTATGTATGGAAGGGGGTCTAGTTTCAATTTTCTGCATATAGCTAACCAGCTCTTCCAGCACCATTTATTGAATAGGGAGTCCTTTCCCCATTGCTTGTTTTTGTCAGGTTTGTCAAAGATTAGATGGTTGTAGGTATGCAGTGTTCATTCTGAGTTCTCTGTTCTGTTCTATTGGTCTATAGGTCTGTTCTTGTACCAGTACCATGCTGTTTTAGTTACTGTAGACTTGTAGTATAGTTTGAAGTCAGGTGGTGTGATGCCTCCCACTTTGTTCTTTTTTGCTTAGGATTGTGCTGGCTATTTGGGCTCTTTTTTGGGTCCATATAAATTTTAAAATAGTTTTTTTAAATTCTGTGAAGAATGTCAATAGGAGTTTAATGGGAATACCATTGAATCTATACATTATTTGGGGCAGTATGTCCATTTTTGTGATATGATTCTTCCTATCCACAAGCATGGAATATTTCTCCAGTTTTTTGTGTCATCTCTGATTTCTGTGAGCAGTGGTTTGTAGTTATCCTTGAGAAGGTTCCTCACTTTTCTTGTTAGCTGTATTCCTAGGTGTTTTATTCTTTTGGTAGCAGTTGTGAATGTGAGTTCAGGATTTGGCTGTCTGCTTGCCTGTTGTTGGTGTATAGGAATGCCAGCAATTTTTGCTCATGGATTTTGTATCCTGAGACTTTGCTGAGGTTGCTTATCAGCTTAAGTTTTGGGGATAAAACAATGGTGTTTCTAGATATAGGATCATGTAACCTGCAAATAAGGATAGTTTGAGTTTCTCTCTTCCAATGTGAATACTAATTATTTCTTTCTCTTGCCTGACCTCCCAGGCCAGAACTTCCAACACTGCGTTGAATAGGAGTGATGAGAGAGGGCATCCTTGTCTTGTGCCTGTTTTCAAGGGGAATGCTTCAAGCTTTTGCCCATTCAGTATGATATTGGTTTGTCATATATGGCTCTGATTATCTTGAGGTATATTCCTTCAATATCTAGTTTACTGAAAGTTTTTAACATGAAAATATGTTGAATTTTATTGAAAGCCTTTTCTGCATTTATCGAGATAATCATATGGTTTTTATCTTAAGTTCTGTTTATGCGATGAATCACATTTATTGATTTGCGTATGTTGAGCCAAACTTGCATCCCAGGGATGAAGCCAACTTGCTTGTGGTGGATAAGCTTTTTGATGTGTTGCTGGATTTGGTTTACCATTTTTTTGTTGTGGATTTTTGTATCGATGTTCATGAAGGATATTGGCCTGAAGTTTTCTTTTTTTGCTGTATCTCTGCCACGTTTTGGTATCAGGATGATGCTGGCCTCATACAATGAGTTAGGGAGGAGTCTCTCCTTTTCAATTGTTTGGAATAATTTCAGTAAAAATACTACCCGTTGTTCTTTATATGTCTGGTAGAATTCAGCTCTGAATTCATCTAGTCCTGGGAGTTTTTTGGTTGGTAGGCTATTTATTACTGCCTCAATTTCAGAACTCATTATTGGTCTGTTCAGGGATTTAGTTTCTTCCTGGTTCTGTCTTGGGAGGGTGTATGTGTCCAGGAATTCATCCATTTCTTCTAGATTTTCTAGTTTATCTGCATAGAGGTATTTATAGTAGTATTCTCTGCTGGTTATTTGTATTTCTGTGGGATCAGTGGTGATATCCCTCTTATAATTTCTGTTGTGTTTATTTGGTTCTTCTCTCTTTTATTTATTAGCCTAGCTAGTGGTGTATGTATTTTATTAATATTTTTCAAAAACCAGCTCCTGAATTTTTTTTTTTTTTTTTTTGGTCTCTATCTCCCTCAGTTCAGCTCTGATCTTGGCTATTTCTTGTCTTCTCCTAGCTTTAGGGTTTGTTGCTCTTGGCTCTCTAGTTATTTTAGTTGAGATGTTAGGTTGTTAACTTGAGATCTTTCTGGCTTTTTGATGTGGGCATTTAATGGTATAAATTTTCCTCTTAACACTGCTTTAGCTGCATTTCAGAGATTCTGATACATTGTCTCTTTGTTCTCATTAGTTTCAAAGAACATCTTGATTTCTGCCTTAATTTCATTATTTACCCAAGTCATTCAGGGGCAAGTTGTTTACTTTCCATGTAGTTATGTGATTTTGAGTGAATTTCTTAATCTTGAGTTCTACTTTGATTGCACTGTGGTCTGAGAGACTGTTATAATTTTAATTCTTTTTCATTTGCTGAAGAGTATTTTACTTCTGATTTTGTGATTAATTTTAGAGTAAATGCCATGTGGTGATGAGTAGAATGCATATTTTGTTGTTTTAGGGTGGAGAGTTCTGTAGATATATATCAGTTTCTCTTGATCCAGAGCTGAGTTCAGGTCCTGAATATCTTTGTCAATTTTCTGTGTTGTTGATCTGCCTAATATTGTCAGTGGGGTGTTAAAGTCTCTCAGTATTATTGTGTGGGGGTCCAAGTTACTTTGAAAATCTTAAGAACTTGCTGTATAAATCTGGATGCTCTTTTATTGGGTGCATATATATTTAGGATAGTTAGCTCTTCTTGTTGAATTGAACTCTTTGCCATTATGTAATGCCCTTCTTTGTCTTTTTTATCTTTGTTGGTTTAAAGTCTGTTTTGTCAGAAACTAGAATTGCAACCCCTGTTTTGTTTTTTTGTGTTTTCTATTTGCTTGGTAAATTTTCCTCCATCCCTTTATTTTGAACCTATGTGTGTCTTTGCATATGAGATGAGTCTCTTGAAGACAGCATACTGATGGATCTTGGCTCTGTATCCAACTTGCCATTCTGTGTCTTTTTAATTGGGGCATTTGACCCATTTACATTTAAGGTTACTATTATTATGTGTTAATTTGATCCTGTCATCATTATGCTAACTGGTTATTTTGCAGATTTGTTTATGTGGTTACTTCATAGTGTCACTAGTCTGTGTACTTCAGTATGTTTTTGTAGTGGCTGGTATCGGTTTCTCCTTTCCATATTTAGTCCTTTTTTCAGGAGCTCTTGCAAGGCAGGCCTGGTGGTGACAAATTTCCTAAGCATTTGCTTGTCTGAAAAGGATCTGTTTCTCCTTCATGTATGAAGCTTAGCTTGGCTGGATTTAAAATTCTGGGTTGGAAATATCTTTAAGAATGATGAATATTGGTCCCCAATCTCTGCTGGCTTATAGGGCTTGGGTCTGAGAGGTGTGCTGTTAGTTTGACGGGCTTCCCTTTATAGGTGACCTGGCCTTTCTCTCTGGCTGCCTTTAACTTTTTTTTTTCATTCTGGCCTTGGAGAATCTGATGATTATGTGTCTTGGGGTTGATCTCATGGAGTACCTTACTGGGGTTCTCTGATTTCCTGAATTTGAATGTTGGCTTCTCTTGCCAGGTTGGGGAGGTTCTTCTGTATGATATTCTGAAGTAATGTTTTTCAACTTAGTTCTATTCTCCCTGCCTTTTGCAGGTACCCCAATCAGTCATAGTTCAGTCTCTATACATAATCTCATATTTCTCTGAGGTTTTGTTCATTCCTTTTCATTCTTTTTTTCTCTGTTCTTGTCTGCCTGTCTTAATTCAGAAAGATAGTCTTCAAGCTCTGAGATTCTTTCCTCTGCTTAGTCTGTTCTGCTATTGATATTTGTGATTACATTATAAAGTTCTTGTGTTTTTCAGCTTCATCAGGTGAGTTGTTTTTTTCTTAATTGCCTATTCTGGCTGTCAGCACCTGTATTGTTTTATCATGATTCTTAGCTTGTTTGCATTGGGTTACAACATGCTTCTTTAGCTCAGTGCAGTTTTTTATTACCTACTTTCTGAAGCCTTCTTCTGTCAGTTCAGCTATCTCAACATCAGCCCACTTCTGTGCTCTTGCTGGAGTGGTGTTGTGATCCTTTGGAGCAGGAGAGGCCCTCTAGCTTTTTGAGTTTTCAGAGTTTTTGTGTTGATTCTTTCTCATCTTTGTGGTCTTATTTCCCTTCCATCTTTGAGCTTGCTGACCTTTAAATAGGATTTTTGTTGGGTTTTTTTTTTTTTTTTTTTTTTTGAGACGGAGTTTCGCTCTTGTTACCCAGGCTGGAGTGCAATGGCGCGATCTCGGCTCACCGCAATCTCCGCCTCCTGGGTTCAGGCAATTCTCCTGTCTCAGCCTCCTGAGTAGCTGGGATTACAGGCACGCGCCACCGTGCCCAGCTAATTTTTTTGTATTAGTAGAGACGGGGTTTCACCATGTTGACCAGGATGGTCTCGATCTCTTGACCTCGTGATCCACCCGCCTCGGCCTCCCAAAGTGCTGGGATTACAGGCTTGAGCCACCTCGCCCGGCCTGGGTTTTTATTATTGATGGTGGTGTTGTTGTTTTCTGTTTGTTTGTTTTTCTTTTAACAGTCAGTCCACTCTACTGTAGTGCTGCTGTGGTTTGCTGTACTCCAGACCCTAATTGTCTCAGTTTTTCCCATACCTGGAAGTATCACCTGTGAAGGCTATGAAACAGCAAATATGGCAGCCAACTCCTTCCTCTGGAAGCTTAGTCCCAGGAGAGTACTGACCTGTTGCCAGCCCACACGCATTTGTAGGACATGCCTGGAAACCCTTTTGGGAGATCTCACCCAGTCAGGTGGAATGGGATTACAGACCCACTCAAAGAAGCAGTCTGCTGCTTTTTGGTAGAGCACATGTGCTGCGTTAGTGGGGACTCTTTCTTGTCTGGACCATTTGTATTCTCCAAAGACAGCAGGCTAGAATAGCTAAGTCTACTGAACCACAGAGATGACAGCCACCCCAGTCCCTGGTAACTTGGAACTGCCTCAGACCAATTCCAGACTGCTTTGGTTGGCTGGCTGGAATTCCAAGCCAGTGGGTCTTAACTTGTGAGTTGCCGTGGAAGTGGGACCCACAGAACAATGCTGCTTGGCTCCCTGGATTCAGCTCCCTTTCTAGGGATATATACAGCTAGATATCCCCCCTTGCTGGGGATCCTGGGGCCAGAGTATGTAAAACTCCTGGGTCTGTGTGTGTGCCTGAGCAGCTGCTTTGCTCAGAAACCACACATTTCTGTATTTTGGACCCAAGGCCCTGGTGGTGTGAACTCAATAGGAGCTCTCCTGATCTGTGGGTTGCAAAGAACCATGGGAGAAGCATGGTTTTCTGGGCAGGGTTGCACAATCACTCACCACTTTTCTTGGCTGGGGATGAAGGTTCCTTTGGCTTCATGCCACTCCCAGGTTGGCTGTTGTTCCCCCACCTTTTCTGGCTTTTCTACATTATCATGGGTCAAGTTGTTTGCCCTGTCAGTCCCAATGTGAGAACCTGGGTGTTTCAGTTGAAGGTCCTGAATTAACTTGCCCCTCTTCATTCCTCTCTGTGAGTGCCATGGACCACAGCGGCTACTAATCAGCCATCTTGGATCAACCTTGTTACTCCCTTTTTCACTGCTTGTTTCATTTCACTCACATCTATAAGCAAAAAAAAAAAAACCAAAAAAGAGAGAGAGAGACTTAAACACCATAAAAAAGTGACTTTTGTAGGTTATTGTTTGATAAAGCCTTTGATTTGAAAAATCTCTCATCATGAGCTATAGCTCATATTTGATCATTTTCTGTACTTCTCATTTGGGTATCTAAGACTTAATACTGAATTGAGGCATTTATAGAATAAATAAAATGCCGGACCTGTCTGGAAAAGCCAAGCTCAAAGCAGGAGTGTGCTGTGGTGGGAGTAGACCAACTGTGAAATCTTAAATTGCCTTCATGTGGTTACTATACCATTGAGTAGCTATATGAACTTGGACACTTTTTAGAATTTCACTTTCTTTAAGTGGAGTGAGGGTTGTTATGAGGCTTAAATGAGGTAGTGCTTGTAAATTGCTTAACATTATGGTTGGTACACAATAAAGTTTAGTTGCTATTACCAGTTTTGTCTCTGAGGCTAGTTCCTAGATTTATGGAGTTATAGATCTGGAGAAACATTTTAAAGTCCAGCATTCTTCCTTATTTTAGAGAGACAAAATTGATGCCCAGAGTCACTGAAGGTTTCTGAGGCTTGGTTTTCACGTCTAGGTGCTTTACAGCTTGGCTATGCTTTGAGGATCATCTGAGCTAATAGGTGGAAATGCTATGAAGATCATCTGAGCTAACAGCTAATAGTGTTTTTTAGCATTGTTCATACAGTGACTAATTGCCTTGCCTGCTCAAGGACTGAATGATTTTATAAAATAGCTTTCTGGTTCTGACAATAGAAAAAGTCATATATTTTCTTTCTTTTTTTTTTTTTTTAATTTAGATGTATCCAGTTAAAGCAGGCAATAAATGAAAATAAAAATACTCTTCAAAAATTAAGCAAAGTAAGTATTGTGGTTAATCACATTATTAAAACATCTCTTCTTATACAAGTATTTTTATTAAGTGGGAATTAATTCAAGTTGATAAGTTCCTAGTTTTGCATTAGCGATATAGTCTAACTGCAGCCAGTGCTGACTTGCCCAACAGGCTTGCTGAGTCTGTGCGTCAGAGCAAAAAATCTGGGTCTCCAACTACCGAAAAAAGTTCAACTTTGATGAACTCATCTGCTATTAAGGATTCAGACAATCCTGGAAGGAGCTATTTTTATTTTTGCATTTTGTGAGTTCTTTGTTTTACAGTTTAGAATTATTTTTATTTTAATTTCCTTGTGGGGAAAGAATGCATAATCTGGCCCTGAGGCCTCATAAGTGGCAAAGAAGCATCTTGTATCAAATGGCAGCTCTGATATCAATGACTCTGCAGAAATAGGAGTAACAGGAATTTAACTTTGGCAATCCCTTCAGGATTTTTTTTTTTTTTCACACGAGCCTTGGCTACAGCTAGATATCCAGGTCCAGAGACCCATGGAGCCTTTAAAGTGGAAGGCACCTGAAAGTCAGCTCTCCAGCTGTATATTACTCCCCTTTACTGCATCTGAGATATGTGGTCACTGAAGATCTCATCCAGATTTCTCCAGTGACAAAGAACTTTTCAACTTAGACTGTTGAAAAGTTTGAAAATCTAATTATAGGAATAATTAGGTGAGGAAGTGGAAGCTCTCAGTGGTGAAGCAGCCATGCCTCTTCTGTCAATAAGTGGCAGAATTTGGGTTTGGTGCCTGTCTTATTGACCATAAAGCCAATCTTCTGTCAGAACCTATCTCTGGCTGACTATGGAAGGTTTATAATACTTAGCAAGGAAATAAAAACCCAAAACAAGTGTTATAATTTTGTTTTTTTCATTTGGTTTGCATTCCAACACAATCATCTATGTTTCTTTTAAATCTAATTTATTTCCCTAAGATAGGTGTAATGTCACACTGATAATTACTTTGTTTTATAGCACTTATTGGAGTTTTTTGTTGTTCTTTTGAAATTAATAGGAAACTGAAATTAATTTTTTAGTAAAATGGACCTACGTTCTCTCCTAGGCTGATGAACCTGCACCTGTTGCAAACTATAATCAGAGAAAAGAAGAGGAGCATAATCTTTTGGACAAGCTTACCCACCAACTGCAGGGCCTTGCTGTGACAATAAGTAGAGGAAATATAACTGAGTATGCTTCCTTTCTACTTTCTTTTTTCTTTTTTTAAGATATGTAACCAATAGCTTTCATGTTTGACTCAAAGACATATAACGGTATAGATATAAACAAATGACACTAACGATAGAATCTGTCAACATTTATTTATTGTGTATAATAGAAGTCATTAGATCCCATGAGAGATGTAAAGAAGTGTAAGTCATAGTCTCTGCCCTCAGGCAATTTATAATTTAGTTGAGGAAACAAAGATCTGAAAACCTAAATGAACAAATGTTAGAAAATAAAGATGATATCTTTAATGTCAATGTTGATGTGTAAAAGGAAAGTGATTTGGAATGTCTACTTGCATTGTTTCCCTTTTCATAAACATTCTTTAAAAATTTGAAGCAAAGACTGAGTGTGGTGGCTCATACCTGTAATCCCAGCACTTCGGAAGGCTGAGGCACAAGGATCACTTGAGGCCAGGAGTTCAAGACCAGCCTAGGCAATATAGTAGACCCTGTCTCTACAAAAAAAACCAAATTAGTCAGGCTTGGTGGCTATAGTCTTATAGTCCCAGCTACTTGGAAGGCTGAGGCAAGGAGGATTGCTTGAGCCCAGAAGTTCCAGGCTGCAGTGAGCTATGATCACCTCAGTACACTCCAGCCTGTGCAACAGAATGAGACACTGTCTCTATTTAAAAAAAAACAAAAATACAAAAATTAGCTGGGCATGGTGGTGGGTGGCTATAATTCCACCTACTTGGGAGGCTGAGGCAGGAGAATCGCTTGAGCCTGGAGGCTGAGGCTGCAATGAGCTGAGACTTTTCCACTGTACTCCAGCCTGGGCAGAGTGAGACTCTGTATCAAAAAAAAAAAAAAAAAAAAAAAAGCAGGGACTTTTCTGCCAGAGTGAATGTTAATAATAGCTTTTGAAAGTTGTAAAGAAGACTTACGTATACAAGTTGAGTATTCCTTATCTGAATTGCTTGGGATCAGAAGTATTTTTTAATTTTGGATTGTTCTGGATTTTGGAATACTTGCATTATGCTTACTGGTTGAGCATCCCTAATCTGAAAACCTACATTTTGAAAGACTCCAATGAGCATTTCCTTTGATGTTATTTTGATGCTCCAAAAGTTTCAGATTTGGGAGTATTTTGGATTTTGGATTTTTAAATTAGAGATACCCAACCTGTATGAACAAACCTAATTTGTGGGAAGCAAAATAAAAAATCAATTATTCAGACTCTTTCAATGTTGTTCCCCAATCTTTATTCTGTACCCTGGGAAAAAGTGCTGAAGGTGGTAGATGCAAGGATCTAGAATTTCCACCAATTCTTAGTACTGAGAATGGCAGAGTAGTTGGTATTGGACTTGCCTTCCCACCATAAATGACTGTAAAGTCTGGAAAAATATACAAAGCATCTGTTTGAAGTCATTGAGCATCCACCAAGCAGGGTTGATATTCTTGATATAGGGAGATGCATGAAGTGAATCTTACATTCACCTAAACTTTTTCCCTGGGAATAATTTATGGGCTGTGGTGGAGGAAGGTAGATTCCAAGCAGGGAGTAGCAATCTTACTGGACTGAAGAGACAGGTCACACTTTGGAGCTGCCCAGTTCACTGGGAGTTGTGGAGCAAGGTGCTACAGAGAGAAGGGAGCTGCAGAGAAACAACTCCAGCAATCTGTAAGGTCTCCTGGGTTGTGTAGGGCAAAATTCCTGCAAGGCCTGGCAGAAAGTGCCTGCTGGGAGACTGAGAGCTTAGTAGATTCTGGAAATCATATAGTCCTGGAAAAACATTGGAGTTTGTACCTAGCTATAGTAAAGAGACTTGGGAAATGCTTCAGGCATTTAGTAGAGATCACAGAAGGCCCAGGCCCCATGAGTAAAGAAAACACCCTGAGAGTAACAACCATGATCTAAGAATAAAGACAAAGCTGAAGTAGGTCTTCTCTATCAGAGCCTAAAAGCAGACCTAATCAGGAACAAGATATTTTAACTGTGTAACATTAAAGGAATTTAACACTTCTTAGAGGAATATAACATAATCCAAAGTCCGTAAGTGTGTCTTCTAATGTGTCCATCACAGCAACCAGTAATTTAAAAAAATTAGAAATGCAAAAAAGCAGGGAAAAATACATGATCAATAAGTGACAAGATGGTCAGTAAAAACAGACCCAGACATGATCCAGATACAGAGTTAGCTGACAAGGACTTCTAAATAATATGATAAATATGTTAAAGAAAATAGAAGAAAAGGTGAATGAAATGGGGAAAAGAGTGTATTTTAAGAGAATTCAAATATAGAAAAATCAAATAAACATTCTATAACTAAAAAATATAATATTTGATAAACTAATAGCTGAGAACTTCCAAAATCTGACTCAATGTATAGACTCAAAAATCTGGGAAATGTCATAAAATCAAGAGATTAAATAACCAGTAGCTCAGAGATGTGAAAATTAGCAAATAAGAACCATAAAACAACAACTTACAGGAAAAGATAGATAAATAAGTTATAGGAAAAGATAGATAAGATGAATAGAGAGGAATCTTAAGCAGAGAAATAGAAACTAACAAAGACCAAAATGAAAATTCTGGAACTAAAACAATACAGTATATGAAATAAAATTATAGGGTGGCTTAACTGAAGATTAGATACAACAGAAGAAGGGATCAGTGAACCCAAAGGCAGCTTTAAAACTTGTTCAAATTGATACATAAAAATTTAAAAGTGCAAGGAACAAAACAGAATTTAAGAGGTGAGACACTGTTAAAAGTTATAACAGATTTGTAATTGAAGTCTTGGAAGAAGAGGAGCGAGAATGAAGCACAAGAAATATTTAAAGAGGTAGTGACTAAAAACATTTTAAAATTACTGTCTAAGAAAGATGTCAAGCCACTGATCCAAGAATCTCAGGGAACCCCAAACAGAATTGTAAAGAAACCCACACACAGGTACATTAGAGTCAAACTACTGAAAACCAAAGATAAATAGGAAATCTTAAGAGTTGCCAAGGGAAAAAAGGAAACATGTAGAGACAAATGACAAAATTACAGTTGACATCTTGTGAGAAAAAAATACAGGTCAGAACACAATGTAGTAACATCTTGAAAACATTGAAAGAAGAAACCATCAACTCAGGATTCTGTATCTAGCAAAAGTATAAAAAATTAAAGTGAAATAAAGACACTTTTAGGCAAACAAAAGCTGAGGAAATTTGTCAATTGACCTGCAGTATAAGAAATGTTAAAAGAAGTTCTTCAGGCTAGCAGGCAATGATCCCACAGAGAAATTTGGATCTTCAAAAAGGATTGAAAAAGATGAGTATGTGGGTAAATATAAAAGCCTCTATTTTTCTTTTCAACATGCCTTTAACAGACACTTGATTACGTAAAGCAAAATGTACATTTGGGGATTTATAATATCCAATCGATTCTCATTATTTGCAGTAGTTATATTCTATAAAATTGCTATGAACACTTGATTAGCAAATACTAAACCATTGCTTCTGGAGAAATATAGACTTAAGACTCCTGTGAGCCTCTCGTCACAGTGTTTTTGTCAACTGAGTGACATACAACCTTGTGTTACTGTTAAAAGACCCCTTATATCATATATTTTATTGATTCATTAACATTGAATTTACACCGACAGCACTATCACTCATGCATGAACAAGTCTTATCTAACACACGATTTTCTCCAGAGGTAGATTATAGCCTTCTTGTACTTAGGAATAGCACACCGCTCTTCAGCGCTATGTTTTGGGGCCATTTTAAACACTAAAATCACCAAAAAAAAAAAAAAAGTGTGGTACTAAATAGATTGCAAAAAGGACACTTTCCTATATGAGAGCTGAAAAAAAAAGGCAGGTGTCACCACGTTCAACTTCAGTTGGGAATATGTATGCCAGACAACTCAAATTTTTTGCTGCTTTGTATATGTCCACAAATGACCACAAAAGCACTGCAATTATTAATTAGGGAATTACAAATAAACTTTAGTGAGCCAATGAATTCACAAATACAGAATCTGCACATTACAAGGACTGAGTATATGTAGAAGTAAAATGTGACAATAGCGTAGCATAGCACAAAGTCTGGCAGGTAAATGGAATTCTTTATCTTAAAGTTATTTTATCTTTGGTGAAATACGATATTAGACTATGGTAAGTTAGGAATGCATATTGTAATACCTAAAACAATCACTAAAAAAGTAATACAAAGAAATGTAGCTAGTAAAACAACACAATAAATGGGATATTAAAAGCAATTTTATTAACCCAAAAAAGGCAATAAAGGAGAAATTAAAAATAAAAAACAGATGAGACAAATAGAAACTAAATAGTAACATGGTTTCAAAGCAGCCATTTGGATAGTTACATTAAATGTAAATGGAGTAACACTCCAATTACAAGAAAGATTGTCAGATTGAATTTTTTTAACCCAAATATATACTATTTAGAAGAGATACACTTTAGTATACAATTATAGAGAATTGAAAGCAAAGAACTGGAAAAAGATACTCCATGTTCTTTAACAAAGATATTCTTTGTTCTATAACCAAAACAAAGGTGATGTGGTTACAATAATATCAGCTACTTAAAGCTAAAAGTAATTTACTGTTTAAGAAAGGACATTTCATAATGATAAAAGAAAGGTTCGATGCAACAGGAAAAAAAAAAATTCCTAAATGTGTATACATTTAATAACATGGGTTCAAATGTATAAAACAAAAGTTGCCAGAACTAAAGCAAAGCTAGATAATTCACAATCCTTAACCACCTTGATCTAATTACACATAGTCAAGCCTTTCTTAATGACAGGGAGATGTTCTGAGAAATGTGTCATTAAGTGATTTCATCATTGTACAAACATCATAGAGTGTACTTGCACAAACCTAGAAGGTATAGGCTACCATAGACTTGGGTTATATAGTATAGTCTGTTGCTCCTAAGCTACAAACCTGTACACCACATTACTGTGCTGAATACTGTAGGCAATTCAATTATAACACAATGGTATAAATATTTGTGTATCTAAACATATCCAAAAATAGAAAATGTACAGTAAAAATATGGTATTATATCTTATGGGACCATCATTGTATATTTGGCCCATTGTTGACTGGAACATTGTTGTGCAGTGCATGACTGTGTATGTGTAGAACATAGCACCCAAGTATGTGTTATGTAAATAATATTCTTTTCAGTGCATTAATGAAACATAATGTTACATAATTAATGTAACATTAATGAAAATGAACCATATTGAACCATAAAGTAATTATCATCAAATTTCTAAAGTTTGAAGTTATGTAGTATTATGTCTGTTCTTTGATCACTTGGAATGACATTAAAACCCAATGACAGAAAAAATAATTAGAAATCACTACTGTTTGCAAATTTTCACACACTTTCTATGTAAACTGTGAGTCAAAGAAAATATAACAGTGGCAATTAGAAACTATTTGGAATGATAATAAAATGACTGTGGTTGCAACCAACGTAGTGCTTAGATGGAAATTTCTATCTTTTGTTTGTTTTGGAGACAGGCTGTTTGTCACTCAGGCTGGAGTGCAGTGGTGCAATCTTGGCTCACTGCAACCTCCACCTCCTGAGCTGAAGTGATCTTCCCCACCTCCACCTCTCTGAGTAGCCGAGACTACCAGTGTATGCCACCAGGCTTGGCTAATTTTTTAATTTTTGTAGAGGCAAGGTCTCACTATATTGCTCAGGCTGGTGTTGAACTCAAGGGTTCATGCAGTCCTCCCACCTCAGCCTCCCAAAGTACTGGGATTACAGGTGTGAGCCACTGTACCTAGCCAGAAATTTATACTTTTAAATGCATAGTTTGAAAAAAAAAGTTGTAAATCAATTACTAAAGCATTCAACTTTTTTTTTTTTTAAAAAAAAGCATATTATACACTTCTTTTTAAAAAATTATTATACTGGGATACATGTGCAGAACATGCAGATTTGTTACATAGGTATACATGTGCCATGGTGGTTTGCTGCACCCATCAACCCGTCATCTACATTAGGTATTTCTCCTAATGTTATCCCTCCCCTAGCCCCCCACCCCCCAATAGGCCCCCATGTGTGTTGTTCCCTTCTCTGTGTCTATGTGTTTGCATTGTTCACCTCCCACTTATGAGTGAAAACATGTGATGTTTGGTTTTCTGTTCTTGTGCTAGTTTGCTGAGAATCATGGTTTCCAGATTCATCCTTGTCCCTGTAAAGGACATGAACTCATCCTTTTTAATGGCTGCATAGTATTCCATGGTGTACATGTGCAACTTTTTTTAATCCACTCTATCATTGATGGGCATTTGGGTTGGTTCCAAGTCTTTGCTATTGTGAAGAGTGCTGCAACAAACACATATGTGCATGTGTCTTTATAGTAGAATGATTTGTAATCCTTTGGGTATATTTCCAGTAATGGGATTGCTAGATCAAATGATGTTTCTGGTTCTAGATCCTTGAGGAATTGCCACACTGTATTCCACAATGGTTGAACTAATTTACACTCACACCAACAGTGTAAAAGTGTTCCTATTTCTCCACATCCTCTCCAGCATCTGTTGTTTCTTGATTTTTTAATGATCGCCATTCTAACTGGCGTGAGATGGTATCTCATTGTGGTTTTTATTTGCATTTCTTTAATGATCAGTGATGATGAGCTTTTTTTCATACGTTTGTTGTCCGCATAAATGTCTTCTTTTGAGAAGTGTCTGTTCATATCCTGTGCCCATTTTTTGACGGGGTTGGTTTTTTTTTTCTTGTAAATTTTTTTAAGTTATTTGTAGATTCTGGATGTTAGCCCTTTGTCAGATGGATAGGTTGCAAAAATTATCTCCCATTCTGTAGGTTGTCTGTTCACTCTGATGCTAGTTTCTTCTGCTGTGCATAAGCTCGTTAATTTAATTAGATACCATTTGTCATTTTTGGCCTTTGTTGCCATTGCTTTTGGTGTTTTAGTCATGAAGTCTTTGCCTGTGCCTATGTCCTGAATGGTATTGCCTAGGTTTTCTTCTAGGTTTTATTTAGTTTTAGGTCTTACGTTTAAGTCTTTAATCTATCTTGAGTTAATGTTTTTTTTTTTTTTAAGGTGTAAGGAAGTGGTCCAGTTTCAGTTTTCTGTATATGTCTGGCCAGTTTTCCCAGTACCATTTATTGAATAGGGAATCCTTTTTCCATTGCTTGTTTTTGTCAGATTTGTCAAAGATCACATGGTTATAGATGTGTGGTATTATTTCTGAGGCTTCAGTTCTGTTCCATTGGTCTGTGTATCTGTTTTGGTACCAGTATTGTGCTCTCTGGGTTACCATACCCTCATAGTATAGTTTGAAGTCAGGTAGTGTGATGCCTCCAGCTTTGTTCTTTTTGCTTAGGATTGTCTTGGCTATGCGGGCTCTTTTTTGGTTCCATATGAAATTTAAAGTAGTTTTTTTCTAATTCTGTGAAGAAAGTTAATGGTAGCTTGATGGGGATAGCATTGAATCTACAAATAACTTTCGGCAGTATGCCATTTTACGATATTGATACTTCCCATCCATGAGCATGGAATGTTTTTCCATCTGTTGTGTCCTCCCTTATTTCCTTGAACAGTGGTTTGTAGTTCTCCTTGAAGAGGTCCTTCACATCCCTTGTAAGTTGTATTCCTAGGTTTTATTCTCTTTGTAGCAATTATGAATGGGAGTTCACTCATGTCAGAGAGACAACCACTCTCTGGTTGTCTATTATTGGTATATAGGAATGTAAAGTATTCAACTTTAGAGGCCGGAAAAAGGACAACAATACCAAGGAGAGCAGAAGGAAGGAAATAATAAAAATAAAAGCAGAAAATAGTGAACAATAAACCGACATACAGTCGGCAAAATCAACAAAGCCAAAACTTGGTTTTGGGGAAATTAATCAAATGAATAAACTGCTGGCATTATTGATCAAGAAAAGAGAAAAAGAGAGAAAAAACAGAAGTCAGTACAGATTCTATAAGAATTAAAAAGATACTATGAAGATATTATGAACAAACTTATGTGAATAAGTTTGAAATTTAGATAAAATAAGTTTCTTTAGAAAGAAAATGTACAGGTCTACGGCCATACCACCCTGAACATGCCCGATCTCGTCTGATCTCGGAAGCTAAGCAGGGTTGGGCCTGGTTAGTACTTGGATGGGAGACCACCTGGTAATACCGGGTGCTGTAGGCTTTAAAAAAAAAAATGTACAGAAATGGACACAAAATGAATAGACAATCTTAATAGTTCTACTAAAATATCTACTAAAGAAATAGAATTTGTAATTAAAAACCTTTCCACAGATTAAACTCCCAGGTGGTTTTACTGGTGAATTTTTTGTAAACATTTAAGAAAGAAATAATGCCAATATTACAGAATTATTCTAGAGAATACAAAAGTTGGATGCTTTACATTCCTATACACCAATAATAGACAAATCATTTTATAAGCTTTCAATAACACTGATATCAAAACCTGACAAGAACACTAGAAGAAAATTACGAGGGGAACAAATCCACAAACTCAGTATAAAATATTAGTAAGTAAAATCTAGAGGCATTTCAAAAGGATAATACATCATGACCAAGTGGAATTTGTTCCAGAATGTGAGTTGATTTAACATTAAAAAATCAATCATTGAAATTCACTACATTAATGAAGGGGAAAAACCATATCAAGTTCACATTATTCCAGCAAAGTTTTGGAATAATTGACCCATACAAGATATGTGCAAAATATCTCCTAAGGAAGGAAAGAGACACACTGAAAGTAAATATGATATTTTATGGATTTTTTAATTCTTGTGGTATAAAAATGGTTGTTACATCCTGGTTTATGTGTTAGGTAAGTGTGGTATAACAGTATCCTACAATTATTTTAAACAAAGTCAAACTTATTTTCCTTTTTATTCCAGAGAAAATTTATTTTGGCTAGTTTTATGGTTAATGATGTTCATTTGCATTAGTCTAAGTATTGTTGTCCCATTTTAAAGATAAGCTTCTCTGATGTAAGCTTTAGGAGGGCAAAGATCTTGGTTTTGTTCATTGTTATAGCCCAAGCTCCCAATGTCTGTTATACAGTAGGTGCCCCCCAAAATTTAAACTTTGCTGAATGTCGAATGAATAAATAAAAGTCAGAAAGATTAAGTTACATACCCAAGCTAATGTTATTTTGGCATTTCTCTCTTCCTCACCCTCCGTATCATCTCCTTTCTCTTTATCCCTATACTGTTTTCTTAGTTCATACTGTTGTCACTTCTTACTTTCAACAGCCACCCTCACCTTTAGCCCTTCTTCTAATCTGTTCCCTACATTGTAGCTTTGTCTCCTTTCTAAAGTGCGAATCATATCATGTACCTTCCCCTACTCATTTTTTTTTTGAAACGGAGTTTCGCTCTTGTTACCCAGGCTGGAGTCCCCTACTCATTTTTAGGGATGACCTTAAAGGTCAGGCTCACCTGGGCTACATTCTTCGCACCTCTTTTCAGCCTCAATTCTCATTCATTTTCCTCAAGCCTTGCCCTACCATTCGTGAGCTATTTGACATTTCCTAATCTCGAACCTCCTTTCTCCTGTCCCTCCCCTTCCTTTTACTCCCATTTTACCTGATTAATTCCGTATCGTCTGTCAAGACCTAATTAAAGCCTTTTCTGATTCCCATTCATGCAACCTGGGTTAGGTGTCCCTCTTGCATGATTAATTTCTTAGTATCCTGTATATACCTCTACTCTAGTACCTATTGCACTATTTTATAATTCTCCATTTTCTAGATAGTCTCATTGCAAGCTCCTTGAGGATGGGGAATTGTGTCTGGTTTACCTTTTTGTCTACTGTGTGTCTCTCTGACATGGAACTTGACCAACAGCATCAGTGTCATCATCATAACTGACTTTTATGGAAAGCTTGCTATGGGCAAGCACTGTTCTAAACACCTCGCAAGTAATAACTCATCTTAATCCTCATGACAACCTTAGAAGGCACGTTCTATGATTATCTCTACTTTACCAATGAGAAATGAAGAGCTTAAAAGAAACCTATCTAAGGTCACCTAGCAAAGAAGGAATAGAGCCAGAATTTAAATTTAGCAGAGTCCGTGCTCTAAGTACTTAATAATAATGCTCAAAGAGCATTTTCTGAATGGATGAATTGAAGACTTGAATTCAAGTCTCCTGGCCTCAAGTCCAGTGATGCTCTGCCATCTCACATACATAACTCTCTTTCCACCTCAGTCTCTCCAAGCACACCTTCTTAGTTAGATGGTAGAAATTGTTCATTGTATTTTCCTTTATTTCTTTTATTTGCCAGCTCCAAATATGGTATATTCATGTATATATAGAAGTTATACTCATAGTTGGTCTGTTCTTATATATTACTTCAAGTGGGCCTACTCATAGAAACACTTTTTGTAGAGTTGGGGCACCTACTGAAGAAGAAGAAAGTGAAAGTGAGGAAAGTGAAGACAGTGGTGAGGAGGAAGAAGATGCAGAGGAGGAAGAAGATACAGAGGAGGAAGAGGAAAATGAGTCTCACAAACAGTCAACCAGTGAAGAATACATTGCTGTTGGAAATTTTACTGCTCAGCAAGTTGGAGATCTTACATTTAAAGTAGGTAGAATAAGACTGATACCTAACCTAGGGATTAATGTCCATACCTGACAGAATAAGGAAACTCCGTCTGTATACCTGTATTAGAGATTCTTGAAGTTTTTTAACAATCTGTTTAAATAAGTAATAATTATGATTTACAAGCAGTAGTAATATGAGATTATGTTACTACAGTTATCTCTGTAACTAAAGATTTTTTAAACTAGCTTTAATGTTGAGAATTCCTAACTTAGGGGTAAAATTTTATAATTTGTTATTGCATGTCATATGTATAAATTCATTCAAGTGAGTTAGACAATGTCCATAGGTGGAGGTAGAAGGGAGTACTTGCTGCTGTTTTGTAGCAATCTTTCCTGTTAACTTGATATGAAAGGGGCTTGCATCCATGTTTGCTTGGACTGGGCGTAAATAAGTGGCAGGTGGGACGGAACAATACAGGTGTGATTCTTAAGGGAATTTGAGCCTGTGTCTTCTGCTAGAGAAATGAGCCAAAGGAATTTAAGTGAATATATGAATTTTGGTTCTTATATTAAACTTCAAAGTTTAGTAACTGATTAATAATAAAATATAATAGAATATTATGCAACTAATTGTATGGTTTGATTTATAGATTTTTTTTCAAATTCTCCTGGAAAATGGTATCAACATTAGACAATAATGTATATTTTAAGAAAGCATTTGCTTTCTTAGTGACCTCAGTAATGGAAATGCTTTTGTCTTCAAAGATGAATTTTATTTTTATAAATGAGTGAGTGTTATTCAAAACATATCTGGTGAATTAACTGGGTAATTGTATTCACTAAATACTGTTTTTGGTTAAAAATAGGGTTTAAGTTTAATGGAATTGATTTTTTGGGGGGGAATTTATATGCTGCTTCTGAAAGACACTTTTCCAGAGAGATTAAAATATTCACGCCGGACATGGTGGCTCACACCTGTAGTCCCAGCACTTTGGGAGGCCACGGCGGGCAGATCATGAGGTCAGGAAATGGAGACCATCCTGGCTAACACAGTGAAATCCTTTCTGTACTGAAAATACAGAAAATTAGCTGGACACGGTGGCACGTGCCTGTAGTCCCAGCTATTTGGGAGGCTGAGGCAGGAGAATCTCTTGAATCCAAGAGGCAAAGGTTGCAGTGAGCTGAGACTCTGTCAAAAAAAAAAAAAATTCAAAAATATTTTACACAGTAATCGAATATTTGGAATAAGTACGGGGCCTTAAAAATGATTGTGAAAAATGGTTCCTATTTACATAAATGGTTGAAGTGTATGTTAGGTAACTAGAAGGAATGATTCATTAAATTATGTCACATTTATGGTTTAGGTGAGTTAGGCAGAATACGTAGTGGTTGGGTAATAGGGAAGCTTTTGATAAAACTTAGGAAAAATATTAGATTAGGAAAAGACTTTGCCTTTTTTTCAGCACATATTTTGAATCATTGGTAATGATATATATATACTCATGATTTTTGAATTTTATTTAAAATTTTTACTTTGTTTTGCTTTGAGAAAGGGGAAATTCTCTTTATAATTGAAAAAAAACCTGGCCGGGCGCGGTGGCTCAAGCCTGTAATCCCAGCACTTTGGGAGGCCGAGGCGGGTGGATCACGAGGTCAAGAGATCGAGACCATCTTGGTCAACATGGTGAAAGCCCGTCTCTACTAATACAAAAAATTAGCTGGGCACGGTGGCGCGTGCCTGTAATCCCAGCTACTCAGGAGGCTGAGGCAGGAGAATTGCCTGAACCCAGGAGGCGGAGATTGCGGTGAGCCGAGATCGCGCCATTGCGCTCCAGCCTGGGTATCAAGAGCGAAACTCCGTCTCAAAAAAAAAAAAAAAAAAAAGAAAAAAAACCTGATGGTTGGTGGATAGCTAAGGATGCCAAAGGAAATGAAGGTCTTGTTCCCAGAACCTACCTGGAGGTTAGTCTTGGTTTGTGCTTTCCTTTTCTAAGCCTTTTTTTTTCACTTTTAATAAAACATTTAGCTGTGTTCTTTTGACAATTTGACTAGTGAATGACTTGAGATACAGAATTTGCTTTAATTTTGGAGGGACAGCACCTGGGAAACACATTGTATATTAATGGCCCTGGGGACCTGTGAAGTACTCTTATGCATGTGAGCCCTAGAACGTGATCTCACAGTAAGGATGCTTTGTGGAGTAATGCTGATCAGAACAAATAATAGATATCTATTGTTTATTGTAAAACATAACCACAGTTAACTTTGTGTTAACTTCCACAAATATGTGATCCCCTTACTAAAATGTGAACATACTATACATGCGTGTTTGTAGCCTGTATTTTCTTATTTCATAAAATAACATAGTCGTTTTCTGTGCCAAGATATGTAAATTTCTGTCTGGATCAGCACTGTCCAGTAGAACTATGATGCAAACCACACATGTAATTTAAATTTTTCAATAGCTACATTAAGAATATCTTTTTGCTGACATCACTTCTGACACCAAGTATGTGGATTTTCTCTGACACCAAGTATGTGAATTTTCTCTGACACCAAATATGGGTTTCTACATCAGTTCTCCTACACCAACCAGTGTCAGCAATTCAATTTGATTCTGACACTAATGCCTGGAGCTAGCACAGACCCCCATAGGTTAAAGGCTCAGTCCCACAAGACTGCTGCCCACTTCCGTTGCCAGTCACAAGTCCCAAGAGCCACCCATACTTCTTACTGACTGGCTATACAGTCACGAGTTCCCACACCCTCACCTCAGGGATTCAGTAATTTACTAGAATGACTCATAGAACTTGGGAAAACACTTTCCTTGCATTTACCAGTTTATTATAAAGGATATAACTCAGGAACAGCCATAGACTGAAGTATTGATGGCGGGTGGCTGGCATGCCCTCTCTGGGCCTGCCACCCTCCCAGCACCTTGCTGTGTTCATCATACTATAAGCTCCTGGAACCCTATCACTTAGGGGTTTTTATGGAGATTTCATTAGTTGTATTAACTAAATCGTTAGCCATTGGTGATTAACTTAGTCTCCAGCTCCTCTCCCCTCTACTGAGGTTGGAGGGTGGGGCTGAAAGTTCTAACCTGTAATTCCCCAGGTTGGTTTTTCTGGCAACTGTCCCCTTCCTGAAGCTGTCTAGGGCCCACCTAGAGTTACCTCGTTAGCATAAACTCAGGAGTAGTTGAAAGGGACTCCTGATGAATAAGAAAACATACTCCTACCATTCAGGAAATTCAAAGTGTTTCAGGAGCTCTGTCCCAGGAACCAGTGAGAACAAACATATTTTTTTCATTACACATAGTTTTACAAAGTAAAAAGAAACAGGAAGAATTATTTTTAATAATATATTTTATATTATCCAGTATTTTGACATATAATCAATATTTTAAATTATTGAGCTGTTTTGCTTTTTTAACATTAAGTTCAAAATCCAGTGTTTGTTTTACATTTGTAGCACTTCTCAGTTTGGACTAATTTCAAGAGCTCACTAGCTACATGTGCCAAGGGGCTATAGCAGATCTAGATCATCTTTTTCAATGGCAGCAAGTCTTCTAATCTCATTTAGATGGTCATTTAAGTTGTTTCAACCTATAGTCACTATCAATTATATTGCAAAGAACATGGGATTAGCATCCTCTGTCAGTTACAAAAAGATCCCCCCCCAAAAAGTAGCTTAAATAAGGTAGAAGCGTGTTTCTCTCAAGCACAAAAGTGTGGAGAAAGGCAATCAAGAATTGGTTAAGATCCTATCTAATATTTTACTGTGTTTCTGATATGAGGCTGCTCTTCCTAGAATTATCTATTTAGTTTTAAGTCAGCTGCTGGATCTTTTAAAGATTCTGAGCAGCAAAAAAGGAAAGCAGTCAAAACACGTAAGCTGCTGCCTTTTTCAGAAGGTTTCTTGGAAGTTACACAAAAAACTTTCAGTTGTTGCTCATTGACCAGCACTTAGTTCTCTGGCAACACTTAGCTGCAAGGAAGTCTTGGAAAATGTAGCCTTTTAACTGGATCATTGCCAAAATCAGGGATTTTGTTTGGAGGAGGTAGGGAATAGGTGGTAGCCAACTGGCAACTTGTGTTGTCATCAAGTCTGCATGCATCTTTGCACGCTTGCCTGATTATCCCCTTAGATAAATTCCTAGATGATCGTCACTGGTTCAAAGGGTATACACCTTCATATTTTGATTTATTTTTCCAATTTGCCTTTTAGAAAAATTATGCTGATTTGTACTCTCACCTCTAACAATCAGAGAGCTCTGTTTCCTCAGACATTTGCCTATTATGGCTGTTATCAATCTTTAACATTTTTGCCAATATGACCAGCAAAAAGGTGTCATTAGTGGTTTTATGTGCATTTATTTTACTCCTAATGAGGTTGAGCATCATCTCATATGCTTTATGACCATTTGTATATCTTCTTTGCAAATGACCCTTTCGGTTTTCTTTATTGATACATAATATTTTATGTATTTATGTGAGTGCTTTTTACTTGCATGGATTGTGTAATGATCAAGTTAAGGTGTTTGATATTTCCATCACCTTGAGTGCTTATCATTTCTACGTATTGGTACCTTTTTATTTCTTTTGGCCATTTTTTTTTCTAAGGGATTTAAAGACTCTCTCATTGAGTTATAAGAACTTTTATAATAATTTAATGATAAGGATATTAATCTTTAGATATTTGTGTTAGATATTTTCTTTTTTCCCCCTCAGGATATGTGTAAGTTATGTGTTAGGTATTTTCTTTGTGGACTTTAGGTCATAAAAAATCCACTTACGATTTTTTTATTTTGGTATCATAATTGGAAAGGGCTTCACCATCTCCTGGTTATTTTCTTCTAATGCTTTTTTCTTTCTTTTCTTTTTTATTTGAGTAAATTCTATCTGTAATTTATTTTGATTAAACTTGCTCTCTATCTCAATCATTATTTTTTGGAATAGTGAAGTTATTAACCGTGTGTTGAAAATTTATTTCCCACTAATTTTTATATGCTCATTATATATACTAAGTTCCCATCTGTGCTCGAGGTTTTCTGAAAGTATTGATGCTTTTGTTTTTTCTTTTTAAACAGAAAAAACTGGAGGGTTAGGTGGCAGTACTTGTATTTTTATTGGTTGATTTTTGCATTAGTTAAAAAGCACTTCACTTTTCAATGGTTTTTTTAGCCTTATAGTAAAGAAGAAGAAGATCAAGAATCAAGTGAAGAGAGCAGTGAAGAAGATGTAGAGGTGGTGGATGAAACAGCAGACGGAGCAGAAGTTAAGCAAAGGTACAAAAGTGGGAAAGGATATCAGAGTAGGTTTAGGAAACATTTTGTTTATTTTTACTGTTATAAATAATTCATTGCTTTCTTGAAATGGAGACAACTTGTACCTGGACAGCTTTTCATACTATTGTCTGCTTAAAGATCATTACTATTTTAATTTTGTGATTATTTTTAATACATTTAGTTCTATCTTGTTTTCATCTGGAAACTGTTAGGTTTTCAAAACTTACTGATGATTATAAACTGATTAAAGAAGCTCCCTAATTGAGTGAATAGGCATATCATGACCTGACTTACTTTGTTATTTCGTTTCCCCAGAACTGATTCCCACTGTAGTGCTGTTCAAAAAGCGATCTCAGAGGTGAGTATCTTCTATCTTATTAATGATGTCTTGTTTTATTACCCAATAGATCTGATGGGAAACAGGATGGAGACTGTGGAAGACAGCAGTGGATCTGAAAGGGGGTTCAGGGCATGGAATGTACAGAGCAGAGGACGTATATTTTTGGTTTCACGAGCCTGTGCTCCAAGTAACATTTCTCATTAGGTTGTTTTTTTTTTTTTTTTTTTTGCACAAAAATAATTGATAATCTTATTCATGGTGTTGTTTGAAGGCTTGGAAACATTCTCATTGATCCTGCTTTTCTATCATTTGAGTGAAAGCGGATGTTAAATTTTAATTATCGTTTTTGAAAAATCCTGTAAAGCCTTAATAAAAAGTAAGAAATTGGCCAGGCATGGTGACTCACACCTGTAATCTCAACATTTTGGGAAGCTGAAGCAGGAGGATCACTTGAGGCCAGGAATTCAAGACCAGCCTGAGCAACATGGTGAGACCCTATCTCTACAAAGAATAAGAAA
The DNA here is from genome assembly GCF_030222135.1 of Aotus nancymaae. Lineage (NCBI taxonomy): Eukaryota > Metazoa > Chordata > Mammalia > Primates > Aotidae > Aotus > Aotus nancymaae. Next base: position 2,089,498 of record NW_026988570.1, on the reverse strand, counting down.
AATTAGCCAGGTGTGATGGCGCATGCCTGTATTCCCAGCTACTCGAGAGGCTGTGGTAGCAGGATTGCTTGAGCTTAGGAAGTCAAGGGTGTAGTGAGCTGTGATTGTGCCAGCGCACTCCAGAGCATGAGTGACAGAGCAAGACCCTATCTTAAAAAAAAAGTAATTAAATTTTTTAAAAGGAAGAAATGATCCGTAATTCTGTCATTAAAAAAAAATTACAGGCCAGGTGCAGTGGCTCATGCCTGTAATCCCATCACTATGGGAAGCCAAGACAGGTGGATCACCTGAGGTCAGGAGTTCAAGACCAGCCTGGTCAACATGGCAAAACCCTGTCTCTACTAAAAATACAAAAATAAGCTGGGTGTAGTAATGCATGCCTGTCATCCCAGCTACTGGGGAGACTGAGGCAGGATAATCACTTGAACCTGGGAGGCAGAGGTTGCAGTGAGCTGAGAATATGCCACTGTACTCCATCCTGGGTGACAGAGCAAGACTCTGTCTCAAAAAAAAAAAAAAAAAAATTACATAGTCAAATGAAAATTCTCCTCAAACTCATAAGTAATCACGATTAACAATTTAGCAAGTATCCTTTCTGACCTTTTTCTTTACTTATTACTTACAAGTACATGCTTGTATGTATGAGGGTGTGAGTTTTGTGTATGTATATACAAAAAAATCCATTAATTCTTTAGTGAGTATAATTTGCCAGTAGAGATTAACTTATCTGTGAAATGGAAGCGCACTGTACAGCAGACAGGAGCAGGGACATTTTGATAAGCGTGTACTTGGAGCAGCTGCTCTGGAACACAGAGCTCTGCATGCTAGGCACTGTATGGGGCTTAGGTCCTTAGGAGAGGCCGATTCAGTGATGGCATCCTCTCAAATATTTGGGGCTAAATCATATTAATCTTCCACTAAAGTCTGTACGTTTATATTTTCCTTTTTTGGGTTATAGTTACTCTAGTGATAAAGAGAAAATATTATAGAGGTGCAGAAACATGACTGAAAACAAATGTATTTTGATGTTACTATCTTCAGCAGATAAACACTGTTGATGCGTTAACCACGATGGGAGCTATTCCTGCAGGGTTCAGGCCTTCCACACTCTCGCAGCTTCTGGAGAAAGGTAATGTGTACCTATCAGCCACTGCACTCTTTGAGCCAAGCAGTCAAGGTCCATGTCTAATTTTTCTATTATAGGCAAAACACATTGTTGAAGAAGTATAAAATGCTTTTGTGTTAAGAAGTAAAACTAATGGCTATGTATTTTTTCTCAAGTCTCTAAAAAGTGCTTACAGATTTCTGCATTTTACAAAAATATTTGAATGAATTGTCTTCATTATGGGGCATGTTATTGGCCTAAAAGTCTTTCTTAAAGGTGCTTTAAGATGATCTTTTATGTGTTTTATCTGTAAGTTTTGTACTATTGTTTTTATGCATAAATCTATATTGGTGCTTCTATTTTGGAAAGCAGGTTTTTAGTAAGCAGCATGGTATTTTGGAAGTGGCTGTACCCTATAACACAGTATTATGGATTTTTGATTTTGAGTTCTTTTTTTTGTAAGAAAATTAAAGAAACATGATTTTTTCAGGGAATCAATTTCGAGCAAGTTACTTCTTACAACCACAGCTCATGCCTTCTCAACTGGCCTTCAGAGATCTGATGTGGGATGCTACAGAAGGCACTGTAAGTATAGTTACTATCAGTAAAACTATAAATCTTCCAGATGTTGTCATGGTTGCAAGCAGACAAACAACATATTAATTGATTAATGCATTATAAAAAACAAAAACAATAGTTTCTATATGATAAATTTGAAATAGTCATATTTTTACAACTAAGACAGAATTTGGACTTGTTACTTTGACTTAATATCTTGTTTATTTTCTCCATTACACTCTTCTCTCATTGTTAAAAAGGAAATAATACTAGATTTCTTCTATCTTAATTATTCTTTGCTTTAATTTCTTCATCTGTAAAAATGGAATAATAATAATGCTTCTAACATAGAGTTATTTTGAAAATTATGTGTGTGATGGGCTTTGAATAATGCCTGGCATATGAAAAGAACTCAGTAGATGTTATCCAGTATTATCATTATAGTAGTAGTAGCAGTAGTAGTAGTATTTTTGAGACAGGGTCTCCCTCTGTTACCCAGGCTGGAGTGCAGGTGTGTGATCCTGGCTCACTGTAACCTTGAACTCCTAGGCTCAAGTGACCCTCCCACCACAGCCTCCTGAGTAGCTGGGACCACAGGTCTACACCACCATGCCCTAGTAATTTTTGTATTTTTTGTAGAGATGGGGTTTTTTGCCATGTTTCCAGGCTGGTCTCAAACTCCTGAGCTCGAGCAATCTGCCCTCCTTTCCTTCCCAAAGTGCTAGGATTACAAGTATGAGCCACCAATCCTTGTCTAATATAAGTTATTTAAATGAAAAGGCTTATGACCATAAAGCAGAATGCAAAGTTTAATTAATTGAAACTGTTCTTTAAAAATAAAATAGAATGCCAATTTATTTACTCACAATCTGAACTATACCTATGAAGTAAATCTGAATAAATATATCAAATAGTGCATTCTGTCTGTTAAAACACCTATTAAGAAACTAAAGAACAATGTAGATAATTGCTTGGAATGAAAAATAGTAGGATACCTTAATGCCAGGTGGCATTGGTTTTATGCTGTGTTAACCTTCTGCACTTACCACATTCTGTAGGAGTGAACCTGGGGATTAGAATACAGTGATTCTATAGTCAGATCATAGACATTTTACCTGCTAGTATTTATTGTTCCTTTCATCACAGTTTTTAAGTATTTAAGAAAAATGCCAATATTTCAAATGTAGCACTATCAAAAATTTACCTAAAATGACTGGTTTTAATATTCAATGAACAAAGTATTGAAATTTTTCTTATATATGTGTAAATTTTGTTTTCTTCTTTAAAAATTCTGTATATATTTTCTTAAACTGAATTTACAAAAGACAGATTTGTGTTATAAATCAGAAAAATAAACTTTTTTTATAACTAATTTTTCTTTCAGATTAGGTCAAGACCAAGTCGTATTTCATTGATTCTGACATTATGGAGCTGTAAAATGATTCCTCTTCCAGGAATGGGCATACAGGTTCTCAGCAGACATGTACGCCTCTGTCTATTTGATGGTAATAAGGTAAGCTTACTAAGAATTAAATCAATTCATACTAGGATTATGGAGAAACATTTCCTTAGATTATTTTCCATTCAACTCCTCTCCAGTTCCTAAGAGAGTATTTCTTACCCAGTACCAAATAAAAGTTTGAATGACTCTTTAAAAAGTTCATTTTTAATGAGATACAGGTTAAAAAGTACTTAGATGGAAATTTATAGTTTTAATTGTGTATATTAGAAAAAAAGATAAAAGAAAGATTTAAAGTCAGTGATCTAAGCTAGCAAATCAAGAGGCTAGAAAAAGAAGAGTGAGTTAAACCTGAAGAAAATAGAAAGTAGGAAATAATACAGATGAGAGTAGAAATTAATGAAATAGGAAACAGATGAACCAAAGAGAAAATAAAAAAAAGACAAAAGTTGATTCTTTGAAGTCATTAATAAAACTGAAGGACACACAGTGAGACTGATCAAGACATGTTTAAAAAAAGTAAAAGAAGGCTGGGCACGGTGGCTCACACCTGTAATTCCAGCACTTTGGGAGACTGAGGTGGGCAGATCACCTGAGGTCAGGAGTTTGAGACCAACCTGGACAATATGGTGAAACCCCATCTCTACTAAAAATACAAAAATTAGGGTGTGTGGTGGTGGATGCCTGTGATCCCAGCTACTCAGGAGAGTGAGGCAGGAGAATTGCTTGAATCTGGGAGGTGGAGGTTGTAGTGAGCCAAGATGGCACCAGTGCACTCTAGCCTGGGTGACAGAGCAAGACCCCCCCCCCAAAAAAAAAGCAAAAGAAAACAAACTATTAACATCTGTCATGGAAATAGAGACATTATCACAGATCCTGCAGACATTAAGAGTCCAATATGGAGATATAAACAACTTTATCAGTAAATTTGACAACATTGACAAAATAAATTCCTAGAGAACCATAATTGACTGGAACTAGCATAAGAAGAAATATAAAATGTGAATAACCTCTGTTAAGGAATTAAAACTGTAATTTAAAACAATCTACTCACAAAAATCTTCCCACAAACTTTAGGTCTAGCTGGCTTCACTTGTGAATTTTTTCAAACATTTAAAGAATAAATAATATCAATCTTACACAAATTCTCCCAAGGAATAGATGAAGGAGAAATGTTTCCCAACTCATTTTGTAAGACCAGAAAAACATGACCCCAAAATATGACAAGATATTACAAGAAAGGAAAATTACCAGATAGTATCCTTCATAAATGTAGAAAGTAAATTCTTAACAAAATATTATTAAATTGAATCTAGCAGTATATAAAAAGGACATTATATCATGACCAACTGGAGTTTATTTCAGGAATTCAAATTTACATACCTGGGTAACTACATTTAACCTTTGAAAATCAATCATTATAATTTGTGAAAAGAAAAATCATATGATCATCTTAAGAGATACGGAAAAAGCATCTGACAAATTTCAACACCCATTTATGAGTTTTTAAAAATTCTCTACAAACTAGGAATAGAAGGGAGATTCCTCAGATTGGTAAAATGCAGCAAGGAAAATCTAAAAGTAGAATTATCATAGTTAACTGTGAAATGTTGAACACTTTTTTCCTAAGACCAAGAACAAGTCAAAGATATCTAAGAAATAAAAAGATAACTCAGTTTTTAAGGGGACAAAAAACTTGAACAGCTCCTTCAAAAAAGAAATATGAAAAGCCACTAGAAGTCAGAAAAGATACTCAACATGTAAGAAGTCATCAGGGAAATGCAAATGAAAACCACAGTGAAAGAGATCCACCTATATATTATATATAAGAAACCCACCTTAAATATAATGCTATAGGTAACTTAAGAGAAAAGGATGGGAAAAGATACACCATTCAAAAGATACTAATATCAGACAAAGTAGACTTCAGGCACTACATAGTGATAAAAGCGATGGTTCACCAGGAAGACATAATAATCCTAAGTGGGTATGTACTTCAAAAATTTTACATACGTGAAATAAAAAATGGTTAGAACTGAAAAGAGAAACCAGCAAAGCCACAGGTATAGTTGGGGCCTCCATTATAGTTGGAGAGTGTAATACCTTTCTCTCAGTAATATAGGACAAGCAGACAAAATTAGTAAGGATGTAAGAGAACTAACATATCAACAAACTAGATTAGATTGATATTCACATAATACTTTACCTCAAAATAGTAAAATACACATTCTCTTAAATACATATGGAATATTCACCTAGAGAGATGGTCCTGGATCAGAAAACAAGCCTAGTCAAATTTAAAAGAATTGGAATCATACAATATATGATCCTTGATTGCATGAAATTAAATTAGAAATCAGTAACAGAAAAATAAATGGAAAAATACTTAAATACTTGGAAATTTAAAAACTTCTAAATAGTCAAAGGCTTAAAAGGAAATTTCAAGGGAAATTAGAAAATATTTTGAACTGAACAAAAAATGAAAATACAGCATATCATGATTTGTGGGATGTTAGCTAAAGCATTGCTTAGATGGTCATTTATAGCACTAGATGCTTACGTTAAAAAAAGAGTTCTCAAATCAATAGTCAAAGCTCCTTCCTGAGAAGGCAATGCTGCTTGAGCTGATAACAGCTGATGTGAGATTAAATAAGTTAATGTAAGAGAAGTTATCAGAATGATGTTATGCATAGAAAGAACATGATATTATACATAGAAAGAGCATAGTAAGTACTTTTGAAGAGTGGATGAGAGGTGGTGATGATAACTTAGAGAAGTGGAGATGGAAATGAAAGATGTGGATAAAGTTATTTGGGAGTAAAAATTAACAAAATTTGGTGATGGATTGGATATGGAAGGGGGAAGGGAAGTGGGGTATAGGCATGACACCAACACTCTGACTTCCACATCTGAATGGATGGTGGCAACATTTGATGAGATGGGGAACACTGGAAGAGGACCAGGTTTGGAAGAGTTGATGTGGGCTTGATTTTGCTCATGCTGAGTATACTACTAACACCCAGCATGAAGAAAGTGCCTTTATTTCATCTGAACTTGGGGTAAATAAATGAACTTATGATAGTGATCCTCTCTCACTTCTGTAATACATACTGCACAAAATCATTGCCACAAATGAGTCAGTAGGGGTCCTCAGTGACCAAGAAGAGCTGAATTGCTTTCTTTTTCGTACATCTGGTTTGATAACTTTTTCCTTATTCTCATATATAAGAACATAAACGATGGAATTTTATTTTGAATAATATATCAAAATCATGAAATTTACTTTATGAAACAAATTTATGTCAGATTTCCAAATTGAGAGTTATGGAACATATTTAATAGCTGTGCAGATAATCATGCTGTTTATGTAGGAGTTCTTTAATAAATTTGAACCTAGTTATGAATAAAAAGCATTGTTGCTAAAACTGACTAATGAGACACCACTTCCAGTAATGGCTGAGTCAGCTCCCCTTGGACCAACCCACCCAAAGATAGCAAGTGTAAACTCTGGGCAAAATAAAAAGCAACTACCTGAAGGCACTGCAGAGCATTCAGAAGTGGGCAGACACTGGAGAGGAGCCTCAAGCCTTTGGTCCACTGCTTTATCTTTTTCTGTTTGTTTTTTCTTTTTTTGTTTCTCTCTTTTCTTTTTACTGTCTTCCTGTATTAGTTTGTTCTCACACTGCTGATAAAGACATACCTGAGACAGGGCAATTTACAAAAGAACGGTTTATTGTACTTACAGCTCCACGTGGCTGGGGAGGTTTCACAATCATGGTGGAAGGTGAAAGGCACTTGTCACGTGGTGGCAGGCAAGAGAAGAGAGCTTTTGCAGGGAAAACTCCCATTTTTAAAATGATCGAATCTCATGAGACTCATTCATTATCATGAGAACAGTGCAGGAAAGACCTTCCCCCTAATTCAGTCACCTCCCACTGGGTTCTTCCCATGACATGTAAGAATTATGGGAGCTACAATTCAGCATGAGATTTGGGAGGGAACACAGCCAAACCATATCATTCCACCCCTGGTTCCTCCCAAATCTCATGTCTTCACATTTCAAAACCAATCATGCCTTCCCAGCAGTCCCCCAAAGTCTTAACTCATTTCAGCATTAACTCAAAGTCGACAGTCCCAACATCTCATCTAAGACAGAGCAAGTCCTTTCCACCTATGAGCCTGTAAAATCAAAAGCAAATTATTTCCTAGATAAATAAGAGTATAGGCATTGGGTAAATGTAGCCATTCCAAATGGGAGAAACTGGCCAAAACAAAGGGACTGAAGGCCTTATGCAAGTCGGAAATCCAGCCGAAAAGTTAAATCTTTTATATATATATATATATATATATAATTGCACTTTATGTTCTGGAGTACATGTGTAGAACATGCAGGATTGTTGCATCGGTACATACATGACAATGTAGTTTGCTGCCTCCATCTCCCTGTCATCTACATCTGGCATTTCTCCCCATGTTATCCCTCCCTAACCTCCCTAGCCTTCACTGTCTCTCCTGTATTCCCCCACAACAGACCCCAGTGTGTGACACTCCCCTCCCTGTGTCCATGTGTTTTCATTGTTCAACATCCGCCTATGAGTGAGAACTTGCAGTGTTTGATTTTCTGATCTTGTGTCAGTTTGATGATAATGATGGTTTCCAGATTCATCCATGTCCCTACCAAGGACCCAAACTCATCCTTTTTTATGGCTGCATAGTATTCCATGGTGTATATGTGCCACATTTTCCTTATCCAGTCTATCGTTGATGGGCATTTGGGTTGATTCCAGGTCTTTGCTATTGTAAACAGTGCTGCAATGAACATATGTGTGCATTTGTCTTTATAATAGAATGATTTATAATCCTTTGGATATATACCCAGTAATGAGATTGCTGGGTGAAATGGAATTTGTATTTCTAGGTCCTTGAGGGGTCGCCATACTGTCTTCCACAATGGTTGAACTAATTTACACTCCCACCAACAGTGTAAAAGTGTTCCTATTTCTCTACATCCTCTCTAGCATCTGTTGTCTCCAGATTTTTTAATGATCACCATTCTAACTGGCATAAGATGGTATCTCAATGTGGTTATGATTTGCATTTCTCTAATGACCAGTGATGATGAGCATTTTTTCATGTTTGTTGGTCTCATATATGTCTTCTTTTGAAAAGTGTCTGTTCATATCCTCGCCCACTTTTGAATGGGTTTTTTTTTTTCTTGTAAATCTGTTTTAGTTCTTTGTAGATTCTGGATATTAGCCCTTTGTCAGATGAGTAGATTGCAAAAATTTTTTCCCATTCCGTTGGTTGCCGGTTCACTCTAATGATTGTTTGTTTTGCTGTGCAGAAGCTCTGGAGTTCAATTAGATCCCATTTGTCTATTTTGGCTTTTGTTGCCAATGCTTTTGGCGTTTTAGTCATGAAGTCCTTGCCTATGCCTATGTCCTGAATGGTATAGCCTAGGTTTTCTTCTGGGGTTTTTTATGGTGTTAGGTCTTATGTTTAAGTCTTTAATCTATCTGGAGTTAATTTTAGTGTAAGGTGTCAGGAAGGGGTCCAGCTTCCGCTTTCTGCACATGGCTAGCCAGTTTTCCCAACATCATTTATTAAACAGGGAATCCTTTCCCAATTGCTTGTTTTTGTCAGGTTTGTGAAAGATCAGATGTTTGTAGATGTGTGGTGTTGCCTCTGAGGCCTCTGTTCTGTTCCATTGGTTTTATTCTCTGTTTTGGTACCAGTACCATTCTGTTTTGATTACTGTAGCCTTGTAGTATAGTTTGTAGTCAGGTAGCATGATGCCTCCAGGTTTGTTCTTTTTGCTTAGGATCGTCTTAGCTATGCAGGCTCTCTTTTGGTTCCATATGAAGTTTAAGGTGTTTTTTTCCAGTTCTGTGAAGAGGGTCATAGGTAACTTGATGAGGATAGTGTTGAATCTATAAATTACTTTGGGCAGTATAGCCATTTTCACAATATTGATTCTTCCTAACCATGAGCATGGAATGTTTCTCCATCTGTTTGTGTCCTTTCTTACTTCCTTGAGCAGTGGTTTGTAGTTCTATCTTAAAGCTCCAAAATGATCTCCTTTGATTCCATCTCACATCCAGGTCATACTGATATAAGAGTTGGGTTCTCATGGTCTTGGGCAGCTCAGCCCCTATGGCTTTGCAGGGTATAGCCCCCCTCCTGGCTGCTTTCACAGGCTGGCATTGTCTGCAGCTTTTCCAGGAGCACAGTGCAAGCTGTTGGTGGAGCTACTCTTCTGGGGTCTGGAGGACAGTGGACCTCTTCTCACAGCTCCACTAGGCAGTGCCCCAGTAGGGACTCTGTGTGAGGGCTCCAACCCCACATTTCCCTTTGGTACTGCCCTAGCAGAGGTTCTCCTTGAAAGCCCCACCCCTGCAGCAAACTTATGCCTGGACATTCAGACATTTCATACATCCTCTGAAGTCTAGGCAGAGGTTCCCAAACCTCAGTTCTTGACTTTTGTGCACCCGCAGGCTCAAAACCGTGTGGAAGCTGCCAAAGGCCTGGGGCTTGTACGGTCTGAAGCCAGGGTCTGAGCTGTACCTAGACTGCACACAGCATGGGAACCCTGGGCCTGGCCCACAAAACCACTTTTTCCAACTAGGTCTCCAGGTTCGTGATGGAAGGTGCTGCCGTGAAGACCTCTGACATCCTCTAGAGATATTTTTCCCATTGTCTTGGGGATTAACATTTGGCTCCTCATTACCTATGCAAATTTCTGCAGCTAGCCTCAATTTCTCCTCAGAAAATGTGATTTTCTTTTCTATTGCATTGTCAGGCTGCAAAGTTTCCAAACCTTTATGCTCTGTTTCTCTTATAAAACTGAAATGCTTTTAATAGCACCCAAGTCACCTCTTGAATGCTCTGCTGCTTAGAAATTTCTTCCACCAGATACCCTAAATCATCTCTCTCAAGTTCTAAGTTCCACAAATCTCTACGGCAGGGGTAAAATGCCATCAGTCTCTTTGCTAAAACATAACAAGAGTCACCTCTGCTCCAGTTTCCAACATGTTCCTCATCTTCTTCTGAGACTACCTCAGCCAGGACCTTATTGTTCATATCACTATCAGCATTTTTGTCAAAAAGCCATTCAACAAGTCTCTCGGAGGTTCCAAACTTTCCCACATTTTCCTGTCTTCTTCTAAGCTCTCAAAACTGTTTCACCCTCTTTCTATTACTTAGTTCCAAAGTTCCTTCCACATTTTTGCATATCTTTTCAGCAACACCTTAGTCCTGATACCAATTTACTGTATTAGTTCTTTCGCACACTGCTTATAAAGACATACCTGAGACTGGGCAATTTACAGAAGAAAGAGGTTTATTGGACTTAACAGTTCCACATGGCTATGGAGGCCTCACAATCATGGCAGAAAGTTAAAGACATGTCTCAAATGTTGGCAGACAAAAGAAGAGAGCTTGTGCAGGGAAAACTCCCATTTTTTTTTTTTTTTGAGACGGAGTTTCGCTTGTTACCCAGGCTGGAGTGCAATGGCGCGATCTTGGCTCATCGCAACCTCCGCCTCCTGGGTTCAGGCAATTCTCCTGCCTCAGCCTCCCGAGTAGCTGGGACTACAGGCACGTGCCACCATGCCCAGCTAATTTTTTGTCTTTTTAGTAGAGATGGGGTTTCACCATGTTGACCAGTATGGTCTCGATCTCTTGACCTCGTGATCCACCTGCCTCGGCCTCCCAAAGTGCTGGGATTACAGGCATGAGCCACCGCGCCTGGCCCCTGAAAACTCCCATTTTTAAAACCATCAGATCTCATGAGACTCATCGACTATCATGAGAGCAGTGTAGGAAAGACCCCCCATGTAATTCAGTCACCTTCCACTGGGTTCCTCTCATGATATGTGAGAATTGTGGAAGTTACAATTCAAGATGAGATTTGGGTGGGGACACAGCAAACCATATCATTTCCTGTGTGTCACTTGAACATTTTTTTTTTTTTGAGACAAATTTTGCTCTTGTCACCCAGGCTGGAGTGCAGTGGCACAATCTCAGCTCACTGCAACCTCCACCTCCTGCGTCCAAGCAATTCTCCTGCCTCACTCTCTCAAGTAGCTGGGATTACAGGTGCATGCCACCATGTCCAGGTAATTTTTTGCATTTTTAGTAGAGACGGGGTTTCACCATGTAGGCCAGGTTGGTCTTGAACTACTGACCTCAGGTGATCCACCTACCTCGGCCTCCCGAAGTGCTGGAATTACAGTCATGAGCCACCATGCCTGGTCCATTTGAACATTTTTTTTAGAACTCCATTCTGAATTATTTGCAGTGTTGATGAGCGTATCTTTTTGGCTAGGTTCCTTAGTGGTTGTTCTAGGTATTAATTTTATACATGCATAACTTACCACAGTCTACTAGTATTAACATTCCAGTTGGAGTAATTTATAAAACCTTACCTTCCTTTAGTTCTTTACCTTTCCTAGTTTATAATATAGTGGTCTTAAATATTTTTTCTACATACTTTGAGAATCTTATCACACAACATCAAATATAATTTGGAAAACCTGAAAGAAAATATATAGTATTTACTTATATTTTTACTATTTCCATTGTTCATTCTTTCTTCCTAATTCTCTAAGACTCTTCTTTTATCGTGTCCTGTTTAGAGAATCTCCTTTAAACATTCTTTTACAGTTGGTTTGCTGGTGACAGATTCTCTTAGACTTTTTCTGAGATTGTCCCTGTTTCCTCTTCATTCCAAAAGGATATTTTCAGTAAATAGAGAATTCTGAATTGACAGTTATTTTTGTTTGACACTTGAAAAATATTGTGTCATTTCCTTCTGTCCTCCATGGCGTCTAATGAGAAATTCACCATCATTCAAATTTTTTTTTCCTGTTGGTTAACCTAAATGTTGTTTTTCTCTTACTGTTTTCAAGGTATTTTCATTGTGTTCGGTTTTCAGAAGTTTATGGTGTATATGGCATAAATTTTTCTGGTTTACTCTCCTTGGGGTTTGCTCAGCTTCTTCAATCTGTAGGTTTGTGTCTTTTGCCAAATTTGGGGATTTTTTTTTTCAGCCATTATTTTCTCAAATACCTTTGCCACTCCAATTATTTCTTCCATTGTCTTTTCCCTCTATCTAGTAGTATTGTGGTTGTTATTACCAATACTCCACCTTCCTCTCTCAACCCCAGTTCAGAACCAGATCTTGCAGTAGAGTTTAGAGTTCTTGATCTAAAATGATGTCAGATATGTCACTGATTAAAAGGCCGACTTGTTGACATGGTTCTGATCCTGGTGTCATGGCTATGTCTTTGTCTTCCTACTTGCTTAGGCTCACTACTTTTTATGAGAAGGAAGGGCAACCTTTTGTTGTTGTTGTTGTTGTTGTTGTTGTTTAAACCTTACTGGCTTCCAGCGGTAAGGCAATCTATTTCTCTATCATGGGATGAGTACCTTCAGCCTCTGTAACATACAAATCCAGCCCTTGACACCACATGTTCCTTCTGGACTCAGAGCCCAGGAAACCTCTGGTTTTAGTCTCACCTTACTCTTCTGTCTTCTATTTGTGCTCCATTGACATATTCATCTTACTTTTGGGTACTGCTCTGTCTTTTTAACTATCACTGCTTCATCACTTTATGTCTGGAGCAAAATGGCTGAGTTGAAGCATAAATTGGTTGAGAAGTTCTTGTGCATTCTTTAAAAATAAAAAATGGAGATAAGGTTTCACTATGCTGCCCAAGCTGGTCTCAAACTCCTGAGTTCAAGCAATCCCCCTGCCTTAGCCTCCTGATTAGTTAGACTACAGGCATGAGCCACTGCATCCAGCCCCTCTTGCATTCTTAATGCAGTTTGCTGAATGAAATCTCTAAATTATTTTGACTCTTCAATTTCTTCATTCTTTGCATCTGGTTTTGCACAGAAAGCAGTGTGATTCTAAGCCAGTTATTCACCCTCTGTGGCTGCAGTTTTCTGAAATGCCTAGTGAGATGGTTGAACTAAGTTCTTTTTAGTTCTTAGAGTCTGTATGTCAAGAAAGATACAGAATTATCAAGCAGAAGAAGTTATTCTTGATTCCAAATTTCAAAATCCGGATTCTCCAAATTGAAAAGATAAAAGCAGAGATAGTATAGAATTTCAGTTTTGATGATAGCAAAGGACTTGTTGGCCATTAGAAGTAGGAAACATTTCTTGAAAAATGAAGAACCTCCTTAGAATAAATAAAATACAGTCTTACAGGAATCACAAGGTAGTAATTACAAGGAGTTTATACTCCAGTATTCCAGGTGGTAAATATACATAATTTCAGGAAAAGTTTAACCAAATATATATTAGTAATTGAAGGAAGTGGATTTTGCTGATGTGGAAAACAATCTAGCTACCCATAAAATACTCCTATATGCCTATTACTAGGGATGTGGAATACAGTGAGTTGAATTTGACCTAATATAACACGTTTGGGATGATTTTAAATTATTATTTTAAAGATTTGTTTTAGAGGTGTTATACTAAAATATTTTCATCTAAAATAAAAATTACATATTATCCATTCCTCTGGAAGATGTCAATTTTGGTCATAACATTATAGAATTTGAATTCTTCGTTCCATAAAGTTTTTGCTCCCTTTGTGTTTCATTGTTTTATGTAAATTGTAGGATGAACTTCTTGCATAGAGCATTTTATAAGAGATTGAATTTAAAAAAGAATATAATTTATGGGCCTAGAGATCTAGAGGAAAAAAAATAACTGTGTCTGAGCTGTTAGCATTGTCTGACTTAGTGACAGAGTAATGGACTGCATATGTAATGCTTGTATGGGTCACATCTTTTTATTTTTTATTTTTTATTTCTTGAGACTGATTCTTGCTTTGTCACCTAGTCTGGAATGCAGTGTTGTGATACCAGCTCACTGCAACCTCCGCCTCCCAGGTTCCAGTGATTCTCCTGCCTCACCCTCTCGAATAGCTGGAATTACAGGTGCATATCCACCACACCCAGCTAATTTTTGTATTTTTAGTAGAGATACGGTTTTGCCATGTTGGCCATGCTGGTCTCAAACTCCCAACTTCAAGTGATTCGCCTGCCTCAGCCTGTCAAAGTGCTGGGATTACAGGCGTGAGCTATTGTGCTAAACCGGGTCATATCTTTTAAAGGCCATTTTTTTTTTTTTTGCTGGGTGCAATGGCTCATGCTTGTAATCCCAGCACTTTGAAAGGCCAAGGTGGGCAGGTCACCTGAGGTCAGGAATTCGAGACCAGCCTGGCCAACATGGTGAAACCCTGTCTTTTCTAAAAATACAAAAATTAGCTGGGTGTGGTGGCGGGTGCCTGTAATCCCAGCTACTTGGGAGGCTGAGGCAGGAGAATCACTTGAACCTGGGAGGCAGAGATTGCAGTGAGCTGAGGTTGTGCTACTGCACTCCAGCCTGGGCAACAGAGTGAGACTCTTAACTCAAAAAAACACATTTGAAAAGGCCATTTTTACCTAAAATTTTAGTTGCTTTCTTGGTAAACCTATCTCAGATATTAAGGAATTCACTTAATACAATTTGTTACTAGCATAAGGGTCCAACTCTGAATTCATTATGTCATACCTGATATAAAAAGAAAAACATTACAGAATTGCATGAAGTAAAACATGAAAGTACTCTTTTCCCCATCTTCCTCACTCAGTATAGCCACTGTTAAGTCTTTGGGACATGAAAGTGGTGATGTTTCAAAGAGCTTTTTACATAATTTCAAAAGGTAAAATCTCATTTCAGGTTCTGAGCAACATTCATACAGTCAGAGCCACATGGCAATCTAAAAAGCCCAAAACATGGACCTTTTCTTCCCAGGTAAGTAATCTGCTGAATGAGTGGAATGAGTGAATTTCTTTTACCTATTAAATGTCAAGCAATTAATTTCTAATATAAGACTGTCAAAGTTGAACTTATTTATATTTATATAAATAGCACAGAGTATGTGGGGACAGATATAAATCTTTAGATTCTTTGGTGTTATTTGAGGACATTGATAAAAATTACTCATGTCTCTGACTCACTAGTGTTATAATTCCTGTGAATCATCCCATTCAGTGAATTTCAGGGTTCATTTTTAGAAAATTCTTATTTGATAAAAATGAAAACATAAAGATTACATTTAGGAAGTGAGGTGTTTTTCAAAGATGAAATCTTCCAACTATGCTAATAAAAGCTGCACTTTCTTCAGATGAAGTCAGGAGTGACGCCTAGGGGACTGCTACATTACACCCATGTACTATCAAGAGCGTTTTGAGAGTTCAAACCACTGAGTCAGCATTGCATAGATGCTAGAGAGG
Organism: Aotus nancymaae; assembly: GCF_030222135.1. Taxonomy (NCBI): domain Eukaryota; kingdom Metazoa; phylum Chordata; class Mammalia; order Primates; family Aotidae; genus Aotus; species Aotus nancymaae. The sequence continues at coordinate 2,074,083 of NW_026988570.1, read as the reverse complement.
ACAAAGATGTCTTCATATTGTTTTTATAATATCAATTGTCTATATTTTATTTCATGTTACTTTCATCTGCCTCCAAGGTCTCATTACTTTAGTATTTACTTCCCTCCCACAGCTAACTCCCTTATATAACTGCATCCTGAAAACCCTTAATTACCTTTCCTCTTACTGCATCAGAAGATCTTAAGGCAAGATGGAGGTTCAATGAGAGGGCTCAGGCTGTGGACGAAGCCAGCCACCTCAATCGTGTGCTGTGTCTGTCCACAGTTGTCGAAAGTACACCTCCTAAAATTCCAGCTTGATCTTCTTAGCAGCCTTCCTCCAGTGAGAGGCACAACTTCTCTTGGCACAGTACTTCACAGTTCTGTTACTGCAACTCTGTGTATGTGAAGTGTTTAGGGTAGAATTTTTTAATGTTTATCCTGGGGTAGAAAGATAAGCTTTTGGGGGTATGTGTTATTCTGCTGAATGAAAGTAGACATCTGTTACATGTAAGCATTTTTTCCCAGGCATGTGGAAACTTTTTCATGCCAGTGGAGTTCCTATTCCAGCAAAGTTAGTAGGGGAAAATACATACATAAAGAATAACAATATTGTCGGAACCCTAATTGTGTGCTAGGCCCTGTGCCAGGCTCTTATGTACGTTATCTTACTTAATCAGAGTAGCCCTGTGGGGCGAGTACTGTTGTTAACTACCCCTCAGGCAGATTGTAATGGTTTTGGCAAGTGCTTTGGAAGCACATAGGTAGGTAAAGTTAATTCTAGTCATTTGGCTCAGGGAAGGTTTTATAAAAGAGAAACTAGACCTTTCTGAAGGACGGGTAAATTTTACAGGCAAGAAAGGAGGGGTATGGTTGTCTAAGGAGAGGGAATTGAATGAGCAAAAGAAGATAAATGAAAATTCACAAGGCACACATCAGGAAAGTTGAGCAAATATGTATATTAAGTCTTTAATTTTTGTTCTGTTTACAAAGAACAGTGGTTAATTTAAATATCTTATAATGTATATAAACTATTATTTGTAACACCTCTGGAGACCTAGGTACAGTACTTGTTTCATGTTAGCCTCTACGCAAAGAATAAGTGAAGGTAAAGGTATTTTCCCTTTAAAAGAGAAATTAAATTTTTAAAATTTGTAGTCATTGGCATAGATTAATTCAATCCATCTGCTTTGTGTTTTTCTTAAAAGGCCTTTATTATAATGCAAATGCATAAACTATTTACTAACAAATAGGGCTGAAACCCTGTTCTTGTGATAAAGAAATACCTGAGATGGTATCCGTTCTTGCAATAAAGAAATACCTGAGACCGGTTAATTTATAAAGAAAAGAAGTTGAATTGGCTCATGGTTCTGCAGACTGTACAGGAAACATGGCACAGGCATCTGATCAGTTTCTAGGAAGGCCTCAGGAGACTTCTAATCGTGGCAGAAGGTGAAGAGGGAGCAGGCATCTCACATGGCAGAGCAGGAGCAAGAAGGAGGAAGGAGGTGCCACACACTTATTTTTTTTTTTGAAACAGAGTCTTACTCTGTTGCCCAGGCTGGAGTGCAGTGGCATGATATCAGCTCACTGCGACCTCCACCTCCTGAGTTCAAGCGATTCTCCTGCCTCAGCCTCCCGAGTAGCTGGGATTACAGGCACCCACCATCATGCCCTGCTAATTTTTTTATTTTTAGTAGAGATGGGGTTTCGCCATGTTGTCCAGGCTGGTCTCGAACTCCTGACCTCAAGTGATCCACCCGCCTTGGCCTCCCAAATTGCTGGGATTACAAGTGTGAGCCACCGTGCCCAGCCACATTTTTGAAAAAAACTGATCTCCTGAGAACAAACTCACTATGGTGAGGACAGCACCAAACTATGAGGGATCTGCCCCCATGACCCAGACACCTCCCACCAGGCCTCAACTTCAACACTGGGGATTATAATTCAACATGAAATTTGATGGGGACATTTATTCAAATCATATGAAACCCCCTTCCTGTTTTTTATTTTTATCAATAACTTTAATTTCTTTATTATTTCAGGTTACTCGCATCTTGTCGTGTTTGCTTGATGGTGATTGCTTTATCAGGTCCAATTCTGTGTCTCCAGATCTTGGAATATTATTTGAACTTGGAATTTCTTATATTAGCAATGTATGTCCATTAAAAGATAAGGCTTTCTAATGTATCAGTTAAAAGAGAAGGTTAAAAAATATGTCTATTGACAAGTAAATTCTTGAGGTCTTTGTATGTAATAGAATTATAATCCCTTGAGGAATGAGAATGCCAGTGATTCTAATTTTGTGTGTGCTGATTTTTTTCATAGCATTTAAAATAAAAGAATATTTATTCACATTTATAGCTTGAGTGAACTCCAGTGATTTTGAAGAATAAAAATTCAAAAAGGATGGGACTTTGCAGAAAGTGATAAAAGATGCTTACTGGCATCCCAGCATCATGGTTCACCTCTGGCCTCCAGGGGAAAAATACACATAGCCTTGTAACTGAGGGTTCTAATTAAGGTACTTGGCAGAGTAGCGATTTTTATAAAGCAAGCACCAGAAATTTCAGTTAACTTATGTCATAGAAACGAATGAACCAGTGGGTTGGGCTCTGTGCTACTAATTAAATGTTTCCACATACTAATAATAGCTTGAGAGGTGTAGTATCTATACTTGACCTCATGGTAACCCAGAGAGCCTGCCAGAGATGTTACATTAATGGTATTACACTGTCCATTCATTTGTTTAAAGCAAATTCATCCATACGTGTTGTGGAGGGGGTCGGACTGGGGAAAGGAGCAGGACCCCAAGCAAGCCTTGGGGGTCTCTAGCAATTGACATGGGGGTAAAATTCTAAGCAGAAAGCCCCGTGAATGATTAATATCTGCATTATATCTGTCAGTGAAATTAAGGTTCATAATCCTATGTAGTACTGATGTGATTTGATATCACTCCACAAAATGCTTACATCGGTCAAGAGACAATGGCAACAGTTGCCACATCATTGGTTTAAGGGATTTTCGAGAACAATTTTGAGAAAATATGATTGCCTCTTGATATACTACCTTTAATATCTGACCTGCAGGCAAAATGGAACTCTACTATGTTTCATTTTATTTTCTTGTGAAGAACTTTTTAGTTCTAAAGGCGAATACTAATTTTGTTCCTTTAAAAGTACTTGGTATGTGCTTATAAATTTGACTAGTTCAGACATTAAGTTTCATATACTTGTCTTATTTCCTAGTCAACTGGTGAAAGAGGAGAGTTAAGTTGTGGCTGGGTATTTCTTAAACTTTTTGATGCCAGCGGAGTTCCTATTCCAGCAAAGTAAGTTGGCTATATATTCCTAACGAATGCATACTTCTGTAGAAATTCATTTTTTAGACTCTAGTTACCTCGTTTGTTTTGTGAGCATGCACATAACTTTTGGAAGGGCTTTTTATGTTGATTTTAGTGTTGTTTAACATGCACATTCTCATCCTAAGGAGGAAAAAATGACCCCTAGAGAAGAGGTATTTTAAAAGATGTTTGTACTAGCTGTCTGCTGAGAATATTCTTTCAGTAATTTCCTATGGTTTTAACACATTTCACCATGCTGAAAACAGAGTCTAGTTGTCTTCAAAGAGTGAGAAAGCTAAGTCCAGAGTCCTGAGGTCCTCTGTGAGTCTCTACCCTCCTTCTGTAGGTGGGACATTGAAATCATAGTGGCAACCATGGAAAATGATTTAAACTTTAAGATCAAAAGGCAGACTGGAAGTAAATATTGCAATATATATAGAAGAGTTAGAAGATCATTATCCCTAATATAAAAAGAGCTCTCAAAAATTAATAAGAAAAATATCATTCAAATTTTAACATGGAGGAAAAGAAAGATCTAAATCTAGGATATTAATAAGAAATTCAAGAAGGGACAGAAATAGGCAGGCAGTAGGATGGTGATTAAGATCCCAAATTTGGATTATAAAATTCTGGGCTCCAGTCCCAGCTCTACCCATGTAATTGTAGGTAGATTTCTTAACATCTCCAAGTCTGAATTTCACCTATTTTTAATCTGGAGGATTGTAATAATTCTTACTCCAAGAGCTTGTGAGGATTAATTTAGATAATGCTCCTTACATGGCCTTCTTGCCACTGGGCAGACGTAGAAGTCTTGAGTCTACAAGTCCTTTGATATCATCCCAGTGGGTGGGGAGGGACCACTGCATTACCCTGGGTGCCAAGTTTCTTGTGATTGTTTTTTGCTTTTTTGTTTTTGTCTTTTAATATGCTCAGGGTTTTTAGTTGTGCTTAGTGGAAGAAATAAGGAATAGTATATCTTTTCCATCTTTCTGAAAGTGAAGTCACAGCTATTTTTTTAAATGAGGTAGAACTCTGTGTATTAATACAAACACATTTTCTGTCTACTAGTATATGGGAAAAGTTACAGAATATTTTGAATACTGTGACCCCACTTTTGTTCATTAAAAACTATTTGTGGGCCAGGTGAGGTGGTTCACAATTCCTGTAATTTTAGCACTTTGGGAGGCCTTGGCAGGAGGATCACCTGAACCCAGGAGTTCGAGACCAGCCTGGGCAACATGGTGAGATGCCATCTCTACAAAAAAAAAAACAAAAAAATTAGCCAAGCATGATGCCTGTAATTCCAGCTACTCCAGAGGCTGAGCTGGGAGGATTGGTTGAATCCTAGAGGTCGAAGCTGCAGTGAGCAGTTTTCATGCCATTGCACTCTAGCCTGGGTGACAGAGCGAGACTCTGTCTCAAAAAAGGAAAAATAAACAAAGCAAAACTATTTATTAGCCTCTGTGGGTGGGTCTAGGTAATCTGTTGCCAGAAATTGCCTCTGAGGAACAGAATTGAGATGGTGCAGTGTAATTAAAGGGCTGTTTTACCTTCTTTCTACACTTAGTATGTGACTTCAGAAGAAAAGCATGTAGTATGTTAGTTTTGAAGCATGTGTTAGTTTTGAAATTCACCATGTTTATATATTTGTTTGCATTTGCATAGAAAAGATAGGGCAGGAGATTAATCAAACTAGAGAAGAAGGCATGGGGAGGAATTTTTCACTTTTTACTTATCATTTCTTTGCCATTCAAACTTTTTTTTTTTTTTTTTTTTTTGAGACGGAGTTTCGCAATCTTGTTACCCAGGCTGGAGTGCAATGGCCCGATCTCGGCTCACCGCAATCTCCGCCTCCTGGGTTCAGGCAATTCTCCTGCCTCAGCCTCCTGAGTAGCTGGGATTACAGGCACGCGCCACCATGCCCAGCTAATTTTTTTTGTATTAGTAGAGACGGGGTTTCACCATGTTGACCAGGATGGTCTCGATCTCTTGACCTCGTGATCCACCCGCCTCGGCCTCCCAAAGTGCTGGGATTACAGGCTTGAGCCACCGCGCCCGGCCCATTCAAACTTTTTATAACAATCTATGTTTTATATTTTAAAAATAATATAAGTTCCTAATGGTTGTATTTCAAATAATGATTCAACACATTTGAAAAATATATTGAAAAACAATCACTTGTCATTAACATAAGTCATTAAAATCTGAACACTTTAATGACTTGAATTAATTTTTCTCATTTTCAAGGAAAAATGTATTTTCTACAGGGTAAAGTTAGGAAAGATAATTTTTCTCATTTTCGTGGAAGAAATGTATTTTCTGCAGCTTATAATTAGGAAAGAAAGACTGTTTATTTGCCCAGGTGGTACCTCACGGAGAGTTCAACAATTATTATTTTCGCTTACCAATGAGCCATAAATGAAATGTGTATGAGTGTATTTGTGCTAAAGAATATTTAACTACTGATTCCAGTGTTTTCTAAATGGCCACAGCATGTATCTGTCATCGACTGTTATTCTTTTATAGAACTTATGAGCTCTTCTTGAATGGTGGTACTCCTTATGAAAAAGCTGTTGACGTGGACCCTTCAGTATCCAGAAGAGGTACGGTTCCCATGTGTTGTCTTCCTTTCCTTAAAGATTGAACAAATAGTCCAGGTGCAGTGGCTCATACCTGTAATCCCAGCACTTTGGGAGGCTGAGGCAGGCGGATCTGGAGGTCAGGAGTTCAAGACCAGCCTGACCAATACGGTGAAAGCCCATCTCCACTGAAAATACAAAAATTAGCTGAGCGTGGTGGTGTGTTCCTGTAGTCCCAGCTACTCAGGAGGCTGAGGCAGGAGAATCGCTTGAGCCCGTGAGGCCGAGGTTGCAGTGAGCCAAGATTGCCCCATTGTACTCCAGCCTGGGTGACAGACAGGGTGAGACTCCATCTCAAAAAAGAAAGAAAAAAAAGATTAAACAAATAGAAGATGCAACTGAGAGGTAGCTACACTCTAATAATAAGCATAGCATTTTTCACTTGGATTCACACTTTTGAAAATATGTCATTTGATAGTAAAATTTTAATCATTTTAAGTACTTATTTTCTTGGTAACACATATGAGATGTTAAGAAATCATGAAGAATGAGGACCCTGCATTAGTTCCTTTTCATTGACCACTGAACTGATACTTGTGACTGATACTAAAGCAGGAACCGCAGCGAGGAACAGACCTCTCAGACACTGAGCTAGGAAGGAAGGGATGATTTATTTCGGCCGGCAGCAAGGCACCATAGCTGCCTAATAGCCAAGCTGGTCTAACAAAGAAAAATCTCTGTCCTTATAAAGGCTCACAACTCTAGAAATTATACGTGAAAGGGTCTTGTGTTTACTGCTTTAGAAATTACATGTGAATGGGTCTTAGGTTTACAGCTTTAAAAATTACATGTGAAAGGGCCTTGGTTCATGGAATAGGTGTCGGGTATGTGGCTTATGTGGGGGTTTGATCTTGTTTAGGTAAAAACAATGCCTTCCGGAAAGATTCCTCCATACCATGCCTTCGATCTATAGGAGAGATTGTGGTAATCAGTAGGGGTCTTATTTTTACCCTGGCTGGCAGCACCAACTAGTCCCCCTTCTGGCTGACTTCTAGCTTCTCCTTTTGAGATGCAATGCAGAAGGCTGAAGAGCATTAAGGGTCTCCTTCCTCAGTACAGAAGCAGTAGAATAGGCTAATACAGAGGGTGCCTATTGCTAGGTCAAAGGATGCAGACATTTGAAACAGTAATGTGCATGCCAAATTGCCCTCTAGAAATACTAAGCATCTTTTACTATGTTCATTAACCAGGCACTGTGCTAGAAAACGGGAGAATGAAGAGCAGGACAGATACAGTCATTGCCTTACGGGGCTCAGAGCCTGACAGATTTGGAATTCTGTTTCCACTCCTCAGCCACCCCATTTGTTTGGTGATTCTGGACACACACCACCTCTGCTGCCCCACAATGCCAGTCCTGCCTTCTTGAACAGAAAGGAGTTCAGGGTGTGTGATGCAGTTGGTTCTATCTGGAGTCAGACATGCTGTTTTCCTTTGTAATCTGGCAGCAATAATGCTGTAATTCATCAGATTTAGCAAACAATCCTGTGCCCTTAGAGAGGTCTGTCAGCTCATTTAGGGTATGTGGGTGACTCTTGCCTTTCATTTAATTCAGTACTACTCGTTGGTATATTTTCATGAAATATTTGTTTTATTATACTCATTGTCTCAATTATTTAAAGTTTTGTGACTTAGTTTTGATTTTTCTTAAAAGCACACGGCAGTGTTTTCTACCAGATGATGACAATGAGAAGACAGCCGCAACTTCTAGTAAAACTGAGATCTTTGAACAGAAGATCAAGAAATGTACTAAGGTTGGTACCTGCTTTTACCTGTCCAGTGAACTTGGGATCATTCAGCACTTGGAGACCATCTCTGCTTTTGGCTTCTCCTCCTATTTGGTCATCTTTTGTTATAATATTTTTGTTCTCTTTAATTCTTCTGCCAAAGGTAGGTAGGGAAATGGGTAATAAAGCTGAAATTAGCTTACTCTTCTACTTACTAGTTAGCTCTTCTAACCAAATCTGTCATTTGATCTAACTAGTAAATAGAAGACTTGACTAAATGGGGCTTACCAATGCCTGATTCTACCCTCAGGGAACTTTCTTTTAATATCAAGTTTATTGAGATATAATTTACATGCAGTAAAATGTATTCTTTTTAGTTTATAGTTCTTTGCATTTTGAAAAATATATACATCATGTGATTACCACTACAATCAAGATAAAGAGTATTTCCCTCACTTTAAAAAGTTATCTCATGACCCTTTGTAGTCAGCTCCCTAGCCCCAGCCTCAGGCAGTCACACCTGTTTTTCCTTCCTAGCAGTTTTGCTTTGTCCAGAATGTCATACAAATGGAATCATAACAGTAGGGAGCCTTTTGAGTCTGGCTTCTTTCACTTAGCGTAGTGCAGCTGAGACTTACCCATGCCATTGCTTGTGTCAGTAGTTCCTTTTGTTCCGAATAGTACAAACAGTCCCTGACTTACTCAAGATTTTTTAATTTTACCATGTTGCAAAAGCAAAACCCATTCAGTAGACAGTATACTTCAGTACAGATTCAATAAATTACATGAGATATTTATACTTTATTATAAAATAGGCTTTGTATTATATGATTTTGCTCATTTGTAGGTTAATATGTTATGAGTATGTTTAAGGTAGGCTGGCCTATGCTATGATGTTCAATAGGCCAGTTGTAGGCAAGACGTAGTGGCTCACACCTATAATTGGAGCACTTTGGGAGGCCAAGGTGGTAAAATCGCTTCAGGCCAGGAGTTCAAGACCAGCCTGGACAACATGGCAAGACCCCATTTCTACCCCACCCCCCCAAAAAAAATTAGCTGGATGTGGTGACACACACCTGTAGTCCCAGCTACTTAGGAGGCTTAGGTGGGAGGATTGCTTGAGCCCAAGAGGTTGAGGCTGCAGTGAGCCATGATGACATCGTTGAACTCCAGCCTGGGCAACAGAGTGAGACCCTGACTCAAAAAAAAAAAAAAGAGGCTAGGTATATTAAATGCGTTTTCAACTTACGATATTTTCCATTTATGATGGGTTTCTGGGGACATAACCCACCATAAGTTGAGGAGCATCTGAATTCCATTTGATAGATATACTACAATGTGTTTATTCATTTACAAATTGATGGGCATTCAGGTTGTTTCTAGGTTTGGGAAATTAAAAATAAAGCTACTTGAAACATTTGCGTACAAATTTTCTGCATGTGGATATATGTCTTCATCTCTCATGGGTATAAATACCTAGGAGCGAGATTGCTGGGTCATATGGAGTTTAACTTTATAAGAAACTACCAAACTGTTTCCAAAATGACTGTACCTCTTTGCATTCTCATTAGTCATGTATGAGAGTTCCAATTACTCCATATTCTTGATAGTACTTGATATGATCAGTTTTTCTGTTTTGTCCCTTCTAGTAAATGAGAGTAGTGGTTTGTCATGGTGTTTTAAATTTACATTTTCCTCAGGGAGCTTGTACACCAGTAAAATCTCAGATCTATCAGTTTTTCCCTCAGTACCCTCTTAGACAAGCCATTTGACATCTCTGTCAGGGTCGTAATGTCTACATATTTAAAATGGACATAATAATAATAATATCAACCCCATAAAGCTGTAATGAGGTTTAATGGAAAGAAAACATATAAAACACTTAGCCAGTGTTTATATTGTGTGCCACATAGTAACTAACACAATAGTGTTAGCTATAATTATTTACTACTATAATCTTCTTATATATAGATAAATATAAATATAAAGCCAGGTAGATGGTGCCATGTCATAAAATTTGTTCATATGAAGATGTGTAGTTGAAAATGAAGATTTGAAGTTGCTTTGAAGGATTGGGTAGATATGGAGGAAAGGAGCTCCGCAGAGGGCACAAGAGGACAAGAGGTGGGAGGAAGAGCATGGCATGGGACAGAGACTGTGGCAGCTGAACTCTCCCACCATGACCTGCTCATTGCTCACAGGTTATTAAGAAGTAAGTAGGTAAAGGAAGACTTAGCATACCCCTCTGAATGGTTTTTCTCATTCCAGATCATAGTCTTAGCTTAAATATCCCTTGTTCTTATCTCTACTACTGAAATTTATTTTACAATTATAGTGTTAACAGTTCAATCTTTCAATAGCCATTAATAATGTGTTCATGGGTATTATTTACTCTCTTAGCTTTTTCCCCCTTGGATGTTCATAGAGCCTGTAAATTCTCTATTTTGGCCAGTCTTTGCTTGGAAAATTGTTATTTTTTCAAGATAAGAAAGAAAGCAGCACAGTAGTAGTCTTTGTGAAAGAAAAGCCAAATCCTGTTTGGCCTCATTCTTCCTGCATCTTTGGCCTCCCTACTACTCCTGTTGATAAGCCTCCAAGAGTCCCGAAGCACTCCCATGCATGTCTTTCAAGTACAGCCCTTCATAGTGTTTCTTTGGCCCCCAAATACTGGTTTTCAGATATTTTGTATGATATCAAGATCAAATTGGACCATGTGGTACAGAGGTTAGCAAGGCAGCCTCTTCTTCTTAAGCAGTGAATGCTAATGTATATGCTGAGTTCTTAAAGGTCCTGTGTCCTTGTCCTCCATACCTCAGGACTGAGGCATTTGTTTCATTACAGCACACAATAGGCACCCAAAAAATGTTTGTGAAATAATTTCAAAGCAAAATTCTCCCTGCTAGTGTAAAAGTATACTCCTCAGGGCCTCTGCACAGCCTCCACCTGTCCCTGGCTTCCCTCTGCCTTGTCTTGGTGTGTGCTCTTCCAGAGACTTGAGTGCTGGCTTGAAATTGCCTCTCCACTTTGCATGACCCCAAACCATAAACTCCTGGGAATCTCAAATGTGAGTTGGGACACACTACTCTTGCAACTCCAGACACAGGCTGACTTGAACAGAAACCAGGTCATGGACAGTGAAACCAGAGGCCCTGGGCCTTGAAGCAGGGCTGGGGGCCATAGTGGGAGGGCTGTGCTGTGAGTTCAAGGTAAGAGGCTAGGCACCAGCCTGGGCCCTTTTGGACATCACTCTCTGAGCCTCTGCACCCTGGAGGTGCAGACTGACGCAGGACTGATCCATTTCAGCATCCTCTCCTCCCCTGACCTGCCACCTTCAGTGGGTGAGAGAACAAGACAGGTAATGACACCAACAGTCCTCCTCCTTCCCTTCAAAGGCACACCCCGCTTCTATCCTCATCCTTGCTTCTTTACAAACTTCACCTTTGTTTATGCAAACTTCACCTTTGTTTATGCCAAAAGACATAAGACAGTGTAGACAAGGCCAAGGCCAGAAAGCCTAGTTAGAGTTTGTATTTGTGCCCATTTTTACCCAGTGCCCTTGCTGGTTGGCTCTATATTGCCCTCTGATTCAGCCTGCAGTGCTACACATGTGTATCCTTTGGATATCAGGAATCCTGTGAAAATATGAATTATTTGGTGCAGACCAGTGGCACCGGAGTCCTGCTTATAGGACTTGGCAGTCTTGTTTTGTAGAGTTGGTTATGATCATGGTGACCTTGTCAACATAAGAAAAAGAGAGCAAATAGATGCTTCAGTTTCACCAAGATTTGTCTTTTAGAGCTGTTTTCCAAAGGGGTTTAACTTGATGTAATTTGACCAAAAGCATGTGTATAATCCCCTGAGAAGGGAAAGTCCTGAATTTGACTTCAGATTCCCAGTGCATGAGTTCTGAATATGAAGAAACCCTGGTCTGTAGAAGAAGGTTGCATGTGTTTCTGTGTGTGTGTGTGCATCTGTGTGTGTAAATTTACTATAAATTCATTATCCTTTGCTTTTTTGATGCATTCCATCTTTTTTTTCTCTTTTACTTTTATTACATTGTTGCTAAAATAAATAAGGTATTAACATTAGTTGCTTGAGGCCCATTCATTGTGTTCATTGCACTCTGCCACCAGAGTTTGTTGGTCTACATGTGAATTCATTTTTACTGAAGTGTATTTTTACTTACTTAACTCAGCTAACCTTCAGCAACCCAGAACTTTCTATTCTTCTTGAGTTTGGGAAAATCAGATGCTTTCTCTAAAAAATAATAATAAAGGGCAAGCAGCATTGGTTCATGTTGTGGGAAGGTGCCAGAAGGAAAGGAGTGCCCACACTGGGTGGAACAATGCCTGCCAGGCGGAGCAGGCAGGTCTACAAGGAGAGGGCTGAACAGAAGAAAGGAAGTCCCTACCCCTTTCCTTGGCAAAATCAATGGCTGTTCTTCATCATAAGCCCTGAATTTGGGCATGCAGCTGAAACACTGCACAATGGGACCATGGGCCAATGGGCAGAACATGAACATGTTGTTCATGAACTAAGGTTCTGTCCCTGCTCATGAATATATCCATGGTCCCAGAACAACCTGATCCCTGATCCCAGGAGTCACAGCCTGATCCCTGAGGAAGCATATATTGGCATTCAGGCAGCTGAAATGGTCCCCTGCATCCGGTCTTTACAGAATTTAGCCAGGTTGGAAAAAGACAATTTGAAAAAGACAGTTTCTGACTTTGTGTATCAAATGCTGTATATCAATATAACTGTGCTAAGAGAACCTATATTTTATTTTTGGATGTTTCTAGAAATTCAGGGTTTAAAGAGTGGTCAAGGATACTTATTTAATGCCATGAAACTAATTGCCCATGGAATCCATTGCTTTTACCTCAGCACAGTGGTCACATTCATTCTGTTCTCTTCCAATAGGCTGGAAGCCTGAATATTACCTCTGTGATAATTTCCCCTTTTAAAAATCTCATCTTAGAAATTAAGATAAAGGATTAATTTACAAACAGTAAGTTCTCTTTTTAAATCTTTGATGGTTTTTCTCAGCCAAAAGACATCTTCCTTTTTGATAGAAGACAACATATCACTTGTAAGGTTTTTTGAGATCTTCTATATGGTCCTTCTTCATGCTTTATGACAGAGTTTATATATTTCTAAAAATAGTATTTAGAAAATATTTATTTAGAATGATCTAAGATATTTTCTTGACTACTTTGAAGGGTTAAATCTTGTGTTTAATATATTCCCAGTAAGTATTTACTATGTGTCATGTGTGAGAGTCTTAAAGAGCTCACTTTTCATGTTTCCAGTTTATTTTGAAATCTAAATACTCAAATTTTCTATTTTTAAATTTCTGACTTTTTTGATGCTATTGTAAATTGTTTTCTTAGTTCCCTTTTCAAATTGTTTATTGTTAGTGTATAGAAATGCAATGATTTTTGCATGTTGATTTTGTATTCTGAAACTTTGGTAAAGTCATTTATTCTGAAAGTCTTTTTCATGGAATATTTCATGGAATCTTTTTCTACATATATTCTACATCATTTTGTCTGTGAACAGAGATATTTCTCCTTTTTTAGAAAAATATTTCCATTACTATGTTGAGTAATAGCAGCAGGAGCAGGATCCTTGTCTTATTCCTTATCTTAGAGGAAAAGCTTTCATTGTTTCACCATTGAGTATGTGATGTTAGCTGTGGGCTTTTCATATACGGCCTTTATTATGTTGAAGTAGTTCCTTTCTATTCCTAGTTTGTTGAGTGTTTTTATCATGAAAGGATGTTGAGTTTTGTGGTTTTTCAGCATCGGTTGAGAAAATAATGTGGGGTTTTCCCCTAAATTCTGTTAATATAGCACATTATGTTGGTTGATTTTTGGATGTTGAGCCATCCTTGTGTTCCACAAATAAATTTGACTTGGTCATGATATATAAGCTTTTTAATGTGCTGTTGAATTCACTTTGCTAGCATTTTGTTGAGGATTTTGCATCAATATTCAGGGATATTGGGCTTTAGCTTTTTTTTTTTTTTTCCTCTTATAGTATTGTTGGCTTTGGTACCAGGGTAATTCTGACCTTATAATGAGTTTGATAGTGTTTTCTTCTCTTCAATTTCTTGGAATAGTTTGAGGAAAATTGGTGTTAATTCTTCTTTAAATGTTTGTTAGAATTCTCCAGTGAAACCATCTGATGCTGGGCTTTTCTTTATCAGGAGATTTTTTTGATTACTGATTCAATCTCCTTACTTGTTATTGAGATTTTCTATTTCTTTGTGATTCAGCCTTAATAGGTTGTGTGTTTCTAGAAATTTGGCTATTTCATTTATGCTATCTAACTTGTTGGCATAGAACTATTTATAGTATGCTCTTACACATTTTTTATTTCTATAAAATCAGTAGTAATATCCCCTCTTTCATTTCTGATTTTAGTTGAGTCTTTTTTCCTTAGTCATTCTCACTGAAGGTTTGTCAATTTTGTTCATCTTTTTGAAGAACAGACTCTTGCTTTCATTGATTTTCTCTATTGTTTTCTATTTTTTATTTTGTCCCTCTCTAATCTTTATTATTTTTTTCCTTCTGCTAGTTTTGTTCTTCTTTTCTAGTTCCTTAGGGTATAAAGTTGGGTTGTTGACTTGAGCTCTTCCTTCTTTTTTAATGAAGTATTTATAGCTATAAATTTCCCTCCTAGGACTGTTTTCACTGTATCTTATGAGTTTTGATATGTTTTGGTTTCATTTTCATTTCTCAAGATATTTTCTAGTTTCTCCTGAGATTTCTTCTTTGAGCCATTGGTTGTTTGAGTGTGTTAATTTCCACATATTTGCGTGTTTTCCAGTTTTTATTGATTTTGATTTCTTGTTTTGTTTCATTATGATTGAAAAAAGATACTTTGTATGATTTCAATCTTTTTAAATTTATTAAGACTTATTTTGTCACTCAACATACAGTCTTTCCTGAAGAATATCTCATGTGCACTTTCGAAAATGTATATTCTGCTGTTGCTGGGTAGAGTGTTTTGTATATGTCTGCTAGATCCAGTCTACAGTGTTATTGATCTTTTGTTTGGTTGTCCTATACCTTATCGAAAGTAGGATATTGAAATCTTCTCTATTATTATAGATCTATATATTTCTCCCTTCAATTCTTTCAGTCTTTGATTCATATATTTAGGAGCTCTGATGTTTGGTGCATATATGTTTATAACTGTTACATATTCTGAATGGACTCTTTTATGATTATACAATATCTTTCTCTGTCTCTTGTAACTTTTTTTGTCTTGAAGTCTATTTTGTTTGATATCAGTATGGCTAAACATGTTTTCTTTTGGTTGCTATTTATATGGAATATATTTTTTTGTATTCTTTTCTTTTCTACCCATGAGTGTCCTAAGTCTAAAGTGAGTCCTTATACATAGCATATAACTAAATGTTGTTTTTTTTAATGCATTCTGCCCATCTATATCTTTCAATTGAGGAGCCTAATTTGTTTAGATTTAAAGTGATTACTAATAGAAAAGGACTTACTTTTGCCATTTTATTACTTATTTTTTGCTTTTCTTATGCCTTTTTTTTTTTTTTTTTTGGTTCTTAATTTCCTTCCTCACTGATTTTCTTTGTGTTTGATTTTTCATAGTGACAAATTTTGATTCTCTTTTCATTTCCATTTGAAAATATTCTATAGATATTTCCTTTGTGGTTACCATGGTATTACATATAACATCCTAAAGTTTTAATGATATATTTTAAGCTAATACCAACTTAACTTGGTATTACATATAACATCCTAAGGTTATAGCAATCTAGTTTAAACCAATACCAACTTAACGCCAATATTGAATTATTTTTTGTTTTCTAGTTCTTACTATATACCAGACATTACATTAAGTACTCCGTACTTACTTCATTTTTGTTGTTGTTGTTGTTTTGTTTTGTTTCATTTTTTTGAGACAGAGTCTTGCTCTGTCACCCAGGCTGGAGTGCAGTGGCCTGATCTCAGCTCACTGCAACCTCCACCTCCCAGGCTCAAGGGATTCTTCTGCCTTAGCCTCTGAGTAGCTGAGATTACAGGTGCCCACCACCACATTTGGCTAATTTTTGTATTTTCAGTAGAAATGTGGTTTTACCATGTTGACCAAGCTGGTCTCAAACTTCTGACCTCAAGTGATTCACCATCTCAGCCTCCCGAAGTTTTGGGATTACAGGTGTGAGTCACCATGCCTGCCCCACACTTCATTTTAATCCTTTTAGTAAATTTCTGAAATGCAAGTATTACTGTTTGTATCCAATAATTAAGGAAACCAAAGCACAAGGAGATTAATTTAAAGTCACATAGCTAGGAAGTGACAAAGTCAGGACTTATTCCAGGTCTGTCACACCCTCCTATGTTCCACCCAGTACTGTGAACAGCCCGAATTTGTATTTCCTCTGCAGTCATCAAATCAGGCGTGGCAGCCACATGCCTTTGTTAAAGCTTGTAGCTGACTAGTCCTTTTTTATCCAAAACATATAATTGGTGCTTTCTCTTTTTTATCTGACATTTAACATAGGTGTATATGCTAAAATGAAAGCACAAAAATGGTAATACAGAGTTGAGACTTGAAAGTGTAAACAAATACAAAAAATTATCTGAAATTTAATGTGACCTACTTTTAGTATAAATTTTTCTTTAAATTGTTAAATATGTGTTCCAGTAATGAAGCAGAATTTGGGACCATTTATTAAAGTAATATACATCAAAAAACATTGTAGGTTGGATTGTCTAATGAATACATTTTTTTCTTCTTTAATAGTCTACTTCCAGAAACATTAATTGGAAGTATGTGTTCCATTCACTTGTTGATATTTTATCGACAAATTCTTGGAGATGTGCTCCTGAAAGACAGGATGAGCTTGCAAAGTACGGGTAAGTGGGCTTTGCCATTTCCTTTTGTGCAGTAATGCTTCATGCTCTGAGTAAAGGTAACCTATATCAACTTGTATCTTCCGTTTCTGATTGTGACTTTTGGAATAAAATATTTAGAACAGCATTGTTGTTTATACATTACTTATGGGACATCTTTGGATGCAGAACTTTGTGAATTAAATACATATTCAGTTCTTTCAAACATAGTATTTTCACATTTCAAATTCCAGAGTTTTGAGATCCCAAGACTCAGATATAGTAATATTTTCCCTTAATGTCTCTGAGTAATCTGTTTATTCCCATGTGTTTGGTGTGCACATCATCATTTTGAAAAGAAACCAAAATCAACCATCATAGCTGGTTCTTAGTGCATGAAGTGTAAACATCAAATAGATTAGTTAAAATAGGTGAATCCAGACACAGAGTATTAGGGTGTTCTGTGTACTGTCTGTATTCTTGAAACTTCTTTGTAGGTTTGAAATTTTTACCAAGTAAAATGTTAATAAATAATTTTAAAAATCAATGAGTCGCCATATATGATTGAACTACAAAGAAAAATGCATGTGTTATAATAATTGCCTCCAAAAAGAAAAACAGTTTAATTTTATTGGCTCTTCTTTCATTGAATAAATCAGTAAGCAGATATGTGTACTGAGTACCTGCTATGTGTCAGATACTATGCTAGACCTAGTGATGAATGAGACAGGCATAGGTGTCCCAGGCCTCAAACACATAATTACCTAAATAATCCTTTCCACCCTTTTGAAATAAGTGCTGTGAAGGAAAATACACAACAAGAGCATGCACTGGGAAGACTTGACTAATGTGTAGGGCAAGGAAAGACTTCTTTGAGTGAGTAATGTTTAACAAAAGATGTGAGAGAGGAATTAGACCTATGAGGGAAGTGTGTGGGGAAGGATTCTTTCTGGATAGAGTGACCAGCATGTCTGAAGATCCAAGGAAAGAAGACATGCATGTGTTGGAGGGCTTGAAATTGAGGCAGGCCAGTGCGGATGGAGCAGAGTGAGTGAGGCTTAGCATTTGTGGACAAATAATGTTCATAGGCAGGACTCCTCTCCCAGGGAGTTATCACCTGGATAGATAGGTAGAAGTGGAACTCAAAGGCAGAGGGGCACAGAAAGTTCTCAAGGAATCGTTATAACTCTTAAGGAGGAGAACAGAAAAGCCTTTTAATCACCATTGCCTTTGAATTCATTTTGATGACTCTCCAAAGACTTCATAAGTAATATGACTTCTTGAAGAGGTTAAGGCTTGTTAGTCTCCGAATAGGTAAGAAGTTTTCTCAGAACTGGTGACTTTGTTTGAATTTAATTATCATAATGAAATATCCTAATAATATCTAAAGAATGAATTTTTCTCTACTGAGGACACCAGATTATAGAATACCTTGCCCTTGCCATTTCAAAAGTGTCTGCTATGGTTTAAATATATCCCATTTAAAATTCATGTTACCAATGTAATGGTATTGCAAGATGGGGCCTTTGAATGGTGATTAGGCCATGAGGTCTGTTTTCTTATGAACGGGATTAGAGACTCTTATAGAAGGGCTTGACAAGGAAATTTGTCTCCCTTACCCTTTTGCCTTCAGCCACATGAGGACACAGTGTTCCTCTGCTCTGGAGGATGTTGTAAGAAGGCCCTCACTAGACACTAAATGCCAGTACCTTGATCTTAGATTTCCCAGCCTCCAGAACTTTGAGATATAATTTTCTTTTGTTTATAAGTTACCCAGCCTTGGGTATTCCATGACAGCAGCACAAATAGACTAAGACACGTCTTTCCTGGTGTGCTGCTTTGCACATGTTTTTCATGTGCCATTATCTATTGTGAAATGTCAATATCTCCTCCACCATGTTTGGTTATATGGCCAGAATCCTCAATTCCTAATTCTTCCCATTTCACCTACCACTCTCTGCTGGCTCCAGACACAAGTTTGGGTCCTTCCCTGAGCACTGGTGGACTGGAATCAGACCTGACTGGAATCAGACCTGAGCAGCAGTCCCTCTGCCTCCTTTCCCCTGGTGCTTCCTGGTTTCCGCTCAGTCTCCCAAGAGGAGGGCTACCTGTAAGGAGAAGATTCCTTTTACCATGCCACAGCCATAAGGAAGAAAGAGAAGTTGAAGAACAACATAGAAGAACAAAATTTTGCCTCCTTGCCCTCACTCTAAAAGCTCCATTAATTTGGTACAAGAGCTCGCCAGGATATAGGTATAGGGGCAGATGAAGGTTGAGGGGACAGCTTTGAGCTCTCCTAGAAGTCAAAGCGTGTAGACTATGTTATCAACAAATCATTTGGCACAATAATTTTCATCTGAATATTTTTGGGTCAATTGTAACAAAATCCATCCAGCGAAGTTTGCGTAAAATTCTTTCTGTTGTTTTGCATTTCAGATTTAATTAGTCATCCCATGCTGGCCACCTTCCCCATGCTTTTGGAGCAGCCTGATGTGATGGATGCCCTCAGGGTAGGTAGCATGCATTGCAAAGGAAACCTGCTGGCTTTTGGAAGCAGTTACACACTCTGTGTTAATGAGTTCTGTCACCTGGTCTAGGCTATTTTTACTAGGCTGATGTCTTCCAATTGCTGTCCATTGTCTAGGTAAATCAGTCTCATCTTTCCCATGTTAACATGAATTCCCAAGGGCTGCCCTCCCTGACCCAGTGAGCAGATGAGTGCCTGCTGTGTATGCTATTACAATCTTTGCCCGTTTTTTTTCTTTGCTTAAAATGGCCACTGATTGTGACTTAAGAGCAAAAATCCAAAATGGTCTGTAAGATAAATCAATTGAGTTTCCAGAGGAGAGTCCAGGGCATGCATACCATCTTTAATTTAATTCCATGTATGCTATTTGCTGTCTGAAATTTTATGTTAAATCACATGAAATCTCCCAATTTTCAGCTATTTTTGGCCTAAGAGGCAGTTTCATATGGTTTAGCCTAATACATCAAGGTTAATAAGTATTAGAAGAGCTCTCTGCATGCAAGGCAGATACACAGGTAACATGAGAAGTGCCATGGGGGAGGTATAACCCAGGACCTTGAAGATTTAAGGAAGACAGCAAAGAAGGAATCAAATTGTGTTTCCTTAGAGAGGTCTGGAGTGAGAGAGCCTCATAAAGGCCAGGGCCAAGAGGATTTTGACCTGCTGAGATGGGGGTGAAGACATTGCAGGTGGAAGGGTTAGCATGAGCTGACATTTGAGGCAGGAAGGAATAGAGCTGACGGTCTATCTTGGCATGTCAGATGCAAGTAAGGGAGTGGTAGGTAGATGAGCAAAGTAAGCCTGAGTCTTGGTGTGGGACTGAGGGCTGTGGTAGGTCATGGGTAACCCAGGAAGGTTTCTTCTTTAGGCAAACTCTGCCAAGTGCAGAGAGGCAGAACATGTGCAAGAGGGAGGTGAGCATATCACGGGATGACTCCTGTTGATAAAAAAAGAGGTCATATGGGCCTGACAGCAGAAACAGAAGGAGGACTCAGTCGTCTACAAATATTCTTTTTTTTTTTTTTTTTGAGATGGAGTTTCGCTTGTTACCCAGGCTGGAGTGCAAGGGCGCGATCTCGGCTCACCGCAACCTCCGACTCCTGGGTTCAGGCAATTCTCCTGCCTCAGCCTCCTGAGTAGCTGGGATTACAGGCACGCGCCACCATGCCCAGCTAATTTTTTGTATTAGTAGAGACGGGGTTTCACCATGTTGACCAGGATGGTCTTGATCTCTTAACCTCGTGATCCACCCGCCTCGGCCTCCCAAAGTGCTGGGATTACAGGCTTGAGCCACCGCGCCCGGCCATATTCTTATTAGACTTTGAAACGAATTCATATGCTGCCTTGGCTGGGGTGGGGGGTGTTAACAGTAACAATGACATTTTCAACAGAGATGTTTAAGAAAATGTTCATGGTGCATACGATCTCCTGTAATTTTAGATAGGTTCATCTGGCACTATAGCTAGATAATGCAGAATTTCTCTTTCTTCTATAAAATTACTAGTGTAATAATCATTCATTATATAGACCATATATACACTGATTTATTCAACCAAGATTTCACAAGAGCCCACTATGCATTAATATAAGTCATCGTGTTGGCCACAGGAATATTTCCCTAGATGTGTAACAGTCAGGAATCTGGACCTTGTTCTTAGGAAGAAACTTAGGAACCCTAATCTAGTCTAAAATCTGCATTTCCCTGATGAGCAGACAGCTCAGAGACATGTAGTGACCTGGCCAGCCATGGAGCTCAGCAGTGAGAAGTGAGCTCCAGCCAGGGCTGTCCCTGCAGGTCAGCTTTGGGTGCGCCCAGAATGTGCCACAGGCTGCTCAAGAAAAGGCATGTGGGCAAAGTTGTGCACATAGGATATTTAGTGAAAAAATCCCATTTGAGGCATACTAAATATATTTAAATATATATATACATTTATGTATCTGCCTATGAGAAGATCTGGAAGAATATATTCCAGAGAAGTATCAGTGAATACCATTGAATCTTGGATTATTTTATCTACATTTTCTTAATTTTTTCCACATTAAATTATTTGTATAATGATAATTTTTGAAAAGAAAGTGGTGGTTTCTACACTCATGAGCCTTCTTCTCTCTGTGTCATAATACACTATTACTTAGGAGAAGCTCAGCTGTGCTGTGGTGTTCGGCACAGGTTTCTTTCTCACCCATGGTATGTATCCAGCATGGATCAGTGGAAGATGCTGCTCCACAGTCACCCAAAAGTACAGACTGGTGGAGCCTCCACTGTCTCACAGTACCATCTGGAACAAATAGCTGCCTCTGTTGCCAGTTTCCCTGCAGAAGAGGGAGAATAGAGAATTGTTCTTAGACTTTCACTGCCTTTGCTCCAAAGGGGCCTGGGCCACTTCTGCTCACATTGCATCGGCCCAAACCAGTCACATGGTCCATTTAACTTCAAAGGGGGCATAGTCTTTTTTTTTGTTCCAGAAGAAAGGAAGTGGATCTTGGTGAGGTAATAGTGAACTTTAACATGTTTGCTGTTCCCAGATGAGTTACTCTAAGTGAAACATCCTACTGTTTGTTGGTGACTCAGTTAAAAATGAGGTGGGACATTGACATGTAACTAACAAACAACAGGCAGATTTTGCCAGACACTAGGTTTAAATTTGCTAAGTGATATTCACGTTAAGCCATATTATTAGGTTGGTACAAAAGTAATTGCAGTTTTTGCCATAAAAGTGATAGCAAAAAAATCACAGTTACTTTTGCACCAACCTAATAAAATTTAAAATGTACAGCATGTGAGCCTCCTAGTGTTTACTTACCTAGCACAGTTCAGTTTGTGAATGACATTTTAATAAGAAGAAGAATGGCACCCAGCCTGTTTAGTAAAACACTTTGGTTCTCTTAAGGGTCCACTTCAAACTCTCAAGGACCCATAGGCACCGCAGTTAATAGGGTGGAGGACTATAGTCCCTTCACATGGTAATAGGTATGAACATTCCAAGATACTCTCATGAGTAGCATAGTCTGTTATCTCCTGGTAAGAAACATTTTGTCAGTGCATCATTGTATGGAGAATCTCCTTCTTGGTGCCGTATGTTATATTCAACCCAGGGTCTCCCTGCTGAGAAAGGTCTGATGCTTTCAGGGTACCCATAATATCAGGTGCCAACAGGAGGATATCTGCTGACTTGCACAGAACCCAGACCCTGGAACAGGCAGCTATGAAACTGGTCATATTCCACCCACGCATTCAGTTTGCCAGGAACTGGCACTGTGAAAGTCTTAAATTCATACTTCTATGGGACTGATTGAATTCTGGGGTTTCTATTTATTTAAGGAAGTTTCTGTGAAGCCTTGTGAATGGATTAGAAATATTTATTTACAAATTTGTATTTCAGTCTATCTCATTCTGACCATTGTCATCATTCATAACAAAATTGTAGCAAAGTTTGGTATTTTGCAATGTTTTCCATTTTCATTACTGTCTTACTTGGAAAGCTTAATACCATTTTATTATTCAGGTGCTGTGTTTGTATAGTTTGCATGGATGTGTTAGTGTTTCACTGATTCTATTCTTAAGTTAGTTTTGATTTATAATTATCATGGGCTGCTAAGGTATCTTTCATAGATACATCTGCCTAGTCATTCTGCCTAGTCATTTGCAATAGATGCCTAATTACAGATTCATTTCTTGCTTGTATAGAATCTGTACAGCATTTTTAACCCTATCCATAAGTTTATTTACAGAGTGAAGTTGCAGAAGTGTTGCAAGGACTTGTTACTACTTGGACTAATACAACATTTCTGTTTGCTCTTTAGAGTTCCTGGGCTGAAAAAAAAAGTATGTTAAAAAGATCAGAGAAGGTAATAAGATTTTCCACACTGAACTTAATATTTGCAGTACCTGGTGTTTGCTTGCCCATTATAATGTTTCTTTTTTAGCAAAAGTAGCCATAGTCATAATCCCTCTTAACCAAGGAAACTGTGTCATTATGGCTGCAAAAACACATTCCAAGAGGGTTATGCATGATTGTTAACTAATGTGAGAAGGAACACTTGTTCAAGACAGTCATTTCAGATTACTGAGTTTTATTTAAAGAAAGGGGAAGTTTTTAAGCCAAAGTCTCTCAGTTGTATATCAAGTTTCTTTTATTTTTAAAAAACTTCTCTAGCTCTCAAAGCCCGTATCAGGTAAATAGAAGGAAAAACAAAAAATTGGCCTGAGCTGTACCATATATTGAAAACAATGCATTGCTTCTGCTTATATTGCTATAAAATCATTGTAACTACCAATCTGAACTGCTTTAATCAGTGAGTAGTGGTTTGGTTGCTCTCATCCAGGATTTGGCAAATGTTTCTGGGAAGGGCCAGATGGAAAACCATTTTGGCTTTTCAGGTCTTATGGTCTCTGTCACAGTACTCAACTCTGGTGTTGCAACACAAAAGCAGCCACAGACAATATGTAAATATAACCAAGTGTGACTGTTTTTCTATAAAACTTCATTTATGAAAAGAGGTGGCAGGCCACATTTGGCACATAGTCCATACTTTACCAATGCTGATCTAAAATATGCATTATCTACAAGGAAAGTGAAAGAACAAATGAGCTGAAAACCCTGAAAACTGGGAAACGATTTCTAGATTGTATCCTTATTTGAGCCTCCGTTTGATCAGTACCATCTACATACATGTGACCTTTGCCAAAACTGTCAGGTTTAGTGCTATTCTAATACAGCAGTGGGCAAGGTGCTGGCCTCAGGCCTGTAGACATTGCCCTTGTGTGGACATGTGTGGTGGGATGGGTGATAGCTCTGTGTAGACTCTGCTGCCTAGGGACAGTTCTGCCCTCAGCTTGTTGTGCTCTCTGAGATCCCACCATGGCCTGTGGGCATCGGGGCTTGACATGGGTACAATTGATACTGCACCATTCTTATCTGAGAAGGGTCTGACATCCTCATGATCAAAGGACCCCTCAACCTCCATCCCAGGCTTTGCTGGAAATAAGCCAACAACTTCCCTGGATTCCATGCAGAACACCTGCGACACTTCTTTTAGATAACATGACAATTACCTCTGATACGCTGTCAGTAAGTAGGTACAGCTGATGTGGCATCGTTTTAGTTATATTTACCTGGAATCACACTAGGGTCACCAGAATTAGACTTCATCACCTTGACAGAACGTGTGAGACATCCTCCATGGAGCTTAGGAGACACCCTGGTCTCATGGAGACATATAGAGGCTCTCTCAGGGAGAAGCACTGCAGTGTGTGACTCTTACTTACTCCCAATTCTGAGGTGCTGTGTTCTGCCTGAGCAGCTGGCTCAGAGTCAGTACCTGCCAGGCACTAATGGCACCCTCCATCCCACCTTTTAGGTGGCTTTTAGTTAATAGAGTTCATAGAATCTAACACTTTAAAAATAACGATATTATTTGTGGGGGTCGTGTTTTCCCAGAGAGACAAAGAGTTCCTGAAGTCCACGTTTCTCCTGGTTTACCATGACTGTGTGCTCCCACTTCTCCACTCTACACGCCTGCCCCCATTCAGGTGGGCAGACAAAGAGACTGAGGCTGCACGATGGAAAATTATCACTGACTTCCTTAAGCAAAACCAAGAAAACCAGGGCGCCCTCCAAGCTCTGCTGTCACCAGATGGAGTTCATGAACCTTTTGACCTTTCAGAGCAAACCTATGACTTCTTGGATGAAATGAGAAAGAATGCAGTGTGACAGTGGCAGCCTCTAGCCCTCAGCTTCCAACAGAATTGGATGGACCTTTCACGATTACCTGAATAAAATGACAGAACCAAAAATCACTGTCACTTTACAACTTGGGCTTTACTCTTTTCTTTGTACATACCCTATTTTTAAAGAAATGTTTATGCAATAATTTAAATATTTTTGAAAACTATTAGGAGTACTGTCATATCTAAATTGAAACAGAATTTTTTTTCAAAAAGCCAGCTGCTTAAGTTAATGATGTAGATTTCTGTAAAAGCAAGATTTTGTCAAAAGCTAAATTTATGATTATTAAAGAAAGTGTAAAAACAACCCACAGAATGGTAAAAGATATTTGCAAATCATATAACTGATAAGGGTCTAGCATCCAAAATATTTAAATTTATGAGTGTTAATAAAAGTTATCTTGTTCAATGAAGAGGAAGTTAAAGTGATCCATCTGAGAAAGTTGTAATCACTTAATTCAGTCAGATACTTGAATGTGATTTACCTCTAATTAGGTACAAAAACAGAATTACTTCTGCCTTTTTAAATCAAGAAAATAAGTGCTCTGTCAAAAGAACAAAAACAAACTTTCAGGCACTGGAGAGTGGAATTGATTCATCCTTTCAAAGAAGAAAGATGAGGTACTCAGGTTCTGTTGCATTTCAGATAAACTTGCAACTGCTGGTAAAACGTCCCAAGTCTTTCCTTTTAGTGATAAATAGTAGCAGCCTGTGTTAATGGAGCACCTACTGTGTGTCTGAGCATTTCTCATTAGCCTACTATAGGAGATAGGTACTGTTTTTTTTTATTACTACTGAAGAAACAGGCCAGGTAGGTAAAGTAATTTGCCTAAGGTCACAGGTAATAAGTGGCACCGCTAATATTCCAAGTAAAGATACCGTGTATAATTTTCTACAACCTAAGATGTTCTGTCTCATCAGCGCAAACCTTTAAGAATTCCTTGTGAAAATAAAGTATGAGAAAGAGTTTAACCTAAATAATTAGAATCCCGTTAGAGGTACTTGTTTTTTGATGGCATACTACCTTAAAAGAGGCATTTATTTTTAGAGACCTGTCATGCTATGAAACTTCTGGGTTATGTGTTAGCTAACATATCCTAAACCCTTAACCTAAACTTAACTTGAGCCCCAGTCTTGGAAATTAACATGGTGTGAAAGAGTTCCCAGGCCAGGCGCAGTGGCTCACGCCTGTCATCCCAGCACTTTGGGAGGCTGAGGCAGGTGGATCACCTGAGGTCAGGAGTTCGAGACCACCCTGGCCAACATGGTGAAACCCCATCTCTACTAAAAATACAAAATTGGCTGGGCATGGTGGTGTGTGCCTGTAATCCCAGCTACTTGGGAGGCTGAAGCAGGAGAATTGCTTGAATCCAGGAGGTAGAGGTTGCAGTGAGCCGAGATTGTGCCATTGCACTCCAGCCTTGGCAACAAGGGTGAAACTCTGCCTCAAAAAAAAAAAAAAAAAGGAAGAATGGGTTCCCAGGCACAAATGTGACAAGTGAGAACTGGGCCTCAGAAAAAAGATTTCATTCTCCAGGAACTGGTTTTAGGAGCTCTCTCCCTGTGGGTGCCCTTCTGCCCTCAATCACACAATACAAGGCTAAGTGTGGCAGACACCTTCCTTTTGCCCATCAGCTGCCTGGGCATGCTGACAAGGTGGTGCTCTGACTTCTCTAGCACGGTGGCCCTCCCCAGCTCCTGCTCTCAAGGAGAGGGCTTTGTCCCCATATGGAGGTGGTAAGTGTGCACAGAGACATTTTTCCTACTGTTACTGTGTTGCCTCATCTTACTCTTAGTCCCATGCCATCCTGTTTTTGAAAGAACATAAGCCCATATCACTCCTCACTGTGAAAGTCATTTCTCTGTAGAATCTATAATTTCTTAGCTTCACCTTTTTATTTTTTATTTTTATTTATTTTTTGAGGCAGGGTCTCACTGTGTCACCTAGGCTGTAGTGCAATGGTGCAATCACGGCTCACTGCGGCCTCAACTTCCCTGGGCTCAGGTGATCTCCCACCTCAGCCTCCTGAGTAGCTGAGAGCACACACATGCCACCATGCCTGGCTAATTTTTGTATTTTTTTTTTTTTTTTTGTAGAAACTGTCTCACTGTGTTGCCCAGGCTGGTGTCGAACTCCTAGATTCAAGCAATTCTCCTGCCTCAGCCTCCCAAAGTACTGGGAATACAGAGCCACAATGCCTGGCCATCTTTTTATTTTTTATTTTTAACCATTTAACTTATTTTTAGCATTAAGCCATGGGTGGGGAATTTTGAATGAAAGAAAATGCTAGTGAATTTCTTTCAGTGCATATACAATATGAAAGAAAAGAAAGCTTTTTTCAGAATGTGTTTTCCAAGACTGTCTTCCATGTTCATTTGAGAATGTGTCATGAGCTGACAAATGTGGACAACCTCATAGTGTCTGACACATTAGGAAAGTATAGGGACACCAGAGAAAAAGTTTCAGTGAAGCTTTGGCCAGAAAGTGAGGTACATCTGGAAGGGAGAGACCCAGGGGTGTGGGCATTTCTGCTGTAAGAGACTCCATCTTCTCTTCAGTCAGTGGAATCTTTCTTTTTTTCTTTTCAAACAACAAAATCTCTGTGACTTTAAAGGCCACTTACTGGCTTCCAAAACAGGAAGAGGTTGTCAAGGAGCCAAAAACATCTTGGAAATGAGTCCTCCTAGGTCTGTGTCAAGGAGTGTGACTTTAGCAACTCACTGAAATAATCATAAGAGTCATGGTGGTGGGTGGGCAGGCAGCAGCAGAGTGACTAGCAGGCCTTCGCTGAGTGACCACACATGTGGTGCCTACCCACGAGACCAGGGGACTCACCACATCTGAACCACAGAAAGGTGGGCGGGGTGGGGAGTCTGAACTGCAAATTCTCGTGGCCCACTCCTCTCCACCCCCTCAACCTCTTTTAATTGGTTGAGTGTCATATCCATCAGGTCTGCAGAGGTGAAAAATGTTGCAACTCGCTTGCCTGGGTGCTTGGGATGAATGTCTAGGGGCAGAGGCAGATATTAAAGAGGAGATATAGTCTCTGTCTTCAATGGTTTTATGATCTAATGTGCAAGGCCAGAGCAACTCACATAAAACCAGCTGAAATACATAATACCATGTACAAATGGAGCGAGTTTGACTTGCCAACCCAGTAGCAGTTGGGAAACTATCAGTTTAACATAGGAGGCCAGCAGTGTCCTCTTTCAGCGGAGGGCTTTGTCAGTTTGCAGCATTATAGGACATCCTTTGCTGTGAACTGCCTCAGCTTCCTCTTGTGTGAAGCATTCTAACTTGGGAGGCTTTCTTGGGGTGTGGAGGTGATCAGAGACAGCTGTCACCTAGCTGCTGTGATTTGTTTCCTCAAAACAGAGAGGCAGAGAGAGAACCTTACTTAGGGCACTTTGCATCTAAGTGTTATGACTGTCCATTCCTCATTTACTCAACAAGTGTTATTGAGCACCTACCGTGCTCCAGGCATAGCACTGGGCTTTGAAGATAGAGTGAGAACAGCCCTGGCAAGATCTCTATCCTTAGAACGCATGAGATGGACAGTAATCACACAACACAAAAATTCATTGCAACAGTACTATGGCTTGCGCTGTTAATGGCCCTGTGGCAGGCACAAAGTCAATGGTAAGTGTGCAGGCATTCCTTCCTGTCCTCTCTGTCCCTCTCCCAACCCCACTGTCTGTTGTTGAGGACCAGTTGGATTCAAATAAATTTTCAAATGAATCCCTGACTATCTGAATTCCCACATTTACCATCTGAATTCCCACATTTACTATCTGATGCATGGATTTGGTGACACTGTATCCCTCAAAACTCAAACTTGCTATCTGAATTCTGTTATTTGAATGCAGTAACCAAGTCAATTTGGATACAGATTGATGGGTATAAAGATAAGTGAATGGGCCAGGTGCAGTTGCTCACACCTTTGGGAGGCCAAATCAGCAGATTACTTGAGACCTGGTATGCAAGACTAGCCTGGGCAACATGGTGACACCCCCATCTCCACAAAAAATACAAAAACTAGCTGGGTATGGTGGTGCAGGTCTGTAGTTCCAGCTACTCCGGAGGCTAAGTTGGAGGATTGCTTGAGCCCAGAAAGTTGAGTCTGCAGTGAGCTGTGAAAGGCTATGGGCTATACTGTCTCATAGGCAGGAATGTGGAGGTTGAGGATGTTCTGACTCAGTGATGACTGATACTGAATGAGATGTCAGGTCTGTGCAGCAATATAAAACAGAAATCATTAATGGAATACAGCTCACACTCGGGACTTTGGTAGTGTGTCTGTCCTTTAGTCCTTTTCTGACTATATATCAGACAGACTGGACCTTAACCTGCTCATTTGCATCTGACTTTGTGAGCAAAGATTAATAACTTTGCAGAACTTTGTCCTTTCAGAGGCCATTTTGAGGAATATAAGGGTCTCCATGCTTTCTCAACTCTTCTCCAGGTAGGAATCTCTGGATGACCCAGACGTTATCCGATGGAGTCCTTCCTCTTTCCTGGCAGCTGTGCTGTACTTGCCCAACTCCAGAGACACAAGGAGCCAGACTCAATTCTGCCTCATGGCTATGAACATTAACCACAATGTCTTCCCAAGTCAATTGGTGTGTGCATTCTATCTACTCCATTTGAGAGTTAAAGAGATGTTGATTTATAGAAATAACAGTGGCAATCTAGTTGTGCCTAGCAAGCCAGAGCCAGTGGGACATGTGTGTTCTTGCAGCAGAAAAGGTGAGAGCTGTGCTTCTATTTTTACAGTGGGAAGCTACTGTAGTGGACATCTGGTGTTTCTGCTGCCCAGGCTCCATATACATCTGTCCTGGTAACGTCACCTCCCGCTTGAGTGGCATTTTTCAAGTCATTGGATGAAGTCTAGCCTGAAGCGACTTTTACCTCTGAACTTCTAACTTCCTGAGGTAGTAAGTTCCCTTCATCACTAAAGCCAGTTAGAAAGGATTTTTCTAACATTTGTTATTGAAAGAATCCCAATGGATGCAAGTGTCTATTCTTTCCCCCAAGTATCTCTGGATTTCTTCTGGCCCATCTGTTCTTTTTCATGCAAGTAGTAAATTGTTTCTGAAAAAATAGATAAAGCAATTTCTTAGTGGGAAAAGGGTTTAATGAAGAGGAGTCAATAAGGAGATAAGCAGTTGTCTCCAAAGTCTTTGTGACTGTTTTCATGACTGTTTCAATCATTTAAAAACATTTATTCAAAAAATATGATTTATTGAGTACCTTCTGTGTACCAGGCAGTATTCAAGATGGTGGACATGGCTGTGGTTCACTACATGAACAAGGTTATAGCTCTCCTTAAGCCCACAACCTAGAGAGGGTCAGGGATGGGGGCAGGGAGACAAACAACAGGCAAATTAATAAATCAAGGAAACCTCGGGTAGTGAAAAGTGCTTGCAGAGGTCAGCAGGATGTTGCTGTTTGGGCTCTGGTCAAGTAGAGAAGGATACTCCCCCTCTTCCTTTCCCTAAATGCAATTAACAGCCCTGGACAGAATGCATGGAGAAGCTAACTGAGGATTCTTTAAAAAAGAAAAAAAAAAAAAAGGAGGATTTGGGAAGGAAGCCAGAATTCTACTAAGCTGTTGTTTTTCCTCTGGTGCCTCTTAGCTGGGGCTCAGAAACCACCTGAAACTCAGAACTGTACACAGGATGCAGACAAAGATGTGTCCAAAAGAATCCCTGTTTCTGGTCTGGGGA
Organism: Aotus nancymaae; assembly: GCF_030222135.1. NCBI lineage: Eukaryota > Metazoa > Chordata > Mammalia > Primates > Aotidae > Aotus > Aotus nancymaae. Next base: position 2,043,544 of record NW_026988570.1, on the reverse strand, counting down.
ATGGCAAAGAGAGCCCCAAAGGGTCAGAGAGAGTCTAGAAAATCCCTGTTTATTTATTTATTTATTTCATTCTGTCCTTCCTCAGCCCCTGGGCAATCTAGTGACAGCGCTGGCAATGGAGTAGCAGCCAGGCAGGTACCTGGAACTCTGAGAAAGGGGAACCTTTATCTCTGACCAGAGGAACCATCATTCTAAAAGCATGGGGGAATAATTGTCACATTTGCGTTTCCCTCTTTCTCTCTCTCTCTCATTGCTTTTGGTCCTGAAGACAGACACAGTCACAAGAAGTGCACAGCAGAGCAGGAAAATGAAAACCCTGGTCTTTAGCCAGAGGACCAAGGCATATCTTCATTTCTTAACATACTAATTGCTTCAGTAGGTGGAAGTGGCTCAGGCCCTCTCAACTTAAGAATCTAAGGAGTTATGGGTTATGTTATCTCCATTTCATAGATGAGATACAAGCCTAAGAAGGTTGTTTTTCTTCTTAAGCTTTTCCTACTATGCCATGTTGTCCATGGGCAAGTCAAAGGTATACCACAGCCTGTAAGAGTGGCACAGTGCTTATTTTCAACCATTAAGAGAGGTGGCAAGATGTGAGATAAATGAAGAAACTCCTGCTTTGCTTGGATTAATCCTGTAAACAACATGGTGTAGGTGAGATTAGGGTTGGCAGGTGGGATTAGGGTCTCTCTTCCTTCCTAGTTTCCATAGCCTGGGAAAAGGGCTGATCAGCCTGGTTTGAGATCCACTGCAATGCCTTTGCTTTAGGCTTCATTTGTCCAAACTCCTCTCTCCCTTAGCCCTCCCCAGACCAGGCAAAGGCCTAGCTGGCTGGTTTCCCCACTTGTGGCCCTGAGGGCAGGACCTGAAATTCACCATTTCTGCTAATGAAGTCAGGACATGGCCTCTTCTAATTACTGCAGCCCTCACACAATCTTCCCCACATCCTCTCCACACTAGGGAGCAGTGGGGGGCAGGAAGAAGGGACTCAACCCCAAGCATCCTGAGCAGACTCAGGGACACCAGGCCTTTCAGGATGGGTCAGGAAAATGAAGGTTCGCCAACTCAAAGGTGGTGGGGAAAATGGTTTGGCCTTTGGAACTTGTATTTGGTGTGAAATGAGTTCCTTGCCTCTGGGTCACGCCCTGCAGCCAGCTCCTCTACTTGCCTGGGAGTCAGGAAGAAACTTCTTGGTCCCAAGCCCAGTTAGGGGCGAGGCACTAACTGGGAGGAAGGCCAGAGAGGGAAGGAGGGTGGGTGACCACTAAGGGTAGCAGCCAGCCAGCCCAGCCCATCTTGGGTGCCTGCTGGTGTGGTCCTCTCCCAGAGAGGGGGGCCTTCCTCCATCTGCCCCATGAGGAAAAGAGGAGTGGAGGGCCATGAACAGGGATCCAGAGAAAGGAAACACCAAGTCCCGGGGGCATGAGCTGGAAGGGAGGGCTGCTCCTCCCAGGGGAGGTTAAGGACTGAGAGCTGCCCCCAAAAGTGGAAAAGGAGGGAGCTGGGCAAAACCCAGCATTGTTAGTGACCAGCTCTGTGGCCTTGACCTGACCTCACTGATTCTCAGTCTCCTCACTTGTAAAAGGGCAAAACAGCCACGCGCAGGCTGTGGTGGGCACCCGGGCTGTCTGAAGACAGCTTGGCTCAAAGTTGGCCCTTAGTACACAGCCCTCATCTCCAAGCAGCCTGAGCCTGCACTCTGGGCCCAGGGGAGTGGTTGTCGCTGGCATCCCCTGGAATAACATGCTCCAGGAGTCAAAGATTCCTTAGTTGGAAAGGTCAAGAAAGAGACTCCCACTCTCCTCGCCTTCTGCACCAGCGCTGTGCCCCAGCCTGCCAGGCAGAGCCCTCTGATGTCGCAGCGCGCGGCTCACTGAGGATCTGTTGGCTGCAGCGAGTGGAAGGACCTGCTCGACTGGAACTTTTTTTTTCCCTCTCAGGCGACGTCCGATGGGTGTGTCCGGCAGGAGGTAATATTTGACGGGTTCCGCGCGGGCGAGTTGCCGCGGAGCGCCCAGCAGGGGCTGACAGCATGGCCTCGCGCGACCCGCCCGTCACCAGCTACGCCCCGCCCGACGTGCCCTCGGGGGTCGCGCTGCTCCTCACCATCCCCTTCGCCTTCTTCCTGCCCGAGCTGGTGAGTGCGGCCCCCTCGGTCACCTGCAGAGAGGGAGGGGCTGGGAAACCCGCCTGGGCCCCAGACCGGACCGCGGTCCCCTCCCTGGAGAAGGGGGACCCAGGGCATAGGCTGCGGTGGCTGAGGGTCTCCCATGGGCGCACAGCGGGGTGCAGCTGTACTCAAGCAGCAGATCCCACTCTGTGCTCCCTCTTATGCCGCCGGGGGGTTCCTTCCTCCAAAACAAAACCCACCTGGGTGTGGAGGCCTGGGGGGACGTTGCTAAAACATCCAGGATTCCCAGGAAGATGTTGGAAATGAATTTTAATAACGTGGAGTCCTTTCTCCAACTATGTGTGCCTTTTTGGTTTGAAGTGGGGAGACTGTTTCCCTCTAAGAGCAGGGCTTCCAGTGTTTTCTTGTCATGTCCGCTGACTTTGAACTTTGACTTTTGTGGGTTCCGACACAGGGTAGCTATGGCAACATCTGACATGAAACAGTCGTGTGAGGCACCCTGGTTGCAAATGAGAACCTGTCGCTGTGTTACTCCCTGGGGTGCCCCACTGCTGAGTTGTGTCCCTGGGGAGCCTGGCTGCTCCTATCTGCAGAGCTGTGCGGATGCAGTGTTCTGCACCGCCCAAGTCCCTTCTGAACCGGTTGGTACCACACCCTCTTCATGGAGGAGCACACTCAAGTCTGGGGTCCAATCAGGGCAAAGGAGTGTGTTTTGTTTTTCCAGCACCTTCTGAAATATCTAGCTTGTGGGTGATATTTTCTTACCTGCCCTGAGCAGGGAGGAAAAGATAGAAAGTGGATCTACTTTTAAATTGGACTGGATGTGACTAGCCTGTCTCACTCTTGTCATCCGCCTGGAAAGTTGGGCCTGATGGAGCCACTTTTAGGCAAACTGGCTAAAGGGTGGCCATTGATGGCAACCAGAGAGAGAACCAGGCAGGGTGGGCCTAGCATCTGGGTGGCTCTGGCTGAAAGCCCACCTAAGAGGCAGGTTTCTGCCAGGGCTGCCACCCCTGGCACAGCAAGACAGTGGGCATCCTGCCAGACTGATGACATTACCGTACTCTGATGAGTCCTATGTGCCAGGCCCTGGGTGTGCGCCTCACGTTGGAGCAGCGGCAAGGGCAACTGGGATACTGGTTGACTCCACCTCTTTTTATTGAGCCTGTGGTTTATGTCAATCCTGCAGGCCCCTGGTGACAGGGCACTGCCTCCTGGTGGTTCCCTGTCTGCCAGGGAGTCGTGAGCATTTCCTCCCCACAGTTGAACAGTGGCCCCAGCAAGGAGGGATCTGAACTCTCCAAGCCAGGAAGGGGTCCAGGCCTGCCACCAAGAGTTGGACCTCAAAGAACAGGCATTTCTAGGCTGGGGGAAAAAGAGGGAAAGGTCTAGAGGCCAGGGGAGAAGTCCTGGCAGGAGGCTAGAGGCATGGAGTGTCTGGAATCAGGAAAACGCCCAGGGTGAGAATTGTGAGAGGTCATGGTGGCCTCATCTGCCCTGCTCCTGCCAGTGGAACTCCTGGAAGAGCAAAGCGCACACTCTTGTTGGGCTCTAGGGACTTACATGCTGTGGGAGGTGAAGGGCTCAGTGACAATCAAAATTGACATTGGCCCAATTTTCTTCATTTATTTGTACTGTTAAGTAACGTTAGATTTACAGTCAGGCTGCAATAATAGTACAGAAAGTTCTGTGTACTCTTCCCTCAGCTGCCCCTAATGCCCACATCTTCCACGATACAGCTATTGAAATCAGGAAACTAATGCTGATACTGTGCTATCAAGTACTCCATAAACCTTACTCAATTTTTGCTAATTTCCCCGCTAATGTCCTTTTACTGGTTCAGGATCCTGGCCCAGATCCCACATTGTACTTAGGTGTCGTATCTCTTTCATCTCCTTTCATCTGGGACAATCTGGGTCTTTATCTTGACACTTCTGAAGAGTACTGATCAGTTTTTTTGTTGTTTTGCTTTTTAAAAATGTATTTTTCCATAAGTTATTGGGGTATAGGTAGTATTTGGTTACATGAGTAAGTTCTTCAGTGGTGATTTGTAAGATTTTGGTGCACTCACCACCCGTGTATACACTGCACCGTATTTGTAGTTTTTTATCCCTCATCTCCCTCCCACTCTTCCCCCCAAGTCCCCAAAGTCCATTGTATCATTCTTGAGCTTTTGTGTCCTTATAGCTTAGCTCCCACGTATCAGTGAGAACATATGCTGTTTGGTTTTCTATTCCTGAGTTACATCACTTAGAATAAGAGTCGCCAATCTTATCCAGGTCACTGCAAATGCTGTTAATTCATTCCTTTTTATGACTGCATAGTATTCCATATATATATATATATATGCCACAGTTTCTTTATCCACCCATTGATTGATGGGCATTTGGTTTGGTTCCATGATTTTGTAATTGTGAATTGTGCTGCTATAAACATGCATGTGCAAGTATCTTTTTTGAATAACAACTTCTTTTCCTCTGGATAGATACCCAGTGGTGGGATTGCTGGATTGAATGGTAGTTCTTTTAGTTCTTTAAGGAAACTCCATACTGTTTTCCATAGTGGATATACTAGTTTACATTCCCGCCAGAAGGGCAGAAATGTTCCCCGTTCACCACATCCACACCAACATCTGTTGTTTTTTTGATTTTTTGATTATGGCCATTCTTGCAGGAGTAAGGTAATATCACATTGTGGTTTTGAATTGCATTTCCCTGATCATTAGTGATGTTGAGCATTTTTTCATATGTTTGTTGGCCATTTGTATATCTTCTTTTGAGAATTGTCTATTCATGTCCTTAGCCCACTTTTTGATGGGATTTTTTGTTTGTTTGTTTGTTATGTTTTGTTTTGTTTTGCTTTTGAGACGGAGTCTCGCTCTTTCACCCAGGCTGGAGTGCAGTGGCACGATCTCGGCTCACTGCAACCTCCTCTTCCCAGGTTCAAGCAATTCTCCTGTTTCAGCCTCCCAAGTAGCTGGGACTATAGGGGCATGCTACCATGCCCGGCTAATTTTTTGTATTTTTAGTAGAGACGGGGTTTCACCATGTTAGCCAGGATGGCCTTGATCTCCTGACCTTGTGATCTGCCCGCCTTGGCCTCCCAAAGTGCTGGGATTACAGGCGTGAGCCATCGCGCCCGGCCTGTTTGTTTTTTTCTTACTGATTTGTTTGACTTCCTTGTAGATTCTGGATATTAATCCTTTGTCAGATGCATAGTTTGAGAATATTTTCTCCCACTCTGTGGGTTGTCTGTTTACTCTGCTGTCTGTTCCTTTTTCTGTGCAAAAGCTCTTTAGTTTAATTAGGTCCCAGCTATTTATCTTTGTTTTTATTGCATTTGCTCTTGGGTTTTTGATCATGAAATCCTTGCCTAAGCCAATGTCTAGAAAGGTTTTTTCAATGTTATCTTCTAGAATTTTTATAGTTTCAGGCCTTAGGTTAAGTCCTTAATCCATCTTGAGTGGATTTTTGTATAAGGTGAGAGATGAAGATCCACTTTCATTCTCCTGCATGTGGCTAGCCAATTATCCCAGCACCATTTGTTGAAAAGGGTGTCCTTTCCCCACTTTATGTTTTTGTTTGCTTTGTCAAAGATCAGTTGACTATAAGTATTTAGGTTTATTTCTGGGTTCTCTACTGTTCCATTGGTCTATGTGCCTTATTTTATACCAGTATCACACTGTGTTGGTGACTATGGCCTTATAGTATAGCTTGAAATCAGGTAGTGTGATGCCTCCAGATTTGTTCTTTTTGCTTAGTCTTGCTTTGGCTATGTGGGCTGTTTTTTGGTTCCATATTAATTTTAGAATTTTTTTTTCTAATTCTGTGAAGAATGATGGTGGTATTCTGATGGGGATTGTGTTGAATTTGTAGATTGCTTTTGGCAGTATGGTTATTTTCACAATATTGATTTTACCCATCCACGAGCATGGGATGTGTTTCCATTTGTTTGTGTCATCTGCGATTTATTTCAGCAGTGTTTTGTAATTTTCCTTGTAGAGGCCTTTCGACTTCTTAGTTAGGTATATTCCTCAGTATTTTATTATTTCTTTTGCAGCTATCGTGAAAGGGGTTGAGTTCTTGATTTGATTCTCTGCTTGGTCGTTGTTGGTGTATAGAAAAGCTACTGATTTGTGTATATTAATCTTGTATCTGGAAACTTTGCTGAATTCTTGTATCAGTTCTAGGAGATTTCTGGAAGAGTCCTTAGAATTTTCAAGGTAAACAATCATATCATCAGCAAACAGTGACAGTTTGACTTCCTCTTTACCAATTTGGATGCCCTTAATTCTTTCTCTTTTCTGATTGCTCTGGCTGGGACTTCCAGGTTGAAAAGGAGTGGTGAGAGTGGGCATCCTTGTCTTGTTCCAGTTCTCAGAAGGGATGTTTTCAGCTTTTCCCTATTCAGTGTTTTGTTGGCTGTGGGTTTATCATAGGTGGCTTTTATTACATTAAGGTATGTCCCTTGTATGCCAATTTTGCTGAGAGTTTTGACCATAAAGGGATGCTGGATTTTGTCATATGCTTTTTCTGCATCTGTTGAAATGATCATGTGATTTTTGTTTTTAATTCTGTTTATGTGGTGTATCACATTTATTGACTTGTGTATGTTAAACCATCTCTGCATCCCTGGTGTGAAACCCACTTGATCATGGTGGATTATCTTTTTGATATGTTGTTGGATTTGGTTAGCTAGTATTTTGTTATGGATTTTAGCATCTATATTCATCAACTATATCAGTCTGTACTTTTTTGGTTATGTCCTTTCCTGATTTTGGTATTAGGGTGATGCTGGCTTCACAGAATGAATTATGGGGGGTTCCTTCTTTCTCTATCTTGTGGAATGGTGTCAAAAGGATTGGTACCAATTCTTCTTTGAATGTCTGGTAAAATTCTGCTGTGAATCCATCTGGTCCTGGATTTTTTTTGTTGGTAATTTTTAAATCACCATTTCAATCTTGCAGCTTGCTATTGGTCTGTTCAGGGTATCTAATTCTTCCTGATTTAAGCTAGGAGGGTTGTATTTTTCCAGGATTTCATCCATCTCTTCTAGGTTTTCTAGTTTATGTGTGTAAAGGTGTACATAGTAGCCTTGAATGATCTTTTGTATTTTGGTGGTGTCAGTTGTAAAGTGTCCTGCTTCGTTTCTTAGGTTATTTGGATTTTCTCTCTTCTTTCTTTGGTTAATCTTGCTAATGGTCTATTGATTTTATTTATCTTTTCAAAGAATCAACTTTTTGTTTCATTTATCTTTTTTTTTTTTTTTTTTGAGACAGTCTCGCTCTTGTTGCCCAGGCTGGAGTGCAATGGTGTGATCTCTGCTCACTGCAACCTCTGCCTCCTGAATTCAAGCGATTCTCCTGCTTCAGCCTCCCAAGTAGCTGGGATTATAGGGATGCGCCACCGTGCCCGGCCAAGTTTTGTATTTTTAGTAGAGATGGGGTTTCTCCATTTTAGTTGGTCCTGAACTCTCGACCTAAGGTGATCCGCCCGCCTCGGACTCCCAAAGTGCTGGGACTACAGGCATGAGCCACTGCTCCTGGCCTGTTTCATTTATCTTTTATGTTTTTTGTTTGTTTGTTTCAATTTCATTTGGTTCTGCTCTGATCTTGGTTATTTCCTTTCTTCTGCTGGGTTTGGGTTTGGGTTTGGTTTGTTCTTGTTTCTCTAGTTCCTTGAGGTGCAACTTTAGATTGTCTATTCATGCTCTTTCAGACTTTTTGATGTACGTGTTTAGGGCTATGAACTTTCCTTTTAACATCCCATTTGCTCTATCCCAGAGGTTTTAATAAGTTGCATCATTATTGTCATTCAGTTTGGAGATTTTTTAATTTTCATCTTGATTTTGTTTTTTACCCAATGCTCATTCAGGAACAGGTTATTTAATTTCCATGTATTTGCATGGTTTCGAAGGTTCCTTTTGAAGTTGATTTCCAGTTTTATACCACTGTGATCTGAGATAGTGCTTGATATAATTTCAGTTTTCTTAAATTTATTGACTCTCAATTTATGGCCTATCATATGATCTATCTTGGAGAAAGTTCCACATGCTGTTGAATAGAATGTATATTTCACAGTTGTTGAATGAAATGTTCTGTATATGTGTATGTGCCTAAAATATCTTTTAAGTCCATTTGTTCCAAGGTATAGTTTAAATCCACTGTTTCTTCCTTGACTTTCTGTCTCGATGACCTGTATAGTGCTGGCGGTGGAGTATTGAAGTCCCCCACTCTTATTGTGTTGCTGTCTATCTCTTTTCTTAGGTCTATTGGTAATTGTTTTATAAATTTGGGAGCTCCAGTGTTAGGTGCTCATATATTTAGGATTGTGATATTTTCCTGTTGGACAAGGAAAATTTTACCATTTTACCATTACATTCTGTCCATCTTTGACTCTTAACTGATGTTGCGTTAAAGTTTGTTTTGTCTGATATAAGAATAGCTACCCCTGCTCACTTTTGGTGTCCATTTGCATGAAATGACTTTTTCCACCCTTATACTTTAAGTTTATATGAGTCCTTATGTGTTAGGTGAGTCTCCTGAAGGTAGCAGATAGTTGGTTGGTGAGTTCTTATCCATTCTGCAGTCCTGTATCTTTTAAGTGGAGCATTTAGGCCATTTACACTCAATGTTAGTATTGAAATGTGAGGTACTTTTGCATTCACCATGCTCTTTGTTGCCTGTGTACCTTGTTTTTTGCTTTTTAACTTGTATTTTTGTTTTATAGGTCCTGTGTTATTTATGCTTTAAAGTGGTTCTGTTTTGATGTGTTTCCAGGATTTGTTTCAAGATTTAGAGCTCCTTTTAGCAGTTCTTGTAGTGGTGGTTTGGTAATGATGAATTCTTTCAGCATTTTTTTGTCTGAAAATGACTTTATCTTTCCTTCATATATGATGCTTAGTTTTACTGGATACAAAATTCTTGGCTGATAATTGTTTTGTTTGAGGAGGCTGAAGATAGGTCCCCAATCCCTTCTAGCTTGTAGGATTTCTGATGATAAATCTGCTGTTAATCTGATAGGTTTTCTTTTATAGATTACCTGGTGCTTCTGTTTCATAGCTCTTAAGATTCTTTTCTTCATCTTAACTTTGGATAACTTGATGACAATGTGCCTAGGGAAAGATCTTTTTGCAATGAATTTCCCAGGTGATCTTTGTGCTTCTTGTATTTGGCTGTCTACATCTCTCACAAGGCTGGGAAAGTTTTCCTTGATTATTCCTCCAAATATATTTTCCAGGGTTTTAGAATTCTCTTCTTCCTGAGGTACACTAATTATTCTTAGGTTTGGTCATTTAACATAATCCCAGACTTCTTGGAGGCTTTGCTCATATTTTCTTATTCTTTTTTCTTTGTCTTAGTTGAATTGGGTTAATAATTCAAAGACCTTGTCTTCAAGCTCTGAATTTCTTTCTTCTACTTGTTCAACTCTATTGCTGAGACTTTCCAGAGCATTTCACATTTCTAAAAGTGTGTCCAAAGTTTCCTGGATTCTTTTGTCCTACAGGGCATTTTCTCTGTATAGTACTGTCCCCCTTTTCCTATGGATGTGGCTTCCTGTGAGCCAAACTGCAGTAATTGTTGTCTTTCTTCTGGATCTAGCCACCCAGTGAGTCTACCCAGCTCCAGGCTGGTATTGGGGATTGTCTGCACAGAGTCCTGTGATGTAGGTCTCTCAGCCATGGATAACAGTGCCTGTTCTGGTGGAGGTGGTGGAGGGTACAATGGAGTCTGTGAGGGTCCTTAGCTTTGGTGGTTTAATGCTGTATTTTTGTGCTGGTTGGCCCACTGCCGGGAGGTGACACTTTCCAGAAAGCAACAGCTATAGTAGTGTGGAAAGGAACTGGTGGTGGGTGGGGCCCTAGAACTCCCAAGATGATATGCCTTTTGTCTTCCACCAGGGTGGATAGGGAAGGACCATCAGGTGGGGGTGGGGCTAGGTGTGTCTGAGTTCAGACTCTCCTTAGGTGGGTCTTGCTATGGCTGCTGTGGGGGGATGGAGGTGAGATTCCCAAGTCACTGGAGTTGTGTGCCTAGGAAGATTATGGCTGCCTCTGCTAAGTCATGAAGGTTGTCAGGGAAGTGGGGGAAGGCCGGCAGTCACAAGCCTCACCCAGCTCCCACATAAACTGAAGGGCCAGTTTCACTTCAACTGTGTCGCCCCCAACAGCCCTGAGTCTGTTTCCAGGCAGAGGGCAAGATGGATTTGAAAACTTGCCCAAGGCTATGTGCCTCCCCACTGTGAGAGAAAAGGGCTTTAGTTCTTCCCCAACCTGTAATGTCTGTACATTGGATGCATGCCCTCCCTTGAGTTTTGGCCAGGAGGCTTCTCTCCCCATTCAAATTGTTAGAGTTCAGCTACAGAAGTCCTTCTCCCTGTGGAGTTTTACCCTCTGCTCCTCTGGCCACCCTCCCGATGGATCCCTGTGGTGCTAGGCAGGAATGGGCTGCCTGGGGACCCGGTGAGCTCCCATGGCCTTTCTGCTGCTTCCTCTACCCCTGTATTTTGTTTGGCTCGCTAACTTGACTCAACTCCAGGTAAAGCTGGAAACTTCTCCCACAAATGAACCTTCAGCTTCTCCAGTGGGGGTATGTGTTTGGGACAGGAGGGTCTCCCTTTTCCACTTCCTCATTTGGGGTACTCACAGTATTTGGGGTATCTCTTGGGTCCTGCAGGAGCAGTCTGCTTCTTTCAGAGGGTCTGTGGGTCCTCTCAGGATTGCTGGTTTGTTCTTGCAGTCGATCCGGAGCTAAAATTTGCAATGTAAGCCTCCACATGCTGCTATGTTGGGAGCTTCAATCTAGTCCTGTCTCTCATACACCATGATCTCCTCTGCCTTCTGATTAGTTATTTTTGTACAATATCTTTTAATTTGGTTTTGTCTGATGTTTCCTCATTATAAATTCATTTATCTTTAATTCAGGAGTAATCCTATTCATTATTGAAAACTGAGAAAGTTCAGAAATAAATATGATCATATATGTGCACACACCTATTTAATGGGGTTATTCTGTACCTGCTGCTCTGTACCTGCTTTTCCCTCAAATGAGCATTCCTAGCACAGAACTAGAATCGCCTTATATCCAGGGTGAGGAATGGGGAGGTAAATGGGAGAGAGGGAGAATGCCAAGGTGAGTGAGTGATTCTGATCCCGCTGAACAGAAGACGTGCTGGCTGAGAGGCAAGTACAGAATCAGCCTAGCACAAGCCCCTTCTCTGACTTGGTCTTTTGGGGGTGCAACCGCTGCTGCCCACTGGGGCTGAACCCAGAGCACTAGGCCTTGGGGGCCCAGCAGATTCTGTCTCAGGGCCTAAGACCTCATGGATAGGCCTGTTTTTCTAAGTATGTGAGTACAGAGAGTGGGTTGTAAAATCAGGCCAGCAAAGAGACAAAGAACTCAAAATCCAGTAATGGGATTCTAATGCTGTCCATGGTGGAGGCAGCCCAGGGAGGACCCTTCCATCCAGCTGCTGCTGATGAGGCACCCTAAGGACTTGAGAGCAGGTCCATGCTGCAGACTTTCTATATGAACAAGAGGCCAGATGTGACAGGAGGGCGTAGTCAGACGGGTTCCCGTGAGGCCTGAGCTCCTCCTCCAGCTTCCCTAGGCCCGGAGCCACCCAGCTGGCTAGGCCAGCTCCCCTGTGTTTCTTGGTGATGACAGACTGGGATGGGCCAGGCCCTGGGGAGTCTGCAGTTTCTTTACCACTTTTGCTCCCCTCAGTTTGCTCTCATGGATCATTGCCTAAAATGGTTTATTTTCAAGTCTTTGCCAGTTAAATTCACATTTTTAAACTCTTTATTTTGTAGTAATTATAGATTCATAGGAAGTTGCAAAGATAATTCAGAGAGGCCTCCTGTCCCCGTCCCCAGCTTCCCCCCGGCCTCATCTTTCCTAATGGTAGTATAGTATCAGAGCCCAGAAGCCGCCCTTGGTACCTTAGGGCTCCACTTTTCTCACACGTGGAGATTTGGGGAATCATCACTGCATCTTGCACAGGGCTGCCACTCACCACAAAGAGCTCTCTCACGCTACTCTTTCAGAGTGTGCCTCCCCCACCCCGCCCTCCCTCACCCGCTCCTGAACAAACCCCTGAAATCTACTACTTTCATCCCTGTAATTCTGTTATTTCCAGAAAGTTACATAAATAAATGGAATCACACAGTATATGGGCCTTCAAGGTTGGCTTCTTCCACTCAGCCTAATGCTCTTGAGCCCCATCCAAGCTGTGGCCCGTGTCAATAGCTCCTTCCTTCTTACTGCTGAGTAGCGTTCGGTGGTATGGCTTTGCCGTTGTTTAACCATCTGCCTATCAAGAAATAGTTTGCTTGTTTCCGGTTCTTGGCTGTTCCAAATAAAGCTGCTGTGAAAACTTGTGTGCAGGTTTTTGTGTAGGGGTAATGCTCAGTTCTCCGGGAAAATGCCCCTATATGATTGCTGGGTGGTGTAGTAAGTGTATGCTTCATTAAGAAATTGAAAAACTATTTTCCAGAGTGGCTGGAGAATAACTTTTGCGCTTTATATTCCCACTAGTGATTTTTGAGACTTTAGCATTAAAGTTCATATTTTATGCAGTTTACTGGTGAATTTAGATTTCTTATATAAAGACAATATTAATTTTCAAACATAATCTCCAAGTGCAAAAAAGGTTTGAATGGATAATTTGAAGATGAGAACAGACATCCATTTATTTTCTCTCTCCTTCGTGCACTGAGTGTGTGTGCCTCGGGGGAGCCTGGGGCGGGTGCCGCGCATACCCCTCCCCAGCTCTGGGGCCAGCGGTCTGCAGGTGCTGGGGGCTGACCATGCCATTACCTGTGTGATGTGAGGTGACTCATCAGCTTTTTTATAAGCTGAAGGGTGGAAGCTGCAAGCTAACCCAGGTGACTGTGAACAAGGAAATGCTTTGTGAATATGACTCCAATAAATTATTTTAACTTCCAACCTTGTCACTAGTTGACTTATGAGATTTTTGACTAGTTTAAAAAAAACAGCTAAGATTTCTAGAGGCTCAGAAAGTTAAAGGGGGAGATGCGAACTCTTTGTTTGATATTAGATGTTTTCCCTTCAGCTGCTTAACTCACTATTCTATCAGTCAGAGGGAAATCCTCTGAGCCCTTAAAAGTTCATCCCAAGTTCTTCGAGCTTGGCAAGTTCATCATATGTCTTACCCAAATGGCCAGTATCACCTTGATTCCAACCTGCTGCTGCTTCTACTCTGTTTATATGGAAGAGCCTATTTGAAACTCACTGAAGCCAGGGGCGTCCCGGGAGGACCCTAGGGCCAATTCTGTGTGGACTGAAAGTGAGTGGGTGGGGCTGGGAGAAGGAATTGGGGCTCCTCGTAGGCCTGGCCTTAGGGCAGGTGTCTTCCTCTTCCTTCTAACATTGCCTTAGAAGTTGAGTTTTCCAAAACAAAAAATCATCTTCCTTCCTTTCCTCTGCTCCCATCAGTTCTCCATACTTCCAGGAGCAGCAAAGTTTAACTCAATTTACTCCAGTTTCTGTTAGGATTTTCTTTTCACGCTTCTGCCATCTTGTCTCTGTCCCTCCCTTCACTTCCCTCACCGCCATGTGGCCTCTTCCCATCTTTGGTCTGGCTCCCACAGGCCAGTGCCCTTCCCTTCTGTTCTCCTGCAGGACATAAGAGCCACTGACCTCTGTGCCCACAGGACCACAGAGTCTCATTGGAATAATGCCCAAGAATGTCCCCTGGAAGACAAGGAAGGGAGAACATGAGGAAAGGGACGGCCTTGGACTGGGGAAGAGCAGGGCCTCCCAGGAGAGATGAGAGGGGCCATGGGACAGGAGCTGGATGTGAGCCTCCCCACACTGCCTGTGGCCACCTTGGCCTTCCTGGCCCTTGGCCAGGCCCAGCCCCTACTCTGGGAGACCACAGTCTAAAGTCTGGCTCTGCTTCTTCATTGCTGTGAGACCCTGGGCAGGTTACTTAATCACGCTGAACCGCAGTTTCATCAACAATGGAAAGAGTTCACCAAAAGGAGAACAGGGATCCTATAAGGCAGTTGTGGGGTCTGAATGTGGACTTCACAGGAAGTGTCAGGACATGGCGAGTGAGTGCTCCATAAAGTCAGCCCATACTACTTTATCATTGGCGGTCATCGGACCGCTTACTAGAAAGCACAGGTGTCTTGTAAGACAAGTAACAACTGTAAGTCAGTAAGTGTTTATTGAAACATCACTGCCACTCTAGCCCCATGCTCTGCTCTTAGGGGCGTACAAAAATAAAATGGTCATTGAGAGGATAAGGTAAGGCATGAGCCTCTCTTAAAGGAGTGGTGCAACAAACACACTGAAGATGCAACAAGCACCCCAGAAAACAGCAAGACAGGTGAAAAGCAGAGGCTGCAGAGGCTGCGCAGCCACAGCTGCCAAGGAGCACTGGGAGCCAGGTGGTGTCAGGACAAGCTGACTCAAGGAGGAGCTTGACGTTTTTGAAGGGCTTGGATTTATGGGTGACACGTTTGGTTGTTGAGATGAGGACTGCTTAGGACCAGGAAGTTAATAAATATATAAAGTCAGGGTATAAGGAGGACTTAAATCCCCCACTTCAATCTCAAGTATTAATTCCAGCTGACCACCTACTCTCTCTCTGCCAAGCACTGGCGATACAAAAATAAGTCAGACATGGCCCCTGCCTATGGAGCCTGATGAGTAATGAGGGAGATGGAGAACAGCCAAGGATATCTGCAAAGGGCGCTGTGCCTGTCATGGTCTAGTAAGAAACGGAAACCATGATAGGTGCTTCACAAGGAGGGGATTCAATACAGGGACTTGTTGACAGTCGTTGGAAATCTGGATGAACAGAAAGGGAACTGAACAATCCAGAGAATAATAAGCACTCACAGCGGCTGCCACTCATCCCCAGAATCAGGGACAGAAGGGCAGCAAGGCTGATGCTCAAACCTCTAGAGGAAGCTGTCCCTGCCTTGCCAGTGCTCAGACCTGTGTGGGGGTGCTGGGAGACAGTGGCCACCCCAAAGAAAGGGCACAGGGACCTTCATCTCCAGCTGCTGCTGCTGATTCTGCAGAGACTATGGCAAGGCCTGGAAAAGGCAGCAGGAAGCCCCCACTCCTTGCCTAATATCCCAGCCTCCCTCCAAGTCCTCCTCTGCCAGAACCTAGCAAGGATCCCGCATCACACAGCAGAGAATCACTGGGAACCACCTGGCCTGGTCCCACATCCCTGCCCACTCCAGCCCTTGTCTGAACTTCCAGCCCTGGTCTTTCTCTGGATGTCCAGTGGGACCACAAGCAACCTTCCCTGAACCGGTGGACTCTCTCAGCTCAGCCAAGACAGGCATCCAAGCACACTGTCAGAAGGCCAGCCCACCCGGTGGGGTTCACAGAATTGATGGCTGCCCTGAAGGAGCCACCAGCTGCTGGCGTGGAGCCTAACAGAGAGGCCCCAGGCAGTCTGACCCACTGGACCCAGGATGAGCCCCAGATAAGGAGCCTTGCCAAGTAGAAGTGCTGCTTCTTTGTGCCATTCCCAGAAGCTTTTTCCGTGGAGAACTTTCCCCTGGGCAAGGCAGATCTGTGAGAGTCCGGAGAGGCTTCTAGAGTGTTGTTCAGATTAGCAACACTCAGGGCAAAGGGCCCTAGTGGGGAGGAGCTCAAGGACTCTGGCCTTTGCCCCTCATCTCTTTCCAGCCTCTCCCCTGCCTCTTCCATCCCTGCCAGCCAACCCCTAGCCTCAGGCCCCCTTTCCCTCCTGAAGAGACCAGCTTGTTCCTCAGTTACCACCTGGTCAGGCCTTCCCCATCTCTGCCAGAATGGATGGCTACTCAGGCCCCACACAGGCCCTGCCCCATTGAACAGGGCCAGCTTGTACCCACTTTCCACAGCACTAGCTCCCTGTGTTATCACTTCCTGTCCCCTGGCCACAAGCTGTCCCTAGAAGGTACCAGCATGGCCCCGGAGCACAGCCTCAGTGGGCTCCCCATCCAGAGGGGCTGGATATCATGGGTCTGGGACTCCAGAATTTCCGACCTCTTTCAAAGAAAGCTGGATTTTTTTGAGCTTTGCTTTTCTGCCTCAGCACTATTCACAGATTCCCCTCGCCAGCCTCCCTCCAACACTGCCCATCTGGATTCTCTCTCTGCCCTAGTGATGTTGGGGAAGCATAGAGGGGAATGTGTATTTATTTGAACACTTTCCTCTCTGACAGCATTTTTTTATAGTCTGTCCTATGTACCGGGGCCGTTAGCATCTCAGGATGACTTGGGGTGCCAGTGGGGTCAGGGAGGAGGCAAGGTGGTGGGAAAAGCCTCCCCGGGAAGCCTGAGGGAAGGTTTCTCCCTACTGGGAGAATTTCTGGGGCCTGGGAGGTGATGGAGCAGGAAATGGGTGAGGATAAAACAAATAAGCATCTGTCCCCATTTGGTTCAGGCTTCTGGCAGGAACGCCTGTCTGCGGCTGGGCTACAATGGAAGGCCCAGAAGGTGGCAAGCGGTGCCACCTTCATGGGCATCTATCCAAGGAAGCTGAGGCTGTGAGCAGCTAGCGAGTGGTGTGTCCAGCAGCTGCCTCCTCCTTTCTTAAGTGAGTCAGTGACATGTACTAAGCACTTGCTTTATGCCAGGCTCTATGCTTTACACTAGGGACAGAGACCTCAGGGCACAGTCCTGCCTCCAGGAGCTCAGACTCCTGGCAGGAGGCAGGAAAAAGACAAAGAGACAATGAAAGTGGAGCATAACCCTAAGGGAAGTATGGCAGGAGGCATGGTAGTCAAGGGTGGCTTCCTGGAGGAAGTGACATGGTCTGGTCCCTGCCTTTCAGGGTCTGGTCATGGATAGACTGGGGATCAGCTGAGGAGATACAAGCAGGCAATCAATCAACCAGGACTAAGTGACCTGGTGCCTAATGAAGGGCAGGAACGTGGTTACTAGTCACAAAACATCTGTGGGCTCCTGAGGGGAAAGGAGGGAGTGGGGGCTTACCCTGAGCCCGAGTCCAGGGCTCATCAGGCAACTTCTTGTGGGGACATAGGGATGTGAAGTGAATCCATGTACAGGGGCCAAACAGGGAGAGTGAAAAAGAGGATGCCAGGGTGGGGTTAAGCAGGCAGGAGAGTGGGGAAGCCCAGCCACAGGGCCACGGAGGGCGCAGGACGCCTTCCCCTTGCTGCTTTACACACTTTCTGTGGCTTTGTAAGGTACACAGGTAGATAAAAGGGAAAATATGCCTTCCCAAATGCTGGTTTAATTTTGTCCTCTTCCTTTTTTTTTTTAAGGGACAAGAAGGAAAAGGCCTTTAGACTTTGGATGAAAAAGAATGTTCTAATTAGTCCATTTTATGTGACATTGTAAATCTGTGCTGTTTAGTCAATAGAAGTGAGGGCAGTCGGTCTGAATGGGCGGACATGGTCCTGGGGGAGGAGGAAGCAGGAATGGGAGGCCTGGCCCTGACTCAGGGCTCCTCCCAGACTGCGCTTCCTGCCACTCTGGTGCTCCCACTTCAGGAAGGCCAGGCGCACTGCCAGTCCCATTCTAAGAGTGCTTATGGGTACCAAGGACCTCCTTATCTGACTCATTCAGCCAGCAGCACCTGCAGATTTCCCGCCAGCACTGTTCTCCAGTGGGCCTCACTGGAGGCCTAAGGGGCCTGGGCTGACAATTTCCTGCTAGCCTTAAAGCCACAGAAATAGGAAATTTTCCCTCCATGAGTCAGGACCCAGTGACTCGGGGTTTGGAAGTACACTAGGTTGAACTGTGGAGTGTGGAACTTCCATATAATGCTACTTGTTTTTGGGGTCCTCTTGGGGTGCTGGAAACAGGCCTGCCATACCCCTGCTGGGTATCTGAGGATGTCCCTCTGCCTTTTAGAGCCAGTATCCTCCTGTATTCAAAGCATAAAGGAGATAAGGATGGCTGCTCAGAAGGCTTCTTGAGGCTGCAGGGCCAGCGACACAGGGGTGGGAGCAGTCAGCTGAAAGCAGCACCCAGGTGGGCTCTGGGTCTCTGAGCCACCCACAGGGAGACTTGCAGCCAAGTGAGCCCTGCCCAGGAACACCCAGCACCGCCTTGCTGGGTCCCTGGCCTCTAGCTGTGGCACTTGGGGTAGCAGCACAAGTGTGGAAGACCCTAGCTGGGGTACAGGGAGTTTCAGTCACACAGAGGTAGGACACTCCAGAGCTCCTCCCACTCTCCCTGACAACGGGCCTGTCATCTTACCACATTTCCCTTTACCTTCCTCAGTGGCTCCCTCTCCCATCCAGGCCCCTGTATTGACCCTTAAGCCTTGGGATGGTGTTCCTGCTGCAGCCACCAGGCTGGGGCCTGTGCTGGGCTGTGGCCTACCCATGGTACAGTGCTGTGAAGGAGAGGAGTGGTCCAGGGGTGGGCCGGAAGGAAGGCGTGCTGGAGCAAGGGCTTCCATAAGCTTACCCACAGAAAGACAGATTTCCATCATAACCTTGTACATTACAGGCGGGTGTGGGTGTATGTGTAAGTGAAACAAAAGATCCAGGATTTCCTATCCTGTAGACAATACACTCCTACACTTTATATCCTAGTCCGCTTAAGTTCTTTTTTTGTTTTTGTTTTTTTTAGAGACAGGGTCTTGCTCTGTCTCCCAGGCTGGAGTGCAGTGGTACAAGTGTAGCTCCCTGCAGCGTGGAACTCCTGGGCTCAAAGGATCCTCCCGCTCAGCCTCCCAAGTAGCTAGGACTATTGGTGTGTGTCACCATGCTTGGTTAATTTTTTGAAATGTTTTCTAGAGACAGGATCTCACTTTGTTTCCTAGACTGGCCTCAAATGCCTAACCTCAAGCAATCCTCCTACCTCAACTTCCCAAAGTGCTGGGATTACAGGTGTGAGCCATTATGTCCAGTCGGCTTCAATTCTTAATGCTGGTTGATAATCCACTAAATGGAGTCACAATCCATGAATTAATCTCACTCACAGTTTGCCAGTCCCAGGGCTTGGGGAACTGGTGGAGGCTTGGGGAGCTTGGCATAGAGGTAGAGGGTGGGTGGCCTGAGTTTGGCCTAGGAGTTATGGGAGGCAGTGGAGTGTTTGAAGAGAGGGTGAGGGGTATGGGCGACCTGCACAGACTTGAATCCCAGGGGCTCCTCAGCAGTGCTGTGAAAGGGCTGTCACTGTCACTGACCAGGACTGGCCTCAGTAGAAGGGAAATGCACTATCTCATGTCCCGTGATCTGGGTCAGCACCTCAGTTGTGTCATCTGGGATCTGGTCTCCTTCCCTCTCTCTCCTCCTCCATTTCATAGCTCCAGGTTCACCACTGCACAGTAATGGCCAGAGCAAGAAAGGGACCATTGTGCCCTGTGCCCCTTCTTAGGCACAAGGAAGACTTTCCCTCTGTCTTATTGACCAGGACTAAGTCAAGTATGTGTCCCTAGCTAGGGAATGTGATGAGCCTAATGGCATGGGCAGCTGCATCCCCTTACTGGTGAGAGCCTAAACCTCTCACCAGTAAGCCCAGCTAGGGAACTCATTCCACAGAAATAGTTTATAATGAGAGAACTTTCCCTGCAACAGATATGTGCTGCATCATCATCTGTAATAGGAAAAAGCTAGAAACCCCCATATACCTTGACTAGGGCCTAATTGAGTAAATGAGGTTTTATCAACTTGATGGAATATAATTTGGGCATTGAAAATACAGTGGACCCTTGTAACTCCTGGATTCTGTATTTGCATATTCACCCACTGCTAAGATATATTTGTAACTCCCAAATTAATACACTTGGCACTTTCACAGTCATTCATAGACATGCTCAGAGCAGCGAAAAACTTGAGATGTCAGACACGTGCACACATTCCTAGCTGAGGTCAAGCAAGGTGACACTCTGCTTCCGATTTGAGTTCTTGGACTTTAAAGTGTCCTTTTCAAGGTCCCTTTAGTGCTGCATGTTCAGAACCAAACTCCTACTCATTTTGGGTGAACAGAACCAAACTCCCAAGGGCTGCTATAGTGGCAGGAACGTGGACACATCTGTCTTTCGGAGCTGTAACTCTTGAGACATTTTACATGGCAACTGCCTGATGGGGTCTGAAGCACAGCCCCAGGATAGGCCTTGCCTTGTTTTTTCCTTTTTCTTGAGACAGGGTCTTACTCTGTCACCCATGAGGGCACAATCAAGGTTGTCTGCCTCCTGAGCTCAAGTGATCCTCCTCCCATCTCAGCCTCCCGAGTGGCTGGGACTACAGGCATGTGCCATCATGTCTGGCTGATTTTTGTATTTTTTTAGAGATAGGGTTTCATCATGTTGCCCAGGCTGCTTTTGAATTCTTGGGCTCAAGTGATCCCCACCTTGGCCTTTCAAAGTCCCGGGACTACGGTGTGAGCCACTCACCTGGCTATTTTTTCCTTTTAAGGGGTGTGCATCAAAGAGCTGTTTGGACACCCATGTTCATAGCAGCATTATTCACAATAGCCAAAAGGTGGAAGCAACCAAAGTGTGTATAAGCAGGTGAGTGGATAAGCCAAATGTGACACACAAATGCAATGGAATATTATTCGGCCTTGGAAAAGACGGAAATTCTAACACATGCTACAACACGGATGAACTTTGAGGACATTATGCTAAGCTAGAAAAGGCAGTCGCAAAAGGACCAAGACTGCATGATTCCATTCATATCAGGTACCCAGAGTAGACAGAAAGTAGAATGGTGGTTGCCAGGGGCTGTGGGGAGGGAAGAATGGGGAGTTGTCGTTTAATGGGTGCAGAGTTTCGGATCTGCAAGATGGAAAGCACTCTGGAGGTGGATGGTGGTGATGGTCACAGGACAGTGTGAGTGAACGTGAATACCACTGAACTGTACACTTAAAATGGTTAAAAGGGTTGATTTTGTTATATGTATTTAACCACAGTTTTTAAAAAGAGAGAGAGGTATATAGCAGACAAGAGAGCCTGGACTTAAACAGCATGCACTCTGCATACCTGAGTGTGAGGGACAATCGTTTCCTTCATCCTGAAACATCACAATGGCACAGGGAGCCTTCGGGGCATCCAGGTTCCTGCCGTGGGCAACGCCCGCGTGTGTCCTTTACAAAGCCCTTTCCTGCCTGGCCCGTGGTGGGACCAGGAGACCCCAGCTCACTTGTGTGCTGATGACATGAGCTGCACCCATCTTGACTGGGGCCTTTTCCTCTCAGCCTGAAATTTTTGAGGCTTCATAGTACAGCCTGTGGTCACCTGAGTACCAGGAAAGAGAGGGAGAGGCAAAGCTGTCATGAAAATTAAGACAAACAGTAAGAAAAGGAATTTAGGGTTGTTAGTACATGAAACCTGCCATGCTGAAGCAATGCCCAGCTATGCAGAAAAACCTGCCACGGGTACCCACCCCGGCACTCCCTCCTGCTTCTCAGCTCATCTGCCCCACCCCAAACCCACGCCCGGAGCCCTGACCACACAGACCTGAGACCATGCATCTTTTTGACACCTCCTTCACCCTTCCCAGGGGTTGATTACTCAGGCAGTGTCTGTCTCAGAACCTCTCAGTGTGTGAGCCCGGCCCCTGCAGCAGCCCCTCACCTGCCTATGAGGGGCTTCCAGCTGCTCTGTGCAGGTGAGCAGGTCCACTCTCCCCAGAGGCCATCCTCCTTATCTCTTCCCATTCAGAAATCTCTAGTGAGCCTCCAATGCCCATACAGCTTCATTTCCTTTTTACATTTACATATTTTTTGTTTTGGGTTAGTTTAAATATGAACATGGCCCTACATTCGGAACTGTCTCCAAGCCAAGAGGTTCTGCTCCTCCAAAGCCAAGGCACTGGCTGGCTGATTGGGTCTCATTCTGGAAATACTCTGTTTACCTGCAACAAATGCACATACACACAGACACTCACACATGCATTTTCTTATTTTTCTGCACAAATCATAGCACACTGGATACACTGGTCTGTGCCTTTACAAACTCTTGGATTTTGCGCCATTTGGGGATATAGAATTTTCTCTCTTTTTTTTTTTGAAGATTGTAGAGTGCTTCACTTTGCAGACATAGTTGATTTAACTGCTCCCTTCTGGATGAAGGGGTCATTTCTTAGCTTTTCTGTAAGCAACAGGCTGCAATAAACAACATATATATACACACACACACACACATGTATATATATATATATAACATATATATATGTTGTCATTTTATATATATATATTAAATATATATATATATTTGTCATTTTGCTCATGTGCATCATTTGTAGGACAAATTCCATCAAGTGAATTTACTGAATTGAACAGTATGTGCATTTAATGTTTTGATCAATGTTGCCAAAATAATAGTCGTTGATGGCACAGTTATTTAACCTGGAGGCGGCAATGGACTTCAACTGGGGGGTTGCAGATGGACAGACAGACATTGGGGGTCTGTGAGTCCCCAGATTTGCAAGCAAAAATTGTGTATGTGTATAGGTACATTTTTCTTGGTGACCAAAGCTTTCATCAACTCATAAGAATGGTCTGTGCCCTCTAAATGTTATCTTGCCCACCCAGCTGATTGATCTTTCATCCCTCCTTCCCAAAAGTAAACTTCCTATCCTTTAGAGAGGCCTCTCTTGGACATTCCCCCCTCTGTGTCTTTCTCACAGAATATTCCTTCCTGCCCTCTGTGCCATTCCAAATGTTTGTGGCTACTACAGCTAACATTCACCATGTGCCAGAGAGACTCGCCAAACCTTCACAAGGGCCAGATGATAGAAGGGTCAGCGAGACCCCCACCTCCTCTATTTGATGGACAGGGACACAGAGGCACAGAGAAGCTAAATGACCTGTCCACCAGGCAGAGCTGGGATTCAAACCCAGGAGGAATGGCACTGCATAGTGCATGGACTGGAGGTGAGAGTAGAAGCGGAGAGCTGGACTCAGGCTTTCTCAGCCTTGGCCACTCTGCCTGGGGAACTCCTAATAATGCAGCCTCCCTTACCTGTTCAAGCAGACTCTTTGGGGCAGGACACAGACACTGGGGCTTTCTTGAAGTGCCCAAAGGGTTCTAGGAGCAGCAGGGCTTGGAGTGCTGCCTGGAGGGTAGTGCTCAGGTATGCATGCATTTGAAAAGCTCTTTACCCCCATACCACAGCTTTTTTTTTTCTTTTAAAGCACTTTTCAAAATAATAAGCATCCTCCAAAAGTGACAAAAGAAGTTTGTGTTTGAAGTATCATTTTGAACTTGTGGATTTCACCTTAGTTGATGCATTCCAATCCATTGTAGCTATAGGAAGCTCAAACGGTCCCATCTTCGGCCAGCAGGAGCCTGCTGAGTCCTTTTGACCAGACCTCAGGAGCCTTTGGAAGTTTTCTCACTATTTGGTGTAGTAACATCCAGGCTCAACCTCCCTCTCCAAACCTCGCATCAGCCCTTTCTTCCTGGACTCCAACTTGGGTGTTGTTACCCCAGTTATTATATTCAAGTTTGTATCCAACTTTCTAAACCCGAAGGAGCTCTTCTCCATGTTCTAGAGAAGAACAGGTTTTAAAAACCTATTGTTAAGCTCCATCTTTCTTTAAGAAGTCCTTTCAAGTTTCAATTCAGCCTTTTGAAAAATTTATATATGACTGTGTGTGTTTGCTTATAAGAAAAGGTTTCTGCCAAAGTTGTGCTTGAAATCTACTTGTTCTAAATGGCTCACTGTAATCAAATATTTCTCCACTTTGAGGGCCAGCCCCAACCATTGACAATATCTCCTGCTCTGAGGAAATGAAAAAATAAGCATTAAGATGGGAAAGCAGTTTAGGCCACCAGGAAATGTGGAAAGCTAAATATGAGCTTTAAGAACAAGTAAAAACAAATACGCAAAGTTTTCACATCTATAAAGAATCCAGCCTAGACTACTTGAGATAGAAATGAGATAACAAACTTTGCTGGGTTTAAATCCACCTGTAGTCCTTGGCTCTGGTCTCTCCTACTGTTTAGGAGGTAGAGGGGTGTGGAAATAAGAAGTGAGTAATATTCT
The DNA here is from genome assembly GCF_030222135.1 of Aotus nancymaae. Lineage (NCBI taxonomy): Eukaryota > Metazoa > Chordata > Mammalia > Primates > Aotidae > Aotus > Aotus nancymaae. The sequence continues at coordinate 2,019,472 of NW_026988570.1, read as the reverse complement.
TCTGCAGAACATTGATTATACAACACTGAAGCCATTGCAGGAAGGTTCCCATGATGTTTGAATAGATTCCCAAAAGCTCAGAGGCCCCTGGCCTGTTGTGAAAGGTTGGACAGGGATTCCTAAGCTATAGCTGGAACCTGGAGAGAGGAGGCTGCTGATGGGCTCCCTGAGACTGCAGGTATGATGTCCCCATCAAGGCCCCTAATGCTCCTGACAGACTTTGGCTGAGGCTCTAGCAGGCCACCCTCTGGCACAATCTAGGAGCCTCTACCTGGCCCTAACCTTGGCCTTGAAATCTGGTTTTTGGGGCAAGAACCACAAGTGTCCTACACTATGTCTGAGTCCCACCCTGCACTGCTTGTGTGACCTCAGGCCCCAGTCCCCTCGGTACAGTACTACCTCATGGACTGCGGCAAAGATTAAATGCAAATGTAAATAACATGCATATGGCTGTGTCTGGGTAGGGACGCTTCTGATGGCAAGAGGGGGACTGGGACCCCTCTGCAGGCACCGACTGGCAAGATGTGGCTGAGGCACCCTTCCTGTCCCCATGCCTGGCACAGGTGAGCTGGCAGTAAGCAGTGAAAGGTATCAAATGGCAGTTCTCTGGTATTTCCATGGGAGTTAGAATTGTTGTGTGGACTAAATGAAGCAGTCTGAGTGAATGCATTTTATAAACTGTAAAATACCTGGTGAACTACTGATAACCAGCATTGTTTGGGTGCTGTTCATGTGCCAGCATTTTAATGTACTTCTCTTGGCTTGGCAGGGAGGTCGCTTGGCAAGTGCCTTAAAGCTGAGCCCTGGTACCTTTCTGAACATCAGCAGCCCTTGTAACTGGATTGACAGGCAACAGCATAGTTGAGGGGGAGCCAGAGGACAGCAACTTTCATCCCTCACCCCCTCCCTAGGACAAGCTGGCCTTGACCCATTCTCTGGCAGTCTCAGACCAGCCTAGGACTTCCAAAATTCACTTGGATATTGATTATTAAAGGGGAGTTTGCTCCCAGACTGGTGCTTTAAGAGGCAGCCAAGGCTGCTGGAGTTGTTTCCCAGCCCTGTAAAGCTATGATTGTACTCCTTGCTGAGGAGTCTGTGCCTTGTGGTCAACTTCCTATTCTAGTCTGGCTTCTCATCTCCTTTTCCCCTTTTCTCCTTAAGCCCATGAATATTCCATAAATTCAAAGACAACAACCAGACAACAGCAAGTGGAAGCTTCAGAAGGGAAAGGGTGACATACCCATCTCCATGTATTGGCCAGTTGTAAGATAGGAACTGCTAGTCCCAGAAAGCCGGGGATTTATTTTGGAAAGCAGAACTAAAGTTGTGTATCTTTTGGCTGAGCTACACAGAAGGGAGTGAAGGCAGGGCACAAGTGGCTCATGCCTGTAATCTCAGCACTTTGGGAGGCCAAGGCAGAGGATTGCTTGAGGTCAGGAGTTTAAGACCAGTCTGGGCAACACAGCAAGACCCTGTCTCTACAAAATGTCAAATGAAAATTAACTAGGTGTGGTAATATGCCCCTCTAGTCCTAGCTAATTAGGAGGCTGAGGTGGAAGGATCATTTGATTTCAGGAGTTGGAAGCTGCAGTGAGCCAGCCTGAGTGACACAGAGAAACTCTCTCAAAAAAACAGTGAGTGAAATTGTTTGGTCAAGAAGGTTTCTAATACATCATTCAGAACTGAGCTACCTCCACAGACATGAGCTTCCAATCAAAATTCACTGAACAAAAGATGAAACAAGTGAAAAAGAATGGAAGCTAATGGAAGCCACAAACTAGAATCAAGCTATTAAGGCTCAAGTGAATGGAATTTTCAGGTATTGAATGTAGAACCAATACCAAGCAGGAGTAATAAAAAGATATTCACATCTCAACACATTGTATCATTGTTTCACAAACTATAGAATGCCAAAGACAGAGTGAAGACTGAATACAGCCAAATAACGAATACAGATTTCTACAAAGCAAGAGTTCAACTGACAGCTGACCTTTCAACAACGACAATGGAAGCTAGAATACAACAGAATAATATGGAAAAATATACAACACAGTGGAAATATATCTTGGAAGTGTGGAGAGAAAATAATTGTCGGGGAAATTTAAGGACATTTTCTAATAAATGAAGTTGACTACTACCCACTGACCTTCACTAAAGAGGCTACTAAAGGGTGCATTTCAGGAAGAAAGAAAATTATCTCTGAAGGAAAATCTGGGATTCAAGAATATCTTCATGACTCAAAATAGAGAAGAATTTCTTAAACTTGATAAAAAATATGATAAAGAAAAAGATTGACATACTCAACAGCATTACAATTATGGGCTTAGTTAATCAAAGGAAACCATAAAGTATGTGAGTGCTAGCAGCATATATTTGCAATGTTTATGCAAAATTGAGAATCACTAGCACTGGGTTATTTCATTTCAAAGTTGAAAGTGCTGGTAAATTCCCCCAAAGAAGTAGATTGCCATCTTAGTAGCCAAAAAAGGAAACTCCAATCAGAAGAGTCCTAAAAAAACTATTTGGAAGGAGAGGGTGTTAATGCATTTCAGGTGACTAGGCAGGTTCTAGTTACATGAATCCAAACTAATTCTTAAATAACGTTAGCCCAGTTATACTGGCCACGGAGTGCCCAAGGTCAGAACCTGGGGAGGGAAGAAGATCTAGACGCTATCTCTGATTTCATGACACAATCAATGCTATTATCTTAGATGGCAAGAGCAAGGCCAAAGCTATGGACAAAGGAACTTCCCCTTCCTTCTCCTTTACCTGCTCCCTTGAGATTTAGAAGACATGGTAGAATGCATCTGTTGGATGTGGTCAAGCCCCTTTGGGAGACCAGCAAGCCAGAGAGGGAGGCCAATGCACCAGAGTTTTGTTTTTTTTTAGGTGAGGTCTTGCTCTGTTGCCCAGGCTGGAGTACAGTGGCACAATCATAGCTCACTGCAACCTCAACCTCCTGCCTCAAGCAATCTTCCTTCCTCAGTCTGTGGAGTAGCTAGGATTACAGGCTTGAGCCACCTCGCCTGCCTGGCAGAGCTTTTCAACCCCACACACAAGCCTGCCCTGTGGACCCTCTCCATCAGGCTTCAAGAGCCCAGTGGGGAGCGGCAGTGGTGATAATGCCACAGCCCAGAGTCGAAGGGGGCCAGTTCAAGACTGAGAGGAAGAATGAACCAAAACACTCTCCACCTTCCACACACTTGCACAATGCAAAGGAGATACAGCATGGACCCTGAGGGGTCTAAAGATTGGCTGTCATGACTGTGTGCCAGTCACTGTGCCAGGGCCTGACCGACGTTGTCACCCACGGTCTTCATGACTTTTGCCGGCCCATCATAGTGTAATTCAGGACTCAGATTTTCTGAATCAGAGCAGGGGCTCCTGCCATTGAAGTTCTCGCCTTTCTCTCCACTGTCTTAGTTCTTGTCCAGTGCAAGAACTCAACGAGGGTCCCTTGGAAGCTCCAACTCTCAAAGAAGCTCAGGCTGTCTCAGCGAAACTGTCCCTGAGCAGCTGGGCAGCTGCGCAGACCATCTGCTGTGTCCCGCAGGCATCGGAAGAGCCGGGGCTGCATCAGCACTCCCGCGGCCCACATCCTGCAGACTTCTTTCCGGGCGTTTCCCTGCAGCAGGACCTTTGGTTGTTTTCCTGTTGCTTTGGAGCTACGTCGGGGCGCGCACTGGTCTCTGAGACAAGGGTGCGCGCTTCACTGAGTGAAAAAGGCCCCCAACCTGGAGCCCCGGCGCGGATCCCAGCTCAGCAACGGAGAGTGGGTGGCCCGTCTAGCCGCTTGGCCTTGACAGCTCCCCAACTGACTCCAATGTGCGAGCTGCGCTCCAGCGGCCGTGCGCCTTCCGGATTAGCAGCCCAGTGCCGCCGCTCCCGGGGCGCAGGGGACCGAGGAAGACCCAAAGCAGAGGGGTTCCTAGTCCCTCTTGTGCCCACGGGCCCTCATTCCCTGCAGCCGAATGTGGCTTCTAGCGGGTTCGCTTTCTCCCTGGGAGCCCCGGAGGCGCCTGGCGCCAGGAGGGCAATAGCGGGGCGGGAGGCGCTGCCGTCGGAGCGCCCTCCGGGCGCAGCCTGAAAGTCCTCCTTACCTCTCGGGTCGGAAGATCCTCGGGGGGCTGCGGGCGCAGGCGGCTCACCCTTGCGGCTCGACCAGCCCAGGGCATCGCGGCAGCTGCGCAGCGAGAGGGGATGTGCGGACGTCGGGGCGGCAGCCGCGGCTGACTCTGCCCTCCTCGGGCCGGCGGGAGGCCCGGCCTGGGCGCGCGGCGCTCGATCCTTCACGTGACCGCGGCGGGTGGGCCTGAGGGCGGAGGACGGGCGACGGCGGGGCGGGCTCCTCGACTCCGGCCCCTTCCCCTGCGGCGCGCTGGACCCAGGGCAGGGAAAGCGGATCCCGCGGCCTGGGGGGAGCGGGACGCGCTAGGGGCCGCGCGGGGAAGAGCTTGGGCTGGCGGCCACGTGAGTTAGAGGTCACCTCGGCAAATGGCACCAACTGTGTAGCCTGGCAATGGGAGAGTTCTTAGCTTTCTGATCAGGAGAATAGAAGAATGCCTTCCTCCCAAGTTTGGAGAATTAAATCAGGTAATGTAGGAGCCGCGGCAGTAACTTTTAGTTTCCTCCCGGTCCTAGGGGAAGCCCCAGGAGAGCACAGTGCGGGCTCCTAGTGGGGCCCTTTGGGGCAGAAACCTCCTGAGAGGTGGCGCGGGCCCGCCCCTCTTCCCATGGGGCGCTCCAAGTTCCAGCCCGACCTGAAACTCAGGGTTGCCAGAGCTGCTGAATTTTCAAGAGAAAGCGGAAATCAGTTTTAATGGGATCCCTCCTGATTTTTTAAAACGTTGATCATGAAGTTAAAACAATAATAATGATAAGTACTTGCGGGCCAACTGTCAGTTAAGCCCTGGCAAGCAGAGGAGGTAGTCCTGGGCTCCTGTGCCAACCAACTTCACCGACTCTTGCCAGAGAAGGGAGAGGCCTGGAGGAGCTGTGACTGTCTCTGTCACCTGGCAGGAGGTGTGATGTCCCTCTGGGTAGTTCGTCAAGACTTGGTTCTAGGCCAGACCAGTGGCTTGTGCCTGTAATCCGAGCAATTTGGGAGGCCAAGGCTGGAGGATCGCTTGAGCCCAGCAGTTTGAAACCAGCCTAGGCAACATAGCGATACCAGATCGCTTAAATAATAATAATAAATCATCAGGCATGGTGGCACACCTATAGTTGGCTACTCTAAGCAGAGGTGAAGGATGGCTTGAGCTTAGGAGGTTGAAGCTGCAATGAGCTGTGATTGCACCACTGCAATCCAGCCTGGGCAACAGAGCAATACCTTTCTCTAAAAATAAAAATTAAATAAAGACTTGGTGCTAGGTACTGATTTCTGGCAAAATCCAGGTGGGAGACTGGCAGGCAGAATTACAGTCCTCCAAGAGAACTCACACCCTGACTTCTGGGACTATCCGTTACTTTACAAGGCAAAAGAGCCTTGTGGACAGGTTTCTAATGAGTCGACTTTACAATATGGAGGTTATACTGGATTATCTGGGTTGGCCCAATGAAATTACCCAGTGGATGAGCCCTTAAAAGTTAAAGATGAAGGCAGAAGGGAGGGGAGAGATTTGAAGCTTATGAAAGACTCAGTGTACCTGGATGGGGCACTGCTGCCTTGAAGATGAAGGGAACTATAAGGAACTAAGTTCTGCCAACCACTCGAATGAGCTTGAAAGTTAATTCTTCCTCAGGCCTTTCCAGAAAGGAACACAATTTGCTGACACCTTTATTCTCACCTTGTGAGACAGGGAGCAGAGAATCCAGCCATACCTTGCTGGACTTCTGGCATATGAACTGTGAGATAATGAACAGATGTGGTTTCAAGCCCCTAAATTAGCGGCAATGTGTTATGCAGCATAGAAAACGAATACAGGACACCGACCTGCATTGCAACACCAGAATTGTGTTCTCACTGGAGGCTGGCCTGCAATGAGAACTGCGTGTGGTCACAGTTCCTCGGCAGGCATGCCAGGTGTGACACTTGCACCCCTCTCCTCTGACTGTTACCACTCAGTTCTGACATCCCCTGAGAGCCCTCTTCAACTTCTCCAGGCCAAAGGATGGCTTCCTCTCCCTGCTCATCACACTCTTCATGCCAATAACTTGAATGAGCTTGGTGCTTGGTGCTTCAGTTCATCTATGTGCACACACTGTCTGCTCCCCACCAGGCCACAAGCACCTGTTGGAGGAAGGGAACTGGAAACCTTTGTCTTTGAATCCCAAGTTCTGGGCACACAGCAGGCATATGGTGGCTGAAATGGTAAAGCGAAATTTCTACGAGCATGTAATCAATGGTCCTTTTCTACAAGGCATCTAATTACCTTGTTAAAAGAGGAAATTCAATAGTTTTGGGGGAACTGGTGGTTTTTGTTACATGGATGGCTTCTTTAGTGGTGATAGCTGAGATTTTGGTGCACACATTACCCAAGCAGTGTACATTGTACCCAATGTGTAGTCTTTTATCCTTCACCACCCTTCCCCGCTTTCTCCAGTGTCCTCAAAGTCCATTATATCATTCTTATGCCTTTGAGTCCTCATAGTTTAGCTTCCACTTAGAAGTGAGAATATATGATATTTGGTTTTCCATTCCTGAGCTACTTCACTTAGAATAATGTTTTCCAGCTCCATGAGGTTGCTGTGAATGTCATTATTTCATTCCTTCTTATGGCTGAGTAGTATTCCATAGTGTATATATATATACCACATTTTCTTTATCCATTCGTTGATTGATGGGCATTTAGGTTGGTTCCCTATTGTTGCAATCGTGAGTTGTGCTGCTATAAACATGCGTACGCAAGTATCTTTTTCGTATAACGACTTCTTTTCTCTGGATAGATACCCAGTAGTGGGATCGCTGGGTCAAATGGTAGTTGTACTTTTAGTTCTTTAAAAAATCTCCATATTGTTTTCCATAGTGGTTGTACTAGTTTATATTTCCACCAGCAGTGTAAAAGTGTTTTCTTTCCACCACATCCATACCAACATCTATTTTTTTTTGTTGTTTTTAAATTATGGCCATTCTTGCAAGAGTAGGTGGTATCTCACTGTGGTTATAATTTGCACTTTCCTGAGAGTGATGATGAGCATTTTTTCATATGTTTGTTGGCCATTAGCATATCTTCTTTTGAGAATTGTGTATTCATTTCCTTTGGCCACTTTTTAATTTTTTTTTTTTCTTGGTGATTTGAGTTCCTTGTAGATTCTAGATATTAGTCCTTTATCAGATGTATAGTTTAAGAATATTTTCTCCCACTTTGTGGGTTGTCTATTTACTCTGCTGATTATTTCTTTTGCTGTGCAGAAGCCTTTTCGTTTAATTAGGTCCCATCTATTTATTTTTGTTTATGTTGCATTTGCTTTTGGGTTCTTGGTAGGTAATGAACTCTTTGCCTAAACCAATGTCTAGGAGAGTTTTACTGATGTTATCTTCTGGAATTTTTATAGTTTGGGGTTTTAGATTTAAGCCTGCCTGCCTGCCTTCCCTCTTTCCTTCCTTCCTTCCCTCTTTTCTTCCTTCCTTCCTTCCTTCCTTTCTTTCTCTCTCTCTCTCTCTCTCGCTATCTCTCTCTCTCTCTCTCTCTTTCAACGGAATCTTGCTTTGTCACCCAGGCTACAGTGCAGTAGCACAGTCTTCTCTCACTGCAACTTTCACCTGCTAGGTTCTCGTGCCTCAGCCTCCTCAGTAGCTAGGATTACAGGCACCCACCACCACACCTGGCTAATTTTTTCTATTTGTAGTAGAGACAGGGTTTCACCATGTTGGCCAGGCTGGTCTTGAACTCCTGACCTCAAGTGATCCGGCCACCTTGGCCCCCAAAAGTGCTGGGACTATAGTTCTGAGCCCCCATGCCCAGCCCAGATTCAAGTCTTTGATCCATCTTGAGTTGATTTTTGTATAAGTTGAGAGATGAGAATTCAGTTTACTCTTCTATATGTGGCTTGCCAGTTATCCCTGCACCATTTGTTGAATAGGGTGTCTTTTTCGCACTTTATGTTTTTGTTTGCTTTGTCAAAGATCAGTGGACTATAAGTACTTGGTTTTATTTCTGGGTTCTCTATTTTGTTCCATTGGTCTACTTGCCTATTTTTATACCAGTACCATACTGTTTTGGTAACTATAGCCTTATAGTGTAAAGTGAAGTAATGTGATGCCTCCAGATTTGTTCTTTTTGCTTAGTCTTGCTTTGACTATGCTGGGTCTTTTTTTGTTCCATTTAAATTTTAGGATTACTTTTTCTCGCTCCATAAAAAATGCTGATGATATTTGGATGGGAATTGCATTGAATCCATAGACTGCTCTTGGCAGTATGATCATTTTCACAGTATTGATTCTACCCATCTATGAGCATGGAATGTGCTTCCATTTGTTTGCATTCTCAGTGATTTATTTCAGCAGTGTCTTGCAGTTTTCCTTGAAGAGATCTTTCACCTTCTTGGTTCAGTATATTTCAACGTATTTTATTTTATTTTATTTTTTGCAGCTGTTGGAAAAGGGATTGAGTTCTTGATTTGTTTCTCAGCTTTGTTGTTGGTGTACTGCAGTGCTACTGATTTGTGTACATTGATTTTGTATCCTAAAACTTTACTGAATTCATCTATCAGATCTATGAGCTTTTTGGGTAAGTCTTTTTTTTTCTTTTTTTGAGATGGAGTCTCACTCTGTCACCCAGGCTGGAGTGCAGTGGTGTGATCTCGGCTCACTGCAACCTCCGCCTCCTGGCTTCAAGCGATTCTCTTGCCTCAGTCTTCCAAGTAACTGGGACTACAGGTGTGCACCACCATGCCCGGCTTATTTTTGTATTGTTAGTAGAGATGGGATTTCACCATGTTGGCCAGGCTGGTCTAGAACTCCTGACCTTGTGATCCGCCCACCTCGGCCTCTGAAAGTGCTGCGATTACAGGCGTGAGCCACCACACCCTGTCTGGGCGAGTCTTTAGGGTTTTCTAGGCATATAATTATATCACCAGTGAATAGCAACAGTTTGACTTCTCTTTACTAAGTTAGATGCCCTTTATTTCTTTCTCTTGTCTGATTGCTCTGGCTAGAACTTCCAGAACTACATTGAATAAAAATGGTGAAAATGGGCATCTTTGTCTTGTTCCAGTTCTCAGGGAGAAAGCTTTTAACTTTTCCCTGTTCAGTATCATGTTGGCTGTGGGTTTGTCAGAGATGGCTTTTATTACCTTGAGGTTATGTCCCTTGTATACCAATTTTGCTGCATTATCAAACGCTTTTTCTGCATTGATTGAGATGCTTATATGGTTTTTGTTTTTAATGCTGTTTATGTGATATGTCACATTTATTGACATGTGAGTATTAAACCATCATTGCATTTCTGGTATGAAACCCATCTGATCCTGTTGTATTACCTTTTAGATTCAGTTAGCTAGTATTTTGTTCAGGATTTTTGCATCTATGTTCATCAGGGATCTTGGTCTGTAGTTTTCTTTTATTGTTGTGTCCTTTCCCAGTTGTGGAACTAGGGTGATATTTGCTTCATAGAATGATTTATGGAGGAGTCCCTCTTTTTCCATCTTTTGGAATAGTTTCAGTAAGATTGGTACCAATTCTTCTTTGAATGTCTAATAGAATTCAGCTGTTAATCCATCTGGTCCTGGACCTTTTTTTGTTGGCAATTTTTAAAATTATTGTTCAGTCTTAGTACTTATTGGTCTTTTCAGAGTTTCTATTTTTTCCTGATTTATATGGGAGGGTTGTATATTTCCAGGAATTTATCCAGCTGCTTTAGATTTTCTAGTTTATGTGCCTAAAGGTGTTCATAGTAGCCTTCAATGATCTTTTGTATTTCTGTGGTATCGGTTTCATTTCTAATTGAGTTTATTTGGATTTTCTCTCTTCTTGGTTAATCTCACTAATGATCTATTAATTGTGTTTGATCTTTTTAAAGAAACTACTTTTTGTTTCATTTATTTTTGTATTTTTTTGTTTTAATTTCATTTACTTGTGCTCTGATCTTTGTTGTTTCTTTTTTTCTGCTGAGTTTGGATTTGCTTTGTTCTTGTCTCTCTAGTTCCTTGAGGTGTGATGTTAGATCGTCTATTTGTACTCTTTCAGACTTCTTGATGTAGGCATTTAATGCTATGAACTTTCCTCTTAGCACCACTTTTGCTGTATCCCAGGGATTTTGGTAAGTTGTTTCAATAACATTATTCAGCTGAAAGAATTTTTTAATTTCCATCTTGATTTCATTGTTGACCCAAACATCATTCAAGGGCAAATTATTTAATTTCCATATATTTGTATAGTTTTGGGGGGTGCCTTTTGGTGTTAGTTTCCAGTTTTATTCCATTGTGTGAATGTCTAGATCTCTGTCAAGGCCAGGGAATTTTTCCTCAATTATTCTCTCAAATAGTTTTTAAAACTTTTAGAGTTCTCTTCTTCCTCAGGAACACCATTTGTTTTTAGGTTTGGCTGTTTAATATAATCCCAAGTTTCTTGGAGGCTTTGTTCATTTTTCAAAATTATTTTTCCTTTGTCTTTGTCTGATTGAGTTAATTTGAAAGCTTTGTCTTTGAGCTCTGATGTTCTTTTTTATACTTGTTCTAGTCTATAGTTGAAACTTTCCCATTTCATGTTTCTCTAGGTGTATCTTTCATTTCCAGAAATTGTGATTGTTTTTTCTTTATGATATCTATTTCTCTGGATAAATTTTCATTCACATCCTGTAATGTTCTTTAAATTTCTTTAAGTTGGTTTTCACCTTTCTCTAATGTCTCTTTGAGTAGCTTAATAATTGGCCTTCTGGATTCTTTATCTGGCAATTTAGAGATTTCTTCTTGGTTTGGATCCATTGCTGGAGAGCCAGTATGATCTTTTGAGGGTATTCTAGAACACTGTTTTGTCATATTACGAGAATTACTTTTCTTCCTTCTCAATTGGATAGACTAACACAGTGGAGAGGTCTGAAAGTCAAGGCCTGCTGTTCAGATTCTCTTGTCCCATGAGGTAACACCTTGATGTGGTGCTCTCCCCCTGGGCTTCCTGAGAGCTGGATGTAGTGATTGCTATTGCTCTTTTGGGTCTAGCCACCCAGTGAGGCTACCAGGCTCTGGACTGGTGCTGGGGAATGTCTGCAAAGAGTCCTGTGATGTGATCTGTCTTCAGGTCTCCAAACCATGGATGCCAGCACCTGCTCTGGTAGAAGTGGCAGAGAAGTGAAGTAACTCTTTGAGAGTCCTTGGTTGTAGATAGGTTTAGTGTGCTGGCTTTCTTGAATGCTGGCTGTGGTAGCAGTGAAGTTGTCACGCGGACATCTTCAGGACCTCTGTTTAGCCAGAATGTTGCATGCAGTAGAATTAGGTGTTGTCTTCTCCTACCTTAGATCACCATTATTGTGTTATGAGTTGCGATAATTGCTTGAGTTAGTTGGCCTCCAGCGATGAGGTGGCACTTTCAAGAAAGCACCAGCTGCAGTAGTAGTAGGGGGCTCTAAGCTTGCCCTAAGATGGCCAGGGTAAGTATTTTGGTTTCTCAGGTGATGGGCATGGCCATAAAGCTCCCAAAAAGTTCTGTGTTTTGTGTTTGGCTACCAGGGTGGCTAGGGAAATACCATCAAGTTGGGGCAGGGTTAGGTGGGTCTGGGCTCAGACTCTCCTTGAACAGGGCTTGCAGGAGCCACTGTGGGGATGAAGGAGTAGTTCTTAGGCCGATGGGGTTATGATATTCTAGAGTGGATCTTGGCCACCTCTGCTGTGTTATATAGTTTGCCAGCAAAGTGGTGGATAGCTATTAATGAGAGACCACAAACCCAGTTCCCAAGCAGTTGGCGAGCCCAGTCTCACTCCCTCAGTGCCCCTGCTCAGACCTTGCCCCAGGCCATAAGCTACCCTACTGAGAAAGCAAGCAGGGCTTAAGGCCCTCACCCCTCCCTGCCTGCCCACTCTGTCAGCAGCAGCTCCTGCACTCCTGCAGTTGCTCACTTGTATCCACAGCAGCTCCCACTCATCCTCCCGACTCCACTCATCCTCCAGGCTCCATTCAAGACAGTTTGTGCCCAGTCAAAACCACTACCAGTTTCAGTTGGGAGCTTCTTTTGCCCTGCAATCCCTCCCCGGTTCCACTGGCTGCCTTCCCTGAGGGCCTCTGTGAGATATAGTCAGGGATGGTTTCCCAGGGCTCAAGCTGGAGACTGGGAGTGCATTCAATGCACTTCCCACTACTACTCATACTTTCATATTTCTTGCAACTCCCTAAACCCATTTCATCTCTAGTTAAGGTTACATCCTTCTCCCATGATCTGGGTTTTCAGATTTCCAGTGGGGATGTGTGTTCAGAGGTAGGTTTTCCCCTTCTCACACTTTGGGAACTCACAGTTTTTCTACTGTTCCACGGAATTTACAGTGGTGTGCCTCTTGTTTCAAAGGATCTGTGAATTCTTTTGGTTTTCCCAGTAGGTTCCTGTGGTAGTTCTTGGAGCACAAGATCACAGTGTGAGTCTTCACATGCTGTTCTGTCCATCCGTGTGGGAGCTACACATTAGCACTGTCTTCTATCTGCCATCTTCCCCTGATCTCAACAATTACCCATTATAATTGTTTATTGTGTGGATTACCATACAACTCTCTGGTGCTCTTGAGAAAGGACAAATATTCTAGGTGTATCCTAAGTGGTGACTTACGGAATGACTGTTTTATGGCAAATAGCTTTATTTTTTAAAAAATATAAATGTGCTCATTGTAAAGAGATGAAACTACTAATCAAAGGTAATCACTGTTAGCACATGTTGGTAAACATCCTTCTCCGTAGCTCTCTTTACTTGCACACACTTAAACACGCATGTATGCAGCTCTGTGCAGATGGGATTACATCCTACACTGTAGACATGGCTGATTTCTGACCTACTATCCACACCCCTCCCACCCAGGATCCCTGACTTGGGTCGGGCATTCATCCCCTCTCTCGCTGTAGAAGAGGATCCTGCTTAGTCCAGGCCAATCCACACAAGATTGGCAATCTTGGCAACAGTTATCTATCTAAGGGAAGTACATGACTTTATTTGGCTCAGCCTGACTAAAAAGAAGCCATGGGCTTAGGGGGAGAGGGTTTCTTCTCTCTCTTCCCTCCCCTTTTTCTACGAATGTAAGTTTTTAAAAACCGCATATTCCTAACAGCTACTCCAGCCACCTGGGGTGAAGATGACACTGTTGATGGCAGAGCAGGGAGATACAGCTAGGTCTCTGATGGCCTCTTTAAGAGACTACTTTTTGGTACCTGCATCCCTGGAACAATTTAGACTGAGCTTCAGACTTAGAATTACGTGAGATATATTGTATGGGCCAGGAGAGAGAATGAGGTGATCTGTACAGCCAATAGGAAAAGATGTGCAAAATATCAAATGAGTGGGGGAAGGTAGTACCCTGCAGAGTTTGATTTATGCAGATTTTTTTTTCTTTTTTGAGATAGGGTCTCGCTCTGTCACCCAGACTGGAGTCCAGTGGCACGATCTTGGCTCACTGCAAACTCTGCCCACTGGGTTCAAGTGATTCTTCTGCCTCAGCCACCACAGTAGCTGGGATTACAGCCTCCCACCACCATACCTGGCTATTTTTTTTTTTTTTCTGTATTTTTAGTAGAGACAGGGTTTCTCCCTTTTGGCCAGGCTGGCCTCAAACTGCTGACCTCAGGTGGTCCTCCTGCCTCAACCTCCCAAAGTGCTGGGTTACAGGCATAAGCTACCACTCCCGGTCCATTTATGCAGAATTTTAGAGGGTGCATATATTTATATTTTCTGTGAAATGCATAAATTATTTTCCTGGAAAGATCCGTAAGTAAACTGTAATCAGTGCTTACCTTTGAAAACGCGACAGGAAGTAGAGGCATGAAGGGAAAGGGACTTTTTCTTCTCATTTTGTACTTGTCTATAAGCTTTCATTTTTAACTGTGTGCCTATACTACTTTTATATGTTTGTAGCTAGTAAAAATCAACAGAGATGTGGTGATAGAATCTAATAGCAATTTCATCATTTTCATGAACAAATATTTAATGCAATGGAAAAAATTAAAACTCTGGGAATAAAGCCTGATAATGCCTATTCCTGTTTGCATCTCCACCAGTGGGGAGAATGCACCCCTGCAGGGTGAGGAGTCAGCCTTAGAAAGCATGGCCTTTAGGAACCAGTTACCACTAAGCATATCCTATAACAACCCTTTGAGGTGCTGATTTAGTCTACTTGGGCTGCCATAACAAAGTACCCCCAGCCAGGTGCCTTCAACAATAGAAATGTGTTTCCTTACAGTTCTGGAAGCCAAAATTCTGAGATCAATATGCTGGCAGGGTTGGTTTATGGTAAGGCCTCTCCTACCATAAGGTAAGGAGATGGCTGGTTTATGGTAAGGAGGTGGCTGGTAGCTGGCCATCTCCTCTCTGTGTCTTCACACGGTGCTCTCTCTATGTGTATCTGTGTCCAAGTTTCCTCTTCTAATAAGAACAGTCATATTGGATCAGGGCCTACCCTAAGGACCTCATTTTATTTGGATTACCTCTTTAAAGACCCTATCACTTTTTGTGATACTGGGGGTTAGGACTTCTACATATGAATTTTAAGCAGGTACAATTATACAATTCAGCCCATAACAAGTACTGATTACAACACCCACATTAGAGCTAAGGAAATGCAGGCTCAGAGAGGAGCATCAGCCTGACCCCGGTTACACAGCTTGAAAATGGCAGCACTGGGATTGCAAACCCAGACCTACTAGAACAGAGGTATCTCCACTCTACTCTGTAGCTACTAGGTAGTTTCAACTGATAAAATGAACAAAGTCTATATTCAACCTGAGAATTCCACCCAATTTTATTTGCAAATTATCCCCTAGATTACACAGGATTTTGTGGAATTCCTTTTAAAATAGTGCAATGTGGCAATCAAGAAGTAGGGGCAAAATCAACTGTGGTGGTTGAAAATAGGGGGCAAACCTTCTCAAACGCCTTCACAAGGCAGGGCACTCAGGAGCCCTGCTCAGTCTTTGCCCCATCTCCTTCCCCTTCCCCTCACTCATTCCACTCCAGCCTTAATGGCTTCCTTTATGCTCCTCAAACATTCCCCAGGACCTTTGCTCCAGCTATTCCCTTAGCCTGGATGATGCATTCCCCAGACACCCAAGTGTTTGCTTAGATTGCACCTTTTCAGGGAGGCAGACCCTGATCCCCATCCTACTAAACTCTTCAGCCCACCCCTGCCCTCCTGCTCCCCTCCTCCTTGATCTTTTACTTCCTTGCATTGCCCTTATCACCTTCTGCCACACAATATGATTCTTCGTATCTTCCATTTATTCTTTACTATCTGTGTACTCCTGATAGAACACAATCTCCACAAGGGTGGAGATCTTTATTCTGTGCACAGGTATTTCCCAAACATCTGAAATAGTGTCCAGAAAATGGAAGGTTTTCAAAAACTATTTGTTGGGTGAGACTTTCTGGAAGTGGTGTGGAATGGTTTCCATCAAAACCTTGCAATCAACCACAGGAAAGAGAATGTATGAAGCTGAACTGGCTTCAGGCTACAAGAGAACTCTATTTCCTCAAGCTTTGCTACCTCCTTTCCCTGTGCCCTGTGGGAGGCCTGGAGATCCATTTTACATCTTGCCTGTCGTCTGATGGGAGTTGGTCACTTGTGGGCACAGCAGAAGGGCTGTTGCCACAGCTGTAACTGTCACCTAACTATCCTTTGAAGCCATGTGAGATTCCAAAAATAAAGTTCACAGTCTAAAATGCTGATTCTTACAATTTGAGAATTTTATAAACAAATTTGAGACCCAAAACTAAAATACTAAGTAAAATAAAACATTACTGTGGTTTTTCTCATATAACAAGTTGCTTAGAGTTCTATTTCATTTGAGCAATTTTTCTTGTCTAAAGTCTGTACTTTTGGAAAAAAAAAAACAATTATCTTAAAATACTTAAGTTTCTTTTTCAGAGAAGTTAACCAAACTGCAAAGTCTGGGGAAGAGTCTCCACAAGGCTGCCCTCTCTTTTGACACCAACTGAAGATCTGGGGGGCTTCCAAAACCATGTTTAGGTTTGATAATTTGCTAGAATCACAAAACTTATTGAAAGCTATTATCCTCATGTTTATGGTTCGTTATAGTGAAAGGATGCATCTTAAAATTCACTAAGAGAAGAAGAAGTGCATCAGACAGAACGCAGGAGGGGTCTAAATGTGGAGTTTCTATCATCCACACTCCCTGTGGAGTCCTGGACAGTGTGACCTCCTCCCAGCCATGACTTGTGGAATAAGCACAGGTTATTGCCAACCAAGGAAGTTTATCCAAGCTTTTGATGTCCAGAGTTTGTATTAGGGCTTGATCACATACTGTCTATGTGACTGGCTTTTCATCTCCAGCCTCTCTCAGAGGTCTGGCTAATACCTTTAGGTTTCAGTTCCTCTGGAAGTCAAAACTAATACTGTGTGGCCCAAATCCCCCAGACAAACAGAGATACTCCTATAAGGCAGGGCACTGCAGGTGCCTCCCTGGATCACCTCCCAATTGCTGAAGGCAAAGAGTAGACTATTCTTTGTGTAAGCTTATTCCCTTGCTACACACTTGGACTTACCTTTCTTTTCTTCTAGAAAATTCACTGCTCTTACTGTTTGTGTAGAAAAGGATAGAAATAACCCAAATGACCATTAAGAGAGGACTGGTGGGAAAAAGTGGTACCTTCACATAATGGGGTACTGTTCAGCTGTAAAAAGGAATGGAGTCTGTCTCTGGATGCTATGAAGTGATGACCAGGATATATTAAGTTAAAAAGCAAGGTAGAGGAAAGTATTTATAGCATATTGCTATTCATCTAAGGGAGGATATGAATATATAAACATATTTGCTTATATTTAAAAAAACGAAGGACATACTAAAAACTTTTTTTGAAGTTATATTTGCAAGAATGAGGAAAAGAAATCACCCTTAATGCTCAGATTATAGTCCCTAAATAGCCTATTTTACAAGAAGAACCAGCAATCCTTGGAGAAATGGATGACTCCAGGTCTGGAGAAGGAAATACACAAATAAACCTAAAACGTCTTGTCATATCAGGAACCAAGGATGTTGTCTGAAACTGCTAGCAGCATGCCAGAAGGGCTCAGGGTCCAACTTAAAGAGCTTCTGCTGGCCAGAAATAAGACCATTTCTACACCAATAAGGATAATAATGACAAAACATTGAAACATATTAAATATGCTAAAAGTCTGTGCATTTCCAATGATACAGACATATAGTTAGAGAATGCTTAGAAAACCAACTCGTTTAGAAAACTAGTAAGCATAGGGGAAGATTCAAGCATCTTGAAAGGTGGGATACTGCTTTTCTCAATCAAACTATATTCAGGGTAACCAAACTTTGGATGATGGAAACCTCTTTATTGAAGTATTCCAGCTGAGAAATGAAAAAGAAATGTACAATTAAAATATAACCCCATGCAGTCCCTGATGAGTTAGTGGATATGGGCCATGACCATCAATGACTACTAACATCACACAAAAAAGAAAAATGTCTTTTTCTTCCAATGCAAGAATACACTAATACCCAAGGCACACTTTTGCCAAAAATTAGAACTCAAATCTGTCCAGGTCGCCAACTCTAATGATGAGTTTTGAGGAATACAGGGGACCAAGGAACATGCTAAATGACACCAGAGGTATGCAATTAATAAAATCCAGATTGTGGAAAACTCTAGCGGACAAACCACCTATTTATTTTCTTCAACAAATGAAGAAACAGAGGGGAGTGGAGAGAAATCTGTAGATCTAAAGAAATATAAAAAAAATTGTTTTGAGACAGGGTTTCACTCTGTTGCCTAGGCTGGAGTGAAGTAGTGCAGTCATAGCTCACTGCAACTTCAAACTCCTAGGCTCAAGCCATCCTCCTGCCTCAGCCTCCAGAGTAGATGGGACTACAGGCATGTGCCACCACACATGGATAATATTTTAATTTTTTGTAGGGATGGGGTTTCACTGTGTTGCCCAGGCTGGTCTTGAATTCCTGGCCTCAAGTAATTCTCCTGCCTCAACCTCCCAAAGGGCTTGGATTACAAGCATGAGCCAGCCTCAAGAGATTTAAAAGACATACTGAACAATTTCAATTTGGATATTAGTTTGAACAAAAAAAAAATTGTGAAAAAAAACCCACAAATTATGTGACAGAGAAAATTGAACTAACTGGATATTTGATAATTCTAAAGAATTATTACCTTTTTTAGATGTGATAATGGTGGTGGTGTTACATTTTATGAAGAATTTTTACTTTTTAGAGATGAACATATCTTTTTAGAGATGTTATGCAACAAATGATGAGGTGTGAGGAGGCATACAAATGGAACATGGTTGACCATGAATTGATCAGTGTTGAAGCTGTATGAAAGTGGCAATTCTTCTTCAAGATCTTTGGCT
Organism: Aotus nancymaae; assembly: GCF_030222135.1. NCBI lineage: Eukaryota > Metazoa > Chordata > Mammalia > Primates > Aotidae > Aotus > Aotus nancymaae. The sequence continues at coordinate 2,001,016 of NW_026988570.1, read as the reverse complement.
CACTTTCTATATGTCTCCAGCTCTTCAGTGGCGTGGCTGATCTTTTCATCTACTTTAGAAAGTTTCTCTTCTTTCTCTAACTGATAATTTTCCTCTACTGAAAATTTCCTGTAAAGTTTCATTGCATTTTCTTGATATAATTCAGTCATTACTTTAAGTTTCTGTTGAAGCTTCTGATTCACATTTTCAAAATGTGTTTTCTGACTGCAATGATGCTTGTTCAGTCTGAAGATTTGTAATATGTTCTCTAAGCTCTTCCTTTGTTTTATCAATTTATGATAACTGAATCTAAATTTGGTTTCTTTCTCCTTTTAAGATTTTGAAAGAAGCAATTAACTTGGCAGCATGAATGAGTTTCTTCAAAACTCCTTTTGGAGGATTACTTAAGTAAACACCATTTTCTGATTCACTGTTCATTTCTAATTCCAAGTTATTATCATCCATTATATTTTCTCCAAGCATAGTAGCCCGATCTTTCATCTTTAGCAAGTGTTCAGAGTCTTGATGTAATTTTCTTTATCATTTATAATTTATTCTGTATGTACTTTGAAGTCTTCAAATTTATTTTCTGTTTATTAAATTCACTCACTTGTTCTTTACATACTTCAGCTTCTTGCAAAAGCTGTTTCTGGCTTTCCCGAAGATGCAAATTTTCATTCAAAGCTATTCGTTGCTATCTTCAGTCATTTTTCATTCATTTGAAATATCTTGAAACTCATTTTGGCTTCAGCTACTCGTGATTTGAGGGATTTTGACTCATCTTCTAGAGACTGTATCCTTTTTGAAATATCTGCCATCAACTCATCTTGTTCAGAATGTTTAGATTTCTTTTCTTTTAACTCTTTTACTAGACAGAGTATTTCATCCTCAAGTTTAGAATTAGACCTGTCAGCTTTTCACAGCTTCCTCCAAACTTTATGCTTCTATTGCCTCCTTCTCGTAGCTGGCATCCTTTAAAGATGACTCTACTTCATAGCCTTCATACTGTCTTTGAACAAGGCAAAATTTTTCAAGTAGTTTACATTTTTCTTCAATTAGTCCAGAAAGTGTTACAGCAAGTTTTTTCTCTCTTCTCATATAAACAAGACTCCTAACCGATCTAAAACTTCTCCACAAAAAGAGAATAGCAAAAACTCCAACAATAGCTGCAGATATCACCAATTCCCCTAGAAAATCATAAGGATTAGGATCTGGTTTCATACCATCTGGCAGTGCTGCCACAACCCCGGGTAGCTCCTCCAGGAACAGCTGCAAGTATGGCTGAGGGGCAGTCCCCAGCTCCTCCACAGGGCCAAGGCTGCTCTGGCGGGTGCAGTAAAGCTGGCAGTGTCTGGACCACAATAAGCAGTGGAGAATACGCAGTCTTTGGTCTGGAACCCGAACTTGGCAACCGGCGTGGACCACTGTGGAGCCAGCTGCGGGGGGAGCTGGGGGACGCAGGCACCTACAGGTGCACTCTGCCCATCCCGGCCCCCTTGTTACACTTTACATCCTGAGGCAGCACAGGGCCAAGTCCAACCCACACAAGCCTGTGAGCCACCCTGTCCTTGCCACCCACCCCTGGCCAGAAAGCATAAAAATGAAACATATGGAAATTCTAGAATTTTAAAATAAAACAAAAGAATTTAATAAGTCAATGAATGGGTTTCACAACAGAGTAGACATAAATGAACAGGAAGATAGACCAGAATGAAATGCCCAGACTAAAACATAAAGAGATAAAAAGAAAAGTCTGAAATGAGCAAAAAGTATGTATAAAACACTAAAAGTATCTAACATATTGAGGCCTGAAAAGTAGAGGAGAAAAATAATGGGACAAAAGCAATATTTAAAAATATAATAGCCAATAGTTTTCCAAACCTGATAAAAACACATCAAATCACAGATTTGAGAGGCTCTATGAACCCAAGATGGATCGATACAAATAGAAACTCACCTAGGTATAGCACATAAAATGACAGACAAAGTAAAGGAGAAAATCCTAATAGCAGCCAAAAGAAAAACAAAAAGGGATATTACTATGAAAGAAGCCAAAGTACACTTTGGCTGACTTCTCAGCAGAAGCACTAGAGAAGCCAAAAGAATATTGAAAGAAAATAACTGCCATTCTAGAATTCTGTGCCTTGCAAATGATCCTTAAAAAGTAAAAGCAAAATAAAGATATGTTTACACAAATTATAGCTGAGAGTTTTTTTAGCAACATATTTGCACCAAAGAAAATACTGAATGGAATTTTTAGGCAGATGCAAAATGATTCTACTTGGAAGCAAAGAAAAGATAGAAGGAGGCATGAAAAGGCAAATTTGAGGGTAAATCTTGATGAAGATTGGCTGCGTAAAGTTAGATCGATAATGATTTGTGGAATTAAACTTATATAAAAACAGTTTTGTGTATATACATATATGTGTGTGTATACACACACACACCCCTATATAATTTAAATGGACAATGGAGGCACAAAAGGTGGGAGGGATTAAGTTTTTTTATATTTGTATTCCAAAGTTCTTGCATTATCTGGAAGGTGATCAAAGAATTTATACATGCCATTCTTTAAGTTAAAGGTGATTGTTGTAGCCTTTAGAAAAAAATAGTAAAAGTTGGCTGGGAGCAGTGACTCATGCCTGTAATCCTAGCACTTTGGGAGGCTGAGGTAGGCAGATCACTTGAGCTCAAAAGTTCGAGACCAGCCTGGGGAACATGGTGAAATCCCATCTCTACAAAAAATGAAAAAACTAGCTGGGCATGGTGCTGTGCACCTGTAGTCCCAGCTATTTGGAGGTTGAGGCAGGAGGATTGTTTGAACCTGGGAGGTCGAGGCTACAGTGAACTGAGATTGCACCACTGCACTCCAGCCTGGGTGACAAAGTGAGACCTTGTCTTGAAAAAAAGAAAATACTAAAAGTAGATAAACATATAATTAATAAGCTAATAGAGTAAATAGAATAATAAAAATATTCATTTCAAATGAAAGAATAAGAAGCAAAAGGAAGATAGAAGAGATGGAATGAATGAAAAACAAACAGTAAGATGATAGATTTAAAGCCAAATATATCAATAGTTACAGTAAAAATAGGCAAAACATCTCAATTATGTTTTCAGACTGGATTAGCAGACAACTACAGTTATTTGTTGCTTACAAGAGAAACATCATAAATATAAGGAGGTTGAAAGTAAAAGGATGGAAAAATATCCTGTATAAATGAAAACCAAAAGACAGACATTTTAGCTTCATTAATATAAGAAATAATATAGTGTAAAATAAGAACCACCAGAACTAGAGGGATATTTTGTAATGATAGAATTAATCAACCAGGAAGATGTAACTTCTAAGTTAGCATGATTCTAACAACATAGTTTCAAATGCATAAAGCAAAAAAATCTGGAAAATTTCCAAATATTTGAAAGTTAAATCACATAGTTATAAATAACCTGTGGTTTGAAAAGAAATCCACAAGGAAAATTGGAAAATATTACTAACTGAATGAAAATAAAAACACAGGATATCAAAATTTGCAGTATGTAGTTAAATTAGTCATTAGGGGAAATGTGTAGCATTAAATATATTATAAAACAGAAAGTACTTGAATTAATAATCTAAGCTTCCACCTTAGGAAACTAGGGGGAAAAAAGAGCAAATTAAAGCAAGTAGAAAGAAAAAAATACAAAAGTTAAAAGCAGAAATCAGCCGAGCATGTTGGTACATGCCTATATTCCCAGCTACTCAGGAGGCTAAGGCAGGAGAATTGCTTGAACCCAGGAGGACGATGTTGCAGTGAGCAGAGATCACTCCAGCCTGGGCAACAGAGCAAGACTCTGTCTCAAATAAATTTTTAAAAAGCAGAAATCAATAAAATTGACCACAGATAACAGTAATAAAGGAAACAATAAAGGAAAGCATAATGCATAATGACAAAGTGCAATTTATCCCAGGAATTTAAGTTTGATTCAACATTTGAAATTGAATCAGTGTAATTCATGATATATATAGACTAAAGGAGAAAATTCATATGATCATCTGAATAAATGCTAAAAGCATATACCAAATGTAACCTCCTTTTAGGGTAAACACTCTCAGAAAACTAAGGATAAAAGAAAACTTTCTTAATCTGCATTAAAAAAAACTTTTTTTAAATTTATTTTTAAACTTTTAAGTTCCGAGGTACATGTGCAGGATGTGCAGGCTTGTTACATAAGTAAATGCATGTCGTGGGGATTTGTTGTACAGATTATTTCATCACCCAGGTATTAAGCCTAGTATCCATTAGTTGTTTTTCCTGATCCTCTCCCAACTCCAACCCTCCACCCTCCAATAGGCCCCAGTGTGTGTTGTTCTCTTCTACGTGTCCATGTGTTCTCATCATTTAGCGCCCACTTACAAGTGAGAACATGCAGTATTTGTTAAACTGCATCTGTAAAATTCCCAGGCCTAAAATCATACTTACTATTGAAAAATTGAAGCTCTGCCCTGCCCGGGGTAGGCTATGGATGGTCCATTAGACTGGGCCTGTGCTGTGTGGGGAAGGTGTGGGCATCATAGCCTTCCTTTTCTTGGGGCCCCCTGCACTTGGGGACAGGATGTGGCCGATGGGACCCTCTGGACCTCCAGCTGCCTAGTCCCAGATTAGAGGGATGGGCATCAGTGGGGAGGGTCTTAAATTAAGATGATTTGCCTTCCTAGATTGGGAGACACAAAGCATGGATGGATAGAAACCTCTACAAGTATAAGTTCACATATTAACATATCTGCTTGCATGCTCCAGTTATGTAACAGTTATGCCTACTACATTAAATATGAGCCTGGCTGTGACCTCTTGGTTTGATATTTTACGGCTTTTGCTGGATTCATGGAAGGGTGAACCTGGAATTAAACAGGCAGTAAAAAATGTAAAAGCTTTGACAAATCAAGAGGTGAAGAACAGCATTTCTTCTAACAGAACTGTTTTAGGAGGATTTTCTCAAGGAGGAGCTCTGGTCTTTATATACTTCTCTTACCACACAGCAGAAGCCGGCACATGTCACTGCACTCAGTTGCTGGCTTCCACTTTGCGATCCATTTCTACAGGGTCCCATTGTGGCACAAACAAAGATATTTCTATTCTCCACTGCTGTAGAGATTGTGACCCTTTAGTTTCACTCATGTTTGATTTACTTACTGTTGAAAATCTTAAAGCATTGGTAAATCCAGCCAGTGTAAACTTCAAAACCTTCATAGGCATGATGCACAGCTTGTCACCAGGAAATGATGGCTATCAAGCAATTCATTGATAAACTCCTACCTCCTGTTGACTGATTTCACTAAAAAGGCCTGTAGAAATACACCAGCATCACTGTAGTAGAGTATAAGCCTTTCCCCCAGCCAGGTCCTGAAACTTCTTATGTTTGCATGTTAAAATGTTTTTCAAATACATGCAAATGGCATGAACTAACCAATTAGGATCTTGTAAGTTTCTGTATATTTCTATACACAAATATATGGTAGAATATATCAGCATTAAAATAAATGAAGCTATTTCACTAATTTTAATAATTAATAATAAAAGCTAGCCTCCTTTTCTCAAATGTAATTGTGCAGCATAATAAAACACTGCAACCAAATTTTTTAATTACATCACTTGAACATTATTAGTATGCAGCTGGGTGTAGTGGCTTACAGTCTGTAATCCCAGTACTTTGGGAGGCCAAGGCGGGCAGATCACTTGAGGTAAGGAGTTCGAGACCTTCCTGGCCAACATGGTGAAAACCCATCTCTACCAAAAAATACAAAAATTAGCTGGGAGTGGTGGTGCGCACCTGTAATCCCAACTACTCAGGAGGCTGAGGCAGGAGAATTGCTTGAACCTGGAAGGCAGAGGTTGCAGTGAGCTGAGATTGCGCCACTGCCCTCCAGCCTGGGTGACAGAGCGAGACTCCATCTCAAAAAAAAAAAAAAAAAAATTACTAGTATGCTTAATGAACATTTGTTCAGGTTTAAATGTGCAGTTAAGGCCAGGCATGGTGGCTAAAGCCTGTAATTCCAGTGCTTTGAGAGGTGAGAGGATCACTTGAGGTCAGGAGTTTAAGACCAGCCTGGGCAACACAGTATGACCTTGTCTTTACAAAAAGTTAAAAATTTATTAGGGTGTGATGGTGCACGCCTGTAGTCTTGACTACCCAAGAGGCTGAGGCAGAAGAATCACTTGCGCCCAGGAGTCCAGGGCTATAGTGAGCTATGATTGACACTGCCTTTCAACCTGGGCAACAGAGCAAGACCCTATCTCTAAAAAAGATAAAATAAAATAAAATGATTACATGAGCCATTAAGATATAAATGATTTATGCATGCTGTGAGTCTATGGATTTATTCTAAAATTGCTAAAATGTCACCATATAGTGACCATGAAAACCCCTTCAAGAAAACAATGAATCCGGGAGCTGTTTTTTGATAAAATTAACAAAATAGATAGACTGCTAGCTACACTAATCAAGAATAAAAGAGAGAAGAATCAAATAGACATAATAAAAAATAATAAGGAGATATCACCATTGATCCCACAGAAATACAAACTACTATCAGAGAATACTATAGACACCTCTACACAAAAAAACTAGAAAATCTAGAAGAAATTAATAAATTCCTGGAAACATACATCCTCCCTAGACTAATCCAGGAAGAAGTTGAATCACTAAATAGACCAATAACAAGTTCTGAAATTCAGGCAGTAATTAATAGCCTATCAACCAAAAAAAGCCTAGGACCAGGTGGATTCACAGCCAAATTTTACCGGACGTACAAAGAGGAGCTGGTACCATTTCTTCTGAAACTATCCCAAACAATTGAAAAGGAGGGACTATTCCCTAACTCATTTTATGAGGCCAGCATCATCCTGATACCAAAACCTGGCAGAGACACAACAAAAAAGAAAACTTCAGGCCAGTATCCCTGATGAATATTGATGCGAAAATCCTCAATAAAATACTAGCAAACTGAATCCAGCAGCACATTAAAAAGCTTATCCACTGCAAGCAAGTTGGCTTCATCCCTGGGATGCAAGGCTGGGTCAACATATGCAAATCAATAAACATAACCCATCACATAAACAGAACCAATGACAAAAACCACGTGATTATCTCAATAGGTATAGAATAGGCCTTTGATAAAATTCAACATCCCTTCAGGTTAAAAACTCAATAAATTAGGTGCTGATGGAACATGTCTCAGAATATTAAGAATTATGTATGACAAACCCATAGCCAATATTATACTGAATGGGCAAAAGCTGGAAGTGTTCCCTTTGAAAACTGGCACAAGACAAAGATGCTGTCTCTCACCACTCTTATTCAACATAGTATTGGAAGTTCTGGCCAGGGCAGTCAGGCAAGAGAAAGGAATAAAGGGTATTCAAATAGGAAGAGAAGAAGACAAATTGTCGCTGTTTGCAGATGGCATGATTCTATATATGGTAAACCCCATTTTCTCAGCCCAAAAACTTTTTAAGCTGATAAGCAACTTCAGCAAAGTTTCAGGATACAAAATCAATGTGTAAAGATCACAAGCATTTCTATACACCAATAATAGACAAGCAGAGAGCCAAATCATAAATGAACTCCCATTCACAACTGCTGCAAAGGGAATAAAATACCTAAGAATACAGCTTACAAGCAACATGAAGGACCTCTTCATGGAGAAATACAAACCACTCTTCAAGAAAATAAAAGAAGACACAAACAAATGGAAAAACATTTCATTCTCATAGATAGGAAGAATCAATATCGTGAAAATGGGCATAATGCCCAAAGTAATTTATAGATTCAATGCTATCCCCATCAAGGTACCATTGACTTGCTTCACAGAAATAGAAAAAACTATTTTAAATTTCATGTGGAACCAAAAAAGAGCCCGCATAGCCAAGACAATCTTAAGCAAAAAGAACAAAGCTGGAGGCATCAAGCTATCTGACTTCAAACTGTACTACAAAGGCTACAGTAACCAAAACAGCATGATACTGGTACCAAACAGGCATATACACCAATGGAACAGAGCAGAGAACTCAGAAATAGCACATCTATAACCACCTGATCTTAACAAACCTGACAAAAACAAGTAATGAGGAAGAGATTCCCTATTTAATAAATGGTGCTGGGAAAACTGGCTAGCCATGTACAGAAAACTGAAACTGGATCCCTTTCTTACACCTTATACAGAAACCAACTCAAGATGGATTAAAGATTTAAATGTAAAACGCTACATCATAAAAATCCTAGAAGAAAACCTAGTACCATTCAGGACACAGGCATGGGCAAATACTTCATGATGAAAACACCAAAAGCAATTGTAACAAAAGCCAAAATTGACAAATGGGATCTAATTAAACTAAAGTTCTGCACAGCAAAAGAAACTAGCATCAGCATGAACAGGCAACCTACAGAATGAGAGAAAAAAATTGCAATCTACCCATCTGAAAAAGGTCTAATATCCAGAATCTACAAGGATTTTTAAACAAATTTACAAGAAAAAACCCCACAGAAAGTGGGCAAAGGATATGAACACTTCTCAAAAAAAGGCATTTATGTGGCCAATAAACATACAAAAAAAACCTCATCATCACTAATCATTAGATAAATGCAAATCAAAACTACAATGAGATAGCATCTCATGCCAGTCAGAATGGTGATTATTAAAAAGTCAAGAAACAATAGATGCTGGTGAGGCTATGGAGGAATAGGAATGCTTTCACACTGTTGGTGGAAATGTAAATTAGTTCAACCATTGTGGAAGATATTGTGGTGATTCCTCAAGGGTCTAGAACCAGAAATACCATTTGACCCAGCAATCCCATTACTAGGAATATACCCAAAGGAATATAAATCATTCTACTATTAGGACACATGCATATGTATATTTATTATAGCACTATTTACAATAGCAAAGACATGGCACCAACCCAAATGCCCATCAATGACAGACTGGATAAAGAAAATGTGGTACATAAACACCATGTAATACTATGCAGCCATAAAAAAGAATGAATTCATATCCTTTGCAGGGACATGGATGAAGCTGGAAGCCATCATCCTCAGCAAACTAACACAGGAAAAGAAAACCAAACACCACCTGTTCTCACTCAAAAGTGGGAGTCGAACAATGAGAACACATAGACACAGGGAGGGGAACATTACACGCCAGGGACTGCCGGGGATGGGGGACAAGGGGAGGGAGAGCATTAAGACAAACACATAATGCATGCAGGGCTTAAAACCTAGATGACTGATTGATAGGTGCAGCAAACCACCATAGCATATGTATACCTATGTAAAAAAAACCTGCACATTCTGCACATGTACCACTGCACATGTATCTGCACAAGTAAAATAAAATAAAAAGATTTTTTTTAAATTGCTAAAATATCACCATGTCATCATGCAGTTTCAGAATATATATATATACACACACACACACAATCACACACTATATGTACTATATTACATATAGTGTGTGTATAAATAAATACATATAAATATACATGTTGAGTGTGTGTGTAAATATATATATACACATGCAGCACAAATGTACATGATTATAATATGTAATAAGAATGAGACAGTATTACTTTATTTCTAATAACAGAGATAATGCTTTTAAATGTCAGTAAGAGTAATATTGCTCTCTTCAATTCATGGCCCTTTTATTTTGAGTACCAGGCTTTTCTTTTCCCTGATGTTCCTATTTAATATTCTTTTTTCTCTCAAGAAATATTCTTTCTTCCTTTACTATCCATAATGGACTAAATACTATCTCCCTGCTATAGACGTGTACTATCAATGCATGCTGTAATTTGACATCCTGAATTACAGACACATGGCATTTGAAGTGTATTTATACTTTATAAAGAGACTAAATGCTACTCAAAACTTTCTACATTACTTATTTCAAAAAAACTGTACTTTAAGTCCAAATTTAGACCTATTTAGTAATTTTTAATCCATTTAACTAAAATAATTCTGTGGTTTTGCTTTTCTTTAATCAACTGAAAGAATAAATAGGTCATATTCTAGTATGTTCTGAAATATTTAAGACTGATCTCAAAACTAATCTCTAAGATGATTCTCCCTGTGGCATAGAGTTTATGTTTACTTAATTAGTATGTATTTTTGAATCTAACTATTGTAGAAAATGAGCAATCTATTAGAAAATTTGCATTACTTTATTTGCTAATGAACTTACTTTAAAATTTCACTTTTTTGAATGAATGACTTAATTTTTAATTTTTCTTTATTTTTTAAATATTAGAATTGACATTCTAAATGTATTTTTAAAATTTTTCATTTGTTAAAATCAGCATAAATGACTTAAAAATTATGATTTTGTGCAAACATAAAAGTTTTAGTCATTTGCTTTTAAATAGCCAAATTTTTGAGATTACTAGTAAAAATTATTTGAAAACAAATTTGTAGATAATAAAGAGTAGCTAGAACTGTATTTGTATGGTATAGTTACCTCACAGTTTAATATGCAGCAAAAATGTATGATCGATATTTCTGAACTGTGTTAATTTTTCTGCCATTTTCCAACTGATCAAAATGATTTTAGGAATGTATCCTTGTAAATAGGTACTAATTGATAATGGAAATAATTTCATAATGGGCTATAAAGGATATTAATAATGAAGCCATATGTTTATGCTTGGGTTTAAAACTTTTAAACCATTATTTGCTAAGTCATTTTGCTTTCCCTTGAAGAACACAAACTGTTGTTTCAGTTTTTCAGACTAACAAGATCTTATTTATGGCAACAAATATTTCATTAAAATGTTGTGCTATAATATGGGAAAATGTAAATCTTTTTCACAGTTTCTTTCAATGTGAAATAAAATTTAATTCTGACAAAAAAGGAAAAAAGTGAAATGCTTTCCCCCTAAGACTGAGAACAAGGGAAAGATTTTCACTCAATCCACATTGTACTGGAGGCCCAGCAAATACAATAAGGTGAGAGAGGAAAACAATTTACAGATTAGAAAAGAAGAAACAACTGTCTTTATTCACAGGCAACATGATTGTCTACATAGAATATTCCAAAGAATCTACAGAAACAATATCAGAAGTTTAGCAATATCAGAGTATATAAACCAATATGTAGAAATCAAATGTATTTCTATATGCTAGCAATAAGCAATTGTAAATTACAAATTATAATTTAAAAGAATACTACCATTTACAGTGGCACAATAATCATTACATATTTAGAGAAAATCTAAGTAAAAAATTTTTATGAAGAAAACCACAGAACATTTATCAAGAAAAATAAGAAGAAATAAATAAATAAATGTAGGGAGACCCTTTGTTTATGGAACAGAACACTCAGTATCATTATGGTATCAATTCTCCCCTAATTTATCTGTAAATTTTATACAATTGTAATAAAAATATCAGCAGACTTTAAAAAATAGAAATTGATGTTTTAATAAATAATTCTAAAGCTTATACAGAAAAGCAAAGGATCTAGAGTAACTAAAACAATTTTGGAAAAGAAGACTGAAGTTAAGGAATCATAACATCTAATTTCAACTTACTACAAAGCTGCTGCAATCAGGGCAGTATGCTATTGGTGTAAAGGTAGACATAATGGTCAACTTACTTTTGACAAGGGTGCCAAAACCCATCCAATGGTGAAAGGATGGTCTTTTCTACAAATGGTGCTGGAAAAACTAAGAGAAAAGGCAACCTGTCTACCTGAGGTAGACTTAGGAAGTTGTTGACTCAACAATCTGAGACTCATCTTCAAGCCTGAGAAGACACATTGGGTGATGGTTTCTAAGTGCCTACTAGTCCCAGGTTATTCTTAGTTATTCTTGCCTCTCTCATAGCTCAGTGTTTGTTACCTAGTATTACGAATGTTTATTGATTAAAGACAAAACAAGATGAAAATATGTTGATTGATACCTAACAGAAAATCAGACCACTGAAAATGAAAACACATCTTTAAGAAGAATCAGTGACAGTGGCAAAGCTCTGGAGAATTCCTAGATTATTTTCTGCAACTCTGACTAATGGAGAATTTAAAAAGGGGAATTGAGAAAAAAAAAAATCTATCCTCCTAGGTGTAAGGCCGGTTGCCTCACCGGGAACTCGGACACCCCCGCCTGCTCCGGGAGCTCGGACATGCCCACCCACCTCACACAGCACCTAGCTCTCCCTTAAAGAACCCCGCCAAAATGCAAAAGAAGTCTTGTAAATCTACCCAATAGCATTCGAGTCTTAGCTACCCAATAGCAGTCGAGTCTTGTAAATCCACCCAATAGCAGTCGAGGCTTGTAAATCTACCCAATAGTATTCAAACCCTGCCTACCTGCCAATAGCAAGCTTGTCCTGCCCACGCCCTGCTCTCCCACAACCAATCAAACACCTCCACTCCCTATAAAACCCCATGTCTGAGAGGAGTCCGTGCGACTTCTCCAGCCCTTTCTGTTGGACCGCAGAACCTTGCCCGGGAGCTGAATAAATTCGCATTGGATCTTCTTGTGTTGGCCTCAGTTTCTTCATTTTAAACTCGGCAAGAACCCTTACACTAGGAAGGAATTATTATTATCTGACTGTGACAACAAATAATGACCAAAGCCAGTTTTAAACCCATTCTAATCAAGCATGACAACTTCATATCAGTAAATACACTCCCTGAAATCAGCCAATTAGCAGCAGTTTTCACTCTGCTCAGTAAACAAGCTTCTGAAAGTTAGCCAGCCATCATTGGTGTTACTTACTTTCACAGTTAAACATTAAAAAACAATAACAACAAAAAACACCCTAAACACTCCAGGTTTTTGTTTGTTTGTTTTGGTTTTTTTGAAACAGAGTCTTGCTCTGTCACCAGGCTGGAGTGCAGTGGTGGGATCTCAGCTCACTGAAACCTCTGCCTCCCAGGTTCAAGTGATTCTCATGCCTCAACCTACCAAGTAGCTGGGGTTACAGGCATGCACCACCATGCCCCACTAATTTTTGTATTTTTTGTAGAGACAGGGTTTCACCATGTTGACCAGGCTGGTTTCAAGCTCCTGGCCTCAAGTGATCTGCCTACCTTGGCCTCCCAAAGTGCTGGAATTACAGGCTTGAGCTGCCATGCTCAGCCAACATTCCTGTTTTTGAAAATCCTCCAATCCCTAAACTCTGTATTACAAGACCAACTCTGCGTTGCTGAGAAAGAGTGTGCTTTACAACTACCGCTCCAACTTGCTTACAAAGTGATAAATTTAGCTTTTTTATTTCTGACATTAAGAAGTGGCTTCTTCCTTCAACATAATTACAATATTATATCATTTATCTGGAATTTGTATTATTGATGGTATTTGTTAATTTTTTTTTTCGAGACAGTGTCTCACATTGTCATCCAGGCTGTAGTGCAGTGGAATGATCTTGGCTCACTGCAGTCTCCGTCTCCTGGGTTCAAGCAATTCTCCTGCCTCAGCCTCCCAAGTAGCAGGAACTACAGGCATGTGCCACCACACCCAGCTAATTTTTTTGTATTCTTAGTAGAGACAAGTTTTCACCAAATTGGCCAGGATGATCTCGATCTCCTGACCTTGTGATCCTCCTGCCCTTGTGATCCTCCTGCCTTGGCCTCCCAAAGTACTGGGATCACAGGCATGAGCCACTGTGCTCAGCCATAAATTTTCTTTAAAAACGTGATTTTTGTGATTCTTCATTCCAAGTAAATTTTTTAATTTAAAAATAATTGTCTTATTCTACAAGTATTTATTGAGCACATACTATGAGGAAACATGTTAGACATAAACAAAAATGGTCCCTGCTCTCATGAAATTTACAGTCTAGTGGAGAAAGCCAGACATTAATCAAATAAACATACCAAAATATATAATATGTATTACTCTGTCCACCCATGAAAGATTATAAGCTATAGGAACTGAACTGCCTGTCCACCATAAATAACTATTTAAGAATGCACAAAATACATCGAACATTTAGATATGGTGCAACAGGTAGCACAGAACTGTGATCCCCAAAGGAAAGAAAACAAATAAATTCAGTCCTATGATTGTCCCAGTTTACTTCCTGGAGAGAGTTTCCAGGCATCAGTCCAGGGAGGGCAAAAGCAAACAGAGCCCCACTGAGTTGAGGAGATGGAGATTAGTACTCTGGGAGGCAGAGGTGGCTAGAATTTACAGGCAAAGTACAGGAAATAAAGTTGCTGAACAGAGTGAGAATGATGCCTCAGTGACCTGTGGGATATCAGTCTAAGATGCATGTAATTGAAGTCAGAGAAAAAAGAGAGACATAAAATATTTGAAGAAATGATGGCCAAAGGTTTTCTAAATTTGGTAAAAACTATAAGCCCACAGAACCAGGGGACTCAACAAATCTGAAACAGAACAAACTTTGTAAAACTATACCAAAATATATTATGATCAATTGCTCACACACCTTTATAAAGTCTTAAAAACAGCTATTGGGGAAAAGATGCATTATACGCAGATAAGAATTACAGCAGACTTCTTTTCCAAAACTGCATAACCCAGAAGCAATGGAACATCTTTAAAATGCTGAAAGAAAACACTGTCAACCCTAAATGTTCCATGGTGAGCAAGTCTATGCAAACTTATGCCCAAAGCCCAGGAAGCTGAGAGGTGAAAGAAGGAGGCTGACAAATCTGCCTTCTCAGAAAGAAACATTTAAGAGGGGCTTACAAACAGAAGTGATAGCCTTTGGCAGTCATGAGAAGGGATAGTGGATCCTTGCGCCTTTATCCCCTAGGCCCAGGGATTATATACCACAGAGAAGGAATGTGCAACAATTGAAGTCAACCCCTCAGAGAGAGACAAGAGTGAAGGGTAGAAAAAGTAGAAATCTCAGAGGCATTCCCAGAACAGGGGTTAATCAGAAGTCAATATAATAGGTTACCATTCAAGACGGAGTTGCTTTATCATCTACACCTGTGGAGAAAAAGTTAGATGTTAAATCTGAACTCAATTGAACATGGACACAAACAATGGTCACCAAGTCCCAGAACAGGTTGTGTGAGCCCTTGAGGCATTCATCCAGCGCTGTTTCAGATAAATCTCTATTTCAATCTATTCCTATATGTTAGTCATCGAAAAACAATAGACAGTCGCAAAAACAAGTTGACCTTTTTGTGTTCCTTGTGCCCAGTTATGAAGGGACCTCATGACTGGGCCTCATGCCAAACAACTTGTTACAAAAAGAGCTAGGGTCCCAGACCGTGCCAAAGTTTCATGAGACCTCTCCTCATCTTTGCATGGACAAGTGGCCGACTTTGGAGCCCAGGCTGTTACTTCCTAGTCTGGTGACAAATCCTCCATAGTCTGGTGAGTGTAAAAAAAAAAAAAAAAAATATATATATATATATATATATATATATATATATATATATATATCTTTTACCTTCTCCCCTTCCCAGTGCAATTTGGTTATTATATCAATTTGCTTATTATATCATTTGCTTATTATATCCACATTGTCATTTATGTGGGATAAAGGTTGTTTACCCTTAAAGGTATTGTGTGTGTGTCTTTTCTTCTCCTACCGCATGTTTCATGCACAGAGCAACACCAAATCTACCCAACATTGTTTACCACAGGCTACACTACTATTGTCTCTTATGTGAATTACTGGAATAGTGTCCCAACTGGCCTCCCTGCTTTCATCCTTAGTGACTTCTTATCCATTCTCCAGCTGAAATAAGATTAAAGTTATTACTATGCAAATGGGATTATGCAATTCCCCTGCTTAAGAAAAAAAAAAGGCTGCTGATTTCACTGTGAATAAAATCCAAAGCCGTTGATATGGCCTGTAAGGTTCTGTCTACTTGTTCCACATGGCCTGTAAAGTTCTGTCTACTTGTTCCACCTTTCTTCCACTCCTATCCTTCTAACTCTTGCTGATTCAGCATTTTAAAAATATATAATTTTGTTTGAGACAGGGTTTTACTCTGTCACCCAGGCCGGAATGCAGTGATGAGATCATGGCTCACTACAGCCTCAACCTCCCAAGCTCAAGCAATCCTCCCACCTCAGCCTCTCACGTAGCTGGGACTACAGACACGCACCACCACATCTGGCTAATTTTAAATTTTTTTGTAGAGAGAGAGTCTTGCTATGTTGTCCAGCCTGGTTTTAAACTGCTGTAGGCAAGTGGTTTTCCCACTTCGGCCACTTAAAGTGCTGAGATTACCTGTGTAAGCCACTGCACCCCACAGTCTGATTCAGCTTTTTGCAGCCCCAGAATGTTCACAAAATATATACCCTCAGCCCACAAAAATCCATTCTCTCTCATTTCTACTCCTGTTTCTCACTTCAAGTCTTACCTGTAGGAGGCCTCCTCTGACTATTTTCACCCTTCCAGTCCCAGGTTCCTCTGTGCACACAGATCTGGCACACAGTACTTTTCTATCAGAGCACTCATCAGTGTTTATACCGCTGTGTTTATTTGTGTGAGTATTTGATTATTGTCATTCTCCCTCTTAGAAATTAAGATCCTTGAGATTGACTCAGCGTGGAATATCTGGCACACAGTATGCACTGAGGAAATACTTGTTGGAATAATTAGTGAATTATAGATAAAAACTTACCTTGGAATTAATTATGGATGGTTTCTTACTCAGAAGGATTTCCTGTTCTTCCTGAAAGGGTTATATAAGGCTACTCTACCGTGTGTCTTCAGAATTACAAAACAGAGAGGCAGACTTGAAGTGCTTTGATGGTTCCTGTGAAAAAGAAGGATCAAAGCTCGAGGCTCATCCTTCTCCCATGGAACCCCTTGCGTCCTTGCCCTGCACTGGGACAAAATGATCCACATTTGGAAATCACACAACTTAGCCCATCTACTTGGTATTTCTGCCTACTTCCTCCAAATCTCACTCTCTTGGGATGTGTGTTTGCTGGTACTGATGGGGACAGGCAAAGAACTTGAGCACATCACCCAGCCCTACAGGGATTTCCCATTCCCAAAAGCTCACAGGAAGAGAATGGGAGACAAAGGGCCTGGTGATTAGACTCCCAAGACACTGGTCCGTCTGCTTGTGTCTCTGGTGCAACAGGCCCAGCGAGAGTCTTTAAGGCCAAAACAAGGATTTATTGAGGTGAGTGCTCCATTTTAGTCATGGCAAAGCTACACTGTTTATGCGGGCTCAATTTAAGGTATACAGTGATCGCTTTGTTGTTTAGGGTCTGGGAGTTACAGAGGAAACTGATTTCTTTTACACACTTTAAATGAACTTATTTACAACCAATAAGATCTTACACTATAAATGGTAAAATCTTTTTCCTTGGCAAGCTCCTCAAACAGCAATCTCAACAGTAGCAGTTAATGTATTTTTCAAAAGGCACTCTTCCAATCAATTAACTTACTATGCTTGACTATTCAGCCTGTTAATCCAAATTTAAGCATTACCTCAAAGCTGGTTTACCATTGTGAAGTCCACTAAAATACTCCATTGAAACAACTCACTCAGGGGAAAAACACAAAGTGGCAAGCTGGGGACACAGTGGCTCTTTAAGAGGGATTTTAAAGTTTATGTCCCTGCCTTCTACCTGGCAGCTGTATTATCTCCAGTGGTAAAGGCTCCTTCTGCTTAAACGAAGCCATGTCTCTAATCTCTTTTTGTTCAGGCTCCATTTGCTAACCTATCTTTCAGGGTTTTATTCTGTGTGTCTAAGGTTTTCCCACACTCAAGACTCTGGTATACATGATCTGGCTTATGTTCAAAGACATCTAAGGGATGAGGCTAGAATTCCAAGTGAGGTTCAAATTTGCATTAACACCAGTGGCACAAGTACACAACTTGAGGCTGCCAAGAGTGGCTCTTTAAAATGTCTTAGAGCTGTTGAGTAACACTAAACTCCTTATTTTATAAATGAGTCAAGTGAGACACAGATAAATTTAGTTTCTTCTCAGTATGTGACTTATATTTCAAGATGCAGTTCAGCCATCCACTCAGAAGTCTTCCCTGACCATTCTCCACTGTCATCAACACCAGATATTTACTGAGTATCTGTTACATGCCAGTCCCTGTTCTAGGTACTTGGGATTCACCAGTACACAATGGAGACAAAAATCCCTGCCCTGGAGCAGCTTACATTCTAGCACGGGAAACAGGTTACAAACAGTGAGTGTAATACATGTTGAGGGCAGCAAATTCTGGAGAACAAACAGGGTCATGGGGATCAGGAGTAGGCAATCCCTGAGTGGGAGCTGTTTGAGTTTGTGATTTTTAAATAGTTGAGTAGACCTCATTGAGAAGGTGACAGTTGGCACAAACTTAAAGGAGGTGAGGAAGTTACCCATGAAAGTATCTGGGGAAGAGTATGCCAGGTAGGGGGACCACACATGCAAATGCTCTTGGGCAGAACCATGCATGCCTGTGGTGAGCTCAAGAAACAGTGAGCAAGCCAAAGGGGGCCTCAGAGGTGGAGGGGAACTGGTCATGCCAAGCACTCAGGACCACCATAGGGGCTTTGGCCACTGCAGAGCTCTAGCAGAAGAGTGTGTCAAAGTCAAAACATAGAGACAACCCTCTGAAATTAACACATTTTATTTGGAAAGAAAGAATTGCAACTTGGGACATACATGCAGACTGGATGGTTTTCAGTATGTCTGCAGAACAAAGACACTTAGAGGTTTTATTTTTAAAAGAGAAACATTATGTTTTGTTCTCAGAAAGTTCATTGGCACTAGTAAGGTTTTGACAAGCTAACAAGTTTTGATTGATAAGTGACAGCAATGGGTCAAACTATTCTTAGAGTTTCAGGAGATTGTTTTAGTAGCTATGGATATGACTGGTTTCAAATTATAGCAGGTAGCATCAGCAGCCAGGCTTTCAGAGAATTATATTCTTGGAGCAATGTTTCATGTCCTGAGTGCTTTTCCTTTGCCCTCTCAAATCTGTTTTAGTTGGGTATAACAAGAATGACCCAAATGGTATGATCGACTTTCACAAGTGACATGATTAAACATTTTCTGATTTCAAAGGTTTGGCTGCTGTGTTGAGAAGAGAATGTGATGGACATATATAGAAACCTGGAAACCTGATAGGGCTAATACAATAACTCAGAGGAGAGGTGATGGCAGCTTGGACCTGTTGGTAGCAACAGAGTGGTAAGAGGCGATTTCATTCTGGCTATGTTTTAAAAATAGAACTGACAGGATTAACTGAGAGATTGGATGGATTTTAAGTGAAAGAATGTCTCTGAGGGTTTTGTTTTATTTTCCCAAACTACAATGATGAGGATTTTTTTTAAGTCCAAGCAACATACTTACACACATATTCCAACTCATCACATTGTGTCACAATTTTTTTTTCTACCTCTTTTTACTTTGTGCTGAGGGCAGACCTTGTGCTGTACATTCCCAATGCCTACTGGAGCATTCAATAAATATTTGTTGAGTAAATGAACATTAAATGTGGCAGATGTGAATTCACATTGGACCCAACACTGTCCTTATCCTCTCCCTCCTAAGATACCTTTTACCTCAAGTGTGAAAGTCCATTTGCTGATCTCTGCAGAGAGCCTTAGTCAGGTCCCCAATCTAAGAGTTCAGGCTCCACTTGCTAACCTTTCTTTCAGGGCTTTATTCATTTTATATTACTGTGCATGACATTGTGATTATATATATTTGGTCTTCATTCCTGTTTCCTGGCATACAGCTCCTAAAATCCTTGGAATCTCCAGAGTGATTGATAAGAATGCATTTTGTATGCTAATGAGATAACTGGAGGCCCCTAGGATGGGGACTACCAACAGGAAAGACCAGGGCATGATTAGACTTTCAGCCCTACTCCCCAGCTTCCAGGAAGGAGAAAGGGCCTGAAGGTTAATTTGATCACCAATGGCCAATGATGTAATCAGCCATGCCTATGTAATGAAGATTCCTTAAAAACCCAAAAGGATTGGGTTTGAATGAGCTTCTGGATAGCTAAACATGTGGAAGTTCCTGGAGGGTGGTGGTCCTGAACTGCATATGAAAGTTCCATGCCCTTTTCTATATGCCTTACATTATCCATCTCTTCCGCCTGGCTGTTTAACTATATCCTTTGTAATATCTGTAAGGCAGGTTGCCTCGCTGGGAGCCAAATGGGCACACCTCTCCACGCCTGAAAACTACGTCACCATTCTGAGTGCATTACTCAGCATCTGGCCTCTCCACGCAGGCTCCCCACACCCACTTCCGGATTCCAATCTCAGTGCCGTACTCATCAGCAAACTATGCACTCGGCCCCACCGAAATTTTGAAAAATCCCGCCAAAGACCTGCCCTATGGCAGCTTGCCCCATACGTCCTCAACCGGCCCACTTGCCAGTAGCCCAGCTTGGCTGCCAATGGCAGCTCGCCTTGTCCGTGCCCAGTCCCTTCATAACCAATGAGAATACCTCTGCTTTGTTTCCCCCGCAGCTGATCAACTACCTCCACTCCCTATAAAACCCCATGCCCCAAGAAGAGAAGCGCGACTTCTTTGGCCTCTTTCCAGGACCATAGAACCTCGCCCAGGAGCTGAATAAATTGGCTTTTAATTTCCTTACTCTGGTCTCCGTTTCCTCATTTAACTTGGCAATAAACCTTACAATATCCTTTATAATAAGTAGGTAAAAGTAAGTAAAGCATTTCTCTGAGTTCTGTGAGCCTCTCTAGAAAATTAATCAAAGCTAAGGAGGGGTTTGTGGGAATTCCTGATTTGTAGCCGGTTCTTCAGAAGTATGGGTGACAACCTATTTGTGATTGACACTGGAAGTAGGAGGAAGTCTTGTGGGACTGAGCCCTAAACCTGTGGGACCTGATTCTATATCTAGGTAAGTAAGTGTCAAAATTTAATTGAATTAGAGGACACCCAGCTATTGTCTGCTGCAGAATTGATTGGTGTATAGGAAAAAGGTCTCCCTGATCCTAATTCTGGTGTCAGAGTATTGAATGTATTGTTTGGTGACCAGAGGTGGTCTGTATTGAGAGTTAAAGTGGGAAAAATGTCAGTTTTTTACCATATCTTTTACCGTGCAACAGATCACCATAATCGTAGCCACTTAAAACAATACACATTTATTATCTCATATTTTCCATGGGTCAGGAATCCAAGCACAATTAAGTTGGGTCCTCTGTTATAATCTCACAAGACTGCAATCAAGGAGCAAGGCTGTGTTTTCATCTGGAGGCTCAAATGGGAAATAATATGCTTCCAAGCTCATTCAGATTGTGGGCAGAGTTCATTTCCTTGTGGTTTTGGGACTAAGGGTTTCAGATTTTTGCTGGTTGTTGGCTGGAGGTCTTTCCTAGAGGCCACTGCAGTTCTTTGTTCTGTGAGCTTCTCCAGCATGTCCACTTCATCAAGCTACAGGAGAGTCTTTAACTTGCTAAGAAATTTTATATACACAGTGATATGGTTTGGCTGTGTCCCCACCCAAATCTTGAATTGTAGCTCCCAAAATTCCCACGTCATGGAAGGGACCCAGAGGGAGGTAATTGAATCATGAATGTGGGTCTTTCCCATGTTGTTCTTGCGATAGTGAATATGTCTCACGAGATCTGATGGTCTATTAAAGGGGAGTTTCCCTACACAGGCTCTCTTGCCTGCTACCATGTGAGATGTGCCTTTGCTCCTCCTTTGATTTCTGCCATGATTGTGAGGCCTCCCTAGTTACATGGAACTGTGAGTCAACTAAACTTCCTTTCTTTGTAAATTACCCAGTCTCGGGTTTGTCTTTATTAGCAATGTGAGAACAGATTAATATACATAGTAATCACAGGAGTGACATCATCATCACTTTTGCTTTATTATATTAGTTAGAAGCAAGTCACAGGTCCCACTCACCCTCAAGGGGAGGGGATTACTCAAAGGCCTGAACACCAGGAGGTGGAAGTCATGGTCGGGGGGTGGGGTGTCAAAATTACTTTCATCATTAGAAGTGTGTTTGTTTGTTTCCTATCCCAACAATTTTGACCCTATGTTAGTTCCGGGATGGCATGGTGCCTAGACCTGTGCTGTCCAATAAGGTAACCACTGGTCCCAGGCATGGCTAGTGTGTCTGAAGAACTGAGTTTTTAATTTTTAAAAAATTTTAATGAATTTAAATTTAATCTAAAAACTGGTACTCCATTCGGTTATTGGAAAATTATTTGTGTGTTTAGAACAGCTTGTATATGAATCTACTTTTTCAGCTGTACATTTTATGAAATCTAGACACTGACAAGTATCTCCATTGAAAATTTGTTCAAATTGAGATGTGCTTGCTGTTAACTGTAAAATATACACCAGATTTCAAAGACTTGGCATGAAAAAAAAAAAGCTTCTCCTTAATAATTTAAAAAAGAGTTACATGTGGAAATAACATCCTGTATATATTGGGATAAGTAAATATATTATTAAAAACAATTTCATGCTTTTGTTTTTATTTTTTAAAAAAACAGGTTACCAGAAAATTTAAAGTTAGACAAATGGCTCGCATTCTATTGCTGAAAGAAAATACAAAGCGGTGAAGAGCTTAGAGTTGGGTCAGCAAGACACGCCCCCAGTGTTAGCTAAAGATGTAAGGCATCAACGAGAAATGTTGGGGGGCTCAGGAGAGGGGAAGGTGGGGTCATCCATGGTCTGAGAAAGTCTTCAGTTGAAGGCGAGACAGACGGGACCATTAACGAGTTTCGGGAGAACCAACGTCTCGCTGGCTGCGCTGGGAATGCCCCACCACCTTGGCCTCATTTTCGCTCCGCGCCCCGCCCTTGAACGCGCGGCGCCTTTTGACCCCGCCGCCGCGCCGTAGACCGCGCTGAACGCCGGTGGCTGCCATGGCGGATGTGTCCGAAAGGACGCTGCAGTTGTCAGTGCTAGTAGCCTTCGCCTCTGGAATACTCCTGGGCTGGCAAGCGAACCGACTGCGGAGGCGCTACTTGGACTGGAGGAAACGGAGGCTGCAGGACAAGCTGGCGGCGACGCAGAAGAAGCTGGACCTGGCCTGAGATTCCGCGCCTTCCGCCTCATTCGATCCCTCGCTTGGCCACCTTGCCATGTCCGCGCGGGAGCTCCGAGCCGGCGGCGGCCAGAGCCAGGCTTGCCACGCAGTCCCCGCCTGCCGTGGCGGGCTCTTCCCGGAGTGTTGGTGAGCAGTACACATAGTGACACTGCAAAGGGAGACTTTGGGGTCGGACAAATACCTTAGTATCAACTCTGGTCAGGTCGCAGAAGATGACTTGTTCTCACAGACACCAGAAGGTGGAAGTTTTGTCTTCCCTCATAACTTGTTCATTGGTGTCTTAGTTTAGTTCACTGGGTGTTTAATGAGAATGTCTCACCAACGTGTTATGTCGCTCACCCTGACGTTAAACATCAGTATGGAAAATACTGGAAAGAACAAAAGAAAAAAGAAGGAACCAGGGAGATGATCTTGCCACCCCTAGTTCTTTTCAGTAACATCCTTGGTAGCGCATCTTCGCTTTGGCGATTGTAAACTCCAAACTGAATTCTTAGGTTTTTGGCAGCCTTGTAAACTGGAAAGAGCAGTGGCCTGGAAGTCAGGAACCTTGCATCCAGTCTTAGCATTTTCAGAAGAGCTGTGCATCATAAGTTTTCAGGACCTCAGTTTTCTTGTCTTTAAACAACCATCACACGAATAACAGCCACAAGCTATGGAGCATTGCTCTGGGCCAGCACTGCACACACATTCTTCACTCATGCCTCACCACCATCCTAAGATCCAGTTTCTTCATCTGTGAAATGGATCTTAGGATGGTGGTGAGGCATGAGTGAAGAATGTGTGTGCAGTGCTGGCCCAGAGCAATGCTCCATAGCTTGTGGCTGTTATTCGTGTGATGGTTGTTGCTGTTATTGGTGCTGCTGCTGCCGCCGTTGCTGTTACTGGGAAGACAGGAGTTGGCTAAAGGAAGGGAAGACATGGGCTTTCCCATGAAAAAAATACCTGATATCTTGGCCTCCAGGTAACAAGGGAATATGCAATGTTTCACAGAGATGCATAGCATCCTTTGAATTCTCAGGTGCCTGAAACAAACCATAGTAACCCGGAATCAGCACCTGCCCTGCCCATTCAGACCTTGCTAGGAGATGGGATTGTCAGGCAGTGGGAAGACCCTGCACAGAGCCCAGCAAGGTTGAGACTCTGCGTGGTCCAGGCACCCTGCCGGACAGCGACCCGGGCCACTGTGATCTCATCTCCAGCATCTCTGGCGAGGATGATCTCACCGGCCCTCTTGGCAGCTCTTCCTCTCCTATGGCTCAAACACATGACATGTGTTTTCCCGGCTGAAACCTAAGATGGTCCTTCTCCTTCTGCTCTTGCTGATGAGTGGAAAAACGGATCCCTTTCTCCTATATGCATTCCTTGTGTATTAGAAAACTGTCACCGCGGCTCCCCACAGTGACATTCACTCAAGGCTGAGCGTGCCCGGTCATTTTAAACTTTGCCCAAATGTCATATTTTTCGTGTTTTTTTTCATTTTCATGGCATTCCTCAGAACTTTTGGATTTTCTCTAAAGCTTTGACATATTGACCATCATCTAATTTGTGTCAGAAATGCCAGGACAAATTAAATGATTAGCAAGAACAGGAGGAAAAGGGAGTGAATGTGTTTGGGAGGGCTGGGAGTGGGGGCTTGGGAGACCCCTGCAGCCTGTGCCGGGAGGCTGGCAAGTCTTTTCAGAAGGAGGAGGAAGCTGGGGCACCTGAGAGAGTGAGAAATGTAAATGAGGTCTAGCCCGTTCTCTGGGGTTGATTTTGCACAGAGGTAAATATTTTAGCTAAGACAAGCTCATCTTGTAAATTGGGTGCTGCACAGTAGCCAGGTCCCACCCCCATGATGTGCGATTCCGCAGCTCTGGGATGGGGTGGAGAATCTGCATTTCTGGGTTCCCAGGTGACACTGCTGCTGTGGGCTCTGTTCCTTAAGACCCCTGCACAGAACACCTGGATATGGTTGTGAAACACCAGCACTACTATCTCAGCCCCCTTGTCACCCTCTGGGCCCCCAGGATCAAGGCCCAAGTTCTGTTCCTGTATCCAGGATCCCTCGTGACCCTCACTGCACCCCCTCTCTCCGTTGTCCTCTGTCCCTCTGGCCTCATTTCCGTCTCTCCCCTGTGCCACTGTGGGAGGGGGCTCACACGTGCTGCCATCCTGCTGGGGAGGCCCCCTTTTTCATGTACATTTCAGAGCTTGAATGACTGTCCTTTCTTCGGAAAGGCCTCAGTCTGTATGTGGTTCCTCTGTCACCTGTTCCCAAGGCACTGGACTCCCTGCTTATAGCATTTATTACAACTCATGTGTGTAACAACTCATGTGTAATAGGTGGGTTCTGTCTCCTTCACTAGCCTAAAAGCTCCACGCAGCCAGGGCCCTGCCAGCCTCATCCACTGCTGTGTGTTCAGCTTCACACACAGGGCTGGGCACACAGTCGACATATAGCAAATAGGAGTTGAAAGAGTGAATGAGGTCTGAATCAGGATTCATGTCCAAAGCCCCTGCCCTGGTGTAGCTCTTAGCAGAGGGAAGCCCTCAATACGTGTTGGTTCTTGTGCTCCCACATCCCAGCCGCCCTGCCAGTTCCATGTTGGTGGGAAGGAGGATGTTGCTGCCTCTTTGATCTAACTCCATGTGGCTCTTCTGTCCAGAACCAGGAGTCTCCTTTCTTCCTTCCTCTCTGTCCCAGACACTGCTCCCCATAATATGTGCTTCACGTTTCCTCACTCGTGTACTGTACAGTAAGCAGGCACTGGGGTCATGCTCACCTACACTTGGCAGTGTGGCCCTGGTGGTCTGAGAGTGTGCTCAGGGCTGGGGCTGCAGAGTCACAGGCAGCGGCTGAGCTGC
The DNA here is from genome assembly GCF_030222135.1 of Aotus nancymaae. NCBI lineage: Eukaryota > Metazoa > Chordata > Mammalia > Primates > Aotidae > Aotus > Aotus nancymaae. The sequence continues at coordinate 1,975,212 of NW_026988570.1, read as the reverse complement.
AGGGCTGCACGCTGAGTGCAACCAGCATTCTGGGCTGTCTTTTCAGGCATGTGGGTGCTGGGCAGCAGACACACTCAGCCAGTCCCGAGAGCCTGAACGGCCATCTCCAAGTTGTACAGGGTGCCACATGTGAGTTGGGGTAGCTCTTCCCATCCCCAGGAGCTGCAGGGAGAGCAAAGGGAAGAAACTGGCTTCAGGGGATTCTCAGACCCAGTGATAGACACGCAATCTTTTCCTACAGGGTGCATTGTTGGGTGTGAGTGACGGGTCCCAGCAAGGCATGGGAAAGTCTCTCCTGCTGTTGATGGGGGTTCGAAATGGGATACTGTGTCCTTGAGTAACCTTTTTGTGACTTTCTGACTGCAAGGGTTCATGGACGATTTCAGCAATGAAGAGGAGGCTGAGGGCATCCAGGTCGCCTTGAGAGCCAGCAGGGGTTGGTCAGTGGCCAGCACAGGCCCTTCTCACCGCACACAGAGTGGTGGCGTGGCTCTGTGGGCCCGTGCTGTGTTGAGTGGGCACAGTACACTGCATGCTGCCACTGCTATGGGGTCTTGCTCGGGGTTGCCCCTTCACCCAAGCTCTGATACAGCACCAGAGAGGTCCCAGTATCGATAATCCTCACCGGGGTGTCCAGCTCCTGGTCATCTGCCTCTCCACCACTCTGCCTGTGGGCTTCAGTTACTGGCTGGAGCTGGGGCAGATCAGCAGGTGTCAGAGAATGACATTCCATCTGTCCTAATGGCCACAAATCAGGTGCCATGACACTTCCACCTGAGCAGAAGGTTACTCAGCCTCCTCACATTAATAATCTCAATATTTGTAGCTACTGCCATAATACGACCAGGCTTTAGTCTGTTTTCTTTTTGCTTGGAGGTCACCTACTCTGATTTTTCTTCTGGAATCACTTTGTGTTCATCTATTCTTGTCATCGATTGATCTCATGTTGTATCATTACTAACACAACCTTTAGTGGGTAGGGATTGTGTTTTTTTTTTTTTAATTTAGTCTCCGTGCAAGACCTACATGTCATGGAAATCTTTTTAGACTTCTATCCTTCCTTCTATCTATTGCCCACCCATCTACCCACCTGTTCATCCACCTGTCTCTCTGTGTCCATCCACCTATCCCCCCATTCACCCATCACCCATCCATCCCCTCATCCATCATCCATTCATCATCTATTCATCATCCATCATTCATCATCCATGCATCATTCATCATCTCTCCATTCATCCATCATCCACCCATCTGTCATTCACCCATCCTTCATCATTTATCCCACCCATCCCACTAAAAAGATTCTGAACACAAGAGTGATCAGCTTATGTATAATTTAGTAGTTAATGGGAGTGTGTTAGTCTATTCTCACACTGCTAATAAAGACACGTGAGATTGGTTAATTTATAAAGAGAAGATGTTTAATTGACTCAAAGTTCAGTATGGCTGGGGAGGCCTTAGGAAACTTACGGTCATGGCAGAAGGGGAAGCAAACACATCCTTCTTCATGTGGCAGCAGCAAGAAGTGCTGAGCAAAAACAATCAGACTTCATGGGACTCACTCACTATCACAGGAACAAGATGGGGGAAACCGCCCCCATGATTCAGTTATCTCCACCGGGTTCCTCTCATGACACGTGGGGATTATGGTAACTATAATTCAAGATAAGATTTGAGTGGAAACACAGCCAAACCATATCAGGGAGTTATGGAATGGCCTAGAGAAAACCAGTCACCTACTTGATGGACACCACACTTCACAGAAACTCCCCATGCAGGAATGTGCAAGGAAAGGCCAGAGGCATTCACCATCCTCAGAGCCTGCGCTTCCTTCTGCAGCAAAGGGGAGAGTAAGGAGAGTCTCTGTAAGGTCTTGCACAGGGGCTCAGTGTGGGGACTGAGTTGAATGGGATTAGTGGGAATGAAAACCCTCTGATGTGAGCACAGTGAGACCTCTGCCTCCTTGGAAAGTGTGGCATAACAGAGGGTGATGTAAGGGGAGGCTATTTAGGACATGTCCTGAAAATGTGTGCTGTTCACAGAATATGTTTCCCTGATATTAATAAGGCAAAACTGACTGGCTTATTCTGTTGACACTTTTGTGATGTGGCCAGCCTCAGCCATCTGCTCAGATGGAGCATGGTGTTGGGGAGTTGAAAGTGCAGCTCATCCACTGCAGTTTTATGCCTTTCCAGGCGTCTTGTGTGTGTGTTGAGAAGCAGGGTCGCATTGCTCCTCCTGTTCTGCTCCTCCTAAAGGCTGATGTTATCCTTTTTTGTTTTTGTTTTTGTTTTTTTCCATCCTCTCACACACACAGATGCAGGAGGACGGAAGCAGAACCTGCTTCCTTGCTGCGGAAGTCCTGTGGGATGAGGGCTTTAGTCTGAATGATCCTCAGAGATGCCATCTGTGAAATAGAGTGTTTCCTCGTGTGGAAACTTCCTGGACTTGACCACCAGAGGTCACCAAATACCAATAATGACCTGCAGATTCTATTTTCTTTGTGTTTATTTACTTTTGTCTGTAAGAAGTGGGGAGGTTTTTGCTATTGTCATCAGTTTATTTAGGTTCTCATCAGGCATCAGTGTTGATTTTTAAAAAGTGTCAACATAAGAAGAAGGATGCATGAACTGAGTGATTGTTGGGCTCAAGACTAAGATTGTGAATAGGATGTAGAGTTATCTTGACCACTCTTCAGTATAGACTTTGACTTATAAACGTCTCTAAAAACACATGTTTGCAGCATTTTGGGTGGGTAGAGAATGATTAAATAACGTTTGTTTTCTATAGCAGTTGTTTACATATTTAACAACTGAAATTTAAACATTTGTCCTTTTTGTAAACTTTTATTTTAGGTTCGGGAGTACATGAGCAGGTTTGTTACGTAGGTTGACACATGTTATGGTGGTTTGTTGCACAGTTGTTTCATCACCCAGGTATGAAGCCAGCACCCAGTAGTTATCTTTTCTGCTCCTCTCCTCCTCCCACCCTCCCGCCGCAGGTAGACCCCAGTGTCTGTTGTTTTCTTCTTTGTGTCCATAAGTTCTCATTATTTAGCTCCCACTGTAGGTGATTAACATGCGGTATTTGATTTTCTGTTTCTACATTAGTTTGCTGAGGATAATGGCCTCCAGCTCCATCCATAAACATTTCTCCTTAAAAGATACATCTACTGCCCTTTTCCTCAAAGACCAAAGAGCTAGAGAGAAGTACAACCAGAGATAGTACATAGCACAGGACATGTGTATCTGAAATGGATATTTGAAAGAATTTCCATTTTGAATTTGCTTCAATTCTGTGAACACATGTTGAACGCCTTCCTCTCAGCACTGTGGATCGTGCCAAGAGGTGACAGAGATGACCTGGAGCAGGTGTATGCCCCCAACGGTGCATCTAGGTAACTGCAATGCTGCAATGCTAATGAGGAGCCTCTGTGGTTACAATGGCAGGAGGAGACACGCGGCAGCGGGTACTGAGAGTAACATGCCATAGAGAGTTGTGGGGTTTTTATGGTCAGAGTTCAGTGTATGTCCTTTATAGAAGTTTTTCCAAATGAGAACTCTGGGTCTCTGGCACAAAGACCTAGGGGCTGAATCCAGCCCTTCCCCAATGAGTAGAGTATCTGGGTCACATTCACAGATGGGCAGCCAGAAAGCTGTCTGTGGGGTAAGGAGTTTTTTTCTGTTACAGGAGAGGAAAGTCCTTGGGCATCTCTCCCCATTTCATGTGGCCCATGAATGTTAGATGCTTGTGGCTGTGACATTTCAAGGACAGAACTCCCTTTAAGTAAGTCATTAGAGGCTGCACAGGCATTGTAGGAAACCCCAGCTTCCTCAAATGTTGGGTTATGGTGGTGGCACTGTGAGGGACAGTGTGATGCTGCCACAAGTGTAGACTGCTTCCTAGCGCTCCCAGCCTGGGTTCTGCTTGCGAGAGAGGCTTGCTTTCCTCGGCTGTAGCAGCCGGCTTACCTGCGGCAGGTAGAGCAGTGCCCAGGCTGCAGCTGTGAGGAGCTTCACGGGCTTCACTCCCTGGAAGCCCTGTTGGCTGCCTCTGGGAAAAAGCATGGTCTGTGCCACTTGGGAGGTCAGATATGGATGACTGATGGCTGGCCTGCTGTCCTTAGGAGCTTTTCCACATGAAACTTGATAGTCCATGTAGCACAGGTGCTTCCATAGGTCTTTGTCCTTTTCTCTCACTCCACATCTCATGGCCCCATTCCTTTGTTTCATCCAGTAGTGGATTTCCATAGAGAAAGGCAATAACAGCTCAAGCCGTAGTCAAAACTCACTTGTATCGAGTGCTTCCTGTTCAGGGACAGTTTTCTGAGCACCTCGCACGATTGTCCATTTCATCACCAGAGCAACCTTGTGAGTTGAGTGCTGTCCTGATTCCCATTTCCAGATGAGAAACTTGATATATAGGAAGATGTAACAGTTTGCCCAGAGCGCTCTGGGCCTCACAGTCTGGTATTCCAGCATTGGGGTCCGGCCCTTACCCAGTGCTGGAGTGGCTTTATAGTCCTAAAGACAGATGTTCTTGGGATAAGCCCTGCTCACTGGCATTCCTGGAACCCTTTGTGCATGGTTGTATTTGCCTTGGTTAACCAAACCAAACCAAAGATTTAAAAAATTTGTTGTCCACGTTGAAAATGTAAACACTTCACTCAGACTGGGATTTGGTAGATGCTAAATGGTTAGTGGCTGGGCAAGAATCCAGGCCTCCTTCCCCACTGTGACCTGAGGCCTGGCTTAATTTTTAGTGTTACTATTGACTTTACCTCACAGCTATGTGTCACTGTGGTTCTGAGCACTGTGTACTGGGAGCAGGAATGAGAGGGAAAATGGGTTGGTCAGCCTTTTCATTGATGACTTTTTATGAGGAAAAGGGTCATTTAGAATGAACATTTTTTTAAGTGTGTCCAGTGGAATTTTTTTTAGCTTAGTTTAATGGAACGATTTTGAATACCTCTGCCTACCATAATGAAATTTAGTAAGCAAAAAAAATTTATAATTCCTTAGATAAATTTTAAAAAGTGAACTGGGCCATTTAAATTTGTCACCACAAAACCCTTGCAGGCTCTAAGAAAAGAAGCAAAATGATGGTTAGTGGAGTATTTGTGGGTTATAACTTTCTGTGTTATTGTTATAAGTTTGTGTGTTATTAAGGCCAGGGCTATGAAGTGTGGTTCACTGTAGAACCATGTAGTATATGAGGATCATATTTCTTCTCTAGAAGTCTAATGTCAAAATATCTTTATAATTTGAACAACAATATTCCTAGCATCAAGGTCAAATGGAATCACTTTTCTTGTACTTTATAGATTACCCAGAATCATATTATGTTTTTGTTTGCTTGATATTTTGGTTATTGTAACTTTTTAAAGTTTTTTGTTTCTCCTGGAATTTCTAATTGCCATCGTTACATATGCCTTCATCACTGTATTAGTCTGTTCTCATGTTGCTAATAAAGACATATCCGAGACTGGATAATTTGTAAAGAAAAGGTTTAGTTGACTCACAGATCTGCAGGGCTGAGGAGGCCTCAGAAGACTTACAATCACGGTGGAAGGGGAAGCAAACGTGTCCTTCTTCACATGGCAGCAGCAAGAAGAAGTGATGAGCAAAAGGGATAAAAGCCCCTTATAAAACCATCAGATCTTGTAAGAACTCACTCACTATCATAAGAACAGAAATATGAGGGTAACTGCCCTCATGATTCAATTACCTTCCAATGGGTCCCTCCCACATCTTGTGGAAATTATTATAACTCAAGATGAGATTTGGGTGGAAACACAGTCAAACCATATCAATCATTATAGTAGTAATATCTTCCAGCTTCTTGATTATTTTGTATATTATTATGAAATCTATTTCATATTCTCCTTTATTAATTTGTATTTTATTAATTTGGCCTCTATCTGATGCTCATTAGTTTATTTCTCAATTTGTACAAAATCCAAATGAGGTGCCTTGAAAACGTCAATACAGGGATCTTAGAAGGAGGGGATGTTTTTCATATTTAAAATGTATGTGCTGCCATGTCCCCAGTAAGAAGCACAGTCCCCTGCTTCTGTGAAGATATGTGGCTTTTCTAGATTATTACATGGTTTAGAGTGGGGAGAATCTTGCCTACATCATAGGGAATTCTCTCTGGGTCCGGCTTGATCTGAGTTTGGAGAGGCTGGAGCAGAAGGTGGTAAACTGAGGAGCAGGCATACTCTCTGCCTGCAAGGTTGACCCTGAGTGGGATACCCAAGGGCTTCTGTGGAACTGTATTTATTTGCCACTCATCAGACTCAAGGGTAAAAAAGTCTTGCCTGGGGTGCTTGACCTCCAAAGCTGGTCAGTGGGAATGTCAACTTCAAGAGAATAGAACCTGTGTCTTCTTGGTTACCTCTGGATATAGAACAGGGCCTGGTACTTAGTAAGCATTCAGTGAATGGATGGATGGATGATGGGTGAGTAGATGAATGGATGGGAAAATGCATGTATAGATGGATGAGTGGATGAATAGATTAATTGATGGATGGAGGGATGGATGGGTAGATGAATAGATGGGTGAATGGATAGGTAAGTGGGTAGATGAATGGATGGGTAGGTAGATGGATGAATAAATGGATAGATAGATGAATAAATGGATACATGGATGGATAGATGGATGAATGGATGGATAGATGGGTGGATGAATGGATAGGTAGATGGATGAATGATGGATACATGGATAGATGTATGGATAAATGAATGGATGGATGAATGGATGGGTGGATGGATGGATGAATAGATGGATGGATGGATAGATGGATGGGTGGATGGATAGAGAGATAGATGAATAAATATAGTGGTAAAAAGAAGGCTTATTTGGTGAAGAATAAGTCAGTCCAGATCACAGCCCTGTGGAGATTGGGTATGGGTCATCTGGTAACATTTAAATGTATTAAAGGTCCTGGAATCCTGAATTGAATCTTTAGGAAAAGAAAAAAAAGTATTTTCTGTTTCTAATATGTATATGGAGATCTTTGGGACTTGCCCACCCCAGCATATTTTCAGTTCAGGCAGGCATGTGTCTGGGCAGTGACTATTTTGTTTTTATTTCCTGCAGTGCTTACTTGCTCCTTGGCTCACCCTTGCAGATTGCTCATGGCTGAGTCTCCTGGGTCTGATGACATTGTCAGTGTGACTGGAGTGCTATTCTGGGTAGATGATACACAGGACTGGGGATGGTCTCCTGTTCTCTAAAGACAGCCATGTAATAGGATTAAAGCTTCAGAGAGCAGCCCTGGCCTAAAGTGTAGAGGAACTGAGTTAAGGGGAATTTTAATGAATCTTATACTCCAGCAATACAGACCCAGTTGCAGCTCCTCAAACGGGCCACCCTGGTCACCTCTGGGCTCAGCACAGACTGGCCCCTCTGCCCTTGACTGTCCCTGTCTTCCTCTCTTGCTCACCGGTTACTTGGGCATGGATGTTGCTTCCCTGGGAAAGCCTCCTGCCTTTGGGGCTTTTCTTAGTGCCTGGCTTATTCCAGCCCCAAGTATTTACAGTCTGCCTACTTCTCCCTTAGCTATGAGAGGGCAGGAACTTCACACAGTGCGAGGTACACAGAAGGCCCTCAGTAGCTGTCTGTGAACTGAATTCAGCCCTGCACCCAGCCCATCATGAGCATCTTTGTTCTAATGTGGTCCAGGAGGAGAGAAGGGAGCTGCCATGTGCTGCCAGGATTCCAGTTTCACAGCTGAGAAAACAGAGGCTCCATGAGGGGAGGCAGCTTGGCGAGGCAGGCATCACTGCATGTGGGCAGTGTAGTGTTGTGCCCATCTGTGTCCCACTAGGATGACTTGAGGAATGACTCAAGGATGATGGAATGACTTGAGGGTACCACAGAACCCTTCTTGTGAAAGACCCTTCATTTGGAGGCTGCACTGGAGAAGGGGTGCTGGACATGTTGGAGCCTCAAAGTGCAGCACCTTCAATTTCTGGAAACTTCTGTGCTTCTTGCTTGGGCAACTGTGCTTCCTCTGACCTTTGGGCCAACCTGGCCCATGAGAGATTCCAAGGATTTGATCTGTCTCCAGGGTCATGGGGCAGCCTGCATCTCATGCTTGATTTTTCTTTCAGGGACATCTTAGGTCAGATAATTAGGGTGATGGGCATCAGCTCCAGAGTCAGCCTGTTGGGTTGTGTTTTCTTCATTAACTTTTATCTGGCAAGAGTATTGGAGAATCAACTTTTTAAAAAATATTTGCATATCTCATTTCCTTGCCTAATTAGTGTTGTGAGAATGATGTCCCAGTTTTCATGCTTGAATAAGTAGCTCATGGTGTAAGGCGCAAAGGGCTGGCTCACTGCGGCGCGTTCCCTTTCTTCCATTTGCCGTCTCATCCAAGCTTTGTTTCAATCCATGCTCTTCACTTTTTTTTTTTTTAAAGTACTGATTCCATCGAGGTCAATGGGGGGGGGGGGGTGGATCACCTGAGGTCAGGAGTTCAAGACCAGCCTGGCCAACATGGTGAAACCCCGTCTCTACTAAAAATACACAAAAATTAGCCAGGTGTGGTGGCATGCTCCTGTAGTCCCAGCTACTCGGGAGGCTGAGGCAAGAGAATCACTTGAACCTGGGAGGCGGAGGTTGCAGTGAGCCAAGATCACACCACTCCAGCCTGGGTGACAGAGCAAGACTCCGTCTCAAAAAAAAAAAGTATACTCTTTGCCTATGCTCCATTTTAAAGTGGAATTTAAAAAAAGGCAAGCAATGGGGGAGATTGAGGTTAAATGTGACATGACCCCACTTTTATATATGACCTTACAAATCCTCTGGTTTATTCACTCCAGCTGGACTAAAGGCATGTAAGCCTTATAGGATGTAACATAGAAATTCCTTCCCTTGAGGGGTTTTCAGTCCTATTGGAAAAGCAGAGCATATGCCTGAAATGATTCTGTGCTGATGTCAGCACCCTGGGGGCACACAGAAGCTCGTGATCAGCCAAGGCTGACTCAGCTACAATGCTGAAGCTAGAATTGGCCTGTTGGGCAGGCACAAAAAGGATAGGCTGCATTCTTAGAAGTATAATTTTCAGAACACTGGAGGGCATAGTTCTATTCAGCATCTAAAGTACTGTCTGCTTTTGGGCTTCATTTTAAAAGAGACACCCAGGCAAATGAAGCCAGTCTGGAGATGATCTCCAAGTCGAAGGGTTTTTTTTTTTTTTTTTTCCAGACAGAATCTTGCTCTGTCACCCAGGCTGGAATGCAGTGGTGTTGTCTCAGTTCACTGCAACCTCCACCTCCCAGGTTCTAATGGTTCTCCTGCCTCAGCCTCCCGAGTAGCTGGGATTACAGGCACATGCCACCACGGGTTTCTAGTAGAGACAGGTTTCACCTTGTTGGTCAGGCTGGTCTCGATCTCCTGACCTCGTGATCCACCTGCCTTGGCCTCCCAAAGTGCTGGGATTATAGGCGTGAGCCACCACACCTGGCCCCAGTCGAGGGTTTTGACATGATGCCAGGCTAGGAATTGCTGGAGTATGTGTGGGTGTTACGCTGGGAAAAGAGATCTTGGGGAGGAGAGGCACGATAGCAACGGTCCAATAGATTGTCACAGTTGGAAGCAGCTGGGAAGGTGGTTTGGATCAGCTAATGAAGAGATTTGGTTGCTTTGCTAAAGATTCTGCAGTTTATTCTGTTGGCAATAGGGGGCTACTGGAGGTTTCTAAGGAAGGAAGCAATGAGATTTATCATGGCTCATGAGCACCTTGGTTAAACATGGAGACTGCAGAGGAGGAACAGGTTTAGGGAAGGAGGCGTGAGTTTGCCGAGGTATCAGGAAGGGTGGTGGCTCTGGGAGGCACTGACTGAAGTTGGGGAAGTAGGTGACATTGTGCAGGAATGGGGAGCTATGAGGGACTCTGGACAAAGCCTACACTTAAAAGATGAGCCCAAGAGGATTATGGGGAATGCAAGAGGTGGATCAGAGAGGCAGGAGGACAACTAGGATATCATAGCTTCATAGAAGCCCGAAGGAAGAAATTTCAAGATGGAATGCATGGTTGGTAATCCTATGGAAATCATTCCATTTGAATGCCAGACATTATGCTAATCACTCTGTGCATATCATTTTCTTTAATTCTCATAAGAGCTTTACAAGGTAGCCAATAATACTGATATTCTATAGAGAAGAGACTGAACATCTAGGAGACAGTGGAGGATAGAATGTGGGCTTCAGTGTGATACAGGCCAGCTTCCCCTGGCTCCACCTCTGCCCTGCTTAGCTATGTGAACTTGTACAAATTACTTAACCTCTCCAGGGCCCAGCTTCCTCTTCTTTGAACTAAACACAACATCCTTGTCTCCTGAGGATGCTGACGGGATTCTGCGAGCTTGGTATCATTGTATGTAAAGTCCCTTGCACTGGCCTGACACTCCATAGACTTCTGTGTGGTGTGGTTATTTCCCAACATCCCCTAGTTGGTAAGAGGCAGACGTGAGATCTGAACCCAGGTCTGTGTGGGACCATAGCCTGCCCCTGGCACTGTAGCAACAGGAGCACATCTGAGCCCAGATGGGAAAGAGGAAGTGAGAGGGAGAGACTGATGCTGCTAGGGAGAGGAAGTTAACTGAAGGGAACATCACGGGGCTCACATAGGGTGTGATATTAAACATAGGTGGAGAATGACTCTGAAACCAAAGCAAGTATTTTTTCCTCACAGACAGGAGGGACAGAAAGTCTGAAGAGAGGAGGAGATAAAGAAGAATTTTCAAGTAGGTGCAAGAAATTTGAGGGTGTCCCAGCAGATGACTTCTGTTCTCTGAGGATTGCAGAGACAGGATCAAGGTCTGAGGAGAGGGAGTGGCGGTGGGGCTAGACACTTAGGAAGAAAAGGCTCAATCTCGACAGCCACCAAGAGCAATAGAGTGAGGAGGATAGAGGCCAGAAGAAGGAGGCTTGTGAAGACCATTGTACCCCTGGTCTTGAGTGGCATACCTTGTTCTAATTTGTATTTATGGCAGTGCCAGACAATGTGAAGATATGATTTGTATCTGAAGACAGAAGTAGGTAAATAGGATGATTGGGTTGGCCCAGATTTGGAAATTCACCAATTGGGTTGCAGAAGGACAGGATATGGCAGCGAAGTGACAGCTGCTGGGAAAACTCTAACCAAAAAAGCTCAGGAGATGAGGGTGGGAGAAGGTGTAGGGAGGGAGACTGTGGTTGGGAAAAATGTCCTCCCTTCTGCTATCATTGGATACCCAGAGTGTGATTTGGACCTTCCAATGAATAACATGTATGACCCACCTTTCGATCTCATGTCCCAACAAACATGAGGCATCTGTATGAAAAACTCTATGGTGAGAACAGCTGTCATACCTCATAAGTTCTACCCAAACTTTGACCTCAAGCACAATCCACTGAAACTGGGCTCCCAAAGCCCCTGGTACTATGGTCACGTGGCAGAGGAGACCCTGCTCTTCCTTAGTTTGATATCATTCTTTCCTGGATGTTGAAGGGTATAAGTGAGAGATTTACAAGGGTAAGATCTCTTTTGAGGAGCCATTCAAGATACTTTCTCTCTTCCTTCTTATCTATTCCTGCTAGTTTCTATTCAATAATGAAGGTGCCAGGAGATCAGTAGATCTTGAAGTCTTGAAGAAGCAGTCCCTGAACAGGCTTGTTTGGGCTCCAAAGAAAAGCTGGACCCCTAAATGCAGCAGAGCTCAGTGTTGCCTCACACCTGGGTGGAGGGAGAGCCCTTCTCTGGGTGTGACTCAGAATTTGACACCTTTGAAAGTAAGAGGGACATCACTGAAAGCTTTGGGGCCGAGCAGGTGCCCTGTCCATCTCTTCACCTGTCCCAGGTCAAGTAGCTGCTGACTTAAAGTGTCCAAAGAAAAATTTGTCAAGGTTATCTACTCTAAAGTCATTCTTTTTCCCTCTTTTCATATGATCAGCCCACACTTAAGATGTGGGGAGTTATGTTCCACCTCCTCGAGGGTGGACTATCTGCAGAAATTATTTGGAATTCTTTTGCATGGGAAATTTGTCTTTTCTCCCTCATTTACTTATTTATTCAAACACTTCTTTATATAAGTATGTACTCATGGATATTTAATTTATACTTTGGGTTATAATCTAATACTCCTTTCTTTTGTTGCTCAAATTGTTTCAGCTTTGGCTTTTGGAAGCTCTTTCAATTGGCTCTGTTATCTTTGACATTCTTCTGTCATTGTGTTTGTGTGTATGTGTGTGTGCACATGTGTATGTGCATGTGTGTTTATGAGTATATGCATGTATACATGTGGCTGTATACAGGACGCCCCAGGCTCATCTTGTGTTTTGACTGCCCTGAGCCCTAGGATTAATCATTTCCCTGGTTCCTTTTATTAAAGAATGTTTTGAGAAACCAAGATTTGGGTGCTAGGTGTTTCCTTCGTGTCTGGGATGTTGTTACTTCTAGGCCTTTCCAGTTGATAAACCAAGGAAATACATGTGTGTAAACCAACCTGTGAATATAACTTATCTATGAATATGTATTCCTATTAAGCTAAACATGAGTTCATACACATCTCAACTCTGATCCCTTTACAGTAGGGCATTCTAGCCCTTCTCCTTGCTTGTCTGTAGTCTCCTCCAACAGTGAGAAACATGGTTCCCACCATCTACCATCTATTTACTTAATTATTCAGTTCCAGCTTCATGTTTGCCAGTTTTAGAATTTTTCACTCATATTCCATGACAAACAAGTTTATCATCTAGATTACAGTGCTGATGTACAGTTTACTTTGCCCTTAGTCTTACGACATTCAGCTCCAGAGTTACTTAGTTCAGCATCTTTATTTCTTACCCCCTTCAGTGAGGTTGTTTCATACATTTGTCGTAAAGTTATGTTCTTTTATCACAGTCTGCATTCCATTCTGGGAGCCCCTCAATGTTTAAATGATTTTTTTTAACTGCATACATTAGATTTTACCCTCTGTGCTGTAAAGCTCTAAGGGTTTTGACAAATGTGTAGTTTCATATATCTCCCATTAAAGTATCATACAGAGTAGCTTCACCTCCCCCAAATCATACCCTATGCTTTACCTATTTAGTCCTTCTCCCTCCCCACACCTTTGGCCACCCTTGATCTGTTCACCATCTCTATAGTTTTGCCTTTTCGAGGATGTCATATAAATAGAATCATACAGCATAGCCTTTTCAGACTGGCTTCTTTCACTTAGCAATATGCATTTAAGATTCATCTTTGCTTTTTCATGACTGGATAGCTCATTCTTATTATTGCTGAATAATATTCCACTGTAGAGATGTACCACAGTTTTTTTATTCACTCATCTATGGAAGGATATCTTGGCTGCTTCCACTTTTCTGTGATTATGAATAAAGCTGCTATACACATTTGTATGCAGGTCTTTCATGAACATAAGTTTTTAAAATCATTTGTGTAAATAGGCGCACTATTGATGGATTATAAGGTAAGACTACATTTAGCTTTGTAAATGGACAAACTGTCTTATGCAGCGGCTGTGTAATTTTGTATTTTCACCACCAATTAATGAGAGAGTGCTTGTCATTCTAGATCCTTGCCAGTTATGGTATTGTCAGTGTTTGCGATTTTAGCCATTTGAGTAAGTATGTAGTGGCACTGCATGGTTGTTTTAATTTGCACTTCCCTGATGACAAATGATGTTGAGCATCATTTCATATGCACCTTTACCCTCTGAATATGTTTGTTTGGTGAGTATCTGTTCAGATCTTTTGCCCATTTTGTTTTTAGTTGAGTTGCTTGTTTTCTTATTGTTAGTTTTAAGAGTTCTTTGTATGTTTTGGATATCAGTCCTTTGTTAGGTATGTGTTTTGCAAAGATTTTCTTCCAATCTATGGCTTTTTATGCTCTTTACAGTGTCACAGGGCAGAAGTTTTTAATTTCAATAAAGTCTAATTTGTTGACTTATTTTTTCTTTCATGGATTGTGCTTTTGGTGCCATATCTAAAAATACACCACAAACTCAAGGTCATATAAGTTTTATCCTTTGTTTTGTGGTTTGCATTTTACATTTAGGTTCTTGACCAATTTTAAATGAATTTTATTTAAGACATAAGGTCTGTGTATATATATAACTATAATCAACTGAGTTGATTATATTTATGTGGGGATATTTCTGAGTTCTCTCCGCTGTTTCATTGACTTAGGTGTCTATTTTTTCTCCAATGTCTTGCTGACTTGATTACTATAGTCTTGAAATAATCTAAAGTGAATTCTTCAACTTTGTTCTACTTCAGTATTATTTTTTGCTGTTTTGTATAAATTTTAGAATCAGTTTGCCAATATCTAAAAAATAACTTGGTGGGAACTTGATTGGGATTGTGTTAGGTTCTCAAAAAGTGACACCTTAACAACACTGAATCCTCTAATTCATTGATACAGAATATCTCTTCATTTATATCTCCTTTGATGTTCATTTTTAAGTCTCTTTTTCTCTCTTTAGCGTAATTTATGTTGATGCCTTTTCAAGCTCACTGAATTTTTCCTTTTTCATTTATATTTTGCTGTTATGCTTAATCAGTGAACTTTTATTTTCATATATTTACTTTTTCATTCTAAAATTTTTGCTTATTTCTTATCTTCCATTTCTCTGCTGAGATTCCCTATCTTTTCATTAATTAGTACATGTTTTCCTTGACCTCATGGAGTATGGTAATAATATGTGCTTTAAAGCCCTTATCTAATAATTCCAACATCTGGATCATCTTCGGGTGGGCATTTACTGATTGTCTTTTATCTTGGGAATGGGTTATATTTTCCTGATTCTTTGTAAATGAGTAACTTTGGATTGTGTCTTGTACATTGTGATTGCAGTTTTCCTCTCAGAGTTTTAGCCACTTATACTGCACTAGTCTTCAACTGTGACCTGCTTTCCGGACACAAATCAGGAAAGAACAATTAAAAAACAGGAAGGCTACCCTGTGCCACTCTCCACTTCAAATCTGGGCTCCACTCAATAATCTATGTGCTTAGTTCTACTCTCCAGAATCTTCAGTAGTCATTTTTCTTCTTTTGGCCTGACTTCATCATTGTTATTCATGGGATGGTTGGTCTGAAGGGGGCTCACACTTCTACCCCAGTAGAGGACATCCTCCTGCTTTTTTCACTGAACACTATTTCTTAGAGATTTTTTTCCAAATTAGGATACAGACAACATCCTTAATTATTTTTCCATACACAGGGGACTTCGATGTCCTTAATCTTTTTAATAGTGCATAGTAGTCTACTATAAGCAGATCCTTCCTGGTAAGTATTTATGCTGTTTGCAAAGTTGTTTTTTTAGAGACAGACTGCATCAAATGTCCTTGTACTCCATGCAATGCTTTGAGGCCTTAGTGGATAAATGTCTTGGGCCCCGGCTACAGTGGAGATTTTTCTTGGAATCCTGAAAAATATTCATTTCTTTGAGAGTGGCATGATTTCTTCATTCTTCTGGTTGACTGGAGGCCTGGACCATGTTTCTGAGCATATCAGCAGCAGGAAGGCACGGAGGAGAGAAGAGATAACGAGTGATACTGAGTGTTCAGAGGTCTTAGTGATTGCGCCAGAGTGTTCAGCTGAGAGGAGCTAAGCAAGTTTGATACAGAAGGACAGTGGCAGCCCCAACAACCCCCTCAAAGCTCAGTGGCTTTATTTAATTGCTTGTTTCCAAATTGATTTTCTATCAGCAAATAATAAAAGGCCTCTTTGAATAAAAATATTGCACATTAAAGGAAAGTTTTGTCTTTTTGCTGGCCTCTTCCCCGGTTCCTCTTATGCAAATAGCTTTTCAGGATCATTACTGAGTGTCCCTTGTTCACATACCTTTAGCATCTCCCTGTTGTCTCTAGGGTTAAAAGTTCCCAGTATTTAGTATTGTGCTCGAGGCCTGCAAGATGCCAATCCCAAGTATCCCCTGGTATTCAGTCACCTTTTAGCCGCGTGACCTTAGGCAAGATAGCATGTTCTCTGAACCTTATCACCCCATCTACAAGATGGGAAGAGTCATGCTTCCTTCTCAGAGTTGGTGGGCTTAAGTGGAGTGATGTTTCTGCAGCACTTGGCACCATGTTTGATGTGTAGAAAGTGTCCAGTGGATGCCACCCATAGGTTTGTTACTGCCCAAACTTCCTGCCTGCCTCAGATTCTAATCTGAACCTTGTATTTCAAATGAATTAAATGGTCAGTTTCTGCACAGAGAGAAGCATATTTTGTTGGTGGAGGCCACTGATTCATAGCAATGCAATGGCCATATTGATGTTAGCAACATGTCAGATTTTTTCTTTTCTGTCCTTAGAAGACATCCAGGCATCCTTCTGAGATTTGGAGATATTGTTTTGCTATTTTCTTTCTTGGCTTCCCCACCCCCATCTTCTTTTTGTTTTAAATAACAATTAAGATTTTTGGTATACATTTCATCTGGTGTACAGTTCACCTGTACCCCAAAAGATCCTAGTCTCTTCTCAGCTGGTTGGAAAGCATCTCCCACAGTTGGGTGCTCTAGTGCAGATGGGCTCACTCTCCATGGTGAGATGTGGTGTGGTGGCACCAGAACATGGGCCTTGGCGATGGCTCTTCTGTTGGCTGCCTGAGCCCAGGGGGCAAATACAGACTTCATGTGACTTAATGTGCACAGACAACTACATAACCACATTAGAGAATAGAAATGAAAGAAATACAGACCCGCTAATTTTAACCAACCTTCCCGGAGCTCCTGCTGTGGTTCTGGCACTGGATGGAAGAGGCACAGCTTCCAGAAGTTTGCAGGATGGTGGGAAGGGATCTGTACACAGGCACTGACACCCATGTATGCCTTGCAGAAGTAGCCAGAGGAGGGATAGATAAAAGCCAGCGTGGGGCATGGACTCTTCCTAGGTCATGATGATGTTTAGGGGGTTTCTAGGATGAAGAGGAGTTTGAAAGGCGAATAAAGGTAGAAGGGCATAGCAGGTGAATGAGCTGGCATGTGGTGGGCCGTGAAACAGTGCACTGCATTTGGGGTCTGGGTCTGATGTGGTTTGCAGGATAGCAGTGGGGAGGTGAGTTGGCTCTGGAGTCTTGGCTTCATTATGTGGCCTTCGAGAGTCCCAGAGGGTTTTCAGTGGGATTCAGTGAGATCCGCTCTAAGTTCTCAGCTGAATGAAGGCAGCTCCTTAAGAAGCTCTTTCTGAACTTCCTGTGAGAGAGAAGGCAACACTCTCAGGGTGTCGTCAGTTGAGTTAATGGAGAGGGACAGAGCAGCTCAGCTGGAGACATCAACTGATCCTAGAAAGGAGGTTGGGCATGGGCTGAGGATGAGGGGAGGAAAGGAGGGGAAAGGGAGTCACCTGTTTTACTTTCGATGTGGCTGTCACCTCCATGCAGATATGCTGATTGCTTCTGTTCTGGCTTTCCTACATTACATTACATCGCAAGCATCTTTCTCACATTGCTAAATAATCTTCTTAACTGCAATTTTTAATAGCAACCAAATATTGAGTTAAAAGCCTTATTATTGACTTTATTATTCTCCTATTATTATTATTATTTGAGACAGGGTCTTGCTCTGTCACCCAGGCTGGAGTGCAGTGGCATGATCTCAGCTCACTGTAACCTCCACCTCCCAGGTTCAAGTGATTCTCCTGCCTTACCCTCCCAAGTAGCTTCGACTACAGGCACATGCAATTGCGCCTGGCTAATTTTTGTGTTTTTTGAAGAGACAGTGTTTTACCATGCTGTCCACGCTGGTTTCAAAACTCCTGGGCTCAAGCAATCTGCCCGCCTCAGCCTTTCCACGTGCTGGGATTACAGGCATGAGTTACCACAGGCAGTCTGTTTTCCTGCTATTAGTAGATATTTACATTATTTCAATCTTTACTTTTATACACTGGGTTCTAGTGTGCATATTTGGATTTTGCCTTCTTTTAGATTATGTCATTGGGTACAACCTAAAGGTGTCAGCACTGTCCTGACTGCTTCATACATGTTGTCAAATCGTCTTTCAAAAGAGCTGTGCTGATTTGTAATGCCACCAATAGTCTGTGAATGCACTCCGCTCACTTGCTGGTGTTGACGATCACCAGGCTGTTTTTTCTAGATGGAGTTCCTGTAAACATCAACAATGACTAAGAGACACAGAGTGTGAGCATTGTGCTATCCATGTGCTGAGCATTTTGCATATGTCATCTCATCAGCCTTCTCAATAAGCCTGTGAGTAAGGAGCAATTGTAATACCCAAGTTAGACCCGGGAAATGGAAGCACAGAGAGATTGAGTCATTTGCCCAAGATCACATGGTTGTTAAATGGTGGGCGGGGGTTGGAATTAAGGATGTTTCTCTGGGGAGATCTGGGGAATCACCCACTTGTACGATCTTGCTATTTAAATGTCCATTTTGGGGGTTTTGGTTGAGGTTGAGTATTTTCCTGTATGTTTGATACTTGTTCTATTTCCTTGTTTAGTGACTTTCTTTTCTGTCCTTTGTAGTTTTATTTTTGTCTTTTTTTTTTTTTGAGATGGAGTTTCACTCTTGTTGCCCAGGCTGGAGTGCAGTGGCGCTGTCTCGGCTCACTGCAATCTCTGCCTCCCGGGTTCAAGTGATTCTCCTGCCTCAGCGTCCCAAGTAGCTGGGATTACAGGCATGCACCACCATGCTCAGCTAATTTTGTATTTTTAGTAGAGATGGGGTTTCTCCATGTTGGTTAGACTGGTCTTGAACTCCTGACCTCAGGTGATCCGCCTGCCTCGGCCTCTCAAAGTGCCGGGATTACAGGCGTGAGTTCTATCTGCTGAACAATTCACACCCCATCCCCACCCCAGTTTGGAGTACCAGTGCATGACAGTGTAAGTTCAGGTGGTGAGTTCATTGGGTCTAGGTGGCAGTCAGCACTGGTCTCCTGCCTCTGATAGCCATGGGGCGCACTGATCTTCCCTTAGCTGTGTCACTTGACTGGGTTACTCACTGGGAAGTTGGTTCTTTCTCTTCCAAGGAAGAGAGAGCTCCTTGGAGAATTGTCCTGGAAATATTTAGAAAGCTCGAGATGTACTATCACCAATGTAGTGCCAGGTAGTGACAGGCCATAGCAGTATCTATAAACTATTGAGGGTGCTTTTACTCCAGTACGGTGGCTGTTTCTTCTCTATGTCACAGTGACCACACTTCTGTGGGACTCTTGTCTAGTCGTGTCCTGCCAGGAGCCTGGTCTGAGGCAGGGGGAGGAGGAGGAAGGCGTCCTTTATTTTCCTTGCTGAGTGTGTGTGTGTCTGTACGTATCTGTTTTTGCCTCTATCACATCCATCACGTTAGACAAATTCAGTTCTCTCCCTTCAAATCTGAAGTCACCACCTTTAGATTAAACTGACCTAAAGAACCAAACCATGAAATGGAGCTATTGTGAGCGTGTGTTTGGAGTGGGAGTGAGAGAATTATTTATAGAGATTGCTTCCCTGCTCTCTCACTGTTTCCTTGAGCTCTCCTTTTAAGTGTTTGTTCTTTTCATTCAGTGTGAATATGAATGGAGATGGAACATATTTTAACATGTCCCTGACAAAGCACTTGTGTTTCAGGCTAATAAAGACAGCATCTTAAGAGAAGAATTGTGTTCAGGTACACAAAAAGTCAAAGTGTGGTTCATAGCATTTTGCAATATAAGATTTTCCCCATATTTTTTCTTTGGTAGATTTTTAAAATAATTATTCACTAATATCAGCTTATCTTAAAGCATTTATATCAAACATTAGAGAAGAGAATAAAATATTAATGAGTGAAAGTCTTTTTCCACCTCATCTTCTCCTATATAACAATTTGGTATTCAGTCTTTCAGATTGCTCTCCATATAATTATGTATGTAATTACCTAATATCAGGTATTGACTCAACACATATTGTACACATCTACATTGTATCTGCAGTTCCTTTCTTCCTCCCTCCCTCTCATTCTTTCTTTGCTTATAAATACATGTCTTTTTCCACAACAAATCTACTGCACTTAAAAAGAAAAAAAAAAAAACAGCTGTGATCATATTTCATAGAAAGCTTAATCTTAGCCTGTATTCTGTATTCCTGGTAGAAGGCTCAGGTTTTTTGGTTTGTTTTGTATAAATTTTTATTGGTAAAGACTCGATAGAGAAGAAGATAAGATACAGCTATAAAAAAGATAAGGGGTTTTTAGCAATATTTGACAAAATTCAGCACCAATTCATAATTAAAACTCTCAGATAAATAGGAATAGAAGGGAATTCCCTCAACTTCATAAAGAACATCTACAAAAATCCTGCAGGTAACATTATATTTAAAGATGAAATACTGAATACTTACCCCCTACAATTGGGAACAAGGTAAGGATATCTGCTCTCATCATTCTTAATCAACAAGTGCTGGGAGTACTAGCCAGGACAATAAGGCAAGGAAAGAAAATGAAACACATAAAGA
Source organism: Aotus nancymaae (assembly GCF_030222135.1). Classification (NCBI taxonomy): domain Eukaryota; kingdom Metazoa; phylum Chordata; class Mammalia; order Primates; family Aotidae; genus Aotus; species Aotus nancymaae. Next base: position 1,954,788 of record NW_026988570.1, on the reverse strand, counting down.
TCAGAAAAAAGACATAAAACTGACCCTATTTGCAAATTACATGATTTCTTACATAGGAAGCCCAAGGAAACTGCACCCCCCCACACACCTCCTACAACTAATAATTAAGTTTCAGAAGGTTGTAGATAAACGCACAAGAATTAATTGCATTTCCAAATATTAGCACTGAACACAAATAAAAAATATGATTGCTAAAAAATACATATGATTAACTGTAGCAAAACATGTATAGATTTTGCATGCTGAAAATTATATAATGATGATGATAAAAACCAAAGAAGATTCAAACAAAATGGAGACATGTACCATGTTTATACATTGGAAGACTCCACCTGATAAAGATGTCAATTCTCCCCAAATTGATATACAGATTTAATGCAATTCAAAATCTCAGCAAGGTTTTATGTAAATATATCCAGGGTTATTCTAAAATTTATGTGGAGGGCAAAAGAATAGATAAACAATTCTGAAAAAGAAGAATAAAGTAGGTAGAATCAGTCTATCCAATTTCAAGATGTTTTATATAGCTACAGAAATCAGGACTGTGTGGTACTGGCAGAAAGATCTACAAATAGATTAATGGAGCAGATCAGGCATCCCAGAAATAGACCCAAACCAATTGCCCAATTGGTTCTTTACAAAGGTGCAAGAGTGATTCAATGGAGGAAAATAGCCTTTTCCACAAACAGTGCTGGAGTAATTGAACACCATACATGAAAAAACAAGCCTTATACAAGTCTTAGACCTTTCATAAAAATGACCCAAAAGGCGTCACAGACTTAAATGTAAAATTTAAAACCATAAAACTTTTAGAAAAGAAAAAAGAAACCAGCCTGAGCAACATAGTGAGACCTCCTGTCTACTTAAATAAATAAATAAAATCATCCAGGTGAGATGGCAGGCACCTGTAGTCCCAGCTAATTGGGAGGAGTTTGAGTCTTCAGTGAGCCATGATCATGCCACTGCACTTCACTCTGTGTGACAGAGCAAGACTCTGTCGCAAACAAAAGAAGAAAGTCTTTGAAGCATAAGGCTAGACAAATAATTCTTAGATATAACAGCCAAGGCTTGATTCCTTAAAGAACAAACTAGTAAGCTGGACTTCATTAAAATACTCTTTCCTTCTGTGAAATACCTTGTTACAAAGATGAAATGACAAGTACAAACTGGGAGAAAATATTTACAAATCACATATCTGACAAAGGACTAGTACGTAGAATATATGAAGAGCTCCAAAACTCAACAGTAAAAACTGAGCAATCCAGTTATAAAATGGGTAAAAGAGATAAAGAGACATTTCACTGCAAAAGTCATACAGATGGCTAATAAGCACATAAAAAGATATTTAACATCACTATCTATTAGAGAAATGTAAATTAAACCCACAATGAGACATCACTACATACCTATCAGAATAACTCAGATTTATAAAGTGATAACACCAAATGCTGGTGAGGATGTAGAAAAACAGCATCACTCATACATTTCTGGTGAGATTGTCAAGACTTTCGAAAACAAGTTAGCAGTTTCTTATAAAACTAAACATGCAACTGCCATGTAACTGAGCAATTGTACTCCTGGGCATTTTTTCAAAGAAAGGAAAATGTATTTTTTTCACAAATACTTGTAAATGAATGTTTATACCAACTTTATTCATGACTAATCACTCAACTGGAAGTAAGTCAGATATCTTTCAACAGGTGAAAAGTTAAACAAACTGTGATGCATCTATACCACAGAACACTACTCAGCAATAAGAAGGAATGAGCTATTGATAACACGCTGTAACCTTGATGAATCTTTAGAGATTTTTTTCTAAGAAAGTCCAGCCCTAAAGGTTACATCCCATGTGATTATATTTATACATAACATTCCTGAAATGGCAAAATTATAGAAATGGAGAACAGATTAGTGGCCACCAGGGGCCAAGGAGTGGGCTGGGGAGGGAGGAAAGTAGGTGTGGCTACATATGGGTGCCATGAGGGATGCTTGTGGGAATAGAGTTGTTCTGTGGCTTGACTGTATCAGGGGAGTATCCTGGTTGTGATATTGTGCTAAGTTTGTGAGCTGTTACCATTGTGAGATACTGGATAAAGGGTACCTGGGATCTTTCTGTATTATTTCTCTGTATAATTTCTTAGACCTGCATGTGAGTCTATAATTATCTCAACATAAGCAGCTTAATTTTTAAAAATTATTTATTTTCCCTGCAACAGATTTCCTGCACTCTTTTTAGCACTTACTGTTGTATTTCATGTACTGTCTCATATGCTTGGGTGGAGGGTTCCTTTTTCTTTTTTTTTTTTTTTTTTACTTTTTTTGTGAATTTTGGAGGGTAAGAATTAGATCGAGGAGAAGGTAGCTGAAAACTAAGAAGGAGAAAAAGTGTTTTTTTTGTATTTTTAAAACTCTTGGTGGGTCATACATTGAAAAGCAATGTCCTTTCCTGGGTTTTGACTCTCGACTGTGACAGGGCCTGGGGATGAGAGTGGTCAACAAGCTGCGATGAGGTCTCTGAGCTGCTGTGACTTACAGCCCATCAATGGCCTTGCATGTTCCTGTATATAATGTCCCCAAATCCGCCTTGGAAATGGTCTAAGGTTTTTGTTACTGACCATGACTGAGGGTGTCACATTTATCCCCCTTGGTCCTTTCACTGTTCCTTTCCTTCTCTTTGTCCTCTTCCTCCTCTTCTGGATGAATCTCCTCTGACTTGATAATCAACAGTGATATTTGCCACGTAATAAGAATCACTTAAGTGATTATTTACCACTGAATGTTCCAGAGTGTGAGGTATTCTGGGACATAAGAGATGCACAGAATCCATAGCCATTGTCATGGTAATTTCTTTTAAGGCAGTTCAGCTTTCTAGGAAAACACAGTGTATGGCTTATTCATAGTATCCATTAGCCAACCCTTCATTATCAAGAGAAGCAAAGGAACCATAAGAAAAATGTATTCATTGACAAGCTGTAAACACCAGAGAGGAACTGCCTGGAGTGAATTCAGTGGTTCCAGAGTTGGGTTAGCAGCCTTGGGTGTGGGGCACACACACACATGAGTAAGCAGCCCTGTCCTGCCATAATCCCAGTTCGCTGTGACAGATGATGTCCACTTAATATGACAAAGGTGACAGCCAATGTTCCAGAATTCCATAACCATTGCCAGGTTCTGGCTCGAGAACTTCCTACCTGCTGTCCCCTGGTTGGAGTTCCCTCTCTGGAGGGGAGGTTGAGAGCAGAGGGTACTGCAACCACCGAAGCCCCCGGCTTATGGAACTCCATCCCTGGAAAACACCCAGCAAAAGGGACCCAAGGTGCCATTGCTGCAGAGACAGCAATTCAGGACTCACAACTTTTCACGTCTGGTTATATGGGAGACAAAGCAAGTCCTTAAGTGATCTCTGTGCTTTTCAAGCAGGGTTGTAACTTTTATTCCAAAAAGTAGTGCCTGGGTCAGGCTCTTTGTAGGGAGCAGTGAGGAATAGCAGCGTAATGCGTCTCAAATTTTCAGTCATTTGGGACCTAAAGACTTAAAAACAACCTGTTTCCTTAGGTTAGTTAAACAACCACTGTTTAAGTTTCAATGCTGGTTCTATATTGATTTTCACTGATTTAACAACTTGTCTTTTATATCAGCTTTTGAAAATTTCAGATATGAATTACTGGGTTTCCAGCAAATCTGGAAAGAGCCTACATATTATATTTATCTCTTTTTTTAACTGAAGTGTGACTTTTTCTTTAATTTCTTTAGTTTTTTTTTTAAATTTAATATCAAGGGATCAAGGAAGGGTAACGTCATAAAGTAAACTCCATAGTGAAAATACATTGCTGCTTTTTCTCCTCTTCCCTGTCTTATTGTGTTGTTCCTCTTTTGGTGGGATGACAGAAAGGAACACAGAAAGGTGAGGGTGCTGCAGCCTGCTGAGGGACCACGGCTCGCCCTTGGCCTTGAGGAAGCTGGCTCCGTCCTTGCTTGTCAACAGTACTGTGCATCTCAGCAAAGTGCAGACACCTCTCTGCTGGTCTCCCATGAGCAGCAGGAGGCCTCATCTCCTCCAGACCTGCCAGTGGGCCTGAACTCGTAGTGATCATGATGATGCCTGAAGTTGAGTACAGAACATTGAAATGATCGAGAGGACATAAAATGCAAAATGGATTTTATGCCTTTTTTTTGGCTGTGTCATCATTATCTGGCAGCTAATAAAAGCTTTGTCAGTACCACGGCAGGTTGCTCAGTTCTTTCCGTACAGCATCTCATTCAGTGCTTCTCAAACTTGACTCTTATAGGACCAGTTAAAATGCCCAAGTTTGTGACTCAGTAAGTCTGGGTTTGGGCCTGAGAATTTGCATTTCTCACAAGTTCCTAGGAGAGACTGATACTGCTGGTCCTCATTTTTGAGGTCGAAGTTAATCTGCCTAGAACAAGCTTATGGAGTAGGTAACTTTATCTTCATTTCACAATGAAGAAACAGACTGGAAAGGTCCGGGGTTTGGCCACAAAGTTTACTGTTACTTCCACCAGAATCTCTAAGCATCATTAGCTTATCAGCAGAAATAGCAAATGCCTAAGAAAGTCCTGGGAAGATATCCGTGGCGGAGACTCAGTGAGCTGTAGTGGGTATGATGGGGTTTGAGAGTCAGGCCCATGGAATCAGTAAGATGTGGGGTGATGCCTGGGGACAACCAGTCCTGGAGGGGCTGTGGGAGATGGTGTGCTAGTCTTGCTTGTTATCATGAGAGAGAAGTGCTAGAAGGAGACCTGGGAAGGGGTTACAGAAATCTGTCCTGTGGATCACTTTCTTCCAGTCCTCACATCCTTGCTGCCAGCATCTCATGGCTCTGTTTGAGTTGTATTCTGTGCTTGCTATGGTCCGGTTTGAGTGGTATTCTGTGGGTGCTGTGTCCCTGTTTGAGTGATATTCTGTGGGTGCTGTGTCCCTGTTTGTGTGGCATTCTGTGGGTTCTGTGGCCCTGTTTGAGTGGCATTTTGTGCACCCTGTTTGAGTGGTATTTTGTGTGTGCTGTGGCCCTGTTTGGGTGGTATTCTCTTCATGCCGTGGCCCTGTTTGTGTGATATTCTGTGGGTGCTGTGGCCCTGTTTGAGTGGTATTCTGTGGGTGCCGTGGCCCTGTTTGAGTGGTGTTCTGTGGGTGCCATGGCCCTGTTTGAGTGGTGTTCCGTGGGTGCTATGGCCCTGTTTGAGTGGTATTCTGTGTGTGTCATGGCCCTGTATGAGTGGCATTCTGTGGGTGCTGTGGCCCTGTTTGAATGTTTTCTGTGCATTCTGTGGCCCTGTTTGTGTGGCAGTCTGTGGGTGCCGTGGCCCTGTTTGAGTAGTAGTCTGTGGCCCTGTTTGAATGGTATTCTGTGGGTGCCATGGCCCTGTTTGAGTGGTATTCTGTGGGTGCCGTGGCCCTGTTTGAGTGGTGTTCTGTGGGTGCCATGGCCCTGTTTGAGTGGCGTTCCGTGGGTGCTATGGCCCTGTTTGAGTGGTATTCTGTGCATGCCATGACCCTGTTTGAATGATGTTCTGTGGGTGCTGTGGCCCTTTTTGGTATTCTGTGCATGCTATGGTCCTGTTTGAGTGGCATTCTGTGGGTGCTTTGGCCCTGTTTGAATGCTATTCTGTGTGTGCCTTGCCACTGTTTGGGTGGTATTCTGTATGTGCCTTGCCACTGTTTGAGTGGTATTCTATATATGCCATGGCTCTGTTTCAGTGGTAGTCTGTGGGTGCTGTGGCCCTGTTTGAATGTTTTCTGTGCATTCTGTGGCCCTGTTTGTGTGGCAGTCTGTGGGTGCCGTGGCCCTGTTTGAGTAGTAGTCTGTGGCCCTGTTTGAATGGTATTCTGTGGGTGCCATGGCCCTGTTTGAGTGGTATTCTGTGGGTGCCGTGGCCCTGTTTGAGTGGTGTTCTGTGGGTGCCATGGCCCTGTTTGAGTGGCGTTCCGTGGGTGCTATGGCCCTGTTTGAGTGGTATTCTGTGCATGCCATGACCCTGTTTGAATGATGTTCTGTGGGTGCTGTGGCCCTTTTTGGTATTCTGGGCATGCTATGGTCCTGTTTGAGTGGCATTCTGTGGGTGCTGTGGCCCTGTTTGAATGGTATTCTGTGGGTGCCATGGCCCTGTTTGAGTGGTTTCTGTGCATTCTGTGACCCTGTTTGAGTGATAGACTGTGGCCCTGTTTGAGTGGTGGTCTGTGGCCCTGTTTGAGTGGTATTCTATGTGCACTGTGGTCCTATTTGCATGGTATTCTGCCCTTGTCATGCCTCTTCTTCCCTTCATGTTCCATTTTCCATATTTTCTGTGAAAAGGGGATGGGAACAGTAAAACTATACAGAAGAGAAACAAATACCAATTTCTTGTAGTGTTTATTTTGTGATGTACAATTCTCTAGGCCTTTGACATGAAGAAAGGAAAAATAAAGAAAAAGCTTCCCACAAGTTTGGGAAAGGGAGGGAAGCCTTGGAAGAAGTAGGCAGGCTGTTTCCAGATTTGTCACCTACACATAGATTCAGATCTGTCGCCTACATATAGATTCAGATCTGCAGACCCACGTAGAGGGTTGGCAGCAGGCAGGGTGCAAGGCAGGGTACAAGGCAGGTTGCAGGCGGGTGGCCTCTGGCCAAATCTTGTTGACATATTTTGCTTGGCTTGAGTCATATTTGAAAAACATTCAAATTAGTTTAAAATGTAGAAATTTTCATAACAAAAACTCAAATTTCCAGCTTTTCTTGAAGAATTGGGATCAGGGTGCTGGTGGTTGGTGTCAGGGTGCTGGTGGGTTGATGGCTGCCTCTGTGAAAAGACCTGGCTCCTAGGTCATGGCCCCTCCAGCATGGGACTGGGGCCCTGGGGTGTGCTGCTGTACCTGGCCTAGAAAGTTCTGGTCTTGGACTTGGACCTGGGAGACTGGGGCTGGTGCTTCCTGGTCTCTCCTCTTCACCTGCTCCTGGCAGCCATGTGTGAGAGAGCACATCTTCAACAAGAGGCCCAGGGTACCTGCAAAAGTTCAGATTCCCAGTGACATAGGGACACGGGGACCCTTGGTCAAGTGGGCATTTGGGAAGTGGTGCTTAGTAGCAATCATGAACATGTAAGGTAATCTCTCTGCTGCCTTCTAAGGTAGAATAAACCATTCCTTTCTTTTTAAAAATAATTACAATGTGTTTTAAAAATGTGTTTTAAAAAATTACTATTACTTTATAAGATCCATGAAGTCTACGTGGTGCTTTATAGGGCATATCTGACTACAGCTGGTGTACTTTTGGGTGTTTTATGGCAAATTATTCTCAGATTACCCTTTAATGCAGGAAGGTCTGCCTGTTGTCTGAGCTCCCTGGGTCATATGGAAACCCCTCTGACTTGATGCAAAACAGCTGCCTCAGTCAGCTGTTCCAAAAAAGGAGCATTTTCAGGCTGAAGCAGCAGGAAAAGTTTTGAAATGTTGAATTACTCTTTCCTTGCCATTAAAATGTGATTTAATTTTGATACTAACAAATTGTGTAAATCTAAAGTGAAGTACTCAGAATGGAGTTTGTTAAGTGTGTTCTGGCGTTACTTACAGTATGCCCTGGGGGGACGTTCCCCAGGGAGGACAGCACAAAATTTCACTGACCTCCGTGTCCCAGGACCTCAGCCTGGCTGGGCCAGGGTCAGGGGCCAACCCATGGGCCTACCCCCTCTCTCTTCTGGGTCCCTGCTGAGATAAGCAACAAAGGGTCAATTGTCGGAGGCCTCCTTTTGTCTGAGGGGCTCCATGAGCCTCTCTGAATGCCAAAGTGTATCCATGCGCATGGATGAGCACATATGTATGAGTGTGCATGTGTGCATATGTGGTGATACACATGTGTGTGCATGTGTGTATGCATATGCATACATATATGCACATGTGAATACACATGCACACAAGCACTAAAAGACTGCATGTGTGCATGTGCATGTCTGAATGTGGACGAGTATACATGTATGTGCCTGCATGTGTGCACACATGTGTGAATGTGTGCGTGTGTGTGCATGTGTGTGTGCATATGCATACATATATGCACATGTGAATACACATGCACACAAGCACTAAAAGACTGCCTGTGTGCATGTGCATGTCTGAATGTGGACGAGTATACATGTATGTGCCTGCATGTGTGCATACATGTGTGAATGTGCATGTGTGTGTGCATGTGTGTGCACACACACAGGCAGTGGTGAGGCTTAAAGAGTTTTTGAGTTGCAGATACATGAGAGCAGGCAAGGGGCCTTAGAGAGGACTGACCAGATGATGGAGGTTCCTAAGGTAGAGGAGGAAAAGCATCTCATCTCTCAGGAGATCACACAGTTGCCTTTACCTGGCATTTGCTATGGCACAAAAAGCCTAGAGATTCTCCTACCTCCCCTGCTTTCTCTGTAGGAATGAGGAAGAACAGGCATATGGAAGCTTCTTACACAGTTCATTTGCCTCATTGGTCTGTTGCAACCTGAGGTTTCAAGGGAAGACCCACAAGAACTTTTCTACACTGTTCCAGCCTCTGTTCAGGCCTTCCTCATTGGACCCAGTGCATTCTATGTGATATTTCAGCCATGTTTCCAGAATGACTGTGAAATACCCTGTTCCCATCCATCCTGGAAGTGGTTCCCATGTAGCATGGGGGTTTTTCCCCTTCCCCAGTTGTCCTGTGCCCTTGCAGGACCTATTCATGCAGAGGTCTGCCGGGAGCCCTGGCTGCTCTGTCGTTTGGTTTGAGCCATTCCTGTCCACTGGAGTTTCCTTGATTCGCACCTTCTTCCTTAACAAGCTGTCCTTTTAAGAATGACAATAAAACATATTTTATTCAGAAGTCAGAAAAAGACTCATAAAAACGCTTCATTGAAATTCATCTTTGTGAAAGATTCATCTTGCAGCCCCTGTAACCAGCACAGCTGTCATGAGCAACTTTTCCTGAGTGTTTTTTTCTTCTTGTCCTTCCCACCCCGTTTCCTCTCCCTACTCCAGCAAGGGCTTATCTTTCAACTGTGGAGAAGCCACCAATTAAACTGTACTCCAAAGCTTATCAAAATATTCAGTCAGTAAAATTATCTTATAATTAGCCTCACTGTAAGCCAGAACGTTTTAATCCCAGGAAACGTAAAGTTATCCGGCATGTGAAATCTGTAAATTGCTCATCCTGACCTTCTGGCTACAGTTTCTGCTTTTATTTCTTTCCCAAAGTAATTTCTTCCTTGTTCTTCAAATTCTTGATTGTCTCTGAGGCATCTTCCTCTTCTGTTTGCTTAAGTTTGAAAGAAAACTTACTCCTAGTTGAGATAGAGAATTGAAAAATTCAGGTGAATCAACCTGATTTTATATATTTCATGCCGTCACTTTTAGCTGTTGTTTTTGCAGACATGAGCCTCTGATTGCTGATGGCTCGTCCTTGTTGGTCTCATACTTTGGATGCCTGCAGTGATATGCATGGCTGAATTTTTCTGGAGCCCAGCTATTCAAACAGTATCTGGGGGTTCTGCAGGCTGTCGAGCTGGGCAGGGGTGTCAGACTTTTTTATTTCAACCATTTCTCTTCTCATAGCTCTCCCTCCCCATTCACACTCCCACTGCCAGGGGACCCTCCTGTCATGTTTCACCACCTGGGACAGCACCATGAATGTTATGTCCCCACCCCAATCCTATTCAGACCAGCATCAAGGGAACCATAAATGATGTTTGGGGATCTTAAGGTGGAACTTAGACTTCGGCTACAGAAATGATATTCAGATGATGCTTAGGTTCTTAACTATTGTGAGCTTCTTAAACTAGTCTTGCTGTAGGTATGAGTGGGCTAATGAGACTTACACAGGCATGTTTGACCGTTCATTGCTTGTCGCATAACAATATTTTTGAAGTTCCCAAAACTCATTGAAAAATTAAATTTTGGAATGTACTAACATTTTGATAAATGGAGTATTGCCTGCATATAGTGTTACTAGTGGTAGTTATTATTTAGAGTTTTTCCTATCTGTCACACAGTAGGCATACACATACACACACCAAGATACAAACACACAAATATATAAAAATTGCTTCATCCTTATATTAATTCTGTGAGAAAGTAATTATTTTACCCATTTTACAGTTGGGAAAATTGAGGCTCCAACAGTTTCAATAACTTGCTGATGCAACTGAACTTGACTGGCTGGCCTGACTCTTATTATCCCTTCTGTGAACTATCCAGGGCCCATGTCATGTGATTTGACCCCCACTTATGCTTGAGAGGTTTCTGCATCCCCCCTGCAGAGTAAAGAGGAAATCACAGTTCGCCTCAACCTCCACTTGTTGCTGTGCCCAACAACTGAGTGCAGCATGTCTTGATGTCACATGTGAATTTCAGGCTCAATTTATTTGCTGACCTCAGAGCTGAGGCTTGCAGGCCTTGAGCTTACAGGATCAGTGTGAAGGCTGTGATGATCCCGTAGGGAGACTCTGGTCCAGGTGGCCTGGGCTCCACTTAGTGCTCCTAGGGTAGGAGATAGAGAAGGGACCAGCTCCCAGGACCCTTCCATGTGTGGCTATGTTCCCCTAATGCCACCCTTGGAATCGCCACATGCTCCAATTCCATCTTTTTGTGACTGTGTCTTGGAGCAAGAAGACCCACATTTTGGAAGGCATTTCTATCGAGAGACACCTCCTGTCTAATCCACAAGTAAATATTTTACGCCTCTTTAAGTCTCTTTAAAAATACAAATTTTCTTTAGGAACTAAGTTGAAACTAAATATGTCATTAAAATATGTTAATTTTGAAGCATTAACTGTAGGAAGTTTTAGGAAATCTTTAAAAAATAATTGTGTCAAGTTAATGTTCTTGTGAATTCTGCATATTCTTGATATTACTTAATTTATTTTTCTCTCTTTTTAATTACAGCTTGGGTTGACGATAGCCATTCGCTATAGCCACAGGTAAATGTTTACCTTTTTGTTTCTTTTAAGAATTATCCTTACCAGTTTGTAGCTCTTGGTTTGCTTAAGTCTCAGGTTTTGAGCTTTTTTTTTGGTGACTGCTTCCCTGTAATGTCAGTGTCACAGATGGAATTGTTCTAGTTGCTTGATTGGCAACAGCATATTGCTATTTAGAGGAATGAGGTCTTGTGAAAATGTGGTGGTAGATAGCACATTTCTTTTCTTTTTTTTTTTAAAAAAGGGATATTCTAGGTCATGACACAGAAGCACTATCTGGGTAATGTTCTCACTCTTAAGAGTGAGACACTCTTAGTGTGTCCCTGAAAACAGGAACACCCTGAATGAGAGGTGAGTCCCAGCAGAGAGAAACCCAGCAAGAGTTTGTCTGTGAAGCCCTAGCCACCCACTCCATGCTGGGCCTCTCTCTCTGTGTCTCAGGATGTCTGACAATGGCAAAAAGCCCTATTTTTGTCTTGCTTCATGATTTCTACCTTGGTCTCAACTGTATCACACTGATGAAAAATGTTTGTTTTTTGTGTTGGTATCAACCTTTTCCCCTTTGCATGTGTCAAAATGCATTTAAATGTTAAAGTAAGATCCAGCCCTAGCGGAGGGGTGATAAGCAGGGTCCTTCCTGTCCTTACGAAAACTGTGCTCACAGCCTCCCAAAGTGCCACTCTCTGGTCATAGGCTTTGGGCTTGGGGATGTCTGCTCAGCTGCCCACAAACAACCCAGAGTCACCTAATTTCAAAACAAGTTTTCCGCCTAAAAATGCTCATAACAAGGGTATGCATGGTTTCAATATACATGTGAATTGGGCGATTGTAGGCAATCCCTGAGACCTAGAAAGCTGCAGGGGAGCCATGTAGATTACAGCAGGAAGAGGGCAGGAGAGTTCTCAGCCCTTGGAATGAGACTGTGGGAAGAAAGGTGCTTACGTGGGACATTCTGGAGACTTGTCAAAGAAACTGCTCCAGAGAGGCTCAAGGTCATGGAAGGGAAAGAAACATATTTTCCTGGCCCATTGCTAGGTGCATGGCTGAGTCCCCATAGAAAAGTCAGATTAACTAGAGAAAGCATGCAAATTTATTTAATATAAGTTTTACATAACATGGGAGCTCTCACAAGGAACTAAAGACCCAAAGTAACGGAGGAACCTGTATGTTTTTAATGTTAGTTTGATGGAGAAGTGGACAGTTGTGGAGATGGATAATTAGACAATGGGGGTATGATCTAATGGTGATAAACTGGGCGGGAGATTGAGGACTTAACAAATTTAGCCTGTTTGTTCAGATTCTTCTCTGTGGTCCTGTGTCTTCAGAGATAAGTATTTCTCTGGGTATATGGAGGCTACCTCTCGAATGAGTTTTATGGCTTTTATCAGGGGAGGAGGGGAAGGGGAAGATGAGAGTGACCTTCCTGCTTCTGCTGTTTTCTCAAATGTCAAGGTGCTGTTTTCTCAAATGCTGAGGTGTCCCATCAATTGCTTGTATGTTTCCAGTTCTATGCATGCATGATGCATGCCCATGACCAAAGTGTGGCATCCTGCAGAAGGGTGCTTTTCCCTTGTAAGCCCAGCTAGACTCCTGCAGCTGCTGAGGCACACAGCTACAGCACACTTAGGAGGAAGTATGCTATGCACACAGACCTCTAACCCTAAAGCCAACTGTGTGTGTGGTATGGTGGGGTACTATAGTGTGAAGTGCTCTCTCCGGAACTTGGAGGAGCCTGTTTTTCTAGAATGTTCTCAAGGTGGACTGCTCCAGAAAGAAGACAGCTAAGATCTTGCTCTGGTTCAGAGACAAGCATGCTCTTCCCCATGATGTCTCACTATGTTGCAAGGGCTGGTTTTGAACTCCTAGACTCAAGCAATCATCTTGCCTCAGCCTCCCAAATTGCTGGGATTACAGGAGTGAGCCACCATGCCTGGCCAATGGAGGCTTCTGAGAGGAAGTAAGTCTTAAACCATCCTCGTTCCTCTAAAGTGTGAAAGTGGCAGGAAGCCCAGCTGACTCGGAGATGCCCCTGATAGGCTGATAACAAGGGTTTCTCAGAACACATAGTCTTTAAATTGCTGTCTGGCATTGCTGTGGAGGAGAGGGAGAGTTTGGGGAGAGCATGGAGGTGTGGGGTGGATCCTGGCTGCTTCAGATTGTTTCTGTAGTCCTACTAGTTCAACTTTGACTCCAAACTTAGAACCTACTCCTCAAACAAGCCCTGCAGAGAATTGGACAGAATGCAAGGAGGAAGTTAGCAGCTATCTGTTGTACATGAGCTTGCCTCTTCAGGCTCCAGCCCCACCCTTCTGTGCTCTCCTCTCAACAGGAGACATCCTAACACATGTGGCTTCCCTGCTGTGTTTCCAGGGTTGTTTGTCTCCAGGCTGTCTTTACCACCTTTAAGGTGTCAAGTGCAGAGCACTTAACAAATATCATGGATAGTTATGTAAGTGCAACAAAAAACAAACAAAAATCTCAGTAAGTGCGAGAAGTGACAACTGAAAGTGATGAGATTGAGGAGAAGGAAAGTGAAGACATCCCTGGAGGCTCCCTTGCAAGTTCCAAGGTCCTTCACCATCTCCCTTGGGGTCTGGGGACCAGGGAGTAGGTGGTGGCCCAGTGAAGCCAGTATTCACAAAAGGCTGCCCTCAGCAACTGGTGCCATCTGTAGAGGAGTCTGAAGACTTTGGGAGCACAAAGACTGATTAGAAAGTGATTGCAGTAACTCAGAGACAGCATGAGGACTTTCTAGGCTTGGCTGTGCCTCTCACAAAATGCGAATGTCAGACGATTCACACAAGCCAAGCTGAGGAGAGTTACTGAGGAGCATGTGATCTGCTTGAGGACTGACACTTTCAGTACTGTGGAAATGGAGAAGGGATGATCAAAGGGTTGTGTTTTCTAAAAATTGCTTCTGAAATATAAGGAATTCTGATTTTAAAATTCTGGAAAGTACAACAGCGTTTGTAAATTTGTGGTGGGACAAACCTACCCTCTGGGAAATCCTCATTTTCCCAGAATTGATGACACTTCGTGAGGCGTCACCGAAGAGCCGTTTGCAGGTCAGGCCTCTTATTCCCCGTGGGCACAGGAGGAGCTGACCTTTCCTCTTAGAAGCCTGCAGGTCACCATGGCTGTTTTTTTTTTTTTTTTGAAGACAGAGTCTTGCTCTGTCATCCAGGCTGGAATGCAGTAGCATGATCTCAGTTCACTGCAAGCTCTGCCACCTGGGTTCAGGCAACACTCATACCTCAGCCTCCTGAGTAGCTGGGATTACAGGCACCCATCACCATGCCCAGCTAATTTTTGTACTTTTAGTAGAGACAGGGTTTTACCATGTTAGCCAGGCTGGTCTCGAACTCCTGACCTCAAGGGATCCACCTGCCTCGGCCTCCCAAAGTGCTGGGATTACAGGCATGAGCCACCGTGCCCGGCCACTGTGACTCTTCTGCTCCTTCTTATACCTGGCCTTTCCACCTACCTCTCCCCTCATCCAGGAGGAGGGAGATGAGGGATGTAGGTTTCTGGTTGAGTTCCCTCTTTAAAAATCCTATTTGCTTGTTTGGACTGGCTGAAACTTCTATCCTTTTGTTGATTACTTTTTATGTGTGTTGTGAAAATTAGCCATTTGTTTTAGTCTGTTTGTGCTGCTATAACAAAATACCATAGACTGGGTACTGTATAAAGAACAGAATTTATTTTTTCACAGTCCTGGAGTCTGGGAGGGCCAAAATGAAGGTGCCAGCAGATTCAATCGTCTGGTGAGGGCCTGTTCCTTGCTTCCAAGATGGTGCCTTGTTGCTGCAACCGGGGGAAGGGAGGAAGGCTGTGTTCTCACATGGCCGAAGGGAGAAGTGCAGAGAGGAAGGCTTCATGAAGCCTCTTTATAAGTGCCTTCATCTCATTCATGAGAGAGGGAGCCCGCATGGCCTAATCACCTTTTAAAGGCCCCACCTCTTAATACCGTCACGTTGGCCATTAAGTTTCAACACCTGAATTTTTGAGGGAACACATGCAAACCCTAGCACCATTTTAACAATTTCGAAGTGTATAGTTTAGTGGCATTAAGTATATTCTCACTGTTGTACAATCAGCATCACTGTCTATCTCCGGAACTTTTTCAGCATCGCAAACTGTAACTCCATACCCATTAATTAAACAAGAAATTCCCTTCCCTAACCCCTCTCCAGTTCCTGAAAACCACCATTTTACTTCTTGTCTCTATAAGCTGGACTATTCTAGGGACTTTATATTAGTGGAATAATACAGTATTTGTCTTTTTGTGACTACGTTGTTTTACTTAGCATAATTCTTCAAGATTCATGCATATTGTAGAATATACTGGAATTTTATTCCTTTCTAAGGCTGAATAATATTCCATAGCATGTATAGGCCACATTTTGTTTATTCATTCATCCAGCAGTGGACACTTGGAATGCTCCCACCTCTTTGTCATTGTGAATAATGCTGCTATGAATTTGGATATACAAATATCTCTTTGACACCCTGCTTTCAATTATTTTGGGTACATGCCCAGAAGTGGAATTCCCAAATCATAGGGTAATTCTAAGTTTCAGTTTTTGAGGAGTGGCCATACTGTTTTCCTATTGATTATCATTTCCCTTGTCATGTTGACCCAGAACTCAGATGCCAGAGTTGAGGGCTTTCTGGGCCTTCTTTGTATGGGCACGGATACCTTTGGCATCAAGATTTGGGACTTTATATTCTAATGACCAGATCTGCTTCCAAAATTCTAATAAAGGTATCAGGACCAAGAGAGATGGTGGAGAAAACCCCAGCAGACTCCTTTAGTAGATGGGAGAGGCGATGAAGGAAAGCAGGACAGGAAAACGTTGTTCCAAAATGACAGTATTGGAAAGATGGGTTTACTCTTGAAGAAGAACGGATTTGGGGGCCTTAAAGGAGATGAATGTGGGGAGGAGGGAAAGGGGTCACTACAATTCTATAACCTTGGCCAGCCAGCAGTACCTCTCAGGCTGCTGCAGACACAGAGGGGCAGGATTGCATCAGAGCTAGAGGGGCTCTTATATGGCAACCGAAGACTTGAGGACCGAAGGAGGCCTGATTTTGTTTGCGTGCATATGCAGCAGTGCTTCAGCTGTTAAATCTCCTTTATTCAAATGAAAAGTGTTCAAGGTGAGACCATCCCCCGCATGTGAGCATGCAAGTGTACACACACACACACACACACACACACACAGAGTCTAACACTTGCTCACCCCAACCACTTCCACTGCTGCCCCCAGACACCTCTAACTCTTGCTAGAGGAGTTATTAAAGTTATTCCAGATCTGTCTGTGGTATAGAGGGGTGTGTGTGTGTGTGTGTGTGTGTGTGTGTGTGAGAGAGAGAGAGAGAGAGAGAGAGAGAGAGAGACAGAGAGGGAGAGAGAGAGACTTCATGTGGGCATGTGGGCAGGGAGCTGAAGGGTCAGGAAGTAGGGAAAAAATCATCATATTTTGATGGTATAAATGTACCAAGCAAGGAGAGCCTCTGCCATGACTGCCTGTGTGTTTAACAACAGGTCCTGCTCATGTTTCATTTATTATCATGGTGTTTTAATTTATTTTTGTAAAGTCAAGCCATTTTCATAGAGTGGAAAATTGTCTCTTGATGTTCATTCCCCACTGTTTGGCTTGAGGTTTTGGGGTGGAATCCACACAGTGGTGACAGCTGGGTTACCCCCAGAAGTGCCCTTTGCAGATAACAGCTCTCAGGGCCCCATCACCCACACAGTGGGGAACAATTTCCCCACTGTGTGGGTGTTTTGTTTTTTTCTTTTTCTACAAGATTGAAAGAGAGTTTAGATGTTCTTCCTGCCTGACCCAGTGCAGCAGAGTGAAGCAGGCTGCTCCCTCCTGGTGAGTACCCCTGGGCCGAGATGAAAGAGGAAACCGGCTCAGAGGTGAGCATCTCACCTTTGGCTCTCACTCGTATGATACCGGAGAGAACATGTGAACTAGCAGCATGGAATTTTTGCTCGTGCCACTTATGCCTGTATTTCTAAGAAGAGCTCATGAGAGTGGAGGATGAGAGCAGTGAACTAACTCCTAAGAGAATGACTTTGCTTTGTTTTTTGTTAGTTATGTTTCTTTAATAAACGAGGAAGGAAGCAAATTTTCCATTTGGTTCTGTGATAGTTAAATGAAGGTCCACAGAAGTGTGACTCTTAAGCAAACTCTCAATGCGGTTCTTTCCCACGACTGACTTCTTTCTACTGGTTTCTCACCTAAGAAAGGCTAAATTTGGCATCCCATTCAGGGCTGTGCCCAAACCTAATATGGGAGTTACAGTCACCAGCCCCATAAGAGGCTCTGGCATCCCTCGAGGGCTGGACGGGGAGAGAGAGTTGGGGAACCTGCGTGCGATCGAACTGCACAGTGTGACTGTCCCTGACCTAGACTACTGGGGGCCTGCCCTAGACTACTGGGGGCCTGCCCTTACAACAAAGTACAGACCCCAGGTGATTAAGCAGTCATTCTGAGACTGTGCTCATGTTTTTGTTTAGAATGAGCCCAGATGGCCTAGCAAGAAGTGAAGGGGTTGTGTACTTTTGTGTTCTGATTTAGATTAGAAGAGGAGTTGGAAGTTCATAGATGAATCAGAATGCTTATTGAATGGACAGGCAGCATCAATGAGCAAATGAAATTGCCATCTTGAAATACAAAAGGGAGGAAAAGACCAGAACCATAGCCATCAGGCCTATTGGATTTTGATTTCAAGTGTTGGCGTATAAATACCTAGCAACTCCCATTTGGGGCTGGTTTGATCTTGTGGAGACAGCTGGGGAGACTGTTGTTCTCCAAATTTTGTAAAAATAAACAAAAATGCCTTTCTGCCCTTTTTCCCTCTTCCAGGGAATAGTTGTTTCTGTCACTGGGACTCTGTGGTCGACTGTTCCATCTGTCTTTTTTTCAAACTTCACAGTGAGGCTCCAATCAGATATACACAGGGTTGCCAAGAAATTATTCAACCCCAATGGTATAATCTTAAAACAAAGCCTTCTTTTGGATGGTTGTGTTTTTGATGGCCTTAACACAAAATATTGCCCCTAAAGGGTGGCCTATGAATATTCACGAGGAGCCCAAGTCATATGCTTTTCCTTAGCGAGACCCTTAAGGACTGAGGGTAGTTGTTGGCGTCTCATGGCAGTGCTTGGCATGGGGCTATGAATTTGCTAGGAGAGGGGCAAATGCCCTTCAGGGTCCAGGGGTTAATGTAGCAGATGGATGTGTCTTTCTGTACCTCTCGTATTCCCTTTAATCTTCTGTCTCCTTTGGGTTGGTAGCCTTGTCCTTTCGGTGCCTTCTGCTCTGACCACATGGCCATTTCCCAGTCAAACCTGCTCATGGCATGTCTGCTGCCACACCCACAGGGTGGTCTCCGGGGAGCCTCAGACCTGACCATGCCCCTCCCACTAAGAAGTGGTTTTCTTAGTGGGCTTCCCTGCTTAGGAAGCAAAATCCTGACCTTTAGCACAGGGTTCAGACCTCACTCCCAACCCCTGTCTCCTCATGCTGAGCTTCCTGCCGCATCCATCCCTTGCTTTTGTTGTTTCCCATGGAGGATTAACTTCCCTTCTCTCTTGCAGACCAGTGAACTCACCCTCCAACAGCCCCCTTTTATCATCTCCTTTTCAGATCTATCAAGGAACCGTGCTCCATGCTCTTTTCTATTGTTGGGTCTCAGGGCTGCTTCTCAGGTCAGAGCCCAGCTCTATGTCTTCTCCTTCCTGTCTCCTCAGGCAGCAGATGGGAAAGGCAGGCAGCATCCCTATTCCTGCCACACATGCCCCTCTACGTCCTTCGAGCCAAGGCCATCTAACAAAGCCGTACTACGTCCACAGGTTTGGGAGGAACTGGTTCATCTTTCTTGAATGATATCCTCCTGAAAAATGACCCCTCCCTTACTTTCAAAAGACTAAGGCACCCACATGAAATTGATTAGGAGATTCAACACAGCTCAAATTAAAATCCCAGTAAGATTTTGTGTAGAAATTGGCAAGATAATTAAAAAATTTTTATGTAAAGACAAAAGAACTAGGCTGAGCACCATGGGTCACGCTTGTAATCCCAGCACTTTGGGACGCCAAGGCAGGTGGATCATCTGAGGTCAGGAGTTTGAGACGAGGCTGGCCAATATGGTGAAACCTGGTCTCTACTAAAAATACAAATATTAGCTGGGTGTGGTGGCATGTGCCTGTAATTCCAGTTACTCAGAAGGCTAAGGCAGGAGAATTGCTTGAACCTGAAAGGTGGAGGTTGCAGTGAGCTGAGATCATGCCACTGTAATCCAGATTGGGTGACAGAGTGAGAAAAAAACAAAACGAACAACAACAACAGCAAACAGAACTAGACCAGCCAAGCAATTTTGAAAAAGAACAGAGTCGGAAGACTTCCAGTACCTCATTTTCAGATTTGCTGTAAAGTTGCAGTAATCAAGGGCAAACTATAGGACAGGCAGGCCAAAGGACGGACAGACAGGCCAGTGGGACATAGGAAGAGGTCAGGAGTAAACCCCACATGAATGATCAATGGATTTTCCACAAAGGTGCCAAAATGATTCAGTGGAGAAAGGATAATCTTTTAAATAAATGGAGCAGTTGGACATCCATATAAAAACTCAAAAACCAAGAAAATCCCATACCACATACCATGTAGCATGTACAAGGAACAAAGGTGGATCATGTCCCTAAATGTAAAACCTAAAGCCGTAAACCTTCTGGAAGCAAACATAGGAGAAAATCTTTGTGATCTTGGGTTAGAGAAAACTTTTTTCAGACACAGAAAGCATGAACTATCAAGGAAAAAGTTGGCAAAAATGGATTTTATCAAAATTAAAAACATCTGCTTTTTGAAAAACACTGCAAAGAAATAAGCCACAAATCGGGGGAAAATATTGGTAAAACACATATCTGATAAAGGAGTTGTATCCAGAGCATATAGAACTCCTACACCCCCTTAACAAGAAAATAAAACAACCCAGTTTAATAAATGGGCACAAAATACTGGAACTGATTCTTCACCAAACAAGATGTATAGATGGCAAATAAGACCATGAAGGGATGCTCAACTTCATTAGTCATTAAGGAAATGCAAATTAAGACTAGAATGAGATACCATTACACATATATTAGAATGGCTTAAAACCTCAATACCATCAAATTGCCCCTCACCAGACCTCCCAACACAAACACAAATGCAAAAACACCCCGATAATATGAAGTGCCGATGAGGACGTAGAGGAACTGCAACTCTGATACGTTGCTTGCTGGTGGAAGGCAAAATGATACGGCTACTTTGGAAAAACACTTTGGAAATTTCTTATGATGTTAAACATACCTTTACCATAGACCCAAAGATTCCACTACCGGATACTTAAATGAGAGAAATGAAAACATTTGTGCACACCAAGACTTGTATGCAAATGTTCATAGCTACTCTATTCATAGTAGCCTCAAACTGAAGACAACTCCAAATGTCCTTCCAGTGGGAAGTGGGTAAACAGACTGTGTCACTTCCACATAGTGAGATACTACCCAGCAATAAAAAGCCGTTCTGCTAAGTGAAAAAAGCCAGACTCAAAAGTGCCCTTACTGTGTGATTTCATTTGTGTGACATTCTGGAAAAGGGCAAATTATAGGGAAGAAAGCAGACCTGTGCTCACCAGGGTGGGTGGAGGGCAACCCAGAAAGCAACATGAGGATTTTTGGGGGGTGACGGATTCTAAATCTTTGTTGTGATGACATGACTATATGTGTTTTCCAAAATTCATAGAACTGTGACACCTAAAATGGGTGAATTTTATCGTAACTAAATTATACTCAGTAACTTGAATTAAAGAGAGTTAAGGTAGGAGAGTCTCTTGGGCACTTTTTGTGGCGAGAACACCTTGTCTGAGGTCATGTTGACAGTTTTTCCAAGTGCTTCTGGGTACGGTGTAAGGGAGTTCTTCGTGTGGAGTTATCTTGTTTTACATGCCCAGGATGAGACCTTTGAGTTCACATTGAGCCACGTTATCATTTTCAATGAAGGCAGGTTTCAAACTGTGTGACTGCACTCAGTTTAGCCTGTTCCTATTTCTTTCTTTTTTTTTTTTTTGAGATAGAGTCTTTCTCTTGCCCAGGCTGGAGTGCAATGGAGCGATCTCGACTCACTACAACCTCCACCTACTGGGTTCAAACGATTCTCCTGCCTAAGCCTCCTGAGTAGCTGGGATTACGGGTGCACACCACCACATCCTGTTGATTTTTGTATTTTTTTTTTTAAGTAGAGACGAGGTTTCACCCTGTTGGCAAGGACGGTCTCAAACTCCTAATCTCATGATCCACGCACCTTGGCCTCCCAAAGTGCTGGGGTTACAGGCATGAGCCACCACACCCAGCCCAGCCCATTCCTCTTTCTAAGGCTTTCTATGTCAACAAAGGTGCAGTCAGGTCTTCCGTCAGTCCTGGACGCTCTGGACCATGTGGTGCTTCAGTGAGGCCCTCTTGCTAGCGTGGTGCAGCCCGAGGCAATCGGATTTGATGTTTTTCACTGCAAGGTGGCTGCAGAGCAGAACCAGTGCTCTGGTCTGTGGTCCTCAGAGCCCTTGAGGGTGCTGGGATAGCATCCCTCCATGAAGTGCAGGTGCCCGAGGTCACGTTCCCAGAGGCATCGCTCATCTCAGCCATCTGGAAAACTCACTGACCTGTGGGCCTCTCCCAGAGACCCGGGAAATGGGGGTTTGTTTTCAGACCTCACCGTTCTGTCCCGGCAGCAGAGATGAACATGGCCAGGGTCACTCCAACTCCCACTGGGTTGAATGCTGCTGAGTGCAGGGCAGAGAGCAGGATGGAGAGAGAATGAGCTTGGAGGAAGCCCCCAGCATATTCCCTGGAGTGCTGAGAGGAGCTGCCCTTCTGCCAGGACCAGGAGAGGCCAGCTCTATCAGCAGGAGACCCCTATGGGGGACTGTCCAGGCTGGTGTTTGTGACAGGCCTGCCAGGCGTTGGGAGGCACAGGGCGAAACTACTGTGGAGCTAGAGTCCATTGCTGCCTTCTGCATATTCCCTTGAGTGGTGCTGTGTCGCTCTGGCCCAGTGGATTGCGAGACAGTGAATCTGCAGCTGGTGCCTACCCATTTTATGGGGTGGTAGAGGGGGTCTACCAAGGTCTTACTTGTATTTCTGTTGAGAGGGAAACCGGGGAGCTCTCTGGTTGGGCTGCGTGTGGGGACCCTGGCTCCCTGGCTGATATTCTGTGGCCTGACCTGCAAGCCTGGCTTCAGGCTCTAGACTCCCTCCTGAAGAGTGTTTCTTAAGTTTGAATGAATGGCTTAAATTGGCAAGATGTAATCCAGGGGCTCTGTTAAATTAGCCACAGAAAGTTCTAGATTTGCCTCCCTCCAGTCACCAAGATACTGTATTTATAGGCAGTTTTTGATGTATGAATTACATTTTGGCTTCTTATGTGGCACAAACTACTTACAAATCAAGAACATTCTATATCCTCTATATCACATGGAGGATGGGCCTGTGGGGGCACCGGGACATCCCCTGGAGGGGCAGCAAACACCCTGTCCGCAGTGGCCAATGCAGACGGAGTTGTGTTGAGGCAGCTTTTTTTTCTTTTTCCTGAGGTGGTTTATCACTCAGATTCTGCTTCCTGTTGAGGTTGGTAGAGCCTCAAGTGCCATGCAGAGAAGTCGATCTATAAGCTTCCATTCTCTGGTCTTTCATGAGGCAGATGTGACTGCTTGTCCAAGTGCTATACTCTGTTGTATAAAGCAATCTCCACCATCGTTAGAGCCGATGGTGGGTGAAGATGGTATGTGGGTGCTTGGAGTGGAAAGACAGCCACATGTATACACTCACACGTCAGCAGCCGTGGGTCTCCACAACGTTTCTCCTCTAGAGAACAAGCTCCTTTGTCTGCATCCCCAAAAGAGCCGGCATGTGCTGGGTCCTGAGTGCCGGGCCTCAGGCAGGGTGGTCCATCTTGTGGCTATTTACTTAATATCCTCCTCCTAGACCTATGGTTCTAAACCATGGTGATTTTTGCCCTCCAGAGACATTAGGTGACATTTTTGGTTATCCAGACTTGGGGAGGTTACTACTGACTGGCAGCTATGGTGGAGAGGCTAGGGATGCTGTTAACCACCCTAAAATGCCTGGTTTAGCTACTCACAACAAAGAATAAACTGGCCCAAAATGGGAAGAGTGCCTAGGTAGAGAAACTGCCTTGACTGAGAGCTCCTGACGGTAAGCACAGTATTTATCCCTCTTTCCATCTTCAGGGCCTGGCAAGTATCATGAGCTCAGTTGGCCTAGGCTGAATCAAATCCGTGCTTAAAAGGCTCACATGCATGTTGGTTTTTGCGTTGATAAAATACTCTCAATATTCCCTGAGAATTTTTGTTCTATTTGTTTGCTTGTTTAAACATAGAAATTAAATCAGCTTTCAGTTAGTCATACTAGTGGGTGAGAGAAAAGGGTAGTTCCTCCAAAATGGTAGATCCCCCAGAATCCACTTACCGTTGTCTGTGCAATGATCCAGAGACACAAATGCATAGTAGGACTCACTCTCACCCGCTAGAGCCAGCCCGAGGCCCTTTCTTGTTTGGTTTGCAGGCATGGGGAGGGTGTGCTCTGCCCTTCAGGCTCTGCAGCATGTGCTGGCGGCAACTTCTGGGGGGAAGAAGAGAGGGGAAAGAAGAGATTTGCAGGCACGCAGTGGGTAGAGGATAGCATTGTTGGTACAAATTCCAGACATCTTCTGCCGGTAGCTCTTTGTGATCGTCCAGGCAGAACCTACCACATCTCCATCAAGGAGGCAGGATGTGGAGGTTCCATACCAGGTGCACTTGGGGATTCGAACTCAGGCCTCTGACTCTCAGCAGAAGACTTGTTCCCCAAAGTGTGTCACCAACACCACCCAGGGTGCTGGGATGGTTGCCTAGGGCTCAGATCCTTGATTCAGCCCCAACCTCTAGGGAGGGTGCTTGTTTGCTGGCCACCAGGAGGGGGATGAAGTGGCATTTGGAGAGTGTCAGGGCTGGAATGGCAGGCCATGCTCATGGAAAATTTCCTTGTTTAAGTAATGACTGAGAGCATTAAGGAGACTTCAGGTGGGGGATGATGTGGTAGAGGCCACTGAGACCTACCACCTGGCAGAGATCTGGAAAGCTCTTGTTCAACCCCAGGGAGAGGTGACCAGAGGGACCAGTTTCTATTTCCTCCCTTGAGAACGAGAAGGGGACAGTGGCCCCTGTCCTCTGGCATAGAGTCAAGGAGCAGAGATTACTGCTCTGCTCAGCCTGGCACCTCACCCCCACCTTCTGTGGAATCTGTCCCACCTAAATGGCCAGCAGATGTCCCTGGGGAGGAAGCTACCTACCTGTGCTTTGAGAAACTCTCCCAGTTGAGAGAAATGACCTACCCCAAGGGACTTGTCTTGCTTGAAAGGAAACCTTTAAGAATCTTCTTTTAAATCACATGTTTTCTGTGATGAGTATAGGTAGGAAGAAAGGAAACATTAGGTGTTGGAGACAAACTGCTCATTTGGAGGAGAATTCTGTTGTTTCATCCTTTGTACTTGTTACAATTCTTTTGTATACCAGAAAGCAAAGGTAGAAGAAAAAAACAGTGATTCTGCCAGTTGCCAACAGTTAATCCTGACCTTAAAACTAGTCTTGATGTGGAGGAGACATCAGTGTGCAATGCTTTAGACGACATACTGCTTAAATGCTTCCTCATTTAACTGTCATAGCCCCTAAAATGGGTGTTACTAATTTTGTTTTAGAGATAAGGGCACTAATGCTCAGAGAGATTGAGGGGTTGTCCAAAGCCACATAATCACTTAATGAAGACCATGTTCTTTCTAGTGTCTTAGGAATCTCTGTTGACCTGGGCAGAGTCTGAATAAGAGATACCATTTGAGAAAATGCACCAAACAAATCAAAAAGCAACTTTACAAGAGAAGATACAAAAGTGTACCTGATTGCTTGCCAAAGACATAAAATATATGATACGTACCGTGAAATACAGCAATTTCCCTTTATCCTTTATCCAGTGCTTCGCTTTCTGTGGATTCAGTTACCTGCAGTCAACCTTGTTCTGAAAATATTAAGTGGAAAATTTCAGAAACAACTTACTAGTTTTAAATTGTGTACCATCCTGAGTAATGTGATAAAATCTGAAGCCATCCTGCTCCATCCCATCCTGAATGGAATCCTCCTCTTGTCCAGATTACCTACCCATTAGTCACTTAGTAACTGTCTCAGCGATCAGATGAATTGTCACGGTGTCACAGTGCTTGTGTTCAAGTCATCTTTATCTGACTTCATAATGTCCTCAAAACACAAGAGTCATGATGCTGGCAATTGGGATATGCCAAAGAGAAGCCATAAAGTGCTTTCTTTAGGTAAAAAAGTGAAAATTCTCGACTTTGTAAGAAAAGAAAAAAAATCATATGCTGAGGTTGCTAAGTTCTACAGAAAGAAGGAGTCTTCTATCCATGAAATTGTGAAGAAGGAAAAAGAAATTTGTGCTAGTTTTGCTGTCACACCTCAAACTGTAAAAGGGACAGCCACAGGGGTGATAAGTACTTAATTAAGATGGAAATTAAATTTGTGGGTGGAAGACATGGACAGGAATGTGTCTGGTTGGCAGTTGAGTTCAGTACTCTCCCTGGTTTTAAACATTCACTGGGGTCTTGGATTGTATCCCCTGTGTATAAGGGAGACCTCCCGTAAAAGACAGAAGACCCTGTATGCTAAGAGAATATGTAATGTAAATCCCAACTTTTGTATGGATTCCAAGGACATTGATTTTACTAAGACTCAGATGATGCTGTTAAGACTATCTGCTTTGGGGTCTTTTTTTTTTTTTTTTTTTTTAAGACGGAGTTTCGCTCTTGTTACCCAGGCTGGAGTACAATGGCGCGATCTCGGCTCACCGCAATCTCCGCCTCCTGGGTTCAGGCGATTCTCCTGCCTCAGCCTCCTGAGTAGCTGGGATTACAGGCACGCGCCACCGTGCCCAGCTAATTTTTTGTATTTTTAGTAGAGACGGGGTTTCACCATGTTGACCAGGATGGTCTCGATCTCTTGACCTCGTGATCCACCCGCCTCGGCCTCCCAAAGTGCTGGGATTACAGGCTTGAACCACCGCGCCCGGCCGCTTTGGGGTCTTATTCATTCTTTCCTTCATCCACCAAACAGTTATTTTGTATCAGGTAGGATGCCTTTAGCTTTGAGTAACTGGAGACCCTGGCTTAACTATTTTAAACAGGAAGTGGATTGTTTTCTCTCTTAATGATTCCAAAATGGGGCGGTTTCAGGGTGATTATTTCAGGGGCTCAGTGACACCTCAAGGACCAGAGTGGCTTTGATCTTTCTTCTGTGCAACTCAGCATGTCAGTTTTGTCTTTGACTGACTCCCTCATGGTCACAATATGGCTGCTGAGGTTACTGCTCTCACATGTGGATGTGTGAGATTTAGAAGAGGAGGACCCATGTTTTCCTATATGTCATTTTTTAGCAGTATGGAAACTTTTTTTCCAGAAACCCTTCAAGAGACTTTCCTTCATCTCTCATTGGCCAGATAAGCCCGTCCGTCCATTCTTAAGGCCATCACTGGCAAGAAGCATTGGGGTGACTGATTGGCTTAGTTAGTGGCTCCATAGTGGAAGGTAGATTACGTGAGCAGACTTAGGACTCTATTACCGAGGATGAGGGGAGGAGGGGTTGGTCTAACAACTGGAAATGTTGCTACACATTTTAAAAATATTTTTGTTACAGAAAATTTTAAACATGAAGGAGAGAAGCATAGTGGATTCTCTATTATTTGTCCCTCAGTTTCTACGATTCTCAACGTTTTGACAGTTTTAGTTCACCACCGTCTTCCCTTTTAATTTCTGGCTAGAGTACTTTATTTATTTATTTTTGACCTAGTTCTTATTGATTGATTGATTGAGGCAGAGTCTGGCTCTGTTGCCCAGGCTGGAATGCAGTGACATGATCTTGGCTCACTGTAACCTCTGCCTCCCAGGCTCAAGCCATCCTCTTACCTCAGCCTCCTGAGCAGCTGGAAACATAGGCCTGTACCACCAAGCCCAGCTAATTTTTGTATTTTTTGTAGAGACAGGATTTTGCCATGTTGCCCAGGCTGGTGTTGAACTCCTCGGCTCAAGCGATCCACCCACCTTGACCTCCCAAAGTGCTGGGTTTACAGTTGTAAGCCACTGTGCCTGGATGCTAGCTAGAGTACCTTAAAGTGCATCCCAGACATAGATCATTTTTTAAGGCACTCTGGACATATATTGAGTACCTGCTATCTGCCTACTTACAGCCAAAGAAGATATCTGTTTCGGGGATGAGAAATTAGTGAAAACTCACTGGTGTTAGCTAATTTTTGCTATAAAAGACAAAATTCCCTGAAACAAAGGAAAAAGACAATATCCAGGAAACGGAGTTTTCTCCAAAACTTTTGTTTGTTTTGGCTGCATCTGGAGTCCTTGTGATGTTAGAGAACAGGTGTCCTGGGAAGTTCGGGTGGGGGACAGGGGATCCTTCCTGCCCCTCCCCCCTCCCCCAGACAGAGGTGGAGCTGAGTGGAAGTTCAGCATCTCGTTTGTCATTTCCCCTCTCAGGCTGATGAGGCCAATGCTTTCTAAGAGTGGGTTTTGATTGGGTGACACCTGTTTCTGCATGTTAATAGATTTCTGGGGTAAGATAAAGCTTGGTGATGTCACCTGCAGGTGTGTGAGCCTGTGGTAGCGGTCTGCTGCTTGACATTTGTTTCACGAGGCGTTGCTAGCTACATCTGTCCTCAGCTGTGAGAGTGTATGCACCAGCAGGCTGAACAGAGAGATGTTTGTAACCAGAACAGAGAATCAGATGTAACAAGCTGACTCTGGGCTGGGTTGCAAACACATGTACTTTCCCTATGGCGTTAGCTGATTTCATTCAGTTATGGAACAAAATACAAATGTTATTTCTTTAAAATATCACTGTGGCAGGCAAAGTATATTTCCATGCACCCTTTTCTGAGTTTCTTAAGCCCCCTGTTTTATTACAGGTTTAAAAGACCCCTCTTCCTCTGTATGTCTGAAACAGGAAGACTGCCTTCTTATTTACCTTCAGTTTAAAAATATTTAATCCTTTGAAGAGAGTTTGCATGCCTCGTGCGAGGCGGTACCTTTGTATGTAACACAATAAAATTTGCCACTCACCTACATGTGCTGCTTCATTTCTATATGACAATTAAAGGTCAAATTGCAAAGTTGAATCAGTTATAGCTCTGTGTTTAGGATACGTTCAAGCTGAGCTGATTTTATCTGCCTGGGCTTTGTAAAATGTTAGTATTTCCATAATGAGTTTAAAAAAAGAAACCTTTTGCATAACCATATTTGAAAAATCCAAAAACAAAGAAAAAGAGAAAGAGAATGGAGTGATGATATGAAATGATGCCATTTGACTGGACATTTGTGTAGCCTGGGTGGCTTTTGTGGCAGTTACGCGGCTTCTTATCTCAGCATTCTAGAGTGTGTAAATGGTGTCTAGGTGTGCTTTGTTTCATGTGCTGTGCATTTCGGTGCTATGTGAGAATCCATCTGACCCCAGTACATTTTATTTGACATGCACAGCTGGGTCGCTGGAGGATAGTCCAGGCCATTAGGAAGAATGCAAAAGAAAACACAGACAATCTATTCATCAGAACACTATGAAAGGGAGACTTATTGGGGCAAGCTCTGGCAAGAGCACACCTGGAGGAAGGAGAAGGAGGAAAACCAACTGGGCGCCTAGGGAGAAGGGCGGAGAAAATGCAGCTGCTGTTGACTGCGGCCGTCCGCATGGTGAAGGGCTTTGCCAGTGGTGAAACCTGATTCCATTTCCAACTTGTGAAATCGTATTTTAGGATGCTCTGCAAACAAGAGGGTTGGATGGTAGACATGAGGTCTTATTTGCTGAGGGGTCTTTACTCACCAGGCGCTTGGTACCCCAGCAGGACCCTGGGCTAAGGAGTGTGGTGCTCACTTTGCCTCTGAGGGCAGAAGTTCCTGACCTGTGGGATCAATGCTAGGACTCCCCAGGCATCCCTCAGACTCACAAAAGAGAGAAGAATCCTCAGGAAGGATCCTAGAATCCTTGGGAAGGCCTTTCCTTGCCCTTCTTCAACCACAAAGATGCCCCAGTAACCTCAGCCCTGTTCTCATAACCTACCTGCTCTCAACCCTGTCTTTCCCTTCCTGCTTCCTAGCCGTGGGGTTGTCACCTGAATAGCCTTGTTTTGTTTTGTTTTGTTTTTTTGAGATGGAGTCTTGCTCTATTGTCCAGGCTAACTGCAACCTCTGCCTCCCAGGATCAAGCAATTCTCCTGCCTCAGCCTCCCAAGTAGCTGGGACCACAGGCATCTGCCACCACACCTGGCTAATTTTTGTATTTTCAGTAGAGACGAGGTTTCACACATTGACCAGGCTAGTCCCAAACTCCTGACCTCAAGTTATCCACTTGCCTCGGACTTCCAAAGCGCTGGGATTACAGGCATGAGCCACCAAGCCCAGCCTTGAATAGCCATTTTGTAATCCTGTGTAGAGACCCAGGGAAAGGTCCTACCTCAGCTACAGTAAGCGGCTGGGGTGTCTGTGCATCACCTTGGTCATTTGGACCTCTGACCATCAGGCATTTTGAGCCTGGCCTGGACTGAGACATGGCTTGCTGTCCCCAACTTGCTCACTGGTCCTTGGGAAAAGATCAGTGTGTGTACTCAATTCACCATGATTGATCTTGGTGTAGAAGGTGGAATGCCAGAGGTACCCAAGAGCATTCCTTTCTGGCCAGAACTCTATCCAGATCTTTAGCGCAGAGACCAGGAGCTTTAGAGAGAGAGAGAGAGAGAGAGAGAGAGAGAGAGAGAGATAAAGAGAGAGAGAGAGAGAAAGACTTGAGTTCATGTCTAGGTGATCTGGGGCAAGTCAAGCACATGCACAGAAGAGCACTCAGGAAGTGGCAGCTGGGCTTACTTCCATCTGGGAACCACAGAGGGAGCTGGTGGTTTAACATGGCCCCCTATTATCCACTGGTTCCCCATTCTCCCAGATTGGAGTCCTGCAGGAAGTGAGTGTTACTCTATTTAGCCGAAGTCCACAATAAATCCTACAAGAGCTTCTAGGAGTAACAAGGCATATATCTGTAATTTCAGCTATTTGAGAGGCTGAGGCACGAGAATTGCCTAAACCCTGGAGGCAGAGGTTGCGGAGAGCCGAGATGGTGCCACTGCACTCCTGCCTGGGCAACAGAGTGAGACCTTGTCTCAAAAAAAAAAAAAAAGGGTTTCATTTAAGTATTGGTTTTTACAAAATCATGACTCCCAAATCAAACCAGTTTCCAGACTTATTAGGCATTTTCAGAAATCTTTAACTTCCTTTTTGCTTGATTATAAAGCTCAATGGAAATTCTAATCATATTTAAAAAGAAAACAAAAAGACAAAACAAAACAACAAATCTTGACAAATACCATTTGACAAGATTGACTTATAAACAACTAGTACTAAAAACCCAAACCACTGGAAATGCACGTGGCTTTTCCCGGTGGGGCAGAAACTGAAGGTGCTCATTTGGTTAACTGAGCTCTGGGAAGACCTGAGTGAATGCTGCTCCCTGACGGCTTTCAGGGTTTTATTTGTCCCATTCCCTCCACTTCCCCTTACATAGGTACTGCTTCTTGACCTGGAACGGAGAAACTCAAAATCTAACCCCAGCTATGTTATTAAATGACGAACCTTTAAGTTCACACAGGGGAGTTGATGGGAATTTCAAAACAACGGGGTTAAATTCTGCTTTTACAAAGATGGAACAAAAGCTCTCTGTCTTTTGGAGGTCACTAATCCGGTGTTTGCACCTTATTGTCACTGTGTAATGTCTGAAAAACTTGGAATTATTTCTAATTAGTGGGTTTCAGTGGATCTTGCTCTCTGAGCTGTTGACCCCTCGTGTTTGTTTAGCAGGATTTTCTCACTGGGCTGCACCTCGCCCAGCATTGTTTTGCTGTCAGAGGGTCTGAACGGCTCCGGGTGACCCCCGCAGAAATGTCCATGTCGTGTCGTGAGACTGGGGGAGCTGTTGTGAATTTTGTGATGACAGATGGCGGAAGCATAAAAGGCACCTCCACGGGCTTTGTGAAAGGGGATTTGCGCTCTCAGAACCTTTTTTTCTCTCTCTGTTCAGGAGGCATTTCTGTGATTGTTGACAGAGCTGCAGTGCTGCCTGTGTAGAATAGTGGTGGGGACTTCGAACCGAGAACACTCACATGTTGGCACACAGCTACTCACTGGGCCACTTCATCCTTCTCTGTCCCCATAACCAAGCCTCAGATAGCCTGAAGGTCTCAGCCATGTACGCTGTTGGAAAAGCTGGAGCTTCCCTGGAAACTTGGCACCCCAGAACACTAGGGTTTAATTTGATTAGGATTTCACCTGATTTCTGGAGATTACAGAACCAGAGTTATCAAAAGGGAGAGCATGGAGCTGAGTGCAATGGCTCACACCTGTAATCCCAGTGACTGGGAGCAGAGTAGAGGTTGGAAGTTGAGGCAGGAGGATCGCTTAGGGACAGGAGTTTGAGACCAGCCTGGGCAACATAGCGAGACCCTATCTCTAAAACAGTAATTTAAAAAAATTGAAAAGAAGCAAAAGAGAGAGAGAGCAAAAAGGGGTTCTTTGGTGCTGCTTATGAAATGGGCATTTGTGATTAGCTGCCTTCTGGGCTCTGGCTGAGACACAGAGGTTGGTAAAAGGTCACTTGCATGTGTTGGGCGGAAGCCTAGAGGGATACAAAAAGAAGGAATAACAGAGTTTTAAAATTGGTGCAAATGGCTAAGTCCTGTGTGTGCATGCCCCTGGCCAGTCACCCCCTGGACACTCATTATAGCCCCTTCAGCACCCCGATGGGGACCCTCATCATGGCCGAGTGAAACCCCAAAGGCTCCCAGAAGAGTTGCTCTCTGAAGGGGCTGAGGCCGGCCTGGAAGGGTAAGTGGACCTCTGTTGCCAATATTTACCTATTAGTAGAAATCCTAGATTTCTGGCTTGTTTGGAAAACTGGGCAGTCCGGTGGCACCTGGGGCCCTTATCCCACAGGGAGCCATCAGCTGGGGCCCCACAGTAGCTACCACCTTCAATGCACCCACATTCACTAGGTTTTTAATTTTACTTACACCTTGCCTGCCTACTCATTTCCTTGATTAACCCCATAGATGTTTCAGTTTGCAAATCTCTGATTTGTTCTAATTCTCTCAGAGAAACTGAAATGTAAATATATAAAAAGGACCTTTAGAATCAATTCCAATAAGATAATCCAAGATGTAGAAAGTGTTTCACGCAACAAAGATGTTTCTCTCCGTCATTCATAATATACAAAACTGGAAACAATACAACAATGGGAGAGGCTTAACTACATGACAATGTGTTCTTCTGATGGAGTATTACGTAACCATAAAAGTATTGCTCATGTAGACTTTTTAATAACATGGAGAGATGCTCATGATATAATGTTGAGTTAACTTTAAAAAGCTCCACATGAGATTGCATGTGCAATATGCTCTGTTTTCCAAAATATAAAAGTGATATGCATAGAGGAAGACTAGAACAAAATTTGCCAAAATATTAGCAGTGATTGTTTTTTGGTGATGAAATTATCTGTGATTATTTTTTCTTTATTTCATTCTGGGGTTTCCTCCTTTTCTACAATGAATGTGCATAGCTTTTGTGTTCAGGAAGAAAAGTAAAAAAAAAGGAAGAAACAGAAGTCCTGAAGATTATGTGATTTTCCCTGAGCCCCACAGCTGCTTGGTAACAGGGCAGGACTAAAACCTAAGTTTCCCGATTCTGAGATGGGTGGGACTCATTCCATTTATTAGGGCCAGGCTGCCCACAGCTGTGCACCTGGGTTTATGGCTTCCAGAGTTCTCACTCCCAGCCCATGTGCTTTGAGTGTGGTTGTCTCTATAGGGGAAGGGTGC
Source organism: Aotus nancymaae (assembly GCF_030222135.1). NCBI lineage: Eukaryota > Metazoa > Chordata > Mammalia > Primates > Aotidae > Aotus > Aotus nancymaae. The sequence continues at coordinate 1,921,844 of NW_026988570.1, read as the reverse complement.
ATATATTATTTGGGTCCTTCGTTTTGCCTTTAATTTTGCAGTCATGAGCAATCTTTAAGAACCAGACAGCTGTGCCTCTTGCATAGAAATTGAAGCAAATACAGGCATTACTGCTAGTTTCACAACTCATGTGACTTGTGGGCGTATTTCCTTGGGGGTACACCTAGGCTAGAGCTTCTCCAATTTCTGTTTTTCCTCCCTCTTCTGCTTCTTTTTCACTAGGGAGGACACGTCAAAGCCACTTAGATCCCTTCACTGGGGCACAGAAGTGACACTATCCTTAGAAGAGCCCCTGAATATACCCTGTTGACTTTGCACCGAAAATGATCCACGTTTCAGCAGGTGCCATGAGAGCCAAAGACCTGAGTGCCCTTTCTAACGCCTGCCACTCACTACTTTGGTGACTTTGGTCAAATCTGTACTTTCCCAGAGCATCTCCCGTAGTGGGAGATGGGAAGGGGAACGTTTTTTGCTGAACAACTTTCCGCAGGGCATGTGGAACAGGCCTGATAGGAGACACTCAGTAAAGATTTTCATGGTCTTTGAAGGGGAGGAGTCCCTAAAACTGAACACCAGGGCTCTCCATCTGCCAAGGGCAGACTCAGGCTTCACCAAGCCCATAGGGACCTGAAGCCATTTGTTCCTCTACATCCAGAAACTCAACCATCCAGTGATCCACCCTGGTAGGCATGTCCTTGGGAGGTCAAATTCTCTTTGAGACTTGCTGAATTATGGGATCTTCAGGAGTGCCTCTTGGCTAAGGGTATATAAGCTTTCTTATATGCTATATCTTATCTCTTATATTCCTGCATGGGGATAGCCTTTCCAAGGAGACCAAATGCTCCCTCACTTTAGCCATGACAGTCTCTCCTAAGAAGAGAGAGCTTTGCTAACATTTGCCTCCAAGATTCAGCCTTGCCTGCCTACACTGTCGAATTAGCCAGGCTTTCACCAACTGTAATACAGTCTACTTCTTGGCCCTGTGCCTTGCAAACAAGTCAGCTCACCTGATTCGAACTCTGGGGTTGGGTGGGCTGCCGTTTTCATCCTGAGCAACCTCATATCCAGGATGTCAGGCGGGTGTCTCCCTGGAATGTCCTGGCCAGCCAGACTCACTGTGATCAGACACCTGTTGGCCCAGGTTTTCTAGCAAGTGGGTTGATGTGCAGGTGGGAACCCAGGGCAGTTGGGACATGAGATGTGACAGGCAGGCTGATGCCTTCCAACTTTGCTGAGTTTTGTTTCTTATGTATTTCTGTATGGTGGATGATTTCTGTTTTGCCACGCTTTTGAAAGGACTTAAAAAAAATCAGGGCCTTCAGGAGAATTTCTAGTTGCTGTGAAAATGAATGCCAACTGGAAATGTGTGTATCAATATCCAAAAGCCTCACCTTGCCTGTTACAAAAAATGCAACTGCACGTTTTCAGTTTCAAATGTTGAAGGACGAGATGGGCCCCTTTGCCTGGGGTCCCTGTCATCTGGCTGCCTTGGATTGTAGCGGAGCACACGGCAGGTGTGTAGCGTGGGGTTGGGCTGGAGCCAGCCCTGAGAGCTGCCTCCTCAGATCTGCCTCTCAAACCCTTTCGTTTTTACTTTGCTTTAACTTTGCATTTCTCAATCTTTGAACTATGGCCTAATTTCACATTCTGAAACTATGCATGAGTCTCAATTCTGTGAAGAATAGGATGTTTCGAAGGAGTGATGAGTCATCTTTTATTTCAAGCCAATGAGAAGCAGCCAACCTAAGAGATATTGAGGGAAGGAGCATTTGTGATATTTCAAGGTAATTTTATCTATTTTTAAATTTTATTTTTAATTTTACAAGGAGCACATTCTTATTGTAAACCTCAGAGTCCATGTTGCCTCCTCCACTCTGCCCCTTGCAGAGGCCAGCACTGCCGTGGATTTATTTATTTCCAGGTGATTTATGTGCGTTTATGTAGGTGTGTACAAAGAGACAAATATGTAGTTTTATTTGCATGTTTATTTTTGCATGTAAATGATAGCATAATCCATACGTTGTCCTACAACTTGTTTTTTTTTTCCCTCAAAACTAAATAAAGATTTGCCTTATTTTTAACTGCTGACACCTATTCCATGGTAGGTTTATTTAGCTTTATTTACCCTTCCTGATAGACAGAAAATAGGTTACATTTCTCAGTGTATCTCAGTGAAGCTCTGTTTCAATGACAAAATGAAATGCACTTTTATTTCCTTCCCCAAGTGGTAAATACTATTTTAAAAAAGAAGAAAACACAAAAGGAAAAATGATTCGGAAGGCAGGGAGGTCAGGCAGCTTGCCCACCGCTGGAGCATCCCGGCCTGTGACATGCTGTGTACCTCATTTGTGGCCAGCAGGATGTGGGGATAGCAGTGTCAGGGAGGGGCCATGGGGCAAGCCAGGCCTGGGGTGGGAGAAGCAGGAGAGGAGGGGCAGAGGGCGGGAGAAGAGCCTGGACAGTGGTATTAGAAAGGAGTGTGTGGACTGACCCCTGCTCTCAAAAGCAGGGAGGGGAACCTGAGGGAGGGGACGGACTTTGGAAGGGCTTCTCAGGGTGATGAAGTAGGATTAGCTCAGACTCAGTTAAGTGAGTCATTTGAAACAAAGGCATGAAGAGTAGATAGAGCCACATGCCCAGGGAGGAGGTGGACCAAGCAAGGCGAGGTGAAGCCAGGGGTAAGATTTGAATCAGGAAGATCAGAGAACAGGAAGGATCCAGAGGTCTTGGCAAAGGCAAAGAGCTTCTTTGGAAGATGAGAAATACAGGGGAGATGCCAGTGGAGGGAGCCAGGGGCAGAGTCGTAGCATTGCTTTGGGTGACTCAAGCAGTGGTGAAAGTCTTTGGGTGGAGGCAGAAACTCGAGGCACCCCTGGGTCCATTTGTCTGTCTCTGTGTTCACTCGCTCACCCATTCATGCAGTCATTCGGTAGCTCACCCACCTCCCTACCTCCCCGCTCACTCACCCACTGACTCACTGAGCATAAACGATGCCCCAAGCACAGGCTGGATGCTCAGGAACCCACTGTGCTAGAAACGAGACTTCTTTCCTTTGGGGCCTCCTGTCTGGTCTGGTCTGGGAGAAAGATGCACAAAGATGAAGTGCAGAAAGGGCTGCCCCAGAGTCTGGCCAAGGTGCAAGAGACCACAGAGCTTCCCACTCAGGCTGCCTGATGCATCAGGGCAGGAAGACCCTGCAGACAGGCCTTGAGGGATAGACTGTGCTTTGCTGAGTGGAGGAGGGAAGGGACAGCATTCCTGTACAAGGGCCCAGCAGTGTCCTGGGTGCTGGGAAGTTAGATGTGACTGGAGAATAAGGTGCTGTAGGGATCGGGGGATGAGGGAGGTGAGGAAGGGAGTGGACAGGAGTGAAGCTTGGATGGGCATGGAGCTGGGCTTCTGTCTGTAGCAGATGTCAGTATGTTAGCAGGTGAGGACTAGTGCCTGACTGATTTCTGGATGAAGAGGCCTGGGGGTGTGGTAATGGGTATGCTGGAGCCAGGAGGCCGAGGCAGGCACTGACTGGGGGCATAGCTCCTTCTGCAGCTTTCTGTGTCTATCCATCCTTCTGTCCACTCTTTGACGCTTCCAGAGAACTTGTTCTCTTCCAGACTGTGAAAGTCATTGACTAATAAGACGTGATCACCAGCGTCTGTAGGCTGCTGAATGGTGTCTTGGATAAAGTATGGGCCATTTATTTTTCATGCATGATGAATCAATCAGTCTGAAAGGAAACAAAGTCCTATTTGGACAGGGCGCAGGAAGGTGAGAAGGTCTGGATGGGGACTGGAGAGCCGATAAGGACTTCTTTTGAATTCCAGGTGTCAAACGAGTCTTTGCATTTTAGAAATTAGAAGATCACTATTAAATACCTTTTGGTGTGTATCAAAAAGTTGACTTGAAAAACAGCTCAAAAATTTCTATTCTTGATAGAAATGCAGCAGAACTGATTATTTACACTTGTTTTTTTTTGCAGACTGCATTTTTGTGTAACGAATTTCATGTAGTCAATGGAGAAAAGGTAGTTAAGCTTTGGAAACATTTCAAGTATAAATAAAGTGAGAGCCACACTATAAAGGGAGTTTCCAAATGACACTTATTTTAGAAGTTTGATTTTTTGTGGCTGCTCTGTCTGGTGTTATCATTTTCCCTAATTCCTGCAGAGATTGTCATTTGTGGCACCAGAACCTTTTCTCTGGAGCTGGGTGCTTTGGTTTCTGGCTCAGGATTGGCTGACGCACCTTTCCTTCCTAGGAAAAGAAGCCCACCATCAACAGTGCATGTAAGCAATTGATTCCTTTCGTGAGAATGCTCTTCTATATTGATCCACGTGAATCCTGGAAGGAATCTCACTTGCTATTGGTTTTCAGATCACAAGCAGCTCGCCTGGTCTTTGTTTTCCATTCTCTTCTCCTAGTACACACATCCTATTCATTTTTCTCACCATTGCTCCACTAGAATTTCTTTTCTTTTTTCTTTTTTTTTTTTTTTTTTTATCAAAACAGGGCCTCACTCTGTTGCCAGGGTGGAGTGCAGTGGCGCGACTCCAGCTCACTGCAGCCTCAGCTTCCCAGGCTCAGATGATTCTTTCACCTCAGCCTCCTGAGTAGCTGGTACTACAGCCATGTGCCACAATGCTTGGCTAATTGTTTTGTATTTTTAGCAGAGATGAGGTTTCACCACGTTGCCCAGGTTGGTCACGAATTCCTGGGCTCAAGCTATCCTCCCACCTCGGCCTCCCAATGTGTTGGGATTGGAGGTGTCAGCCACTGTTTCCAGCCTGGAGTTTCTTACATTGCTAGTATACAGGCTAGGCTGAAGTATTTTCCAAAATGCTCCCTCTGGAAAATGCACCCTCATGGTCATGGGGGTGACGTTGTGACAGTGGCAGCTAACATTTCCTGGGTGCTTGGCATGGTCCAGGTTCTACTCCAACCACCTTACCTATATTATTTACTTTTATCATCACAACAATTCTGGGAGTAGGTACTGTTTGCCAACTTTGTAGCTGAAGCCACTGAAGCACAAAGAGGGTAGGCCACATGGCCAAGGTCACACAGCTAGGAGATGATGAGCTTCTTCCCTGCTTGTGCCCTCACTCTCAACCCTGGGGTCCGCCGGCATTGTGAAGACTCAGCATGTCAAGTCTCATCCCTGGGGAAGGCTGTGTGTGTTGTAAACCCGTATCAATGCAGTCGTCGTTGGCATTGTTTAGTCATGTATTGGAGCCACACACACTTCCAGACCGTGTGATGAAAGGTTCCAGGAAACTGCATGTCTGTATTCTGTCACCCCAAAGGCCTAGCTGAGTACGTAGCTTCACCTTTTGTTTAACCTCTTTGGAGGGTCACTGGCCACAATGGTGAATGCATAGTGGGTCAGCTTGCTGGCAGGGATGTGTTCTGTCCTGCTGTCAGGGACACACACCAGCACTCAGCAGGGCTGTGGCTCGTGTCTCTTCCAGCGAGGCCAGGCCAGGCTCTGAGTGAATCTGTGTCATGTTGGAGTCCCTGCAAGCCCTGTGCTTGCCTGGATGACCCTCCCCTTATTCACTGGCCACAAAGGGGCGAAGTAGCTAGGGAGTCATTCAAACCCATGGCTTCTGTCTCCAGAGCCCACACCCTGAGCCACTGTGCTCTCCTGGCCCTCAGCCACTTTGCAGAGCTGCCACTGCCCCTTGCCATCCTCCTGGCCACAGAAGACCCCTCCTCTAGAGGAAGGGCAGCTGGTGCCCCTTCCTGTGTGAACCTAGTCACTGCCAGCCCCTATCCAGATCCCTTCAGTTGTCAAATGGACCTAACCTTCTCATCAAAAGTCTGGGTGGGATCTTTCAGGGCCACCTTCAGGCAGGTGGCTTGTAACAGATGTACCAAATATGTGGGTTTCACAGAGCCTTTTAGAAAATGTGGGTGATTCCTTCACAGCCTGTTTAAACCATGGGGGAGTGGGGAGGGCGAAGGACTAGTTCTCCTATGCCTGGGGGAAAATGAGGGCTGTTCCCTTGGTTTTCTGGGTTTTTAGGGCTGAGTCTGCCCTACAGGGCATTTCCCAGATTCCCACCTGGGGTGGTGCAAGGTCCAGCGGCCACACCAGCCACTGCCCCCTGCTGGTCAGCACAGAGCATCCCATCGTTGTAGAAGGCTCTTTAGGCAGAACTGCCCTAGTCAGCTGTTGCTGGGCAAGCTTTGTGTAGCACCATCCACTTGCTTTTCAACGGAAGCCCTAGACATCATTATTATTTTTTAAAGCCTGGTTCAACATCTGCAAATCTATAAATGTAATCCATCACATAAACAGAACCAAAGACAAAAACCAAAGATATGATTATCTCAATAGATGCACAGGAGGCCTTCAACAAACTTCAACAGCCCTTTATGCTAAAAACTCTCAATAAACTAGGTATTGATGGAGTGTATCTCAAAATAATAAGAGCTATTTATGACAAACCCACAGCCAATATCATAGTGAATGGGCAAAAACTGGAAGCATTCCCTTTGAAATCTGGCACTAGACAAGGATACCCTCTCTCACCACTCCCATTCAACATAGTACTGGAAGTTCTGGCTAGGGCCATCAGGCAAGAGAAATAAATAAAGGATATTCAAATAGGAAGAGAGGATGTCAAATTGCCTCTGTTTGCAGATGACTTGATTGTATATTTAGAAAACCCCATCATCTCAGCCCAAACTCTCCTTAAACTGATAAGCAACTTCAGCAAAGTCTCAGGATACAAAATCAATGTGCAGAAATCACAAGCATTCCTATACACCAATAATAGCCAAATCATGAGTGAACTCCTATTCACAATTGCTACAAAGAGAATAAAATACCTAGGTATACAACTAACAAGGGATGTGAAGGACCTCTTCAAGGAGAACTACAAACCACTGCTCAAGGAAATAAGAGAGGACACAAACAGATGGAAAAACATTCCATGCTAATGGTTAGGAAGAATCAATATTGTGAAAATGGTCATATTGCCCAAAGTAAAACAAAGCTGGAAGCATCGTGCTACTTGACTTCAAACTATATTACAAGGCTACTGTAATCAAAACAGCATGGTACTGGTACCAAAACAGAGATATAGACCAATTGAACAGAACAGAGGACTCAGAAAGAATGCCACACATCTACAACCATCTGATCTTTGACAAACCTAACAAAAACCAGCAATGGGGAAAGGATTCCCTATTTAATAAATGGTGTTGGGAAAACAGGCTAGCCATATGCAGAAAGCTGAAACTGGATCCCTTCCTTACACCTTATACAAAAACTAACACTAGATGGATTAAAGATTTAAACATGAGGCCTAACACTGTAAAAACTCTAGAAGAAAACCTAGGCAATACCATTCAGGACATAGGCATGGGCAAGGACTTCATGACTAAAACACCAAAAGCCATGGCAACAAAAGCCAAAATAGACAAATGGATCTAATTAAACTTAAGAGCTTCTGCACAGCAAAAGAAACTGTCAATAGAGTGAACAGGCAACCAACAGAATGGGAAATAATTTTTGCAATCTACCCATCTGACAAAGGGCTAATATCCAGAATCTACGGAGAACTTAAACAAATTTACAAGAAAAAAACAACCCCATCAAAAAGTGGGTAAAGGATATGAACAGATACTTTTTAAAAGAAGATGTTTATGCAGCCAACAAACATGAAAAAAAGATCTTCATCACTGATCATTAGAGAAATGCAAACCAAAACCACATTAAGATACCACCTCTCACAGTTAGAATGGTGATCATTAAAAAATCAGGAAACAACAGATGCTGGAGAGGATGTGGAGAAAAAGGAACACTTTTACACTGTTGGTGGGATTGTAAATTAATTCAACCATTGTGGAAGACAGTGTAGTGATTCCTCAAGGATCTAGAAATAGAAATACCATTTGACCTAGCAATCTCATTACTGGATATATATCCAAAGGATTATAAATTATTCTATTATAAAGACACATGCACACGTATGATTATTATGGCATTGTTCACAATAGCAAAGACTTGGAACCAACCCAAATGTCCGTCAATGATAGACTAGATAAAGAAAATGTGGCACATATACACCATGGAATACTATGCAGCCATAAAAAAGGATGAGTTCATGTCCTTTGCGGGGACATGGATGAAACTGGAAACCATCATTCTCAGCAAACTGACACAAGAACAGAAAACCAAACACCGCATGTCCTCACTCATAAGTGGGTATTGAACAATGAGAACACATGACACAGGGAGGAGAACATCACACACCGGAGTCTTGGGGTTGTGGGACTAGGGGAGGAATAACAGGGGTTGAGGGGATTGGTGAGGGATAGCATTAGGAGAAATACCTGATGTAGATGATGGAGTGATGGATGCAGCAAACCACCACCATGGCATGTGTAGACCTGTGTAACAAACCTGCATGATCTGCGCATGTATGCCAGAACTTAAAGTATAATAAATAAAGAAGTAAAATTTTCTAAATTTTAACTTTTTGTGACACATTCAAATGTTAAACAGTTGGGGTATAGGTTGAACAGAACATAGAAGTGGACTGAATTCCAGGGTTAGGAAGAAGGGAAGGGCATTAATCTGCGTTGTGACAAGCCTTCTGGGTGGTTCTGGTGTGGGATGAAGTTTAAAAATCATCAGCCTAAACCATTTAGTTTGCCCACAGTTATGCCAGGGAAAGTCAGGGCTATAACCCAGGCATTCTGATTTGCAGCCAACATCACCCTCATAGGTAAGGCCAAATCTTTAGGGCTATTCCTTACCATAGACACATGGTCACCACCCAGCCCACACCTGGTATCCCACATGCCATCTGTGGATGACTCTGAAATTTTTCTAGATATGATGCTTTCCTCTTCCTTTGTAATTTCCAATCAAAACCGTCTTCCTGTCTCAGGGTGCAGGATTTCTCCTTGGCTCCTGGGAAATAGTGGGGAGAGGAACCCATGTAGGAGTCACCAAGCCTGCTGACTGTGACAGGTGGAGTTTTGGTTTGAATGAGGTCAAAGCTGTGGTCAGAATCAAAGGATAGGTCAGGCCTGCTCAGGAGGGACCCCTGACCCACTGTTTAAATCACCCCAGTGCTGGAAAATCTATTATTTACTGTGTGGGATTAATTTCCCAGAGTCAGACTAGTAAAGACTTTATTACACCCTTTTCAGAATATGAAATTGATATTTACATGTTGGAGAGTGTGGTACCAAGCAGGCACTGCTTATCGAAACTTTACTGGATGTCATTTGAGAGGAAACATTTTGCATTCCTGGAGTGAGATATTACATATTGGGAAAATCCCTTTCTGTGTGCCTGCCTGGACGGGGCAACCCATGGGGACCTGGCTTTGTTTGGTAGTCTGGGGAAGGTCTCCAGTGGTTTCTGCTGTGGAGGAGGCACCCTGTTCACTTTGGGCCGAGAAACATTTCGTAATAGGACTATGACACCCCATAGACCTTGCTGGCACTCTGCTTCCAGGAGAGAAGTAGGTAATAATGTGGAAGCATCAGCCACTGGTCCCAGCCCAGTGGAGAAACAAACACCCTGAAGCTTGCACAGTGGAGCACTTAAAACTGAGAGTGTTATTAATGCCATTTATCTCAGGGGACTGCAGATTTGATTGATCAAATCCTTGCCATAATCTTACTGGTTGGGGATGCGACTCGACAGGAATCTTCAGTTAACTATGTGGAAGAATGCAGTGGGTCTTACATTACTGCTACTAAGATGAAGTTCCAGTTCAAGGTCAAAATCACTGGTGGTAAGAAAAGCAGCAGCTCTGTCTCCCTGGGAGCCAGAATCAGCAGTCTCCACTTAACCTGTGGTCACAGATGAGACCACCATAGCACGCTGAGACATCTCCCCTGACCCCAGCTCCAGGCATCGTTTGGAGACCAACACTCATAGTGACCTGGGAGTGAGGGGACTCTTCCTTTGGGTGCCTGCATCCTGCCGACTCATTCTGAGACTCACTTCTCTCACAGGCTTGTTCTGCCTCCTGTTTGTTTCATACGGCCTGGTGTTTCAGTAATCCACCTGTGTGTAACAAACCACTCCAAAACTTAATGCAAACAACTATAATCATTATCGTTGTTCACAAAACGTGCGTCAGGAATTTGGAAGGTTGTCATCAGGGGTTGTTCACACAAGCTGCATGGCAGCCGGGAGCTCAGCTGAGGCTGCAACATGTGAGCTGATCTCTCGTCCTTCAGGGCCTCTCTGCTGGCCTCAAACCATCACATCATCGAGGTTGGACTTCCTGGGATTGTAGTCCCTGGGTTCCAAGAAGGAGCACGTGGAAGCTGCCAGGCCCTCTGAGGGATAGGCCCAGAACTGGTGCAGCATCATTTGTTCTGTCTTCTTTTGGTCAAAGCAAGGCTGAGGCCCATCAGGATTCAAGAGGAGGGGACATAGAGGACATCTCTTGATGGCTGGAGTGCCAGAAGTTTGTGGCTACCTTGAATTTGCCACCTTCAGTTTGTACTGGGTGCAATACCTGGGCCTGCCTAAGGTTAGCACATGGATATGGGGTGGTGCCCAGCCAGGAAACTTTCCTCGTGGGCCAGGTGTCCCTGTCCTGGGGGTCTCCTACCCTCCACAAAACCGACCAGAGGTCATTCTTGCTGGCTCTTGGTCACATTGATGGGAGCATAGCCTCTCCCAGGTTCTCAGGTCCAGAGGAGAGCTGTCTCTTCCAGTAAGGCCACACCAGGCTTTGAGTGCATCTGAGCTGTGTGCCACTGGCTACCTGCACCCAGCTCCAGGAGGCTGCAGGATGTGGCCTGGCGCCCTCTGCTTTAAGGTCTAGATGGAGGCCCAGGTTTCATTTCTTAAGAGTGATGCTTGACTGCAGTGTTTCTGTTTACCTGGATTTTGGAATCCCTTGGTGTGTGGGTTTTGGGGAATAGGGACTAGAGGGAGGGGGCTGTTTGTTAGTGAACCCCTAAGCCTCCTGAAGGGCTGGTTCCTGGCTTGGCTCCAGTGAAAAGTCTCCAAGGAGAGAAGGGAGTGACACCCCACCGGACTGCAGGAACACCACTAGCTTGTCCAGTTATGATCAAAATCTATTTTACTTTTATAGTAAAAACTTGTATAGCATTTCTATTTTGCTTTTGCTGCCTGCAGTTTTTTTTAACATAAAACAAATGTTTTGAGTCACATTGGCACTCTAGGCAAATGTGCCAGGTTCCCCAGTCACACATACGCCCCAGGCTGCCCTGTCCCTGCAGAGGGTGACAAAACTGGGGAAGTTCTTGTCATAAAACTGTGTTGTCCACATCATGGGTCATTGGCAGTGACATTCTCCTAGGACCCTGTCTGTGGCTAATGGGAGGGTCCTCAGGCGACAAGGGCCTGGTGGATTGGGTGCCCAGACAGGCCAGTCAGTGTTTGATGCCTGTGAGTCCAGTGCGAGATGTGGGAGGAGACTTGGTGGCAGCCAGACAGCCTGGCCCCAGATGGGGTCCAGTGTGGACTCAACCTCAGCTCTGGGGAAAGAGTGTGTTGGGAGTTGAGGGGTGGTCCACAGGATGCCATGAGCCCCAGGTAGCAGGATGTTTGCTGAGCCTGCTCTTACAAGTTTTAAAGTATTATCTTACGTATGGCTCTCAACAACCCTGTGGCAGAGGTGCTGGAATTATCCCTGTCACTCTTTTGGGCACCTCGTGGGTGGGAAGGGGGCTGTGATTTGCCCCAGGTGCCTCCTTGATCACTGACCCCACTGCCCAGCTTCAGAGCAATGGAGTAGAGCCAGGGGAGGCTGTGAGCCTCCCTGCTCATCCCTCAGATTGCCCTGGCTCCTGCCATGGGAGAGGGTAAAGGGGCTCCCCTTGGGAGGGGCCAGAAGGGGCACGGGCCTCCTAGGGTGAATCTGTTCAATTACATTTTCTGCATCTGTCCAGCAGGGCAGGTTTATATACAGGGAGACAGGCTCTCCAAGAAAACAATGGGGCCACCCCAGGTTTTGAGATGTCCTTGAGGAAGTTCATGCAGCCCTTCCCTCACAGTGTATGAGGCTGAGGATGGGGAACAGGGTAGCTCTGTGGTCCTGGCATCCACTGTGTGGCATCAGCTAGCCCTAGGGCCCTATCGATGCCCTGGTCCTCTGGGTGAGAGATCTGAGGCCCAGAGCATTGTGCTGGGTGGAAAACAGCAACCCCACCCCAGAGCAAGAGCCAGGGAGGATGCCAAGAGGGCAGGTGGGTGCTGCTTGCCTCCGGAGACAGGCAAAAGGGAGACCAGCTCCCACCCTCAGCTGTCTGTGGGGCTCCACAAGGCAGCAGGAGGCATCAGAAGCAAACAGAATGCTTTTGGGTGATGGTGACGGGCTGCCCTGCGGCAGGGAGAGTGGGCACAACCTTTGTGTGGCCCACGTTGGTCGGCATCGTCACGACAAGAGATCGTTTAGTTCTGTGGTTTCAGGCTCACTGCAAAATACCTCTCTCCCACCCCCACCCCGGCCCCTGGTTTCCCTTCCAGCCACACCTGACATCCCTCAGTCAGAGCTGAGCCTAGAGGCTGCAGGGCAAAGCAAGGCAGATGAAGGCAGGTCTCTGGGAAGCGGAATGAGCAGAGAAATTGGAGTTGAGAGGCCCCAAGAGCCCCTCTGCCACTCAGCCTGACCTTGAGCAAACCCATCACTGTCCTCATTAGATGGCGAGGGAGGACGAGATTAGCATTTCTGCACATGACTCTGGATGGCCTCCTGCAGCACAGGGGAGGGGATTGGTTGTTAAAATAGTAATAATGGTGCTACTACATGACCGTGCCCACCTCCTCCAGGCGTTGTGAGGGTTTAACAAGTTAGAGCAGAGCAGAGCTCGTGGTGGAGGCCATGAGGGCTGTGATGCAGGTGTTTTAGAATGATTGGGTTTATTATTTGTGTCATTTTCTGAATTTCAGGAGGATTCTCAGGCTCCATCCCAGATCTCGTGAATCAACATCCCTGGGGGTGGGAGGTGGGAATCTGCCTTTTATGAAACAGGTGCTTCAGGTCCCAGAGCCCTGAACTGGGAGGTCACTGAGGTCTCTCCTGTGTTCTCTGAGCAGGATTCTCACTGACCTTGTTCCCTTGTCCTGCCACTGGCAGGATTATAAGCTGTGATCAGGTGCAGCTCTAAACCCAAGAACTGACACTAGCCTGCCACGTGGCTCAGCTCCATAACCTGATGGCAGCCTCTGAGCCCGTCCCTTGTCTGCACGTGGGCCAATGAGGCAGCACAGTTAGAGTGAGGGAGACTGACTTCCCATGTGCCTACCTAAGCCAGGATGTATACTCGGTTTGACAGGCACAGAGGATGGCTGTACATGCATAAATATCATAAGTGGAAACTGCCACCCCCTTTTTTTTTTTTGAGGTGGAGTCTTGCTCTGTTGCCCAGGCTGGAGTGCAATGGCATGATCTTGGCTCACTGCAGCCTCTACCTCCCGGGTTTAAGTGATTCTCCCACCTCTTCCGAGTAGCTGGGTATACAGGCACCTGCCATCATGCCTGGCTACTTGTTGTATTTTTGTAGAGACAGGGTTTCACCATGTTGACCAGGCTGGTCTTGAACTCCTGATCTCAGGTGTTCCCTCCACCTTGGCCTCCCAAAGTGCTGGGATTTTAGGCATGAGCCACCATACCTGGCCAAAACTACTACCTTTGAGAATATTTTTCTTGATTCTTGAAGAGGGAAGGACCACGGAGAACATTACTTCAGGGTTCTGTGAGTCACCACACACTTCTACTCTCTTTATTAAGTATATTTTTTGGACAAAGAAGAATGCAACTTTGAACACTGTGTCACCGCAAGCTACACAATTGTAAGACTCTCCTCTTTACGCCTTTGACATGCAAGACACGTCCCTTATAGATATGGGGAGGTGTGAGGCGTGGAGCCCCAGAAGTCACCGACCCAGCAGACAGGCTCACACTGTGCACATGGGTGTGGGCTTGCGGGTATGAGTGTGTGGTCCCGGTGTGTGGGTACACAAGTGTGGCTTCTGGCTGCATTTTCTGGCTCCTCTCCTCCAGGAGCCCCTTGCTGCCCACCTCGATCCTATCCTTCCAAGGGGAAAGCTACTTTTCTAGCACCCAGGTGGAATTGCATCCTGCAGTGGGTCCAGCTCTGCCTGGGCTGGAGGCCAGGCAGCATTCTCCCTGATCCTGGTGCTGTGGGATTTGGGGAAGGCTGCCTGACCTCTTTGAGCCTTGGGTTCCTCAATGTCAAATGGGGCTAGTGAATTCCATCCTCATGGCACCTCAAGTGAGGCTGTTGAAAGATATTTGGGATTTAACCTCTACAAGGGATGAGGAGGTTAGGGCACACAGACTCAGGTGAGTCCCTGGCTCAAGGACACCCAGGAAAGAAACAGCAGAACCACTTCTGGGGCCCTGGAGCCTGTGCAAATCCACTCTACTGTATTTTATAAAGCACCAGCTGCAGTCCTCACAGAAAAGTGGGGATCCAGGATGCCTCTGCTTTCAAGGAGACTGGACACATCATCGTATCTGGCTTCTTTCCACTGACTGCGTGGTACTTTATAAACATCCCTCTCAAAGTCATAAGGCTTGGGCACATCCTCTGTGATAGTGTGCCTTGGCCCCAGAACTGTATTTCTGGAACTTGAAAGCCAACTTGTAATGTTCTATCTTGGCATCTAAACCCAGGCAACCCCAGGGTGGCAGCTTTTTTCTTGAAGAGAGGCACCTCGGGAGACTCACCCACAGAGAGAGGCAGGTAGAGAAATGAGGTGGGCCAACCATGGTGCCAGGGGGGATTCCGGGCTGTGCAGGTAGAGAGAGCTTCCCCCTGGTGCATGTGGTGTGTCATGCCCAGGGGCTGAGTCTGCTGGCTGAGTCAGAAGGGCTGGGGTGCTCTGGGAGGGAGGGAGCAGGCTGGGCAGTGGGACCAGGCCTGTGCTGGGAGCCCGTCTAGGGTAGATCGCATCGCACTGTGTGCAGGGTGTCACTCCAGCTTGCCCAGGACCCCTGCCTTGTGTGGCTTGTGGCTAACGGGTGCTTCCCCACAGGCACCGTGGGGCCTCTGCAGCCAGGTGTCAGGACAGAGTGATGGCGGCTCAGTGTCAGGTCTCACTGTATGATGGCATGGCAATGAATTTAACACACTGGCACAGATGGGTCAGAGTCAATGAAATGATTCTAAAAGTATTTTTGGTCCATTTGTTTATTCTTTCAGCAATGTTTGTTGAGCGCCCCCTAGGTGCCAAACCCTGCTCTAGGCATTAAGGGATACCATGGTAAACAAAACTGATGAAAATCTCACCCTTGTAGAGCTGACAGTCTAGTGGAGGAAATAGGAAAAAGATAAGTCAATACAATATGAATTATATCAGTGATATTGAAACTGAGCCTGGGAGGCCAGAACTTAAGTCTCTCTACTACTCCCCCTCTGTGCTCGGATGGCCTCTTGTAACCTCCCCAGGCTGTGCCTGCTGGTGGCCCTGTTGCCCTCCATATCACAGATCCTCAGGAGATGCCCAGTAGGTGAGAGCTGAATGAAAGCAAAATGCTTAGGAAAGTTTCCTGTTTGCTGTGAGGGCCCCTCCTTCTCTGGCACAGCCAGCAGCAGCAGCAGGCGTGGCTGTCTCACAGTTCCTGCCCTCTTTGGGGCAGCGCGCAGAGGGTCCTGCTGGCTGCCTAGGAACTTCTGCCACCCTCCACCTCATGGACTATCCTCTGCCTGCCCTCTGCTCTGCAGGCAACAGGGCATCTCTAGTCTTGATGCAAACTGCCCTTCATTTCAGCAGCTCTGAATCGCCAGACCCTCTACTGACACTGAGGCTGTGCATTCCTGGAAACCCTGGAGGCCAGAAAGGCCCACTGGGATGAGATTGGTCACCTGGAGGGTGAAGACAGAGAGCAAGGGAGGGAAGCAGTGCCCGGCTTCACTGCCTGCTGGCGTCTCACCCACTGGTAATAATGACTCTGCACCTGAATGCCATGATGCCTCGCATCTGGGGAGAGCACTGCATCCCACAGCCATGCAGCAATCCTTCTTCCTGAGCAGGTGCTTCAAACCCTAGATCTGGAGGGGCACAGGCACCGAGTGCTCCCTCAGGCACTGGAAGGTTGGGTGTGTGAGCCTCAGGAAGCACTCTTGAATTATTTCTCAATGTTTTGAAGCATGCTTATTCTAAGTGTTGTCAATCTCATTTCAAAATTTAAAACAATCCCCATGCTGTCTGAAAATCACAGGCCTTTCCTGAGTCTATGAATAAAACAGTAAAAGACCTAGGTTTTATAAGCAGTTTCAGTTTGGATTTTCAAAACTTTTTTTTATCAATATCTTCTTTGTATTTATCCATCATGGCTAAGAGAGAAGAGCAGCAGAAAGGATCAACACGCCCATTCCACAGACTGGGAAAATCAATATGCAGTAGAGGACGTGTTTTCTTTGCAGGCACTTTCTAGTTAAGGGGTTGACAATCCTTTTCCTTAAAGGCCAGATAGTAAATATTTCATTATTTGAAGTCCATGGGGTTTCTGTTGCAGGTACTCAACTCTGCTGCCATAGCTGAAGAGCAGCCATGGATAATACATCAATAAATGAGCATGGCTGGCTTCACTTAAACAATATTAATATTAACAGGCAACCAGCTTACTGTCCCTACCCTAACCGAAGGGGAAATAGGAGCCAATCCTCAGACTTTGTGAGTGTCCAGACCTAAATGCTCTCCTATAGTTTGTTTTTCCTCCTTTGAAAATAAATTCCATTTGGGTGAATAGCAGCCAACATACCACAAGTTGCCCTTCCAGGAAGTACAGAATACCTAAAACTGCTGGATAAAAATATAAAAAGCATCTTCTTTTTCCATGCTTTAGTAAGCAGACAGATAAAGTGAGGTGAAATGGTAAGAAAACACCACTCCAGGGATGTAGCTGTAAATTGAAGCTGGTGGTGCCCTGAGGGCTTCTGTAATCTCAGTGCACCTCAAGCTTCCAGATTTACAAGGCCATTGCTCTAGGATGGGATGCCCAGGGCCGACACAAAGTAGGCAGTTGGATTGAGAATTGTGTGTGAAGCTGGGACCTGGTGACATTGTCAGTGAAAAGTAGGAGCTGGATAAAAGATGAGGATGATAAGGGAACTTTGCTATCTTGACCTTAGATCCAATGGAGGGGCCAAGAAACCTAAATGGAGTCTGGGGATACATTTCCCATATCTGTATGTTCTGGATTTCCCCAGCCAAGAATTTTAGTTTAAGGCCACTATGGGCTGAAAATACCATCAAGCCCTAGGAACCCATCTAAAATCTTCTCTGGAGGAAGCACATTAAGGCTGGATTTCCCAAGAAAATATCAAAAGGAACATGAGCTTGCAATCTAAACTCACATTGCTCACAAGTAAATAGGCTATAGTGGACAGGTCAGCAGAAATAATGAACGATGGTATCATATCTACAAAGACTGCAGATATTACCAAATGGAGAAAATGAAGCATATTTAGTAAATTCAAAGAAGCAAAAGAAGGTGTCAGAAGAATGACCAAGGAATAAGAGGCTTTGAGAAATGACCAAGAACATAAAAAATAAAGAGGACTTTTACAAGTGAAAAGTGCAATAATAAAAAATGAACTCAAAAGAGAGATTAAATAGATTAGATACAATTAGAAAGAAACAGAACATTAGAAGTTCCATCAGAAGAAATTATGCCTAATACATGGAGAGAAAGAAATGGAAAATATTCAAGAGGAGTTAGGAAATGTACAGGAAAGAATGAACAGCTTTAACGTATGCTGAATTGATACACCAGAAATAGGAAATGCAGGCTGGGCGCAGTGGCTTATGCCTGTAATTCTAGCACTTTGGGAGGCCAACGTGGGTGGATCACTTGAGATCAGGAGTTCAAGACTAACCTTATCAACATGGTAAATCCCGTCTCTACTAAAAATATAAAAATTAGCTGAGCGTGGTGATGCATGCCTGTAATCCCAGCTACTCAAGAGACTGAGGCAGGAGAATCCCTTGAACCTGGAAGGCGGAAGCTGCAGTGAGCTGGGAATGTGCCACTGCACTCCAGCCTGAATGACAGCGAGAGACTCCATCTCAAAAAATTAAAACAAAACAAAACAAAAACAAAGAAATAGGAAATGCAGAGAAATGAGAGGAGGGCTCACTACAATAAGTATTGGTTGAGAATGTTTCGGAATTGATGATGGATACAATTTCTGAGTCAGAAGCCCAATCAAATCCAAAGAAAATGAATTTAAAAAGCCCACATCCAATCCCATTCATTGAACTGAAGAGCAGCTTGCCCAGGAGAGGTGATAGATTTCCCTCACCAGGACAGCAGCTGGACTGAGAGGACCTCTTCAGCAACAGCTCAAGCCAGATGTCCATGCCATGGAATCTTCAACTTGTTGAAGGAAAAGTGATTTAGCCTAGGATTTCTACTTAGAGAAATCCTCTCTTGAGAAAGTAAAATGAAGACACTTTGAAGTATAAACTGAGAACATTTATTACCAACAATCTCTCTACCTAAAAAACTGAAGAACATTCTCTGGGAATAAAGAAAATAATCTTCGAAGAATAAGATGGGTTGCAAGAAGACATGAACAGAGAAACTGGTTAATGTATATTTAATCTACACTGCTGTCAAATGTTGAAAACAGTAACAGTATTGGCGGATCTGTGGAAGCGTAGAACTTAAACACCCCGGAGCGGTTGTGTGAGGTGAGTATCTCCAGCCAAGCCCTTATGGCCTTTTTTTGCTTGGTTACAAGGGCAACTGAGGTTCCATTAGGTTAAATATGCATGCTGAAATGTCTATGGTGGGCACTAGAAGAATAAAAACAGACTGTGTATTTCCATATGAATAGAGGAGAAGACATAGATTGAAAGGAAAAAAGAGCCAGGTGTGGTGGCTCAGGCCTGTCACCCCAGCACTTTGGGAGGCCGAGGCGGGTGGATCACCTGAGGTCAGGAGTTTGAGACCAGCCTGGCCAAAATGGTGAAACCTCATCTCTACTAAAAATACAAAAATTATCAGGGCATGAAGGTGGGCACTTGTAATCCCAGCTACTCAGGAGGCTGAGGCAGAATTGCTTGAACCTGGGAGGTGGAGGTTGCAGTGACTGAGATCGCATCAGTGCATTCCAGCCTGGGTGATAGAGTGAAACTCTGTTTCACAAAAAAAAGAAAAAAAGGAAACAAGAATGGATGTTGTAAAAGATACAAAGAATGCAGACATAGAGTGAAGAGTACCCTCCCTGTCCCTTCCCTGTCCCCATTCACCTTCCCAGCGTCATAGTACCAGTCCCAGGGAGCAAGTATCCTTCCCACCTGAGACAGTAGATATGTGTGCCTCAATAATGCATTTAATTTGAACTATAAGAATTGTTCTGCCAGTTTTTTTTTTTAACTTAGCAGTATGTCTTAGAAATCTTTCATTGGGTTGAATTTATGTAACCATTCTTCTACTGACAGACACTTCTGTTTTTATGCTTTTTGTTCCACCATTACACAAACAAGGCTGTGGTGAGTGACTTCGTACATGTGTATCAGTGTCCATCTGTGACTGTTTCTGTAGGATGGATTCCTGGAGCTAGAGTTGTTACATACGACTGTCACAATTTAAACATTGCCAGACTGCTCTGCAAAAGACTCCATTGGCCGGGTGTGGTAGCTTATGTCTGTAATCTCAGCACTTTGGGAGGCTGAGGTGAGAGGATTACTTGAGCCTGGGAAGTCGAGGTTGCAGTGAGCTGTGATGGTGCCATTGCAACCTGGGCAAGAGAGTGAGACCCTGTCTCAATAACAATAACAATAACAACAACAACAACATGACTCCATCAATTAAACTCCTGAGATTGAGAAGGCTCCTTTCCCCCACCGTCACTAACAATGGATATGGCAAATCTGGTTTAGTTTTGCTTTCCTCATTGTTTCTGGATTTTTAATCTCATAGGAAGAGCTTCCTCATGTGGGACTATACAAATATCTTTGAATTTTTCTTTCTAAATTTTTTCATGCTTTTTTTCTACATTTGACTTTTGAGATCATTAGAAAATTATTTTTAAGTTTCTGAAATATTTTTTCAAAGTGGATAGCCAGTTTTCCCTATACCATTATATCGAACAGTTCATATATATGTATATGTATGTGTGTATATATACACACACTCAAATATATCAAATATATCACATATATATTAAATACAGGAGATTGTTTCAGAGTTTTCTAGTGAATTCCATAGATCTAAGACTTTTCCTGTAAAACATGAATTATTTCTTTCTTGAGGGTTTTTCAAGATTTACTTGTGAAAGTATGAAATTATTTGTGTCTGATACTCTTTAGGGATAAATCTCTGATAACTTGAAAATTATATCATAAATTGATATCCAAAAATTATTTTGTTAACTATTTTAATGTAACCTATTTTCTTTGTAATCTTATATATGTGTGTGTGCATGTGTGTGTATATATATAAAAGCTTTATTAAGGTATAATTAACACACAATGAACTGTGCTTGTTTATAATGTACGATTGATAGTTTTCACATTCAGGAAAGCATTACCATAATCAAAATAATGAATATATTCATCACCCTCAAAAGTTTCCTTATGTCTCTCATAATCCCTCTCTTCCATCCTCTTGCTTTTCTCTCCCATCCCCAGACAACCAATAATCTGCTTTCCATAACTATTAGTTCCCTTGCATTTTCTAGAGTTTTATGTGGGTGGAATAATACAGTATATATTCATTTCAGTCTGATTGATTCTTCTTTTAATTGGTGCAATTATTTTGAGATCCACTCATGTATCAATAGTTAATTCCTTTTCATTGCAGAGTCATATTCAGTTACGTGGATGTATCACAATTTGTTTACCCATTTACCTGATGACATTGGGTTTTTTTTTCATTTGGGAGCTATGTCCAATAAAGCTGCTATGAACATTTGCATTTAAGTCTTTTTTAGGGACATATGCTATCTTTTCTCTCAGGCGAGTAAGAATAGAATGGGCTAGATCATGTAGTAGATGGGTGTTTAACTTTCTGAGAAACCACAACAGTTTTAAGTGGTTGTACCATGTTACTTTTCCAGCAGCAGCTTATGAGAGTTCCAGTTGCTCCACACTCTCAACAATCCTTAGTGTGATCAGTCTTTTTAATTTTAGTGATTCCAATGGGTGTGTAGTGGTATCTCATTGTGGGTTTCATTTTCATTTCCCTGAGACAAATGATATTGAACATCTTTTCTTTGCATGGACTTGTTTGCTATCCATTTATTTTCTTTAGTTAATTATCTATTCAAATATTTCACCATTTAAAAAAATTGGATTTTTTTTCCCATATTGGTGAGTTTTGATAATTCTTTATATATTTTGCATGCAAGTGCTTTATCAGATATGTCTTCTACAAATATTTTCTCCCAATGTGTGACTTGTCTTTTTGTTCTCTTAACAGTATTTTTCAAAGGGCAGAAGTTTTTAATTTTCATAAAACTCAACATATTATTCTTTTCTTTTATGGATCGTAAAAGGTCTTTTAGTTTTGTATCTAAGAAATGTCTTTTTAATCCAAGGCCACAAAGATTATCTTCTATTTTTTTTTTCTAGAGTTTAGATAGTTTTAGGTTTTACATTTAAGTTAATGGCTGATTTTTTCCTTAATTTTTACATATAGTGTAAGGTATGGGTCAAAATTCACTTTTTTGCATGTGGGTATCCAACTGTTCGAGGTCCCTTTATTGAAAAGACTATCATTCCTCCATGGAATGTCCTGTGTTCCTTTTTTATGACCTTTTCAGCCTTTTATTGGTCATTGATCTAGTCAGTTTTCTGTTTGTTTTGGTTCAATTTTGATAATGCATGCTTCTTAGAATATCATTCAGCAATCCCCAGCTATCAGAGTAAAAGACTCATTGTTAACAAAGTTGTTTGCCTGTGTTTCAAAGACCCTTTTTCATATTATGGTTCATTTATCAGTTTCTGGCTCTGCTTTCTCTGGGTAGACCCCCACGAATGTAATAGTGCCTTTTCACAAGAACTTTGTGCAGGTTTCCAAACAGTGTCCGATCCTGCCATTCACTTTTATGTGAGTCTCTGCAGAAGGCATTCCATGCCCTTTCTGTCACTGGGTTTGTTTGTTTGTTTTTGAGACAGTCTCACTCTGTCGCCCAGGCTGGAGTGCAATAACACCATCTTGGCTCATTGCAACCTCCATCTCCTGAGTTCAGGCAATTCTCGTGCCTTAGACTCCCAAGAAACTGGGATTACAGGCATGTGCCACCATGCCTAGCTAATTTTTGTGTTTTTGGTAGAGACAGGTTTTGGCCATGTTGGCCAGACTGGTCTCAAACTCCTAGCCTCAAGCAATCCACCTGCCTCAGCATCCCAAAATGCTGGGATTACAGGGGTAAGCCACCATGCCTGGCCCCCTTTCTATCACTCTTAATAATCATTCCTAAACTCAGGATACACATTTTGTTACGCATAGGATAGTCCTGGTTTGCTCCTGTTGGTGATAATAATTTTTAGTTAAGTGTCCTAATTTTGGAGAGCAACATTTTTTCTCAGAAGGTCTTTCATTGTCTGGCCTCTGCCCGCCTCTCCAGTGTCATCTTGGGCTACTTTCCTAAGCAGTCCATTCCAGCCATACCAGCCTTCTTAACACATGTAACTCTGAGTGCTATTTTATGTTTAGGAATGAGTAATACTTCCTATCTGATTTAAATAGATCTTATTATTTCAATAACCTCTTAATTTTTAATATTTATGAAAATTGTTAATACATGCTGCCTTGAACTAAAAATTTCTTTTCTAGAAATGCACTTAAAGATATACTCCATCCTTTATATGAGAGAAAAAAGTATGCATATTAAAGGATAGCATTACTTATCATAGAGACATACAGTACACCCTTAAATGTTAGGGGAAGTTGGTTAAAGAAAAAGTAGTTAATTCATGTGATGGAGTACAATGTGGTGTTACAACAAGTGATAGGATGCAGCCATAAAAAACAATGAGTTCGTGTCCTTTGTAGGGACATGGTTGAATCTGGAAACCATCATTCTCAGCAAACTGACACAAGAACAGAAAATCAAATACTGCATGTTCTCACTCATAGGCGGGTGTTGAACAGTGAGAACACACGGACACAGGGAGGGGAGCATCACACACTGGGGTGTACTGGGGGGAGCTAGAGGAGGAACAGCAGGGAGTGGGGAGGTTGGGGAGAGAGAACATGGGGAGAAATGCCAGATATAGGTGACGGGGGATGGAGGCAGCAAACCACCTTGGCATGTATGTACCTATGCAACAATCCTGCATGACCTGCACCTGTACCCCAGAACCTAAAATATAATAAAAAAAAAAAGGAAAAAAATTAGAATGGGAAAAAAAAAGTGATAGGATGGGTAATAGGCACTGCAGAGGAGGCAAAATTTTACTTCTACCATCTTAAGATTTTCAGCTGGACTTGATAATTAAGTTGAGACAAGTCAGATTAACAGGAGCAAAGCCTACACATTTATTTAAGTTTTATGTAATATGGGAACCCTCATAAGGAGAAGAAGACCCAAAAAAGTGGAAAAACCCAAATGCTTTTATACTAGGTTAAACAAAGAGAGGCAGTTGTGGAAAATTAACTAAACTATGTAGGGAGGCTAAAGAAGAAAAGAATGATCTTAACAAGATGGTTTGTCCAGAATTCTCTGAGTTCTTACTCCTTGTCAAATAATGTTTTCTTTCTCCTGGTACAGGGAGGGTATCTTTCACTTGAGAGTTTTTAATCTTCTGTTTTTAGAAAGAAACGGGAAGACTACAATGCCCTTCTTACATCTTCTATTTTTCCAGGGCCTTTTACTCAATATAATACTTTTACCAAAGTGGCATGTTTGGGGCTTACATATTCTGCCACCCTTAAGCACTGACATGAAAGGAGCTCAGAGAGATGTTATTAAGTGAAAAACTGAGATACAGAAGAGTAGGTACTGCATATTCTTTTGTGTAAAGAGAGGGATGGGTGGATATAAATATATGTTAACGATCATAATCCCAAAAGACAATGCCAAATGCCATAACCCCAGATGCTGAAATCTTTAAAGATCAAAATTCCTAAAGTCTAAATCTCTGAAGTCTAAAATACCCGATATCTAATTGAATCCCCATGCCATAATGACAGATTTGGAGTTAGGTTCAATAAAGGCTTCTAAAAGTGAATTTCAAGTTGTTACCAATAAAGTTTGTCTTTTGCTTTCAGCCAACGCATTTGGCAGAAAATTCAGATCAGTAGATTGGCCACAAGATACAGCAACAATTGAAACTTCATTTTTAAAATGTTTCATTTATCTGTGCTAGCATTCTTTCCAGCTGATGTAATTTCCAGAGCTTTTAATGAATTAGAGCCACGTTTGCCTGAAGAAGCCATGGAAGTTATTGACTGGTTCAAAAATAATTATGTGCGTGGTAGGATAAGAAAACATGCAACGGTGTTGCTTGTGCCAAATTTGTGGTCTGTATATGAGTGCATGGGGAATGAATTTCTGCTTACCCAAAACAACATAGAAGCATGGCAAAGGAGATGGAAACATTTAATAGGGATGCTCACATCAGTGTATATCAAATTATAAAAGAATTCCAAAAAGAGCAAGACCAAGTAGAAAATGAATGTGAAATTATCCTCTGAGGAGAGCCAGGCCTTAAAACAAAACAAACAAACAAACAGCAGCTATTTCTCTTGATGCAAGTCTTCGAAATATAGCTAATGATTAGTTCTTATTCTGTGCACTTTCCCATAATTGATTCCTAGAATGCACTTTGTCACATAGCAAATTTCTTTTTAGTTGTTTTTGCTTAGTCACCACTATTTTAAATTGTCAGTATTTTTTTAACGATTTGCTATGCTTTGTATTTCATATTTGCATCATTTTAATACTGGAAGTATAATTTGTGTAAAGGCTTTTGGAGATCTCTAATTTGCTTTATGCATTTTTTGCAAATTCAACTCCATAAAAGCACATGATCGCAACATTAGCTTTATGTGTAACATTGTGTATGTACATAAAATTGTTGAAACTTCCTTAGTAAATGAAGCGATATCCTTTTTGTACCTCTGTATTTGTGAAAGATAAAGTTCCTCAAGATCTCAGCTCTTTGGGTGTGGTGGTGACCCACGGAGGTTTTTGATCAATCTCATCAAAAAACTTAGATTGTGTGTCACGGTATTTCAGATGTGTGCAGTTGTAGAAGCGATTTCTTTTTGAATATGGCTGAGCTGCTCATAGCTGTTATACCCTTGCAATTGTTGTTAGTGTATCTGTCTATACAAAAAGATATATGTTATTATTGCCTATTTTATTGTGTAAAGTGGCCTGTGAAGTATTCTGTCATGTTTTAATGTTTCTCAAATCAGTTCCCTTTTAAAAATATAAAGCAATGTCTTTTAAATAATTTTTAAAATTATTCTGTCCAGAAGTATATTTTTGGCATTTTGATCTTTTGGGATTATGGCCCAAACCCATGTATATACATGCACATACTTGTGGGTGTGTGTGTGTGCACATGAAGGCACATGTGCTGTCTGATAGGATATGTAATATAGGGAGTTAGCAGGGGTGGAGAAGTAGGGTATTTCTTCTTTTCATGCCAATTTTTAAGCCATACGTATGTATCATTTCAATATTAAAAACTAGTTTGGCATTTTTAACCATTGCTTGGCCACACTGAACAGGCATTTTCTCTGATGGTCACAGCATTCTTCCCCACTGGCTTGGACTCTGGACTTTCCCCTATTCTTCTTTTTTTGAGAGAAGTCTCGCTCTGTCACTCAGGCTGGAGTGCAGTGGTGCTGTCTTGGTTCACTGTAGCCTCCACCACCTGGGTTCAAACAATTCTCCTGCCTCAGCCTCCTGAGTAGCTGGAATTACAGGTGCTTACCACCACACCTAGCTAATATTTTTTGTATTTCTAGTAGAGATGGGGGTTTTACCAGGTTGGCCAGGCTGGTCTCGAACTCCTAACCTCAGGTGATCCACCCGCCTTGGCCTCCCAAAGTGTTGGGATTACAGGCGTGAGCCACTGTACCTGGCCCACCTCATCCTTCTAAATGCCAACTTTCAGCCTTCAACTGGAGTTAGCCTTGCAGAAGAATTGAATTTGTACCATCTCAGTTTTCTGTCCCTTTTTCTAGGCCCAGAATCATCTCCTAGAACCGCTGTTACTGCTGTTCAGTTCCAGCTGGTCTTTATTGAACCCCTATTGCGGGCCAGGCTCATTTCCTGAAAACTGGTTTTGCTAATGTTTCTTATACTTGCTTGTGAAATCAGCCACTTCCTGTGCTGGTTTTTCCCATAACAGATCTCTATAGGCTTCTCAGTGCATTACCCCAGACTTTTTATCCTGAGAATATTGCATGGCAAGATGTCTGCAGAGTGCAGCCTAGGAAATGCTGGCCTGGTGTCCACGGGTCTGCTGTATATGTCTCTCCAGGCAGATGGCTTGTCTCCGCCTTCCAAGGATGATCTGGGGTGGGTAAACTCTGATCTGAAAGTGAAATCATCAACTCCATTAGCATGTTCTGAATTTCAGGATCTCCCTGATATGAAAAGTGAAAATTGGTTTCTATTAAACAGTGCATCAAAATTCTTGTGTACAGGACCAGGCCACTGACATCAAAGGCAGTGCATTGACTTTCAGTTCCTCTGCATCCCTTAGTTGTGTTCCCACCTTTTAGTGGGAACAAAGAATAAAAATTCCAGCCCTAGGGCCCAGCCTGGTGACCACCTGTCATGGACAGACACCCAACTGCTGAGTGTTATCCAATTAATAGAGGCCATTCCTAGCATTTCAACTTGGGGAATTAATTTACTATTACTTTGTTTTTATCTTTAGAGACAGCGTCTTACTCTGTCATGCAGGCTGGAATGTAGTAGCATGATCATAATTCGCTGCAGCCTTGATCTCCTGAACTCAAGAGATCCTCCTGCCACAGCCACCTGAGTAGCTGGAACTACAGGTGTGTGCCACCATGCCCAGCTAATTTTATTTTTATTTCTATCGTAGAGATGGAGACTTACCATATTGCCCAGGCTGGTCTCTGACTCCTGGCCTCTAGTGATCCTCCTGCCATGGCCTCCCAAAGTGCTGGGATTGCAGGCAAGAGCCGACATGCCTGGCCCCATTATTGATTGTTACTCTGAAGTGTGTGTTGCCTTTCTAGTTTGAGTAGAAAGTCCAGCATTCTCTTTATGGATAATATCCAGGTTTTGCTGTTTTCTTTATTTTTTATAATGAGAAGATTTGCTCTCTTGCTCACTGACATTGGAGGGCACCTATTTACCTCTCCTGTAGGCATATACAATTCCCAACATTCATTTGAAGAGAAAGACAATTATTTGAATAATTTGAATAAATAAATATTTTAAGTGATTCCCAAAAGACTTTCTCTGCTGATAAATATTTAGTGTACTTTTAATGATTAGTCTGCATTTGTTTTCTTTCTTTTGTAGCCTGGGCTTCTATAGTCAACAAAATCTTAGGCATTTGCTTTCTTTTAGAGTAAATGGCCTCAAGGCTGACCCAAACCCAACTCCCATCACCTTGGGCCCTGGTCAGTGGGTCCTGTACCATCTCAAAATTACCCCAGTACGGAACTGGAAGGGACGGGAAGTATTTAGGACCAAGTTCCAACATGACCTAGGCTTGTTCTGGGACTTCAGGCAAATGATTTGGCTTTACTGAGATTTGGTTTCTGCTATAATAGAAATTTGGGTTTACTAATGCCTCCCTCAAAGGATTATTTTGCAGACTCACAGCTGTATCCCATGAATGCACCCAGCAGAAGGCCCACATGTGGCAGATAGAGCATTGCTCCATAAATCCTCATTTCCTTTCTTTATCTCAGGTACACTTAAACACAACACTCCATGATAACCAGAATCTTCTTCACTCCTGCCTTCCTAGACCCCAAGGAAAAGTCAATGGACCCAGATTAATAGGGCCCATATTCTCAGGACCTGCCCGGATGTCCTTCTGATTTATTTTGCCCTATTTGTCTTGACATTAGTGCTAGAGGTTGGTGGTATGGATTTCAATCTGTATGAGTCTTAAATCCTTTTCTACTTCCCCATAGTTCTGCTGGTGATTATCTAAAGTCACGGCTATACTTGCAGGACAGGGAGGAAAAGCAACAATCTCATTTGAACTTAAGGTACTTTTGTGGTTTGCTTAGGAGGAGGAAATTGCAGATTCAAATTATAAAAGAACTTGAAAGAAGTTTTTAGTATCTGGGGGAAAACTGTGACAGAAGGTGCCATTTAAGACTTATGAATAATGTATAAGCAAAAGAAAATTTATAGTTACGAGAGCAAACCTGTCTGTCTAAAGAGAATTGCAGGAAAAACCAAAGATGCCAGCCCAGTAGCTTTTGTTCAACAAATTAGTTCAATAACACAACTAAATTTGGAATACCTTCTGCATGGAGCGTTCCTGAAGTGAGCTTTGTCTTGCATTTCAGAAGTCTTCTACTTTATCATCAGAATGAACATTCGGGGACATTTTAATTGCTATTTTGCACTCAACTCTATAGAACCTTCAAGCACTCTATGCATTTACTACACGACCGCACGAAGTGCCACGTGGATGTCTAAACTCCTATGATGTGATGCAGGCAATGCTTCATCAGTAGCAGCAAGTGGAAATTCAGGAGCCCGTGATGAAGTAAAATTAACCGCCCCTACTAATTTATTTAAAACAACAGCTTTATTGATATATCATCCACATTGTGTAAAATTGTTTCATTTAAAGTATACCATACAATGGCTTTTAGTGTCTTCAATGAGTTGTGCAGCCATCACCATAATCTAAATTGACAGCATTTTTGTAAACCCTTGAAAGAAACCCTGTATCCTTTAGTAGTCACTCCTGATTACCCCTCCCTGCAGCCTTAGGCAAGAACAAATCCATTTTCTGTCTCTATAGATTTGCTTATTCTAGCCATTTCATATTAATAACATCTTATAGGTGGTCTTTTGGGACTGATGTCATTCATTTGGCATACTGTTTTCCAGATTCATGTGTGTCATAGCATGTATTAGAATTTCATTCCTTTTTATATTCCAAGTAATATTCCTTTACATGCCTGTACTGCATTTTATTTATCCATTTATCAATTGATGACCATTGGGTTGCTTCCACTTTTTGGCTAGTGTGAATAATGCTCCTATCAACATTATTTCTCTACAGGAGAAATAATGCATGTTTTTATTTCTCTACCTTATAATAGAATTGCTGTGTCAAATGATAACTCTATGTTTAACATTTTGAGGAACTACCAAACTTTTTTTCAGTGTGGCTGTACCATTATATATTATCACCAGCAGTATGTAAGGGTTTCAGTTTCTCCACATCCTCACCAACCCTTGCTATTATCTTTTATAACCATTTCAGTGGATGTGTGGTGGTATCTGATTGGGATTTTGATTTGCATTTTCCTAATGACTATACTGAACATCTTTTTATGTACTTATTAGCCATTTGTATACCTTCTCTGGAGAAAGATCTGTTCAGATCCTTTATCCAGGTTTAAACTTTTGTTATTGATCTTTTTATTAGTGAGTTGCTTGAGTTCTTTATATATTCCAGATATCATTCCCTGATGAGAGATATGATTTGCAGTATTTTCTCCCATACTGTAGATTGTCTTTTCACTTTCTTGATGATTTTCTTTCACTTTCTTGATGATGTTCTTTGAAGCACAAAAGTTTTTAATTTTCATGAAGTCCAGCTTTTCTTTGCTTTTGGTATCATATCTAAGGAACCATTGCTTAATCCAAGGTCATGAGGATTTACTGCTGTGCTGTCTTCTAAGAGACAATTTTAACTAAGACAAAATTAACTAAGAGTTAATTTTTTGGATGGTGTGAGGAAGGGCTCAAACTTCTTTCTTTTTCAAGTGGATATTCAGTTATTTCAGTACTATTCATTGAAAAGACTATTCTTTCACCATTTATTTATCTTGGCATCCTTGGGGAAAAACCAATGGAAATAAATATAAGGATATATTTCTAGACTCTCAATTCTATTCCATTGATTGATATGTCTGTCCTATGCCAGTATCACATTTCCTCAATTACTGTAGCTGTGTATCAAGTTTTCAAAGTGATAAGTGTGAGTCTTTCAACATTATTTCTTTTTCCAAGATTGCTCTGGCTGTCCTGGGTCCTTTCTAATTCCCATGTGAATTTTGGTGCATCATGTCGATATCTGAAAAATGAGGACACTTGGATTCTGATGAGGATTGCACTGAATTTGCAGCTTAGTTTGGGAAGTATTGCCATTTTAATAAAATATCTTTCCATTAAAATAAAAAGAACAAAAAAAAAAGAAAAAATATCTTTCCATTTATTTAGATCTTCTTTAATTTCTTTCAACAACATTTTTTTGTTGTTGTTTTTAGTACACAAGTCTTACATTTCTTTTGTTAATTTGTTCTGAATCTTTTACTTTGGAGCTATTATAAATGGAATTGCTATTTATTTTTGGATTGTTCATTGTTAGTGTATAGAAATACAGTTAATTTTGTATATTTATCTTGTATCCTACAACCTTGCTGAACTTGTTTTTTAATTCTAACAGATTTTAGTGGATTCCTTTGGATTTCCTATATACAAGATCATGTCATCTGCAAGTAGAGATAGTGTTACTTCTTTTGCAAATAGAAATAGCTTTCCGGATACCAAAAGGATAATTATACACTATTCTTCATTATAGTTATAAATATTTTAAAAGTTATTCTTATATGATATTAATATATTCAGTTTATCTCTTATGGTTGCTATTTAAACGATACATCTTTTTTCCATCATTTTACTTTCAAATTATTTGTATCTTTGAATCTAAAGTGTGTCTCTTATATAGAGAATACAGTTGAATCTTGTTTTTAAAATCTAACATGACAATATCTGCCTATTTAATGCTAAATTCATTCAAATTTAATGATGAGGTTGGATTTACATCTGCATTTGCTTTTTATTTTCTATATCTCATGTTCTGTTCTTCTCTGACTGCCTTCTTTTACGTTAAATGAATATTTTCTAATATTCTAATGTAACATTTTAATTCATTTAATAATTTTGAAATCATTTGAAAACATATTTTTGGTGTTCTTTATTTAGTGATTGTTCTAGGGCTTATGGTAAAAGTATTGATGAAATTGATTTACATCTACCATTTTGCTTTTTGTTTTTTGTATTTTTTCTTCTGTTCACGTTCCCCCCACCCCCAGTCCTCTTTGAAGAAATAATTTAAATTTCTATATGTTGTAGTCTCACAATAAAGTTATATTCATATTGTAATACTCAGATTTTTTAAAAAATCAAAATAAAGAAAAAATATGGAATTATAACCTCTTTTATAATTGTCTACATAATTACCTTTACTAATGCTCCTTGTTTTTTTGTGTATGGATTTTAATTACTGTCTATTATAACTTGTTTTCAGCTTGATAAATATCCTTTAGTATTTCTTGTAAAGTGGGTCTGCCAGCAACTAATTCTCTGTTTTTGCTTTTATTTGGTAATGTCATTATTTCACCTTACTTGCTGAGCGGTAGTTGTTTTTTTTTTTTTTTTTTTTTGAGACGGAGTTTCGCTCTTGTTACCCAGGCTGCAGTGCAATGGCGCAATCTCGGCTCACTGCAACCTCCACCTCCTGGGTTCGGGCAATTCTCCTGCCTCAGCCTCCTGAGTAGCTGGGATTACAGGCACACGCCACCATGCCCAGCTAATTTTTTGTATTTTTTTTTTTTAGTAGAGACGGGGTTTCACCATGTTGACCAGGATGGTCTTGATCTCTTGACCTCGTGATCCACCCACCTCAGCCTCCCAAAGTGCTGGAATTACAGGCGTGAGCCACCGCGCCCGGCCTGAACGGTAGTTTTGCTAGATATATGATTCTAGTTTGATTGTTGTTTCTGTTTTCCAGCACTTTGAACTGCTTTGTGCCTTCATTGTTCCTGATGAGAAGTCAGCTGTTAATCTTGTTGCTACTTCTTTGTATATGATGAACCATTTTTCTCCTGTGTTAAGGTTTTCTCTTTGTTTTTGATGTCAACATTTTCATTATGTCTGTTTGTGTATCTCTTTACATTTATTTTACTTGTGTTCATTGAGCTTTTTGGGTGTATATTATGTTTATTTTAAGATTTGGTGAGTTTTCAGCCATTATTTCTTTGAAAAAAAAATTTTTTTTTGAGACAGAGTCTCACTGTCACCCAGGCTGGAGTGCAGTGGTGTGATCTTGACTCACTGCAACCTCCACCCCACCTAGTTCAAGTCATTCTCCTGCCTTAGCCTCCCAAGTAGACTGGTGAGCACCTGAGACTATAGGCGCACACCACCACACCTGGCTAATCTGTGTATTTTTAGTAGAGACAGGGTTTCACCATGTTGACAAGGCTGATCTTGAACTTCTGACCTCAAGTTATCCACCTGCCTTGGCTTCCCCCACAAAGTGTTGGGATTACAGGCATAAGCCACCATACCTAGTAAAAAAAATTTTTTTGTTTTTTCTTCTCTTGCCTTTCTTTTGGAATTCCCTTACATATATGCCAATATGCTTAATGGTGTCTTTCATTATTCTGAGGCTCTACTCACTCTTCTGTATTCTTTTTTCATTCTGTTTTTCAGATTGCATAATCTCTATTGATTTATGTTCAAATTCAGTCATTCTTTTTCTCTACTGGCTCAAATCTATTGATCTTCTGTGAAATTTTATTTCAGTTATTTGTCTTTGAACTCCAAAATTGGCAGTTGTTTCTTTTTTTATATATAATTTTTATCTTTTTATTGGTATTCTTCATTTGATTAAACTTTGTTATGCCTACTTTAAATCTTTAAAGATAATTTTATTTAACATGTTTGAACATACCTATAAATTGCTTTGAAGTCCTTGTTTCCTAAATCCAGTAGCTAGGTAACCTCAAAGACAGTGTTTATTGCTTACATCATTTTTCCCATTTATGGATCACACTTATTTCTTTGTATTTTTGTTAGCTAGACATTTTAAGTAATATATTTTACCAACTCTGGATACTGATTCTTCCTTCTGGGGCTTGTTGTTGTTTACTTGTTTATTCATTTAGTAACTTGGCTGGGCTATTTCATGAAATGTATTTCCCTTTTAGTGTGCCATCTCTGATGTTGTTTCTGAGAGGGTGCAGCCTTGAGTATCCGACAATCTCCCTGAGTGCCAGGAATGACTATGATGTTAGCTTGGCTCTGTTTGACTGTCTGTTTTCCTCATCTCCCCCATAAGCATTTGGATGGTCTTCCTCTGTTGATATTACACCAGTTGTTAGCCCCCATTGATAACTATTTGGTTACTATAGTTTTTTCAACAATGCCTTGGAGCATGTATTATGCCATAGTCTTCTCCAATTAAAATGGTGTCCATTTGAAAGGACAGGATATTGTCAGTCTTTTGAGGGTGCTCCAACCCCAGAGGACCCTTCTTAGCTGTCTTTTCCCCTGTGTGGTGTGTGTGTGTGTGTGTGTGTGTGTGTGTGTGTTTCTGTTTAACTTCTAGCTGTTCTACCATTTCATTGAAATATCATCTTTTGTCTTGTTACTAAAGGAATGACGGAGCTGCCAGCAACTCTCGATTGCTGACAGTCAAGATCTCCTTCAGTTGTAACAACACTCATAAGCATGATCCTCCATATGCTTTGTTCCAGATAAAGTTGATCTTCTTAGGCAAACCCAGAGAGCAATCTGTTCTTATGACCTGTCTCTCTTCGGAGTAGAATCACTGCACCACTGCATCAGAGCTGGAGGTAGGACAGTGGCTTGCTACCTCTGAGGCGACAGCCTGTTTTCTAAGCAGGACTCCACAAGGATGGTATTTCCTGGTCTTATCAGTTTGTTCTTCCTGGTATGAGACTTTCATCCTAGTGAGCTGGGGCAGAATATCCAGAATTTAGTATTCTCAACATCCTATGTCTAGAGTAGAGCTTCTGCCCTATGAATGGGGGCTGGGTAGAAACAAGGAGTCCCAGTTCTCTTGGCTGTAACTGCCTGGAATAAAGCACTTCTCTAATATAAAGCTGGAGGTGGTGGAGTGGGAAGTAAGAGATGCTAGTGACCTACTTCTATCAGAGTGAAGTCATAGTGCTAGCTGGGAGCTAAGGCGGGAGGGAACTTTATACTTTTGACCACACCTACCCAGAGAAGACCTTCTGTCACACTGAGCTATTGAGGTGAGGTGGGGAGTGTAATATAAGTGGACTGTGGCTCAAACACTACAGACTCTCATTGTTTTTACTGAAATTTAGATCTTCCTCCATTTGCTGTATGCCTTAGAAAAGTTTCCAGAGACTTTAAATGTTGTTTTAGAAATCAATTTTAGCAATTAAATGGAAAGTGCTTTGGTAACAGTAACATCTCATACAGGTCAGCAAAAGCAGTGGAACTCAGTATGAAAATTGGGTTTTCTTTTTGAGCAAAGTTCAAAAGTGAGCTGCTATCTCAGGTCCAGTCCATGACAAAGGTGGTACCAAGACCGTGGCCTCCTGGCTCTTGGCAGGTTCTCTAGCTTCCACTTCCCTCCCCAGCCTTTTTGAAATGCATTCACTCAGTCTACCATCTTGTGTCGCTTTCTTTGACATTCCATGATTTGGATAATTTCTAGTATCCAGAGATCTTACACAAAAACTCAAATGAACCTGTGGAAGTTTATTCCCAAGCTGTATCTCTGCAAACCAGATAAATTGCTTTTTTCACAGGCATACATTGTTAATTTTAGAAATGCTTTTTGTAAAAAAAATAAAAATCAATAGTCAGGTTATTTTCTTTTTAATTTTTGATTATGTGCAAGGATACATCAATACCAAGATATGAAATGGGCTTATCATAACCCAGATGATGGTACTGCCCTTTGGGATGGAGCCAGAGATTAGGCAGACAATGGATGATGGTGAAATCTGGGTGGCAAAGGAAGAATGCCCTGAAATGAAGTCCTGGGAAACCTGCAGCTGTATTAGGTACCATGCAGATTAATCTGTGGCAGAGGGGCAGCAAACCAGTCGGGGGCCTGTTGGCTGGCTCCAGCTGAGAGGATTTCTCATTGCTGTGCTCTGGGCCTTGATGACAGATGTGTTCATCCAACACCTGACATCCAGATGTTGGCCATAAATGGCACTCAACAACTGGGTCACCAGAAAGTTTTAAATGGAGGATGAAGTGTTTAGTTTTTGCTTGGAGGAGTGGTTATTATAATAGATCCACCCAAGGATTTTTTTCCCCTTAGAAAAATATTCTTGTGCACCGAAGACACATATTCTATTGCCAACAGAACAGCAAAGTTTGCTTTTAGTTATTTTTTGAATTGTAAAATCAAAGATGAAAAAACGATGCCTGAAAAAAGCTATATCCAGGGAGGCTCAGGACTTGTATTAATTTCCTGGCAGATTAGAGAATAAAGTGGGAGAGAGGTTAAAGCAAGGACTTGTCTGTCAAGTCGATTGGAAGGAGGAAGATCAAGGGAATTGTCTGGGAAGAGGGAATGGCTATTTTAAGCAGATATAAACAGGAGCCTGTTCACCTTCATAGATCTTTCTTGGGTCAGCCTGGTGGCACTTGCTGCAGTTAACTATGTTGGTAGATTTATTCCATATCCCACTGGGGTAGACCTACATCTCTCACCTCTGCTCATCTTTAAAAGTTAAAACCAACCACAGAGGAACATAGGCAAAGTAAAATAACTGATCCATCATTTCCATACAGTTAAAAAATGCTTCTAATAGGGAAAAATCCCAAAGCAAAAGTATTAGGTTAAATTGTTTATATAAAAATTAAAAATGTACATATTTCAAAACCAAAGCTAAAATATGTCACAGTAGAGACATATCTAAACAAATATAACTACAAGTGGTTTAATTTCCTTAATATATAAAGAGTTTCTATGAATAAATAGGAAAAATGCTAATACAGTAGATAAATGGGCAAGCTATAGACAATTTGAAGAAGACATATACATAGCTAATAAATATGTATATAAGATAGAAAAAGTATTAATAATCAAAGAAAGGCAAATTAAAATGAGATAATATTTTAATTTGTTGAATTTCCAAAGTCATTTGAAATGACAACAGTCAGCTTTGGTACAAATGTATTAAGATTGGCAAGGTTATACACTAGGAGAAGGAATGAAATGATATAATCTTTCTGGAGAGTGTATTGGTGATGTGTGTCAAGGGCTTTAAAAAAAGTTTACATTTTTTACTGCCACGTATGCACCTATGCAACAACCTTGCATGTTTTTCACATGTACTCCAAAACCTAAAATGCAATTAAAAAAAAAAAAAAAAAGAAAGAAAGGAGAAAAGGGAGAAATGGTTGTAGCCTAGATGCCTAACAATATCTATAACATATGTAATATTACATATGTTAATCTTCTTTCAGAATAATCTGTTATTCATAACATGCATAGAAATTGAATTTTTATCAATTTTGAGTAGTTGTTACTCAAATATTTGATAACTCATTTGTTATCAATATATTATCGTAGTATTGTTGAAGTGCTAATTCCAGAGACATATTCAAAGTAATCTTTTTCAGTTTAAGCGATTAATACGACTAATGAGATTTAGGAAATATTTTTAAAAATTGTCCTTTTTTCTTTTGAAACCAGGTCACTAATTCTGTATTATAGCTAAAAGAAAGACCAAATTTGTGTAAGAGAGATTTAAAGTTTGTAAATCTTAAATTATATTCATTCAAAATGGAAAAAAAAAAAAAGTTTACATTTTTTGATATAGTAATATTTTTCTACAAATTTACCTAAGGAAATAATCATGAAAATTACGCCTTCAAGTATATTTGATGACATGAGGAATTGCATACAATGGGATATTAGGTAAACAGAAAAGCAGGATATAGAACTCTTCATGATATAGTCCTAATTGAATATGTTAATATATGTTGGAGATAACATATCTTGATTGTAACATATACACCTGTCTGTTTTTCTTATGTTGAAATTGGGATGTCTGTAGTTGTGCACACGTTTACCATGTAATATTTTCTTTTTCCTGATAGATTATTATTAAATTAGTAGTACATCTTTGAGAGATTTTCTTTAAAGGGAGAAAATATGACATGTGTTATACATTAACATCTATGCATGGCCTCCCTTTCTCCTGTCTCTGTCTCTGTTGTTTATCTCTATTTATTTATATGGAAGCTAAATAAATCTGACATTATCAGTCAATTTTCACACTTCTGCCAGGTGAACTTTCTAAAATTCATATCTAAGTATGTCATATTTGAAACCTGCATTAGAACTTACTTCTGGGAAGATGGAGTAGGTATACTTTTCCTTCCATGACAACTAAAAAGCCTGGACATCATAAATAGAACAAATCTAAGACGACTTTGAAAGGTGGAGACAAGAAGACAGCCCAGCTAGGATCTAAGGAATGATGCAATAGAGAGCTTTCTGGTTTTCTTTTTGGCTCATTTTTCCTAGACAAGGTATTGGTCAAGCTGACCACCCACAATCACCAACAGGAACAGACAAAACAAACAAAAAAAGCCGGCCAGGTGCGGTGGCTCACACCTGCAATCCTAGCACTTTGGGAGGCCGAGGCGGGGGGATCATGAGGTCAAGAGATCGAGACCATCCTGGCCAACATGGTGAAACCCTGTTTCTACTAAAAAACGCAAAAATTAGCTGGGCATGGTGGCACACGCCTGTAGTTCCAGCTACTCGGGAGGCTGAGGCAGGAGAATTGCTTGAATCCTGGAGGTGGAGGTTGCAGTGAGCCAAGATTGCGCCACTGTAATCCAGTCTGGCATCTGGTAACAAAGTGAGACACTGTCACATACACAAAAAAGCCTCAATTAGCCTGCTTTCTGTAGCCAGAGGACCAGAAATGGGACACCCACCAAGACACAAAACTTTTAGCCAAATGCTCTACTTCAGTCAAACACCACAGAAGAAACTGGGGTCCCACCCCCATGCATGCCAACAAAAGCTGAGTGGAGAGTATAGACTTCTGCCTTCCCTAGGCT
Organism: Aotus nancymaae; assembly: GCF_030222135.1. Classification (NCBI taxonomy): domain Eukaryota; kingdom Metazoa; phylum Chordata; class Mammalia; order Primates; family Aotidae; genus Aotus; species Aotus nancymaae. Next base: position 1,883,835 of record NW_026988570.1, on the reverse strand, counting down.
GTAATGAGGTTCCCTAACTCCATTATCAGGATGGTGTCAAAGAAAGGCCAACAGGGAGCTGGGCCTTGTATCCCTGCCCTGCTAGGAAGCAACAGGCCCTAGCACCTGTGGTTTCAGGAGAAACCATGTGGGGAATCTGGACAGCTGCCTCAACCTAGACAAGTCCTGCCACCTCCTGCCATGGTGGTGTTAGAGGAGTCCGACGAGAGTTAGAACTGTCACTGCTCTTCGGCAGTTATGACACTACACCCACTGCTGTGCCAGTGAAGACTATATGGGGAGCCAGAACTTCCGCCCCTCTCCAGCAGTACTGAGGAGCCCACCCCCATCACTTGGGTAATAGAGAACAAGTGAGGAACCTTGACCTCTACCTCTGCCTGTCAGTAATGACTCCTTTCTCTGTCACAATACTGTCAGAAAAGCCAGATGTTTAAACAAGATCCAGAGTCTCACAATATAACATGAAAATACACAGTTTCACATGAAAATCACTTGCTCTATCAAGAATCAGTTATATCTCAAACCGAATGAGAAAGCCAATAGGTGCTAACACCAAAATAACAGAGATGTTAGAGTAATCTGAAAAATATTTTAAAGCAGCCATCATAAAAATGTTTCAAAAAAAGAAATTACAAACATGCTGAAACATGAAAAAAAACTCAACAAAAAAAAATCGAAAGTCTAAGCAAAGGAATAGAAGATATAAAAGAGAACCAAGTGAAAATTTTCAAATAGAAAAATACGATAACCTAAAGAAAAAACCCATTGGATGGTCTCAACAGAAAAACGAAGAGGACAGAGGAAAGAATCAGTGAATGGGAAGATAGAGCACTAGAAATTACCAAATCTAAACAGAAAATAGCCTGGAAAAAAAAAAAAAGGAAATGAAGAAAAAGCCTCAGGGACCTGTAGAACTTTAACAAAAGCTCTAACATTTGTATCTTTAAAGTCTCAGGGGAAAAAAAATGAAATAGACAGGAGGGCTGAAAAAATGCTCAAAGCAATAATAGCTGACTTCCCAAATGTAACAAAAGACATACTATGGATTAAAGAAGCTGAGCAAACCCCAAACAGTATAAACCCAGAGCAGTTTACACCAACACACATCATAGTGGAACATCCAAAAACTAAAGACAAAGAGAAAATCTTGAAAACAGTAGAGAGAGAAACAACTGGAATCGTAGCATATTTTATATGAAAAACCATGGAGGCCAGAAAAAAAGTGGCATGACATTTTTCAGGCACCAAAAGAACTATCGAGTCAGAATTCTATATCCAGTAAAAATGTCATGCAGGAATGAAAAGGAAATCAAGACACTTTCAGATGAAGGAAAACTAAAAGCATTTGTCACTAGCAGACTTATCCTAAAAGAATTGCTAGGAAATTTTTCTAAACAGAAAGGAAACAATAAAAGAAAGGACCTTGGAACACCAAAGTTCCATAGTAGGCAAAAATATATAGATAAATACAATAGACTTTTCATCTCCTCTTGAGTTCTCTAAATTATGTTTGATGGTAAGCAAAAGTCAGTACACTGCTTGATGTGGTTCTAAATGAATAGAAGAAATATTTAAGACAATTATACACAGGGGAGAGAAATGCATATAAAAGAGTTAAGTTTTCTATACTTGGTTTGAACTGGTAAACTGTTGCCACAAATAGTCTGTAATGAGTTATGTATATAACACTGTAATAGCTAAAGCAACCAGGGAAAAATCTATACAATGAGATACTCTCACAAACATAGATGCGTCAAAATGGAATTTAAAAAAATGTTTAAGTAACCTAAAGAAAGGCAAGGAAAATAAAACAGAGAAATGAAAAACTGAGAAAACAATTTTAAAAAGTCAGACTTAAGCCCTAACATATCAATAATTACATTAAATGTAAATGGTCAATTAATTCAGTTAAAAAATAGACCTTGACAAAGTAGATTTAAAAACATAACTGAACTCTATGCTGTCTATAGGAAACTCACTTCAAATATAACAATATAGGCAGGTTAAATGTCAGAGAGTGAAAAAAGACATATCATGCAAAGATTTTCCCCTAAAAAGGTGGCTATTTAAATTTCATATAAAGTAGACTTTGGGGAAAAGTAAATTATCAGAGATTAAAAAGGACATTCACTAATGATAAAAAGGGTAACTCCATCAAGAAGATATGACAATCCTAAATGTCTATGTAAAACACAGCACAGGCTGCAAAATACGTGAAGTGAAAACTAGCAGAACTGAAAGGAGATATAGACCAACCCACAGTTATAATAGGAGTCCTTTCTCAACAATTGATAGAACTAGGCAGAAAGTCAGCATGAATATAGAAAAACTCAACAATATTATCAACTAATAGGATCGAATTGACGTTTATAGAACACTCCATCCAACAAAAGTAGAGTACGCATTCTTTTTTTTTTTTTTTTGAGATGGAGTTTCGCTCTTGTTACCCAGGCTGGAGTGCAATTGCGCGATCTCAGCTCACCACAACCTGCGCCTCCTGGGTTCAGGCAATTCTCCTGCCTCAGCCTCCTGAGGAGCTGGGATTACAGGCACGCACCACCATGCCCAGCTAATTTTTTGTATTTTTAGTAGAGACGGGGTTTCACAGTGTTGACCAGGATGGTCTTGATCTCTTGACCTCGTGATCCACCCGCCTCGGCCTCCCAAAGTGCTGGGATTACAGGTGTGAGCCACCGCGCCCGGCCACGCATTCTTTTAAAGTGCTCACCTAACATTACCAAGATACACCGTATCCTGTCCTGAAAAAAAAAAAAAACTGCTACAAATTTTTTAAGATTGAAGTCATTCAGAGTGAGGTCTCTATGATGTATTCAAACTGGAGCTCTGTAACAAAGATAAAAGGAAAACTTACCAACACTTGCTAACCTAAACAACACACTTCTAAATAGTAGTAAAAAGAGGAATTCTCAAGAAAAATTTTTTAAAATATGAAAAATATGTTGAACAAGATGGAATTGAAAATATATATCAAAACTTGTGGGGCACAGCTAAAGCAGTGCTGAAAGGAAAATTTTGTAACACTATGTTACAAAATGTGCTAAATGCATACATTATAAATGAGGAAAAGTCTCAAATCAATATCTAAGCTCTCACTTCAGGAATGATCTTTTTAGTCCATTTTGTGCTGTTATAACAATACCACAGACTGGGTGATTTATAAAGAACAGAAATTTATTTCTTGTAGTTCTGGAGGCTGGGAAGTCCAAGATCAAGGCTCTGGCATCTTTTAAGGGTCTTCCTGCTGTGTCTCCAAAAGGAGGAATGTCAAGTTCTCACATGGGAGAAGGCAGAAGAGCAAGAGAGGTCAAAATAGAGTGCACTCCTCTCTTCCGGCCCTTTACAACAGCATTAACCTATTAATGAGGGCAGAGCCCTTATGACCTAAACACCTCTTGTTAGGCCTCACCTCTGAACACTGTTGCATTGGGGATTACATTTCCAACACATGACTTTTGGGGGTACATATTCAAACAATAGCAAGAACCTAGAAAAAGAAAAACAAAATACATTGAAAGGAAGCAGAAAGAATAAAATAATAAAGATAAAAGCAGAAATCAATGAAATGGAAAACAGAGCAGTAGAGAATATCAGTGCACAAAGAAAATAGTCCTTTGAAAAGATTAATAAAATTGACAAACCTCTAGTGAGACTGTCAAAGAAAAAAAGAGACTACACAAATTACTAATATCAGGAATGATACAGGGAATGTTATTATAGACACTAAGAATATCAAAATAATAATAAGAGAATACTAGGAACAACTCAGTAAACACAAACTTGAAAACTTAGACTAAGGAATGAATTCCTTAAAAAAAAAAAAAAAAAATTACAACTCCCTCACCCAGTGTAATATTTGAATAACCTTCTAACTACTAAGGAAATTGAACTCATGATTTTAAAACTCCTAAGAAAATCTCCAGGCCAGATGTTTTCACTGGAAAATCCTAAATGTTTCCAGAAGAATTATTAATAGCAACAGTCCTATGCAACTCTTTTAGAAAATAGAAGTAGAAAGAACACTTTCTAGTTCATTTTTTTAAAGTTAGCCATATACTGATCCCAAACCAAATAAAGAAAATATAATAAAAGGAGAATGCAAGACAATGTTCCTTAGAATATAGATACAAAAATTTTTAGCAAAATATTAGAAAATTAAATTAACAATATAAAAAAATACAGATCACAGCCAAGTGGGATTTATTCCAGAGATGGAATGCTAGTTTAATATTTAAAAACCAGTCAATTTGGCTGGGCACAGTGGCTCACACCTGTAATCCCAGCACTTTGGGAGGCCGAGGCAGGCAGATCACAAGGTCAAGAGATTGAGACCATCCGGGCCAACATGGTGAAATGCTGTCTTTACTAAAAATACAAAAATTAGCTGGGCATTGTGGCGTGCACCTGTAGTCCCAGCTACTCGGAAGGCTGAGGCAAGATAATTGTTTGAACCTAGGAGGTGGAGGTTACAGTGAGCCAAGATCACGCCACTGCACTCCAGCCTGGCAACGGAGTGAGACTCTGTCTAAAAAAAAAAAAAAAAAGTCTATTTGATCTACCATATTGAATGCTAAAGAAGAAAAATCTCATAATCATTTTAATGGATACAGAGAAAAGCGTCTGAAAAAGTCAGTATACATTCATGTTAAAACACTCATTCAAGGAAGACTAACGAGGAACATCCTTGACTGAATAAGCAGCACCTACCAAAACTGTACAGTCGATATTATACTTTATGGTAAAGGACTGAATTACTTCCCTTTAAAATCAGGAATAAGGCAAGGATGTCTCCTCTTGCTACTCCTATTCAATATAGTGCTGGAAGTTGTAATCAGTGCAATAGGCAAGGAAATGAAAAGCATATAGATTGGAAAAGGAGCAATAAAACTGTTTTTGTATTCAGATGACATGATTATTTATGTAGAAAACCCCAAGATATCTACAAAAAATTCTACAACTAAGAAGTGAATTCAGCAAAGTCATATGGTATAAAAATAAACATACAAAAATCAATTATATTTTTATATACCAGCAGTGAATATAAGGGTATCAGAATTTAAAATACTGTATCATTTATAATTGCTCAAAAAGTTGAAAACTTAGATGAAAATTTAATAAAAGCATGTGTAAGACTCCTGAAAACAACACAACACTGATGAAAGAAATCAAGATCTAAATAAATGGAGAGACATATCATGTTTATGGATTGAAAGATTCTGCTGTTAAGTTTTAAGAGCCTATGAGCCTTACCTTTGAGACTGTGGATTGAGAGAAGTGAAGGCTTCAGCTCTTAAGCTGCTTGGGCAATTTCCATTGCCAAGAACAGTCTAAAGACAACCTGGAGCATGAAGAAATGGATGCACACTCTGAAGCACACTTCATCACCTGACTATTGACTCATGATGCTCAACCTCAGTGACAGGGAAACCTGGAGAATGTTGGGGCTCTGCATTTATCTCCTTGTTCACACATGGTGGTCAGGCTTGCTACCTCCAAGATGATAGCAAGTTCTGGATGGTTGTTGGGGCACACAGGATGCACAGAGACTCCACATCTGCCATAGAATGGAGGGGAAAAAGGAGAGAAGGCCTGGATCTAGAGAGTCTTGGCCCTCTTTCTTCTTTACTTTTATGGCCGAGGTGCTGGGGCTTCTGCAGGATCTCTGCAGTGGCACTAATGATGGAAGGTGTTTCTTCGTACAATTTTTTAAAACATGTAATTAATACAACAGTGAAATAATTAGCTCACCCCAGGCAGCCTCAGCTATAATTTATGGCTCCATGTCTCCCATTATTATTTTGTTTTGCATTCATTAGTATACATTAAAAAAAAAAAAATCTCAAGGAATCACAGTTCTGACGACTAACATTAACCACTCTGTCACTCACAGATATTGCTAAGGCTATCATTCTGAAAAGTAAATTAATTTCCCTTGGGTGAGAACCATCTGAGAAGCATTCAGCCTCCTCTCTAGGGTCAGCTGATTGTCTCTGGTAGGAACCTGCGGCTTCTATGGCAACACGATGTGCTGGGAGGCCCTGCCCACGCCACCTTCCAGGGTTTCTGTTTTGTCCACCCTATTTCTACCTGGAATTTGGGAAGAAGAAAATTGGCTGGTGTTTTGGGGTATGTGCAGGTGCTGTTATAAAGCTTTCCAACACAAACACACACACACTTTTTTTCTAACACATCAGTAGACTTACCTTGTTTTCTTCCCTCTCAGCAATCTCATTATCTTTAAGGTTGGATAGAAGAGACTTTTAACTCTGAAACTCTTTTTACAATAGTTTTAGTGATGCAGAGTAAGTTACTGCTTTGTTTGGGTTAAAGAAACAAAAAGAGTGCTTTTTGGGGAAATTTTAAAATGGCTTTCCTAGATCAAAGATGAGCAGAATAGCAGGTAATTTTAGGGACTCCAGAGGTAATGGTAATCACTGCATAGATGCCTGCTATGTCTTAAACAGCTGCTACATGTCAGGCATCACTTAGTCCTCATGCTCATTATTAGCCTCAGTTAATGGTTGAGGAACCTGAGGCTTAGAGAGTTTCTGTTACTTGCCCAAGATAACACACTGGCAGGTGTTAGAGTCTGAGTGCAAACCAGGTGTGTCTGAATTTCTAACCATTCTATCTTGTGCCGGTGATGCAGGTGGGGATGTGATGTTGACTTGGTCCCAGGGTAGTCTCTTATGGGCAGCATGAGTCACTAGAGAGGACAAAAACAAACTCAGTACAAAGGCAGTCAGGTTCCTTGGTGTTTATTTTAAGTAGCCTTGAACCACAGTGTGACGGGTTAGACCCACTTTTGTTTGTGTAATTGAACCCTCAAACAAAGAATCTGAAATTGGCCAATCTCAGATCCAGGGTGACCCTACTGGTCCTTGTCAGTCAGGGTTATAATACTGGCCAGAAATGACCCACTCAATGGAAATATAGAGCCAGGGCTGCAGGTTTATTGTGGGATGCATTGTCTCTTATCTGAGGGGCTTCTGCGGTATCCACTGGGGTCATCCCTCAGCTTGTGGGAGGAAGCAGCCTGACCCTAATCCCCTGTGGATCTGCAGCCTGCTCCATTCAGCGTTGGTCTTGCGGTGTTAATAGATGGGGTAGATGGTCTTTGCAGTCTCCAGTAGCAGAGGGTCAGCCCCTGCTGGATACTGGCCACAACTTTAAATCCATGGACCCTGCTGGGGAGGGCCTTTATGATCCCCAGGTTTTTGATCTGGCATGAATTTTGAGAAAGGAAAAGAATAATTGGCAAGGGCTTCTTCTCTGAAGAGCTACACTCTCTGGCCAAGGAAATCTCAGCTTTAATGCCTGTGCTTGCAGGTTTTAGGGTACTCTTTCTGCTCTCTATGTATACTATGTGACATTGACACCAAAGCCAAAAACCCTCATCTCTTTCCATATCAGAAATATTCCCATGTTTGAAAATTGTCATTGTCATTGAACTCACCACAACCACTGAGAATTATCTATTCTATTCTAGGGTGGTTGGATTGATAGACTGTTGAGAGTTGGGAGGAAAAGAGGTGACTAGAAGGTGCCAAAGTTATTTGTTGAGATTTCTTAAGACTCCGAAAGGCACTTTGAGAACTCTTTCTTGAGACCATTTTGTGTATTTAATCATAGTCTACTATCAAAGAAGCACACATACACATACACTCTCTATACCACACACACACTCATTCACTTACACACACACACGTATTTCTTCCATCTCCTTTATAGATGGATTGAAAGTTGCCTTTTGGACTGGGTATGGTGGCTCACACTTGTAATCCCAGCACTGTAGGAGGCCGAGGTGTGCAGATCACTTGAAGCCAGGAGTTTGAGACCAGCCTAGTCAATATGACAAAACCCCATCTCTACTAAAAATATAAAAAATTAGCCGGGTGTGGTGGAATGTGCCTGTAATCCCAGCTACTCAGGAGGCTGAGGCAGGAGAATTGCTTGAACCCAACAGGCAGAGGTTGCCGTGAGTCGAGATTGCACCACTGCACTCTAGCTTGGGTGACAGAGTGCAACTCTGTCTCAAAAAAAAAAAGAAAAAAAAGAAAGAAAGCTGCCCATGGGAAGAATGACAACTAAAACACGGCAGATGTAACATGTTAAGCTGATGCTTCAATGTTTCAGTGTAGGATTGATCCAGCCCAAAGGGCAAACTGTTACATGTACAACTTAAAAACAAAAAAAAACCAGCAGAGCCACCACGGTGGCTACGCCTGTAATCTCGCCACTTTGGGAGGTTGAGGTGGGTGGATCACTTGAAGCCAGGAGTTCAAGACCAGCCTCGGCAACATGGTAAAACCCCCATCTCTACTAAAATTACAAAAATTTGTCGGGCATGATGGCGCAGGCCTGTAGTCCCAACTACTCAAGAGGCTGAGGCAGGAAAATCACTTGAACCTAGGAGAAAGAGGTTGCAGTGAGCCAAGACTGTACAACTACACTCCAGCCTGGACAACAGAGTGAGACTGTCTCAAAAACAAAGAACAAAAAAACAAAACAAAACAAAAAACCAGCAGGAGTTGTGTGCAGCCTGGCCCCTTCCACGATCCCAAGGTGGAGGGTGGATCACCTGGGATTGGAGGTGGTGAGGCTTGGGGCTGAGGGTCAGAGTGTCTGACTCCCATACATTTTTTTTGATAATAAGAAGCCAGATGTTTACATTGTGGCTGGCTGGCTGAGCCAAATATTCCAAGTTCAATTGGTGGCATTACAAATATCCTGCTTTGTAAAATATTTGCCCTCTGAGTTTGTATGTCCAGGAGTGCCCCAGAGAAGGGAGAGAAACAGGACAGATGGGCTGTGGACTCTATGAGAGGTTGGAGGGTTTCTGTGGAGGCCACTGTGAATGGGGTGCAGTGGTCCAGCTGCCAGGCACTTACAAGCTCTCTTGAATTCTGCCTGTGGTCTGGCTATTAATGAAGGAAGGTGGACACAAAGGAAGGTGGCCTGAGCCCAGGAAGGAACTGAGCTTTTGTCTACAAAAGTCAGCACCTTGACAGTGGAGGAGGCTTTCGTTCCCCCTTCTTCTGGTTGCAAGGATGCCTGCAAACCAGCTTGCACCCCAAGAATTCTCAGAGTCCAGGGCAAGGCTTAGTCCCAAAGCTCCTCTGCTTCTAAGTTGGCTGGATGCAGTGGTACTGCAGAGCAGGAAACATGGGAAGTAATTATCTTTTTAGTAGGTCACTAGCCTCCTTTGGGAGAAGAGACCAGAGGGAGAGGGGAGAAGGCGAGCAGCACAGCTCCCCCAGAGGCTGCGCCTGCAGTAGCTGCCTTGGTGATTAATAGCCATGTCATATCCCACGAATGTTGCCTTAAGCAGCCGTGTTCAAAATTGAGTGGGAATGAAATAAAACAACTCAAAATAAATGTTTCCTCTCTTCCTTAGGAGTTGCTGGAATCTAGAAATAGCTTTTCACGTCTATAATTTTAAATGGCATCATTCACAGCACTCTCTGAGCCCGGCTTTATTCTCACATGGATATCATTGTACGCACACGCACCACTTTTTTATTTTGAAGATCACAAAAAATTTGAGCTAAGTGACTTGGTTTTTTGGGGGGAGGAAGTACCGAAATAAAAATTATATTTACAGAGAAAAATATAGCCTTTGTATGTGTTTTTAAAGAAAAATAGTAACCCAGTGGAGGAAAAGGATGGGAAGAATATTGTGTCCATATAGATCATAAACTAGAACAATAAAAACGTCTGGCAGGCAGTAACTGCTGGCCAGCTGCAGAGATTACAGTCCTGTGAGCTGCGTTCAGGGCAGTGTTGCAGGACGCTGGCAACCAGAGTCCAGGCCTGGACTGTCATGGCCCTTGGTAAGGCCAATGGGGCCTCAGAGCATAAATAAGAGGGAGACCGCAGCATGCCAGGGCAGGGTCTCTCAGGGGGCAGGCCCTCTGGGAACCCCAAGTCTTGAGGCCTTTGGTCTCTGTTGCCTCTGCTGCTGCAGGCTGCCCACATGGGGGCTGATGGTGGCAGTCACAGGGCTGACCTCTTGCTGCATCTTTGGGTGGGAGGAGCCTCAGTAGCCCTCAGTGTCATTCCTCCTTGGAGAAGCCAGAGAGCACATCTGATGAGTGAGAAGTCAGAGGAAACTCCCTGCTCGGTGCTTGGGGATTGTCAGGGTCTTGGGTCAGAGGTAGGGAAAGAAAGAGTTGGGTGGTACCTACCTTCTGCCCACCCACCTGTTTACCTCTGGCCCCTGACAGAAAAGCCTGTGGTGGAGTGGGCTGTTGGGCACAGGGGAGGCTCCTTCCTTTCATTCCTCTCATCCCTGTCCTAACTGCCCCAGCTCCCAGCCAGCACTCCAGTGTCTGAGAATTGAGTTTTGTTCACAACATCTAATGACAAGCAAATGTTCCAAGGAGAAGCGGGAGAGGGTGAGTGGAGCGGTTGGTGTGGAGCTGCTGGGAGCTGGCAGGACATTCATCTGCCCTCCTGCCTCTGTCTTTCCTGGGCTCATATGTCAGGGCAGGCTGGGGCACCAGAAGACTGAGCGGGCCTTCCTCAGCAGGCTGAGTCCAATGAAAGGTGCTGTTTTAAAATGTAGGTTGTATTATTACTCAGTATGGTGAAGCTGGCAGATCAGGAGAGGACAGCCATGGAAAGCACAGTTTGTTACTTATAGTTTCCAAAAGCAAGGGCACATCATACCACGCAGGGCCACGTGGGGAAACACTAGCATTGGTTAGAAGGCAGAGAGCATCAAGCGAAAATGTGGGCAAGAGGCTTTATTGTGGTTTCCAGAGGAAGAAATGGGCAGGGCAGGTAAGTAAGTTTAAGACTGGCTAGTATGAATAATTTCAGAAGGCTCCGAGGCATAGGATCTGTCCTGAGTTGTCTGGTACCTGGCCCTGGGGAGAAGAGGGTAGGTGCTGAGTGGAAGAGCCAGATGAAAGAAGCAGCGGGGATGGGGTCCTGAACTGATTTGTTTACATTTGAAAAGTACACTCAAAGGGAAGTCGTTTGCTGTCTTTAGGAATTAGCTGGCCCTGGGAGCCCCTGTCCCTCCAGGGTCAGCAAAGTCCCAGATGTCAAAGTGTCAGAGGCGCATGGTTACCATAGGTACACATGGTGCCAGCTGGAAAGGGAAGGTGGTGGGCAATGCAGGAGGTGCAACATTAAATGCTCAGCATTCTGGGGAGAAGCTGCTTCTTGCTTTGGTTGGTTTGGTTCTGTTCTGTTTTTGAAGGAGTGTGCCAAGGAGAAGGGGAGAATCAGGGAAGTCTCAATTTGGGGAAAGGGCATTTGGCTGAGTCCAGCAAAAATGAGTCCAGTTAGACACTGACAGTTAGGGGTGGGGTCGGCTGCAGGCAGGTAGCCCTGTTTGGACAGAGGCCCAGGATGGGGAAGAGCATCTGAAGGGGCTTAGGGGGAGAAAAGGCTGGAACACTCAAGTCAGGCTGAAGTGGGCTCTTGAATACCAAGCTGAGGCATTTGAATTTTATTCCCTACAAGCTGGCCAGAGCCATTTTGCTCCCTAGAAGTTCTTCCAGTAAATTCATAGACTTACATAGGATGTCTATGCTTGGCTGTATATCACAGTTATAGAACATAATTAACAAGTTAAGATGCCAAAGTCAATTTATTCTAGATGGAAAAAAAAAATGCAATGTGGCTAAAAACTCAGTGCCCCCCTGGGCCAGCAGGTAATGTCAGGGAGTGGAAAGGGCTCTGGGGTCCTCAGGGGACCACCATTCCCTGCCTAGAGCATCAGGCTTCTGAATTCCAGCAGATCGCATTATGGGAATAGGGTCCAGAGGTGCCAGGTCTTCCTATTTTTAAAGAAAGTCTGGACATTCAGATTCTTGTGAACACTCCTGATTTTTGTAAAATTACCTGGGAACTCAGCAGTGGATTAGGAAAACGTAACTCCTCTCTATCAGCACAGTGAAAGGCATTGCGAGGCCTGCCACGTAGACCCCCGATGGCCTCTTTCTGCTCTTCACCCGTCCCCCTAATTGAACATGAGAGTCAAAGAGGAAATGGCACTACTATAAGGTGTACCTCCATCGAGAAACGGAGGCACAACAGATTGGGGTGGGATCTGGCATCCAGAGACATTCCCTGAGGTCTCCAGTGGCCACTCTGCTGTGATTCATTTGCATTTCCTCATTTGCAAAACAAATTCATTCTTTCATTCATTAAATGGATATTGAGTGTATGGTGGCCAAATAAAGAGTTCGCCATAGAAACAGAAATTGTGATGGGATACTGTTTAAAATTGCATTATTATCATAGTTATTTTTCAGCAAAAAAAAAAAAAAAAAAAACAACCTAACAGCAACAACAATAAAAACTAAAAGTTGTGATCAATCACTGCTTTTGCTGTCACTGTGTAAGTAAAATGTCCTGAAGTGAAGCTCTGGAGCATGGGGCCGTGCCCAAGGCTCTCTTTGCACATGCCACCTTGTCTGGGTTTTCTCCATGTCCCAGGCTCTGGGCTCAGTGGCTGGGACTCAGCCTTCTTGACTTGGGGAACACCCAGTGCCTAGCATGGTGCTGGGCATAGAGCAGACACACAGACGTCCCCAGTGAACTGCATGTGGTCATTACCTGGTTTTGGTGGATAAGACAATAGCCACAACAACCATAGATAAAGCTACAGTATAATCACAGCATGTAAAAAGGGAAGTTAAGCGGGAGGAACACATGGAATTTGTAAAATGACTATATTAATCAGCTTTGGCTGCTGTAACCAAATACTGTAGACTGGGTGGCTTAAATAATACAAGTTTATTTCTCATAGTTCTGGAGACTGCAAGCCCAAAATCAAGGCACTGACAGGTCTGGTGAGGGTGTTCTTCCTGGCTGGCAGACGGCTGCTGGCCGCCATCTTGCTGTCTCTTCATATGGTTTTTCTCAGTGCACGAGTGTGGGGAGAGAGGTAACTTTCTCTTCTCTTTTTATATGGCCAACAATCCTATCAGATTAGGACCCATATGACGTAATTCAAGCTTAATTGCCTCCTAAGAGCCCTGTCTCCAAATAGTCACATTGGTGGTTAGAGCTTCAATGTGTGAATTCTGGGGGGACACAATTCAGTCCTTATCAATGACCCAACATCATGATGACACCAGCTTTGTGATTTTTTGGTTGGTTTCACCATGATCCAGCAAAAACTGAGATATTTCCCTGTAGACTAACAGCCCTTTCGTCTGGAGCCATGAGCCTGCTGTGGTGGAATGTGAACTAGGATGGTGGGGCGGGCATGGAAGAAGGGCAGGGTGGGGTGGTGCTTTTGAAACAGTCATCCGTGGGGTAGTTAGGCTGTGCCTAGAGGAAGTCTGTGCTCTTAGAAAACAAGGCTGTGCTCATAGTGTGGCCTTCCTTGTGTGTGCTTGTCATTTGTCCTCACCACCCCTGTGACGGCTCTAGGCTATGAATTCCAGATGCCTTAAACACTAAAAAGATTATGGTGCCCTTGTTTTAATTACAAATAAACACAATATTTAAGTATAAAAGTATGTTTAACAAAGTCTTTATCATATATAAGATTTTTTAAACAATTGTTCCTTCTCTTCTCTTTGAGTGGTTGATGGATGTCCTCAGCCCACTGGTGTGTGAAGCAAAGGTTTGCCCGCCGTGTTTGATAACATAGCACCGTGTATGCATGTGTGCGTGAGTGAAATGCTGTTCTTTCAGAAACCAACGTTAAACTAAGAGCTGTTCAAAGACAGGATGCTGCCAAATGTAGGATGTAGAGCATCAGGCTGTGTGGGGCAGAGGGTGACCTCTACATAAAGCCGGGGCTCTTTGCAGTCTACAAGTATGAGATTCTGGGAGATTTGTCCCTGGGCATTACCTGAGAGGACAGTCCTACACCACTTTATAAATTGCTCCAAGTAAAACCTTGGTTCACCTGACAGAGCAGCCTCAGAGTGCAATGCAGATGCTGTCTGCAGGGCACAGGGATTTAAGGTGGGATGTGGAGAACATCTTTTCCACATAGAATCGCAAGGGGGTTTAGGTGGGCTAAAAGTAATGACCCGCCTGTGAATCTGACAGGGGCACTAGGGTTAATGTCACCCTCCTTGTTGAGAATGTCCTTTTGAAATATGTTCTAGGGTATCTCTCCTGTCTTATTAATTATGTCACAAACTTAGTAAAGCTGAATAATTAATGATCATGGGGCACTTGGAACTATAAAATGTCATGTAAATGTTAAGGAGTAAAAATTACTCTGGTGTTAGATAGATGTGCTGCTTTAAAAATGTTCCATGCTGGGAAGGTTAACTTCTAGAAAAGCTGAAAAGCTTCCTGTTGGCCTTTCTTCAGAAACTTAGGATATCTTGTCCTAACCACATTTTAGGAAATTCAGATTTCTGCATTCTGGAGGCTTTGGAAGGCGAATGGCTAGCCAGCACTTTTAGCTCTGGAAATGAAGTTGCCTCCTGGATTTGGGTAACAGTGGTGTCTGTTGATTCCCTCTAGCTGGAGGCAATTTGGGCCCAAAGCCAAGGAAGAGGTGAAGATCATTGAGCACCAAATGCAGACCCTGCGGCTGATGCCCCACCTGGCCATAGCCTTAGCCCTGACCTTCACCAGCAGGTGAGATGGCTCTCAGGGTTTGCTCTCTCAAGGCAAGTGTGACGCCCTGTCATGAGTAAGAATTCAGAGGAGAAGCAGGCACAGGATGTCATTTTCTAACTGTGATCAGGAAAGAGTCTGTTGTTAAAATCAGATGCCCAGGTTAAAAGCATCCTTGGATGCTTAAACCTCTGTAGATGCTTTTAATCTGGACATCCAATTTTAAAGGATGCCAAGGTCCAAATCTTGATTTTCTCTGTATTCAGATGAATGGCAGCCATAGAGAATTTGAGAAGCCAGGAGCCAACATTTCTCCAGAATTTTAAAAGTAGCAGACTTGAACAGTTAAAAGTTCTTTACCTTCTGATAAAGGTTCTAATTTACAGTAAAGTTTTCAAAAATAGGTCCAGGTGTGTGTGTATATTTGGCGGGTGGAGGTGGGGAGGGAGGGCTTTGAATAAAATGTGTACTTTCACCTGGAAATTCACATTCTACCATAGGCTTTCATTTCTGCCTCTCAGCTGTTCCTCCCCAAGTGCTATGCCGTTGTCCAGCAGTTTGTGTGTCATGTTATCATCACCCCTGCATTATAAAGAAAAGAAACTTAAGACTTATCTCAAATCACAGAGCCTAGAAGTAGTGGACTGGGAGTGGAACTCCAAACTTTGGACTCTATTCTGTGTTCTTTCCTCCCTCCATAAGCAATTTTGCTTCTCAGTGTTAACTCCAATCATTCATTTCTGAATAATTTAGAATTAGCTTGTGTTTGAAATTTGACATGCCGATGGGGAAGCTAGTGCCAGCATTTATAAAAGGATGGTAATTAGAGAGCTCTTGCATATCTGGTGTGCTGCTGACAGGGTTGCCCAGCCCCTGCTGGCATGGCTGGGAGGGGTTGGGTGGGTGCACCTGTGTTCTTATTGCGAGGCTGACAAGTAGAATGCCAGTGTTCCAAGGTGCAAGGACACTGAATCCTGCAGGCTGAGCTGCAGGTAACAACAGTAAGATCTATCCATGCCACCTAAAAGAATATTTAAAGCACTTGCATCCAACATCTCTTACCTAAAACGTTTCTGAATTATTTTTTAAGGTTTAATTTGCCTACAGTGAAATACATAGATTTTAGTTTTTAGTGAAGTGAGTTTTGACACACACATACTCTTCTCGTGTAACGAACACTAACACCAAATATACAACATTTCCATCATCCCCAAAAGTTTCCTCGGACCCCTTTGCAGTTGACCCCCACCTCTCCACCACAGCAGAGACAGTTTTCCGATTTCTATTCCCATAGCTTAGTTTTGCCTGTTTTTGAACTTGATGTAAATGGAGTCATACCACATGTATTCTTTTATGTCCAGTTTATTTCATTCAACAGAAGGTCTTGATGTACCTCAATGTCATAGACGGTTTGTTAATTTTTATTGCTGAATAGTAACATGAAATGACTAAATTGCAGTTAGTTTATCTGTCGTACTGATGGACATTTGAATTGTTTCCAGGCTTGTAGTTACTATGAAAAGGATAAAGTGAATATTCTTGTTCAAGTTTTTCATTTTTGAACAAGAATATTCACTTTACCTAGAGAGGACTTGCTGGATAATTGGGTAAATGGATTTTTAACTTTGTAAGAAATTGCCAGTTTTTCAAAGAAGTGGTACCACTGTTTTACATGCCCTTAAGCAGCATGTGAGAGTTTCAGTTGTTCTTCATTCTGACCAACATTTGTTTCAGTTCTTTCTTAACCATATTCACACTAGTAGATATGAAATGTTATCACATCGTGGTTTAAATTTACACTTATCTGGTAGCTAATGACATTGAGTACTTTTTCGTGTGCACATTGGCCATTGTATATGTGAAAGATCTGTTTAAACCCCTTGCGTATTTTTCTAAATTGAGTTGCTTGTCTTTTTATCATTGACTTACAAGAGTTTATTTAAAATAAAAACAAGTTCTTTTTAGATATACTTATTTTAAATATTTTGGGTCAGTGTGGATTTTGCCTTTTTATTTTCTTAATAGTGTTATTTGGGGGAGCAGAAAATTTTAATACTGCTTAAGTCTAATTTATCTTTTTCTTGTTTTATGATTATTCCTTTCTGTGTCTTTTCTAAGACATTGTTATAACTATAGCTTCATAGTAGGTCTTGGAATCAGGCAGTAGGTCTGACCTTACAGAAATAAAAAGGAATATAAGAGAATACTGTGAACAACAGTATGCAAAAAAGAAAAAAAAAATCTGGGAGGCCGAGGTGGGTGGATCACAAGGTCAAGAGATCGAGATCATCCCGGTCAACACGGTGAAACCCCGTCTCTACTAAAAATAATGTTGTCAAGGTGACAGTACTCCCCAAATTAATCTACAGATACAATGCAATTTCTATCAAAATCCCAGAAGCCTGTCTTTTTAGAAATTGACAAGCTGATCCTAAAATTTATGGAAATATAAAGGATCCAGTATAGGCACAACAATCTTGAGAAAGAATAACAAAGTTGGAAGACTCAGATTTCTCAATTCAATAACTTAATACAAAACTGCAGTAATCAAGACAGTGTGGTACTGGAATTGAATAGATATGTAGGTCAATGAAATTAAATCAAGAGTACAGAAATAAATCCCTAAATTTGTGGCCAATTTATTTTTTACAAAGATGCTAAGACAATTCAATGAAAGAATGGTCTTTTCAATAAATGGTGCTAGCGAAACTGGATATTGATATGCAAAAAATGAAGTTGGACCCCTATGCAGCAGTTAAAATGGAGCACAGGCCTAAATTTAAGACATGAGACAATAAACCTCTTAGAGGAAAACAAATCTTTGCAACTGTAGGTTAGGCAGTGGTTTCTTAGTTAGAATACCAGAAGCACAATTACAAAAGAAAAAAAGTATATACCTTGGCCTTCATAAGAAGTAAAATATTTTTTGTGCTTCAAAAGTCACCATCAAGAAAATGAAAGATAATCCATAGAATAGGTGAAAATATTTTCGAATTATATATCTGGTATATACATCTGGACTTGCATCTAGAACATATATGAATTCTTGCAATTCAACAATAAAATGACAATTCAATTGAAAGATGGACAAAGATCCAAAGATATTTCTCCAGAGAAGATGTACAAATAACCAATAAGCACATGAAAAAGTACTAAAAATCATTATTTGTCAAGGAAGTAAAAAGCAAAACAACAATCAGATAAAACTCCACATCCACTAGGATGGCTATAATGAAAAAGATAATAACAAGTGTTGACAACTATGTAGTGAAATGGAAACCTCATACATTGCTAGTGGGTATGTAAAATGGTATAGTCGCTTTGGAAAACAGTTTGGCAGTTCTCCAAAATATTAAACATGAAATTACCATATAACACAGCAATTCTACTCCTAGGTATATACCCCAGAGAAATGAAAACATATATGCACACAAAAATGTGCACATGAATGTTCATAGTGACCTTTTTTATAATAATGAAAATGTAGAAACAATCCAGATGTCCATGGATTAACAAATGGGTAAACAAAATATAGCACATTCACAAAGTAGAATATTATTTGGCAAAAAAAAATGAAGTACTGATACATGCTATAACATGGATAAACCTTGAAAACATTATGCTAAGTGAAAGGAGCCAGTTACAAAAATCATGCAGTATAATTCTATTGATATAAAATTTCCAGAATAGTCAGATTGATAGAGATGGAAAGTAAATCAGTGGTTTCTAGGGACTGAAGGGTAAAGGAGGTGTAATAGGTCAGTCTTGAATTGCTATAAAGAAACACCTGAGGCTGGGTAATTAATAAAGAAAACAGGTTTAATTGGCTCATGGTTCTCAGGCTATGCAAGCATGGCACAGGCATCTGCTCTGCTCCTGGGTAGGCCTCAGGGACTTTTTATTCATGGCAGAAATTGAAGTAGGAGCAGGCATGTCACATGGTGAAAGCAGGAGCAGGAAAGAGTAGAGGAGGTGGCACACACTTGAAACAATTAGATCTTGTGAGAACTCACTACAGTGAGGACAGCATATAGCCAGGAGGAATCCACCCCCATGACCCAAATACCTCCCGCCATGTCCCACCTCCAAAATTGGGGATTACAATATGAGATGTGGAAGGGACATCCAAACTGTATCAGAAGAAAATGAGGAGTAATTGCTAATAGGTATAGGCTTTCTCTTTTGGGTGCTGAAAATATTCTAAAATTATAAGGTGATGGTTGCACAACTCCCTAAATATATTAGAAACCACTGAATTGTACACTTTAAAAGTACAAATGCTGTGATATGTGAAATATATATAATTAAACTATTGAGAAAGAGAAAGGAGAGAAAAAGAAATCAGATGGTGTGAGTCCTCTAAGTATTTTTTTTTTCCTCTCAAAATTGTCTTGCTATTCTAGATTCTTTGCAAGTCTGTTTAGATTGATTTGTGATTGCATGGAATCTATGAAGCAATTTGGGCAGTATTGTGTCTTTTAGATTAATGAAGCTGATATATCTGTTCTAAGTAATGTTTTGTAATTTACAGTGTAGAAATCTTGTACATTTTCCACTAAATGCAGTTAAAAGGCATTGATTTTTAATTTAATTCCCAATTGTTTGTTAATATTTAATGGAAATATAACTCATTATTGTGTATTAACCCTTATTGTCACTAAATTTACTTATTAGTAATTTCTTTGTAGACCATTTAGAATTTTCTACACATACAATGTATCACATATGAGTAAAGAGAGTTTTACTTATTTTTTCCACTATTTATGATTTTTTGATTTTTATTTTGTTTTGGTTTTACCTAATTAGACTGGTCAAAACCTTCACCACAATGTCAAGTAGCAATGGTGAGAGAGGACATCCTATATTGTTCTTGACTTCAGGTGAAAATGCGTGCAGTATTTCACCATTAACATGAATGTTCACTGCAGATTGTTACTGTCTTTCTTGTTTGTTTTAATTTTTAACTTTTGTGGGTATATACGAGGTGTTATATACTAGGTGTTGCATTTAAGGGGTAGGTGAGATGTTTTAATACAGGCATGCAATTTGAAATAAGCACATCATAGAGAATGGAGTATCCATCCCCTCAAGCATTTATTCTTTGTGTTTCAAACAATCCAATGACATTCTTTTAGTTATTTAAAAATGTTCAATTAAGTTATTACTGCCTATAGTCACCCTGTTTTACTGTTAAATAGTAGGTCTTATTCATTCTTTATAACTATTTTTTTTTTGATATTGTTGTTGATGCACTTTATTACACTGAGGAAATTCCCTTTAATTCCTAATTGGCTGAGTGTTTTGTTCATGTATGTTCAATTTTGACACAATTTTTCTTTCTCTATTTAGATGGTCATATGACTTTTCTCCTTCATTCTATTAAGTGAGTTACATTACTTTTCAAATTTTGAGCCAATTTGCATTCTTTAAAATCTTTGGTCATGTGCTATATCTATCTATCTATCTATCTATCTATCTATCTATCTATCTATCTACCTACCTACCTACCTACCTACCTATCTATATATAGATAGGTAGATAGATAGATAGATATATAGCTACATAGATATATAGATATATTTTTTTTTAGACGGAGTTTTACTCTTGTTGCCGAGGCTGGAGCGCAATGGGGTAATCTTGGCTCACTGCAACCTCCACCTCCTGGATTCAAGTGATTCTCCTGCCTCAGCCTCCCAAGTAGCTGGGATTACAGGCACGTGCCACCACGCCCAGCTAATTTTTTGTAGTTTTAGTAGAGACGCGGTTTCACCACGTTGGTCAGGCTGGTCTGGAACTCCCGACCTCAGGTGATCCACCCACCTCGGCCTCCCAAAGTGCTGGGATTGCAGGCGTCAGCCACCATGCCCGGTCTTTTTCTTTTTCTTTTTTTTTTTTTATGAGACTGAGTCTTGCCCTGTCGCCCAGGCGGATTGCAATGGCGCGATCTTGACTCACTGCAACCTCTGCCTTCCAGGTTCAAAGAATTCTCCTGCCTCGGCCTCCTGAATAGCTGGGATTACAGGCACCTGCCACCATGCCTGGCTAATTTATTTTTTATTTTTATTTTTTGAGATGGAATTTCACTCTTGTTGCCCAGGCTGGAGTGCAATGGCATGATCTTGGTTCACTGCAACCTCCGCCTTCCGGGTTCAAGCGATTCTTCTGCCTCAGCCTCCCGAGTAGCTGGGATTACAGGCATGTGCCACCATGCCCGGCTAATTTTTTGTATTTTTAGTAGAGACAGGTTTCTCCATGTTGGTTAGGCTGGTCTCGAACTCCCGACCTCGGGTGATTCACCCACCTTGGCCACCCAAAGTGCTGGGATTATAGGTGTGAGCCACTGTGCCTGGCCGCATTATTTATTTTTTATGTTAGAGGTAATTGACAAATGTTTTTGATAAGGATTTTTGTGTGTATGTTCATATGGAATATTGGTTTATAATTTTTTTACTTGAAATTTTCTTGGAAGTTTTTGGTATCTTCCAAGAAAAGTGTTATATTGTCTTCATAAAAGAAATAGGAAAGTTATCTCTTCTCCTCTATTTTTCTTAAGGAGTTTATGTAAGATTGCTCTTATTTCTTTCTTAAATGCCTGATAGTATTTACTAAGATGGTATGGATATGGGTTTTTTGATTTTTTTATTGGAAAGTTTTTAATGACTTTATTAATTTCTTTAACAAATATTAGTCTTTAGTCTTGCCAATTTCTTCTCTTGCCAGTTTTTTCTCTTGCCAGTTTTGTTACCCTGCATTTTTTCAGGAATTTGTTCATTTCTTTACTAATTTGTAAAATGCAAATGTTAATAATTTTCATTATTATAATATTAATGTCTGTAAGATCTGTGTCAATGTTACTTCTTTTATTTGGAAAAGAAAAAAAATTTTGGCTTCTTTTTTTTTCTCTGCCAATTTTGCTAGGTATTTATCAGCCTAGTTAATCTTTTCAAATAACCTACTTTGCCTTGGATGCTTTTCTTAAAACTTTTTTTTATACTTTAAGTTCTGATTACATGTGCAGATCTTGCAGGATTGTTGCATAGGTATACACATGCCATGGTGGTTTACTGCCTCCATCTCCCCATCACCTATGTCAGGCATTTCTCCTAGTGTTATAAAGATGTTCTTCAAAACCAATGAGAAGGAAGACACAATGTACCAGAATCTTTGGGACACATTTAAAGCAGTGTCTAGAGGGAAATTTATAGCTTTTCTTAAATTTTTGTTCATTTTCTGTGTTACTGATATAAGTCCTTGTCTATTCTTTTTTCACTTTTATTTTCTTGGATTCTATTTCTGGCTTCTGAAAGTGGAAGCTTAAGTTATTGATCTTAAACATTTCATTCTTTCTAAAATAAAAATTTAATACTATGTATTTCATATATCATAATTTCATAAGTCAAATATTTTTCTATTGTTTTTAGTTGTTCTTTGACCTATGAGCTATTTAGAAGTGTGTGGTTTAATTTTCCAATAATAAGGCATTTTCCAGATACTATTTTGTTACTGATTTCTAACTTAATTCTACTTTGGTCAGAAAACAAACCCTCTATTATTTCAATCTGTGGAAAATGGATACTTGTTTTATCTTCATGTGTGATCTATATTGGTAAATATTCGATGTGTACTTAAGAGCACATAATAAACCCTTGTTGGATGTAAGTTCTACAAATATAAAGTAGATCGAGTGGTTAAAATGTTTTTGGAATATTCTATATGCTAACTGATTTTTTGTATTTTTTATATCCTTATTGTTTTTTTTTGTTTGCTTACTATAACTGTGAGAAGAATGTTAACATTTCTAACAATGATTGTGATCTTGTTTATTGTTTTCTATTTTTGTTATTTTTCCTTTGTGTACTTTTAAACTTCGTTACTTAGCATATACAGATTTTGGATTGTTGTGTTTTCTAGAGGAATTTAGCTTCTCATATTTGTTAAATGTCTCTTTTCATTTCTGATAATTTCTCTCTTTTCTTGAAGTCTACATTCTTTGCTATTGATATGGACATACCATTTTTCTTATACCTCATCCTTTCATGGTATGTCTTTTAATTTTAATAAAAGATATTTTAATAAACAACATGTGATAAGATTTTGCTGTTTACTCAGTCTGATAATCTTTTAATTTGGAGTGTTTAGCCCATTTTAATTTACTATAAATTCTCATTTGGTTGGATTAGGTCTACCATTTTGCTCCTTGCTTCACATTTCTTCTGTATTTTCATAGTTTATTCATTTTTTCTTTTTGTTCCTTTTTAGGGATTATTGAGTATTTTTAGAATTCTGTTTTATCTTCTCTCTTGGCTTTTGGATTTTATTTTTGTAAGATATAGCATCTTGCTATATTGCCGAGGCTGATCTCAAAATTCTGGGCTTAAATAATTCTGTTGCCTTAGCTTCCTGAATAGCTGGGATTGTAGATGTGGGCCACCACACCCAGCTCTCTTGCCTTTTACTTGTACTTCTCTGCTTTTTCTTTTTCCTAGTGAATACTCTAAGTATTGTAATATTCATATTGTCATTATCCACCTTTAATTGATATTTTACCACTTTATATACATTGCAAACTTAGAAGAATAGAATTTCATTCATTGCTTTCCATTCTTTGTGCTACTATTGTCATATGTTTTTCTTCTACATATATTAAAAACCACATAGTACATTGTTATTGTTTTAATTTTAAGCAATCATCTTCACTTTAACATCTTATTTTGAAATACTTTTAGTCTTATAGAATAATTGCAAAGATACAGAAGGGTTCTATATATTCTTCACTCAGATTCTCTAATGTTATCATTTTACGCAATCATGGTACAATTATCAAAACAAGGAAATTAACATTTATACAATATATTAACTTAATTACAGTGTTGATTTGGATTTCCCCAGTTTTTCCACTAATGTTACTTTTCTATTCCAGGATCCAGTACAGAATACAACTTTACATTTAGTTGTCAGGTGTCCTTAGTCTCCTCTAATCTGGAAAAAAATCTTAGTCTTTTGCTGTTTTTCATTGTCTTAACACAATCTTTTTTTAATTTAAAATTTTTGTGGTACACAATAGGTATATATATATATATTTACAGGTTACATGAGATATTTTGATACAGGCATGCAATGTACAATAATCACATTAGGGTAAATAGGGCATCCATCACCTCAAACATTTATCCTTTATGTTGCAAACAATTCAATTATACTCTTTTAGTTATTTTTAAATGAACAATTAATTTTTTTTTTTACTGTAGCCACCCTGTTGTGCTAGCAAATGCTATGCCATATTTATTTATTTTTGCCTTACCCCTTTGAAGTGTACTGGCAAGGTATTTTGTTTGGACCTATGTGGTGTTTTCTCATCAATTAAACTGAGGTTATGAATATTTGGAAGGAAAAGCACAAAAATTATGTGCCCTTCTTATCACTTCATATTCTGGATACATGATATCAGAGTGTCTTATTACTGGTGTTAAGCTTGATCACTTGATTAAGGCAGTGTCAGCTAGCTTTATTCATTAAAAAGTTACTATTTCCCTGTTTCCATACTCTATTTTTAAAAAAATAAGTCACTAAATCTAGCCCAAACTAAAAAAGAATTAAGCTCCATATCCCGAAGAGAGGAGTGTCAAAATATTTGCAGCAACAAATTAAAACCACTATGATAATTAATAGTATTTTGGGGGAAATATTTTAATGCTATACAAGCATTCTGTTTCTCTTTAAAGTCATACCCAGTAATTTAAGCATCCATCAATGGATCTTAAATGTATCTTCTGTTTCTCAACAGCAGGCACATACATACATACATACATACACACACACACACACACACACACACACACACACACACGGGGGAAGAGAGAAGAGAGAGAGAGAGATTCTTCTGTAATAAAGAGTCGTCTCTTTTTTCTATTTATTTATTTAATCATTTATTTATATCAGTTTGGATTCATGGATATTTATCTTACTCTTTGAATTACAATTCATTACTATCATTACTTATTTAGTTTATTTAATTTTTATAGCTTTGGCCATTGGGAGCCCTGCTCAGTTGACTGCTATATCCTTTTGATATGACCACTTTGTTTTAAGCATTTCCTTGCTGTGTAACCACAGAAGATGCTTCAGGGTCATATATTTTTCCTACCCCACCCCTAGAATTCCTGCTTCCTTTTATTGGAAATGGTATTTAGAAACCAAAATCTGGGTGCTAGCTGCTATTGGGGTATCACTCTTCTAGTCCTCTGAGAGGACATAGCTAGAAAATGTATGTATCTATGAGGATATATAGTAAAATTTAAAAAGTGAATTCATAGTAATGCTCATACCTCAAGACTTATCCCAGCAGTTTCCCCTATTGCTTATTTGTAACTTCTTTCTCTGACTGTGAGAAACTTAGTATTTACAATATATTTTCTTGTTTAATCATAGCATGCATGTAAGTTAGTTTCAGAATTACTAATCTGTACCATCATGAGAAAAAAGTTACCAACTAGATTTTAGTTTTAGTCTATAGTTCTTGTTTCTTCAGGCTTAAAATATCTACTCAAACTACTGTTTTCCTAAATATTTTAGATTAGACCCTTTCTTCTCTACTTGAGTGTGATCATGTCAAACATTTGTAATATAGTTAGTTTCATTTGTCACAATCTCCATTCCATCTTGTGTTTCCCTGACATTGGGGTAGTTACTTTAAAATTTGTATACAATTAAAATCATATGTTGTGTTGTATGGTTCTATAGTCTCTGACAAAGACAGAGTTGTTCCACTTCAGTATCAAACAAAATTGTTCCACCGCCCCGCAAATTCCCTTGTGCTGTCTCTTTATAGTCAGCTCCTTCCCACAGTCTTACCCTCAGCAACCTGTTTTTCATACCTTTAGTTTTTCCTTTCTAGAATGTCATACACACAGAATTGTACAATATGTAGCTTTTTGGATCTACCTTCTTTCACTTAACAAAATGCATTTCAGATTCATCCATGTCACTGTGTGAGCCAATAATTTCCTACTTTTTATTGCTGAAGAGTATTCCATTGTGTAGATGTACCATAAGTTGTTTATCGATTTACCTGGTGAGAAATATGTGGTTGTTTCTACTTTTCACAATTATAAATAACTACTAAAAACTATTCTCAACGAGTTTTTGTGTGTATATAAGGTTTTGATTCACTAGGGCAAATACATAGAAGTAGGACTGGTAGGTCAAATGTTAAGTGTTGTTTAACTTTATAAGAAATTGCTAACATGTTTTCCAAAGTGGTTGTATCATTTTGTGTTTTTATCAGTGATGTATAAGAGTTACCGTTGTCCTGCATCCTTGCCAGCCATTTTTATTGTCAGATTTTGTTTGATTTTTATTTTCTCTTTCTGATAGTTATCTCTAATAGTTTGTAGTTTTATATTTTTATTATACTAATAACTAATAATGTTTAGTGTCTTTTCATGTACTTATTTGCCATCTATATATCTTCATTAGTGAAGCATCTGTTCAGGTCTTTTACCAATTTTTCATTTGAGTTGTTTGTTTTCTTATTGTTGAGTGCAAGAATTCTTTATAGGTTATAGAGTTTTTTGCATCGTATTTTTATTTTTATTTGCAAATGTTTTCCCCAAGTTTATCACTTTTCTCTTAAGAGTGCCTTAATAAGAGCAATAGTTTTAAATTTCGGTTTGGTTTAACAGCTTTAAATTTTGATTTGTCTTGAAATTGGGTAGTGTCAGTTCTCTAATGTTATTCTTTTATGGGAATTGTTTTGGCTATTCTTTTTTTTTTTGTCTTTGTTTATATATTTTAGAATCATCTTGTTAATATCTGCCAAAAAGATAGCTGCTGTTTTTCTTGGGATAATACTGACTTAGAAATCAAATTGGGGATCACGTTGGTCGCAGCATTCCTTTTTCTTTTTAAGTCTGTGGGATCAGTGTGATTTCTCCCCTTTCCTTCCTGTTGTTTTGTGTCCTCTTTCCTTGTCTCCACTGCTTTGTCTCTCACACATCAGTTTGGATAGAGGCCTATCAATTATATTGGTTTTTCCATATTGTATCTGATTGATTTTCCTTATTTTTATCATTTCAATTCATTGATATCTGCTCCAATCTTTCTTTTCTTCTTCTTGCTTTAAGTTCTCCCTTGCATTCCCTCTCTTTGCCTCTATATATCCACCCACCTCTCTTAAGCTGTAAGGTTAGGTTACTGCTTTGAGACATTGCTCCTTGCCTAATATAATGAATTCATACTAAAATTTATCTTTCAGCATTGCTTTAGCTTCGTCTTTCTCATTTTGATATGTTGCATTTTCATTTAGATAAACATAGTTTAAATTTTTCCTTAAGACTTCCCCTTCAGCCCATGAATTATTTATAAGTGCTGTCATGGTCCAATAACACCCTTTGTACGAATTTTATTCCTTGAAATGTATGGCTTAGTATAAACAATGTTCTGTGTACACTTAAAAAGAATGTGTATTCCCTTGCAGTTGGGAGGAGAGTGTTATAAATGTCAATTAGGTCAAGTCAGTTAATTGTGCTTTGCAGATCATATATATCATTATTGGTTTTCTGCTTGCTTGTTTTCTCAAAGACTGCAAGAAGAGGGTTGGCATTTCCAACTATAATTATGAATTTGTTTATTTCTTCTTTAAGTTTTATCAGTTTTTACCTCAAATATTTTGAAAGTTTTGGTGGTTGTTTTTGGGACTTACCAGTACAGGTTTATTTCTTCTTAGAGATTGATTCCTTTGTCATTATATAATTTCTCTCTTGATCCCTGAAAGTATTCTAGTCCTGAAGTCTATTTTGTCATATTAATATAGTTACTCCGAGTTTGCTAAGTGTTTTTATGGTACATCTTTCTTCATAGCTTTATTTTAACCTACCTGTATCATTACAGTGGGTTACTTGTAAACTGCAAGTAATTGAGTATTGCCTTTTTACTGCCTTATGTTTGACAATCTGACTTTTAAATGGTTTGTTTAAACATATTGTGTTTAAAGGGATTGTTGGTATGTTTGGATTAAAATCTGTCATATTGATAGGTGATTTTTATTTTCTCTGTTTATGTATTTTTCTTCTCATTTTTCTGCTTGCTCTTGGTTGAGTTGAAGCTAAGTTATTATTCCATTTTATCACTTTTAGTGACTTATTTATATACTTTTAAAAAACAAACTTTGATTGTTGACCCAAGGCTTATAATATATATCTTTAATAAATCATAGACTCCTTCAAATAATACTATTCTACTTCCGAAGTAGCGTAAGAATCTTACATAGTGTATTCCCAATTCTTCCTTCCCAGCCTTTGTGCTATACGTTATTTTTAAATCTAGGGTGTGTCTCAGGAATCCGTCATGTGTATATTAGCTCCTTAGGTGATTCTAATGAGCAACCATAGTTGAGACTCACAGGATCTTTTTAGGGAGCTTCCTGGCATGACCTGGAAATTACACAAGTAGAAAAGAGACAGCGGTGTCAAATTAGCATGAAAGTTTAAATTGGATCAAAATAACTTGATGATGAAACCTGAAAATTTTTCATATGCATGCCAAAGGAAAACGATTTTTTTTGCTTTGAGTTTTGCCCAGTAGGACTTGTAACTGTTACAGAGGCAAGACTATTCATTTGTGATCAATAGAAATTAACTAATTGATAAAGAACCCCGGAGTCCTTACCATGGGCCATTCATGAGTGCCGCAGTGTTGAACAGGACAGATTGACACTTGCCTTCACCAGCTGTCAGTCTAGTTGCCCCCAAGGACCTTCTAGTTTTCTTGACTTGGGTCTCTTTGCACCCTCCATAGTCTCTGGCCCAGCTCCGTGTCCCCATTGTAGCTCTGCAACTTCTTTCCTTTCCTCCTGCTTCTTTCATTCCTTGTCTCCTCCCATCACAGTAGGGGGTTGACCCATGGAAAATCTGGTCATAGGAATCCCCAGGAAAGCAGGGTCCCAATTACGGGAAAGAGGCTGCCTTTATTTTAACACAAACCCAGGAAAAAGTTGGCATATTCTGTGACAGTATTCTGGCTTTCTAGTTTCTTCCTAGTTTACTGTCCCTGCTACCTCTTCTCCAATTTGTGAGGAAATAGCTTCGTAAAGTTGGTTGAAACATGACAAACTTTTGGGCTAACTACTTACCCTCAACACACTTCTTTTTTTTTCTCTCTACTAAGGGTATCAAGTCTTGGTTATAGGGCCCATCTCCTAGCTTTCTATGAATTTAGGCTGCCAGTCAATTGGTTTCAAGGTTCAGGGTCTGGGTAAGTGGAGGTTTGACTGGTTAGATGTTTATTCAATGCATTCGATTCTACTCAAGTGCAAGGAGAGTATACATCTTTAGGTGTACAGGTCTGGAGTTAGGTGAGCAGGAAGCAGACAGTTTCCAGACTATTCTGAGTTCAAATTCCAGTCTCTCCACTTACCATTCATATGAGCAACCACTTAAATTGTCTGGATGTGCATTCCCTCATTAGAAACAGAGCATGAGGCCTGGTGCAGTGGCTCATGCCTGTAATCTCAGCACTTTGGAAGGCCGAGGCAAGTGGATCACTTGAGGCCAGGAGTTTGAGACCAGCCTGACCAACATGGTGAAACCCCATCTCTGCTAAAAATACAAAACAATTAGAGGGGCATAGTGGTGGGTGCCTGGAATCCCAGCTACTTGGTAGGCTGAGGCAGGAGAATTGCTTAAACTCAGGAGTCAGAGGTTGCAGTGAGATCATGCCATTGCACTTCAGCCTGGGTGACAAGAGCAAAACTATGGGGGAAAAAAAAAAGAAAGAAAGAAACGGAAAGAGAGAGAAAGAGAAAGAAAGAAAGAAAAAGAAGCAGAGCATGAATGTCAGTACAGGTATATCTCAGAGACATTGCAGTTTGGTTCTAGACCACTGCAATAAAGTGAATATTGCAATAACATGAGTCACATTTTTTTTGTTTACCACTGTATATAAAAGTTATATTTACACTATACTGCAGCCTATTAAGTGTGCAACATCATTATGTCTAAAAATATACATACCTTTGTTAAAAATACTTTATGCTAAAAAATGCTAATGACATCTGAGACTTCAGTGAGTTAATTTTTTTGCTGGTAGGGGGTCTTGACTTGATGTTGATAGGTACTTACTGATCAGATTGGTAATTGCTGAAAGTTGGGATGGCTGTGGCAATGTCTTAAGATAACAGTGAAGTTTGCTGCATCAATTGACTCTTCCTTTCATGAAACATTTTTCTGTAGCATGTGATACTGTTTGGTAGCATTTTACCCACAGCAGAACTTTTTTCCAAAATTGGAGTCGATCCTCTCAAACCATGCTGCTGCTTTATCAACTAAGTTTACATAATATTTTAAATCTTCTCTTGTTATTTCAACAATATTCACAGCATTTTCACCAGGAGTAGATTACATCTCAAGAAACTACTTTATTTGCTCATCCATGAGAAGCAACTCCTCATCCGTGAAAGTTTTATCATGAGATTACAGCAATTCAGTCACACCTTCAAGCTCCACTTCTAATTCTCATTCTCTTGTTGTTTCCACCACATCAGTAAGTTCCTCCACTGAAGTCTTGAACCCCTCAAAGTCACCCATGAGGGTTGGAACATCAACTTCTTCCAAACTCCTGCTGATGTTGATATTTTGACCTCCTCCCATGAATCACAAATGTCCTTAATGGTCTTTAGAATGGTGAATTTTTTCCAGGAGGTTTTCAATTTACTTTGCCCAGGTCCATAAGAGGAATCACTATCTGTGACAGCCATAGCCTTATGAAATGTATTTATTAAATAATAAGATTTTAAAGTCAAAATTACTCTTTGGTCCATGGGCTGCAGAATGGTTGTTGTATTAGCAGGCATGAAAACAACATGCATCTCCTTGTACATCTCCCTCAGAGCTCCTGGATGACAAGTGCACTGTCAATGAGCAGTAACATTTTGAAAAAAATCCTTATTTCTGAGCAGTAGGTCTCAACCACAGGCTTAAAATGTTCAGTAAACTCTATTGTAAACAGATGTGCTATCAACCATGTGCTGTAGTTCCATTTCTAGAGCACAGGCAGAGTAGATTCAGCATAATTCTTAATGACCTTAGGATTTTTGAAATAGTAAATGAGCACTGACTTCAACTTAAAGCCACTGGCAGCATTAGCCCCTAACAAGAGATTCTGTCTGTTCTTTGAAGTTTTGAAGCAGGTACTGATGAAAGTCCTAGATGGTAATGTCTTCCAAGGCTGTTTCACCTACATTGAAAATATGTTGTTGAGTGTAGCCATCATAATCACTGATCTTAGCTAGATCTTCTGAATAACTTGCTACTTAAGGGGTAGCTTCTACATCAGCACTTGCTGCTTCACCTTGGACTTCTATGCTATAGACACGGTGTCTTTCTATAAAATTCAAGAACAAATTTAGCCTCAAACTTTTCTTCTGTAGCTTCCCCACTTCTCTCAGCATTTGTAGAATTGAAGAGAGTTATGACCTTATTCTGGATTAGGCTTTGGCTTAAGGGAATGTTGTGATTGGTTTAATCTTCCATCCAGACCACTTAAACTTTTTCCATATTGGCAAAAGTCTCTTGTTTTCTTATCGTTTGTATGTTCATTGGAGTAGCACTTTTAATTTCCTTCAAGAAGTTTCCCTTTGCATTCACAACTTGGTTAACTTTTTGGAACAAGATGCCTAACTTTCAACCTATCTCAGTTTTCAGCATGCCTTCCTCACTGGGCTTAATTATTTCTAGCTTTTTTTTTTTTAAAAAAGCATTTCTAGCTTTTGATTTAGAAAGACATGCTACTCTTCCTTTCACTTGAATACTCAGAGGCCACTGTAGGGTTATTGGCTTAATTTCAACATAGTTGTGTCTCAGGGAATAGAGAGGCCTGAGGAGAGGGAGAGAGATGGGAGAATGATAGGTCAGGGTCACAGTCAGCACACGCACAATATTTACCAATTAAGTTCACTGTCGTATGTGAGTGCGGTTTGTGACCCCCCCCCCAAAGAATTACAATAGTAACATCAAAGATAGTGATCACCATAACAGATATAAAAATAATGAAAAAGTGTGAAATATTCTGAGAATTACCAAAATGTCACAAAGACACCAAGTGAGCATGTGCAGTTGGAGAAAGGGCTCTGATAGACTTACTCAGTACGGGGTTACCACAAGCCTTGAATTTTTAAAAAGTGTAGTATCTGCAAAATGCAATTAGATGAGGTATTTCTGAACCTACTTTGGTTTGTCAACGGATTAAATGAATTAACACATGAAATGGGCTTAGGACATGGCCTGGTATATCCTACATGCTCTAGTGTGGCAGCAAAGAGCAGGCCCTCTGTGACCCTACTTTTGGGGACCTAATCCTGATCTTGCCATTCTCTAAATGTATAACATGGAGAAAGCTGCTGACATCCTGTACCTCAGTTTCCCCATCTATAAAATAGGAATACTAATACCTGACTTAGAGGGTTATTACAAGAATTGAATGAGTGAATATTTGAACATGCTTAGATTAGGGTCTGGAGGATAATAAATGCCCAATAAATGTTAGTTGCTATTGCCATCCCCCCAGAACTCCTCAAACTTTCTATCCCCCTATCCTACCAGTGACCACATTGTGATGATTTTTCCTCCTACATTGAAATTACTCGAAGCCTTCCTTCTCTGTCATCTCTCTCAGACCATCCCTGGTTGCAGACTCCCACCTCATTCAGCCTGACCCTTGTCAAATCTGTTCTCCAGGAATCGCCAGCCCCCTGCCTGAAATGAAGTCTGAATTCCTACTTGCCAGCTGCCACCCTCCTGGGTCCCTCTGGCATCTTCTGTACTGGGTTATGTTAGTTTGTTCCTTCGCTGCCACAAAGAACTACCTGAGATTGGGTGATTTATGAAGAAAAGAGATTTAATTGACTCATAGTTCTACAGGCTTAACAGGAAGCATGACTGAGAGTCTTCAGGAAACTTACAGTCATGGTGGAAGGCAAAGGGGAAGCAAGCAACTTCTTCACCTGGCAGCAAGAGAGAGAGGAAACACACGGGGAAGTGCCACACACTTTCAACCAAGCAGATCTTGTGAGAACCCACTCGCTATCTTGAGAATAGCAAGGAGGAAGTCCACCCCCATGATTCAGTCATCTCCCAGCAGGCCCCTCCCCTGACATGTGGGGATTACAATTTGAGATGAGATTTGAGTGGGGACACAGAGCCAAATCAATCATAAGTCAAACTCAAGCTCCCACACATGGCCCTGGGGTGCCTTCCACTGCCTGGCCTTCCCACCTCCACCCACCCCCACCTCTCTGCCCTCTACTGAGGCCTCCACACCCATCCCGTGCTCCTGCTGTGGCCTTTCTTAAAGACCTCTTCTCCCCTCACACTCTTGCTTCCCTTATCTGATAAGTTAATACTTATCTTTTGAGACCCAGTTCAGGTTGCCCACTTGTCTAAGACACTCTCACAGAGCCCCTTGTGGAATAAGGAGCCCCTATGTAAGTTTGCTGGAGCAGGAGCCTGGGGCCCTCTTGTCATTGCATTGTAACTTTTGGTTTGTGATTGTAAATTCTGTGAGCACAGAAGTTGTGGATCCATAATTTGGTATCATCACACCTAGTGAAATCTGGCTCTCTGCATAGGTTGCTTCACCTGATTGAATGAAATTGCCTTGTGTAACTATATCACACTTAGCTGTGGGGTTGGTTGAAATTTTGCTTTTAAATCATTTGATTGTCTTTGAAACATAGATTTCTGAAGGGTCCATCAGGTAACTGGCCAAGGAAGCTGGGAGCTAATATCTCCCTTTGTAATAATCTAGTGGGATTTGCTACAGGGATGAATTTCCTAGCTTATAAAATGACTAACAATTTAAAAAAATCGATATTTGCAGTGCTCCTGCCAAAGTGAGTATTTTAGGGTCTGCCTCTCCTCTTTATTCCAGGCCAAATGGGCAGCTCAAGTAGTCCAGGATGGATCCCAGGCAAGGAGGGGCCACAGCACTATCTGTGCTGCTGCCTTTCAACTGGATTCACTTTTTCTTTTGGGAAATCTCCATTTACCCAATACCTGTAAGGGTAAAATTAAGAAAATAGTTAACACATATTAAAGTACTTACCATTAACCAGCACTGTCCTAATATTTCATGTGTAGTAACTCATTTAATGTCTCAAGACAAATCAGCAGGACAGAGATTTTTCTCTCTTTGTTTTTTGATTGATGTTTAAATAGCACCTGTAATGGTGCCTTGCACAAAGTTAGACTTTATGAATATTTATCGAATAAATGAATGAGTGTAATAACCCTTCACAATTTGCAGAAACACACCAAGTCTTCTCTTTGTCAAAAAATGAAGTTCAGGATAGTTAAGCACCTGAGACATTACTCATCAAATGGATACTGCAATTTGTGCACTAGATTTTTTAAAAAATATGATTCTAATAGCTTATTGACAAAAAGTCATGTTTGGTCTTTTTATGCAAAATAAACTTTGATAAATAGAACCCTGCCATCTCATTGACTTTATGGTTTTAGATATATTGTGGTATTTCTCATGAATCTTACCATGATGGTGGGTTCTTGATATTGTTTGGCTGTGTCCCCAACCCAAATCTCATCTTGAACTGTAGCTCCCATAATTCCCATGTGTTGTGGGAGTGATCCAGTGGGATATGATTGAATCATGGGGGCAGTTTTCCCCATACTATGGTAGTGAATAAATCTCACAAGATCTGATGGTTTTATAAGGGGAAACCCCTTTCACTTGTCTTCCATTTTCTCGTTACCTGCCACCATGTAAGATATGCTTTTCACCTCCCACCATGATTGTGAGGCCTCCCCAGCCACATGGAACTGTGAGTCCATTAAACCTGTTTTCCTTTATAAATTACCTAGTCTTGGGTATGTCTTTATCAGTGGCATGAAAATTGACTAGTAGAGTAAATTGGTACCACTAGAATGTTGCACTGCTGTAAACACATCCAGTGACTATGGAACTGGGTAACAGGCAGAGGGTAGAACAGTTTGAAAAGCTTAGAAGAAGAAAGGAAAATGGGGGAAAGTTTGGAACTTCTAGAGACTTCTTAAAAAGCTTTGACAAAAATGCTAATAATGATAGAGACAATGAAATCCAGGCTGAGGTGGACTCAGATGGAGATGAGGACCTTATTGGGAACTAAAATAAAGGTGACTCTTTCTATGTTTTAGCAAAGAGACTGGTGGCATTTTGCCCCTGCCCTAAAGGTTTGTAGAACTTTGAACTTGAGGGAGATGATTTAGGGTATCTAGCAGAAGAAATTTCTAAGCAGCAAAGCATTCAGGATGTGATTTGGGTGCTGTTAAGGGCACTCTTTTTAAAAGGTAAACAGTACAATTGTTCAGAAAATTTACAGCCTGAAGATGCAATAGAAAAGAAAAACCCATTTTCTGAGGAGAAATTCAAGCCTGCTGCAGAAATTTCATAAGTAATGAGGAACGAAATGCTTATCCCCAAGACAATGGGGAAAATGTTTCCAGAGCATGTCAGAGACCTTTGCACCAGCCCCTCCCATCACAAGCTGGGAAAAAAATGGTTTCATGGGCCAGGCTCAGGGTCCTCCTGCTGTGTGCAGCCTATGGACTTTGTGCCCTGCATCCCAGCTGATCTAGCCATGGCTAAAAAGGGCCAAGGTATATCTGGAGGCATGGCTTCAAAGAGTGTAAGCCCTAAGCCTTGGCTGCTTCCATGTGGTGGTGAACCTGCAGATGCACAGAACTCAAGAATTGAGGTTTGGGAACCTCTGCCTAGATTTCAGAAGATGTATGGAAATGTCTGGATGTCCAGGCATAAGTTTGCTGTAGGGGCAGGGCCCTCATGGAGAACCTTTGCTAGGGTAGTGTGAAAGGGAAATGTGGGGTTGAAGCCCCTACACAGAGTCCCCACTGGGTTACTGCCTAGTGGAGCTTTGAGAAGATGACCACCATCCTCTAGACCCCATAATGGTAGATCCACTGACAGCTTGCACCATGTACCTGGAAAAGCCATACTCACTGCCAGCCTGTGAAAGCAGCTGGGAGTGGGGGCTGTACCCTACAAAGCCAGAGGGGTGGAGCTACCAAAGACCATGGGAACCCACCTCTTGCATCAGTGTGACCTGGATGTGAGACACGGAGTCAAAGGAGACCATTTTGGAGCTTTGAGATTTGACTGCCCCACTGGATTTTGAGCTTGCATGGGACCTGTAGCCTCTTTGTTTTAGCCAATTTCTCCCATTTGGAACAGCTATATTTACCCAATGCCTGTACCCCCATTGTATCTAGGAAGTAACTAACTTGCTTTTGATTTTACAGGCTCATAGTCAGAAGGGACTTGCTTTGACTTGCTTTGTCTGAGATGAGACTTTGGACTGTGAGCTTTTGAGTTAATGCTGAAATGACTTAAGACTTTGGGGGACTGTGGGGAAGGCATGATTAGTTTTTAAATATGAGAACATGAGACTTGGGAGGGGCCAAGAGTGGAATGATACAGTTTGGCTGTGTACACACCCAAATCTCATCAGTGGGGTCTAATTGAATCATGGGGTTGCTTTTCACTGTACTGTTCTTGTGGTAATGAGACTTATTCACTACCACAAGAACAGTATAGAGAAAAGACCACCCCCATGAGATCTGATTGTTTTATAAGGGGTTTCCCCTTTCACTTGGGTTTCATTCTCTCTTGCCTGCTACCATGTAAAACGTACCTTTTGCCTTCCACCATGATTTTGAGTCCAACCCAGCTATGTGAAACTGTGAGTCCATTAAACTTCTTGCTTTATAAATTACCCAGTCTCAGGTATGTCTTTATCAGTGTGCAAAAACAGACTAATACAGTTCTAATACTTTGTTTAACCTGTTCTTTGAGTGGATGCAACCCATAAACAAATACCTTTCATTTCTTGAGACATCACCTATTAAATAAACATGTTTAGAAATGAGAAATAATTTTGCCTCAAGAATTTCTATTTCCTAATTTTTCTTTTGGGCCACCATGGGTTTCTTATATCAGAATTTCCTAAGACATGCTCCTCCTGTACTCTAAAACACACTGAACATGGAAGACTTCCCAGACTCCTTTGTTAAACAAATATAAGGTTACAACAAAGAGCAAGAGCCAGTGGTACACCTCTCCACCTGGCAGTTGGAAGCTTGTCTGCGGTTTCTCACAATCCTTTTCTTAAAGACTATTTATTTCTTATTTCCCACCTATTTCCATCCCTGGGGAATGGGGAGAGATAGGTGTGTGTGAGACTGGAGAGATTAGTGGGGAATTATGTATACATTTTTAAAAATGCCCATTTCTGAGATTCTCTGAGAGTCATTGTATTATAGTCACAGTCCGGAGCATGGGTGATGATACTATAGCATAAATAAAAATGCCACAACTCACGCCTGTAATCCCAGCACTTTGGGAGGCTGAGGCAGGTGGATCACGAGGTCAAGAGATTGAGACCATCTTGGCCAGCATGGTGACACCCTGTCTCTACTAAAAAATACAAAAAATTAGCTGGGTGTGGTGGTGTGTACCTGTAGTCCCAGCTACTTGGGAGGTTGAGGCAGGAGAATTGCTTGATCCTGGGAGGCAGAGGTTGCAGTGAGCCGAGATCGTGCCACTGCACTCCAGCCTGGCACCTGGTGACACAGTAAGACTCTGTCTCAAAAAAAAAAAAAAAATGCCACAAACTTGCTTAGGGCACTGACAGGAACGCTATTTAGGAATAGAGAGTCCTGGGTTTAAATTCTAGCTCTGCCCTCATGCATGTGGGACCTTGACCGAGGTATGTTTACCTCAGTTGAGCCTCAGTTTTCCCAACAATCCTATGAAACTGGAAATTATATTTCCATTTTAGATATGCAAATTCAAACCATAAGGAGATACCATTGCATACACACTAGAATGACTAACATTTAAAACACTGTAAAGACCAATTTTTGGCAGGAATGTAGAACAAGTAGAATTTTTATACACCGCTGGTAAGAATGTAAAATTGCATAACCACTTTGGAAAATTATTTAGCAGTTTCTTAAAAAGTTCAGAATGCATCTACCATATGATTGAGACATTTTACTTCAATATATTTACTCAAGAAAAATGAAGACATGTATTTCCTCTAAGAATTGTACGTTAATTTTCTTAACAGTTTTATCTGCAATAGTCCCAAACTGGAAACAACCAAAACGTTCATCAACAAGTGAATGCATAAATGAATCTGATGAGTGTGTTACATAGACTAGATTACTACTAGCAATAAAAAGCAACAACTACAAATACATATTGTAATATGGATGAATTTCAAAACAGCATGCTGATTGAAAGAAGCAAGACACAACACATAATCTGCAATTCCATTTACATAAAATACATCTCATCTATCGTATCAAAGAACAGATTAGTGGTTGCCTTAGGGTGGGAGTAAAGAAAGGAATGGACTGCAAAAAGGCAGAAGGCATTTTGTTCTGTAGCTTGATTGCAATACTGTTCTCCTGGGTATGTATCGTCAAAACTCTTCAAGTGGTGCACTTTGAATGAAAGTGTCGTTGTTTTGTTATTCCTCAATAATGTTGATTAGGGAAAAATATAAGTTGTTTAAAGCAAAAGTAGCAATGAGGTTTATAACACGTGTAGAAGATCTGTGTCGATATCTTATATATAATATATATATATATATATATATCTTTATATATAAAATCTCAACAGTACCGTACCAAAGTGGATGGGGTAGTGGAATTGAGGTATACTGTATTGTTGTAAGGTGCAGAATTTCCAATGGAAGTGGCATTAAAAAGTTACGAATACAAGAGGCATGTGAAACTTTTTTGTGTCTGGTTAAAAGAAAATAATTTGGAACATGATCCTATGTGTGTAGAACAAAAGAAGAGGAGAGTTGAGCATAGTGCCTGCTTTTTGCTGGGTCAAAGGTGCCTAGACAGATGTCAGTGTGAGTGGTGAGGCCTGTAAATGAACTGGAAGAAAAGTAAACTTGGACAGAAAGCAAAGGAGAGAATGTTGTGGTGGAGATTCATGGTTGCTTTGTCCCGCAGGTATGCTGGTACCCTCCTGGAAGAGGATGTCTTCCAGGGAAAGGAACTGGTCAGGAGTCGCTTGCTGCAGGTTCTGGTGGCGGGGCTGAAGGCCTACAGCACCTGGGAGAACATCCGCTGCCTACAGGACTGCCGCGAGTGCACTGGAGGAATGGTGAGCCCCAAGGACTGCAGCCCTGCGGGTCCCTACGATATGGGACACACTGGGGGAGCACTGTGGGGCAGGCAGAGAACATGCTTCAGAGTCAAATGGAAATCCCAACTAGCAATGACTCCAGGTTCCTTCCTTACCAGCCTTGTAGTCTTGTGTGTCTCTCTCATATGATGCTGTCAGGACTGACAGAGCTCGTGTTTGTAAAATGGCTGGCCTGTGGAGGCAGGCAATACGTGTCATGAAACTTGGTGGTGCAAAGGTAGTCCACCGAAACTTGATGGACAGAGTGGGAAAGGGCCACTGAAGGTTCAGACAATCAAAGCTCCGCTCCAATGTTTGAATCCCTTGGGGAGAACACAGGAAATGACCTCGAGGGTTTCCCACCCCTGGTGAGGACGCAGCAGGCGGAACATTCAGAGACTTCCTGGTGTGCCCCCAGCCCCAGTCTCAGAGTGGATTGTGCGGTGAGAAGCACAAGGTGTGAGAAATCCCAATATGGACATTTGGGGGAGTTGAGGGGGGCTCTGAGAGCAACTGGATTTGTGTGCAATTGTGAGAGCAGAGGCCCTATAGGACTCTACAGGTCTCCGCACCCATGCAGGGGTCCAGAGCCTGTGACAAAGTGAACCCAAGCTGGGTGTCTGAGAACAGGGCAAGCAGCATGTGGGCCTGTGATGCAGTGGCACGGCGGGACTGCAGGACCTGCTATGCGCTTCATTCCAGTGTGGGTCAGAGGCAGCAGCTCCTGGAACTCCAGACCACACCCCAGAAGAGAATAGGAGAAGGGAGCCCCCGTTGGCTTTTGGTCTGAATTTAATGCTGAGCTTCATCAAATATTTGCCTAAAAACAGCACCTCTGAACAAGAAGTGGAAGATGAAGAGTTTTAGCCTCAGTAGAAAATGGGTCAAGGGCAGCTGTAGAAAATAAAAGGCGAAGGATAAATTTCTGGAAAGCCAATTACCTTCGTGTGGAGCTAACAGATTGTACAGAGGGGCAATGGTGAAGATAGGCTGAGCCTTCATAAGAGGCAGAGCTGAGGGCAGAGCCTGAGGGACTCTCCCATGTGATCCATGGTGTTTGTCCATCTGAAGGCCAGTGTGATCATTTCTTTTAGGTGGCTGAGTGAAGATGTGTCCCTGACGATGGTGGCAGGTGGGGCATGTCTGCTTCATTCCTGTGGGGATGCTGCGTGGGGTCCACATGGAAAAGAAAGGGAATGGAGAATAAAATAATAGCTGGCATAGGGTGCAGCTGGCCAGGAACTGAGGTTCTCCAAGGCAGCTGGGCCAATGGTTCAATGTGACTCTCCTTAGTTAAGGAGGGCCCTGCCAGGGGGTTAGTTTCCATCTGCATCTCCAGGAGGTGGCTGTCCCTTCAATCATCAGGCTGGCAGTAGCTGGGAACACAGCCCAGGGATTCGGGGGTAGAGTAAGAAGGTTAGGTCAGCAGGTGGGGGGTTCAATCTGAAGTCCACATAGTGGGGGGTTGGGGCATTGCTGGGGGCCCTGAGCTCAGAAACTGTAGCCTTCACAAGTGACTCAGCCTGAGGGCTCGCTCAGAACCCTGCAGGCTCCTGGTCCTCTGGGCTCCCATGGCTCTTTCCCTTTCTCACAGTTCATGGGCAGATAGGCCCAAGGTTCTCTTACCCCCAGGCCTTTATAGCCTCCCTGCACAGAGACCCTCCTGTGTGCCTCTTGTCATCCTAACCCTCGTCTCTCCGTCCTGGCTCCAGTGCTCATTATGGGAGGCCATATTTCCCCAGGGTCAATGCTGAGCCCTGGAAATACCACCCAGAACAATCACCCTTGCCTGCTCTCCAGTGGTCTGGCCTGTCATGCTCACCTGTGCTGCCTAGGACCACCCAGCAGTGCAGAAATGGCCTCACCCTGTTAGAGAAGACACAGTCCATGCTGGAATGCCAGGCCCCTGGGCACGCTGCCTCACAGAGCTCTGCACCTGGTAGCTCCTAAGCAACCTAGGGCAGAGGGCCCTAAAATGCAAATGCTGTGTCCTCTGCTCACAATACTTCCGACACCAGATGTGTGGCTTCTCCATACAAGCAGTTCTCTAATTCTCTGTGGACACTAATGGGGTGCTCTACAACAGTGGCCTTCAACCTTTTTGGCACCAGGGAATGGTTTTGTGGAAGACAACTTTTCCATGGGTGGTGTTGGGGGTTGGTGGGGGCAAGGTAGGGGGGATGGTTTCAGGATGAAACTGTTCCACCTCAGATCTTCAGGCATTAGATTCTCATAAGGAGTGCACAACCTAGATCCCTCACATGTGCAGTTCACAATAGGGTTCACGCTCCCATGAGAATCTAATGGTGTCACTGATCTGAGAGGAGATGGAGCTCAGGTGGTGATACTTGCTCCCACCGCTCACCTCTTGCTGTGTGGCCTGGTTCCTAACAGGCCACAGTCTTGTATGATCTGTGGCCTGGGGACTGGGGACCCCTGCTCTAC
Source organism: Aotus nancymaae (assembly GCF_030222135.1). Taxonomy (NCBI): domain Eukaryota; kingdom Metazoa; phylum Chordata; class Mammalia; order Primates; family Aotidae; genus Aotus; species Aotus nancymaae. The sequence continues at coordinate 1,842,615 of NW_026988570.1, read as the reverse complement.
AATTTAATTCATTCTGACACTGGCTACCTGGAGTACATGCAGACTCCACAGATTAAGGCCTCAGTTCCATAAATCTTCCCTCAACTTTGGATGCTAGTCACAGATAGTGTTTCTCTAGATTACTCCCACTGGTTTTATTATTATTGAGACAGGGTCTCACTGTCACCCAAGCTGGAGTACAGTGGCACAATCACAGCTCACTGTAGTGTCAAACTCCTTGGCTCAAGGAGTCTCCCCTCCTCAGTCTCCCAAGTAGCTGGGACTACAGGTGCATACCATTATATCTGGCTAGTTTATTTTTGGTAGAGATGGGGATCTTACTATGTTGCCCAGGCTGGTCTCAAACTCCTGGCCTCAAGTCATCCTCCTCCCAACACACCCTCCCAAAATGCTGGAATTACAGGTGTGAGACACTGTTCCTGGTCTACCCACAGTTTTGCCTAATTTGTCTATAATTTAGGAATTCCCATGACCCTCTCCTTAGGTTCAATAATTTGCTATAACAGCTCACAGTACTCAGGGACACACTTAAATGTTTACTGGAAATAATTAAGGATACAGATAAACAGCCAGATCGGCTGGGGTCCAGAAACGTTCTGAGCACGGGAGCTTCTGTCCATTTGGAGTCGGTGTGCACCACCCCACCCCATACAAGGATGTGTTCACCAACTTGGAAGCTCTCTGAACCACATATTTTAGGGATTTTTATAGAGGCTTCTTCACATAGGCGTGATCAATTATTAAGTCAATCTCTAACTCTCCTCTCCTTCCTGGAGGATGGCGGGGGTTTCAGGGAGGGCATAAAAGCTCTGAACTTCTAACCATGGCTTGGCATTTCTGATGACCAGCCCCCATCCTGAAGCTGTCCAGGTGCCCACTAGGAGTTGCCTCATTAGAACAAAAGATGCTCCAACACCCAGGAAATTCCAAGAGGTTTAGGAGCTCTGTGTCAGGAACCAGGATCAAAGAGCAAATTTAGAACAAAGAATGCTTCTAGCATCCCTCCGGAAATTACAAAAGTTTTAGGAGCTCTGTGCCAGGAACAAGGGATGAAACAAAATGTGTATTTCTTATTAGATCACAATATCACGGCCCTGATTTCTTTGTTCCTTCCCTTCTCCTCCCCACCCCCAATCCACCTGACACCTAGCATGGGGATATTTGTAGAGACACAAATATTTGTTGAAAGAAAAGAATAAGCATCTTCTAATTGTTTTAAGTTCATATGCACACACACTGCATATTTTTCAGGCTGGAACTCCCTGGGAGTGAAGTGTATACTTGAGTCTGGGGCTACTGAGAGGATACTGAAGACCATCTCTCTCTTTTTTTTTTTTTTTTGGCTTGTAGTACTAGGCAGACCTTGCTTCAAAAAAAAGTATTTCAACACGTATTTACTGTCTTTGAAGCCAGTAATCCTGGGTGTGACTTTGGGCCAGTTATTCCCACCCCGTGCCTCAGTTTTTCCATACATAATATGGAGATAAGCCTTCCCTTGTAGAGGTTGTGGGAGTTGAATTCTATGAGACAAACAGCATAAAATGCTTAACACATGGACTCAGGAAGTAGGAGCTGATGTTTCCTTGATGTGCCCAGGCTGGGGATTTGGAGAAAAAAGATGCCACATGGTCTCTATTGCTTGCCATTGTACAAGGTAGACAGGTGGTTGCAGAACCCAGCACAATGAGACAGGCCCTGTGCAGCAGCAGGGGCTCAGAGTACTCAGCGTAAAGTGGAGGGTCCCCAAGCAGTGCCACTTGAGCAACTTAAAGAATGAGCAAGAGCCTTCCAGGTGGGGCTGGAGGACCTGCCAGGCAGGGGAACCCGAACACAGGATAAGGGTGTGGGAGTCTGTGGTGCACTGAGGGACACCATGATGGGCATGGCTGGGTCTCAGTGAGGATGCAGGGGAGGAAAGGAATAAAGGGAAAAAAGCAGGAAGCAGACCTAGAGAAGGGGCTAACCCTGTCTGCACAGCTGCCTGCAGCAGGTGCTCTGTGGTGCTGTCAGGCCCAGCACCACATAGTGCAGCTGATTGAGTGCACAGAGGCTCAGCCTGCAGCACTGCAGCATGATGCCTGGCACTTATGGACACTTCTTGTCAGCTAGTCTCACTTATTGCCATTTTACAAATGAGTAAACTGAGGCCAGACTATGAGGGCAGTGAGGGCAGGGACCTAGTCCTTGATCACTACAGCCTAAGTCTGACTGTTATGTGGAATATTCAGAAGGTAGTTGTGGACTGAGTGATGACCAGCTGACAGACAAATGGACAGATAGGCTGATGGGCAGAGAGAGAGAGAAAGAAGAAAGGAAGGAAAGAAAGAAGGAAGGGAGGAAGGAAGGAAGGAAGGAAAGAAAGAGAGATCGAGAGAAAGAATGAATAAATGCCCTGTGCATCTGTTTTCTTTCTTACCCTTAGAACTTGGAATTAATCCACAAAACTTGGCTCGCTGATCTTTCTTGCTTTATTATGATTTTTTTACCCTGAACGCTTTTTTTTTTTAAAAAAAAAACATAATTTTGTTACTTTTGGAGGGAGAAAGAAGACTGATTTTGCCTATAGACTACTCAGAAACAGAGCAGTGATGATATTCATTGGCTCTAAAATCTGCATAACCCGTCTTGACAGCTTATTTGTTGGGGACAAATTTTTATGTCAGTGTGTCTAGTTTAGGAGATGGGGGACTTGAGAAGAGGGGAGCATGAGAAATTATTGTAGTTTACCAAGATAGGGGTGCATCTTGCACCTAATTTTTGCTGCTACTCTAACCATAGGCCTCTGTGAAATCCTTTTCCTCTCAACTGTTAACTTCAGTGTTAACGGTTGTGAGCATCATCCTTGGAGGGCAGCTTCTTTGCTGAGCAAAGTCTATTTGAAATCACATTTCTTGCAATATTTTTATCAATTACAAAAATAATGCATATCCATTGTAGTAATTTTTGAGAATAAAGAAAAGCACAAAAAAGTAAAGTTATCCCAAAATTATGCTTCTCAGAGATGATTCTTATTGTCTGCAGTATATTCTTTCTGGGCAGTGTGTGTGTGTGTGTGTGTGTGTGTGTGTGTGTGTGTATTTCAAATGTTATAACCTCCCCTCTTCACCTAAGACTTGATATGGATATTGCTTCAAATCTTTACTACCACCGTACTTTGAAGTAAAATTTTTCTGGGCAGTGTGTGTGTGTGTGTGTGTGTGTGTGTGTGTGTGTGTGTGTGTATGTATTTCAAATGTTATAACCTCCCCTCTTCACCTAAGACTTGATATGGATATTGCTTCAAATCTTTACTACCACCATACTTTGAAGTAAAATTTTTATAGCTGGTACCATTTATCTTGTAGGTGTACCGTAATGCATTCAGTTAATCCCTCAGCTTATGTCAAAGTGTTTCATTATTATAAACAACACAATAGAAAACATTCTAGTACCTTGGTACCTAACTTATTTTTGCGCATACCTGGGATTGTTTTTTGGGAATCAAGTATTTAAATCAAGCCTGTCCATCCCATGGCCCTCAGGCCTCATGTAGCCCAGGATTGCTTTGAATGCAGCACAATGCAAATTTATAAACTTTCTTAAAACATTTGAGATCTTTTTGAATTTTTAAAAAATCTCATCAGCTATCAGTATTTGTGTGTTTTATGTGTGGCCCAAGACAATTCTTCTTCCAGTGTGGCCCAGGGAAGCCAAAAGATTGGACACCCCTGATTTAAATGATGAGTGGCATTGTCAATATAGGTTAAACCAATGTCCACTCCCACCAGCAGCTGAACACAGAATGCTTAATTAGTTTCTAGACCAGTGGTTTTCAAATTCTTTTGACCTTAACCCAAAGTAAAAGGTATGCTTTTCCTTAGAAATCTTTACAACCTAGTATTTACAAACACACATATATGAAATTGAGAAAAGAAATTTTATGAAACAGTACTGCCTTACTACTGTGAGGCGCTCTCATATTTTCTTATTTTGTGTCATTCTTTAAAAAGCAAGTCATGATAAAGTAAACTGATTTCATGACCTGCTCGTGTGTTGTAGCCTACTGTTTGTAAAACACAGCCCAGACTCACTGATCAAACAGAAAGGGTCTTGCTATATATAGTTGAGAGCTGCAGGTCATGAGAGTGTGTCTGTGGTGATCAAAAGAAGCTAGAGTTTCCAGGACATACATTTTCTGGCCCTGCTAGAAACCAAAATCTGGCTTCTGTTGAGACCAAAATATGATAACTTAGTTTTCACTGGAATGTTATTAATTCGGCCCTTGAGACTTAAGATTTTGTATTTGAAAGTGGGAAAGAGACAAAGGGCTTCAAATGTCTCCTGAGCACTGACACAGAAAGTGATCAGTTCTTTCTAACTGCTTGGTTTATCTTGGATCTGGAAAGAATGAGTGCACACAGCAGCCCCGCAGGTTTGGCCTCACTGAGAACTCATGATCCCAGCACTGTTGCTCTTGAACTGCTCTGTGGTTTCAAACCTTTGCATTCTAGGATTCTTTCCACAAATTGATGTTTCCATAACACTTGGTGGTCAGTTTAATAACATTATCACTCTGTGTTAGGAAATCACGAGACAGTCTTAAACTGGCTATTTCTACAGGAGCCTTGGCAATTTGTGCTTTCTTTGGGCAGTGGGCTGAATGTTGCAAGAGTAATATTCTGTTACTTAAAGAACATTCTTAGCAGTGAGGTAGATACATGCAGAGTACAAATAGAGGGGAAACTTTGGAATTAAATCTTATTTTAGTCTTTTACTCCTTTGTTTCTGAGTTATAATTTTTCTAACTATCTTAACCTTTGTGGTATAATCTGTTTCTTTTTGTGCATAAAACCTGGGATAAATGAGATTTTACACAAAAAGGAATACTTGTTCACAATATGATCATTAAATAGGCAGTACTGGTTCAAATTTCCATAATTTATTTTCATGCAAGCACTTCGAAGCCTCAGTGATTGCTGGTTAAGAATCATTGCTGAGTATCGCTAAGTTCTCTTTTTGTACAGAACAGTGTACTAGGTAGATGTTCCTAGGAAGCCAGGTAATGTGAGGGGGCACTGTACGCTGTATGGAATTGAGAGGAGGCCCTGAGGTTTCAGCATTAGGAGACTTCTGATCAAGATGCAGTAACCCTCTTGACAGAAACAATAAAAAAATGGACTATATGTTTAGGCTAAACAGTTTGCAAGACACTAGATATCAGGCATTGAAGGACAGTGATCTTTGAGATGAAGGAAATAAGTCAGATGAACCTGTGACTGCCCCAGTTTACTGCCTTAAGAGAATTTATAATTTATATATGTGTATATAAATATATTACATATAATTTATAATTTTATTTTTTAACTTTTTAAACTTCTTTTCTAGGTTCAGGGGTACATTTGCAGGTTTGTCATATAGGTTAATTGTATGTTATGGGGGTTTGGTGTACAGCTAATTTCATCACCCAGGTAATAAGCATAGTACTCAATAGGTAGTTTTTTGATCCTCACTCTCCTCCTACCCTCCATCCTCAAGAAGGCCCCAGTGTCTGTTGTTCCCCTATGTGTGTCTATGTGTACTCAGTGTTTAGCTCCCACTTATAAGTGAGAACATGTGGTATTTGGTTTTCTGTTTCTGTGTTAGTTCACTTAGGATAATGGCCTCCAGCTCCAACCTTGTTGCTGCAAAGGGCATGATCTCGTTCCTTTTTATGGCTGTGTAGAATTGCATGGCATATATGTACCGCATTTTCTTTATCCAGTCTATTACTGATGGGTATGTAGGTTGATTTTATGTCTTTGCTATTGTAAATAGTGCTGCCATGAGCATATGTGTGCATGTGTCTTTATGGTAGAATGATTTATATTTATTTTGGCATATACTCAATAATGAGATTTCTAGGTCAAATGGTAATTCTGTTTTAAGTTCTTTGATAAATTACTAAAGTGCTTTTCACAGTGGCTGAGCCAATTTACATTCCCACCAGCAGTATATAAGTGTTCCCTTTTCTCTGCAACCTTGCCAATATCTGTTACTTTTTTACTTTTTAGTAATAGCCATTCTGACTTGTGTGAGATGGTATCTCATTGTAATTTTAATTTGCATTTCTCTAATGATTAGTGATGTTGAGCATTTTTTCATATGCTTGTTAGCTGCATGAATGTCTTCTTTGACAAGTGTCTTGTTCATGTCCTTTGCCCACTTTTTAATAGAATTGTTTGTTTCTTTCTTGTTAATTGTTTAAGTTCCTTTTGGGTATTAGACCTTTGTTGGATGCGTAGTTGGCGAATATTTTCTCACATTCTGTAGATTGTCTGTTCATTCTGTTGATAGTTTCTTTTGCTGTGCAAATGCCCTTTCATTTAATTAGGTCTCATTTGTCAATTTTTTTTTTTTTTTCAATTTCTTTGGCATGTTTGTCATGAAATCTGTGCTAGGGCCTATGTCTGGAATGGTATTTCCCAGGTCATCTTCCAGGGTTTTTATAGTTTTAGGTTGTATATTTAAATATTTAATCCATCTTGAGTTAATTTTTGTATATGGTGTAAGGAACGGTTCCAGTTCCAATCTTCTGCATGTGGCTAGCCAGTTATTCCAGGACCACTGGTTGAATAGAGAGTCTTCCCCATTGCTTGTTTTTGTCATCTTTGTCAAAGATCAGGTGATCATAAGTGTGTGGCCTTATTTCTGGGCTCTCTATTCTGTTCCATTGGTCTATGTGTCTGTTCTTGTACCAGTATCATGCTGCTTTGGTTACTGTAGCCTTGTAGTATCATTTGAAATTAAATAATGTGATATCTTCCACTTTGTTCATTTTGCTCAGGATTGCTTTAGCTATTCAGGCTCTTTTTGGTTCTGTATGAATTTTAAAATAGTTTCTAATTCTGTGAAGAATGTCATTGGTAGTTTGATAGGAATAGCATTGAATCTGTAAATTGCTTTGGGCAGTATGGCCATTTTAACAATATCGATTCTTTCAATCCATGAACATGGAATGTTTTTCCAAATGTTTGTGTCATCTCTGATTTCTTTGAGCAGTGTTTTGTAATTTTCACTGTAGAGATCTTTCACCTTCCTGGTTATCTGTATTCCTAAGTGTTTTATTTTTTGTATTCCGAAGTATTTTATTTTACTTTTTGTGGCAATTGTGAATGGGATTGCCTTTCTGATTTGGCTCTCAATTTGGACATTGCTGGTGTATAAATGCTACCGATTTTTGTACATCAATTTTCTATCCTGAAACTTTGCTCAAGTTGTTTATCAGCTCTAAGAACTTTTGGGTAAAAACTATAAGGTTTTATACATCTAGAATTATGTCATCTGCAGAGATAATTTGACTTCTGCCCTTTCTATTTGGATGCCTTCTATTTATTTCTCTCATTTGATTGCTCTGGCTAGGATTTCCAGTTCTATGTTGAATATGAGTGGTGAGAGTGGCATCCTTGTCTTGTTCTGGTTCTCAAGGGGAATGGTTTCAGCTTTTGCCCACTCAATATGAAATTGAGAGCCATGTCTTGAACCCAGAGACTATGTCCAGAGCTCATGCTCTAAACCACTCTACCATATGCAATAAATGTTAGTATATGTTAATAGAGGGCATGGAATAGAAGTCAGAGACTACTCTGCCATATGCAAATTGACCTGTGCTGGCTTCTGCCCTCTCTGCTTCAGAAAATAGCAGAGTTCTCCTTAATAGGATGAGCACAGTTTGGATCTAACTTGTAACTTTCCAACTATGTGAATTTGGGTAGGTTCTCACTTCCCAAGACTCAGTGTCCATAGACATGTCTTGCTGAGCTGCCCAGTGGTTAGCATTAGTTGGAGTGGACCTTCCCATGGTGGTGAAAGTCAGCCACCAAGACCAGACCCTTCTTTTCCTATTAGTCTTTCTGACATTTCCTGCTGTTTCCCCCTGTTGTACAGTCAAGAGAAGTGAGGTGGGATTTGGTTAAATTACTCACTCCAATCCCCTTTGGTGAGTCAAGGAGAGGCTGGAACAGGAGTTGGCAGAGCTCTGCTCTTGGCATGCAACTGTGACATTCCCAGTGGCCAGTGCTTCGTGCTTACACATGTTCTGCATTTCAGCCTCTAATCTCAGTATGTAAGGGGAGAATCAAACTGGCCTCATTTGAACGTGATGAAAACCCTTCACCTGCCCATGTGGGAATTCTGCCTGAGAGCTGAACTCTGCTGGCTCTGATTAGTCAAGTGAGGCAGGCCTGGCAGCTTTGCTTCGATTCCCACCTTCTTGCTTTAAGGATTGGGTGGGGTCAAACAAGTTCTTCAGACTGTTGATATTTAGTTCTGCCTTCACATTGCCTCTTTCTCCATATTCAAGCAAACCTAGATTGAATTTCTAAACTCTTCTGAGAGAGTAATAGGGGAAGCAGCCCTGGATCTTACATTTCTGCCTTACAATGGAGAGGGGGCATTCTGAGAGACAAGAGGTTCCTTGTCATGGAAAGGGAGCTGCTGGCTTTGGTGTGGTTGGAATCTCATGGTCAGGGCTCTGTGACCTTGGACTTTACCACTGGGAGCCTCAGTTTCCTTCTCTCTTAAGGCCCAGAACTTGGTAGATATTCAATAAAGCTTGATTCTCCTTTCCTTGCCTTTTGCTGAATGTAGTAACAGATCACACTGAAAGATCTCAACTCTCTACCCTTCTCTTCTCCCCCTCTGCCACCAGGACCCGTTAGACACACATGGGAGCTGCTTGGTTGGGGTTCCTCGGGGTGTGGCTTTGGACCATGGAGGAAAGCCACCTTCTCAGCCACTGCTGACACCAAAGCATGGGGGTCTACAGGCCTGGGACCTAAACACACCACAGGGTGTCTACCAGCCCTCCACTGGGGAGAGCTGGAGCTCAGCTGATGGCCTTGGCCCTGCAGAGCCACACTCTTCACAAGGACCTCCTGCAGTGTCTCCTGGACCTTGTGTTACCTGAACCCAGATGCCCATGGCCGGGGCCTGTGCCCTCCATCTTGGTTCCTTTGAAACTAACACCAGAAGATGCCACTCTTGTGTCACCATGCCCTCAGGGCCAGTCTCCACAGCAGGACTTTATGTCTCCCCACATCAGTGGAGGGCCTTCTCTTATCTGCCCCCAGCTGCCCTGTTTCTCCTCAGTGTGTTCCAGAATTTCATGAAGAAGAACAGAAACAGGCAAAGCAGAGTGAAAAAAAGTATCTACAAAATTGGAGTGCAGTGAAGTCTCAAAAAAGCTTTGCAACCTAGCACAACGATAAGGTTATCAGCAAACACGTGCTGATCCTTCCTTTCACATTAGATGCAGAGCTGCTCTTTGCTGCTTGGAGATGTAATCCAGCCGGGCAGTGACTGAGTGATTATATTTAATGATTGCATAAGGGAACACTGAAACAATTGCAAGTGTTTGTAAATTTTTTCAGAAAGTGATGTGAGGCAGAGCCCCCTGCTTATTCAGTAGACTTTGTCCCAGGACTAACTCCTCAGGGAGATTCAACACCACCTCATTTATCTGGCATCAACCAACCCTTGGAACAGAGCCAAGGCCTGAAATAAACAAATCAGATCTCTGGGAATCCCAAAGAGATGTTGCAAAGCCTGCATGCTGGAGCTCAAGCCCTTACTCCACAAATGCAGGAGCCCGTGGCCTCTGTTCCTGCTTGTTCCATGTGTCTCCTGGTTTCTGTGGGCTGTAGAAGAAGGGCACAGGGATAGTGAATGCAGACAGCTAAGAGCACTCAGGAGCCAAAGACCAAGGTAGATCCAGAAGAACTATGAAAAAAAAAAAAAAAGACCAGATTGAGGCCGGGCGTGGTGGCTCATGCCTGTAATCCCCGCACTCTGGGAGGCCTAGGCAGGCAGATCATGAGGTCAGGAGATCAAGACCATTCTGGCCAACATGGTAAAACCCTGTCTCTACTAAAAATACAAAAATTAGTTGAGTGTGGCGGCGTGCACCTGTAGTCCCAGCTTCTCGGGAAGCTGAGGCAGGAGAATTGCTTGAACCCAGGAGGCAGAGGTTGCGGTGAGCTGAGATCGTGCCACTGTACTCCAGCCTGCGTGACTGAGTGGGACTCCATCTGGAAAAAACAAACAAACAAATAAAACAAAAAAACCCAGCCAAACAAACAAACAAAAAACAGACTAAAAAATGCAGGAGCACAGTGGGCTCCTGCCCAGCCCTAGGTGGGACTCGAAGCTAATCTGCAACAGTCCTCCAGGCAATGTGGGCACCAGGCAGGCAGCAGGCTGGTGCGAGCAGAGACAGTCACTCGAGGATCTCCCCTCCAACATGGATGCTGCAGACTTACTGTTCCCTGGAATAACAGAGATGATATTTGTTTAAATACTTAGCTTCTCACAGCAAACCCCGAGACATGTACATTTCACTGCAGACCAGTAGGTCACCCTGACTTAGATCTGATGTGGCAGAGGCCCTTTTGCTTCCTATACAGTTTCTTAAGATGCAGAACCATGAAAAATTCTGTCTAGTGCTTGGGTCATGGATAGCTGAGTCCAGCTGGCTGGGATTGCGTTTGTGGGCAGGACAGGGCTGAGCTGAGCTTCACCATAATGCCAAATGACTTGTGGGTAGGTGGAAAGAGTTTAGACACTGTCCGTACTCAGAGAGTCCAAGGCTGGATCTGGCAAACTTCCCAAGAAGGATCTGTCTGGAGTCCAAGTGTCAATATGGCCCTCTAGTAGAAGGGCCTTCTCAGTGGTTACTAAGACAACTTTATCAGCCAGACTCTTTGCTCAAGAGTCTCATTTTTCTCATTTTTCCAGGGCATCAACTGGTTTCTGACCAACTCCCTTTCTTTTTATTTTATTGGTCAGAGATATGTTTCTCTGGAAGGGTCGAGACCCTTCAAGAAAAATCCCAAAGTTCTGGGGCTTTGGATTAAAGCCTAGGCTTCTCCTCTCCTCTGCTGTCACTTTCTGAGCATTCTGCTGACCCTAACCTATTTGGCTGTAGGGATTTGCAAAGACAGCACAATAAAAATCACCTTGTGATTATAAATGATTCAACTTTGAAAGAACCTTGCTCCAAGATTAGAGGAATCAGCTCTTATTTTTTGAAAAAAAAAAAAAAAAAAAAAAAAAAAAAAAAAAATCATTTTTGACTCCTTGACATTCTCTGAGTCCCTGCTATGAGGAAGCACTAGGGACATGTATAGATGTTGTCACCTTTAATCCTCCAATAGTTCTGTGAGTAGGAGTTATTTTCCCATGGAAGGACAAACAAGGCCAGAAGTAAGATGTTATTTCTCTAATCTACTAAAAGGCAGAGGCAAAGGTTCTGCAGTCCTTCCAAATGAAGGCTATTATCCCTAATTCAGAACTTTGCCCCCTTTTTTTGGCAGGTGATAACTTTCTTCCCTGGCCCTCTGGGTTCCGTGTTAATGAATGTTCTACACTTAACCCTCATTTAACATAAGTCCATGGCTTTTAAACAAGCCTCTGTCTTTTGATGTTAATCTGTGGTTACTGGAAAAAATCGCTCCCCAGTGAGAAAGCCCATATGTCATCTTTGTGAGTGTCCTAGGTTAGTAGGTCCTATCTTGTCAGGCAAATTAGAGGGGGAAAGTAGCCAGCAGTAAAACTGACGCTCATCACTGATAAGGAAAAGAGAGATTGCTAAAATGACCCAGGGATAATCCATTTTATTTGGCAACATTCCTTTGAGGGTCTCAGCCCAAAATTTTTAAGGGCATAAACAAGGAGATTATAAATTTCATAAGGAATGGATAGCAGCCAGACATATGAGAGAATAATGGACAGAACTGGCATAGATCTTGGGCCAATTTGCCAAATTTTGAATCCACTGTATGTTGTTTAACTTTCTCAGTTTACTCTCCCTTGAGACAGTTCATAACTCTCCAGAATGATTCACCCCATATCCCAGCAAGAAACATGAAGGTTGGTGGTGGGGAGATGAAGTTTTACAAGTTGACTTCTCAATGTGTGACCTTCTTAGTTAAGATTATTTTGGATGCAGGTAAAAAAGGTCAATTATAAACTTTCTCCAGCAAGAATGAAGAATCAGTCTTAAGGAGGAAGGGCAGAGAGAGAGCGAGAAATGGAGAGAGAGAGAGGGAGAGAGAAGTTCTGGAATTTAGGTCTCATGAGAATCAGGGACAGGGAAGGGGTCTGGAGTTCCCGAATCTGTGCTAGGGGGGTCTCTCCATTTCTTGGGACCCATAGTCTCAGCCTTTGCATCTCTTGGTGTCTTCTCATTCTCCTTGATCTTCTCTGCATTTGAGACTGTCTATTGCTATGGAATTCATAGCATCTCTTTTCCAGCCACACTCTGAGATGGTGTTTCTCAGATCAAATGCTGAATCCCCATCTCAGTTGAGTCAGAGTCCTTCCCAACTCAGCCATTTCTGGTTAGGGAGTGGGGTCACACGTCATGAACGTGTTGGTGGATGCCCCATCTCTGTGGGTGCTAAGAGAGTTCCCAAAGAATAGGAGCTGAGCAGGTATCTATTATAATGTGTGCGGTAGTTTTTAAAATATTTTCTAATACTTTGAAGCTGGCATATAGAAATGGAGTTTAATTTTGTATGTTGATGTTATATTCAACAACCTAGTTAAATTGCCACATTAATTCTAACAATCTATTTGTAGCTCTTTTGGGTTTCCTGTGAAGATAGTTATATCATCTGAGAAAAATGATAGCTTCTTCCTTTTCAATCATTTACATTTGTTTCTCTGTCTATATTATTGAAGTGCCAAGAACTTCCAGTGCAATAGTAAAGTCAAGTGTATTTTATCCTTGACTTTACTATTTCACCATTAAAGATTTTATCTGGTGTGGGACTTGTGCAGATAATCTTTATTATGTTAAGGAAAAGCCTGTTTTACTCTTCATTTATAAATTGTTTTGTGCATGTGTATATTTATTTGATTGGTTTTAAAATTTAAATATATTCATTTTATGGAATTATTTATCTGCATTTATTTTGTTGAGATGATTGCACATTTTCTTCCCTTTAATCTGGTGAATTTGGTGAATTTACATTAACAGATTTTCTAATGTTAACAAATCTTGAGTTTTGGGAAATATACAACTCAGTCATGATGTATGTTTGTATATTTAAAAAGCTGTTGATTTCACTTGCTAATATTTGTTTAGGGTTTTCTGCTCTGTGATTATGAGTGAGGTTGGCCTCTGCTATGCTTTTCTAGGGGTGTCCTTAATCTAGTTTGGATATCCAGGCTATATCACCCTCATTAAATGACTTGAAGGTGTTCCTTATATTTCTGTTCTCTGGAAGAGTTTGTATAGAATTGAATTATCTCTTCCTTGAATATTTGGTACAAATATAACTACAAGGCTAAACAGACCTTGTGGTTTCTTTCTGAGAACATGTAAAGTGATTGGTTCTGTTTCTTTCCTGGTTATAAGCTACTCAGATTTTCTGTTCTTCTTGAGTCTGTTTTGCCAATTTTTATTTTCCTAGTAATTTGTACATTTCTTCTTAGTTTTAAAATGTATCAACCATAAAGTCTATGGTACCTTTTTCTCTTTTTAACCCTTGTATGGGTAGTTACACTCCTTTGCCATTCCTAATATCGTTTATTTTCCACAGCTGTCTTGTCACGTGATCTATTTTGTATATTTTTTCAAATAATAAACTTTTGGCTTTGTCCATCCTCTCTACTATATCCGGCTTTTCTATTTTATTGATCTTTATTCCTTCTTTTCTTTTGAGACAAGGTTTCACTGTGTCACCCAGGTTAGAGTGCAATAGTGCGATCACAGCTCACTGCAACCTGGACTTCTTAGGCTCAAGTGATCCTCCCACCTCAGCCTCCTAAGTAGCTGGGATTACAGGTGCATGCTATCATGCCCAGCTAATTTTTTAAATTTATGTAGAAATTGGGGTCCCACTATGTTGTCCAGGCTAGTCTCAAACTCCTGGGCTAAAACTATCCTCATGCTTCAGCCTCCCAAAATGTTGGGATTACAGGCGTGAGCCACCATGCCTGGCCATTACTTATTTTCTTCTACTTTCTTTGGGTTTATTCTCCTGGTCCTCCTGTAATATCTTAATTTGAAGTTTATCTCATTTTCTCCATTTCTCTTTTTCTATTATAAGCATTTAAAGTGATAACTTTTCTTTTTAAATGCTGCTTTGGTTATATCAACTGTGATTTGATATATAAGATTTTCAGTTTATTGATTCTAAGTTTATTTTAATTTTTATGGTGACTCATTTGTCTCATGAATTAGTTGAGCATGTTTTTCAGTTTTCTAATGTCTGGTGTTTAAAAAAATAGCCAACATTTGTTGAATTCTTATTGTATGTCAAATATCTGTCTTTACACTTTACATTCATCAACATAAATTCTCACAATGGCCCTATAGAGAAGAACTGTTCTGACCCCAATATTATGTATGTGAAAAGTGGGACACTGGGAGTTTAAGCAAGTTGCCCAAGATCACACAGCTCCTGAGTTGGCGGAGCAGAGCTTCAAATCCAGGCTGTTTGGCTAGGGAGTATAACTACTGTATACTAGTGACTTTTTAAAGTTACAGTTCTTGTTGTTATAATTACTGATACATATCTTCAGTTAATTTCACATAATCAGAGGAAGTGGCTGATGTCATAAAGGTTTTTTGAAAATGTTTTATGGCCTGTTCTATGGCTAAAGCCTGGTCAATTTCCATGTGTGCCTCAAAGGAGTGTGTCTTCTGTAATTGGATGCAGGGTTTCAAATGTGACCAATAGATCAAGCTTCTTAGTAGCACTATTCAAATATGCCCTGTTCTTACTGAGGTTTTGGCCTGTCTGATCTATCAATTATTGAGAGATGTGTGCTGAACTCTCCCACTGTTGATAGTGGATTTGTCAGTGTATTAGTCCATTTTTACACTTCTATAAGGAACTACCTGATACTGGATAATTTATGAAAAAAAAGGTTTAATTAACTCACAGTTCCACAGGCTCTACAGGAAGCGTGGGTTGGGTGGCCTTATAATCATGGCAGAAGGTGAAGGGGAAGCAATCATGTCTTACCATGGCAGAGCAAGGGTGACAGAGAGAAGTTATGGGGGAGCCACACACTTTTAGATGATCAGATCTCATGAGAACTCACTTGTTATCACAAGAACAACAAGGGGAAATCCACCCCATGATCCAGTCACTTCCCACCAGACTCCTGCTCCAGTTGGACGTGAGATTTGGTTAGGGACACAAATCCAGGCCATTTCAGTGTCTCTTTGTAATTTTATCAATTTCAGTCTCATTAATTTGACATTGCATTATTAGATATTTATAAGCTTAAAATTGTTATATTTTCCTAGTGAATTGAGTCTTCAATCTTTATTTAGTGACTCCCTTTATCAAAAGCAATGCCTTAAAATTTATTTTGTCTGATATTAATATAAGGACAAAAGCCTCCATTTGGTTAGTATTTACCTGTTATATCCTTATACTTTCAACTTTGCTGTGTTTATGTGTCTTATAAACAACATTTGCCTATTTTTAAAATTGAATTTACCTTGACAATATCAAAAAACTTTTCTATGTTTATGTGTCTTATAAACAACATTTGTCTGTTTTTAAAATTAAATTTACCTTGACAATCTCATGACAATCTCATTGATACTTTGACAATCAATCAATGTGTTTAGTCTAAGTAATTATGGTCATCACTGATACATTTGAATTCATGTTTTCTTTCTCTCTCTTATTTTCTATTTGTTGAGTCTTATCTTTGCTTGTTTGGACTTACAGCTTTCTGGTGTTTATGTTTCCTTTCCATTTTTTCCTTTTCTGGTTTTCACTCTACTTGTGCTCATTTTGTGGTCACCCTAGCAATTTTAACATGCACATTTAACTTACAACGTCTAAAGTTAATTATTAGCATTCTTTTCCCGAACAACAGAGGAGCTTAGATTGCTTTAACTAATCACCAGGTCCCATCCTCTAAACTATTGTTGTCCACTACTTCAGTACTGTTTTTGCTTTCCACAGTTTTCAATACTGTGTTTTTTAATCCCACACATTACCCATCATATTTATTGTTATATGGAATCATTTTTCTCTTTAGAGTTACCGCCATTTACCAATTTATTTGCTCACAATTCCTTCTTGCATCTCTGTAGTCATTTCCTGGTTTCTGGAGCACATTCTTCTAAACACCATTTCTTGTGGGTCTGTAGTTTTTGTCTGAATCTGTCTGTTTCATCTCAATCTAGAAATGTTACATATTGTTCAGTATAGAATTCATTGTTGATGGTTATTATCTCTCAGCACGTTGAAGTTTTGCCTCTGTGTTTTTTTGTTGCTGAGGAATCAGCTTCTAATAGTAATTTTTCATGGCAATCTATTTTTTCTTTCTGTTTCTTTTAAGATATTTTACTTGCTGTCATGACCTATGGTTTCACTACAATATTTATAAATATAAATTTGGTTGTATTCCTCTTGGATTCATATGAGGTTGGTAGATATGTGGATTTGTGTCACTAACAATTTTATTCAAAACATTTTATTCAGAATATTCAAAATGACATTCTGCCACTGTCATTTTGAATATTGTTTTCCATGTTCTTTGCATTATCTCCTTCTAGGAGATATTAGGCTATATCAATATCCGCTGCCTCTGCAGTTTTGATTCTGTTGACTTTTTAATCTTCTGCTCATCTTTTATTTGCTCTTGTGAATAAGTAGGTGGATGGTGCAGTGCTGACTGCCTCTTTCATTCTCAGCCCTCAGTAAGTCCTTCACTGTCTGCCCCATCCCCCACCCCCAGCTAGTCCACCCCTCTCTCTTTCTCTCTCTCTCACCACCTATGGCCTGTGCTCCACTCAGCAGCTGGAGTCATCTTTTAAAATCACAAATAATCTTACTCCAAAGCTTACAATTTATTTTTAAGTTTACATTGCACCTAAACTAACATAAAATAAATCCCCAAGATGGCTGCTGAGGCCCTGGGTGACTTGACCCCTGTCTGCTCCCAAAGTCTTTTCTTTGGGCCCTTCCCCCTCACTCACCACCTCCAGCCCAGCCTTCTTTCCAGGCCCTGGACATTCTGTGCCCCTTCATGCCTCAGGGCGTTTGCATAGGCTGCTCCCTCAGCTGGAACAATTGTCCTCCCATTCCCAGATTGGCTGAATTCCCTTCTTTACATTTCCAAATTAAGTAAGCCCTCTGAAAACCTTCTCTGGCATCCAGGTTGGAGGTGGTTTCTCTTAATATTTTTTTTCTCACAGAACCTCCCTGCCCCCACCTTTTCCTTTCTGGAACTTGACACAGATTTTTAATTACTTATTGTGTTTGTCTGCCTGACCAATGCCTGTCTCTCTCATGAGGACAGGGCCATGGCTGTAGTTCACTATGGGTAGCGTAGTGCCTAAGATGGAGGGAGCCTTGGTATGCATTTGGGGACAGGATCCATGAAGGAACTCCCTCCTGTCCTGCCCACTCTGTCCAGTGAATAAATCCCGAGAGCGCAGGGCAGCAGCGACAGGGTCCCCTCAAAGCATGCGGCAGGATGGGGCAACCTGCCATCACTCCACTGGACTCAGAATTCTGAATTCATGAGACCCAACCCAGATTTCAGCCGTCACAGGACAGGTTGCAGTGAATCTCCACACTCACAGGTCCCCTCACATACGGATTCTGCACCGCTGGGCACAGTGGAGGTCATAGGCGTAAAGTTAGTGCAACTCGAAGACATGGTGCTTCCTGGTTGATGGGTCAGTCTCTGTATTTTTAATTGGCATCCTCTAACAAATAAGATAGGATTGATTTCATCTGTTTCATCTTCTTCAGATTAACAGAATATACCCTCATTTGTTTAAAAAGGGGAAAGAACGCCTGTTTCTAATTTGTTCGGATACATTTATTAAATGTAATCATATAGTAAAAAATTCAGCAATGTTAAAAACAGCAGGAAAATATTAAACTTTCCATGTACAAAGTTTGGATCATAAAATATGTTTCGTGGGGCTCTCACTGAAACGGGACACTACCTTAATGACATTCACAATTAGTTGCTAAGAGGCTCGATGTAACCCAGAAGGCAGAGCGCGGAGGAGCTGTCTACTGAGCCTGCGCTTGCTTCCCAGAGCCCAGGTTCTGGCTGCTTCCCTCTCTGAGGATTCCGCTGGCATTTGGAACACGGGTTTAGAGTTCCCTCTGTCTAGCCTGTGTTTCTTTCTCTCCTGCTTAGGAATAAAAGAAGCTCATGGAAAATCTTATTCACTTTTTTTTCAGATGAAACCTGTTTCTTCCACTACTGCCCTTTTATTCCCCACCACCCATCGACCCCACCAAGAGTATACAAATGAATATCCCCACTCAAGAGTCCAACGTAGGAAAGAGAAAATTTTGATTTTGTAATGAAAACCTAAGGCGCTACTTACTGAGTGCCTTGAGTTGATGGCTTAGACTCCAAAAGATTTGTTCATATTGGAGAAGCAGTTAACATTGATTTATTTCTGGTCATGAACAGACACAGTTTGAGATAATACCTCCTACACTCTGTATTCATCTGTATAGCTGGCTGCTATACAAAGTGCCACAGGCTGGGTGGATTAAACAATAGGAGTTTCTTTTCTCACAACTCTGGAGCTGAAGCCTGGGATCCAGGTGTGGGTAGGGTTGTTTTCTTCTGAGGCTCTCTTCTTGGCTTGTGGATGACCATCTCTTGCCTATGTCACGTCCCTCCGTGTGTGTGTGTGGGTCCTGATGTCCTCTTATAAGGACACCAGTCAGTATTGGATTAGGGCTGCCCATGTACCTCCTTTAATCTTAACTACCCCTTTTAAGGTCCTGTTTTGAAATACAGCCACATTCTGAGGTTGTGGGGGTTAGCATTTCAACATAAGAATTTTGTGGGGGGCCAGGGTGGTGGCTCATGCTGGTAATCCCAGCACTTTGGGGGGCCGAGGTAGGCAGATCACCTGAAGTCAGTAGTTTGAGACCAGCCTGGCCAACATGGTGAAACCCTGTCTCTACTAAAAATACAAAAGGAGCCCGGCACAGTTGCAGGTGCCTGTAATCCCAGTTACTTTGGAGACTGAGGCAGGAGAATCTCTTGAACCTGGGAGGCAGAGGTTGCAGTGAGCCGAGATTGTGCCACTGTACTCTAGCCTGGGTGACAGAGGAAGACTTCATCTCAAAAAAAAAAATTTTTTTTGAGGGGACACAATGTAGCCCATAGTGCCCGTGTACGTGCATGCACATGCGCACGTGCACACACACTCTCTCTCTCTCTCTCTCTCTCTCTCTCTCAAGCATATGCTCTATACTTTTCTATAGGCCTCTTCCAACTACACGTTTAGTTTTAATCTGAGATATAGCAAGGCCCCAGTGATTAGGTCTTGCAATGAAGAGATTCCCAACAGAGACATATGAGGTGAGAGCCCCGTGCACCATTAGCAAGGCATCTTTGGCCATGTGTCAGCCGTGGGGAGACCTGGCTGGCCCAGCACACAGGCCAGTCTGTGTGTGGAATGGTCCCTAACAACTGGAACAACCACTATTGGTTCAGGGGCCCTCACGCTGTAATCAGCACCACCTTAGTTGGGAAGGACAGGGATGTGCTTTTAGGGAACTGAACTCCCAGGCTTCCATTCAGTTGGCAGCTCCAAATGGACACAGAAGCCTGTGGATCATGTGTGATGTGGCAGCCTCTGCTGAGCAGGCATCTGTGGCACCCTGGTTAAAGCCAAGGCAATTCAGAGACTGAGAGAAATGAAACCGAATCCCCAGGAAACTGAGGGAGCCTGTGGGCCACAGATGGAAGGAAAATGCCCCGTGGCAGGAGTGGGAGTGGAGAGCATGAAATGCAAGCATGGCAATTTCACCAGAATGCTTCGGATTCCTCTGGACGATGCCATGGAGGACCCTGGGCATCCTGGGACACCAAGGAGCCATGCTTCCTCCGGGACAGATGCAGGTTCTCATCTGTTGACTCCTGGAGGGCTGCACTGAAGAGGAAAACATTTGGCACCTGGCATGACTCCCTGTGGAGCAGTCCCTGCCCTGCCCTGCCCTTCCTTACCCTGCCCTGGGAGCTAGTGGGTCTTTTCTACCTGTGGCAAAAATAGACTTGATCGAGATACCTCATCCTGAGATTCACTTGCCTAGGCCTACATGGCCCCTCCAGGCAGACAAGACCCCTCATATGTTGCCTCTGAATCAAACACAGGGCCCAGGCAGATGGAGCTCCAGGGACAGAGTAGGGGAAACCTTGGAATCTTGCTTGGCTGAGTGTGGATGGCTTTTTGGGTTGACTCAAGGTTTGAGGGAGATGGCAGAGGGTTAATGGAGGACTGCAGGGCAACTCCATGTGACTCTGCACTCAGCCCTCTCTCTACTGAGCCTGAGGCCACAGCCCTGCCCTGCACCATGAGCCGCAGGCAGGAGGCTGTTGGCTCTTGACCCAGCTCCCCTGGGGCCTAGGGTGATGTTCAGCTTCAGAGGTCACCCTGTTTTTCTTGGGCATTGTCTCAAAGTCCCTTTAAGTGCAAAGTCTTTGTTCCTCGTTTTCTCCTTCTCCACTTCCTCCCCCTGAAAAGAGCTGATGGCCAATTGTCACTGGGGCCCAGGAGAGGCTTCTTCTTTCCCTCTCACCTCTTTGTCCTTAGCTGTACCTGTCCTGGTCTTTATGATGAGTGGCCATCTCCATGCTGGGCTGATTAGAGGTTCACTTCACATCCTTTGGGAGAGCTTTAGTTAACCCTAGGTGCCATTTCTAGCCTTCCTCCCCATCACCCCTGAGAATCAGGGTGCTGGGACACTGCCCAGTATCAGCATTCAGCAACCCAAGCTATAGAAGCTGAGGCAAGGTTTACATTCACTGTTCTCTACCCACTCTTTTTTCAGCCATGACTGCATATATCATTAGCTGTGTTCAGTAAGGGCCAAGCAAGACCAGGATCTCAGAGTCAAAGTTGGGCACCACATAGAGGCCAGAGTAGCACGTGGCAGGGGTTGGGGACAGGTGGGAAAATTGCTACCCAAGGCCACAGGTGATCCCAGCCCAGATCCAGGGGCTAGAAGGGAGGAGTATAAGGCTGCCTGTCTTAAATGAAGGGCAAGGGGTTAGAAAGTGAAGGTGGTGGGTGGGACAGCTGTTTTAAGCAGAGAGGGAGGGACACTTTCCTTGCAGTAAACCTACTTTGGACCTGAGATGAAAACGAAACCAGAGAGCCCCACAGAGGTCTGAGGGGAGTGTTCCAGACAGGTGGAACAGGATTGCAAAACCCCGGGGAAGTAGGCAAGCCAGTGTGGCCAGAATGAACCCCAAGAAGGTTCAGGGAAACCTCACTGAACTTCAGCTTTCTCATCCTGAAAACTGGAGTGATGCGACGTGAAAAGTAGAAATGACACATTGTATGTGGTGCATATGAAAGCTGACCCTCGGTAATGGCCTCCATGACCATGCTTCTCTGGGCACACGCTGTGATGCTGGTCTGTAAAGACTTGTGAAGTTCTTCTCTAACTGTCCCTTCCATGTGCAGTCATGGCCTCCTCCTCTCAGAACATTCCATGGCTCCCTTTTACCCAGATCAGCTCCATTGTCGGCTTCTGGGTCTTTCATTTCTTCCCCCACCAATCCTGCCAACTCCTCCCTCCATCCTGGTGATTCTTGGTCCCATCCCGAGCATCTTTCTTGGGGTTTTTCTCAGATACCCATTTACCTTCTGCCTTGGAAGGTTGTGAATGACGTTTTTCTTTCTTTCTTTTTAAAATAAATTTTCTGGTTGTTGTTGTTGTTTTTACAGTGCTTGTGTATTGCTTTTAGTAATTAATTAAAAAAACAAAAAGTTATTTTTTTCATAAATAAGACTTTTTATTTGCCATTATTATAAGTCTGAACTTTAAACGATTCTTGGACTGGTGGTTCATATCCATCAGCTCGTTCAACTTTAGCACCTTTCTGGTCCCCAGTGGCTTTTCCAGAACTACTGCCTTCACCATGAAGCTCCATGAGTTTTCCCAATTCAAACTTGGGCTTCTTCAGCATTTTTACTTTTCTAACGAAGACATCATGGAGAGGATAAATAGATTGGCAAGCCTTTTCTATGTCTTTTCCAGTGCTGTCTGGAATCAATTTATTGACCACTTCTTTCAAGTCATTTGTCTGCACCTCTTGGGTCATGATTTCCATCATCTTCTTCTGGATTTGGCGGACCTGTTGGTGCTGAGCATAAGAGGTCTTCTGTATCTGATTGTTATATTTTTTAGTAAAACCAACACAAAACAGATGAAGCAAGTAACCATTGGTAGTCTTGACGTCAACATGAGCTTCAATCACTGTCTGCCATTTTTTGACCATGGAACACATTTTGTTATGGGTAAGATCCATGCCATGGAAGTTAGTCAGTCAGTTTTTGTCCTGAACACCTTCAGTAATTAGCTTGAATTTCCTAAATGTAACTTTATCATTCTGTAATTTAGCAAGACTAACTTCAAACACATGACCCTTGAGGCCATCAGATGCAATTTTGGTTCCTTGGGTCCTGGTGACTAGCGTCTTTCCAATCTTTCTTATATTGAATATAGTGGGTGATTTCACATCGTAGCAATCTTTCTTAGAAAATGGATCAACCGGGAGAGAGATTCAAGATGGTCGATTAGCAGCAGCTCAGGATTGTAGCTCCCAGTGAAAGCGCAGAGAGCGAGTGGACACCACACTTCCAGACGAAATATTGTTGCCCACGGACCAGGAGATTCCCAGCGGAAGAGCACCGAGGGTCGCCAGCACGACTCTTTTGGTCGGTGCGGCTGTTTTGCCGGTGCCCCGGCGTGGTGGTTCTTGCTGCGGAGTATAGGGGACTGGGCGCCCTTTTAGTTGGCGTTTGGAGCCCCGGGAAGGCAGAGTCGCCCATTCAGCTGATTGAAAGGGAGACTGAACCGGGAAGCCAGACCAGGAGATACCCAGGCAGAAAAGCGCCACGAATCTCAACGCCGCTGTTTTTCAGCTGGCGCAGTGGGTCATTGCAGAGGAAACTACACAGATTTTGATGCCTTATCAGTGGGTGACTAGAACACCTGGGAAAGAGTCGACCGATCAACTAAAAAAAAAAAAAAAAGAAGAGGCTCTAAGATAGAAAGCCAGGCGATCGGGATTGGCTGGTCCTAACCCCCCGCCCCCCCAAAAAAACAGCAATTGGAAGCACCGAGGATTGAGAGTTTCACAGCAAGCACAGCTGAACCCCGGAAGGTCCAGCTCTGTGGGGGAAGGCCGTCCACTGAAGGAAGAAAACTAAGAAACAGAAAAGACTTCATTACCAACAAGCCGGACATCCACTCAGAGACCCAATCTGAAAGTCGGCAATTATAAAGACAACAGGTAGATAAATCCACAAAGATGGGAAGAAACCAGTGCAAAAAAGCTGAGAACATCCAAAATCAGAATGCCTCTCCTCCTACAGGGAATCGCAACTCCTCATCAGCAACGGAACAAGGCCTGATAGAGAATGAGTGTGATGAATTAACAGAATCAGGCTTCAGAAGGTGGATAATAAGAAACTTCTGTGAGCTAAAACAACATGTTCTAACCCAATGCAAAGAAACTAAGAACCTTGAAAAAAGGTTTGATGAAATGCTAATGAGAATAGACAATTTAGAGAGGAATATAAGTGAATTAACGGAGCTGAAAAACACAATAGGAGAACTTTGCAAAGTATGCACAAGTTTTAACAGTCGAATTGATCAAGCATAAGAAAGGATATCAGAGGTCAAAGATCAATTTAATGAAATAAAATGAGAAGTCAAGATTAGAGAACAAAGGATAAAAAGGAATGAGCAAAGTCTCCAAGAAATATGGGACTATGTGAAAAGACCTAATCTGCGTTTGATAGATGTACCTGAATGTGACGAAGAGAATGAATCCAAGCTGGAAAATATTCTTCAGGATACTATCCAGGAAAACTTTCCCAACCTAGCAAGGCAGGACAATACTCAACTCCAGGTAATAACAGAGAACACCACAAAGATATTCCTCAAGAAGAGCAACCCCAAGGCACATAATCGTTAGATTCACCAGGGTTGAAATGGAGGAGAAAATACTAAGTGCAGCCAGAGAGAAAGGTCAGGTTACCCACAAAAGGAAGCCTATCAGACTCACAGCAGATCTCTCAGCAGAAACCCTACAAGCCAGAAGAGAGTGGGGGCCAATATTCAACATCCTCGAAGAAAAGAACTTTCAACCCAGAATTTCATATCCAGCCAAACTAAGCTTCATAAATGAAGGAAAAATATTTTTTGCGAACAAGCAAGTACTCAAGAGATTTCATCACCACCAGGCCTGCTTTACAAGAGCTCCTGAAAGAGGCACTACACATAGAAAAGAACAACCAGTACCAGCCATTCCAAAAACATACCAAAAGGTAAAGAGCATCACCATAATGAAGAATCTACATCAAATTAATGGGTAAAACAGCCAGCCAGCATTAAATGGCAGTATTAAACTCACATAAATCAATATTAATCCTAAATTTAAATGGACTAAATGCCCCAATCAAAAGACTTAGACAGGCAAATTGAATAAAAAGCCAAAACCCATCGGTATGCTGTATCCAGACCCATCTCACGTGCAAGGATAGACAAAGACTTAAAGGGATAGAGGAAGATTTATCAACCAAATGGAGAGAAAAAAAAAAAACTAAACCAAAAAAAAACAGGAGATGCAATTCTCATCTCTGATAAAATAGACTTTAAAGCAACAAAGACCAAAAGAAACAAAGAAGGATCTTACATAATGGTAAAAGGATCAATGCAACAAGAAGAGCTAAGGATCCTAAATATATACGCACCCAATACAGGAGCACCCAGATACATAAGGCAAGTTCTTAATGACTTACAAAGCGACTTAGACTCCCACACAATAATAGTGGGAGACTTTAATATTACATCGTCAATATTAGACAGATCAACGAGATAGAAAATTAACAAGGATATCCAGGACTTTAACTCAGACCTGGAACAAGTAAACTTAACAAATATTTACAGAACTCTTTACCCCAAATCCACAAAACATACATTTTTTTCAGTATCACATCACACCTATTCTAAAAGCGATCACATAATTGGAAGTAAATCACTCCTTAGCAATTGTATAGCATTTGACAGGTTTAAATGAAATATTGGTTGGCTGCTTATTTGTTATTTTCTTCCCTTATTCCTTCCTGTCTCCATTGTTAAGCACAATCGTTGGCATAAAAGAGGTTTTTAATACCCATTTTTAGACTGCATTCTAGCCTGGGCAATAGAACAAGATTCCCGTTCTCTCTCCCTCTTTTTCTTCCTTTCTTTCTTTCATTCTTTTCTTTCTTTCTTTCTTCCTTTCTTTTTCTTTCAAAAAAAAAAAGAAAAGAAAATGGATCAACCACTTTCCTCGTGGCTCCCTTTTTGTCGCCTTTCATAAGGCACTTGTTCTTGCCAGCCGCCATGGTGCTGCTCCAAAATGTTCATTTTTAATCAAAAAATGACACAGACACACATGCACAAACTGTTTATGGTCATTTGTCCCCAAAGAATTCGAGGCCTCAACTGTAGAATTTAAGTCACTCAAGAAGATGGCTGCAAGCCCCTTTTAGTGACTGCTCTATGCCATAGGTCTTTCTGTAAGCCGCATACACATTTACCCAGGACGTGAATTCTAGGACTTTCTAAGCCTGGCTAGTTTCTAAATGGGTCACCTCAGGGTCCCAAGGATTGATACTTCTGTGATGCCAGGCGTTTCTGGTTTATTCCAAAGAAATTAGATCATAAATACACCCTTGTTGTTTTCAAGTGGGAAGCAACATGACAACCACAACCCTGCCTCGCACGTGGTTGGACTTTTATTTTTCTTGTAGCTGTTTCATTTTCCGTTGTCCACAAGCTGTTTGAGGGCTGTGAGCCTTGTTACCTCAGCTCTCAAGGGCCAGGTAGAGTCCAGAATCAACACATAGTTTCACTTGACTTTCAAACTACAAGAGGAGCTCAGAGTGGAATTTCTCCACGTAGGAGAGAAATTAATTATATTTCATGTGAAGAGCTGATACAGAACATCTTTGTGCTCCTGGAACTCCATTTCCTGTTTTCTGAGTGTCTTTTTGCTGGTTCTGCCCTTTGAGTAGATTCTCTCTCCTGTCGTGTTAAAGCCCAGCTGCCTGGCTTTCAGTGCAGGGTGCAAGTAAGTTTAAAAAGTGTCAGAGAACAACAAAGAGCCTGTTGCCCTCTCCCCTGCTGGAGGAGAGCAGAGCAAAATGCTCAGGAAAAAAAAGCACTTTGTTTCTTCAACATTAGTATTTTGAGTGTTTTGCAGCTGGGCTTCTTGGGTATAACCTCTGCTTCTCAACACTGAGGTGGTGTATTAGTCTGTTCTCACACTGCTTAATAAAGACATACCGAGACTGGAGACTGGGTAATTCATAAAAGAAAGAGGTTTAATGGACTCATAGTTCCACATGGCTGGGGAGGCCCCACAATCATCGTGGAAGATCAAGGAAGAGCAAAGTCACGTCTTACATGATGGCAGACAAGAAGGCATGTGGCGGGGAACTACCCTTTATAAAACCATCAGATCTCATAAGACTTATTCACTACTGTGAGAGCAGGGCAGGAAAAACCTGCCGCCATGATTCAGTTACCTCCCACTGGGTCTCTCCCGACATGTGGGGATTATTACAATTTAATATGAGATTTGGTGGGCACACAGAGCCAAACCATGTCAGGTGGTATATTTAGTGTTAATCTTCTACATCAGAACTTGAGAGATGATTCAAGAACATTCCAACACAATCCTGAACCTCACTTCTTCATCTGTAAAATGGGAATAATGCCTACTTCACAGGGCCATTGTGAGGATAAAAGGGATTCTGTGAGGTAAAGGAAGTCTATGTGAAGTCCCAGCACAGTATCTAGCATAGATAGAATGAGAAGGGTGAAAATGACTCCACTGCAGCCTTATGGGGAAATCACTCTGTAGCAGGACCACACTTCATCAGAACCTGATTTTATGTGGTTTACCCACAAGGCAGTTTTAATTCTGTGATTATTATGGGGTGGGGGAAGTGAACTTATGGTTGGAAATGTTACTGATTTACTTATCCATAAGCAAAATCAGTTTAACCTTATGAACGTAATTAAGGCTTCTGCTGAGAACTCCTTTGCTTCTGTAAACTGCAGGTGGTAACACAGCCCAGATAGCCTTGATGGGGAAGAGGGAAAGGTGGCCGGGCCTTCCAGGGTGGCTCTCCCCACAGGAGCAGGGCTGATGCTCACAGGTTTTCAGGGCTCTGAGGGTGGCAGGACCCCAGAAATCTAGGATTCTGGGACTCCTGTGGCTATTTTCAGAAGTGAAGCAGGTCTCCCAGGCATGAAGGGTACCCACGGGCCTCTGTGGCTTGAAAATGTTATTGGGGCAAAACTTGTCATTCCATATTCAGAGCTAAAGTGCTTACTGCACATACTCCTGGGAGAAGTAACAGGACAGTCAGCTTTGGCGTGACGGACAGAGGCAGAAGTGATTTGTGGAAGCGGGCTTGGACAGTGGGAACAATTCTGGAGATTTCACAGGGAAGACAAAGAGCTGGAAGAAGGAGGTAGTACAGAGGCCCTCAGAAGGGGAAGGGCCTGGGGCCACACAAAGACAGGCTTTGCTTCCTTCTTGTTTTGCTTGGAGCTGAACTTACTTTCTCCTGTGTAGCTGATTCTCTGGTTTGTGTGCAGAAACACTGCCAACGCTGCCATTTAAATAAGGATTTCAGGAAGTAAAAGAAAAAAAAAAAAACTGCAGGAGTGAGAATTTATGGTGCAGAGTATTTAATGATACTAACATGCAGAGTGGCAATTTAAGATGTTTATGCTGCCTCCCAAGGAATTTTTAGGTATACAGGCTAATTTTCAGAAGGGTTACTGGGGGTGGGGAAGCATCTTTCCCCTATTTACAGTGAGGTATAATCACTAGTAACTTGACATTTATTAGAATTTGGAAGAGAGATGGAAAAAACTCAGTCTACTTTATTGAAATCTTTTGCAGAAATATGACGTGACCACTTTCAAATTGTCTTTTTTTTTTTACCACCAAAATAATATTCTTGAACCAAAAGTTAATGTAAGGGAATCAAAATTCTTACAGTGGTTATTCTGGCTAGGAGACATATGATCGTTTTCCTCTTTTCAATTTTCTGTATATTTTTTAATTTTAAAGAAAATGTGAGTCCTGTATAATGATGGGGTTGCAAATTTGAAATGTGTTCTTTTTTTCTTTTTTCTGCAATAGGGTTACATGATGGAAAATCGAATCTCAGGCTTAAAGTGTGACACTGATGTGCTTGCCACTTTTGAAGGTGACAATGTTGTTATGCTTCAGGTAAGATTCGGGAAATGTTTTCAAGATCAAAAATTATTCAGAAGTCTGAAGTGTTTCACAGGTTTTATCTTTATCTAATGGCTTTATTTAATTGGCAGGTGCTTCCTATTAGGCACTTGATATTTGTTGCAGCTGAACAGGGGATTACATTATTTCTCTCTTAGCTGATCGTTGACTTTGAATTATATCTTTTTGGTTTAAGAAAACCACTTGAACATGGTGAGTAAGATTCTTCTACTAGGAAGGCTATGCCCCAGAAGATGAACAGGCAAAAGACATGAAAACCCAATTTACAAAAGAACTGGAATAGGTTAGCATCCTTATGATCTAGGAAATGCATGTTAGACTGTTCTGCAATGCTGTTTTCCATTCTCAATCAAATCGACTCATGTTTTAAAGTATGTTGAAGTCCCCATGTTGGCACAGTGGGGTCCTCTTGCATGTTGCTGTTGAACTGTGTATAATTCTACTTCTGGGCTGTATTTTAAGTTAGTAACAACTTGAAATACAGAAAACTTTAAGGCACAAACATTTTCTTTCTTTCTTTTTTTTTTTTTTTTAAAGATGGGATTTCACCATGTTGGTCAGGCTGGTCTTGAACTCCTGACCTCAGGTGATCCGCCCGCCTTGGCCTCCAAAGTGCTTGGATTACAGGCGTGAGCCACCACGCCCGGCCAAGGCACAAACATTTTCACCAGTACATTATTTATTACAGCAATAATGTTGGAATCTAAATTTTCAACAATAGGAAAATTATTATACAGGATAAATCATGTTCTGGCCACTCAGTGGGGAATTATATAGCTTTTAAAATAGTGCTTTCAAAGAGTGCTATTTTTAACAGAAATTTAAAACTTATGATATGGTAAGTAAAAATGATACAAAAATGTACAGTCATGCATTCCTTAACAACAGGAACATATTCCAAGACATTTGTTTTTAGGCTGTTTCATTGTTGTGAACATTATAGAGTTCACTTACATAAACCTAGATGGCACAGCCTACTCCACACCTAGGCTATGTGGTGGAGGCTATTACTCCTAAGCTAACACCTGTACAGCGTTGATACCAGACTGAACACCATAGGCTACTGCAACATAATTGTTGTTTTTTATTGATACATAATATTTGTACATATATAAGGGATACATGTGATGTTTTGTTGCATGGCTTGAATGTGTAATGATCGACTCAGAGTTTTTAGGGTGTCCATCACCTCGAGTATTTATCATTTCTATGTGTTGGCAACATTTCAAGTCCTCTCTTCTATGTAGTATAATGTTAACTATAGACACTCTACTCTGCTATCAAACATTAGAACTTATTCCTTCTGTCTGACTATATCTTTGTACCGATTAATCAACTTCTGTTCATCCCCACAGCCCCTCCCACACTCCTTTCCCAGCCTCTGGTATCTATCATTCAACTCTTTACTGTGATGAGATCAACTTTTTTAGCCCTCATGTATGAGTAAGAACACTCTATATTTGTCTTTCTGTGCCTGACTTATTTCACTTAACGTAATGATCTCCAGTTCCATTCATGTAGCTGCAAATGCACTGATTTCATTTTTTATGGCCAGATAGGATTCCATTATGTATATATATAGTATTTTCTTTATCTATTTCTCTGTGTGATGGGTATTTAGGTTGATTCCACATCTTTGCTATTGTGAATAGTGCTGCAGTAAACATGTGGGTGCAGGTATAACTTTGATACATTGATTTATTTTTCCTTTGGATAAATACCCACTCATGGAATTGCTGGATCATAAGGTAGTTCTATTTTTAGGTTTTTTTTTTTTTAGTTTTTGAGAAACCTCCATCCTGCTTTTTATAGTGGTTGTACTAATTTACATTCCATGCTACACCAGCCAGACACAACAAGAAACATAACCACTCTCCCCACCCCCATTGACAATTTCAACCTCTCTTAGAGCTGATCTTCCGCTGGATCCCTGACATAAGGAAGCAGGCAGAAGCAGGGGTAGTACTCCCATCCCCCACCCAGTGGCCTTAGTGGGGCTGAGCAGGGAGCTCATCTTTCCTCCCTCTCCGGGTGGAAGCAGGTGGCGCTCAGATGCCCCACCAGAGTAGTGTCAGCAAGGCCCAGTGGTGAATCCATCTCCACTCAGCAGCAGCAAGAATCCATCTCCACTCAGCAGCAACAAGAGCCAATGAAGTGGCTTATGGTGGAGCCCATCACCAGTGTGCATCAGCTCCCCACCTTGGGTCAGCAGGGGTCCAGCAGGGGTCCAGCATGGAGCTGAGTCCCTACTTCCACCTGACATTGATTAGACTAACTAGGAAGTATGAACAGGGACTAGTCACCACTCTGTGTTCTCCCCACCCCTTGTGTCAGTGGACCCAGTGAGGAGCTGAAGCTCTACACCCACATGACGACAAGAAACTAGAGCTAGTGGATGCTCTTCCCTCCCTGCCCCCCTCAACCTCCAAAGGGGATTTAGTGGGGAGTTGAGCCTTTAGCCTCATCTGGCATCAACGTAATGAAATAGGATGAAGTGGGGGAGTTAATGTCCTTCCTCCTCCCCTATTTTAGCAGAAGCCAGTGAGCAGTGGAGCTTTCACCTCATCCAGCATCAATGAGGCACAGTGAGGTGGTGGGAGATGGGGGTAGTTGGCCCTCCACTTCCCCACTCCCTTTTCTGATGTCAGCAGGGCCAAGAGGGAACTGAACTTGCACCTCGCCTGTCTGCAGCAAGGCAATGTGAGTCAGCACTCCTTTTTCTCCAGCATGGTGTCGATGAGACCCAGTAGGAAGGTGAACATATACCCAATAGGACCTTTTACTACACTTCACGATTAAATATCATCTCATAATATTAGATCTAAATACACTGGGTACAACAAAACATCACTTATTATAAAGGAACAAGAAAATCACAACTTCAATGAGAAAATTAATAGATGCTGATACCAAGAAGAATCCAGCATTGGAATTATTTGATAAGGATTTTAAAGTACCCGCTATAAAAGTGCTTCAAAGGTACATAAAAGTGCTACAAATGATCTTAAAACAAATTTTAAAATGGAAAAAATATAAGCAAATAAAAGGGGACCAAATTCAAATGATAGAATTAAAAATATAATAACTGAATTAACAAACTTGCAGTTTGACCCTAATAATAGAGTAGATATGATAGAGAGTGGAATCAGTGAATTTGAGGCCAGATCAACAGAATTTACCCAATCTGAACAATAGAGAAGAAAGAAAATGAACAGAATCACAGGGATCAGTGGAGCAATACCAAAAGAGCTAGCATTTGTATTATTAGAGTCACAGAAGGAGAGAAGAAGTGTGTTGCTCAATGCATGTAAAGGAAATATTTCAGACAACTATATTTAAAAAGTTAGGAGGGCAAAGAAACCTAATGGAGGTGAGGTTTCTCCACTTCACTCAAAGGAGTAAAACATCAATACCACCAGACCGTGATGACATATATTACAAATTTTTATATGTTAAAAAATAATAATGTGATATTGTGATGTTCTGGGGAAAACCTAATAGAAATGAAAGGAGAAATAGACAAATCAATAATTATAGTTGTTGGATATTTCAACACATTTCTTTCAATGGCTAACAAAAGTACTAGACAGCAAATCAGAAAGGATATGAAAGAACAGAAAAACAGGCACTGCTGGGCCTTCAGGTTCCTGTCAAGCTGCGGACGTGGATCTCTGTTCTGCAGGATGGGGTGTGTTAAAGTTGTTAAGAATAAAGCCTACTTTTAGAGATACCAAGTGAAATTTGGAAGACAACGAGAGGGTAAAACTGATTACTATGCTCAGAAACACTTGTTGATACAGGGTAAAAATAAATACAGCACACCCAAATACAGAATGATAGTTCATGTAACAAACAGAGATATCATTTTTCAGATGCTTATGCCCATATAGAGGGGGATATGATAGTCTGCGCAGCATATGCACACGAACTGCCAAAATATGATGTGAAGGTTGGCCTGACAAATTATGCTGCAGCGTATTGTACTGGCCTGCTGCTGGCCCACAGCCTTCTCAGTAGGTTTGGCATGAACAAGATCTATGAAGACCAAGTGGAGGTAACTGGCAATGAATACAATGTGAAAACCATTGATGATCAGCCTGGCACCTTTACCTGCTATTTGGATGCAGGCCTTGCTAGAACTATCACTGACAATAAAGTTTTTGGCTCCCTGAAGGGAGCTGTGGATGGAGGCTTTTCTATCTCTCACAGTACCAAAAGATTCCCTGGTTATGATTCTGAAAAGCAAGGAATTTAATGCAGAAGTACACAAGAAGCACATCATGGGCCAGAATGTTGCAGATTACATGCACTGCTTAATAGAAGAAGATGAAGATGCTTACAAGAACAGTTCTCTCAACACATAAAGAACAGCACAGCTCCAGACATGATGGAGGAGATGTATAAGAAAGCTCATGCTGCTATACAAGATAATCCAGCCTATGAAAAGAAGCCCAAGAAAGAAGTTAAAAAGAAGAGGTGGAACCATCCCAAAATGTCCCTTGCTCAGAAGAAAGATGGGGTAGCTCAAAAGAAGGAAAGCTTCCTCAGAGCTCAGGAGCGGGCTGCTGAGAGCTAAACCAAACAATTTTCTCTGAGGATTTTTCAGATAAAGACAATAAACTTATGGACAGCAAAACAAAATAGAAGAAGAAAAGAAAGAAAGAAAGAAAAAGAAAGAACTGAAAAACATAAGCAACAGTATTTAATTAACATGTATGGAACACTATTCAGCAGGAATAGTATACATGTTTTTCAAGCACTTGTGGAACTTTCTTCAAGATGGATTATATCGTGGGCCATTTTTTAAAAAAATTGGCAAATTTAAAAGAATTAAAAAGATACAGAATATGTTTTCTAATCATAATAGAATGAAATGAGAAATCAAGAACAGAAAGAAGAATATCTCTAAATACTCAGTGTCAATGTGACTTCAAATAATCCATAGGTTTATAGGAAATTTTAATGGAACTTTAAAAATACGTAGAAATGAGTGAGCATGAACACACAACACATGGGATGCAGATAAAATAGTGCTGAAAGGAAAATTCATAGTACTAAATGCTTATTTTAGACAAAAGGAAAGGTTTCAAATTATTCATCTAGATTCCTACCTCGTGAAAATTGAAAGAGAATAGCAAAATATGTAGAAACCAAATATAAGAAAGGAAATAATAAATGTAAGATTATAAATTAATACAATTGAAGCCAGGAGAACAATGGAGAAAATCCATGGCTCTGAAATGAATCCGCAAAGTTGACAACACTCTAGCAAAAATGACAAAGATAAAAATTAAGAAGGCTCAAATCACCAATACCAGGAATGAAACATATATTTCTAGAGTTCATGCAGTCATTAAAAAAATAATGAGGTTGCCAAACATGGTAACCTCTAATCCCAGCACTTTGGGAGGCTAAGGTGGGCAGATTACCTGAGGTCAGGAGTTCAAGACCTGCCTGAGAAACATGGTAAAACCCCATGTCTACTAAAAAATACAAAAATTAGCCGGGCGTGATGGTGCAATTCTGTAATCCCAGCTTCTCAGGAAGCTGAGGCAGGAGAATCATTTGAACTTGGGACACAGAGGCTGCGATGAGCTGAGATCACACCACTGCACTCCAGTCTGGGTGACCGAGTGAGACTTTGTCTTAAAAAAAAAAAAGAAAAGGAATACTAGAAAATAGCTTTACATTTAAAATTGAGAA
This sequence comes from Aotus nancymaae, assembly GCF_030222135.1. NCBI lineage: Eukaryota > Metazoa > Chordata > Mammalia > Primates > Aotidae > Aotus > Aotus nancymaae. The sequence continues at coordinate 1,808,592 of NW_026988570.1, read as the reverse complement.
CTTAGAAAAAATGGACCAGTTCCTCAAAAACTGGAAACTATCTGACTCAACAAAGTTGAAATAGACAAACTGAATGGTCTTAAATCTTAAAGCCTATAATAAGATTATAAGCCTGTATCTTAAAAAAATTAAACCCTTCATAATAATATAAAAGTTCCTGAAAAAGAAACCTCCTGGCCTAGAAAGCTTGGAGAATTCTATTTACCATTTAAAGGAGAATTTTACACTCTCCTCTTCTGTTTCCAGAAAATTCTATTTCCAGAAAATAGAAGAAGAGAAGGTACTCCTTAATCATTTTAGAAAGCTAGTATTACTCTGATACTAAAAGTAGACAAAGATAGAAGAAAAAAACAATAAAGCTACATACTAGTATTACTCATGACTGTAGATACAGAAATGTTCAATAAAATATTAACAAATTGAATCTGGTAATGTATAAAATGAATTACACATGGCAACCTAGTGGAATTTGTCTCTGATATGCAGGTATGCTTCAACATTCAAAAATCAATCAAATGCAATCCACCGCATGAATAGCTAAAGGAGAAAAAGTCATATGATCATGTCAGTTTACACAGAAAAAGCATTTGACAAAATCCAACAACCATTCATGATAATCAGCAAACTAGGAAAGAAAGGAATTTCCTGAACTTCAGAAAAAGGGTCTACAAAAATTATAGCTAACATCATGCTTAATAGTGGAACTATTAATAGTGAACGCTTTTCCCCCAAGATTAAGAAAAAAGGCAAGAATGTCCACTGTTATTCAACTAGTGCTAAAAGTTTTGCTAGTGCTATAAGGCAGTAAAAATAAAGTTAAAACATAGAGATTAGAAAGGAAGAAATCATAACTGTAGCTTTCTGACAAAGTTGCAAAAGCAATCCAGTGGAGGAAGGATAGCCTTTTAAGCAAATAGTGCTAGAGTAATTGGACATCCACAGGCAATAACTGAACCTCAACCTGTCTCACACATTATAAAGAAATCTAACTCAAAATGAATTACTAACTTAAAAATAAAATATAAAATTGTAAAGCTTTTAGAAAAAAAGTTAGGAGAAAATCCTTGAGACCTAGGGATAGGGAAAAAGTTCACAGGCTTGGCATCAAAAACACATTTCATAAAAGGAAAAATTGGTAAGCTGGATTTCATGAAAACCGAACATTTTTGTTTTATGAAAGACCCTGTGAAGAGGATGAAAAGACAAGCTACAGCCAGGGAGAACATATTTGCAAATGATACCTTCAACAAAGGACTTGAGTCTAGAATATATGAAGAACTCTCAAAACTTAACAGTGAAAAACAAACAATCCAATTAGAAAGTGGTCAAAAAACATCAACAGACATTTCACTGAAGAGAATGTACCCATGGCAAATAAGCACATGAAAATGGGTACATCATTGTAGCCATTATGGAAATGCAAATCAAAACTCCTATGAGATATGACTACATTTCTATTAGAATGGCTAAAGTAAGTATTAATAGCATGAAAATTGAATAAGCTTGGTGGATTGCACCAACATTGTTTTTCTGGTTGGGATCTGTTAAATGTTGTGTAAAGTGTTACCCATGGGAGATAATAGATAAAGTGTGCATAGGATCTCTCTGCATTATTTCTTCTGCTTCATTGCTACAGTTGCATTCATGCAAATCCTACAATTGTATTTAAAGAACTTTTTTAAAAAGATATAAAACAAAAACCTATGCATGAGTAAGTTTAGAAAGAAATAGAGCAAAAATATTGGTATCTCTATGTTATAAGGGCTCTTGATTAAAAAAGATCATTCTTTCCATTGTTGTGTATCTTAAAAAGTGTATTAGAATGAGGACAGCTACATAGTATTTAGCGAAAGCTCCTCCTTCCCTCTTAGCTTTTAGCAATATCTATAGGAAAGTACATTATTTGGGGAGACCTGAGACTCATAATTTAACTTAGGCTACATTAAAAGTTGTCTGGTTTCTTTGTCTCCCTCCTGTTTAAATGTTGTAACAAAAACACTTCTTAAGAATAGTCAGTAATTCAGATATTACACTAATTCACATTCTCGATCTCAGTTTGTGATCCAAGTGAGATTTTTTGACAACTTTCTCTTTGGGAGTATATTTTAAACACAAGCATGTGATTCAACAGCACTTGACCCCGAAGCTGTGATTTAGTGCTTTAATTGCAAGCTCTAGCTCGTGAGCATTATGGAAAGGCTGCTTAGTGTGTTGTGGGAATGATCACAATTTCTAACTGAGAACTCCAGTGGAAGCATGGGGAAAAACAGGGACTTGTTTATCACGTAAGTGGGAGCGTGAAAGGAGGAACTCTGGACCACGAAGAGCAGGAATGTGCAGGGATGCTGGACTGCAGGGAGGCTGACACCTGGTTGGGAGAATGGATATCAGCACAGAAAGCAGGACACCCTATGCACTAAGAACACACACAAGTGCTCCAAGGCCTAGGCTGAGGAAGGAACCAGGGCATGGTCCAGTTTCACGGTCTGCTAAGAAAGAGATCACCAGAGACCTTACATGCAAACTGCAAGCCTTTTTTTCATTATTTTGCCAGACAGATATCTTCCAGACACATACTGGAAAAATGCTACCTCAAGCCATAGTCTAGCTGGAAACACTTCTTATATAAGTGGTATGTGTCAAGAGTCCCCAAGATCACCCCAAGGATTGATGATGCACTAGGATAACTCGCAGGACTTGACATATAGTTGTACTCATGGCTATGATTTATTACAGCAAAATCATATGTAAAAAACACACATATATATACATACATACATTTCTCTCTCACACACACACACACACAATGCAAGATCAACAAAGGAAAAAGTCACATGGACTGAAGTCCATAGGAAGCCAGAAGCAAGTTTCCAAGAGTCCTCTCTCAATGGAGTCACGAAGGTCATGCTTAATTCCCCCAGCAACAAATTGTAGCAGTAACATGTGATATGTTGTTTACCAATGAAGCTCAGTAGAGACTCAGTGTCCAAGGTTTTTATTGGAGGCTGGTCATGTAGATACCCTCTGCCTAGCACGTATCAATGCAGACTTTCAGAAGGAAAGCTAGCGTTCAACATAAACCACATTGTGTGCTCAAATGGTTTGGGCACAGTGAGCCACCCTTATCAGTCAGGGAATGGTGGGATCTTCCCAAACCCAAGTTCCCAGATGCAGTCTCAGGATAGCAGTCTCAGGCCTTTCATGTTAACTTTATTTTGCACATGGTGCCATAAGATAAAGCATATGCCCTTCCTGATTGGCATTAGTGCTCTTCCCTCTTTAAGGTCAAATAACCAGAAGAAATAAAAAGCAGGAATAAGTAAATGACAATGTCAATGACATCGACAGTGAGAGAGGAACCATCAGACAAGCAAGTATTTTTATTACTTTCTGCAGAATGCAAACTGTGGAACAAAATTGAAATGAAATTGACAGGTCAACCTTCTACAGTCTGAATGTTTATGTCTCTCCACGATTAATGTGTCAAAATCTACCAAGGTGATGGTATTAGGAGGTGGGGCCTTTGAGAGCTGATTAGGTTACCACGGCCTTGCCCTCAGGGTTGGGGTTAGTGTCTTATCAAAGAGAGCTGCCTTGCCTCTTACACCATCTGCAGACCCAGCGAGAAAGTGCCATCCATGAACAAAGCAATTAGGCCTCACCAGACACTAAATCTGCCAGTACCTTGATCTTGGACTTCCCAGACTCCAGAACTGTGAAAAATCAATTTCTGTTGTTTATAAGCCACCCAGTTTATGGTATTTTGTTATAGCAGCCTGAGGTGACTAAGACACAAACTGAGTGGACACAACCAGAGGTGGGGGTTGTTTCTTCTGGATGACCCTGGAAAGACACTGGGTCACAAGGATTGAGAGCAGGAGAGGGATTCAGACAGAGAGCCATGCATTCCCATAAAGGCCTATTTAATAGCAGGATGCCCTGTTCCCCACATCAGAGCACCTGACTACAGTAATAGAATCTGCCACAGCTCCAGAAACCTGCACTGGGAAGAAAACTTAACAGCCTGGCTATGCAGTGCTTGATCCACTGGGGTGAGAGACTGAGACTCCTGAATGCATAGCTTAGTGCTGGGGAGGGTCAGCCTGCTTGTTTGCCATCAGTCAGCACCTGCTCATAGGAAACTTGCCAGATGATTGCCCTGTGTTGGACCCAGAGTTTTCTGCTGCTGGGCATCCAGGGGTGATGCTTCCACAGTGACGGGAGGTGGTGCTGGCTGCTCGTACTGATCCACCTGGCCTTCCACTTGTGTGTTAGAATCTTCTCATTTTGGGGAGGCCATTTTTCTCTGGGTTGGATCCTGCTTTGATTCTCCTTATTGAAGTAAAGATGGAAAGTTCAGGAGACAGAGGGGAGAAACTGGTCAGTGAGTTTCACAATATTCTGATATTACCTACAGTGCTTTCAGCTCTCTACTGGAAGATGAAACTCTTCAGATCCTGAAGGTGCTAGGTTGCTGTCCCATGATTGAGGGGATGTGCTGTGGCATTTCTGCAGGCTTTCCGTGTTTCCCTTTAAGCAAGATGGAAAGTTTTCTGACCCTTTTATTATTTGCCAGGGCAGAGGTTGTAGCCCCTTGGTGAAATTTAATTACACCCTCCACCAAATCCAATTACTACCCACACCCATGAAATCCCATTATAACTTTCTTTTGCTTCATTAGAGATACACCAAGACAGGTCCCTTCCTAATCCATTCTGGCAGATTCCCTAAAGAATGTTAGTTGAGATTTTGCTTATATTGTTCCTTACCTTGCAGTGCAAATACGCAAAAATGCAAATGACCTGCCATTAACTTGCTTAAAGGCCAGGCAGGGTTGTCCACTTCCTGACCAGTCTGGGTGGCTTCTGTCACAGAGACTTCTATCTCGGAACTGCCCATGGCAAGATGTGTGCCTGCTGATGGGAAGCCTGGCAGTAATACCATCAAGCCTTATGTCCAGAAGAGCACAAAATATTTCTCCAATCAGAAGGAGCATTGGGTTGTTTTGGTGCCAGGCTGCGGCAGGTGGCCAAGAGAACAAAACCCCTTCTGTACTTTTTCTGTGCTTAAAACACTAGACTCAGCTGAGATGTGGTTTGGGGTAGGACAGACCTTTCCTGCAGGGGTTGGGGAGCCCAGCTGTTCTTCCCCTGGCAGGAATGCCTGAGCTGTGCTGTGGGGCTGGCCGGCTGATGTGTGCCGCATACCAGCAGTGGAATATCAGCCCAGTGTAGTTTCTATCAAATTTGAACTAAGGAAGAAAAGAAAAGACACCAAGTACATATCAGTTTTACTATAAGAAAGCTGATTCCTTAGGGATTTCAGACTCCTGAGGGTATTTTTCTAAGGATAACCAGAGAATGAACAATCAAGCATCATCAGACATTTTTGTTTTGTTTTTATTTTCAACTTTTACAATCAAAAATTTCAAACAGAAATTTCAAGACAGAAGTTGAAAGACTAGTACAGTAAACGTCTGGGCACACTGTCCACCTGGTTTCATCACACGCTAACACTTTGCCATATTAAAATTTCTCTTTTTATCCTCTATGCATATGTTTGTGTGAGTGTGTATGTGTGCACGAAATCATTTGAGAGTAAGTTGCAGGCATCAAAACACTTCATCCCTAAAAACTTCACTGTTCATTTTCTAAAAATAAGGATCTTTTCTTATAAAATCATAATAACCATCATCACACCTAAAAAAATGAACAATAATTTTGTAGTATTATCTAAAAAAAATTTAGAGAAAAATCAACAGCATGAAAAAGAAGGAGCAAGAGGAACAAACATAATGACAGGCACTGGAGGAAGCAAAATAGAGAGACAAAAACTAATTACTAACCCTAGGGACATGTGGCCACATTGCATCCATTAAGCAGGAACAGCCTGCTATGAGAAACAAGCATTCAGAGATCCATAAAGTGCCTGGAAAATTAAAAGTATACATTTGCCCAAAAAAAAAAAAAAATCCAATATAAGGGCTAAAGAACAAATTTGAGAAAACTTCCCAGAATAAATTAGAAAGATAAAAAAAGGAGGAGGGGTAGGATTTTGATGGAACTCCCTCCATCAGAATAAAGGGAAATTTCCATTCCATCCATTTTTTTTATGGATAATCAGTCTAAAATCTGTAACATTTCCAAGAAAGCGAACAGAGAATACAGAGAAGCAGGTAAATCAGAGAAATAGAAGAAAATTCTCGAAATCTGAAGAAACGCAAAAAAGTCTGGAGATTGGCAGGACCTGTTGGAAAAGATTAGAGCCTGAAAACAACCTGGAGAATTTCAGAACATAAAGCAAGGACAAAGAAAGGCCTCAAAGCCCTCAGGCCAAAAAACATGGGATTATTTACTAAGGGTTAAGAGTCAGATTGACCACAGATCTCTCAGGAAGCACTGAAGGAGGCAACAGCTTCTCAACTGTAATGTACCCTTATATCCTTGGAGGTCTTGTTCAATTTCAGATTCTGGGTGGGGGAATTCTGTACTTCCAGCAATCTCTTAGGTGATATTATGGCTGCTGGCCTATGGACCACACTGAGTGGCAAGGGCCTACAGATTTACAATAAAATGGAATAATACCTTTAAAGTTCTGAAGAAGGTTGCTTTGAATGTAAAATTTCACAGCTAGCCAAATTATTGGTCAAGCATGAGGCAAGCTAAAGACGAATATTCAAATGCACAATAAGTTCATTTGCCATGCATTTTCTGAAAATGTTCCTTGTGGATGAACTGCAGAAAGCATTAACGAAATGAAGAATTTAAAAGACATGGATGCTTTCTGGAGCTAACCCAAGGGGAGTATGTGTAGAGAAGTATCTGGGTGGTAGTGACGTGACAAGCCCAGAAAACAGTCCAAATTTGAACAGGAAGTCAGAGGGGTCAAAAGAATGACTTCAAAAAGGAAAAGAAAATCTGTTCAACAAAAAGAAGCAGGAGATTCTAATGATATGATGGAAAAGGCATGTTTCTTCTTGAAACAAGAGAAGGAGAGTCCATTAAGACTCCAGGAAAAACAAAACCACTCAAGAAAAGCATGCTCCAACTACAGGCAAATTAAAGCATGACATGAGAATGTATTTGACCTTCACACTGGGAAGCTTCTCCTAGCAGAACAGAAACTACTTAAAAATGGTTATTTCTGGAGTGACTTATGAAGGTAAAAGATTGAGTAAAGATTTTCGCTTTTTATTTAAGACTAATAGGGCTTTTCTTTTTAAAGATCAAATATATTTAAAACCATTAAAAGTATTCTCTCCCTTTGACATAAAAAGTCAGGGAGGGAAGAAAAGGGAAAAAAAGTGACAAAGAAAGGAAGGGCTTTTCAAGAGAACAAACCAACTCATGATACACACAAACCTACCCCATCCTCCAACGTAACAACCCTGTTCACTCCCACAATTGGGAAGAATTCCAAATTATTCCCCTAGGCAAGCAGGACATCAAGTATAGAGTGAGACCCCAGGACCAGCCTGTAAAGGCAGTGGGTATGGATATGGACTCGACCTTGAGCTAAAGAGCTTGGACTTCCTGTGCTCCAGCAAGGAACCACATAGTGGACCTAAAAGAACATTCTCACCAAAGCCCTAGCCTTCTGGCTGTAGGGTGAGCCCCAGTGATCAGCAGGTGAAGATGTTGAGATGCCAGAAGGAGAAAGTGCAGATACCCCTAAAATCAGAGGTGGAGGTTGGGTCCACCCAATCGTGTGACATAAAGCATCAATTTAAGGCCTGAGATTTGAATGGCAGCAGCAGAGGATGAAGGAGTGACTGGTGCAGGAAGTGACAGGGCTGTGGGTAACAACACTCTGCTTCCCTGGAAGAGCAGCTGCCTTCCTCTTCTGAGGGCCTCTTGAAGAGAGAGAGCAAGCAGAGGGCTGAGGGCCTCACGCAGCAGAACCGGGGCAAACAGTTCAATGGACCTTCCCTGAGACCAGCAGACAGGAACTTACACCCAGAATCACCTCTGATGATGGCAGAAAAAAAAAACTACGGAGAGGTGTATAGGTGTGTGAAATGAGGCCAAAGAGGCAGACGGAGGCCTGGCGAGTGAAGGCTGTCAAGGCTATGGGAGACAGGGGGCAGCCAAGCATGGGCCTAGGCCCAAGTCTCAGCCTGGAGGAGGATGGTGGTGCCCAGGCCAGGGTGGTGGCGTTGGAAATGAAGTGTAGAGGAGGGCTGGAAGATCAGCTGGGGGACAGAATTGATACAATGCATTCCCAAAATGTGAGCATTCTATTTTGGGGATGTGGAGGAACTTTTGATTTTAGAAAAGCTGACCAATGTAGTTTGAACAGACAAGTTCTGTTTTTCTCTTTCCAAATCCATTGACCCATATGCAAAGCTGGCATTAATTTTTTCAAAACCAGATGTTGCAGCATCTAAATATTTAAATTTTTCCTCAGGACTCCATGTATGAGATTCTGGAGAAGGGAGCCTTCTAGATCTGGGGCCTTTGTTTACCTTTTCTTCTCTGCTCCCCAGAATTTGATTTTAATGTAGTTTTTCAGATTGGGGACTATGAGTTCTTGACAAGAATGTGTTAATTTTGTGTCTTAATTTTGATGATCATCTAAACAGATCTAGCCTAGGCAGTATACACAGATCATCAGGATTACAACCATATGACCAGAGATTGCTGTGGGGGTTCCAGCCTTTGTCTTGCACTGCTAAGCCTGTCAGCACCAGAGAACACCTTGATCACCAGGAACCAACCAGGAAAAAACAGATGTAGGTTTTCTAGGATTAAAAAATATGTGTTTAGTGAAGGCCAAAGATTGGTATGATGTGCTTGCTGCTTGAAGAGGTGTCTTAGTCCGTGTCTTCTTCTGTAACAGAATACCACTGGGTAATTGATAAAGAACAGACATTTATTTCTCACTGTTCTGGAGGCTGGGGAGTCCAAGATCAAGATGATGGCCTTTGGTGAGAGCTACTCTCTGCTTCCAATATGGCGCCTCGAATATTGTGTCCTCACATGGCAGAAGGTGGAAGGGCAGAAATGGGTGAACCCCCTCCATCAATACTTTTCTAAGGGCACCTAATCCCATCCTCAAGGGAGGAGCCCTCATGGCTTAATCACCTCTGGAAGTCTCCACCTTTTAATACTATTACATTGGCAATACCTAAATTTTGGAGGAGACACATTCAAACCACAGCCGAGAGATTTATAGACCACAGAGAGATGTGGGAGAGGGACCTCTTTGCCCAGCCCTCAGAGGTATGAGTATAACTCCCCCAAAGGAACCGGCACAGGCTGGAAAGGACCAAGTTCATCCTGCAAAACGCAGTCTGTCACATGTTATTAGGGCTGTTGATTTGAATCTTATTGGTTTTGTAGTTTTGCTTGTATTTAATTTCATAGTTTAGAGTTGAATAAGAGCTATAAACATAAGGTGTTTATATCTAGTTTTATGTTTGAACATGTTTGAGTAATGTTATAATTTGAAACAACTTAAAACAACATTGGGAGTTAAAGAGAATTGTTTTTCTTTCAGAAAGGGTTTACACGGTACTCCATTTATAAAAAAACTTTGTAGGGTTTCTTTTTTAACATTCTGCCCATGGCTGTTTAATTCTTTATTTTGTCACAGATTTAAGACCAGTTACTTTCTCTTTTCAATTGAAAAAAATTCCACAAGTACCATGTATTCCAACAACACTGGACAGTTTGTTGTCATCAGGGCTTGCATGTATGAGGAAGCTTGCTGGAAATGAGGGCAATGTGGGGGTGGGGGAGAGGGCAGAGGGAGGCCAGGGGAGGTGAGAATGGGATGGGTAAACACTTGGGAACAACAGACCCGCCCTGCACTAGCGAAGGTGGACACATCTGCTTCCTGGAGTTCAGTTCAGACCCAGTCGCTAGTGGGGCTAGCAGTCAGGACATGTTTGTGTGTGATAAATACCCATCTCAAGTGGCTAAAACCATAAGAACACCAACCATGCTCCTTGGTGACTCCACAGCTGGGCCTGTCTGCCCTCGAGTCCCTTGCTTCTGTCCAGCGTCTGGTTCTACTGACACTGGAGTGGTTTCTGGGTTGTCTCATCAGTGTCTTAAAACAACTGCCGCAATTCTGGGGAAGACAGCACAAGGGAAAACCTTCCCCAGAAACCTTCAGCTGAACTCCTTGGAGGTCCCATTGGCCGGGATGGTGCCTGTGGCCCAGCTGTGTAAGAGCTGGCATTTCTACCTCTTTAGTGAGAAGTTTGGGCCAGAATGAAAAGTCTGTGTGGGAGGCAAGGGCTGGGCTGCCTGCAGGAGTGGTGAGCTCCTGAGCTGGACTCCACTGGGCCAGCTACAGATGGTGACAGGAAGGGCGCAGGGGTGTAGGGCAAGGGTACACTCCCAGGCTCTTTATACCATCTGCATGGGATCCGTGGACTGGGCCCACAACAGGGATCACCAAATCAGTCACCTTCAGGGCCAGGAAGAGGCCTTAATAACTGTAGCGGTCCCCTGAGTCTCAGAGCGTGGGGACTGGTGCAAACAGAGGGTCCTTGCCCTTTCCGAGGGGGCTGTAGCTACTCCTCACTTCCAACTCACCGTTGCGTTGAGGGAGCATTGGTTCAGGCTTCCCAGAAGTTCTAAGTTTTCAACAGAACGTAAAACAATTTGTTTTTAATGTGAAATGGCCATGGAGGTTGCAGGGGATATGTTTAACAAAACCGGTCTGTGGCACGGGGTGAGCCGCAGAGCCTTGCACACGATAGGCTGCAAAGGAGGGGACTCTGGAGGAAGATGCATGCTCAGGCCAGGGCGGCCTCATGGCCAGATAGCCCAGGCTCTGTTTCACTCATATTGAGGAACTGTGAAATCCTGTGCTTAGCCTCTCTGAGGGTTACAGCCCTCACCTGTAAAACTGGGAGCATCACCTCTACTTTGTAAGACTGTTAGTTATTCCTGTAGAGCAGTCCGCACACAGTAGGGGCTCAATTAAGGCTGTGTTGTGGTCATTAGAATAGGCTCTGGGTTCTGCATATGGTGATGGTTTGATTGCCAGACACCGGGGCCTAGTGTGCCATGAAGTAGCCTGGGCAAGTTCCAGCTGGGAGAGCCAAAATGTGTGCAGGAGGCTGATTTAATGTGGTGCAAGTGTGTGGGATGGGAAGTGAAGGGAAGAAGAGACCCCAAGAAAGGAGACAGGGACTGGAAGAGCTCCCTGTTCCTGTCTACTGTGGCATAGCAAACCACCCCAAACTTCCAAACTTAGGGGCAGACAACCACAACCACCTTGCTAGGCCTGTGGACTCTGCTTCCAGTCAGAAATTCTAATAGGAAATCTCAGAGGTGGCTCATCTGGCAGCCTCCTGTGTCTCCATGCCAAGCTCCAGGTGCTGACCCTGTCACTTAGTTCCCCAAAACGCCTGGATAAAGGCTCTTCAGACAGCAGCCAAGGCCCTGGTGTCTAGCCCTGCCCCTGCCCCTGCCCCTGCCCCTTTCTGCTGCACACACTGGCTGCCCAGGCTTCTCCATGCTGCTGTGTCTTTAAAGGTGCTCTGCCCACAGCCCTGAAAGCCTTTGTTGCTGCTATTGTTCCTTTTTGGATTCAGAATTTATGTCAAGTGTGAGTGTGCAGCCCTTCTATGTGTCCATCGAGCTTTGCATTCACCCGTCACCTCATCACATTATCCTGACATGCTCTCTGCTCTTGCCCCTCCCCCAGCACACCAGGATCCCTGCATTCTATTTGCATCCTCGGTGACTACACAGAGGCTGGCATACAGTAGGTGCAGCTTAGGTGTGGTATTATTGAAAGCATGGACTCTGGGCTGGGTGTACGAGTTCACACTTGTAATCCCAGCCCTTTGTAAGGCTGAGGTGGGCGGATCACTTGAGGTCAGGAGTTCAAGACCAGCACTGCCAACATGGTGAAACCCCATCCCTACTAAAATACAAAACTTAGCCAGGTGTGGTGGCAGGTGCCTGTAATCCCAGCTACTTGGGAAGCTGAGGCAGGAGAAACACTTGAACCCAAGATGTGGAGGTTGCAGTGAGTCAAGATCGCTGAACCTGTCTAGGCCTTGGTTGTCTCATGTGGACAATGAGGTGAATGATTCCATGAACTACTCCCAAAGTTGTCATGAAGATTAAATTAGGTATTCCACCTAAAGATTTTGGAACAGAGCTTAGCCTTAGTAAATAGCTACTCAAAGAAAATGAGTAGTTGCTGCTATTAGGTGTTGTATAAATAGATCAACAAATGAATGAAGCTCATTTATTCCTTAAGGCTCAGGTCAAAATCTCTCCTGTTGCAGGAAGCTTTCCCTGATCCTCATAGTAAGGGATCTACTTTTGACTTGCTGTGCTTCTGTGCCTGTCGAGTTCCTTACAGGTCCCCCTGAGTACAGTTGAGTGTGCATAGGCTGATGTCTCCATGTGCACTGGAAGACCCCAAGGGACAGCTGTATCTTACTCATCTTTTTAATGTTCCCTATACTCAATATAAACAGTAGGTGCCTTGTGCATAGAAAGTGCTCCATAAATGTGGCTGGAATGAAGGAGGGAAACCAGAAAGGGGAAACCACTTTATATCTAGCTGGAAAGAGACACTAAGAAGATAAGTGAAACTTGGCCCAGATTTAACTGAAAACAACAAAAGTAAACACTCTTAAGTTAGATTGAACTGTGCATGCATTTTTGCTGGGCCTAAATCACTGCTTCAGGTCCATCCATCCTTCCTGGTTTGAAGTTCAAATCCATGGTTTTTTTTTTTTGGTTTGGTTTGGTTTGGTGTTTTTTTTGAGATGGAGTCTCGTGCTGCACCCAAGCTAGAGTGCAGTGGTGCAATCTCAGCTCACTACAACCTCTGCCTCCCGGGTTCCAGCGTCAAATCCATGTTTAAGGACCAGCAGTTACTCAGAGCTGCTTACATGTTGGTTTCTGTGCTAAAGTAGTCCTTCCCCTTCCTTTTCCCCTCCCCTCTCTTCTCTCCCTTCTCCTTCTCCTCTAGTCTTTCCCCTCTCTTCCTCTCCTCTATTCGCCTTCCCTCCTCTTCCCTCCCTTCTTCTTCTGTCATCCCCTCCATCTCTGTCTCTTATTTCTTCTAGCCAGGGAATTTTTAAGGATTCTCCTCAAAGAAATCTTGCCTTGATGGAATGTCCAGCATCTAAAAGTAAAGAGTTAAAATGCATGATGGTGGAAATTCATATCCACTTGGTCTTTTCTTCATTCTCATACCCCTAGGTGACCTCTGAAATGCCCTTAGGAACCTAGGCTTGCCAGATGTAGGAAACAGAAATATAGGATGCCCAGCTACATTTGTATTTCAGGTAAACATGAATATTATTTTCATTTAAGTATCTCCCATGCAATATTTGGGTGTCCAAATATAAACTGGGTGTCCTCTCTTTTATCTGGCAATCCTATTAGAACCCCTAGGGCCAGGGCCAGCTTCATGGGGTGAGATTTGTGCAGTGACGCAGAACCCTGCACTCAGAAGGGACCATGCTTGGTTTAATGCTCTGTTCTCACCATCATACAATTCTTAATAATTTTTTAACAATGGGGCCTGCGTTTTCATTTTGTGCTGGGCCCCAAATTATGTAGCCAGTCTACCTAGAGCTCTTTGGAGCATGATTTCAGGCCCACTACCATTAAGTACTGCTACTTTGAGTGAATCTACCACTCTATGATACAAACCCAAGTGCGGCCCCACTGCCTGGATTCATAATGTATATCTGGCAGATTTTCCTTAGAAATCACATTTTTCTATTATAATTGGCTCTAAGTGTTTCTGCCTTGGCAGCAGCTTCTACTTGTCAGGCTCTTTAATCCAAGTTTCACTGTACCTAGCATAAATCAGTGAAATATTTAGTGTGTGGAAATGCTGGTTGCTTCATAGATGCCTTGAAAAGCGTTTTGACCTAAAAAAATAACTTTTATTGGTATTACATAATCATGTTGCATGATGCATATGATATTTATTGCAAATGCATGTTGATGATGTCATCATTCTGCACAATTGCTAAGACTCATAATTTCCAAATGTTGGCTGTAGATTTGCTTGATTCCTCCTCTGAATGGGATCTTTTTTTTAAAAGAAAAGAACATGGATTTTTGACTGCTCACTCACCCTAGAGTTCTACTAAGAAAGGGGCTCCTGAGCAGGTGTATATGAAAATAAAGAGTGCAGGACCAGCAGAACATGCAGAACCAGAGAACTGCAGAAGAGCCACAGACACACCACCCACAATCACCTGTCATAAGTTGTCTTAAGAAAATCTGGAATAAGTAAAACACCAGACTTGGAGGAGAATGTAATCACTTGTGTTGCCGAAAATAATGTTTCACTTTACAAAACAATCTTCCACTAGGTCCGTTTTAAGTAATGAAATCTCTAGAACTAACACATGTAATGAATAAAAATTGTATTGAATTTCTTGGTTTTGATAGTCTCCATTATTATGTAAGAGATTACTTTTTTATTTTATTTTTGGAGACAGAGTCTCACTCTGTCACCCAGGCTGGAGTGCAGTGAGGCGATCTCAGCTCATTGCAACCTCCATCTCCTGGGTTGAAGGAATTCTCCTGCCTCCCAAGTAACTGGGACTACAAACATGCACCACCACACCCAGGTAATTATTTTATGTTTTTAGTAGAGACGGAGTTTCACCATGTTGGCCAGGCTGATCTCAAACTCCTGACTTCAGGTGATCCACTCACCTTGGACTCCCAAAGTGCTGGGATTACAGCCGTGTGCCACTGCAGCTGGCCAAGAGATCACTTTTTAGGGGAATCTGGGTGATGGCTAGAGAGAATCATTCTGTGCTGTTTTAACTTTGCAACTTCTGTGAGTCTACAATTATTTTTAAATATAATTAAAAATTATACACACACACACATATATATATATTACATAATATAATATGTTCAGGAACACATCTATGAGATTAAACAAACACATCTTCATTGCACACTCAGTCTAGGTGGTGACTGATCTATCTTTGCCTCTGCCTGGTAATTTATAAAATAAAGTACCAGATCTGGAGACTGTAATGCTCAAATCCCATGGTAGCTGATAGCTTCAATCACTTAATCTTTCATCAAGGGGGCGTCAACAGCAGAAAATAAACTCATTTTTAAAATCACGTTTCCTTGTCTCATGACCTAGAAAAGGAGCAAAGATTCAAAGTGAGTAATCTGCTTTTGTGTTGTTAGTCAGGACCATGTTTATCTCCCTTGTCTCTCTTAAGTTTAGTGCCTGAACTTGATTATTGTATCATTCTCATTTTTTGATCCTAATTAGAGTGAGTTAGTTTTACCCAATTTTAGTTGCTTAAATGGAAAAAGTGGAAGTAGTGACTGAAGTTAAAGGAGATTATCAAGGAATTGGACGTATTGGATGAGATATGGAGAACAGGATTGGAATGTACTTATTCATTCACTCATTCGAGGGTGAGTCCTCACCTCCAGGCTCTGTGCAGTACATTGTCTGATGGCACAAGGATGGACACACTTTGACCCCCGGCACTTGCTTTCCAGGCTGCAGGAAGACAGCAAGCCAGTAAACAAATTGTGGCCTGTAGCACCAAGAAGCCATAAATGCTATGGAGAAAAATAGAGTAAGGGAAAGCTGTAGGGGTGGGGGTGGGAATCAGAGAAAGCGATTTGTTCATACTTGGAATGACATCGCTTCTGCAGTGAGAGTGAGATAGCATTACAACTATCATAAATTTTATAGATTAGCAATAACACAGGTAAATCTTAATCCTGGTGTTGTGTTAGTGAAATGGAATTGGATTGCTATATCATTTTAATTTTAATTCTAGTTAAAGTTAGTTTATTTTCCCCACTTTTCCAAATCCTGGCAGGGTTTGATTCTCACACTCATTTTGTATAGCAGCAGTCATAAAAATGTGTATGTTCTTTGACCCATAATGCAGTGATTCTCAATCTCACTGGACCTAATGCCCTCTTTTTGACAATAAATATTTTGTAACACTCCCTTTACTATCCTGAATGAAATCATGGGTCACATAACCTATCTAGAGACATAATTGCAGGAATTCAAGACAATACTTAAGGAAACCAAAAGGAAGTTATTTATATTACAAATATATTATTAAATATATTTATTCAGTAATAAAGTAAATAAAAATACACCAAGACATATAATTCCTGCATCTATACTCAGAATTACTGTGGCAGCGTTGAGTGCAGATGCCCAGGCTTATGGACCAGTCACACCTGGGAGCATTGCAGGTTGCCATGGTAATGGGAAAGGAGAGGAGGCTGTGTCACTTGTGTGCTGGCCTAAAGCACCTCTAATTTCAAGGGAGCAGGGTTTAATTTTTCCATACGCTTGGGACTTGGAAAACCTGAAAGCTTTGGTGTAACTAAGTTCAGGGCTCTTAACTGCCTGCATGTATTTGACCATATGGCATTTGACAGGACATGGGATATAGCACAGTCCTCTGTTGGTTGAGACTGTCCCATGCATTTCACACCTGGCTCTGCCCATCAATGCCAGTAAAGCTCCCCTAGGCAAAAATGCCTTGAAAGTTTTCAGCATCCCTCTTATTGGCAGGGTGGCCCTCTTTCAGAACCTCTGTATCAATCAAGTTCACAGGGATTTATTCTCAGGTAATAATACAAAATAGGACTATGTTCTCTGTCTGCCTATATTGCTATCAAGGATATTGTGACAACTGTAAAACCAGAAACAACCTAAGTATTCAACCAAATGGAAATGTTTCATTAGCTATGATTTATCAAAACAAAGTTATACAGCCAGTAAATAAACAAATAAAATTCTACATAACAGTGCAAACCAAAAATGTCATTTATGATATACTCTTGATTAAAAGCATACATAACATTTTATATGATCTATATAAAAACATGCATTCATATATAACAAAGAAGAAATATTCTGAAACTGATAGTTGAAAGAGAATGAATAAGCTATCTATTGATTTGTAACAAACCACCCCAAAACTTAGTGCTTTGAGACAACAGTTTGTTAGCGTATGATTCTGTAGGATCAGCAGTTTGGGCTGGGCTCACACCCTGTGGTTTTTCTGCTGTTCTGCTGGTCTTTCCTGGGCACTCATGCTGTGGTAGCAGCATGTCAGGGCTTGGTGGGGCACACTGGTCACAGGTGACTTCACTCACATGTCTAGTGGTTGTTGCTAACCATCAACTGAGTTTCTGCAGCGGACTAGCCATAGACATCTTCTTTGAACCACCACAGAAAAGCAGGCAGTATTTTAGGCCCAAATTATAACTTTAAAGCTGTTGAAGTAGAAGATTGATAGAGGATAGAGATTGTTTTATTTGTGTATTTCAATACTATTCCCCAAAGGGCTAATTGACCAGAGAATGTCAGGGGTGAAAAAGAGAATGGACCAGCCATCTGGTTGACAAAGGCAAGCGGGTTTTACTAAGGTGTCAGCTAAAATAGTTGGTCCCAGGACCAGTGTTAGAGACTGATACAGGCAAGAAGAGAGAGTGAACAGTAAGTAGTTAGTGAAGTCAACCACAGGGGAGGATGGGGAATGGTGTGATAAATGCTCCACATTTGCCTTGCGGAAATAGAGGCCCTTGTAAGAAACAGGTCTTATATTTGATTCCTTCCAAGGAGTTCTCACAAATACATCTTATCAGATTGCAGTATTAAGGACACTACCATTTTTTAGACTGCTGAGACTGATGAGTGATAAACTCTTTGTACAGATTGTGGGGTGGGAACTGCTGGCCCAATACGCCAAACAGTATGAAGAAGAACCACTCTTCGACCTGCTCCAAAACTGGGCTGAGTCTGTGGGGGACAAGCTGAGAACCAGGTACGTATGTCTCGGGCCGTCATTGTCATCTGCCTTCAGTGGCTTATCATGAAGCCTGAGTTCATAGATCCTCAGCGTAATTCACTCTTGCTTGAAATTTTTAATATTTGCTATATGCAAAAAAATCTGTGAATATGTAAAATTAATGCTCATTCACTCACTACCAATTTAAAAACTAAAACATTGCTCATTCTGTCCTTTCTGCTTGAGTTTCTTTTTTATTTCGTGTTCACTGTTCTAAGCACTTTACAGGTTTTAATACTAAAAACCGCATGAGATAAGTTCTTATTTCCATTTCACAGATGAGGAAACTGAGGCACCGAGGTTAAGTATCTTGCTCAAGGTTATGTGGCTAGTGAGTGGCAGAGGTAAGATTTGAACCCAGACAGTCTGGCTTCAAGATTCATGCTTTTGGTTGTTTGTATTGATCTTTCAGTATTGTCCGTTAGCTTTATAAATAAAGCATAATATATGTAGTATTTGTAACTTTGTTTTCACTCAATATTTTGTTCCTTAGAATCATTCAAATTGTTGTGTATAGCTGCAGAACTCCTCTTCACAGTATTCTGTAATATTCCATCCTGTGTTCTAATCTCTGATATCTGTGGAAATTTAAGTTGTGTACAGTTTTTTGATATTTTGCATGATGCTGTTATGAAAAACCCTATACATGTTTTCTGGGGGATGTGCACAAGAGTTATTATAGGACTTCCAAACTTAGTTGACATTACTTAGAATAAGAAATACACCTTAAATCACCATGGACACCCATGTATCCATAGGGCCTCCACCTCAAACGCAACTGAAGCAAACAGTTCATTGAGCAGTGGCCACCTCCCTATTTATTACTAATGATGCTCTCTGATATTTTTAAATTTTATTTTTAAAGAATACTGATCTTAGCAGAATACTGATTTCAGCCAGATATGGTGGTTCATGCCTATGATCCTGGCACTTTGGGAGGCCAGGACAGAAGGATTGCTCAAGCCCAGGAGTGAGACCAGCTTGAGCAGTATGGTGAGACCCCTGTCTCTACAAAAATAATACAAAAATTAGTCAGGCATGGTAGCATATGACTGTGGTCCCAGCTACTTGAGAGGCTAAGGCAGGAGGATTGCTTGAGCCTGGGAGGCATAGGTTACAGTGAGCTGAGATCATGCCACTGCACTCGAGCCTGGGCAACAGAGTGAGACCCTGCCTAAAAAAAAATACTGACCCCAACCCTTAAACTGATTTTATGACCTATTAGTTATTTGCAATCTCTTGTTTGAAACACTCTCCCCTATGGACTGTATTACCTAGGAGTGGAATTGCTGTGTTATGGACCAATGTTCAACTTTACTAGATAGTGACAGATGACTTTTCACGGTGGTTGTATAAATTTATACCTCCATTAGCAGCATGTATCTTGTGGACCCATATTCTGTTCTCACCAATACTTGGTACTATCAGACTTCTTAATTTTTGTCAATACAGTATAAGAAATGATCCCTCACCCTGACTTTAAACTGAATTTTCCTGATTACTATTAAGGATGAGCATGATTTCACATGTCTGTTTGCCATTTGTATTTCTTCCTATGTGAAATGCCTGTTCATGTTTTCTGCCTATTTTTATTGTGTGTTTGTGTATATGTATGTATGTGTGTGTGTCTTGGTCTTATTGAGTTTTAAGGGATCTTTATCCTTTGTTATTATAAATGCTTTAATTATCTTTTATATGTTTGTGGCTTGTCTCATATTTTCTTTTTTTCTTCTTTTCTTTTTCTTTTTCTTTTTCTTTTTCTTTTTTTTTTTTGAGACAGAGTTTTGCTCTTGTCACCCAAGCTGGACTGGAATGGAGCAATCTTGGCTCTCTGCAACTTCTGCCTCCCAGATTCAAGTGATTCTCTTGCCTCAGCCTCCCAAGTAGCTGGGATGATAGGCACCCACCACCAAACCTGGCTAATTTTGTATTTTTTTAGTAGAGACAGGATTTCTCCATGTTGGTCAGACTGGTCTCGATCTCCCAACCTCAGGTGATCTACCTACCTCAGACTCCCAAAGTGCTGTGATTACAGGCATGAGCCACCACATCCAGCCTATATTTTCTTTCTTTTTTTTTTCTTTTTTCTTTTTTTTTGAGACAGAGTCTCACTTTGTTGCCCAGGCTAGAGTGCAGTGGTGCGATCTCAGCTGACTGCAACCTCCGCCTTTTGGGTTCAAGTGATTCTTCTGCCTCAGCCTCCCAAGTAGCTAGGACTACAGGCACATGCCACCATGCCTGGCTAATTTTTTTTTTTTTTTTGTATTTTTAGTAGAGATGGGGTTTCACCATGTTAGCCAGGATTGTTTCAATCTCCTGACCTCGTGATCTGCCTGCCTCGGCCTCCCAAAGTGCTGGGAATACAGATGTGAGCCACTGTGCCCAGCCTTGTCATATTTTCTTTATGGTGTCTTTTGATTGAGATAAATTCATTAATTATACTCAAACTTAATCGATATTTTCTTTTATATCCAACACTTTCTGCATCATCTATTCTGAGGTCATGAGATCTATATCTTTAGAAATTTGAAAGTCTCACCTTTTACATTTAATTATTGAATACATAGACATTTTTGTGCATGGTTTGAGGAAGGCATCTAATTTTATTTTTTACCTTTAGGGACAGTCATTTGTTCTGGCAGCATTTACTGAATTGGACATTCTTTCCTAGTAATCTGCAAGGTCTCCTCTGGCATTTATTAAATCTCCATCTATTTGGGAGTTCATTCTGGGACTATTATTTTCTTAGTCTTTTTGTATATTTTTGATCCAACAATACACTGTTATAATCACTCTGACTTTAAAACAAAATATTACTATAGTATTACATTATATTATTATATTGGAAATGTAATTCAGAATTGTGTTGACTGTTCAGGATCTTTGGCCATTTCATGTAAGTTTTGTAATCAGTTGTCAAGTTTCTTAGAAATAAAGGATGAATATTGTAGGATTGTACTTATATGACATATCTACAGTAGTCCAGTTTGTAGAGACAGAAAATAGAATGTTGGTTCCCAGGGGCTAATAAGAGAAGAGAATTGGTAGTTATTGTTTCATAGGTACAGAGATTCAGTTTGAGAAGATGAAAAAGTTGTGGAGATGAATAGTGGTGTTGGTTGTACAACGATGTGAATGTACTTAATATCACTGAGTTGTACACTTAAAAATAGTTAAAATGGGCTGGCTACAGTGGCTCACACATGTAATCTCAGCAATTTGGGAGGTTGAGATGGGTAGATCACCTGAGGTCAGGAGTTCAAGACCAGCCTGGGCAACATGGTGAAACCCTGTCTCTACTAAAATTACAAAATTAGCTGAGCACGGTGGCGTGTGCCTGTAATCCCAGCTACTTGGGAGGCTGAGGCAGGAGAATTTCTTGAACTCAGGAGTCAGAGGTTACAGTGAGCTGAGATTGAGCCATTGCAATCCAGCCTGGGCAACAAGAGTGAAATTCCGTCTCAAAAAAAAAGTAGTGAAAATGATAAATGTTTTGTTATTTGTATCTTACCACAGGTCTGAAAACCTGCTGAAAGTTTCTTTGAAAGTATATTAAATCTATAGATTTGCAAAAAATTTGACATATTTATAAAGCAGGTCTTCCTCTCAAAGATTTTCATCTTCAAAGTGTCCTTCAGGGTTTTATAATTTTTTCCATACATAGTATATCCTTTCATAGACTTATTACTAGTTACTTTATTATTTTCTTGTTAAAAGAATATTT
This sequence comes from Aotus nancymaae, assembly GCF_030222135.1. Classification (NCBI taxonomy): domain Eukaryota; kingdom Metazoa; phylum Chordata; class Mammalia; order Primates; family Aotidae; genus Aotus; species Aotus nancymaae. The sequence continues at coordinate 1,787,059 of NW_026988570.1, read as the reverse complement.
TTAAATTATAATTTTTATAGTTAATGGTTTATTATACATGCAGTTGGCTTTTGTGTATAAAGCTGACTGTACAGAAATTTCTTTTAAATGTGTCTATAGATTCTTTGGAGGTTTTTTCCATAGATAATCATTTGTAAATTATGAATTTTTATTTCTTCCTTTCCACCTGTTGTTTCTTTTATTCTTTTCATTTCTCACAGCAAGAGCTAGGACCGCCAACACAATTTGAATAGAAGCCATCTTACAGGGTGTTCTTTTGTCTTATTGCTGATTTTAATTTTAGAGAGAGGGTCTTACTCTGTCCCCCAGACTGGAGTGCAGTGGCATGAATGTCATTGCTCACTGTACCCTCCAACTCCTGAGCTCAAGCTATCCTTCTACCTCAGCCTCTTGAGTAGCTAGGATGACAGGCATACACTACCACACCCAGCTAATGTTTTGTATTTTTATTTTTGGAGTCAGTGTCAGTCTTCATTGCCCAGGCTGGTCTTGAACTGTTGACCTCAAGCAGTCACTTTTCCTTGGCCTCCCAAAGTGCTAGAATTTCAGGCCTGAATCACCTCTCCCAGACTTTTATTGCTAGTTTCCTAAATAATTAGTTTAATATTTCACAACTAAAAATGATGCTTGCTGAAATTTTTGATAGACACACTTTACTTCCTAAAGAGGCTTATACATTTTAAAGGTATTTTTGTCATTACCAGATTAATTTTATCAAATTATATTTTTCTGTATCTGTTAAAATGATTGTATATTTCTTCTTTATTTTGTTAGTTTGATGAATAACTTTTGCAAATCGTCTAATGTTAAACTACCCTTGCATGCTTAAGAAACATTCAATTTTATTTTGCTGTATTATCATATTTATATTTTCCTGGATTTGTCTTGTTAGTTTTTTGGGGGAATTTTATTGTATATTTGTAGTTTTCCATTCTTATACATTGTTGATTTAGATTTACGTCAGTGTCACAGCTCTCATAGAGTTATTTTGGGAGTGGTTTCTTATTCCGCCGAAGAATTTGTTAAGTTATTTGAAAATAATCTGAGCTTAGGAGTATTTTAAACTACTTAATTAGCTTAATTGTTTAAAGACTAGGCTTTTCTTTTCATGTCAGTTTAAGTAAATTGTATTTTTTGAGGAATTTATTGACTTGGTTTTGATTTTATTGGTGTAAGATTTTTTGTGTACTATTCCTATCATTATCTTTTTAACTTCTGCTAGATCTGTAGTAGTGTCTCATTTGTCATTTCTGAAATGCTTCCTTGTGCCTTCTTCTTTTTTTGTTATGGTTCAATCTCATCAGATGTTTGTCTGGTTTATTGTTATTTTTCAAATAACCAACTTTTCCCTGTGATCCTTTCTGTTGTTCCTTTGTTTTCTATTTCACTGATTTATGGTTATGAATGTATTGTCTCCTTTATTACTTTTAGAGAGCTTATTATGCTTTTTTCTTTTGTGTATTTTTAAATTATTTTTGTATTTTTTTTTCAACGTATTGTTTGCTGTTTCAGAGTAATTAGACATTGAACTTTTCGAAAGCTCTGCCAAAAAGAAATGCTTAAATGCCAATTTTAATAATGGTATCATTGGATAACTGGTAGAGCTGCCTTGTTAATAATGCAAAATTGCTTATGTGTATTGAGCACTGGCTATATGCTTGGGACATGTGCTTATTAACTTATTTAATCCTCACAATTATTTTCGTCAGTTTTTTTTTTTTTTTTTTTTGAGCAGTCAATCCTGCTTCAACCTGCCAAGTAGCTGGGATTACAGGCACATACCACTGTGCCCCAGCTCCAGTCAATTATCTTTTACACAGCTGTAAGTAACAAGAAAAAACTTTTATCAATGCATTTATCATTTCTGATGATCTTAATTCCTTTGTGTAAATACAGATTTCCAATTGATACCATTTTCATTCTGCTCAAAAGACTTCCTTTAACAATTTTTTAAAGTGTAAGATAGCTGGTGATGAATTCTTTCAGGTAGTGTATGGCATGGAAATATCTTTATTTTGCCTTCATTTTTAAAAGCTATTTTTACTACAGAATTTTACAGTGACAGTTTTTTCTTCCTGTACTTTAAAGCTACTGTTACAATGACTTTTCACTTGTATTTTCTTTTTTTTTTTCTCCACTTTACCCATTGACTCAGATGGCTCACATATTTTTTTTTTATTGACAATCCTGCCTCTATGATTCCCATTTTATCCATCCTCCACACTACCATCAAAGATTTTTCTAGAATATAGAGCTGATTACTTTCTCTCACACAAAATTTTTCAGATTCCCTAGCACTACTTTAGAGATTTTAGAGTAATACATGAAGCCTTTCATTGTAGATTTTACCTACCTAGTTTTTTTTTTTTTTTTTAAAAAAAAAAGGAAGAAAGAAAGAAAGAAAAAAGAATGAAGAAGAGGAAGAAAAAGGAAGAGAGAGAGAGAGAATGGGAGTATTGCTCTCTTGCCCAGGCTAGAATGCAGTTTAGTAATGGATATTGAAAACCTCTTTTATACCAATAATTATACTTAATGATGTAGACAGGAAGGAATAAGGGAAGAAAATAACAAACAAGCAGCCAACCAATATTTCATTTAAACCTATGAAATGCTATGCGATTACTGAAGAGTGATTTACTTCCAATTATGTAGTCACTTTTGGAATAGGTGTGAGGTGGTAATGTATGTTTTGTGTATTTGAAGTGGAGAGTTCTATAAATGTTTATTAAGTTTATTTGTTCTGGGTCTGAGTTCAAGTCCTGGATGTCCTTGTTAATTTTCTGTCTCGTTGATCTATAACATCGTTAGCTCTTCTTGTTCCATTGATCCTTTTGCCATTATGTAATGTCCTTCTTTGCCTCTTTTGATCTTTGTTGCTTTAAAGTCTATTTTATCAGAGGCGAGAATTGCATCTCCTGCTTTTTATTTATTTGTTTATTTTTACTCTCTGTTTGATTGGTAAATCTTCCTCCTTCTCCTTGTTTTGAGTCTTTGTGTATCATTGCATGTGAGATGGGTCTGGATGCAGCATACCGATGGGTTTTGGCTTTTTATCCAATTAGAATATATATAAGTTTAATACTGGCATTTGATGCTAGCTGGCTGTTTTGCCCATTAGTTGGTGTAAATTTTTCATTGTGTTGATGCGCTTTGCTTTTTGATATATTTTTGGAAAGGGTAATATTGGTTGTTCCTTTATATGTACAGTGCTTCTTTCAGAAGCTCTTGTAAAGCAGGCCTAGTGGTGGTGAAATCACTAAGTACTTGTTTGTTCGCAAAAGATTTAATTTTTCCTTCACTTGTAAAGCTTAGTTTGGCTGGATATGAAATTCTGGGTTGAAAGTTCTTTTCTTTAAGGATGTTAAATATTGGTCCCCACTCTTTTCTAGCTTGTAGGATTTCTGCTGAGAGATCTGCTGTAAGTCTGATAGGTTTCCCTTTATGGGTAACCTGACCTTTCTCTCTGGCTGCCCTTAGTATTTTCTCCTTCATTTCAACCCTAATAAATCTGGCAATTATGTGCCTTGGGGTTGGCCTTCTTGAAGAATATCTTTGTGGTGTTCTCTGTATTACCTGGAGTTGGCTATTACCCTGCCTTGCTAGGTTGGGAAAATTTTCCTGAATGATATCCTGAAGAGTATTTTCCAACCTGGATTCATTCTCTTCGTCACATTCAGTTACACCTATCAAATGTAAATTAGGTCTTTTCACATAGTCCCATATTTCCTGGAGACTTTGCTCATTCCTTTTTATCCTTTTTTCTCCAATCTTGTCTTCTCATTTCACTTCACTAAGCTGGTCCTTGACATCTGATATCCTTTCTTCTGCTTGATCAATTCGACTGTTTAAACTTGTGCATACTTCGCGAAGTTCTCGTGTTGTGTTTTTCAGCTCCATCAATTCACTTATATTCCTCTCTAAATTGTCCATTCTCGTTAACATTTCGTCAAACCTTTTTTCAAGGTTCTTAGTTTCTTTGCATTGGGTTAGAACAATTTCTTTTAATTCACAGAAGTTTCTTATCACCCACCTTTTGAAACCTGCTTCTGATAATGGAACACACTCGTTCTCCATTAAGCCTTGTTCCGTTGCTGATGAGGAACTGCGATCCCCTGTAGAGGGAGAGGCATTCTGATTTTGAGTATTCTCTGCCTTTTTAGGCTGGTTTCTTCCCTTCATTATATATTTATCCCTCTGTCGTCTTTGTAATTACTGACTTTCTAACTAGGTCTCTGAGCGGATGTCCAACTTGTTGATTTCCAGCGCCAAAATCTGAGCAATCCACTGTGCCGGCCAAAACAGCAGTGTTAAGATTGATGGTGCTTTTCTGCCTGGGAATCTCCGGACTCTGCACCAAGAACTGCCGCGCTGAGGCGCCAACAAAACCGCCGCGCCAGCCACAAGAGTCGCCCTGGCGACACGTGGAGCTCCTCTGCTGGGAGTCTCTTGGTCTGTGAGCAACAAAAATTCATCTGAAAGTGTGGTGTCCTCTCATTCTCTGCACTTTCACTGGGAGCCCGAGCTGCTAGTGATCAGCCATCTTGGATCTCTCTCTTTCTTCAGTTTTTAGGTCTAATTATTTTTCTATTAAAATACAAAATATGGAATGAGATTATTGGTCCCCCAAATCCAAAAGTATTGAACTAGTTTCTGAGGAAACTGTTCATTAGAAAATATAATCTCACAATCCTGATTAAACACAAGGAAAACACAGTAAATGTTGGTCTGTGATTTTTTTATAGCCATTGGGATGAAGTAAAATTGAGATATCTGTAATCTATCTTTTTTATTTTCTTTTTTTATTGCTGCTCAGGACCTGTGGTCCATCTTAAAGCTTAAAAACACAAGCTCCTACATGTTAGGACTGTTTCACTGGACTCTCTCTTAGTTTTAATGTCTCCATTTGTCCTCACACTCTAGAGTTAGTGGGTCTTCCTAATATTTCTAGCTCTGAGTGGGAAGTGTATAGTATGGATAGCTTTTCTCCCAATGTATTAGTTTGAAAATTGTCCAATATATTAAGGAATTGAAAGAATAGTACAACTCCCCACCAGAATCAGTTTCATCCTTGCAAGAAACTTGTTCCCCAACTGGCTGCAAATCATCTACCTTTTCATTTCTTTTTCAGATAGCAGAGCAGAGCTTGTTTCCATCATTTTGGAAGCATGACACACTCTCACCCATATGCAAATCTATATTCCTAGCACATTTTCCAGGACAGAGTTGAGATGTGCCAAAGGCAGTATTCCAATTGTAAATATTTGGAAAGTTCCAGTCCATTTATTTTTGTCTCAATTATTGACCTCCAAAACAGTATACATCTCTCTCCCACACATCTAGGTTTTACTGATTCAGTCTCTGTATTTATCCACTTAAATCCCAAAACTTTACTCACTCTGACTTTTATGTGAAAGAAGCCTTTGTCATCAATGTGTTTTCAGCACTCACTGTGTACTGGGCACTTCTTAACACATTGGTGATCAGCAGTTACTAGGGGCTCTGCCTTCAAGGAGTCTGCACTCCTAGAGCAGTAGGATGGTAGACATAGTGACAGCCCCGAGAAAAGTACTCTTGAGCAGGTGGGGACCTGAGGAAAGATGGGTTGAGAACTTACTAGTACCCTCAAATCCCTCCAATGGGCACCCATTTGTCCATCAGTAACTACCCCTCATTTGGGCCTGGGAGGAGTCAGTCAGGGTACTGAAAAGCTTCCATGGGACCAGATAAGGCAGATGGAGCATGGCAGGGGGAAGAGCCCTGGAAGGAAGTGACTCTGAGAGGAGGCTGTACCTGGCTCTGCAGACAGCCCCATTCAGCCTTGGCTTGTCCCTGTAAGGGCTGCCTTATTCCCTACCACATGGAGGCCTGCCACTGGGGCCCTTCCTGTTCTCATCAGCCTGTGGACCTTTAGGAGGTGGTGGTAGGTGTCCAGCAAAGTCAAGATTTTGCCTTGCACCCAAGATGTTTTTCTACATTATGCTGTAAAATTTACAAATATTCAGCAAAGTTGAAATAATTTTATAGGAAGCATTTAAGTACAAACCATGGAGGTTATATTAACCTATTACGGTACCTGACCTCTCACTATCACATCTATGGATTCATGTATGGAACTCACTCATCTATTCATCTTCTCTTTTTGATCCATTTCAAAGTAAACTGTAGACATCAGCATGTTTCTAAATAATTTAGCATGAGCATCTTTAGTGTTACATATTTAAATTCTTTTTCTTCTTATGTAGAAATTACATACAATAAAGTGCATAAATCTTAAGTGTACATTCACTGAGTTTTGACAAATGCATATACCTATGTAACCAAACTCATATTAAGATATGGACCATCACTCCAGAAAGTTCTTTCAGGTCCCTTCTTGGTCAATCTTACCACCCAGATACAGCCACTGTTCTGATATTTTCCCACTACAGATGAGTTTTTTCTGCACTAGAACGTCACATAAATGGAACCATGCAGTATGTACTCTTTTGTAGCTCCCTCGTGAACTTGGCATAATACTTTCTGACATTCACCCATGTTGTTGTGTGGATTAGCTTGTTCCTTTTCATTATTGCAGTATTTTACTTTATGGATATAGTAGAATTTGTTTTCCATTCTCTTACTGATGAATAGACACCTGGGATGTTTGCAATTTTTCACTTCTGTGAGTAGAACTGCTATGAGCATTCTTATATAAACCTTCTGGTGAATATATGTTTTTATTTCTCTTAGGCAAATAGTAGGAGTGGAACTGCTAGATCATAGGGTATGTGTGCGTTTAGTCTTATAAGAAACTGTGACAACTTTTTGCAAAGTGATTTTACCATTTTACACTCCCATCAGCAAGCATGAGAGTTCTGCTTTCTCCAGATCCCCGGCAACACTTCATGTCAGTGTATTTAATTTTAGTCATTCTGGTGGATGTATAAGGCCACCTCACCGTGGTTTCCATTTGCATTTCCCTGATGACTAATGATATATATTTTAATGTAAACTTTATTTAAAAATAGAGTCCAGCTACTCGGGAGGCTGAGGCAGGAGAATTGCCTGAACCCAGGAGGCAGAGGTTGTGGTGAGCCGAGATCGCGCCATTGCACTCCAGCCTGGGTAACAAGAGCGAAACTCCGTTTCAAAAAAAAAAAAAAAAAAATAGAGTCATTTGGATCTTCTTGTAAAATACACAGTTACAAGGAGATTGCCTTTAGTGATGTTCCTGTTTTTAAAGAGAGTTTGCACACTCTTCTGCAGTGGGCGGGTTCCTGGAGCTATGTGACATGTGACTCACGTGACTCAGTGAGTGGGTGAGAGCCCCTTCCTGCGGCACGTGCAGTTCACAACCTCGTTTTGACAAACATGTTCTACCATCTGCATTCCAGGAAAGCTACTTTCCAATAATGGCCCCTGGATGACTAAAACATACTTTTCAATAATAATATATGGAAGTTCTTTATATCTTTTATTAAATAGACCGAGGCAGAAACCCAACCTTCTTAAAGCCCAGATGCAGAATAAACATTGACATCATTTAAATTTCCTGGTAATTGGTATGTAAATACCTCCCCCTTTTCCTGTCTAAATGGAGGGTGATTATTAATTCAGCACTTGGCATTCTCAAAAGCACTACATCAGTTGCTTCTTAACGTTTCTCTCATGCCTTCTGATTAAGCAACAACAGCCACTTGGGTTTTTTATTTTTAGTTAATGTGAATTTAAGTTACTTGGGTCTTATAATAACATATTTCCTCAGGAAGTGGGGAAAGGGGAGGGCAAGAGGCGGCCGCGCTATGGGAAACCCTAAGTGTGAATTAACCCTTCCCCTGATTGTCTGTGCTATCTAAAGGTTCATGGTGGGGCCAGAAAGTCAGCATAAAATACAGAGTTTCATGATGAAAAGCTGACAAGCTTTTAAGGAGAACTTGCTTGTTTTGAGTCTGTGCTTACATCTCTTAACTCCTCTGTGCCTCAGTTTTCTCATTTGCCAAATGGGAAAGATAGGAATTGCTGCCTGCTGAAGAAAGCCACCATCTCTGTGGTACACCCTCCCCTGTGCTTGCCTGCAGCCCTCTCACTTCCCTCCGGGGTGCCTCTTGCTTTAAATACTGATGTTCCTTAACAAAATCTGAGCTTGACTGAGTTCTGCCTGTGTGACCTTGAGCAAGTTACCAAATCTTGCTGAGCCTCAGTTTCCTGAACTTTACATTGGATAATTATAGTATTCTAGAATTATTGAGAAAATTGAATAATTCACAGCAAATAATGAGACAAATTCCTGATATATAATATATTTAATAAATATTCATTGACAAATACTTTGTGACAGATATATTTGATTATTAATATCCAGTTATAATAATTATAATAAATACCCAGGAGTGGTTATCATAGTCTCACTTGACAGAATTGTATGGTGGGGACTGGGCACAATGGCTCATGCCTGTAATCTCAGCACTTTGGGAGACCAAGGCGGGCAGATCACTCGAGGTCAGGAGTTCAAGACCAGCCTGGCCAACATGGCAAAACCCCGTCTCTACTAAAAATACAAAAATTAGCCAGGCATGGTGGCTCACGCCTGTAATCCCCACTTCTTGGGAGGCTGAGGCAGGAGAATTGCTTGAACCTAGGAGGTAGAGGTGGTAGTAAGCTGAGATCATACCACTATAGTCCAGCTTGGGGAACAGAGTGAGATACTGTCTGAAAAAAAAAAAAAAGAATTGTATAACGGTTGAGTTATACATGAATTATATAATGGCTGAGTTATACTTCATAGAAATTGTATAGCTATTAATTAAGAAAGACTATGTAAAATATTGAACACTACTTATAATACAATAGTAAGTGGAAAAATTAGGTAACCAAGCAATCTCTATACAATGACACAGGACAACCACTTAGAATAAACTTGAGCTAAGCATTTATCAGAAAATTACTGAAAACAATTATGAATACAGTCAGTGAGAGATGGCATGGGGAGATTATGTATATTGACACTATTCTATAGAAAAAAATGTTTTTGAAAAAACAAACCCACTCTATTTCTTTCAAATGAAATTCTTTGGTAAGGCCAAAATAATAATGACGGTCACTGTGCTTTTCCTACAGTTTCCTGGCATTTAACACGGACACAGTCTATAATCTCGCCTTTCTGTTGAAAGCAGTGAAATTTCATGAACAGTTTCTTTAGTGGAGTTTGGTGGCCAGAATTTATTATAAGGTAAAGATAAACTGTGTTATATTTTTCTTTTTGACATGTGTTTAAGGGTTATCCTTGCTGGTGAACTATCTGTTAAATTTAGTAGAAGATGAGTCAGCTTAATGACAAGCTTCTGGAAGTGACTAGAGCTCCTACAGGCCATTTTGCATGATAGTTTTGCTTGCTGCAGAGGCCAGCATGTTCCTGTTTAACCGCCCTTAGGTCGTCTTGTAGAATTCCACCTGTAAGCATCATGTGGCTGCCATGGGAGTGGATGAGTGGTATAATTTTCAGCCCTTATCGAAATTAAAAAATAATTGTTTTATATCTATGAAGAGTACATTGTTCTCTAAGGCAGGGAGGGGAACTGCATCAGGCATACATAAAAATTAACATTGGGTTGGTCTAAGATGCCTTCTATCTCCTATTAAAATCCCCATGAAGCTCTGCAAAAGCATAAAACCTTATGTCAGCATTGATAGAAATATAGAGGGAATTTCCACTAAGTTCAGTGCCAGTGGGGTTGGTTTGAAGGATCACCATCCACCCTAGCAATATCTATTTCATCTTCTGATCCAGCACAGAATAGCCAATGGGATCTCTGGAGAAGGCTTTACTCCTCCCACTCTCTGTACAGGCCAGGGGTTCAGGGCTGCTGTAACCAGAGTCCAGATTGCTTCTCTCCTTCTGCATGAGAATTAGGTTCCAAGAAGGCCAGAATTGGGTTCCTGCAACTCTCCCCCTCCAATTCACCCCTTTTTATATCAACTTCAAGGTCACGTCTCCAAGTACAACACAGCAGGGGTAAAAGGGAAGAGGATGAATGGTACATAGGGATGGATATTCTCTTAGGAAATGCTCTGGAAACAGAAGTGCCCCTGGAAGCAGAAAGCTGCCAAGATCTACCTTTGTGGAACGCAGCTACACTGGATGAGAACCTGCAGGAAGCCAGGGTAGGAATTGTGTAAATCAGTTTATCCCCCAGGCATAGATCTGAGGTGAGGCTCCACCAGACCCCAAGAACACATTCAGGTGGGTTTAAATCATTCCACGTATCCTCCACATATCAAACATGGAGCCAGCCAAAATAGGAGATGGATATATCCAAAAGGAAAAATGCTGCAGTTGCAGTAGAAGCAGAATTAACAATGCAATCTGGGAACTGTTTTCTAAGACTGTAGAAGAAAAGGCTGAAAATGACATGGCAAGAGAAGAACATAGAGTCAGCGTGAAGTGGTAGAAATCTAACCTATGGATAACAAATATTTCTGGAAGTGCTGGAACAAAAGGAGCAGAAATAATAATCACAAACATAGTATAAAAAGAATTTCCTTTATGTAAAAAAAATCCTATGCTAATGGAAAAAAATGCTTATGCTTGGACATAGATGAAAAATCTAGAATAAAGAGAACCGTATGTGAGCAACAAGACAGAAAATAATAGTTTACTCAAAAAGAGAAAAAATTAGGCTACCTGCTGTCATTCACTAGCTCCAAATGGAGTAATAAGTATTCCTCTAAAGAGGAATCTTCGTTATCTAAGCATAATATTACAAGCCAAATTTAATCCCTGAGTACAGGCTATGGAAATATATTTTTAGATATCTAAGAATCAGAAGCAATTTCACTAATACAGACTTCCTTAAAAAATTATTTTAAAACTTACCCCATAGGACACAGAATCAAAATGAATAACTCAAAAATAAGGAAGTCAAGATATAAAAGGATTGGTGGTCCCTGTGAAGTCAATACTATGTGTTTTCAAAAAATAGTGACAAAATTGCCTGGGCACGGCGGCTCATGCCTGCAATTTCAGCACTTTGGGAGGCCAGGGCAGGCAGATTGCTTGAGCTCAGAAGTTTGAGACCAGCCTGGAAAATATGGCAAAACCCCATCTCTATAAAAAATTCAAAAAAAGTAGCTGAGTAGTCCCAGCTACTCAGGAGTCTGAGGCAGGAAAATCACTTGAGCCTGGGAGGTAGTGGTTGCAGTGAGCTGAGATTGCACCTCTGCACTCCAGCATGGGCAACAGAGAGAGACCCTGTCTCAAAAAAAAAAATTTTTTAAGTCTTAAAATTAAATATGGAAGCTAAAAATATTTTTTTGGAAAAAAAATTATTTTTTTTTAAAACTTGATAAACTGGTTCTGTAATAGCCTATACTGTTTTTTAAGGTAAGATGAAAGACAAAGTAAAAACATGCTGAATTTCTTACTTTAATTACAGGGTAAGCAAAAGACCTTGTTTTGTTCTGACTTTAGTAATTAGAGAAACGTAGGTTATGTTTCCCTAGTTACTAGAGAAATAGATATGTTTTATTAAATTGAAAGCTAACCTAACTACTGAACACAGAATGCTTGTTTTCCAAATCACTGCAGCAGACAAAGCAATGAAGATAAACAAGTGTCCAGAAGTTTGTGTAATCAGAGCAGAGCAAAGAACAAATCAGAAAGCATGTTCTTAGGAGACTCAAAGACACTCCAGTGCAGCTCCTTTAAGTGAACCCACACCGAGGCCGGGAGAGCTGGTCAAAAAGTTCCCACTGTGAATTGCTCCTTGGTTTGAGAATTTCTCTAGGATTGCTTCCCTAAATCTGTTTCCCATTAATTGTGATATCCCCTTTGTCTCTTCTAATTTGGCTCAATTCAAGACCCCTCTCTCTGGCCCCAAAAGATTAATGCTTTGATCTTGAACTAAGTTGATCTGGTAATTCTTTGAAAACAACATTTCCATTACAATATGATCCCTTAAGTCAGTCCACAATAAGCAGTGGAGAGGCAGCTTTTGATACATTTTCATCCTAGAGAGCCATAAATCCCTCCAGCTCCCACCTCTGGAAAGTGGGGGATTAGATTTAAAATGGACTTTAATATGAAATGAAAGAGATTTCAATCCTCCTAGTAAAAGCACAGACTCTCAGATTAGATTAGATTACACACTGTGTATAGAAACAAATCTAATTATATGCATTGATATGTAACTATACATATCAAAACAAAAATGATATTTTAAAAGATTTTCAAAAGTAAACGATGAGTAAATGTGTGTTGGCAAAAGCAAGATATTTTCAGATATCTCTCAAAAGGTTGTTATATTAGTTAGCTGGGGCTGCCATGACAAAATGCCACAGACTGAGTGCCTTAAACAACAGAAATTTATTTTCTTACAGTTCTGGGGCTGGAAGTTCAAGATCAGGTTTCCCGAGGGGTTGGTTTTCTTGGAGCGTCTCTCCTTGGCTTGCAGTGGCTACCCCCTTGCTGCGTCTCACGGCCATCCATCCATGCACCCACACCCCCGGCGCCCTTCTTCTTCTAAGAATACTGTCGTATCGCATTAGGTCCTCTCTCAAGACTCCCATCTCTAAATATCATCACATCCTGACGTACTAGGAGTTGGGACATCAATGTTTGAATTTAGATACACAATCCAGCCTCTACCCGTTGGTAATATTAATCTTATCAAAAGCATTAACCAGAAAAGCAAAATGATGACCCCATAATCATGAGCCTGTGTGTGCAGAATACATTTTGTCTTCCAAGATGGACCCCCCCAAGAATCCCTCCTCCTTATATTTGCACCCTTGAGTGTTTTCTCCCATGCTGTACCAGAGTTGATCTGTGTGACATACAGCAGAAATAATGGCATGTTTCTTCCAGATAAAAAACATTATGACTTCCATCTTGGTCACTCTATTGCACTCTCTCTCTTTCCCTATCTCTAATAACTCTGGGCAAAACCATGTCACAAACATGCCCTATGGGGAGGCCCAGGTGGCAAGGAACTGAAGCTTCCTGCCCACAACCACATGGGTAACCTTGGAAGCATAACCTGCAGCCCCAGTCACAGCTTCACAGACTGCAAGTGTGGGACAGTCAACACTCGCTGCAACCTCATGAGAGTCCCTGAGCCAGAACCACATCATCAAGCAGCTTCTGGATTCCCAGACTTTGGAAACTGTGTGCATAATGAATGCTTGGTGTTTTAATCCACTAGGTTTGGGGCAGATTGTTACACAGCAACAGATACCTAATCCAGATTTGGGTAACCAAAAGTTGGGTGCTGACATAACAAAAGCCTCAGTGGGGGTGTGGCTTTGCAACTGTGCAGTGAGCTTTGAGAAGAATCCTAGTGGAAGCCTAAAATGGCTTGAAGAAAGTATTACCAGAAACCTTTATGGTCTTAAACTGTAGGTGAGCACTTGTGGGAAAGTGAGGTAAAATTATTGGAAAATGAAGGAAGAGGATCCTTGTTACGTAGTGGCAGAGCTGTAGCAACACTGTTGCCTTGAAGTTATGTGGAAAGTCGAAAATGTACCCAATCAATGAAATGATCCAGTGAAGGAGATGTCCATCCTGCAAGTTGAAGATGCGCCTGCCTTCTTATTGCAGCTTATAGTGATGTGCAAGAAGAAAGAGAGAACCTCAAGGAAAGAGCTTTTAGCATGAAGGACCTGGCACTCAATATGGTTTTGAAGATCCACAAGCTCTCCATTTGGTCAATGTGTTCATTTATTAGGGCCGTTGTGACAAAGCACCACAGACTAGGTGGCTTAAAATAACAGAGATTTATTTTCTCACAGCTCTGGAAGCCAGAAGTCTGAAATCATGGAGGCAGCAGAGCCATGCTCCCTCTGAGACCCTGGGTAGAGTCCTTCCTTGCCCTTCCTGGCTTCTGGTTGCTGCTGGCAATCTTTGGTTTGCAGCCACATCTCTCCAGTCTCCCCCTCTGTCATCATGCGACATGCCCATGATATCTCCCCATATGTCTCTGCTGTCTCTTCTGTTTATCAGGGCACTAGTCATATTGGATCAGGACCCACCCTGATTACCTCATTTTAACTTGATTACCTCTGCAAAGACCCTATTTCCCAATAAGGTCACATTCACAGGTACCAGGGGTTAGTACTTCAACATGTCCTTTTGGAGGACACAGTTTAACCACAGCAGCAGCAGACAATGCTAAAATTGAAATGGCTTCAGAGCAAAAATATAATCCAGGATGTTCCCAGAAATGTGTAATCTAAGGATAAAGCCCAGGACATGATTGTACAATTCTTTAAGAACTGTAAAAGATTAAAGGCAAGTCTTGCTGGGTGCAGTGGCTCACGCCTGTAATCCCAGCACTTTGGGAGGCTCAGGTGGGCAGATCACAAGGTCAAGAGATTGAGACCATCCTGGCCAACACGGTGAAACCCCGTCTCTACTAAAAATGCCAAAAAAATTAGCCGGGTATAGTGGCTGACACCTGTAGTCCCAACTGCTTGAGAGGCTGAGGCAGGAGAATCTTGAACCTGGGAGGCAGAAGTTGCAGTGAGCTGAGATGGTGCGACAGAGCGAGATTCTGTCTCAAAAAAAATAAGTAAGTCTTGAGTCATGCAAAAGGCCTTCTGAGATTATAAGTATGTCTTTCAGACTCTTAATTACACAATAAAGCTTCTAGGAAGCTTGAGGGCATCCTCCGTCAGCCTTCTCAACACCCCCAAGGGCCTATGTCAAAGAGAATTGTGGGTGTGGCCTTTGTCTAATGGAATAAACCTCCTCAAAGATTCACGGGAAATGCACAAAGTTTTTAAAAGAATTTTATCAGCCAAAGATCTTTCGGCTTGTGCTGAAAGGTACAGAGACAATACAAAATGAATAGAGTCACTAAGCTTCTATAATCAGGGAACAAGTGGAGGAAAAAAAACCACCCAGCTACAAACAAGTGCTACCTTTCATGAAAAGTCAGGATGCCTCAGAGGAAGAAGCAAGAACCCAGATGGTGGAGCCAAGGGTCACAGAGAATCGAACTACCTGGGTATGCATAGGACTGTGCCCTTATCAAGGAACTTCCAATGTTTGCTCAGCTGGATGTCAGAATTTATATGGACCACTGATTCCTGCATTTTTCCCATTTTCCTCCTTTTGGAGTAAGAGTATACATAGCAGTTATCCTGTCCTGTCCCACCATTGTATATTAGAGGACAACTTGTCTCCTTAGTTAACAACCTTCAAATGGAGAGGATCTGTACTTAAGGAATAACACCCGAGGAGCCTTATTTGCATCTAGACTGAATTTAGATGAGGGGATTTTGGACTGTGAGCTGATGCCATAATGAGGTGAAACTTTTGTGGGCCTTGGAAGCTGTATGTTTTTAGAGGAATGTGAATCATTAAGGATGATTAGGATGGGCTACGAGAGCCAAGCTCCAAGACAGCTTTCAATGATCCCTGCCTCCTATAGTCACACCCTAATAGACTGCCCACATTATATCAAAATTGGCCTGAAGTTGAAATTGTCTTATAAAAGGCACTGTGGCTTGTGCCTTAGTCTCACTCAGACTCTCTCTCTCTTTCTCTCTCTCTCTCTCTCTTCCCCCCCACCCCACTTTCTGTCTCTCCCATCACTCTTTCTGGGGAAGCCATGTCATGAGCAGCCCATGTTGCAAAGAACTGAAACTTCTTGCTAAAAGCAATATGAATGCACTTGGAAGTGTTTCCTGTAGCCCTAACCAAAGCTTCAGAGACTGCAAATCTGGGACAGATAGTCAACAACTCATGAGAGAATCTGAGCCAACCGTGAGAGAATCTCATGAGAGAATCTGAGCCAACCATGCAACCAAGATATGCCCAGGTTCCTAACCTTCATAGACTGTGTGAGATGATCATATTTTTTGTTTTAAGATGCTAAATTTGCGAATAGTTTTTTTACACCACAATTGATAACTAATATGGCATCTAAAACAAACAAACAAAAAACTATTCAAAAGTGTTGGCATTGATATACACATTTTTAGAGCAAAATATAAAGAGGAATTATAATATTTTTCAACCAATATTTCCATTTAATAATATAATGTGGCTATCTTTCTATGTCAATAAGAACATGATTGTACAAGGTTCTGATGCTTCTAGGTTTTTCGTTATATGGACAATGTCATAATGAATATCCTTAACTGTATGGCTTTTAGACTTTACATACTACAAAATTATTCTTTATAAATGTTGAACCAAATTTTACTTTTCCAGCATGGTATTAGAATCCACATTTCTCCACTAACACTTTATTTCTCCAACTTTCTAAGTTTTTACTGTTAGGGTTTAGGAGTCTATCATCTGCTTTTCATATTTTCATTTTATTTTTCCCATTCCCCTACCCTGCATATTTTTATTTTATTAATACAGGTTAAACACTTTGGACAAGAAGTGTTTCCAATTGCAGATTTTTTCTGACTTTGGAGTATCTGCATTATACTTGTGAGCATCTCACATCTGAAAATCTGAAATCCAAAATGCTCTAATGAACATTTTCTTTGAGCATCATGTCAGTGCTCAAAAACTTTCAGATTTTGAAGCCTTTCAGATTTTGTATTTTTGGATTTGGGATGTTCAATCCGTATTAGAAAATAGGTCTACTGTAAAATGTCTGCCTTTAATTTTATTTTCAGCATGATATTAGATGCTGTCTGGTAGTTCTTAAATATTCCGAAGTATTTTCTGCTCATAGTTCTTCTTTGCCAGAGACCAAATTGTTCATTTTCTCCTGTGTGTATTTTCTGATTTCAAGAGAAGAAAACATTTACACACACATAAGTATGTTTCCCAAACATAAAATAAACGTTAGGCATGTGGGGTGGTGAACAAGGGTTTTAGAATCACAAAACTAGCTTTTACCACTCTCAAGCTTCGGTTCTTGTATCTATAATTTGGGAAAACAAGAGTAGGTCATGATACAAACTTGTTAAAAGGATGTATTAAGATAAAATATATTTTTAAAAGCACTAAAAATTATAAATCTTGCACTTATGTTAAATATCTTGGTTACTGCCATTCATGTAACCATCTTTATGGTCAATTCAAATAAATATTCATTGAGCACAGATAGTTTTCTAGGGCCTGGCGGAAAGACCACAAAGATTTAGAAAATATGCTCTTGCCTTGAGATAAGTCCACCTCTGGTTTTAGCCCAAGGCAAAATAAAATATACGCTAAATTAAGGCAAAACCTACAAACTTAGAGGAAAGAATACAGACTTCTGCATTTTAGTTTGTATTTTTGGCCCAGCTTTTTGCTCAGCTAGCTGTATGTTGGCTCATGTCTACCTGCATTAGTATCTTGACGTATTCTGTTTAGCAATTTGAACATCTGACCCAAACGGAGTCTGGGCAATAGTCTTTGGACACTGTCCAAGAGAGGGTGATTTCATCTAGAATTCTGAGATCTTCTAAAAATAACCCTGTGATTTAGTTCAGAATCTTTAAATTAAAAAGGCAAAAACACAGGTGGGTTTCAGAACCCTGCTTTTCTTCTCAGCTTTTTAGTAATGATCTTTAATTTTCTTCAAAAGCTCATTTTACTTAAGAGATGCTTGGTCAATCCTTCTAAGCACATGGGAAGCCCATCTGCCCTCTACCCTGGAGCAAGTGCGAAGCGCTACTAGTTCACAGTCAGAGAGTTGAGAAGACCACTGAGTTACCATGAAAGAGCAAGCCTTTGCTATTGTTTGATAATGGTGTAGCCAGAATTTCACTTAAAATGGAGCCAGGAAATCCCCTTCCTACAATGTGTTGGTGGCCACAGCGGGAGTCCAGCCTCCTAGCTTCCCTTGCCTGCCTTGCTCTCCAGTTTTACAAAATCTTGTTGCAAACAACTCTCCATCACAGTTGCTGCATGATTTCCACATTAGTGGTAAGAAAAAATAAACCAGTAAACAATAGCTTGTCATCCAGGAACATTCTGGTAGGCTTTTGTCATTCTATGATATAAGACTATGGAGAAAAAAATAGATTCTCAGTAATCAATCTGTTTAACAAATGACTGTTTCTTTTCTTTTCTTTTTTTTTTTTTGTTTCTTTTTTTTTGAGACAAAGTCTCACTCTTGTCCCCTAGGCTGGAGTGCAATGGCATGATCTCAGCTCCCTGCAACCTCTGCCTCCGGGGTTCAAGCTATTCTCCTGCCTCAGCCTCCCAAGTAGCTGGGATTATAGGCACCTACCACTACGCCTGGCTAATTTTTATATTTTCAGTAGAGACGGAGTTTCACCATGTTGGCCAGGCTAGTCTCGAACTCCTGACCTCAGGTGATCCACCTGCCTCGGCCTCCCAAAGTGCTGGGATTATAGGCATGAGCCACCACACCCAGCCGACTGTTTATTTTCAAATGTGCCTAACAGAAATTGGGGAAATGGAAGGATGAGAATGCAGATGGACTTAAAATAGTTCTAATTCTCCAAGGGCTGATTCCTGTTTTGTCTCTCACCACCTGCGGCATTCTCCCACCACACTGGTGGTGCCCCCCACTTCAGGGTTTATAAGAATAACCTGGGAAAGACTAGTTTTCAAAATCTGATACAGGTTGCCCTCCATCACACTGCAAGGCTGAGTCCCAAGCAAAAGGCAAGTCATTTGCAAATGAACACCATGAATGATCCTCAAAATCCCTCAAAATCCAGGGGCAGTAACTCTTTGGAAACAACTACTCTAAGTTATTTTTCCTTATTCAGATTTGGAGGTTTGGATGGAGAATTGGTGGAGGCTGGAAAAAAGATTATTAGAAACATAACTTTCTAGATCTTCCTGTGTAGAAAACTGCCGCCCACAGTTTTTATTGTTGTGGTCAGTGTGCAACCTGACTACTCTTGTGTGTGTGTGTGTGTGTGTGTGTGTGTGACTTTAAAGCTCTTAGCTTAGATATTTAAAACATAATAAACCACAGTACTTTGCTAAAGCCTATCTTTCTAACAGATGCTACCTATTCTGTTTGTTGTAGTTTTAGACTGACGGTGTCTTTGCTCAGGTCACCTGCTTGGGGTTTGGAGTCTCACCTTAGTTCTCTTTTGTTGAAAGTGCAAGCCGTGTATGTTGGCAACTGGTTGGCACATATTTATCAAGTGCCTGGGAAAAGGACAATAGGATGTCCACCAATCAAGGATATTGATCTAATAGCTTTGGTCAGGCGGTGGCTGGTAGATCTAGAAGAACTCAGAAAAGCCATTGATGATGAATCCAGACAGAGAAAATCCAGTGCTGGTTGGCTGGTACTGCTCTGAGACTCTGAGGGTAGGGACAGGGAACGGAGAGTGATAGCAACCACTCTGCGTTTGTAAACTTTTTAGAAACCAATACAGTGGCCTGAATGGCAGATGTTTTACAACAATCTCATGGCACAGAAATATCAAGAGCTTTGTTCCAGAGACAGATCATCAAAGACAGGAAGTAATATTGGTAACCAGATATTCTAAGTTCATAGTTTGCATTGAGCTTGATGTATCTTCTTAGTCCTGTGGTTGAGTTGAGTTGAGAAGATGACCTGATAGAGGGGCCCTCTTTGTATCTTCAGAGCATTGATGGCTGCCTGTGCAAAGGCCACCTCGTGCAAAAGTGAGGCTCCCTCTCTGCTCACTGGGGCTTGAAAGTCCTGTACAGGGGGACCATATTCCCATTGCTCAGTGAGAGATAAGGCTTAAAACACTGAAACTCCAGAGAGAGGGAAAGGATGATGTCGTAGCAAGCTATGCGTGGTGGTTCAGGAAGGGATAGCTGAGGAGACCGAGGAGTGGACAAGCGGGAAATCCAAGGCCAATTGTGGCCACCTCCTGGGAGTACAGTGCTCCCGAGCCTTAGCTTTGCTGGGGCTGGTCACTGGAATGACCTTGTTTTGTTTTGTGTTGTTTCCCTCTTTATTTTTCTTTCCTTCTTTCTTTCTTTTTCTTTTTTTGAGATGAATCTTGCTCTGTCAGTCAAGCTGGAGTGCAGCGGCATGATCTCAGCTCACTGCAGCCTCCATCTCCAGGGTTCAGGTTTCCTCAATATCCTGATGGATTTTAGTTATTCATTTTTTGGCTATGTGAAATATTACTAAATTTCTAACACTCAATGCTATACACAAAAGTGTCCCTGCTTCTAGGCCTACCCAAAGCTATTCTCCTGCCTCAGCCTCCCAAGTAGCTGGAATTACAGGTACCATGTCTGGCTAATTTTTGTATTTTTAGTAGAGATGGGATTTCACCATGTTGGTCAGGCTGGTCTCAAACTCCTGACCTAAGTGATCTGCCTGCCTCAGCCTCCCAAAGTGCTGGGATTACAGGTGTGAGCCACCACGCTCGGCCTGCACAATTCATTTTCAAAATCCAAAGAATGCTTAATAATCATTTTATCTTTCAGTGTGGTTTTGTTTTTTATAACAAGTTAGGTTCATTTGTAACTAATTGCATTCTACTTTGGGTTTCCTCAATATCCTGGTTGATTTTAGTTATTCACTTTTTAGCTATGTGAAATATTACTAAATTTCTAACACTCAATGCTATACACAAAAGTGTACTCAGAGAGCTACCACTCTTTTCTGATTCCAGCCACCCCCTTTCCATCTATTCCCTTTTTTTTCTACAGACCTCATGTAGGTGGCAATATATCTTTAATGTCTGGCTTATCCTTCCTGTATTTCTTTCACACACAGAGATCTACCTCATTCATTTTTTGTAGCCACAGAAGAATCTACATTATAGATACACTGTACCTTACTCCACCCATCTCTTATGTATTTAATCCTTCTTCCCAACATTTGGTCATTACAAACAACATTACAGTGAATAACCTTATTATATAAATTTTAGTATTGTTTGAGTTATATCTTCAGGGTAGGTTTCCAGAAATATAGTTGTTAGGCCCAAAGGTAAATACATTTGTAGTTTTGTTAGATATTGCCAAATTCTCCTCCAGAGGATTTGTACGGTTTTCATTCCACTGAGTGAAGTCTGTTTCTTCAAAGTCTCATCAATAGAATCATACTTTATAATTTTTGCCAGTTTGATAGTGGTAACTTCACGTGACTCTAATTGTGAGTAACTTTGAACAGTTTTTCATCTGCACCAGGGTCATTTTAATATGTTTTCAATGTATTGTCTGTTCACATTATTTTCCGATTTTTCCATAGGGTTTTGGTATTTGGGCCATCAATTTTTAAGAGTACTTTCTACATTAAGAATTGCACCCTTTTGTCATACTGCAAAAATTTTCTCCCAGTTTGTTGCTTGTTTTTGACTTTGTTCATGATGCTTTTTGCTGTGCAAATTAAAAAAAAAATTTTTTTATGTAGTCAAATTCAGTAATCCATTTTTTTATTGCATCTGGAGTTTAACTCACAGCTAGAAAAAAGCCTTTCCCTTCACTTAGGTTAATGATAAATTCATTTCATGAAACCTCAGTATTGTTTTGAGGAGTCAGAAAATGGAGTTTGAGAGCATGCATGGTAACTCACATCTGTAATCCTAGCACTTTGAAAGGTCGAGGTGGGCAGATTACTTGAGGTCAAGAGACAAGCCTGACTAACTTGGTGAAACCCCGTCTCTACTAAAAATTTGAAAATTAGCCTAGCTTGGTGGTGTGCACCTGTAATCCCAGCTACTCAGGAGGCTGCAGCAGGAGAATTGCTTGAACCCGGGAGGTGGAGGTTGCAGTGAGCCAAGATAGTGCGATGGCACTCCAGCCTGGGTGACAGAGGGTGACTCCATCTTATAAAAAAAAAAAAAAAAAGGAAATGGAGTTTGAGACTGCCAAAATTAGTGGAAACAAAGGTGGAACATCCAAAAACTAAAGAAGCCACAGAGAGGGAAGCTTCAAAATATGTGTATGAATACCACTCAAATCTGTGACTGGGCTGGGTGTGGTGGCTCATGCCTATAATCCCAGCACTTTGAGGGTGGATCATCTGAGGTTGGGAGTTTGAGACTAGCCTGACCAACATGGAGAAACCTTGTCTCGACTAAAAATATAAAATTATCTGGGCATGGTGGTGCATGCCTGTAATCCCAGATACTTGGGAGGCTGAGGCAGGAGAATCCCTTTAACCTGGGAGGCAGAGGTTGTGATGAGCTGAAATCACACCATTGCACTCCAGCCTAGGTAACAAGAGTGAAACTCCATCTCAAAAAAAAAAAAAAAATTTATGACTGATGCCTGGAATATCCATGAGTGAATAAGATGCCAAGAGCTCAAGGGGTTTTTAAGCTGGAAGCTTTAAAGAGCTGAAACGAGAATTCAACTGTTGCCCAACACACAGGAGTCAGAATTTTTAGTCTATCCTGCCAAATTAAAGGGGTGTGGTAAACTCAGTGGGCTTTTCATTGAAATCCCAGAAGGGCCATGCCTTAGAAGTAAAACTATGTCCCAGGAAAAGGAATTGTCTAAGGACTGAAGCTACAACCAAAAGAGGCTAAAGGCAAGTCAAAATAGATTCTTCCTGACAAAACATAAAATCAAGCCTCTATAAATTCAAGTTTACCTGCTAATGTTTTAACTGCATGCTAGAATAAAAGTCAACACCCTTTAAGGAAGCCAACAGGATTCAGAGTCAGTATCATTATAGTGTCCAGTAAAATATTATCAAGCATGGGAAGAAATAGGAACACATAATCAATGGTCAAGAGAA
This sequence comes from Aotus nancymaae, assembly GCF_030222135.1. Taxonomy (NCBI): domain Eukaryota; kingdom Metazoa; phylum Chordata; class Mammalia; order Primates; family Aotidae; genus Aotus; species Aotus nancymaae. Next base: position 1,764,470 of record NW_026988570.1, on the reverse strand, counting down.
ATATCAAGAAAAGAAGACCCCCAAATTCCCAGATATTGAAATTAGCAGACAAGGGCTTTTAAAAAATATAAGTTTATTAAAGAGTAGGTGGAGCATATGGATAAAATGGATGAAGAGAGGAAATTTCAGGAGATCTTTGAACAATATAAAAAAAGAAACCAAATGGAAATTCTAGAACTGAAAAATACAATACTATTAATAAAACAACAATAAGTATATGGGATTAACAACACTCTGGGCAAAGAGAGAAAAGTGTCAGTGAACCTGATTAATAGAAGTCATTTGAATTAAAGCACAGATTGAAATTTATTGATAAAATAATCAGAGCCCTCATGACCTGTGGGATAGTAATACACACTCTACTATATATGTAATTGGAGTCTAAGAAGGAGATGAGAGAGAGAATAGCATAGAAAAAGGATTAGCCAAATATTTTTAAAATTTTTATCAATAATGGCAGCACATAAATTCAAGATTCTAGCAGGATAGGATGAAAAACAAATATAAAAATAGGAGCACATCATAGTATAATTGCTGAAAACTAAAAGTAAAGAAGAAATCTTAAAAGTTAGAAGAGAACAAAGAACATTAGATACAAGAAAATAATGGTAGAATGATGGTTCACTTTTCACTAGAAGCTGTAGAGCTAAAGGACAATAGAAAGATATCTTTACAGTGCTGCTGAAAGCAAAAAGAATCTACCTAGAGCTCTGGATCCAGCTGTGTGTGTGTGTGTGTGTGTGTGTGTGTGTGTGTGTGTGTGTGTGTGTATTAAAATGAAATAAAAGCATTTTCAGTAATAGAATTTGTCACCAGCAGACCTATACTACTAGAAATGCTAAGGAAAGTACTTTAAGTTAAACAAAATGAAAGTAAATGGAAATGCATATCTAAAGTAAGGAAGAACACTGATAATGCTAAATATATAGGCAAATATGTAAGACTACATTTTTGTCCTAAGCTTTTTAGAATTCAATTGGCTGTTTAAAGCAAAATAATTACAATTATTTAGGGTTTATGGCATATATAGAAGTGAAATGTATGGTAACAATAATGTAAAAGATGGGTTGTAGTGTAAATGGAATTATGCTATTATGAGGTTCTTACATAATATATGAAGTAGTATAATATTAATCCAAGGCAGACTGTTGTAGGCAAAGACTATATATTGTAATATAGAAGGTAGACTGAAGCAGAAAGGAAAACCTTAATCCTAAAGAAGACTTAGAAGAAATAAAAATCAAAGGAGGACTACAAATAGCAGTATGATAGACTTATACCCAATAATATCAATAATTACATTAAATATAAATGGCCCCAATATTCTAATTAAAAGGCAGACATTGTTATAGAGGGTTAAAAATAAGCAGGGCCTTCTATATGCTTTGAATGTAAAGACAAGGTCAGGAAAATGTATAGCATGCAATTACTGAGCATAGGAGGTACTATATTAATATCAAATAGAGCAAACTTTAAAACAAGGAGTATTACCAGGGGCTGGGTACAGTGGCTCACGCCTGTAATTTCGGCACTTTGGGAAACCGAGGTGGGCACATCACTTGAGCCTAGGAGTTTGAGACTAGCCTGACCAACCTGGCAAAACCCTGTCTCTACTAAAAATACAAAAATTATCTGGGTGTGGTAGTGCATACCTGTAATCCCAGCTACTTGGGAGGCTGAGGCATGAGAATCACTTGAGCCCAGGAGGTGGAGGTTGCAGTGAGCCAAGATTGCACCACTTAACTCTAGCCTGGACAACAGAGTGAGACTCTGTCTCAAAAAAAAAAAAAAAAAAAAAAAAAGGAGTGTGTTACTAGGGATAAAATCATTTCTTGATGATTAAAGGATAATTTCATCAAGAAGACAAAATAATTCTAAATAGATATTTAGCATTATAGAGATTAAAATACATGAAACAGAAATTGACAGAACCATGGAAGAAATAGATAAATTCAGTAATTGATGAAATAAGTAGATTAAAATGTAGTATGATACAATGTGATCCAAGAGATCCAAGATGGCTGATCACTAGCAGCTCGGGCACGTAGCTCCCAGTGAAAGCGCAGAGAACGAGAGGACGCCACACTTTCAGACGAATATTTGTAGCTCACGGACCAGGAGATTCCCAGCGGAGGAGCCCCACGGGTCGCCAGTGCGACTCTTGTGGCCGGCGCGGCGGTTTTGCTGGCGCCTTAAAGCGGCAGTTCTTGGTGCAGAGTCCGGAGATTCCTGGGCAGAAAGGCACCATCAATCTTAACACCGCTGTCTTGGCCGGCGCAGTGGATTGCTCAGTTTTCGGCGCTGGGAATCAAAAAGTTGGACGTCCGCTCAGAGACCTAGTTAGAAACCTGGTAATTACAAAGACGACAGATGGATAAATATATAATCAAGGGAAGAAAGCAGCCTAAAAAGGCAGAGAATACTGAAAATCAGAATGCCTCTCCCTCTACAGGGGATCGCAATTCCTCATCAGTAACGGAACAAGGCTTAATGGAGAACGAGTGTGTTCCAGTAACAGAAGCAGGTTTCAAAACGTGGGTGATGAGAAACTTCTGTGAATTAAAAGAACTTGTTCTAACGCAATGCAAAGAAACTAAGAACCTTAAAAAAAGGTTTGACGAAATGCTAACGAGAATGGACAATTTAGAGAGGAATATAAGTGAATTGATGGAGCTGAAAAGCACCACACGAGAACTTCGCGAAGCATGCACAAGCTTAAACAGTCGAATTGATCAAGTAGAAGAAAGGATATCAGAAGTCGAGGACCAGCTCAGTGAAATGAAACAAGAAGACAAGATTGGAGAAAAAAGGATAAAAAGGAATGAGCAAAGTCTCCAGGAAATATGGGACTATGTGAAAAGACCTAATCTACGTTTGATAGGTGTACCTGAATGTGATGAAGAGAATGAATCCAAGTTGGAAAATACTCTTCAGGATATCATTCAGGAAAACTTTCCCAACCTAGCAAGGCAAGGTAATATTCAACTCCAGGTAATACAGAGAACACCACAAAGATATTCTTCAAGAAGACCAACCCCAAGGCACATAATTGCCAGATTTATTAGGGTTGAAATGAAGGAGAAAATACTCAGGGCAGCCAGAGAGAAAGGTCAGGTTACCCATAAAGGGAAACCTATCAGACTTACAGCAGATCTCTCAGCAGAAACCCTACAAGCCAGAAAAGAGTGGGGACCAATATTTAACATCCTTAAAGAAAAGAACTTTCAACCCAGAATTTCCTATCCAGCCAAACTAAGCTTTATGAGCGAAGGAAAAATTAAATCCTTTGCGAACAAACAAGCACTTAGAGAGTTCACCACCACCAGGCCTGCTTTACAAGAGCTTCTGAAAGAAGCACTATACATATAAAGGAACAACCAATATCAGCCTTTCCAAAAATATATCAAAAAGCAAAGAACATTAATACAGTGAAAAATTTACATCAACTAATGGACAAAACAGCCAGCTAGCATCAAACGCCAGTATTAAAGTTATATATATTTTAATTGAATAAAAAGCCAAAACCCATCGGTATGCTGCATCCAGACCCATCTCACATGCAGCGATACACAAAGACTCAAAGAGAAGGAGGAAGATTTACCAACCAGAGAGTAAAAATAAACAAATAAACAAAAAGCAGGAGATGCAATTCTCGCCTCTGATAAAGTAGACTTTAAAGCAACAAAGATCAAAAGAGGCAAAGAAGGACATTGCATAATGGTAAAAGGATCAATGTAACAAGAATAGCTAAAGATTCTATAGATCAACGAGATAGAAAATTAACAAGGATATTCAGGATTTGAACTCAGACCAGGAACAAGTAAACTTAATAAACATTTATAGAACTCTCCACTTCAAATACACAAAACATACATTACCACCTCACACCTATTCCAAAAGTGACTATATAATTGGAAGTAAATCACTCCTCAGTAATCGCATAGCATTTCATAGGTTTAAATGAAATATTGGTTGGCTGTTTGTTTGTTATCTTCTTCCCTTATTCCTTCCTGACTACATCATTAAGTATAATTATCAGTATAAAAGAGGTTTTCAATACCCATTACTAAATTGCATTCTAGCCTGGGCAAGAAAGCAATACTCCCATTCTCTCTCCCTCTTTCTTTTCCTTTTTCCTCCTCCCCATTCTCTCTCTTTCTTTCTCTTCCTTTTTCCTCCTCCCCATAAAAAAAAAAAAAAAAAAAAAAAAAAAAAAAAAAAAAAATGTAGTATGACTACAGGCATATTTTATTGTGCTTTGTTTTATTGAATTTTGCAGATGTGTTTTTAACAAATTAAAAGTTAGTTGGAACTCTGTGTTAAACCAGCCTATTGGTACCATTTTTCCAACAGCATATGCTCACTTCAAGACTCTGTGTGAGAATTTTTTTAGCAATAAATAATTTTTTTGAGGTACATACTTTTTTGGACATAATGTTATTTCACACTTAGTAGACTATAGTGTAAATGTAACTTTTATGTACACTAGGAAACAAAAAAGTTTGTGTGACTTGCTTTATTGATATATTTGCTTTATTGCAATGGTCTAGATCAGACTTACAGTATCTCCAAGATATACATGTATAGCAGATATGAACAACAGAGTCATCTAATTCAATCTTCTTGATATTCATAGACATCTATTGAAAACTATACCCAGAGCTAAAATGTTGGTCATAAAATGAATCTCAATAATCTTTAAAAAGATTTAAATAATGCAGAGTATATTCTCTGTTGACAATGGAATTAAATTACAAATTAATAACAAAAAGATATCTGGAAAATCTTCCAAATATTTGACTACTAAGAAACATATGTCTAAATAACCTGTGACTAAGAGAAGAATCACAAAGAGAATTAGAAAATATTTTAAACTGAATATTAACGAAAACACAACATGTTAAATTTTGTGAGGTGCAGTGACAGGGATCCTTAGAAAAAAATTTATAGTTTGAAATGCTTTCTTAAAAAATATTTTAAATAAATGATGCAAGTTTCTACCTTAAGTAGCTAGAAAAAGAAGACCAAAATCAGTAGAATAAAGGTAACAATAAAGACAAGAGAGAGATAATAAAATAGAAAACAAACTGTAGAGAAAATCAACAAGCCTAAAAGTTTGTTCTTTGAAATATTTATTCAAATTGCTTGATTCTGACAAGACTGATCAGGAAAAAAATGTAAAGTACAAATTAACAATGTCAAGAACGAAAGCAGATATTAGAATGTCATAACACATACTACAGATATTATACAGTATGAGAATATTATGAGCAACTTAATGCAAATAAGTTCCATAACTTAGAATAAATTCCTGGAAAAATACAGCTCTCAAAAGGTAACAAAAAAATGAAAGATCTAAAAATGTCATTAAATGAATTTCATTTTTTTTTTAACCATAACAACATTTCAGTCAAAATGAATTTAATTTGTAATGAACACATTCCCATAAAGAAAGCCCCAGGTCAAGATGGTTTTACTGTTGAATTCTATCAAACATTTAAAGATAAAATAGTATCAGTCTTACATGAAACGCTTTCAAAAACCAGTGTAGGACTGAACCAAAAATTAATAAATATAGTACAAAGAAAACAATTACAAACCAATATTCTCCATGAATATAGGTGAAAATGCATAATAAAATACATCATAACAAGTGGTGTTTATTACAAGAATGCAAGGTTGGTTTAATATTAAAAATATGTCAGAAAGCATACAATACTAACAAAGGAGAGAAAATATGATTATATTATGGGAAAAATATATTTGATGAAATCCAACATTAGCTCATGATAAAAAGTCTCAGCAACCCAAATGCCCATCGATGATAGACTGGAGAGGGAAAATGTGGCGCATATACACCATGGAATATTATGCAGCCATCAAAAACGATGAGTTCGTGTCCTTTGTAGGGACATGGATGAACCTAGAACCATCATTCTCAGCAAACTGACACAAGAACAGAAAATCAAACACCGCATGTTCTCACTCACAGGCGGGTGTTGAACAATGAGAACACATGGACACAGGGAGGGGAGCATCACACACTGGGGTCCGTTGGGGGGAAATAGGGGAGAGACAGCGGGGGGTTGGGAGTTGGGGAGAGAAAATTAAAAGAAAAAAAAAGAAACGGAAAATAATAAATGTGTGTCCATTCAGGAAAAAAAAAAAGTCTCAGCAAAGCAGAAATAGAAATAAATTTCCTCAATTTTTGGAGAGTACAAAAATCGTATAGTTAACCTCATATCTAATAGTGAAATGTTACATGCTTTTCTTCTAAAGACAGAACAAGGCAAGAATGTCCAGTTTACTACTTTTATTTGACATTGTATTGGAGGGCCTAGCCAGTGCAACAAGACAGGAAAAAAGAAATAGAAGAACTTACCAAACAAAACAAAACAAAATACTGCCAGACTAATAGCTCAAAACAGGGCTACCAGATACAAACTCAATATCCAAAACAAATTTTGGTTTTACATGCTATCAAACAATTGGAAAATAAAATTTAGTTTACAATATCATCTAAAAACATAAATTTCTTAGGAACACATTTAACGGTAAAACCAAAACATGCAAGATCTGTACACTAAAAACCATAAAACACCCAAGGAGTAATTGAAACAAGCCTATGTAACTGGAGAAGTATGCTGTGTTTGTGTCTGGGAAGACTCCATACTGCCATGATGTTCATCCTCCTCAGATTAGGCTGTAGATTCAGCACCATTTTAAACAAAATCTTGGCAGGAATATTTGTAGAAATGCACAGGCTGATTTGTCAATCACATAGAAATGTGAATGGCCTAAAATAGCCCAAACAACTTCAAAAAAATGGAAGAAATGTGGAGGGATTGTACTACCTGATTTCAAAGCTTGTGCTAATGCTTCAATAATACAGACATGATATTGGCATCAGGATAAACAGATCAAAGCAACACTACGGAGTCCAGAAATTGATCCACATTTATATGTTCACTTGATTTTTTGACAAAGATATGAAGGAAATTTAATGATGAAAAGATAATTTTTTAATATCGTAGGAAGCATCTAGATAATCTGAATGGAAAAGAAATTAACTGTGACTTTATTTTCTGCATAATACTCAAAGGTTAATTTGAGATTAATCATAGACTTAAATATAAAAGGAAACTATAAACTTTTCAAAGGAACACAAAGGAGAATATCTTTGGGAAGTTGGCATAAGCAGATTTCTCAGAAAGACACAAAAAGTACTTATCAGTAAATTAAATACTGATAATTAAATCTTTTCCAAAAGTAAAAAATTTTTCTTCTCTAAAAGTTATCATTAAGATCATACAAAGATGGCTGGGCGCAGTGGCTTATGCCTGTAATCCCAGCACTTTGGGAGGCTGAGGTGGGCAGATAACGAGGTCAGGAGATAGAGACCATCCTGGCCAACATGGTGAAACCCTGTCTCTACTGAAAAATACAAAACTTAGCTGAGCATAGTGGTACGCGCCTGTAGTCTCAGCTAATTGGGAGGCTGAGGCAGGAGAATTGCTTGAACCTGGGAGGCAGAGGTTGCAGTGAGCCAAGATCTCACCACTGCACTCCAGCCTGGGGACAGAGCAAGACTCTGTCTCAAAAAAAAAAAAAAAAAAAAAATATATATATATATATATATATATATATATACACACACACACACACACACAAAGACAAACCATAGCCTTGGAGAGATTATTTTCATAACCTGTATCTGACAAAACACTTCTATCCAGAATATATAAAGAACACCTACAATGGAATAATGTATAGATATGACACAAGAAAAATTGCACAAAAAGCTTTAAAAGATATTTCATAAAAGAATATAAAAGAATGGCTAATAAGCACATGTGACTTTGCCTAATTTTTATTGGTCATCCCAGAAATAGAAATTAAAATCACAATGAAACACCATGACACACCCACTGAAATGGTTAAACAAAAATGATTGACAACACTCCATCCTGGCAGTGCTACAAAGCAACCAAAGCTCTCATAATGGCTATCTGAAATCTAAAATGGTAATCACCACTCTAGAAGACAGAGTGGAAGTTTGTTATAAGGAAGTTTGTTAAATGTACACCTATACTATGACCCAGCAATGACCTTCCTAGATATTTGGCCAAGAGAAATTAAAATATATGCTCACAAAAGACTTGTACAGGAATGCTCATAACAGCTTTATTAATAACATCCAAAAACCAGAAACAGGAAGCCAGATGTTCATCAACATGAGACTAGATACATAAACTGATATATTTCATACATTGGAATACTGCTCAGGAATAAGAATGAATAAACTATTGCTACATCCAACAACATATGTGAATTTTACACATTACATTTAGTGAAAGAAGCCTGACACAAAGTAGTTAATACTGTATAATTCCATTTATGTGCCATTCAAGGAGGGGTGAAATTAGTTTTGTTTTTGTTTTGTTTTAGAGATGGATCTTACTCTGTTGCCCAGGTCGGAGTGCAATGGTACGATTATAGGTCACTTCGATCTCAACCTCCTGGGCTCAAGCAATCCTCCTGTGTCAGCCTCCTGAGTAGGTAGGGCTATAGGCATGTGCCATCACACCTGCTAATTAAAAAAAAATTTTTTTGAGTTAGGGTCTTACTGTATTGCCCAGCCTGGTCTCAAACTCCTTCCCTCAAGTAATTCTCCCTCCTTGGCCTTCCAAAGTGCTGGGATTACAGATGTGAGCCACTGTGCCAGGCCCCAAACTAGTTGATGGTGATCTGGTGATCACAGTCTGAGGGAGACTGCCCTGGCCAGGGGAGTTGAGAGGGGGTACAGGGCATGTCCTATATCTTGATCTGGGTGATTGTATGGGCATATGCACATGTAAGGAATCCTGGAGCTGGAAACTTAAGACTTATCTGTGCTATACATCTGACTCTATGTATTTTCTACTTCAGTGAAAACATTGACAATTATAACTTAAACATGTCCTTACAACAGCAGTCAGACAGATTGTTTGCATTACAGGCACTTTGTCTTTTCATATGAAAATGGAAATTTACAAGTGCAGAACAGGAGCCTTCAGCTACAGAATCTTCATACACTGACTAGGGGAAGAAGCAATGGCTAATGACAGCAGCTCTCACTTACCGTGTGCCGATCCTGGGCCAGACACCGTGCTAGGCACTTTTCAGCATCATGTCAAAAAATGGCAGTGGGTGCCCAGGCCAGCCAGCAGTGTGAAATCCAGATAGCAGGGTGACAGATGGTGGGGGTGGTCTATACTAGTGGCCAGGGTCACAGAAGCCTCGCAAGAGGTGAGCAGTGGAGGGCTGGCCCTGAACACAGGGAGTTGGGCCCTAGAGAGTCTGGACATTCTATTCACTGGGGAGGATGAACCCCAGGAAGCAGGGCCCCAGCAAGATAGTGAGGAAGGGCCAGTTATGGACGTTAGGCAAGTTAGCCAGCAAGATAAAGGGACAAGACAGAGCTCAGTTTCAGAAACAGGCAAATCTATGGGGACATGTGACAAGCTCTGGGCTCATGACTAAAGAGCATACAATTGAAATGACATTTTCTAGCTTACCCTACACCAGTTGCTTGTGAGTTTGACTTGGTGTAAGTGACTGGACACCATACTACAGTTTCTCAAAGTTCCCCCTGATTAGAGAGCGGACTTGCCCTGGGGTGAGGCATTACTGAAGATGGTGGTATTGGGGTGTGCAGGAATGAGCCTGTTATTCTATTTTGCCCAGTGAGCAGGCCCTCCTGGTGAGCTGGGATCACAGACATGTGTTGAGTTCCTGCCATAGTGAAGAGCCGTCCAGAACCCATTGTCTTGCCACAAAACCAGCAATCTTACTGCAGAACTGAGAAAAGGGACCCCACAAAGTTATCAGACCACACACCCTCACCATTTCTGCATAAACTCAGCCGTGGCAGCCAGACTTCTGCCTCCAGCAGCACAGTAAGGTGGGGACATTTCTGCCACTAGAAGCCAAGGGAAGAGCAGTGGCCCTTATTGGGGACAAGGCATTTAGAGCCAAGCATGCAGGTGACATGCATGATTAGGACATAGCAGAGAAGGGAGAGGGGAGTCAGATCCATCCCTATCAACGCCTTCACCCTCTCTCGGGGCAGTGCTAACTGCAGTCTGCCCACTTGTCAGCGTAGTGGCTTGGTGGTGGGAATCCATGGCCACTTACCTAGAATTCCACGTGGCAGCTCTCGGTGACCCGCTCAGATTTCTGCCCTTCTCTTCCTGCTTGCCAGCACCTTGGGCAGTTAGGTAGTCTGGTTCTAGTTTAGTTACTGTTGTTTAATCCCTGATACGGTTTCACTCCTTACTGGCAAGTATCTCAAACCTCTCTCCCTGCTGTATGCAAAGATGCTCACAAGTTTTCTTGAAGTTCTGAAAAGTGGGCGGACTTTAGTATTCCTAAGGGCTTAGCCAAAAATATAATTCCCTTAATGACAGTAAAATACATAAAAGTGCTTAGTTGAAACTTCAAATATACAGCTAAATAAAAAAATAAGGAACAAAATCACCTGTAAACACTTTTATTTTTACCAACCAGGTCCTTTTAAAAAAATGCAGCTTCCCAGTGGTTCTCTCTATGCCAGGCACTGTAGCAGTTCTGGGGTGTGAGGATGACCAAGACACAATTCCTGTCTCCGAGGAATTCTGGGGGAGGAGGGTGGCAGGGGAAGTGCAGGGAGAGGACATGGAGGAGGGAACAGGGGGGTGGGAGGAGGTACACACCATGAGGTGGGCTTGGTGCATAGGGACTGGGATGGCCATGAGATTGGAACTGAATCTGGAATGACAAATGGCAGAGCATGCCCTGTCCTATCATCCCCAGGCAGAGAGTGGGACTGACCTTTCAGGCAAGGCATAGGGATGTCAGCGACAGACTGGCAAGTTCAGCCTGAGCATCAAGCCAGTCAGTATCCCATTGGGTCACAGGCTAGAGAGGCTGGTGGACAGGGTGACTGGGTGGCAGGTGGGTCCACAGCCTTGTGTGCCGTGTGTGGGGCTGGGGACCTTCCATATCTATCTTCCCTGCAGAGGTCGTGGCCTGATCACATGGGAGTTCTAGGGAGAGCCTTCTGCAGTCAGTGCTGAGAGAGTGACCATTTGAAGGCCATAGTAACTAAAGGCCCAGAAGAGTGAGGATGCAGCCTGAGCTGGGGTGGTAGCAGAGAGGCTGGGGAGGTGCTGGTGGGACTTCGGGCATTGTGATGGGGAGCAAGCTGAGGGGGGAGTCAAAGCTGGGAAGACAGGATGCCATAGTGGAGTTGGAGACACAAAGCCCCAAGGAGCCCCAAATTGCAGTGGGGTTAGTGCTTCCCTTGCCAGTCCCTTCTTTACTGGATTTTCCCCAAATCCCTTATGGGGTAGGTTTTCTGCATGCTATACCCATCACCTCCCACTCGCAGCCCCAAGAATGCCTCCTGCAGCTGCCTCACGAGCCCAGCACCAGCTGAGCTGCTGCAGAGATTCAGGAAACAAAGATCTTGAGGCCTAATTTCTTTCCCATATTAAATGTACATTTTTCTGCCTTATGTCAGCTTTAAGCAGTCACTAAGGGCAGTCAGGTTCCATAACATAGTCTTCAGCTGAATGTGAAGATCATATTATTGAAACAAGATCTTTCTAGCTGACCATACTCCAAATGCATGCTTTGGTGCCTGTAAAATCTATTTAAGGCCTCCTGATTTTCCCCTTTCTATTCCTCCATCTACCAGGACAGTTAAGGAGGAACTTTCAAAATGAGAAAACTGTTAAGAAAGGGAAGAAGTATCAAACATTTATTTACACATCTGTTGTTGGAAATTACTGAGATCAATTTCAGGAGAGTAGAGTCCAAATGTGCGCTAAATGACCAAAGAGAATGGATCATCCGACAATCATTTTCTATTCCAAAAGTCTCAGTGATGAAAAGCGGACTCTTCATTTGACATGAAAGGAAAGAAGGAGGAGAAATTAGAAAGTAATATATTCAATTATAGAAGCCCTTTGCCAAGGCTTTGTTGATTTAATGTTCTGACAATTTCAGTTAAGCCTCAGCAGGGAAAAGTTTCAGAAACAGGTCAGATCAAACATGTATGGGTTCCCACTCCTGGAACTCTAATGTATGACAAAAATGATTGAGTCTTCACTAGGCATGGACTTTTACCATGGGGTCTGTTTATATTGCCAGGGCCCAGACCAGAGCTTAGAAGACAGTGTGGGTGAAAGAAGAGGCTACAGAGATCCTGTCAGGCCCTGTGACTGCCGTGCAGTGAGTGGCTGACCCTCTCTGCTGAATTTGCTCTATTTCTCTGCCCTCTAAATCCACTTTCTTTTTCTTTTTCTCTTTGTTTTTTTTTTTTTTTTGAGATGAAGTCTCCCTCTGTTGCCCAGGCTGGAGTGCAGTGGCATAATCTTGGCTCGCTGCAACCTCCACCTCCTTCCTGGTTCAAGCGATTCTCCTACCTCAGCCTCCTGAGTAGCTGGGATTACAGGCATGTGACACCACACCTAGCTAATTTTGTATTTTTAGTAGAGATGGGGTTTCACCATGTTGGCCAGGCTGGTCGCGAACTCCTGACCTCAAGTGATCCACCTGCCTCAGCCTCCCAAAGTGCTGGGATTACAGGCGTAAACCACTGTGCCTGGCCAAATCTATTTTCTTCTCCACTCCCACCTAGTGCCTCTACTTCTACTCTCACCACCCATCTGTGGGAGGGGCTTCCTTCATGTAGTCATTGATTGACCAGGCTCCCATGCTATGCTGGGTGCTGGGGTGGTCACAGTCCTGCCCTGATCAGAGCAGAACTCACATGGCAGCATGGCAAGTTACTGTGGTGGACCTGCCAGCTTGGTGGGAGCCCAGAGGAGGACACCTGAACCGCTCTGGGGAATGCGGAGCTGGTGGGAGGCTTTCTGATGAAGTGTCTTATGTTCTTGAAACGAGGAGGTGGTAGTCAGGTGGTGGAGGGTATTCTGGTGGAGAGAATTGCATGTACAAATATCTGAAGCAAGAGAGTGGCATGTGCTTTGGATACGGTTCAGGATAGAGAGCTGTGTGTGTGTGCACATGTGTCTGTGCATGTGTATGTGTATCTTTGAATGTACATTTACTGAGACCCTACCCTGCACCAAGCACCATTAAGCAAGATGATATTTTTGCTGCTGTGAACAAGATGGTCTGGTAGGAGCTCCCTTTGTGAACAATGATGTGGGCTCTCATGCAGCTGTGCTGAACCAGCTGTGTTGGAGCCTGGGGACCAGGAGGGCCAGACAGATCGTATTCTTTGGAGCCATATTTATCTGGGTTCCAGTATGTGACCTGGAGACAGAAATGGAACTCTTCTGAGACTCCTCTGTAAATGCAGAATGTCTTTCTTATACATGTCTTCGGTGCAGTGCTTGGCACATGGAATATCCTGGTTGCTGGACCCATTCATAGCATTATCAATGCCATCGATAATTTTGGCATTGTGTTTTTCTAGGAAAAATGTGTTGTGAATTCCAGCCTTGCACCTCAGGGGCACACCTCCCTAGACAGGGACTGCTTCGCCTGCTCCACCCTGCAGAACTGCCACCTGCCATGTTTTGAGCAAAGGGAGATTCTGGTGCAGAGAAGGCTGGGACAGGCAAGGGTGGGAGGGGTGTAGGTAGAGGAGGGGGCGATGGAGAAAAGCACATTGGACTTAAACTCTGACCTAGGCTGAGCATCTCAGTGTGTCTCAGAGACCAGACGAGAGGCCTGCAGCTGGCCCCCAAATCCAGGATACAGTCCTGTCTGAGGCATTGGGAGGACATTTCCTTTTCTTTCTCCATGGGAAATAAGCTGGAAACTGTGGACATCAGTTTGCCCTCTGTGTCCTTTCTCCCATATTTCCTTTTTCTCACATGTAGCAGGATGTTGAGGGAGATTTGTTTACCCTCCTGTCTTGGAATTGTAGCTCAGGTTCAAAGCTTAGGGCAAAGGTGCCAAGAATCCCACATTCTCATCTTAGAAGCCACCAGTGAACCGCCGGCTGCTAGGCCCAGCCCCCTTGCTGTCTGCGAGACTCTCCTTGAGGACCGGCCACATCTGCCCCTCCGTACAGAAAGAGGGCATCTCAGAGCTCAGGAAGAGAGGCTGTGGGTGGAGAGCGGAGGACCCTCTTCCCAAAGCCAAGCAGATGAAACCAAGTTTAATAGAGAAAATATCTAAAGATGAAAGGGAGGAATAATTAGGGGTACAAATACATGGGAGAGGAGTGAAAGTGGAGATAGTTGAATTAACCTAGGAAACAAGATAGAAAGAACACAAGGAAAAAGAGATAGAAATACAGGAATAAAAAGAAAAAAGAGATCTGTTTCTAGGGAATGTAAAAAAGAAAAAACTTGGAAGGACCAAAGAATACAGAAAGACAGAAAAACACAGTAAGAATGAAAAAGTGGTTACGTAAGCCCAGAAAAGAAGACGGAAAAAACTCATCTAGACCAGAGAGAGAGAGAGAGAGAGAGAGAGAGAGAGATGAAAAAATACACAATAGCTGCCAGGCGCGGTGGCTCACGCCTGTAATCCCAGCACTTTGGGAGGCCGAGGCAGGTGGATCACGAGGTCAAGAGATTGAGACCATCCTGGTCAACATGGTGAAACCCCGTCTCTACTAAAAATACAAAAAATTAGCTGGGCATGGTGGCACTTGCCTGTAATCCCAGCTACTCAGGAGGCTGAGGCAGGAGAATTGCCTGAACCCAGGAGGCGGAGGTTGCGGTGAGCCGAGATCGTGCCATTGCACTCCAGCCTGGGTAACAAGAGCGAAACTCCATCTCAAAAAAAAAATACACAATAGAGAACAATGTAAAGACATAATACAGAAAGAAAAATACAGGAAGGCTGGGCGCAGTGGCTCATGCCTGTAATTCTAGCACTTTGGGAGGCCAAGGCGGGCAGATCACCTGAGGTCAGGAGTTCAAGACCAACCTGGCCAACATTGGTCAACATGGCAAAACCCTGTCTCCCCTTAAATAAAAATACAAAAATTAGCTGGGTGTGGTGGCAGGCACCTGTAATCCCAGCTACTCGGAAGGCTGAGGCAGGGGAATCGCTTGAACCTGGGAGGCGGAGGTTGCAGTGAGCCAGTATCATGCCACTGCACTTCAGCTTGGGCAACGAGCGAAATTCCATCTCAAAAACAAAAAAAGAAAAAGAAAAATACAGGAAGGCAGACAAATATATAAAGACCCCCCCCACACACACGAAAGAAAGTAAAACAGGAAGAGAGACAGGAAGGTGGAGATGGGGCTGAGCAGATGAGGGATGGTCCCTTCCTGACCCTGGTGCAGGCAGGAGCGGGATTACATCTGTCAGGATACCCCTGAGGCAAGCAATTCCATCTGGAGGTGCTTCTGGGAATTCTGAGGAAGGCAGCCTTGTGTTCTTCAGCCAGTGCAGTCACAGAGAGGTATGGGCAGGACCCCCAGGGAACCCCAGGCCCCCCAGCCAGAGCCAACCAGGAGGCAGAGAGGGCTCCCAGGGGCCTGCAGCAGAGGGAGGTGAGGCCAGGTGTCACTGGGCTGGAGGTGACCATGCTGGAAGCCCAGGCCACAGGCAACACTTACTACAGAAAGGAAAGAGAAGAAAATGAGAAGGAGAACAAAAAAAAAAAAAAAGACTCTGTGTCCTGGGGAGATCTGGCTTGCAACATTTCCCATGACTCTGTGAGATGGTTACTGGCTGGGCAGTTCAGGGCTCACCCCCAAGAGCAGAAAGTGGGGAAGCAATCATTGTGTTGACCTACTTATCTATAACAATATTTTAGTGTAGGCGCACACTCCATATCTGTTGTTGAACTCCATATCTGATGGGCATAATGTAAGAAGGCCAGCACCTGATGTGTGTCATAGCTGACATCCAAGTGCAAAGACGCCCTTCTATCTGCCAGGTGGGAATGCAGTTATTGATCAGGACTGGACTCTTTCCTGCTGATGCCACATCTATGCAAAGGGAGATGAGAGGGGAAAGGAGAGATTTAGGAATAGACACAGTCAAATAATTCTAAGGACATACAAATGAATCTGGGGCTAAGTACAAGGGGAGGAATGATTTTAAACACTGCCTAGTGCAGGAGCCTGAAGAACTCAGAACGTGAACGCAGAAATGTTGGCACTGAAAAGGCTTGATGCATTCTGCAGAGGATCGTGCACTCCCTCAGGTTTCTGCTCATCCTGTTTTAATTAAAAAAATGGAATGTCCAGGGAGACATCTGTAGCTCTTGGACAAGGTATTGGGCTGGAAGTCTGGCATGAGGAAGGGGCCATCTCTGGGTCCAGATGGGTGTGGGGATGTGTGGGAGGAGGGGCCCATGGGAATTAACAGTGAGATGCAGAGCATGGTGCTGAGCTTTAGGTGGTCCTGGGTATGGAGAAGGATGGAGTCTAATTGCCAAGAGAGACACTGAGCCCCTCAGCATGGTGGAGGGCAGAGCGGGCACAGAACACAGTACTGGAGGAAGACATGGGCCAGACAGGGAAACTGAGGCTGTTGCAGCTGGGGAAGCCACCGCAGGGGCCTTAAAATGGTGTGCTGGGAAGAAGGACGAGGACACCCAAGATTTAGCAGACAAAGGAGGGACAGTCCTAGGCTGTGATGGTGGAAGGGATGTGGCTGGGCCAAGAGAACCTGGCAAGGACGATCTGAGCACTCAGTCAGTGAACTGCCACCTCAGGACCAGCATTTTGCTAGTGCTGGGCACCCTGGCCTCCTGTTGAACAGGTCAAGTAGGGACTGTGATCTCCTTCAATAATTAGGGGAGGAAGAATGTATCAGTTAAAGTGCTTGACCGCAGTGGTTTAAATAAATAGGGGCTTGCTGTTCTCCCTAGTGAAAAGACATAGGCAGCCCAGAGCTCACGCTGTGGCTCCATGACAAAGTAGGGATGGGACTCTTACTGTCTGTCCTCTCTGTCTCCAGGTTGTAGATTGAATTCTGTCCTTGAAAAAGATATGTTCAAGTCCTAACCCCCAGCACTTGTGAATGTGACCCTGTTGAAAACAGGGTCTTTGCAGATGGAATCAAGTTAAGACGAGGTCACCCTGGAGTAGGGTAGCCTTTAACACAATATGACTGCTGTCCTTATAAGAAAAAGAGCAAAGACTCAGGGAAGAAAGCCTTATGCTGGCAGAGGCAGCGATGGGAATGAAGCAGCTGCAAGCCAAGGAATGCCGGAGACTGCTGACAACCACCAGAGGCCAGAAGAGGAAGGAAAGAGCCTTCAGAGGTGGCATAGCCCTGCTGACAGATTGATTTCAGGCTTCTAGCCTTCAGAACTGAGAGAATACATTTCTGTTTTTAGCCACCAGGATTGTGGTAAGAGTTACAGCAGCCTCAGGAAGCAATATACCTCCATAGTGCAGCCTGTAAAACTGTTCCCAAGGTCACAAGGTGGCTGAGTTCCAGGCAGGTAGGTGCAGAAAGGACAAAGAGAAAAAAGGCCGTATCTTGTTACTAGGAAAACAGTAGCTTTTACAGAAGGTCTGCCCAGTAGACAACTGCCTATTCTCATTGGCCAGAGAGGTTACATGTCTAACCCTAGCTGCTAGAGTATGGGGAGAAAAGAAAGCTCATTGGCTGAGCTTTTTTTAAAAAACAAAAACAAAAACAAAAACAAAAAAAACAATTTTATAAAAATTGTTTTAAAAAAAATTTTATAAAAATTTTATTAAAAACAATTATATAAAAATTATGTAATATATAAATGTATAATAACGTATATTATATGTAATTTATATGAATTAAAATTAACCAATTTTAAATATACAATTAACCAGTTTTGACAAATGCATTTGTCATATAGCCACCACCAGTATCTGGATATAGGACATTTCTGTCACCCACAAAGTTCCTTTGTGCAACTTTGCAGCCAATCCCTTCCCCCATCCCCAACTCCTGAAAACTACTTATCTTTCTTTCATTGCAAATTTGCCTTTTTTTATCATGTAATACAAATGGACCGGCATGGGTTTGTTCCTCTTTATTGTGAAGTGGTACTCCTTTGTGTAGATGTATACAATTTCTTTACCCGTTAACCAGGTGGTTAGATATATGCACTGATTCTCGCCATTTTGGCTATTATGAATGAAGCTTCTGTGAACAATTTTATATTCAACTTTATGTGGACATATGTTCTTATTTATCTTGTGTAAATACCGAGGGGTGAAATGGCTGGGTTCTTCTGTAGGTATAGGTTTAACTTTATCAGGAATTGCTCAGCTGTTTCTAAAGTGGCTGTACATTTTACACTCCTACCAGTGATGATTTTGAGTTGCTCCACATTCTCACCAATGCTCCCTTTTGCAAGTCTTACCCATTTTAGCTATTTTAATGGGTGTGTGGTGCCTTCTCATTGTACTTTTAATTTGCATTTCTCAGTTCTTTTTCATGTGTTTATTTGCCATTCATTTTATCTTCTTTGATGAAGTGTTTGTTCAGATTTTTTGCCCGTCTATTAAACTGGGTTTTGTTTTCCTACTACTGAGTTGTAGATGTCTTCACAAATTCTGTACAGCAATCCTTTATTATATGAGATTGCACATATTTTTGCCTAATCCATTACCTGCCTTTGCATTTTTTTAATAGTGTATTTAAAAATCAGATTTTTAAATTTTGAAAAAATTCAAAATTTGTGTCTTATCTCACAAAATCTAAACCAAGGTCACTAAGACTTTCTATGTTTTCATCTAGAAACTTTGTAGATTTAGTGTTTGCGTTTAGGTCCATGATTCACTTTGGGCTAACTTTTGTATATGGTATGAAGTAAGGGATAAGGTTCATTTATTTCTTTGTTTTTTCATATGGATGTTCAATTGTTTTAGTGCCATTTGTTGTAAAGATTGTTATTCCCTCATTCAATTACCTTGGTACCTTTGTAGAAAATCAGTAGACCATACACCTGTGGCTCCATTTCTGAACTATCTACTTTGTTCTATTCACCTATGTTTCTATCCTTACCCTGATACCATACCATTGTGTTTATTATAGCTTTATAGTAAACCTTAAAATCAGGCAGTGTGAATCCTCCAACACTTCTTTTCTCAAAATGGTTTTGACTATTCTAGATCCTCTGTACTCTCATACAAATTTTCTAATTAGCTTGTACAGTTCTACCATACACACACAAAATAAAGTCTGCTGGTGTGCATTTTGATTGGCATTGTGTTGCATTTATAGATCAATATGGGGAGAAGTGACCTCTTAGCAATATTGTGTTCTCTAGCCTGTGAACGCAGTATATAGTTCTCCTTTCTTTAACTGGTCTTTTTAAAATTTTCTTCTGCAAGATCTTTTCATTTTCATGTGTAGATCTTGCACTTTATAAAATACAATTTATAATGTATTTTTGTATATCAATCTTGTACTTTGGGCCTTTGTTTAAATCAGTAGTTTCAGTAGCTATGTTGACAGAAAATGGTTTGGGTTCTCGGATCATGCAGAAAGGAATTCAAGGCAAATCACAGTGCAGTGAGAAGAGACCATCAATTGATATCTACTCAGTTTCAGAATAAGGCATCCTCAGAAAGCAAGAGGAGTGTGCCATCTTTGTTTTTTGTTGTTGGTAGTGGTTTTGTGTGTGTGTGTGTGTGCGCGCGTGCGCACGTTTGTGTGTGTGAGATAAGGTCTCCCTCTGTTGTTTAGGCTGGACTGCAGTGATGTGATCATAACTCACTGCACCTTGACCCTCCCAGGCCAGGTGATACTTCCACTTCTGCCTCCTGAGTAGCTGGGACTACAGGCACACACTACCATGCCCGGATAATTTTTGTATTTTTTGTAGAGATGGGGTTTCACCACGTTGCCCAGGCTGGTCTTGAACTCCTGGGCTCAAGTGATCCACTCACCTCAGCCTCCCAAAGTGCTGGGATTATAGGTGTGAGCCACCACGCCCAGCCCATCTTAGTTTTAAACTCTTCTTATATAGGGGTCTTATCTTTGTAAAGGCTAAGCTAAGCTATGTCTACATGTGGGTGGGCTGACGGCATGGCAAAATTTACTATTCTGTTGATTTAAAGAAAATTATCCTTGTATTTTTAGTGAATAAGTATATCAAAGCATAAATATAATTATCTTTAAATCATATATTGTTATGGATATTGAGACATCTGGACTTTCCATTGTTGTAAGATTGTGTCCTTTCAGGTACATTTAAGCTGTTTTCTCAACTGTAAACATCTCATGACTGTGGTTTGTGACTGGCAAGGAATGTGCCTTGCTAGTTTTAAGATGGAATTTATTTTAAAATGATGTCACCTTGGCTCTTCTGTGCTCCAGTTTCTGTAACAGCTTTATTATATATTTCTTAGTCTGGGTGTAGTGGCTCACAACGGTAATCCCAACAACTTTGGGAGGCCAAGGCTGGCAGATCACTTGAGCCCAGGAGTTTGAGACCAGCTCCAGCAACACAGCAAGACCGTGTCTCTACTGAAAATTCAAAAGAGTTAGCCATGCATGGTGTTGTGCACCTGTAGTCCCAGCTACTCAGGACGCTGAGATTGGGAGGTTTGCTTGAGCCCAGGAGATTAAGGCTGTAGTGAGCCATTACCACACCACTGCAGTTGAGCCTGGGTGACAGGAGTGAGACCCTGTCTCAAAAATAAATAAATAAATAAATAAATAAATAAATAAATATTTCTTAAAATTTTTCTACATAGACAATCATGTCTTTTTGAATGAAGTCAGTTTTACTTACTCCTTTTTGTTTGTTTTGGAGTTTTTTTGAGACAGGGACTCACTGTGTTACCCAGGCTAGAGTGCAATGGCATGATCATGGCTCAGTATACCCAGCCTCAAGCAATCCTCCCACTTCAGCCCTCTGAGCTCTTTGGCCCCCCTAAGTGCTGGGTTTATAGGCTTGAGCCACTGTACCTAGCCTACTTATTCCTTTTTAATCTCTGCCTTTAATTTCCTTTTCTTGCCTTATTGCCCTGGTTAGAATCTCTATTTCAGTGTTGAAAAGAAATGCTGATAACAGACCCTCATCTTCTTCTTTAACTTAGGGGGAAAGCACTCAACCTTTTACCTTTAAGTATGATGTTAGCTGAGATTTTTTGCAGATCCTCTGCAGGAAAGTGTTTTTAATTGGCTATATTTTGCTGCCCAAATCTATTTGAGGCTTTTTAGGAAAAGAAGGGTGAATGGATATGGGGAAGGTACTTTTTTATGCGTTCAGCTCTGTGTCTTACCTGTGTGATGCTGTATCTGGACATAGGCATATCTTTTCATTCAAAGAGTTAAATATGGGATGTTGTTGATATTAAATGTGACCATGTATGATCATGCATCTTTATAAACAGCATGCTTGGGAGGGGCAGGTTTTGCCAGGGAACTAACTCACTCTCAGTCCATTGGGAGGCAGTGTAGCCCATGGTTAGGGATGTGGGCTCAGAGGCCTGGGTGCCCTGTTCCAACTCAGCTCTGCAACCCTGGGCAAGTTACTGAACATTTCTGTGTTGCAATTGCCTACCTATAAAATGAAGATCTTAATAAAATCTACTGCCACGGCTTCTGAAGACTTAATGAGCAAATACAATTAAGTGCTTAAAACAGAGCCTGTTTTCTGGTGCATTTTTAAGGAGGACTTAGTTTGCATAAGGCTATATTTACACACAGGTTTTCGGTAGCAGGCTTACTGTCTGAAGCAAAGAACAACTATATCGTTTTTTAAATCCTCTCCTGGAACTTTGTATTAAGGTTTTTTAAGATGAGAGGGTTGATTTCTGTTGTTTTACAATATTGTTTGTATAATACATATATTTTAAAATCTTGTGCATTGCATGGGCAATTAGAGGGTTATAATGGTTGCCAGCGATACTCTTGAAGTTAATGCTGCCTCTGTACTTGGAGGCCAAGCCAGAATTTGACCTTCTGATGTGTTCATTTTGACTACTAGACAACAGAATGGTGTGTAGAGCCTACACTGCTCCATCAGTCCATTGGGTGTGAGGACCACTGTGAAGCCCCCAGTTGGCTTTAGCCTCTTATTTCCCACAAATAAATTCTAATTCAAGGGGACAGAAGCTTCTCAGTCGGTTGGTTTCCTGTTCTAGGAATGCTGCCTTTCCATCAGCATGCCCTAAGACCTGGGTGCTCTCCTTCCTGCCTGGGGTGGGTCTGAAGGTGGGGCCAGGGAGCCTCTTGCCAGCAGGGTTGAGGTTGTACTTGGCCTGCTCCAATGTCATACAGGAGCACCAAGCTATTCACATATAAGGAAAAGCACTTAGGAGCTGGCTGGCAGGCCTTCGAGGGGGCTTTCCTCTTCACTTGAACTTGTGTTTTTTTTTCCCTTTTCCCTCATACTCTTTGAGGAGTGCAGTCACAGCAAGCTTTGCACAGGGCTTTCGGCAAGGTTTCCCACCCAAAGTCCCTTCTTCAGGCGGGGTCTGCATTGTACAGCTAGTTGTCTGTCCCTGGTTTTCTTTTGATCAGGCCAATGAAAAACTTACTCTACACATTGAGTTAAAAAAAGTAATTAAAAAGTGCCTTTGATTCTATTTGTACACGTCAGCACAGTGTTTTATTCTTCTCTGCCACCCATGCAATGGTGGGGGATATTTGGTGCATGATTAGGAGATTAAACCGTATTAATTGGGATTTCCTCATGGTGTCCTTTACAGTGGGATGAGTAGGGCTTCAGCATCTCCTTCCAGAACTTCCAGGAGTGTCTAGCCAGCTCTTGTCCTCCCCCTGCCAAGATGTTCTCAGGCTGTTACCTGAGAGTTGCATGCATCCGCCACACCCTTTCAGTTGTAATTGTGACACCAGCGCAGAGATATTGATTCAGGGAGCAGACGTTATCCTTTCCCTCGATTGTCATGAGATGTCCCAGTTAGCTGTGGAACCCGAGGCACCCATGACATTGTCCTCCACACTGTGCCTGCAGCCCCAGGTGATGTTGCTGAATTATACATGGGTAGAGGCTTTCGGCAGCGCTGTTTTTCCACTGGAGCACAAAGCACTGTGTTACAGGAGGGATTTTACATGTGGATCTCCGGGCCCTGCAGAAACCGCAGAGCTACAGGGAAGCAGGTCATTATTTAACTGAGAGAGCCCATCAGGGTGTGAGTTTAGTACAGATGAGAAGCAGATACATTGAGTGTAACTTTCTTTTTGAGTTATTTCCTTGAGCAAAAAAAAAAAAAAAAATGCTAAAAGTTTAAATATTAAACCCATGTGGTTTTCAAAACAAAGAAAGGAAAGAAGGAACAAAGAAAAGTCTTACGGGCCACATTTAACTCTCCTCTCTGATCAAATAAGAATCTGAGACCGTCAGCTCCTCCTAAATGACTGTAATTAACTGGTTTTGTGGTTCGGTATCTTTCTGTTCTCTGCGTTTTCTTCATTCTTATTTTACTCCAGTTATATTAATGTTTCCTCACTTCCCTTCAACTAAAATACAAAGCAAAGAAATAAGACTCCCTTCATTAGAGTGATTGAAAGATCATCTCACACAGAGTAGATGCAGAAAAGCTATTTGTCAGACGCATAAATGACATCCCTTCATTGTGGATCCTGTCTCCGGGTTTATGTTAATTCCTCACATACATCAAACATGGCGGCTACCCGGTGCCAATTCTTGAGACACAGCAGATGTTCAAGAAATGCTTTGGAAACAAATGGAAACTCCTGACTGCAAGGGAAGGAAGGAGGGAAGGTGGGCTGGTTATGTTGAGGATTAGATTCAAGTAGTTCGCTCTGGTATTTTGAATTCTTCAGGCAGTAAGTGACCGAATCAGAACAGCCTCACTTGATCTGTGATGCGTTCTCCCTTCATGTGTTTCTTTAACTTGTGACCTCCATTAGTATAAATTAATGTAAGCATGGAAACAGGACTTGCTCTACACATATGACATTTATTCATCTAACAAGCAGTTTTTGCAGGTCACAGAGGCCAGCCTACAGAAGGTTCTGCACTGTGTCCATGCTTAATGTACTGAACATTTGGATATTTGCCATCTGTCTTGCTACTAAGTTAGACTCTGTCACAATATCCTCAGTGGTGATTTTTCTTCTGTCGATTGGACAGGTGATGACCAAGAAGGAGGATTTTTTCCATGCCTGGAACTCATGTCTGTACCACCTGGCTTCTCTGTCTCTGGCACACACTCACCGAGGTCAGTTGGTTCCTGTTGAATATTTGTAATTGAGTGACTCAGGGGTCTGCGGGTCCCTGGAGACAGCTCTGCAGGGAAAGGAGAGTCCCCACATACAGAGAAAGGACAGTCTTTGTGTTGAATACAGGGCCCCAAATAACTTACAGAGATGTGAAGCTTGTGGTAAATCAACTTTCAACTTACTAGAAACACTGACCATATGACACCCTCAAAGCGTGATGCTAAACCAGTTGGGAACTGCTCACTTAACACAACTTGACAATCACACACAGCACTTGACAGGAGCCAGTTGGCAAAATGCCTGGCCCTCAGAAGTGGCCCTCTGCCCGACCACGATCTCATTCCTAAATTGGAGGGTGTGCACACAGATAAAATGAGGGCGTTTTAACAGGGGCCCTGCCTGAAGAATTTTAAGTATCAGAATTACTTAAACCTAATCCTCAGATTAGCAGGAAACTGGGTCAACCTTCTAAAGCAGTGGTTCTCAACCAGGGGCAATTTTGCAATGTTTGAATACTTGGCAATGTTTAGAGACATTTTTGGTTGTCACACTGAGAGGGTCAGTGCCACTGGTGTGTAGTGGATGGAGGCCAGGGATGCTGCTGAACATCCAACAGGGCACAGGGCACTCCCCTGCAACCAAAAATTATCCAGCCCCAAATGACAGTAATGCTGAGACTGCGAAACGAATATTCAGTTTGGCTTCAGTAGACCAAAATAGCAAAATAAAATGAAACACTTAAAACCAAGTGAGATTCATGACAACTTATCATTGAAATTATTGTTTAATTTCAAGAATCATCTTTTTGTTTATCATCATGTCCTGCCTGCCTGGGGGGAAAGTGTTAAAAGAGAAAGGCCAGGCATTCGCCGAGTTGATGGCTTTATGGGATTTTCAGCACACTGGGTCGCTGCTGGCCCTGGGAGGACTGGGTTTGGTCTCTCCACAGCTTCCATCTTGGGCACCATCTCATGGGGTAGAGATAGGAGCTCCTCAGTGGGGTCAGGGCAGGTGTTATGGCCAGGAACCTAGGAACGTGCCTGCATCCAACACAACCTCCCAGACTGACCATCCCCCTTCCTCCCTAACTGGGTGGTCCCAAAAGTGCCTGTGATTCAGTGCCATATGACTATAGCTGCAGAAAGGTATGGGAGCCTTTCTAAGAGCTCTGATGAGAGCTGGATTGGAATGGGTGGTTTGGTCTCAGACTGAGCCCAGCTTCTTCCTTCCTTCTAAGGACCAGCTCTTGGGACCTTGCACCTTTGGATGAGCCTCCTAACACAGGGCTCTGGAGTAAATGTGCTGAGAGCACAGGTTTCTCATAGGGACGGGAAGCAGGGGGTTCATGGGAATACCTCCCCAGAGACTGGTCTTTTCACACAGTGACCACACTCTGAAATGACCATGACCACATTAGCCTTCCTGATTCTGATTGAGTTCCACTTTCTGCTTCCTGGGACATGGAGGGGGAGCAAGGAGAGGGACCAGGAGCATCAGGGACAGGGTGAAAGATTCCCTCCCCTATGGGTCATGAAGGCACAGGATTGGGTTCCCTCATTTACAGACTCAAAAATTTTAATTTATTGCCCACCCACAGTATACTAGGCTTAAGGAAACTGACTTATCTTAATTGAACTCAAAAGTAAATAATATATAAATCTGAATGCTAGTTTATTCATCAGAAATAAAATCCAACGCCAAGGCATTAGTACATGCCCTATCTGTTCTATGGGCATATCTTCAGAGAGAATTCAATTGTAATTAGGAGGTTGCAGCAGGTCACACTATCAGGACAGCTCATGCCCTCAGGCCTGCCTGGAGGTCTGAGTGACCCCTGTGACCTGCTCCAGACCCTGGAGCCCAGAGGGTGTGTACTTCCCTGGACTATCTTGTTGCACTCAGCATGAATCTCCCTCATTTAAGAAATTAATGTAAACTACGCTTCTTCTGTTGATGGGTTATTTCTTCAGATTTGCTGATCAGGCTGAAACATGTCTGGGGTATGAAACAGCACTCGAGACACCCTGATTGAAGGCGAGTGTGTCTTGGGCCTTCTCATTCACTGTGAGTAGACATGCTGGCTTCACTCTCAGGGGTGTTTTGGCCCAAGCTCCTCCCTCTGGGCCCTTGTGTACTGACCACAAATATCATCCTTCCAGGGACATGAGAATGAACTATATGGGCTCCAGGTAAAAACCTTCTAAACATTCAGAGAAGTGATTATGTTTGAAAAGGGAGGAGGAAGTCAAAGAATCACTCCACAATTAACTTCACCTTAGAAACATGATAGTTCAGGCTGCACAGCCTGGTTGCTGAGAGCATAATAGAGCTTAGTGAGGACTGAGGATGTGGGCTCTGGAGTCAGGTCACCGGGTTCTGATCCTGGCTTTACTTCTATCAGATGTGTGACTGTGAGTGAGTTACACACCCTCTCTGAGCTTCCTCATTTACAAAATGTAGAGAACATGATATTTACCTTGTGGGCACAATGCCCCAAAGCTCTTCCCCAAAGCTCTTACCTTTGTATCTGGCTCATCATTAGTGTTTAATAAAACCTTTTTGTTACCGCTAATCACTACTCTATGAAAACCTTAATTCTTATCACCAAAGTAGAACATTTCAACCTTGTTCCTTAAAGGGAAGAAAAAGAGGAAAATGAAACAGATTAAGTCTGAATGTATGAGGTCTTCACACCAGGAGGAAATATCAAGGATTTGATGATGCCACAGTACAAAAGAAATCCAGATAAACTCTGAACCTTTTATTGGTGCATAACCACAGTAGCACAAATGATTATTTTCAGGAAATTGGCTTCAGGTTCAGTGTCAGATAAAGAGGACTTAGAATTATAAAGAAAGTAATGGAAGAAAAATCATAAGAATTAGTTTAATGACAGCCTTTAGAAGGCCCAGGAATGTTTTGAAATCGAGAAATCCATCTGTAATGAGGTCTGTACAGATATAGGACGGGTCCTAAAGATAAGGATGCACTGAACATAACACTAGCCAGTAAAATTTCACCAGCGTGTCATTACATTCAAATAGCATGTTACCCTCTGGCAGAGGCCTCCAGGGCATGGGAGAAAATAGAAGGAGCCCATCTATCTTCAGTGACCAGACCCGGATGTCGCCTTTGGAGCCTTTCGAAGGATTACAGCATAGGAAGGAAGAGAAGGATCAATCTGTTAAAGCACAGTCTTAACGTCACCCCAGATGACAATGAACTCAGAATTTGGCCAAGTGGAAACGAGCCTTCTGGCATCTGTCTCCATTTGTCACCTGAAAACTAGGGAAAACCATATTTGAAATAAAAACGTTAAGCAGTCTCTAGTGGTTTCTGTAGTGGGATGTAACTATTACAATGATAAATCGTTAGTTTTCTGTGATACACATTTTTATCTTGCCCTAGAAAGTGCAGTTCTGAAGGTTGGTGCTGTCTGAACCCCTAAGGTTGTACCAATCGTAAACAAAAAAAGGAGAAAGGAGGCACTTTTACTAAATAAATTGCATCCACCACTTTCCAGCTCTGTGCAGAATTGTCTCTCGCTTTTCTCCTTCTCGAAGCTTGTGAGTAGTTTTCGTTATGCAGCGGAAAGTCCCCTTTCTGGTTCTTAACAAAGTGACTAATAATTTAGAATGTTCACATTAAGAGCAGGTTGTAATTATAATTAGAATATATAATAATGTGGATTTCTGCCTGTCAGGGATTAATTTCAGACTCCTCTCAAGGATGTATTTGTTTTGAAACAAGACTTTTTTTGTTAATAAAAACATGATCGCATGCATTATTAAAGCATTATTTCTGTATTTTATCCATTAGTGCTTGTTCCAGTATTCTTCCTGGGATCAGCTGGAGCTGTTCTTTATATAAACAACATTCACCTTGATTTAGTTTTGGCTTTGGCATTCATCTTCTAGGAAATTATAGAAATATCCCTGCCACCTCCTTGAATGTGCATTACATTATGTGAGCTTAGATAAACAAAATGCTTAACATCAACCGCTAGTCCTGTGTGAATCTAGGTACTTGCCCCCTTTTATTCATCTAAACCCAAGATTGTGGAGGACAAACCCGAGTTGGGGTAGAACCAGAAGTTGCAAGTCAACACTTCTCATTCTTTGACTATTGGGTTTCTGTGGTGTTTTTCTGTTTCTTCTGGAGGCGGAGGCCTGGAGGGGAGGGGAAGAGTGGGAAGACAAGAGATGCTAGTTGGCTATGATACCTGTGTGCCTTCCTCTCCCCCAGCACCCATCTTCTGGTGTGTCTTGCTTTAGAGCAGTCTCCTATGGCCCCACACAAGTGGCCTGAGGGAGGGAGGGAGCCTTGGGCACCACTGCTCCTGCTTCTGCCCCTGTCTTTGTTTAGCACCCATTAAATAGGTCGGCAGTGGAAGCCAGTAAGAAGGTCTGTTGAGCCAAGAATAGGCAGATGGAATTCACCGCTGGATCTCAGTAGACCTGGCATCTCAGAGGCCCCAACATTGGGGAAGGGAAGGAATGTCCCCTGGCTTCATTTTCTCTACCTCAACCACATGGCTGAATCCTAGGCCTATGAGCAGTGGCTGTGGGCAAAAGGTGAGCCTAGGAGTTGAGGGTCACCATTTCACAGAGTGTGTGATGGCCAGGAGCAGCCTGAGGAGTCAAGGGAGTTCAGGGACACTGGGTCTCTGAAGTTTGAGGTCTGGAAATCCAGGAGCTGGCCAGACATGGAGGAACCTGAAAGTGATAACTCACCTGACTACCCTCAAGCACAATATTGCCTCGAGGGAGAGAGATGAAGGTGGTGGCCAATTGGAAGTCGGAGGGAGGTGCCTGGTGAAACGGAGACTGGCAGAAGTAGGAGCATGGAGGTTGCTTGTGCTAACATCAAGGAGGGCTCTTAGACAAAAAACATGAGGACATTCGACTGGATGGAAGCACTGTAGTATGTAAAAATTTGCCAAGTGTCATGGCTCATTGGCCAAGAGACATGGGAAGAGAAGGTTGAAGAACACAGAGCACCCGACAGGATGGTAGCTCTGCGGAGAGCTCCCCTCTGACATCCCGCAGGTTGCGTCCATTGGTTATCATGCTGGGGTTTCCTCCCGAGCTTCTCCATCTCCCCACAGCCATGTAGTTGAACTTCAGGTTTGGATCAGCTGGGCCCTAAGAAGACCCCAAATGCTGTTTTCTGAAAAAGTGCTGTCACACCCCTGAACTTCCGAGCTTGTCCCTGAGGAAAGCTGTCTTTAGAGACTTTACTGACTCACTCTCCTTTGAAGGAAGTGACAAATTCTGGGGTAGTTTTTATCACCAATGACCTGAGGACTCTGTTGCAGTGGAGAGAAGGGGAGGAAAGGCAAAAGCAAACTCTGACACCCCAATGATATGTGTTTTATGGAGGACTCTCAAGAACAGAAGTTAGTGGCTGTATTTGACCTGATCCTAATGAAATGTCACCCTTTGAGCCACTTCTAATGGCCATCATGCAGCCGTCTGTGTACTCATCACAGCCACCACAGCCGTCTCCATCTATAGAGCATTTTCTCTTTGCTAAAGTATTACCAAGTGGTTGGCCCTTGTAATTTGTTTAATCTCCACAACAACCTTGCAAAGCCCACTGAGAAAACTGAGGCTCGGAGGGGTGAACAACTGCCTGGGGTCACACACTAGTGAGCTGTGGCATTTTGACTTTGTCCCCAGGGCCAGCTAACCCTACAGCTTTACCCAGACAGGTGATGGAGCTCCTCAGCCCCATCCTTTAGGGCTTTCCTTCCCACAGATGAATCCCAGAGAACGGAATTTCTGGTGTTCTTGAGTTTTTGGAAGTCTTTCTTTGTGTATTTATTTATAGTAAAGTTAGCATGTACTGCTTCCTACTACCTTACTGGGTTTGCCTCTGAGCAATGCTTCTTATTTTTTTCTATTTCACAGCGTTTCTATGAGGACTAAATGAAATTACACGTGTGAAAGCCCTAGGGCCATATAGCGTAAAGGAGGCCCTGTGCAAAATGTTAGGGACAGAGCAACTCTAATCCCCCACTAGGCAGTGAGGAAGGGCCCACTGCCTCCTCAACTTTCATCTGAGGAAACTGAGGCACAGAGAGATTACTAAGTTGTCCAAGGTCACACAGTTAAAAGAGGCAGAAGGAAGACTCAAATCCCAGCAGACTGCTACCATCTGCCCATGTTGCAGGGCTCCTGGTGCTTGTTGGAGCTGAATTTGGAAGCTCATCATTTCTAAAGAACCAAAAAATAAAATAAAATAAGCCCTTCCCACTTTTTAAATGTGTTTTTGCTGTTTTGTTTTGCACTCTGTGATTTAAAAAAAAAAAATTGTACCTTGTATGATGGATTGCAGAGATCTAGTCTACAGCCCCTGCTCATTTAAAATCTTCTAATATCTAAGTAGTTTCAAAATATAGTTACATTAGTACCCGAGTTGATGGGCAAAAGTAACACAAAAAGTAAAAAAAAGAAATGACTTGCACCAAGTATACTGTATTTGTGAGTTTTCCACTGGGAACAGGACGGAGAATAAGACCTTCTAAACTGTGAATAAAAGTAGAAGCATAGGAACTCTTGACTTATCATAGACACTCTAGATAGAATTTTGTATTTAAAAATATTATTCCATACCACATATTGTAAAGTTAAACTTGTTTGCAATAAACATAAATTTAAATGTAGGTTTTAAAGGACAACGTGTTCTAATCTCACAAAACATTTAGCAAATAACCTTTGAGCTCACATGATCCACCCACACAAAAACCAAAATGAACTACAGAAAAAAACATAGAAAAAGCAACTGTCTGTTGACAACCAGAGTTTCTTTCAGCTCTTCCAGTTTTTCTTCTATAAATAATCTGTATGTTTCAAATGTGGCCATTTTCTATAAAGGTGCCTCCTGGCATGTTCTTATTTCAATGTGTCTTAAAAACACGAATTAAATGTGTAAATCATGGAAACTATTGAGTTTTTGGAGAGGAGATCTTTAAGATACATGCTATTTAGATACCAAAAGTGTCAAAATGAGCATTAAGATGATGTATTCTTTCTTCAATGCATCTGTTTATCTTTTGTGAAATCTCAAGTTTGATAAATCACCAGAGTTAAAAACATCATTTTTAAGCTATCATAGATCCCAAGTGCCAGGAGGAAAAATAGTGCTTTGTCTCCTCTTTATGAATTTGCTTCTCTCTTTGCCTATGACTTATGAGATTTTATTTGCAGAGAAAACATAATGCTCTATTAACTTGAAAATGATGGCTTTTACTTAGAAACATGAGAACCACAAAGAAAAAAAAAGCAGCATTTGTCCTCTGAGATGTAATCATTTAACAAGTTTTGATATCTACTTAAAGTGGCACAGAATGTTAGAGGGGGAAAATGATCACAAGATAACTAAAAGTCAGATTTTCACCAGTATTTCACCTTTGTCTACTGACATGTAGAATCTCAGCTCTGGCATATCAAAATGGATATTGAATACTTGGTGGGGAAATTTTATATAACATTAAGTAGAGATTGGTG
This sequence comes from Aotus nancymaae, assembly GCF_030222135.1. Classification (NCBI taxonomy): domain Eukaryota; kingdom Metazoa; phylum Chordata; class Mammalia; order Primates; family Aotidae; genus Aotus; species Aotus nancymaae. Next base: position 1,732,839 of record NW_026988570.1, on the reverse strand, counting down.
GCACCTATCTCTTGCAATTCTTTTTTGCTCCTGAAAATCACTCAGAAGTTCTCTCTTTGTTGGCCACTTGGAAAATAAAGTAATTCTCATGGATTTTTATAATTATGGGTGAAAATTCTTCTGTGTCCAGGAGTGCAGCAAAAAAGAACTTGTAGTAGAGATGGCTTCTAACCAGTTCTTTCTGTGAGCTGAAAGATTAAAGTGCATGAATCACATAAATTGGTTAGTCTAGAAAACATAACATAGCAGAGAAAAACGGCTTTTAAAAATGTTCGAAACAGCTGTTTCTCAGTATGTAAACCAGTTTCTTGGTAGGATAGATATTAGAGTTCTTTGCCTTGTGCATATCTTATCATTCTTCAATCCTAAGCAGTTTAAGACTAAATAAATTTTATGCAAACCCATTCTAGGCCATGGGCATGCAGTTGAGTTTTTCTAGCAATTGTGCTATTTTAACAAGATACCCAGGTTCTGCCCTGACACCAGAGGTGCCTGATGTCCCAGCTGCATAGGACCTGTGGCAGCTGACCAAAGGCAGCTGAGCTCAGTTTGCTCTGTTCTTTCTTCTTGCAAGAAGCATGCAGACCGTATTGGTCCTAAAAAATAGAATCAAGGTATTGCCTCAGACCACAGGACCAATGCAGCAGAAGGCCCTGGAGAAGCTGCGGCTTGCTCCATCTCTCAGCCTCCTACTGCTTCATGAAAAACAAACACTGAAACGATGGAGCTGCCCCTCCGGAATCTGGCATCTGCTGTTATCCTTCAGAAACAGTCCTGATGTGGAACACCCTTCTTTCATTCCCTTATCCAGCCTTCTCGCCCCATATTTGTTGAAGGCCTGCCATGTGCCAGGGACTGTGTCACACTCTGGGAATAAAAGGTCCAGTACGAAACAGCCCCTGCTCCCAAGGAGCACTGGTCAGAACTGAGATGAGAGTTGGCATGGACTAGGAGGCCCTGAGAGAGCACGGAAGAGACAGAAGTTGGGCAGGGGGTGCAGGGTCCACGCGGCTCCCCATGAAGTTCCAGTGAGGCAAGCAGCATTTGAGACTTTGCCTTTTGAAAGACAGGTAGGATTTAGCTATCAAGAAGGTAGAAAGGACATTCTGTGCAGATGGAAGGGCAAGGAGGGAGGCAGGAAGTGCATAGGTGATTTGGGAAAGTGCTTTGGCTTGGTGTGGTCAGGGTATAGGGCCAATGTGAGGGTGAAAGCAGGGTCCCACAGGGCCTGAGTGCCCAGGCCAGTAGCTGTCATTGTCAACTCCCACTGTCAGTGTGGAGTCTGGAGAAAAGCTTTGGGAAGATGTCTTCAGGTGTGGAGGTGAACAGCTCTGAGGACAGGAACTGAGGAGCAACAGCAGGAGGCCTGGGTGGAGGGGTGGGTTCTGGAAGTGTGAGGGCGAAGGAGCCTGGAGGGCCTCCACATGAAGGGTGAGGTAGGAGGAAAAGCCAAGGGTGACGAGGGAAGGGCTGGTTCTGGGCAGCAGGTGGAAAAGAGGGAACTGGGCCCACCTCAGCCTGGGCATGTGGTGCATGTGTGACCTGGGCCCACACATACAGATGCCGAGAGGAGCACATGGCAGAGAGGATGGCAAGGACTCGTGACATCCAGGTCCTGAGCCTGAGCATTGTATTAAATGTGAGAGTGAATACCTGCAGGGTGGAAAACAGGGTCGATGCCACACCTGAGGCAATCGACCTCGGGTCGATCTCAACAATCCTATCCATTATCTTCCTATCCATTACCTGCAGCTCTCCTATCCATTATCTTCCCAATTTAAGTGTGACACTAGAGGCCACAGCTGTTTGATTCCAAAAATTGGTTGACTCTTGTTCCGCTGATGGGACAGTGGTGATGGTGGTGGCCTCCAGCTGAGTGTTAGTGTCAAAGTTGTCCTTCTGTGCCGGTGAAAGGGGATCTGCAGGTGGGACAGAGCCAGGCCATGGGGAGGCTCATGCTGGCTGCTGGGGACGACACTGGAGAAGTGATGCGGTAACAGTGGCTGCTGCCTCTGGCCCTAACCTTGCTCTTGGCTATGACTGAAGCAGGCCCCAGGAGGCAGCCTTTTGCCATGGTGAGCCAAGGCCATGTCAAATAGGGGAGTGCATGCCACTGTCCACCCGGGGAAGGGCAGCCCCCTGCACACAGGGAGTCCATGGGTTCCAGAAGGGGTCCAGACGAGCTGTGCTGTCATCTATTCCTGAGTGAATGGCACATTTTCCCCAAGCTGAAAGGGCTCTGCCATTCAGGAAAGCAGGCGACCACTGTGAGTGAAGGGCTTGAACGGGGAATGACAAGGGGCCTGCCTTGTCAGAAAGAAGGTGTTTGGGAGAAAGGCCAAGAAACACCATTGAGAGAACGAGCCTGGAAAAGTGGGCCAAGTGGGTCATGGGGAGTGCTGGCTGCTGCTTCATGGAGGTTGGCCTCTGCTGGGCAGCAGTAGGTGACCTAGGAAGGGAAGGAGCTGGAGAGCAACTGGCACACCCAGATTCCCTGGAGGGAAAGTTTCTTGACTTCAGGGGACGTGGTGCTTTGGAGAAAGAGACCCAGAGTGGAGCTGGGTGGACGATGGAGACCAAAACAAGTGGGTGTGTGACCAGCAAGTCAGGGGACAAAGATCTGCAAAGAGGTGGCGGCAGTGGGGGAAAAAGGAGGGTTGGCATTGTAGAAGCAGTGGCCCGTCGCCATCCTGGCAGAGGCTGTCCCTTGCGAAGTGCTGAGATCCCAGTGTTCCTGGCAGAAAACATGTTGAGACTTAGTTATAGACCAAGAGCTTGTCTGTCAGAGAAGAGATGTATGCTGGCTCCTGTGGGCTCCCAGGTGTGGGGCCAGAGAAGGGATGGCCACACATGCCATGCTCTGCCACTTTCTGGAACAGAGGCGCTCTCTGACAGGACAGGCTTGGTGGAGGACAGGGCAGTGAGCAGGGCTCTCACCCTCTTGTGGAGGTCCCCCGAGGGCCAGCTCCACACCCCCGACCACATCTCAACATGCAGGAGACTGGCTGCACCATGACTGCTGATTGCCAAGAAGTTAAACCCCTGTCAACCCTCCTTGTTGATTCTGAAAACAAAGCCAGAGTTCTTTCTGCAAAACGAGCCTTTTTGTTTCTCTCTCTCTCTTTCAACGTTTCTCTGTTGTGTTATGAAAAAGAGGTGGGTGGGGGACTTCAGAAGCTGTCTGGAGTGGCAGACAGCTCTGCGTGACGAGCTGAGAGCACTGCTGTCACCACAAGTGGGAGGAGAGGTCTGAGGACAGTGGCTGCAGTGTCCCAACTCCTGCTGCAGTCAGTGGAGAAGGAGTCACCAATAAAGGGACCCTGGCCAGGAGCCTCAGATATGGGTACTGGGGATCCTGACCCTCAAGGCTCCCAGGGAGAAGCTGGTGAGGAGACACAGGACCCACTGCTCCTGGTGCCAGGCAAGCCTCAGTAAGGGAGGCTGCTGCCTCTGGAAAAACCTGGTTCCCAGAGGTGCTCAGCCATCAAACTCCTCCAGAGGAACTGTCCATGGAGGGGTAGGTGTCAGCCTCCACATTTCTGCCACCCCTATGAGGAAGCTGTCTTCCTCATCTTCACTATAGGTACCTGAGGTGAGAGCCACATTCCCCTACCAGACTCAAGACTCAGCTGGTGCAATCTCCTCTTTCCAGGGACAGAGGGCTTGGATGCTGAAGAGGTCTGGGTGAACCTGGTATTTTAGTCCCAGGTCTTCTTTCCCTACCAGGAGTCTGCCCCTCCCATGTGGGGCCCAGGGCAGAATTACAAAGCAAGCTTACACATGTTGAAGAAAATCTACTCTGCCCTCCTGCCCTGACAAATGTAACTTCATTCATCCAGAAGGCCAGATTCGAATTTAGAATGCCCAGACTCCTAGCAGTTGTGTGAACCCTGCAGCACAGTGAGAAGCAGCCCCTCAGCGCCCCCTCTCTCTCACTGCGCCTCCAGCTCCACCCCGTGCAGATCCTCCGGTCTAGACACTCAAAGGTCTGTCCACACCCCTGCAGTCGGTTGCCCCTTGGTCACCCCATGGGTCTAGAGTAGACATGGCAGTGGTGTGGCTCACTAGCAACAACACATCGAAGAAAAGAGGCTTAAGGTCAGGAAACCAGAGTATTGGTCCCTAGAGGAGTGAGTGCAGGTTCCAGGTGGGCAGTCCCCAGAGTCCCATGGGCAGGGTCCTCTAAAGCTTAGCCTCAGAGGCAGGGCTCCTATTACCCAGGGCCCTGGCACAAAGATTGAGAGAGAAGCTGAAAGAACATTCTGAGACAGGATTTCTGAGCACTGCAGCCCCAGGTGCAGGTTATAGGTCAGGGTCAGTTGTACCTGCTAGCTTAGTGACAGGTGCCCAAACTGACCAGCAATATTTCGAAGAGGAAAATCAGTACAATGGTATTTTGTGTTTGTTTTATCTGCCCCTGATTTGAAACAGCATGTTATAATGAAATTTATTCTAGGTGCAACCATTTCCTTGAGTTTTAGGTATCTCGCATTTTGTAAGGTTCTACCTTGCAGCAGTGACTGCAGGGGATGAGGCCATTGTAGGTAATTTACTGCTGATTGCAGCACATACAACAAAGAGGAAACCTGTTTCATGCTGCTCCATATTGTTTTTCTCCAAAATGACCCTTTTTTACTTGAATCAGGTGGTTATTTCCCTATGCTTCCTCTTCCTGATCCCAACCTCAAAGCTACTCGATATCTAAAAGTCTCTTGTTCTCCCTTCTTTTGTCACACAAAGGTAGAAAGGTTCAACCAAGAAGAACTTGATTCTACTCAGAGAGGTGCAAGCTTCGGCCTCCTACTACCACCATGAATGGTACTGGAACACTTAAGAGCAGTTGAGACAATAAATGTTGAAGCAAGAAGGTGATTCCGCTGAGAGTCCCTTAGGGAGGCTCACGCCCCAGAGGGACCTTACATTTTGTCGGCACTTGTTTGACTTCGTATCTTATTTTCATTAGGCAGTCAGCCCCTTGAATCAGCAGCAAAGGTAGAGGAGCAAATACGACAAATGCTTTCATTTTAAGGTTTTTTTCCTTTCTATTTAAAAGTTGGGGAGGAAGAAGGGAGGGGATGTGAAATGTCAACCTGTCATGAGGCTTCTCTTGCAAGTTGTCAGTGAATCAGCTATCAGGGAAAGTGGCCGCACAGACCTGTTCTCATGACAGTGAGTTCTCATGAGCGCTGATGGTTTTATAAGGGGCTTTTCCCCCTTTTACTCGGCACTTCTCCTTCCTGCCACCATGTGAAGAAGGATGTGTTTGCTTCTTTCTGCCATGATTATAAGTTTCCTGAGGCCTCCCTAAACCTGCAGAACCATGAGTCAGTTAAACTTTCCTTTATAAATTACCCAGTCTTGGGTATGTCTTTATGCAAACCTAATGGTTTTCACCGCTTCTTCTCTTTTGTGATTTGATAGAAATGAGAGTGGGGTGAGGGGAGAGAGAAACCTGCACTGGCATAGGAGTCTGTGTCACTCCGACATCTAGGGTGGGGGGAAAAAGCTGAGACATAGGGGCATGCTGCTTTTGTGGGCCTCTGTTCTCAAGGTTCATTCTCGTCTTTTGTGTAGAAATGGCTGTAGGCTGCTAGCCGCATGATGCTCAGCTAGCCCATTGAAGGGAACTGGACCAAAGTCTGACCTTGTGTTCCTACTTCAGTCCAGTTCTACAAAATGGGGTCATGGTTGTGGACATGCTGGACATGATGGGGACAAGACAGACTCTGGAATAGGACCCAAGTCCATCTCCTGAGCCCTCTCCTGAGGCCAGGGCAACCCAGACATCTAAACACTAGAGACCGACTGGGAAAGAGAAACCCCATGTGCCATGTGTCACATCAAGACATCAAACAGGGAAGAGGGGAGACTTAGAGAAAGCTTTGTACAGGAACCTGAGATGGAGTGCAGACTCACTATCAGCACCATTTCTTCATACACAGCCTCACACCTGCTCCAGCAAGTGGCCTCCAGGGTCCACACATCACTGATGAGGAAGCGAGGCTCAGCAAGGCTGTGTGACTTGTCCAAGGACACACAGCTGGAGGTGGCAGAGGGAAGGTTTAAAGTCAGGTCTGTCTGATCCCAGGCCTGTGTTGAGAGTACTTCCCATCATGGCCCTGGAGAAGGGTGATGTATTAGTGCTTTCTCACACTGCTAATAAAGACATACCCAAGACTGGGTAATTTATAAAGGAAAGAGGTTTAATTGACTCACAGTTCTGCAGGGTTGGGAAGGCCTCAAGAAATTTACAATCATGGCGGAAGAAGCAGCAAACACGTCCTTCTTCACATGGCAGCAGGAAGGAAAAGTGCCAAGCAAAAGGGGAAAGTGCCCTTATAGAACCATCAGATCTCATGAGAACTCTACCATGAGAACATTATGGAGGGTAACCACCCCCATGATTCCATTACCTTCCACTGGGTCCCCTCCCGCAACATGTGGGGATTATGGGAGCTACAGTTCAAGATGAGATTTTGTTAGGGACACAACCAAACCATATCAGGTGAGATCCTGGCCAACCTGAGGATACAGAGAGGGAGCACATGGCCCAAGATGGAACCCTGCATGAGTGAGAGTCAGGAGCCATCAGGGTAGTTTGCATGGGCAAGAGGGGCTAGGCCTGGAGTGATGAGGAGGAATGCATGCCATAGGCATAGGGCTCCAGCAGGGCCAGGCTCAGAGTGGTGGCAGCAGTGGGCATGGAGGCTGGGAACGAGCAAGAAGGTTCTCCAGGGATCAAAGTGACAGTGCTGCTGTGGAAAGGGATGCATCCAAGGGACATCATCGTACAAGAGTCAGCAGACATGGGGTCCTGAGGGAGGAATCAAAGAATCAGGCTCAGTGGCCTAGTGGCTGGAGGATGACAGTCCCACAGAAATGGGAAAATGCTGGAAAGGGCTGGCTTGGTATGGATGTCAATTGGTTTGGATTAGATGTACAGAGTTCAAGATAACTTGAAGTGGGTGCTATGTCTGTGACAATGAAAAGTATTATAGTGGAGTCCAGTGCACAGGAAGTGAGAAGCATGAATGCAGGGTCACCACAGAGAGGAGAGAGCTGTCGGTAAGAATCCAGTAACTCTAAGGAAGCAAGTCAAGTGTTTCAATTTCCCTGACCTGCACTAAGTAAGATTCTAAGTTATAGCATAAACCTTTATCAAATAAAATAGCTGCCTTAAAAAGGTGAGCTGAAGAAAACCTAGCACTTGAATTTGTAGATTATTCTTTAGCCATTGTCAGAGATCAATATGTTGTCACACCAAATCAGGTCACAGCAAAAGTCCAAAACTGAGGACAGAGTTGGGGGAGAGAGGTCTTGCCTACAGGGTCTTTCCCAGGCTGCTGTATTCTGAACGGGTGAGAGGAAAAGCATTCGTGTAAATTTAACACAGCTTGGGCCCTTATCTCCCCGTACAAGTTTCTGCTGAGCCCCTTTTATAGGCAAAGTTAATTTTTAAAAAAGATTAAATTGATGGTTCTATGTAATTAACACTGGCTTCAGCCAATTGAAGACTGGGTGGGTATATGCATTGGAGAGGCTGTGGAAGGTAACATTGCTCTCTCTATGGATCCTAAGTATGTCTTGATTGGATAAGAGCAAAATTTAGAGTTGGAAGAAATAATCAGCACCAGATATGACTGAGAGCAGTCAAGACTGCATGGAGTAATTTAGTCACAGATGAGAGCAGTCTAAGGAATTGTATTTTAGAGTAGCATTGAAAACTACAAACAAACCTACCCAGACAATATTTTCTTGATGAAAATTCAATATTGCTGATATCATTCTCTTTAAAATATCTGTATTTGTAGACATGACATCCAGACATGCTTCAGGACAAATCATTGGAATCTGACCGTCCCTCAGTCTTGAGGCTGAGTTTAGCTCTGCCCACCTTTGTGGGATCTGTAGGGGTTCCATAGGACCAGGGAGCAGTAAATGGCTTTATTGGCTGGATGGGTGGGCTTGGGATGTTCAAGTGGAGGACTGAGTTTTGCTCTACTCAAAAATAAGAGGCCCAACTGTTCCCAGCAGAGAGCAATGAAAGGTTACAGCGGGTAAAGAGAGAATGCAGCTTTGAGTATAGCAATCAAAGGCTAATCTGGATGGGTTAACTTGGTAAAAGCCTTAATGCCTGTCAAATAAGTGGATTTAAATCTGACAGTGGCAGAGAATTGTGGGAGCATTTTCAAGCATCAAATAATACAGTCAACACAGCCTACAGGGAGGACAGTCTGTGGCTTATACCAAAATAAAAATTGGTGACCACATAAGTGAGCCTTTGATGAGAACCTGGCCACAAATATGAAAAGGGGAATGTAATTTGTGTAAATTTTCTAGATTAACTTTCCTAGAGCTTTCATGGCCAATTTCAATGTATGATTAAAACTTTTTTTTTTTCCCATAAGCCTTCTTAGGTTTCTCTTCCCTATTCTCCTTGAGAAGGCTGGTTGGAGAAAGATGACTTGATATATTTGGGGGAGTTTGTGGGGTTTGAGTCAACATTTGGGGCCATAAACCAAGAGAAGAGTTAAAGCCATGGAAGTTATGATGAAAGACTGAGATTTTAAAAATTAGCACTGTCAAACTTACAAAGGCAGGTGCAGTCCTCTCAGTGAAGGTCCCAGGAAATGGGGACATAGTGTCATCTCTGGGGACAAGATGGCCCACAAGGAAGCTGAACCTGGGACCTCCTGGCAGCTTAGAGAGGAGCTTTGCTGATGGGAATCACCTTGTACATACTCTGATGTAATGACTCTAGCTGAAGGGGTGGAGAAGTCACTGTGTGGGGGCCCCTGACCCATGCATGGGACAGCTGGGGAGCTCTGCCAAGTCACCAAGGAAGGACGAACAGCATGCCATTTATGTCTGTTGTAACCACAGTGTCCTCCTTCATATCAGAAGGGCTCAGAGTCAGAAGTGAAGTCGTTCACCATTTCTATTTCTTTCCTTCCAGTTACCTTAGAGCAGTTCTCCCTGGCAGTGAAGAGCTGTCCCGACCAAGACGACCAGACTTTGTTAATGAAGGTAGGTTATCAGATAAAGAACTTATTTCCTAAAGGCTCAGAGTGTTTTTAGTGCCTCGAGCAGAGTTTCATTTTTACAAGAGGGAGTAAATTTATCATCTCTGAATCGTGTGCTCCAGAGGGATAAGCTTGTCATCGGCGAATTGGCTGGTTGCTGGTTAATGAGCACCACTGCTGCCTGCAGAGTGCAAGAAAGTGACAGGAGAGTGGGTGTCCACACGAGTGGGGAATCTATTTAACTCTCCAGAGGGCTCAGTTGGTTCTAGTTAAACTTATCCGACAGAGTCTTGATGCTTTTTTAGCAGATTTATGAGGCTTGGCCAAATTCCACATCTCCCACTATATTTTTAATTAAGACAAAGGATTCCACACGTTCCCAGTCTGCTGCTTCCTACTTTTGTCACCTTAAGAAATGCTACACAAATTAGACTGTTCTTATTCACTACCAGAATGGGCATCTTATGTCATACATTCCTTGCCCTTGTGTGGAAGAAAAACTCTTTTTCCCTGCAGTAACAATTGTTTTTTTTACCTTCTTAATGACAGGAGCAGAGGCATTTCCTAATGGCATAACCTACACTTAGGCTGCCTACCTAGGTGAGCCAAAAGTGTGGAGAACTCTGGCAAGCTGCCTGCCTGGATTTAATTAAAACCATGTCTTTGAAGCAGAGAGCAGTAAACAGCAGCAGATCACAAAGGTACACAAACATACTTTCCCACCAGTGACTAAGACTCATGCTTTCACCCAGAAACCCTGCAGACTGACCTTGAGGCACAAACGTTTCCATGATGTCACTTCAGTGCAGTACCACCAGGAAACCGCGTGCACCAGGAATTGCATTGCTTTACCTAAAAACCAGTTTCTTTACCAGGTGTCCTCTGACTTTAGAAATGGGTGGAAAAAATAGGGTGTCAGTCTGAGGGATTTTCAACTCATTTGCCTAAGATGTGATATTTTTGGTCTTTAAAAAAAAAAGCTTTCAGTGATGCTAGTTTTATAATAAAGGAGTGCTGCCCAAAGCAAGTGTGGGGTTTGCCTGGGAAACCTGATTTGTCAGAGTCCTGGGCGTCTGATACACTGACTTAGAATGACGTAGATTCAGACACATAGGCATTTCTTGTTTTGCACACTTAATTCTCCATTTCCTGCTTTAAGTTCCGTTCTGCAAGGACCTTTCCTTCCGAGTGCAGGCTGGCTTTCCATCACTCCATGACCGTGAAGCAGCTCTTAGGCCCTGGATGCTCACCTCTTTTCTCTGCTTACTGTTCAAGGTGATGAGGACACAGGACCTTTGGTCTTTCTTCCCTCCATCCAGTGTTTCCTCCTACCATCTGCTTCTTCTTGCTTCTTTCTTGTTCTTCTCCTACTGTCCATCCCTCACCATTTTCAGGAGGTGAAACTCCTGGGCTCCCATGTAGGTTACATGGGCATCTCAGAGGTATTGTGGGGTAGAGAGGGCAGTGACAGAGCCCAGCCCCAGAGACCACACCTCCAGGCCTGCTTCTAGTGGTCCTCATGGCCTTCATGACCTGGGATGCCACAGCCCCTCTGAGTTTCTTCACATCTAGAGCGAGAGCTGAAAAGAGATGCTATCCAAAGGCCCCTCCTCCTCTTACCATTTCACCTTGTTGCTGACTTTTATAATGTACTGGCTGGCTTCTCTGGCACATTTGGTTAGAAACTAACAGTTTGGGGTTGGGAGAGGAAGCCTCAGATGGCCTGAGGTGTCCTGGAATTTGTGTGATCTCCAGTGGCATTCAGTATTTTGTGTCTTACCTGTTGGTTCCTGCAGACTGTGTGGCCTCAGCAACAGAGGATGATTTCTGTGGGTGTTTTCTCAATATTTGCAAATATTTGAACAGGCATCATCAAAGAAAGAAGTTTCACTGAACAGAAATGTGTGCTGAGTTCATATATACTGAAACTATTTTATGATTTTTTTCAGGAGATTGAGGTGTTCTAATGTCACATATCAGAAGGCACTGTGTGTGTGACAGTGGTATGCTGGGTTTTTGTAGATGTTATGTGAGAAAACCTATTGAGGGTGACAGTAGATTATTTTGACTACAATCAGCCTGAAGGTGATTGTATGTTTGCTCTAGTGAGCTATCCAGTTTGCAGACTGTCTGCAATAATTTCACATATTTAACTTAACCTCATTAAAACTTGTTGGAGGCAAAAAACAGATCTCGGCCAAATATGATATATATTTTTTGAGACAGACTCTTGCTCTGTCACCCAGGCTGGAGTGCAGTGGCAGTCTCGGCTCAATGAAACCTCTGCCTCCTGTGTTCAAGCAATCATCCTGTCTCAGCCTTCTGACTAGCTGGGATTGCAGGTGTCCACCACCACACTCAGCTAAGTTTTTGTATTTTTAGTAGAGAGGGGGTTTCATCATGTTGGTCAAGCTGGTCTCGAAATCCTGACTTCAGGTGATTCACCTGCCTCAGCCTTCCAAAGTGCTGGGATTACAGGCATGAACCACTGCACCCAGCTGATATTTTTAAAAATTATATTTTGCATGCATATTGTTGCATTCCTACATTGTCAAAGGTAATTGAGACCTGATGACAAATATTTAAAGGGGCACCATTAAAAATACAGCTTGTATAGCAGGCATGGTCCATGATTGTCCCAGGCAGCCTAATTTTGAATCAAGTCAAAAGCCCCTCCCTCAATCACACGGCTGCACCTTGCCTAACCTGTGAAGATGCTGTATAGACAGATTGCCAAGAAGATGCAAGAGATGAACTCACAGCTAAACAGATGGTTGAACCAAGGTCAGATCCCCCTGCAGAGACAAAAGCATTGAGATTTTGAAGATGGCACAAGCCAGAACCTTTATCTGACAACCAGGAAGAGCAGGAGGGACAGGAAGAGAAGTGACTAGCCACCATTGCACAGCTCGTGCACCGGCAATAGAATTAGGACCAGAAAGCAGGATCCCCAGACTCTCATACTTGACTTCTTCCTGGGGAGGCCCCACTCAGACAAGCAAATTCGTAGAAAAATTTACCACCCCACCCCTTCACCACCACGAGAGCACACACAGGAGGTGTGACTGCCATGGAACCATGAGGGCTACTGTGGTGGCAGGCTTGTGGAGTCAACTCTCAAGGCTTGTTAATCACACCCTTCTTGCTGAGGGTCCTGTTAAGACCAGAGAAAGCCGGCTTCTCTGTGACTCAGTTTCCCATCTACCAGGCAAAGGTAGAAGTTGTTACTGGCTTAAGGTTTGCCCACCACTGCAGATCTGAGAACGGGCTAGGGAAGCAATATCCAAGGGTAAGGCAGCTGTTATCAGGGGTTGCATCTCAGTGAGATTTCACTACAGTTTGAACCATAGAACAATATTTAGATTCCATAAATTACTCATTTGACCCTGTTGGTGTTTGATCTCCATACCTACCTGTTTCTTCACTGATTCTTAGTTCTATTGCCAATTAATTGCTTTGGTGCCTCTTAGTCACTACCTTGGAGAGCCCATTTGCCCGTGGCTCCACCTGCACTCCCCTGTGACTCCAGGTGTCACCTGAGTGCATGTCCAAGTAAGCTCAGCAAGTCTAAACCTCACCAGTCTCTGCCCTCCCACCCTCCGTCTAGGAGCTGTGGGGTAATCTGTGGTGCTTCCCTGTCCTAGAGCTGCCGTGGAAGGTCCCATGTGTCTGTTCACTCTCTGTGGCCTCTTTCAGGGTCCTCTGTCTCCCTCTGTTCCAGCAAAGAGTACCTGGACCTGATCCCTTAAGGACAAGTTTCTATCCCCACTCTGCCAGCAACCAGAATGTAACCTTGGGCAAGTCACTTTTATCTTTTACCCTAATGTCCTCTTCCAGTAAAAGAGAAGGTAAATTAGACCATCCCAAAAACCCTTCTAGCATCACACTCTCCAAAGTTATGAGTGGACATTGCTGACAAGGCTGTAATTCTAAATATGCTTGAGAAGGAACCAACCTGGTCCTTTACCACTCCTCTCTCTCCTCCAGGCACTGCCAAGTAAACTTCTTGGGGTCACACATCCTACATGTCACTCTGTGGATGCATTTCTAGCCTAACTCCTTCTCACCTTTGGAATAGGGTAATCACAGAACTTATCATCTAAACATGGACTTGTTTTGTGAGTGAAAGGGGCACTATTAAAAATGCACCTTGGATGGCAGGCATACTCCATGACTGTTCCAGGCAAACCAGGGCGTTGGGTCAGCCTAGTTTTAAATCAAGGCCAAAACCCCTCCCTCAATCAATCACATGGCTTGACTTGCCTAGCAGGCCTCTTTCTCAGTGCTTGGTCCAGACCCTCCCTGTCCCCACTCCCACCAGGACTGTCCCCTCTTAAAAATCCTAGCCTATTTAGGGTGGAAATTGGCAGGAAGACAGATCTCTTGGTGACAGTCTGCACTTGCACCATCATTTACTGAATGTAAACGATCACACCTCCTGATTTTGTTCTGGCACATCTCAGAGTTTCTTACACATCTGGCAGCAGCTGCCTCCAATTTGGGTGGGAGACAACAGCCTCAGCCTGGGGTCTCCATGGGACTAAAACTTCTGGAAGCCATCATCTGCAGGGCCTCCCTGCCTCCCTCAGATAAGTTAGAAAATATTTAAATAGAATGCGCAGAAGAAAGTGGCCCTTGCTGGTAAATGTTTCTGACCAGGTCAGAAGAGGAGAGCTAGTATTGAAGGAGGTTTGGCTGATGGGTTATACCTGGAGCAAGACAGTAGAACAAGGGTTGGCTTCCCTAATCTAGTGATGCTGAGTGAGTGCCTGGAACATTCCCCATGCTACAGCCCCCACTGTGGCCTGACTCGGCCACCTTGCCAAAGGCACCTGACTAGAGGCACCATGGGAGGCTCAAGGCAGGACTGTCTGTGGGTGGATCTGATATCTACCACATTTACGACAGCAAACAGTAGCAAAAACCAAGTGACTGTAGGAAAATAAAACTTGGCTTATTTATAGCACTGCCTTGAATCTCTGCTCTTAAGTTGCAACCTTTGGCAGGGCTGTCACACATGAGCAGCCACCATGCTCCCTCTTGTTCTTGGTGGAGGGCTGGCTGAGGTGGGCAGGCTGTCTGGTGGTGCAACAGATGAAACCTTGTTCTGAGAAGACATGTAGAACGGCTTTCATAGCTGCTGTCTACCCAGCGGGACATGCAGGGGCCCATCGGGGTTGGTGGGCACAGCTGCCAAAAGCCGCGGCCCAGGTAGAGCTAACCTGCAGAGACAGCTCCCTAGGAAGGCTCCACTGATTGGGAGGTGTGGGAGGCTGAATGCTGCTGGAAGCTTCCTTAGCATTTCTTTTTTTTTTTTTTTTTTTTTTTGAGTTTTTTCTGCGAGACCTGGAATCTCTGCCTTTGCGACCCAGACGGGTTTTTTAAATTAGATTTTAGGTTTTGGGGTACATATGAATAATATGCAAGATTGTTGCATAGGTACACACATGCCAGTGTGATTTGCTGCCTTCCTCCCCATCACCTATATCTGGCATTTCTCCCTTAGCATTTCTTAACCAGCCAAGTATGAATGCTGTCCCCAAAAAGAAGCCTGGGTGGGTGTGAAAGGAGGGACTCCAGGCCTCCTTCCACCATGGTCTGGACAGATGCAACCCTTTCTCTGTCAAATTACATTTTAAGAAATCAGATACATTTGAATCCTCCTTAAAACCAAAAATCTCCAAGAGACCGACATGACTCAACCTTTCAGTCCTCCACGCTTACTGAATACAGCTTCTTCCCAGGCACAGGCATTTTCTCCTGGCCTGGTGGAATCCTGTCAGGAATGAGGGTTTTCACAAAAAAAAAACAATGCCTTTCCCTCAGCTTGGGAACGACTGTGCACGGAGGAGAAAGGGAATTTTCCACATGACCGCTCCATCGCTTCACCTCCCCGCAGAAGGTTTAGAATCACCCCAGCAAGCTGGTTGTCTAGTGTTTCTTAAATTGTCATTGTCACAAAGATTCTTTCTGCTTCACTTCTCCCAAAGTTCTCCTCCTCACCACCCCACCTCCCACCTTGGTCCAAGGCACAGTAATTGAGCCATTCAGTATCCAGCATGGGGACCGGTCCTGCAGGACCAGGCAGGTGCCTTTGTCTGCCTTTGTGCTCAGAGAAGGACTTCGTGCTTTTGGTTCTCATAAGGTGCTCGCCACGGCAACCCAAGTGTCTAAGCAGGGCATTTGCAGGGGACTGTCCCAGCCTCACAGGCGGTTAGCAGCAGCAGTTTGAGCCTGTCAAGTGGGCGAGGTGGGGTTTTTCCCTTTTTCCTGCATTCTAACTGCTTATTCTTCCTTTTCTCACCTATGTAGGTGGTTGCTAGTTTAAGCACCAAACCTAGCAGCCAGTAATTAACTACACACACCTCCCATCATGCACAGTGCAAACCATGATGTCCTCCCTTCTGCAGGTGGCCTTGTCATGCCCAAGGACCTCATCTTGGCCCTATGCCATTAAGAGAGTCCTAGGTCCAGAACCAGCAAGGGCTTCCCTCTGCCTCTCGAGCGGAGGCACTCAGGGGCTGCCCGTTGTGGCCACATGCCCTGTGGGTGCACCACATATACCCACATTACCACTCAATCATCTGGGGGTGAGCATGGGATTGGGCCTGTCACATGGGAAAAAGGGGATTCTTTTCTGGGGTGTAACTGCATTTCCAAACCCAGTGCAGGATGAATAGTGTCAGTCCTTGTTCTGAATTCCCATAACATAGGTGATAAAATGTGGCAGAGTTCCCATAATACAGGTAAAAAAGAGTGGCAGATAAAGAGTTGGGGGTGAGCTGTGGTTTGGAATCCAGCCCTGGCCCTTTCTAACTTTCCCTCCACCTTCTCTTGTCTTTGCAAGTTAGAGCCACACAGAAAGAAGTAAGAGTGTGGCTGGCAGTGTGCCTAAGATAAGCTGTTCAACAAATGTTTACCAAGTTCCTATTGTGTGACAGATAGTGTTTTTCTAGTACCTGGCTCACTTGAAGAGTATATTCTAATGTTTTTATGTTTAATAAGGGAAAAGATTGGGAGGCTAAGGCAGGAGGATTGTTTGAGCTCAGGAGTTCAAGATGGCAGTGAGCTATGATTACGCCATTGTCTTCCAGCTGGTGTGAAAGAGCAAGACCAAATCATGTTTCAGACCTACACTTCCAGCAACAAATGGTTTTCTCTCATTCCTTTGCCACTGAGGCCCAGGATACCTCTCTCTCTCCACTCCTACAGGTCCCCTGCAAGTGCCAAACCAACCCCCCAAAATATCAGTAACAACTATCCCTCCTAGTGAAACTTCAGTTATGGAAAGGGATCTTTGAGGTCCCAAGACTAACTTTTTAACTCAAAAAATATATATATTTAATGGTAGCATGCCAGTCTCCATCATAAGTCAGCAGAAGAGTCATTTTGGTGGCTGTCTGCACACAGTTACCACGGTCCCTCTTGAAAAACATTTATGATTGCCTACTCTGTGTCCAGCACTCTGCTAGGCACGGAGGGTGCAAATATCCATAAAACATGTCCCTCACCCTCAGGTAGCACCCTGACAAACAGGTGAGACAGACACATTAGCACTCTGGAGTAGGCTAAGTGCTGAGAGGGAAGGAATTTGGGAAACTAGCAGAGCACTCAGTTGGGCACTCAACTCAACATGGGTTTAGGGAAGACTCCCTGAGGAAGTGACATTTGAGCTAAGTCTCCGTGTCTCTGCAGGAAATTAAATTTAACCAACTGTGTGGGTTCCACTGTGCATACTGGTGGTGTTGATGTGACATGTTGTGTTCTGAGTTTTCCATTTATAGTGTTTCAGGTGCACTGATGCATGCCTTGAGAGCTGACTGCCAAATAGGGGGCCCAGACAGCTGCCTCCCCACGGGAGGGGGAGTATCCAGAAGCTTCCATTCTTGTTGTACACATTTCCACAGATGACCACCTATCACTGTCTTGAAATTATAGCATTCAATATTTCTTTCTTGGCTTGGAAGACTTTACGGGTCTTCCAGTAGCTAATGTCAAAGTTAGATGTCTCTGGGAGGGAATGCAGCAGAAGCCATCACCAGCTAATAGTTGCTCTAGAATTGTTCTGAAAGCATAGTATCTAGGCCAGGGGTCAGAAGTAAAGGGGAGGAGGGGTGGTAGGGGATTAGGAGGGAGAAGGCGGAGGTGCTCCCTCTCTTGCAACAAACAGATCTGCTCTGCTGTCTGTGCATCTGCACTTCACCTAGCTCCTCCACAAAGTTCTCCTATCAGGAGAAATGAGCCAATGTCTTTCTAATCCAAATGCCATCAGAAGCAAGCTCAACTTGTGCCGGATCACCTAAAAGGAGCATATGAACGCACAGATGGCAGCATATATGAAGACATTACACCTGCTCCGCCCCTTGATACTTCATTGTCAAGTATCTAAATAAATATCTAAATGGAGAACCAGCTAGGAAGCACAAATCCTGGTGTTCAGAAAAGCACTCTGCCCAGGCATAGAGAGTACAATGCTTTGGGGATGCCTACCCATGTGAGTCTAGCACTGGGCTTGTGGGTGGGGTGTTCCTTCTTGAATGCTCTGTTCCCTGTTTCCTCTGTGCACAGCTCTAGGGGCAGATTTCATTTCAGATGCTTTAGAAAACAGGATGGCAGGAGCGGATATTACTAGAGACCAAAGAAAATTAGAAGGATTTGGTATAAGTCATATGTAGAAAACTGAGAGCAAAATTTGGCCCTCAGAGACTAAAGTTAGTAGGAGGAGAAAACAGGGCCTGGCCAACACTTGTCATTTCACCATTTAAATAGAGATCAAGATGCTGAAGTGCCCAGGATACATCTCTTTTGTGACTTGCCCAGAGCATGGAGAAATTTCATCAGGGAGCTTCTGAGATATGGATCCAGACTAGCAGACATTAACAGAATTACCAGGTGTCTAGAGGGATCCCAGACTTTTCAGCGCACAGTGAGGGGTATGTAAACACCAAAGTTATATGGGAAGTCATGCTGGATGGATTGACAAAGGCAGCAAAGCCCAGTACTCACACTGAGGCAGATCCCTACCCACAACCAACAACATTTGCACCTTCATTAAAAACTGGAAATGTTAAAAGACTTGAAGATTTCTGCTCTTTGCACCTGCTTAGCTCTTCCTCTTGCCCTTGCTAAATTTTAGCTTCTTTCTTTTCGGTTAATTTCACAATGTTCAAAAGTGTATTAGAAAAAAAGAAACCCATGAAGCACCATAGATAAAAACTTTGAGATGGGGAAAAAGAAAAATAGTGGTTTGATCTACTCTCTTCCTCTCCCAGAACCCAGGAAAATGCCTGGTACACAACAGATAAGGAAGGGAAGAATAAAAAAAGGAGGAGGAAATTAGTTCTGGATGAAATGTCAGAAAAATGGCCACCATGAAGGCCCCAATCTACCAATCACTCCCCTTCCTGGGTCTCCTGATGGAATGTATTTCATCTTCAGGAAAATATTTCCATCTTTATGTCTTTTAGGAATGTAAAAAACAACAGGATGAGCTAGGGCAGTGGCTCATGCCTATAATCCTGGCACTTTGGGAGGCTGAGGCAGAAGAATTACTTGAGGCTAGGAGTTCAACACCAGCCTGGGCAACATAAATCTCTACAAAAGATTAAAAAAATAAATTACCCAGGCAAGGTGGTACATGCCTGTAGTTCCAGTTATTCAGGAGGTTGAGGCTGGAGAATCACCTGAACCTAGAAATTTGAGGTTACAATGAGGTATGATTGAACCAGTGTGCTCTAGCCTGGGCAATGCAGCAAGACTCTGTTTCTATAAAATAATAATAATAGTAAAAAAACAGGGGGCTGGGATGGGAACAAGGCAACTTGTTGTGTTCCTAAAATCCTTGCCTGATGGAAAGGGCAGCTAAGAACAGCCAATTGATAATTGATTAATGTGTTACATTTTGAAAGTACACAAAACATAACATTCAGTGTCAGGATTAATATTAATTTTGTAAGTGAGACAAACCATTTTCCTAATAAAAGTGAGAGGCTCTCAGATTAGATGAAAAATAACGCCCAACCAAACAATATATATTTTTTAAATGCACATTTCTACTCCCAAGAAGATGCAGAAGACATACTCATTCCTACTCCTTCTGCTAAGTCCAACTAAAAACACTGGACATTACATTTAAAACAAACATAAAAGACTCTGAAATGTGAAAATTAGGAAGTAGACCAGCTAGGAACCTCAGGACCCAGTGAGTGACACAGCAGCAACTCCCTGAATTTTCTTTGTGCCTCATACATTCCAGATTTAGAGCTCAAAAAGCTGGCAACCTGGAAATAGCTAATGCACACAAAAGAATTAAAAAAGAGAGAAGAAGGTGGAGAAGAAGGAGGAGATGGAAGAGGAGGAGAAAAGGGAAGAGGAGGCAGAGTAGGAAGAGGATAAGAAGAGGAGGAAGATAAAAAAAAGAATAAAAAGAAAGAGAAGAAAAAGGAAGAGGATGAGGGAAAGGGGTAGGGGAAGCAAAAGACTCCTCCAGCCAGGCATCACAGAAAAATCTGTGGCCCCACCTTTACCCATGCCAGAAAAGGCTCAGTGGGGAGTGCAGAGTCCACACTCACGAGGCTACAATGAGACAATGCAACCTCACCACTAGGGTTATGTCAGAGGAGGCCTAGTAGGGAGCTGGGGTTTTCATCACCACTTGGGAGTAATGAGGCCTCCCTTTCCCTTCTGCCTCACTACAGTGTCACTGGAAACCACCTGGGGAGCCTGGACTTCTTCCTCCACCCAGCAATAAGTCGGTCTGCCCCATCTTCACTCTGGTGGTATCAGAGAAGGCCAGATGGAAAGAGTCAAGACTATAACCACTGCTCCTAGTAGTAATGAGACCCCCCCGTAGTGTCAGTGGAGACCATGTGGGGAGCAGAAATGAGGCACCTCTACCCTTCCCAACCAGAGTGGGATCAGCAGGGGCCTAGTGGGAGCCAGAACTGCCTCCCAGCCCAGCAGCAATGAGGAGCACCTCCCAACCTTGGTTGTCACAGAGGTTGTAGCATATCACCCTCCCCTAGTGATGCAGCATCACAGGAAGGTACCTAAGACCAGGTTTAAATAAGATCTAGAGTCTCATCTTAGAATACCAAAATACATAATTTTTAATCAAAAATTACTCACAATACCAAGAACCAGGAAAATATCAAACTGAATGTAAAAAGCCATCAATAGACACCAACATCAAGATGACAGTGATGCTAAAATTATCTGGAAAAGGTTTTAAAGCAGTCATTATAAAAATGCTTCAATGAGTAGTAGTGAACATGCTTGAAACAAATGAAATGATAAAAATATCACCAATAAAATCATCTCAGCAAAGAATAGAAAATATAAACAACCAAATGGAAATGCAAAAACTGAAAAATATAACAACTGAAATAAGAATCTCAGTAAATGGGCTCAATGGCAGAATGGAGAGAACAGAGGAAAGAACAAGTGAACTGGAAGATACGATAGAAATGACTGAATTTGAACAACAGAAAGAAGACGAAGTGAAAAACAGAGAGCAGAGCCTCAGGGACCTGTAACAAAATATCTAAATTTATACCATTTGGGATTCCAGGAAAAGATAAAAAAGAAGGTGGAGCTAAAAAAGTACTCGAAGAAATAATAATTGAAAAATCCCCCAATTTGACAAAACACATAAACCTACAGATTAAAAAACCTGAGTGACCAATAGGATACATCAAAGAAATTCACACCAAAACATATCATAAAGTTCTGAAAACTAAAGACAAAGAAAGTCTTAAAAGCAGTGAGAGAAACAACACCTTATCTCTAAGAGAAAACTAATTCAAATGACAGCAAATTTCTCATTAGAAACCATAGAGGTCAGAAGGAAGTGACACAACATTTTTTAAGTGTTAGAAAAAAGGAACTATCAACCAGAAACTTATGTCCAGTGCAAATATCCTTTAGGAATTAGGAGGAAACCAAGCTATTCTCAGATTAGCTTGATTACTCAAATAAGTACACTAACAAAGTGGAAAGAAGTTCTCTAAAAGGAAGGGACATGATGAAAGAAGGAATCAAGAAACATCAGGAAAGAAGAAAGAATGTGGTAAGCAAAGATAGTAAATTCAATTGGCTTTCCTTCTCCTTTTGAATTTTCTCAATTATGTTTGACAATTGAATTGAAAATTATAACATGGATGTAATTCTAAATAGATGTAGAGAAAACATCTTAGACTATTATATTGTAAACAAGGAAGGGGAATAGGATGTAAAGGATGGTGCATTTTTCATACTTCACTCAAACTGTTGATGTGTGTTGACCATGATTAGTTATGTATACAAAATGTAATAACTGGAATAACTACTAAAAAACTACTCAAAGAGATGCACACCAAAACACCATGTATAAACCAAAACTCTAAAAAATGAAAGGAAAACAGAAATGAAAAAACAAGGAGAACAAAAAGAAAACAAGAAATACGGTAACAGTCTTAAACCTAATATATTAATAATTATATTAATTCTGAATAATGTAAAGGCAGCAGTTTAAAGATAAGGATAGTCAGAGTGGATTAAAAAACATGAACCGATTATATGCTGTGTATAGGGTGATATAGATAGGTTAAAAGCAAAAGGATCGAAAATAACATATCATGCAAATATTAATTAAAAGATAGCAAGAGTGGCTATATTAATATCAAATAAAGTGACATCAGAGCAACTAAAATAGTTAAGACAGAGAAAGACATTATATATTAACAAAAGTGTCAATCCACCAAGAAGATATGGCAGTGCTAAAGGTATGCACCAAACATGAGAGCTACAAAATAAGTGACATGAAAACTGATAGAACTAAGAGGAGAAACAGACAAATCCACAATCATAGTTAGAGACTTCAACACTCCTCTCTCAACAACTGACAGAACAACTAGACAGAAAATCAAATCACAGAAAAACTCAACACCATTAACACATACGAGCTATAGACATTTATGGAACACTCTACCCAACAACAGCAGAATGCATTATTTTCAAGTGCCCATAGAACATAAACCAAGATGGATTATAACATGGAACATAAAACAAACCTCAATAAATTTAAATACCTCAAAATAAAAATACATTGAACAGAATGAAAATGAAAAAACAACATGTAAAATTGGTGGAACGTAGCCAAAACAGTGCTGAGAGGGAAACTTACAGCTTATTTTAAGAAACGGAAAAGTTTCAAATCAGTGACCTAAGCTCCCACCTCAAGAATCTAGAAAATATAAAAAGAAAAATAAATTCAAAGAATGCAGAAGTAAGTAAATAATAAAGATAGGAACAGGAATCAATGAAATTGAAAACAAAAAAAAATCAGAAAATAACAATGAAACAAAAAGCTAGATTTTTTGAAAGATAATAAAAGTGACAACCCTCTGGCAAGACTAACAAGGAGAAGACACAGGTTACCAGTATTAGGGGTGAAACAGATTATATTAGTAAATACTCTGTAAACATCAAAATGACAGTAAGATAATACTAACAAAAATTCTATGCACATAAATTTGACAATTTAGATGAAATAGATGATTACTCAAAAACACACAATACCACAACTTCCTTAACATGAAATAATTTGGATAGCTAGTTATAAACTAACTATCGAGTAAATGAAATTTACAATTTTAAAAATTCAGAAAAAGGAAACTCCAGGCCCAGATACTTTGACTGGTTAATTCTGCTAAACATTTAGGGAAGAATTAGCTTAAATTCTTCACAATATTTTCCAAAGAGTAGAAGAGGAGAGAACTTTTATCAGTTCATTTCTTGAAGTCAGTATTCTCCTGATACCAAAATCAGACAAAGAACAATGAAGAACTACAGACCAATACACCTTATAAACATAGACATAAAAATCCCTAACAAAATATTAATGGGTAGAATTTAGCAAAATATAAAAAGAATTATGCACTGACCAAGTATGGTTTACTCTGAAGATGCAATTCAATTTTTACAAATAAACCAATCTAATTCTTCATATTAACAGGCAAAAGAGAAAAAAAATCATATTATCATTTCAACTGATGCAGAAGAAAGCATTTGACAAAATTCAACACTTACTCATGATAATAGTTCCTAGACATATAGGAAGGAAGTGGAACTTCCCCAACTTGGAAAACAGTATCTACAAAAATCTTATAGCTAACATTATACTTAGTGGTGAAAGATTGAATTCTTTCCCCCTAACGCTAGAAACAAGGCAAGGTTTGGTCTTTATTTCTATTCAATATAGTACTAGGAGTTCCAGCCAGTGCAATAAGGCAAGATACAGAAATAAAAGACATTTTCTTTTAGATAAAAAAAGGAGACAAGAATATCCCTGTTTACATAACATAATTGTTTATGTAGAAAATTCCAAGGACTCCACCTATAATCCCAGCACTTTGGGAGGTGAGCCTGGCAGATCAGGAGGTCAGGAGTTCGAGACCAGCCTAACCAATATGGTGAAACTCTGTATCTACTAAAAAATAGAAAAATTAGCTGGGAGTGGTGGCGGGCACCTGTGGTCCCAGCTACTCGGGAGGCTGAGACAGGAGAATTGCTTGAACCCAGGAGGCAGAGGTTCCAGTGAACTGAGATCGCACCACTGCACTCCAGCCTGGGGGACAGAATGAGACTCTGTCTTGAAAAAAGAAAAAGTCCAAGGAATCTACAAGAATTAAGGGGAAGGGAAGGAGGGAGAAGAAAGAAAGGAATGAGAGGGAGATAAAAGAAGGAAGGAAAGCAGGTAGGCAAGGAAAGGAATACTTAGAACTTATAAGTGACTTCAGCAAGGTTGCAGATACAAGGTCAACATTAATTCACTGTATTTCTATATACAATTGTTCCAAGGTATCTGTGGGGGATTGGTTTCAGGATCACCCCTCAGATACCAAAATCTATGGATGCACAAGTCCCTTATATAAAACTATGTAGTATTTGCATATAACCTATGCACAAAGATGTACTTTGTCATCTCTAAATTACTTACAATATGTAATACAATGTAAATGTTATGTAGGTAGTTGTTATAGTGTATTCTTTAGGGAATAATGACAAGAGAAAAGACTGTACATGTTCAGTACAGACACAACCATCCTTTTGTCTCCCAAATATTTTTGATCTGTAATTGATTGAATCCATGGATGCAGAATTCATGGATATGGAGGACTGATTTTACTAGTATTGGACACCTGGAAACCAAAATTTCAAAGAATACCATGTACAATTTCTCAAAAAATTAGAAATACTTAGGTATAAACCTAACAAAATATGTATAGGACTTGTATTCTAAACACTACAAAATGTTAATGAATCAAATCAAAGTAGAGCTATAAAATGGAGAGATATACCATATTCATCAATTGAAAGATTCAGCATAGTAAAGATATTATTCTTCGCCATATTGATATACAAGTTTAACTAAATTTCTATCAAAATTTCAGCAAGATTTTTTATTCCTGTAGACAAAATTATACTAAAATTTATATGGAAAGGCAAAGGAACAAGAATAGCTCAAACAATTTTGAAAAAGAATAAAGTGAGAGGAATCAGTCTTTCCAATTTTAAGACATATAACTATAGTAATCAAGGCTGTATTGATTACTACACTGATTATTAACAAGTTAATACACACATAGAATAATGAATAAAAATAGGGAGTGCAAAAATAGACCCATACCAGCACGCCCAACTCATTTTTTATGAAATGGCAAGAGCATCTCCAACGGAAGTAAGATAGCCTTTTCAACAGATGGTGCTGGAATAACTGAACATCCATAGGCAAAATAAGAAAAAAAAAGAACCTTAATCTAAGTTTCATATTTTATACAAAATTTAACTCAAAATAGATCATGGACTTCAATGTACACAAAATGTAACACTGTAAAAACTTTAGAAATAAACATATAGAAGAAAACCTTTGGCAACTATGGTTAGACAATTAGTTCTTACGCTTCACACCCAAACCATGATTCATAAAAGGAAAAACTGATAAACAGAACCTCATCAAAATTAAAAGCATTTGTTCTGTAAAAGACTATGTTCAGAGGCTGAAAAGACAAACTACAGTCTGGGATATGTGTGCAAACCACATATCACACTAAGGAGTACTACCTACAATATACAAAGAATAATCAAATGTAAACAGTTTTTTTAAAATCCAATTAGGAAAAGGGCAAAAGATACAAACAGGCATTTCACTGATGAGGCTAGAGCTGACAATGAATGAAAAGACATTCAACATCAATAGCCATTAGGGAGATGCAAATTAAAACCAAAATAAAATGAACTCTTTCCCCCAACACTATTGGCCTATCAAAATGGCTAAAATAAACAACAGTGATAACACGTAATGCAAGTGAGAATGCAGAGAAACTGGATCATTCATACATTCCTGGTGGGAATATAAAATGGTACAGCCACTCCGAAAAAGAGTA
The DNA here is from genome assembly GCF_030222135.1 of Aotus nancymaae. Taxonomy (NCBI): domain Eukaryota; kingdom Metazoa; phylum Chordata; class Mammalia; order Primates; family Aotidae; genus Aotus; species Aotus nancymaae. The sequence goes on along the minus strand of NW_026988570.1, from coordinate 1,707,392 downwards.
TGGCAGCTTCTTAGAAGACTAAATGCTTACCATACAGCCCATACATTACACTCTTGGGTATTTATCCCCCACGTAATGAAAACCCATGTTCATACAAAAACTTGTGTATTAATGTACATAGCTGCTTTATTCACAATAACAAATAAAAAACTGGAAACAAACCCAGTTGTCCTTTAATGGAGGAATGATTAAGGAAACTGTGGTGTGTTCATACCATGAAATATTTCTTTGCAATAAGAAAGAATGCACTATTGATACATTCACATGGGGAATCACCAGAAAATTTTGCTGAGTGGGAGAAAATAATACCAAAAGGTTACATACCATGATTCTGCTGATATAGAAGTCTTGACATGACAAAATTATATAGAGAGGTAACAGATTAGTGGCTGACAGTAGTAAGGATGGGAAGATGTTTACAGAAAGAGGAAGGAAGTAGGTGTGGCTGTAAAAGGGCAACATAAGGGACCTGTGTGGTGATGGAGATGTTCTGGATCTCACTGTGTCAATGCCTATATGTTGGTTGTGACCATGTACTATAGTTTTTAAAGATGTTACCGTTGGGTGAAACCGGGTAAAACATACCCTACATATCTCTGTTACTTTCTTAGAATTGCACAAAAATCTACAGTTATCTTGAAATTAAAAGTTTCATTTAATTAAAAAAAAAAAGCTTAAAAATGCACTGAAAACAAAGTGGCTCAGAATAGTTCAAAGAACAAATAATGATCAAGTAAATAATAATAATAACAACAAAATCAGGGTTATTATATTAAATACTGAGCCAGGGTTGAATTCAAGACAATAAAAACGATTGAATGAGAAAAGGTATGAGTATAAAGGTCATAGTCTATGATGGGGATTTAACTCTCGTATGTTTTGTGCATGATGTGAAATAACAAAATGATACATAAAACAAGACACCACTCTAGGAAAATCCAGGAGAAATCCCAGAAACTGCAGAGTTCTATGAGAGTTTTAACTCATCTCTCACCAAGCCATGAAGAAACTTTGAATAATAAGAATAAAGTTGAGTAATAGACATACATTGAATTTGGTTCCTGACAGTAGACACTGCATCTTCTTTACAGAGTCTCATGAAACTTATAAAAATGGATCATATATTAATCTATCATGAAAAGCTCAGTAAATTCCACAAAGTAAAAATAGCTTGAGTGGTATTCTTTGCATCGATGAGATAACACTAGAAATAATAAAAAAGAAACAAAAAACCCACCTTAGTCACTTATAATTTTAACAGTCTTTTAAAACTCATATTTGATCAAAGAAGAAACTAAAATAGAAAATTCTAAATAACTAAGAAGTAATGATAATGGAAATGTTAAACAAGCAGAAAATAAAACATACCTTCAAACTTTGAGAAAGGATGAATCAAGTATCCAATTTAAGGTGCATTTTTATAAGTGCTATGAAAAAAATATGTAAAAGATAAATTTGAAACCAGTAGATTAGATTTTTTAAAGTCAAGCTAATTCTCTGGAAGATAAATGAACAGATAATGAACTAGAGAAACCACTGACTTGCTTAGTCAAGAGAAGAAGGTGAGAGAACACATATACTCTGAAGTAGAAACAAAAAGGTGGAGATAAATACAGGTACCTAGAGACTAATAAGTAATATGGAAGAGTATTCTATAGCATTATTTACAATCAAAATTCAGATGTTGGGTGCAACGGGTGGTTGCTTTAGGAAAATATAAGTTGCCGGAAAAAATGGAAAATTAAAAATTTCGTAACAATGAAATCAAAGTATCAAACCAAAGTATCAACGAACAGTGCATTGGACAAATATTTATTGAGTCTCTGTTATATGCCAGGGCCCTGAGAATTCCTGGCCCTGCTTTCAGGGAGCTCTCTGTAAGTTGGGAGTGCGGGAAAAAATAAAGAAGCCCTCAGGGTCATAAGAGCCCAGTGGCCAGGGGCCAGATGGAGGTGGGAGAGAGAGAAGCCTGTGTGCCATGATGCTGGTAGATGGGTTTTCTGTACTTCTGATTTCCTGTCACTTGAAGAGGCCAGGATACAGCTATGTTTCATCTTTTCAGTAAGACAGAAAATAGCATGTGCCTTGGGTCTGGCTGTCTGTGGCCTGTTCCTGCTTTCCATGGTGGCCTGTTTGTTTGATCCATTTCATCAGCACATGGCCCACTGTCGCCTGACTGTGATACTGAGCTCCCCAACCCAGGAAGAGAAACAGTCACCTCTGCTCCAGAACATGGTGGTGAAGAGAGGGCCATCTTGAGCTCCTGAGAGTCCAGTCTTAGAAGGAAAAACTCACATTAATTCTCGACCCTCCTCTTGTCAGAACACTTGGCTACCAGAAAGAGCTGGCTGTCACTGTCTGACTGTATGTCACCTTTCTGAAGAAGCATAGTTTTGTTCCCTCCTCTCCCCTGACCTACTGCTGAGACAGAGTACAATGGCACCATCTCAGCTCACTGCAACCTCCACCTCCTGGGTTAAAGCAATTCTCCTGCCTCAGCCTCCTGAGTAGCTGGAATTACAGGTGTGCACCACCACACCTGGCTAATTTTTTTGTATTTTAGTAGAAACAGGGTTTCACCATGTTGGCCAGACTAGTCTCGAACTCCTGACCTCATGATCTGCCTGCCTCAGCCTCCCAAAGTACTGAGCCAAAGTCGTGAGCCACCACACCCAGCCAAAGAAGCATAGTTTTTAAGACACAAGACTGTTGAGCAGGTTGGATTTTAAAAATTGGGAAACTTCTCCAAGGAGTTTGGAAGGAAAAGAGACTTTGATCTTGAACAACTTCCTTAGGGGATCAAAGAAAAAGACCCACTAAGATGAATATTCCCCCTCCTGCCCCATTCAGGTTAAGTATAAATATGACTTCCTCACTTTCCAAGACCTGAGCTCACACCTGCTGCTGATGACATGGAGGAGACTGAGCAGGGGAGCCACAAGGATTAGATATGGGCATTGTTCCAGTCTGGCCCAATTTTTAGTCACTTTCCTATTGCAAAGAATGCCCTTAGAAATTGCAAAGCCAATGCTTTTTGCTAATGCTAACAGAAATTCCTTAAACTAGGAGATAGTGCCACTGCCCATCAATTTTACAGAGCAATAATGCAGATCCCAAGTGGCTGAAGTCTGAGGCAGAAGGCAGAGCACTTCATCACAGTGAGAGAACTGGGTTGTTGCTGGGGGAAGCTGTTCTGATATCACGCTGGTATTACCATGCATTAATAAGCTTTGTTCATCTTCTCTGACACTGGAGGGCCAACTCAGTCCTTTTGCTTCATCTTCCTGCTTATTATGCAGCTCAGGCCATTGAGATGGGCTGCCTGCTTGTCATAAATTGTAGGCAACCTCCCTTCTTTCTGTTGGTGGTCCCAGTGGGCTTGAGCTCCTGGGAACCAAGGCTTTCATTTCCACAAATGCACACTGAGCCCTGATGCCAGGCTAGGCACTGTGGGGAACTCCAAGATACATGAGCCACACAGTTCCTGCCTTTGTGATCATGTGTGGTCAGGGAGAAGGTCACATGGCCTAATAATTACACCAACGGGCAGAATGTGTAACAGATGGGAAAACACACAGTTGTGGGAACTCAGGAAGGGAAGGAGTAACTTTCAATGAAAGAACAGGGACATCCTTGGACAAGGTTTCAGTACATAGACACTTAGAGAATGCAGCCATTTCAGCCTGGAATTTGCCATAGCAAAGAAGGGGGATCCCAGAAATAAGAGGATGACACATGAAATATATGTATATGTAACCAGAACAATTTAACCATCCTAAAATAATCCCTTATGCTATGACTCTGTAATTGTTCTCTGCCTTTCAGTAGCCCCTGTTAACCAATGATCTGTTATTCTCCATTAGTATATAATTTTGTCTTTTTGGCAAAATTCCATGTAAGTGGAATCATGCAATCTGTAAACTTTTGATATTGACTTGCTTCACTCAGCATGATGTCTTTGAGATTCAGCCAAGTGGTTGCATTCATCAACAGCGAATCATTTTCATTGCTGAGTAGTGGTCCATCATGTGGATGTAGCACAGTTTGTTTATCTGTTCCCTTTGAAGGGCATTTGGGTTGTGTCCAGTTTTTGACAATTGTGAGTAGAGCTGCTATATACAGGTTATGTACAGGTTATTATGTGAACATAAATCTCCATTTCTCAAGGACCAAGTTTCTTACCTCAGTCTTGGCACTACCAATCTTGACAACTGGGGCTAGATACTTTGTTGTGAGGAACTGCCATGTGCACTGCAGAATGTTTAGTATATCCCTGACCCCTACTGATGCCAGTAGAACTCTCCCAATTGTGACAACCAAAATGTCTGTAGACATTGACAAATGCAAATATCGTCCACACCCCAGAACCATTGCTCTTGGTTAAATACCAGGAATGAATTTACTGGATTATATGGCAAGCATATAAATTTATAAGAAACTTTATGTTACTAATGTATGAGAGATCCAGTTGCTCAGCATCCTAGCCAACACTCAGTATTGTGTATTTATTATTTTTGCCATTCCAATAGGTATATAGAGGCATATTATTGTGGTCCCCAGTAGCTGATACTGTTGAAAATCTTTCTGTGTGTTTATTCACCATATGTATCCTCTTTAGTGAAACCTGTTCAAATCATTTACCCATTTTTAATTGGATTTGTTTTCTTACTGTTGAGCATTGAGAGTTCTTTATAGATTCTAAACACAAATTCTCTCTTGGATATGTGATTTTTCCAAATATTTTCTCCCAATCTATAGTATGTATTTTTATTTCCTTATTGGTTCCTTTTACAGAGAAGTTTTTTATTTTGATGAAGTCCAATTTATCCATTTTTCTCTTTCATAAGTTATGCTTTTGGTGCTATGCCTAACTCTTTGTTAAACCTGAAGTCACGAATCTCGTTATTTTTCTAAAGGTTTAAGTGTTTTATGTTTTACATTTAGATTTATAATTTTTATCTGATTTGTCCATAAGATCTGAAGTTTAGGCCAAGATTTGTTTATCTTTTGACTATTGTGATATCCAATTGTTTCAGTATCATCTGTTGAAAATGCTATCCTTTCTTCATTGAATTCCTTTTGCATCTTTGTGAAAAAATTATTTGGACATATTTGTGTAGAACTATTTCTGGATTTTTCTACTTTGTTCCCATTGAGCTATGTGTATATTTGTTGACCACACTATCTTGATTACTGTAACTTTATACTAAGCCTTAAAATCAAATAAGATGATTCCTATAATTTTATTCATCTTCTGCAAATTGTTATAGTGACTCTAGTTTCTTTTCTTTACATACAAATTTTACAGTCTGTCTCGACAGAAAATTCAGCTGTGATTTTGATTGAAATTATGAAAAATCTATGGGTCAGTTTGGGAAGAATTAACAAATGTACTATATTGACTCTTCCAATCCATTTTATTAGTTCCTCTTTGATTTCTTTAATCCAAATTTTTTATTTTCAGCATAAAGATGATGTACATGTGTTTGTATTTTTATAACTATTTCATTTTGGGGGGAGCGATGGTAAAAATGTATATTGTTTTAAGTTTTGCTTTCTAATTATATGTTGCTAGTATTTAGAAATATAATCAATGTTTTAATGTGTTGATCTTGTATCCTGTGATCTTGCTAAGTTCACTATTAGTTCTAGAGGATTTAGGGGCATGTGGGACATTTACTGTGTTTATTTTTTTCTGTGTAAGCAATCAGGCAGTCTGCGAATAGTAACAGTTTTATTGTTTCCTTTCCAATTTCCATGGCTTTGTTTTCTTGCCTTGTTGCATTGGCTAGGATTTTCAGTATGTGATGAATAAGAGTGATAAGAATTGACATCCTGACTTTATTCCAGATCTTAGACAGAAAGTATTCAGCCTTTTGCCACTAGACATGATATTCTCTGCAGGATTTTCTGTGTGTATGTGTGTTTTTCTCTTGTAATTGTCCTTAATCAGGATAATCCTTCTATTCCTAGCTTCCTAAGAGATTTTTTAAAATCATGAATTAATGTTAAATTTTGCCAAATGCTTTTTTCCTGTATCAATTGATGTGATTATGTTCTTTTTTTCTTTTCTAGGTTGTTAATATGATGACTAACTGTCTTATTTTGATGTATTTTTTTGTGGGGGAGGGGAGAGACAAGGTCTCATACTGTCTCCCATGCTGCAATGCAGTAGTGCCATCACAGCTCATTGCAACCTTGACCTCTCGGGCTCAAGTCATTCTTCCACCTTAGCCTCTCAAGTACCTGGGACTATGGGCATGTGCCACGATGCTTAGCTAATTTCTGTATGTTTTGTAGAGACAGGGTTTCACCATGTTGTTTCGGCTTGTCTCAAACTCCTGGGTTCAAGTGATCTGCCCACCTCGGCCTCCCAAAGTGCTGGAACTATAAGTGTGACCTGGCTAATGGTTTATTTTTGACTATGCAACTGGCCTTGCATTCCTAGGATAAAGTCCATTTGGTCATGATGTATTGTTATTTTTATATATTGCTGCATTCAATTTGCTAATATTTTTGTAGGGGATCTTTGCATCTATGTTCCTGAGAAATCTTGGTCTGTAGTTTTTTTCTTCCTGTACAATCTTTGTGTAGTTTTGGTATCATAGTAATGCTGGCCTCATAAAATGAGTTGGGAAGAGTTCCTCTTCTATTTCCTGGAAGAGACTGTGTAGAATAGGTGATATCTTTTTATTTAAATGTTGGGTAGAATTCACCAGTGAAACCATTAAGGCCTAGAGATTTCTTTTTTAAACAATCTTTTAACTATGAATTACATTTCTTTAAACTTTAATAAGACCATTCTTGTTATGTATTTCATTTTGTATGATTCTTGGTAGCATGAAATATTCAAGGAATTACTTCATTTCAGCTATTATCAAATTATGTGTGTAAAGTTGTTTTGTATTATGTGTGTAAAGTTGTGTGTAAAGTATTTTCTTTTATACTTTTGATTTCTGTGAGGCTGTAGTGCTTTCCCCTCTTTCATTTTTGATTTTAGTAATTTGTGTCTATTTTTGCCTTTTGTAAGTAAGTTTGTTAGAACTTTATCAATTATCTTTTTAAAGAACAAGCTTTACTTTTACATTTATTTTTCTCTATTGTATTTCTATTTTTATTGATTTCTGTTTTTATATTTATTATTTCTTTTCTTCCAGTTACGTTGGGTTTATTTCACTCTTGTTTTTCTAGTTTCTTGAGGTAGACTTAGATTATTAATTTTAGACTTTTCTTATTTTCTGTTGTAAGCATTTCATAAGTTTGCCTCTGAGCACTACTTTCCTGCACCCCACAACAATATATATGTTGCATTTTCATTGTTCGCCACTTCTAATTTCCCTTGAGACTTACTCCTTGACCCATGAATTATATATAGAAGTGTGTGGTTTAATTTTTAAGTGTCTAGAGTTTGTCCTGTTACCTTTATGTTATCGATTTCAAATGTATTTCTATTATAATCAGAGAAGATGCCATGTCTGATTTACGTTTAAGATTCTAATTGTCAAAATTTGTCTTATGACCCAGGATGTGGTCTGTCTTGGTGGATATTTCATTTGTCCTTAAAAAGTGTGTATTTGCAATTGTTGAGTAGAAAGTTATAATGTCAAGTAGATCTAGTTGGTTGATAATGTTCTTCAGTTCTTTGCATCCTTGCTGATCTTCTGTCAGTCAGCATTCTATCAACTGATAATCTCAGTTCTATCTATTACTGAATGAGTAATGTTGACATATTTGACTATGCCTGTGGATCTGTCTCCTTATCCTTTCCATTCTGTCTGGTTTTTGCTTAATGTATTTTAAAGTGTTGTATGTGCATTCACATTTAGCATTTTTACATCTTCTTCCTTCATTAACCTTTTTATCATTGTGTAATTTATTCCTGGAAGTTTTCTTTTCTCTGAAGTCTACTCTGTCTGATATTAATATAAATACTACAGGCTTCTTTGGATTAGTTTTTGCTTTGCACTTTTTTGTCCTCTAGTTTTACATCTATTGTTATATTTATTTTCATGCATACAGCTTAGGTTTTCTTAAAATATTATTCTGAAAATTTGTCTCGATTAGTATGTTTAAAGTATTTACATTTAATGTGATTATTGATAGGTTTGAATTAGGTCTATTATTTTATTTATTTTCTGTTTTCTCTGCCTTTCATTCCTCTGTTTCCTCTTATGCATTGTATTAGTTTCCTATGGCTGCTGTAACAAATTACCACAAGGTTGGTGAAATGAAACAACAAAATAGTATTCTTTCGCAGTTTTAGAGGTCAGAAGTCTGCAATCAGTATCAGTGATCCAAAATCAAGGTGTTGGCAGGATTGTGCTGCCTTTGGAGGCTTCAGAGAAGAATCCATTCCTTGCCTCTTTCAGGCTCTGGTTGCTGCTGGCATTCCTTAACTGTGGTCAACTCATTCCAGTCTCTCTCACTGGTCACATTGCCTCCTCCTCTTCTGTCTGCGAAATCCTCTCTTATAAAGATGCATGTGATTGCATTTAGACTCACCTGAATAATCAAAAGGATTATAAGGGTTTTAATTTAATCACACCTGTAAAGGCCCCTTTTCCTTATAAAATAATATTTGCAGATTCCAGGAATTAGGATCTGATATCTTTGGAAGGCTATCATTCAGCCTGCAACACATACCTTCTTTTGAATTACTTGAACATTCTTTAGATCTAAAATAAATTTATCTGTATCTCTTTGTATATGTGTTTTTCTGTTTTGTAGTTGCTATAAGAACTACAATATATATACTTAACTTGACAATTTACTTAGAATCTATATTGTATCTCTTCAAGTGGAATGTAGAAACCTTACAACCATAGTGTTCCTCTCCCTTCTTTCTGTCATAGAAATCTTATCAGTACATCTACATACCCTGGAAACCACATCAGACAATATTTTGCTTTCGAATTTTGCTTTCAATAATTTGACGTCTTTTAAAAGAGTTATGAGAAGAACTAGTCTGTCATATTTATTCAGATGTTTACCTTTCTGTTGCTCTTCCTTCATTCCTGATTGGTAGTTACCATTTCCGTTGTTCCTTCCTTCATTTTGCTTCTGACCAAAAAACTGCTATTAACAACTTTTTTAGAGCAGATTTGCTGGTAACAAATTCTATTCTCTCATTGGTAATTTTTAAAAATCTCATCCTAATTTCTGAACAATCATTTACTGGATATATAATTCTGGATGAAAAATCTTTCTGGTCTCTACAGTTTCTGATGACAAATTCAGTCATTCAGATTGTTTTTCTCCTAGAGGTAATGCCTCAGTTTTTCTTCAGCTGCTTTCAAGATATTTTTCTTTGTCTTTAGATTCCAGATGTTTGACTATGAAGTGTCTGGGCATAAATTTATTACTGTTTATCTTGTTTGGGGTTCACTAAACTTCTGAAACCTGCATATTTGTGGGGTTTTGCCAAATGTAGGGAGTCTTTTGCCATTACATCTTCAAGTACTGCCTTCTTTTTCCTCTCCTTCCATGATTCCAATGGCATGAATAATTTGTCACAGTCCCACAGGTCCCGGAGGCTCTGTTTTCTGTGCCAGTCTATTTTCTCTCTGTTGTTCAGATAGGATAATTTCTATTATTCTATCTTCTAGGTTACTCAGTCTTTCCTCTGTCTCCATAGTTCCACTGTGGAGCTCATTTTTCTTTTAATGGGTTTATTTTTCAGTTCTAGAATGTCTACTTGATTCTCTTTTATATTATACATATATAATATATAATGTAGATATTGTATATAATATATATGCATAATATATAATATATTAATAATATTGGCCAGGCATGGTGGCTCACGCCTGTAATGCCAGCACTTTGGGAGGGCGAGGTGGGTGGATCACAAGGTCAAGAGATCGAGACCATCCTGGCCAACATGGTGAAACCCCATCTCTACTAAAAATACAAAAATTAGCTGGGCATGGTGGTGTGCCCCTGTAGTCCCAGCTACTCGGGAGGCTGAGGCAGGAGAATTGCTTGAACCTGGGAGGTGGAGGTTGCAGTGAGCCAAGATCACACCACTGCACTCCAGCCTGGTGCCTGGTGACAGAGTGAGACTCTGTCTCAATATATATATATGTGTGTGTATATATATTATACATATATAACATATATTTATATACACAATTATATATTTGTATAATATATATACTTACCTAAATTTTTATATATTAAATATATATTTTTATATAATAATATATAATTATATATATAAATATATATTTTTATATAAATATATGTACTTTTTTTTTTTGAGACAGAGTTTTGCTCTGTCACCCAGGCTGGAGTGCAGTGGCATCATCTCAGCTCACTGCAACGTCTGCCTCCCATGTTCAAGCGATTCTCACGCCTCAGCCTCCCAAGTAGCTGGGATTATAGGCACCCACCACCATACCTGGCTATTTTTTATATTCTTCGTAGAGACAACGTTTCACCCTGTTGGCCAAGCTGGTCTTGAACTCCTGACCTCAAGTGAGCTGCCCACCTCAGCCCCTCAACATGCTGGGATTACAGGCATGAGCTACCACACCTGGCATGTATTTAGTATTTCTTTTCTGAAACTTACTATTCTATCATTTGTTTCAAGAGGGTTTGTGATTGTTCATTAGATAATTTTTATAATGGCTACTTTAAAGCTTGTGGCAGATAATTCCAACATCTGTGTCATTTTGCTGTTGGCATCTGTTGATTGCCGTTTTTATGCAAGTTACATTTCTCTTTTCCTTTGTATGCTGAGAAATCTTGGATTATTTCCTAGACCTTTTGAATATTGTGTTACGAGATTCTGTATGTTGCTTAAAACCTATGGAGAATGTTGATGTTTTTGTTTTAGTAGGCAATGTTCCTAGTTATGTTTGGGCTGCAAATTCCAATGTACCTTCTATTGATTGAGATTCCAATGTCGGTTTAGCCTTCAAAGCTTTTGCAACACTATTTAGCTATGTCCATGTATGCACCACCCACAGGCCGATCTGGCATCTGAATTCTCATCTGTCTACTAGTTCAGTTCTCAAGAACTTTTTTTTTTAAAGCTGTATATTTATCTATTTTTTTTTAATTTTTTATAAATTTATGGAATACAGTGCAATTTTGTTAATACATGCCTATATTGCATAGTGGTAAATTCAGGGATATTAGGGTATTCATCACCCAAATAGTGTACATTGTCCCCACTAAGTAATTTCTCATCATCTATCCCCCCAGCCTCTCACCCTTGCCTGATTCCACATTCTATGTCCTAGTGTATACATTATTCAGTTCCCACTTATAAGTGAGAACATGTAATAATGGTCTTTCTGTGTCTATTCAGTCTTTTGTATGCCAGTTAGCATCAAATCCATGCATGAAGGCCTCAGGCTGCATTCAACATTTCATAAACATTTCATAAACAACTTTATGGGGCTGCTTTCCCAAGTCCTACCTCTCCATGACCATCCTGATACTTTCTGGTTCCCTGGGGCTTCCTCTCCTCATCCTCCAGCTAGAAAGCTGAGGTTTAGTTATCCCACACTGCTACACATGCTTCTGGGGACATGAGAAGCATGAGGAAAAAGAGTTAAACTCACTGCCAGTTTTGCAGCACTTTGAATTCTGATCTTCTTCCCTAATGTACCTGCCACTATTTGTTTTTCAGAGTCCTCAAGTAGATTCTCCATGCACTCTGTCCAGAAATTATGGCTACATTCAGTGAGAAAGATGGGGGAAGTCATCTACTCTATGTTACCCAGAACCAGAACCTATAGCCTATATCTTTAATAAGAGTCATCTGTTTTGTTTTTTATTTTAATTTTGAAAAATGGAGGTGCTACAGTGTGATGCATCAAACACACACATACACACATTGATTTCTGAAAGAATTAATTCCAACTTTTGCTCTATCATTCAACTTTCTTTAAGCCTCTGTTTCTTCATGTGTAAAATGGGGGCTGTGCCAGGGGTCCCCACGACTATCCTCAGGTTCAGGGATTTGCTAGAAGGGCTTGCAGGATGCAGATAAGTTGTTATATTCATAGTTATAGTTTATTACAGCAAAAAAAAAAAAAAAAGATTAAAATCAGCAAAGGGAGAAGGTACAGGGGATAAAGTCCAGGAGAGGTCAGCAATCTCCTGATTGTCCACTTCCAGTGGCATCTATAGACAGCATTTAATTCTCCCAAAAATGATATGTGATGACACATACAAGGTAGTGGCAACGAGATCACTCCAAACCTTGGAGTCAAGGGTTTTTTCTGGATCAGTCACATAAGCGTGTAGCACTCATATGACTGACCTCAGCTTCTCAGACCATATCCCCCGACTGCCCCAGAGGTAAAAGTGATGCACCATGGCCAAAGGCCCAGGCATACAAACACATTCATACCAGGCAAGATACTACAAGAGCTCGAAAGTCCCTCTCCCAAGAGCCAGGCAAGGTCCAGTCTTGAAAACTTTGGGACTGTGCAGGATTTGAGCAGCCCAGACCTGTTGAGTTAACTCTTTCCTGCACAGGTCTACAACTTTTAGCTTTCAGAATTATTATGAGGACTAAATGAGGTGGATGTAAAATACCTTGTAGTGTCTAACACATAGTAGGTGTTTGATTAATATCAGCTATTAGACTGTATAGACAGAGATTTCAAAGAGGCTTATGGACTTGAGAGGAAGAGAAACAGAAACATCATTCTGACAATACATCCAGAAAAAAAAGTGATTTGGGGCCAGGAGTGGCAGCTTATACCTACAATCCCAGCACTTTAGGAGGCCAAGGGGGCAGGATTGCTTGAGCCCAGGGGTTCAAGACCAGTCTGGGCAAGATGGCAAGACTCCATCTCTTAAAAAAAAAAAAAAAAGGTTATGATTTTAGTCAACTTGAGTCATATTTATAGAAACCAGGGTAGGAGTAGAGGGACACCAATCTAAGGAATATATACACACACACACAATGAGAAGTGGAAGGATGGTGAGGTGGACATTTGTCCAAATATAAACACAAAACATTTAATAAATGTCAGTTGGGCCAAATCCCAACATAAAATGAGGCTTGACATATAATCTTACAAAAATTTAAAAGGCCATTTTTAGCTACATTCAGGATTTGAAGAGATGGGCTCATGGTTTAGGCAAGAAAACTTTGGTATTAATGCATGGCAAAAATAAAGCAAAGCTACTTATTTCCTATTATGTTCCCATCTTCTCTCTGAAGCAATGTTGTCCTCAATTGGAGAAGACTTGTGATTGACGAAGATTTAAAACCAAGGAGGACAAAAGAAATGCCAGAAAATTATAAATGAGCAAATGTCCACCTTTTCCAAGACAGCTAACAACACAATGACAGGATCAAATCCACACATATCAGTACTAACCTTGAGTGTAAATGGGCTAACTGTCCTAATTAAAAGGCGAGTGGCAAGCTGGATAAAGAGGCAAGACCCATTATGCTGTCTTCAAGAAATGCATCTCACATGCAGTGACACTCATAGGCTCAAAATGAAGGGATGGAGAAAAATCTATCAAGCAAATGGAAAACAGAAAAAAATGCAGAGGTGGCAATCCTAATTTCAGACAAAACATATTTTAAACCAACCAAGATTTTAAAAGACAAAAAAGGACATTAAATAATAGTAAAGGATTAAACTCAACAAGACCTAACTACCCTAAATGTATATGCACCCAACACAAGAACACACAGATTCATAAAACAGGTTCTTAGAGACCTGTGAAGAGACTTACATTCTCACACAATAATAGTAGGAAACATCAACACCCCACTGACAGTATTAGACAGATCATTGAGGCAGAAAATGAACAAAAATATTCAGGATCTGAACTCAGCACTGGATCAAATGGACCTGATAGACATCTACACAACTTCCCACCTAAATACAACAGAATATACATTCATCTCATTGCTACATGGCACATGCTCTAAAATTGACCACACAATTGGACATAAAAAACATTCAGCAAATTCAAAAAACTGAAGTCATACCAACCATGCTCTTAGACCACATAGCAATAAAAGTAGAAATCAAGACCAAGAAAATTGCTCAAAACCATACAATTACATGGAAATTAAATAACCTGCTCTAAATGACTTCTGAGTAGACAGTGAAATTAAGGCAGAAACGAATTCTTTGGAAGTTCTTTGAAACTAATGAGAACAGAGATACAATATAGTAGAGTGTCTGAGACACAGGTAAGGTACTGTTAAGAGGGAAATTTATATCACTAAAAGCCCACATCACAAAATTGGAAAGATCTGAAATTAATTACCTAACATTACAACTAGAGGAAATAAAGAAGCAAGAGCAAAACAACCCCTAAGCTAGCAGAAGACAAGAAATAACCAAAATCAAAGCAGAACTGAAGGAGATTGAGACATTAACAAACATGCAAAAGATCAACAAATGGGAAAGTTGGTTCTTTGAAAAAATTAGTAAGATAGAACACTAGGTAGACTAATAAAGAAGAAAAGAGAGAAGGTCCAAATAAACACAATTAGAAATGACAAAGGGGACGTTACTACTGACTCCACAGAAATACAAATACAAATAACCATCAGAGACTACTATGAATACCTGTATACACACAAACCAGGAAATCTAGAAAAAATGGTTAAGTTCCTGGATATATACAATCTCCTAAGGCTGAACCAGGAAGTAACCAAACCCATCAACAGACCAATAATGAGCTCCAAAATGGAATCAGTAATAAATAGCCTACCAACCAAAAATAACCCAGCACCAGATGGATTCACAGCCAAATTCTACCCGATATACAACAAAGAGCTGGTATCATTTCTACTGAAACTATTTCAAAACATTGAGGATTTGGGACACTTCCCCAACTCATTCTATGAGGCTGGCATCATCCTGATACCAAAGCCTGGCAGAGACACAACAAAAAAAGAAAACTTCAGGGCAATATCCTTGATGAACAAAGATGCAAAAATACTCAACAAAATCCTAGCAAATCAAATCCAGCAGCACATAAAAAGCTCCCCCATGATCAAGTAGTTTTTATCCTTGGGAAGTTAGGTTGGTTAAATGTATACAAGTTAATAAATGTGATTCATCACATAGAGCTAAAAACAAAAAACATAAGATTATTTCAATAGATGCAGATTAAATTCAATAGATAGACGTGAATGGGATTGCATTCCTGATTTGGCTCTCAGCCTGGATGTTGTTGGTGTATAGAGGGTTGGTTGTTGGTTTATTGAGGGTTTTTAACATGAAGGAATGCTGAATTTTATCGAACATCTTTGATAAAAGGCATTGAAGGGACATACTTGAAAATGGTGAGAGTCATCTATGAAAAACCCACAGTCAAAATCATACTGAATGGACAAAAGCTGGAAGCATTTCCCTTGAAAACCAGCACAGGACAAGGATTCCCCCTCTCACTACTGACTAACATAGTCCTGGCCAGAGCAATGAGGCAAGATAAATAAATAAAAGGCATCCAACTAGCAAGAGAGGAAGTCAAACTATTCCTGTTTGCAGATGACATGATTCTATGTCTAGAGAAACCCTACAGTCTCTACCCAAAAGCTCCTTGAGCTAATAAACAACTTCGGCAAATTTCAGGATACAAAATCAACATACAAAAATCAGTAGCATTCTGATACACCAACAATATCCAAGTTCAGAGCCAAATCAGGAATGCAATCCCACTCACAATTGACACAAAAAGAAGAAAATACCTAGAAATATAAATTACCAGAAATGTGGAAGATCTCTGCAATGAAAATCATAAAACACTGCTCAGAGAAATCAGAGATGACACAAACAAATGTAAAAATGTTCCATGCTCATGGATAGGAAGAATCAATATTGTTAAAATGGGCATCCTGCCTAAAGCAATTTACGGATTTAATGCTATTCCTATCAAACT
Organism: Aotus nancymaae; assembly: GCF_030222135.1. NCBI lineage: Eukaryota > Metazoa > Chordata > Mammalia > Primates > Aotidae > Aotus > Aotus nancymaae. The sequence goes on along the minus strand of NW_026988570.1, from coordinate 1,691,513 downwards.
GTCAATGACATTCTTCACAGAACTAGTAAAAGCTATTTTAAAATTCATATGGAACCAAAAAAGAGTCCAAATAGCCAAGGCAATCCTAAGCAAAAACAACTAAGCTGGAGGCATCATATTACTCAACTTCAAGTTATATTACAGATACAGTAACCAAAATAGCACGGTACTGGTACAAAAACAGACACATAGACCAATGGAACAGAACAGAGAGCCCAGAAATAATGCTGCACATCTACAACCATCTGATCTTTGACAAAGCTAACAAAAACAAGCAGTGACGAGAGGACTCCCTATTCAATAAATGGTGCTGGGATAACCGACTAGCCATATGCTGAAGATTGAAACTGGACCCCTTCCTTATGCCATATACAAAAATCAACTCAAAACGGATTGTAAAACCTAAACCTATAAAAACCCTGGAAGATGACCTGGGAAATACTATTCCAGATGTAGGAACGGGCAAAGATTTCATGATAAAGATGCCAAAAGCAATTAAAACAGAAGCAAAAATTAACAAATGGGATCTAACTAAAGAAAAGAGCTTCTGCACAGCAAAAGAAACTATCAACAGAGTGAACAACCAACCTACAGAATGGGAGAAAATATTTGCAAACTACACATCTGACAAAGGTCTAATATCCAGCATCTATAAGAAATTTAAACAACTTATAAGACAAAAACAAACAACCCCATTGAAGAGAAGGCAAAGAACATGAACAGACACTTCAAACGAAGACAGACATGCGGCCAACAAGTATATGAAAAAATGCTCAATATCACTAATCATTAGAGAAATGCAAATCAAAACCACAATGAGATACCATCTCACACCAGTCAAAATGGCTATTATTAAAAAGTCAAAAAATAACAGATGCTGACACAATTGCAGAAAAAGGGGAACACCTATACACTGCTGGTGGGACTATAAATTCATTCAAACATTGCTGAAAGCAGTGTGTCAATTCCTCAAAGAACTAAAAGCAGAATTACCATTTAACCCAGCAATCCCACTATGGGATATATACCCAAAGGAATATAAATCATTCTACCATAAGGACACACACATGCCTGCATTCATTGCAGCACTGTTCACAATTGCAAAGACATGCAATCAACTTAAATGCCCATTAATGGTAGACTACATAAAGAAAATGTGGTATATATACTATGTAGCCATGAAAAAAAAATGAGATCATGTCCTTTGCAGGAACATGGATAGAGCTGGAGGCATTATCCTGAACAAGCTAACACAGGAACAGAAAACCAAGTACTGCTTGTTCTCACCTTCAAATGGGAGCTAAATAATGAGAACACATGGACAAACAAAGGGGAACAACAGACACTGGGGCCAACTGAGGGTGCAGGGTGGGAAAAGGGGGAGGATCAGGAAGAATAACTGTTGGGTACTAGGCTTGGTACATGGGTGATGAAATAATCTATACACTATACTCCCATGACATCAGTTGAACTATATGCACATGTATACTTTTGAACCTAAAATAAAAGTTAAAACAAAAACAAGAAAAAGTTGATATGGGAAACTATAGAACCTGAGATTACTATAAATCCAAGGTAAAATTCTAAAAAAGACTATTCCAGATAGTTTATGTACCAATACAAGAGAGACCATCACTAGGAGGCTGTCTAGTTAAGTAAGAATAAGTAAAAATTAGTTAAGTAAGGATAAGCCTTACTTAAGTAGGCTTAAGATTAAGTAAGGATAAGTCTTACTTAATTAATCATTACTTCCTTCCTTTTTTTTTTTTTTTTTTTTTTTGAGACGGAGTTTCGCTCTTGTTACCCAGGCTGGAGTGCAATGGCGCGATCTCGGCTCACCGCAACCTCCGACTCCTGGGTTCAGGCAATTCTCCTGCCTCAGCCTCCTGAGTAGCTGGGATTACAGGCATGCACCACCGTGCCCAGCTAATTTTTTGTATTTTTAGTAGAGACGAGGTTTCACCATGTTGACCAGGATGGTCTCGATCTCTTGACCTTTTGATCTACCCGCCTCGGCCTCCCGAAGTGCTGGGATTACAGGCGTGAGCCACCGCGCCCGGCCCTACTTCCTTTCTTAATCAGGTTACTAGAAGAGAAAATTTGGAAAAATTGATGATGTGTCTTGATTTTGCCCAACATTTTGCCAAACTCTCAGGATCTCCTATAGACCAGCTAGAGAAATAAGAGTTAGGTAATATCCCATTAAATATGTTCCCAGATAGCTTGAATCAAATCTCAGATAACTTGAATTAAGCTGGTGTAGACCTATCAGCTGACAAGACTTTACAAACGTATAAATGACACAACACATCAGGTGACTTAACCAAGATTCTTAAAGATTTTGGGGAGGTCAATGTGGGCCATACCAAGAAGATGACTTTAAAATAAATTTAAAATTAAAATCATCCCCTTAGGGATGTATATATGTATGTATGGGTTGGTTGAAAATAGTTTATGGGGGGAAAGGCTTAGTTAGGAATGTCAAATGATCAAATGCTTGATATAAACCAAATGTCATGGTATTCTTTCACTCATTTATTCAAAAATATTATATACCAGCTGTAAAAGCATGTTCTGTCTTGCTTTGCATGTAAAAGTATAGAATCCAAACCTAGGGCAGTAATGGTGCTGCAGATGCCAGGGTGATGAGACAACAGTGGATATTGCATTTAGTTTTATAAGACACCTTGGAGAAGAGAATTAAACATCCAGATGAGGCCACCAGTTCCAAGGTGGCCCAAGAGTTAAAATAGGGTGTTAAAAGGAGGATGACAATCTGTCGAGGCTGATCCTCTCGAAGGATAGAAGACTAAATGGAGATGTGAAAAATGTCTTTAAATTTCTTAAAGGCTATTGTCTGGAAGCTTTCATAGACTGCTGCTCAGTTCCTTAGGCAGCAGAAGTTATAACATCAATAGCTATGAGTTATAGGAAAATGGGTTTCTGCTAATATCATACAGTGTGTCAGCTCCTTTACCAGACACTAGGTATACAGAGATGAGCAAGACAAGATCGCCTTACTCACAGTTGATCCATAAATTCATATTGTGCATAGAGAAGTAGCTCCAGACATAATGGCTCTTCCAACAGTGAGATTCACTAGGAAACTGGATGCCTTTTAACATCCTGAGCTCCCATCTCTGGAACACAAAAGAAAAGACATTTCAAGTACTGTTTGAGGGACTGAGATGGGGCTGATGGTAGTTGTGCCTAGCTGTGGTGTTCTGGTAGCTGCCAAGACCTAGGACTCCTATTTACCAGGACAAGCAAAGGGCTAGCCCAAGGAGTGTCTGAGCTGTGTTCCTGGAGGAAAGCAAACAATTAAAGCCCAAAAAGTGGCCCTGAGCATCAGGTACACAAAAGCCACAGACTTTCAACAGGAGAGCAATTCTAGAGTCCAAAGAAGAGAAGAGCAAACATAGCCAGGATGCATGGTGTGAGCCTGGGGAAAGCCATCAGTTGGGAACAGCCTGGGAATGCCAGCTAGTTGGTGGCTTGTTGGGAGCTCTCTGTGACCAAGCAGGCTTTGGCTTGGATCAGATGGGCCTGGAGAAGACACTGTCAGGGATGTTAGAGATGGGACTTGTGATGGATATCTTCCATTTGCCTCTCTAAGCTCTGCTCACCGGTCTTCTGTACCTTATGTGGATCTACGAAGTTGACCTACATCACTTGCATCTGTGGAATCCTCACTTTCTGGACCCAGTTTGGTTTAGATAACAGCTAGAGCAGTGGTTTGGAGTCCTTGAAGAGGTCCTTCACATCCCTTGTTAGCTGAGAACAGCTAGAGATTAAAGAGTGGGGAAGAGAGAGGAGTTAGTATCCCCCTGCTCCCTGCTTGCCTCGCTGTGGGGTCACCTTGGGATTGCTGTTTTTCTTAGCTGAGGGTCACAGCTCCTCTTAAAGTGTCCCCGTTTACATAGCTTTTTCTTCCAGGATCCAGCAGCCACTCCCTGCCCTCTACCCTCTAAGCCTAGAAGGTAGTAACAGCTCCAGAGTTACCAGCTCTAGGGTACTGCACTATCTCTCAGGGGCCTCCTACATCTTGTCTATCTTATTTAAATGCTTCTTAGATTATACTAATGTGAATGCGTCTTCTGTTTCTTGGTTGAACCCTGGCTGATACAGGATTCTGGATTGAGTAAGAAGATGGACTAGATTATTTCTAAGAATTCTTATGCTTCTAGAGCTCTGGATTTCTTGTCACTGATCTTATATATTTGCATACCTGAGTGATGAGGATTAAATTTCCACACCCAGAAACTCACAGCAAATATTTCTGTAGCACATATGAAGTTCACCTAGAGACTTGTGATTTGGCTTAACCACATATATATTTTATTATTTTTAAAAGAATTTGTGTTTTCGGTATGAATTGCAGATCACAGTCTCAGCTGCTCACACTATGTCTGTAGGGTCAGGTAACATCTTTATTGGTGTCATGTAAAAGAGCCAAAGGGTGCTTAAACTGGCCAAGCAACTACCGTTCAGACTTCGGAAATTTCATAAAACAGCTGAAATTAGTCTTAAATATCTTTCATAAATAAGTTGCTCAGCCACACTGTGATGCTTCCCGGGAAGACCGAGTAGTTAAGGCTCCTCATAATGATGCTGTTTGAAGGATATCCCACCTCAAGAAAAGAATGAGGAGACCGCAGGACTGCATGTCTGTGAAGCGCATGACTTCTGAGTCTGATAAGCCATAGAAGGCAAATTGTCATCTGGCGTGAAGATCATTGCTATTTTACTAGAATAAGAGGGTTTTGTTTTTGCTTGGTTTGGTTTTGAGGCTGTCTTACTTCTAAGGAGTCATTATCTTTTAGAGATACACAGTGAGATGTTTGTGAATGAAATGATATGACTGAGGTCTGCTTTGCAGTGATACAGAGAGGGGGAAGAATGGGTGGGAGCAGTCACAACACAATTCGCAGTGAGTGGATAACTACTGAAACTGGGTGGTGGAGACATGAGGTTCATTAGACTATGCTCTCTATTTTTGTATTTTTGTGTGATTTTGGAATTATTGAATATTAAGAGTTGTGTGAATAAACAGTTAAATAAAAAGTGACTTCTTCCTACAGGGAAACTCATTTATTGTTTCTTGGTGCCCATGATGTGATGCAGAAGCTCTGTATGTAGGTTTCAGAAACATAACAAGAAAAAACATATTGAAACAAAATATAAATGAGGAATGCTATTTTTTTGTGTGTGAAAGTTTACCCAAACCATGCTCAATGGAAAGTATGAAGATGTTATTATTCAGGATGTACATTTAGAGTATCTTTCATGTGAACTTTGCTGTATGGACTTTGCTTCTAAATAACTTGGGGTAAAGGAGAACCAGGTAAGTTACAGATGAAATAAGATTGGTTGTGAGTTAACATTTCTTCAGTTTTGGGAGAAGAATACATGGGAGTTCATTATACTATTTGTTCTACTTTTGTATATGCTTTAAATTTTCCACAGAATTATTTTAAAAAATTAAACCTAGACTGGGCCTGGTGGCTCATGCCTGCAATCTCAGCACTTTGGGAGGCCAAGGTGGGTGGATCATGAGGTCAAGAGATCGAGACCATCCTCGCCAACATGATGAAATCTCGTCTCTCCTAAAAATACAAAAATTAGCTGGGCATGGTGTGCGTGCCCAGCTATTTGGGAGGCTGAGCAGGAGAATTGCTTGAATCTGGGTGGCGGAGGTTGCAGTGAGCCGAGATTGCACCACTGCACTCCAGCCTCGCAACAGAGCGAGACTCTGTCTCAAAAAAATAAAAAATAAATAAAACCTATACTGCACATCCAAAACATGACCACTTTACATTAAGAAAGTATAAACTTTCAGGATTTTATGAAATGTAATATTATGTTATTTCTCTTTCACCTCCTTGTATTCTGTGTTTTCCAATCCATTTCTTTTCTCTTCCCCCACCCTATAGTTTTGTCTGTTGTATGGAACCAAGCTGGTGTTTCAGGAGCGGGCCTGGTATTTAGAACATAAATACTTGACTTCTGTGGCCAGTACGAGGATCAGGAATCAGGTAAGGACCTGGGGTACAGGAAAAACCCTTTGTACATCAGCTCTGGGCTCTGCTTTCTTAGAAAACAGTCCTGCCAATCTTCTATCAGTTTCCACTCATGGATTTTTATGCCTCTGGGACTTCACATGTATGTTTTCATTACCTATCATGATCGTATTACACTTCCGAGTTTAGATGAAGATGACAAGGGAATGACTCACTGTACATGAGCTTTCTAACATGAAAAGGAGAGGAAAGTGTCAAAGTGTTTTCCTTGTCTTGGCAAAAAAACAAGTATTAATGATTTTTTTTCTGCTTCTTACCAAAGCCTATTAATGCATTCTTCATATTAAGAAGAAAGAGCCATGATACTTTTATGTCAGTAGTAGCCATGGGGAATTCAGTACAATAGCTACGGAGCACCTGAAAAAGAAGGTGAGGCCAGTATTCACCACTAAAATGCTACTCCAAACAAAAAGAATGTGAAACAGCATACTCATCAGTAAAACACATTTCTGATTACATCCTTTCTGCAGGAGAGATGCTGAAACACAAACAGGTATAAGACTAAGTTTCCACATAAAGGGAGCTCATCTCTGAGGACACAAAACCAACTTTAAAAACATAAATACTGGCCTGGTGCAGTGGCTCACGCCTGTAATCCTAGCACTTTGGGAGGCTGAAGTGGGTAGGTCTCCTGAGCTCAGGAGTTTGACATCACCCTGGGCATATGGTGAAACCTTGTCTCTACTAAAATACAAAAAAATTAGCTGGGCTTGGTGGCACGTGCCTGTTGTCCCAGCTACTCCAGAGGCTGAGGCACGAGAATCACTTGAGCCCCAGAGGTGGAGGTTACAGTGAGCTGAGATCACGCCACTGTACTCCAGCTTGGGTTACAGAGTAAGTCTCTGTCAAAAAAAAAAAAAAAAAAAAAAAATACTCTCACAGGGTCATGGAGGTTTTTGAATGAACTTGGTCATAAGAATAAATTCAGAGTTGACAGAACAGATGTCTTAGGAATGAATGCCATTCTTATGCTAGACCTTGAAGAGTAGAAAATTAAGACAAAGTGGAGGTGGTAGTCCAATTGAAAGGGGAAAATGCAGCTGAAACTTCAGACAGTGTTGATAAAGTGAGCACGATCATAGAAATGGAGTAGACATATTAAGAAACAATAAAGACTTTACCTGTCTAATGGTTTTCCTGGAGAAACAAAGAATCTTTTTCCTTTTCAGGAAAACAGAGATTATAGAGAAAAGTATATGTAACGATGCTTCAGTAATGTGTTTCTATATAACAAATGACTCCAAACTTATGACTTACAACAACCACCACTTATTATTTGTCTTGGTCCATTTTTTGCTGCTGTAACAGAATACCATAGTCTGGGTAATTTATAACAAAAAGTCATATATTGCTTACAGTTCTGGAAGATGGAAAGTCTAAGGTCGAGGGGCCCATATCTGGCAAGGGCCTACGTGTAGCCCCATCCCATGGAAGGGAAGGGCAAGAGAGGGTTAAGCAAGAGAGAAGGAAGAGAGGGGTTGAACTTATGCTTCTATTAGGAACCCACTCCTGAGATAACGGCATTAATCCATTCATGAGGGCAGAGCCTTCATGGCCTATTCGCCTTTTAAAGGTCATACCTCTCATCATTGTTGCATTGGGAATTAAGTTTTCAACACAAACTTTGGGGGACACATTCAAGCCACAGCATCCTTTCTCATGATTTTGCATTCTAGACAGAGTTCAGCTATTAACAGCTATTCTTCTGCTCCCTGTGGTGTCTGCTGGGGCTAAGTGTTCACAATGACTTTTTTACTCATGGCTGGCACCTCAGCTAGGATGACATGAAACTCAGCCAGGATGACAGGAACAGATGGGCAATTGTCTCCTTCCAGGTAGCCTAGTTTGGGCTCATGCACAGTAGACTAGTCTCAGGGTGGTCGAATGTTTCATTTGATGGCTTCCAGGAAGGAGAAAGTGGAAGATGCCAGTCTTCTTAAAGGATAGGCCCAGAACTAACATAGTGTTTCTTCTACTGAATTCTATCAGTCAGAGGAAGTCACAATGCCAGCACAGATTCAGAGCTGGAGGAGAGACTTTGCTTCTGGATGCATGCACACGCTGGGAAGGGAAGAATTGATGGCAGCTATCTTTGGAGACTATTTACCACAAAGAGAGTGCCTACTTTGGGAAGATAGAAGAATGCTTTTTATTTAGAAAAAAAGAAAACTACATAAGGGAAGATTTTAAATCTGTGCCACCAGGTATTTCAGTGACACAGAATTAGATAAATAGTACATCAGAGGAATATTTAGTGGGGGAAATAAACTTTCATGTAAAACATTGAAGTGCTTTTTTATATATATATATATATATATATATATATTTTTTTTTTTTTTTTTTTTTTTTTTTTTGAGATGCAGTCTTGCTCTGCCACTCAGGCTGGAGTGCAGTGTCATGATCTCAATTCAGTGCAACCTCGGTCTCCCAGGCTCAAGTGATTCTCTTGCCTCAGCTTCCTGCGTAGCCGGGATTATAGGCACCTACCACCACACCTGGCTAATTTTTGTATTTTTAGTAGAGACAGGGTTTCACCATGTTGGCCAGGCTGGTCTCGAACTCTTGACCTCAGATGATCCACCTGCCTCAGCCTCCCAAAGTGCTGGGATTACAGGCATGAGCCACCACGCCAGTCTGCTTTTATGTTCTTACAGTGCAACATGCTTTCCACACTTCTCACTTACTGGATCCTCTTAACAGCCTGGGGGATTAGCAGGCAGGAGCCAGCCACTTTGGTACAAGCTTTATCTGTAGGGCTATAGGACATCTGAAAGCCTTCTTTGTCACATCACTGATCTGCCAACCTTGAGCATTCATCCCCTTTGCTGGTGTCCCCAAAGGGGAGAGGATAGTGGAGCTGGCACAAATCCTTCCTTTCCCACTGCCACAGTACCTTTTTGCAGGGATCTCAAGCCTTTAGAGAAATGATTAGCAGCCATTCTTCACAAAAAATATCTGGAACTTTTGGTCAACTGAAAGTGCTAAATGAGAGTGTGCTTGCAAAGAAGGTTAGAGGGGACTGGGCTGATTGGCATTACTGACAGGCGTCCAGGTGTTTTCACATGATAGCTCTCCACATTTCCTGATTGTTTCTTCAGATGCATCTAACATTCTGGTTACCCCATCCCCCCAATTTTTAATTCAAATTGTTAGAATTTCTATTTTTAAAAAATTTTTATATCATACATGTTACTTCTTCATTTCCTATTACCCAAAGATATATTTAATATTGTATTTTTTTTAATACATCAAAACTTAGCTGTTTTATAGTCTGTAGCTAACAATTCCAATACCTTAAAATCTTTACAAGTCTATTTATTTTTGTCTTTTGTTTCTTCTATGTGCCTGGTTATTTTTTATTGTGTGTTGGTCATTTGTTTTGAGAAATAATGTGTAAGATATACCCGAAGGCCCAATCGAAGGTAACTTTCCTTTGAAAGGCCTCTGAAAACATTCTCAGTTTGACACCCACCTTAAACCAAATTAAAGGCTTGAGGTTTTCTGGAAGACTCAGATACTCAAATTAAGGGTAGCAATTTTTTTACCCTCCCCAGGGAGATATAGCTCTTTGACCTTCCAGTTTATCATGGTGAGAGTCTGCTGTTAAATTTCTTCCTTAGTGCTGACCCTGGTTTTTGACTACTATTACCTCCTATCCCCTCCCTGATCACCATCAAGTTGTCAACGTGAAAATTCAGATTTTCTGGAAATGGTAAATACCTTCAGGGAAAATGCAATTTTCTTGTTTATTTCTCTGGGTTCCCACATACATTTTGGCTTTACTGTTTTGTCAGATCATTGATGCTTTGAAGATATTTCCTGTATTTTCTTCAAATATTTTGGTTGTTTTCTGCAGAAAAGTTAGAAAAAAAAAGCCCTCTATTCTCAGAAATAGAAAGTTCATTACATGTTATTCTACATGACCCCACAACAACCTGGTGAATCATTTTCATTACTCTTACATGTAGATGAGAAAACTGAGGCCCAAAGTTGGCCAAGTAATTCACTCAAAGTAACACAGCTATTAAAAACTCCTATCTCTCTGACTGCTAACACTTTCATTTATTTTATTTGGATAAAAATCAGCATCAGAACAACAACCACATCCAGCACCCAGTTCTTGGTTTCTAGCACCATCCTCCAATAAAAGGAACAGGGCCCTTGGAGAAATGGCTGATTTTAGGACTGGGCAGTGATTATACAAGATGAGCCTGGAGCATCTTCTAATGTCAGAAAGTAAGAAAGTGTTTGGAAAACAAACAAACAAAAGCCTGCAATGATGGCAGTATGTTCACAGGACACAGGAAGGAGCCAACTGAAAGAGCTCCCTCCCCCTGGCCAAGGTTGGAACAATTTGAGCAACAAAATCATGTAATATTTGGGGTTATAACTCCAAGCATGTAGTAATTAAGTCCAAGTCCATAATGATATGAATAAATGATTAAACAAATAAATAAATGGGGAAAAGACAAGTCTTCCTTGCAGAAGAATGCCAAGTAATATGTGTAGCTACTTCTCCCTCCATGAGGTAAAGCTTAATTCCCCTTCTCTTTAGTGTGGGTTGGACTTTAGTGACTTGCTTTTATTTTAAAGACTAGATTATGGAAAAAAAGAAATACTTATTTTACAATGGAGAAACCTGGTAGATCCTACCCTAACCAAGTGATGAAGTTACATATCATCAATGATACATCATGTTGATAGCATGTACTTTGGTATGATACGAGGAAAAGAACACTTCCCTCTTTCCTGAAGCCCGTAACCCAAATCTAATCAAGAAAAAACACATCAGACAAAACTAAATGGAGGAATGGTCCACAATTCAAAGGTGTCCAATCTTTTGGCTTCCTTGCTTGGGCCACATTGGAAGAGGAAGAATTATCTTGGGCCGCACATAAAATACACTAACACTAATGACAGCTGATGAGCTAAAAATAAAAATCACAAAAACATTTCATAATGTTTTAAAACAATTTATGAATTTGTGTTGGGCCACATTCAAAGCCATTCTGAGCCTCATGTGGCCTACTGGGCTGTGGATTTGCCAAGCTTGTCCATAATAGCTGCCTCGTACCCATCAAAACTGATGATGCAGGAAAGATGAGAAAAGACTGAAACCATCAAAAAGCAGGAGACATGATGACTAAATACAATGAAGTATCCTATTTTGAATCCTAGGACAGAAGAACACGAGTAGAAAAAACGGTAAAATCTGAATAAAGTCTGTAGTTTAGTTATTAGTAATACATTAATATTGGTTTCCTAGTTTTTATAATGAGCCATAGTTATGCAGAAACTGGGTGAAGGACATATGAGAACTCTTGTTATCTTTGAAACTTTTCTATAAATCTGAAAGTATTCCCAAATAAAAAGTTTACTAAAAAAAAACCCAAAAAATCAGCATAGGGAGATAGCAATCACCCCAAACTATTTCTAAATAAATAAAACTTTCCAGAACACCCAGGACTCACACTGATGCTCCAGTCTAATGAAAATTACAACTGCATATTATACATACTTAAAAATGATCTTGATTTCATTCTCATTAAGATCTTTAAGGAAAGTAAGGCTGACATAATCCCCATTCAACAAATGAGTAAAACTAAGAAAGAGAGATGTTAAATGACTGTCCAAGATTCTAGCTGAATCCAGAAACCAGAACTCTGAATCCCAAATGGGGTGGATTAAGCTCCAGGCATTGCTCATTTGTAGCCTGGCTTGTTCCCTTGGTGCACTGTAGGGCACTAGATATACTGAGGAGTTCACACACTTCCCCAAAGCAGGCAAAATCCATCCACATATTGAGAAGGTAGCACAAGTGCCCAGTTGTTGAACCAAGGACCACAAGAGAGGGGGTTGGGTTAAGGTTTAGTTTTTAAATTCCAATTTCCCACAATCCTTCAGATCAGAAAACTAATGCCCATTCTTTTGTCTGGAACTTCAGTGTTGTCAGAGCAAGTCCTTATTCATTCTCATATCATCCTCACCAGTACCCTTTAGTGTGAACAGCTGTTACTCCCTTGTAGGCACTGGGAATCTGAGGTTGATTTGCTGCTCAGTGAACAAACAGCAAGCTGAGGCTTCTGTGGCAGGTTTCGGACTCCACTCCACTGCTGCCCTAGTGTCTCCAGGGCTGAGGAGGAGGATGAGCTGCTCCCCCTTGATGCCCTCTCTGTGAAACCTTGGCTCGAAGGCCAGTGATGGTGCCCCTGGGGCTCCATCATAACAAGGTCTCTAAGTACACAAGATTCCTGTGTCCTGGCCATTAAGCATTTTTGCAGGGGTATGTAGAGAACAATTGTGTTCTTTGTTCTTGGAAAATTTTGTGTCCAGGCATTATCCTGTTTCAGTCTTCATTAACCCAGACATTTGTATTTATTTTGCTTCAGATAATTATCAGCATTAGTGAGTAGCTATCAGCTGAGGCTCATTTTAAGGAAGAAAGCCTTTCAAAATGACCCGACAGTTAACAATTGTATATCTCCATTAAAACCAACTTCATTTTGCTTATAAAATAAAGCAAAGATCTCAGCTTCTTAAAATAGAGAATTTTAATGCAAATGACAATTATTAGTCTCTTATCTTATTTTACACCATCCCTTGAAATTGACTGAAGTTACAGTAGCCTTATTTTGCTCCCTGAACTCTTGGGCACAGCTGTCCTGCTCTGCCAGTGCCTGCCTGCATTGGGACGTATGGAGAAGAACAAGTAGTTGTGAACATGTGGTCAGCCCATGCTGAGAAATCAATGCAGGAAGAAGCTTTTCAGCCTATGTGTGTTGAGAGAACCACAGCCCAGCTGTGGGTTGCAGATCAAAAAAGGACCCTATTCAGTGTGGTGAAAATAATACGTAGCAAAATGTTGAATCAGGTTCTATTTCCTGCCATGAACTCAAATAATGGAATCATGTGAGCATGCAGGTGATGAAGGACCTGCAGGGAAGTGAGGCGGGCTGTGTAACCCCGGCACAGCAGGGAGGAAGGCCACTCTACCTCCCATAGGCAGTAGTGAATTGCCTGTAAAATTAGCAGAGTTGAAAAACCAAAACCTCATTCACTAAGAGAGAAAATAAATACTGATTGTAACCATGCCAAGAAATCTGGACACCTCCCCCATATTAGATTATATTTATACCCATAGCTGCTACTGTCACCCAAATGTTGCCTTAATGTCCTATTTGAGTCATGACCATCAGTTCCTAGATGCACTGTGTCTGTTAACACCTTAGTGCATTTGAGGCTTTCTCCCATGCCACTAAGGCTGTTTTCATTTTGGTGTCCCCACTGATGTGCTAGGTGAAGCCCAGATTCACCAGCACAAGCGCAAATCCTGTTTTATACCCTTGCTGTTAAGTGGACACAGGAGCAGTTGCACCAGCCAGCAGCCTTCGTCTGCCCTACTGAAATGAGCCATTCATTTTCTCCCTGAGTCAGGGAGAGCTGCCCAGGAGCCCAGCTGCAATAAGGAGGCTAAGGAGGGCCTGTCGATGACATGTGATTGGGACTCTGGCTGTATATCTGCTCAAGTCTAAAATGACCACTAGAGTTTGGGTGTTAGTTTCACTTCAGTCAATCAAACGGTTGAATCATAGAGGAAGAAGAGCATTCAAGCCCGTTGATTGATGAGTCATTCAAGCAGTTCTGAGTAGACATAGCCAATGGCATATTGCTTTATTTTCAGGAGACGTGGCTTGGAGTAAGAACGTGCAGAAGTATGGTAGACACCAGGCTCCAAAGCCAGGATGCTCCTTGACTCCTTTTAATTTAGAAGATGGATTACACTCGTTTACTATTTTAATCTAAAGCATAAAATATGAAGGTAGTCACTGCTTAGTGCCACAAAGGCTTGGGATTAAAGAACACAAGGAAAAAAATTAGGAGAGAGTTCTAAGCTGGAAAGATGGTGCTAGAATATTAGCCCTTCTCAAATCTGAACTGCAAGAAAAACAGATACCCCACACCCACACCTGCCGGGCTTAGAAACAGTTCATGTGCCTGGAACTTCCTACAAAATGCGGTGTTGGCTGTTTTCCATGCCACATTGAATGTTTGTTTTTAATGAACACTCGGATTTCCCAGCCTTCTATTTCTCCTTCCCCAGACCACCTGGATCAAGAGAAACATTCAGACGCTAGAATCGAAGGCAACACAAACTAAGGTTTAGGCACAGCATATTGAAAGCATTCATTGGAGTGGGGAAGAGAGATGGGGTTTCTCAGTCATTCACCTGCTACTAATAGACTTTTGCTTTTCTCTGCAATAAATTTGAGGGAAAAAAGGTCTCTGTTTCCCTCACCTCCACCCCATTCAGCCCACCCACCCCACCCAGTAAGGCTCATCTGATTTGGCTTCAAGGCACTAATAAGGCTGTGAGAACCCCTGGCTGTGTCATCCTGGCTGAAGCTGGTGTGAGGTGTAAGAACAGGGTCCTACTCTGCCAAAGTGGAAAGGGACCACTCCTGGCTGTGGTCAGTGAGTTGAGCATGTTATTGAAATGACATTGAAATGAAGTGGTCATAGCAGAAATGCAACTGGGAGTCAAATTTTTAAATCCTCTGATTTGAAAGCATCCCCAGAAATGGTTTTAACCTAGCTTCACATCTGTAGGACTCCTGGTTTACCTCCTGGAAACAGCAGGGACCAACTAGAATGTAGGTGTCTCCTGCTCCACCTACTCCTCCCAGTGCAAAAGACTCTAAAACAGGGAAACAGGAAAAATATTAGTACGAACAGTGTCCTGCTAAGAGACAGGAAAATCTCTTTTCCCTTCCCCCTTCCCTTTACTGACCTTGCATGCTCCTCAGTGGTATAAAATACATTGTTGAACCTATAAATGCAGGCCATTCAAGTCAGGTTAAGAAAATCTAAATGGGATTTGGTTTCTTCAGTTTGGCCAGTAAAAGGGACCCTGAGGTCACCCCGCTGCAATCCCAGTTTCCGCATGGCAGCCACCTGGTCAACCCTCATGCTGCCTCACAGTACAGCTTTGTGTATCTGGGGACTGAGCTGGGATCATTCTATTTTCTTCATTCAAGGGTAACTTATAACCAAAAGAGATAGCAAATTATTTTGCTGAGCTCTAGACTCTCAGTTTTTCTGGTAGCTGCATTATCCTGGGCTCCTTGGGGATGTACTTAAAATCGGGTGCCCTTCTCCATGAGTGTCTTTGGGTTCATACCCTTGGACCAGGATGCACAGTGAGAATTTCTGACTTGTGAAACTTGTACCTAAGAATAGCTGTGTTGCACAAAAAAGGACCTCTCAGGAGATGAGATTCATCTGAGTCCAATCAGACTCCAGTAGTGCAGTTAAGGACAGTTATTTTATTATGATTCCAGGGAATTTAAATAAATTATTGAACTTGAAATAGAAATGACCCCTAATATATCCATTTTGGTATAAATTAATATTCTAGTTAAAAATCAATACTTTTTATAATATAAAATGTGTTTGTAGTTGCTTTTCATTTTTCTGATGGTAAGTTACATTTTCCCTTTGATTTTACAGACAAGACATTGCTGTGGCCTATTCCATTGCACTTTTCTTCCCTTCTTTGGGGAACTCAAAGTGATTGGTACTTAGTAACCATTAAAAGATAGCACATAGGGGCCAGGTGCTGTGGCTTACACCTGTAATCCCAGCCCTTTGGGAGGTTGAGACAGGCCAATCACTTGAGGCCAGGAGTTCAAGACCAGCCTGGCCAACACAGTAAAACCCCATTTCTACTAAAACAAACAAACAAACAAAAACATGAAAAATTAGCCAGGCATGGTGGCATGTGCCTGTAATCCCAGCTACTAGGGAGGCTGAGGCATGGGAAATGGGGGTTGCAGTGAACCACAATTGTGCCACTGCATTCCAGCCTGGGCACAGAGCTAGACTCTGTCTCAAAAAAAAAAAAAGGAGCACATAGGGCTGGCCACATTTGAAGACACAGAGAAGGGATAGGACTTAACTTGTGAGAGCTGATATATCTATGGAAAGGAATTAAGGACTCTGCAACTTCCTTTCCTGGACAGTTAGTCATTCACACCACAGATCGTGGCCTTGAATCACTAGGCATTAATTCCATTAGCCTAACTGGTTATTGCTGAGACAACATAAGTAAAAAAGGTCCAGTTCAAGTGTATGACTTTTTTGGGACTTTGGGGATGCAGGTGTTCTATTAATTTGCATAAATGTTCCATGACTGAGTTCATTTTGTGATAATTTAGCAAGCTGCCATATACCTAATAAGCTTCACCTAAAAAGAATAAAAGGAAATAGAAAATAATAATCTCCTAGTGCTTATATAAAAGATTTTTGTTAAAACCTAACTTGAAAGTTACTCTGTGATTTTTTTTGGTTGTTTTTTAATGAAAGTCTTTTTCGAGAGAATCATAAATTCATATGCAATAATGCAGATATTTCATGTCCCTTTACTTAGTTTCCCTCATTGGTAACATCTTATACAACTGTACTTCTACAGTATCACACCCAGGATTTTGATGCAGTGACATTGATACAGTGAAGATACAGAGTATTTTTGTCACCACTTGTGGCTCTTATAGCCACACCCTCTGCCCTTCCTTCACCCTCTCTTTAATCTCAGGTGACTACTCAGCTGTTCTCCATTTTTATAATTTTGTCATTTTAAGAATGTTGTATAGATGAAATCACATCATATGCAACCTTTGGAATTGGCTTTTTTCACTCAGCATTATTTTCTGACGATTCATCCAGGTTGTTGCACATAGCAGTGGTCTGTTCCTTTTTATTGCTAAGTAGTATTCCACACTACAGATGGACTGCAGTTTGTTTAACCAGTCACATATTGAAGGATATGTGGATTGTTTGTAGTTTCTGGCATTTAAAAATAGAATAAATAAATATTTGCATACAGGATTTTGTGTGAATATAGATTTTAAATTCTCTGTAGTAGATGTTCAGGGGTGCCATTGCTGGGTTGCATGGTAGGTACATGTTGACATTTTTAGGAAATTGCCAAAGTTTTTTTTAGAGTGGCTGTAACAGTTTACATTGCCACCATCAGTGTAGAAGTGATCCAGTTTCTTCACATTCTCACTAGCATTTGGTGTTGTCATTATTTTCTATGTTAGCCATTCTGATATGTGTGTAGTATATTTCATTGCAGCTTTAGTTTGCATTTACTTAATGGCTAATGATGTTGAGTATCTCTTCATATACTTATTTATCATCTGTATGTTCTCTTTATTGAAAAATTTGTTCACCTCATTTGCCCATTTCTAATTAGATTCTTATTTTTTTTAACTGTTTTATATGTTCTAGGTACTAGTCCTTTTTCAGATATGTAGCTTTCAAATGTTTACTCCTAATTTATAGCTTGCCTTCTTATTATTTTAACATGATCTTTAATAGAGCAAAAGTTTTTAATTTAATAAAGTCTAATTTATCAATTTTTCTTTTAATGGATTGTAATGAACTTTTACTGTCAAGTCTAAAAATTTTCACCTAGTCCTAGATCTTGCAGATATTATCCTATGAGCTTTATCTAAAAGTTTTATACTTTTACATTTTTCATTGAGCCATGATCCATTTTTAGTTACTTTTTATATAAGGTACAAAACTTAGGTTGAGATTCCTTATTGTTTGTTGGTTTTTTGGTGTAACCATGTCCAATTGCTCCAATACTATTAGTTGAAAAGGCTATACTCCCCATGTTAAATTGCTTTAACACCTTTAAAAATTACTTGGTCATATTTGTATGGTTCTATTTCTTCATTTTCCTATTTTATCTATGCATCTATGTGTCTATCCCTCCACCAATACCACATAGTCTTAATTACTGTAGTTACATAAGTCTTGAAATATGGTAGTTTGATTCTACCTCTTTATTATTTTACAAAATAACTTTGGGCTATTCTAATTCCTTTGCCTTTTCATAGAAATTTTAGGATAATCTTGCCTAAAATTTTTTTTCACAATTTTACAAATAATTTTTATAATTTTACAAAAAATCTTGCTGGGATTTTGAGAGATATTGCATTAAAACTGTAAGTTAATTTGAAGAAAAAATTACATCTTATTATGCTGCATCTTTTAGTCTATGAATATGGTATATCTCTCTACTTATATAGATCTACACTGATTTATTTCATCAGCATTTTACTGTGTTCAGCACACAAGTCCTAGTCCTAGTCCTGTTTTGTTGGATTACATCTATGTATTTCTTTTGAGTGATTGTAAATGGTGTTGCATATTTTAGTGTCTACATATCCATTACTATTATATGGAAAAAAACTATTTTTATATGTCAATCTTTCATCCTATGACCTTGCTCAGCTTCTTAAATCTAGAAGTTCTTGTAGATTCCTTGGAATTTGCCATATAGACAAACATGTAATCTGCATATAAGGACAGTATTTCACTGGATAAAAGATTCTGTGTTGGCAATTCTTTTTTTTAAGCACCTGAACACATTTTTGGCTTCCATGGTTTCTAATGAAAATCTGCTGCCAAATAGTTTTTTCCCCACTTATAAGTAAAATGTCATTTCTCTTTCTCTGCTTTTAAGATTAAAAACTCTTTATGATGTGCCTTTGAATAAATTTCTTTGGATTTATCCTATTTGGGGTGGGCTCAGCTTCTTGAATTTGTTGGTTTATGTCTTTTGCCAAATTTTGGGAGTTTTCAGTCATTACTTTAAGTACTTTTCTGCCCAGCCCACTTTTTCTTCTCTTTCCAGAACACTGATGACACTTAGGTTGAATCAGGTTCCTGATCCTCTGTTCATTATATTTTCAGTCCATTTTCTGTCTATTATTGAGATTCAGTAATTTTTATTGTTCCATATTTCAGTTCACCAGTTATTTCCTCTGTCATCTCCATTTTGCTGTTGAAACCAACCACTGAGTTTTTCATTTGGGTCATTGTACATTTCAGTTCTAAAATTTCTATTTGGGCTCCTTTTTTATCTCCTTTTTCATTGCTAACATTGTGTTTCTTTGCTGAAACTTTTTTTTTCCATTGATTTCAAGTGTGCTTATAGTTGCTCATTGAAGCATTTTTATAGTGGCTGCTTTAAAAACTTTGTCAGATAATCCCACCATCTCTGTCATGTTGGCACTGACACCTATTGATTGTCTTTTTTTACCCAGTTTGACATCTTCCCGTTTCTTGATATGAAGTGACTTTTGATTGAAACATGAACATTTTGGATGTAAATTTATGAAACTCTGGATCTTACTTAGACCTTCTGTTTTAGCTGGTTTCCTTTAACACTGTTCCAGTGGGGAAAAGGGGGTGCATCACCTCATTACTGCCTTATAGGGATAGAGTCTAGGTTCTCCACTTAGTCTCTATTGACATTTAAAGGGCTGGGGACTCCTTGTTATTTCTGGGTGGAAGTGGGAGTTTTAGTTACTAACTAGGCCTCCACTGACATCTCACTGGTGGAGAGGACAGGAAAGCCACATTATTGTTTTCTAAGGAGCCTTCACTGACACTGGCAGTGACTTTGTTACCGCCATGTGATGGTTAAGTCTTGACTCTCACTAGGCCTTCTCTGACAGCATCCCATCTGGTAAAGGGAAGGATGCCTCTCCACTGCCAGGCTGAGGTGGAGGTAACAGCTCTCCATATAGTCTCTACTGACACCATGGTGGGCACTTCACTGTAGCATGTTGTGGCTGTAAGACTAAGCTTCCCCATTTAGCCTTTAGAGCCATGGCAGGGGTGGGGGGCATGGAACACATAGTTTGTCCAAAGTAGGCTTTTGTTAGGATTTTTGTGTACATCTGTTGGTGTTTCCAGGTTGCCAGCTTTTTTAGCTCCAATGTGGGATATATGAGGCAAAAAGAAAATGCAAGGAATTCACCGCTGTGTCATTCCTTGAATCCTATGATTCCTAGACAGTCTGATTTCTCTTCACCTTTCATAGTCTTCTAAGATTTGTTTTATATGTAGTATCCAAGGATTTCAATTGTGCTTAGTAGGAGAAATAGGAAAAAGTATATCCATCTTCTTAGAAGTGACTTTGACTACAGTTTTTGAGAAGAGAAAATGGTATCTGAAAGGACTGGAGAGCTTTCTGAGTTCATTTGACCCCAGATCAGTGTTTTCCATGGAACTTCCATTTTTTCAGCCCCATTTCACTAGAACCACCCCAGACCCTCTGTTTTCATGATAAAAAGTCTGCCTTTAACTGTTTCTTCCAGCAGCACTACTTGACTTTATGTAGAGAATCCTTTCTAGTCTTTGCTGGCTTGAGAACCATTCAGTCTTAATTCCTGTAAGTCCAAGCCAGGAATTTTCCTAGGGAAAGAGTTGACCATTCTATGGCAAAATTAGGGAAATAAAATGTATCAGGTTTTTCACAATGCAAAATAAGTTTTCATTAAGAAATTATATTATTATGTTCTCCCTACATTTTAGATGCTGAAAGTTTCCCTTTACATAAAATTATGATTATAGTCAGTTCTTTTTTGTTACCCTTATTTGACAAAATAGAAAAGTTGGCAGTTGCATCTTGGTTACCCCCAAATTGCTTTGTTTCCCTTTATTTTTCTTTTAATTTTAAAAATGGAGGTTTATTTATATACATTGAAGTGCACAAATCTTAATGGTGCAGTTCAGCAAGTTTTGACAAATAGCAGACTGTATAATGCAGATCTCAGTCATGTTAAAGGAGGTGTCTGTCACCCAATAAATTCCTCTCAGACACTTTTCCATCATTTCCTCACTCTGACCCCTGAATTTCTAACTTTATTAGAAGAGCTCAGTTTTCCTGCTCCAGAGCTTCATAGGAATGGAAGCAGATAGATGTATGTTTCTTTTGCTCAGTATAATGTTTCTGAGATATTTGATGATTTATTCCTTTTTAAAATTAATTTATTTTTGCTGAGTAGTATTTCATTGTATAGGTCCAGCCCCTCTCTCCTTCCAAATGCTCATCTCTTTAGAACTCACCTGGTCAGATTCTCCAGGAACTGGCCTTGTTACCTCCAGCTGACCTCAGTTGCATCATTCCATAGGTATTAAGGTGCAGTGTTATTTATACTCACCTGTGTGAAGAAAAAATGAAGACTTAAGACTCAACTTTTTTTTCTTTGATTAACACAGTTCGTATTGAAAAAAAATTGTTTATTCTCCTGTTGATGGATATTTAAGGTGTTTATGGACCGATGTTATGAATAAGATTATCAAGAATGTTTTGTGGAAAATGTTTTATTATCTCAAATTTAGAAACATTTCAACCATTATATATTCAAGTGTTTTATGTCCCATTCTTTCTGACATCTGAAATTCCAATGGCATGTATGTTAGATTGCCAATATAATCCCACAGGGTACTGACATTCTGTTCATTTTTTTCTCTTTTCCCCATTTGAAATAATTTCTATGAATCTGTTTTCAAGATTATTGATTTTTGTTCTTCAATACTTACTCTGCTGTTAAACTCATTAGTGAATTTTTATCTCAAATATCCCATTTTACAGATCTAGAAATTTCCTTTCATTCTTTCTTAGAAGTTACATTAATCTCTTAAAATATCCCATGTTAATCTACTATATCCATTTTTCTCCTTTTTTTTTTTTTGAGAAAGAGTCTGACTCTTTCACTCATGCTGGAGTGCAGTGGCATGATCTTGGCTCACTGCAACCTCTGCCTCCCAGGTTCCAGCAATTATTGTGTCTCAGCCTCCCAAGTAGCTGGGATTACAGACATGCACCACCATGCCCAGCTAAGTATTGTATTTTTAATAGTGGCAGGGTTTCGCTATGTTGGCCAGGGTGGTCTCGAACTCCTGGCTTCAAGCAATCCACCTGCCTCAGTTTCCCAAAATGCTGGAATTACAGGCAAGAGCCACCATGGCTGGCCTTCTCCTTGTAAATTCTTGAACACATTTATAATAGTTGTTTTTAAATCTTTGTCTGTTAATTCCAATAACTGGTCATCTCTAAGTCTGCTTTTACTGATTGTGCTTTGTTTAGATTTTAGGTCACATTTTCCTGTTTCTTTGCAGGTCTTATAACTTATTGTACTTCAAACATTGTCTATAACAGATTTTACTTTCTTTTGTTTATTTTCCTTTCTTGTGTCTGGTGGTTAGGGTCAAGGACTGATCATTAAGATTCCTCCTAGAGTCAGGTTGAGAAGGAGCTGCTCTAGTTAGACTAAGTTCACTGTGCTTAGTCCACTTCCCCACTACACTACCCTTTTTATTCTTTCAGAGTTTGAACTATGAAGATGGTGAACTACAGTTTCAGATATCTTTGATTCACCTTTGAGTTCAACTCCAGCACAGCTCCAAAGTCTACGTACCACAAGGATGCATAGACCATGCGAATTTCCTCTGCTTTTCAGTTTCCATGAACTGATGCTTTCATAGCAAAATTCTGGGTTGAGAGTAAAGAATTGCTAGGCCAAGTGTTTGTTTTTGTGCTAGGAGTTCTTCCCAATTCCAGTCCATCTGGCCATTTTTCTCATCCCTTCAAAGTCTCTCCATCTCTGTTAGGCTCATTCTTCTGTCCATCTGTCTCCAAAATAGGCACCTATCCCATGTGTGGAAGCTGCTGTGGCGTTTGGCTTACCTAGAAAGAGCTCATCTCTCTGAAATCACTTCTTTAATGTTAATTTCTTATGTATTGTGCTTTTCAGTAGCCCCATAAAACATCCGATTTTTACTTTGTTCAGATTCTTCAGTTTGTTACCATGGAGCAAAATTCTCTTGAATCCTTCTATATTTTAACTAGGAGCCTTCCCAATTGATTTTCAGATCATTTGGGTCCATGAAGCTGAACATCCCAGGACCCACTTACACAGAATTTCTCCATAATAACTTTGTACTCTTATTGCATTTTTAGTTTTGGCAGTTTGTGGGGATTCTGCCTCTTGAAAATTTTTGACTGAAGATTATTCCTTCTTGGGTGTGTTCACTTCTTTGGGTCTGTAAGTTGATTAAGATGCTTTTTTTTGTGGGGGGGATAGGATCTCACTCTGTCACCCAGGTTGGAGTGCAGTGGCATGAATTTGACTTACTATATCCTCCACCTCCTGGGCTCAAGCAATCCTCTTCCTTCAGCCTCCTGAGTAGCTGGGACTACAGGCATGAGCCACCACTTCTGGCTAATTTTTATATTTTTTGTAGAGATGGGTTTCACCATGCTCCCCAGACTGGTCTCAATCT
The DNA here is from genome assembly GCF_030222135.1 of Aotus nancymaae. NCBI lineage: Eukaryota > Metazoa > Chordata > Mammalia > Primates > Aotidae > Aotus > Aotus nancymaae. The sequence continues at coordinate 1,668,285 of NW_026988570.1, read as the reverse complement.
CCTGAGCTCAAGAGATCCACCCGCCTCAGCCTCCCAAAATGCTGAAATTACACGCATGAGCCACTGTGATGCCATATTTTTCATATGAGAAGTGTGCAGCTAATACTGAAGCTTTATTATAATAACTACCTAATTGAATATTCTTTCTCGTTTCATGTAAATGCCTTTGTCTGTAGAAAATGTCTAAGAGCAGCATTGTGGTTACTTTAATTTCATTGCCAAAACTTTTATATGGTTTCCTGTATTCTAAAGGGAAAGGTATATGCACTTGTCTTCTTTTTAAACTTTTCCTCTTATGAATCAGTAGCAGTATGAATAAATGTCAGAAGTTCTTATTAAGTGGTTAATGTTGATGCCTCTGTCTCGGCATTCTTGTTTTAGGTAATGATGATTAAGCAGACTTTGTCATGAAAATGCCACAGTTGTAAAGAAATTGTATTTATTACTAACTAGAGAACCCACGATAATAACAATAATATTTATAAAGAATCAACCTGCGCCAAGTTCACTAAATCCTTCCATCTTAGCAATAAGGAAGGTTTTATGGGTTGGAAGTGGCAATGTCAGAGTTCAAAGCCCTTCTTCTTTACTGAAGTGGACATTGCCAATAATACTTAGTAAACAGCCAAATTGTGTACTCTTTAGTTGAAGAAAATTGCAATGAAAAGGACATTTTAAAGGTAAATTTTCTTCAAGTTTAATTATTTAGTGAGGCTAAACAAAGATGATTTTGCTGTTGTTAGGTAAGGAAGACAGTTTATTCTAACATTTCAGATTAAGCTAAATATTTTTTATTAACTAAAGAACAAATCAACATAAAATATAATTTAAATTGATTCAAGGAAAATATTAAGCTGGAGTCCTGATTATTTAATAGACCCTTGGAATGTCATTTTATGCTAATGAAACTTGGTTGTAGAGGAAACCAATGAGAAGGTGTGTCTCCCTGGGACCAGGAGACCCAGCAAGCTAAGGTCCAACCCTCCCTTGAGGAGCCAGCCAGTTGGCAATGAAAATAGGAATGGAGCTCCCCTTTCTAGTAGTTGTTAGGAGACAACTACCAGAAAGAGATTTGAGAGAAGAAAATTGAGAGAAGTAGAATCACAGCACAGGCTGTGAGATTATGCCTCGTGTGAGTGTTTCAGGTTTATTTTTCTTTCATTCACTGCTTAGTCAGGCATAAGGACTAAGATGGGAAATTACCTGCCACAGACCTATCATCTGATCCTTTACAGAATGTTTGTCTAAAGGGAAAGCAATTCTTCAGAAGTGAGTGAGGAGGAGGTAAGTCAGGACAAGGCCTCTGTGCATTCAGTAAGTTTGGAAGTCTGAAAAAAGTGGGAATAGGTGCAGATTAACTACTTAATTGTGCCCATTTTCACTAGTCATGATTTGCTAGTCAATGTGCTGCTCTTTTGAAGGCACTTGAATTGTTTGACTTAAGGTGGTGATCCGAAGGAGCAGGGAGGGCCTGTCAACCAGTGCAGAAGAGTACTCCCAAATTCCTGAAGGAGAATCTGCAGAGCAGAGTTGAAGCTTTGTCCTTCTGCAGGAAAACGTCCTTACAGGTCATCAAGCTGCACTTTTCACATCATGGTAGCTGGCTGTGAAGCCGATGTCCTTGGCACCTTCCTCTGGTGGCAACATCATAGAGTGCCCCTGGACCCCATTACTGCCCTGGTCCTCTCAGGGAATCCGAGTCAGTGTGGCTGGGCAGATTCATGTTCTTCACACTAGGCACACACAGAATACAGATTCTGACTTAGGGAGAACATCCAGGGTCACACATCTGCCACAGTGGTAGAGGCATTTCCTTAGTGCAACACCCCATAACCTCCAGCAGCTGGAAGCAGTGAGGCACTGGGGGAAAAGATGGAGGCAGAAGGGCAGACAAGGCTGTAGAAACAAAAAGCTCTGGATTAAAACTCTAGTTGCAGCAGTTACAAGTTATGTAACTTGAAACAAGGTATGTGACTTAAATTCTTTAAGCCTTGATTTTCTCATCTGTAAAATGGATTGATACCTGATAGAGTTGTTATGAGTACCAAATAAGACAGTGAACATAAAGCCCTCCTCTGTAATCTGGCACACAGTAGGTGTCCAGCAAACGTCAGCATGGGGTAGAACACAGAAGACTTTGCTTATATATGTAAAGTGCCACATGTTGCTACATAGCATTATTATAAAAATGCTGGAGACACAGCAGACTGACAAGTCAGGGACAGCTAAGTAGCTCCCTTCTGTACCTCATTTCCTTTACCTGCCTGCCTCTCCAGGATGGAATGTGGAAAGCACAGATATTGCATGGTGAAGATGGATCCTTGGCAAAGGCTGGAGTAAACAAGCTATGAATTGTTGACTGGGGACTAGGGTTGGGCGAGACAAGCATGGAATAAATGTGGCCCGAAGCACCTGCCAGAATGCCAGTTATGTCACAGCAGAAGCAAAGGTGACAAATGACAGCCACAAGTAACACAGAAACCTCATTTTACCAACAGCTTTAATCTTATTCCCTCATCACATCTTTTAGATTAAAAGATGTTGATTAATTAAGTTTCCCCTTCTTGTAAAGTTTCTGGCTCAACATCTATAATCTAAAATGAAGTCAACTGAAAAAGAATGGACAGGAAATTACATTAATAGCTCACCAATATCTAATAATCACTTAGAAAATAAGAGTTGGCCACATAGAGATTCTTTTTGGAAAGGAGGTGGAATTGATGCCTTATAGCAAGTTTATTTGTTGTTTTGCTTAGTCAGGTTTAAAATTTCTATTTCTGTGCATTGACGAGCAATAATGACTGATACTAATTCTGTGGGTAGGCAGCCTGGACAGTTCTTTGGCTAGTCTTACTTGGGATCACTCCTGTGGCTGCAGTCATCTGAGTTCAACAGGACTAGGATGTCCAAGATGGCCTCTCTTTCATATCTGGCAGTAGGTGCTGGCTGTCGGCCAAGGCACCTTGGTTCATCTCTACATGGCCTTTTGTTCTCCACCAGGCTAGACTGGGCTTCTGCACAGCAGATGTTCTCAGGGTTATAGAAGAGTGATAATGGGGGATTCAAAGTTTCTTAAAGCCTAAGCTCTGGAATTCACTCTGTGACATGTTCCCCATATTCTACTGGCAAAGCAAGTCATAACTCAGCCCAGATTTAAGGGATGGAGAAAAAGACTCTACCAAGGTAGCCAGACAAGAAATGGGCTAATGAAGAGACATTTCAAATTGGGGTAAGGGATTTTTCACATAAAACAGCATGTAGTCATCCTATGCTGAGAATAGAGGTGAGGCATATGGGAAGAGGCAGGAAAACCTGCATGGAGTCCTAGAAAAGCTGAGGTGTCCCTGCAAGTGCACTGGGTACTTCCCACCTTGAACATCTATTGTATGATTAACACCAGGCCATGCTGGGAAAATATGGTTTGTTTAGAAGACTGCAAAGCTTAGTCATTGCCCATCCTTGGCCATCCTATTCTCCCAACTGAAATAAGGAAAATATAGGGAGAGTCAAAAAAGAGCAGAAAAACAAATTGAGTACTGCAACTAGATGGAAGTGGGAAGCCAAACTGACAGTACAATTTTTCCCTCCTTCCCAAGTACACGTATTAACATAATCAAAATACAGTGTCATCCCTTGAGGGTTGAGTGCTTCTGCTTTCTTTAAAGCAGATAGTCTCAAATTTCATTCACTGGCTATTTCCAGTTGATTGTACATTCTTATTGCTTGTAGAACGATAGTGCCCATGTTTAGGTTTGACCTTAAAAACATTTTTTTTTTACAAGAACCTATAACTTGTTCATGCTCTTTTATTTTTAAAGTATACCTATTCATTTGTGTTTTTCAAAAGCTGATGAATTTTCTTTGTAAAGATATGGGCAAGCTTGAGGTACTTTATCCAGCATAAATAGGTCATAAACTGGCAGGGCAGGGGACCCCCCCCACAGTATGTGCAATTTTTATGTTTATAGTATGGAAGCATGTTTGGTAACAAAACTAAACTTTAATAACACACTGCTTAGCCCCAAATAAAATTACTCCCTAGTAATAAAAATACTATAACTATGTAATAATCAATGCTATATTATCTACTCTTTTATTTTGTATTAAAGAGATCATGTATTTTTTAAAGTCTTTAGAACACCTCAACGGCTTCACGATGTGAGACCCATTCCTGCAGCGTATACCATTAAATCTCTAAAGTCCAGCATTGTACCTAACACTGGGTAGGAATCCAGCACACATGTTGTGAGTGAAAGGATGGTAATTATTATTGTTATCTTGACAGCCAGGAACAGAGGTGGGTGGGTACCTGGAATCAGAGTCAAACATTAACTAACAGGAATGATGCCTCCGTCCATCAAGACAATAATCATTTTGGGGTTTCTGTTGCAATGTATGAAGAATGGAGAAGGGTAGGAGGAGTTATTTTAGGCTGCCCCAGAAGTTTAGATTTAGAAAGGATGTTGGCAGTCAACTCCTCTTCATAGCCAGTTCATTGTTCCTCCCTAGGGTGCCATTGGAGGGGACACTCCTAAACCTTTATGAGTGAAGAAACCCTCTTTTTCACTAGCCATTGGGTTCCTTTTTACTTTTTAAAAGTTTTCTTTATGTTGAAATCTGCCTCCTTTAATTCCTACCTCTGGCCCTACGTTCTGTATTTGACACTAGATAGACAAAACCCATACTCTATTTTACACTCATTCAAATCATTGTATTTCCCCCACTGGTGAATATATTACCAAAGTTGGTTGAGTTTCATAATGCAAACCCAAAGGGAAAATTATCTTGAATAATCATATGACAATATGTGGAAAGTTTAGAGGCTGTGTACGCCACCTCATGGTTTTGAACTGTGTGGTTAAAGACATTGAGAGTCAACAGATTAGTCAGGGATTTCTCAAGAGTATTAATTATAAACTTTGAAATCTTGGCCAGTGAAAGTTCATTTTAGTGCATCTTGCAAATATGATCAAAGGTGATTTCAGTACTGATTTGATGATGCTTAACCACATGGTGAAGAATGAACTTTTTCATTAGAAATTACAGATGTAATAGAGCACATTTTCAGGGAAGATGCATTGTTGGACTACTACAATTCATGTTCTTCCCCCACCATATCCCTACCCTCTACATCCCCCATCCCCTAAGCCCCACCTTCCTTCTTGGGACCTCACTGTGTCTGAAAACTTGAAATGGCATTTTGGTTTGCTGCAAACGAAACTGTGATCTAAACATCAGTGCGGCTCAGAGATGACCACCATGTGCGGGCAAACATGGGGCTGGCGTAAGTGACGTTGTTAAACCCATAAAAATAAACCATGAAAACCTGGGGATTTACTGTGATTTGGGGAGTGAAACAAATTTACGACTGGCTGAAAATTTGAAAAACGGAGTACAATGTGTAGTAGATTAGAAGAAAGTAAGCTGTCCCTCTGCCCTTGTATAGTTTTAGAAAAATAATATTATTTTGGTAACTTTCTTTTTTTCTGGGAATAAAAAAATACACCGGCACCTAAGCCATGGAAAATGAAATAAAAATACACTAGTGCAGCTTCCAAAACACTGGCTTGCATCTCCCTTCTCCTATCTGCCAGGAATATCTTATCCCTGCCTTCCAATGGCTGCCAGAACAAGCGAGGGCATCCATGGCATTCCTTGGCATTGGCATTAACAGCAGATCGATTTTCCGCAGCAGCCAGGTGGAAGGTGCTTAGCCTTGGTCCGCCGTCTCACTGTACTGAATTTTCAAGAATCGTGGCCTACTGCCAGCCAGGTCCGAAGGCGCTAGTCTGGGGAGACTGGATCAGATCTCCTCTGGTTCACCTGTTCTAAGGCTCTTCCTGTTCAGTTGCCTCTGCGCGCCAGAGGGTGGCACCCCAGGCACTCCAGAGGTGGATTGGAGGGGATAGCAGGGGAAGAAAAGGGGGAGGAGAGGACGTTAGAACCAGGAAGGAAGGACCTAGGAGGGACGGGGAGGGAACATTAATAAATTCTCAGACATTGGTCTCGAGTTCCCGACTAATTTGGGGGCACAGCCGCCCCCACGTTCACACCCACCCCCTTTACGGAAAAAACCTCGGTTTCCATTGGGCTAGGTGTCAGAGTTGGGAATTTCTAAAATAAAAAAGGCTTCCGAGCGTTATTCATGGCCAACGGTTTCCATGGGAGAATCCAAAGGGAAACTAGTTTCTGGGGCCTCTGGGTGTGCGGGTGCTTGGGGGTGGGCGGAAAGCCGTGGCACTTAATCGCTGCGAGTGCGCCAACATCTGACCTGTCCCTTTGTGTCGTGTTTTGCAGTTGCTGGATTTGTGGTACTCGTTGAAGGATGATGCCCTGAGGGTGATCGCCGCCTTTAACATTCCACACACCAACCTCCACGCACCAATCGCCGGAATCTCCAACCCGCGGGCCTTCTACCCTGCACCGCTGCAGCCCGTGGCACGGGAAGGGGCGCTCTCCCAGCTGCCCAAGCTGGGAGCCAAGCTCTAATGGGTGTGGCGGGAAGTGTGGTGGCCCGCCTGCAGCTGCCACGAAGCTCGCTCCACTGACGCCTGGAGCTGGGGCCGAGGCCAGGCCACACGCTGGGCCGCCGCTCTCCGAGAAATTGTGGTGGCAGAGCGAAGGTCCCGCCGAGGCTGGCTGCTAGGAAAGACATCCAGAGGGTCGCCTGGTGCGCTGGATCCCTGTGCCCTTTCCCTGAAACCCAGCTTGGCCTGGCTGCAACCTCTCCCAGCTTTGGTGCCCGATTGCCTAGACAATCAGGGTGGGCTCACCCCCGCGCGAGCGCGCCCCACAGCCGGGTGCCGCCAAAGGTCTCCCGCTGTCAGCGGTGACTCAGATTCCCAGTGATTTAGAAAAGCTGTGGTGCCAAGTGAAAGAAAAAAAAAGCAAACACCCTTAGACAAAAGCAAAAAGCTCCACTCCTTCCGCAAGCAGGCAAAAAGCTTGGGTTCAGCAAGTGATGCTTTTCCAGCGAATCAGACGTTGTGGGGCTCTGCGAAGAAACGCACGGACGGGCAGAAGGAAGTGGCAGCCTGGAGTTTTGCTCTCGGCAAAGCAAGAACTCGCCTTGTCCTCCCAGGTCGGCGGCTTCCGGACGGCAAGACAAGGCGCGGAAAACATTTTTACCAACTGACGCTGTAATCTGTCCTTTAGAAAAGCATAGGTTGAAACGTTTAATAAAGAAATTAAGCGATGTGGAAGTCGTTCCCGCTGCTGGCAGAGGGCGGTGAGGCGGGCCTGGGCAATTTCGGAACTAGGAGAGACCACTTCGGCAACGCCTGTGGTCCTGGGCAAGGGCCATGGATTTCCCATTTCTCAGATCCCGGCTGCCCGACTTCATTCTTGTTTCTGTCGGTCCAAGCCATCCTCTCTTCTCCCTCCCTTAGTCTCCTGGCAGAGGCAGAAAGGGACACCGCTCTGCCGGCGTCCACTGCAGGGGAGGTGACCTAAAACCCATGGGCCCTTCACACACTGCATTCTCTGCACTCCAGCCCGGTTCCGGGAGAACCTCCCTATGCCGCCGGAGAAGGCCGCAAGGGCTCACGGCCCCCGACGCTGCCTGGGTCTCGGGGGCGCACGAACCGCCAACTCTGGCCGGCTTCCTTTTAGTGTCCCAAGTAGCGCTTAGCGCGTTGCTTCCCCCGACTCCTTTGTTTTTCAAAGTGTTCACAGGGTCGCCAGAGCTAGCTACGCGGGGGCGGCGAGGCTGCAAGGCTGCACAGGAACAGACAACAAGAAATAGGGCTTTCTTCTGCGTGGTTCTTTTCCGGTCCCTGTCTGCGCCACCCGACCCCGAGGCGAGCGCAGAGCTTTGCGGCGTGGGGCGGACTTGGGGCTCTCAGCCCGTGCAACAAGTTGCATTGCTTTTCCCCGGGTACGAAACCGGATGGCCAAAGAGCAGTGCTCTTCGGCGGTAGGAACTTCGAGGCCGGGTCAGGGCAGATCTCTGGCCTGTGAGTCTACTTAGCCGCGTCCACACCCGTGCCTTTTCCCTCTTGCAGTGAAATAACTGGGCGGGGCCCGGCGCGCGTCCTCCAGGGGCTCTGGGAACCCATGGCCTTCATCACTTATCTCAGAACTCACCTGAGAATGCGCTGAGACTTTGACCTGGGGCTGTGCTGTATCCCACTGACATTACAGATGTGCTTATGAATTTAAAAACTGATCCAGGTGGCCCGACGGCGGGACAACGCCTCCTCACTTGCTCCTCTGCGACAAGGCCCCGTCCTTCTCCCTGCTGGCTGGGGTGCTGGGTAGGGTGGCCCCTTTCCTTAATCCAACTAGCCTGACCTCCCCCGCGGGATGTTCAATTATTTCCTGACCCACTTCACACACCCCCGCTGCAATTAGTTGTCTAGAAGCCGGGGCTGGGGAACTTCGGCGCTCGGGAGCAGACCGGAGAGGAGAGGTTGGGGGCGGCAGCCACGCGTTGAGAGAGCAAACCCAGGTGCAGACTCAGAGGACTGGAGGGGCGGCATGGAGTTTGGTCTCTAGGGAGAAAGAGAGTGTGGTGCCGCGGACTTCAAGGAGGAAAGGGATGGGGGCGAGAGGGGAGGAGGGACAGGGTGCTTTGCGCCCCCGCACCGGGGCCTGAACTCTGCTGTTCTGCCTTCACTGGCCTCAGCCCATCGAAGGACAGCTCCTGCGAGCTTATCTGCATGCCCAACAAATCTCCGGGGTGCTAGCCGAGTGTAGGGCACAGCCTTCTCTCTCACTTGGAGGCTGCCACTCACCTCGGCTTTTTTCTTTTCCTAAAAGGATTTTTTTCTGAGTGCTTTTTTCATTTCCCTATTTTACCTGCTCTGCACATGCCTCCCGCACACCCCCGGGAGGCGGCGAAGACGCCCACTGGGACCACGCCTAGCCATTTTCTGGGCACCTCCTGTCCCCACAGGCTGTGTCTGTTAGGGAGACTGGGCGCGGAAGAAAAGCTGGAGACACCCTGCGGGGTGGCAGGAGGAGGGTGCCTGAGTTCCGGGACAGGAGTGGGCGAGGAAGATGCGCAGCCTGCTGATCTGCGTCCCGCCCGGCGCCAGGGACCCTCGGCGGGAGGAGAGCTCAAAGACCTCGCCCTGCGCCTTCTCGAGGACCAACAGAGTCTCCGTGCCTGCTCCAGAGTGGCTTAGAAACTCTGGGCACAGTGAAGGTGCAGTGCACCTCCTGAAGCTTTCCTCGGCCAACTGGGCCAGCGGAAGCTGTGACCGGAGCGCCCCCTCTATGCTGCGCACGCCGCGGCGGCCACCGGGTTGGGGGAGGTGAACGGGAAGCTAGGGTACACTTCGGGGTGGGGGATGGGCGCGCACATGGCCGCCAGCAAGCCGAGTCACTCCGGTAAACAAGCCAGGGTCGCCGGCGCGCGCGGTAGGCAACCCGGTGGGGCCACCCTGCCTTTACCTGTCCGAGCCTGCACACGCCGGCGGCTGCGGCGCCGCGGGAGCGGAGCTTGCTAGCCCTAGCGCCGGGCGGGACCTAGCGGGGGCGGGGTCCGCAGTGATTGGGCGCGGGCGCGGGGCCGTCAGCCAGAGCTGGGGTGCAGGGCTGCGCAGGTTTCACTTCGCTCCGCGCAGCCGCCAGGTCTGCAGTTTGTTGGAGTTCTGCGTCCTGCGCCGACGCTGCCACTACCACCACTCAGTTTTTGCAGCCACCCCGCGAACCCTGCCACGCTGCGATCGCATCGTCGTATTCGGTTCGCTGCGCTCCCGCCGCCACCGCCTCGGCGCCCTTCCCTTGTCCCTTGTTCCCCCAATGTCTGACTCTGACTCTCGGACTGAGAAACGCAAGGTAAGTACCTCCAAATCCCGGGGAGCGGGTCGGGCACGGATGGAAGACAAGCGCTGGAGCCCGAACGGCACCACCTACTGCCCGCTTACCGTGCACGTGCGAACCGAGACGCTTGCATCGGCCCCGCTTGTCGCCGGCGGGAAGCGGCGATCCGTGTGGGTCGGGTTCCCTCTCGGGCAGGTTCTCTTTAGGGAAAGGTCTTTCGCGCGGAACCTGCGGGCTCTTGGCCGAAGGGCGGCTTGGGCCGGGATGCTGCGCGCCGGCCTGGTGAAGGGTCGCAGGCCCGGGGAGGGGGAGGAGCAGCGCTTGCTTTCGGCGCCGGCCGGGGGATTGGTAACCGGCCCTGCAATACGGGGCTGTGCGCTCAGCCTGGAAGTCTCGCCGGCGGGCCTGGTGAAGGGTCTCAAGCCCGCGGAGGGGGAGAGGCAGCGCGTGCTTTCGGCGCAGGTCCGGGAGTTGGGGACCGGCCCGGAAAGTCTTGCCGCGCGCGGGCCTGGTGAAGGGTCTCAGGTCCAGAGAGTGGGAGAGGCAGCGCGTGCTTTCGGCTCCGGCCCGGGAGTTGGGGACTGGCTCCACAGTACCGAGCTGTGCGCCCAGCCGGAAAGTCTTGCCGCCGGCTCCGGCGCCCCGAGAGTAGGTGCCGCGCAGCGTGAGCGAGTTTCGCGTCTTGGATTTTTTTGGGCGCGCAGGCCTGTTGCGCAGGATTTGGGAAACTGCGGTGGTGATTTAACTAACGAGACGGGGCTTTTCCTTTTACTCATTCAGGACACGGTTTCGGGGCTGCTGCTGGTTCGTCTTCTCTAGAGTACCTGGGGCCCCTGCTTGCTCTGCAGGAATCCTGCGGACAGTGCCATCCGCACGATCCACTGGCAGCGAGAGATTTAGGCCCTCCCCTGACCACCTGGACCGCGCAGGGAACTAGCCGCGACCAGCAGAACCTGCCTGGTCCCTGGGGCCGAGCTATCTCAACGACTACGCGTGCCCAAGCACATCGACCTTATTCGCGGTGCAGGCTGGTGGCGCCGTGGCCTCCGAGACCTGTTGCCCCAGGGTGGGCGCTACTGGTGGAGGGCCCGACGGATGCCTGGGCGGAGGGTGTAGATTTACTCGATGATCGCGGACCTGCGCGTCTGTGGCCAGGGGAGGCTCTTCGGCTTTGACTCGTGTCTGCGGCGCACAACGAGAAAGGGAGGAAGTTGTTGGAGGAGAGTAATTGCCGCAGCTAGGGTTGTGACGGCCGTTGGGGTCTGCCCCCGACGGTCCAAAACAAGGACCAGTAGCGAGGACTGGGCCTGGGGATGGCCTTGTGGGTGCGGGCGCGGCGCAAGTCCTGCTTTGTCTACAGGTGACCCGCTGCCCGGGGCGGCGGGAGCTGCTGGGGCGTCTGTCCGGAAGGAGCACAGGGACAGGGCAGGGTAGCCGGGACAGCCGGTCCCCAAATCCTCCCGCGAAGCCGCCGCCAGGGCCACGGCCCGAGCCGCGCTCCGAAGCGAGTTTGTCAACAATCGCCGCGCCTTTGGCGGCCTGACCCGTAGGCTCCGCCCCCACCGTGGCTGCCGATTGGCTGCGGCGCGGAGCCACCGCGCGCGGACCAATTGGGAGCGCGGGCACCCGGCGCCAGCGGCGCGGGGAGGTCGGCGGTGCCGGCGGCGGCGGGCGCAGAGCGCAAGGGGAGGAGCGGGAGGAGGCGGAGGATGTTCCCGGCGGCTGCGACCGGGGCCGCGCGGGCCAGAGGCGCAGCGCGCGGAGCCGTCGGCTGCCCGGCGGAGCGCAGCGGCGGGCTGGCGGGAAGGCGTGGGCTCTGTGCTGCGTCGGGGACTCTGAACCCGATTCCCGGGCTTTGTCTCCTGCGCTGCCTTCGTGGTGACGGTCAGGGGCCGCCGGGTCGGCGAAGGGCGCGAGTCGGACGCCGCGGGGCCCGGTCCCGGGCCAGGACGCTGCGCTCTGAAGGGAAGGCTCTGACGTGAGTTTTGGCGTGATTGCCTTCTGAGGGGAGAGTCTGTGGGGTGAAGGGGGTGCTCACCAGTGTTGCCTAGCATTCGGACCTAGATGTGGACTTGGCAGGAGTTGGCTTCGGGGGGACCCCCCCCCCACATTTGGAGGTGTGCACTACACCGTGCGGCTGCATCTCGGAGAAGTTCTGTCTGGTTCGGTGCGGCGCGCGGTACGGGAGCGGGAGGGAGGGACCACGGGTGGAGAGCCCGGAGCCCGGCCGAGCCGCGCTGGAGTTACAAACTCTATTGTGACGCACTTACTACGACTGACGGCCGCTGCCAAACCTTCCCCAGACTTGCTGTCCTCAGCATTTTCGGCAAACAATGGGGCCGGAGCAGGGAACACCGCCTGCCGTCTGCAGTCGCTGCATCTGCGCCTTCTCCTATGCTCCAGCCTCCTATCTAACCCCTGGAAATCAGAGCCGCTGGGAATTTCTGACTTAAGTTTGTTCTGGGCAAAGAGCACACATGAATAGACTTGAAATAAACTACTACTTTGGAAATGCGCGCACGTGTGTGTGTGCGCCAGTTTCACAAGCTGTTGACATTGTTACTGTATTTTGTTTGGGGTTACGAAGTTTAGTCCCACCCTCTACCAAAAAAAAAATATGTCTTTATTATTTTAGGTACATTTTTATTATTTGGGAGATTGTCAGAAAAGTATAGAACATAAAGTATTGGGGATTAACCCTAAGAATTTTTAATGATTAGGTGAGAGCTAATTTGTTTATTCACTGATTTTTTTTTTTTTTTTTTTTTTTTGCTTAAAATAATCTTAGTTTTTATTTTCCTTGCAGAAAAAAAGACCAAATGGCAAAGCAACCTTCCGATGTAAGTTCTGAGTGTGACCGAGAAGGTAGACAATTGCAGCCTGCGGAGAGACCTCCCCAGCTCAGACCTGGGGCCCCTACCTCCCTACAGACAGAGCCACAAGGTAATCCCGAAGGCAATCACGGAGGTGAAGGGGACAGCTGCCCCCACGGCAGCCCTCAGGGCCCGCTGGCCCCACCGGCCAGCCCTGGCCCTTTTGCTACCAGATCCCCGCTTTTCATCTTTGTGAGAAGATCCTCCGTGCTGTCTCGATCCTCCAGTGGGTATTTCTCTTTTGACACAGACAGGAGCCCAGCACCCATGAGTTGTGACAAATCAACACAAACCCCAAGTCCTCCTTGCCAGGCCTTCAACCACTATCTCAGTGCAATGGGTAAGCAATGCCCGGGTAAGAAGCACTTGATGTGTGGATGGTTGAATCTGCTTGAAGGCTGTGTGTGGCAACTAAAATCCCCTTTTAAAACCCTGCAACTAATGTATTCCATGTTTTGATGGGAGTGGAGGGTGTGTCAAACTATCAAACCAACATTTTTTAAAAGTTATTAAATTTTGTGGCAGTGATGAGTTCAGGTCCAAACATTAGCTTTCAGGTGTGACTTCATTTTAAGCTAAAGTGTGTAACCACCACATGTTGTTTTAACCACCAGGCTTTACATAATAATGATATTTTGCTTGAAAGGGACCTGATCATTTATAGAAAATTAATAGCTTAATAATCAAAAGTGTGAAGAGAGATGACAATTATTTTTGAAAATGGCACTTTAAAAAAAATGAACTAGTTCATAAAAGCAGTACCACCATAGAACCATGAAAATGGTTTGTTTTCTGCTTAAATTCCTCTTTGGACTTACTGCTCAAAGGGTTCGGACATAGTACTGATCAGATTAGGTTGTAGGTTTTTATTTCAGGGATTAAAGGCAGTTGTAGGGTTTGAACCAAGAGTGGCTAACATAAATACAGAGAGGCCCACAGCAAAATCATGGAAGGAACCGACCTGGTGGGGACTGGTAAACTGGAGAGTATTTGCCCCTCCCTGTTTGGGCCATGCCTAATTGTGGCTGTGAGGGCATGTTGTCTCAGGGTGGTAGGTTTTCCTATATTGCAAGATAACCCAGGAATCCAAAATTGATGCCAGATACCCTGTTTCAACATTGACAACTAATTTAGATCTTTGAAAACATTGTACAAGCTGAAAAGAAATATCTGCAGGCTTGATTTGGCCCTTGAGCCTGTGACTTTGGGTACATACAATCCTGGTAACCCTGGTGAGGGGCTGAGTCTGTGTTGATTAACTTGCTGTTCCCCACCAATGGAAAAGGGTCATGTCTTGATCATTAGTCACCGCAATCACATTGACCATTTGTCCAGATTAGCTTGCCGTACATGAACAAGATAGAAGTAATTTGGTAGTTATCAGGAAATCCAGTACAGAGTCTATTAAAGTTTAGATTGTACTTGATGGTGAAGGCTAACTCAACAAAGTCATCAAACTTGACAGTGGAACAAAATGATATTTCTAAATACCATTCAGCTCTGTCTTCATAGGCTTCAGTGAGGTAAATCAGGTGGACCGTTGCCAATGTTACAGAATTGGAAAGAACCTCAGAGTGGTGGTCACTTGTCAGAGGTTGGGCACACCTGTGAAATGGTGGGCAGAAATGACAAACGTCCCAGCAGCTGCACAGGTTGGCTGCACGTCTCCTGTTACCTTCTAGCTCCTTTCCCTAAAAGTACTTTTTTAGGGCCCATCCTTAGGGAAAGAAGCTGGAAGTTTTATTATTGCTGGTACTACTGCTCATGAACTCATTTCAGCCTTAGAAGTTCTTAGTGCTTGTAACTGTTCTACTCGTGAAAATGCTACCCCATATATATGAACTTGCTTGCTTACTAAATGAGTTAACGGGGCTCTGTGGTGTGTACCTTAAAACATATGGTCTTTAAAGACCCTCTGGAAGCTATTATCACTTTTAACACTTTCACAGCAGAAGCTTCACACTTGTGGTTATTAAGCTATTTTCTCTAAATAACAGGCCCTTTTCAAGCAAAATGCATACATTGGTTTCTGTAGGTGGTGGCTTAATGCATGGAAATAGTTTCTCATTCCCTGGAACTAGGAATAGTGGGTGAGATAGTGTATTTTTTTAATGTAAAGACAGGCATGAATGCTTTTTTTGGTGATAAATACTATTTTACAAGCTAATTATAAGTTAAGTACTGTTGCTTGAGATGAAAGATAGGGCTTCAAAGATCATAATCTAAATTTTTAGGCACAGCTAATGGTTATATCTGTGAAGTAAAGTCATGGATCCTGAGGTATAATTTTATAGTATTAGCTACATTTCAGTAGATGGTGTAATGAAGAGTTTAATGTGTAGGATTAAATGAGAAGTTACAAAGAGTTTGTTTAAAGTTAATGTACCAAGGTAAGTTTTCAGTGTTAAGTTTTTGGGAGATTTGTTTTGGAAGAGGATGAGTTGGGGTTCAGGGAGGAAAGGACTTATCCAGATGTGAGTTTCTTAAATTGAAACATAAAATTTACAGTTTTTTAGTATGTAATTAACTTTTCTTTGGCCATTCTACAATCTTAGCTCATGCCTGAAGACCACTGAAATAATGCTAACTTGATAAGTGGTTCTCTTGACTTTGTTTAGTATTTTTACTCATCCCTATCCGTGAAGTTCTTCAATGAAGGTTTTGATAATTTATTGCAAAATACATTTTCCACAAAGATTGGTTTGAACTAGTGGAACACAATGTGAGGTTATAAAGAGGTTCGCCTTAGCCAAGGGCTCCTTTAGCCACAAAATAGTTTTTTGCTCAGCAACTTGGGGCAGAGAGTGCATCTTGAAGTTTTGTTCTTGCATCTTTCTTCTAATGAGAAAGTAAAGTCTTATGTGGAATGCGTAGTAAAGTGTACTAACTGTTTTCATATTTTCCTTTATGTCTCTAATTTTTCTGAAGACAGGTTCAAAGAATATGTTTATCTGTGGAGCAACAGATACAGTTTTTACACTTTTCCTCAATTTTAGTCTCCTTACACTCTGGGAGGATTAACTTGAAAAATGATATCTTAGTGAATAACTGATTATTTTTATCAAAATCTCTCACGTGTCTGTTTACTGAGTGCCTTTTTGGATGAGTGTTTTATGCCATATGTGTTTTTAATGCAAATTAAAGTGTAGTCAGTACAATTGGAAATCGAGTTGAGAAAGGTCAGGTTATGGAGGAATGCTCCCTCATGTCATGTTAGTAAATGCCTTAAACTTTATACTTGTTCCCTGGCACATCAGAATTCACAGATGAAAGATAAATGGCTTTCTTTTTTTGCACCCCTCAGAGTCTTGTGGGTACTTCTCTTATAGCTGGTAATTGTCTGACCCCTCCTGTAGTTTGTGAGCTCCCTGGGCAGGGCTTGATGTACTGTAAATGTTAGTGAGTGCCTGACGAAAAGAAGCCCAGGAGATGTTGCAAGTCAATCCAGCTCTGCCTGTTAGCCTTTCCAAGGAGCTCAGTTAAAAACGGAGGACAAATAAAGTTTAAGCAGCCAAGTAGCAAGAGAAAGGTCCTGACCTCTGCTCTGCCAAAATGTTTTTCATGACCTGGATCTAGCTGTAAGGTTTGCCATGTAGGGGTGACAGCTAAGGTCTAGCTCAGCCCAGCCCAGCAGGAAAGCCACACATGCATTAAGCACTTGACATAGGACTAGTCTGAACTGAGTTGTGCTGTCAGTGTTGATACATACTAGATTTTGATGACATAAAAAAGAATGAAAAATAGTTGAATTGTTTTCATATGGGTTACATGTTGAAATGATATTTTAAATATATAAGTTAAATATAAACTTGTATTGCAGTTAAAAAAAGTACAAAGCATAAAATTTACCATCTAAACCATTTATTTCTAAGTGTACTGTTCAGAGTGTTAAGTGCACTCATTTTGTTGTGCAGCCAATCTCCAGAACTTCTTCACCTTGCCAAACAGAAATGCCATACTCATTAAACAACTTACCATTTCCCCCTCCCCCAGCTTCTGACAACCATCATTCGATTTTCTGTCTATTAATTTGGCAACTTTAGGTACCTTATATAAGTGAAATTTATACAGTATTTGCCCTTCTATGATGGGTTTATTTCACAATGTCCTCAAGTTTCTTTTATCTTGTAGCATGTCAGAGTTTCCTTCCCTTTTAAGGATGAAAGGTTGTTCCAGTGTGTGTCTGTCACACGTTTTGTTCATCCGTTCATCCATCGGGGACACTTGCATTGCTTCCACTTTTTGGTTATTATGAGTAGTACTGCTATGAACATGGGTATGCAAATATCTTTTGGGGATTCTTTTTGAATTTTTTTGGATACATATTTGGAAGTAGAATTGCTGGATCATATGAAAATTCTCTTTTTAATTTTTTAGGGAACCATCATGCTGTTTTCCATAGAGGCTGTGCCATTTTACATTCCCACCAACAGTGCACAACGGTTCCAATTTCTCCACCTACTCACCAACACTATTTTTTTTTTAACAGTAGTCATCTGAATGGATATGAGGTGATATTTCATTGTGGTTTAGATTTATATTTACCTTCTTTGATTTGTATGGCCACCACCACAGTCAAGGTACAGAACAACTCCACCACAAGTATTTCTCATGATACCTTTTTATAGCCACAGCCACCTCTCCCTCTTGCTTGAGCATCTTGTCATATGCTCATTGGTGATTAAATAAAATATATTTTAATATTGACTTTCTCTGTTTCTTTTTACCTTTTTAAACGTGGCTACTAGAAAAATGCAAAATTAGTCTATGGCTGGTGTTCTGTTTCATCTAAACAGGCTGGCCTCACAGAGAGAGGAGCTGGAGTGTACAGTGCTGCTCTAGCAAGCAGGACTTAACTCTTCCCACTCAGGCCACGTAATTTCCATGAAGCTTACTCCTTGGGTTGTTTGATTGACTTAGGAGAAATAAAGTGATTAGCCAAATCTTGTGAGCATTTTAAACATTAAATGAGCATTGTAAACAGGAGTTTACAGAGTTTTGTTTTACCTATAAACTCCATCGTATATTTGGACTTCAAAAAGTAGATGGTAGAGCACATGCTTCCTCAGCACCTCCAGGCTACCCAGAACCTCACAATAGAGGTGTTTTTGAGAGAGTCCCAGCTCTGTCTCTGAAGCCCCATAGTCACTTGTTTGACACCCAAGAGAAATAAGGAAACTTCTTAGGTCCTAAGTGGGGAGAGAAAATGCTAAAAGAGAAAGTTTTTTTTTTTTTTTTTTTTTTTTACCAGTTCCAAACACAATTTAGTAATTGTTAGTTACCCGGTTTTAAATTTATGTCTTTCAAAAATTTTTTTTCAGGTAATTATAGATTCACATACATTTATGGGAAATAACACAAAGAAATCATATATGCCATTTACCCAGTTTCCCACAATGGTAACATCTTGCCTAATTATAGTATACTGTCACAACCAGCAGTTGACATTAACAGAATCTGTCTACCATGTTCAGATTTCTTCAGTTTCACATTTAGTCCATTTTATTTGTCTGTGTATGTATAGGTACTACTATTCAGTTTTATCAAATGTGTAGATTTGTATGGCCACCACCACAGTCAAGATACAGAACAACACTACAAGGATTTCTCATGATACCTTTTTATAGCCACAGCCACCTCTCCCTCTTCCTTAACCCTGATAACCACTCATCTGATCGACATGTCTGTACTTTTGTCATTTCAAGGATGCTATATAAGTACAATCATACTATATATGACCTTTTGAGATTGGCTTTTTTCACTTAGCGTAATTCCCTTGAAATTAATCTGAGAGTTGTTTATTAATAGTGCCTTCTTTTTTTATTGCTAAGTGGTATTCCATAGCATGATGCACTACAATTTGTTTATGCACCTGTTGAAGGATACTGTGTTTGCATGTTCTGGCAAGGCCCTGGCACAGCTGGAACTTAGGGGGAGGATTAAAAGTATTTATTGTAATTGTACTTTATTTTTATTTTTATATATATTTTTTGAGACGGAGTCTCACTCTGTCGCCCAGGCTGGAGTATGCTTTTGGGATCTTGGCTCAGTGCAACCTCCAACTCCTCGGTTCAAGCGATTCTCCTGCCTCAACCTCCCAAGTAGCTGGGATTACAGACATGCACCACCACACCTTGCTAATTTTTGTATTTTTAGTAGAGATGGGGTTTCACCATGTTGGCGAGGCTGGTCTCAAATTCCTGACCTCAGGTGATCTGTCTGCCTTGGTCTCCCAAAGTGCTGGGATTACAGGAGTGAGCCACTGTACCTGGTCCTACTTTTAATATTTATGTGTTCACTTGTAGTGTATAGAAATACAGTTGATTTTTGTGTGTTCGTCTTCTATTGTGCAGTTTACTCAACTCCTTTATTCTAAGAGTTTTTCCGTACATTTCCTGGGAGATGTATACAGTCATGTGATCTGCAATAGGGACAGTTTTATGTCTTCTTTCTGATGTGTGTACATTTCTTTTTCTTGCCCAATTGCACCTGCTAGAACTTCTAGTGTTTATGTTCACTGGGATGGTGAGAGCAAACATCCACACCTTGTCCCCAATCTTAGAGGGAAAGCTTTCTGTTTTTAATAATTAAATATGATGTTAAGTATAGGTTTCATCTGGATGCTTTTTAAAAGAATGAGGAAGTTTTAACCTGTATTCCCAGAATGCTGAGAGTTTTTGTCATAAATAGATTGTGGTTAGATTTTATAAAATGCTTCTGTATCAGTTGATATGATCCCATGATGTTAATTTATGTTAACCTGTTGATATGGTGCATTGCATTGATTTGCAATGTTAAGTCTCTCTTGGATGTCTGAGACAAATCTTGCTTGGGCGTGGTCTGTAATGCTTTTCATCCATTGTGGGATTGAATTTGCTGATGTTTTGCTTAGAGTATTTGTGCTTAAGTTCTTGAGAGGTATCTGTCATTTTCTTTTAAGACTGTCTGGTTTTTATATCAGGACCTTAATTAGGAAGGGTTTCCTCTTTTATTTTCAGGAAGAGATTGTGTTAAAATTGGTATTGATTCTTCTCTCAATGTTTATAGAATTCTGTAGTCAAACCATCTAGGCCAGGAGATTTTTTGGTTGGGGGGCATTTAGATTATAGATTTTTTGTTTTGTTTTGTTTTTGTAGGACTGTTCAGGTTGTCTGTTTCATCCCAGTTGAGTTTTCATAGTTTATAACTTTTGAGGAATTGGTCCAATTTTTCTAAGTTACTGAATTTATGAATGTGAAAAGTATTTGTTGTAGTTTCATATATTTAATGGATGCAGGATCTGTTGTGAATAGCTCCTGCTTCATTTCTGATATTGATAATTTGTATCTTTTTTATCTCTATCAGTCTTTCTGAAAGTTTATCAGTTTTAATGATTTTTTAAACCAGCTTTTTGTTGCACCGATTTTTCCTATTTTTAATTTTATTATTATTTCCTTCTGCTTGTTTTATGCTAGGTTCTTTTTCTAGTGTCTTGAGGCAGAAACTTAGAATAGTGTTTTGAGACCTTTCCTCTCCTATTTTTTACTCAGAAAGAAGCATTTAATAGGTATTTACAAACAGAAACCCAATCTCGGGCAGCCTCAAGATGAGATGGTAGATCCCTGCATGGTTACCCCCCAGACCCAGGGCTTATATGCCGTAGGGAAAGAGTATATATGCTTCAGAAGGGATGTATAGGACGGTTGCTTAAGGGCAGGAATTATGGTAAGTAAGATAATATCAAAAGTTGTTTCGACCTAAGAACAGGATGGATGGTAAGTATATGTTTGTACCCAAGGAACAGGAGATAAAACAGAAATCTTGGAGGCATTCCCAAAACCAGAGTTAATCAGAAGTCAACACAGCAAATTAGCATCCAAGATGGAGTTGCTTTGGCTTCCACACTCCAGCCCCCAATCTGGCTCTTACAGTCTTGTGTGCCTTGCTTTTCTGCCATGGTCCCTGAGCCTTTAGTGGGTGTGCTTCATATTGTATAGCTTTACCAGGAGTGCCTTGGCAGTGGAAAATAGATTGGGTGCAGTGGGATTCCAAATGAGGAAGATTCTCGGGCTTTGTCTAATCATCTATAGTCCTCAGAATACCAGAATTCTGGTTTTATTGGAAGAAGTAAAGTGAGATAAACACTGTTAATATGCGCACAAAGATGATAATGAAAAAGAATATGAAGAAAATTGGAACTTGGTTCTTCTTTAGAGACTTGTAGCTAGGAAATAATTCAGGATGCATTTTGAATTGCAGGCAAATAATAAAAACTCAAAAATAATGGTTAGGGCTAGAATTTGATAACAGGTGTACAATAGTTTTCTTTGGAACATACTTTTTTCTCTCCAGTTTCCTCATTTCTACCAAGGACCAATTTATTTGCAAAATAAATTTTAGTCTTATTATACTTAGCCTGATTAGTTGCATAAAGTGCAGCGAGAATAGTGATTGGCCATATAGGCTTTTGTTAAGTTGGCTTTGTTGGAATGTTTTTCATAAGGAATCTCAGATTAGACTTTTACAAGCTTCCATGCTAAAAAGCCAAGCTGAAAATTTGCCTCCACACATTGCCTGTAGTACCTCCAAATTGGATGAATTCCTTTCTTCTGGAGGTCCCAAAGTATCTTGAGGTTCCTGGGCCTGTCAGAAAATGATATTCTTTACTTATCCAAGGTCAGGAATCTTGTAAGGGAACTATGTAGACAAGTTACCAGGCCTGTCTTTTCAAGGGGCTTTTTATTCTTTAAAGCAATCTGGTCATATCTGAAAATATGCCATTTTAGTCAAAGCCTTGGTAAAATAACCAGTGCCTTCAATTGCATATGGAACAGAGTCTGTGCAATTTCAGTTCTTTTAAATGTGTCAAGGTTTGTTTTGTAGCTCAGGATATGGTCTATTTTGGTGACTATTTACAAAAGAAAACAGAGTCTTACTGAACTGATACAAATAATTGTATTGCCATAAAGTAAGAATACTCATGAGTAGTCTCCAAATTTTGGAGCACTCAGAGAGAGGCAAATTTTCCTCACAAAAGTATACTTTACTCAATCATAAGCTATAAATAACTCAAAAGCTAAAGGATTTTCTTCTATCAGAATGGCAGCTTTCCAAGCAAGATGCTGTCCATTCACCTTAGAACTGCCATCCACAAACCAAACAGCTCTTGGTCAGTCAGGTCAGAGCTGTCTTTCAGGTGCTGTAGAATCCAGCAGCTCCTCACACAGTTCCAGAGTCGATTGAACAGAAGTCACATCTCAGGAGTAGAGGTGGTAGATTTTACCCCCTTTTGCTTTTCTAATGTAAGCATTTAGTGCTAGAAATTTCCTTTTCACCACTGCTTAGCTGCATCCCACATGTTTTGGTATGTTGTGTTTTCATTTTTATTGAGTTCTCTATATATATTTTTAAATTTCCTTTGACACTTCCTCTTTGACCCTAGGTTATTTAGAAGTGTGCTTTATTCCTAAATCTGTGGAGACCGTCCTGTTTTCTGTTTGCTACTGTTTTCTTTCTGATTTCCGTTATGGTCAGAGAACGTATTTTATATTATTTCAGTCTTATAAATGTGTCAAGATTTGTTTTGTAGCTCAGGATATGGTCTATTTTGGTGACTGATCCATGCATGGGTACTTGAAAAAAATCTGTATTCTGCTGCTATTGGGTGTTCATTATATATCAGTCAGATCTTATTGGTTGATTGTGTTGTTCAGTTCTTCTCTGTCCTTGCTGATTTTTCTGTCTTGTTCTGTCAGTTGCTGAGAGTATGGTGCTGAAATCCCCAGCTCTTTCCTTTCAGCTCTATCAGAGTTTGCTTCATGTCTTTTGAGGTGCTGTTGTTTGGAGTTTACACATTTAAAATCATGATGTTTTCATGTTGGATCCAATCTTTTATCATTCCTATAAAATGTACTTTATCTGGTATTAATAGCACCTCTGCTTTTTTTTTTTTTTTTTTTTTTAATTGAGACGGAGTTTCGCTCGTTACCCAGGCTGGAGTGCAGTGGCGCGATCTCGGCTCACCACAACCTCCGCCTCAGGCAATTCTCCTGCCTCAGCCTCCTGAGTAGCTGGGATTACAGGCACGCGCCACAGTGTTCAGCTGATTTTTTGTATTTTTAGTAGAGACGGGGTTTCACCATGTTGACCAGGATGGTCTCGATCTCTTGACCTCGTGATCCACCCGCCTCGGCCTCCCAAAGTGCTGGGATTACAGGCGTGAGCCACCGCGCCCGGCGCACTTCTGCTTTTTTAACATTAATCTACTAGTGTTAACATAGTATTATCTTTTTCCATCCTTTCACTTTCAATCTTCATATGTTGTGTTTGAGGTAAGTTTTTTATATATGGCATGTCTTTAGGTAAACCTGTGTTTTTTAGTCTGCCAAATATGTCTCTTACATGGTCTAGACCATTTACATTTAAGATAATATATATAAATCAAAATGCCTTTTTATTATTTATATTTTGTTTTCTTTGTTCCTTGTTTTTTTGTTTTGTTTTTTAACCTTATTGTGGTTTATGTGAACCCTAGAAAATGTTCACATAACCCACAGTAAGATTAAAATCTGGAAGTTCAGATTCCTCCTTGGCTTTGCTGGAGGAATTTTGATTTGTTGTATTTTAAAATATTGCTCTGTATCATTTTCTTAGTTGCCGTTCCAGGTATTACAATATATCTGTGGAATATATTCTAAATCTACTGGTGTCAATGGTCCCAGCATTTTATGACTAGGCTGAAGAATAGAAACCTTACTTTTCTAGATTCCTTTAGCCCCATGTTTCAAATAAAATTATCTTAAGTATTTCCTCCACGTGCATTGAGCACTTGTATGAGCTAGTGTTGTCATTTTTGCTTCAGCCATATGATTTAAGAAGTAGTAAGAAATAGGCTAGTCTACTAATTGTTACTCCCATTTTTCCCATTCCAGTTTCCTTTCTGAAGTTCTAAGCTTTCTTTTATCATTTCCTTTCTGTTTAGATAACTTCCTTAGCTCTTTAATGATAGGTTTTTTAGTAACAAATCCTCTGAGTTCTCCTTCTGGGAATGTCTTTATGTCCCCTTCAGTCCAGAAGGATATCTTCACTGAAGATAGAATTCACAGTTGATGATTTTCTTTCAATACTTGGAAAACATGCCACTTTCTTCTGGCCTCCGTGGTTTTAGAGGAGAAATCCCCTGTCATTTGAATCGGCGTTCTCAGCTAAGTTATGTGTCATTCCTACGTGGTTGCTTTCAAGATTGTTTTAGTATTAAGCAGTTTAATTGTGATTTAATTTTTATATACGGCATGTCTTTAGATAAACCTGTCATGAGTTTCTTTGGCATGTCTTTAGATAAACCTGTCGTGGGTTTTTTTGGGCTTATCCTTTTTGGGGATGCATTCAGCATCTTGAATCTGGAGTTTCATGTTTTATGCCAGGTTTGGGAAACTTTCAGCCATTATGTCTTTAAATACTTTTCCAGTCTCTTCCTCTTTCTCTTTTGGAATTCTGATGATAAGGATTGAAGTGCTTTGGTTAGTCCTCTAAGTCCCTGAGACTGTTCATTTTTTTCCAGTATATTTTCTCTGTTTTCAGATTGAGTAAATTCTATTGATCTGCCCTTGTAGTCACTGATTGTTTTTAAAATTATGTTTAATTATATTTCTCAATTCTAAGATTGCTGCCTGTTTCTTTAGCTAAGTTGGAAGTTCAGATTCCTCCTTGGCTTTGCTGGTACTTTGCAAGCAAAAGTGGGGCCCGAATGCACACTGCTTCATTGTGTCCAATTGTTGGGGGAGGTGTGCAAGCTTGGCTCCCTAGGCCACTCTGACACCAGAAAGCAGGGAGACCATGGAGGGCTGCCTCACACCTTGTTTCTGCAGGGTAGAGGCTAGAACTCAGCTACCCTCTGTCCCCTGCTGACACTGGGGGCGGGGGAGCAGGTACAGCATGCCAACCAGCCCCACTTTCCACTCCCTGATTCTCTCTCTTTGATGCTGGGTGGGGGAGTTCCCTTTTGTTCTCCCTAATTAGCCAGATGGGGTAGAGACTCAGTACCTACTGGGTACCCAGACACCCAAGGCTGGGGCTGGGAGAGCCAGTGGGCCCATGAACCCTGTTTTGCACTGTCTGGTTCAGTGGGTGTATGTAATATCTTGTCAGCTAACCCCACCTTGTACCCGTTCCTTGTTGTTTAGTAGAGGTGGAGCCTTAGCTCACTGCTCAGCCCCACAAGGTTACCCTGGGAGGGGATATTAGATAACTGCCCATGCACCTACTAACACTTGCTCTGGCAGGGCAGCTGATCACCTCTGACTGCCAGGCAGGTTTGGGAGATGGGTCTGCTGACACCATCTGGTGGTGGGATCAGAGCACCTTCTGCTTCCCCTGGGCTGGGGATGGACTAGAAGATCAACTCCCCACTCTGGCCATGCTGAAGCTGTGGGGCTGCTGCCAGGGGTGTGGTGGTTTTTCCCATTGCTGTTTGGCTGGAGTAGGGCAGGAATCATGAAGTGGCTTTCTGTTGTTAGGTCACCCTCTTCTCAGTTCCTTGGCGATGGAGAACAGGCCTCCAATGGAGCTTTTATTGATGCCTCTTGGAGAGGCCCAGTCCAAGGCTTCTGCAGCATGCTGTCCAGAATACATGGGAGTGAGGAAAATGGCATACTCCCTGTCTGTCATCCCTCAAGTCCTAAGGTCCCCAGCAGCCTGTCCTCTTTCCCCCTTCGGTTTTCCTGGCCCTGCTTGTTGTGTTGTGTCTAGATTTGTCTAGGGTTCTGTCTTGGGTCTTGGGTTGGGAGAGAAGGACCTGGAGAGATGGCTCCTCCACCTTAGTGGAACTAGAGCTCTACCGCTTCCTTTAAAAAGTGTTTATGGTGGCTATCTATCTTATTCCCTTTAAGCTGCTCTGATGAAATACCTGAGATTGGGTGGCTTATACCAACAGAAGTTTATTTCTCACAGTTCTGGAGGCTAAGTCCAAGATGAAAGCAGCTTTGGTGTATGGTGAGAGCCACTTAGACGGCACCTTCAGGCTGTGTCCTTGAGTGATAGAAAGGGTGAGGGTTTCTCTGGGGTCTCTTGTGAGAGCACTAATTCCATTCCATTGGCCCCACCTCCTGACACTCATCACCTTCAAGGTTAGATTTCAGCAAGAGTTTTTGGGGACGTAACGTTCATACCATAGCAGTATCGATTGGCTCTGGCTACAAACTACTATGAATTTTAGAAGTTATTTCTTTCATCCCTTCTTTTTACTTGCTATGTGGAATAATAGACTTATAATGATGCAAAGAGATTTAGCCATGATCCAGGCTACCTTTTTCAGAAGATAACCATAATATCTATTGCTGTAACACTACTGTGTGTGACTCTCATGGTGTGCCCATAGGATGTGCTCCGTGCTGTTTTCAGACATCACTCCTGAAAATGTCTGAGTAACCCAAATCCAGTTTTGCATGCTTAGGGGGACTTCTTGTTAAAGATTCTGACTTGTTTTATATTTAGGGTACTTGTAGTAGGTTTAGAGATATACACATAATTGCCAGTTGAATGCTGTACATTCTGATGGCTTGCTGCTTGACCTACTTTAAAAACATTAAATCTGATCATTGGCCCAGTCTCCACACACCCCAGGTCTGCCTGTCACGGGACTCCTGGTGAACCACCACCTCTCCCTGCCCCTGTCTCCACCTCCCATACCCGAATTAAGTTGTCTCCATTCCTTCTTTGTTAGACCAGCCTCAGTCTCTTGCCATATTCCTCCTGTGATGAAATTTCTAGTCTAGTTCACCTCTGGTCACTGCTCGGTCAATGGCTGAGACTTGTGCTGGGGCAGCTGACTTCAGACTGCTTTCCTTCTCTGCAGGTCTCATCACACTGTGGACCCAAGCCAAACACATGTCCCCTGAGACCTCACAGGCTTGTTCCTGTGCTGGCTGTAGGCTCTGCCACCTATATCTGTCAGACCTTGCATTGCAGCACAGAGCAGAAGACCTGACATTCCCTTTTTTTTTTTTTTTTTTCAGGAAATGCTAGCAGAAACATTTGTGCAAGGGGGTTCATCACAGCATTGTTTATATACCCAGACTGGTGCTGTCTTCGTGGTGTTAAAAAGAATAATGGCATGGGGGAAATGCCTCTGGCCTGATACTAAGTTTTAAAAAGCTGCAAGATTATTTATGGTAGTCTAGTTTGGTATTAAAGAAGTTCATAGGCATATCAAAAACATAAGAGAATACATTAAACTGTTTTAGTAGTGGGTATTGTTGTATTCAGGTTACAGGTGGTCTTTTCTCTCTCTCTTTTTTTTTTTTTTCTTGAGACAGAGTCTCGCTGTTGCCCAGGCTGGAGTGCAATGGCACAATCTCAGCTCACTGCAGCATCCACCTCCCAGGTTCAAGTGATTGTCCTGCCTCAGCCTCCCGAGTAGCTGGGATTACAGGCACCCACCACCATGCCCAACTAATTTTTATATTTTTAGTAAAGACAAGGTTTCACCATGTTGGCCAGGCTGGTCTCAAACTCCTGAACTCAAGTGATCTGCCCACCTTAGCCTCCCAAAGTGCTGAGATTACAGGCATAAGCCACTACTCCCAGCCACAGGTGGTCTTTTCTATGTGCCTTTCTGTATGTACAAACTTGTTATAACTAGTATTATGTTTGTAATCAGAATAAATTTGATAAATAATACATATTAAAAATTTTGCTCTTAATAATTTTAATCTTTGTTTTCAGCATTCCTAGCAGCCTGTCAATGGGCATGTATGCCTTGCTTGTGTGATTCAGTGTTAACCATTGTGTCTTTTGCATTGGTAAAGATTTTGTCCAGGCTGATCAAGTTGGGGGCCCATCATGACCATCACCAGAAGTACTCGAGGTGAACATTAGCCCCCTGATTTACTCTTTGGGGGTCTGCCTTTTTATTTTTTGCAAAGTGAGTAATCTCTCAGGGAACATCACCATCGGTGGGATCATGGATGGATTTGGTGCTGGCAGGTTGCTCTTGGTAGCTCTCTCCCCCCTCCAGGTTGCTCTTGGGTCTGGGGAATGTTCTGGGTTGAGTCCTGCCTGCCCTCCATGGGGCCTGGGTGGATCAGTGAGTCTGTCTTGAGCTTTAGCTTCCTCAGCCATCAAGCAAGGACATAGTACTCACCTCTGAGGGTCACAGGGAGTTTTTCCATAAGCAAATTGACAGAAAGCACCTGGTAGAAACTTGCAAAGGAATCTTTCCTTGCTCCTCAGTGAGTCTTCATCCCTGGTAGGTTAGTGAGCATGACTGTAACGAAATGCTCTCTGCTGCTCTCCGTGGAAAGAAGCTGTCATTTCAGAAGTATAGGAAACTCACAGGAAAGTGAATTCATCTGGAAATGCTACTATAATTCAAATCCCCTGGGTCCCAGAACAAACAAGCAAGCAAAAAAGAACATCTTTTCTAGAAACCGCCTGGAGTGGGTGGGGAGAGGAGGTCTGAATCAGCCCTTACCTGCTAGTGAACCGAACAACATCCTGAGAAGAACCTCGAGACATCTGGAAACCCGCCCCACCCCAGCTTTGTCTGAATTGGGGCTGAGCTGGGGACACCTGCCAGAGATGGCTCATTTGATTTGGCAGAAACTTGACTGTAGTTCAAATTGTGTCTTGAGGGCTGGGTGCAGTAGCTCACGCCTGTAATCCCAGCACTTTGGGAGGCTGAGGCGGGTGGATCACAAGGTCAAGAATTCGAGACCAGCCTGGCCAAGATAGGGAAACCCCGTCTCTACTGAAAATACAAAAATTAGCTGGGCGCTGTGGCAGGCACCTGTAATCCTGGGAGGCTGAGGAAGGAGAATCACTTGAACCCATGAGGCAGAGGTTGCAGTGAGCCGAGATTGCATCATTGCACTCTAACCTGGGCGACAGAGCAAGAACCCATCTGAAAAAATAAAGTAAAAACAAAAACAAAATGTGTGTCTTGAGACATGAGACATAGACTGAACTACTTTTTCTTGCAATCCAAAGTTATGTAACTTTTTCCCAAAATAAGGGGTACATTGGTTGCTCATTGATTTAACATTAGCAATGTTCATCGTGTGACTGAGATCAAGACTTTTACAACTGCTTTTTCCTTCTTTTCTCTGAGGTAATTAAACTCCTTTAGTGAGAAGACAGTTTAGACAGACTATTGGCCATCGATAATCAAAATTTTGGTATTTCTAAGTGAGTGATTTATGGATCCTTCTTCTTCGTAACCTTTGTTCACATGCTATGAGGTAGCAGAAGTAAACAGTCAGTATAAACAACATTTACCCAGTTTAACCCCTGTTTGTAAGAGGCCAGGCCTTCGTGGTTTTAAGTATTTGCCTAGAATGAATTGGTATCCCCAGTGTCCTCTGGGAAGCAAAATTCTCTTTGTATTTTCTCTTTTCTGCCTTGGACCAGATCCACAAGGTTGGCAAGTAGAGTTGTGCTTTGCCAAGACAGATGCGGCAAGAAATAGCCCTGAGACAGGGCTCCTGGCAGGCAGCTCTTCTCCTGTTCTGCCCTTCTGTGTGGACCATGAGGCAGGATTGAGGGCTTCCCATGGAGCATGTCTCCCTTTCAGTCACACATCTGTGCTCACAGTCAGTGCCAGCCAGTTGACTGCATGGGCTGTGTCTGCAGACCTTAGAGTGGGGACTTGACATTGTTTTCAGAGTGAGGAAACTGAACTTGGGGATTTGGGCATGAGTCTGGGCTGTGCTAAGTTGGAGCCCCAGCTTGAACTCGGGTCTTTGGTGCTGGCAGACTGCCCTCTGCACAGTACATAATGCTTGGTTTAGTTTGGACTTCCCTTGCTTAGGAGTGAAATGGTTTTGAAGCTTAAATTAGAAAAAAAAATAGTATCAACCATTTCAGTCTGATAAGAGTATGTGTGTTAAATGGAAACACATTCAATGTAAGGATTTCAACTATTTGAATTACCTTGGGGCCTTTTCTCCCCAAAATATATTGTATTCCTGGGTCATAGAATACTTTCCATTCCAGTTCCTAAAACATTTTACTATTAGCAATTTATAAGAGTGATTTGATGCTTTTTTTTAAAAGAAGGCAGCTTAAGTGGATGGAATCTGTCTTTCTCTTAGGCACATGCATCTGTGAAAGTGTCTGAGGTGAGCCAAGCTTGATAACCTGATTTTGTTAGTGAGTTACTTTGCTGTGGGATAAGTGTGCTGGAGAAAAGGCTAAAAGTTTATTTTCTTGTTGATTTGTCTGTTACTTGGTCCCTTGAGAAATGCGTAAATCTAAAGTAGTCTAGTAGTGAATTCTGAATAGATACAATGTTAGTATATATGTGAGTTTATACCTCATATTACTGATACTTGAGCATAAATTCTACTAAATTAGTCAAAACAACTTACCAACTTAAGAAAAACTTTGATACATAGCAGGAGTGCAGTATTTGTTGATTTAAAGAGAATCTAAGTGGTGTTTAATGCAGTGTTTGAGTGCCAGCAGTTCCTTCTCTTTTTACTTGGATTTCACCAGTGTGCTCATTTGAAGCTTAGAACTCTGTTCTCTCCAAAGAAAGCCTGGCATACGCAGTACATAGTGTTGACTCACCTTTGTGTTCCTCTGCTCCTCTTTCTCATAGTATAGTGTGACGTATGGAGTGGGAGGTTCCAGCAGGTGACCCACCCCAGTCTTGGTCCTCCCACTGGCCTGTTAACAGCCCTGGGGCAAATGCCTCAGCCTGCTTGGAAATCTCAGGGTGTTAGGGCCATGGCCCTTTGTGATGGTCACAGCAGTGTAGAGAGTTGATACCAGTGGGGAACTGGCTTACACTGAGTTAGAACAATCCTGCTTCTTTTTCTTCTTCTTCTGAGATGGAGTTTCACTCTTGTTGGCCAGGCTGGAGTGCAATGGTGCAATTTTGGTGCACTGTAACCTCTGCCTCACAGGTTCACGGGATTCTCCTGCCTCAGCCTCCCGAGTAGCCGGGATTACAGGCAGGTACCACCATGCCCAGCTAATTTTTGTATTTTTTTAGTAGAGATGAGATTTCAACATGTTGGCCAGGCTGGTCTTGAACTCCTGACCTCAAGTGATCCGCCTGCCTCAGCCTCCCAAAGTGCTAGGATTACAGGCATGAGCCACCGCCAGAACAATCCCGACTCTATCTGTATCACACAGTCTGTTTCTCACCTAGGATACAGACTCACTGGTCAGCAGCCATGTCTGCCCTGGAAAGTGAGGGACATCGGGAAGGAGCAGGAAGAATGTGTGAACCCAAACACATGGGAGACCTTCAAAAGCACCAGAACACACAGTCTTTCAGCACATAATTCTATACATCCTTAACTTGCACTTGCCCTAATGGAGACCTCCTGTTCCTTTTCTTTTGTCACGAAAGAGGTCATCTGTCTGGGAAGAAATGGCACAATTTACTTATTCAACATTTTTATGGTTTACAGATGAGGCCACTGAATCCTCCCTTGGAATTGCCCTTCGTAGGGAGGTTCAGTGGCCACTTGAGTGGTTAGCAAAATCAAGGTGAAAAGTTTTTTTTTTTATTCAAAATGTGATAAAAAGAAGCAGCTGCCTTTTGTGACTTTAAGTGAGAAGCTTTTATTATGTCTCAGCCCTGCAGTGTGTTATTGATTACCATATATCTGTTAAATTGTACTCACTTTGTATATAGCCATTGTAAGTTTTAACCATGTAAATAAAATTGATAGGCTTTTCCATGTTTTATTTTAAAAACTGTTTAAGGTGTAGCTTTTTAGGATTTTGTTTTTGCTCTTATTTTTGACCTGTGTCTTGGTCTTCCCTATCATGGAGATGAAAACAGTAATACCTAAGACCTTAATGTAGGTTTAGGGGAAAAGATGCTCGCAACCAATTTCCTGCTACTAGTTTTAAATTATATAGAGGAAGCCACACTTATTGTGTCATCAGAAACTTATATTTGTAGTTTAAATTCTCATCTCCCTCCCCTCTTGCCCAGATCTGGTTTTTTGGCTAGAAACAACTACAGTAACTTCAAATTAAGCATTTTAATTCTAAGGAATGGTCTTAAGTGAATCAGTGTATATAGAGTTGTATCTTTACTTTTAAAAGGTCTCTAAAGCATTTTTCTTCTTGTGGAGAAATAAACTGGATAATTTACATTGTCAGTAGACTAAGAAATATAGGAGTTTGTGTTTTTGCACTAAAGTAAGTTCAGGGTTGGTCTTCATTTAGTTGTCCATAGTTTGGGGTTATTTTTGTTTTTCAGAATGAAATGGCACAGACACTTTTAATCTTCTGAAAGTAATCTAAAGCTGTAGAAATGGACCTGCAGCTGTCCCAGAGACTTACTAGGACGAAGGTCAGTGTAGAAAAATGAAGGAGCAGTAGCAGTATCCAGTGTCGTGTGTCCTTCTCTGAGAGAACACTGTCACACACTATCCAGAGCAGCGATTTCAGGAGCACACCAAGGCGGGCCAGGTGGTCAAGGGACTTCCCAGGGGATGTCATAAAAGGCTCATGGAAGGAACTGGTTTAGGACCAGATTTGGTGCAGGTTCATTGACAAAAAGTGGGGTGGTGATTGAGAGGGATCATAGATTTCCTTTTTATAGTCGCAGGGGCAGAATCAAGATTTTCTATGAGGAGTAACTTTGTAGCACTCAGTGTTTTTCAGAGAGGACAGCAGTGCCTTAGGAAATGTGCATCTGTCCCAGGAAGTAGGCACACAGACTGGGAGTCGCAGAGGGCTCCTGCCCAGGTCTCCCACATGGTGGAAGATGCTGGGCTTCTGTCATGACTCAGCTGGGAATGTCCTTGAATATAGGGATTACAGCTCAGTCTGGGTTTGCTCCTGGCATGTTCCCAGCTGCTAGTATATATGTTAATGTGTGTGTCGGGGACAGCTCTGGTAACATAGATAATTAATTCTTCTGATGTTGAATGAGAAATGAGTAAAAAGGCATAATATATTAATTTTAATGTCTTTAGACTTGTACTTTTATTATAAGAGACAGATAATAGTGAAAGAGGGAAAAATCTCATGAAAACTGGTTTCCAGACTTCTGTCCAACTTCACAGCCTTGGTTTACTGGCAGTTTCGAAATGGTGAGGCTGGAAATTGATGAAATCAGTTTCTTTTGACCATGGCCACATAAGGGCAATGGGCAGTGCACATTGAAGGAATAAGTATGAAAACACTGGCTTCATCTCATAAACTTTATTATTGATAGTATTTTATCCTAACAGCTGTTTTTAAAGCACTGTCTTGAATTCATATGATTGCCCAGGCTTGACACAAATATGTTCCAGGGTGACAGATTGAGGAAACTTTGAGTACTAATGCTGTCACTTTATTTCTCATGGCTTTTCTTTTCATCCAATGGCTCAGTGGAATTGATTGGGATTGCCAAAAAATAAAATGATGCAAGTGAGAAATTGACCCGGAGGGAGGTGTATGTGTGTGTCGTTGGTTTCTTGCTTATTTTATTTCTGAGAACCATCAGAGTTGAGGATTTCAAACACATGATTCTGATAGCATTTGCCACAAATAGTGATAGCAGTTGCTCTCTTTTGCCTTGTAGCTGACTGGGACTAGAAACAGCTCCATCACTCAGGTGGGTTTCATAAGGAAACATTAATGGACTGGTCTGTTGCTTCCCTCCTTCTGTAAGCTTTGAATAACTGAATATAGAAAGATATTTCTGAATATACTTAAAGTAGGAGACTTAACAGAGTTGAATAAAAATCCTGGAATTTTTCTTTCTCTAAATGAATGCCAGCTTCAGAAAGCCCACCTGTAGACAGAGACAATTCTAAACATTTTTGGAGTATCTAGTGGAATTGGTTTAAAGCTGGTTTCAGAGTTCACAAAGAAATGGCCCTTTACAGGATCCTTTATTGCTTTTGGTGGTTAAAGCAGAATCTCTCCAGAGAGTAAAGGTGGACAGCTCTGCATGTCTGAAGAACAGGCCTTCTCTCTCCTCACAGCCCTGCAGTTCCCGGCTGCGCTTGGCTGTTTCCCACAAGTGCCGGACAGAACGTGCACTTTTTGGCTAAGTATGTTCTATTATGTGTATAAAATCCTCTCTCAGTTCTGTGTTGAATATTGGTTCAAAGCTTAATTCATGCTGATTACTTGAAAATCTAATCTTGATTCTACCCGAGTGTTTGTAGATATCTGAACATCTGAAAAACAGTGCAGAGTGAAGTGTTCCTGTGAATTTTAATTTGGTTTCTGGTGCTACACTTGAAACTCCAGTAATGATAAGATGGGAACTAAAACAGCAGCTGCCCCTCTGAAATGAAGGTTGCAGAAACCTTGTTCCCAGACTGAGGCTGCAGTTGAGAATCCTTGTGTGTGATATGCCCGGCCTCCCAGTACACATGCCTGAGTCATTACATGTCACTTTACAGCATCATCACAGAGAACAACTGTGTTTTGGAGCGAGAATGTCATGATGAGACTTCAGTACCTTTGAGCACTAGGGTAGAGGCTCTTGACGTACAGTCTCTTGGACATTAAAGAGAAATCAGAAGGTTTAGCCTGACTGATGCTGAGCTCATTATGAATTGACAGTCTCTCTTTAAAAAAAAAATTTTCCCACCTTGGCTGCTGGCACTACAGAAAGTCCTCTGTGAAAGCCCTAGCCTGATTTCACTATCAACCACTTAACCATGGTATTAATTTTTCAGTTGTTGAACATTTAAGATTTTAAATTAGAGTTTAGAAATTGTTGCTGAACCAGAATAGTTTGTTAAGAAACATGAATCTTTGAGTAGAACTAAAGTTGCTTGGTGTTGGAAAATACCCACCCTACTCCTCCAAAAATGGATTAAGTATATACTTCATAGTATTTTCTCATAGGGAATAATGTTACCAGTAAGTTCTGGACTTCGAAAATCATTTCTAAGAAGTGTGAAGATTCAGTGGACATATCACACTTTTGGCAAAAATTGCTTGTGTCTGACATGTTGCATTAAAAAAGTTTTGATTAGTGGCTTTTTTTTTTTTTTTTTTTTTACAAGTAAAGAGAAGGACAATGTGGATCTACCAAGGAAGTCCCCTCTGCCTGAGTCTGCTTCTTGCAGGATTGGCGCTTGTGCTGCAGATTACAGCTTTGGCATCGCTTTACCTCAAGAGCAGTTTATATTTTATTGTGCTTTAAAAAAAAAATAGTGCCAGGTTTATGGAGTGAAATGCTTTCATAAATGCTGAAACTACATTTCCTGTGGGTAAAAGTGGGTAAAAATGCACCTTATCAGAATTTCCCCTTTAAAGAATTTTTTCATGTTCACATAAAATTGCCAAGTTAAAAATTTGATCTCCCTACATAGTAAGAGATTTCATTTCAAATAAAGCCATTTTATTGACCAGATATCAACATTTACAGTGGTCAGACACATCGCAGATAACAAAATATTTATGCTTGGTACTTACTTTTCTTATAAACTAGAAATGTTAACCTAAGTTATCTTTTTGATACCTCGACTATGTTAGGATGGGAGGAATTGGGTTGAGTATCCAGGTAGGATTACAGGGGTGAGGGTGGAGCAGCAAGTGTTTGGAAATTGCTATATCCCAAACCCCACGGACTCCAGGCACACTTTTGGAAGACCATACCGATGGATTGCTTTGCCATCGTGGTGGCAAAGCAAACTGATGCTAACATAAATAAAAACCTTAATTTTGCTGCTGTTTGGTGCCACTGGGGGGCTGACAGACCCCATTCATTTGTCCTGGTAGATGTCATGTGGTGTGAGACCAAATACAACTGTCACTAACATTAAATTAGTAAAGTTAAGGAGAGGCTTTCTCTATCCTCGAAGAAGGTATTTTGTCACTTAAGAAATAATTGAACTTTATGTCGCACTGTATTAACGGATTAAAACTACCTTTTTAAAATACCGGAATAGGGTTCCTTTTAAAATAGTAAGAATAGAATTTTTGTCATTTAATCTTCATAGCCATATACTACTGTGTGCATACTAGCTAGGTCTTATTGCAGGATGAGTGTTTGCCCTTACTTTTAGCTTTATACATTCAAGGAATAAGAAATGTATTTGTAGTCTCAAAAAAATAAACTGGTTTTTAAAAAAAATAATGATAGGTGCTTGTTAGAGTAGCCCCAACAAGTCAGTCTCTTTTGCAAACTGTAATTTATAGTATCTATTTCCATAACCTTTTAAAACTACACCTAAGTACAGTTGATAGCTGTCTTAGTAATCTGTAGCTATTGCCAATTCCAGTATATGCAATTCCAGTATAAGCCTAGTCTCTAAACCGTTATCTTTGGTTAATACAACTCTCCTAACTCTTAAATGCTAAAGATACATCTCAGGGCTCCAAGGCATTGCCATGGTTTCTTACCTTCTGCCCACTAGGGTCTGGTTGGGAAACCATCTGCACCAGAGTTGGTTAGTAACTTACAAGTGTACAGCCTCCTCCTGTAACCTCCCGCCCCAACACACACCCTTACACCCTCCGTTTCTCTCTACCAGAGCTTAGGGATATATTTATATCTCTGAATTTATTTAGGCTAATTAAATTTAGCTACTGAACTTTTCTTTTTGTATAACAGGCCATTTGCTTATTTGCTTCCCCGAAAGCTAGCAGGGCATTTATCTCTTAAGATACAAGTTAAAATTGTCCACCAGCGTTCCTTATTTATCTCCTTGCTGCTTGCTAGGTTGAATGCATTCACTAAGTGCTAGTTTTAATAGGTTGGCTTCTGACAGAGACTGCCCCTTTGATGGTGTTTGGTGGTGTTTGCATTCACAGCCCAAGCACAAGCCATGTGGAACCTTCTAAACCGCAGACACAAGTCAAGGTGTTAAAGGGAATCCAGTGGACTTCATCTACAAGTTGGGGGAAATTGATGGGGGGAGTTATATTTGTTTTGTCTTACGAAAAGTATAAAGTATGTCTCCTTGTCCAAAAGAAATTTTGCAGTTAGTTGAAATCAAGCAGTTAATACACGAGAATGTAAGCCCCATGGAAGCAGGGCATGGCCTCCTTTGATGCTGTACCCAGAGCACCTCCTAGAACAATGTCTGGCATGTGAGTGTTTGTGTTTGTTGAGTGGTTTTGTGACTATCATTGATTTATTAAGTATTGGGTAACTTGACCAGCAATTTTTACCAGTCAGCCAACTTTATAAAACATCAATCTATATTTCACAGATATCCTTTTGATAATTGGCATTTTCTTCACTTCTGACCCCAGGGCTGAAGGCAGTTTTCTCTCTCAGTCATGTGTAGTGAGAAACAGGTGGAGCTTGAAGCTCAGGAGAGGTGGGTGATGATGTCTTGTTGGCTGATGTTCACCTGTGCATATGGGTAGGTGCATCTCCTTTAGGAGGATTGCATGAGACCCTTGTGCAGTGGGTGCCCAAACAAAAACTTTTCTTCTTCCCCTAAGGGTGAATTAACTTGTTAAAAGCTTCTAAATCAGAAAAGAAAACTTAAAAACAGTAACTCTTTAAAGGGCTGTAAGCCCAGGAAAAGGAACCATGACGTTAGCATCAGCTGGTATCACATCTACCCAGAAATTTTGTTTTCTCCCAGTTTAGTTGTTCAAAATTAATTTTAAGACCTTTTATAGATTTCTTAGAAATATTTGTGTGACGCAGGTACAATCGAAGTAAATTTTATATGATTGGATGTATTCAGAGGCCTTGCCTGACATCAGAAGTTTGCCTTTCATCAGCCTTTGTGTTTCTCCACCAGGGCTTCTTACAGCCGTTCCTCCCTCTGGCTTATTCATAGAGTGCAGATAACTCTGGAGGGGATCGATGTGTGTCCCCCACTCCTCTCCACCACCCCCACAGGGTGGTGTGATATTCTGCCTCTCTTAGGCCCTCAGTCTTTGTGGGATTATTGTTAAATTCACTTGGGTAGGGGCTGGGGGACAGAGAAGACGAGGCAAGGGTTTTTAGAGGGCTTGGCAAAAACTCTTCAAAGTGTTCACTTTTAAGTGCTTTTATAGAGCTATGAATCAGTATCAGTTTTACCAGCCTTTTACAAAAATAAAAAACAGGAAGTTATGTTCATATTATTACAAAATCCTATTATCGTAGGTTTTTACATGTTTTGTTCTGGCAAAAACGTAATATGTATGTTTAATTGTGAGTACAGTGTGCCCATTTTTATAGTAAGTTAGCATAAGTTACATGTGACTAGCAGTGAAAATCAAGAATCTTATCTCTTTTCCTGTACACATGTTACTGAACTGTTCGCCTCTGAGTATAATGCTTTCCTGGTGGCACATGGAGAATATAATCTTCCTAATGCATAATGGGATCTTTTGACAACTCACATTTGTGTTTTCCTTCATTTTTGGCCGTCACATGGCTTTTAATGGTTTCATTAGTAAACAGATGAATGTACTGGGTGTGAATGTTAGTGACAGCTTAATGAAAGGGCAGTCCTCCCTCTTTCTTCTCCTTTCAAAAATGCCTTTGCTCTTAGACCCCAAAACATTTTTTCTCTCCATGTGGTGTTTGCAGACTTGAGCCCATCTTGATTGGCTGCATTAATATTGAGACAAAACATGCAATTACGCTTTCATTTGGCCCTGGGGTAACCCTTCTGAAGACAGCTGTCTGTATCATTGTACATACTTTCATAGAAACCAACTCATTCAGGTTTCTCAGGGTTTCGCTTATTTTGATTTGAATGGGGCAACCATTTCACCTCATATTTTTCTGTGATGTTTGAAAGTTATATAGGAATTTTTACCTTGTAATAAGATCAGAATGGTAATTTTACTGAAAAGCCAAATTGTTAGGCTCTAATTATGTTTCAAGCACATTTCTTTGGCAATATTTTTTTTTTTTTTTTTTTTTGAGTAACTTCTTGAAATGGAAGTGTGTATGAATGGGTGGCGATGCTTTCAGTTCTTGCAATTCTGAATCTCCAGTTTTGAAAAAGGAAATTATTCTATATCTCTTATTATTTAACCAAAGTTATGTAGTGGACTCTGCTTCTCTAATCTTTAATAAATGGCTGTAGTTTTTACAGTCAGGGAGCTCCCAGAAACATGCAAGAGTATGTGAGATAGGCTTGCCTCTAGAGACTTATCTTTGGAACTTTCCGAGTGATCCATGAACCACAAAGTGATTTTTGTTTTGTTTGTTCTGATGCAGCTTCCATGAGGCAATCTCAGGCTGAACCTGCAGGTATGCGCCCGGAGATATGGATCGCCCAAGAGTTGCGGCGTATCGGAGACGAGTTTAACGCTTATTATCCAAGGAGGGTAATGATATTTTCTTTACCCCCTTTTCTGCTCACCCCTCCCCCTCCACACCATATCTTTTTAAAAAAAGACAAAGTGACTTGTCATAACTACATGCTAATTCTGGAAATGAGTACTGTTGCCTAGTTGTGACCTTTCGTTGTTTCTCCTTTCCCATTTTTCATTTGTTTTATGGCTGAGTTTAAGTAATGACACTTAAATAAAATACAGTAGGAGGCAGCAAAGGAATTTTATGAGTGCAGACTTTAAAACAATGCTTAAAAAGGGATTATTTTTAGGCTTTGAGGGAGTCCTACCTAAATATTATTAACCTAAGTTTCAATCCATATAGTCTGTTTCTGTACTCCCCTTGTGCAGTTTATGTCAAAGTTAAAAGAAATTTTTAAAAAACATCTTTTGTTACTTAGCGCACAGGAGTGATGCCAGCACTCATGTAAAAGACTCTCCTGCAATTTGCAGGGTGTCCCGGGTAAGAGCAGGGAGCCATTGCCCTTGCAGAGCCATTGCTGTCTTTGGACATTTAGTTATTGTAATATATTAGAAGGCCACTAATCAATAGCCTGTAATTTGGTCTGTAAAAACTATATTATAGATAATTGACTGCCACTTATTTTTAGCTATGTTCTTGATTTTTAAAACATTTTAGCCTCTGTCATCTTCTGTAGTTAGTAGAAGTAGAAGCAGTGTTTTTTGTGTGTTTGTTTTACCTGGGGGCAATATAGGTGATCATTTGGACATGTTTTTCACATGGGAGACATTTTTAAATGTGTAGGCTTTAACTCCAGGAGTTAGTACCATTAGGAACAGCTGTGACTACTTCTGCTAAAGGGCACACTACTAGCAAATGTGTGATATAATATAATTTACTTGTTCACAGAGTTTTAAACACCTCATTTAAAGGTATCTCAGTTGATTCATCCAAAAGGAAGACACTAATTCTTATTTTGTGGACAGTGTTACAGTTGTTAATATCATTTATTCTTAGCACTTCTCTTCCAGCTTTATTTTTTTTTCTGAACATTGTTGTTTCATATAAGTACCTCTTAAAGATTTTTTTTTTAAATCTGTTTTCTGGGGGAGGTCATGCTTATTTAACTGTTGCTATGTAAATGGATTTTACCTTTGAATTATTATTTTTCTGCCTGTGTACAATGTTTTTTAGACTTCTTTTAGACAAATATAGAGACATTTTCCTGTTAGAAAAGAGTCTTTCAATTCTTCAGTATGGAATTTCTGTAAGAGTCAAGGATGTTTTAAAATACACGTCAGATCTTCCTACCTTTCTGTGGGGGTGTGTGTTTGAGGAGTGTGCTGTAGTAAAGATTCTGTTGTAAAATGGGAAGTGTGACATTGATGGGCTTAAGAATTTCTTAAAATGTTGTCTTTAGCTGGCAAAACTCTTGGCATCCTCCACCTGACATAAACCAGTTCACAGAACGTATGTTCCTTTCCGCCTGTATCTGAAATGGTAATTTTTTTTGCAAGTTTGGTTGGTTTTATAATTTGTCACTGAAGTTACCATTCCCTCTAGTTCCTCTGCCTTGGTTTTCCTAAAGGGATTTCGGTGTTCCTGTATGTGACTGGATGTGACTGTCTCTTGGTTGATTGAAAGAATTGGTGAGAAGTGAGACGGCAGTGTATTGAGGATGGAGGTGGGGAGGAAATGGGTCCCTTTAAGAGAGTAGGTGAATACACTCAAGTCCCGATTCTGGGATTGTGTCCAGAATCCAACAGGACAGATCATTTCTGATGGGGATGGAGACACCTCCAAACCTGGACTGTAAACTGACCATCCCCTTGGCCTGTTTTCTTCCTGTCTGGAAGGGGCTTTGTAGACACCCTTGGGGCAGGATCTGCCTTAGATGGGGCTGCCTGAGAGAGAAGCTGCAGTAGGCCGTGCCTGGTGCCCACAGTGTCTTCCTGCTGCCAGGAGCTCTGGGTACTGAGATGAGCTCGCACATTCTCGGGGATTCTGTTAGTGATTTTGACCACAGAGCTGGATGTGTTCAAGGATATTATACAAGTTTCTCTTTAAACCATGCAATATGAATGCATGACTCCACAAGGCTTTCCTGTGGTCCTGCCCAGATGGACCTTGTGGATGTCACGGCCTCCATGCGTGGTCAGTGACAAGACATGTGCTAAGGCTGGCATGGGGACTAGAGTGCCTCCCAGTCCCCGGCCATCCCCTTGCGAAGGCTGTCAAGGTGGGGAATAGTTTGAGTCACATGCCAATGAAACCTAGGCTGCTGGGTTGTCTTCGTTACCTCGCCTCTCTGTTGAGGATGCAGTGGCAGCACCTGACAGGTTCATAGCCTGCCTCCCCTTCTCTTCTCCCAATGTTATTTCACAATTTAATGTTCAAGCATATGTTTAAGATGGTCATGTTTATGTATCCAGTGAGATGCGACCTATTGTTCCCATGCTTTTGGTGGTAAAGTAAATTTGGCTGATTGCAGTATTTATGAGATTTTGTCATTGTGCATCTTAAATAATTCAATGCAAAAATACAGTCACAAATAATTAAAGGACTTTAGCTTTCTTAGTATGCTGGGTTATTGGGTGGAAGGAGTAGGGATAGATTCTAGGTTATAACCCAATTTTTCTGAAAAAAAAGATAAATATATTCAGATTTTGTAAATTGTTCAAAACACTGGATAATACTCTGGATAGTGACACAGTGACCTTCAAAGCCACGGACACCTGTCTTGATACTTGTTAGATTTAAAACAGTCCATTGTCTGGAATCACACTTAATGGTCCAGTGTTAAATATTGGGGGCAGAAATCTGGGGAGGAAATGGGAGGCTGTCTTGGGAAATAATGAATTCAGATTACCTGCTGTCTTCACAAGGGAATTATCTTCTCTTGGCAAGCCAGTGTACCTCACTGCGCTGCTTTAGGATGGATATTAGCCTTTTAAATATTGACTGTCTTTATTTGCTTAATGCTATTACAATGCCTTATCTAAAGTGTTAGTCTTTTATTACCATGAGCCTTGCGAAGCCTGACAGGATATTTTCCCGTTTTTCCAGTTAGAGAAATAGAGGAAGTTGTCGTGTAGTTGTCATGTATTCAGTCCACTTAAAGGGCAGTGGGGAAGCGTTTGAGACGAAGCTGTGGAGGCTGAATCCTTGAAGGAGGAGGTGAGAGAGGCACAGGTGAGCGCAAAGTCCCAGTGCATGTCCCCTCTTCTCTTCCGATGCTGTGCCATTCCCAGATGACCCTGCCCGGCTGAATGACCTGACTCCTCTATTCAGTTAGAGTTTTACTACTACAGAGGATTTTGATAACTTTATTTTGAAATAATTTCAGACTTACAAAAATGTTGCAAGAATGACACAAAGAACCACCCTTTTATATCTGTCCCATTTGTTTTAATGTTTTCCCTCTTTGCACACATGTACAATTTATTTCAGAATAAACTGCAGACATGATACTTCAGTGTGTATTTCCCAAAAATAGCAGTAATCCCTTATGTAACCACAGTGTAATTACCAAAATTGGCAAATAATGTTACAGAACTTTTTTTTTTTTTTTTTTGAGACGGAGTTTCGCTCTTGTTACCCAGGCTGGAGTGCAATGGTGAGATCTCGGCTCATTGCAACCTCCGCCTCCTGGGTTCAAGCAATTCTTCTGCCTCAGCCTCCCGAGCAGCTGGGACTACAGGCGC
This sequence comes from Aotus nancymaae, assembly GCF_030222135.1. Taxonomy (NCBI): domain Eukaryota; kingdom Metazoa; phylum Chordata; class Mammalia; order Primates; family Aotidae; genus Aotus; species Aotus nancymaae. The sequence goes on along the minus strand of NW_026988570.1, from coordinate 1,625,788 downwards.
GTGCCACCATGCCCAGCTAACTTTTGTATTTTTAGTAGAGATGGGGTTTCACCATGTTGACCAGGATGGTCTCGATCTCTTGACCTCGTGATCCACCCGCCTCGGCCTCCCAAAGTGCTGGGATTATAGGCGTGAGCCACCGCGCCCGGCGTTACAGAACTATTATCTGATCTATGGACCTTATTCGAATTTTACCAATTGTCCCAAAAATATCCTTCTCAGAAAAAAGAAAAAAAACCGTATTTTCTGACTCGAGCCAATGTAGGATTACACATTGAATTTAGGTGTGTTAGCTCTGGCTCTGTTAATTTGGAGCTGTTCCTCTGTCTTTGTCTTTTATGACAGTGACTTTTTTTAAGGATCAGGGCAGTTGTAATTTACAGACTCCCTGAATTTGATTTATCTGATGTTTCTACATGATGAGACTCACTTTTTGCATTTCTGATAGAAGTGCTCCAAAGGTGATGTGTCTGTCCTCAGTTTGGTACAGCAGGAGTCACACCATGTCCATTTGTCCTGTTACTGATGAGGTTCACTTCGATCCAAGGTGGTGTCTTCAACTGTGAAGTTAGTACTTCTCCATTTGTAATAGAAGGACAGAGCTTATAAAGGACGAAGAACTTTCCTTTTTCCCTTATATAGTTATTTAGTGTACCAACTTGGATTCATGGATTCCTGTTTTATTCCATGGACTATAATCTATTACTCTCAATATTTATTTTGATGCTCAGTATCTTTTTTTTAAATACATATACTTTTAAGTTCTGGGGTACGTGTGCAGATCTTGTATGATTGTTACATAGGTATACACATGCCATAGTGGTTTACTGCCTCCATCCCCCCACCCACCTACATTAAGTATTTCTCCTAATGTCATCCCTCCCCAATCTCCCCACCCCTTGCTATCAGTTTCTTAAATATATGGTAGGAGGAACCAGTAGTGCAGGCGCAGGGATAACCAGTTGTGGGACAAAGCCCAGGGGCTGTAGAGGTGATGGAGCTCTTAAAAGGCATTTGTTGCTGAGCGAATATGGCCAGGGGGCTGCTGACCCTCTCAGCTCCTCCTATACAAGTCTGCTTTGCAGGGCACTCTTATAAGACTCCAAGCTTATGAGACTCCTAGTGGAGAGTGGTGAAGCTATTGGTAAAGGCTGGGTAGCGCAGGGAAGATAGTGGGCTTGGAGGGAAGAGAAGTTCTTTAAGAAGCTAAATCTTTATTTTGGAATTTGTGAGGAGGTGAGCAGCTTGCCTTTACTTGAGTGGAACAGTGTTTGTGCACCTTCTCTTCCTTGTGGGTGGGCACATCATCCCAAGACAGCCAGAACTGTTCTTTAGTAGCTGTTGCCAGTTTCTTTCATCACCCAAACTGTTAGAGCATGTGCTGTTTCATCTGCTGCATGCAGTGCCAGCAATTATAGATTGCAATCCTCTGTAGATGTGGAACACAGGTACTAGAAGGATAGTGTCTACTTGGATGGGAGTCTTGACCATGGGCCAGGGCTGCAGTCAGAAACCCTTGGAATGTAATGCTTGCTCTTGGAGTAACTGGACCCATTCTGCAACCAACATTCCTCCCTCTTTCCCTTCCATCCCTTCCACCACCCCGAATACTGAAGCTGGAGTTGTTTACTTTCTGTGGCTTCTTAAGTTCTTTGCAGTGAGGTTGTCCAACTCAAGTCACTTTGAATGCAGATACACTGCTCTTGCCTAACAGTGACCTGGGCATGTCCTGGTGGTGGGCTGCGGTGGACAGCAGCACATGAATCTGCTCTCCAGATGAGGCAGGCAGTGAATGAAAACCCTTTCATTGTCTGATCACGAGAAAAGTGATCTTTTGTTTACACTGCCTACTTCCTTCTCTGTCCAGAGCATGTGCAGACATGAATTGATTGAAATGCACGTAGACCCAGTCTAGCCTTGAATCAAAGTAGAGTTGTGAAGGTGGCTTGCAGACTGGTTTTAATGGAAAAAATTTAATGTAAGTGTCATTACATTAGCATTTTCCTATACTGTGTATAAATTTGAAATATTTATATGCTCTCCCTCTTGAGAAGTGAAATCCCCAGTGCTATCTCATTCTCGTTTTTATAAATGGTAGTCATTCTTCTGGGAATAATGTACAAAGGCAAGGACTAAAGTTTAGTCCGTTCAGTAATTGCACAAACTGAACACAAACCCAGAGATGTGTGTTCTCAGCATTCTTTGGAGGGCTTCATTAATTGAATGTTGGAATTTAGTAAAATAAGTTGCTTTCTGTTACTGGCTGTGAAAAGAATCGTGGAAATCTGCATATCAGTTATTAAATATATGCAATGATAGGTTGCCCCCACACTTCACTCACATGAGTTTATAGAATGTCAGTTTTCATAACAAAAGCAGTCATGAGGAGCTTAGATAAATTGATACCTGCCATTGATCAGTGGCAGTTTTCAGATTCAGCAAGCATTTTCCTTAGAGCTGGAGGGGAGGCAGCTCAGTGTTTGGGTTTAGGAGCCTTCCTTGCCTGTCTCAGACCACACCATTTCCATCCCACAAGTACAATGGCCAGAGGTGATGAGCTCCTTGGTTCTTCCCCTCAGACTTTTAGGAGAACGTATGGCTGTGATTGTGTGGACTACGGATTGCTGGTTTTCCAAACAAGGGCGTTCTGTTACTCATTGAGGCCAGAATGTGATCTTGTAGGCAAACACAACTCGCAGAGAAGTATGGGGACTTTGGGGTCAGACCTAGTACCCTGACTGTACCCTTAACTTTTAGGAGGCCCATTCTCTGGTCTATCCTTTAGGCATGTAGTGAAGATTAAGTAAGAACATTTAGAGATGGAGCTAGAAAATTCTTTATCATCATCCATTATCATCATTCTGTTTCCTCGTACTTTGAACTGTAATTGAAACATTTTTCAGTGGGACTTTGGCGTTTAGAAAGGGAGATGCCAGGATCTTTGTTCACCAGTCTGTCTTTTAAATACTCTGGAACTGCTTTTTAAACAAGTTGTGTGTTTGGCCCTACTGCACGTGCTATGTCTGGGTATAGGCAAATATGAGATGAGACTGAGGCACTGGTGTGTGTTTAAATGGCTGGGTGGGCATCGGACTAAAGGGTTTGTACTTGTTTGCACCACGTGTGAGTGCTCATCTGTGTGGCAGGTGCCTACCTACACCTGCAGGGCTGCCTTGCTGCTCTGGATCAAGGCCATTAACACATGTAACCATGAGGAGATGCAGGTGCCTGGAAGGGGACTTCAGGAGGTCTAATTGGGGTTTTTTTTTTTTTAATCTCTTGAGGAGGAAACGAAGATACACACAAACTAAGGCTTGGTTCTGCTGCAGACTTTCAAAAATAATAAACTTCTCATATCGCCCTTCACTAGACTTCTACCACCTGAAACAAAGTAGAGAGGTTTTAGTTGTGGTTAAACTATGTTACGTCTCACTTAGCATTTTTCTGAGGCTGGAACATTTTGGAACAGTGTGTTTCTGCTCTGAATCTAATATTCCAACTACTGTTGCCTCACACAGATGTCAGAACAATCTGTGTCTTCTCTGTGGTTGGCCATAGAACAGTGACAACTTCAGAAGTGGCGGGTGGGAGTTACTCACTTTATTCAGCACCAGGGCTGGAGTCTGACAGGCTAGAGGCCTGCCAAGTGGAGGGATGTGCTGTGCTGCCTGAAGAGCACCAGTGCACAGCCTCACCTGGACACTCTCTGGAGAAGGGATTAGTCTCGCAAGAAGCCTTAACTATCGTAATTTCTTTGAAATGATGCGTCAAAAATAGGATAAAATTTGGTTTATGCAAATGTAGTTTTTATCTGACTTATGAAGACCACATTGTCACCATAGCAGATCAACTGCAGTACCCGTAGCTTTGCAGCGCTGGGGGAGTGCACTCTCCTGTTTGGGGTGAAGGTACCATGCAACTGGGAGAGAACTTCCCAGTGCCCTTTCCCCAGCTGTGGTGACCTCTAAGTGCATAGGCATAAGCTATGCAAATATCCCTGTTGCCTTGGTGATGAATAGAAAGTGGATTTGGTGTTGGGCAGTATTGCAGCAGCTTCCTCTGACACCTGAAAACAGCAGTGCATATGGAACCAGTGCTGAAGTACAACTGAGCTGCAATTTGACTGTGGTTGTTGGTCTGAAAGCGGGGAGAGACCAGATCTTTCTGAAGAGCTCCGCATTGAGCTCACCATGTCCTGGGCCTTTTTCTTTCTGACCTCTGTGTCACTCAGTTGCCAGTCAAAATGCTGTTTAGACTGCTGGGTTATGAATGGGTAGTGGGGTGGTATTCTTCTAACAGACTCGGGGGTGACTCCTAGTCCCCTCTCCCACCCTGCCACCTTTGATTATAGCAGCACTCAGCAGTGTCCCTGAAGGTGCCGTGGCAGCCCCTGGATATTCTCAGGCTCTTGGATGCCCATTCCAGGCCCTCTTTTCTGCAGCCTGTGGGGATCAGACCCCAACCAGAGAGACACTGCTTCCTCAGTTGCCTGAGCTTGGAGCAGAGATTCCCTCTGTCCTTCCTGCTCTCAGTCCAAAATTCAGTCTCCTACAACATGTTGACACTTAAAGATATATATTTTTAAAAGTTTCAGGACATCTTATACATTCAGTGTTGAAATTCTGTAAGAAACAATTTTTGAGTAAGTTAAATTCCGCTGCATCTCAGAGTTCTATAGGTATACTTTGCTTTTTGAATGCCTCTTAGAATTAGGAATTAAGCTTGCTTTGATATGGCAATGAAATTGTCATTTTTTCCTTGTTACTTTGACTGCCAGGAAACTCTTAACTAAACTGTGACTCTCTTGCAGCATATTTCACCCCTGGTTCCCAGGATAACTCCTTGATGTCATTTCTGATCTCAGCCTTTTTTATTTGTGCTTTTTTTATTTTAAGTCCCCCCTTGAATGATGCTGTATCTGTGTCTGTGTTGTACTTACTGAATTCTTTGGCCCAGTGGGTGTCGGCCCTGTCTTTGAAGCGTGGGTGTATGGGCTGTTTTGTGAGCTGTGTTGTAGGAATCACTTCGTGATTCTCAATTCTCCAGAAGCTCTGTGACCTCAGCTCAGCCTGAAACAAGGCCCCTTCAGGTCTGAGGAGCAATGAACCCTTCCTGGCACAGGCACAGGACATTCAAGGAGGTGAGGTGCTGGCCTGAAAGGCCTTGTTTAACTTCTCTCCTGCATCTGGCATTCCTCTACATGTGGACCAAGAGTACTCATCCTGTCCTACCACTGTTTTGCACTGCCCCTCCAGTCATTTGCCTGGCCCCTGTGTCACTGGCTGCAAAACAGCATAGGGATTGCTATCCTGGCACTCAGGGTTGTTGTGGAGACTGAAAAGCATGGGCTAGGTCATTTCATTTAGTGATGGCCTTGGCAGTTCTGTCCCCAAGCTTGGACACACAAAGTCCAAAGGCCTGGAGTGCCCTAAGCAGCTTTACAGAGGCTGGACTCCTTCCTCTCTCTCTGCAGGAGAGTGAAGCTAAATCCAAAGCTGCATTCTATAGGTGTCTGGTGGTCAACCTGACCAGATTCCTGGGGCCAGGGCCTCTTTCATTTTCCAAGCATCTGCTTCCCTGGACTGAGCAAGAGAACGTTGTCCTGCTGTGATTATTTTGTCATTAGAGTGTCATTAAATTCCCTGACACTTCCTTGGTTATCTCAAGTGTAAATTGAAGATGCTGCTGCCTTGCACTCAGTGTTCCTTGCTGCAGTGGCAGCACCAGTTTCTAGCAAGGCAGCAAGAACCCCACACTAGGGCATTCCTGTGGCACAGCTCCTCCCCAGATGCCACCCAGATGAGCTTGTGCCGTCTGGTGTCATGTAGATGTGTGAAGAACTATTTAGGAATTCCCTGTCAAATGGTCTTGACACCATCTCGAAGACCATTCTTCAAATCTTCAGAGAAAGGGTGCCTATGTCTATACTGAGGAAACTTGTAGACACAGAATCCTATGTCTTTCCAGTTAGGTGGCACAGTGTATGGGGAGCAGTCCTACAACTTGGTATAATTTTTCCTTCTGGTTTTGATAATACCCCCTATTTAGATTATCTTTACTGAACTGCTGGCCCCTTCTGCCTGTTGGCCTTGCTGCCTCTTCCCAGCTTTTCTCTCCACCTGCAGGCCCATTCTTCTCTTGTCTTTCCAAGAAACTCTCCTCTTCCTTAGGAGCTTGGTGTGGTGATTCACCCTTGTGCCTTCCTGCCCTGGTCCCCCCACTTCCTCTCTGGCCAGTGCTTTTTTTTCTGTCTCATTTTATTTGCTTCTGTGTTGTCCTTGCCTTATTATCATGTTTACTATCTTGTGCTGGTGACTGGCGACACAGCTATCACCATCAGACTTAATGGGTACACAGACATGTGCCTTGAAGTTAGGCCCTTCACTTTGATGCCAGCCAGCATCAGGGCCACTGGAGCCTCTTACCCTGAGAGGGGCAGGGGCTGTCAGGAACCGGTTCCTGGAGGGACACACAAGGTTGTGAATGTTGAAGGAGTCATCTTCTGGACACATGGGATGGCCTCAAAAGGCAGTTACCTCCAGGTAACCCAGACTTCATATAGCTCCTGATTTAGACCATGGCGATTACAATACCCAACTGGATGGGGCCCTCCTCTTTGTGCACTTGTGATAGTGTGTTGTGTGTATGTGGAGAGAAAGAGTGAGGGAGGAGAGAACTGTAGTATATGGTCACTTAAATTGTAACTTAGTAGCATATTTGGTCTTTAAAAATAATCTCCTTCACCCAAATGAGTTACTATATCTTTCCAAAGTATTTTTGCAATTTAGACTAAAACAGAGTTACCCAACTCTGTAAAAAGGATTATTTTCACATAAAAGGTGAAAGACTGAGGATTATAGATAAGCATCAGTGAAAGGGTGTATTCGTCAGCTAGGGCTGCTGTACAGAGTTCCAGAGAGACTGGGTGGCTCACACAACAAGAATTTATTTTTCCTGGTTCTGGAGGCTAGAAGTCTGTGATCATATTGCAGACTTAGCCTCCAGACCTGTAGATGCCATCATCCCCCTTGTCTTCACATGGTCTTCCCCGGTGGGTTTCTGTGTCCTGATTGTCTCGTACAAGGGCACCTTGGATTAGAGCCCACGCCGGTGACCTCATTTTAACTCAATACCTTATTGATGACCCCATCTGCACCTACAGTCATAGTTTGGGGTCCTGGAGATTAGGACTGCAACAGATGAATTGAAGGGACACAGTTCAGCTCATGAAGAGGAGGACACCCAGAAGTTTCAGGAGGGAGTAGAATGTCTTCCCTGATTGTATTTATTTTAGTTTTTTTAGAAATGCTTTTAATCAGGAAAGACAGCACGTCTTTTTTATATTTTCCACTCTAAGCATGGCAGAACTTAAATGCACTTCTGATACATAGATATCTCTTCCATCTGATTGAGAACCACTGTAGCAGACGCAGACTTATTGGACGCTAGGTGGGAGGCCAGCTCTGCAGACACAGCAGGTCTTAGGAAGATGGTCCAGACATCACTGTGGAGGCTTCTCTTACTTAGCCCACATCAAATGCAAGGGACCGCTCACACGGCAAATGACATTGCTTGGCTCAGTTTTAGTGTCATACTTGCCTTTAACTGACAGCTCCCCAACAATGCAGGGATTGTCATTTTTAGTCCTGAATTTGCAGTTCCATCTTTGACGTAATACCCTGTCCAGAAGCCACTGGGTATGCCCTTACTTTGACCTTTCACCAGTGCATTCCATCTTAGGGGGCTTTCTCTAATTGCTTCAAACTCCCTCCTGACCCCTAACACCACCCCAAAACCAAAGGCCCTCGTTTAGGATCTGAATTATAACAGCCGTTCCTCATGTATCTAGATCACAGGGAGATCTCACTGGAGCTGGCTGAAGCTCTTGGCACTTTGAGCAGCATTGAACCGTCAGTCCTAGTTCTACATCTTCACCCCACTGCAGCTTTTGGCCACTTGCCCCAGTTTAGTGTCACCCAGGCCCCAGCCATAAGCCGCAGTAATTTTTATGGCTGCAGGTATTAGAGGGCAGCCAGTCTGCTGATTTTCCAACTGTCTTCCGCTGGACGGGTGTACGCTTCGAGCCAACAGCAGCTCCAGCCAGCCGTGCCAGCTGTCAAGTGCTTTCTGGGCTGGCATGGCTCTTTGAAGCAGTGGTAATGGCTTCCTCTGTTGAATGTCGTCCAAAAGCAATTGCTTTTCAGCTTAAGAGTGTATGCCATGTTGTCATGCCTGCTGTCTAAGAGGGCAGGCATCCTTGTGCCCTTGCAGACTGGGAATGCTGTAGCATCTTCTCATGGGTCAGGGATCAGGTGTTCCTTTTGCCAAAGTTTCCTGCATCTTCCCCACCCTCTCCAGCATGTCTTTGAACACCCCATATACTTTACGTTTAAGATGAAAGCAGAACTCTTAAAAAACTTGGAAAGATTCTCTCATGAAGTACTTCTACTTAAGCTTGGTCACGGCCTCCTGCTGTCCTCAAAGAGTGAGTGGGAGATTTCTTCCCTCGGACGCTGCCAGTGCTGGAATATGAAACTTCCCAAGTGTCAGCAGTTGGGGTCTGCCCTTCACATGACCCAGTCCACTGTTGACTGTGGACATCTAGTCAGCCCCATTTTCTGGCCATGCTCAGTATGGCAATGACACCAGGTTGGCACAGAACTTCCCTGCCTGGATTGATTATTTAGCACATCATAGCGTACACTTTCTTCATTTTGGTAAGTTGTGGTTTTATTTTGAATAAGTCTCTTTCAACCTATTAATATTAGTCTACACTAAAATTAACCTTCCCCTAAATTATTCTCACATAGAGGCAGCAAAGTAATTTTGAAAGTTAAATCAAAACAAAGCAATCTTCTGTGTAAAACAGATAAAAATCACAGACTGTGGTTACAGAGTGCCTCTACAGGAATCGCTTACATAAAGCTGATTTCCTCCAATCTTGTTATGGAAGGAAAAGGGGAAATGCCCTGGCCTTATCACAATCCCATTCTGTCAAACAAGTGCAGCAGAGCTTGTGTAAACAGTGGAGCTGCAGCTGCAGCTGGTGTCTGTGGGGGCTGTTCAGGGTCTGAGGGGACAGTTGTCTCAGTCTGATTCATGGCCGGTGGTTCCCGCGCCGGTGTGTTGGAGGCATCCCGCACCCAATGAGAAGGGGGTTTGTGGAGAGACAGTCACGTAGCCCGGTCTCATGTGGATTAGTCATTAAGAAATGGCCAGGGCACATTTCAGACTTGAACAGTGAACCAGGTTGTAGCTCGTGGCATTGAGGCTGATGTGTTGTGTTGCCACCTTTGGCGACTCCGAATTGATACCTTGCACTACCCACAAAATGGATTAGAACCAGAAGGTGGGCGCTATGGAAGACCTGAGGACACTGAAAGCATTGAATAAGCTGGTGATTTCCTTTTGAACAGTTTCACAGCTTGTAACAAACGTACGCTGGTCACTGGCACAGAGGCTTTTTTATGTTCTGAATTGCTCTTTCCTCCCCACACTGGGAGGGTGGGAGGATAGGCGTTGACATTGCCTGTGTCTGTGACCATAGGCACCCCTCTGGGTTACAGTGTTTATCACAGCCTAGCAGCCAGAGGCACAATGGCGAATCACTGCGCCACTTTATTTAGCTTTTTAGGGCAGATTACTCCAAATCACTGGTTTCTCAAATAAATTACAGCTACCAGAAATTCACCCCATGGGGAATCTGCAGCATGGTTGAATGTCAATTAACTTGGGTGGTAAGATAGTTTCTTACATCCTCTTTGAATTTTCCAAACATTCTTTTGGGTGCTTTTTTTTTTTCTATTTTTAGGAGTAAATCATTGGTATGCCTGCCCGTCAAGGATGTCGTCCCCTTTGCAGGGAAATGAATTGAGTTTTCTTCATAATCTCAGGGAGGAATCGTGCTTTGTGACAGTGCTCTTGAAGAGGGGCCTTTCGTAGTGATTAAGATGGGATTGGTTGTTCACTTAAATATGGGCACCCTCCCCTCTTACCCCCAAATTAGGGAAAAACTAAGAAGCTTTCCTTTTGTTGTTGCAGGTATTTTTGAATAATTACCAAGCAGCCGAAGACCACCCACACATGGTTATCTTACGACTGTTACGTTACATTGTCCGCCTGGTGTGGAGAATGCATTGACGGGTTCTTTGTGGAGCCGAGATACGTGCAGACATTTCGCTTGTTCAGACCAACAAGCCCCAGTGCCACAGTCTCCTGGTGCCATTCTTATGCAGCCAGCAGTTCTCTCGTGGAGGGGCAGGTGACGTGTTCAGAAAACACTGAGGTGGATGGGGACTTGACCTTTCTGTTTATCACCACACAGCAGAATTTCTAATGGAAATTTGTTGTGAATGTAAAGGAGGGAGCATTCTTGGCTTTTAATGTACAAACCATGGTTTTTTAGAGCAGGATTTTGTGTAGGAATGGTGTTTACATGCAGTGTGTCTTCCCCCTCACCTTCTTTAATGAGAACAGGTTTGTCAAAAAGGAAGTGAAACTTTTTAACCAACTTGTGAATGATTTTTGTATTAAAATTTTAAGAACCTATTGCCTATTCTCAGAGGATTATGTAAACTCTGCAGTAGAAACTGAGCCAGCTAACTTATAAAGCTGCCTTAGTTTATTTTTAGAGATTACTGTACAGAATTTTTAAACAGGGAGAGGTGTGATATACTTTATCCCTTCCCTACTATTGCCTCTTTGACCTTTTTAAATTATTTTTATTAATACCAAAAGGGTTCTTTTGAAATGGAACTGATTAAAGGGGCAGAGGGTCTGTTGTCAGCCTGCATTGATATGCCAGTCCCATTTGTAAATATTTACGTACCTTTATAAATTCAGTTGCATCTGTGGCAAAATTTCAGACTATTTTTGTGTCTTTCCTCATCACTTTTTGTGATGCGCCTCCAATCTGGACTCAGATGCATAGATTTGGTCCAGTGTATTTTCATGATCAAATGAAACTGAGTCAGAACAAGAATTAATATCTGCCTGTATCGTGCACAGTTCGATCGATCTATTATTAGCAGTCAGACTGGGAAGCATTTGGTGTTGGTTTTTATTCCATTTTGATGGGCATGTTATTTGGAAGTATTCTGAAGAGGAGGCAATAGCAGTAATAACAGCAGACTTAAGTGCTGTGCCCTTTGTGCTGCTGGCTTTTCTGGTTGCAGGCTTTCCCATGGTCACAGGATGCACTGTCAGCATCAGGTCCCAGAGGGTCATCGTGCCCAATACAGCAGAGTCCAGCTGCAGCATCTAGCTCACGCCCTCATGGAAATTGGCACAGGCTTGGGACAGGGCTTTTGATGGCCACTTGCTTGGCCTCTTACAATTTAGTCTAACTCAGAGCCCACTGGCCTTGCTCCTCTAAATTCACTTTGAAACATAAGCTTCATTCCACTTCCACCAGCACCGTAAAAGAAGTCTCCTGGGCAGAAGTCTGGTTTTTTCATTCCTCCAGGACAATTGGATATTGTCAGACCACTTGTGCCACCAGCCTTTCAGTGAGGGTGTCCTTTCCCTGTGCCTGCTCCTAGGAGTGCAGTGGAAGGAAGCCAGCCACACACTGGTCAGTCATTTCAGAGGCAGCAGACACCCAGGGAGACCCAAGAAAGAGACAGGTTAGGGAGCAGTGAAAGTGAGGAGTGAAGACAATTCTGTGAACTCTGTAACTCTTACAGTTGTGAAAACTCCAATCATTAAACAACTTTTAAAAGAAATAACTAAATTTTCAAATGAGTCAGCAGTGCCAGCAACTAGTGTGTTTAGTTTTGCCCAATAGAAGGGCTAGCATGTTCATGTTATTTAAATTAGGTGGAAAAATCTAAACATTTGTATATTCATAATTTAAGAAAGATATGTATATGTATAGCATATACATATACACTTTTTCCTTTAGGTAGAGATGATTTAATTCCAAATACTCTTCATTTAAAAAATTTCCTTTCCTCAAGAATCTCCTTGGGATTTTGACTTACTTGTAAAGCTGTGTTGGAGCTCAGCTTGTTTCCTGATGTGTCTCCAGCCTATTTGTAGGATCACACAAATTCCACAGTTGTAAGCAGTGGTAGGATTGCAGCCGTGGGCCTGCTGGACACACACACACACACACCAAAGACATATTTGGTTCTGGGCGCCACCTCCCAGGATCCCTGTACTCATGTGCCAGTCTCCTGACTAGAGCACTTTACTCTGTTTCCTCAGTCCTGCAGCCCCTGGGAGCACACGGCGGGGGCAGCCCTGGGCCAGGCGCCAGCAGCCCTGCCCTGCGCTGCCCAGGGGCCATGTGCACCATGGCCTCCAGGCTGGCTGTGGAAACAGTTCCTGAGGAAATTAGAGATTCTATGAATTGTAGGAGTATTAAAGAACAGGCTGTTGGCACCAGAACTTTAAGCGATGACTGGATGTCTCTGTACTGTATGTATCTGGTTATCAAGATGCCTCTGTGCAGAAAGTATGCCTCCTGTGGGTATACATTTTACCTTTTTAAAAATTTTTTGTAGAAAAAATAATTAAATCCCCTTTTTGGAAACTTAATGCGGGTTTTGTGCCTTGACAACCTCTCCCCATGCGAGGTTTGTAAAAAGTGTCCTGTGACTTAACACAAATGCAATAAACACATACAAAATAGCTTCATGAGTTATTCTTCAGATGTCCTTCCCAGAAACAAGTTGATCAAGAAATTTGGGGGTGGGGGTTGTGGAGAAATCAAGTTTAAAATTCCTTCCGATTAAAAAAAAAAAAACAGTGGAATACAATTGTCTGCCATTTCCCCTTCTTAATGTATATATTGTGACTATTTATTAGATTAGTAGGTCATATTTTACTTATCAACTGAGCCAAATGTCTGTGTGCAATTATGTTTCCTTTACCTTTCTTGTAAAATTTTGTACAGCATAAATGAGTAAAAAAAAAAAAATCACTGTTTTTTCTAAACTTTTTCAGAATCGAGAGTTTGTAAATATTGTAGATTCTTTTTCTGTGTGATGTGTCCTACTGTTTCATAATGCTGTAACTTGTAGAAATATTGTATATTTATTTTCTGCTTATTTAATGTCTTAAGTTCTGGAAAGTATTAACATCCCTGTCTCCCACAGCCCCCAATCATCCCACGAAGTTAACTCTCAAGAGGTGTGGGGGGTGACTGGACACCTCACTGCAGGCCACATGGTCCTCCAGGGTGACTCTCCAGCTTTGGGTCCTGGTATTTCCAGTCAAGTGGGTTTCAATTCTTGGGCTTTGCTGCCCTTATAATGAAGGGTATGTTTGATGCCAATGAGAAACTCAATCTGGCAGGCTACAAAAATCTACTCCAAGAAATACCCAGCAACCTTCTGTTTGTTCCAAAGCAGCTAGCTTCTCATACAAGCAAATTTTGCTGACTCCAGGCTTTATCTTTAGGAAAACAAACAAAAAAAAACCAAAGTATTATCAGCAGGTGGGAAAGATTTTTCTATTGAAAATTGATCCCTGAAAACTCAGTGTTTAAAATAAAATAAAAATGTGCCACTTCCAGAGGTGCTGCCTTGCAGTTGTTCAGGGCTGGGACCGGGCCAGACAAGGTGACAAGGTGGGGCTGGTGGCTCCTGCCTCAGGACCACCTTGGGCCACTAACCCCTTGTGAGTAGGGGTTGTGAATAGTTGTGTTTTCCCCCACCTGCTTTGTGACTTCCTATGCTTTGAGGTTGGACTAAATTGTCTTCAGGAGCTAATTCACTGTACAGTCCTCCCCACACCCCACCCATTTGTTCACTGCATTTGGTCAGCCTGCTTCTTCAGGTCAATGCCCTCCTGATTCTCCATCTCCTTCAAGGGAGGTTGGGGCCCCACTGGACTGGGTGTCAAGATGTGAAAGCTCATGGAAGCTTTAAGAAGAATTCTTGGTAGTTCCATGCAGGTGGTTCTGCCATCCCTGCTAATTTAGCCTGGTGCTTGTGTGTGTCCACTCACATACATGTATGTGTTTGGGGGTGTGTCTACACATGACGCTAAATCAATTAGGGTCTACTCTGAACAGCATTGTGTGTTAGAAGCATCCTCAAGCTCCCAGCTAAGTAACTTGACTACTTGTATTTGGGAATTTCAGACTGTAGCAGCTGTTTTATGTTTTATGTCCAGATTCTGTGACCACTAGTTACTGTATCGGAACTCATCAGGTACCCACTTATAAATAGCACTGATCTGTCTGTATACTGATCCATCACTAACCTGTTTTCTAGGACCCAGCATATGTAGCATTTGTATTGCAGTTTCCCTGGCTTACTTGTGTTTTGCACTGATGAATTTTGACAGGGTAATTGCCACTTTACTTGTGCAATACTGCTGTAAATAACTGCAGATTTTTAAAGAAACTCAATCTTTTATGTTCTTAATGAATTTTATATAAATAAAACTTTCAACTAGTTTTGTTGAGCTGCTTGATTTGTTTGCACAAAATGTCAGAGAAACAGCTGAAATTATATACAAACATGTACATGCCCACACATCTGCCGTTATCAGTCACAAAATGTAGCTGTGTGTAGCTCTTATTTATTTTTGCTCGAAGATGAATCTGTGCAGTACACTTAAAAGCAAACCAGTCTTTTAAAGTTTTGATGTGGCTGGTGCGACTGCTAGCAAAGTATTCTGCCTGCATAGTCAGATGTGACTCAGCACTTGGGTGGGGAGTGTGGGGGAAGGGGAGGTGTACTAGGAGCTGGCTCTGCACTGTGTTTATGGCAGCTGCCCAGCCATCTTACCCCATCCACCCCACAGAAAGGGCTTGTCTGCAGCACCTGCTCAGAGTCAAAGGGGTCACACAAATGTGCCTAGACCCTGGGTGTGAAGTGATGACCAGGAACCGCTAAGTTCACAGCCCTGTCATACAAGGTGGAAGGGAATTGCCTTAGGAATGAGTGAGAGAAATTAAAGCCTGGTTTGGGGATACAGATGATAAAAATCTAGTAAGAAAGTACTTATTTGCCACGTTTATTCTTAGTGCTGGGAAAGTGAAAGACAGACTCAGCTTCATTTTAGACTAATAATTTGTTAATGCATTTAATCAGGTGAGCAGTACATGAATATGGTCTTGTAAATTTATTTCAAATTGTATTTGTTTCAAATCAGTTGTTCTTAATCCTACCTCCTGAGGCAGCAGTTTGCATTTTCCTGGACCCTTAATCTGCAAAGAGAGAGAGAGAGAAAGAGAGAGAGAGAGAGAGAGAGTGTGTGTGTGTGTGTGTGTGTGTGTGTGTGTGTGTGTGTCTATACTTACACAGCAGTTTTGCGTTTCTGTAAGTGCCATGTGGGTAACCCCTCTTCTGGGCACCAAGGAAGGAGAGCTAGGCAGAATCCCAGAGCTATTAGAGCCTGAAGAATAATTTACTGCTCATTTATTTCCTTCTATATAATCCTTTTATATAATCATATCTTAGTTTTTAGTCAGAGGAGTATCTAGAGCAGACACGGTACAGAGCATAAACTAGGGAAAAACAGCCATAGCAGGAGGACAAGAATCAATGGCCCAGGTGGTAGTGCCCCTGCCTGAAAGGGCATGCACTACATGGCAGGCTGGCCCAGGCATAAAGATACCCGCTGTATGGCTGGCTTGGAGCAAGAGTCACTTCTCCTGTAAGGGAGTTGTAGTATCTTGTGTCCAGTTCTTGTGGAAAGCTGGCCTCAGGCCGGCAATCCTTCGAACATCCGAGGGCTTAAAACTCCTCTGGTATAATTGTGACTCAGTGGCTGTATACCCTGTTAGCTCTTGCTACTGTGCTGACTCGAAACATCCTCCCATAGAAACCTTAGAAATTGCCTGCCCCTAGATAAGAGATGTTGCACACTGCACCCTCCTTGCTGCACACTGCCCACCTCCTCCTCTCGGTGACCTAATGGGGATGGGCCCCTTGTTTATTGCTCACGTGATTGTCTTGACCCTATCACTATCCTTAAGATGACCTCACTCACTACCCTTCCTCCCCACCCTATACCAAATAAATACAGACACGCCTGGATGCTCGGGGCCTCGGCTGTCTCTGCTTGTAAGTGGCATCGGCCCCCTGAGCCCAGCTGCTCTCATCCAGTCCTTTGGTGTCTTGTCTCCTTATTTCTAGGATCCAGCACCTCAACACAGTGAGAGGGGACACCCCATGACCCTAGGATGTCTGGACCCTACATGCCATGGCTCTGTATGTGGTTCTGTCTTAGCAATAGGTCACATATCTTTCCATAGTGACTGCAGTTCACACTAACTACTGCAGCAAGTGCCAGAGCACAAGCGTAGAGTTTGCTCTATGAGTTGCCTTAAACTTTGAAACATTCAGAATAGCCAAAATGAGTTTTACAGAGAACACCCAATACCCTCACTACCTAGCTTCTACCTTAAACTTTTACTACCTTTGCATTATCATGTATTCATCTATTAATCTGGCTTATTTTTTGGTGCCTTTCAAAGTAAGTTGTAGTCACCAGTACTCTTATCCCCAAATACTTCAGCGTCATTTAGAGTTCATTAGTTTTTTTTTTCTAATTTTTGTTTCCAAAGATAAAATTTACATAAAGTAAAACAAATCCTATGTGTGCATTTGCTAAATTTGACCAAGAATACAGCTGTCTCTCAAACCCTTGTCAAGATAAAGAACACTACCATAACTTCCAGAAAGTTACCTCCTTCTCCTTCCCAGGTAATCCCTCCTCTCCTGTCCCCAGGGGTAAGTAACTTCTGTTCTGAGGTTCTTTTCCATCAAAAATTAGTTTTACCTCTTTCTGAACTTTGTATTAATGGAACCATACAGTATATGGCCTTTTGTTTCATGTCTGGTTTCTTTGGCTCAGCATATGAGATCCACGTTACAATTATCAGTAATTTTTTCCTTTTTATTACTGAGTAGTAGTCTATTGTGTGAACAAACCATGCTTTGTCTATTGTCTTATTAATGAACACCTGAGTTCTTACTAGTTTGGGGTATGATGAATTAAGTTGCTGTGAATACTCTCATACAAAGCATATGAGTCTTTTTTGTGAACATATGTTTTTATTCTGCTGCATGTTTTTTAATTGCTTGTGGTGTACTTTATGTAGAAGTTGTCAGAAGTCAAATTTATCAATCTTAGGTTTCTGTATTTTGTGTCTTGTTTAAGAGGACAACTCTATGCTGAAGTTTTAAATATATTTTCTTATGTTTTATTCATATAGCCAGTATAGTTTAGGGTTTTTTTTTTATCTTAATCCACCTGGAATTTGTTGTTTTAGTTATTTTTCCCCCACAGCCAGTCAGCACTGTTGTCTTTTGTCCACCAGCCTAAACTGATCCTTTGACAGTATACCAAATTCTCATACATATGGTTCTGTGTCTCAACTCTTCCCTTTTCCTTTGATCCTTTTGTTTAATGTACATTATTTTAATTACTAGAGTTTTACGTGTTTTGAATTTCTTGTCTTTATTTTTCAAAATCATTGTGACTATCTTACATTGTCTTTTTATTTGTGTCTTAGAGTTAGTTGAAGCTTCTTGGAAAGTTCTTTGGAGGTCTCATTTAGGATTACCCTTGATTTAGGGAAGAATTGCCATTTTTCCAAATGTTTTCCAAGGTGTGTAATATTTTTATCCATTGATTACGTTTGGTTTTGGATGCTTTTAGTACACTTGATTTTCTTCCTATAAATCCCACAGATTTCCAGTTTGCTTTTTCTGGGAAGGAGGGGAGGATGTCTGGCATCCAACCCTTGTCTCCACCACAGTTTCCCTTTGTGTGCCTGCCTCCCGCTGCCTCTGCCACCTCTGAAACTTTCTCTCCCTGCCCAAGATACGGCTGAGGGCAGGCCCGTGGCCTAATGCTTGGCTGATAAAATGCACTTCCCAGCACTTTGACTCTGGAGCAAGCGAGGCAAGGAGGGGCCCTCTGGAGGGCAGCATCCTTGAAGCTGCAGGAGGACGTTAGTGATCTTGGCCACGGTAACCGGCTGCCCAGCCACCAGCACCCTGGGCCCTGTCTCTGAGCTGCCTGCTGGACTATGCAACAGGCGCCCACCCTCCAGCATGTTCTTTCTCCTTGTGCTAAATAGCTAGGGCTGGTTTTTGTTGCTGCACTGACTCATTCCTACCTGTCAGAAGGACCAAATAAAAAGGTTACATGAAGTTCTCTTTAAACAAGATGAATTAGAAGGTGTAGGGTGATGGGCTGATTATGACAGTCTCTCCTGGCGAGACCAGAATTGGGCTGTGAGGAGAGGGGAAATAAGGAAAAAGGTGGTCTCTAATCTTTTTGGGTGACTTAAACCACTTGCTGTTTTTTCCTGGAAACTCTGTGTTTCCTGAGGTAACCCCTAAGTCCTTAGAAGTTTGTATTACCGAGGAGAAGATATATTAGAATATTAAAGGCCCTTGTTTCTGGACATGTTATAGAGTGATTACATGTATTATAGAAAAGGACCCAGGAAGGCATGGTTATAATAACTACTCTGTCTCCATAAAGTAGATTTGGGTAGAGTTAGCTCTTACAATAACCCCTTAACTAATAGCTAAACAAGATCAAACTTGGCCCACCACTCTTAAAAGTACACCATAAAGCTGTCATGTTTCATTGCAGATATCAGAGAACTTATGCAACCCCATTAAAAATATATTTTAGGTGGTCATTTTCCTAAAATCTCCATCCGAATATTAAGGTCCTACCGTATACTAGACACAGATGAGAATATTAAAATGCTTAAAACCAGGGCACAATAAAGAGGCTGTTTTCTTCAAGGTCTCACAATTAGTAAGCAGAAAAATTCTCTAGTGCAGTTCCCAGGGGGAGAGCTGTTTCAGGAGCTTAGAGAAGTGAGAGTGGTGGGCCTACAGTTTCATGGGTTGTCTCACCCACTTCCTCCTCATCTCAGGGTCTTCTGTAATGATGCTATAAGGACAGCTAACCATTAGGCACTTGCTACGTGTGAAGTACTGTTCAGAGCATCTCATAATTCATTTTCATCTCAGAACAACAGCCCTTTGAAGCAGCTGCTATTACTACCCCAAGTGTCCAGACAGGCAAACCAAGTCATGACGTGGTTAAGCCACTTGCCCAAGGGCATCAGGCTCCTCAATGGCAGAGCCAGGATGTGAGGCCAGGCAGTGTGGCTCTGCCAGAGCACGGACATCTGACCATACCCCTGTTGCCTCGAAGGGCCCATCAGAGCAGAAGCAGCAGGGGGCTGAGACCAGCCAGCCAGGGTCTGCCCCAGACAGGATGCCTGTGCTGCAGCCTTGAATCTGCATAGCTGCCAGCACTTGGGGGACTCATGACTCCATGGCCTGGTCCAGATCCAACGTGAGAATGTGTGTGCACAGGCCCAGGTCTCACTTGCATCTCCAGCCACCAGAGCATTTCAGCTTTGTCAGTGGCTCTTCTTGCTGTGGGGCCCTAGTCCTGCACTTGTCATGGATTCTTTTGACCTAACCTGAGGGCCTCCTGTGGACATGTGGGCTGTCCCAAGAGTCCCTGGTTTTCCCCAAGCCTGGTAATTGCCACACAGACCCCTGACAGGTGTGGTCTCTCTGTGATGGAGGGTGTGGACTCCCCTCCTGCCCACTGCCCCAGCCTCATTCTGCCACTAGGGTGGAGCAGTTCCCCAGGCATTTCTTGGGATTTAAGTCCATTTTAATGGGGCCATTGCAGTGCTAAGGTGATGGAGCAAAGGGGTCAGAAGCCCCCGGGAGTGGTCTTCCCAGCTAGGAGCCTAGAGTGAGGTCAGGTGGGAAGGAGCTGATCAGTATCCATCAGGAGCAGAACCCCCACCCCCCAATGCCATTCCTGTCTGAGTCTTAAAATCTTTTCTCTCCAGACCAGGAGCAGGGAATTGTTCTGAACCCAGAGCCTTCTAAGCCCTCCACATCTTACCCCACCTGCCAGGCACATACTGCCTGTGGCTCTACACTGTGTCTGAGATGCAGCCCCAGCTGGGTTCACATGTTCCTTTTGCTTTTCTCAACCTGGTGCACACCTTCCCTAGGGCACCAGTGGAGGGCAGGACTTGGGGTTCAGATCTTTGAGTACCCCATGGACCCCACTTTGCAGTGAATCCTATAGAGAGCATGCAGGACTGGACTCCCGGGGGGCTCAGGAAGGCCATCATCCCCAGGAGCTGCTGTTTGCTTTCAAAGAGCTGGAGCTGCTCCGGTTTTCTTCTTTCCCTTATAAAAAAATGTAATGAGGTACAATACACAGAGGGAAGCACACAGCTTGCACGGCCGACTTTACACATTTCTACAGCCAAGGATTTGTCTCCCCAGTGAAGATGCAGAACGTTCCCAAGTTTAAGTGAGAGCAACTCGGTCCTGCTGCCCAGGCTTGCCCCTGACCTCCTGAGCCTGAGCCCGGAGGCCCCGCAGGACAGGCTGGGGATGCAGGCCTCTAACCTCATCATGGGTAGGTCCTCCAGGGTGCTCGAAGGCCCCTCAAGGCCTTTCTAACATGAAAGGGAGCCATCTCCGTTCGCGGAGTAGGTTCCAAGGAGTCTCTGACTCAGTCAGAAACTCACCTCAATGTTAATCATAACCTTCAGGCCAATATGTGTCACTTTTTTCTGCTGAAACACCAGCTACAAAAAGCCCTGACTGTAGGAGATCCGGTATATTTTCTGAAAAAAGTAAATCAATTCTATTACTTTGAATTCTGAACCCTTAAAAGAAGAAAGTGGTGGGTCAAAGCTTCCTCAGGCATTGAATGACACTTTAAAAGTCTTTCTAGGGAAAAAAATTTTTTTTCTCTTCAATCAGTGCCTATAGAATCTCCTTCTCATTTAAATGTTGGTAAAGGGATTCTATTGTCTCTAACCCAAATAGTCTAAAAGACTTGCATTCATTCATGTATTCACTCACTCGGCAAAAGTTCATTGAGCGTCTATTATATATCAGGCACACTTTATTCTAAGTGCTCAGGAATTAGCAAGGACAAGACCCTGCCCTCATGGGGCTGATGTTCAGTGGAGGTCAGAGGCATAAGATAACACACAGGGGAACCAGTGACCAAGACAGTGAAAGGTGCAAGAAATAAACAAGGCAGAGTATGGTGGGCCAGGTGTGGTGGTGGGACCAGAGAAAGGAAGGCCTCTCCTCTGAGACCTCAGGTGATCAGGAGCAGCCAGAGAAGAGTGGTCCAGACTGAGCCACTAGAGATGTAAAGCCCAGAACAGCAAGTGGGGAGGAAGGGGCTGCATAGGAGACATGAGAGGGAGGGAGCCATGGATGGGGGAGATGGGCTTGAGAATTAGGCCAGGTTGCAGGGCGAGGGGGCATGCCCAAGAGACGGCTGGCCATACATTCCCAGGACAGTGGAGGGTTCTTGTCATAGGAGCAACATAATCTGATAGAAACCCCAGATTACAGGAGACCAAGGGGATATGGTGACTGAATGCAATATACTATCTGGAATTTTCTGTCGCTATAAAACACATGATAGGGGCAAGTGGTCAAATCTGAAGGAAATATGTAGATGTAATAAAAATATTGCATCCATGTTAATTTCCTGATTTTGATCGCTGAACTCTGGTTATGTAAGAGGATGTCCTCATTTTGGGGGGTACACACTGAAGTGTTTGGGGGAAAGGGGCACCACATAATTCACTCTCAATGTTCAGGAAAAAAATCTGATGAGAAGGTGGCAGTTGGAAGGGAGAAGGATAAAGCAAAATGTGGCCAAATGGTAACATCTGGAAACTCTGGGTAAGGGCTATAAGGAAAGTATCTCTGCTACTTTGCAAACTTTTTGTGTGTCTGAAACTATTTCAAATTAAAAATTAAAAAATTAAGAGCTGTGCTTGGATTATTGCTGTGCCTGGATTGTGGTCTGGAGCAGAAGTCAGGAGTCCACGCTGGGAGACCTGGGATGTGGACAGAGGGGAGACAGGCTTGGGAGGAAGAGGCTTCCTGATGTGGAAGGTGAGGGAACAGAAGGAATCAAGGATTCTAAAGGATGATTTGGGTCAAAGCAATTGGTGGAGTGGCGCTTCCTGAGACTAGAAGCAGGAGTGGGAAGTGGGTTAGGTCAGGAAGGGGCTGGGGTGGAGGAAGAGTGAATGGAGAGTTCTGTTTTGCTGTACCACACTCTCATAAAACACAACACCAGGGAAACAGGGCCTTGAGCATCTATGAGAGGTGGATAATGGCCCAGTGGCCTGTATGGAGCATCTATGAAGACAGGCCAGACAGGGCGCAGGAGGGAGGTCCTCAACCCTGGAGGATGTTAGACTCCCCCAGGAGCTTTTACAAAATACCCACACCAGAGGCCCACCTCTCTGAGTCTCTGGTGGGACTAGTGTCATATTATTTAAGGCTCCTTAAGTGACTCCAGTGTGCAGCTGGGTTTGGGGGCTGCTGAATGACAGCTTGCTCAAAGCTGCCAGGAATGACTCCAACAATGGCAGGGCAGTCACAGCAACATCAGTCCAGCGAGCCTCCCTGGGGAGAATGCTCTGAAGGATAGCACTCAGCAAGGTGCTTTCTGCCTGTTTAAATTTCTGTTGTAGTTGCAAAATGATCAATTCTCATTTCTGTTTCCCTCTGCCAATTTGCCCTGGCATAGGCATCCATGCCTCCAGCCAAATTCAAGGTGAGTAGAGGACAGAGTGGACTACAGGGCCCAAGGCCAAGGCCATGGCAGAGTGGAGGTGAGGTGGCGTCAGGTTGTGAGCCTGGGGCGAGTCCAGTCATCATCTGGTGAGTCACAGGCTGCTTTATTGACAAACCCAAAGAACTCGGCGAGGTCGGAGACAAGAGGCGGAGCTGTGGTGTGGACACCAGGAGGGCAAGAGGTGGAACTGAATCTGTGTGTGACGCAAGCAGTGAACTTGGGTGGATCATGCTGTGCTCGAGCCTGGCTTTCCATAGCTCAGGAGAGTGTGGAGTGTGAGGGGGATCTCATAATTATGGGAAAAGTGTCGTCGTCGTCCCCTGAAAAACAAGGACAGGAGGACACACGGGGCAGTCTCTGAGAGTGCACATTCAGGTGTGGACACTTAAAGGGGAAAATGATTATTTATATTGGGGAACAGACCACAATGCGCATTGCCCCCAGTTAGACACCAAACTCTTCCAGGGGAGCTTCCACTTCTGATTGCTCAATACTGTGCAGAAATGCCCTCCATGGAAGCCTCCACAGGCCCACCCTTTCCCCTCCACATCCCTCTCAGGGCCAGACTGCCTACCCCTGCCCCAGCCAGCAAGGCTCAGAACAGTGGCTACTCCCAGGTAACTCTCAGCCTGACTCCAGCTCCAGTCACCAAGCTCTGGGGATGGCCTTCTGATGGCTTGCAGGTAAATGCTCTCACCCCTGCTGAAAGATCTTAATAATAATATTTTAAATTGTGTCTCTCTGTCTGTGGGGCTACAAGCATTAGCCAGTGTCCCTCTGACTCAGCAGGATCTATCAGTGCCTGGCACCTAGTAGGCAATCCACATACAGTTGTTGGATGGGTGCGTGACAACTGTCTGATGAGGACTCTAGTAAATCGTCTTCTATGAAAGCCCAGCCTGTTCTTGGCCGCTTGCCCTTCATCATATGTATGTACTATTTGCCGTTTTCAAGAGTAGTGAGAACATGGAGCCTATTCAAATGACAGACCTCTTTAAACAGTAGGTCCAGCCCTTTAGCACAATAGCTCTCCCATTTAGAGCCCCCTTTTTGCTTCATGGTAGCCCCTTCCTCCTCCCTCATCTCACCTGTTCGGGCTCTGGGGACACTACTTCTCCTCTCCTTTTTAAAAGCTGCTGCCCAGAGCCATAGTGCTGCCAGGATTCTGATAAATATATTCCCCTGATGAAAATAACTGACCATGTCTTGATGAATGTACTATCACTGGCTGCTCTGGGTGGCGTGTGCATTTCGGACAATTTAGTTGCTCCTAAACTTGGTGGCTGGTATAAAACAGAAGCCTTCAAGAGTCAAAGAAAAAGGACACATTGGGGAAACAAATGTCAATATCATGGGCTGTTTCATGGAGTATGCCATTTGCCGTTCCTTAGAACAACCCAAGCTCACTCTCGCCTAAGGCTGCAGCTGCCCGCCTTTTCTAAATCGCCCTTCCCTTGATAGCCACAGGGTTGGTGTCTTCAGCAGTCAGGGCTCTGCTTGAATGTCACTTTCCAGTGGTGCCTTCCCTGGTCGCCCCCTCAATCCCACCTTCACTCTTATTATCTGGGCAGCAGGCTTTGCAAACACTCTGGGATCCCCAGGTCTAATGTGTGCTAGAAACTGGAATCCCAGGTTCTAGACCTGGGGATGGCTATGAGATGATTGATAGGGAAAGACTCAGGTCCTAATCTCTGGGGATCTTGTGGTTGGCAAGGCCTGGACTATGTGCTCCATGAGAACAAGAGCTGTGTGAATGTCATCCTTGTGTCCCTAGCATTGACACATAGTAGATGCTCAGGGAATGTCTGTGGGATGACATAGCTCTTGCTTCCGGAAGAGTGTGCCTACCCTAGCAGCCTAGACAAGGTAAAGAAATACTAAGTTGGGTGGGAATGAGAGAGGCTCCCCATCTTCCTCCAGACCCCTGATAGCATCCCTCTGTGGGATCCTATCATATATGGCCTTTCACAGTACACCCATAGGCAGCACCCACACAGAAGTTGCTCAAAACTTCCCTCCAGAGGAAATCAGGCATAAAGTCTTTGCTGGCCATTAGGCCAGGGCAGCCCTGGGGCTCAGTGGCTGTTTTCCGATGGTGTCTGGGAAGAGGCCTCTGGGAGCTCTTTCTTAATGGAAGCAGGCTCTCACATCATTACGGGTCACATCCCTGTCGCTTCAACCTGGTTCAACCCACAGGACTGACCTGCCTAGCGGGGCTGTGAAGGTTTAGGCAGACAGACAGACAGACAGACAAAGGGCCTAAGGTGTAAGGGAGTACACTTACCCTTGTGACCAAAACCCCATGTGTGGCCAGCGTGGCCGATTACTCATGGTCTAGGGAGGAGGGACTGTCGGATCTAGAGGTAAAGTCTAACCCATGGAGTCTGAAGCAATGGGAAAGGAGCCCCGTGTGGATTAAATAAACACATTCCCGCCTGTAGATCCCCTTCTCTAAACGCATAAGGCAGATGTACAAGCTGAAGGACTTTGGACTCAGTGAGTTGTGGCTTATGTAAACAATACCACACTGACTTAAAAATAATCCACGAGGCAGTAAAAAAACTACTTTCATTGTTATAAAGCTGAACTAAGATTACATTTTTTTCCCCCTGTAATTGCTTCTCAGGTCCTTAAATAGACCTTATTATAAAGAGCTGGGGAGGGGAACAGCAAATCAAGATAAAGTACAACCTTTTTTTACATTATTTATGGGTTTTTTTTTTTGGTCTTAACTCTTTGAAGAACTGAAGGACTATATCAAGCAAGTTAAATGCTTTCATTCTAAGAAATATCAAATAAAACCCTAATTTCAGAGAGGCAGAACTCTACCAGTGTTCCCAAATGCCAAGAACCTTCTATGTCATGTTTTCTGGGACTTAAGTTATTCTCCTTAAACCTGCCGTGATTTTGTTGAAAAATATCCAAAGTGGATGCAAGCCTTGCCCAGGGAGAGTATCCTGAATGTGTGATTCCCATTTTCTACAACTCAGCGAGAGAGGAAGACCCTGACCAAGAGGAGAGCAATGATCACTGCTCAGCAGAGAGCAGCTTCTCAGGGACTTGGCATTTGAAACTGACAAGACATTGACCTCAGTTGGTCAGCTGAATTACCTACTCTTCTTGGCTGCCTCTTCCCCATTCTAGCCACTCTCTGTGAGTTTAGTTTTTGTTTTGTTTTGTTTTGTTTTTTTATTTGAGACAGGGTCTCACTCTGTCACCTAGGCTGCAGTGCAGTGGTGATATGAACTCACTGTAGCCTCTGCCTTCCAGGCTCATGCAATACTCCCACCTCAGCCTCCCAAGTAGATGGGACTACAGGCATGCGCCATCATGCACAGCTAATTTTTAAACAAATATTTTGTAGAGATAGGGTCTCACTATATTCCCCAGGCTAGTCCTAGAACTCCTGGGCTCAAGCAATTATCCTGCCTCCATCTCCCAAAGTGCTGGTGTGTGAGTTTAGTTCTGATGACTGAGTCTAGCTGTCTGAAGATGCTGAACTGCTGAGCTCCAAAAAGGGCTGGCCTCTCTCCTGCACCTCTGTGCTGGACTTCTTCAGCACCTGTGAGGGGCCTAGCTGAGCCTGTGGCCAGCAGAGGAAGGGGAACCTTCTCCCTCATATAGTCCCACAAGGGACCACAGGAGGTCTGAAGACATCCCCCCAGTTCTCTGACATTATCATGTGTGAGAACTGTTGGTGGCCACTCTGGACACTTGCCCTCTCACATTTCATATACGCCCATGGATTTGTGCCATCCACATAGCTCTGATGGCTGGCAGCAGTGTCTGACTGCATCCCAACTGCTGAGCAAGGGGTACACATAATAGTAGCCAGAAGCCCAAAGCAACATTTAGGCCAAAAGAACGTGCATGTGTGTGAAGGTCTGTGTGTACTCATGCCTGTGTGATGGAAGTTGGAAAGGATGCCCCGATATTCATTAGTCACCTTCCTTGTACCTGCAGTTTTTATACATCTTGTTTCTTAGTGCCATGTCAGCTTCCAAAGGTAAAGATTATTGAGGTCCAAGCACATGAGAGCTATTTCAGTTTCCTAGAGTTGCTATTCACAAGTTATCACAAATTTAGTGGCTTAAGACAACAGAAATTTATTTGTTTATAGTTTTAGAGACTTGAAATTCAGTCAAGGTGTCAGCAGGCCATACTCCCTCCAAAGGCTGTTTTGTGGCAAGTCCTTCTTTGTCATTTCCATCTGGTGGCTCCAGTTTTCCTTGACATGTGGCTGCATCACTCCAATCTCTTCCTCCATTCTCCCATGGCATTCTCTCCTGTGTGTGTTTGTGTGTGTGTGTGTGCGCACACACATGTGTATGGGGTCATTTTGAATCTGTGTCCTCTCTTCTTCTGTTTCTTATACGAACACTCGTCACTGAATTTAAGCTCACTAAGACAATCCAAGATGGTGTCACTTTAAGATCCTTAACCCAGCACTTGGGGATCCCAAGGTGGGTAGATCACTTGAGGTCAGGAGTTCGAGACCAGCCTGCCCAACATGGTGAAACCCCATCTCTACTAAAAAGACAAAAATTAGCTGGGTGTGATGGTGCATGCCAGTAATCTCAGCTACTCAGGAGGCTGAGGTATGAGAATCTCCTGAACCCAGGAGGCAGAGGTTGCAATTTGCTGAGCTTGTACCACTGCACTCTAGCCTGGGTGACAGAGTCTCTATATCAAAAAAAAAGCCAACAACAACAACAACAAAAAAAAACAGATCCTTAACCCCCCAAATGTCACATTTACAGGTTCAGGGTGCTGGGTGTGGGCCAGTCTTTCAGGGTGCCACAGTTTGGTTCACTATAAGAGGTGACTTATGGCACTGTTTTGGGTACTTTGCCTGAATTATTTCCATTAGTCTTCAAACAACTTTAAGAGGCATGTGCAAATTATTCCCCCATTTTTACAAGTAAAGATACCAAAGTGCAGAGAGGGGAAATAAGCCTCCAGGGTCGCACATCTAGAAAGTGACAGAACCTGGGCAGGGGTGCTCCAGAGCCTGCTGTAACCACTGGGTACCTTGCCTGGCTCATAGAGCTGGTCAAAGGCAGCATTGTCACCTCCTGGTCACTGTCTTCACCTCCACCTCCTGATGTTATCATCATCTCCAGTGGCATTCATATCCAGTCAGACAGACCATGCAGCACCATAGAGGCCTCTCCATCCTGGGCTCCTCAGGTGCCCATTCCTGCAGTCACACCTGGACCATCCCATCCTCAAATCTGAATTCCAAACACCTCTCTCCATCCTCCCCGCCCTGCAGGTCAAGATTCTCCATTGCCTCAGTTTCTTGGCTTCCTTGAGAATTTCAATGCAGTGACTCCCCCTCCTCCCTCTTAAGCCTCCTTCCCAGCTCCTCTTCCTCTCTCCTTCCTTCTCTGTCCAGCCTCTGCTCCATGGTTCCCTCATCATTATTCTAGTATGAATTTTCTCAGCAACTCTGCCTTTCTATCCTTTGTCACAGCCCCTTGGCAAAATCCCAACCCTGAATGAACCCTCCCATCCGCTGTCTCCATGCCTGCTCCAGAACTGTTGCCTGTTCTTGGAGATAATCACACAATAGGGCTGGCTGATTTAGTTCTAAATTCATGATCTTGGCCCATGCACTGGCCCTCAAGACTGCCAGGCAACCCACCGCTCTCTCTAGTAGGCCACTGCCCGCTCCTAGATGACAATGTTACTTCTTCTCTTTGTCCTCTCACCTTCTCTTCCACCCTGCTCTCTCCCTCTGCTTCCAAGGGACCCCATGACTGCTCAATTCTCATCTTCCCAATACCAGACTAGGATCCACCCTGGCTGCTCCTCTCTTCTGCTTCTTCCTATGCTGATGGAGAAAGCCCCTCCACCTGTGCTCTGAATTCATCCCCTCCAGCTCCTCGGGAACTTCTTGCCCTTGTTGTCCCTCTCTGGTTCTCTCACCAATCTCTTCATTTTTCTAGGCAAGTCCAGTCAGCACCCTACATGCTCCTCCCACCTCCAGTTCCTCCCACCTCCAGCCCCTCCCCTTGACAGCTACTTCCCAATCCCTCTATTTTCTTTTACAGTCAAATTTCTCCAAAGAATGTAATTTGTTTGCAGTCTCCATCTCTTAACTCCCATGCACTCTTGGATCCACTGAAGCCTGGCTTTGCTCCGCAGTACTGAGACTGCTCAGGCAAGGTCACCAATGACTCCATCTAGCCAGGCCCAGCCCACTCTTAGACTTCATCTTAGTCTTGTGACAATATTGACCCCTCTTTCTGCAAACCCTTGCCTCTCTCAGTTTCGACCACATGCTGTTCTCCAGGCTCTCCTCACACTTCACTGGCTGGTCCTCGTTTCCAGCCCTCCTCCTTTTTCTGACTTCTCCTTGGTCTTCCTTAGGCCCTCTTGGGTCCTCTTTCTTCACTTCACAGGTGAGTTCATGAAATTCCATGGATTTAAATACTATCCTTATGCTGATCATCCCAAATCTATATTCCCAACCTGGACTTATTCAAGCTTCCTTCTGACTTGCAGATCCTATTGCCTGCTGACATTTCCACCTGGAGATCTCAGATATCTCCAAACTAGCACACTGAGAGCAGACTTTCCATCCTCCCGACTCCACCTTTGCCATTCCAGTAAAGGACATGGTGTCCTCACCCCAGGGGACTTGAGCCTCTCTTCTTGATTGGGTCCTCTTCTCTCTTTATCTAAACCATCAAAAAGTCTTTCTGGTTTGCGCTCTAAAATCCATCTTGAATCTGCCTCCTGAAATAGCCTGGAAAACAGAGCTCTACCCTCCACCCTCAGCTCAGGATACTCCCGGGAGACACTCCTCTTCCTTCAGTTCCGACCTTTCCCCACCCAAGCCTTTTCCTACCTTTCCTACTTAAAAGTCTTGTGCCTGCCATTTTTTTTCTTGCCCATAATGCTCTTCCCTTTTATTTATAGAGTAGCTATTCTTCCTCCTCGTACACCACAGTTTTAAATGCTGCCCATTCAAAGAGGCAGTCATTAATCAACCTCATCTAAAGTAGGTCCTTCTGATATTCTTTATCTCAACCCCTTGGTTATTTTCTTAATTTCCAGCATCACAACTTATTTTCCTTTTTGTGTGTTTGGTTTTGTGATTGTTGTTGTTGACCGACTCTCTCTCCCTCACTTGCACATAGGATCCAAGAGCACCCAGGTCTTGAAGATGAACACATTTTCAGGATGTAGAACAGTGCCTGCATGCTACAGATGTTGAATTAATGATTAGATGATTGCAGATAGGAAACCAACATTTAAACCCATCGGTCTAACTTCAGAGCCCTGCTGTCTTCTCACACTCCACATGCCTTCCTTCAGCAGACAGAATTCTGGAGGAGTTCAGGGTAGGAGAGGGCCCTCTGGGTGGGAGGGTCCGAGAAGGCTTCCTGGACAAGGGAAGCCGGATTTAGAAAGGAGCGGTCCAGCTGTCTGCTGTGTCCTGCCTTCTGATCCCACCAGGCCCAGTGACACTGCCCCAATCATGGTGAAATGACACTGAGTCTGATTTGAACTTGCTCCTCACATGCATCTAGCCTATGGAAGAAGAACACTGAATATCAGCTCCTCTGCCGGCACCTTCTTTTCAGACATGCAGAAGTCTTTCAAGACACCTGTGCCTTCCACTCACTCCCCACCTCCAGCTATCTCCATTCCTTACCACCCTCCAAATCCTGCTCACTTCAAGGTCCAGCCCCAGCCCTCCTCCAGGAGCCCTTACCCAGCCCTTCTGCAGACTCTTCACTCCTCAATGTTTCCTCTTCATCTGCTATCTCAGGACTCTACTTTTCTCCCATGCCCTGGTATTGCCTTGCTGGCTTCTAAGGGTGAGTTATGTTGCATGGCAGGAACAAACCAACCCAACTGTCAGTGGTCAAGTGGTGGACACTATCAGGGCAAGGGGCAAAGCCTCGTACCACAAGCCCACCCTGGTTTGGTGGGAGTCTCTGCTCGCCATCATCCTCCTTTGAGGATATTGGCTGATAGAGCCTCTGCCATCTGGAGCATTGCCAGGCATCAGGGGAGGAGGAAGGGAATGTGGGAAATTCTACGTCAGCTCTTAGAAGCACCCACCAAGTGCTTCATGGTTCTTCTGCTCACATTTTGTAGGCTAGGGCAATCACATGGCCATGCTTAACCTGAAAGGTGAGGAGAGGTGGGAAGTAGTGAGTGCAATCCTTTTTTTTTTTTTTTTTTTTTAAGGCCAAGAGAGATTGACTGTCATAGGTCTCTCCTGGCGTTAACTGCACTGTGTTCCAGTACTTATCCGGACTTTTATTTTTCGATACTGGCCTGGTCACAAAGTTCCATGGGTTTTTTCATGGTCTGCCCCAACCCGATTATTCTAGAAGTCCTCCTAGTGTGAAATATGCAGACAATGTGGTTTTTCAGGAGTACGTTTATGATGCTGTACCGGAAACACTTATACCTTAGCAGGGGGAAAACCTCTTAATAAGAGTTATTCCAGGTGAGTGGGGAAGGGATAGAACTTTTACTCATTTTTATACTTTTAGGTGTTGTCTGAGTTGCTTTTCAAGAAGCAGATAATTGTCATGGAGTCTGTCGTTTTAACAAGCTGGAAAATGGGGGGGAATTATGGGCCACTAGACTTCCCTGTAATCCAGAGGATGACTTTCCCTTCCAGGGCCCACCAACCCTCTTGTTGCTATTATAGTTTCTTAGGTAATAGAACGGTCTCACTCTAACTTTCTGAGACAGTAAGGGATAGTGGCTCAGTACATAGCGTGTGAGGCAGCCAGCTGGGTTCAAATGGTGGCTCCACCACTGACTAGTTGTGTGACCATGGGCAAGGAACTAACCTGTCTGTTGACTCGTCTGTCACTTGGCAAGAACAATGGTACCTCCCTCACAGAGTTACTGTAAATATTAAGTGAGTTAGCCTCTTTTTCCGACTGGAACCATGGAGGGTATAGAAGAGAAGAAGAAGAAGGTTCCTGCTGTGCCAGAAACCCTTAAGAAAAAGCAAAGGAATTTCGCAGAGCTGAAGATCAAGCGCCTGAGAAAGAAGTTTGCCCAAAAGATTCTTCGAAAGGCAAGGAGGAAGCTTATCTATGAAAAAGCAAAGCACTATCACAAGGAATATAGGCAGGTGTACAGAACTGAAACTCGAATGGCGAGGATGGCAAGGAAAGCTGGCAACTTCTATGTACGTGCAGAACCCAAATTGACGTTTGTCATCAGGATCAGAGGTATCGATGGTGTGAGCCCAAAGGTCTGAAAGGTGTTGCAGCTTCTTCGCCTTCGTCAGATATTCAATGGAACCTTTGTGAAGCTCAACAAGCCTTCAATTAACATGCTGAGGATCATAGAGCCGTATATTGCATGGGGGAACCCAAATCTGAAGTCAGTAAATGAGCTAATCTACAAACATGGTTATGGCAAAATCAAAAAAGAAGCGAATTGCATTGACAGATAACACTCTGATTGCTTGATCTCCTGGTAAACATGGCGTCATCTGCATGGAGGATCTGATTCATGAGATCTATACTGCTGGAAAATGCTTCAAAGAAGCAAACAACTTCCTGTGGCCCTTCAAATTATCTTCTTCACAAGGCAGAATAAAGAAAAAGACCACCCATTTTGTAGAAGGCGGGGATGCTGGCCACAGGGAAGATCAGATCAAGAGGCTTATTAGAAGAATGAACTAAGATGTCTACCATGGTTATTTTTCTTTTTTGTTTTTTTGAAAGGAAAAAAGAAAAAAAAAGGAAGAAACAAAGAGAGAAAGGAAGAAAAAAAAAAGAATGAAGGAGAGGAAAAAAAAGGAAGAGAAAGAGGGAGAGAGAACGGGAGTATTGCTTTATGCCCAGGCTAGAATGCAGTCTAAAAATGGGTATTGAAAACCTCTTTTATGCCAGTAATTGTGCTTAACAATGGAGACAGGGAAGAATAAGGAAAGAAAATAACAAACAAGCAGCCAACCAATATTTCATTTAAACCTATGAAATGCTATGCAATTACTGAGGAGTGATTTACTTCCAATTATGTAGTCACTTTTGGAATAGGTGTGATGTGGTAATGTATGTTTTGTGTATTTGAAGTGGAGAGTTCTATAAATCTTTATTAAGTTTACTTGTTTCAGGTCTGAGTTCAAGTCCTGGATATCCTTGTTAATTTTCTGTCTTGTTGATCTGTCTAATATTGACAATGTGATGTTACAGTCTCCCATTATTATTGTGTGGGAGTCTAAGTCTCTTTATAAGTCATTAAGAACTTGTCTTATGTATCTGGGTGCTCCTGTATTGGGTGCGTATATATTTAGGATCGTTAACTCTTCTTGTTGCATTGATCCTTTTACCATTATGTAATGTCCTTCTTTGCCTCTTTTGAACTTTGTTGCTTTAAAGTCTATTTTATCAGAGGCGAGAATTGCAACTCCTGCTTTTTATTTATTTATTTAATTATTTTTGCTCTCCGTTTGGTTGGTAAATCTTCCTCCATCCCTTTGTTTTGAGTCTTTTTGTATCGTTGCATGTGAGATGGGTCTGGATGCAGCATACCAATGGGTTTTGGCTTTTTATCCAATTTGCCTGTCTGTATCTTTTGATTGGGAGATGTAGTTGATTTAAATTTAGGATTAATAATAATATATGTGAGTTTAATACTGCCATTTGATGCTAGCTGGCTGTGTTGCCCATTAATTGATATAAATTCTTCATTATGTTGATGCTCTTTACTTTTTGGTATATTTTTGGAAAGGCTGATACTGGTTGCTCCTTTATATGTGTAGTGCTTCTTTCAGAAGCTCTTGTAAAGCAGGCCTGGTGGTGGTAAAATCTCTAAGTACTTGCTTGTTCGCAAAAGATTTTATTTTTCCTTCGCTTGTGAAGCTTAGTTTGGCTGGATATGAAATTCTGGGTTGAAAGTTCTTTTCTTTAAGGATGTTGAATATTGGCCCCCACTCCTTTCTGGCTTGTAGGGTTTCTGCTGAGAGATCTGCTGTAAGTCTGATAGACTTCTCTTCATGGGTAAACTGACCTTTCTCTCTGGCTGCCCTTAGTATTTTCTCCTTCATTTCAACCCCAATGAATCTGACGATTATGTGCCTTGGGGTTGGTCTTCTTGAGGAATATCTTTGTGGTATTCTCTGTATTACCTGGAGTTGAATATTGTCCTGCCTTACTAGGTTGGGAAAATTTTCCTGAATAATATCCTGAAGAGTATTTTCCAACTTGGATTCATTCTCTTTGTCACATTCAGGTACACCTATCAAACGTAGATTAGGTCTTTTCACATAGTCCCATATTTCTTGGAGACTTTGCTCATTCCTTTTTATCCTTTTTTCTCTAATCTTGTCTTCTCGTTTTATTTCATTAAGTTGGTCTTCGACCTCTGATATTCTTTCTTCTGCTTGATCAATTCAACTGTTAAAACTTGTGCATACTTTGCAAAGTTCTCATGTTGTTTTTCAGCTCCATTAATTCACTTATATTCCTCTCTAAATTGTCTATTCTCATTACCATTTCGTCAAACCTTTTTTCAAAGTTCTTAGTTTCTTTGCATTGGGTTAGAACAAGTTCTTTTAATTCACAGAAGTTTCTTATCATCCACCTTCTGAAGCCTACTTCTGTTAATAGAACACACTCGTTCTCCATCAGGCCTTGTTCTGTTGCTGATGAGGAACTGTGATCCCCTGTAGAGGGAGAGGCGATCTGATTTTGGGTATTCTCTGCCTTTTTAGGCTGGTTTCTTCCCTTCATTATAAATTTATCCATCCTATAACGCAATCCTATAATGCAATCCTATAATGAGTGCAATCCTATAATGCAGTCAGAAGCAGAAGCAAGGGAAACATTGGTGGATAATCCTTGTGGCTACCACACCACATTAAAGTTCCAAAATGTTGGCAGCTGTGTTTCTTCTTATGCTTTCTCTTCAATGCAGTGCTTAGCCAGCTTGGGCCAAGATGAGTGAGCTAGGACCCCACCTCCAAGCCTGGCAAAGACTTCCTTTCCTCTAAAAGAGGCTGTGATGCAAGAGGTAGTTGAGAATTTTTGAGAATTTTGGCTGAAGCTAACAAAACTCTGGCAAGGTTTTGTATAAAATTTATGGGAACTGACCTCTCCTTGATCTTTATTTTTGAGCCTCAAGCCCCTTTTCTTTTTCTGTTAGTGTTCAACCCCCTCCACCTTCACCCCCATCTTCTAGGTCTCTCTAGAACCGGCCGTGGTTTGAATGTTCAGGTTGAACGATCTTCTGCTTGACACTGAGAACACAAAGTGCCTCCTTTCTATTGGCTGGAATGTATGGAGGCTGAGCACTTCTCAAAGGCCAGCACTGAGTTCAGTGCTCTCTCAGATCACTGGATTAATTCTTGTTACAAATCAGCTGGTGGAAGCTCCATTGTTCAGGGGATTTCACAGAGGAAAACTCTAAGGTTTAACAACTGACCCGAGGCGCTTGGCTGGTGGGCAGTGTCTCTGGGCACCTCCCTCGCTGACTCCCCCACGCCACCTGCCTCGTGACTGGGCGCCTGGCTGAAGGGGTGAGTGGGTGCCAAAGGTCAACCGGGAAGCGTGTGGCCAGCTCCCTGGGGAACTAAGTGTTCTGTGTGGGGGCTGAAGTGCAGAGATAATGGTGGAATTTACCTCTCAAGACAGCAGGGCTAAGTGTGACTTTTGTTTGATAAGCTTGGGTTTTATGTCTTTAGGAGCAAACAAACAAACCATAAAGTGGCAGTCTGTTGGAGTGAGTCCCAGCTGAGCTTGCAGGAAGGGAGAGGCTCTGGGCCCTGCCCCTGGGGAAGAGTGAGAGGGGCAGGCACAGTGATCGTGTAGGGAACTCATAGAGCGTCCCTTTCCTTATGTGAAAGGTAAGTCAGATTCTGGGGTAATGACCCAAAGCTCACTTAAAAGGCTCATTTATGAGGAAAACACTAGTAGTAAGAACAATGGCTATATTACACTGATGCCACGTGCCAGACAAGAGAACTTTCTATGTATCGCCCATTTTAGATATGAGGAAAATGAGGCTTAGGCAAATTTAAAATGTGCTCAAGCTTATACAGTTAGTGAGTGATGGAGCTAGGTTAGAAGCCCAGCAAGACGTCCAGGCCCCGTGCCCAGCCACTAAGCTTTACTGTGGAATGTTGACAGTGATGATGTAAGAGGGAGTGGTGATGATAAAGATGGCTATAGTGATGATGATGATGATGATGATGATGACGCCAAACTCCTTGCTAACTGGTTACTCCATTATTCGCCTCTTCCAGAAGTGCAAGCCTTCCCTGGCTGCCCAGCCATAGGGGATAAGTAGTTTTACTTGTAGGGGAGAGGTACCAGGTGAGCATGAGCCCTCTTTTATCTGTTCAGTTCCATTTCCAGGGCACACAGTGCAGTGCCAGCCTGGGAGGCCACCCATGCAGACATGCTGAAGGAAGACATTTTCCAGGGCTGAGTTGATGCAAACTCTGTGGAGCACAGCTCCCCCTGCCCTGAGGTGTTTTCCTGGCCCTAGGCTCTGGCCAGCCCTTTTCTCTCCAACCTAGCATGGTTCCCTCTGCTCCATCTCATCTGCCCAGCCTAGAATGCGCTGTCTTGACCTTTCCACCTGCTTAAAGCCTACTCATCCCTTAGGGCCCAGCTCAAGAACATGCGGTTGGTTGCTTCATTCTTTCATTCATTCATTCATCCATTCATATTTTTCAATCAAGTTTGTGAATTTTCTGCAATGTGTCAAGTATGTGTGGTGTAGAGGGCCGAGCATGGGTTGTGGCTAGACACAGGTTCAAATGTGTCTTTTCTCAGCCGTGTGACTGAGCAAGTCATGCCCTGAGCTTCAGTTTTCCCTTCTGTAAAATATGGATAATCAGTGAGACTGTGTGAGCTGAGAGAACCATAAACACTAACTTTCTCCCACAAGTGCCCTCTCTCATGCCCTCTCACACCCTCCCTGCATCTCCGGCTCCCCCAGCCACTGCTTGAGTGGGAGCAGACTAATTCAGCAAGTCAATCAATGATCACAAGGAAGGCACCGGGGCCCAGGACTGGTCTTCTCTTGACTGTAGCATTAAGACCATGACTAGATTCAAGGCAAAATCTCAACAAGAGCTGGTTGGCTCCCCAGACCACTGTGCAGTTCCGTGGAACACAGGCCTTCCTGGGTGTCCAGATCAGAGTTGGGGAAGGCATGCAGGCCTTCAGGTCTTAAGGGCCAACCTGCTAAAGACTTGTCAAGAGAATGGAGCACAGCTCCCTCCTGCTCCAATCTGAGCCAGCCTAGGCAGAGCCAGCATTTGGTGATGGTGACATGTCCCAGCCAGGCTGGGTGAGGACACCTGGGCTCCCTCCATGTTCCAGCAGGGACTCCATGTTCATCCTGATGGGGACTGGCCCTCTGAGGGAAGGGGAGCCCATCTTGGAGGCCCTGCTGTTGGCTAGTGGAACCTTTTCCTCCTTAGGGGCTGACTCAACCTCATGAGCATGGACAAGCTTCTCAGGAAGGGACCCCAGCCACCAAGACTGAAACCCTTTTTCCTCCTGTATTGGCGATCATTCTCATTTGCACTGGACACAGTGGTCGCTCATTGCCCACTCTTTCTAATATGCTTGCCCTCTCCTCTGTGTTAGCCATGCAGGACAAATGCAAAAGGCAGCTAAGAACCTATTTTAAAAGGCTGCAGGCAAAAGGACAGTGGACTGAGAAACCAATGCCTGCTCCCCCTGATGATGCACTTACATCATCTGAGAATTTCTTCCCAAAGGAGAGGAAGAGACAGGGCTACAAATGAAGGGAGGGAGAAAAAGGAAAGCTCATGACAGGGAGAGACTGAGAATGGGAGAAAGTAGGCCCTGCGGGTACAGCCCTATTTGGCTCACATGGGCAGTGATGACAGCAGAGGATTTGCCTTTTGCTCATGAGGAGAGGAAGGGAGGTGGCTTCAGGGCTGCTGTGGGGCTGCAGAGTCAGAGCCCAAGCCCCTAGTAGGGTCCCCCAGCCCAAGAGGCAGAATGTGCAGCCAGGGCAGCCTCTGGACATCATCAAATCACACACAAAAACCTGGGGCCTCCATAGGAGCTGCAGATTCTACAAAGTGTGTGGGTAGGAGGATTGGGGGTTGAAATTTTATTCTTTCTTCCTCCTTCCTTGAAAACTCTGATCACACACATACTCACTCATGCACTCACTCACCCATGCGCATACCTCTTCAATACCTGACCTATTCCATCTTTGTCAAAAAGAACCAAGATGTTATCTGTAAGGTATGTCTTCATTGAACTTAGACAAGACCAAACCTACCTCCTCTCTCTTTGCAAAAACAAATTGCATTTACTTTTCTTCCAAATCCAACAAAAATAAATTTAAAATGTTATAAATAGTTACTGAGCTTCTAGGCATTGTTACAGTGCTGAAAGTGAGAATATTAATTGTTACCTGGCCCAGGTACTTCACTTTAGCCTAAGCCCAAATTAAAGTGGATTTTTCTCTTCTAGTAATCTATTGATGTATAGTGAGCCATCTCAAACTCAGTAGCTTAAACCATAACACCAATCCTTTTTTATCAGCTCTCATAGTTCTGGGGGTGGACTGAGCTCAGATGGGCCAACTGGTGGGGGGGTCCCTTTTGTAGTTGTGGTCAGGCTAGGCTGGAGTCACCTGAAGGCTTCTGTACTGACAGGGATGGTGGTGGATGGTGGTTGATATCGTCTGTCAGTGAAATTTCAACTGGGGCTGTTGGCTGGAACACCTCCGTATGGCCTCTTCATGTGGCCTGAGCTTCCTAATAGCATGGCAGATGGGTTCCAAATGGGAGTGTCCCAATATGATCAGGAGGAAGCTGTACTGCCTTTCATAACCTGGCCTCAGAAGTCACAGGATGTCACTTCTGCCATAGTTGCAGTTCCATCCAGATTCAAGGGGTTGGACAATGAACCCCACCTCTCTTTGGGAGGAGTGAGAAGACCATTTGGATAGATCTTATTGCAGTCATCTTGGCTAATACATTTTTTCTATGTTTTTAAAGTATGGAAGTGGTATTCTTTTTAAAAATTATCACCCTCATTATCACACTGCATCATTGTTAATGGGTCATGGGTTCCTCAGGCCAGCCCTACCCTTTGCAAACCTGTTCTGACTTCCAGCTGCACTAACTTCTCCCCCTCCAGTCCAGGCCCCAGGGTGTTCAACCCAGAGCCCAGAGGCCTGTGCCCTCCTGCCTTGGGTCCCACAGGGCAGGGCTCCAGTATTGTCACTGTTGTCCTCATTCCACTGTCCCACTTATCAGTACAGTGAAAATTGCTTGCAGTCTGCAGACTTGGGTGTGAATCTCAGGTCTGCATTTAGTCCTTACCATCCTTCTTCATCAAATGGAGATGAAATTCTCTTCCCCTCAGGACCACCAGGTAGGTGGAATGAGAAGTGGCAAATCATTCAGTATATGGAGAGTTTCTAATGCTGATGGCCAAACTGGCCAATCTCCCTCCCACTTTGTAAAGCAGACCAAGCAGCCTTTACTATTATCATCACATGCATGGTATGCATGAGGAAAGCAGGCTTTGCGGGACTGCCAGAGTTGTCCTACGTGTTTTCCCCACCCAGTCAGCAGCCTAGCTGCTCTGCTCTGTCCCATGTGCTGGACATTGTGCTGGGAGCTCCATGCACAACCAGAGAGCTGCCTGTCTTCTGCATGTCGAGCACACACCATGCCAGTTTGTCTAGCCCATAGAAAAGGCTGGGCGTGGTGGCTCACGCCTGTAATCCCAGCACTTTGGGAGGCTGAGGCAGGTGGATTACCTGAGTTTAGGAGTTTGAGGCCAGCATGGCCAACATGGTAAAACTTCATCTCTACTAAAAATACAAAAATTAGCCGGGCATGGCAGCTCATGCCTGTAATCCCACACACCTTAAAAAAAAGGAGAGAGATCTATGTGTGTGCTCAACACAAGACAGAACCCAAAGACAACTTTGAGATTGCTTGCAGTAGGCAGGCAGGCAGAGGGAGGGTGGGGAGAGGGACGGGCTGCCCACCACATGCCCTTGGCATGGCCTTGACCTACAGCCACTTTTGTGGCTGAACCAGGAAGCAAGAAGCCTCCAGTGGTTGTCAGCCACACAGTGCCAAGGGCCAATCCCTTCTAGGCCAAACCAGAGACAGGGATGTGATTCTTCAGTTAATTTTAGTCAGCTATGAAGTCTCAGTCCTGCTTCAGGGGTAGAGAAAGAGATCAGTATCTGTGTGGCCTGCGACCGTCACACATTTCCTAAAATGTAGCATGTTCACTGCTTTGCTCTTCAGCTTAAGTGACAGAATGAAGATTCATTTTCCCTGGAATCGCTCTGTAACTGTCAGGGCTTTCAGGGAGTGAGAAACTCACTCGAGGATGATGCATATTTGTGAATT
Organism: Aotus nancymaae; assembly: GCF_030222135.1. NCBI lineage: Eukaryota > Metazoa > Chordata > Mammalia > Primates > Aotidae > Aotus > Aotus nancymaae. The sequence goes on along the minus strand of NW_026988570.1, from coordinate 1,585,833 downwards.
TATCTTCTCTTTAAGATACAGGCCCCAGTTCTGGCCCTGGGCAATTTTCCTGTATTGTCTTGAGTCTGGAGCTTTCAACTCGGGTGGGTCTCAGAAATCTTATTGATTTCTGCTTCTCTGCCCTTTAAAGGAGATAATTTTACTCCTAAACGGGTTGAATTCTCTTCCGAGGATGGGCCTAAATTCTTGCTAAATATACCTGACTTAACTCTGTCACTGTCTAAATGTTTGTGTGTCCCCATAAATTCCTATGTTGAAATCCTAACCCCCCAGGTGATGGTGTTGGAGGTAGGGCTTTGGGGAGGTAAAGAGGTCATAAGAGTGGAGTCCTCATGAATGGGATTAGTGTCCTTATCAAAAAGGCACAGAGCTCACTTTTGCCTCTTCTGCCATGTGAGGACACAGTGAGAAGACAGCTGACTACCAACCAGGAAGAGGACCCCCACCTTTGTCTCTGACTCCTCAGCTTCTAGAACTGTGAGAAACAAATATTCGTTGCTGAAGTCACTCAGCTTATGATATTTTTGTTATAGGAGCCCCGACTGACTAAGACAAAGTCCTTCAGTAGAGATCTTGGGAGAGTTGCACATCAACGTCTTCCCTATTTCCATTCCCTCCATTTTCTATTTTCTGCAAATTGCACAACCACTAATTCACTGGGTATCTAAGTTGCTTAATAGATAAGCCAGAGATGTGTGGCTCTCCATCAGATCCATAAAGAGTAGTGGGGGTGTAGACACGGTTCAGTGAATTCAAAGATGCTAGCATCTTTCACGATGCCTGGACACTCCATAAGAACAGCTGTGCTCTCACCTCCTGAGGTGCCCACCTCCTTTTGCACTGTCTCATTATATTCTGAACAGCCCTGTGAGATTGGCAGGGTGGTCACCATCCCCACTTTGCAGATGGGGAAGTGGAGGCTCAGAGGGGGTGTGCGACTGGGCCAAGTTTGCAGTGCCAGTGAGTGATGGAGAGCCACACTGCACCCAGCCTGTCAGTCTCCGTGAGCCCTAACCTCTGGGGCTCTTATCTTTGTGGCTCTGCACAGAGATCATGACCATCTATGGGCTCAATCTGAGTGCGCTTAGTACAGATCTCTGCCACTGATACCATAAGACAGTAGACCTCAACCCTAGCTGCTCATATAAACCATCTGGGGAGCTTTAAAAATTTCCAGTGCCCTGGACTGTTCATCAAACCATTTAACTCAGAGTCTCTGGGAGGGGGAATCAGGGATAGATGATTTTTAAAGCTCTCCAGGTGATTTCAGCGAGATTAAGAACCACACCTCTGGGCTGAATCAGCAAGAATCAGAGGCTTTCTGTAGGGGGCTGTCCTTACATTTTAGTAAGTTGATTTGATTTTTGCTTGATTGATTACCCTTATAGGTAAACTGGATACTGCCCTCTTGCCATTGGAAGGAAGTGTGTCTTGATGCATTCCTGGTTTTACATTGAAAGCCAGCCAAAGTGCTTACTGGACCACAATCAGAGATTGTTCAATCAATACTTGCTGTGCCAAAGCCCAAAGAATTATTTCTGGTAATATTCTCCAATCCGTGGCCAGATGGTGCTAAATGATATTGGCCCCACAGCTGTACTTGGTTCTCAAGGATGGTGGCCCCATGGTCAAATCTGCTTTAAAACTGCCCTGGTTCCACTCTCCAGTGGCATGAAACCAGGAGCCTGAGGGTCCTCCCAGAGCTGGGAGAGTGGGCAGTGATGGCAGATCCCTCTCTTGGAACCCATGTAATATGCTTGAGTGCCTTGTATAGCTGCCATACCTGTGCCTACAGGATAAGAGGCATGTGAATTCTTATTTATGTAAGGCAAAAAAAAAAAAAAGAAGCTGAGACATTGAAGGAGCCAAGATCCCTAGGGCAATAAGCCAGCTAGCACATCTACCCTACTGTGATTTGAAAACCCAGCCTCTCAGGTAGGCAAGGCCTAATGTATGCCAGTCTGATTTGATTGAGTTCTTTTTGGTTAAAAAGATTGTGATGACAAAAATTAGAGGAAAAAAATACATAAACTCTCTATCCTTCCAGGCTTTACCCAAAACTGTTGGACTCCTTATATACTAACACTTCCACTTCCTGCTTTTTTAACTCATTACTTTGCCACCCTGCTACACAGGCCTCAGTAAACACAAGTTGTTCGATCATCCATTAAGACTGCATTCATTTCTTCACTGTTATTTTTCAGTGAACATTTTCTGCATGTCATTTTTTTTTTGGACTGTTTGTTTAACATAAAGTTACAGAACTAGAATTACTGAGTAGGAACATTTAAATGACTCTATTACTAAATTGCTTTCCAAAAGAGTTATACTGTTATATGTTGCCATCAATAGTAGATACCTTGCAGATCCCATAAAACTTCACCAGGATTTTTTGTATTTTGTAAGTACAAAACACAGCTTACTGTTAAAAACCAGTAAGCTGTTGTTTTATTTTTTGGGGGTTTTTTGGTGGCTTAAAATACAAAATGATAATATGGTGGTGTTGTTATGTGGGCTTCTTTGATTTCTAGCAATTTCCATTCCTTTATTGACTCATGCATTCAATGATGGATGTGTTTATTGAATGCTTATTCTGTCCCAGACACCATTCTAGGCACTAGGACACAGTGAGCAAAACATAAAAATCCTAACCCCTGAAGAAGTTACCTAATATGTATATTTTTTCTGTACTCTAGCAACCACATGGCTTGATAAGAGTAGGGGCAGGGCACTCAGGCAATTTCCATGAACACATTTAATTCATACAGCTTAGTGCTACAGAGACTTCACAAAACCCTTTTTTCAGGTAATGAAGTGTGGGCTTGCCTTGCCTGACATCCCTCACTGGACCCAGAACTCTGGGTCCCCAGTCCCTGACCATTCGGCACTGTCCACCCTCCCTGCATAGAGGAAAGTCAGGCAGAGCTCGAGGAAGGCTGGGCTGGGCACTGACCAAAGTGCCAGGGTGTGAAGGGCACCATACAACCCTGTCAATCTCCAGAAGGCCACAACTATGCCTTCCCAGAAACAAACTCTCCTCCAGATAAAAGCTAAATACTGAAAGCTATCTGTTTCCAGGGCCACTAAGGGCTAGCCTGCTAGGGTACCCAATTCTGTCCTGCCTGGATGCAAGCTGGAGGATTCTTGATCTCCTGGCCTAAGTGGACCACCTATTCCAGTGTCTAGTTCTGAACCTGCCAATTCTATAGCAGTGCTTTCTCTTGAGAAATAGAGTCTCAAAAACATCAAGAATATTCTCCATAACTTCAGTTAAGCATTACAGCCCATAGGATGTGTCCTGCCAAATGCCCTCACATCTGTGCTTGGGGTGGGCGTGGGAGCAAGAGGCCCCCCTTGTGGTGTGGCCTGCCTGAGAGGCTACAATTTCAAATCACAGTAGGGCAGATGTGCTAGCTGGTTAATTCCCCTGGGGATCTTAGCTCCTTCAATATCTCTTGTGGTCTTTTTTTAAATTTTAGCCTTACACAAATAAGAATTCACACAGCTCTTATGCAAAATCTAGAAAATAAATACAAACAAAAAAAAGAGGCCAGGCGCAGTGGCTCACACCTATAATCCCAGCACTTTGGTAGGCCTAGGCCAGCAGATCACCAGGTCAAGAAATCGAGACCATCCTGCCCGACATGGTGAAACCCCATCTCTACTAAAAATACCAAAATTAGCTGGGCATGGTGGCACGCTCTTGCAGTCCCAGCTACTTGGGAGGCTGAGGCAGGAGAATTGCTTGAACCCTGGAGGTGGAGGTTTCAGTGAGCAGAGATTGCACCACTGCATTCCAGCCTGGCAAGAGAGCGAGACTCTGTCTCAAAAAACAAAAAGTGTAAATAAAACACTCAGAGATGGCTATTGTGGACATTTTGCTGTACCTCTTTAAAGGTATTGTGTATGCATGTGTGTATGTAGGACAAGAAATAGATAGTGCTATGGGCTGAAAGTGTACCTCCAAGATTCATACCTTGAAACTTAATTGCCAATAGGTGAAGAAGCCATGAGGGCAGAGCCCTTACAAACAGGATTCATCATTTTCCAAAAGGTGTGTGAAGGAGCTAGATGTTCATGCTTTCTACCATGTGAGGATGCAGCAAGAGGCGCCATCTATGAAGTGGAGGGAGCCTTCATAGAACTGAATCTACCGACACTCTCATCTTGGACTTCTCAAGCTCCAGAACTATGAGCAATACATTTCTATGGTTTATACATTCCCCAGTCTGAGGTATTTTGTCATAGCAGCTCAAATGGACTAAGACAGGTGGCTAGCTAGCTAGATATGCAAAATGGGACAATTGCATTGCATACTTTTTGTAATATACTTCTTTTCTGCTCAGAATTCTACAGTGATCATCTTTCCATGTTCTTGAATATTTTTCTACAGTGTTTTCATGGGTGCATGGTATCTGTGGAATAGAAAACTAGTATATTCATCCAGGTCACTTCACCAAGACTTATTAGGGAAAATATATCTGACAGCTTTATCCAAAAAGAAAGATTGATTTCAATCAAGAGCCCTTTAATTTCGTTCCCAATTTTCATGGGACCAAAAAAAAAAACATGCTGATGATGGTTACTGACTAGTAAATTTGTTTTTTGGAGGGGTCTAATTTTCCTACACAGTGGATTTGCCATGGAAACACTGAGGATGTGCACAAGAGCCCTCTTGGATCTAGAAAAGGGAGGAACTTTGAAAATGCATCACACTGCTTAGGTACTAGTGAGTTTACTAGTGGGGAGATATCATGTTGTCACCACAGACAAAATATGCTTGTTCCTTACTAATCTTTTTGAGTAAACCAGTGCCTTGGACTGATGCCCTTTTTCCTTGAGGAAACAGTGTCTCTTGATAAGAAAAAAAAAATCATTTTTTTTTCTGTCTTTCTGCAAAGAACGACACTCCAACATTGCTACAAAGTATTTGTGTTTTGTTTCAATCCTTCTCCAAGTGCAAGTATAGATGGAACATGAATTTGGAATGAAAAGTAAAGTTTGTACTTGTTTTGAAAATATCTTTAAAAAATAAGACTTTTTGAACAATGAAAGTATTGATAAAATCACACATCTGAAGTTAAACACACTCTCAATCACCTCACTCATGTTTCCTGTTTTGGTTAACACATTTTAATTGACTTCGGTCTTCCCGCTGTCGCTCTTCCACCTACAAGTCTGGACTGAGTGCCATGCATTGTCTGGGAACTCAGAGCCTGGAACTTCCGGCAGAGTCTGGAGTTGTTACCTGTTGATGAGTACGAACCATCTCCACCAGTTCTTATGAAGAGCTGCCTAGCAGAGAATTCAATGTAGACCTGAACCAGCTTAGCGAGCTCATACAGACAACTGTGCTACTTATTCCTCTGGGCCACTGGTTATTACCCTTGGTTGTTCATTAGTCATCAGGGGAATTTTTGAAAAGTATGAGAGCCTGTCCACATCCAGAGATTTGGCTCTAATGGGTCCTCAGTGAGCCAGGACATTGGTTTGGATTTCACTGGTTTAGTTCCCCTCTTCAGGACTTTTGCTCCGGAACATGCTGCATTTTCCCAGGCCCAGGGCAAAGAAGAATGTCCTCCATGGATGGTTGATCAGAATTTAAGGGATTGTTTGTTATGCTGCTTTACTACCTGACTGTTCACCTAGTCTTTTTTTTTTTAATGTAACACGTGAAAAGTTTATCTCTCTCAAAAAATAGATATGATAATATTAATGATAATAGCAGTTGTGGCTCCCTTCAGTCAAGGCTCACAAGCTGGTAAGGCTGGACTTCTATTTTCCAGTAGATACAGGAGCTTGGTGAGCTAGAATCACAATGGCAGAAACTACGTTCATCAAGCTTAAAGATACACTCTGTCTTTCTCCTGCCTCTGCATGGTCTTTAATAGTTTTTTTATCTTGATGGAAACAATATATTTCTGTAATATATTCATTAAAAGCTACTGCATATCCTCTTTGGAAGTGAACAGAGACTACATTGCAAATAAACATATTTATTCCCAAATTGACATAAATAACATAACAATGTTTATGTATCATTGGATTTCTCAAGGCAAAAAGGGGAAATCTGTTTGGTGTGGTTGAGTTTCCAAAGATGGTCACCATCTGTTCATTCTCTCCTCTATGCACTTGCCACTGCCCACTGAGAGGTGGAATTTACCCCATGCCCACCCCTGCCTCTGGCCTTGAGCCTGGACTGGCCCTGGAACTGCTCTGCCTGAGAAAATCCTGTAGAATTACATTCTGGGACTTTTGAGCCAAGGCCTTAAGTGAACTGGCAGCTTCTGCTTTCTTCCTTCCCTTTGGCCCCAGCCTCCATAAGAAGCCTGGGCCACATACAGAAGCATGTGAAAGAGAACCTAGGCACCATGGTGACAGCCCCAGCATGAGTCGGGGTCCCAGCCAGCAGGTAGCACCTACCATCAGCCACATCAAGGGGGACTGCTTGGAGGCTCCAGCCCAGTGGAGCCCCAAATGACTATAGCCCCCGCCAATGTCACATAAAAAAGGAAACCTGCCAAGGAGTCAACCCACAGAAATAATAAAATGACTGTTGTTTTTAACCACTACATTTGGGGATGGTGGCAATAGATTAAAAACAACAATGACAATAAAACACTTGGTTCTGTGGCTCGCTCCAGGTTACAGCAATTGTATGAATCAGGGTTCTCCAGAGAAAGAGAGCTAATAGGATGGAGAGAGAGTGAGAGAGCACCTGAAAGCTGCAGGGCAGGCTGACAGGCTGGAACTTCTGGCAGGAGTTAATGTTGCAGTCTTGGATCCTAAATCTAGAAAACTCGGGCAGGATTTCTGTGTCGTAGGCTGGAGGAGAATTGTCACTTCCTTGGAGGACCTCAGTCTTTTCTCTTCAGACCTTCGACTGATGGAACGAGGCCCGCCCATGTTAGAGGGGTAATCTGCTCTCCTTTGCTCAAAGTCTGTTGATCTCAATGTTAATGACATCTAAAAAATGCCTTCACAGAAACATGGAGACTGGCGTTTGACCAAACAGCTGGGTGCCATGGCCTAGCCAAGCTGACGCATAAAGTTAGCCACCACAGCAGTGAACCCTGGGAATTGCCCTGGCTTTCAGGCCTGCACACAGGGCCATCACTCCTCGGCTATTGCTGGAGACAATAAACGAACTGGACAAGCCCAGGGCCAGCCATGAGCCAGGTGCCATGGGACAGCCTAGCTTCAATCCCTCCAGTGGAGGAAAGATAACCACAGTCAGCACCATCTCCACTTCCCTCTGGATGAGTTCAGCCCTGAAAAGAGAGGAGGGGGGTTTGCTCGCTTCTATACCAGAGATGTAAGGAAACCCAGATTCTGAACCACCCCTCAAAGTGAGGAATGTGAGGGCCAGGTGGGACTCAAGCCGGCCACTCATAACCAAATGGTGCTTTGTACCAAATGGCCATTTCCACCGTTCCCAGGTTGCTAGTGATACTGAGCTGCTTCTAGAAAGGGATGCCCAATTTAGTTTTATTTTGTTTCAAGGACAACTAAATAAAAAAGAGCAACTCTGTACAGGGTTTGTAAAAATAGACAGCTGATGGACTGCCCTCTTCTCTGGCCTGGTCCTCTACCAGCCCCTTGACCCCCTGTCATCAGACTAGTCTTTTCAAAGCACGAATCTGATCATACGATTCTCTTGCTGAAAATCCTTTCTTGGCTCCTTGTCGCTCATGGCAGTTTCTCAAAATATGATGTGTGACATATCAGGTGGCTTTAGGTGGCATACAAGTGGATGCTATTTATTTTAATAGTGACATTTTGGTTTTTGTGGTCATCTTCTGTTTAGGACAAGTAACATGGTTTTTCATTTTTAGTAGTGGAATTAAATGGATTTACTTCTCCGTTGGCCTGAAGAACAGTGTTAGCTTAACAGCGATCTGGATGGTGGGAAATGGCAGAGTCACAGAGATGTACTCAGATGTGGGGAGTAGCATGGCCTGGGGGCCCTGCCAAATCTGCCTGCTGCCTCCTCTCCTTTCGTCTCTCCACTGGAGACCTCATCTTGATCTCTCACGTAGTAAAGAGCCAGCAATTCCCAGGACCACACCTCATGACATTGCTAATCCCACTGTCTGGAATGCTCTGCCCCCAAGCCCCACTGCATGGAAAATTCCTATTTATCTTTCACATCCCAGCTCAGGAGTCACTGCTTTCACGAGGCTTTCTCCAAATTGTTTCCTTCCATGGTCCCTGCAGCATAGACCTTCCCCTGTGTGTCTCCCACCAAGAATAGGGACTGTGTTGGGGATGTCCTCAGAAGCTTGGATGCTTCTGCAGGCCTCAGGATGGGAGGAAAAAACAGTGCCCATCATACTGCTAGATGGGCACTGTCAGCTGATATCTGAGGGCAGGGTATAAAAGAAAAGGCAGCTACCTGCTTTTTGCCATAAGTGCCAGGGCAGCTGGGTGCTGTCTGAAGGGGTCCTTTCCCAGGCCCAATTTCCCAAACACAGGGAGAACACCTCCCATTTTCCCCACTCCCCTCCCTGCCCCCTAACTTCTATTTTCCAGAGAGTGAAGACAAGAAGAGGCCTGTGTGTGACATGTCAGGGCCCCTTTCCCAGACCTGTGTTTCCCTCACAGCAGGGAGATCCTTCCTGTACGGCCCCCTCCAGAAGGGAACATGTCCCCCTGACTTCACCCAGAGCCAGATCAGTATCATTGTTTGCACAGAGAGAAACCCTCCTACTGTGATTGCCAGTGGTAGCAGTATGGGTTGTGGAAAGCTGGGCAGGGGGGCAGGGGAGTGGTCTGGACTGGGACTCTGTCTGCTCCATGACTTCTGTCCTGGTGGAGCAAGAGTGCCACAAGCTGTAGAGCATGGGGCTAGTCCCCTTATGTGAAAGTGGGAGGCAGACAGGATTCTGGGGGTTTCCGGTTTCTGCGCCTTGACACCTGACAGGCAGCTGGTCTCAAAGCTCAGCTCTACCACTTAGGACTACAATAGCTGGGCTCTGGCCCTTGGCTGCCTGTCTGTGAAGTGGGTGTCTGGATGGACACTGGTAACCTCTCCACATGTGTGGCTTTGCTTTCTTTTTGACTCTGCCCTTCCTTTGCTGCAGGGAGTGGGACTGTCAGCCAAGGGTGAGCCCATCACCTGGCTGACCAGAGAGTCTATGCCACCAGCCACAGTGATTAGTTCTCGAATGGCCCAATTACAGTCCTCTTTGGGCAACTGGTGTGAGCCCTGGGAGAGAGATCTCTTATTCTGAACTCAAGAGTATAAGGATGAGGCAAGAAATAAATCTAGAGAATAAAGTGAGCACAGGAGAAAGTACAGCTAAGGAGAGTGGGGAGGACAGAGGAAGGAAGGAGGGATCTGAACCCAGGAACACAGCCCCCTAGAGTGAGTGGCCCCTCTGCTTGGGGTGAGAAATCTTACTTACATTGGGTCTTAAGGAATCAGTGGATGGGAAAGAGAGCATTTAATTAGATACTTGGGCCAGAGTAGCCCAAGAAAGAATGGTCCCCAATGCCACTGTCTCCCAGTCTGCCTGGAAAGACAGGCAGGGGCAAGTGGTTCTGGGTCACTGTTCAGAGTCTCAAAGAAAGCCAGCCTCTCCACTGAGGGGTCACCCTGGTGCCGTTGAATTATGGCTGGGCATGGAGAGTCCCCGGGGCTGTGGTTAGGGTGCTATTGATGCCTTCTGACACCTGTAGAGGCTGATGGAGGAAGCCAGGCACGCTGTGAAAGAGGGCGTGGATGTACTAGTTCTTTCTGCAGAGAAGCTGTTTTCACTTGTAGGCTGCCAAGCTGGGACTGGGCTGCTCTGTCAAGTGGAGAGAGGCCCTCCTCCAAGCTGCTGGAGGAAAGACCATCCAGACCTTGGTTCTAAGCTGGTTCTGGACCTGTGGGAGTTCTCTAACTTCCTGTAGCCTCAGCCCCTCCAGAAGTGCTCCTTCCTGGCACATGGGAGAAAAATGGAAAAAGCATAGCTCCCTGCTCTCCTCTTTATTTTGCTCTGCAGTTTAAAAATTAAGATATAAATCACATAGAATAAAATCTGTATGTCAAAAGCAAATTTTATTTATGTATGGCCCCATGCAACCATCACCCACACCAGGATCCAGAGCATTTCTGCCACCCCACAGGAGAGAGTCCTCTCCTGCCCCATCCAGTAAACCCCCCTCCTCAGGGGTAACCACTACTCTGACGTCTATCATCACAGGTTAATTTTACCTGTTCTTAAACTTCATAAAAATGGAATCATACAGTACTTTTTGAGCAGTTTCTTTCATCCAGAACGTTTTTGAAATTCATCCAAGTTTGTGTGTCAGCAGTTTGTTCCTTTTCATTGCTAAGTAGTCTTTCATTATGTGTCTACACAGTGACAGTCACATGTCTCATTGTGATGTGGATACACTCTGAGAAGTGCATCATTAGGTAATCTTGTGTTGTGTGAACATCGTAGAGTGTACTTGTGCAATTCACAGCAGATGGTGCAGCCTACCTCACACCCAGGCTGTATGGCCTCTTGCTTTTAGGCTACAAACGTTTGCAGTATGTTATTGTACTGGATACTCTAGGCAATTGTAACCCAATGGTAAGAATTTGTGTATCTAAACATATCTGAAAGTAAAAAAAGGTATGGTAAAAATATGGTATAAAAGAAAAAAAGGGTATGCCTGTATAGGGCACTTCCATGAATGGAGCTTGCAGGACTGGAAGTTGCTCTGGGTGAGTCAGTGACTGAGTGGTGAGTGAATGTGAAGGTGCAGGATGTTATTGTACACTACTGTAGCCTTTATAAACAGAGTGCACTGGGGTGATAGGAATTTTTCATTCCATTATAATTTCATGGGACCATGATTATGCGGTGCATGACTGTATTACATTTGGATTGTGTCTAGATAAACATTTAATAGGAATTTGGGTTGTGTCTTGTTTTAGCTTTTATAAATAAAGCTTATGAGCATTTTGATGGATATTTGCACATTCTCCTCCTTGATAAAAACCTGGAGTAGAATTTCTGAGTGATCTGAGAGGTGAATGTTTAATTTTGCTAGAAAATCCCAAACATTTGTCCAATGTTACTGGATCATTTTGCATTTCTACCAGCAGTGAGAGCTCCCTTTGCTCTGTTTACTTTCCAACATTTGGTATAGTCAATCTCTTTGGACACTTAAGTGGGTGTGCTATGGTATCTTTTTGTGGTTTTAATGTGCATTTCCTTGACAAATAATGGTTTGAGAACATTTTCATGTGTTTATTGGCCATTTAGATATCCTCTTTTGTGAAGCACTTGGTGAGTCAAGTCTTTTGCTTATTAAAAATTTTTTTCTTGCCAGAATAAATTGGGATGTTTATAACTGTTCTACAGGCAGCAGTATGGATTACTAGGAGTTATACTTTTATTACTTTTGATTATTTGCATTAAGACCATAAGTTTTCAAATGAGTGGTACAAAAGATAAGAAACAAAATTGTGTTAAAAAGTCCTTGAGGCAATCAAGTATCAAAAGTGACACTAATTTATTCTATTATGATGAGAAGAAATAAGATATAGTTTAAGCACGATCTGAGATAAGAATTTTAATTCTTTAACCAGGCAAAAGATCAAAAGTTAATCCAAATAATTTTCAGATACAGAATACCATTTGTGGGTTTTTTTTGTTTTTGTTTTTTGAGACAGAGAAGCTGTTTTCACTTGTAGTCTCGCTCTGTCACCCAGGATGGAGTGCAGTGGTATGATCTCAGCTCACTGCAGCCTCTGCCTCCAGGGTTCAAGCAATTCTTCTGCCTCAGCCTCCAGAGTGCCTGGGATTACAAGTGTCTACCGCCACGTCTGGCTAATTTTTGTAGTTTTAGTAGAGACAAGGTTGCTTCATGTTGGTCAGGCTGGCCTCAAACTCCTGACCTTAAGTGATCTGCCCATCTCGGCCTCCCAAAGTGCTGGGATTACAGGCATAAGCCACCATGCCCCGCCCCATTTGTGCATTTTTAAGGTCCATTTTAGTAGCTACATTTGCAGAAAATGAAGGAAATTCTGAGATATAATATCAAATGGAATTTGGCAAGCAGCTCATAATACCACTTTTATTTAGCATGTGTTAGACACCTACAGTGCAGGTGAGGATCACTGTTAGGTGTCCGCTCAAGACAGCACCATCAGCAAGCATGCATCAAATCCCAGAGTACCTTCTCCGTGGGGCTTCTTGAGTTTTCTTTGCAGCTGTTTTTCTTTTTCCTTATTTGTCGGTGTTCTGCTAGAACCAGGTTAAACTGAATTTTGTCTTCCCTATACTTTAATATTCTTTTTCTGAGCTGGCATCACTAGACTATCCAGTTGTCTTGATTGCAGGACTCTAAATCAATTGGTCCCTCCCTTAATCTACCTAATTCACACAATCTTTCAGCCACAGGAGCACATCTCGCAAGATGAGAAGTGTCTTTCCTAGTAGCTGCAATCTGCTTGAACTTAAGACATTTGCTGCCTGGTAAAGATATTGTGAGCTTGCTGAATCACTGCTGTGTTGCTCATAGCTGCATCCAAACTGTAAAAATTGCTCAGTCTCTGATCATGTCTCTGCTTGGTGGATACAGGTCAATAGCACACTTGGTATGATGGTTCATTTTAAGAGTCATATGTGGGCAAACATTATTCCAGATGTTTCTGTAGGTGTTTTGGATGAGATTTTTACATTTAAATGGATGGGCTTTGAGTAAAGCAGATCATCCTCCATAATGAGGATTGGCCTCATCCAATGAGTTGAAAGACTGAATAAATAAAAAACTAAGCAAGAAGAGAATCTGCAGCCTATGGCCTTCAGACTTGAATTGCAACATTGACTCTTCCTGGGTCTCCAGGCTGCCAGCCCACCCTGCAGATTTTGCACTTGTCAGCCTTCATAATCATGTGAGCCAATTCTTTAATATAAATTTCTTCATATACCTACATATACAGTCACAAACTGCATAACAACATTTTGGTCAATAATGGATCACATATATGATGGTGGTCTCATGAGATTATAATAGAGTTAAAAAATTCCTATCACCTAGTGATTTCATAGCCATCATGACATCTCAGCACAACATATTACTCAACAAGGCCGTGGTTGAGATGGCAAACAACAGTTCCTGAGAAGCTGACTAACGAGGAGCTGTTTGAACTGGAACCAGAACCCATAGCTGAAGAAGAAGCAAGAGAAAAGAAACTGCAGAAGAAAAGAAGAACCCCCAAGAATATTCACAGTGAAGCATTTGGCAGAAGCTTTTGCTGACCTGAATTTTTTCTTTAAAAAGTTTGAAAAAGTGACCCCCGACACTGAAAGGTTTTTATGAACAGAGAGGAATGTTCATGATGCATTATCTGCTTACAAACAAGTCTATGATGAAAAAAGAACCAAGCAAGCTGCTAGGGACATGTTTCTAAAAAGAGAGACACCGCCTCAAGAAGAGCCTCAGTCAGGTCCTTCAGGCAGTGTTCCAGAAAAAGGCATTGCTATCACAGGAGATGACAGCTCTGTGCACGTTTTTGTCCTGAAGACCCTCCAGTGGGATGAGATGTGGAGGTGGAAGATACCGATATTAATGATCCTGACCCTGTGTAGGCCTATGCTAATGTGTGTTTGTGTCTTAGTTTTCAACAAAAAAGTTTAAAAATTAAAAAGAAAAACATTTTTAAATAGAAAAAAAGCTTGTATACTAGGGATATAGAGAAAGAAAATATTTTTGTGTTTTTGTTTTAAGCTAAGTGTTATTACAAAAGATTCAAAATGTTAAAAAGAAGTTTAAAGTTTATGAAGTAAAAAAGTTACAGTAAGTTAAAGCTACCTTATAATTTAAAAAATATTTTTAGAAATGTAGTGTAGCCTAAGTTCACAGTGTAATGTCCTAGGCCTTCACATTCACTCACTGAAGTGCACTATACAAGTGTGCAATTTTTACTTTTTTATACTGTCTTGTTACTGTACCTTTTCTATGTTTAGATATGTTTACATAGGCATATAAACCTACCACTGTGTTATAATTGCCTATAGCATTCAGTACAGTAGCATGCTGTACAGGTTGGTAGCCTAGGAGCAACAGGCTATACCACATAGTCCAAGTGTGTGGTGGTCTATGCCATTTAGGTGTGTACAAATACACCCTATAATGTTTGCACAACAATGAAATTGCCTAAGGACACATTTCTCAGAATGTATCCCTGGTGTTAAGCAACACATGACTGTATATAGACACATCTTTTGATTCTGTCTTTCTGGAGAACCCTGACTAATATACTTGACAAAAATGTCAGGGTAAGCCTAGAGTCTTGCTGGTTGTTCTGTCTGTCATGTTAAAAGAGAAACAAAACTATTAACTGGCTTTCATTTTAAAAAATTCCCAGGCCCTAAATTCTATATCCCCCTGGAATTAGCATGGCTTTAGGAACATCTTCTCTCTGCCTATAGGGACACTCTCCTCAGGCAGACTGGCCCTTTCCAAAGCTGAAACAATTTCTGTCTCTACTTGCATGGCTTCCAAAAGGCTGGATCCTTTTGGGAATGCATTTTGAAAGAGAAGAATCAATTGATTTGGGGGCATGCAATCAAGACACTGGGTATTAATATGAAGGAGTTCTTCATATAATCTAAATTTGAGCCTCAGTTAGGTATGTGGATAGTAAAGAGTTTGGTCTGTGGCTGCCCTTTTCCCTTTATTAATGATGCCTTTTAATAAACATAAATTTTAATTTTGATGAAGCTCCATTCAACTCTTTACAAATTTTATGCTTATTGTTTTTTTGTGTGTCTTAAAATATGTTTGCCTACCTCAACATCATGAAGACATTCTCCCACATTCTCTTCTGGAAGAACTATACTATTATTTTTCAGACTTAGGTTTATGATGCATCTCAAGTTAATATTAGTGTTTGGTGTGAGGTAGGGAGTTAAGTTTTTTTTTCCATATGGATATGTAGTTGCTCCAGCAACATTTATTAAAAAGAACTTCCTATTTCCTTTCTCTTTGGCACCTTTGTCAAAACTCAACTGACTATAGGTGTAGTCATTTTTACCTGACAAGTTTTTGGGTGGGTGGTAGCAGACATTTTGTCTGGAGCTATGCTACCTGGACGAGAAGGCATCAGGGTCATCCTAAGGCCATCTGTATTTCCGATGAACTCGTCCTCATAGTGCAAAGATATTTGGTTACTTCCATTTCCCAGTCACCTTTGTGAATTACTACTTTGAAGTTTTATGTTACCACAAAGCCTTTGTTTTTTCTGTCAAATACCAAAGGTGCTGGACCCTTCCCTGCCACAGTTTCCTTATTGGTAAAATGTATAATGGCAATAACTGATGCATGGGGCTGTTGCAAGATCAATGCAGTCACAAATGCAATAAGAACACTCGCTATTGCCTGTTTCCTCCTCACCTCTATGAGCTCCTTGAGAGCAGAGACCATGTTTTATGAATCTCTGCATTTCAGTGCTTGAAAGGATACCTGGCATATGGCAAGTAGTTTATTAAATATATGGAGAATAAACAATATTCTTTTAGATGGCTTAGATACAACCATTTGTAGGGCAGCCTAGTGTTCTTTATTCCTACCAAATCCAGGGGACTTGTCTGTCTGCATCTTGTTTGACACAGTTGACTGCTCCTTCCTGAAGCGCTTTATTCTCTTTGCTTCTAGAATATCGTACACTCTTTGCTCTCCTCCTGCTGTACCGAATGCTCTTTCTGAGCCTTCTTAGTCATGCCTGTTGCCTCTGCTCTAAAGGCTTTTCTGCTCAGTGGTCATGTACCACCCCTTTTCTTCTCTATGCCACACTGGCTCTCTTGGTGACCCCTTCTACTCTCATGGCTTTATGTTCTATTTGCTCACAATCCCTGAATGTCTGTATCCATCCCGAGCCCACATTCATCTACGCCATGGCCTACTCTACTTAGACTCAACAAGCATTTACATTCAAAGTTGTCCAAAACAAAGCACCAGATCTTCCCACATGTGATTTTATTTCACCCTGTCTTGGGTTCTCAAGTTTCTCAAGACAAAATCTTCCGAGTCAGTCATGGTTCTTCTCTTTATCCTCACTCCGCTCCTCTAGTCCTTTATCAGGTCCGGTCTGACTCTACCTCTAAAACCATTTCTAAATGTCTCAATTTCTTTCATGTTAACTGGCTCTACTAAAGGCCAAGTCACCATCCTCTCTTCACCGGCTACTGCAGTGGACTCTGGCCTGCTCTCTCGGGTTTCTTTCTGGAAGGATCTGCTCATACTACTACCTGTGTAAAACCCTGTCATAGAGCAAAGTCCAAGGTTGTTACTCTAGCCTAAAAAGCCCCATGGCAAGGGCATCTGCCTGCTTCCTTGACTTTATGGAAAAATGGTTTTATCTTTGGGGAAATCTGGATGATAAGAACGCAACATTCTGGACATCGTGGAGGCCCAGCCTTCTATCCAGAGTTATATAACATCTTGGAAGGTTACAAAGGCATTAAGTCAAGTCCAGGTTTGTCAGATTCTCCAAAAGATGTCAATGAAAACTGCATATGTCTTGCAGCTGACCATCCAAAGTATCAATTACCTGAAAAATACTGATGAGCGAAATCCACTGGTGGCTATAAAAGTGATTATAAAGCAGTATCACACTGAGTTAAGGAAAGCTTGTGGGCATTCTGGCCAGACTGGCTTAGGTTCAAATCCTTACTGTGCCCTGTCCTAGTGAGTCCCACGTAATGTTAGCTGCTGAAGCTTTCCGGGCTTTATCCATAACAAGGGGTGATTTTGCCCTTAGAAGTTTGCCAGAAGATTCTCTGACAGAGTGTCCTTTTCAGCAAGGGACAGAAATGCAGTAGGTGGGGTCTCTTTCTCTGTTCCTAGAGATGCAAAGGAACAGGAGCTGATGAGAGGTTCTAGAAGCCTAGGCCAGTTGGTGTCTTACCCTTTCTACCCTACCTCACCATTATATGGTTCATTCTGGAAAAGGCTCTGCAGAGGTACGAGATTTTCTGGCCAAGAAGCAGATTGCTGCTTTAGATGGCTGTTTCCTGGCAAGACCACCTTAATGACCTGTCCTGGCACTTTTAGGGTGTCAAGAACAGCCCTTAAATCTGGGCTCTTTTACAGCTCAGAAGAGCCTGAGCATGATATAGAAATCATTCTCTAGTGAGAACAAGATCTACAGGGTGCAAAAATAGCAATCTTAAAAGTTAAGAAACAACGAGAACAGAAAAGAAGTGTACCTTATAGATTATTTTTAAATGACCAAATTGAAGACCATGGGATTTCTTTTTTTTTTTTTTTTAAACAAACAACCTGGGAGACAGTGGTTAGTTTTGACATTGATGTAGTTGTAGGGAACTCTAGTTTGTGGTCACCCAAGGTACTTTCCATGCACATGAATCATCACATGCACTTAACTTGGGCAGAGCTCAATTTCAGATTATTTAAACCAAAGTGAAAAGCCCCAAGTCGGGTTAACTGGCAGGCACATACAACAGACAGCCCAGATCTGGGAAGAAAAAAAAAGTGTGTGGAAACAAACATATTTTGGTGGTTTTTAACATACTTGTCTCTTTCTCACAGTGATTTGCATAATGTTGCAGAGGTGTTGCCTGGCAAGCTCCAGATAAAGATGTATATTTTGTGTGTACTTGTTTGCAGGCTAGATAGAGAACAGTCATATGCAAGTAAAATCTTGGTAGCCTTCATTGCTTTATTTGCTTTTTTGAGCAGGGTTATTGCTGTGTAAGTCACAGAAAAAAAATCCACAAATTTAAAGTGTAGAATATGTTTTTGCATATGTATATATCCATGAAACAGTCATAACAATCAATATAGTGAATATTTCTATCATTCCCAAAAGTTGCCTCATATATTTTTGTAATTTCCCTCCCAGGCCTCTCTTCCTCACTATTAGTTTGTTTTATATCACTAAAGGCTTTCATTTTCTATAGTTTTATTAAAATGGAATAAACAGTATACAGTCTTTCTGGTCTGGCTTCTTTTACTCAGTAAAATTATTTTTGAGATTCATCCATGTTATGTTTATCTATTATTATTTTTTCTTTTTTTCTCTTTTTTACTGAGTAATAGTCAATTGTATGAATATACCACAATTTATTTATCTATTCATCTGTTGATGAACATTTGAGTTGTTTCCAGTTTGGGGCTATTTACCAGTAAAGGTACCAAGAAGACTGATGTACAAGGCTCTGTATGGATATCTGCTTTCTTTTCTGAGAGGCTGGGACATGTGGTAGGTGCATATTTAACTTTTTAAGAAACTTTAATCTGTTTTCCAAAGTGATTGTTTGATTTTACATTCCCAACAGCATTGTATGAGAATTTCAGTTCCTCCGTATCCACACCAACATTTGATATGGTCTTCTCAATTTTAGCAATTCTAAAATACGTGTAGTGGTATCACATGGTGGTTTTAACTTGCACTTCCCTAATGATGTTGACATCTTTTCATGTACTTATTGCCATCCATAGATCTTTCAGGAAATGTCTGTTTAAATCCTTTGTCTATTTCATTTTTAATTGGGCTGTTTTCTTATCATTGAGTTTTAAGAATTCTTTATATATTCTGGATATAAGTGCATTATCAGATGTATCCTTGGCAAAAATGTTCTCCTAATCTGTGGCTTATTTTTGAATCTCTTCATAGTATCTCTCAAAGAATGGAAATTGTAAATGTTGATAAAGTCGAATTTATCAATTTATTTTTTACGGATTGTGTGTCTGGTGTCATACCTAAAAACTTTGCCTAGCCCAAGGTCATGAAGATTTTCTTTTATGATTTTTCTCTAAAGGTTTATAGTTTTAGATTTTACATTGAGATCTGCAATCCATTTGAATCACTTCTATTTATATGATGCAAGTTTGTGCCCAAGTTCATTGTTTCTGTTTGTTTCTGCATATAGGAAACTAATTTTTCCAGTACCTTTTGTTGAAAAGGCTATCCTTTCTTTGTCGAATTGCTTTTGCACTATTGTCAAAAATCAGTTGTCCATATTTTTTAGTGTATGTGTCTATTTCTGGACTCTGTTTGGTTCATTGATCTTTCCTCTATCTTGCTGCTAGTACTAGAATATTTTGATCACCTGTAGCTTTATAATAAATCTTGAAAGCAGATAGTTTTAGAACTCCAATTTTTCTCTTTTTCAAAGTTATATTGGCTCTTTTGTTTTGTTTTGCACTTTCATATGAAGTTTAAATCTGCTTTTCAATTTCAACAAAAAGTCTGCTAGAAATTTGATCAACACTGCATTGGGAAGAGTTCTCATTTTAGCAATACTGACTCTTCTGACTGCTAAACAGAATATATCTCTCTGATTATGTTTTGTAATTTTTAGTGTACAGGTCTTATACATATTTTGTCAGATTTACCCACGAGTCTTCCTTCTTTCCTTCCTTCCTTCCTTCCTTCCCTCCCTCCCTCCTTCCTTTTATTTATTTATTTATTTTTTTTGGCAGAATCTCAGTTTGTCCTCCAGGCTGGAGTGCAGTGGCGCCATCTCACTGCAACCTCTGCTTCCCAGGTTCAAATGATTCTTGTGCCTCAGCATCTCATGTAGCTGGGATTACAGGTGTGGGCCACCAGGCCTGGCTAATTTTTTGTATTTTTAGTAGAGATGAGGTTTTGCCATGTTGGCCAGGATGGTCTTGAACTCCTGGCCTCAAAGTGATCCACCTATCTCAGTCTCCCAAAACATTGGGATTACAGGTGTGATCCACCACACTCGGCCAATATTTCATATTTTTGATGCTATTGTAAGAAATTGAATTTTAACATCTGACAGTTCCTTACTAGCACCTAGAAATATAGTGATATTTTATATTTTTTCTGTGTGCTGCAATGTTGCTGATGTGGCTTGCTCTGTGTCCCCACCCAAATCTCATCTTATAGCTCCCATAATTCCCACATGGTGTGGGAGGGACCTGATGGGAGATGATTGAATCATGGGGGTGGGTCTTCCCATGCTGTTCTCCTGATAGTGAATGGATGTCATGAGATCTGATCTTTTTTTTTTTTTTTTGAGACAGAGTCTCGCTCTTGTCAC
Organism: Aotus nancymaae; assembly: GCF_030222135.1. Taxonomy (NCBI): domain Eukaryota; kingdom Metazoa; phylum Chordata; class Mammalia; order Primates; family Aotidae; genus Aotus; species Aotus nancymaae. The sequence goes on along the minus strand of NW_026988570.1, from coordinate 1,565,812 downwards.
CCAGGCTGGAGTGCAATGGTGCAGTCTAGGCTCACTGCAACCTCCGCCTTCTGAGTTCAAGCAATTCTCCTGCCCTAGCCTGGAATTACAGGTGCCTGCCACCACGCCTGACTAATTTTTGTATTTTTAGTAAAGACAGGGTTTTACCATGTTGGCCAGGCTGGTCTCGAACTCCTGACTTCAGGTGATCCACTGGCCTTGGCCTCCCAAAGTGCTGAGATTACAGACGTGAGCCACCATGCCTGGCAGATCTGTTGGTTTGAAAAACAGGAGTTTCTCTGCACGAGCTCTCTCTTTGCCTGCTACCATTCACATAAGATGTGACTTGCTCCTCCTTGCCTTTCACCATGATTGTGAGGCCTCCCCAGCCGTGTGGAACTGTAAGTCCAATAAACCTCTTTCTTTTGTAAATTGCCTAGTCTCAGGTATGTCTTTATCAGCAGCATGAAAACAAACTAATACAGTTGCCAAACTTACTTTTGAGTTCTAGTATTTGAAGTGTACATTCCTAAGAATTTTGTATATATATAATTGTGCCAACTACAAATCTTTCCAGTCTATGACATTTATTTTTTTTCTTTATCTGTTTTGCTGGCTGGTATTTCCAGTACTGTTAAATAGAGTGGTGAGAGCAGACACTTTTCCCTAATTCCTGACTTTAGAGTAAGAAAACTCCATCTTTTATCATGATATGTGATATTAGCTGTAGGTTTTTCATAGCTATCCTTCAATTGGTTGAGGAAATGTTCTTCTATTCCTAGTTTTCTAATAGTTTTTAATCAGGAATGGGTGTTGGGATTAAAAAAAATTTTTTTTTCTACGTCTAGTTAGATGATCATATTGCTTTTATTTTGTAGTTAATAGTGATTTACATTGATTGGGTTTTAAATATCAAAACCAATCAATGCATTCTTGGAATAAACCCTTCTTGTTCACCATGTTTTATGGTTTTTATATATTGTTGGATAGATTTGTAAATTTCTTTAGAAATGTTGCATTTACGTTCATGAGAGTTACTCATCTCTAGTTTTCTATGTTTCGCTTTAGAATCAGAGCAATAATAGGCTCATAAAATAATTTAAAATTATTCTGTCTCTCCAATTTTCAGAAAACGTTTGTAAGGATTGTTATTCTTTCTTCTCTTAATGTTTGGTAGAGTTCACTAGTGAAGCCGTGTCAACCTGGAATTTTCTTCATGTGCGCATTTTAAACTAAACATTCAATTTATTCCATAAATAGAGGACTGTCCAGGTTGTTTCTTTCTTTTTGAGTGAGCTCTGGTAGGTTGTGCCTTTCTAGGAATTCATCCATTTTACAATTTATAGGCATACAGTTCATAACAATTTCTTATTATCTTTTTAATATCTGTAGAATCTGAGTGATCTCACCTCTATAAGTCCTAATATTGATTAATTTGTGTCTTAAGTAATTTTTTCCTGATCAATCTACTTAGAGGTTTTTATTTTATTTATTTATTTATTTATTTATTTATTTATTTATTTTTTTGAGACGGAGTCTTGCTCTGTCTCCAGGCTGGAGTGCAGTGGCGCAATCTCAGCTCACTGCAACCTCCGCCTCCTGGGTTCAAGTGATTCTTCCGCCCCAGCCTCCCAAGTAGCTGGGACTACAGGCGCGTGCCACCACACCCAGCTAATTTTTTTTTTGTATTTTTAGTAGAGACGGGATTTCATCATGGTGAGGATGGTCTCAATCTCTTGACCTCATTATCCACCCGCCTCGGCCTCCCAAAGTGCTGGGCTTACAGGCGTGAGCCACCGCACCCAGCCAGAGGTTTTTAAATTTTATTCATCTACTCAAAGAAGTAGCTTTTGGTTTTATTGATTTTTTCTATTATTTTTCTGTCTTCTATTTTATTGATTTTTCATTCTGATCTTTATTATTTTCCTTTTAATGCTTACTTTGGCTTAATTTGCTCTTTTTCTAGTTTTTAAAGTGCGAGCTGCGGTCATTGGCTTGAGAGCTTTTCCTTTTTCTAAAGTCGAAATTCAGTGCTATATATTTCCTTCTACATATTGCGTAGTGGCATCCTACTAGTGTTGATATATTGTGTTCTCATTTTAATCTTCTTCAAGGTATTTTCTATTTTTCCTTTTGATTTCTTATTTTACCCCTGGTTATTGACAAATACATTACTTGTTTCTAAACTCATGTGAATTTTCCAGATAGATCTCTGCTAATAATTTCTATTTTAATTCCAGATTGTTCAGAAAATATATTTTGTTTAACTTGAACCCTTTTAAATTTATAATACAGTTATGAAAATACAGTAATACAGTTATAAAATACAGTAATATTTATAATACATTGTTATGGCTCAGAATATAGACTATATCTTGGCAAATGTTTCATGTGCCCTTTTAAACAATGTATATCCTGTTATTTCTGCATGATGTGTTCTATAAATGCTAAGTAGCTACATTTTATTAGTAGTGTTGTTCAGGTCATCTACATCATTGGTGATTTTTTTATTTACTCATTCTATCAATTACTGAGAGATATATTAGAATATCTAATATAAATATGTATTTATTGAGAGAGAGGTATTAAAACATCTAATATAAATATGTATTTGTTAATTTCTCCTTATAATTTTATCAATTTCTGTTTTATGTACTTTGGAGGTCTGTTATTAGTTGCATAAACATTTAGGATTATTATGGTTTCTTGGCAAATTGACCTTTCTATCATTTTTAAATGTCCTTCTCTATGCTTGATAATACTCTTTGCTTGAAATCTACTTTTATATTAATACAGCCACACTAGAGTCTTTATTAGTGTTTACATTGTATCTTTTTCCCATCCTTTTTCTTTAATGTATGTCTATATTTAAAGCACATTTTTTGGTTGGTAAAAAGCACATAGTTGGATTAGAATTTTAAAAAATGTAATTTGACAAACTGCCTTTTACTGGTGTTGTTTAGGCCATTTAAATTTAATGTAATTATTAATATGGTTAGGTTTAATTCCTGTCATCTTACTGTTTTTCTTCAATTTATTACATATGTTTTTGCTCTTTTTTCTCTTTTCCTCTGACTTTTTTCAAATTGAGTGTTTTTATGATACAGCTTTATCTCTTTTGTTGTCTTATTTGCTGTAACTCTTTGTTATTGTATTTTCATATTTCTTAGGGTTAACAGAACACATCTTTAACTTATTATAGCCTACCTTCAAATGATATTACACATTACCAGTTCACATATAGCATAAAAAGCTTACAACAGTATACTTCCATTTCTCCCCTCTGACCTTTATATTGTTGTTGTCGTTCCTTTTACTTACATATATGTTAACATTACTCTACATTGTTATGATTTTTGTTTAAACAATTCATTATATTTTATGGTCATATCCACTTTTCCTTCTTTCTTCCTGAGGTCCTGAAGTCTTTTATTATTTCCTTTCTCTTTTGCACATTTGCTTTGGTCATTCCTCAAGGGCAAGTCTTCTGCTGACATATTCTTCTAGTTTCCTGTCATCTGAAAATGTCTTTATTTCCCCTTCATTTCTAAAGAACAGTTTGACTTCCAGTTTGGAGTCCAGTATATAAGGAACATGAAAGTTGTCACTATATTCAAACAACAAATAAAAAGCTGAAGAAACTGATGAATTAACAACTCTTCTAAGATCCATCAGAGAAGTGAGGTTCACTGCCCCCAAATTGGAAAGACTGACAAGAAAATACTTAGAATCACAACTTGCTGGAGCAGAAATCCCTGAGCATAAACCTTTGTGGGAACCAGTATTGAGGTAGGAAAACCTGAACTGTAATTGATGAATTGCGGGGTGTCAGAGTAAACAAGTATGAAGGTTAAACACTCCAGCGGTACCCATTCAAAGGGGGAGGGCACACACTTTTGTGAGTTCTGGTTTTAGGAGTTCAACTAGGTTCTCACAGTGAATATCAGAAAAAAAAAATCTTGTACTTCTTGTAAGGAGAGGGAGGCATTATTTGAAGTAAGCCAGAGCATTCTGTTCTAGTTAAAAAGGCCTGGCCTCAAGAGAAATTATTTTACCAGAGCCTAAACTATTGGGATTTTATCAGAGCCTAACCAACCTGGAAGAAAGGAAATAGAATACTCCAGCATGCTTTAACCTTCTACATAGGAGAAGAGAAATCTTCAACTTTAGTGCATTCTAGCCATCTTGTCCCACCTAGGAGGAGTGTTGGGGGACTGAGAAGCACTGTTTGAAGTTCAGTTTAGAGGCACAGGCTCATGAAAAGACTGAGATATAGGACTATGGACCACTTCTCCCCTTCCCACACTGTTAATGGATCTCTGGGGTGTTGATTTTCTGGCCAGAAACCTCTGTGACTGGTGGTGTCTTTGCCTTAGTTCATGTCTTGTGCCCAGAAGAATGAGGTATGCAGACAAGTTAAGGGTGAACAAAATGAAGAAAAGCTTAACTAAGTGTTAGAACAGCTCAGAGGAGACCCTCAGTGGGTAGCTCCTCTCTGTAGGCAGAACACTTTCTCTATAAGCAGATCTTCCCATTGAGTGCCCAGCTCTCAGCAAAGAGGAGGCCCTGGAGAGGGTAGCTCCTTTCTGCTGCTGGTCATCATCCCAACATCTACTGCTCTCAGCAGAAAAGAGGCCCTGGAGAAAGTTGCTCCTCTCTGCGGCTGGTAGTCCCTATGTCTCTGTAGGTCTCTGAAGCTCTCAGCAGAGAAAGTAGCTCCTCTCTGCAGCTGGCCATCTGTCTTTCTCCATCTTCTGTCCTCCCCGCTGCTCTGGCTGAGCCCAGGGCTTTTTTGGACCTCAGAGGGAGGAAGTACCTGTTGATTAGTTGATGGGCAGCCAAGGGCAGCCCAGAAAAGGCACCACAAGTCCCCACTCCATTCTACTAGTCTGGCATCCTGGCCTGAAGGCGGGGTCTTACCAGGGACCCCCCCCCCTCCACCCAAGAGTCTGTCTGCCTTCTGCAGCTTTCCCTGGCCCCCCGGCTCCTGGTACTAAGAAGCACCTGCAGGCTAGCACTAAGCAGCCCTCAGCACTCCCCTCTGCTTCCCCATCTACTCTCCTTGGCACCCAAAGTCTGGAGGGGCCTGGGCAGCAGGGCACTGGCTTGCCAGCACTGCTCCAAGTATACCCTGACTCTGCCAAGCTGTGACAGCACACAGGCTTGGCTCCAACTCCCCTCTGAAATGGGAGCCTGTGCCGGGAGCAGTGAGAGGCCAGGCAGCTGGAGAAGACACCCCTGGGCCTGTGGGGACCAGGGTTGGGGGCCTTCCCTGGCCCCTAAGGGTGCAGGTCTCAGAGATAACTGGGTCTTTCACCTTGGAGGGTGGCTGCAGCTGCACCCAGGGAGCTCCTACCCTGCAAACTCAGAAGGGGTGGGGTTCCTGCTTGTCCTTGGCTGCTGCCAGCTCGGTGGAGTGGAGGCTCAGGGCTGCAGCTGTGGATCTAGCGGTTGCACATGCACCTGGGAGGGCAGGGATCCTCCCTGTTCCTGGCACCTGCAAGAGCACAGGAAGACTCTGATCGGCAGCCACAACTTGAGTAGCTACAGCCTTACTCAGGAAGGTGGGGCTCCTGCCTGCTCCATGGAGCAGGAGGCCTGGGTCTGCAGCTGCAGCAGCACCCAGGAAGGCAGGAATCCTGTCTGCTCCATAAAGCAGGAGGCCTAGGTCCTATACAGCCATCGTTTGGGTGGCTGTATAGGTACCTGGGGAGCTGCTGCCCCAACTCAGAAGGGGCAGGGCTCCAGCTTGTCCTGGCTTCCAGGCTCCACAGAGTGTGCAGCCTAGGCCATGCCTCCCTGCTGCAGCTGGCATGACAGCGGCGCTGCTGCCGTCAACACCCTCACTACCACATTACTAAAGACCTACTTACTACAGTTCCTTTTTTCCAGTATCTCATATCTGGCTATCAAAAAACACAAGGCACACTAAAAGACCAAAAAAAAAAAAATAGTTTGAGGACACAGCGCAAGCATCAGAATTAAACTGACATAACAAGAGTAGTCTTACTAGATATAGCATTCAGAGTTGACAATTTTTTTTCTATCACTACTTATAAAATGCTGTGCTACTTCTTTCTGGCCTAAGTTTTACAAGTAATGTATTGTTTAACCTCTCTTAAGACCTTTTTCCATCTTTAATTTTCAGAAATTCGAATGCGATTTGTCTTGGTATGGATTTCTTTGGGTTTATCCTCTTTGGGATTTGTTCTACTTTATTCTTTTGGAATCAGTGGGTTTAATGATTTTTGCCAAATTTGGGGAAATTTTAGTCATAGTTTATTTGACTATTTTTTTCAGCCAAACAGTTTTTCTCCTTACTTCTAGAACTCTGATGATACAAATGCTAGATTTTTTATCATCCATAGATATCTAAAACCGTTAATTTTTGTCTAGCCTATTTCTCTATATTTTTTACATTGAGTAATTTCTAATTATTTGTCTTCAAGTTTGCTGATTCATTCATTGTTGTCTCCAAACTACTTTTGAGGCTATCTGCTGAGTATTTCAGTTATTGTATTTTTTTAGGTTTATAATTTCTAGCTCATTACTTATTCAATATCTTATATTCCTTTACTTAGATTTTTAAAATTTTGTTTCAAGAGTGTTTTTCATTGCTCATTTAAAAATTTTTTACACTTGATCTTAGCCAAAAGGCCAAGAAGCAATCATTTAATAATTTCTGGTAACTCTGTATATATTTGAAACCTCACAATAAAAAGTGAAAACAAATGCAATTTCTCTGATCTAGAGAATATGCTGATCACTTTCTTTATCTGTAGGAAAAACCAAAACAAGAAGGAAATGAGACTAAATGGTTAAAAGTGCATCCTAGTGCCTGGTTGTCTCTCAAATTTAATCTTTATTAGCTTTAATTGCAAGAGTAATAAATAAAAACTAATGATTCTTTTTGCAGGATAATAGGTATACTGTAATCCTGGTTCTCACACATTGGAAGAAAACAAAATTTAGAAAATGAGGTTCTTCTGTAGTAACAGCCCTATTTATCACCACTCTCAATGGTTTTGTAAACCATTCAGATTTTTTCACGTGTGACTACAACTGGGATTATAGTATACCTATTCTTCTTCTTCCTCTTCTTCTTCTCCTTCTCCTTTTCCTTCTTCTTCTTTGCCTAAATATTCTGCTAAGAGAGCTTTGTGAAACAGAATAAACAGCTGTTTAGATAGAAAAGCTAAAAACAGTTAAAAACAGCTAAAAGTAGCTTCTTTCTGTTGAGATTCCAAGATTGTGCCAATTTTATCCATATTTTAACATCTGGCATGATCTTTTTTACCTAAGGAGATAATTTTACACAATTATTATGCTTTTACCTTAGGACAAAAAAAAAATTACAGTAGTGAAAATAACCCGAAAACCAAATTCTGAAGTTCCGTGCTTGTAGTTGGCTGGCCCTCTGTGCCTCTGGTGGGCAGGTGGCCTCTGGGCTTCGTGTCTGAGAGCCTGCATAGTAGAATGACTCAGCAAAGCAGTGGCATGCTGAGCATAGAGGAGGCTGACTAAGATTATGAGCTTTCAGGGGAGAATTCTTTTTAGCTGGCAAATTTCTCTTTTAAGATAATGAAAGTGTTTCAGGTTCCTCTTTGTCCATTTGCAAATAAACTGGTGAGTTAACGTCACTCCCAGTGCAAATGAGACTGTAGTGCATACATCATGAAGATGAAATGTTTTCCCCTTAATTTTGCATATTTTCTTGTCCGCTTTTAACTCTAGAAGATATTTGCCTTCATCTAATTTACAGTCAGGTTCATTTCTTGCATCGTAGATTGACTCTTCTCCGTTGTCATCACAAATTATTCATTGTGCCCGTTTGAAATATGATGCCCCTGATTTTGTAGCATTGGCCCTAATAGAATATTAGACAAAACTCGAGGAGGAGAAACTACATGTGGGGATAGGGAAATACATGGGTGTCCTTTGTAGAATAGAACTCTATCTTGGGCTTCTTTATTTATCCTATAAGGCTTAACTGTAAGAAGCTCATGGTGTCTCCATACATGCCTTCTGGTTGATTGACAAATGTTTTCAGCAGGAATTATTTAAGAAAACAGATCTCAGTATTTCTAAGAGCTAGTTGCAGTGATTCACGGTGAACAGAGGATTAGGATTGGACAGTGTTGGAGCCAATTGAGACCATGTTATTGCATCCCAATGCTTGGCAAAAAGCCTCATGCATTCACCTGTTCATCCATCCATTTTTCAGCTAGCTCTTACTACATAAAATCATGATATGAAGCTCTGTGCCACGTGTGTACTCCATACGCCTATCCCAATGACTCTTTCAACTCAAGCTTGCTCTCTGAGGAGAAAATCATGAACACATCCCCAAAGCCACACTCTACCTCTCTCCCACTGGAAGACCAGAATCCCTTTTCCAGTTCCCCCAAGCCCAGGCACTGTGACTGTCATCTGCTCTTGGGAGCCTCTAAGTCACTCCCCTAGCCCCCATCCTGTTCCTTGGTCTCCTTCCTCCTCAGCATCTTGGAGCCTCTTCAGAGTTGATATTATTTCTTCCTCAGGTCCCCCTGCAGTCCTCATGGGCCCTCACAGGCTTGTTTAAAGATTGCTCCTTTTAGAGACCAAAGGCATCCCAAAGAGCCCTCTGTGAGGTTTCCAAATTTTCCCAAATTAAGATTAGCTTGTTTCTTCTGCCCAGGTGAGGAGGCTCATGCCTGTAATCCCAGCACTTTGGGAGGCTAAGGCTGACAGATCACCTGAGGTCTGGAGTTCAAGACCAGCCTGATCAACATGGTGAAACCCTGTCTCTACTAAAAATACAAAAATTAGCTGGGCATGGTGGTGGCTGCCTGTAATCACAGCTACTCAGGAGGCTGGGGCAGGACAATTGCTTGAACCCAGGAGGCGGATATTGCAGTGAGCCAAGATCGCACTACTGCACTCCAGCCTGGGTGACAAGAGCAAAACTCCATCTCAAAAAAAAAAAAAAGATGAACTTGTCTCTTCTATGCTAGGGAGTAAAGGCCTCTCTGCTTCTATGCCCTGCTTCCACCCCTGCCCCGTCCAAAATAAAGCAAAGTCCAGTCTCAGCTGGCTCCTCCCTGCACCTGGGGAGTATTCTCACTTACCCTTTATATCTCTGCTTGGCAACCTCAAGCCTCAAAAAGAGGTTTTTATTGTAATATCATATTATACTACACTTGAAAAAGAAACATACTACACTCCCACACTCCAAAACAGCCACAGTTATTTTGGTGGGTTTGACTGGGTCTCCTTTCTTATAAAGGTTGTCATAGTTATATGCATGCAATGCTGTGCCCTGCTCTTGTCAAAAGCATGCCTCCATGTTGCTACATGAACAGTAGTCATCATTGACATGCATAACACAACATTAAAACATTTGTAATAAACTAATTTTAGCACTGCATACACCTATCAAAATGACAATTAACAGTGAAGTGACACTTTCCTCCATATTTTGGATTTTTTTTTTGTAGAGAGGGTTAAGAACCCTCTTGCAATTCTTAACACATCATGATGAATTGCTCTCCATGGGAAACTGTACAAATGCATACTGTCAAGAGCAATGTGAGAAGAGAGCAGTTTTACCACATCCTTTCCAGCATTGGGAATTGCAGTGAAAATGTTAATTTTTGTTAATGTATCAGGGCAAAAGATGGTTCTTCACTGACATTTCAGTTTGATTACAAATGTGGTTGTTGAATTGTTTTCCACAGACCAGTTATATCATCATGGCTCTATGCCAGCTAAGTGCTAGTGTCTTACCCTTTGGTTTCTATACTGTGGAAAGCTGTCGTTCACAGAGCTTTTGCAAGCTTGTCACCTCTGCCATTGATGCCAGGCACACCATATTTTATAGAGCCAGCTTTAATTTTATTTTCAAGTGGCTTCCCCCTTTCTGAAAATGGACTTGGCCAGAGTTCCATTATGTCACAGTGAATTAGACACCAACTTCCCTTGTCAACAGGAGTTGGCCTGTTGGGCTAGACTTGGGCACCAGGTGCCACCTCCTGCTTGGCTGCCCTCTCAGTGACATTGTTTCTACCTGGAATGCCCAGGCTGGACTAGGAAAGAATCTGACCTGCCTGTACTGTGTCTGGGTGCAGGTCAGTAGAATTTGAGGAGTGACACAGTGGCAAAGCCCAACAAGGACTGGCGGCCCGACCCAAGGAGGCTCTAAACCATTCATCCCCTTCCACTGCCACACCACATGCCTGGCCCCTCAGTGCTGAGAAGGTGAGCCAATTGAGGACCAGCGTGTCACTAAGTCAAGCATGATGAGGCAGAAGGAAAGGGGACAGCATACAAAATGTGCCCTCTGTCTTGAGGCATAGCCATTCCTTTTGTATGCTCAATCAACATATTTGTGACATTTTTACGCTGTTCAACCACCCGCCTGAGGATGTTCATGGCAAAACAGACCCACCTTCCCTTGCCCTGGCAGCAGCCTCCTTGAACGGAGTCCCAGGGAGGCAGAATAATCAAAATTACATCTTCCCCTATCAGGAGGAAGACTGCACCCTCCTACTGATTGTCTTTGCCTGGAAAGTTGCTTGGCCACTCTGTGGCTCCCTTGGGTTTTTGGGGATCACTGTGGAGCTGTCTATCCCTCTTCCCACCACATACACATTTAAGTTCTTCACTGGGACATCGTGAGCTGAGAAGTCTGAGATTTTGTTATTCTCTCTATCAAAACTTTATTGAATGTTCATCCTGTGCTAGACTTTGCAGCAAAGCCAAGTCAGACTTGGCTTGCCCTCTAGGAACTCACAGGCAACAAAGTTCATAGTCAAAGTAATGTCAACTAAGAATTTTCCTAGCTAAGCACAGAACACACAGGAAAGATGAGGTCAGGGCAAGTTTCCCAGAAGCCATGAAGCCTAAGCTGAATTTGGGGGCTCAAAAAAACAAATAGAAAATGTAAAATTGCAAAAGGTCCTGTGTTCCCAAAATGTTGTCTTAAAAGCTCTGAGCTTCCTGAAAGATTTCAAACAAGTCAGGGAAGGGAAGGCAGGCATGGCTAACTCTGCATTTAGGACACATCCCCTTGGCAACCATGTTTGGCATAGACTGTAAGATAGGAAGGCCAGGAGAATGGTCATACCCAATGAAGAAGTGGTGAGTGCCTGGGCTCAAGCAGGATCCATGGGGTGTGGTTTTCAGAGGCAGTAAAGAGGAGGGGCTCCCCAGCTTGGATTTGGTGGTGGTGGGAAAGGGAGGATTTAAGATGATATCCAGTCTCCTGGTTCAAGCAGTGGACACATGTTTGGGGGAAAGAGGACAAGTTCAGTTTCCAGATGCTGTATTCTGGACATCCAGGAGACATTTGAGTGTGTCCTGAGTGGCCCACGCTCAGGACAAGGACCCAAGACTCCAAGGCAACATGTGGTTAAGTCCATGCCTGAGTCTATCACTGAGTGGGTCCACCTAGGGCGTGCTATAGAAGAGGTGAGTCCCGAGGCCAAAGCTGGGATCCCCGACCTCTAAGAGGGTAACAGGAGAGAAGGACAGCACAAAGAAGATTGAGAAGTCCTGACCAGAGCAGGTGGACAAAAAAAGTTTCTAAAGGACGTATTTACTGTGTCAAACATTGCAAAAAGGTTTAAGTAAGAAAAAGACCAGAAGTGTTCACTGGTTGGGACAAAGAAGAGGCAGCAACTATCAGTAGCTGGTTTAGGAAGATTGGCTGTGAAAGAAAGGTGGGATGAGAGGGGAAAATAGGGTAGAGAAGTTTTGTCAAGATGGAGGACTTTAGCACATGTAAAGCATGGAGGATTGCTCTAAGTTGCAGTTTACAGAAATGCAGCAGACTTTTCTGTCTCAGGTGAACGGCATAGTTTCTTTTGTACCTTCTTAAGCTTGCATAGCTCTGGAAGGTGAGTTTTCTCCATCACCATGTGGGAATAGAGGGCAGGACAGAGTAAGAGGCGTTGGACAAGGAAACAACAGGAAGATTGAAGGGGAACCAATGGGAGGGAGGAGGGGTGAGCAGAAAGGAGATGGAGGTCAAAAGGGAGAAGAAAGAGAGAGGACCCGAGCATGTGTGAAAGAAGAGAGGTCACACAAAGAACTTCCCAGGGCAGCCAGGCATGGCTTGGCAGACTGGGGATGACTAAGATTCCACCTGAAGTTACCTGCTTAGCCAGGTAACCGCAAAGCCCAGTAAACATCAGCCATGCCCAATCACTTTTCTGTGAGTAGAGTTTGGAGGTCTTTATTAGGGACAAAGGTTTAGATCAATATGTGGACAAGAGAAGAAAATAGTAATAAGAATTAGAATATGAATGAGAAATGGAATTCTGCTTGAGTCAGTGCAGGGGTAGATGAGTGTCTATTTCCCCCTGACTGAGAGGAGGTTCTGTCCATTTCATTGGCTATATCAGGAGAGAGGCTGGCAGGTTTCAGGCTCCAGATACCTGATTCTTGGTTAACAGAGGGAAAAACCCTGGAAAAATGGAAAGGTTGAAGAAATGGATCAGTTTCTTCTGTCATTGTGCTGCTCCTTCTCTCTTTCCTCCCACGCCTGGAGGACAGCATCCCCCAACCCCACGCAAGTTCCACTCCAGCTTTCAGATGCTCCCTGTCTGCCCTGGAGACAGCATCAGACCCTGCAGGTGACTGGGTGCAGGCGATTTGATACTTTTGCCAAATTACCAATCACTGTTTCCCAAAAGCCAATTAATTGAAAAACAATTTGCTGGAAATTAATTTTCTAAATTATCAATTTCCATGAAAAGTGATCTCTGGAATTCACCCAAAAGTTGTTTTGGTTAATTATTTTAAAAATTATTATGATTTCTATGCTCTGGTTTCTAAAACACAGGATTTCCCCCCAAGTTTGGTTTTCTATTTCACTTATGTTTAGCAGTTTAGTTTACAAGTGTCAGGTATATTTTCATCAGCCGTTTTGCTGTGGATTTCTCAGTCCCTGGTAAATGTCAATTTCATGTGGGTTTCCATATTTAAGGAGTGCGACACTTCTCAAACACACAGTATTTTTTTGGTGCCAATAGATGGGTTTTCCCTCAACCACATTTATTGTCAACTCCAATTTTAGACTTGTGTCTAAATTGGACTATCGTTCCCACTTTTGGATTTTGTCATTGGGGAAGTTGTCATGGATATGTGAAAATTAACATGCAGAAAAAACTTTTATTTGGCTGACTACCAAACCACTTAAAAAAAAAAAAAGATGATGAAAATTGGTGTAAAATTGCATTTGAAGGGCAAAACCATCTTTTCTGAAAACCAAAAGTTAGAATATAAAAAGTCTGATGAATTGCCAAAACCTTTATAGTAACTACTGAGGAGTAGTCAGCTTCTGAAATATGAACCATATGCCTATAAATCTGATAGAAGACTATGGTTGAGAAACCAAAAATGCAACATCTCAACTAGATATAACCAAAGGCTAAAATGTTGGGAAAAAATCATTAACAGATTTTGAAACTTTTTGTGAAACACATATTGTTACACATTTTATAAATAATTGAAAGAAGTTTTTAGTGACTTGGAAATCTGTTGCATTCATCATTTTGCAAACTGATTTTTAACACAGTGGCTTTTGGGCAATTGGTCACTGTGAGAGTGACCTTTTGGCAAATGTTCTTGAGGTTAGGAGTTCGAGACCAGCCTGGCCAGCATGATGAAACCCCATCTCTACCAAAAAATACAAAAATTAGCTGGGCGTGGTGGTGCGTGCCTGTAGTCCCAGCTACTGAGGAAGCTGAGGTACGAGAATCTCTGGAACCTGGGAGGCGGAGGTTGCAGTGAGTCAAGATCGTGCCACTACATTCCAGCCTGGGCAACAGAAAAAAAATTGCTTTCTCAAAAAAAAAAAAAAATTGCTAACATGGATCTGGAAAGGGTGAAGCATTAAGCCAGCACCACAGATTCAATTCCTGTGGCTCCCTCCTGTTTTGAGCAGTCTGGGGATGCAACTGGGGCCAACCCAGTGGGCAGTGTGTTGAATGCAGTGACATTACTCACACTTGATTCTGACCCGTACTTCTGCTATGACTCTTATGTGGTCTCCTCTGCTCTCAGGCTGAAATCTAGGCACCTTGTGGAACCCTCCAGGCCTCATGGATCTGGCTCCTCTACTCTATGATCCCAGTGAACACCTCTCATTTGCAGGGTCCAATGTCTGACCTGCTCTTGAGACGCACTCCACCACACTGCCATCTGTGTCCCGTGCACTCCTCTCTAGTGTGCCACCTTTAAGAAGTGGGCACCAGCCAACCCTGGTTGTCATTCATAGTAGCACAGCTAAACTGGATCATTAATGATTTTTAAAGTTCAATACTTTGAGACTTCTGCTTCTGGAAAGATGGAGTAGATATACTTTTCCTTATTTTTCTCACTAAGTACAACTAAGGCATTGTATAAAACAAACATAAGAAGACTCTGAAAGATGTAGAGAAGAAGGCAGCCTGACTAGGGACCTTAGCCTCCCAACCCTGGCTCCCCAGGTGGTGTCAGGAAGGCCAAGTGCAGAGTCCAGATCGATGAGACTTTTGTTCCTACCTGGAGATAATGAGCTGCTGACCCGCCTCCATGCAGTGTGAATGGAGAATATGCAGGAAGCTTGGCCTGCCCCCCCACAAGAAGGAGGCACCCCATAGATGTACAGTAAAAGCCAACAGAACTAAGAGGAAAAATAGACAAATTCCTAATTATCATTGGGCATTTTGCTACCGTTTCTCTACCTTTCTCTACAACCGATATCAAACCAAGCAGAAAATCAGCAAGGATGCCAAAGAACTCAACAACATCTTCAGCCAACAGGATCTAATTGACATTTCTAGAACACTTTACCCAAAACCTGCAGAATACACATTCTTTTCATGTGCCCAAAGACCATATACTAGGATACATTGTATCTTGAGCTGTAAAGCAGACCTCAGCAAAGGTAAAATAATTGAAATTACACAGGACATGTTCTTGGACTACAATGGAATCAAACAAGAAATCAACAGAAATATAGCAGGAGGATCTCAAATACTTACAAATTAAAACAACACATTTCTAAGTAACCCATGGTTTAAAGAGAAAGTTTCAAGAGAAGTAAAAACTAAACTGAATAAAAATGAAAATATAAATATCAAAATTTGTGGGATGCACTAAAACAGTACTGAGGAAAATGTATACTATTAATGCCTACATTAGAAAAGAGGAAATTCTTCAAATCAATAAGCTAAGCTCTCGCCTCAAGATACTAGAAAAAGAAGAGCAAAATAAACCCAATGCAACAGAAGGAAATAAAAAGATTTCAACAGGAAACTGAAATGAAAACGAAGAAATAATAGGGAAAAATCCATGAAACAAAAGCTGGTCCTTGAAAAGGTCAATAAAGTTGACTAACCTGTAGCAAGACTGACAAAGAAGAAAAGAACACACAGATTGCCAACATCAGGAATCAAGGGATGTCACTAAAGACCCTGCAGGCTTCAAAAGGTTAATAAGAAAATACTATGAATAACTCTACATACATAAAATCTGAGAACTTAGATGAAATGAACCAACTGCTTGAAAAGTACAAACTACCACAATTTATCTAAAATAGAATAGGTCATTTGAATAGCCTTATAACTATTAAGGAAATTTAATTTATAATTTTAAAAAGCCCTAGAGAGAAATTTATAGGCTCAGTAGGTTTTGCTGGAGAATTATACCAAATGTTTATAGAACAATTAACACCAATTTTATACAGTGTCATCCAGAAAATAGTGGAGGAAGGAAAGGTCATTTTCTAATTCATTTTATGAGGTCAGTATTACCCTGATGCTAAAACTAGGCAAGGAGAGTATAAAAAATGAAAATTATAGTCCAATGTCCCTCATGAATATAGACATAAAAATCCATAAGAAAATATTAACAAATAGAATTCTTCAATATAAAAAATAATTATATAACATAACCAAGTGGGGTTTATCCCAGGAATACAAGGCTGGTTTAATATTCTAAAATCAGTCAATATAATCCACCATATTAACAGGCCTAAAGAAGAAAAATCACATGATTATTTCAATTGCTGCAGAAAAGACAAACACAAAATTTAATACTCTTTATTATGAAACCTCTGAAAACTTTGGAGTTGAGGCTGGGTGCAAAGGCTCACACTTGTAATCCCAGCATTTTGGGAGACCGAGGAGGGTGGATCACCTGAGGTTGGGAGTTTGAGACCAGCCTGACCAACATGGAGAAACCCCATCTCTACTAAAAATACAAAATTACCTGGGCGTGATGGCACAGACTTAGATGTAAAATGTAAAACTATAAAGCTTTCAGGAAAATACAGGACAAAATTTTCAGGAGCTCCTGCTAGGCTAGACTTGGCACCAAAACATGTTGTATAAACTGAAAACTGATAAATTGAACTTTATAAAAATTAAAAACATTTGCTGGTAGAAATATCCTATTAAGAGAATGCAAAGGCAAGGTACAGATTAGGAAAAAGTATTTCCAAATAATTCTGATATCTGATATTCAATAAAGGACTCATATCTAGAATTTGTTTAAAGAATTATTGAATCTCATCAATAACAAATGAACAGTCTAATTAGATATTGGACAAAAACATGAAGAGGCATTTTACCAAAGGTGGAAAATAAGCATATGAAAAGATGCCCAACACCACTGCCCACTAAGGAAATGTGAATTAAGATTCTCACTGTATGTCACCACACAACTATCAGAGCAGCAAAAATAAAATTTAAAATAGGATGTATATCAAATGTTGACCCAGATGCTAAGAAATTAGGTCTACATTGCTGGTGAGAATGTAAAATGGTACACCCACTTTGGGAAATAGTTGGGCAGTTTCTTAAGAGTGTCTTAGTCCATTTGGGCTGCTATGACAAAATATCATAAACTGGGTGGCTTAAAACAGAAACACTTATTTCTCACAGTTCTGGGGGATAGGGAGTCTAAGATCAAGGCACTGGCAGGGTTAGTATCTGATGAGAGCTGGTTTCCTGGTTCACCGATGGCACCTTCTTGCTATATCCTCACATGGTGGAAGAGGCAAGGAAGCTCTCTAGGGCCTCTTTCATCAAGGCATTTATAAAATCCCATTTATATAGGCCCTGCCCCTATGACCTAATCAACTCCCAAAGGCCCAATCTCCTAACACCATCACATTGGGGATTCAGTTTCAACGTAGAGATTTCAGGGAGAACACAAAATTAACACTATAGCACTAGGATACACTTTTCATATGATCCAGCAATTATATGCTTGGACATTTATTTCAGAGAAATGGAAACATGTGCACACAAAAACTTGTATATGATTCTTCATGGCAGCTTTATATGCAATAACCCAAACCTAGAAACAACCAAAATGTTCTACAATAGAAGAATGGTTAAACAAACTGTGGTATATCCATACCATGGAACACTACTCAATAACAAAAAGAAACAAAGTATTGATACATACAACTTTGATGGGTCTCAAGGGCACTATATTGATGAAAAAAAAGTCATTCTAAAATAGGTCACATATTGTATAATTCCTTTTATGTAAAAATACTCAATATTACAAAATTGCAGAAGTGGAAACCAGAGTAATGGTTGCCAGGGGTTAGTGACTGGTGGGGTCATGGGGGAACAGTGGGTGTGAATTTAAAGGGACAGCATGAGGGAGAACTTTGTTGTGATGGCACAGTTCTGTATCTTGATTGTAATTGAACATGCATCAATCTACATCTATGATAAAATGGCATAGACCGTCATACACACATGCACACACACATGCATTGTGCCAATATTGATTTCTTGGTTTTGATATTATACTACAGTTAGGTAAGATGTTAATCACTAGGGAAAATCAGAGAAAGAACATGAGATATTACGAATCTTTAATTTTTTCCAAACATAAGGTTTTTTGAAATGTTGTTAATTCAATTGCATTCTCGCCTCTATGCCTGCCTTCCCTTCCCTTCCCTTCCCTTCCCCTTCCTTCCTCCCTCTTTCCCTCTCTGCCTTCCTTCCTTCCTTGCCTCCTCTCTCCTCCCCTTCCTTCCTTCTTTCCTTTCTTCCTTCCTTCTTTCCTTTCTTCCTTCCTTCCTCCCTTCCTTTCTTCCCTTTCTTCCCTTTCTTTCCTCTCTCTGTCAGCCGGGCTGGAGTGCAATGGTACAATCTCTGCTCACTGTAACCTCCACCTCCCAGGTTCAAACAATTCTCCTGCCTCAGCCTCCTGAGTAACTGCGACTACAGGCACAAGCCATCACACCTGACTGATGTCTGTATTTTTCAGTAGAGACAGGGTTTTGCCCAAGATTTGCCCAGGCTGGTCTCGAACTCCTGACCTCAAGTGATCCACCAGCCTGGGCTTCCCAAAGTGCTGGATTTACAGCATGAGCCACCATGCCCAGCCGGGCCTCTATGGTTTCTAATGAGAAATCTATAACCCTTTAAATAATTGTAATTTTATAAATAATGTCTTTTCGTTGTTGCTGCTTTCAAGATAATCCCTTTGTTTCTAGTTTTCGGTAGTTTCCTTATGATGTCTCTAAGTGCAAATCTCTTTGAGCTTATTCTGTTTGGGATTCTCTGAGCTTCTCAATCTACAAGTTTATGTCTTTTGCCAAATTTAGAAATATTTTTAGCCATAATTTTTTCAAATATTTCTCAGCCCCTCACTCATTATCCTCTCCTCTCGGGACTTTAATGTTACAAATATTAAGCCATCATTTTCTGTTGTTATGGATCCTTCTGAGAGACATGTTTACTTTCCTAGAATTGTCAACTTTTTGTCAGATATGCATTGTTAATCCCCAGCCTGGAGGAACACCTGTACACACTCACCTTCTCTGCATTGATTCTTGGGTTCCCAAACATGGCTAGTAACTGGTTAAAATGGGATTCCCTGGGTGTGTAGCCAGTTATAGTTCCAGGCTTCTATCACTTTCAGCATCGACCTCTTGTTGAAAAAATTTCACATTCCCAACAGCGACTTCTCTATTCAAGGTCTCACATCCGTTCCCCAGAGCAATGTGCTCACCCTGTGCTGGTAGCACCGTCAGAAGCACTCCATATAAAGTGGCTAGGCACCTCACCACCACCTATTCTTTCTTCCTAGTCTCCTAATGATCCTCCTTTTCCCAGCTAAGCTCGGGGTTACTTGCCTTAGGATCCTGTTGCTTCCTTGAGAATCTTGCTCCAAGCTTTATCCTCCCCACCCTCCACTCCAGTGGCTTCTTTTCTTCCACTTGCAGACATCCTCAGGCAACTCCAAGACTTGAACATCAGCCTCCAGAATCTCCCGTAACCTTGCTCTTTCTTCAAGTTGAAGCTATCCTGTTGAAATTTTTCTGTCACGACAGATTCTCTTGGTTATGCAATCCAAGAGTATCTCTACGTTGGTCCACCACGTCTCCCTGTTATTGAAATGCTCTCCCCTGCTTCCCTCAGCTTCTCACGTGCCTCATTCTCTTTCTGAGCCTTGGATCCTTTCCCACTGACTCCTCATCACGTTTATCAATTTTTATAAGGTTTTTATTGAGGTATAACATGCCATATCAGTCTGTTTTGTTTTGCTATAAAGGAATACCTGAGAGTAGGCAATTTATAAAGGAAAGATGTATATTTGGCTCATGGTTCTGCAGGCTGTACCGAAAGCATGGCACCAGCATGTGCATCTGGTAAAGCCTCAGGAAGCTTCCACTTATGGCAGAAGGCAAAGGGAGAGCAGGCACATCACAAGGTGAGAGAGGAGGAGGAGGAAGAAGAGTGGTGGGAGGAGTGCCACTCTCTTAAACAACCAGCTCTAGCCTGAACTAATAGAGTGAGAACTCACTCATTACTGTGGAGAAGGCACCAAGCCATTCCTGAGCTATCCGCCTCCATGACCCAAACACCTCCCACTAGGCCCCACCTCTAACATTGGGGTCACATCTCAGAATGAGTCTTGTGGGGGGCAGTATCCAAACTACATCACGTGCATACAGTAAAGTACATAACTCTTCAGAGCTGCGGGAATTTTTTCACACATACATAGGTGTAACTACTACCGTGAATGAGGTACAGGCCACTGCCGGAAGAGCTCTGTGTCCCTCCCCAGTCAATCCACATTCTCCCTTCTCTTCGATAACCACTACTCTCATGCCTATCCACATGGATCATTTCTGCCTGTTCTGAAACTTCATATAAATGGAATGCGTTGTTTCAAGTCTGCTTTCTTTTGCACAGCATGGTGCCTGGTGGATTCACCCATGTTTCTGTGTGCATCTGCCATTCATTCCTTTTTACTGGAAGGTAGTATTCCATTGTGTGAACGCACCGTGATTTGTTTACTCATTTCATTCCTGATGGACATTTGAGTTTTTTCCCTTTAGGCTTTTGTAAATTCAGCACTCTTCCGTATTTTGTCTTCATCTTTCTTCAAGGTATCTCTTTTTTTTTCTCAAAATGATCCAGAACAGTACACATTCAGCCTTCCCTGGAACTGGCCTTTTCCTGCTACCAGAATAGTAGGTAACAGTTTCTGGCATCAGGAGGTTAAGTCAAAGTTATCAGTCAAAACACAGCAGGAGAGAAAGTGGAAATGGGTAGGCAGCAGTGTAGAATCAAACAATTGCAAGTCTTGAGAGGCATGAAGAGAAGTCTCGGGGCCACCCTCTCAGTTGTCAGGTTCTGCAGGTAGGATCCCTTACAAGGTGGGTGGCAGGCACAGCAGACAGCCTGTCACTGTAGCTCTCTGAGCCCTGCAAGTCTCTAGGCTGGGGCTGGGCTCCCTGGCCTTCTGCCTGGAGCCCTTAGGCAACCAAAATGAGAGCCCAAGAGAGCCAAGGGCCACAAGGTTATTTTTCTAAGACGTAAAGTGAATTATGTCATCCACCCAGACCTCTTTGTCCAAGAGAAGAACCTCGGGTCTACTCCTTCAGGACCCTCAGATAGATCTTCCCAGAAAAGGAGTAGGGGAAAGACAGAGGAGGAGACACTGGAGCCACAGGGCTGGAGCAGCTGGAAGGGCCTCTGACAGCAGATGGAGGGGTGATAGCATGGGGAAACAGAGAGGGACAAAGTGAGCTATGCCTGAAAGAGCTTGAGGGCTACAAAGCTGAATGTTTATGTGAGTATAATCAAAGGAAAGGGGAAAGATTTGGGAGAGAGACACCCGAGAAAACCTCAAGAAGCCACAAGACCTAGACAACAGCCGCCAATCTAGTAATGACCGGGTGTGCTGTGGAGTTGGTGTTTATCCCAGACAAAGCCAGTGCTTTCCCGAGATCTGGTGACAATTTGAAGCACATATATTTAGGAAGGAGGACGAGCCCTGGGAAGAGGTTTTGAGTCAGGAGACCTGGGCTTGGGCCTCAGCCATGTGGTCCGCTGCTCTCTAGCTCTGACAGCAGAGTCCCTTCTGCTGGCAGAGTCCCTGCCTGTGAGTAGCAGCAGGCCAACCCAGCTCCACTGGCCCTTCTGGGTCTAAGAGGTCTGGCTTCTCAGGTCCAGGCTTGCAAAGGCTCCGGCCAGACTTCACAGTAACCTGGCCAGCGCACACCTGAGCCACATCTCGTTGCTTTTGAGTATACCTGAACCTCAGGCAAGGTTTGGTTTTATTCCTAACCTCTTACTGCAGAACAGAGGAAGTCAATTTAGAGTCAGATCCTCACTAGGCTTCTCTTACTCTAGGGTATTTATTTGCTTGATGATTTTGAACCATTTATTTGGACACACAAAGTCCTATCTGGGAAAGAACCATTGGCTCCAACGTTCTCAAATAATGCTAGTTTGAGATGCTGATAGGGTCTCCAACGGGAGGCAAAGAAGCATAATACCCAGCCAGGCGATTGCAAGGTTGAATGTGGGAGTCTAGCTTTTGAGAATCCTTCTAAAAGCCATGCGATAAGGGCCCGTCACAGACAGGATAACAAATGCACATCTGAAGGATGAAGGTAAAACTTACTCCGAAGCTCTGCAAATGGCTGTAGGGGGTTGCTTTTCCTGGGAAGCACCCCTGAGACTCGGAGTTGCTGCATCCTACATGATTTAACTGAAGCAAAGGTGATGGATTCATCAACAAACAAAATAATAAAAAAGAGATCTGGTGTCGACAAACATGCTGGTGCTATAAAGGAGGTGAGTAATGTGGGAAAAAGCAATGTTTCCAAACTCATGTAGTACTTTATATTTTATTTTTTGAGATGAAGTGTCTCTCTGTCACCCAGGCTGAAGTGCAATGGTGCAGTTTCAACTCACTGCCACCTCTGCCTCCTGGGTTCAAGTCATTCTCCTGCCTCAGCCTCCTAAATAGCTTGGATTACAGGCATGCATCACCACATCCAGCTAATTTTTTGTATTTGGGATTACAGGTGTAAGTCACTGCACAGGGCCTATTTTATTTTATTTTTTGAGATGTAGTCTTGCTCTGTCACCCAGGAATGCAGCAGTGCAATCTCAGCCTACTGCAACCTCTGCCTCCTGTGTTACACCTCAGCTTCCCAAGTAGCTGGAACTATAGGCTCCTGCCACCACACCTGGCTAATTTTTTGTATTTTGGTATAAAGTAAGGGTTCCACCATGTTGTCCAAAGTGGTCTCAAACTGAACTTAGGCAATCCGCCTACCTCGGCCTCCCAAAGTGCTAGGATTACAGGCATGAGCAACTGCACTAGGCCATACTCATGGAGTATTTTAAATATGCATGAGTAACTATATTGCTAGTAAAATAGATATTTGACTATTCTCTCTACATGACAAAAGTTGTTTAGAATATCACTTAACATTTTTCTCATTGAATAAGTCACATGGCTGGGGGCTCATGCTTGTAATCCCAGCACTTTGGGAGGCCAAGGTGGGCAGATCATGAGGTCAGGAGATCGAGACCATCCTGACTAACATGGTGAAACACAGTTTCTACTAAAAAAATACAAAAAATTAATTGGGTGTGGTGGCACGAGCCTGTAGTCCCAGCTACTTGGGAGGCTGAGACAGGAGAATCGCTTGAACCCAGGAGGCAGAGGTTACAGTGAGCCGAGATTGTACCACTGCACTTCATCCTGCATGACAGAGTGAGACTCTGTCTCAAAAAAAAAAAAGTCACATACACAGTTATATTAAAACCAGTATATGCTGTATTTTCTAATCTAGAAACAGAAAATGTCCAAGATATCTAACTAGACCAAGCCTGTGAAGTTCTCTGGAATCCCCCTGAATCAGCTGCTACTCTAAAGAAGACCATCACACATAAGGTGGACCCAGCCCACCCTTGGCCTAGGCCCTGGTGCACCTAACTTCAGTGCAGACCCACCCCTTCATCAACTGCACTGGAGTGGTCCTTTAATCACGTCCCATGGTCTCTGTGGCAGATGCCACACAGGTTGCAGTGGAAGATCTTCAGATGAGTTGGTGACAGGTTCATGACCATCTGGTTTCAAGGGGGGGCTGGCAGGCAGGCACCAAGCAGGCTCTGTGAGACCAGAGTGTGGGTGGGTGTGTGTGAGGTTGAAGGTGGCTGAAGGAAAGCAGAGTGACTGTCCCCATGGTGTTGGCAACCAAGAGTGGCAAACCCATATTTGGGGTCTTTCCTCTTCTTTTACCTTCCTCACTGGCTACTGTCATCTGTAAAGAGCTCCAAGTCTTCATGTATAGAAAGCATTCAATGGGCAAGGCAGCCCCAGTCCCCACACTGGGGGATCTTCTGGCTCTACAGTTAGAGGCCCACAGCTGGAAGGACAAGGTTTGCCCTCTAGTGATTTCTTCATCATCAGCCAGTTTTCCCTGAAGTGTGACTGAATGATGTGCAGAGAAGCTGACATTCTAGTTGGAAAGGGGGAAGGGGAGACAGGACTGTGAGGAGGATTGTTCTCCATTTTCAAAATAAAAAACTTCGTCTACTGCACTTCCCCAAATGAGGCTTTCCCTCCAGGCACATTTTCTGGTTCACAAGCTGCTCAAGAAAGGCAGGAAGGGTCACCTCAAATCCCATCCCATTGTTCCTACAGATCCAGCTTCCCAGAGATTAGGATCAGCTCATCTGGAAAGGAGCCTGTGGGATCAGCAAAGTCCTAGTTTAACACACTCCAAGGAATACCTATGATTCCTTACTCTTAGGAGACTGGCTCCCATTAGCAGTTACTGGAAATAATGGCTGCCCACGGAGCATGGCCGGGAGTGTGCAATGCAGTGAGGGTATCCTAGGGTGGACCACTGATGTGCGGAACCCAGGAGCCCTCAAAGGCAACAGCTATGGGCCTGGGAGGATCTGAAGATTTCTCCACCAATGGCTCCTGCTAGTACTAGGGCTCCCCGCATTGGTTTGTGTGTCTACAGCCTCACCATTGAGAGTGTCCAGCTGGGATTAGTGTCTACCTCAAATCTTGGGTTCCTGGTCCATCAAAGGTGCATGGTAACTCCAGCTGCAAAAAAAGGGGGAAGAACTACATGACAGGTCACAATGAGCTCTCTGGAAATATCTCCCAGGTGCTCTCTTCTGAAAAGAAAAGCTTCTCTTTCAAACCAGGGCTCCCTGTGGGTCCCTGGGCCTTCCTGTGTAAGCTGAGCCCTGGATATCTACACCAGCCTTGTGGGCACATCCCTGCCAAGTGCTGAGAGGCTGTTTACAGCAGGGCTGCGCATCCTTTCTGAGGCCAAAACTGAAACAACAACAGAAACAACATAAAACCCCCTTTCTGAACCACAGCTCTGGCTTGGCTGTAATTTTTGAGAACTTCTCCATTCCTTGAATGGTTACCTTTGTCTTTACAGCCCTGCTATTTATGTGCTCTGAGAACTCTCCAGAAACTTTTTTTCCAAGAAATGAGCTAGGCTTTCAGTGGCCATGTTTACTGAATTTCCTGTTTTCATCATATCTGGAGGGGACCAAACTTTGGAACCTTCCGAAATAATCAGGGTTTCTGACAAACTTTGTGGGCCAATGTTACTGCATTTCAACTATGTGCAAACTACCTGTCACATCCAAACCTCAAAGCTTCACTCAATTCCTTACTCTTTAGTTATTTCCTCCCCTTCCCCTCCAATGCTATAGCTATGGCGTGAGTATGGAGTTTCCACTCCACAGCTGAGATCTGAAGTTAGGGTGGAGGAAGGTGGAACAAGTTGCCCTCTCCCCTGTAGACATAAGTATGTATGTACATATCCCCAGGCCCATTTGAGGACAAGCCTTCCACTATCAATGAGGTAATAGGTGGCACCCCAGTCCTGGTGAGTGTTGTGGTACAGTGGGAAAAAAAGAATCGCTTGGGCCATAAGGACAGAATCCTGGCTCCATTCATTGTGAGAAGTGGTCACGTGCTCACTGAGTCTGTTTCTTCATCTGTGAAATGGATTGTTGTGAGGACGGAGATAACATATGATCACATGTTATGAGATCAATTGATGGGAGCACTATTGGTGATGATGATGTCATTGTCATCATCATTATTATCACCATTGTCATTGCTAGTAAGCCTACAGATCTTTAAAAAATAGCTGTTGGCCTATAAACTAATTTCCAGCTAACATTCTTACTGGGCCAAAGTAATGTTAGGTCTAAATTTTTCAGGTTCTGGGTCTGAGCTACAGAGATTTGTACACTGCATGCTGTTGTCAGCAAAGATTGTAGGCTCCGCCCCATGTGTGAGTGCACATGTGTATGTACACAAGGCCTCCCGTAGACAATGCACTATCTATTGTGCCACAGAGCCAGCTAAACCTACTATAGAGAATGAAGTCAACCTCTTCCTGCACCTTCATGGGTTAAAAACAGCAGGATAAAAATGTTTATTCTCTCTTTTTCAGGATCTCACCATCAGATAAGTCACCCTTTGACTGCTGAGACATTTAAGAGTTTGAAAACACACACCCACACACACTTGCACATAGGACAACTACTTGGAGGCAAATAAAGCAGGCAGATTCTGGAGGAGAGTCAACACTTACAAAAGGAGAATGGCAGATGACCCAGATGTTGGAATTAGGCAATAATTTTATCTATGCTGTCATGTAAAGGAAAAGATGCTCCTAATGAATAAAAAGTTGTAACATTTCATCAGGAAAATATAAACTATAAAAAGCAACCAAATTCAACTGTAGTCCCAGCTACTCAAGAGGCTGAGGCAGGAGAATTGCTTGAACCCGGGAGGCGGAGATTGCAGTGAGCCAAGATCATGCCACTGCACCCAAGCCTGGTGACAGAGCAAGACTCCATCTCAAAAAGAAAAAAAAAAAAAAAGGAACCCAATAAATGTTCTAAACTAAAAAGTAAAATATTTGAAATAAAAATTCATCCTCTAGCAGAATAGCAACAACATAGGGAAAAGTCCATGAACTTGAAAAGGGATCAAATGAAAATGATCCAATCTAAAGAAAAGAGAGACAAAAAATTGAACAGTCTCAAGGACTGGTTCAAAAGTATCAAAATGTCTAACGTAGGAGTAATTGGAGTTCTAGTTACTCTAGTAATTAGTACTCTCCCTTCTAGGAGGGAAGAGAGTAAATGGAGCAGAAATAAATTCCTAAATATGTGAAAGTTTTGATTCAAGAAGCTCATCATACTCCAAGCAGAATAATACCTAGGGACATCATGGTTATACTGATAAATTAATAAATAAGGGGAAAAAATTGAAATTAGCTAAATAAGAATGGCACATCACATGAAACAAAGGAGCAATATTTGCCGATTTCTGATAAACAATGGAGGCCAAAAGATAGTGAAACAACATCTTTAATGTGCCAAAAAAATGTCAATCCAGAATTCTCTATATAGCAAAATTATCCCTCAAGAATGAAGGCAAAATAAAGACATTTCAGAAGACTAACAGAATTCATCACCAGTAGACCTTTACTGTAAGAAATACTAAAGGAAATTCCTTTAGTATTTCCTGAAGGGAAATGATACTATAGGAAATAGTGAATTTCTAGATAAATGTAAAACACTGGTACTTTTTCTCTTAATTTATTTAAAATACATGTGATTGTTTAAAGAAAAATTTATGTCTTACCATTCAGGACATACACATGAGCAAAGACTTCATGACTAAAATACCAGAAGCAATGGCAGCAAAAGCCAGAGTTGACAAATGGAATCTAAAGAGCTTCTACACAGCAAAATAAACTATTGTCAAAGTGAACAGGCAACCTACAGAATGGGAGAAAATTTTTGCAATCTATCCATCTGACAAAGGACTAATATCCAGAATCTAGAGAGAAACTAAACAAATTTATAAGAAAAAAACAAAACCCCATCAAAAAGTGAGCAAAGGATATGAACAGACACTTCTCAATAGAAGACATTTATGTGGCAACAAATATATGAAAAAAAGTTCATCATTGCTGGTCATTAGAGAAATGCAAATCAAAACTACAATGAGATACCATCTCACACCAGTTACAACGGCTATCATTAAAAAGTCAGAAAACGGCTGGGCACAGTGGCTCATGCTTGTAATCCCAGCACTTTGGGAGGTTGAGGCAGGTGGATCATGAGGTCAGGAGTTCTAGACCAGCCTGACCAACGTGGTGAAACCCCGTCTCTACTAAAAATACAAAAATTATCCTGGTATGGTGGTGCACAGCTGTAATCCCAGCTACTCAGGAGGCTGAGGCAGGAGAATTGTTTGAACCCAGGAGGCAGAGGTTGCAGTGAGTTGAGATTGTGCCATGGCACTCCAGCCTGAGTGACAGAGTGAGACTCCACCTCAAAAAAAAAAAAAAAAGTCAAGAAACAACAGATGCTGGAGAGGACGTGGAGAAATAAGAATGCTTCTACATTGTTGATAGGAGTGTAAATTAGTTCAACCACTGTGGAAGACAGTGTGACAATTCCTCAAGGATCTGGAACCAGAAATACCATTTGACCCAGCAATCCCATTACTGGGTATATACTCAAAGGATTATAAATCATTCTAAAGACACATGCACACGTATGTTTATTGCAGCACTGTTCACAATAGCAAAAACTTGGGACCAACCCAAATACCCATCAATGATAGACTGGATAAAAAAATGTGGCACATATACATCATGGAATACTATGCAGCCATAAAAAAGGATGAATTCATGTCCTGCAGGGACATGCATGAAGCTGGAAACCATCATTCTTATTAAACTAACACAGGAACAGACAACCAAACACCACATGTTCTTACTCGTAGTGGGAGTTGAACAACGAGAACACATGGATACAGAGAGGGAAACATCACACACTGGGGCCTTTCAGGGGGTGGGAGGCTAGAGGAGGGATAGCATTAGGAGAAATACCTAATATAGATGATGGGTTGATGGGTGAAGCAAAATACCATGGCACATGTATTCCTTTGTAACAAACCTGAATGCTCTGCACATGCATCCCAGAACTTAAAGTATAATAATTTTTAAAAATTAAAGAAATCACACACACACACAGAGTATCATTTCTGCAGATTGGAAGACTCAATGTTGTTGAGACATCAGTTCTCTACAAATTGATCTGTAGAGTTATTGCAATTCCAGTAATAATGCTAGTAGGAATCTGTTGTCAAAATTTACAGATTGATTCTAAAATTTATATAGATAGACAGAGAATCTAGCGTATCTATAACAGTCCTGAAAAAGGAAAATAAATGTGGAGTTTTCAAACTATGTGACTTCTATAACATTATAATACCAACATTGTTGATTTGATAATCAAGACAGTATGATACTAGCATAGGCATTGACAAATACATCAATGGATCTGAGAAGAGCGCTGGAAACAGGCCCATGCTTACATAGCCATTTGTTTGGCAAAGGTGCCAAAGCAATCCATGGGGGGAAGAAAAGTCTTTTCAAAAAACGGTGCTGTATTAACTGAATGTTCAGATGGAAACACACAAACAAACAAAACCTTAACTTTTTTCTCACATCATAACAAAAATTAATTCTACATTATTGCAGAGCTAAATATAAAACCATAGAACTTTAGAGGAAATACAGGAGAATATCTTCATAACCTGGAGATAGGCAAATGTTTGATAGACAAACAGGCCACAGAAAATAATAAATGTAAAAGAAAATGAACAAATTTGTCTCTGCCAAAGTTAAATGCTTCTGCTGATAAGTGATAACTATTAAGAAAATAGGAGAGAGATCCAAGATGGCTGATCACTAGCAGCTCAGGCTCATAGCTCCCAGTGAAAGCGCAGAGAACGAGAGGACGCCACACTTTCAGACGAATATTTGTTGCTCACGGACCAGGAGATTCCCAGTGGAGGAGCCCCACGTGTCGCCAGGGCGACTCTTGTGGCCAGCGTGGCGGTTTTGCTGGTGCCTTAGCGCGCCAGTTTTTGGTGCAGAGTCCGGAGATTCCCGGGCAGAAAAGCACCATCAATCTTAACACTGCTATTTTGGCCGGCGCAGTGGACTGCTCAGATTCCGGCACTGGGAATCAACAAGTTGGACGTCTGCTCAGAGACCTAGCTAGAAAGTCGGTAATTACAAAGACAACAGACGGATAAATATATAATGAAGGGAAGAAATCACCGTAAAAAGGCAGAGAATACTCAAAATCAGAATGCCTCTCCCTCTACAGGGGATCGCAATTCCTCATCAGTAACAGAACAAGGCTTAATAGATTACGAGTGTGTTCCAATAACAGAAGCAGGTTTCAAAACGTGGGTGATGAGAAACTTCTGTGAATTAAAAGAACTTGTTCTAACCCAATGCAAAGAAACTAAGAACCTTGAAAAAAGGTTTGACGAAATGTTAATGAGAATGAACATTTCAGAGAGGAATATAAGTGAATTGATGGAGCTAAAAAACACAACACGAGAACTTCGCGAAGCATGCACAAGTTTAAACAGTCGAATTGATCAAGTAGAAGAAAGGATATCAGAAGTCGAGAACCAGCTCAGTGAAATGAAACGAGAAGACAAGATTGGAGAAAAAAGGATGAAAAGGAAAGAGCAAAGTCTCCAGGAAATATGGGACTATGTGAAAAGACCTAATTTACGTTTGATAGGTGTACCTGAATGTGACGAAGAGAATGAATCCAAGTTGGAAAATACTCTTCAGGATATCATTCAGGAAAATTTTCCCAACCTGGCAAGTCAGGGTAATATTCAACTCCAGGTAATACAGAGAACACCACAAAGATATTCTTCAAGAAGACCAACCCCAAGGCACATAATTGCCAGATTTATTAGGGTTGAAATGAAGGAGAAAATACTAAGGGCAGCCAGAGAGAAAGGTCAGGCTACCCATAAAGGGAAACCTATCAGACTTACAGCAGATCTCTCAGCAGAAACCCTACAAGCCAGAAAAGAGTGGGGACCAATATTTAACATCCTTAAAGAAAAGAACTTTCAACCCAGAATTTCCTGTCCAGCCAAACTAAGCTTTATAATCGAAGGAAAAATTAAATCCTTTGTGAACAAACAAGTACTTGGAGAGTTCACCACCACCAGGCCTGCTTTACAAGAGCTTCTGAAAGAAGCACTATACATATAAAGGAACAACCAATATCAGCCTTTCCAAAAATATATCAAAAAGAAAAGAACATTAACACAACGAAAAATTTACACTAACTAATGGGCAAAACAGCCAGCTAGCATCAAATGCTAGTATTAAAGTTATATATATTCTAATTGGATAAAAAGTCAAAACCCATTGCTATGCTGCATCCAGACCCATCTCACATGCAACGATACACAAAGACTCAAAACAAAGAGAAGGAGGAAGATTTATCAACCAGAGAGTAAAAATAAACAAATAAAAAGCAGGAGATGCAATTCTCGCCTCTGATAAAGTAGACTTTAAAGTAACAAAGAGCAAAAGAGGCAAAGAAGGACATTACATAATGGCAAAAGAATCAATGTAACAAGAAGAGCTAACGATTTTATAGATCAATGAGACAGAAAATTAACAAGGACATCTAGGACTTGAACTCAGACCCGGAACAAGTAAACTTAATAAACATTTATAGAACTCTCCACTTCAAATACATAAAACATACATTACCACCTCACACCTATTCCATAAATGACTACATAATTGGAAGTAAATCACTCCTCAGTAATCGCACAGCATTTCATAGGTTTAAATGAAATATTGGTTGGCTGCTCATTGTTATTTTCTTCCCTTATTCCTTCCTGTTTACATCAAGTATAATTATTGGTATAAAAGAGGTTTTCAATACCCATTACTAAACTGCATTCTAGCCTGGGCAAGAAAGCAATACTCCTATTCTCTCTCTCTCTTTCTCTTCCTTTTTCCTCCTCTTCTTTATTCTTTTCCTTCCTTTCTTTCCAAAAAAAAAAAGAAAATAAATAGGGAGCCATAGATTAGGAGAAAATATTTGCAAAACATCTGAAAAAGGATTGAAATCCCGGGTTTATAAAGATCTCTTTTAACTCAATAATAAAAAGATAAACAATCAATCAGAAATGAATGAAACAGTTTGAATAGACAGTTCACAGAAAGATACATAAATAGCCATTAGGGATATAAAGAGACACTTATCATTACTCATGAGGGAGATAAAAATTAAAACCACAATAAGACATCACTACACACTTAAAATTAAAGAATAACTATCACCAAATATTAGTAAGGATGTGGCAACTTCTTATAAAACTATACAAACACCTACCCCCTGACGCAGCAGTTCCACTCCTAGGCGTTTTCCCAAGAGAAATGAAAACATGTTTACAAGAAGACTCAGACAGGAATGTCTATTCCTTGGAGAGGAAAATGGGAAATACCAGATGTTCATCAACAGGAGAATGTATAAGCAAACTGAGCTTCATAAAATGGAGTATCACTCAGCAATTTAAAAAAAAAGGAGTTCAAGTGATTCTCGTGCTTCGGCCTCTTGAGTAGCTGGGATTACAGGCATGCACCACCACGACTAACTACTTTTTGTATTTTTAGTAGAGACAGGGTTTTGCTATGTTGTTCAGGCTGGTCTCAAACTCCTGGCCTCAAGTGATCCACCTGCCTTGGCTTCCCAAAGTGCTGGAATTACAGGCATAAGCCACTGTGTCTGGCCTACAAATAATTTTTTTAAATTAGAAATGTGGTTCCCAGATGCATATACAGTGCATGTGCTTTGCCCAAATCACCTAAAAATAGTAAGACATTATTAGAATATCAGGTATCCTTTGATTTATTTGCTAATATTTATTGATTGCCTAAGAGGTAAGGCACAGTGAAGCTGTCAGATACACACGTAACTCCTCACCTTCAAGGAACTTAAATTGGCATGAAAAGTGGTCCACAGGAAACTGAAACCATGAAAGGGATTTTAAATAATGGACTTTACAAATATATATGCATATGTTATAAACAAAAACCCAAACAGCCTTCTCTCTTGCTCTCTCTCTCTCCCCTTCCTATCCCATTCCCTCCCATCTACCCAGCATCACCCAGACACTACACTATTTCTCTAACTTATGACACAGGGAAGTCAGGTGCAGTGAGTGTGGCCAGGGTGGCTGGACGTTTGAATGGACTCAGCCTGTCTCTGGGAACATGTTAGGGTCTTTGAGGAGCCTTCTGAGCCTTGCATCCACATGCAAGGTCACAACTAGAGTGCAGCCTGTGGCTTTCCTGACCCTGCCTGCAGCTGGTATGAGGAATGGCCCCTGGTAAACATGTTTTTCTTGGTTCCAGACGTGCTTTTCCCCACAGCTGTTCTCTTCTGGCATCCAGGTTCAAAAGCATGACCTTTGTTTTCTCCCTCTCTGGGGGCCCTAATGCAGGGCAGTGTGGTTCTTAGACCCTCGGGCTGCTTTCCGCCAGAGGCTGCCTTGCTCTTCCCATGAGGAAGCAGATATGTGTAGAAGGCCTGCGACAGCACAGGAGCCACCGAGGGAGCTTCCTCCCCAGGCTCCTGTAGTCGAGGGCAGATGAGGAAGCTGAAGGCCAGGGATGAGGGATCCTCGCAGGTCCCCTCCATGAGATATCATCTGTCCATCCTTCTCCTCTTCCCGTGATGTGGGCAGGCCCAAGCTCAAATGCAATGATTTTGATACCCTGAGATTAATCTTCCAGTGCAAGAAAATGGGACTCAAAGCAGAAATTATGTTGTTACTCACCAAATGAAGGATATGACCTTATACCACGGAGCCACCAACTCAGATTTCTACATCCTACTCCTACCTGATGGAAGCTTCATTTAAAAAAAAAAGTACACAAATCAAAACAAACAAGCAAACAAACAAACAAAACACCCAAGATAGAACAGATGAAATCAACAAAAGAACAGGGATAAAAACAAAAATCCCTCTAATTTCCTTTTTGACTGTATTTTCTTGTCCTATGGGAGACTGACAGCCAGTTGTAGTGGAAAGAGTCTGGAGAGCTCATTCCAGTTTCTCACTGTGGGACCCCAGGCAGATCACAGCCCTTCCTGGGACCCCCATCTCCTCCTCTTCTGTTCCAGCTCCCTTGAAAAGCCATGATTGATGACCCTGCCTTGGCCATCATGTGGGACACATCTGTGGGGTTAAAGAAGGCGTCTCACAGGAAGGGTGAAGACTCACAGCAGCTGAGCACTTTCTGCATACCGGGCCTTGGCTAACTGCCTGTGTGAGATAAGAATGCCATTTTACAGATGAGAAAACCAAGACTTAGAAGGTTAAGTACCATGCCTGAGTGAATCAGGATTTGAATCCACATGGACATCAGACTTTCACATACATTGGTCCAGGCACAATTTGAGACTGAAAGTAAGAAATTGCCTTTCACACAATTTCTGTTGGTTTGGTGGTCATAACTGCTGTTTTCCTGCCATAATTAGAATCCTGCTGGAACCATACCCACCGCACTTGAAAGGTATTATCTAGTGCGCTTCAGTGTTTGCTCCTGAGGAACGAGTTATACCTCTGGGAGGCAAGATGCTTTAACAAAGAAGCACAACTGAAAAAAGAATGTGTGTTGCTTTCTGGATAAAGTATCAATCATTTGATTCCAGTTTGCTAATCTTAAATGTAACTTTTAAAATGTACTTGTGATTTATTTTCCTTTTGAGAGTCAGGTGGAGTCCCACATTTGTGGGACTTCATTTTTGTTTGCAAATACAATACCTTGAATAAAAATGTGATGGGGAGCAGGCACAATGCCCTCACCAGTGTAGCCAAAGACATGGGCTGTCATCCCTGGGTCTCCTTTCTGGCTTGCCTGTGGAAGAAGGGGTAGAAGTCAATGCAGGGCTGAGAGGCAGGGCCTGGACGTGAGGCGGGTTGATAAGGTAGTCATCCAATGGACCCAGGTCTTGGAAGAGAAACAGGCAAAATTAGGAGGAACTAATTATCACTCCGTAGAATATTCCTGGTGAGGACGTGGAGTTTATTCAATTATCCAGAATTGAATAAATCAGTTCCCTCCCAGGGCGATCAACTCAGCCTTGCTTACCTGGGACTTTCCTAGCTTTAAAACCCAAAGTCCTGCATCCTGGGAAACTTCTCTGGTCAGGCAAACTGGGATGGTTAGTCACCTTACCTGGGACCCAGGCTTGACCACTGAATCTCCAACTACACCTGCTCACCTGTTTTACAGTGAGGCTTGTGTCGAAGTTAGAGTTGTGAACATGGTGACTTGAGCTGTAATTTTGTCTCTGGGGCCATGGAGTTGTTTCAGTCACTGGACTTGGGGCCCTCATGGACCCCATCTCTTTCTAACCTGTAGGAGCTGTCAGCCCCTGCTGTAGGCTTGGGCACATCCTTTCTGGTTAAACAATGAAGATAGACAGAGCATAGACAGCCTCCTGGTCCCCGTAGCCAGTGTGCAGGAGACGGTCCTGAACCTCATGGTGCTCCTCATTTGTGACCTCAGGCAGAGGCCATCCTACAGACAGGAATTTGGAGCCCCAGCTGGAATAGGGTTGGGTGCCCCACCTCTACTCCTTGGTTCTAGAAAAATCAATCCAAGAGTTAGGCATGTTGTATAGCACCCATTCCCCATACAGCATGTAAGTGTCTATTTTCAGCACAAGATAGACCCTTTTTCCACTCTGTACCATGAGGGTCAATTCCTCCATTCTCTAAGCTCCCCTGAGAGAGGCAAAGGCCCCTGTGAGAAGCTGAGCTCTGAGGATGTCCCTTTCCTGGGAGAGCCATTTTGCATCAGTGGAAGCAGAAAAAACCAACTGGGGGATAAAAAAGATTTAAGTGGGCCTGCCTAAACACAGCACATTAATACATGCGGATATAATGTTAATCTAAAAGAGGCCCTGTTCATAGAGTGTCTGTGCAGCACTAAAAGAATCTAAGATTTTAATCCTCAATTTAACTATTTTTTTAAGTTGTCATTGTTGTTATTGTTGTTGTTATTGTTTTGTTCTGGGACAGGGTCTAGCTCTGTTACCCAGGTGGGAGTGCAGTGGTGTGATCCTGGCTCACTGCAACCTCTGCCTCCTGGGGTCAACTGACTCTCCAGCCTCAGCCTCCCAAGCAGCCGGGACCACAGGCGTGCACCACCACACTTGGTTAATTTTTGTGTATATATATATATATATATATATATATATATATTTTGATAGAGACTGGTTTCACCATATTGGCCAGGCTTATCTTGAACTCCTGGGCTCAAGTGATCTGCCCACCTCAGCCTCCCAAAGTGCTGTGATTACAGGCGTGAGCCACTGCACCCCTCAATTTAACTCTTGAAAAGTGCAAAGATACTCTGTTCAGGAAGAGGCAGGTAGAGAAGTGTTGACATTTAAATGAACTTAAAAGGTAAAAATTGCATCCATGACCCTAACAACAGTTGAAAGCCTAATAGAAAGAACATAGGCTTCACTTCTCAAAGTGAAAGACAACACTAGCAGGGATTTCATAGCCTCCTTGATAAAACAAAATGGAAGGCAATATAATTTAAAACCATCCTATCAGTATTATTGGATATAGGTCAGATTATGAAGTCATGGTACTATTGAGGAAAAACAGCCACCAGATTCTCTTCTTTATGGGCCTGTGGGGCCGGGATGAGGAGAGACAGTAAATCATAACACAAGGGCAGTTTTGATTTTCCACTTTCGGACTGACAAAAGTATATGGAGATTGATGTTTGTTTTGGCTAAACCAAATGCTTTTTCAGTAAAACTAATGTTGAATGAATTATAAACAGGCTTTAATATTGAGGACAGTTGCAAGGAGGTAAAGGGAAGAAGAAAAGTCACATCCAAGGCACCTGGGACAATTTTCGGTGCATGGAACCTAACATAGAATAGGCACTTAGAACATGTTTGCTGATTAGATGAAGGCAGTCTTGTGTTTCTAATTTGGAGACAAAGGTATAGTGCTAAGCACGCAGTAGGCATTCAAATAAGTCCTTTTTGTACTAAACTGCAAGCTTGTTTGAACAAGTCTTACCAACTTTTGCTACCTCTGAATGCTGTTTCCTAATCTATTTTTGTCTAATTGATACTTTAGACATGAGAATTAAGTTACCTTATGTCATTAGAGCTCAAAGAATATTCCTGCTGCTAGAGCCTAAGAAATTTGGTCTCTCTCCCAGACCATCACTCACACACAAAAGAACTGCAAACTGCACACCAACCCAAGTCCAAGGTCATACACTCCTGGCTCAAGAGCAAGGTTCTCAGGCACAAACACCAACCTCCACCATGGGGGTGGAGTGCACTGTCTGCTGCTGTTCTGCTCAAGACTCTCAACACTGGCTTAACTTGTCTGTAATCCTCTGGCTTCCTTGGAAGTTTAAACCATCTTTCTTCTCCCTGATACAATTCCCTTAGGGTTGTTGAGTCACTCAGTTCTTTCGCTGTCTCACTAACCACACTCTTAGCCCTTAGCTGCATCTCCTGTCCCTCATCCACTGAACCCTCTTTTAGATTCACTGTGGACACAGTAATAATACATCCTGGGTGTCAGCTGCTCCTTTTTTTCTGTATCCTGCATGCAAGGGGTCAGTCTGTTTTTAATCACATGCTGGACTCAAGACAGAGCTCAAACCCTCTTGAAGATAAACAAAAAGGTACATTTTTCCGAAACCATTAGCGAGAAGCATAGATTTTACAGAAGATAATGTAAAGAGACCACAAAAAGGGTTAACATTGCACATTCAAAGACAAAAAGTTAATTCCCCACTGAATAATTTTTCTTCTTTCCCAAAGATCTTTGTCTTTTGAGGCCTCATTTCTGACCCTCTTCCCATTAGAATCTCCATACCCACGAAAATCAACTCCCTATCCACTCTTACTTAGAGTAGCTTCTCTCTCTCTCTGAAGCTTAGGTGTCTAGCCTTGGCTTTTACTCAAATCAAGCTTAATTGAGGTTAGTTCTTTCAGAGTGGGGTTTGCCCTAGAGGTGTCTCTTAAAATCTTCCTTGAGATATCACCACCACTATTATCACCACCACCACTGCCATCATCACCATCATTACTACCACCACCATCACCACCATCACTGCCATCATCTCCATCATCATCACCACCACCATCACCACTATCACTACTATCACCACCACCCCCATCACCACCACCACCACTGCCATCACCACCCCCACTATCACCACTACTACCACTATCACTACCACCATCACCGTCACCACCACCAGCACAAGTACCACCATCACTGCCATCACCACCATCATCACCACCACCACCATCATCACCACCAACATCACCACTACCACCAGCACCACCACCACCAGCACCACCACCACTATCACCACCAACACCACCACCATCACCACCAGAAGCACCATCACCACCATCACCATTACCACCATTATTGCTGCCACCACCAGCATCACCACCACCACCATCACCACCAACACCACCATCACCACTGCCAGCACCATCACCACCACCACCAACACCACCAACACCACCATCACCACCAACACCACCACCACCAGCACCATGACCACCACTACTATGACCATCACCACCAACACCACCACCAGCACCACCACCAGCACTATCACCACCATAACCACTACCACCATCACCATTACCACCATCACCACCACCATCATCACCATCACCACCACTATCACCATCACTGCCACCACCATCATACCACCACCATCACTACCATCACTGCCACCACCACCACTGTCACCACCAACACTACCATCACCACCACCAGCCCTACCATCACCACCAGAAGCACCATCACCACCATCACTACCACCATCATTGCCACCACCACCACCACCACCATCACCAACACCACTGTCACGACCACCGCCGCCACTGCCATCAATCACCACTACCACCACCATCACACACCACTGCCTCCATCACCACCACCACCACCATCAGCACCATCACCACCATCACCATCACCATTACCACCACAACCATCATTTATCGAGTTATCTTGTGCCAGGCAAAGCATTCAGCATTTACAAATGCTATTGCAATAATCTTATGAGATAGGTAGTATAATTATTTCCATTTAAATGGTGAGAACACCAGAGTTCAGAGAATCATTTGTCAATAGGCAGAGTTCACTGGGATTCTCTGGTCTCAAGTGGACTCTTGTTGCAGCTACCACACTGTTGGTTTCTTCCCAGGGGACTCCTTGTTGCATTTTCAATGGTTGCCCTAGACAATCATCAGGCCCTTAATCCCAGGCCAGATGACCTCTGTGGTTTCTGTAAAATAGTTTCCTCGATGGGCCTTCTCTTTTATAAACAGCTGTTCTGCTCCACCCTCTCATTGCTAAGACCAACACTTCTTGAACAGCACCTGTTCTAAGCATGTTTGGTGCATGACTGCATTATTTCATTTAATCCTCTCCATAAAGTGCTGAAAGCTGTGAAGTTGGTTCTGATAAGATCCAGAACCTCCCCACTTGATTCTGCTTCTCCAGACTTAAAACCTGACAGCATCTTTGACTGTCACCTTCCATGACCCCATCCAAGTGAGGAGCTCCTGGATTCCTCTCCCATGGAGCCTGGTCTGTTCTACTGGAAAGAGGGACCTGCCATACCTGCATGCTACTGGCACCGATGGTGTCAGGGCTTAGAACAACCATCTCTGTGAAATGCCTAGAAAGCCCACTGAGAAAATTGCTTAAGGTACATGTCCTACTAACTTCATAACCAAAGAATGAGACAGTTGAGGACCCTTCATGTAGAAGCACCAACAGGAACAACAGTAGCCAGGCTGCAGAGAAGAGAGATGAATCTACGGAAGCTCCTTGTCAGTGGATTTTATATGAAGATCTCTACCATACCAACAAACAAATGAACACACAAACAAACAAAACAAGCTCAAGACCTCAATTCTCTAAGAGTTTCAGGAGACAAGCACAGTATTAGCAAATGCCACATTGTAACCAACACCAGTATGTCATCCTGCTAACTCTTGGTTTCTAAGGTTTCCAGCGAGAAGTCAGCTGTTGTTCTTATTAAGGATTGCTTCTGTGGAATGAGTCACTTCTCTCCTGCTGCTTTCAAGATTCTCTTTGTTAACTTTTGATATTTTAATAATGATATGTCTAGGTGTGGATATTTTTGAATGTATCTTACTTGGAGTCCATTGGGGTTTTTTTCTGGATGTGTAGTTTAATGTTTTATATATAATTTGGTAAGTTTACACACATTAATTATTCACATATTTTTATATACCTTTCTCTTTTTCTGCTCCTTCTGAGACTCCCCATTATACATATGTTGGTATGTTTCATAGAGATCTATAGGTTTCTGAGGTTCTGTTCATTTTTCTTCATTTTTTTTTCTTTCTGTTTCTTAGTCTGGATAACCTCAAATGAACTATGTTCAAGATTGATGATTATATCTTTCACCTGTTCATGTCTGCTGCTGAGCCCCTCTCGAAATGTTTATTTTAGTTATTAGCTTTTTAATTCTAGTGTTCCTATTTGGTTTTTTTTTTCTTTTATCATTCCTGTCTCTTTACTGATATTCTGTATTTTATGAAACACCATTCTCATGCTTTAGTTATTTAGACTTGATTTTCTTTAACCCTTTGAACTAAGTTTAAAGACTTTTTTTCTTTCTTTTTTTTTTTTTTAAGATGGATTCTCACTCTGTTGCCCAGGCTGGAGTGCAGTGGCACAGTCTTGGCTCACTGCAACCTCCATTTGCCAGATTCAAGCAATTCTCCTGCCTCAGCCTCCCGAGTAGCTGAGACTTCAGGCACATGCCACCATGCCCAGCTAATTTTTTGTATTTTTAGTAGAGACAGGGTTTCACCACGCTGGCCAGGCTGGTCTCTAACTCCTGACCTCGTAATCTGCCCACCTCGGCCTCCCAAAGTGCTGGGATTACAGGTGTGAGCCACCATGCCCAGCCCCTAGAGACTTTTTCTAATAAGTTTTATGTCTGGGCTCTTCTGGGACAGTTTCTATTAATTGGTCTTTGTCCCGTGTATGAACCATATTTTCTTGTTTTTTTACATGTCTCGTAATTTTCTGCTAAGACTAGACATTAAGGGGGAAGATCCAAGATGGCTGGTTAGGAGCAGCTCAGGATTGCAGCTCCCAGTGAAAGTGCAGAGGGTGAGTGGATGCCACATTTCCAGACGGATTTTTATTGCCCACAGACCAGGAGATTCCCAGGCAGAGGAGCCCCATGGGTCACCAGCGGGGCTGTTTTGGCTGACGCAGCTGTTTTGCCAGCACCCCAGCTCGGCGGTTCCCAGTACAGAGTAAAAGGAACTGGGTCCCCTCTTAGCTAGCAAGGAGAACTCCAGGGAGCTCTGGGAACCTCTGGGAAGGCAGAGTCGCTCATTCCTCTGATTAAAAAAAAGGTGGGGACTGAAACAGGGAGCCAGTCCAGGAGATTCCTGGGCAAAAAAGCACCACAAATCTCAGAGCTGCTGTTTCAGCCAGCGCAGTGGTCGCCGCACAGAAATCACACAGATCCCAGTGCCTTTCCAACAGGCAACCAGAACACCTGGGAGAGAGCCAACCATTCAACTAAAAATCAAAAGGCTCTGAGGCAGGGAGCCAGGTGATCAGGTCTGGCTGGTCCCACCCCCACAAAAACAAAAACAAAAACAAAAAAACAGCAGTTGGAAATGCTCTGGGTTGAGAGTTTCACAGCAAGCACAGCTGAACCCAGGATGGTCCATCTCTGTGAGGGAGGGGCATCCGCCATTACCGAGGCACTCTACCACTACAGAGGCAGTCCACCATTGCTGAGGCAGTCTGCTGTTGCCGAGGCAACCCGCCATTACAGAGTGAGTCCGTCATTACAGAGGCAGGCCACCATTGCCGAGGCAGTCCTAACTACACCCATATAAACAGGACTGCAGGGAAGTTCACACAGCAGCTGGGTGGAGCCCACAGCAGCTCAGCGAATCCCCTGCAGGCAGACAGTGACTAGGCTGCCTCCTTGCCTGGCAGGGCAGCCCTGAAAAAAAAAAAAAAAAAGGCAGCAGCATGGCAGAAACTCATAAATAAAGCCCTAACTCCCTGGGGCAGAACACCTGGGGAAAAAAAGGGGATTTATGAGTTCTGCTGCAGCAGACTTAAACGTACCTGCCCAGCAGCTCTGAATGAACAACAGAGCTGACAGCTCAGCACTTGAGCTACTATAAAAGACAGACTGTCTCCTCAAACAGCTCCCTGACCCCCGTATATCCAAAGAGTCACCTCATAAAGGAGAGCTCAGACTGACATTTGGCAGGTTTCCTTCTGGGACAAACCAGAAGAAGAAACTGGTGGCAACCTTTACTGTTCTGCAGCTGCTGCAGGTGATCCCCAGGTAAGCAGGGCCTGGAGTGGACCTCAGCAGTCCTACAGCAGAGGGGCCAGACTGTTAGAAGGAAAACTAAGAAACAGAAATAACTTCATCATCAACAAACAGAATGTTCACTCAGAGACCCAATCAGAAAGTCAGCAACTACAAAGATGACAGGTGGATAAATCCACAAAGATGGGAAGAAACCAGCGAAAAAAGGATGAAAACACCCGAAACCAGAACACCTCTCCTCCTACAAGGGATCACAACTCCTCACTAGCAAGGGAACAAGACTGGAAGGAGAATGAGTGTGATGAAATGACAGAATCAGCCTTCAGAAAGTGGGTAATAAGAAACTTCCGTGAGCTAAAAAAACATGTTCTAACCCAATGCAAAGAAACTAAGAATCTTGAAAAAAGATTTGATGAAATGCTAACAAGAATGGACAACTTAGAGAGGAATATAAGTGAATTGTTGGAGCTGAAAAACACAACACGAGAACTTCGCGAAGCATGCACAAATTTCAACAGCCAAATTGACCAAGCAGAAGAAAGGATATCAGAGGTCGAAGATCAACTCAATGAAATAAAACGAGAAGGCAAGATTAGAGAAAAAAGGGTAAAAAGGAATGAACAAAGTCAACAAGAAATATGAGACTATGTGAAAAGACTTAATCTACATTTGATAGGTGTACCCGAATGTGACGAAGAGAATGAATCCAAGTTGGAAAATACACTTCAGGATATTATCCAGGAAAACTTCCCCAACCTAGCAAGGCAGGCCAATATTCAAGTCCAGGAAATACAGAGAACACCACAAAGATATTCCTCAAGAAGAGCAACCCCAAGGCACATAATCGTCAGATTCACCAGGGTTGAAATGAAGGAGAAAATGCTAAGGGCAGCCAGAGAGAAAGGT
The DNA here is from genome assembly GCF_030222135.1 of Aotus nancymaae. Classification (NCBI taxonomy): domain Eukaryota; kingdom Metazoa; phylum Chordata; class Mammalia; order Primates; family Aotidae; genus Aotus; species Aotus nancymaae. Next base: position 1,523,337 of record NW_026988570.1, on the reverse strand, counting down.
CAGGTTACCCACAAAGGGAAGCCCATCAGACTCACAGCAGATCTCTCAGCAGAAACTCTACAAGCCAGAAGAGAGTGGGGGCCAATATTCAACATCCTTAAAGAAAAGAACTTTCAACCCAGAATTTCATATCCAGTCAAACTAAGCTTCATATGTGAAGGAAAAATAAAATCCTTTGCGAACAGGCAAGTACTCAAAGACTTCGTCACCACCAGGCCTGCTTTACAAGAGCTCCTGAAAGAGGACTACATATAGAAAAGAACAACCAGTACCAGCCACTCCAAAAACATACCAAATGGTAAAGAGCATCAACACAATGAAGAATCTGCATCAACTAATGGGCAAAACAGCCAGCTAGCATCAAAATGGCAGGATCAAATTCACACATAACAATATTAACCCTAAACGTAAATGGACTAAATGCCCCAATCAAAAGACACAGACTGGCAAATTGCATAAAAAGCCAAAACTCATCAGTGTACTGTATCCAGGAAACCCATCTCACATGCAAGGATACACAAAGGCTCAAAATAAAGGGATGGAGGAAGATTTACCAAGCAAATGGAGAGCAAAGAAAAGCAGGAGTGGCAATTCTCATCTCTGATAAAATAGACTTTAAACCAACAAAGATCAAAAGAGACAAAGAAGGACATTACATAATGGTAAAAGGATCAATGCAACAAGAAGAGCTAACGATCCTAAATATATATGCACCTAATAACAGGAGCACCCAGATACATAAGGCAAGTTCTTATAAACTTACAAAGAGACTTAGACTCCCGCACAATAATAGTGGGAGACTTTAACACCCCATTGTCAATATTAGACAGATCAATGAGACAGAAAATTAACAAGGATATCCAGGACTTGAACTCAGACCTGGACCAAGCAAACCTAATAGACATTTACAGAACTCTCCACCCCAAATCCACAGAATATACATTCTTCTCAGCACCACATCACACCTACTCTAAAATTGACCACATAATTGGAAGTAAATCACTCCTCAGCAAATGCAAAAGAACAGAAACCATAACAAACAGTCTTTCAGACCACAGTGCAATCAAGTTAGAACTCAGAATTCAGAAACCAACCTAGAACCGCACAGCTTCATGGAAACTGAAGAACTTTCTCTTGAATGTTGACTGGATAAACAATTAAATGAAGGCAGAAATAAAGATGTTCTTCGAAACCAATGAGAACGAAGACACCACATACCAGAATCTATGGGACACATTTAAAGCAGTCTCTAGAGGAAAATATAGAGCAATAAGTGCCCACATGAGAAGCAGGGAGAGATCTAAAATTGACACCCTATCATCAAAATTGAAAGAACTAGAGGAGCAAGATCAAAAAAACTCAAAACCTAGCAGAAGACAAGAAATAATTAAGATCAGAGCAGAACTGAAGGAGATAGAGACACAAAAAACCCTTAAAAAAAAATCAATAAATCCAGGAGCTGGTTTTTTGAAAAGATCAATAAAATAGACCACTAGCCAGATTAATAAAAAAGAAAAGAGACTAACCAAATAGATGCAATAAAAAACAATAAAGGGGATATCACCACAGATTTCACAGAAATTCAAACCATCATCAGAGATTATTACAAACAACTCTATGCACATAAACTAGGAAACCTGGAAGAAATGGATAAATTCTTGGACATTTGCCTCCTTCCAAGCCTAAACCAGGAAGAAGTCGAAACTCTGAATAGACCAATAACAAGGTCTGAAGTCGAGGCAGCAATTAAGAGCCTATGACCCAAAGAAGGCCCAGGTCCAGATGGGTTCACAGCCGAATTCTACCAGACATACAAAGAGGAGCTGGTACCATTCCTTCTGAAACTATTCCAAATAATCCAAAAAGAGGGAATCCTTCCCAAATCATTTTATGAGACCAGCATCATCCTGATACCAAAACCCGGCAGAGACTCAACAAGAAAAGAAAACTACAGGCCAATATCCATGATGAACATAGATGCAAAAATCTTCAATAAAATACTGGCAAGCCGATTGCAACAGCACATCAAAAAGCTTATCCACCATGACCAAGTAGGATTCATCCCGGGGATGCAAGGCTGGCTCAACATACACAAGTCTATAAATATAATTCACCACATAAACAGAACCAAAAACAAAAACCACATGGTTTTCTCAATTGATGCAGAGAAGGCCTTTGACAAAATTCAACAGCCCTTTATGCTAAAAACCTTCAATAAACTAGGTATTGATGGAACGTATCTCAAAACAATAAACGCTATTTACAACAAACCGACAGCCAATATCATACTGAATGGGCAAAAACTGGAAGCATTCCCTTTGCAATCTGGCACTAGACAAGGATGACCTCTCTCACCACTCCTGTTCAATATAGTACTGGAAGTTCTAGCCAAGGCAATCAGGCAAGAAAAAGAAATAAAGGGTATTCAAATAGGAAAGGAGGAAGTCAATTGTCTCTATTTGCAGATGACATGATTGTATATCTAGAAGACCCCATCGTCTCAGCCCAAAATCTCCTGAAACTGATAAGCAACTTCAGCAAAGTCTCAGGATACAAAATCAACGTGCAAAAATCACAAGCATTTCTATACACCAATAACAGACTTAAAGAGAGCCAAATCAAGAACGAACTGCCATTCACAATTGCTACAAAGAGAATAAAATACCTAGGAATACAACTAACAAGGAACGTAAAGGACCTCTTCAAGGAGAACTAGAAACCACTGCTCAACGAAATCAGAGAGGACACAAACAGATGGAGAAACATTCCATGTTCATGATTAGGAAGAATCAATATCGTGAAAATGACCATACTGCCCAAAGTAATTTACAGATTCAATGCTATCCCCATCAAGCTACCAATGACCTTCTTCATAGAACTGGAAAAAGCCACCTTAAACTTCATATGGAACCAAAAGAGAGCCCACATAGCCAAGTCAATTCTAAACCAAAAGAACAAAGCGGGAGGCATCACACTACCAAACATCAAACTATACTACAAGGCTACAGTAATCAAAACAGCATGGTACTGGTACCAAAACAGAGATATAGACCAATGGAACAGAACAGAGGTCTCAGAGGCAACACAACATATCTACAACCATCCAATCTTTGACAAACCTGACAAAAACAAGCAATGGGGAAATGATTCCCTGTTTAATAAGTGGTGTTGGGAAAACTGGCTAGCCATATGCAGAAAGCAGAAACTGGACCCCTTCCTGACACCTTACACGAAAATTAACTCCAGATGGATTAAAGACTTAAACATAAGACCTAACACCATAAAAACCCTAGAAGAAAACCTAGGCAAAACCATTCAGGACATAGGCATAGGCAAGGACTTCATGACAAAAACACCAAAAGCATTGGCAACAAAAGCCAAAATAGACAAATGGGACCTAATCAAACTCCACAGCTTCTGCACAGCAAAAAAAAGAGTCATCAGAGTGAATCGGCAACCAACAGAATGGGAAAAAATTTTTGCAGCTTACCCATCTGACAAAGGGCTGATATCCAGAATTTACAAAGAACTAAAACAGATTTGCAAGAAAACAACAAACAAGCCCATTCAAAAGTGGGTTAATGATATTAACAGATACTTTACAAAAGAAGACATACATGAGGCCAACAAACATATGAAAAAATGCTCATCGTCACTGGTCATTAGAGAAATGCAAATCAAAACTACATTGAGATACCATCTCACACCAGTTAGAATGGCGATCATTAAAAAATCTGGAGACAACAGATGCTGGAGAGGATGTGGAGAAATAGGAACACTTTTACACTGTTGGTGGGAGTGTAAATTAGTTCAACCATTGTGGAAGACAGTGTGGCGATTCCTCAAGGACCTAGAAATAGAAATTACATTTGACCCAGCAATCCCATTACTGGGTCTATATCCAAAGGATTATAAATCATTCTACTATAAGGACACATGCACATGAATGTTCATAGCAGCACAGTTTACAATAGCAAATACCTGGAACTAACCCAAATGCCCATCGATGATAGACTGGACAGGAAAAATGTGGCACATATACACCATGGAATATTATGCAGCCATCAAAAACAATGAATTCGTGTCCTTTGTAGGGACATGGATGAACCTGGAAACCATCATTCTCAGCAAACTGACACAAGAATACAAAATCAAACACTGCATGTTCTCACTCATAGGTGGGTGTTGAACAATGAGAACACATGGACACAGGGAGGGGAGCACTACACACTGGGGTCTGTTGGGGGGAAATAGGGGAGGGACAGCGGGGAGTGGGGAGTTGGGGAGAGATAGCATGGGGAGGAATGCCACATATAGGTGAAGGGGAGGAAGGCAGCTAATCACACTGCCACGTATGCACCTATGCAACAATCTTGCATGTTCTTCACATGTACCCCAAAACCTAAAATGCAATTAAAAAAAAAAGACTAGACATTAATAATCGTGTCATATGGCAACTTTAAAAAATCAGATTCTTTCTCCACTCCTCAGGTTGTGTTGTTTTTACAGTTTGTTGGTGTTTTTGTTTTTTCGTAACTTTTCTGATGTAATTCTAAGCCTGTATGCTTTGTCCTGTGTAGCCACTAATGTCTCTGCTTTGTTAGCTTCATAGTCATCTAATGATTGCACAGAAATTTCTTTAAGGATCAGGAACCAGTAAGTCTCTCTCAATGAAAAAGAATCATACTCTGTAAAATATTTGAAAAGAGTTATTCTGAGCCAAATATGAGTGAGCAATGGCCCATGACACAGCACTTAGGCGATCCTGAGAACATGTGCCCAAAGTGGTTGGGCAACAACTTGTATTACACATTTTAGGGAGACATAAGGCATCAGTCAATACATGGAAGATGTATATTGGTTCAGTCCAGGAAGTGGGACAACTGGAAGTGGGGGTTTCCATATCATAGGCAGATTCAAAGATTTTTCTGATCGGTAATTGGTTGAAAGAGTTACTGTCAATAGAAAGGAATGTCTAGGTTATGACAAAGGGTTGTGGAGACCAAGATTTTATCATGCAGATGAAGCCTCCAGGTAGCAGGCTTCAGACAGAATAGACTGTAAATGTGTCTTAACATATTTAGAGTCTGTTCTATTATCAACTCCAAAAGGGAGGAGGGTATTACCAGGTATGTCCAGCTCTGCCTTCCCATCACGACTTGAACTTCTTTTTCTGGTTAACTTTGGAATGCCCTTGACAGAGAGGATGGGTCCATTAAGATGACTGCGGGGGTCCTTAGATTTTTATTTTTGGTTCACATCTCCAAGTCTTTGCTGAGGTGCTCTACATGCATATTGGGGTATGTCTTCCACACTCATCCAAGCAGTTGACATTTCCACCTTCAACTTAGATTTTGACAATATCTGCTCATCCAGAACTTTAAGGGAGCAATAGATGAGGGCTTAGGACCTTCTAAGATCTTTTCTGAGTCTGCACACGGCTCTGTGCATGTGCAAAACCTTTCTTTTTTTTTTTTTTAATTGCATTTTAGGTTTTGGGGTACATGTGAAGAACATGCAAGATTGTTGCATAGGTGCAAACAACTCTATGTACATAAATTAGAAAACCTGGAAGAAATGCAAAGCCTTTCTTACTCCTGCTCATGGCCTTCCAGATTTCCTAGAAAATGTCAGAGCTTTTGAATGCCCCTATGAAGATCCGTTCTCCAGTTTTTACTTTAAGCTTTTTAATTAGCCCATTGTTTGCTGCAACAATTATCCACTATCTCAAGCATCTGTGAAGTTAAACAATTGCCTCTAAATGTTTTTAACAAATGCCCCTGAAGAAATGGCTTTTCACACTGGGTAAACTCCAAGTCAGATTAAATAAAGATAGCCTTGCAAATGGGATCTTTCAGAGAACCACTAGACAGGTTTTCTCTATGATTGGGGGCTGCTGCTTTTGAATACTACTTTGGAGCTGGAGAGAGGGTGATGGGAATGGGGCAAGTTAAGATGTCACAAATCTCTCTATTCTTAGTGAAATTCAGTTGTTTTGCTTATGTAAACAATTCTTGGATGGCTGCAACACTTTGGTAAATATCCAGAGTTCTAAAAAGTTGATTTTAATTATTTTTGTCACTTTTCTCATTACTTTTATAGAGGAAAGAATCTATAAAATCTGACATCACGAGGTTGCATTCTTTTCTGCTGACATCACCAGATTGCATTATCTTTTCCAATATTGTCTAAATAAAATTAAAATGTTAAATTATAAAGGCACATAACAAACCATCTTACTAAAATAATTTGTCCATATAACCTTTGGATTTAAGTAGTCAGTCAAGTGACCCATACACCTTTTCTGACCAGCATTCTTTGGCTGTTCTGGTAGACTCTAAAGTCTGGGCTGTAGTGGACCTGTATCCCCACTCCTTCCTCTGGGTGCTCAGCAAGTGGCACCAAGCCTGCAGGATGCTTTCACTCAGCAGTTAGCGTCAAACTCTCTCAGGTAGTAAACTCTTCTGAGGATATAATATGGGAAAGTTCACCAAACATTCAAGAAAACTTCATGGACAGGCCCTTTCATTAGAGAGACACATTCTTAATTATCATCAGGGTTGGAATTTCACACCTACAGTGGCTGCAACATTGATCCTGTAGAGAATGAGAATGAAGGATAATGATCCTCACTCTTGGGGAAATGGGTACCCAGGAGGGCTTCAAGGTCCACCTTCTAACTCCTTATTCACACTTCACTACTTTGATGCACATGCACTGTACCAATCTACAAAGCATTACTTGAGGGCAACTCTGCCACAGAACTCGTGCTCTCCTGTTAAAAGGTCCCGTCCCAACCTTTGCCATGGGTCCCTTCTTTAATAAAATGCAGGCTACCAAAAACTTGTATGGGTTAATGATTAATTAATTTTGTTTTACATCAATCGTAGTGAATTCATATGGACTATATCACCTACATACATTTTTATTGAACTAAATAAAACCTAATGAGGTTTCTGATCAAGGTAAACAGGCCTCTCCTCAGTTCTAAAGAAAGAAACGTGGCAGTAAGCTGTACCACATTCTTAGGGCTAAAGTCCTATTTTCTGTTGGCATTTTTTAATGTAGTATTTCAAACATATATAAAAATGAACCTACCATCTATTTCTGTCACTTGATGCCAATCTTCTATATTACCTTTGCATCTATGTCACACACACTTTTCACCTCACTCCTGCTTTACCTTGAAGCCAATTTCAGTTCTTAGATAATTTTATTTGTAAGACTTTCAGCATGTATCTCTGGAAAATAAGGGTTCTTTTTCCTTGACAGCTTTATTGAAGTGTAATGGCCACATAATAAATTGTACATAATTGAAGTGTTTATTTGAGAAGTTTTGTTATGTTTATTTCTCTGAAACTATCATAACAATTAAATACACCCAAGAGTTTCCTTGTGCTATTTTATAGCCCAAAATGCATGGTGAATGTTTTAAAAATAAAATGTGACATTAACCCTCTCCCTGCTGCTGTCTAACTCCTCCCCAGCAACTACTGATCTGCTTGCTGTTACTACAGATCAGTATATTTCCTAGAATTTTATGTAACTAAAATCATATAGTATGTACTCTGCTTGTCTTCTTTTATTTAGCATCATTATATTGAGATTCAATCGTGCTGTTATGGGTGTCAATTTTTCTTCTTTTAATTATTGGGTGGAATTCCACTATATGGCTATGTCACAACTGGTTAATCCATTCACCTGCTGGGGTATAATTGGGTGAATTTCAGCTTTTGGCAATTACAAATAAAGCTATTATGAACACTTGTTTAAAAGCCTTTGTGTGAATATATGCTTTTATTTTTTTGTGGGGTGTAAATAACCAAGTGTGGAATAAGTGAGTCATATGGTAGATATATTTTTAACTTTTAAAAAACGAACAAAATGCTCTTCAGCATGGTCAAACCATTTTCCATTCCCACTAGCTGTGAGTGAGAGTTCCTGTTGATTCCACATCCTTGCAAACACTTGATATGGTCAGACTTTTCAATTTCATCCATTCTAGTGGGTGTTTAGTATCTCACTGTGGTTGTAATTTTCATTTCTCTAGTGACTAAAGGTGTTGGGCCTCTTCTTGTGCTTATTTGCCAGTCCTACATATTATTTGGTGAGATGTCTTTTTCAGATCTTCTGCCAATTAAAAAATTGTTGCTTGTCTTCTTAAAATATCTTCTTTATAAATTCTAGATTCAAGATCTTTATTATACATACGTTTTACAAGTATTTTCCCTCAGTCTGGGGCTTTCTGTTTCATTTTCCTAAATATCTTTTGAAGAACAAAAGTTTATGTTTCATTTTTATGAGGTTCAGTCAACAGATTATTTCTAATTTGTGCTTTATCTATTGAATTTAACAAATCACTGCCAAAACCAAGATCATCAAGATTTTCTTTATTTTCTCATGTTTTGTTTTAGTAGTTTTATAATCTTAGCTCTTACATTTATGTCTATGATCTATTTTGAGTTGATTTTTTATATGGTATGAAGTAATGATGGAAGTAATTTATATGAACGAAGTAATTTTTTCTTTTCTTTTTTCTTTCTTTTTTTTTTTTTTGCATATAGTCACTCAGTTTTTTCCAGCACCATTTGATGAAGATGATACTTTCTATATTGAATTTTTTGGTGTCTTTGCAAAAAATAAATTGACCATGTAAACATGGGTCAATTTCTGGATTTTCAATTCTTTTCTACCCATCTGTGTACCTATCTTGACACCAATCCTATTGACTACAGTTGCTTTATAATTAAAAAGTAAATTGTAAAGCTTTATAATTAGTTTTATAATAAGAATACAGGACTTGAGAGGTTCCTAGTGTGATCTGAGAGACCAAAATAGACACCCCTTTACCAACGAAGACAGATCTTAAGGTTAGGAAAACAAAAGTTACCTATGAGCCCAGTGTTCAGAGCTTGGCTGGCATGAACCTCCTCCCTCTGTGGGCATTATCAGCAGGAGATCGGAGCTGGCCTCTCTGAGCTAACTATACAACCTGATTTGGGCTCTCTGGCAGTGCCCTATTCTCAGATCTCATGGGTTGTCTCTGCTGGCCCTATTATTGGAGGCTCTTGACTTTCTCCAGAGGCCTTGCTGAGGGTCACCATTGTGCACTCACACTGTACACTCACCACCCCTCCTTTCCTTACTGCTTACCTGCCCCACAAGCCAGTGAATGGACTAAAACATGGGCACTGTTTAGCTAACACTTGGGAGATTCTGGCCTGAAGCCTGTTTGGTTTATAAAGCCCAGGTCAGCAAGGGCCTCATTACTGCATGTGCCAGAACAGTGCTGGGGCTAGAGTAGAGTGCCCCAGTGCCCTACTCCCCGGGGTAGCCACCTTCAAACCTGAAGTCTCCAGTCAAGCTGAGGCCACTTAGCATGACCAAGACACCTGCTCCATGTCTCAGGCTGTGATTGCACCATTTCAGAGGCAAAAGGCATCAGGACAATCCTGTAGCACTTGGCCATGGCCTGCCACAAGGAAGAATACACTGGGCCCAGCTTCCTCAACTCTACCCTGTCAAACAGTAGAATTCTCAAAGTTTTTCAAGAAGGTAGATTTTTGTCTCATTTTATCTTTTTGTTTTAGTCAAAATCGCCCTTGAAAAAGTTTCATGTTGTAGGGGTCAAGGGAAAACTTCTACACTCTCTGAGGGTTTGCTAAAAAAGCCAATGGAGAAAAAGGCATACAAATTTAAGTGCACTGCATGGAGGAATTACAGGAGAAGAATTACTCTATAACTCAGTAGGGTCCAGATACTTATATAACTTTCTTTATAGGAGAGAGAGGAGGTGGGGAATGTAGGTAATTCTTTTTAGGGGCCATGAATAAGTATTAAGGAGAAGGAATGGACCCAGGGGACAGAAACTAACCTGTAAATGATTCTCTTTGGAATTTGAATGAGCCTGAGAGACAGACATTATCTTGTGAAAAGGTCCATCCAGGTATGAGATTTTAGGGAACAGATGGAAAGCAACTGCTATCCCTGGTGGGTACAGTCTATACAGATAAACAAAAAGCCTCTTCCAGCATCTGCTTGTCTCTGAGGGCCTTTAATTCAAAATAGTCATCATGCCAGTGTGCTATATCTTGGGGTAAAATTATCCTAATGTAAAACAGTGGAGGGTTCAGATTCCCTTCCTTTGAGCAAAAGTTGCAGAAGTAATGACCTAAGGATATTCACCAAACTCGTTTCCAGGCACAGGCTGGTTTCAGGCCAATGTTTCCCAGCTTTCTGATATGGGCTTGCATTCCAGGAGCTGCTTTTGCTAGTTTGGCTCCATGGTCCAATGGATTTAGGAACTGCTGACCACTGTGTCCCCTTTTGAAGATTTGTGAAAAAATCAACATATTAAAGGCCCTGAACCCATGGAAAGATGCTCAAAACAATTAGTCATTAGGGACTAATATCAAAATCACATATCAAAATCAAATATCACACATATCAAAATCACAATTAGGTACTATTTTACACCCAGTGGGATGGCTATAATAGAAAGCACAGACAATAATAAGTCTTGGAGAGAATGTAGGGAAATTTGAACTCTAGCGTACTGCTGATGCAAATGCAAAATAGTGCAGCTGCTTTGGAAAATATTCTGGGGGTTCCTCTAAAAGCTAAAGGTAAAATTACCATATGACCCAGCAATTCCATTCCTCTGTATAGACCCAAGAGAACTGAAAACATACAGTCAAATAAAACTTGCTCATGAATGTTTATAGCAACATTATTTACGGTAGCCAAAAAGTGGAAACAACTTAAACGTCCATCAGTGGATACATGCAACAATGCGGATGAACCTTGAAAACATCAAGTTACATGAAAGAAACTGGTCGAAAAAGGTCACACAGTAAATAATTCCATCTATACGAAATGGCCAGTATAGGCAAATCTATAGAGGCAAATGGTAAATTACTGGTTGTCAGGGACTAGGAAAAAAGGGATGAGAAATGGCTGCAAACAGCATGAGGTTTCCTTTTGAGGTGATGGAAATGTTCTACAGTTACATTGTGGTGATGGTTGTACAACCCTATACTAAAAGCCAATGAGTTGTTTAGTTAAAATGGATGAACTTTAAGACATGTAAGTTATATTTCAATAGAGATTCTTATAAAGTCTTCAGGAAGCCCTCTGGTAAAGAAATCAGCCTAACCCAGTCCTGAACTCATCTGTCCACCAAAGCTTTTCCTCACATTGACACACTGAGAAACTGGTATTCTCAAGATTATGTTTTAGAAAAAACTGTTTTAGAAAACAGAAGGCCAGGCGCAGTGGCTCACGCCTGTAATCCCAGCACTTTGGGAGGCCGAGGCAGGTGGATCACAAGGTCAAGAGATCAAGGCCATCCTGGCCAACATGGTGAAACCCTTTCTCTACTAAAAAAATACAAAAATTAGCTGGGTGTGGTAGCATGTGCCTGTAGTCCCAGCTAATCAGGAGGCTGAGGCAGGAGAATTGCTTGAATCCAGGAGGCGGAGGTTGCAGTGAGCCGAGATCCTGCCACTGCACTCCAGCCTGGTGCCTGGTGACAGAGCCAGACTCTGTCTCAAAGAAAAAAGAAAACAGGAATTTGGCAAGAGGGACTTTGTTTCTGTGAACACATATTTGGCATATCAGGGTACATCCTTTCGTATTTTATTTATATGTGTCATGTCTTGTCTTCTTGGTGGCTTTATAAGCATTTGGGGAAAGGAAAGAATGATTTTGTCTCTTTGAATTCCTATTTCTCACCCATACCACCATAATGTAGTGCACACATAAATAATCTGTAAGTATGCAGTTGGGACTTTGCATTACTAATGAGTTAAATTTTTCAACAAAGCCAAAAATATGTATTATGGACCCCCAAGTGCCAAGCACAGTTTTGGGCATGGGGATACAAAAATGAGGGAGCTTATGATCCAGCCTGAGACCAGACCAGGAGCCATGCAGTAAAGGAATCTCTCCATGGGGCATTAAGCCTGAAGTAATTCCCAAGGCATATTTTTCATGTAATTGAAATTCTTGAACACCTTAATGGAGGCATCATGTTTGGCACTCACCCTCTTGCTGTTGAAAAGCAGACGCAACCAATTTCTTCTTCACTGTTGAAAAAGGTTGCTTTCCCTTTGGATGAGCACCAGTTGAAAACTTGTACTTAAGAGCTATTTTGGCCCAAACTGTGTCTCCTCAAAGGTGAGTCCCACTGGGGCAAATCCAGGTGATCCCGGGCTGAGCAGCCTGTAGGAAGAACAGGCACAGATAGAGCGGGGGATGCACTCCTCTACCCTCCACCCCGCATCCACCCTCGACTATAGCTAGGATGATGCACAGAATGACTCGCACTGTCTAAATAACTTTTTCTTTATTTAAAAAAGTTTGCTGCCTTTGCTTACACACTTATTATGAGCTTGTTCTGTGACCACAATCCTGAAGCTCAGCCTAAAGTCCCAAAACTGGGCACTGAAGGAAGAAAGTGACCCTGAAGACCAAAAGGACAGCTGGCTCACGGGAAAGCTGCTCATGGCAAGTAAAACTGGAGGAGAGAGAAACACACTAGCCTTGGATAATATAGTTTGGATTTTGTCCCCTCCAAGTCTCATATTGAAATGTGAACCCCAATGTTGGAGCTGGGCCCTGGTGGGAGGTGTTCGGGTCACGGGGGAGGATCTCTCATGAAGGACTTAGTGTCCTCCCTACAGTACTAAGTCTTGTTCAACTTGTTCCTGCAAAATTGGATATTTAATCTGGCACCTCCATCCTTTTCTCTCCCGCTTCCTCTCTCACATGTGACATGCCTGCTCCCCTTTGGCCATGACTAAAAGCTTCCTGAGTCCTTATCAGAAGCAGATGCTGGCGCCATGCTTCTTATACAGCCTTCAGTACCACAAGCCAAATAAACCTCTTTTCTTTATGAATACCCAGACTCAGGTATTCCCACCAACACAAACGGACTAACACATTGGGTGTCCCAAGATAACACACTGCAAATGTGGGAAAGGAGCCTGGAGAGAACCATGGGAAAGAAGCCGATGTGAACAGAACAGCCCCACTGAGGGCGGGTGCTCAGCAGAGCCCCTCTCTCTGAGTTAGCAGCAGCAGGAAGCCTCCTCTGCGAGATGCTGGCTGCAGGGTAAGGCTGCCAGCCTCCACTGGGATACCTGGGAGCCGGTCTTGCTGGCTTCTGTTGGGGCAGAGGGCAGTCTTCCCAGCAGGCCACTGGCTCTCTGGAGGTTTTTGGGGGTCCATCCTACCCTCAGGGGACCTGGGCAGGAAGTATCAGCTGAGTGTGCTCCTGAGTCATTCATGGATGCCCATTTTCATGCCTCAAAATGAATCCAAAGAGAAGAAACCCTAGCCTCTGCCAAGGCTTAACACCCAGCCTTGCAGCACAAGCACATCCAAGGGGCCTGATGAACAGCACCTGATGAATAGTCTCCCATTGGCTCAGACATTTGAAGCTACTGAATTTACATGTAATTAAAGACCCCAGTTCAGACCACATTTCAAAACAGACACTTGGTTAGAGATAGGAGGCCTTCCCCATCAAATGGTTTTGTTTTGCTTTTCCTCTGCATATGGGCCTTACAATTTGCCAAGGAAAGGTTACAGGTGCCACCGTTCTTTAGTTTGAAGAAGAGAAAGCTCAAAGAATGACCTAACTACTGTATTCAAATATGCAAAGCATTTATTCCAAGGAGGGAACGGCTGGCTGTTTTCTTCCTAAACTACAAGAAAAGGCAGCTCACCTGAAATCCTAAAGACCTGCACACATGGCCCTCCATACTCAGCCCTCTCCCAGAGCACCTTGCACACAGCAAGTACTTCTTGCCATAAAACCCAGGACTGCCTGCCTTTGAGAAGGAAGCTTAGGCCTTGACCATGGTTGAGGAAAGAGGCCCCAGTATCTATTTCAGAAAAGTCTAGTAGGTCCTGCCTGGTGGCTGGCAGCCAGGACACAGACTTTATGGCAGAAGCATGACAGGATCCTCAGTGAGGGAGGCCTTGTTCATGGCAGGGCCCATTGTGTGGCTGATAGGTGGGGCATCAAAGCTGTGGCACAGACGTGACTGGGCTGAACTCTTCTGCATAATAGAGGTTGGGAACATGGAAGCCTACAGCTATGAGGAAGTCCAGGAGGAGATGGGAGAAGTTGGGGAGGCTGGTGCTGCTGCTGGAAGACAGGCCGGAGAGGAATAATGATAAAAAATTCCAGTGGGCCATTGAGAAAGAACTTTGAACCACAAATGTTTAATAGGAATTGCGGCAGTATGATGCAGTCCCCAGCTTTGATTTCCTGCTCCACACAGGACCTTAGGGAACTGTTTCCAGTTATTACGCCTCAGCTCCATGTAGTTCCAGATCCTTCCCTGAGAGCAGATTTGCTTTGGACAGAAGAGGAAAGACTTATGTGGAGGTGGGTGCTTGACTGCCACCACCATTGTGGCCATCTGGAAAGTGCTAATCCTTGAGAGGAGAACCCAGTGGCGGCTGTGCATCGCCTGGGACATCCATACACCTAATTCTGATCAGACAGAAGCCCCTGATCAGATGAAGAGGAAGAGCAAAGATTTTACCTGTCCTGACCGCCCTGCAGCTTGAGCTGCCCTGCAGCCAGCAGAATGCCTGGCATAGGGGAGGGGCTCGGTGCAGTAGCCAGGGTTGCTGGCCCTACTGGGAGGAGGCGGATGGTGGGTAAAAGTGAGCACTGGGCCTTCCCAATGTGAGGTGAGGATGTGGATCCAGAAGAAAAGACAAGTGAAGAAGGAGGTGGACAGCTTGGGTGACCAGGCCAAAGGGTTGGTCAGGCACAGTCCTAGCTGGGCTCCAGGTGTGGCCTGAGCTAAAGTGACCCTTTTGCATTGGTTTCCTTCTCTGTGTACCTATAACTGCTAACAGACGAAGGCTGACTCCCCAAATATCCTTCTTGTCTGGGGTTCAGTCTGTGCCACCCTCTCCAACTCACCTGCTCTCTGTTTTCCATCTGCACCAAGACCTTGTGAACCACCCTTAAAAATGCTTCTCACCTCCAGTCTCAAGAGACGTGGAGACCCATAGCAGAATGTTGTGGAAGGAGAGGCGGCTTCTAGCTGTGAATGTGGGGGCTGGCCCTTGAGCAGGACTTTGCAGGATGGGGTGAACATTCGTTGCTATATATTCTCCTGGTGCTGTGCTGGAGGTTAGGAACCCCCTACCGTTCCAAGAATAAAGCCCATCCCTTGCTAAGCACTCAGTCCAGGGGGCACCCAGGTGAGTGGCAGTCAGGGCCAACACCTTGTGGTGGCAGGACTGGGGTGGGAGCCTCAGCTCGGCTTTCTCATGTACATTTTTCTCATGATGTTCCCCTATAACCTTGGTGATTTCTTAAGATTTTTGTCAGTCCTTCCTGTTTTGCAAGTTGATCATTTTGGCCCTTTAGTTTTTAGATTTTTATGGAAAGACGTTTTCTTGTCCTGCTTCATATTCTTTCAGTTCTGTCCAAAGGCACATCTCTGACTCATTCCCGCTCTGGCCATCTGATGCGTGCTGGATTACGAGGGCAGGTTGCAGCTTCCCTTGCAGTTCCTTGTCCAGATGCCTGCGCCAGCCCATTCAACCATCACAAATGTGAAGACAGAGCAGAAGCTTCCAAACAGGCTGCGCCTGCGCTGGACCACCCTCTCTCCTCCTTCCTCCTTCCTTCAGCTGCCCCTCCTTCTGGACAGGCAAAAGCACTTCCGTGTTTTCAGGGGCATGGAGGGAGCCTGAGAAGAGCATACACTGACACCACCGTCGCTGCCTGCAGCAGTGACTTCCTCGACTCTCTGTCCTAAAGCCTGTGGAGAGCCCTTAAATTTGTGGTCCTTGAAGCTATTGTAAAGGTAAGATTTTTTTTCTTCCCAGGCCCTACTCATGCTGACTTTTCAAGTTTGCAGTGTGTCTGATGGTCTCTGCTCCTGTTCTTTGAGACCGTCCCTCTCATGCTCCACTCTCCAGCATGGCACCTGTAAAGTCTCTTCCAGGGATCTGTGGCTGCATTCCAGGGTCTCTTTGTGCTGAGCTGCCTGAGACCTCAGACCGTCGTAATAAATCACATGGCAGGGATCTTCTCCATCATCCTTCTTCCTTCTGCTTTCCTACAGGAGTGGCAGGTTCAACGTGTTTGTAGAGGGCTCTCTGTGTGAGGGTCTGAAGGAAATTTCCAATTTGATGCAGGGGAAGGGAGAGACTAAAAATTGGTTGATGGCCACCATGTGCCAGATGCTCCCAATACAATCTCAAACTCATCACATCTCCCGCCAATGCATTCACCCCCTTAACCAGTTCCACTTGGAGCTGCATCTCCCAGACAAGCAAAGGCCATGTGGGGACTTTGGAATCAGGTGCCTGCCATTCCATCTCAGGTGTTACTGTGGGAAAGTCATTTAACCTCTTTGAGCCTCAGTTCCTTCCCTTGTAAAATAGACCTATGAGTTCCTCACACAGGGTTGCCTGGACCCAGGATGGCCAGATAAAATATAGGATGCCTGCTATAAAAATTGTATGGAACATACTTATACTAAAATATTATTTGTTGCTTATCTGAGATTCAAATCTAACTGGATATTCTAAATAATTATTTATTATTATTTTTGCTAAATCTGACAATCTACCTGAAATTTAAGTGACACATGAATGCCAAGGCTTGGCCCAGGGCCTAATGCATAGGAGGGTTTCAGTGAATGGCAGCCATTGTTGTTTCTAGGAGTTTCTGGAAAAGTTATTGAGAAGACTTGAAGGGGAGTTGGAGAGGTTTATGGTTTGGTTGGAAATATTTGCTGATCCATTGCAATGTGCCAGGTATTCCTCAGGAACGAGGTGGGCAAAACATGAATAGGACAAGCTTTCTGCTCTCTGGGGACTCCCTTGAGGATGCATCACAACCCCAAGCTGGTATAGTAAGTGTTATAAATGCAGTACATGCCTGTACCAAATGCTGTACAGCACAGAGAAGTCACTCACCTGGCAGGGCACTGGAGGCCGGAGCTGCCAAGGAGGTGGGCAGGTCTCTCAGGCAAGCCTTTTGAACGTGGGGTTTGGTGGAGGTGGGAGAGAGAAGAGTTTGAGGTTCACCAGGTGGTAAGGTGTGCGTGGCTGGCTCAGGGCTCATGGTCAGAACGCAGGTGGAGGGGAAGGTGGAGGCGAGGCATGTCGGTCATCAGCACTGGGCACCTGCAACATTGCTCAGCAGGGCTGGGCACAATTTTCATAGACAGTGGGATCTCAGTGCTCTAATTATGTTTTTTTTTTCAATTTTTAAATATTTAAAAATGTTACTAGAATGCTTTTTTCTCTGGACCTCTTTGCTTTAAATTGGGCTCTTCTGGTAAGTCCAATAGTTCAATTAAGTCCTTGGTGATGGTTTCTCTATGTTTTCCATGCCAGCAGCCCTGATGGAGAGTGCAGAGGCTCCGAGTATCCACTCTTGCATAAAACATTGTCCTCTCCCGCCCCATGCTTGACTGGCCTTCTGGCAGCCCTTTCTCAGCTGGGCCATGTCCCTGTGGAGGGATAGGGCAAAAGAGGCCAGACAGCAGGCTGTGCCCTTGCTCCCTGCTAGCAGATGCGGCCTTGGCCTACTCTGAGCTCGGCAGTTCTGTTTCTCCTGGTTGCTGGATGCAGGCCATGGCATTGCTGTGCACTCTGTTATCTGGAACTCTCAGCTCCTTTGGTTCACCCATCCCCTGACCCGCGGCATTCTGCATGGCCTGCATTTGCCAGGCCCAGCCCCCCATTGCCTGAGGAACCTCCCCATGTGGAATTCAACACTCATAATACTCCTAGTGCCGGGAATGGGGGGCAGGGGAGGGTACATAGTGACACAGAGAAGACATTACGAGGGAAACTTTGATATATAAGTGGAAAAGGAAGTGTATAAACCAGTGTACAAATAAGATCACACATATGTGAGCCATGTGTATGTGATCCCACGTACAGATACATAAGCTCACGCACATACACACACAGGGTGGACGGATTACTCCGATTACCACTCGGGGTCTGTTTTGGAAAAAACCTCTCAAATCATGTTTTTCCTCTGCTCTCACACCACAACAGCAATCATCAGCAGAGGAAGACTTCGTGACCAAATTTGTGGAAGATTTCCCCACACACCAAGCAGCGGACACCAGCTGAGTGTCCTTCCAGTTCAGTTCCATCACTGCCTACCAGAAGATAGCATCAGATCCCACAGCTTAAGGGCTCAGTCCCGAAAGACTGCCCCCCACTTTCCCGCAAGTTTCAAGAAGAGGTCTTTGGAACTTCTGACTGACCCACTTCAAGTTGGGGTTCCCACAACCCCCTCTTTGGGTTGCATTAATTTGCTAGAGTGGCTCACAGAACTCAGGGAAACACTTAATATTTACAGACTAGTTAGGAAGGATATTTTAAAGGATACAAATAGCCAGAAGAGATACATAGGGCAAGGCCTGGAAGAGTCCGGTCCCCATAAAACTAAAAGAGCACCCACTCGGCACATGGATGACTTCTCTACCTTCCTGTCAGTCTCCATGTGCTCAGCTCTCTGAACGCTGTCCTCTTGGGTTTTCTTGTCTTTCCTTCCTTCCTTCCTTCCTTCTTTCCGTCCTTCCTTCCTTCACTCCTTCCTTCCTTCCTTCCTTTCTGAGACAAGGTCTTGCTCTGTCACCTAAGCTAGAGTGTAGTGGCACCATCTTGGCTCACTGCAACCCCTACCTCCCAGGCTCAAGCAATCCTCCTCCCACCACAGCCTCCCGAGTAGCTGGGACCACAGGTGCAAGCAAGCCATCATGCCCAGCTAATTTTTGTATTTCCTTTGGTAGATGGGATTTTGCCAGATTGCCCAGGTTGGTCTTGAACTCCTAGGCTCAAGTGATCCATCCACCTTGGCCTCCCAAAGTGCCAGAATTACTGGTGTGAGCCAACACACCTGGCCCCTCTTGGGTTTTTATGGAGGCTTCATTACGTGGCATGACTGACAATCATGTAGAAATGTGATTGGACAAAAAGAACGTAATCTAAACCCAGCAAGGCCTGTCTGTTCAGACTTTTCCTAGCCTCTCTGTGCAGCGTTTCTTCCTCTAGGGCCTGGGGCAGGACCTGCTGTGAAATGAGGGTCTTTTGACCCACAATCGATTAGAGTCCTGCCTTGGGCAGGAGAAAGAATTGGAAAAGGTCTGAGAGAGGGATGGATGTTGTCTCCTGAGGCCCAATGCTCCCAACATTATAACAAGGAGAATGGGAGTGATAAGCAAGGA
Source organism: Aotus nancymaae (assembly GCF_030222135.1). Lineage (NCBI taxonomy): Eukaryota > Metazoa > Chordata > Mammalia > Primates > Aotidae > Aotus > Aotus nancymaae. The sequence continues at coordinate 1,504,102 of NW_026988570.1, read as the reverse complement.
CTCATGAATGAAAACCTATGCATATGTATCGTAACACCACAGGCACATAAGCAGAGAGAAAAATGCCTAGAAAGATATTGAAAAGCTATCCAACAAGGAATAAATGTTAATAGCAGTGGTTAGATTATGAGTGACTTTAATTTTCCCTTCAAATTTAGCTGTATTTTCTAGATTTTCTGAAATGGATATGTATCATACAATAGAAAATATTACAAAAAGAAAAAGCAAGTCATTTTCTACAGTATGTTATGGAAATCAGAGCACTGTTCTTGTGAGTATAATTTTTTCAGTGAACCAAGGGGGTGGCATGGGAGTGTGAAGTAGGGTCTGTAGCAGGCAGCATGACCATTTGCTGGCTGGTCCCTACCAGCCCCTCATCTCTCCTGGCTGCTGATCTGGAGTCTAACCCAGGGCCTGCATTGAACTCTCTGGCCCTCTGTATCCACACTGTAAAACGAGGGGATTCAGCTAGCATCCCAGGGATGGCAAATCAGAGATGGTATGTGAGCTGAAACTTCTCACTGATTCTCTGGGAAAGATCCAGGTTCCTCAGGAAAGACTGCCATAATTGATTATGATATCTGCTATGGCAACCCAGGGCAAGGGGTGCCACCAACCCTCCCAGCTCAGCAGGCAGCAGCAGCCCCACCCTTGTGGGCTCCCCGATCTTCCTTCAATGCCTCAATTATAGCTGTCATTGTGTTTAGCAATTATACAGTGGGAGCCCTGTTGTGTGTATTTTTAAATTGCCTATACCAGAGTCTGGCTGACATAGGAATAAATGAATGACGGATGGATTACTCAGAAAACAATTACTAAATGTGAATGCAATTGCTAAGCATAGGTGTGCAGTTTTCCAAGGTACTGGAGGTCTTTGTTTGGATGCATAAATTCTGCTTTATTACTCTACAATCTAAAGCATGCCAGGTTGTAAAATTAACATTGGTTGGAGATAAGAGATTATCAAATGCCAGCATCATGTGTGGGTTTTAGTTAATACAGGAAGAGGGCGGGGACAGTGCTGTCATGGAGGGAGCACTGGCTGCCAATCTGCCATCTATCTTTACCATGTTTGGACTCTCCTTTTATAGTGTAGTGGGTAAAGCACCATCAAGTTTGTGGATCCATGCTGTGCCCGCTTTCGGCTGAGTTATTTGGAGCAAATCCCTTAAACTTCCTCAGGCCTCGAGCTTTCTTGTTTATCCAAGGTCCCTTCTGGCTTCGGAAACTCCATGCTCTTGAGTTGGCTCTCAGCCTCTGCAGAACTCAGACGTAGGCTATTTTGCTGGGAGGTCATTTGCACCTGAAAATTTGAGCAGACTTTGGAGACCCTCAGTCCTTTCCTTCCTCCCACATCCTGCACTTGTCTTTTCTGAGGAGACTTCTGCCAAGCCAGATCTGGAGGTGTCCTCTCCTCCCTTCTCCTCCCCTCCCCTCCTTCTCGCTCTCCCCGATATCTGTCCTTTCCTCCTCTGTCCTTTTACCTATGGCCCTACTCCACCCTGCCAAGGGCCCCCATGTGCCTTCATCTCCTTCAGTCCCAGTGGGGAGTTATTCTTGTCCTTCTACCTGTTCCAGCAAGGTCCTCCTTAATCCTATCCCCATCCCTCCTCAATCCTATCCCCGTCCCTCCTCATCTCTTCAGGCCCCCCCACAAAGCTGCTCTGAGCTGGCTCCTTATCATGGTAGCCAATCGTGGCACTTCTTCCTCTGCCAAGGGACAGAAACCTGGACACTGTCTGGTTGAGAAAAAATAGCCCCGTCCATCAGCTCCAACTACTGTCATTGCCTTCCAGTGTCTGATGCATGATGACGGGAACTGAGCCATGGGCAGCAGCCAAGAGCGTCCCATATTCACAGGCTGTACCTGGGCCAACCACCCAGGACTGCAGAGGCCTCCTCAGAGCCTACCACCCAGCCCCCACCCTAGCTTAGCTGGCTCCATGTTTGTCAGAGGTGTTTCTTCATGACAGTAGCATTCTTTTTTTTTTTTTGATGTGAAGTCTCGCTCTGTAGCCCAGGCTGGAGTGCAATGATGTGATCTCAGCTCACTGCTGCAACTTCTGCCTCCTGGGTTCAAGAGATTCTCCTGCCTCAGCCTCCTGAATAGCTGGGATTACAGGCATGTGCCACCACGCCCATCTAGTTTTGTATGTTTAGTAGAGATAGAGTTTCAACCACATTGGCCAGGCTGGTCCAAAACTTCTGACCTCAGGTGATCCACCTGCCTTGGCCTCCCAAATTGTTGGGATTATAGGTGTGAACCATTGTGCCTGGCCTAAAATACATTTTCGAGACCTTCAAGGATGCTGGAGAAGGTTTAGCAACTGGGTGACCAACGTCCTTTCTAGGCTCCTCCTGGGAAGTGGCTAAGCCTCCAGCCTGCAGGGCCGTGTGAGTAAATGGGAGCTGGCAGGTGGGCACAGGGCTTCCAATCCCCCTATATCCTGAGTTTGGTGGGGGGGATCCCAGAGACAGAGGGAACACAATGAGCACCTACCGGACCTGGGACACAGAAGCTTCTAGAAGAGCAGAAAATATGGTCCAGCACATGGGATTGTTTGGAGGCAATGAGAAAGCCCAGTCATGTGCCCACCTGCCCCCTGCTGTCTTGGACCTTCCTGAGACATGGAGACTGGAAAGCTTGAGGGCACGGTCTGGAGTTTTAAGTGGCTTCAGTGGGCAGGAGGCCCAGGGTTGTGGGGGAGGCCTCTTCCCCACTGGCTCTGGGCCCTTCATCAGCGATTCTACTCCCCAACAGAAAGTGACCAGGGGCTCCCTCCCACACTGGTGGCATGTGTGGCTGCGCTGGAGACAAGTTGAAGGAGCCAGCTCCTGCTTATCTCTGGAGCCTGACTGTGCCCATGGGTCCTCCCAGCCTTGCTCTGAACTGTCTCAACACTCAAACTTGCATTACTCACAGGCTATGCCTTCCCCTCTGCCTGGGACAGGAAGCAAAGCCTCCCTGCCATCATCGGCTGATTGCCAAGTGCCAGACCTGAGCCTGGCCCATGTGTTGCCATGACACTGGGACTGTGGCTGTGCCCTTGTCCCAGAGGAGGAAGATGAGGCCTTGAGAGGCAGGCGATGGGTCCAAGGCCACACCACGGGTGGGTTGTGGGGCCGGGCTGGAACCCACGTCTTGCTGAGGCGTAGAAGTTAACGCCTACACTGACCAGAGTCAAATACGGAGCTGGTTTGTCTCATAGAAAAGGCACAGATTTTTTTTCATTGCAAACACTCTGATTAATGCTCAAGTTTTGGAGTTACCTAATGATATATCCTGCATGAACCACTTGAGCTCAAGGCACCATGAGTCCAGTGTTAAAAAATATCAGGAATAGGAGTGACAGATTCTAGACTGAAGACCTGGATTTTAATCCCATGTTTGTGTTGACTGATTTGCCTTTAGGTGTGGGCCCTTTGGTCTTATTAATGGGGGTGCCTCATGTTGCAACTAGAAATGTGGGTTTTGGAGTCCACCCAGACTCTTCTAGGCCTCTGTCTTCTTCTGGGAGAGGAGAAGAAGTAGCATCAGTGCTCCCGTGGGGTGAGGAGTAAATGAACGAAAGTGTGTGAGATGCTCAGGCCTGCCCAGGACAGACTATTGGTGTTAATAGTACTAGTAGTATTAAATGCAGTGGCCTGAGGCCAATCACTTAACCTCTGTAAGCTTCCATTTCCTCTTCTGCAAAATAGGGAAATAAGAATTGCTGCTGCATATGATCGCTATGAGGTTCAAAAGGAAAACCTGGGCATGCTGCAAATAATTACACCTATAGTTGCAGCCAATTAAAATCTCCCTGCTTTAAATGGCTTGATTAGACATTCACTGTTTTCCAAGACTGAGCATTACTGGGCATTGGCACAAAGTTTTTAAAGGAAGTGTCTGGACAATTGTGTCTGAGAATGCAGTCTCCTCTCACTCTCAGCTCCCTGAATTGGTCTCCTTCATGTGGGCTATGTAGCACACTCTGGCCAATGGAGAATATACACCTTTGGGAGAATTTGCAGGCAGGGCCATTTTCAGCCTGTAGGATGCCTTTGTGCAAATACAGAAGGGACATACAGAGAGCATGGGCATGCGCACAAGCTGGAGTTCAGCGCCCTGCTCCCCCACTGACCATCCGCCTCCTGTGAATGGTAGCCCTGTGTGCACATAATCTGCATCTAGGTCGCAAACTTCAGTGTCCCTGGGGCCAGGCAGAAGGTGTTAATGGATGTGCGTGAAGCCTCCTCAGTGTGAGGCAATAGGAAGGGTGGGGACCACAGCCATCTGAAGTGCCCAGTCCAGGAATTGCAGGAGCAGCTGTGACCAGCTCCAGGTCACACTGCCAGGTGAAGGTCCAGGAAGGCCAGGCCTTTCCACTTATCTACAGAAATCTAGAGAGCTATGTAAAGTTTTCCTGGTTTTTAAAATTACTGTACACATCAGAAAAACACATCTTCAGGTGGAATATCATGTGTGGGTCACAGCTGCCCACCTGCTCTATGCAAAGCTCAGTCACAGTCAGAACCCTGACACCGGTGAGAGGGGAAGCACGTCCCTCTTCCCCTCCTTTCTCCTTCCCTTCCCGCCTCCACCACCTCTTCTGACCCAAACCCCAAGGCCTGACATGTGGACTTCTCTCTCCCTGCCTCAGTTCTCTCTGCTCATGGCCTCCCCTCTGACAACCACACCACCCATTGAAACACGCTTTACCCACATCCTCCCTCTTTCCCCCAGATGCTCTCAACCCCACCCAGCATTCGATTACTCCCTCCTGACTGCCAACTTCTTGAAGCCAAGAGACCTTGCCTGACATGGGATCTGTTAGCTTAAGATATTTCTCTATGAGCAAATCCAAACTCCTCAGCCTGCTGTCTGTGACCCACTGTCTCCCAGGACCCCGAAGCACCCGCTCGCTGCTCTCATTGAAGTTATTCTCTGAGCAAAGCCTGACTATCTTGCTTCTGTGCCTTCATTTTAGCTGTACTCATTGCTATGATTCCCTTCTTCTCCTGTCGACCAGCCCTGAAAAACTTACAATTTAATTGCCTTAATTCTTCCATTGAGTGTCCATGAACAACCTGGCTTCTCTCTCCCAGAATCCTGCTGCTGAGAGAAGGATTCGGGATTGGACCCTAGGAATTTCTTGCAGTAGGCAGTTGTTACCTCTCCAGGGACAGCCTTTCATCCGCTGGAAGTTGCTGGGTGCAGCAGACAGATTTGCACTCTTTGTAGTCCTATTTGTCCTGCGCACAGCAGGTGGTCACCAAGAACTTAATTCTGACTAGTGCTTTCCATCATTTTTTCTTTCAAGTATCTAGAGGGCCCAACGTAGCAGCTTTCTAAATTCAGAAAGCACCCCTCCTCTCTCTTGTCTCTGTATCCCATATCCTCTGGTGCTCTGTTTCCACAGCATCTTTCCTGGGTGTGCAAACGGAGCCAAGGACTTACCCTCGGGGGTGAGTGTGGCCGTGTCTTTTGCTGTCGTTTTTGAGTATGCAAGTTCCTGTTCAAGAAAAGACCTTTCCAAAACAACCTGGCTGGTGTGCCAACACCATGCTGGATACATCAGCTGGCGTGCACACGCATCAGACCAGTGCTGCAGCTACTGCCCTGGGGATACCCGGCAACCAACACCAACTGCCCGAAAAAGGCCACCAGGCAAGTGGACCCCCCGCCTCAAGTATTTTCATAGCCAGGGCCACGTTTGGGACTCCAGAGAGAATCTCTTTCCTGGTCTCACCCTTCATTTCTCCACTCTCGGTTTTCGTCTTTCCAAGATCTACTGTGATGAAATAGGCTCCCAGGCCCTCATGTTTCTGCACATGAGAGGCCTGTGTCCCAGTGGCTGTTCTGCAGAAAATTCACATCTTAAAATTATAAAAGATGTTACTGGAATAAAAGGATTCTGTGGTCAAATAAGTTTGGAAAACATAAAATTAAACAAAAGTTCATCAGGTTACTTTACTGCAGGACTTCTCAGAGCCTTTAATGCACTGTGGTTCTCCAAGGCGATGTCAGGTCACAGAGCATTTTTCAGCCTTTTGTGACTGTGAAATTCATTTGTTCAAGGGGCATCTGGAGGGAGTGGATGGTGGCGAATGGACTCTGGGAGATGTGGTTGTGCAGGACACGCAGCCGGCCCCCAAACGTGGGCCTGCTCACCGCGCTGGCTCCTCATGTGGCCGGGCCCTCTGCCCCTCACTGAGCCTTGGCGGCTTTGCTGTAATTGTATTCCCATATGTGTCCCGTCTGGCTTGATACAACTCTGGCCACCAGCTTCCGGAATATTCCAAGGCCTAGCCCAAGCCTGTGTGTCCTGAGATTACCTCTCATTGCTGGCGGCCATCTCTATGAATTCAGGAATGAAAAGCACAAAGCCAGTGGCAGTGCTGGCAGAGCTGACAAGTCAGCAGGGACCACGCTTTGCCCTTTGTCTGCCCCATGCTCCTGGCATGGACCGGAGGCCGCAGGGATCTAGGAAACCAGTCTCTCTGGGTTCACACCACCAGACATTCAAAGCAGAACAAAACATGGTTTCACAATGACTTCGAGAAGTCTGACACGGGTGGACCTTAAATTGCCACCCCATGATTTTAACTACTATTTGCTTTGATTCTAAGATGTCATCAACTGTATGACACACCATTGTTTTAAGAACAGCTTGTAGGGAGTGAACAAAAACGAAAGAAAAAAGGAACACCACATGTAGTGTACTGACTAATTGTAAGACACATCCTGATTTCAGAATAATTAAAATTTGAACAATTGTGTGCTTTGGAATTGAGGAAATACACTATTTCTACAGGTCGGGGTTGGCTTCCTTTTTCACTGCTGCTGAGGAAGCTGAGATGCAGGCTCTAAGCAAGAAGGCAGGAGACTGGGGTGCTGGGCAGGTGTTTGATCTCAAAAAGTAGTCATTGAAGTAGCATGTGATCCATCCTGTGCCAGGTTAGGAGGTGCTGGGGTGAAGCATGCCCTGCCTTTACCCTCTGGTGTGTGGCTGTTTATCCTATTGAGAGGTAACATGTCTCCTACAGCTTCCCAGAAGGCGAGGTGATGTGTGCGCCTGTTTCGTAGCTGTCAGAAATAGCTGAACCATTCAAGTGTATGTGAAACCAGCTCTGTAAGCTATGAAACAGAGCATCATTCTTTATTATTTTTCTGCAATGGCATAAACATCATCACTAATTCATATATACAATAAAAACAGAAATATATTAGGAGTATTTAGGAATGACTCTGAGCTAATGACAACCCATCATGTGTTGATGGCTCACGTCATAGGGACTCACTCACCTCTTCTTTATCCAAGGAATCCCACCTCCTACTTCCTTGCCCAGACATGGCAAGGAAACAACACATATATATTGTCACACTACAAAGATGGTAGGCAGGTCCTCGAGTGCATCCCAGAGGCCCAGGGCAGTGAGGGTTGCGATGGAGGAATGTTCCTAGGGTGTGAGAAGGACCGTGTGGAGTTTCCTAGGTGAACCCCAGGCGCGACGATGGGGCAGGAGATGTTCAGCTGAGGACCTGGGACTGGAGATAAATTGAGGAGCAGTGAGAAGTTTGCTGCGAGGGCATGTGAGCTGGAAATGGGAGGTGAAGCCCGGGGAGGATTAGAGTTAGGCTGATGGTCGGTACCACCTTCTCACTGAGTGATTTTTACACCCTGTTTTCAACAAATCAGCAAAGGCACTTTAAATGCTGTCATGAGCTGATTCCAAGTGTTCAAGCGGTGCCACCAGTGCTCTTGGCTGTGCCCGGATCACGTGCCCCAGGGCAGAGCTCCTGTGCAGCCATTGCCATGCCCCACACCCCCCACCTCAGGAGGCTGGGCTCGCTGTTCCTCCTGCTTCCCCCAGGCACGCGCTTGGCTCATAGCTCATTTCATTCAGGTCTGGGCCGGCTTCCTTCCTGAACCTTTTACTATGAAATGTGCTCTCTTCATTCTGTCTCCCCTATCGTGCTTGTCACCTCTTGTGGCACTTGTTGCTTGTTTGCTTCATTTTTGTAACATGAGCTTTGTGGTGGCTTCGCTCACTCCTGTCTCTGCTGTGCTCAGAATGTGGCCTGACACTTAGCAGAGAATCCATGTTTATTGTTGTTATAGAATGACACTGTTTTCTGAGTTCTTCCACATTTATCACTTTAGTTCTCTATCCTTTCCTGATTTGTGGGTGTAAAAATTATCTACAAGAAGATAAAAGAATTACCCAAGATAGTTCTTGCACTAGGAGGGAGGGGGCATGCAACCCCATGCTTTCCCCCACAGCGTTAAGCTTCAGGACGATGCCACCCTTGATGCCCACTTCACGATGGCCTGCACGTCTGACTTAGTGCAGAAGCCCGCAGCATGGGATTGAGCAGCCTCCTGCTCCAGCCAGCTGACTGCCCCTCAGAGGGGACTGAGGTGACACAACAGGATCCCATCGTTTGGTAAACAGGACTCAAGCGTGAAGTCTGAGGGTGGGGGGAGGTTGGGGAAGCTGGAGGGTGGGTAGCAAGTGGCTGTGAAAAGCAGGAGACTTTCCACAGTCGAAGCTAAGTCTAGATGTACCCAGATTAATGACTTTTCCTTAAAAGGTTTTTCCAGCCAGGAGCAAGGGGCTGGGGGAATCATCCCTGAGATGGTGACAGGAGGCAGGAAGGGACTAGGATTTAAAACTGGCCCCTCAATGCTCCTTCACTACTGGTGGGAATGTAAGTTAGTTCAGCCACTGAGGAAAGCTGTCTGGAGATTTCGCAAATAACTTAAACTAGAACTACCATTTGACCTAGCAATGCCATTTACTGGGTATGTGCCCAAAGGAATACAAAGTGTTCTACCACAAAGACACACATGTGCATTATGTTCATCACAGCACTGTTCACAATAGCAAAAACATGGAGTCAACCTAGATGCCCATCAATGGTGGACTGGATAAAGAAAATGTGGTACATATATACCACGGAATACTATGTAGCCATAAAAAGGAATGAAATCATGTCCATTACAGCAACATGGATGGAGCTGGAGGCCATCTTCCTAAACAAATTAATGCAGGAGTGGAAAACCAAATATTGCATGTTCTCACTTATGAGTGGGGCTCAACATTGAGTAGACATGGATGTAAAGACGGGAGCAGTGGACACTGCGGACTGCTGGCTAGGGGAGGGTGGGAGGAGAGGGAGGACTGAAAAACTACCTATTGGGTATTATGCTGATTTCCTGGGTGACAAAATTATTTGTGCACCAAAACCCTGTGATATGCAATTTACCCATGTAACAAACCTGCACACATACCCCTTGAACCTAAAATAAAAATGGGAAAGAAAAAGAAAAATTGGCCCCTCTATCTAGGCTCCTCTCCCTTCTTAGGTCCTAGGAGAGTTGGCCCTGAGTACAGACATGGCCCTGAGTAGAGCATCCACTTGTACCTGCTCACATTCCCAAGCGCCACCGTTCCTTGATGGGGCTCACTCTCTGGACCAGTGATTCCCAGCCACTGGGGTGCATGAGAGTCTCCTGAGGAGTCGGGGTACATGTGTGCTCAAGTTAGCACCCAGACCCACTGGGTCCAGTCTCCAGGCTGGCACAGCTAGAGAGTTTGGGTTTAGAGCGTTTCTCTGCAATAGTGCTGGGAATACCTACTGCTGATGGAGCACCTACATGGATGCTCAGACTCAGAGGTGGTTCGGAGGACTTCACAGGCATAATCATAAAGATCCTTTGAACATTGAGCCTCATGAAGGTCAAGTCACTCTCCAAAAGTCACTCAGCTGAGAATAGCACTAGGATGAGAACCCCCTCATTGACCCCTGAGACCTTCTCTTGCCATGGAGCCCAGGCCCAATTTACCTTGGTATCCTAGCACCTCCAAACCCGAGAAGCATGGGGCTTGGTATATGGTAGGTGTTTGCTATAGACCAAATATTTGTGTTCCCTGCCAAGTTCATGTGTTGAAGCCTAATCCCCAGTGGGATGATACCTGGAGGTGGGACCTTTGGGAGGTGCTTGGATCATGACAATGGAGCCCTCACAAATAAGATTAGTACCATCATAACAGAGACACTAAAGAGCTGCCTTGCCCCTTCCTTCATGTGAGGCCACAGTGAGGAATCGGAGGTCTATGAACCAGGAAGTGGGCCCTCACTGGACACAGAATCTGTCGGCACCTCAATTTGGACTTCCCAGACTCCAGAACTGCAAGAAATTAATTTCTATTGCTCACAAGCCCCCAAGTATATGGTATTCTATTATAGCAGCCTGAGCAAACAGGCAGTGCATGACAGTGTTTTTCATGAAGGTTTTCCCTGCTCATTTTTAAGTTCACTGGTTCCGACAGAAGCCTCTGGGAGAGCCCTACAGAGTCCACCCTGAAGGCTTCATTCCCTCTAGCCAGAGCATCTCCATGAAGAGGAAGAAAAAGCATCAAGCAAACAAGGTGCCCCAGCGGTCTTGGGGAGCAATTCCTCTCTTCACATGACCATTTGGGAAACCCCCAATTAAATGGAGTGTGCTTGTAAGCCATGAAAACCACACACATCAGCCCCACCACAGGGACTCAGAGGGAAGCAGAAATGTAGAATATACTGTCTCTGTCTTTCTCCTCCCCTTATTTTCAGAGAAATAATTAAGATTCTGTGGTAGGGAGCCTCTAAGATGGGCCCAATGACCCAACCCTCCCGGTACCCTCACCCTCCTGTCATCCTTTCCCTGTGAGTGTGGACCAGTCTAAGTAACTTGCATCTGTGACTAGAATAGGGCAGAAGTAATGAGATGTCACATCTTCACAGGTTATATAAAAAACTGTGGCTTCCATTTTGGGTGCTGTGTCTTGCTCCCTCTAGAATCATATGACCTGGGGGTAGCCAGCCACATGTCACAAGGCAGCCTGTGGAAAGGCCCAGGTGGGGAAGTACAGAACGACATGAGTGAGCTTGGAAACAGATCCCCCCACACCAGTAAACCTTTAGATAAGGCCAAAGCCCCAGGTGACAGCTTGACTGCAGCAGCCTCATGAGCAGTCTTGAGCTACAAGCACTCAGCTAAGCCATGCCCGTACTCCTGACTCACACAAAGTGTGAGATAGCACACATTTGTTGTTTTGAGCTGCCAAGTTTTAGGGTGATGTTTTACACAGCAATGGATAACTAATACAGCTTCTTAGCCTGGCAAAAAGCAGGAAGAATTAAGGAATTAAGACAGGGTGATTCTGGTGAAGATGCAAAAGGTGCAGATGTCATGAATGAGTGTCTAATACTCAGAAAAGGATATTCAGAAAAGGATTTCTAGGGCAATCCAGAGTTAGAACAGACAAACTGAAGGCCAGGCCAGGCATGGTGGCTCATTCCTATAGTCCCAGTGCTTTGGGAGGCTGAGGTAGGAGGATCCTTTTAGGCCAGGAGGTTGAGGTCACAGTGAGCTATGAGCACACCACTGTACTTCAGCCTGGACAACAGAGTGGGACTGTCTCAAAGGAAATTTTTTTTTTTTTTTTTTGAAAAAGGAAGAAACTAGGCCAGGTGCAGTGGCTGATGTCTGTAATCCCAGGACTTTGGGAGGCTGAGGCAGGCAGATCCCTTGAGTTCAGGAGTTCAAGACCAGCCTGGGCAACATGGTGAAACCCCACCTCTACAAAAAATACAAAAATTAGCTGGCCATGTTGATGGGTGCCTATAGTTCCAACTACTCAGGAGGCCAAGGTGGGAGGATCACTTGAGCCCAGGATTTCAAGACCGACCTGGGCAACATGGCAAAATCCCGTCTCTACTAAAACTACAAAAATTAGCTAGGCATCGTGGCATGCAATGGTAGTCCTTGAGAGGTGGAGGCTTCAGTGAGCTGTAATCATGCCACTCTACTCCAGCCTGTGGGACAGAGTGAGACCCTGTCTTGAATAGGAAGGAAGAGAGGAAGGGAGGAAGGGAGGGAAGGCCATATGGAGTTATATGTTTGCACCAGGAATGTGGGGTGACCCTAGTGCTGAGCAGCTCAGCTTGCTGTAGCCTCCTGCTCTGGCTTTGGCTAGCAACGTGTTCCACCAGCAGCACCACAGCATCACCCAGAAAACTTTTAAATCTACTGCTGTCCACCCAGATAAGATCAGAATCTCAGGCAGTGGTGTTTGGGCATTCGTGGATTGTTTGTTTCTCTTGTCCAAATACGGTTTTTAAATTTCTTTTTCTTTTTAAAAAATGTATCATTCTGGAGGGCCACCAGAGGGAAAGGGCATGAGCCCAGCTGTGATGGCTATGAGCTGGGTGGCAGGCCTTTGTAAAGCAGTATGTGGCCACCGTGCACGGGGCCCCAGGAACCCTGCTGCACAGGTATTATTGCTGCCATTTGCAGAGGAGGAAACAGAGGCTTAGGGAGGCTGGTAACAACCTCAAAGTTTCTAAGTACAAAGGAATGAAACTGTAATTTGAATCAATTCTTTCTGGCTTCAAAACCCATAGATTTTCTTGAGTAACCTTACAGTTTTGATTGTGCACATTTCTTCCACACCTTTCTGTAGCCTTTCATTTCTGTTGATCAAAACCAGGCAAAGGGCAGGAGATATCGCAGCCTCTGTTATTGTATTAAGTATCAGGCAAAGAATTCGGCTGTGTCCATGCATTCACAAAGCGAAAATCTAGTGACAGAGAAAGGACAAGAGACTAGAGCTGGGGGTGAGCTGCTTTTCATGTCTCAAGATGTTGAAGAACAATGAGTCGAATAACCCTCCGATGACATGAAAAAAAGAAATGTAAGTAAGTTCCCAGAATAGAAAGCAGATTGAGGATTCCTTGAGCATAGTATAATAAAGCTTGGATCAATCAGAGAGAAGATGGCCAGATACATCAAAATGTGACACGGTTCCTGGCCAAATGAAGAGTACTTGCAAAGCTGTAGGGTCTTGGTGAACAGAGGACAAATTTAGAGAGTTTCAGGTGAAAAAGAGGGGCCACTCCCTGAACTCTGTTCTCTTAAAACTCTTTTCAGAGCCAATACAGGACCTCTTAGCCCCTCTACTGGGGACTGCACTTAATACCCACTTGCTCATTTTCCTAAGTTGGTTTTTTCTTTTTTTTTAGTGAGGCACTTTCAAGGCATATAAAAGGGTATAAAACACAATTTCCATTTTCATGCAAATGTATGATTCTGTTTAAATATCTTATATGTAATCTCAGTATTTTCACACTTAAAGTTACTATTCACTTCTATTGCTATGCAGTACAGCTTTGGACTAAAATTTGGCTTTGCACTTACTTTGCTGTGTGATTTGGATTAAAAGTTGCCACGTCTTCATGTCTGAGCCTCAGTTTCATCATCTGTAAAAATGGTGGTGATAATACCTAGCTAAAAGACCATTCCATGAATTAACATATGCTGGAGCCCATAGCCCTGTGCCTGGCCCAAGAGAGACTTTTGATACAGAGCAGGTATGGTTGTTACAGTGGTCTTTTGATTAAAATATTTTTGACATCTCATCTATAAAATAATGTCAACCTATAGATTGAACTAATGGCGCTCCCCCTGACTTCTAGGGACTGGTAGCCTCTAGCTATTGATGAAACTGAGGTTAGGACCAAGGCAGGAGGGAGTGTAGTGGGGAGCGAGGAGCTCCCTCTGTCTACTCCCACTTCGGTGGAAGGCTCTGGAACCCCCAGGGGAAGCTCTGGGGAATTCCCATCTGGGTTTCTGCTGGGACATTTGAGGAGGCTATGGAGTGGCTTCCCCAAAAGTGAAATGAGCTCTGGCATGCATCCTGGGTGCTTCACACATTTCTCTTACTTAAGCTTAGCATCCCTCTGGCCCTGTGGCACATGACAAATGTCTCATTAGCTGGCTTTCTATCACTCCTCTGGCTCACCCCATTTGTTGGGAAGGACCCGGAGACTCACTTGACCTTTACTACCAGCCAAAAGGCCACTTTTTTATTTCCAGACTCAAAGCAATTTATGAATACCAACTGCTTTGTCCTTGACATTCCTGTGATTTCTGCTGAGTCACACCTCTACATTCATGGTGTTTTAGAAATTCCCCAGAACTGACGCTGGTGGAGATGAGGGCAGAGTGAGGCCCTCATGCTCTAGACATTGGGGGGCTGTCCCTCTCGGGTTTATCTGATGTCCACCCTTGAATCAATGATGATTAGGCTATGACAGGGACAAGGCTCAGAAGGTTCTTGTCTGGGCTCATCTGAAGGTTCTCGTTCCTTAGGTTGTCTCTTCCTCCCTCGTTCCCAGAACTGCTCTGAATGCAGTGGGGCACCCACCATATCCAGATGTGCTGCTCACAAAATGAACAGAATTCGCCGCTCCCCGTGTGCTTTACAATGAAAAGTGTTGACAGGTTGCTGTTAGGAACCCTTAAATTCACTTTGGGTGAGCAGCGGTTTCCCTGGCACATCCCAGGCTGGATGGAAGTTGTCCCAGCAGAGGGTAAAGCTCAGCCTCAGGGGTCAACCTGGGTTTCTGCTGGAGCATCTGAGGAGGCTATCAGGTTCCCCAAATGTGAACTGAGTTCTGGTTCACATCTTGGGTGCTTCACATGGTCCCCTTCTCACCAGAAGGGTAGAGACAGCTGGCTGTGACTGGCTTCATGTCATAACTCAACAAAATCAACACACCTAAGAAAATGCATCGAAATACTTCAAAACATTTCCTCTTCCATCTGCAGAGGTTGGCGACGAACATAGACATTACTGCTTTCTGACCCTGTCAAGTGACCCCTGCTTGAAGCATGCTTCAGTACTTGCCAGTGCCTTCAGACCTGCAGCCCCTATGGAAAATTTCCGTATTATTTTTGCTACTACCATAATCCTTTTCTTACTTCTTAAATCCATCTAAGAACCATGTTGATAATATTTTGTACCATCAAATACTTTTTTTTAGAAGTACTTTTTATAAACAAAGTGCAACTAAACTCAGGGCAAGAGATGGCCAAACTCATCCTGATAACCCTTCTTTTCCACCTCCTGCCTCCTCCTGTCTCTGTCATGTTGCCTTTTCCATCTCTGTGACTCATGACCACGCAGAATGCAGGCGAGGTCAAAGATATGGTTGCCAGGAAAAATCAGACAAAGAAAGTTAGAGAGTGGTCAATTTTTGCTAGAAAATGCTATGATACCCCTTTGGGTTTTCAGTGCTGGGGTCTTGAGGACCACCCACACAGGTAACTGAAATCTTTCGTTCTCTATTGGTCTCTTGGGAGGGAATGTGGATCCACTGAAATGGATGTCGGTCAACCCTCTTCCAGAGAAAAGTACAGCCACACTAGATGGTCATTCATTATCATGGTCCCCAAAGCCTCGGTAGCTGGTACCCCTGCACTGACCATGTGCTTTATACCCAGCCTCCACCTCTCAATGTACCACACAGGGGTTCATTGCATCCATCACCCCCTGTGTTTTGTCCTTCCTTGTCATTCTGGGGCTCCTGTAGTGCTGGTTGGTGCAGATTGTCACTAGCAAGTAAGAAGGCTCTCCCACCTTCCTTCTGTCCTAGCATCATAGCCTGGCTGGCATTTGGGGCACTTAACTCTTCCAATCAATCATATTCTCCACTCCTGCACACAACTTCTGAGACTGTCTCAGGAGACAGGCTGAACTCTTTGTAAACTGCTTTTGGAAAAATATTTAAGTACACGAATAAGGATAGAGAGGAATATAACAAATGTCATATACCCCTGTGGCTTTATCAGATTTTAATATTTTGCCATATTTGTTTCAAGTGTTTAGAAAAAATACATAAAATGTTACAGACACAGCTGAAGGCCTCCTTGATCTCATTCCCCTTCCCTACTCCTCACAGATGCCATGGCCTTAAATTTACTGTGTATTAATCTCAAGCCCATTTTTTAGATTTTCCTACAGTATTCATTCCTAAGTAATATAAAGTATTGGTTTGTAAGTTTTCAATTTTATGGAAATCTATCCTGTTGTATCTATCCTCCAGAAACTCACAATTGTTTTTAGATTTATCCATGGAGATACATGTTGCTCTAACTTCTGTATTTTAACTACTGTATAATACTCTGTTATATGAAACTTAACAGAATTAATTTGTCTATGATTTTTTTTTAGTTCCTTTTCAATTTTTCACTACTGCGATGATGCAGTGAATATTTCTGCACATGTGTGAGAGGTTCTCCAGTCTGGATCCACACTCTACATCCTCATCAGCCCAGTATGAGTTTCTTATGCTTGCCTTTTGTGCCAACACTTGGTAGTGGTAGACAAACATTTTGGCCAGTCTGATGTATTGGAGGTTCTGTAGTTGAATTTGAGTGTCAACTTGGCTGGGATTTTTCTGTGAGGGTGTTTCTGATGGGGATTTATATTGAAATTGGTGGCCTTTGAGTAAAGCAGATTGCCCTCCAGAGCCTGGGCAGGCTTCATCCAGTTAGTTGAAGGCCTGAATAGAATAAAAGGCTGAGCTCCCTGAACAAGAGGGAATTCACCAGCAAACTGTTCTTGGGACTTCATCTCCAATATCAGCTCTTCCTGGGGTCTTCAGCCCAATGGCCTTTTGACTGAGCTATGGCATTGGCTTCTCTCTAGGTCTCCAGCATGCCAGTCCAACATGCAAATGTTGGACTTACCAGCTTCCATGATCTTGGAGGAAATAATCATGACTTTCATAATCATGAAATATTGACTTCCACAATCATGGAAGTCAATTCCGTAAAATAAATCTCTATGTACATATAAATCCTATTGGTTTTATTTCACTGGATAACCCTAATACACAGGTGATATACTTTTTTGTTTGAGTATTTCTCTGATTACTAAGAGGTAATCATCTAGTCAAATATTCATTTGCCATTTGGGTTGCCTTGATCCATAACTTTTTCATGTCTTTTGGTCGATTGTTCCATTGGGCTATTTGTTTTTTCTCATTGACTTGCCGTGGTTCATGTATTCTGGATTCTGACTTTTGTCAATTATATGACTGCATTGCAAATATTGGTTTCTGGCTTAACACTTTACATTTTTTATGAATAACTAAAAATTTTAAAAATACAGTCCTACTTACTAAATAGTCTATTAATTTTTACATTAAGGTTCTTCTTTTTGTATATGGTTGAAGAAAATAATTTCTTACTCTGAGTTCACAAAGATAGTCTTCTATATCTTCTTCTAAATTATTTGAAGTTATTGCTTTTTACACTTAGGTATGTAATCAACCAAGGATTTGTTTTTACTATGTGTTGATATAAGGATCTAGTTTTATTACTCTTATGTGGATAACCTATTTGTTCTAAATTATTTCTTGAACAAGCCCACCCCTTCTTTTTACTGATCTGTAATGACTCTTCTGTTATACATGAAATTTCCATGGATACATAGGTCGGTTTCTGAGTTCTCTAATTTTCTATTGATCTATTCACTATCTATGTATTGATATTCTACTATATTATAATAAATATATAATTAGTCTTGATGATTATCAGCTTGTCAAATTTCATACACACAAAAAAAATTCCCTTAGAGATTTTGGATAGATAGAATTGTATTGAATTTAAAGAATAATTAGGAAATAATATTGACATCTTTCTTAAATCAATACTAGTTTTTCCATTTAAGAACATGATGAATCACTTACTCACTAATATTTTATTTCATGTCCCTCAGCTGTATTTCCAAGTTTCTTCTAAAACCAACCAAATGAACCAAGAAAAATCAAAGCCAAAGCAATGTGTACATATTTTGTTAAATGTATGCAGAAAGATCTTATAGCTTTAGTTGAAGTATGAGACCCATTCTCCTGTTATATTTTCTAATTGGTTTTAATTAATATATATAAATTGTACCTAATTTCATGTGTATATATTTATTGTACTCTAGTTTCATTTGAATAGTTTATTAGAAAATTCTCTTGAATTTTCTATGTAGATTGTCATATTTCCTGCGATAAAAACATTCCCACTTCATTCTGAATTCTTATTCTCCTATTTTTTTTTTGCTTGTTTTATTGCCCTCAGTGTGTCTTTCAGAGTACTGATGAATAGACATATTGACAATGGACATCCTTGTCTTGTTATGGATATTGATGGGCATGCTTCCAAAATTTCACCATTAATTACAACGTTTGCCATACATTTTTGATAGATAACTTTTATCACATTAAGGAAGTTCCTTACAATTCCTATTTTGAGCACTCAGCTAATTTAAACCTCTCATGATTTTAAAATAAATTCATGTCAGGCTACAAATTTACTCCTAGACATTGTTTTGTTTTTGTTTTTGAAGCAAGGTCTTATTCTGTCACTTTGTTGCCCAAGCAGGAGTGCAGTGGCATGATAATGGCTCATTGCAACCTCCGTCTCCTGGGATCAAGTAATCCTCTCAGCTCAGCCTCCCAAGTACTGGGATCACAGGCACTCACCACCATACCCAGCTAATTTTTTGTAGAAACAGGGTTTTGCCCTGTTGCCCAGACTGGTCTCAAAGTCCTGGGTTCAAGCAATCTGCCTGCCTCTGCCTCCCAAAGTGCTGGGATTACAGGGATGAGCCAACAACTCGGCCCCTCTAGATATCCATTTAGTCAATTCACATCTTTGATTCATAATACTTTATTATCCAGTCTATTTCAAATAAATTTCTGTTGTCATTTCCTCTTTAGCCTATTAGTTATTTGGGAGTGAATGTTTGAGTTCCCAAATACATGAATTGGAGACTATATTTCAGTATTGACTTCTAATTTAATTGGGTTGTGTTTAGAGAATATGATCTGTGTTATTTTGATGATTCTAGGTATTTGTTGAGTTCTTCTTTGTGACCTAGTATGTGGTCAAATTGTTAAATGATCTATATTACCATCTGTTTTAAAATGATCTATGATGACCATTTATCTTTGGTTGCAAAGTTTTACACACACACCCATTTGATAATGCTTGTTACTTTTGTTTTTCAAATATTTTATAACCTAGTACTTTTTAAATTGCTTGATTTATCAGCATTTGATAAAGTTAAATGGGTTGAAATCTTATATTTGTACTTCTGTCGATTTGCTTACTGTATTTTGAGGGGTGTGTGTGTGTTAGGTGCATAAACATTTAGGCCTATGACAGCTTCTGAGTGAGTTGGTGCCTTGATTATTATGTAGTCTCTCTCCCATTATAATCTGTCTGCTATTGCTAGCATTTAAATAGTGTATATTTTTCCATTCCTTTATTTTTAGCCTTTCTGTATAATTTCATCTTAGATGGTATCTTGGAAGCAAGACATATGTGAACTTTTTAGAAATCTAATCTGATCATTTTCTGTCTTGGAGTAAGTGAGTTTCCATCTGCTGTCTGTCATTACCAACATACTTCAATTTGTTATTATTTTTCTACTATGTGTTATTGGGTTTTCGGGTTTTTGGTTTTTTTGAGAGAAGTTTTGCTCTGTCGCCCAGGCTGGAGTGCAGTGGCACAACCTGGGCTCACCGCAACCTCCACCTCCCAGGTTCAAGTGATTCTCCTGCCTCAGCCTCCTGAGTACCTGGGATTACAGATGCCCGCCACCACACCCAGCTAATTTTTGTTGTTTTTTTTTTAAATAGAGACAGGGTTTTACCATATTGGCCAGGCTGGTCTCAAACTCCTGAACTCAGGTGATCCACCTGCCTTGTCCTCCCAAAGTACTGGGATTACAGATGTGAGCCACTGTGCTTGGCCATGTTTTGTTTTTAAATGATCACTTTTTTTCATCTTTCTTGTCTTTTTCTATTACTCTGTGACCTAGTGAGTAATGGAGTGAGCCCCATGAAGAGTGGAGCCTGTCATTGGGAGGGGACTATGCCTGGCGTCCCAGGGGAGACTGCTGTCTTGAAGCAGTCAGTGCTCCTGGGGCTGAGCTGCTGGCCCTGAACAACCATTCCTTGAAAAAAGAGTGAGGCTAACTCAAGACCCATCCTGCCTCCATAACTCTATTTCCAAAGTCCTTGTTTTTTGCTTGAGATTACATGGCATCTGTTCTGTGCTCATTGCTGGGATCACACAGGGGAATGAGCAGAGCTCCCTGGCCCCAGAAAAACCCACTTAGTGAGAAGGTTACCTGTGGAGACAACTCCCTTGCCAGATGATAAGAGCTATGATGGAAGCACCCACAGAATATTTCAAAAGACTTGAAGATCATCTCAGTTGATGCAGAGAAGGCCTTCGACAAAATTCAACAGCCCTTTATGTTAAAAACTCTCAATAAACTAGGTATCGACGGAACATATCTCAAAATAATAAAAGCTATTTACAACAAACCAACAGCCAATATCATACTGAATGGGCAAAAACTGGAAGCATTCCCTTTGAAATCTGGCACTAGACAAGGATGACTTCTCTCACCACTCCTATTCAATATAGTACTGGAAGTTCTAGCCAGAGCAATCAGGCAAGAAAAAGAAATAAAGGGTATTCAAATAGGAAAGGAGGAAGTCAAATTGTTTCTATTTGCAGATGACATGATTGTATATCTAAAAGACCCCATGGTCTCAGCCCAAAACCTCCTGAAACTGATAAGCAACTTCAGCAAAGTCTCAGGATACAAAATCAATGTGCAAAAATCACAAGCATTCCTATACACCAATAACAGACTTAAAGAGAGCCAAATCAAGAACGAACTGCCATTCACAATTGCTACAAAGAGAATAAAATACCTAGGAATACAACTAACAAGGAACGTAAAGGACCTCTTCAAGGAGAACTACAAACCACTGCTCAACGAAATAAGAGAGGACACAAACAGATGGAGAAACATTCCATGTTCATGATTAGGAAGAATCAATATCGTGAAAATGGCCATACTGCCCAAAGTAATTTACAGATTGAATGCTATCCCCATCAAGCTACCAATGACCTTCTTCACAGAACTGGAAAAAACCACCTTAAACTTCATATGGAAACAAAAGAGAGCCCACATAGCCAGGTCAATTCTAAGCAAAAAGAACAAAGTGGGAGGCATCACACTACCGGACATCAAACTATACTACAAGGCTACAGTAATCAAAACAGCATGGTACTGGTACCAAAACAGAGATATAGACCAATGGAACAGAACAGAGGTGTCGGAGGCAACACAACATATCTACAACCATCCAATCTTTGACAAACCTGATAAAAACAAGCAATGGGGAAATGATTCCCTGTTTAATAAGTGGTGTTGGGAAAACTGGCTAGCCATATGCAGAAAGCAGAAACTGAACCCCTTCCTGACACCTTACACGAAAATTAACTCCAGATGGATTAAAGACTTAAACATAAGACCTAACACCATAAAAAGCCTAGAAGAAAATCTAGGCAAAACCATTCAGGACATAGGCATAGGCAAGGACTTCATGACAAAAACACCAAAAGCATTGGCAACAAAAGCCAAAATAGACAAATGGGACCTAATCAAACTCCACAACTTCTGCATGGCGAAAGAAACAGTCAATAGAGTGAATCGGCAACCAACAGAATGGGAAAAAATTTTTGCAGTTTACCCATCTGACAAAGGGCTGATATCCAGAATTTACAATGAACTAAAACAGATTTACAAGAAAAAAACAAACAAGCCCATTCAAAAGTGGGCAAAGGATATGAACAGATACTTTACAAAAGAAGACATACATGAGGCCAACAAACATATGAAAAAATGCTCATCATCACTGGTCATTAGAGAAATGCAAACTACATTGAGATACCATCTCAAGCCAGTTAGAATGGCAATCATGAAAAAATCTGGAGACAACAGATGCTGGAGAGGATGTGGAGAAATAGGAACACTTTTACACTGTTGGTGGGAGTGTAAATTAGTTGAACCATTGTGGAAGACAGTGTGGCGATTCCTCAAGGACCTAGAAATAGAAATTACATTTGATCCAGCAATCCCATTACTGGGTCTATATCCAAAGGATTATAAATCATTCTACTATAAGGACACGTGCACATGAATGTTCATTGCAGCACAGTTTACAATAGCAAAGACCTGGAACCAACCCAAATGCCCATCGATGATAGACTGGACAGGAAAAATGTGGCACATATACACCATGGAATATTATGCAGCCATCAAAAACGATGAGTTAGCGTCCTTTGTAGGGACATGGATGAACCTGGAAACCATTATTCTCAGCAAACTGACACAAGAACACAAAATCAAACATCGCATGTTCTCACTCATAGATGGGTGTTGAACAATGGGAACACATGGACACAGGGAGGGGAGCACTATACACTGGGGTCTGTTTGGGGGAGTTGGGGAGACAGTAGGGGGTGGGGAGTTGGGGAGAGATAGCATGGGGAGAAACGCCACATATAGGTGAAGGGGAGGAAGGCAGCAAAACACACTGCCACATATGCACCTATGCAACAATCTTGCATGTTCTTCACACGTACCCCAAAACCTAAAATGCAATTAAAAAAAAAAAAAGAGAAACAAAGTACAATGAAAGTACTACAAACAAATGGGTTTTCCTGCTTAGAGTAGGTACTTACTATTTATTAATCCTGTGGCATTTGCCTTAAGGAGTTGGAGTCTTATCTAATTAAAAAGTACAGGTCAGATGTTGACGGTTGTCAGTAATTTAGTGCCTGCATCTTTTTGTCCCTATTGTTTGTTTGGAAACTACAATTTGGAATATTCTGTGTACATCTTTAAAATAAATGTCTATGTGGTAGCGTTAAAAAAAAAAATTCATCGATACTATGTCAACTACAAAAAAAAAAGATATGAAAACAAAGACAATTGTGACTAACAAGACAATAAAAATACACCTTGACATTAGACTCATGTCTCATATGTCAGATCTCCCTTAAATGTAAGAAAAAAATAAAAATTTTTTAAAAAATAAAAAAAATAAAAAAGAAAAGACTTGAAGCTCATCAGCAGCCATCCCTTTGGGTAGGTCCATGCTCCATTTCTCCACTGTCTCACTAAGGCCAGACTAGGTTAGGCAAACAAGGCCCAAGAAGCAAACTTTAAGGAGGCACTCACTTCCCTGTGCCTGTCCTGTACTTACAAAGCCTCAAGAGTGAGTACTTCCTTAAAATATGCATCCTGGGCACCCTCCTAGCCATGTCTTAGCCCTAGTCCTGACCCTGGTCCCCACCACCCCCACTACCTCCCCAACAGTGAGGCCATGTAAAAATGGTCACACCCTGCTTGCTCTGTTGTTCTTCTGCTAGAGTTAAGAGGAATGTGAACTTTCTGGTATGCATGTCTCCATCAAAACTGAGTAAACAAAATATAGACCAAAAAGCATCCTGGGCTTCACTTGCCTGATTCACCTATTATATTCCCCACTCTTTTGAGTTTGAGAACCCTAGGTTCTCAGCCTGACTGCAAGGTCCTTGAGTGCTAGGGGCAAGTGTCCATAGTGGGAACTTTAGTCAGAGGAGAAATGGGAACAAATGTCTTTTAGAAAAATAACTCTGGCTTTGGTGGTCTGAGAGCTGATGTGGACTGATAAATTAAGAGGTTCCAGCAAAGGTGAGGGCACTGAGAGGGGAGGGTGAGGGCAGCTGTGCTCACTGCAAGAGTCAAGATAAGGTTGGATGAGGTAGGACTTAAGAATTACTAGATGGGGGAGATCCAAGATGGCTGAATAGGAAGAGCTCTGGAGTGCAGTTCCCAGTGAGAACAATGCAGAGGGTAAGTGATCAATGCATTTCCAAACAAGATTTTAGTCCCCACAGACCAGGAGATTCCCAGGCTGAAAAGCACCATGAGTTTCTAGCATGGCTGTTTCAGCCGGCACCACAGGTTTCCACACAAAAACTCACACAAACCTGGGAGACAGAGCCACCCATTCAGCTGAAAAGAAGGGGGCTGAAACAGGAAGCCAGGTGATCTGGTTCAGCGGGTCCTACCCCTACAAAGACCAGCAATCTGAAATGCTCTGGATTGAGAGTTTTGCAGCAAGTGCAGCTGGACCCAGGACAGTCCAGCTCAATGGGGGGAAGGGCGTCCACCATTACTGAGGCAGTCCACCACTACTGAGGCAGTCCACCGTTACTGAGGCAGTCTGCCATCACTGAGGCAGTCCACCATCACTGAGGCAGTTCTAACAGTACCTCTTTAAACAAAACCACAAGGAACTTTACACAGCAGCTGGGCAGAGCCTACAGCAGCTCAGCAACACCTCTGCTGGCAGACTGTGACTAGACTACCTCCTTGCTGGGCAGGGCATCTCTAAAAATAGGCAACAACATGTCAGGAACTTATAAATAAAGCCCCACCTTCCCAGTTCAGAGCTCCTGGGAAAAGAGGCAGTTATGAATTCCACTGCAACAGACTTAGAGGTACCTGCCCAGCAGCTCTGAACAGAACAATGGAGCTCCCAGCACAGCACTTGAGCTCTTATAAGGAAGAGACTGTCTCCTCAAGCAGCTCCCCAACCCCTGTATATCCAGAGAGACACCTCATAAAGGAGAGCTCAGGCCGACATCTGACAGGTACCCTTCTGGGATGAAGAGAACAGAAGAAGAAACTGGCAGCAACCCTTACTGTTCTGCAGCCCCTGAGGGTGATCCCCAGGCAAGCAGGGTCTGGAGCGGACCTCCAGCAGTCCTACAGCAGAGGCGCCTGACTGTCGGAAGAAAAATTTAAAAAGAGAAAGAAATAGCTTCAACATCAACAAAAAGGACGTCCACTCAGAGACCCCATCCGAAAGTCACCAACTACAAAGACCAAAGGTAGATAAATATACAAAGATGGGAAGAAACCAGTGCGAAAAGGATGAAAATACCAAAAAACAGAACTCCTCTCCTCCTCCAAGGGATCACAACTCCTCACCAGCTAGGGATCAAAGATGGATGGAGAATGAGTCTGATGAATTGACAGAAACAGGCTTCAGAAGATGGATAATAACAAACTTCTCTGAGCTAAAAGAACATGTTGTAACCCAATGCAAAGAAACTAAGAACCTTTAAAAAAGGTTAGACAAAATGCTAATGAGAATAAATAGCTTAGAGAAGAATATAAACGACTTGATGGAGCTGAAAAACACAGCACAAGAACCGCATGAGGCATACACAAATTCCAATAGCTGAATCGACCAAGCAGAAGAGAGGATATCAGAGATTGAAGATCAACTCAATGAAATAAAATGAGAAGGTAAGATTAGAGAAAAAAGAGTGAAAAGAAATGAACAAAGTCTCCAAGAAATATGGGATTATGTGAAAAGACCTAATCTATGTTTGTTAGGTGTACCTGAAAGTGATGGACAGAATGAATCCAAGCTGGAAAACACTCTTCAGGGTATTATCCAGAGAACTTCCCCAACCTAGCAAGAAAGGCCAACATTCAAATTCAGGAAATTTGGAAAACACCACAAAGATATTCCTCAAGAAGAGCAACCCCAAGGCCCATAATCATCAGATTCACCAGGGTTGAAATGAAGGAAAAAATGCTAAGGGCAGCCAGAGAGAAAGGTCGGGTTACCCACAAAGGGAAGCCCATCAGACTCACAGTGGATCTCTTGGCAGAAACCCTACAAGCCAGAAGAAAGTGGGGGACAATATTCAACATCCTTAAAGAAAAGAACTTTCAACCTAGAATTTCATATCCAGACAAACTACGCTTCATAAGCAAAGGAGAAATAAAATCCTTTAAGGACAAGCAATTGCTGAGAGATTTCATTACCACCAGTGCTGCCTTACAAGAGCTCCTGAAAGAAACACTAAACATGGAAAGGAACAACCAGTACCAGCAAATGTACCAAACGGTAAAGACCATAGACACAATGAAGAAACTGCATCAACTAACGGGCAGAACAACCACCTAGCATCAAAATGGTAGGATCAAATTCACACATAATAATATTAACCTTAAATGTAAATGAGCTAAATGCCCCATTCAAAAGACACAGACTGGCAAATTGGATACAAAGTCAAAACCCATTGGTGTGCTGTATTCAGGAAACCCATCTCACATGCAAGGACACACATAGGCTCAAAACAAAGGGATGGAGGAAGATTTACCAAGCAAATGGAGAGTAAAAAAAAACAGGAGTTGCAATCCTAGTTTCTGATAAAATGGACTTTAAACCAACAAAATCAAAAGAGACAAAGAAGGGCATTACATAAGGGTACAAGGATCAATGCAACAAGAAGAGCTAAGGATCCTAAATATATATGCACCCAATACAGGAGCACCCAGATACATAAAGCAAGTTCTTAATGGCCTACAAAGAGATTTAAATTCCCACACAATAATAATAGGAGACTTTAACCCTCCGCTGTCAATATTAGACAGATCAACGAGACAGAAAATTAACAAGGATATCCAGGACTTGAACTCAGATCTGGACCAAGCAGACCTAATAGACATCTGCAGAACTCTCCACCCCAAATCCACAGAATATACATTCTTCTCAGCACCACACCACACCTACTCTAAAATTGACCACATAATTGGAAGTAAATCACTCCTCAGCAAATGCAAAAGAACAGAAATCATAACAAACAGTCTCTCAGACCACAGTGCAATCAAATTAGAACTCAGGATTAAGAAACTAACACAGAACCACACAACTTCACAGAAACTGAATGACTGGTTTCTGAATGTTGACTGAATAAACAATGAAATGAAAGCAGAAATAAAGATGTTCTTCGAAACTAACAAGAATGAAGACACAACATACCAGAATCTCTGGGACACATGTAAAGCGGTGTCTAGAGGGAAATTTACAGTAACAAATGCCCACATGAGAAGCAAGGAAAGATCTAAAATCGACAATCTATCATCAGAATTGAAAGAGCTAGAGGAGCAAGATCAAAAAAAATCAAAAGCTAGCAGAAGACAAGAAATAAATAAGATCAGAGCAGAACTGAAGGAGATAGAGACACAAAAAACCCTTCAAAAATCAATAAATCCAGGAGCTGGTTTTTTGAAAAGATCAACAAAATAGACCACTAGCCAGATTAATAAAAAAGAAAAGAGATATGAATCAAATAGATGCAATAAAAAATGATCAAGAGGATATCACCACCAATTCCATAGAAATACAAACTACCATCAGAGATTACTACAAACAACTCTATGCAAATAAACCAGTAAACCTGGAAGAAATGGATAACTTCCTGGACACTTGCACCCTCCCAAGCCTAAACCAGGAAGAAGTTGAAACCCTGAATAGACCAATAACCAGGGCTGAAGTTGAGGCAGCAATTAATAGCCTACCCACCAAAAAAAGCCCAGGTCCAGATGGGTTCATAGCCGAATCTACCAGACATACAAAGAGGAGCTGGTACCATTCCTTCTGAAATTATTCCAAACAACACAAAAAGAGGGAATCCTTCCCAAATCATTTTATGAGACCAACATCATCCTGATACCAAAACCTGGCAGAGACTCAACAAGAAAAGAAAACTACAGGCCAATATCCATGATGAACATAGATGCAAAAATCTTCAATAAAATATCGGCAAATTAATTGCAACAGCACATCAAAAAGCTTATCCATCATGATCAAGTAGGCTTCATCCTGGGAATTCAAGGCTGGTTCAACATACACAAATCTATAAATCTAATCCATCACATAAACAGAACCGAAGACAAAAACCACATGATTACCTCAATTGATGCAGAGAAGGCCTTTGACAAAATTTAACAGCACTTTATGCTAAAAACCCTCAATAAACTGGGTATCAATGGAATATATCTCAAAATAATAAAAGCTATTTATGACAAACTCACAGCCAGCATCATACTAAATGGACAAAAACTGGAAGTATTTCCTTTGAAATCTAGCACTAGACAAGGATGCTCTCTCTCACCACTCCTATTCAATATAGTATTGGAAGTTCTAGCCAGAGCAATCAGGCAAGAAAAAGAGATAAAGGGTATTCAATTAGGAAAAGAGGAAGTCAAATTGTCTCTATGTGCAGATGACATGATTGTATATTTAGAAGACCCCATCATCTCAGCCCAAAATCTCCTTAAGATTATAAGCAACTTCAGCAAAGTCTCACGATATAAAAATCAATGTGCAGAAATCACAAGCATTCCTATACACCAATAACAGACAGAGCCAAATCATGAGGTCCTATTCACAATTGCTACAAAGAGAATAAAATACCTAGGAATACAACTAACAAAGGATGTAAAGGACCTCTTTAAGGAGAACTACAAACCACTGCTCAATGAAATAAGAGAGGACACAACAGATGGAAAAACATTCCATGCTCATGGTTAGGAAGAATCAATATCATGAAAATGGCCATACTGCCCAAAGTAATTTATAGATTCAATGCTATCCCCATCAAGCTACCAATGACCTTCTTCACAGAACTGGAAAAAACCACTTTAAACTTCATATGGAACTATAAGAGAGCCCGCATAAATTAGTTCAACCATTGTGGAAGACAGTGTGGCGATTCCTCAAGGACCTAGAAATAGAAATTACATTTGACCCAGCAATCCCATTACTGGGTATATATTCAAAGGATTATAAATTGTTCTACTATAAGGACACATGCACATGAATGTTCATTGCAGCACAGTTTACAATAGCAAAGACCTGGAACCAACCCAAATGCCCATCGATGATAGACTGGACAGGGAAAATGTGGCACATATACACCATGGAATATTATGCAGCCATCAAAAATGATGAGTTCGCGTCCTTTGTAGGGACATGGATGAACCTGGAAACCATCATTCTCAGCAAACTGACACAAAAACACAAAATCAAACACCGCATGTTCTCACTCATAGGCGGGTGTTGAACAATGAGAACACATGGACACAAGGAGGGGAGCACTACACACTGGGGTCTGTTGGGGGGAAATAGAGGAGGGACAGCGAGGGTTGGGGAGTTGGGGAGAGATAGCATGGGGAGAAATGCCAGATATAGGTGAAGGGGAGGAAGGCAGCAAATCACACTGCCACGTATGCACCTATACAACAATCTTGCATGTTCTTCACATGTACCCCAAAACCTAAAATGCAATAAAAATAAAAATTAAAAAAATAAAAATAATATAAAAACAAAAAATTAAAAAAAAAGAGAGCCTGCACAGCCAAGACAATCCTAAGCAAAAGGAAAAAGACTGGAGGCATCATGCTACCTGACTTCAAACTATACTACAAGGCAGCAGTAATCAAAACAGCATGGTACTGGTATGAAAACAGAGATATAAACCAATGGAACAAAACAGAGGCCTCGGAAGCAACACCACACATCTAGAATCATCTAATCTTTGACAAACCTGACAAAAACAGGCAATGGGGAAAGGAATTACTGTTCAATAAATGGTGTTGGGAAAACTGGCTAGCCATGTACAGAAAGCTGAAACTGGACCCCTTTCTTACACCTTACACTAAAATTAACTCCGAATGGATTAAAGATTTAAACATAAGACCTAACACCATAAAAACCCTAAAAGAAAACCTAGGCAAAACCATTCAGGACATAGGCATAGGTAAGGATTTCATGACTAAAATACCAAAGCAATAGCAACAAAAGCCAAAATAGACAAATGGGATTTAATTAAACTTCAGCGTTTTTGCACAGCACAAGAAACAATCATTAGAGTGAACCAGGAACCAACAGAATGGGAAAAAATTTTTGCAATCTACCCATCAGACAAAGGGCTAATATCCAGAATCTACAAAGAACTAAAGCAGATTTACGAGAAAAAAACAAACAAACCCATTCAAAAGTGGATGAAGGATATGAACAGACACTTTACAAAAGAAGACATACATGAGGCCAACAAACATATGAAAAAATGCTCATCATCACTGGTCATTAGAGAAATGCAAATCAAAATTACACTGAGATACCATTTCATGCCAATTAGAATGGTGATCATTAAAAAAGCTGGAGACAACAGATGCTGGAGAGGATGTGGAAAAATAGAAACACTTCTACACTGTTGGTGGGAGTGTAAATTAGTTCAACCATTGTGGAAGACAGTGTGGTGATTCCTCAAGGACCTAGAAGTAGAGATTCCACTTGACCCAGCAATGCCATTAGTGGGTATATATCCAAAGGACTATAAATCGTTCTATTACAAAGACACATGCACACATATGTTCATTGTGGCACTGTTTACAATAGCAAGACCTGGAAACAACCCAAATGTCCATCAATTATAGACTGGACAAGGAAAATGTGGCACATATACACCACGGAATACTATGCAGCCATAAAAAATGACGAATTCATGTCCTTTGTAGGGACATGGATGAATCTGGAAACCATTATTCTCAGCAAACTGACACAAAAACAGAAAATCAAACACTGCATGTTCTCACTCATAGGCAGGTGTTGAACAATGAAAACACAAGGACACAGGGAGGGGAGTGTCACACACTGGGGTCTGTTGGTGGGGGGCTAGGGAAGGGACAGTGGTGGGTAGGGAGGTCAGGGTGGGATAACCTGTGGAGAAATGCCAGATATAGGTGACGGCGCAATGGAGGCAGCAAACCACACTGCCATGTATGTACCTACGCAACAATCCTTCATGATCTGCACATGTACCCCAGAACCTAAAGTACAATCAAAAAATAAATAAAATTTTTTTTTTTTAAAAAGAGTTACTAGATGGTTCTATCAAGGCTTCCTGGTCAGTGGTGAGGCCTTAAACAAGAAGGGAGCAAGGACAAAAGCGGACATTTGCTTTGGGTAAGCTGAGTTTGAAGTCAGGACATCAAAGTATACTGGAATCACCAGGACCAGGGCTGAGAGGACTCCCCCACCACTCAGACCCCTCCCTGTACTCTGGGCTTGCCCCAGGGACAGGAGTCCCAAATGGCTTCTCAAATATGCCTCTACTGAAGCCCAGCATAAAATATCCCCCAGCCGGGCAGCCAGGTTTTCTTATTGTTAGCTGGCTGAAAAGAAGGCTGTTATTTCACAGCAGAGAAAAAAATTAATCACAGATTAGGACTGCCCAGAAAATATTGATGACTTCATCCACCTGAGCACTAGCCTCGGGGAAGTGTTCACCACTCCTTAGTTGTCAGACCAGTCCAGCCAGTTCCCCCACTCCCTCTTTAAAATGTAGGCCCAGACTTTAACAAAAGCCTGGACCCATGAATAGACAGCATTCATAGGCGGGTTCTGACTCATTCTGTAGACCTACTGCGTGCCCTGCCTTCTAGACTTCTGATTGGAGAAGGTCTCCATTACCTTCCGCCTTGCCTTGTCACCAGACCTTCCCTCCCACACTCCCTCTCTCATTACAACTTTTATCTGGTGGCACCATCACCCAGGGAGACTCCAAAACAGAAAACCAGACAGACAGTGGTTACAAAATAAAAGTGTGTGTGTTTGGAGGTAAGGGGATTTCTGAGCTCTGACCATCCAGATTGAGGACTAGAGAATCTATCCCTTTGGGTTAGATGAAGATGGATGAAATTCAAACTGTGTTTGAAGTAAAGATTTCATAAGTTATTATTGTTGGTTCCAAAGTATTAGGCAAATACTACAGGGGCATATGGGGAGCCCACAGAGCGGGAAGCAGGAAGCAGAAAGCTCTCTTAGGTTGGTACAGGCAGGGGCACCAACTCTGTCTGCTTTAACTGGAAGATCACCTTCACACATTAAAGTGAGTTCAGCTGGGTAAAATACACACTACACAGACCCTCCTGAAGCATGTGACATTCTCCAACACCTCCAGCTTTGGTTGTAACGGAACGAGGGTGGATGCCAAGAGAAGATGCCCCAAATGGATGTTGGTGAGCTTGAGAAACTAAGCTTCAATAGAAAAGCCAGAGGGTAATCCTGACCAGGAAAATATACGTATCACACTTCTTTAAGCAATAAACCTTCCCTGGGTTCCCACTCTCTTTGAACGTTTCTCCTCTGACCCATCCCCTAGCCTAGGTTGGCCCTCACTCACTCATCCTCTGGGCCAGTCATTCGGCACACAATGGTGTAAGCGGTATACGTTTGTTGTGTTTCTGAGGAAGCCCTGTGGGGAGAGAATGGGTTGGGGCGCAGAATCTGGAAGCTTCCACATATGTGTGTGTGTGCGTGTGTGTGTGTGTGTGTGACTCTTTTTGTAGAGGAGTAGTTGACTATGTCATTGTTATTTCCGAAGATGGAGGACAGAATCATCAGAAGTTACAGTCTCGCTTTCAAGGCCCTCTAAGACCTGCAACTCCCCTCCTCCTCCTTTTCTTTTGTAAGCTTTTTCTTACTATCTCCCTGTCCAGGACCTGTACCCACCAAGCGTTTAAAGTATCATTGGTTGGTGATACCACAAACGATAAAGCGTGGGACTGGCCTTCTCTCCAGCTCAGAACACACCTGCTTTAGCTCAAGCCTGTTCAACCCACAGCTCGCAGGCTGCATGTGGCCTAGGATGGTTTTGAATGTGGCCCAACATAAATTTGTAAACTTTCTTAAAGCATTATGAGTCGTTTTTCTGATTTTGTTGTTGTTGTGCATCAGCTATTGTTAGTGTATTTTACATGTGGCTCACGACAATTCTGCTTCCAATGTGGCCCAGTGAAACCAAAAGATTGGACACCCCTGCAGTCTTTTTGCTCATCTAAATGTCCACTTCTTTCAGGTCCCAGTGTGTCCCAGCTCCTCTGAGAAGCCTTCCCTGGGTTCACACTCTCTTAGAACGTTTCTCCTCTGACCCGTCCCCTAGCCTGCGTTGGCCCTCACTCACTCATCCTCTTTGCCAGTCACTTGGCACACAATGATATAAGCAGTACACGTTGTTGTGTTTCTGTGGAAGCCCTGTGGGGAAAGAATGGGTTGGGGGGCAGGATCTGGAAGCTTCCAGTGAACGAAGAGGATTATATCAGAGCTACTACCAGGTCAGAAGGCTCTGGATTATTAAGAACCAAAGAGGTGGTGTTCCAGGGGTCAAGGAGAGAGAGCCCAGAGTGAGCAGGCCACTTGAGCATGTAGGGGAAGAGCAGGATTTGAGCTGGAGGGACACCAGCAGAAGACAGGGAGACTAAACCGACACCCTCCACCACAGGGAGTTGAAGGTCACAAGTACGGACAAGATCAATCAAAGCTCCCTTCTGTTCCCAATCCATCCAGTCCCGATGATCCAGAGAGCAGGGGAGGCACCTGTCCACAGGTACTGGGCATGATTGATGAGACAGTACCCAGGAGCCCAACTTCCTCCAAGCCAGAGAAAGGACAGAGAAGCTAAGATCTGCACACTTACACATTTTAGAGAATGGGGGAGACCTGTGTTGGATTTGGACCGTGGTTCTTATTTGTATTATTTTCTGGGTGGTAGATGTGCTTAATCCCAGCACCTGCCTAAACTGATGATAACAGTGGCTTTCCTGCCGGAAGGACATTGCTACTTGATAGCACACGCCATACCTCACTTGCATGTCCCTGCTTCCAAGCTCTGGGGATTTCTAGGATTGTTTTCTCCTGGTTTCCTTGTGTCGTGTGGGCTCCTTTATAAAGTATCTCCATATAGTAGTGCATGGTGTGCTCTATTACAAAACACAAATGTGTCTCTCCAAGACAGCCTGGGGGGCCGCGAGCTGGGGCGTGTCAAGGAGACCAACTGAAATGACAGGGGGGCCCTAGCGGACACAGTGCACCGCTCTTACACCATAAGCCTGCTGCCCCAGCACGATCTAACCTGTGATGAAAGCAGAACATTTAATATGTTCAACAGATTGTAAAAAAAAGAATAATAGCACATGTTCCAAGTGTGGGATAGAGGCATACACTCTTCTGAAATGTGGAGCAAATTTTGTATCTCAAAAGAGAAAAAAGGACAGCAGTTCCTACTCAGTCACCAAATCTGATCCTCTAACCTGGAACTCCTCAGCCTGCCCGAGCCCAGAAGTGAGGCTCCTTGTGAACACTACAGAAGTGCAATGGCTGTTTTGATTTTCCGTAATGGACAGCACACCACTCCAGGAGGCATATCCAATCTAAATGAACTAGAATCTGTGAAGCTTCCTAGTACAGTCCTGGCACATCTCAGAAGCTCAACTAATGTTCACTTCCCTTCCCAAGAAACCCTGAAGTTTTTGAAGGAACTGTGATTGGGAAAGCGTCAGCACTTGCTTTTTGTCAATATAAATTTGGACCACTGGTCTGCCCAGGGTGGCCCCTGCCAGCAGCTGTGGGCTACTAGGGAAGCATAGCACAACTCTCCTCCCTGACCCAGGGAAGACCCCATTGCTCACCAGTGTCCTCTTTTCAATGTCCCTCATATCCCTGGCTGAGACCTTCCCTTCGGTCACGCCATACGGTCAGAGTCAGGGTTGCCACTGTCTCCTGGAAGCCAGTGCAGTTCTTGGAACTTAGAAGATGCACACAACATTTTGTTAAAGAACAAAGAGATGGGGGAATTTTTTCTTTAAGAAAATAAACAGAGAGAAAGGGGGTGAGATGAAGATTGTGGCTGAGGCTTTGTTTTCAGGCCGAAAACGGGACGCTTAGCTCTTCTCAATGAAACTTCAACATCAATGATTCAAAAGTCTTAGAAATTGTATGTTGGAAGGAGAAATAAAATGATTTTTCAGCTCTTTTAGGCTTACTAGTATCTAAATGAAGCATAGATTGTAGAACGGTGTTCAGAAGGGAATTAAATTTGGATTCCATCCTTCCCAGGGACTGAGGCCCTGCTTGTCACTGTGACTCAAATGGAGAATCCCTGCCACCACTCGCCTGCCTTCATCTGACCACACTGTGCTGAGCGCCCAGCCCCAGGGTATAGCTGAGCTCTGCACCAGCTGCACTGAGCCATTTGGCTGGGTGCCCTCCCAGAGCCTCTCTGCCCTGTCCCCTGGCTCTCCATGCCCTGTGGTCTTCCTCTCTTGGACTCCTAAAACTTCTCCACATCTGCTCAGCTTCACACAAAAGGGCTCCTATTTTACAGGCTGAGAGCTCCCTTCCTGTGTGTTGGCAGACTAACACATCACATTGCTTGGTTTAATCTTCAGATACTTTTTCTCTGTTTTTACTTATAAAATTAATATAAGCGTATGCTCTCGTAATCAACACAATTTAGATAAAGCAAGAGTTCCTCTGGGCTCTCCCACTTCCATTTGCATTTTATTTTCTGTGGACTAGCTGGTCATCTTCTTCATCCATTTGTCTATGAGGTTGTTGATCTTGGTCTTTTTTCTTATCAATAGATAGCTCTTCATAGAGCCTAGATAACCATCCAGAATTCATGTGTATGTGTGTGCACATTACACACATACACATACATATGCACACACACAAATATGTTAGAAATATCTTCTCCAACTCCGTTGCTTATCTTTGATCTCAGCTTCTAGAGGTTTCTGATTTTGAATCAGAAGTTTCACATTTCGTTGAAAGTAGACATCACTCTTTCTCTATTTGCTTTTGTGATTTGTGTCTTACTCAAGGCCTTCCCTTTCCTATCCCCATGTCATAAGCATGCTCTCCACTATTTTCTTTTAGTCCTTAATCTGTCTTCCATGGGTAGCCAATGTCCAGCACG
Organism: Aotus nancymaae; assembly: GCF_030222135.1. NCBI lineage: Eukaryota > Metazoa > Chordata > Mammalia > Primates > Aotidae > Aotus > Aotus nancymaae. Next base: position 1,468,754 of record NW_026988570.1, on the reverse strand, counting down.
TTTGGTAATGACACCTCCCTCAGTGAAGTGCAAGGCTACCTTGACCCCAGCTCCCATGGATCTGTCTTCAGGGGAATTTTGAGGTTGTTTTTGCTTCAGGGTGTCAGGAACTCCTTCCTTCCTGATTCTAGGAAAAGCTTACTGTTTGCTGCTGGCTTTCTGGGCTCTCCTCCTTGCCCAGGTGGGGCATGGAGGGTAATCAGAGTCAGTCCAGAGGTTGCTCAAAGTCTCATGTTATCTCCAGCCACTGTTTGCTAACTCATTTGAGATTTCTGCCAAGATAAATATCAGACAGACCCTCCTATGGTTCACGGGTCTGCTCCCGGGAAATCTAGGGCATGTGTCTGCCTGGCTCTGCTGGCATCCCTGAGAGTGACTGGTCTCTGCGTGACCTTTCATTAGCCAGGATCCCCCAAGGGAAATGTCCGCCAGCAGAAAAAGTAGGGAACAAAATCCCTTTTAACAGTGGAAATGCACTGCAGAATACAAACCTAGTCTAAACCTAGTCTGAAAGAGTTCACCCTTCCTCTCTCCACCTGATCGCTCTTGAGATGACAATTTCAAATCCCACATAACATTCAGTGTGTTATTCCCCTGCGATTACCTTGTTAGTTTCCTCCATTTATGACACTGAGGGGTACAGGGGATGCCGCTCCTCAGTCTCTTGATTATCGGGACATACTCCCACGCTCAGACAGGTCCACAATGCACGCTTCTCCCACTCTTCATGCCTTTTCTGGCCAACCCTCCTTCTCTCCCAGAGAATTTTAAAAACCTGTCTTGCTATAAAAAGCAAAGAATTCCATTTGCTTCAGAAAAACACATAACTGGAAGATCCACTCCCTGATCATGGAGAGCTTACTACAGATCTAGAAACACGAGGCAGAGACCGGAAGATGCTGCACACATCCTGTGTGGGAGTGGGAGAAAAGCTGCTGCTTCCTTTCACATTAAAACAGAGAGGGTCATTTCAGCCTTGCAGGGATGACCAGCCCCACCGAAATTACATTACAGCATCACATTTTCTTCTCACATAAACATTCCAGTGGGAGAACGACTGCTTTTTGAAGACACCTGTGGCACAGTCAACAGCAGTCAGTGGAATCAAGACAAAGGTGAAGTCCTCCTTCTGCCTCCTTCTCACCATGGCACCTTGAGAGCGTCCCTTTGTCCCTCTGGCACTTCCATTTTCTCATTTGCAAAATAAAGGCGATCCCATCTACACCACCGTGTTTAGAAATGACGCAAGCCACAAGTTCACAGAAAACCTCTGCCACCTCAAAGGTACAGAATTGCTGGTGAGGCTCCTTGTCTGAGAGCCGGGCTCTGGTCCCCTCAGGGCAAAGTCTACTAACTGTTCTTTAGAAAATAAAAGTTGGAGGCATTAAAACTGGGCTCTTCTAAATGTTAAGTTTTATAAATTTTATAAGGTGAAACTCAATCTTTAGATCACTGGTAGAAATGTCTCTTGGGGGTTTTATGGTTTTCTAACATGGAGTGGGGACAGGTTACCTCAGCAGGAGCACGCAGGCCAGGGCTGAGAGGAGGGTGCCATGTCAGGGAGGTTGGTGCTTGGGGAGGGAAGACCTCCTCCTGTGGAGTGTCTGGCCCTCATGGATTCTCCACTTCCAGGCAGACTTTGTGACCTCAGAAAAGCTAGCCTGATGTGCAGGCTACTTACATTGCCCATGCTGCCTCTGCCTGGCTGCTGGAACCATCTGTCTGGAGTCTGTGGATGGCAGACCTCCTGATTGTATGGAGTGTGGGTTTTTGTGAGTTTTTTTTGAAACAGGGTGTCTCACTGTCATCCAGGCTGGAGTGCAGTGGCACACACCACCACACTGGGATAATTCTTTTATTGTTTTCTAGAGACAGGTCTTACTATGTTGCACAGGCTGCTCTTGAACTCCTGGGCTCGGGTGGTCCTCCTGCCTCGACCTCCCAGAGTGCTGTGATTATAGGCATGAGCCACGATGCCCGGCTTTGGAGCATGATTTTTAAAGGTATCTCTGAGGTGATTTTGAAAACCAGTTCAGGAAGCTGGAAAGGAGTAATTCCTAGAATCCTGTGCAACTGCTGGGTTCACTTAGTATTTCCAGTGCCAAGAGGTACCCGAGGTAAAGAGGAGCAGATGACATGGGAGTCTTGCCAAACAGGGAGACAGGACCAAGGTGGAGGGGAGGTAAGGCTCTGTGCCCAGCTGTGGGGGAGGGAAGAAGCTTCTGGAAGTCCTCTGGGATTGTGGTGCCCATTTCTTTTACTAAAGCCAGTGTTAACAAGGGTTTCAGCCCCATACCCTGGCTCCCTGATCCTGCCCCAGCCCAACCTTCCCTGCACTGGGCTTCGTCCCGTTTCTCCTCTTGCATTTGCCACTCCCCTGCCACCCGTCAATGACACCATCAAAGAAATTGCACCTGGATTGGTCACTCCAGTACATGGCTGCATGCAGTACATGGCAAATTCCACTCCACCAGCCCGGAAAAGTCATCTCTTGTAGTTGACTTAGCTGCAAAGTAGGGTTAATAATGTAGCCTGACAGACTACGTGATTACACTTAGTAAGAGGACTCAGGTTAAGAACATTCCTAAGGTGATCTCCAAAGAATCCCAGAGACTGTGAATAAAATGTTAAAATAACCTTTCTCCCTTCCCTGTCCCTGCCTCTCATTTATCCTTGAGAGAAGATCAATGAGGTGTTTCCCTGAGGCCAACTTCCAGGTAACACAAGCATCAAGGGTATCTCTTAGCACTTAAATAAAGCACGTTATTCTAGCATTTTATGTGACTGTCCTTCTAGAAGTGTATACATTTCCTGCCTTTAGAAACAGTGCACAAAGAATTGGAGTGAAGGGTTTTCTTCAGGTCCCAGGAGGGCAGGTGACAGTACTCTCCCTGGTGGTGTGTTATGCAAATAAACCCCCACCCATTAGTCCTGGGTCCTTCACCATCGAGACCAAGACTGGGCATCATTTTATGTGAATTCTCTCTCTCTCTCTCTTTTTTTAGTTTACAGGAAGGCAATTTATTAACAGAAAATATTTTAAGGAGTCCTGTTTACAGATGGCAACCATGGTGACCCCCTCTTCCTGCAGGTGCTATTAGAGGGGATGGGGTGACATCCTCGATGCACCCGGTCTTCATACCTGAGCAGGCCCCAGGTCCAGGGATCTCAGTTCTATTTCCTTCTGTGGCCTGGAGTTTGATGTAGGGCACCTGACTCTTTGCACCTTTAGGCCACATCCTGGTGGCGAGTGCGGCAGCCTGTGGCAAGGATTCACCTGGGCAACCTTTACCTTCATCCCGCCAGTCACACGGCACGTGTTTTTTGTTTTTTGTTTTTCTTTTTTGCCAGAAGGATCAGTGACATGGACAAATGTGTCGCTGAAGGATGTAAAGATATGGTAGACACCAAATACATTCTCTCCTTTAGCCACCTGAGGTCGGGGCTGATGATCTGTTCTTCCTTCTTTTCCTTCCCCTTTCAAGGTGCCAGTTCTGCACATCATCTCCAGACTCTGCACCAAAAAGCCCAGTGAATTCTTAGATCTGCCTTTGGAGTCCCTTTTATTTCTGTGTCCTGTTGCCGGCTGCCATCTCCGGCTCTCCCTGCCTCCTCTTGGCTCCCACCCTACCTTGGCTCTCAACTGCTCTTTGTGGAAACCCAACACCCAGGGTGATCAGAATGGCCTTTAATAGGGAGGGGAGGATGCGTTTGCAGCAGCTCAGAGACTCTCAGTGTCTGAGTCGTGCATTCTTAGCCCTGAGCAAACACAGGCTGTTGCTGTGGGTCTGACTGCCAGACCCAGAGGCCCTGGGTGCATTTGTATAATACAGCTCCCACTTTGTGGCTGGGTGTGTCCTCGGATTTATTTTAGAATAGTCGTTTTCTATTTCTGTGGAGAATTGTGCTACCAGCATGGATGCTTTATTGGAAGGATCCAATAAAGAAAACAGTGGGTGGTCTCTTGAACTTGGGTTATAATATAATCGTATTACAATAGGAGGCAGCACAGTTTAGCGGCTCGGAGCTTGGGCTGCTTGGTTTTGCCATTACGAGCTCTGCATAGTTTCTGTCCTCATTAAATTACTATATGCAAAGAGATGAGCGGAGCAGAGGTCTCTATCTCTGCTGAATCCTGCCAAGTCCTCATATGAGGGCCTGGCACAGCTTATGGGACTGGGAGGATGCCCACCGCTCCCAGGAGAAGTGGGGAGGTGCATTATCCCCTGGAAAGCAGGATGAGAGGGGCAGGGAAAGGGTGGGAAGCTGTCAGGACAGAGGGGCCTAGCTTGATGGTGGCTTGTCACATCCCATATTTAGCCCACGATGGGGCTATTTTGGAGCCAATTCAGTTCTGAGGGATATTTTTTTTTTCTTTTTGTAAGATTCAGAACCACTCTGAGATAAAACCAATCCTTATCTGTAAAACTGAAATAATAATACAAGCTGCCTAATAGGGCTATTGTGGAAGTTAAATGGAGAAATGTACATCAAAGGCTAAGAACAAGGCCCAAGACAGGACAAGCACTCAGCAACAGCTAGCATTCAACAACAAGCACTCAGCAACAGCTAGAACTCAACAAGCACTCAACAACAGATAGCACTCAACAACAAGCACTCAGTGACAGCTAGCACTCAACAGCAAGCACTCAGTGACAGCAAGCACTGAATAGCAAGCACCTAATGACAGCTAGCACTCAACAGCAAGCACTCAACAACAGCTAGCACTCAACAACAAGCACTCAGCAACAGCTAGCATTCAACAACAAGCACTCAACAACAGATAGCACTCAACAACAAGCACTCAGCAACAGCTAGCATTCAACAACAAGCACTCAACAACAGATAGCACTCAACAACAAGCACTCAGTGACAGCTAGCACTCAACAACAAGCACTCAGTGACAGCTAGCACTCACAGCAAGCACTCAGTGACAGCAAGCACTGAATAGCAAGCCCTCAATGACAGCTAGCACTCAACAACAAGCACTCTATAACAGCTGGCACTCAACAACAAGCACTCAACAACAGCTAGCACTCAACCGCACTACACAGTGTTATATGTTGTTGAATGCTTATCCTGTCCTGGGGCCTGTTCTTTGAGGGCTCTGTTCTTTGCTATCTTTGACAGCATTTCTGAAATCATTTAGAAAAATTATTTTTCCCTTTCTTTTTTATCAAATACTGTCCCTATAGCTACCAGGCACAGAGCAATGGGGTAAAGGTCTTTTTCTTCTGTTTTTAACAGCACAACCTTCTTAGCAAATCTTTCCTGGCTTTCTTTAGAGTTGCCTCAGAAGGACACTGTGTTGCATTTGAGGGTTGTATATCAGGCAGGCCTTTAATACTGATTGACACTTTCTGGGGTTTCATGGCACTGGAGAGACCATTTTCTGTTCCTTCTGAGGAGTAGACTGAATCAGGCTGTTAGGTGGAGGTGACACTTCCCTGTAGTCCCCTATTACACCCCAAGGACCCATGCATTGTTCCCCACAGAGGTCTTCACATTGCAATGAGAGGAGGCAAACTCTGGTGGGACCTTGGAAGAAGTATCAATAGTGTTCAATAATCCCAAGTTAAGGTGAGAATTCTTTTTAATTTCACAGGAACCCTGAATCGAAAGAAGTCCTGCTCATCCAGTTCATGGGGCACTGGCTGCTGGGATCAGAGTCAAACAGCACACTGAATAGGCTCTGGCTCTCTTCTGACTTAAAAATCCCAGAGTAGTCTTGGGCCAGGTCTGAAGAATATACTTTATAAGCTGAAGCACAGGACATATTGGGCTTTTGGGTCTTTTCATTGAGAACGTGTCACTATTACCTCACTGTTAGGTGAACCTATGGAACTAAAACTTGAGGCAAGACACATTCTTCTAACTCTTGGGACAAACCTTTCCAGAAGATCTCCTTGGAAGTGAGTCACGGGGCATGGTGTTGTAGTTTGAGAGCCAGCCATGCTGTGAGGGAAGAGAGAGATGCCATGGTCTGAACACTTGTGTCCCCACTAGAATTCATATGGAGAAACCTAGCCCCCAGTGAGGACACTAGGAGGTGGGAGCTCTGAAAGGTGCTTAGGTCATAAAGGCAGAGCTGTCATTAATGGGATCAGTGCCTTATAAAAGAGGCCCCAGAGAGCTTGTCTGCCCCTTCCACCATGTAATGACACAGCAAGAAGGTGCCTTCTATGAACCAGGAAATGGGTCCTCATTAGACACCAAATCTGCCAGTGACTTGGTCTTAGACTTTCTAGCCTCCAGAACTGGGAGAAATAATTTCTGGTGTTTATAAGTCACCCGGCTTATGGTATTTTGTTATAGGAGCTCAAACACATTAAGACAGTGGCACTTAGAATCAGAGGCTTGGGGCCACACTCCTTGAAGTTAGACTTGGCTTGTGACTCACTTTGGCCAAATAAATTTGAGTTGCAGTAATGATGTCTCTTCTGGGAATAGACCTTCAAGCCCAAGGCTTGATACACTATGTCCCCTTTCCCCTGCCATAGAGACTGAGGGCACTACTGTGGCGGGGTGGGGGAGGGTGGGGTTCTTCCATCCAGTACTCCTGAGTGAAGGTGACAGAGAATAGAACCTTGCCAATTCAAGATGGGCATGTAGCATGCACAAGAGATAAATGTGTGCTGGGTGCGGACACTGAGTTTTGGGTTTATTTTTCACCATAGCATAATCAGCCTGTTCTGGTGGATAGAGTTAACAGCCAACAATATTCCCTAATAGCCATATTTTACACATGCCCAGTGGAGCCTTATAAATGTGAGAGCTAGGAATCTTCCCTTTTTACAGATGAGAAAACTCAGACCCTTACCAGTAATAACTCATACTTGACTCTGAAACTGGAACCTTAACCACCTACCACCACCTGCCAAGCCTAATCTGTAGCAGGCAACCAGCACACTCACATTGAATCTCTCAGACGTTTGCTCTGGGCTCTGCAGACATTGGCAGACACTGGCCCCTTCCTTTGTTTCTGAGACAAGAGAAGGCATTTCTCATGGGAGAAGGGGTGGGGAGAGGAAAGAGAGCTCCCAAGAAACACACCCATCCATCTAAGTCCACAGGAGGCCAAGTCAAAGATATAGAGTCGCTCTATACCCACTGCTTGGCGAACCCCCATGAAGCCACCAGAAATAAAAACTTCTGGGAAAAGGGATAATGGGGCTTTCCTCAGATAATAATGAGTTATTCTGGATCAGATGCCCACTGGGCCAAAAGGGTGACTGGCTTGGCCAGTTTGGACTGCTATAGCAGAACACCATAGATGGGATGACTTGTAAACAACTGAAAATTACCCCTCACAGCTCTCAAAGTCCAAGATCAGGTGCCAGCATGGCTGGGTTCTGGCAGGGACCCTCTTCCAGGTTGCAGACTTCAACATCTCATTTTCTTACATGGTGGAAAGAGAGCTCTCTGGGGTCTCTTTCATAAGGGCGCTAATCCCATTCATGAGGGCTCCACCCTCGTGACCTCATCACCTCCCAAAGGCCTCATCTCCTAATATGATCATCTTGGGGATTAGGATTTCAACATATGCATTTGGCAGGACACAAGCAGTCAGTCCATAACTGTGACACACAGGAGAAAACTGCAGGCCAGACAGGGAGAGTGGTGAGGAAGGGAACAGGGGCTTCCTCTCAGCAGGGCAGCTGCCATTCTGCTGAGCATCTGCAGGTGGGAAGATGGCCAAGTGTTGCCAGAGCATCCCATTTTCCAAGACAAGTTGGAAAATACAGATTTTCTTTTTAACATGAAAGTTCAGCTCCTGATCTTTAAATCTTGATACGTCATTAAACAACTTAAAAGTCACATGTGCCAAGCAAAACACATTCCAGACTGCAGCCCCCAAGCCTTCAGTCTGTGACCTCTGGAAAGATCTAGAATCATTTTGCTGCTTAAAGGAATGTTACTGGGGGCAGAATCTCCTCATCTAAACAAGGAGTATGTCTGGAAATGCTGTCTCCTGCCTGACGTGTGGGTGGAGTTGGCTGCCATCTGGATCAGGGTGTTTCAGAACCACCACCTGCTACAAGGTGTCTGACATTTCATAACTAGGGACTCAGTTCTTGTTTGGGGGCATTGTCTCCGTTAAAAATAAATGAACCTTGACTGCCTTCTCAATGACTTTTCCCTTAGAAAAAAGCAGTAAGTATGAAGACAAGACCCTGAAGTTTGGCCAGTGGGTGGGATGGTGCAGAGAGGACTCCCTGGGAAGGGACAGAAGAGGAAGGAAAAAGAAGCTGGGTGTGCGTGTGCCAGGAGGACTTGCCCTAGGTCATGGTTTATACTCATTGTACCCAGTGTTGGCCTCCAACACACAGTCCTGAATTCCCAGTAATGCCTGAGAAAGGTGAATGGGCCTTCTGGGAGAGAGGCTTTAGCTGGGCTGAGAAAGCTGTGGAAGTAGAGCCTCTCAAACTCAGTTCTCTCAAAGGCATGCAGAATTTCCATCTGTGGCTATTTGTACAAATGATGATGTTCCCTCCGCACACCTGTCTGTTCGAACTCTTACTGATTTTAAGCAGGTTCTGGGAGAAGACAGCCTGTACACACTCAGAGAGTGAATACACACATTGTCAAGACCATATAGAAAGACAGAACTCTGACCCACAATCTGTAGCAGTCAGCCCAGAAGCCAGACAACAGCCCCTATAGCAATCAGCCCCCAAATTCTAGGACTCGATTAATAACTGACTGATAACTGACTGGTTCCCTAGGTTTTTTTGTTTTTGTTTTTTTGAGATGGAGCCTCACTCTGTCCTCCAAGCTGGAGTGCAGTGGTGCCATCTCAGCTTACTGCAACCTCCATTGACTCCCTAGATTTTTTTTTTTTTTTTTTGAGCTGGAGTCCTGCTCTGTCCCCCAGGTTGGAGTACAGTGGCACAATCTCAGCTCACTGCAACCTCTGCCGCCTGGGTTCAAGTGATTCTGCCACCTTAGTCTCCCAAGTAGCTGGGATTACAGGTGTGCATCACCATGCCCAGCTAATTTTTTGTATTTTTAGTGAGACGGGGTTTCACCATGTTGGCCAGGCTGGTCTCGAACTCCTGACCTCAAGTGATCTGCCCGCCTAGGCCTCCAAAGTACTGGGAGTACAGGCACGAGCCACTGTGCTCAGCCTGATTCCCTAGGTTTTTGTCCCCACTTCCAACTTAGGACCAATGCAAGAAAGCCAAACATGCTCCCTAACCAATCACACAGGAAGCTCATTTCTTGTAGCCACCTTCATTTCCCCCAGGCCAACACCCTCCAATCAGGGTACACCCAAAGCCTTCCTTTCTTTCCTCTTTGAGGCTTTCCCATTCCCCTACCTGCCTGTGAGTCTCTGCCAAAACACAAGGGATGGCGGCCGACTCCCCTGATAGCACAGGCTCTGAATAAATAGCCTTTGCCCCTCATTTGGCTAGCTTTCGTTCATTTCCACAGCTCACAGTTTAGGTGAGGGTTGGTTGGGGTCACTCCAGGTAGGTAGCAATAGCCAACGTGGTTGATTAAAATGCACCCTCATGCACTAACACTGCAGAACTCACTTGGAGGAGGCCGTGTCAAAGGGACTGATGTACTCGTCTGTTCCAGGTGGAGGGCAGAGAGGCTCAAGAGATGTTTGAAATTATTGTGTTTTGACCAGAAACTTTATTAGCCTGAAGACAATGGGGCAATTGTCCCGGGGCAGACAAAGTAGAGTGCTGGGAACTTGGACAGGCTGCCACCTGAGCTGTCTGGGCACAGATTTCCACAGGACAATGCCCAACAGCGGAGAAGGCAGGTCTCTTGCCGTGAAAGGCAGCCTGTGGGGTGGTGGCCAGTCAGCCCCACTGGAGGGGCCAATGTGGACAAGTGGCCCTGTCACCTCCTTGCCGGGGCGAGTCGCCAATGATTTTAGCAGGCAAGAGTCATCTAAAATTAAACCCAACTGAAAGAGATGTGACTTGGGAAGGGAATGGCATTTTCTAGGCTAAGAACAAAATGTTGTCATGGGTGGAGAGCTTTAAATACATGATACCTGTATTTTGCAGGGAGAAGCAGTTGGAAATGAAAGAAGTTGAAATTTACGACACTAATTAAAAAGAAGAATTAGGATAGCTCTGAAATGTATTCCTGGCCCCCTCTATCACCAGTTTCTGATATTTTGAAAGCTTCAGGAGATGAATTTGAGTTTTTCTCCGGACATGACTCTACAAAGAGCCACACTTAGAGGCACTGCTTGGAGATTGGCCAATTAGGAAGAAGGGTGAGAGAGAAGCACAGGCCCCGTAACTAGGAAGAGAAGGTGCTAAAATACCTTTGTTCTTTTTAAAGAATGGCTGCCAATTACTTCAACCAAGGTCCTGATTCCACTCTTGCTAATTAGGTTGACATCGCAGAATTTACCAGAAGAAAAGCGGCCTGGAAAGCCGCTTTCCCTGTCTCTAGGCTTCTGTGTGATCATGTGACACAGAAGTTACTATGGCGATTATCAGTCTTGAGTGGATTGTCCACAAGTTGAACTTACATCTGACAAGTCAAATTTGTCAGTTTGGGAAAAAAGTAAAGTGGGTTACTTTTTTTTTTTTCTTAAAGAGATTTTCTTAGCTCCTGGAGATATTCTCTCCCCCTTTCTAACTGGCAGGTTTTTTCCACATTGTAGTTTTGAGGTTGTTTTATTCTCTCTTGTAGTCTATATTGTGCATAAGAAATTGACATAGCTGGCAGTCATGGCCCTCCATGATAACATATGGATAAAATAAAACACATCCTGTGATTCAGTGGGGCACCAATCATAGGCTCTGCCTCTTCCGTAATGGGAACAGTATGCCAGCGACTGGGTTTTCTCTGCAATAAGTGTTTTCAATTTCCTCCATGGGCATGAACTACATCCCCGCCAACATACCATGAGCCTGCATGTGGGCACGTGTGCACATATGTGTGATGGGACTCGTAGGCTATAATGCTATTTTCCTAAATGCTGTCAGGCATATGTCTCTAGAAGCCCAGTGCTCTAACTTTCTCATGCCTTCTTGTGCATAGAAATGCCGACCAGGAGCCAGAGCCAGAAAATACATACATAAAACCAGAAATCTTACGCTGATGCAGCTACAGGCAGCAGATACAGGCCTCATGGAGGAGCAGGCTCTCCATAAGTCAGCCAGAACCCATCTATCCCAACTCCAGATGCATAGAGACTGCTGCAGGTGGCCCGGCTGGGGCTGCAGGAAGAGTGGGTCCTGCTCACTGCCTTCTTTTTCTTGTTATCTTGCACTCCCCGTGCCAGGGGCTGTGGGAGGTGGAGAATCCTCTTGAAGCACGTGGGAACAGTTGACCATCCCCCACTCCTCCCAGTTTGCCCAGTTCTCTCTCTGTGGGTTTGCCTGGTTCTTGATTTGAAGACCTGTCTCCGTAGAGGCCCCCTTGGTGATAAAGTCAGGGTCATGGGTCAGTCCTCATGGGGATGTTCACTCTCCAAGACTCACACTCACTGGCTGCTCTTTCAGACCTGCTGGGTGCCACACGAGGGCACACTGCCTATCACCTAAGGGGCAACCAGGGCTTCCAGAAACTGGGAATCCTGGAAGCATCCAGGCAAGAAGCCAATACCTCCAGGGACCCTGCAGTTCTGGGATGCAGGTGGCCTCCACTCACCTGTGTGGATGCCATACTCTATCCTCTGAACAAGGTGGCCACTTGCCTTACTGGCAGATGGTGAAGAAGAATCCTTTTAGCACTGTCTAAGCAAGAGGCTTGCCTGCTTACTTGCCAGAACTTTCCATGAACTTGACAGAAGTCCTCCCACATCAGCCTCCCAAGTTGCACAATCTCATGATGCAAAAGGTATCCCTCTGCCCTGCACCCTGCCAAGAGCTGACAGGCGTCCAGGGTGAACCAAGATGGGTTTATCCTCAAGCTCCCAGAGTGAGAGGGCAGTCCCAGCATAATAGTGCCAGGTGGGAATGTGCCCAAGGAGTTAGGGCTAACGAGAGCTGTCACTTATCATGAGGTGCCCATGTAGTGGGCAAGGCCACCTGCCTTTTTCTGCAACTTGTGAGGTAGGGCCTCACATTCCCACCAGGAGACATTTTCTGCCTCCCAAGATCCAGACAAGGTTCTGGCTGAAGACATACAGAAGTGGTGGGGACAATGACTAGGGTCCCTGCTGGCACTGCAGGAGAGCCCTCAACGGATTGCAACAGGGCCCATCTGCTGAGCATCTGCTCATGCCAGGCACCATGCTAGGAACATTCTCATTCTATCTTAGTCCTCATCCTTCAGAGAAAGCCTCCAATTTAGACCTTGTGATTCCATTTTACAGAAGAGAAATCTGGGGTCCAGCACTTCAACAATGCCTCTGTGTCCCAGAGGCATTTTTTTCTGAGTAGGGAAAGCAGAATTTGGACCCAGCATTACAGACCCTAAATCAGTGCTGTTTCTTCCATTCCAATGTTTCCCAAATTTCAGCAACTCATATGTCACCATGCACCACATTCACTTGATATTTTTCTTCTGATCAACTTGAAATCACTCATTTTTAAACTTCACTTTGTCTTAAGTAATAATATTTATAAAATATTGTTTTATAAATATATTATTATAAAATATTATAAAATATTTATAAAATAATAGATTTAATGTGCAAGTAATACTTTTTCCAGATCTCATTAAAAGTTTCCTGGCTATGGAGCCCCTCTTGAGGGAGAAGAGGGAGATTTGGAAGGAGGAAACGTGCAGCTGGAAAGGAGAGGAGTTAGCAGGAAGCACCAGTAAAATATAAGTAGGCTGTGTGTGAGTGAGTGGATGGCTCATTAGTTTCCCAGGACTGCAGTAACAAATGCCCACCAACTGAGTGCCTAACAACAACAGAAATTTACTCTGTCTCAGCTGTGGGGGCTCCAAGTGCAAGATCAAGGTGGGGCCAGGGTCACGGTCCCTCTGAAACCTGCAAAAGTGGGTCCTTCTTTGCCTCTTCCTGAATCTGGTGGTTGCCTGCAATCCCTGGCACTCTTTGGCTTGTGGCTGCGTCACTCCAATCTCTGCCTCTGTCTCCATGCCACTTCCCCTCCTGTGTGTGTGAGAGAGAGTGTGTGTGAGACCCTGGCTGTCTTTTTAAAACATTTCTTTATTTATAGAGACGTGGTCTTGCTCTGTGGCCCAGGCTGGAGAGCAGCGGTGTGATTACAACTCACTGCAACTCCAGTTGCGCTCCAGCAATCCCCCTGCCTCAGCCTCCCCAGTAGCTGGGATTATACACTTGTACCATCAACTAATTTTTTAATTTTTAAAGTTGTTTTAGAGATGGAGTCTTGCTATGTTGCCCAGACTGGTCTTGGACTCCTGGCCTCAAGCAAGCCTCCTGTCTCAGACTCCCAAGTTGCTGGGATTACAGGTGTGAGCTACCTGGCCCTGATGTTTTCTTCTTTCATAAGAACACTAGGCATTGATGTACTATGACCATGCAATATGAAGAATGTGACCTCATCTTAACAAGCTATACTTGCAAAGACCCTATTTCCAAGTAGGGTCACATTCTGAGGTTCTGGATGGATGTGGATACAGGGTCACTCTTAGACCCAGCACAGACGGTGCAAATGTGGGTGTGAGCATGGGACACACAGCAGCCCTGGGAAGGGAAACGTGATTGAGCTGTGCAATTAGTGAGAGGCAGCCCATCGGGGAGAAATACCCTGGTAAGGAGTCTCAGGCCTCACTGCTGACTGCCTGTGCCTCTCTGGAACTTTCTACCTCTACCAAGGGAGGAGCTCAGACATTGCCAGAGTGAGAGATGAAATGTATTACAAATTAAAAAGAGAATTACCATATGATTCAGCAACCCCATTTCTGAGTATTTATCCAAAACAATTAGCACCCTTATGCTCCTAGAAGCCTATTCACAATAACCAAGAAGTGGAAGCAACCTAAATGCCCACTGACAGATGAATGGATAAAGAAAATGTGCTGTATTCATGCAATAGAATATTATTCAGCCTCAAAAAGGAAGGAAACTCTGACACATGCTACAACATGGATAAACCTGGAGGACAGGATGCTAAGTGAAGAAGCCAGACACAAAATACTGTTTGATTCCACTTACATGCCGTATATAAAATAGTGAAACCCGTAGAAACAGACAGGAGAATGGTGCCTGCCAGGGGCTGGGGGAAGAGAGTGAGGAGCTGCTGCTCAAAGGCCTGATGTTTCAGTGCAGTGAGATGAATAGGCCCTGGGGACTGGCCATGAAGCATGGCACCTGCCTAGAGTTAACAAGACAGTATTGTGCCCCTAGAAACCTGCTAAAAGGGGAGATCGCATGGTAAGTACTTAGCACAATAAAATCAAAGTTTTTGAAAAAGAATTAAACAGAAAGAAATAAATCTTTATCTGGGGGAAAAAAAATAACAAAATTACTGTATCCCTGGCCTTGAAAGTTGGGAAGGGCCGAGGGGCTCCCTGGGACTGGGAAGGGGCCCTGGCTGGTGCTGCTTTGGTCTTTTCCTGCCTCACTCTTATGTCTTATTTTTCCGCTAGCTCAGAGGTGGATGGGAGAAGGTGTCATTGATTGGGGCCCCTCGTACCTGGGCTGCCAAGGCCATCTCCACTTACAGAGAAGGAGGCTGATTCCAAGACATGAGCGCATGGTGGAGAGCCCATGGTCAATTCAGGGAGGATGTGCCTGGCACAGTGGTCCCAAGCACACATCCCAGTCCAGAAACTTCCCTGAAGGAGGGGCTCTGTTCATGTCCCAGTCTCCAAGACTGCCTTGTGCTAACATTCAAGAGTTTATGGGGATGACTCCTCAGTCATGGGGTGGCTGATGGACAGAGCCTGGGGTTCAAAGTCTCCCTTCCCACTTGCTCCCTTTACACACGTGACCCCACTGGAGTAAAGGCAAATCCTGGCATTTTCTGAGCTGGCCTTTGGGATGGGCTGTCATCACATATCTGGGATGCAGGCCCTTCCGATGACTGCTAGTCAGAGGGGCTCGGGGCCCTCCAGCTCTGTGTGCTGTTCCTGAAGTGAAATGGCCACTGCAGGCCTCTTTGGGCATCTGTCCTGCTCATGATGCTCCCTTGTTGGGGAACTGCCTCTCCCATCCACAGAGGTGAGCCTCGAGGAGTCACCTGTGTTCTGTGGAACCTTGGATTACTCAGGGTTCCCCAGAGAAAGGGAGCTGAGAGAAGAGTAGGATGTGCATGAATTGAACATGTGATTACGGAGGCTGACAAGTTCTAAGACCTGCAGCCGGAGAGCTGGCGACCCAGGAGAAGTGATGCTGAGAACAAGAAAGACCAATGTCCCAGTTCAAAGGCAGTCAGGCAAGACGAGTTCCCTCTTACCCTCAGGAAGGTCAGCCTTTTTGTTCAACTCAAGCCTCTACTGATTGGATGAAGTCCTGTGGACCACAGTAGGAATTTGCTTGACCCAGTCTATTGATTTAAATGTTAATCTCATCCAGAAAACCCCTATTTATTTATTTACTTATTTATTGAGATGGAATCTTGCTCCATCACCCAGGCTGGAGTGCAGTGGCACGATCTCGGTTCACTGCAACCTCTGCCCCCTGCGTTCAAGCAATTCTCCTGCTTCAGCCTCCCAAGTAGCAGGGATTACAGGCACCCGCCACCATGCCTGGATAATTTTTGTATTTTAGTAGAGATGGGGTTTCGCCATGTTGGCCAGGCTGGTCTCTAACTCTTGACCTTGTGATCTGCTCACCTCGGCCTCCTAGAGTGCTGGGATTACACGTGTGAGCCGAGATGCCCAGCCTTCTATTTAGAATGTTTGACCAAATATCTGGGGACTTTGTGGCCCAGTTAAGTTGACACTTAAAATTGATCACAGACCTCAAGCCAATCAGCCAATCAGATTCCCTCTCCAGAGGAATTTTCTACTGGGACAGAGAGACCAGCTAGTCTCTGCCTTGGTATGACCTGGGGACCTGATGGGCAGACGCCTTTGCTCCTGGTCTCCTTAGTCCCTTGAGAATTATAGGACACCGCCCCTCCCTACCCCTGTATCTTGATCAGATGCATACCTTCCCCTTAGATGAGCTTGGGCTGAGTTTCTTGCCTGCACCCCCACTGGGGCCCCTGTGAACACCAGCTCCCCTCAGTCAGGCTCTCCCTGCTCTGTGGGGTCTTCACAGTTCCCACCCATGTGCTCTTATGGCTGGGCTGGGTCATACCCAGAGAACTGACCAAGTACAGAGTCTCACATCCTCAATGATTATTACAATAATCAGAGTGAACGCTGAGGACTGGATTTTTATTTGTGTGAGTGTCTGTGTGTGTGTGTGTTTCTAACACCAGACACTTGCTTCCAGAGACACATTTCCATCTGTGTGGTCACTAATCTGCAAAGTTGTGGCACTTCTTGGAGCCTCCTTCAGGGCAAGTCTGAAATGTTTTAACAGACGAGTTAAACATCCTTTAGGTAGAGGTTTCCAGAAATGCCAGTGGAGTAGGATATATGGTTTTAATAACAATTCTAGTTACTGAGGCTTCTCCTCCCGTCCTTGGCCTGGGTACGTGGAATACAGTTAAAACTCAACTGTCCAAGGGGAATGATTTAAAGCAAAGTTTTGGCCATGATTGGGGCTTGGGAAACCTGCTTTGAGGTGCTTTGTTTTGTCTCTGGAAGAGAACCGGGGAGGACGGCCAATACTGTGTCAGCATGGCTGCATTTTTGCAGCATGGAAGTTGGTAGGATTATTTTATTATCACGATGACTGGACTATCACCCTGGTCACAGGCTGAAGCAAGGAAGACTGAACGTTTGCAACTGTAGGTGAGGAAGATGCCTCAGAGATGGCCTAATTAATCTTCTCATCTGTTAGCTGGGGACACAGAAAGCCTGATTTGCTCCAAGTCTCCCAGCCAGGCAGGAGGAGAGCTGGACTTCACAGAATCAGACACACATTCCAGATGGCTCAAGGACCTAAGTGGAAAAGTGAAACTTTCCAGTCATGAGAGAATACCTTTATGACCTCAAGGTGAGAAGGAGGGACTTCTTGAAGAAGACTCAAAAAGCACAAATCAAGGGACAAAAGGCTGACACACGTGACATTACAATTAAGAATTTATCTCCATCTTAAAACAAGAAGAAGAGCCAGTGTGTAAGTCTGGGTTTCGCGGGGTGTTCACCATTCCCACTGGAAGCATAGGATGGTGTGCATGGGAAGAGTGGCAGTGTTGGCTCCCTTCCAGCCCTAGCCCCTTGCAAGAATATACTCCCCACAGCAGTGCTATGAAGCATGTGTCCCCAAGTCACATGGGGGAAGCTGAGGCTGGGGAGGCCAGCTGCTTGCCACAGTCACTGATCTGGTGAGTGACAGGGCACCACACACCACCACGCCCTGCAATCATCACCATGGACCCACAAATGTCCCACTCCTCCCCTCCCACCTTTGCAGGAGCCAGGGTGTCCTTTAAAAAATGAAAATCAGACTGTGTTATCCCTACCATCAGGTCCTTCTCTTCACCTCTTCCCACACTTCCCTTCCCCCAGCTCCTACAGTGAGGGCCTCCCCAGGACCTTTGCACAAGCTGCTCCCTTGCCTGAGACCCTCTTCTCACTTCTCCATGTGACCAGTGCTAGTCATCCCGAATGCCACTGCCTGAGAGAACCCCGCCCTGGCCTGGGTGCCATTCCTCTTAGCACTTCACATAATTTGGCTTCTATGTATTTGTTTAACATCTGTCTGGAGTAAACTGAATGCTTTTTTGTTCCTGACTGTACTCTTAGCTCCTAACACAGTGACTGGCACATAGTACATGCTTAACCAAAATTTGTTGACTGAATGGCAAATCCCTATTGCAATGTTTCAAGCACTGTCCCTAATGACCCATGTGACCTTGACTATGAAAGCCCACAGTGCCTCCCAGCTCTGACCTATACTCACCCAGCTACTCAGAGACAATAGCCCTACTGTGTGCCAGGCACAGTGCCAGGCGCCAGGGATGCAGTGCCTCAGGCAACCCAGTGTCAGGCAGCATCTACTGAGAGTCTAAAGTCACGATTCTTTTGGTCTCCAACTTGCCTGGAGATGGCTGGCCTCCCCAGTTGGAGGCTTGCATTGCCTGGGTGGCCCCCTGGCTGTGGAGGTGATGCCAGGGTTCGGGGGTGAGTTCCAGCCTCCAGGAAGGATGCGCCTGAGCCAAAAGGCCACAGCACTGCAGAAGCCGGGACAGCAGCCAGTCAGAGGAGGGCAGAGCCTTCGGACAGCAGCCCCTCTCTGATGCTGATGGAACAGTTGCAGCCCTACTGGCCCTGAGCAGGCTCCCTTCAGGCTGTAATGCCTGTCTGTTATTCAAGAAAGGGAACCTTTTTCCTCCTCTCAAGCTTTGTACAAAACCATGACCAAATAATTAAGTCAATGACTCTTCTCTCTTCCTGGGGAAGGAAACACGGGCCCACAGAGGATGACATTTCACCTGTGTGCTGCCTGTCTGTGCTCCAAGCTCAGAGGTCTGCAGAAGGGCCCTCCACCAGCCCTGCAGCAGGGTCCCTGTGCTTCCTCAGCAGCAGGGCCACTCCACAGGCTTTTGTGCACAGTGCATTTTCTTAAACCAAAGCTCTAAAATTTACCTTGCTTCTTCAGAAGCGCCTAGGAAGCCTGCGTTGCTTCATTGAGCTTCTCATGGTAAACAACCAGAAACAAACTGTAAGCATCTGGGGAAGGGTCGTCCTGGCAGGGACGTGTGGCAGGAAGGGCAAGCTATGTGGATTCCAGCTCCGCTGGGATGAGGCTTCTGAGGACACGGGGGTCCCCTGACAGGTCACTGGGTGAGGGGCTGGTGTGGGTCTTGGGAATGAAGGAGACACTGGACAATTTTTGCTGCTTTCTGAGAGGTGACATTACTTTTCAAGGGTAAGGGAGGGGAAAAAGGCAGAGGAGAGGAGAAAGGAGCCCGCACCTACTGAGTGCTCACAAAGTGCCCTGTTCTGTGCCCATGGGTTACCTCAATTTTCTCATTTAAGCCCCTTGCTGACCCTGAGAAACAGAGATTATCATCCTTATTTGATGCTTGAAGAAACTGAGGCTGAGACAGGCTGAGCAACTTCCCCAAGATCACACAGGGAGAAAGCGGCAAGGGCAGGATTTGCACCCAGGCCCAACCGAAGCATTCATACTGTGCTGCCTTGTGTGGAGGAAGGGAAAGGGGTGGCCTGGGAGAGTTTGACCAATAGCCCCTATCCTCTCCCACCTGAGCTGAGATCCTCATGACGGATCTGCAGACATGCCGGCGAGTTATTCCAGTCACCAGGCCCTCAAGCATTTGCCAAACCAAGCAAAAATTTGCTGCAACCAACAAATGAATCTGTGCACCCCTTCCAATAGCCCACACATTGGTTTGGTTCAATTTGTCTACCTTTAAGACAAGCACTTCCAAAGGGAAAGCACATGTCTGGTCAGTGGGACCCATAGCAGGTTCGGGGTCTGAAGGGCCATGATGTATCCTTAGCACCCACTGCCCCGGCCAGCTGTGCAAGGTTGGAGATGGTAGGTGAGACGTGCATTCACCAAGACTTTTCCTCGGCACTAATCTGCTCACAAGAAGACTGCGTAGACTCTTGTGAAAAGTTCACCAAGGTCACATGCAGGGGGAAAGGTGAGGCCAAGGTGAGACTGAGAGGGGACCTCCATGGAGCGGATGACTTGAGAAAGCTGCAGATGGAAGGTGGTGGAAAGATGACTTGGGGATTAAGGCACAAGAGCAATAAGGGTGCTGGGCTCTGGGGGAAGCAGCGGGGGAAGAAGCATCTATGCTGCCCATAAGGGATGGAGCTGGGCAGGCTCAGGCTCTGTGACTCCGAAACTCAGGCTCTCACTGGCCCATCACTCAGCCCTCTGTGCTAAAGCAATACGTGCCCTACATCAGAAAGCATTCATGCCTTTCCAAACAGACTCACGATGGAGCTGGATTCCAAACCTGGAAGCAGGGCTCTCTGCAACTCATTTTCTTTCAGTTTCCATATTGTGCTGAACAAGTGGGGAGGGTTGAAGACAGCGGGGTGTTCAGAATGTTGCCAAGTGACAGTGGCCACAGGCAGTGGAAAGCAGGACAGGATGTGACTGCAGCGTGTCGTGGAGGGCAGGAGAGACGGTGGCAGGGGCAGATTCAGGCCCTCCCCGTGCTCTGCTGGGCTGGCTGGCCCTGGGGAAACGGCAAACGAGTTAGCCGTGGCAAAAGAGCTTCTTAAAAGTGATTTTGATTGTGAAATATTCCACTTACATTATGAAATGCATTACACATACAAAAGACTGTATAAAATGCACATGAATGGTTTAAAGAATAGTCATAAGATGAACATTTGAGTATCCATATCCAATGCTAAAAAAAAACCAAAACAGCATCTTACAAAAGGGTCCTGTGTTTCTCCCACATGGTGTCTTCCTCCCTCCTTCACCAGAGCTAGCAACCCTCCTGATTTTTATGTCAGCCATCCACTTGTTTTTTTTTTATAATTTACCATTTATGTGTGATCTCTAAACAATGGATTGTTCAGTTTTGAAAAAGTTAGTAGCAAGCACAAAGCCAGTTGTGTAAAGAAAGGGCAACGTGGCCCCATTAGACAGAGGTCCCAGGAGCAAGTAAGACAGCACAGGGCGTCAGAGGCTGGCCTCCACTTCTCCGATGGTGACCTAATTACTTGGTATTCCAGGAACTGGGCCAAGAGGCAGCCCAGTCTGCCAGAACATCAACTCCAGCCGGGAGAACAGGGGCCATGAGGCCCAAGGGGCAGAGTAAAGCAGCTCATGTCCTGAGAAACCTGCCGTCTCATTCTCACACTGGCCTTATCTCCATCCTCCTCATCTCCTGGGACCAGGGGTATTAGGAGAGAGGTGACCCTGCATGGAGACCCCTCCTCACCACCACCATGGCTTTTGGGGGTGGAGGACTCAGATGCACTGAAGGGATCAAAGGCTGTGGGCGGGGCTGGAAGCTCCCTGAGCCGAGGGATTAATGGGGGTGTCGTGAGTGTGGACTTGGGCCACTCTGTGTTGCTGAAACCATCCCCACCTGGGGGAGCAATCCTCAGCCCTCAATTCTTACTTCCCAGTAAGGCCTCTCCGCAGTGCCAGCAAGCCCACCCTTTCTTAGCATCCTAACCCATCCCCATTCATATTCTCACCTGATTCTGCCTCACCAAGGGGGACTGCTGTTCAAATCCTGGCTCAGCTGCTAACCTGCCTTATGCCCCTGCCCTGGGGGAGGCCAGTGCTTGGTTACTTGCTCATCTGCTCAACAAGAGCCCTATGAGTGTTGGTGCATTTCCCTGGGTGAAGGGTTTGACTTGGAGTCAGCATCTTCTCTCCCTCTCCTGATTGTGAGCCTGGCCTAACCCTTGCCTGGGTACATAAACAGGCTCCATCCCCATCTGCCCCATGACACCCCACCCACCTGCCCTTCTCTGCCCACCAGGCCTGCCCTGTCCCTTGGCTTCCTGCCTGCCTTTGACCTGGCACCAGCACAATGTGCAGGTTGCTGAGACCAGGAACAGGTTCATGCCAAGAGAGTCATTTTCTGACCCAACGATCAGCTGCAAGAGAAGGGGTGACATCACCAAACTTCGGGGAGGGAGGGCGATGATACAAGATCAAGCATCTGGGGGAAGATCCTCAGGGACTGGGAGGGAGCTGAAGACTTCCAAGAACAAAGAGACCAGACTCTAACGCTCAATGGGAAGTCCTGTGACTAATTCCCCCAATAAATATTCATTTAATACCTTCTATGAACCAGGCACCCCCTCACCCACAATTTAGTAAAATCTGTTCCATGCACAAATGTCTTAGACTGAGTTTTTGTGAGGTATCAGTGAGGGGCTAGAGCTAGGTTTGATGTCACCCAAGATAGAGGACCCAGCTAATGCAGAGGATCATCCATCCGTGGAACTAATCTAGTGGGAGCAGAAGCTTGGAACTGGGCTGTAGAGAGCTTTGGAACCCCACAGAAATTTGAGGTGATCTCAACCAGATGTGTAAGGGACAATTTAACCCGTGCACTAGCGTCCGGGCTCCTCTGGCGCACTCCTGTCTCTGTCTTACACATCTCTCTAGACTAGTGGCTTTCCTGTGTGATTGCTGGCAACTCCAGTGACAGACTGGCTGGCATTTCTTTGTCCCCTCCAGCACCACTTCCTGCCTAGTGAAATTTATGGTCACAGTTGATGGTTCAGAAATAACTTTTTGAAGGGATAGTCCATGCCATATTTTATCATGATGTAGCATTTCTTCAAATGTGACGTTAGCATAGGATCAATTTCCTCAGCTCTATAGAGGAAGCAGAACGTTCTGAGAGCAAGAAGGTAGACAGCAGACAGGTGGACACCTTTGTTACAGGGAAAATAATCATTAGAGTGTGTATTCTTCCAGCTGTGCAGTCATTAATTTAATTATCATAATGCAAATGTTAAAAAAGGAAGAAAACATTTGGCGAGTGCATGCTTTTTATCTTTGATTCTTCCTGGATTTACTAAAAGTATCTCTGAAGTCTTATAGGGTGTCCACTGAGTTTCTCTAGTTTTACTGAGCCTCTGGAGAGAAGATCTCCGGGCGGCATGGCAGTCACCTTCTGCTCCCTCTCCAGGACCCTGTCCCGTGGGGAGATAAGGCTGGGGTGCCGTGGGGCGCTGAGAGCAGGCCTGCGCCGGAGTTTTTCGATGATGCTAGCTCTAAATATGCATCTAAGTAGTGAGCAGGGCTCTAAGTAATGAGCAGGGACTGCAGGGCCTTCCATGCAAAGTTGGCTCAGAACCAGCACCCTCTCCCTGCCCTCATCAGTGTGGCTCTTATGGGGAAACTGAGTCAGGGCTGAATGGAGGAAAACTCCTCAGCAAGGGCAGAAAATGAAGTTCACCTAGCCAGCCCAAACACCCAACAAACAAATCAAAACCAAAATATAAACAAATAAACAATAAATAAATGCTTCTCACCGTGTGACACATTGGCACCTGCTGCTTCACAAGTCTATGAGTGCAGACTGTGGTATATTCAGATGAGCAATTCTCACGTCTCCCTTCAGACAACAGAATTTACCAAACTGTGAGAAAAACTGACCTCCAGATTAACAAATGTTACTGCCACCTGATGCATGTTGAATGAGCTCAAAACAAGTTTATGAGTTTGGAATCATCCTTCTCAAATTGATGGAGAAAGTGACAAAGGTGGAGGCATTTCCGTGGGTGTGGAGGGTGCCAAGAGCCAGATGTGGCTTCTTGCAGGGACACAGACCCATTTCCAAGACAGAGCACCACTCATCTGGTGGCGCCAGGGGCCCCTTCTCAGGAAGAGTTAATATTAACAACTCCAACATTGTAAAATTATTTAGGTAATTACCAAATAAAGATGACACCTCTAATTCCTTAAGTTCTGATTTGGGGCCCTGGACTTAGAAAAAATTGAGGCATTCATTTATTGGAGTTTTACCACTATAAGAGTTAGCATTTCCTAGTGTGGAGAAAAAAAAATCAGATAAAGAAATTGCACTAGAAAGTGAAATTGGATTTTTTTTTTAAAAAAAAATCAATGAAGTAACCAGGCTATTAAAATGGAAAATAAGTCTGATGTCATTCTGAAAACTAAGGGAGTGAGTCACCTGCAGAGCCACTTAATTAAGCACAGGAAGTAACAGGAGAGCTTGAGTAATTTTCCCCGTTAATGTCAGTATTTCAAAATGAGTGAGGCGTTAGGCCACTCTCTTTTAATCTGAGAGCTAAATCAGCTCTTTTGCCCTCAGGACATCTTGAGACATTTGAAGCTGATGAAGAGCAAAAAGGAATGTATTAAAAATGATCCCAGCTGCACCCAAACAGGGAGAAAACTAAGCTTTCTACGTTAGATCCCTGGGGCGTCAAGTGATGGAGGTCGGGGGAGCAGGCGCTGGGAGCCTGGGGCTGGAATGCTCTGCATATGAACAACTTCCCCGACACCCTTCACACAGGGGAGGCAGTGCAAGGGTACACCGTCACACTGGTCAGAAGGAATGTCAGCAGAGGTCTTCCCAGGCCCCTGGGGATTGCAGTAATTTTCATTTCTGGCCTGTAGCAGCTGAGAGGGGTGGCTCCTGTGTTTGGGTTTTCACAGAAGTGATGTGGGACATCTGAGCACCTTGAAAGAAAGTGCCTGTTGTTCCCATCAGTGCAGGACCTGGCTGGTCTCCCCTCCTGCCTCCACCAGCCAGAGTGCCCAGCTAGGGCACTAGGTCTGGGGCGCTCTCCCAAATGGCAGTATAGAAATGCCACAGGCCCACTCTAGGGAAGAGTGGGGACCATCCCAAGGTGCGCTTGGGGGCTCTGAGTCTCAGATCTCTCCACCAAAGTGAAGGGGCTCCTGAGGTTCCTGCCAGATCCCAACCTAGAGCAGCCTCTAACAAAGAGGACGGGGGCTGTCCCCTGAGGCCTCATGTTTAGGGCATTCCACCAGAGGCCTGCTCCTTTCCACTGCTGAGATTACCATAGTTCTCACCTAGGTCTTTTGCTGTTGGTTGGTTGTTTTATGTCTATTATTAGTATTGAACGTTGCTGAAATTCAGGAACTTTAACCCCTACATCTGGCCTGGTTTCTGTAAAGCCTTGTTTGGAGAACCAAGCCCACGGGAGTGTGAGTGCCTGCGAAATACAGAATGAAGCGGAGATCCAGGACTGAAGCCTCGGGACTGCTTCGGGCGTGTGGAGTTTGCATCCCTGATGAGTAAGTCAGTCTGTTCTGACTGATCCAAGCTTAATTCATGGTTAGAAACAAAAAGCGGCCACATCCAGGCAGCTCTAGGTTTTAGACAGCACTCTAAACCCCAAGGACCACCAGACACTTTCCCAATATTAACCACCGAGAGTTAAAACTGCATAATCGGATGGGCGTGGTGGCTCACGCCTGTAATCCCAGCACTGTGGGAGGCCAAGGCAGGCAGATCACAGGCCAACATGGTGAAACTCTGTCTCTACTGAAAAAATAATACAAAAAAAATTAGCTGGGCATGGTGGCACGCACCTGTAGTCCCAGCTACTTGGGGGGCTGAGGCAGGAGAATCGCTTGAACCCAGGAGGCAAAGGTTGCAGTGAGCCGAGATTGTGCCACTGTACCCTAGCCTGACAACAGAGTGAGACTCTGTCTTTAAAAAAAAAATGTATAATGCTCAATTTGTCATGTTAACCTCATCAGAAATGATTCTCCCTCCCAGGATAGTTCTTTATTACTTCATCTTGAAATTGACAGTGTAGCACTGGATTTTTCTTTAACTTTTAAAATGTTTCTCCTTCTCCCCCATCCCACCCCAAATAGAATCACTTGATAAAAACACAGTAATATTTAGTGTTCACATTTTTAACCAGTCAGCCAATTGAGAACCAGGTAGGCTAATCCTAATCCCTTTTTGAGGATGGTCCTGAAGGCCAGAGCCCAGGTGTGGCCTCCAGCCTCAGGCACCCACAGACTTTCAAGAGGCCTATTCCTGAGGTCCTCTCTCCCTACTTGAACAAATTCTCCTCTGGCATGAGATGACGAATCTGACAGTCACCCTCCTGTATGATGTATGCAGGTCAAGCTGTGAAATGGCTTTGAGTTCCAATCACCGTTAGAAGGTAACTTCACTGATTTGAAAGTTTACTGATGTCATGGAGTCATAATCAAAGATCTCTTTGCAGTGGAAGTTGGTCAGTCATTGCAGGAGGAGGTAAGAAGGGATGAGATAAAAACTCAGGCAGCTGAAGCCATTCCCCCCAGGGGAGCAATCCTCAGCCCTCAATTCTTACTTCCCAGTAAGGCCTCTCCGCAGTGCCAGCAAGCCCACCCTTTCTTAGCATCCTAACCCATCCCCATTCATATCCTCATCTGGTTCTGCCTCACCAAGGGGGACTGCTGTTCAAATCCTGGCTCAGCTGCTAATCTGCCTTATGCCCCTGCCCTGGTGGAGGCCAGTGCTTGGTTACTTGCTCATCTGCTCAACAAGAGCCCTATGAGTGTTGGTGCATTTCCCTGGGTGAAGGGTTTGATTTGGAGTCAGCGTCTTCTCTCCCTCTCCTGATTGTGAGCCTGGCCTAACCCTTGCCTGGGTACATAAACAGGCTCCATCCCCATCTGCCCCATGACACCCCACCCAATTGCCCTTCTCTGCCCGCCAGGCCTGCCCTGTCTCTTGGCTTCCTGCCTGCCTTTGACCTGGCACCAGCACAATGTGCAGGTTGCTGAGACCAGGAACAGGTTCATGCCAAGAGAGTCATTTTCTGACCCAACGATCAGCTGCAAATGAAGGGGTGACATCACCGAACTTCCACGGTCACTGTGCCCCAGAGACCCTCCATGCAACTGCCCCAGGGAAGCACGGCCCCCAGCCACTGATATGCCATGCCCCAGCAGTCTCCCAGCCTCAGGAAGAGGATCCGCGGTCAAAGCCGCCAAGACTGTGAGAGTAACACAGCAGAGTGGCCTTGATTTGTGGGACTGCAGAGGGAGCATGGGCTGCTCTGCCAAAGCCAAAACTGCACTGATTTTCTACCAGGCACCAGCTACTCCAGATGCACAATAATACACTCCACTTCCCAGAGAGGAGACATCTATGAAGCCTGTGTGGGCCCTGCCCATTGATGCCCAGTGCAGGAGGGGCATGGATGTAAATCATGGCTGATGTGATGGCTATCTGTTGGTTTTTGGGCTGCCCCACATCCACCCATGCTTATCAGCCCCCAGTTTCCTTTTGGGGATGACTCTTCCCCCAATGTGTTTGGTGTGGGTGGAAGAATAATCTTAGGTGCCTGGCCTCCACTGTGGAAGTCTAGGAAGTGGAATCCTGTCTCTCTCTGACTGTGGTCACACAGGGCAGGGTGTATGATGTAACCCTGACTCACAGGCCCTCACCCAAGGGATGCTATCTGCAATGAGTGAGACAGGGGCAGCTGGGACCCTGGACAGATGGTGTCTGCCACGAGACAGGGTTGTGCCTCCTGCTTTCCCAGGACAAATTCCCTGAGCCCCTCATTACCTTCCAGTTTGCTCCGTTGAGGGAGCTGGAGCCTCTTTCTCATGATGATAGAATCCTAGCTGGTACTGCCAGAGGACAATGTCCAGCCTTCAGGAAGCCACTGTAAGCCCCACAGGGTCCCTGACAGTGGCCTGGGTGTAGTGTCATGGGGGACAACAAAGAGAAGCACTGGCTTGCAAAGCGAGTGAAATGGTGTGTTTCTTTTTTCCTTTCTTTTTTCCTTTCTTTTTTAAAAAGGAGATGGGGGTCTTGCTTTGTTGCCCAGGCTGGAGTGCAGTGGTGGGATCATAGCTCACTGCAGCCTCCACCCCCTGGGCTCAAGAGATCCTCCTGCCTAGCCTCTGGAGTATCTGGGACTATAGGTGTGTGCCACCACGCCAAGCTAAT
The DNA here is from genome assembly GCF_030222135.1 of Aotus nancymaae. Lineage (NCBI taxonomy): Eukaryota > Metazoa > Chordata > Mammalia > Primates > Aotidae > Aotus > Aotus nancymaae. The sequence continues at coordinate 1,441,413 of NW_026988570.1, read as the reverse complement.
TTTTTTTTCATTTTTTGTAGAGACAAAGTCGGCCATGTTGCCCAGGCTGGTCTCCAACTCCTGGTCTGAAGCCATCCTACCGCCTGGCCTCCCAAAGTGCTGGGATTACAGGTGTGAGTACAGTTCCTGGCTGCTGTGTTGCTTCTGGAGAGGGCAGTCACTTGCCAATAGCTGTATCTACTGCCTCTCTCTTTTGGCAGAACTTCCCTCTATATGCATAAAAGAGTTTTTATGTCTCTCTTACCAGTAAATTAGTAAGATATAGTTTTCTTTGCTGTTGTCATTCCCCTAAAGGGGTGAGTATTTTGTCGGGGGGACTTTCCCTGCCTGGGGGACAACTGATTCTCCAAAGCACGCTAGTGGCCAGCAGCTCTGGGTGTGCGGCAAATGCGCATGGCTGTTCCATTTGTACAGGGAGGATCTGCAATCCCTGCATCTGCTGGCCTGCTCAGGACAGAGCCCTGTGGAACCTGGGTGCTCACCCTCGACCTGCTCACAGGGATCCCCCAGATGCCCTGGTGGCTCAGGCAAGGGCCTTCTAGTATAGAATCCTGTCATTCATCCTGGTGAGGAATGAAGCTCTGCCTGCAAAGGCAGTGGCTCCCCCTCCCAACATGTTCTTAGTGACCTACAAATGAGAGGAGAGTCCATAAATGTCCCTAAACCATTTATTTTAAGTATACATTGCAGTGGCATTGAGTACATTCACAATGTTGTACAACCAGCGCCACTATTTCCAAAACGTTTTTCATCACCTCAAACTGAAACTTTGTACCCAGCAATCAATAGCTCCCCATTCTCCCCTCTCCCCACCGCCTGCCAACCTCGATTCTAGTTTCCATCTCAATCAATTTGACTAATCTAGGTACCTCGTATAAGCGGTTTTATAGAATATTTGTCCTTTTGTATGTGGCTTATTTCACTTAGCATGTTTTATATGTGCCATGTTGTAGCATATATAAGAACTTGATTCCTTTTTATGACCGAATAGTAGTCCCTTGTGTGTACATACCACATTTTGTTTATTTATCTGCCGACAGACACTTGGGTTGTGTACACTTTTTTTTTAGCTATTGTGAATAATGCTGCAATGAATATTGGCATACTAGCCTCTGGTGGAGTCCTTGCTTTCTTTGGGGTATAAACATAAAAGTGAATTGCTGGGTCATAGTGCGATTCTCTGTTTAGCTTTTTAAGGCAACATTAAACCATTTTCCAAAACAGCTGCAGCATTTTCCGTTCTCACCAGCAGTGTCTGGAGTTTCCAGTTTTTCCACATCCTCATCCACACTAATGATCTTCCGTTTTATTTGTTTGTATTGTCGCCATCCTAATGGGAGTCAAGTGGAGTCTCACTGTGGTTTTGATTTGCCTGTCTCTAATGACCAATGATGTTGAGCACCTTTTCATGTGCTTATTGGCCAGTTGTTTATCTCCAACTGCTCCTGATACTCCTGTCTGTGTATTCAAAGATAAGCTGTGCCTGAATGTCTTGTCTCACACTCAGCTTCCAACTGCAACAAAGCTCCAACTCCTGCTGCTCGAAACCCTGCTTTGAGACGGCCTGGGATGACTGGCTCCCTGTCACTTAACCCTTTGGTTGTTTTCAAAGTAGGTGAAAGGAATCCGAGCAGAGCAGGGTTATGGGAAGACCTGAGAACAGGCACTAACATTCGGTTAGTTTCTCGGCAGAGACTTCTTTTTTTGCACAATCACAAATAACTATGGTGCTTATGGCAGAAGGAACTTCAGTGGGTGGGAACAGACTCATGCCTGGTGTCACTCAACACCTGCATGGAAAAGGGTCTCCTGTGGGCAGAGGAAAGCCCCAGATAGGGCACAGGTGGCTCAAGCTGGCCAATGGTTCAATAGGGTGCAGCTGCCTCTGCCTCTTCCAGACCAGCCTTGACCCCTGCCTGCCCAAAGAAACAACTGTTTCCATTTTGACCATCTTGCTTGGAGACACCTGACCAGCAGCCTACCACCAAAATCACAAAATAACCATGACATCATTTTTCTCGTGGACAGATGCTGAGATGCAGTGAGCCATCCTTAGTGCTCTGCCCTGAAGGCTTCTGTCAGTCTGCTGAGTCACACTGCAGGTGACATGCACCCATTCCTGTGTGTGAACTCTGGTCATTTGCTGCCTGTGGCTCCCCCATGAGTCAGTGGCATTGGGCTTCACTCTGAGCAGATGTAACGGAGAAACAGGAGGTCACAGGGCATGCGCTGAGAGGTGAGTTTGCAATTCTTGAAGAGTTTATTTTGAATAAACTGAGTCATGAGTACTTCAAGGACTATGCTCAGCTATAGACGCCAACTGCAAAACCAAAGCCTGGGGCATTTTGTCTGGTGAAACTCTGAAAGTTTCCATAAGATGTTATTTCAGAAGAACTAGATAACTTTTTTCCTGATGAAACTTGCAATTTTCTATAAAATTTTTAAAAATCAAAATGTAAAAAAATTAATGCCTTCCTCATTCTCAAGTAACAAAGAGTGTCTCATACGTTTAAACATTCAAATCAACTTCGAAATTCAGTCTGCTGAAAATTCAGTACAGAAATGGGGAGGATACAGAAGAATGAGGAAGACCCAAAGAATTCACAATTCACTCAAAATGTGATCAAGGGGGCTATTCTTTTAAACGTTTACAACAGCTTTGACACTTCTTTGGTTTTTGGATAGAGCGTCTTCTTGAAATCTCTGAGTCAAAGTTGGTATCTTTTAAGATGCTTTTCTGTTCCCTAAAGTTTCTTTGCCTTTTCAGGGATAGGCCGGCGTTTCCTCTTGGGTGTCCTGAGCCATGTCGAGTCCTCCTGGGTCGTGGGAGTCTGGGTTGCCCTGTCCCGCTGGGAGTGAAGGACCGTGGTTGAGTGAAGGCTTGGTGGAGGCAGCTGCCTGGCTGTCCTGTGCTCTCCCTCGATGGAGCAGGGAGCCTGGCTGCTCTGGAGATATGAGCTTGGGAAGGAATGGGGGCTGAGCTCCCTCCATAGCTACCCAGTGTCTGAGCAGGAGGGCCCTGCTTGGGGAGGCCAAGACCCTCCTAGCAGGTTCCCTCCTAGCACAGCAAGGGTAAGCTGCACCAGCAGGTGGAGAAGTTGGGGAACAGAGAAGCAGCAGCCCCTCAGCCAGGAGGGCACCTCAGTGTGGGAGCCTCAAGAAGCCTTGTGGGCAGCGGCCATGATTGAGGACCTCCTCCCCTCCCTGTCCACAGCATGGCCCTCCACCCTTTGTCTTCCAGCAACTGTCAGACCCTTGGTCTGTTAATGTGTCTCTTTTTTCCTCCCCACAAGCTTTTAAGACTGTGCTACATGTGTGGTGGGTTTGTTGGAAGGACAAAGGAAGGCGCAGGAGTGAGAATCATTTGTAGCTCCCACCAGTCTCACCTCCACCCAGGTCTATCTTCCCAGCAAAACCCTACACAGTCCCCTGTAGAACAACTTCCCCCACACTCTCTCACCTTCCTGCACTCTGCCAGTCTGTCATGTTAACTTTGAACAGCCCTAGACGGCCTTCATCATGAAAGCCAGCTCCCAAGACTGGCCACTTGAACAGCTTTCCACATCTCCCCACGGGGTCCTCTAAAATAAAAACCATTAGCCCCAGGGGTATCATTTTTTATTTTACAAGACCCCATGCAATGGCATGAAGCCAGATGGCAGAGTAAAAGCAGAACTCCTCCTCATGGCCTTGGCCATGCCTCCTTTACCTTCTGCCCTGCCCTCTGTCCTCCCAGCTTTCCGTGTCTTTCTTCCTTCTTCCCCTTTCCTCCTTCCCTTCCTCCCTCCCTGTCCATTCTCCCTCCTCATCTGTCTTTCCTCTGAGCACCACTTTTCCAGCCTTGTTCCGCCCTGGGCCCCTGAGCCTAGAGAGGCCAGAGCTGCAGTCCTGATGCTTCTTCCTCCCAGAGGCCAAGGGATGTGTTCCTGCCTTTGGTGGACTGCTCCACCTATGCTGACCATTAAAGTCTCCCTCCTTCAGCCAGTCCAGGCCAGAGAGCACACCCGAATGTTCCGCCCTCCCCTCTTCATGTGTGTCCCTAAGGAGAGGCTTGTGCCCTGTCTCTGAGGCAAGACATAGCCGACGATGAACTGTCGGTGGTAGTCCCGACCTCCACTTGTAATCCCTGCTGGCATCTCCCCAGCTCCCCACCAACCTCATTCTGTACAACATCCTCTGGCCAAGGTTACAGCTCCTTCTTCCTGGAGCCCCTCAAACCAGCACAGCTGCCTGGGCCCCTCCTCTACATCACTGGAATGCCTGAGGCTGCCAGACGAGGTGGCCTCCTTCCCAACGCAAGGATGCTCCCCTGGGGTGTTCTGTCGCATAAATTCCTCCAAGAATTTATTTCCAGAAAAAATAAATTCCCCGAAGAATTGGTATATTTTCTTTTATTAGATAATAAGAGCTGCACAGCACACTGCTTTCTTTCTTTCTTTTTTTTTTTTTTGCTTTTCTTACCAGGAAGCTCAGGGCTGCACTAGTGCTGATTGTGGACATATTCATCAGCTCTCTTTTCTATTCTTTCTCTTTCTCCTCCTATTTGTCCAGTTCATTCTTGGGTGTGTACCCATGTGTACTTATGGAGAGCTCAGTTCAAGTAACCATGTGGGAAGGCTCGCCAGGCCTGCATCTGTGGTCCTGACACACTGCCCTTGTCCCTCCCACCTCTCCTGGCATTCACACCTGCTTCAGAGTCCTCTCCACACATGGAATTTGGGGTCCTGCACCCCCACTCCAGCCCGGGGGATCACCAAGTGGTCCAGAGCAGTCCTTGGACCCCTCCACCCCATGAAATGTGAGTTTTCAAAAAAGAAAAAAGTTACCTCACGTGGTAGATCAGGCCTGAATGCCTGCAGCCTCCTGGCTAAAGGACCAAGTTTCTACCTCCTTCCCATCAGCTCCTGTTTCTCAAAAGATTGAGTTTCTACCCTCCTTTCCCTCAGTTCCCATCTTTCCTCACTCTACCACACAGGAGGGAGGAGAAAAAGATGGAATTTTGGTTTCACAGGTGAAAGAAGGGGAACTTGGTAATGAGAGAGGTTGGAAATTGTCAAATCAGTGTCCATGAGCACAGCTACCCCAGAGGAAGTTCTTGTTCCATCTCTGGAAGAGTCTTCAGCCCAGTGGGCGGAGATGGAGTTTCCAATGAATGATGAGATTCCCCTCACCGTACCCTGGTGCCAAGGGTTTGGAGGGCCTTCTCAACAGGCCCTCCATAAACAAGACAGAAACTTGCAGTTAATAGGTAACTATTTCTTTGAGTGGCAGCTCAGCTTTTTGCAAAGTTCCACCAATGATCAAAGGGCTCTTTTTGCCTTGGGGAGAAAAGCTGCTTTCTGTAAGCTTTAAATATTCAGCAGGACTTCACAGAATTACAGTTGAAGCTTCATCTTAAATGGCAACTTGTGTCTGGACATTAAAATTACCCCATCTTGGCCAGGCGCAGTGGCTCACGCTTGTAATTCCAGCACTTTGGGAGGCCAAGGCAGGTGGACACCTGAGGTCAGGTGTTCGAGACCAGCCTGGCCAACATGGTGAAACCCCCATCTCTACTAAAAATGCAAAAATTAGCTGGGTGTGTTGGTGTGCCCCTGTAATCCCAGCTACTTGGGAGGCTGAGGTGGGAGAATTGCTTGAACCCAGGAGACAGAGGTTGCAGTGAGCCAAGATCCCACCACTGCACTCCAGCCCAGATGACACAGCGAGACCCTATCTCAAAAAAAAAAAAAAATCACCCCATCTTTTCTTATCTGTGTGCATACTTTAAGGAAAATAGAGACCTAGAAGCCATTTTGAAGTAAGAGTAAATATGGTGTTGGAGACACTAACAGAGCCAGAAAAGTGTTTCAAATAAAGTACAAAGTTTATGACATGAGCCTGTGACCTCCAATCCGTTACTCAAATACAAGAATGGACAAATACCAAGCACGGGGCCTCCAGACCTCAAGCTGTTCTCATTGGCTTGTTGGGTAAGAGTGTCAGTTGGGTGAAGAGTCGTCCTTGAATTCCAGACTTGGCACCGACTCCACTCATAGGATTAAAGCCTGCATTATCTACAGCCCTGAGCATCTGCCATGCACCTGCCAACTAGCACACTGTGGGCTCCATGGAAAGACAAGCATTAGTGTCTGGTCCCCAACTGGGCCAGCGTTTGGAACAGCCTTATAAACATGGGTGTGAGGTTTGTGCACATCCCCTGAACACTGGCTACTTTTGCCAGGCTCCAATGGTGTACCCCCTTCAGTGACAGGAAAGGTTTGAAAAGTGGAAAGGGGAGTCCAGGCAAGTGTGGGTCCCTGTATGGCATCACCCAACCCAAGAGAGGACTTGGATGTGCTGAGAATTGGCCTATGCTCCTTCCCTTGTTGATCTGCCTTTCCAGGAACACTTTCGCCCCAAATCAAGAACAGTTTAGGATGAGGCTCACCTCATTGGGCACAGCCTCTGCCCTCCCACTCTTATTCCTTAGCCCTGTCATGAGGTTCTTTCAGAATCCTTGCAGAGACCAGGCTCTTGCTCCAGCCCTTTGCTCAAACTAGGACTCACTTCCCTCCACCTTGGCCTGTCTGCTCCTTTCATCCTTCCCATCCCAGCCTGAGAGGCTTCCCTCATCCCTTCAAGACTCGGTTAGGGCCTCCCAGTCTCCCCTGCCATCCATGCCATCTCTGCAGTGGGTACTGGTCTTGTGGGTATTCCCCCAGCAGGAACCAAGTCAGTCTGAACCACTGATACATCCTGGGTGCTCCTCACAGAGCTGGGCAAATGGGAGACTCTCAAAAATGCCCAGTGCATGAAAAACCCCTGGACTCACTGAATGCGAGAGTCCAACTAAATAGAATCAGTAGGAGCTCACTTCGGAGCAGCTAGCAGGAAGAGTTCTATACCAGGTGCGCTGTGGTTCCTCCAAACTCAGCAAACTGGTCAGTGCTAACCCCTGGGACATTTTTGAGAGCTGCAGGGATATGTGATTCTGTGGAGCAGCTGAGGTTTCAGGTAAACTATAAACACATGAATAGAATGTGATGGGCTTGTTCATTTTTCAGGGTTAGAGTTGCCTAGGCCAGAATATCCCAGAGTCTCCTGTCTCTGCACTGCGCACAACATAAGAACATCTGGGCAGCCCTCCTCTGGAATCTCCACAAAGGTGAAGACCCATAGGATTTACTCCCACTGGTTCCCAGCCCCCAGCACAGTGCCTGCTGCTCAGAGATTGTTCGTTGAATGGCTGAAGGAAGAAAAGACGAGTTATAGGGTTTGGATTTGCATCCCCACCAAATCTCTTGTCAAATTGTAGTCCCTAGTGTTGGCGGTGGGGCCTGTGGGAGATGGTTGGATCATGGGGGTAGATTTCTCATGAAAAGTTTAGCACTACCCTCTTGGTGTTGTTCTCATGATAGTGAGTTCTCTCAAGATCTGGTTGTTGAAGCCCTTTATGCTAAAAACCCTCAATAAACTAGGTATTGACGGAACGTATCTCAAAATAATAAAAGCTATTTACGACAAACCAACAGCCAATATCATACTGAATGGGCAAAAACTGGAAGCATTCCCTTTGAAATCTGGCACTAGACAAGGATGACCTCTCTCACCACTCCTATTCAATATAGTACTGGAAGTTCTAGCCAGAGCAATCAGGCAAGAAAAAGAAATAAAGGGTATTCAAATAGGAAAGGAGGAAGTCAAATTGTCTCTATTTGCTGACGACATGATTGTATATCTAGAAGACCCCATTGTCTCAGCCCAAAATCTCCTGAAACTGATAAGCAACTTCAGCAAAGTCTCAGGATACAAAATCAATGTGCAGAAATCACAAGCATTCCTATACACCAATAACAGACTTAAAGAGAGCCAAATCAAGAATGAACTGCCATTCACAATTGCTACAAAGAGAATAAAATACCTAGGAATACAACTAACAAGGAACGTAAAGGACCTCTTCAAGGAGAACTACAAACCACTGCTCAACGAAATCAGAGAGGACACAAACAGATGGAGAAACATTCCATGTTCATGATTAGGAAGAATCAATATCGTGAAAATGGCCATACTGCCCAAAGTAATTTACAGATTCAACGCTATCCCCATCAAGCTACCAATGACCTTCTTCACAGAACTGGAAAAAACCACCTTAAACTACATATGGAACCAAAGGAGAGCCAGTATAGCCAAGTCAATTCTAAGCCAAAAGAACAAAGTGGGAGGCATCACACTACCAGACTTCAAACTATACTACAAGGCTACAGTAATCAAAACAGCATGGTGCTGGTACCAAAACAGAGATACAGACCAATGGAACAAAACAGAGGCCTCAGAGGTAACACAACGTATCTACAATCATCCAATCTTTCACAAACCTGACAAAAACAAGCAATGGGGAAATGATTCCCTGTTTGATAAGTGGTGTTGGGAAAACTGGCTAGCCATGTGCAGCAAGCAGAAACTGGACCCCTTCCTGACACCTTACACTAAAATTAACTCCAGATGGATTAAAGACTTAAACATAAGACCTAACACCATAAAAACCCTAGAAGAAAATCTAGGCAAAACCATTCAGGACATAGGCATAGGCAAGGACTTCGTGACCAAAACACCAAAAGCATTGGCAACAAAAGCCAAAATAGACAAATGGGACCTAATCAAGCTCCACAGCTTCTGCATGGCAAAAGAAAGTCATTAGAGTGAATTAAACAGAATGGGAAATAATTTTTGCAGTTTACCCATCTGACAAAGGGCTGATATCCGGAATTTACAAAGAACTAAAACAGATTTACAAGAAAAAAACAAACAAGCCCATTCAAAAGTGGGCAAAGGATATGAACAGATACTTTACAAAAGAAGACATACATGAGGCCAACAAACATATGAAAAAATGCTCATCGTCACTGGTCATTAGAGAAATGCAAATCAAAACTACATTGAGATACCATCTCACGCCAGTTAGAATGGCGATCATTAAAAAATCTGGAGACAACAGATGCTGGAGAGGATGTGGAGAAATAGGAACACTTTTACACTGTTGGTGGGAGTGTAAATTAGTTCAACATTTGTGGAAGACAGTGTGGCAATTCCTCAAAGACCTAGAAATAGAAATTCCATTTGACCCAGCAATCTCATTACTGGGTATATATCCAAAGGATTATAAATCATTCTATTATAAAGACACATGCACACGAATGTTCATTGCAGCACAGTTTACAATAGCAAAGACCTGAAACCAACCCAAATGCCCATCGATGATAGACTGGACAGGGAAAATGTGGCACATATACACCATGGAATATTATGCAGCCATCAAAAACAATGAGTTTGTGTCCTTTGTAGAAACATGGATGAACCTCGAAACCATCATTCTCAGCAAACTGACACAAGAGCAGAAAATCAAACACTGCATGTTCTCACTCATAGGTGGGTGTTGAACAATGGGAACACATGGACACAGGGAGGGGAGCACTACACACTGGGGTCTGTTGGGGGGAAATAGGGGAGGGATAGCCGGGGGTGGGGAGTTGGGAAGAGATAGCATGGGGAGAAATGCCAGATATAGGTGAAGGGGAGTAAGGCAGCAAATCACGCTGCCATGTGTGTACCTATACAACAATCTTGCATATTCTTCACATGTACCCCATAACCTAAAATGCAATAACAAAAAAAAAGATCTGGTTGTTGAAAAGTGTGAAGCACCTCTCCCCTCACCCTCTCTTGCTTCTGCTCCTGCTATGTAAGACACCTGTTCCCCTTTGCTTTCTGCCATGACTGGAAGCTTCCTGAGGCCCAGAAGCAGAAGCCACTATGCTTGCTGTACAGCCTGCAGAACCATGTCCCAAGTAAACCTCTTTTCTTTGTAAATGGCCCAGTCTCAGGTATTTCTTTATAGCAGTGCAAGAATGGACTAATACAATGAGTTTATGGACAGAAAAATTCTTAAAGAAACAGATAATGTAGCTCCAGCAGAGTCTGGAGATGTATCCATTTTAATTGGAAAATGTTGTCCTTTAATATATTTACAGGTAATGTCCCCACTTTCAGGATTTACTCACCCACATGAGCACGTGAAAATCCTAAAGAGGATCTTTACTTAAATGCCCATCATGAAGAGAAAGGGTCTGTAAGATAGACACCAGTCAGTAATGAGAACCAGCCATGTCCACAGGTAGCAACAGGATAAAGCTTAATAACGTGGAGAGAAGAAAGCAAATTGCAGAACAACTCCTTTTACGTCAGCATATAAAACCCAGCACACAATACTGTATATTGCTTTCAGATAAATGCATAGGATTCTAAACACCTGGACAGGAAGTTCTATATCCACCTCAGGCTCAAGACCCAGGACGGGTGGGCATGAGGGAGGATGGGGGCTGTGGGAATCAAGCTGCAGCCGAAACAAGCTCTGAAACCAATAGAGTAAAATGTTCTCTATTGGGTGTTAAATATGTCCCTGTTAAGTGTTTTTGTTATATTACTCTCTAGGGTTTTTTGTATATTTGAAAGTCCTATAATTTTCTCGAAGAAATAATTTTCTCAGATTATCAATAATTTAGAAACCAGTGGTTACTTTTCTTAGCATTTGCTATAGAACATATTGGAGTTGTTTTATTTAAATAGTATAAAAAATGTCCTTGTGAACAAGAATTCTTCTTTGAATTCCCCCAGTTTTCTAACTCTTCAATTCAGTGCCTTTTGTACCAGACTGCCTATTAACCGATGCAAATCCTTAAGGGCCTGTCTCAGGCTCCCCTGCTGTGTATACCCGATTGCTCCCTTCCCTTGCCTCAGCTCACCTTATCCTCCTGCTCAGCCTTCCATGGATATCTATGGGCCCCCGTGTCCCTCTCCAAAGAGGTCAAGCAATCTTTCAATAATAGCAAGCAAAATACGCACTAGAAGCAGTGATGCGCAAACTTCAACATACATCAGAATCTTCTGGGGCTTGCTAAAACAGATTTCTGGATCCCACCCCCAGTATTTCTGATTCAGTTGGTCTAGGATGGAACCTGAGAATTTGTATTTCTATGTCTCAGGTGATGCTGATAATACCAATCCAGGGGACACACTGAGAAACTGGGTTGAAGAAGGTTGGAACGCCACGCCTCTGCCTAATCTGTGCTGCATGTGCCGTGAATGAATGGCACGTTTCTGTGAATCTGGTCTGTTCCTTCCTGGTGCCCTCTGCCCTGACAGTTCATCATCACGACACTATCTGGCATTGATCTTTGTTTTAGTCCCTCTCAGCTGAGAACAGCTTTAATCACATTTATTTCCATTTGGTCTGGACCAAGTCAACTTTTGGCTAGAAGAGAACATCCAAAATTAAATAAACATTATTGTGTGAAGAATGAAGAGGGAGACGAAGAGAAAGACAAAGGACTTAAGAAATTAGAAATGAAAGCAGGAAGAAAGATGCAAGGCAAGAGGGAAAGTGGAGAAATAAGTGAGTTGATGCTTTCCATTCCCACTGATGCAAGAGGCCCCCGGGACCAGCAGACGAAGAACAGAGGGACCGTATGTTATTCCTGCGTGCGAATAATCGTCTCTAACCAGAAAACAAACAAAAGTGTCCAAGAAGGATAATTGACAGGCAGGAGTTCTCTGTCTTGAAAACTCTTTAACACAGAGTTTTGTTGTCACCAACTCTTGTGGGGGCTTTGGATGGCCTCAAGTCCTGTCCACACAACTCTGAAGGCCCACAGTCCCCACGGGAGGGGACTTCCCTGGCAGAGCCCATGTCCAGACACATGCGGGAGCTGGTACAGAAGGGAAATAGACAGCTTTCCATTTTGGGGGGCTTGGGGCTTAAACAAACTTGTTCTTGAGTCAGGAGAGAAATCAGCAGCAAACAAGACAAGGATGGGAAGGAGAGGCGGTGGTCGTAGGGACAGCGCTTCGGTTTTCATAGATGGAATTTAAGGCAGAAACCATCTGCCTGAATTTCCAACTCTCCCAGTGCTTGGGAATCGCCTGGGCCCCATTCCCACAGATTATGATGTATTGGCCTGGATTGGAGCCTGCTCAGCAAAACTGTTCCTGACTGATGCCACAGGGCATGGTTGAATCTCACTGATCTAGAATAGAGTCCATCCCATCATCCTGCAGCTACAAGAGAGGAAACTGAGTCTCAGAGGGATTAACCAATTTGTCTGAGCTAACATACAAGGGAAGAGCAGAAGGAAGGTGAGAACTCAGCTCTCCTGATCTTAAGTGGGGAGAAAATAAGTTTTGGATGAGTTTGAGGTTAGAAGTAGTTAACCATTCTCCCCACATCAGCATCTGAAGGGAGAATTTCCCCTGACAGGCATCCAATGGAAGGAACCCCAGGACAAGACAAGAACAGAATCCGGGTCTCAACGCATGCATTTCTCAGTGGGGTTCTGTCCATATACTTCAGAAAAGAGGCTAAATAATCCTATCCTGCCTGTGAGCTCCCGGGAGGCCTGATACCTGCAGGCTGTCTCTGCAGGGAGTGAAACCTGTGTCTGGCCTGTGTGGTGGTCCCCACCACACGGGCTTCCTCTCTCGTGATGTCTACTCCTAGGAAGGAACTTGCCCCTTCAGAGGGTGGCACGGCAAGTTTGGAATAAGGTGTCCACAGATGAGGAAATGAATCAGCAACAGGAAAATATTTCAGGACAACTATAGTTTACTAAGTGTCCACTCTGCCAGGCACTGAGCCTCTGGCGTAGGATCAGGACATGTCATGAAAATTCCCAGGTAGGTGGCAGCCCATCTGACGGATGTGGGAACAAGTCAGTGCCTAAACTGCATGGGGAGGGAATGCGGAAGAGCATGGAGACAGGAGCTAGCAGGCCAGGCCTCTCTTGCATCTGATATGTTGAGAAAATGAAACCAGAACTGGACCAGAGCAGGCTGGGATAATGTCCAAGGTGTCAGGGATGAGGCAGAAATTCCAGGACAGGAGGCCCCATGACCCCTATGTTGCAGGATAACTTTACCCTCCAGAAAAGAGAAAATTGAGATGACTTGGCACACTGCCAAACAGATGCCCAGTGGCATCCTATAGCCCACTGTGAGCTGTCCCCCAGTACTGGAAAGGAAAGGAGGCTGTGAGGGAGGAGTGGCCAGCTGGCTCAGGCCTTAGTTTTCTCATCTATACCAGGGGCTGTTTGTTGTAAGGATTCAATGAGACAGCACATGTCAAGCTCTTGGCAGGGGGCTCAGTCCCTTCTAAGTGCTACGGAGACATTAGCTATGGCCATTACTGCTAATATTCTTATGAGACTCTTAAAAACTTCTTTTTCTTCTTAGTCTCTTAAAAAATAATCACACTAAATCCTAGAAGCAAAAGCAGAAATATAGCAGATGACATCCAATTAGAAGCCTGAAAAGTCACTTTTATTAAAATGCAGTATTAACATCAGCCCTAGAAGAGCCTGTCATCCGCAACCAGAAGGAATTGATTTGCCCAATTCTTGCCTTTCAGGTACTTCACTGGTTCCACAGAGGTTTCACAGAGGGCCTTCGAAACTCTTACTAAGAAAACCATCCACTCTGTTTTATCAGGACTAAGTGACCAGCATCCATTAATGTGTGCCCCTCCAACACCTCCCACATGTCAGTGTGGAGAGTGACAGGAGGAACTTTCCTGCCCATTTATCTGCTCACTCACTCATTCATTCATTCATCAGTTGGCTACTGAACACCTGCCTCATGGCAGGAACAGTTTCAGATGCTGGGATATTGCAACATTGAGACAGAGCAAGAAGCTGGCAGGGCAGAGACAGAGGCAGACTACAGACCAGAAGCCATCAGAAGCACTCTTAACAAAAATTAGGCAGGGTGAAGGGCAGAGAGCACCTTTGTGGTCTAGGATGATTGTGACCTTTGGGGAGATGGCCTAAGGGTCAGAGGGTCCAGGCTCTCAGGACCTCCAGCCAACCACTCCAGGCAGAGGCAAAGGCATAGACAAATGCTCTGAGGCAGGTACCTGTGCCCCCTTGTTAGTTAACTCTGGGTCTAAGCAGTTAACCAGGCTTAACCTTGCCAACCTGAATAAGACTCTTCCCCTCCCAGCTCTCCTGGTGGGCAGACCCTTCCTACATCCACAGAGAGCCTTTGTCTTCAGTGACCCCTCCCCACCTGTGACACAGAGCAGAGGTGAGACAGGAAGCAATTGGACCAGAGATCCCCATCTTCCAAGGATGACTGTTCTGCATTCTGGAACCATGGGCAGGGCGTGGGCACTGTTTCCTCATCTGCAAAATGGGCACAATCCCTGCTTTACAGGATTTCTGAGAGGTTCACAGGAGATGGCAGAGAGGTCATTGGGGAAAACGTAAGGAAACACCCAAGCATAGCACATTTGAAATCAGAGTCGTCAGGGTGACTGAGTGATTCTGGTAAATTGTGTTGTCATTGTAATTTCCTTTTAGATCCACATCTTTCAGCTTTCTGCCTTCTTTAAAATCTGCTTGCATGCACCTTCCAGAATTAGCAATCAATAAGCCTAATTAGTCTTCTTCTCCCAGAGGGCTCTGTCTTTTATTTTTCCTTTAATTTTTAGTTGACACAAAATAATTATGCATATTTATGGAGTACAGAGTGATATTTCAGTACATGCATGTAATGATCAAATCAGTATAATTAGGAAATCCATCACCTCAAAAATGTATCATTTCTTCATGCTGAGAATATTCAAAATCTTCTCTTCTACCTTTGTAAACATATGCAATAAATTCTTGTTAACTACAGGCATACCTCTGAAATCTTGCCAGTTTGGTTCCACACCACCACACCACTGCAATAAAGTGAATATTGCAATAAACCAAGTCATATAATTTTTCTGGTTGCCTAGTGAATGTAAAAGTTATGCTTATACCATCCTGTAGCCTATGAAGTGTGCAATAGCATTATGTCTAGAAAATATACACAACTAATTAAAAAATTCATTATTGCTAAAAAAAAAATACTGATGGTTTTGCTATGTTGTGTCTCTATTTTCATTTGCTTTTAGAATTTTTTTGACCTCCTTCTTAATTTCTTCATGGACCCACTGGCCATTCAGAAACATGCTGTTTAATTTCCATGTATTTGTACAGTTTTCAGAGTTCCTCTTATCGATTTCTAGTTTCATTTGATTGTGGTCTGAGAACATATTTGATTTGATTTCGATCATTAAAAATTTGTTGAGGCTTGTTTTGTGGCCTAACATATGGTTTATCTTAGAGAATGTTTCATGTACTGAAGAGAAGAATGTGATTCTGCAGCTACTGGATGAAATGTTCTGTAAATGTCTATTAGCTTCATTTAGTCACTAGTGCAGTATAAGTCTAATGTTTTCTTGTTGATTTTCTGTCTAGACGATCTTTCCAAGGAAAAAATGTTTTCCAGTGAGAAAACTTCCCTGGCTTTCAGAATACCTCTGGCGGCCCCTGCCCACCCTATAGAGGGGCTATCCCTCCAGGTTAGGTTAGCATCATCATTTAGAGCCAACCAGTCAAGGAGGTGATGGTTTGCCTTTGACACCTCTACCCAGACCAGGCTCCACTGAGAAGACTCTCCCACTTTCATCACTGCCCCACCTAGGTAGTTGGTCCTACCATGGGGCCAGAGTTTCACTGAGGCTGAATAGTACAGTGTTAGCTCAGGCAACAGATAAACTCTGCCTCCATGTGCAAGTACAAAAAGCTATTTCTACTTCTTTCTAACTCACCTAAGATTTTGGAAGAATGGCTCCTAAAGAGGGTGATTATCTTCCCCCACCACTTACAGTGCCTCTGAACCACATGCTTCACATATTCATTTTGCACAGCAAAACCACAAAGTGAATACAACTGTTATCCCTACTTCACAAATAGAGGACACGGAGGCCCGGAGAGGTTAAGACGTAGAGGTAAGATTTGAACCTACAGGGTGTGCTTCCAGAACCCAATCTCTTTACTCTTTGCTATGTACCCCTGCAAGCCCAATCAAGGACTTGGGTTTTTTCAAGGTTTGCCCTTTCCACACAACTTCCTCTCTCCTCTTGCCCCCTCTTGCCCCCTCCTAGGGACAGCGTCTTGCCCCCCTCCTAGGGAAGCTTCTGGAACCTGACTTTGATAGTAGGAAGTAAAGAAGAGGAACCAAGGGAAAAACAAGACCTTACTTTGTTTTCAAATCCCTAGTGTGGGGTCACTGCCAGCTGTCCTGTGGGATCTGTGTTATTATTGCTCAACTTGTAAGTTCTTTCCCCCTCCCTGGCCTCAGTGTCATCCAAACAAGGGGGTTACAGTGAGTATTCTCGAAGTCCCCACCTGACTTTAACATAATTTCAGCAACCTACTGGAAAGGAGAGATGGTGGGACTACACAGAGAGGTTTAGTAAAAAATGTACAGCCCATTGTTGCCTCTCACTCTGTTCATCGATAGAACTAAGAGACTGGAAAGCCCTGGACATCTCATGATGAAATAAACTAGCACTTTGTGTTTAAGAGCTCTCTCCTTCAGTATATCTACCTTCCATGTTAGAGCCCCTTTGCTCATTAAAAAAAAAACTGTCAGGGTGATTTTAACAAAGTAACTCAGCAAAGGCTCTTTAGATATTTTCAGAAAGAGAGAGAGGAAATCCCTAAATAATTCTGTCTTCAGTTCTCCATATCAGGGTACATCAGCATGGAATTAAAAAAAAAGAAAGAAAGAAAGAAACAAGTCACAGGTGACAAGGAAGGGCTGACTGTGGCCTAGCCTCCCTAGTCCCCAGACTGGGTCATGGCATTATTGCATTGGAATAGAGCAGCTGGGAGGATCAGCACAAGATCTGAGAGGCCTGGAGTCAGGGTAACCAAGCTCTGTAAGGTCTACGATATAGGTGGGCAGGCAGGTAAACAGTATGCTCTGCTGAAAGGAAGGCTGACCTCTCTTTTAAACGAAGTTATCAGGGTACTTAACACAGACCATCTTTAAACAAATAGCCCACTTATTTTCTTAGTAATCTGTAATCTGTAATCTGCTCAGAATGAGAAAACAGCATTTTGGCTTCTGAAGTTTTTAAACATCATGTAAAATACTCTTTGTGAGGCAATGAAGATATTGTGGTTGTTTTCAACTCTGCAAACCCAAGTACGTTCTTTTCAATAAATTCTTTACTGAATTAAAAGATACATAGAGAAAAGTACACAAATAATAACCAGAATACATGGATGAATTTTCACAAAGGAGGCAAACCAGAGAAATCACTAACTAGGTCGAGAAGCAGGACATTGCCAACACCTCAGGAGCCCCACTTGTACCCCTACTGATCACATCCCCCAAATAACTATCATCTTAACTCCTGACCCCATTGATTAGCTTTGGCTGTTCTTGAACTTCACGTAAATGGAGCCATCAGGGTACCCTCTTGGTTTTCTGGCTTCTTTCACTGAACATGATGTTTATTACATTCATCCATGTCGCTGTGTGTTGCATTAGGTTGTTCAATTTCATTGCTCAGTACGTCATGATATACTTATCCATTCCATTGTTGATGGAAATATGGGTTGTTTCCAGTCTTTGTTTACCATAACTAGATGTTATGAACATTTTTGTAGAATTTCTGGGTCATAAGATACACAAATACTCAGCTGTAGTAGATCCTGATAATTTTCCGATAACGGTTATACTAATTTACACTCTCACCAGCCAGTGGATGGCCACTGTAGTTGCTGAATGTTCTCTTTGGCACTTAATATTATTAGTCTGTCATTTTGGGCAATGCTGGTGGCTTTGTAGAGGTTATCTCCTTATGACTCTAATTTGCACTTCCTTGCTGGCATTTACTAGTAAATACAGAGCCTCTTTTGTGAAGTGCTTGTTAAAATCATTGCCCATGTTTTCTATTGAGTTATTAATGACTTATGGAAATTCTTTATATATTCTAGGTACAAGCCCTTCATTGGATTTATGACTTGCAAATATCTTCTCTTATTCAAGGGCTTGCCTTTTCACTCTCTTAGTGGTATCTTTTGATAAACAGACGTTCTTAGGTTTAAAAAATTTATTTATTTATTTATTATCATTTTTGGGAGTGCAGTTGTGCAAACAGGGCTCACTGCAGCCTCAAACTCCTGGGCTCAAGTGATTCTTGCATCTCGGCCTATTGAGTAGCTGGGACCACAAGGGTGTGCCACCACACCTGGCTAATTTTTTAAATTTTTTGTGGAGATGGGGTCTCACTATATTACCCAGGCTGGTCTTGAACCCCTGGGCTCAAGGGATCTTCCCTTCTTGGCTTCCCCAAGTGCCTGGATTACAAGTGTGAGCCACCACACCCAGGCAGAAGTTCTTAGTTTTAATAAAGTCCAATTCATCCATCTTTTCCTTTGTGGTCAGTACTTTTTGTATTACATTTGAAAAAATTTTACTCCAAGTCATAAATCATTCTCTTATGTTATCTTTTAGAAGTTTTTTTTTATTTTGCCTTTCACTTTTAGATCTACATTCTCTCTAATTGATTTTTGTGTGTGGTAGGAGGTAGAGTCAAGATTCATCTTTTTAAGTATGAACATCCAACTGACCCTGCAACACTTACGTAAACACTATCTGTCCTATTCCCATTGCATGGCAGTATTGCTTTTGTCATAAATCAACTGACTGAATATGTGTGGTCTGTTTTCTAGGACTCTCTTTTTTGTTCTGTTGGTCTATTTGTCTATGCTTATGTATATCTCACACTGTCTTATTTGCTAAAGCTTCAGAATATGTCTTAACAAATGGTCCTGCTCAAGATTGTTTCAGTCCTTTAAATTTCCAAATAAAATAAAAAGTTTATTCTACAAATAAAATAAACACAATTCCACTAAAATTTATTGTGAAATTGTACTGACTCTATAGGTCAAGTTGGTCAGAACTTACTATAAAAATATTGTCTTTTATTCCATGAACATCTACTTTGGATTCTTTTAATGTCTCTTCACAGTGATTTTATAGTTTTTAATTATATTTTATTAGATTTATTTCTCTGTATGTTAATTTTATTATACATGACATAACCTAAACTTTAAAATTTTCCAATTATTTGTCACTTACCTAAAACTATTTGTTCTCTTAAGTTGATTTAGCAACTCCTCTGCCACGTGGTTAATACTACCAATTTGTGATCAAAGTTATCATTCAAATTAGAGTTTTTCAGCCTATTTTTGCTCTGTTATTCAGATGAGGGGATTTATATTGTTCTTTCCTCAATTTCACTGATTCTTTCCTCTGTCATATCCATTCTTCTATTGAGTAGAATCCAGTGAGGTTTTTTTTTTTAATGTCTGTTATATTTTTTAATTCTGTAATTTCTATTTGGTTCTTCTTTTATAATTCCTGTTTCCTCACTGAGATTCTTTCGTTTTTTCATTTGTCTCAAGATAATTCGTAATTGCTTTCTGAAACATTTTTATAATGGCTGTTTTAAAGTCTGTCAGACAGTTCCACCATCTGATTCATCTCAGTGTTGGTGTCACTAGTATTTTCTCATTTAGGTAGTTTTCCTAGTTCTTAGTATAATGTGTGTTTTTCCATTGTATTTGCACATTCTGGTTTTTTTTTTTTTTTTTTGTTAAAAGACTGTAGGATTTTTGTTTTTTGTTTTTTTAAGCAGGCTATCGGCTGTCACCTGGCTCAGGTTTAGCATAAGGTCCTGGCCTACTTTAGTGTTCTGTGGGTCCAATGGCAGCTTCATTTCAGAGCCTTCATACTATGATAGCCTACTGGAGCTCCCACTGGTCCTTTCTAGTGCCCCTTTGTGGGGCTGAGGGAATTTCCTTGGGCTGGGCCACGTGGTGCCTGTAGATAGGAGAAGGGAGTCTCAGGCCTATGGAGACCAAGAGTGCTTCCCAAACTAGGCTTCCTGCTATGATGTGATTCCATTATTTTAAAAATTGGTAGACTCTTAGACTCCAGTCCACCCTCCCTCTCAAAAGAAATACCTTTTCATAGAGGATCCTGACCTATAGAGAGCCCACCACTTCCATAGTACCATGCAATCAGGAGAATTATCCAAATAGTGGTTTCCTTGTACTCTAGGCAGGGATAGTCAAGGAAAACTTCATGGATCTGTAGTCTAAAGCTACTAAGAAAGAGAAAAATTTGCCTGTTTAAATTTCTGTAACTACTGTATCTCCAGATAATGCGTGAACAGCCAGTTAAAGATGAATGCAGATTATTGATAAAAAGAACACACATGGAGAAGAGAAAAAGCAAGTCAACAGAGCTTTTTAACATACACTCCCTCACCCTACCCCCAGCTCAGAAGGGAAGGAACCTGCTGTCCAAAACAGGAAATATAGGAAATACCAGCTGAGAAACTGTCCATTTGACGTCCATGAGCCCAGCTGCCCCTCTCACCCCACTCCTATTTTAAGTCAGTGACACACAGTCATGCTTTCCTTTTCTGCACCTGAAAGAGTGACGTCACTCCAGACTGAGTCCTTATTAGAAGTGATGATGAGTTATTCTTAGACCTGAACATGGTCTAAAATAGTTTGCCTCAGCCTAATCACTGGATCCTTCAAGGAAATGAATGTTCTGATGCACATCCCACCTGGGGTCCCATCAAATGGAACCTTATTTCTCAGGCAACTTATTAGTTTGAAGGCAGTGACAATGAGATCAAGAATGACTCTTGGATCCTCCACCCTCCCATCACAGGCTGCACACAGAACCTCTCACATCAGCTTGAATCCACCATGCCAGTGGAAGTGATCTCTAAGTCAAGCTCTTCCTGCCCTTTCTAGCCTACTTTCTCAGAAAGGCATAAGAACACAGTCATATCCTGAGAGTCCAAACCTGGATTCTATTGCTTTGTAAGCTATGTCATTGGGCAAATTACTTATCTAGGCTTTTGTTTCACCATCTACATACATGAAACTAACTCATGGTTATGTGGACTAAGTAAAAGGTTGTAGGTACAAAGCTCTTCCTGGTGCTGGCATTGGGGTGTGCTCAATAATTTCTAGCCAATGCTATTATTGTTATTCTCAGCATTCTCAAAGCACTTTCATATATGCTGTTTCACTTGATTTTTTTAATAAAGGGCTGTATATATTTTAAGTAATTTAATCTTCTCTATAGTTTTATGAAGAACACACTCTTTTTGACCTCATTTAACAGTTAGCCATATAACCAATAAGTGATAGAAATAAGATTTAAAGCAGAGTCTGGTTTCGGAGAAAACTCTCTTGATCACTGTATAGAAATATTATTTCAGCCAGAGTGTAGGCTCTTCTGGTCTTACCCTTCCTATGAGAGAAGGGTTATTGTCTCCATTTTATAAATGAAAGCAGTGAGAGTCAGAGCAATTGACTGAGCTGACAAGCCGTAGGATTACTGAACAGGTGAATTCATGTCTCTTTGCTCCAGCGGCAGTTCCTGAGAGTGGCAGAGCACACAGCACAGTATCACAGGCAAGAGCAGCAACAGCAGCAGTACCTGCAGCAAGTACAGTGACATGTTTCCTACACACTTGCTCTCATTTAATAGTCACAACAATTATGGGCTCTGGATTCTATCATCAACTCCATTTCAGATGAGGGGACCAAAGTTCAGCCAGATCAAGGAAGGTGTTCAGGGGCATAGAGCTAGGGAGTAATGGAGTTGGGTGTCCCCCTGGTCTACCATGCCCAAGCTGTGCCTCAGCTTCTGTGCTGCCATCTCCTGCAGCACGTAAGCAGAACCCCTAAGAACAATTGGCAGCACCTCCTTGAGGATCAATGTAGCCAGCAGAAGGTGACAACCTATTTTTCATAGATTTTTTGGGATTTTTTAATGTAAATAATCATGCTACCTAAAAAAAAAAAGACATGCTTATTTTCCAATGAGCATGACTTTTATTCCCTTTTCCTGCCTTATTGCAGTGGCTAGAACTTCTAGTACTGTGTTTAATAAGACTGATGAAAGTAGAAATCTTTGCCTTGTTTTGGATCTTATAGGCAACGTATTCTGTCTTTATCCATTAAATACAATGTCTGATGTAGTTTTTTAAATAGATGTTCTTTGTGAGCTTGAGGAGGTCTCCGTCTGTTCCTAGCGTACTTGAGAGGATTGTCTATTTTCATCATTAATGGGTGTTGAATCTTGTTAAATAATTTTTTGACACCAATTCTTACGATTTATATGGTTTTTCTTCTTTAGCCTGTTGCTATGATGAATTTTTTAAATTTCTTTTCAAATACTAAATTAGCTTTGTCTACCTGGCATAAATCTCACTTGGTCATGGTGTTTTAGTCATTTTATAACGTTGTTGGATTTTGATTAATTAAATTTGATTGGTGATTTTTACATCTGAAGTTCACGAGAAATATTGGTCTGTAGTTTTCTTTTTGCATACCTTCTTTAGCTGGCTTGAGTATAAGAGTAATGATGGCATCATAACAAGAATTGGGAAGTGGTCTCTTCTCTCCTATTTTCTGAAAGATGTACATAGAATTGGCATTAATTTTTATTTGCATGTTTGGTAAAATTCTTGGATGAAACCATCTGGGCCTGATAATTTCTTTGTTGGGAGCATTTTCATTCCAAATCTAATTTTTAAAAATATCTACACAACTATTCAGATTGTCTATTTTATCTTGGCTAAGTTTTATTATGTTGTGGTTTTTGAGGAATTAGCCCATTTCTTCAAACTTGTTGAATATCTGAGCATAAAGTTGATTACAGTTTTTAAGTTATCTTTTCAGTAGCTAAAAAAAGCTATTGTGGTAGGCCTTATTTCATTTCTGATGTTGGTGATTCATGTCTTCTCTCTTTTTATATTTGCCAATCTTGCTAAAAGTTATTAATCTTATTAAATTTTTTTAAAGAACCAACTTTCTGTTTCATTTTTTCTTTCTCCAGTTTTCAAGTTCATTAGTTTCTGCTTTTTTATTTCCTCCCTTCTGCTTCCTTTGAGTTTGTTTTGCTCAACTTTTCTAATTTCTTGAAGTAGAAAGCTAGATTAGTAATTTGAGATCATTCCTCTTTTCCAATGTAAGCATTTACTTCTATAAATTTTATTCTCAGCACTCCTTTAGCTAATCTTACAAATTTTAACATGCTGTATTTTCGTTTTCATTCTTTTCTTGTCTTTTTAAAATTTCCTTTAGTTTGCCACTTTGACATACGAATTACTTAGAATTTTGTTTCCAAGTTTTTGGAGATTTGCCTATTGACTTTCTGCCTTGATTTCTAGTTTGATTTTATTATGGCCAGATAACATATTCTGTATAATTTCAATTCTCTTGAATTTTTAAATGTTTGTTTTATGACCTAGGATATGCTCTATCTTGGTAAATGTTTCATGGGCTCTTTAAAAAGAAATGTGTATTCTGCTGTTGTTGATTTTGATTGTGATAGAAATGTGAATTAGATCCCGTCACTGGATGGTGTTACTGAGTTTTTCCACATTCTTGCTGATTTTCTCACTAGTAGTCCTAGGAGTCCTGAGTGTAGGGAGCCAGCAGGGATTGATGCCGTAACCATAATTGTGGATTTCTTCTTTCAGCTGTCTTAGTTTTTGCTTCAGACATATGAAAGTCTGTTGTTTGGTTCACAGGTATGTAGAGAAAGCTCTCACTAACTGTGTTTTTCTTCTACTGTCACACCACAATCATCAACACAGAAGAAAGGCCCAGTGACTCAAGAGAAACTACCATATTAAAAACTTGGAGCTACTTGGAGCTAATGTTTTAAATTAACCAGAAAAATCACAAAAAACAGAACACCTCACCAACAGAAGAGCTCTGTGCCTTTATAAAAGAAAAAAAAAATACTGCCTTCTGTACCCTTTCCCTCACCATAAAGATAATCCTCTGGTTTTCTCTTAAGTAACCAGAGAGTGGATAACACCCACACACACACAAAAGTCCTATTTTTGTTGAATATCTTTTGTCTTAAAGATACAGCTCAGGAAAAAAAAAAAAATAGACTGCACTCAACATGATTTATGTCTTTTTTTTTGTGCCTTATATGATATGAAGAAAGGCTTCTGTGTTGATGATCATCCTGGTGTAAAAATAGAAGAAAAAGATGGAGTTTTTAACTACATACCTGTGAACCATACAACAGACTTTCACAAGTCTGAAGCAAAAACTAAGATAGCTGAAAGAAGAAATCCAAAATTGTGGTTGGGGCATCAATTCCCCTATCTCCCCACATTCAAGACTACTAAAACTACTAGAGAGAAAATCAAAGAGAATATAGCAGCAGATACCAGCTGGGTGTCCTCCAATTCAGTTCTGACACTATCTACCCAGAGATAGAGTCAGATCCCATAGGTTGAAGGTTCAGTCCCCAAGACTGCCCCCATACACACACTGGTCAAGTCTGGGCCTCCAGAACTTCTGACTAGCCAGCTTCAAGTTGGGGTTCCCACGATCCCCTCTCTGGGTTTGATCAATTTGCTGGAACAGCTCCCAGAACTCAGAGAAACACTTACCTATGTTTTACTGGTTTATTATTAAAAAGTATTGCAAAGGAGACAGATGAAGCGATGCCTAGGGTGAGGTATGGGGAAAGGGGCACAGAGCTTCCATGCCCTCCCTGGATGTACCACTCTCCAGGAACCTCCACATGTTCAGCTATCTGGAAGCTCACTGAACTCTGTCCTCTTGGGTTTTTAAGGAAGTTTCATGATGTCAGCATTCCTTCCCCCAGGATAAAGGGTGGGACCATCTAGTGGGAAGGACTTAAGAGCCACAATCAGAAAGGCAGAAAGGTGGGAGAACATTAGAGTGAAAGAGAGGCTGGAGAAGGTCAGAGGCCTGCCCTTGAGGCCTAACACCCCCAACATTATAACAAAAGACTAACACGGGCTATGGGAGTTATAAGCCAGGACCTGCGGATGAAAGCCAATATATAGCATAATATCACAACAGGATTGCTGTATCTTCTTGGTGAATTAATTCTTTTTGTTATTATGTAATTTCCCTCTTGGACTATATAGTAACTTGCTTTGCTCTGAAATCTGCTTTGTCTAATGTTAATACAGCCATTTGTGCTTCCTTCTGGTTAATGTTTACATGTTATACCTTTTTCCATCAATTTGCTCTCAGTCTACCTATAGATCATTGAATCTGAAGTGAGTTTCTTGTAAGCAGCACATAGCTGTGTCACATTTTGTAATACACTCTACCAATCTCTGCATTTTAATTAATGCATTTAGAACATTTACAATTAAGATAATTATTATTAATATTTGTTCTTTGATCCTTCTGTTTATCACTTTTTTTTTTTCTTGCCTTCCTGTGGTTTACTTGGACATTTTTTAGTGTTTCATTTTGATTTAATTGTGTGTGTATGTTTAGCATATCATGTTGTATTGTTTTTAGTGCTTATTATGTTTGGAAACTCTGTAGATGGGCAGCCTTCCATGATGGGGAAGAAGCTGCAGGGCCTGGGTCTCTTTATACCACTGGATAGAGTCTGGAGACACACAGGGCTTCACTGTGGCTGCTTCTGTGGGTGAATCAGGCCATGTGCTGGTGTCTAAGTTGTGGACTGGGGGCCAGGACTGCCCAGGGCTTTGCTGCTGCTACTATTGCTGCTGATGCTGATGCTGGCAGATCAAACTCTCTGCAAAGACCCTGGGTTGTAAAACAGGGGCTAGAACTTCTACTGGGTTTCTGTTGGGGTTCCCCTTCCCTGAACTTTGACCAAAGAGAACAAGATACTCTTGGGAGTTTTGTTGTTGCTTTGTTGTCATTTTGTGTGTATCTGTTGGTGAGTCCAGCACAGCCCCGGGTATATGGGAGATGAAAAGAAAACTTAGAAAACTTACCATGTTGCTGTTTCTCAAGTCCTGAGGTTTTTTGTGACTACATCTATTTTTCTTCTAGCTTTCAGAGCTCTTTATCATTGTCTGCTGAATAGTTTCCAAGGTATTTAGTTGTATTTAGAGGAGCAGAGCAGGGAGAAGTGAGTTTAACCATCTTGTTCCAGAACTGGAAGCCAGCAGAACCTGTTTTAAAAATAATGTTTAAAACATATTTTCTTTCCTGGGTGATTTTCCAGAAAGCAGAAAAAGTACTATCAATGGCACTTCCTATAATACAAACTACACCCTATGCTTTCTTGGAAGGAATCAATTGCGTTGTTCAATAGCTATCTTCCTCTGAACCTGCTCTGCATTTAGTCAACAGGATATTGAATTCCTTTTGAAAACCTAAACAGGTTATCACTTCTTTCCTGAACCAAAAGTTGATTGGTAATGTAAATACTTGTCTGTAACACAGAAAACTGTGTTTTCTTTGAGCTCTTCCTATTCCGTATCTCTTGTCTTGAATGAGAAGATTTTCCTTTGGCACCAAAAGGTTACAACTACATTTATCTACAAATAAACTACCATAGAAGAACTGGAACTTTCCTAATTATCAATGTTTAGCTGCACTAATAAAGCCTTCTTATATCTGTGTTCTACTTGTTTCTTTTCTTGGAGCCTTGCCTGACACAGATAGGATGGGCTTTCAGCCCAGTGACTCACGGGAAGCTACTATATTAAAAACTTGGAGCTAATGTTTTAAATTAACCAGAAAAAAACACAAAAGGCAGAACACTGCACCAAGGGATAGAGCCCTGCTCCTTTATAAAAAGGAAAAAAAATAACTGCCTTCTGTATACTTTCCCTCACCATAAGGATAATCCTCTGGTTTTCTCTTAAGTAACCAGAGAGTGGACCCTCCCCCCAAAAACAAGTTCAATTTGTGAAATATCTTTTGTCTTAAAGATATAGCTCAGGAAAAAGTAGACTGCACTTAACATGATTTATATCATTCGTTTTTTGTGTGCCTTATGTGATAGCTCATGACTTGGAAAACTTCTATAAATGTGTAAAATATTAGAATGTACAGCAAAAATTGTGAGTTTACATTATTTTTGGCTTATCTCAGTACAATGATTAATGTGGTCAAATTGAATATTTATATCTTTAAGATAAAATTGCATATTCCAATATAAAGTAACACATTTTCAAGTAAATTTTATTTTCCAAAATATCTCTATCACCACTAACTCTATCTTTAAAAAAATAATTTCACAATGTATACCATTTTCTGGCTTTATATGAAAAGTTTATTGTTTGAGTACAGGGTTAAAAAGAAGCCAATAAGTTAACACGTTATATTTGACATGGGAACTGTTCACTCCAAATTTTAAGAAGAGCCAGATAAATCATGTACAGGCAGCCAACCAGTGTGTTAGTAAAATGGTGTTTTTTTTTTAAATTGCTAAAAAATCTGTATAAAGGAACATTTATTTTTTTTAATTTGTAAAAGTAGAAGCAATAGTCACTTTAATTTATAGCATGAATGGAAGACACTCAGAGTCATCTATAACCTCAGCAGAAAATGTGATTATAAAAGTTTACAAAAACCCCAATTCCCCAGAGAACTATGAAATGACCAGAGTGCAGAACACATTCTGTCAGTCTCTTGGAATATTATTTGCCCTTTTAACTGATAAGGCAATGGAGGAAGAAAGTAAGAATGTAATAAAAACATGAAAAAGTGACTACCTTTGCTTGCCTTTACCAAACCTAACTTTAAATAAAATAATAATGAACAAATCAGCTAGCAAAGAAAACAGCTTTTCCCCTAGTTTCTTTTGAAGTGAATCTTCCTTTACTTTTTATTTTTTGGAATCCTACAAATTAAGGCTTCCATGGAAATGAATGAATTTTTTAGAGTTTCAAGACTCAAAAGATAAACAAAGCAGTCTGTTTTTCTTCTCTCACCCACCCCAACCCTGTAAATAACCCCAGGCCACAGCCTGGGTCTCCCTCTGTTTTTTCATGTCTATCAGCAGTTTTAGAGCTGGGGAGGCCAGTGGGGGAAGGATGGGAAAGAGGGGGAGGTGGGGGGAAAGAGGGAGAAGGAGCGAGTAAGTGGGGCAGGCTCATCTCAGAGTGAACCCCGGCTGTAGCTGGGTACGGGATGTCACACGCATGCCTGCACACACAAAATGTACACAGTGAAACCAGGCAATAGAACTATCAAAAAAAGAAAAAGAAGAAGACAGACAGAAAGAAAATGTACTGCTACATCAGCTAAAAACAGTCGTGTTCTTTCCTGGTTTGATGTCAGCTCCCAGTACTGGCTTGGAATTGCCCACAGCGATATTGGGCCCCTGCCCACTCAGCAGGCAGACGGCTTTCCCTGCCAGCAACAGGCTTTTAATAAAACAGGATGCTGTCCCACTACTAAGGCCCAGTCTGAGAATGGATCCCAGTCCATGTGAACTCCCTCTCCAAGAAACAGCAGTTCTGTATTCCTTATCAGGAAACCCCACTTTGGCGTTCCTGGCCTGGGAGAAAGGCCCCTCTCCCAGGGGCTTGCTCAGCAAGTGTTTGCAGGCGGCTGCTGGCCCTGGAGCTGTCTGCTCTGCAAGGTTCTCACCACAGTGAGCTTGCTCCCGCAGGGACTTCTAATTCTGTGCATGCATTTCAGCTTTGATGAAGGCTCTGTCCAACTTTGACAGTCAAGCAGGATGGGATTTAAAATAAGGAGCTGGCTTCCACAGACAGGATGAGGACATTTCGTCCCTACCTTCCTGCAGCAAGCCCTAATGAGTCACGCCAGGACTGCACTTGAACTGACTTCTCATCTTAAGTGTGAAGAGCTTTATCATTTTGGGGAGGCTCACCTGTCTATTTGTTTTCTTCTCATTTGGAATGAAATGGAGTATGTTCCATTTGGAGCAGCAACTTCTAATTTTTTCCAGCTGTAATTTGACAAAAAGTCCAAACTAAGGAGTGAGATTCCATGGCACCTTCCAAACCCTGGGGCTCTGTGGCTGCAGAGCCCAGGACCACCTTTTCTGGGTTTTTTGTATACCACCCTCTTATCCTAGGGAAGTAGAACTGTGGTTCTGAAAGTTGTTCCAGAGTATTAGCCCCAGACCCACAGGCACCAGCAGGATCCCTTTCATGCCACACTGTCATGCATAGAAGTGGCCAAGAACAGCACCGACATCACATGTTGGGAGGCACACGTGCCGTCAGCAAGCAAACTTAGATGACATCCCATGAGAGTGAATTCCAGTGGAAAAGAGAAGTCTTTGTTGACAGAGAAGGCCGGACAACGTGGATTCTACCCCCAAATCTCCCCTGGCTTCCTGTGTGGACTTAGACAGCTTAGATATATGTATGACTCAGTTTCCCCATTTTGTAAAGTACAGAGCAGGTTGTTGGAGGACGGGCAAATAACCAACTCATATGCTGTCACTCCCCCTTCCCTCATCCACACAGACATTGGGAATCACTCCCAGCACCTTTCTTCCTGTGCCCAGATGTGACAACCCAGTCAGCCACAACCAAACGATCAGAGACAGCACTGGAGGAAAGGCTTGTGATGGTTTCTAAGGCTTCTTCCAACTCTGATAGTCCCAATCTAAGCCCAATACATTTCTGACTCCTTTGAAGTTCTGGGGAGGAAATTGGAGGAATTGGTGTTACAGGTGGTGTTTTCATTCCTTCTCTCACTTGAAGTTCGTGAGTTTGGAAAAGAAAAAGAGAAAGAGGAAGTATATGGAGGGAACATCTGGGCATGTAGACTGTGTCGCAGTGGAGAATTTTGTGTCTTGGACTGCAGCCCAGATCCACCTCAGAACAGCGGGGGCCTGGCGGGAAGCAGGATGTGCTGGCCCAAAGCTGGGAAGAGCAGAGCATGCTGCAGGAGGCGGGCCCGTGGGACCAGAAAACGTGCAGTTGGTAACTTCAGAGGGAGGAGTGAAAAGAGCCCGAGTAAATCTATAAAGCCAGAGAAGATGAAGCACAGCACAGGAACATGAGCTCTTGAAAGCAGAAAAACGACTCTTGCTGACTCAAGCAGAGAGGGGAATGTATTGGAAGCTATGAAGGAGCTTGTGAGGTCAACAGGGATGCTGGATTCTGAGCTGGAGAATCAGGTGGAACTGGGACAAGAGCGCCTCTGCAGGGAGCAAACAGCCTACTGTCCCTCCTCCCTAGACCGCTCAGCTCAGCTCAGGACCACTCTGAGACAAGGGAGGGGACACTGTGGACACCTTTCCACTCCCACGCAGCGGGAAAAGCACCTTGATTTACCATGAGATGGTGCCCAGTGAGAGAGGTAGTGCCACAAAAGGACATCGAACTGGGGAAAGAAGAGGCAGTGGATTCCCGGCTGCTGAAAAAGCAATGCCCAGCACAGTGTATAACAGAGAGATGTCACATACAACCACGGCAAGTGACCAGACCAGGTCAAGAGTCAGAGAAGTTAGCAAGCAAACATAACTTCCAATCCAGCAGGCCTGCCAGAGTTAGGAGTAACTCCAAGGTCAGTTGCCAGGTGTGGAAACCCATCTGGGAGGCTAGGTGGGGTCAGAGGGTAAAGACAAGGCCGATTAATTACCAGCTCTTAGGAGCAGGCTGAGTGGAGCACATGGAGGAGTGCAGAGGGCGTCGCCAGCAAGAGTCAAGGTCAGGAATGTCCAGACTGAGATGAATGAGGGAGTAAAAGCAGGCACCTGTGCACGAGGCTTGGGGTTACCCATCCTAATTCTGGTCGGGTCTCTCTTGCTGGAAAAGACCTGCATTGAAAGACCCGGCTGCCCCTTAGCTACAGAGTGGAGGAGGTGTCCAGTTAGTGTCAGCAATATCACTCGCAGTCAGGAAGGCTCATGTCCTTTCTTCTCTGGGAAAGCAAGTCTTTCAAATTCAGTTTGGCAGGGCACCAGTTTGCTGGGATAGAAGCCAAACCCAAGCGCTGGAGTCCGACTCCCCACCATGGCTCTGCCAAACTGGAGGCTGCTGGTGTGCCACCTCCTCCTTTCACACAGAGCGTCAGAGGAGCCAGATGGATAGACCCGAGCCTGCGGACGTTATCGGGGCTGTGAACCTGGCTGTGCCAAAAACCAGGTCTACCTTTGGATGTTGCTTGTTGGTAATTCCTAGGGGAAAATTCTCTAAGCAATAGATTTTCTTTTTGTGTTTAAGCCAGTTTGAGGCAGTTTTCTGTCACTTACAACCACAAAGTATTTCAGTAATAGGTAGATAATAATATTAATATTAACCACAACTAAGCACTATTTCCTTGAATCCTCATAACAACTCTAGGTGGTAAATTCTATTATCATACCCAATTGTATCAAATTGAAGAAACTGAGGCCACTCTCTTAGAGCCACACAATATTAAACTGGAGGGCTGGGGCTAGGTAGTCTGAACACACACAGACCCCAAGTGAGAAAAGAGATTGGGGGAAACCCCAAATTCTGCATATATGCAGTAAATAATCCTGAATAAGCCCAGTGAGGGCCAAAAAGAGGATATAGCTAAAAAAATTCAATGTGGGCCACATAGGGTGACCACTGGTGGTCTCAAGACTTTCGGAAAGGCATACCCAGAAGATGAGATGTGGACATAGAGTCAAGGAAAACACAAGGGTGGGGGTCCCTGAACCTGTAAGAACCGCACTGGGAAACCAACGGCCCACACCAAGCAGAGGCTGAAAATAGGCCTGTGATCTCAGAAGGGTTTTCAAAGCTATTCAAAGAGTAGGACAAGAAAAGGATTGCACAGAGAAGATGCTAAACTGCAGACACTTGGAAAAAAGAGGAGGCAGAGCCAAGCAATTTCAACTTCACTTCTCTCTCTTCTAGTTAGAGAGATGTTCTTCCAAAAGGTAGACCCCTGGCCTGGTGAGAAGGCAGCGAGATGGTGCTTGGATGCCCTACACAAGTTTAACAATAAAAACTCTCAGATGAACTGGTAGCAGCACAATGACCCAACACAGGGGAGCCCTCACCTGGGCAAAAGGTCCATTTCCAACATTCGTAAAAATGGTTGATTGCTTGATGGCAATCCCTGAGGGAATATTCTAAAACTATTGACCATCTGGAATGAAAACATTTCGTAAAAAACATAGGGTACAACATGGGGTTCAGTACCCCAAAACAACCATAAATCTTTAATGATGGGTGACTCTGGTAAGTACTATATACCAAAAACAACCTCAGCAAGCAGCTGACAGTTTTTCAGGATAGTCTTGTTTTTGAAATGGAGGAATATGGACCAGATAAAAATAAGATAAGAGGGATTCCTAGTGAATTGCAAAACAATGCCCAAATGAAATGATGAACTTTGAAGTCTTGTGAAGAGGGATTCCTAGATCTGTGCCAGGGGTCATGTTCTTCCACTGGCCCAGCCTTAATGGTGTCCTTGAAGGTGAACTTGGAGATGTCCTTTTAGATGCCTGATGGAGCAGGAACCAGAGCAGAGGAGGTCATGGTCAGGATTGAGTGAGCTGGGTGTGTGACACATATAGCATCTTCAGGCTGCTGCTCCGGTACTGGCCATCCCTATGCTGCCTGGTGCCCTGTCTTTGGAGGCACAAGACATGGATCCCCATCTCATCTCCGCATTACAGTTTTGCAACATTCGTCAAATCACTCCACCATTCTAGGACTCTGTTTCCTCATCTGCAGATTTCAAAAAAGATGTTAAAGGCACTTGTGTCTAATGTGTGAGTAACCAGAAGCTGAGAAAGACAATGAATGCAATAAATAACCAAATCATGAATGATTCAAATTTATTTCAACAGGACCGAATATGAGGCCAAATCAACAACACCCATAAGAATTTAGTTGGAATACATGTCAAGAAAAACACTGAGAATTAAAAATGCAGCCGGGTGCTGTAATCCCAGCACTTTGGGAGGCCAAGTTGGGTGGATCACCTGAGGTCAGGAGTTCAAGATGAGCCTGGCCAACATGGTGAAACCCTGTCTCTACTAAAACTACAAAAATTAGCCAGGCATAATGGCTGTAGCTGGGGCAGGAGGCTGAGGCAGGAGAATGGTTTGAACTCAGGACTCGGAGGTTGCAGTAAGCCAAGATTGTGCCACTGCACTGGAGCCTGAGCAACAGAGTAAGACTCTGTCTCAAAAATAAAACAAAATAAATAAAAATAAAAATGCAACCCCAAAGAACATGACAGGCAGGGCCATGGCTATCTTGACTTGACAGCTGCCTATGTGAAAACAAGATTTGGGAATAACCAGGATGCCCAACAACAGCATGTGAAAGAGTTTAAAAACCAAAGTGACCTGGGAAGTAGCAGACAGCTCTGAAAGCTGAGAATTAGGGGTCAGTTTGAATATTTCACACTCAGGAATATAAAAGAAAATTATGCTACAAGATGAAAGAGCAGATGGTAAATACTACCTACTTGATAGATAAAGTTACGTGGAAGTGTTAGATGCAAATTTAGAGTGATTGGCAGTCTTAGGGAGAGATGTTTTCTCTAAAACTTGCACCCTCACCCCGGAGTAAAAAAAAAAAAAATCCAGAGATTTTAGTTGCCATGGGTTTAACGTCAGTCAATAATTTGACCACTAAAAGTCAGTGAGGCTTTATTTTGTCTCAGTGGAAGTATAATCTCTCTACTGGTGTGCTCTCCGTAGGGCTCATGCTGGTACCAGATGTGGCAGACCTGGTACCTGGATGATGATATAGGAGCCCATCCAGGTAACAGGTGTGTTAGAAAAGGAAATGAGTATAGCCATCCCACACAAGCTTGTTCCAGTACATCTGGACTGCCTTTTTTTGTTTTCTGGAGACAGGGTCTTGCTCTGTCACTGAGACTGGAGTGCAGTGGTGCAATCATGGCTCACTGC
This sequence comes from Aotus nancymaae, assembly GCF_030222135.1. NCBI lineage: Eukaryota > Metazoa > Chordata > Mammalia > Primates > Aotidae > Aotus > Aotus nancymaae. The sequence continues at coordinate 1,407,858 of NW_026988570.1, read as the reverse complement.
AACCTCAACTTCCTAGGCTCCGGCAATCCTCCCACCTTATCCTCCTGAGTAGCTGAGACTACAGGAATGTGCCACCACTACTGGCTAATTTTTGTATTTTTGATAGAGACAGGGCTTTGCCATTTTGCTCAGGCTGTTCTTCAAGGCTTCCAAAGTGCTGGGATTATAGGTGTGAGTCAACACACCCAGCTTGTACTGACTTTTTCAGAAGGAAACCAATGATGACATCCAGATAGATTAGTTAATTAAATGCCAAAAATGAACTCAATGCATAGCTAAAAGAAAATAGTAGAACTGAACATTTATCTATACTTGATAGGAATGAAAACTTGCTAAGCACAAAAATAATGGGAATAGTCACAGAGTAAAATATTGGTAGGGATACAAAATTTAAAACTTCTTAGTCTTAAATGATCATAACAAAATTAAAAGGCAAGAAGAAAAAACTGGGGAATATACATGACAAATGGTGGACTAATAACAAACGTGCATATGTACACAGGACAAACCTAACAGAAAAATGGGCAAAAACCATCAACAAGCATTTCGTAGGAAAACAAATGCAAATGGTCTATAAGAAATGGAAAGATGCTCAAACTCAAAAGCAACCAAAGAAATGCAAATAAAAACAGTAAGCTAAATTTCTCTTTCAAGATGACTAAGAAGATCGTGCATATGAGGGTCCAAAGCTATGAGCGACAATGTGGGAGAGCACAAGTCACATGCACTGGACATGGCTGTCCATGCTGGTCTCACTAGCCTGTTGTCTTTTGTAGTTTATCCTTCCACACCATCATTTTCCTTGTTCCTTAACTGAAGATTACCATAACTCTGGTCTCACAGTGCTGTTAGGAGGATTGGCTGAGATTACCCTAACAGTGGTGACACAAAGAAATTGTTTTTTCTAGTTAGAAGCAAGCAATCAGGAAATACTTAAATAAATCATGATATACTTGTAAGATGAAATATTGCACAGACATCAAGCACATTGTTAAATGCATATTGTTAAAGTCCATTTTCTAATAAAAAGTGTGATAGATGTTGTGGTCCCAATACTGTAATGAAAACATCCACACATACTTTTTATATACAGAAGAACATGGCTAAAATGTTGGTTTCTTTCCAGTGGTTCTGTCTGGTGATGGGATTATAGGTAATTCTTTTTTTAAAGAAAACCCAAAATATGTAAGGAAAAAAGAATTTGAAAAATGGTATGGATACCAAATGAAGCCAAAACAAAGCCAAAAATCCTCCCATGGGTTCTGAGAATGGCATTTGGCTTGTTTTGATTGCTAGAAACTTGTAATATCTGACACAGTTGGAGGAAATAGTTAAGTGTGGCCTAGAAGAGATAAGCTTTTTTGGGGATTGTGACACCTGTCTGTATATATTTGATGGATGTCACATCAGGACATGTCCCAATTTTGTCTTCTGAAACAGCACATCACCTGCCTCTGAATGGCAAGGCCCTCTAGGGAAAAAAGACTTTTGAGTCCTATGGAACTTGGAGCCACAATCAGGCCTTCAAGGAGACTCTCACAGCTACTGGTGGGCATCTCCATCCACTAGGAGAACAGGCAAGAACCTATCTATTCTAGAGGGTCCCATGGAGAGGTCTCCTGCTCTGCATAGAGTTTGAATTTGATAACTTCCTTCCCTCTCTCCCTCCCTCCCTCTCTCCTCTTCTTTCCCTCCTTCCCTCCTTCCTTCCTTCCTTCCTTCCTTCCTTCCTTCCTTCCCTCTTCCTCTTTAAGATGGAAACCTGTGAAATGGTGGGGCAAAGAGGAGGAGCCAGTGGAATCATCAGCAGACTCAATAAGACAGTTTGACACTATCCCCAGGAATGTTCTGCTTCACCTAAAAAAAAGAACATTGGATCCACTCCTGAGACCTGCCACCTTGCCATTCTGTGACACCATGTAGCAGGACAAAATTTGCCCAGAAATTGCTTCATAACAGTTCAGTAGATTTAACGCATTGCTCGAGGGACTAGCGCTGAGAACGGTCATCCCCATGGCCTCAAGGCATCTTTTGGAGGTGCCACCCACCTTCTTATTTGCTCTTCCTGCCTGTCTTTCACCTGCCATTTTTTCTGTGCCAGGTCACACCTGCAGCCACAGAGGGGGAGGTCTTTCTGTCCTGCAACACTGGGACCAGAATCTTTTTACCTGGTTGAACAAACAAGTGGTGAGTTGCTGGGTACAAGTGCCAGATACTCATGTATTATTGTAGTTAATCCTCACAACAGCCCTGTGCAGAAGGTTCTTTCAATATCCTCGTTTGAGACACAGAGAAGTTAAGTCACTTGAACAGGGTTGTAGGTTCAGCAAAGGTAGCACTGCAGCTTGTACCTCTGAAGTTGTAGAAGGTTCACAGCAGAGCAGTCTTGGACCCAGGGCACGTGGAAGGAGACACCTACTGTTCCCACCATCCAGGATCCAATCCCCTTTCTCCTGACCCAGAATTCTCCCATGCGTAGCCCAATGCTGTGCAGGTGGAGCTGCCAGATCCAGAGGTGGACAACTGGCCCAGAGCCACTAACAGCCCATCCCACATCCCAGTCACAGTGACCAGCCCAGAATGAGCAGCTGGTCCCGCCATTGCCATTCCCAAGACACCTGTCACTTGGGATGCTGAGAGGACAGGCTGTACACCTAACTGCTGGCAGCCACTTCCCAGCATCTCCTGGGGAGGGCCCCCTAAAAGGCAGCCAGCTCCTAGGAAGGTGAAGCAGACACATGGGGCAACCCAAGCTCCATCCTGTGGATGCCATTAAACTCAGCTGGTCTTGGGTTTCTCAGACGTAAACCAATACCTTTCTTTCTTAAGCTACTCTGAAGTAGGGATTTACTCTCACAGCCCAACTGTCTGGACTTTTATACAGATAGGGCCAGCAGTGTGATCACTCATCATCAAACCATGCAAGCCTGGCTGCAAGGGAATGGGCAGGGTGCGGTGGAGGAAGGTTTAAGAGGTTATTTGAATGGGACGTTGATAGCAACTCTTAGGTATTCCAGAGGTGTTAATTGATAGTGAAGCATTTATGACCAGGGCACATTTCACAGCTCTGGGCCACCTAATGTTACTTCTCCTCAAAGCGGGTTTGAAATAAAACCCAACCATTGGCCCTTCTCACCCCACTCCAACTAAATACAAACACCCACAGACACTGGGCCCTATCAGGCCCAGACTGTGGCTGCCGGGAGCACAAGTGCATGGTGGCTGCGTGCTCTGTCACAGCACCACCACACTTGAATTTCCAGCCTCAGAGCCTGTCTTTTGAATCAGCGAGTGGTTGTGGGTGAGAGTCTTGTGCCAAGCTCCTGGTGGGCTCTGCTTGGCTCTCTGCTTCTTGGCTTTTACAGCAGAACCCCAGAGTGGAGAAAAGACTCATTCTGGTTTCATAGAGCATGTTCCCTGCTGTTACTGTGAAAGAGGTGACATCTTGCTTCTCAGGGGCCTGGCCGACTGCCCACAGACATTACCAGTGAGTTCCCTCGTCCCTGCGTGCAGGCACTGGAGCCTGCCCTGGTCGCTCAGGAAGGGCTTTCATCTTTCCTCTTGGCCCTCCCTCTGGACCCTAACATGAGGCAGGAGGTCAGGCCATTCTAGCAGAGGGCTGGCCCTGTCCTCCCTGCGGGGGCTGGGTTGTGACACAGGCAGCGGTGGTTATTCTTGCAAATGGCTAATCAAGCTTTTTTAGAAAAGTGAGCTATTAATAGCAAAGTGCTGAGTGAGAGGCTTGGAGCTACTCTCATGCATGAACCTGTGTGAGTGTGTGTGCATGAGTGTGTGTAAGTCTGGGGGAGCATGTGCACAGGTGTGCACATGAACACATGGACACCAGGCAGACAGAAGCATCCCCTTGCAGCGGCCCACATGCACTCCTAGTCTCCTGGTCTGCCTGGAATCCCATTCTGGAAGTGGCCACCCCCTCTGACTTTTTGGACAAGAAAAGTCCAGGAGAAAGTGGCTGCCTGCCGTGCAAGACCAGGCATCTGGGTGCCCAGCATGGCAAGCAGCGCTGCTTTCTGGGTCAGAGATGCTGCCCGGCAAGATGTGTGTGGATTCATCGGTAGACATGGAGACAGAGGTGCTTCCTGAGCCTGTGATGCTGTGGACCCTGAGAGGCCCAGCCTGAACATTGGTTTTTGTGCTTTCTTCCCTGGCTTGGGAGGAAAGGACCCTGTTGGCTAATGCATGGCAGGAGGTACAGCTTCTAGATTTTCTAGTTATGCCCAAGATGAGAGAGGACTTTCTGAAAAGAAGAAGGCAAAAGATGGAGAGAGAGAAAGAGAGAGGTTAAGGGTTGGGGGAACTGGAAAGAGCCCTGAGTAATATATGGAAAGTAAAAGCACAGAACACTTAGCTCAAGCAATTGTTTTTCTCCTGGAGGCTAAAATTAATGGCAGGTAGCCAACAGCCACATTAGAGTAAGAAATGTAATCTGTTTAAAGTTTGCAAAATACCGCTGTTGGTGCAGTGAATGTGCAGGACACCCTAACCTGCTGTGACACTGGCCTTGGCCTGCTGTCCGTGGCAAGTGCACCAGAGCTAGTGGTCACTGTTGGTAAAGCCTAAGTCTCCTGCTTGCCTCCTTTCTCAACCATCTATTTCCCTATGGGGCAGATAAGCACATTCCCAAAAAACGACAGCTGGAGTCTCCAAGAGCCAATGGAAGCCATGTCTCCCTCCCTGCTAGAGCCACCATCGCTACTGTTGCAGAGACTTAAAATGACCTCTCCACGTTGGAAGGCACTCCAGAGGTCACTCAGACCCACTGATGCAGGAAGCTGGGTGTCTGCAAATATCCTCCTGCAAGGCCCTGGGCTCTGCTAGATCACTCCCACTTCTGGGCAAGATGCCAGCCTGGGCAGCTCCGTGCTGCCTGGCCCTAAAACACATTGTGTCTTTCCACTGTCTGCACTTTCTGTGTCTGTAGTGTCTGCCACTTTTCAGAACAATAGTGAATAAAAACAACAGCCAGCATTTATTAGGCATTTACTGTGAGCCTGGTATTGTCTAAGTACTTTATTTGCATGGTACCTACCCAGCAACCCTCTAGGGAGATACCATTATTATCCCGTTTTACAGATGTGAAAATGGAAGCTTAGAGGGTTTCGACAATTTGTCCAAATGTTTTCCATTTATGGGATTTGTGGTGGAGTGTGGATTTGAACACAGGATTCTTTAATTCCAGAACCCATGCTCTTCCCGTCATGCCCTGCCATGCTCTCCTCCCACGTGGTGGTCCACAGAGGGCTTCTCTCCCAGCTACACATCCCAGAACTGGCACAGGCATATCACCACGTCCATTTCTCTTCTGTAAACTAGAGAACAGCTTTATTCTAGAACCTCCCTCTGATGTCTGCAAATTCTGTCCATCTGTTCAGAATTGAACAGATGCTAAAACATGTGGCTAAAAGCAAGAGCATCAGAATCAAATGGATCTGGTTCAGAATTCTGCTTTAGCCTCTTGCCAACCTTGGGCAAATTACTCAACCTCACTCAGTCTCCAGGTTTCCATCTGTAAAAACAGAGAGTGCACTGTGCTACCTACCAACCCCACAGGATTGTTATAAGAATTAAATTAGATAAAACACAAACAGCTCCCAGGCTGTGTTTGCAGATGAAAGGCAGCTGTGCTAAGTGCATGGTGACAAATGTGCTAAGATTCAAAGGACATGTGAGTGGAAGTCACACCATCAAGATTTTACTTCTTCCTCAACTTCAGGGGTAAGAATCCTCCAACATTGGAGAGGACTTTCTTAAAGACACACAAACCAGAAATCCTCAAGAGGCCATAGTATGGATGTGGCTTTCTAACACTATGCTACCATTTCCCATGGGGAAGCACCTGCAGGGGTAGACAGGTGATTGGGGAAGTGCAGGGCCATGAAAGGACTGAAGCCCCCCTTTAAGAAGCGAAGGAGGTCTTTCCACCAATAGCTGGATGTTGAATATAGACCTCTAATCTCAACCTTGCACTGAGGACTCATCATGCAACTCTAGGGCCAACTGCTCCCTCTCTGGGCCTTGGGTCTTCACTACCATCAATGGATAACTTGGAAGTTGCCTCTAAAGTATGCTGAATTATCAGGAATGAGGATGATTTAAAGACATAAACTTTTTTCCTTGTACCTTCTTCCAACTTTACCTTCTCCAAGAACCCTCCTCTGACCTCCTCCTAAAAGGTCTCTGTATTAGTACATTATCACATTGCTGTAAAGAAATGCCTGAGACTGTATAAAGAAAAGAGGTTTAATTGGCTCTCAGTTCTACAGGCTGTACAAGAAACATGTCTTGGGAGGCCTCAGGAAACTTACTCATCACAGAAGACAAAGTCAGAACAGGTATCTTCACATGGCCAGAGCAGGAGGAAGAGAGATAGGGAGAAGGTGCTACACACTTATGAACAACCAGATCTTGTGATAACTTACTCTTACTATGGCAATACCAAAGGGGATGATGTTAAACCATAAGAAACCATCCCCATGATCCAGTTACCTCCCACTAGGCCCCACCTCCAACACTGGGGATTACAGTTCAACATGAGATTTGGGTGGGGACACATATCCAAACCATATCATTCTGCCACTAGCTTTTCCCAAATCTCATGTTCTTCTCACGTGGCATAATATAATCATGCCTTCCCAATGGTCCCTCAAAGTCTTTTAACTCATTTCACCATTAACTCAAAAGTTTAAAGTCAAAAGTCTCATCTGACACAAAGCAAGTCCTTTCCACCTATGAGCCTGTAAAATCAAAAAGAAGTTAGTTACTTCTAAGATATAATGGAGGTATAAGCATTGGGTAAATATACCCTTTTCAAAAGGGAGAAATCAGCCAAAAGAAAGGGGCTACAGGCCCCAGGCAAGTCCAAAATCCTGCAGGGTATTCATTAAACCTTAAAGCTCCAAAATATTATCCTTTGGTTCTATGTCCCACAGCCAGGATATGCTGGTGCAAGGAGTGGGCTCCCAAAGCCTTGGGCAGTTTGGCCACTGTGACTTTGCAAGGTTCAACCCCCACAGCTGCTCTCATGGGCTGGCATTGAGTGCCTATGGCTCTTCCAGGCACAGGGTGCAAGCTGCTTGTGGCTCTACCATTCTGGGATCTGGAGAATGGTGGCCCTATTCTCACAGCACTATTAGGTAGTGCCCTAAAGAGGACTCTGGGTCGGGGGATCCAACCCTACATTTCCCTTCTGCACTGCTCTAGTAGAAGTTCTCCATGAGGGCTCCAACCTTGTATCAGGCTTATGCCTGGACATACAGGCTTTTGCATACAGTCTCTGAAATCTAGGTGGAGGTTCCCAAGCCTCAACTTTTATGCTCTGTGCACCCACATGCTTAACACCACATGGAAGTCATCAAGGCCTATAGTTTGTACCCATTGAAGCTGTACCTTGGCCCCTCTTAACCACAGCTAGAGCGAGAGCAGCTGGGATACAGGGAACAGTGTCACAAGGCTGCACAGTCGAGTTGAGGCCCTGGTCCTGGTCCCTGAAACTATTCTTCCCTCTTGGGCTTCTAGGCCTGTGATGGGACAGGCTGACATGAAGCTCTCTGAAATGCCTTCAGGGCCTTTTCCGCATTGTCTTGGCTATTAGTCCTTGCCTTCTTTTTAGTTATGCAAATTTATGCAGCCTGCTTGAATTCCTCCCCCTGAAAATGAGTTTTTCTTTTCTACCGCATGACCAGGCTTCAAGTTTTCTAAACTTTTGTGCTCTGCTTCCCTTTTAAATATAAGTTCCAATTTCAGATCATTTCTTCATTCATGCAAATAAGCATAGGTTGTTAGAAACAGCCAGACCACATCTCAAATGCTTTGCTGCTTAGAAATTTCTTCTTCTAAATCATCACTCTCAACTTCAAAGTTCCACAGATCCATAAAGCAGGGGCCACAATGCAGCCAACCTCTTTGCTAATGCATAACAAAAGTGACCTTGCTCCAGTTTTCAGTAAGTTCCTCATTTCCAGCTGAGACCTTGTCAGCCTGGACTTTACTGTTCATATCACTACTAGCATTTTGGTCATAACAATTTAACAAGTCTCTAGAAAGTTCCAAATTTTCCTTCATCTTCCTGTCTTCTTCTGAGTCCTCCATATTCCTCCAACCTCTGCCCATTACCCAGTTCTAAAGCTGCTTTCACATTTTCTATATCTTTATGGCAATACCCCACTCTTGGTACCAATTTTCTGTATTAGTTCATTCTCACATTGCTATAAGGAAATACCTGAGACTGGGTAATTTTTAAGGAAAAGAAGTTTAATTAGCTCACAGTTCTGCAGGCTGTACAGGTAGCATGGCTGGGGAGTGCTCAGAAAACTTTTACTCATGGCAGAAGGTAAAGCCACAGGCATCTTCACATGGCCAGAGCAGGAGGGAAAGACACAGGAGGACATGCTACACACTTTTAAACAAACTGATCTTGTGATAACTTACTCTCACCATGACAACACCAAGGGGGATGTTGTTAAACCATAAGAAACTGCCCCTATGATCCAATCAGGGGATCCTACCAGGCCCTACCTCCAGCATTGGAGATTACCATTCAACATGAGATTTGAGTGGGGACACAGATCCAAACCATATAAGTCTCTCCCCTAACCACCTCCCCTAAGTTTAGAGCTAAAATGACACCCTGTCTACCCCTGGACCAACTGTAATGCCCTACCCACTTACCTGGCTTCTTTTCCTTCATAACACGTATTTGCTAACTGATGTTTTTGTCTTTTCCCTCACTAGCATGTCAACGGCACCAGGCAGAATTACATGTGTTCTTTTCCATACTGAGCCTTGAATGATTCCTGGTACAGAGAATAGGCCCACTAATAATGGCTGAGTGAACAAATGAATGGATGAAGAAATGACTTTTTATATCACTTACGAAATTTACAAACTCAGCATGTCAGAGCCGGAAGTGACATTTTCAAACATTATTACCACAGAACCCTGCGATCAGATGAAAGTTGATTCACACCATTTGTTAAATGCTCCAAATTAAAATGGCTCTCCTTGACTTTATTCATACTAGTTAAAACCTGGAAACAGCTCGGACATCCATCAGTAAAGAATGGATCAACAAGCTGTGGTATATGCATGCAATGAAATACTACTCAGCAACAGAAAGGAATGAATTATAAAGCTGGGTAAATATGAAAAACATTATGCTGAAACAAAGAAGCCCAGCAGAAAAGAGTGCATGATGTCCCTTCTATTCATACTGCATTCTAGAACAGATGAAACTAATCTAGGAGGTGTAAAAAACAAAACAAAACAATGCTTGTCCATGCGAGGTGGCTGGGGAAGGGATTTGACTGGGAAAGAGGACAAGAGAACTGTGGGGTGATGAATGACTTCTGTATCTTGAATCTTTACAGAGGGGTGAGTTGTACTCATCAAGTGGTGCATGTAAGAATTGTATATTTCAATATATGCATAACTTTCTTTTTTTTGAAATTTGTTTTCTTTCATTTTACTTTTAGTTCTGGGGTACATGTGTAGGATTTACAGGTTTGTTACACTGGTAAATGTGTGTCATGGCAGTTTGCTGCACCTATCAACCAATCACCTACACATTAAGTCTGACTTGTATTAGCTATTTTTCTGATGCTCTCCCTTCCCTGAAGCCCTCACCTGCAGTGGCAAGCCCCAGTGTGTGGTGTTCCTCTCCCTGGGTGCATGTGTTCTCATTGTTCAGCTCCCACTTATGAGTGAGAACATGTGGTGTTTGGTTTCTGTTCCTGTGTTAGTTTGCTGAGGATAATGGCTTCCAGCTCCCTTCATGCCCCTACCATGGGCACAATTTCGTTCCTTTCTATGGCTGCATAGGATTCCATGGTATATATGTACTACATTTTCTTTATCCAGTCTATCACTGATGGCCATTTTGGTTGACTCTACGTCTTTGAACATTTGATTTTTTAAAACGCCTTATCACATCCATTACAATTATAAGGTTGCTCTCTACTGTGAATATTCTGATGTTTTCATTTTGATGCTCAGGTAAAAGCCTTAGCAGGCACATTACATTTGTGGTTCTTCTCAAAGATGTATATTCTGATGTCTAGTGAGTTCTGATGCCTGAGGAAAGCCTCTGACAGCAATGTATGTATAGTTTTCATCTCACAAAAGAAAAATATAAACAAATATTGAGTTGTAGTTAATGATATGCATGCTGAAATGTTTACGGTCATATGTCTGCAACTTCTTTTGAAACGTATCCAAAGAAAGAAATGAGGAGCTTCTCTTTCAGAAAGCTGCAGTGGACATACTTGTCCCACTGCTTCCACCAAGCACCGCTAAAAAGTCTGGATGTTATATAAAAAACATACACAAGAAGACTCTGAAAAGTGGAGAGAAGACAGGCTGACTAGAGATCTTGAGACTGGAGGAACAACATGGTGGTGAATGCCCTGGTTTCTTTCTGTCTTGTATATTCCAGATGTAGAACTGAAGAAGCTGAACTCAGAAATTCCAAATGAGACCAAGAAGGCCCCAAGAAAAGCCTGCTCTCTTCAGTCCAAGGAGCTGGAGAGTGGCAGCCCCGCAAGACAGGAAAGTTTTAGGCAATAACCGCTCCACTCCATCCAAACACCACAAAAAATACCGCAGCCCCACCCCAATCACACAGACCAAGTGAAAAGCCTTGACTTCCACCCTCATCCGCCTGTGTCAAGGCACCCCAACCACCCTGCCCACCCCAACCCCACCAGGGTGGTGTCTGAGAAGGCTGAGGAGGAAGCTGAGACTTTCATCCCTGCCTGCTGGTAACAAGATCCCCCACAGTTGAAGTGGAAAACATCAAGGGAGCCTGAACTTCCCTCCCCACCCAGCAGAAACGAGGCATTCCTCCCCTTCTGCCATGGCGGTATCAGGGAAGGCCTAGTGGAGAGCCAGAACTTCTACCCCACCCAGCAGTAAGAGAGAGAAGCCTTCTTTGGGGGTCAACAGAGGCCAAGAGGGGGACCTGGGCTTCCACCTCCGGCAAACACTTGGCAATAATGGGACAGTGCCCTCTCTCCCCTTGTCACTCCCACTTCACTCCCCCCACCACCCCACCATCTTCTCCTACTGAGGCACTGTCAGAGAAAGCCACTTAAAACAGAAGATTAAAGTAAGATCCAGTCTCTTAATATAAAATCCCAAATGTCAAGGCTTCAGTGGAAAATTGCTCATCATACCAAAAGCCAGGAAGACCACAAACAGAATGGAAAAAAGACAATACATTCTAACACTGAGGTGACAGACATGTTGTAATTATCTGCCAAATGCTTTAAAGTAACAATCACAAAAATGCTTCAAAGAGCAATGACAGCATTCTTGAAATAAATGAAAAAATCAGAAATCGCAGAAAAGAAAGATAAAATATAGGCGGGGCATGCTGGCTCATACCTGTAATGCCAGCATCTTGGGAGGCCGAGACAGGTGGATCACAAGGTCAGGAGATCGAGACCATCCTGGCCAACATGGTGAAACCCCACCTCTACTAAAAATACAAAAATTAGCCAGGCTTGGTGGTGTGTGCCTGTAATCCCAGCTATTCAGGAGGTGGAGACAGGAGAATTGCTTTAACCAGGGAGGCAGAGGTTGCCGTGAGCTGAGCTCACGACACTGCACTCCAGTCTGGGTGACAGAGAGAGACTCCATCTCAAAAAAAGAGATAAAATATAAAGAAGCAGCAGCAAATGGAAATTTCAAAACTGAAAAATAAAGTAACCAAAAAATGTTTAAAGCCAGAGAAGGTGCTCAACATCAAAATAATGAGAACACAGGGGAGAAGCAGTGAACAGGAAGACAGGACAATAGAAAACACCTAATCTGAACAGCAGAGAGAAGGCAGGCAGAAGATCAAAATGAACAGAGTCTCAGGGGCCAGTAGGGCTACAACAGAAGACCTAGCTTCGGCAGCACTGGAATCTGGAAGGGGAGGAAAAGAGGACAGAACTAAAAAAAAAAAAATTACTCAAAGGAATAATGGCTCAAAATTTCCCAAATTTGGCAAAAAACATTAACCTAGAGATTTAAGAAGCTGAGCAAATCTCAAACATAACAAACCTCAAGAAATTCACACGAAGTCACATCACAGTCAAACTCTTGAAAGCCAAAGACAAACAGATGGTGTATTATTCAGGGTTCTGTAGAGGGACAAAACTACTAGGATAGAAGTATGTATGAAGGAGAGTTTATTAAGGATTATTGACTCACATGATCACAAGGTGAAGTCCTATAACAGGCCAGCTGCAAGCTGAAGAGCAAGGAAGCCAGTCTGAGTCCCAAAACTTCAAAAGCAGGGACGTCAAGAGTGCAGCCATCAGTCTGTGGCTGAAGGCTCATGAGACCCTGGCAGACCAGTGGTGTAAGTCCAAGAGTCCAAAAGTTGAAGAACTTGGGAGTCAAGGGCAGGAAGCATCCAGCATGGGAGAAGGATAAAGGCTGAAGACTCAGCAAGTCAAATTTTTCCACATTCTTCTGCCTGCTTTTATTCTAGCAGCACTAATAGCTGATTAGATGGTGCCCACCCAGATTGAGAGTGGGTCTGCTTCTCCCAGTTCACTGACTCAAATGCTAATCTCCTTTGGCAACACCTTCAGACACACCCAGGAACAATACTTTTCATCCTTCAATCCAATCAAGTTGACACTCAATATTAACCATCCATCATAGATAGATAGATAGATAGATAGACAGATAGATAGATAGATAGACATATGTCTATATGACATAATTCAATATAGATGTATATATTGAAAGAAGAGAGAAATAACACCTATAGGGAAAAAAATCAGCAAATTTTTATTAGAAACCATGAAGACTAGAGTACTTTCAGGTGCTGATAGAACTGCCAATCCAGAATTCTATATCCAGCTGAAAGATTCTTTCCAGTGAAAAAGTCCTTCAGGAATAAAATGGAAATCAAGGCATTCTCAGGAGAGGGAAAAGCAAAAGTATCTTTTACCAGCAGACATACTATAAATGAATAGCTAAAAGAAGTTTTCTAAACAAAAAGCAAACAATAAAGAAAGGAATATTGGAACATCAGTAAAGAAGAAAGAACATATTAACATATTAGCATAATAGTAAGCAAAAATATTGGCAAGTACAATAGACTTTCCTTCTTCTCTGGAGTTTTCTAAATTATGTTGACAGTTGAAGTGAAAATTATAACTATCTAATGTGATTCTAAATGTAGGCAGAGAAAATATTTAAGCAATTATAAACAGAGAGGGCAATGGGACGTAAAGAGAGGTAAGTACCCTACACTTCACTTGAGCTTGTAAAATGATGGCACTGGTAGACGGTACGTCTCAACAGATATAGAAAAAATTTTGATAAAACCCAATAAACATTCCTGATTAAAAGTCTAGCAAACTAAGAATAGATGGAAACTTCTTCAACCTGCTAAGGGAATATCTATGAAAAGCTTATAGACAACATCATTCTTAATGGTGAAAGACTGAGTATTTTCATCTTAAGATCAGAAATTCTCACAAATTCTATTCAACATTGTACTGAAGGTGCTATCCAATGCAACAGCAAGAAATAGAAATAAAAGAGATTGAGATTAGAAATAAAGAAGAAAAGCCATCCTTATTTGTAGAGGACATGAGAGTGTATGCAGAAAATCCTATGGAATAAAAAGACTACTAGAACAAAAATGTGACTTTCATAAAATGTGACTTTCAAAATATAGAATATAAGGCTAATGTACAAAATCTATTATGTTTCTATATACTTGCAATGAACAACTGGAAATTGAAATTTTAAAAATACCATTTAAAATGCGTTAAAACATAAAACAGGGCAAATGTGACAAGAGATAGAAATATCTGTACATGGAAAATTATAATGTAATTGCTGAAAGAAATTAAAGAAAACCTAAGTAGACAGAGATATATTTTGTTCATAGGTCAGAAAACTCAATATTTTTAAGGTGTAAATTTTCACCAAATTGATCTTCAAATAATTTGAATTGTAAGTTTTCATGAAATTGATCTATAAATACAATGCAATCTTGATCAAAATCTCATAAGGATTTTTTTCTTTGGTAGAAATTGATAAACTGATTCTAAAATTTGTATGCAAATAGAAGGCACCTAGCATAGTCAAAACAACTTCGCAAAAGAAGAACAAAGTTTGTAACAAATTGAGACTTGTTATAAAGCTACATTAATTAGGACAGTGGAACCTTCTATTACTGGCACTGCTTATACAGAAGCAACCAACAATTCCTTCTCTCTCCATAATGATGCTTCTATAATCGAGAGGTAGAGTCTCATACTCTTCTCTCTGAATCTGGTCTGGCCTTCAACTTGCTTTCCTTACAGAATATGCAAAAGAAACTTTATAGGATGTGTAAGCTAGGTCATAAGAAGCTTTGCAGCTTCTGCCTGGGTCTCTTGAAACATTCGCTTTTGCAAAAGTCATTCGAAGGTAAGCCACTACTAAGAAGTCTGACTTTTCTGAGAATGCCATACTGTGAAGAAGTGAAAACTAGACACGTAGAGAGGCTGCAGGGAGAGTTAGAAGCTCAATCATCCCCCAGCTGTTCTAGCCAACTCCACTGAGGTGCTAGATATGGAAATGAAGGAGTCATATGGGGTCTTCAGCCTCCTTAAACCTCCAGATTCCTGCTCCAGCCATCATCCAGCTGCAAATGTATGAGAGACCCCAAGTAAGAATTGCCCAGCTGAGCCTGGCCAACCACCAATGTCAGGAGAGATGATAATAAATGGTTGTTTCAAGGCCAAAAAATAAATCAAGACAAATATCAATGGAACTTTAGAATCAAGAATCCATAAATAGACTGATTTTTGACAAAGATGTAAAGCAATGCAGTGGAGAAATGTCTTTTCAACAAATGTTGAGGGAACAATTGGCTACACACATGCAAAAAAGCAAACTTTCCTCCATACCTCACACCATATTTAAAAATAGGTTCAAAATGGATCATTATGGATTGAAATGTCTACTGCTTCCAGAAGAAAATAGGAGAAAATTGTTGTGACCTTAGGCTAGACAGAGATCTCTTACATCAAAAGCATAATCTGTAAAAGAATATATTGACAAATTGGATTTCTTTGAAATTAAAAACAAAAGACATTGTTAAGAAAATGAAAAACAAGCTACAGGCTTGAAGAAAATATTTGCAAATCACATACTTAATAAGGAACTTGTATCCAGAATACATAAAGAACTCCCAAATCCAATAATAAGTAATCAATCCAAATAACAAATGGGCAAAATATCTAAACAGATGTTTCACCAGAGAAGAGTTATGAATGACAAACAAATGTATGAAAAGTTTCCCATCATTGTTAGTCACTAGGGAGATGCCCATTAAAATCACAATGAGATACCACTATGCACCCATTAAAATGAGTACCATAGAAAAGACTGACCTTAGGAAGCACTGTCCAGATGCAGCGCAAAGGAACCTCTCACATACTGATAGTGGGTTTTAGAAATGACAAGACTGTCATTAGCCAAATCTTTTCCAATCCCAGGGAATTACTGTCTCAATTTCTTCCCAGCTCAGTCTTCCTCTTCATAGGGCCATGGTAAAACCAGCTTTCCAGTGTCTCACAAGGGCACCCCCAGCAGTAGTGAGTTTTGCACTTTAAGCAATCCGGGGTAACTCTAGCTTAGGAACAATTTTTCTGGTGTTTTCTTTGAGGCACCAGGCAACGAAGGCCATGAGACACAGCCTATTATGTGTTCAGTGGTCTGTCCAGCGCTCTTGGATTTGCTTGTTGGTTCTTTTGAGGTGTCTTGAAAGGCAGCACGGTGCCCAATTAAGTGAAAGCCAGGAAGGCATAATGCACCACGACTGTCAGCAATCAACTCTAGACAGTTTGTTGAGGATTGAACAAGACTCTGTGTGTTTCAGCAAGTGCTTTTCTGTCTGCATCTCTGCCTACAGTTAGAAGAAGGGGCCAGGTTGAGGCCAGGAAAGATTCTGCTTTAGCTGATAAAAGGAAAGCTCTGTGCCAGGAACCCTGTGGTTTTCTGTCTTTGGAAATTCTCCCCTCCAGGGCTCGGGAGGAGAGATAGATACCTTCCCCGCTAAAGAATCACATCGCCTATTGCCCAGGGGAAGCAATTCTCACACATCCGGTCTGGGAGACCCTGATCCCCCCGGGCTGTGTACTTGATTTCAGGCCAACAAGACACCAAGTTTTATCTTTTAAATGTTTTAACTGTCGAGTTCCATGCCCCGCCTCCTCGGGCTTCTTGCCCTGCAGGGATAGGCGGAGGGAGGCAGTTTCTAGGCTGGGGTGGGAAAAGGACCCGCGGTGCGCGGGGTGCGCGGTGCGCGGGGTGCGCGGTGCGCGGGGTGCGCGGTGCGCGGGGTGCGCGGTGCGCGGGGTGCGCGGTGCGCGCGGGTACTGGAGCGCAGCGCAGCCCAGGCAGCGCGCGGCCTCGCTGTGAACTTGATCGCAGACGGGGCTGGGCGTGTAGCGCGCTGGAGCTCCAGATCCTGACAAAGCCAGGCTGCCGGCTCAGCTTTGTGTTGTAACAAAAAACATTGCCTTTTACCTTTCCTAAAAACAATTCCGGGGATCTGTTGGGGAGTTTCAGTCACTCCGAAATGACCAGAGAAATCTCTTAGAGCCAAAATCAGTCAACGCGGAAAAGACAAGCCAATTTTAAAAACCAATAGGTAGTTGATAAATGGAGCTGTCGGTCTAGAAGCCCCCCGGGGGCCCAGCGTGCTTCTACAGAGCCGGGTATTTTAGAGTCAGCGCTCTCTGAGATTCCAGGTGGTCGACCCGGCGGGGCTCCTGTTGGCCTCACAGCGCACGTGGCTTTGCGGGATATGATGCAACCTCAGCCTGGGCTTAACTGATGCTAGGCACCAGGCTGTAGATCCAGAAACCCCGGGACAAACAGAGGGCCAGCTCTCATCCCTCATCCAATTTCACTTTTTTTTTTTTTAAACCCTCGAAAGATCCAGATGCCGCTTTGGGGAGAAAGGATGTATTGAAGATTTATAAATGGAGCAATCTCCTAATCAAAATAAACATCATCCAATCATGCTCACAGGGTGGCAAATTAGTGGCAGGATATTTTGTTTTCTTTAGCAGTGATCCATGATTGATTTATGGATTAAAATGTGTCCTATGAAGTACATACATTTCTGTGAACTGTCTCCCTAAGCATTTCCTGTTTGCCTCTGTGCCACATGCCTGGCTGAAGGAGAGAATTGTTTCTCCCCCAGGCAGGCGCTCTCATGGTTCCTTGGGCTGGGATGGTGTCTGCTTAGGGCTGCCTTGAGCTCTGTCTTCTGCTCGGTCCCCTGAGCCCAGAAAAGGCCCATAACAAGGAAGGCAGACTCTCCTACACATCCACTGGGGCTCCCGGCTCTTCATCTGTGAAGTGGGACAATAATGCTTGTCTTACCAGTCTGATAGTGTCCTTTTGAGGATACAGTTAATTAAGGATGGGAAAGACGCTGGTGACTGCAGCTTTTGTCGATCCATTTTGCTTGTCTGTGAGATAAAGGAGAGGATACAACTTTATCAGTAATGCTTCAGTTATTTTATTTTTTAAAAAAAGTTGCAGTAAGCATTATAAAATATTACAGTTGTTACTTTGGAAAGTGGCTACACGGGTGTTTATGTTATTCTCTATGTTTTTCTGTATCTTTCAAAGTCTTCTGATCCAATAAAAAGAAAAGAAGAGGCAAGAAGAAAGAGGAGTTATATGAAATCTGGTACCCTTCACTTAGACTTTCTCTGGTTCTATGGACAGGAAAATGCTCACAAAACCTGAGTCCTGTAGGAATGAGAGGTATGACAGTTATTCATGATATTTCTGTTCCTTCCATTGCTCTGGGAATTCACTAAGATTCTGCAGTAGGCTTCAGCCTCATTTGGCTAAGGCAGCAGTATGCTCACCAGGCTGGTTTGCTGGTGGGATAAGAATTTTCTAGCTGAAGAACGGTAAGCCCAGGATGATGTCATTTATAATGTTTTGCTTCAATCTCATCCTCCCTGCCCAACAATCCCGATCTGTACCAAATAGGAACATACAACTGTAGGAAGAGAAACTACCATCTCTAGTCATTAAAAATGTGCTTTGTATGATGCAATCCCAAATGCTCTTGGGCTTAACAAAAGCACATTACAAGAGACTCACATTGACATTGACATTTCCACTCCTCTAACTTAAAAACAGCCAAACTAAATTAAGTAACAACAACAACAAAAGTTGTTTCCCACACAGTTTGACCAGATCTTACCACCAGTCTTCAGCCTAAAACAATTTTCATGCTTGAGTTATTAACTTATGAAAATAGGCACAAAAGGGGGAAAATGTGCACAGATCCTCACTACATTATTAGTCATTGCTACAGCTGAATGCGTTCTGGTACAAAGGCGTGTTATTCTGCCTGCCAGTATCTCAGCTTTGAACAAAATGCAGCTCACTAATGGGTTCTGCCTCATATACCTTTCTGTAATCATTACGTTGCCATTCTCTGTAATTTATCCTGTTTTTCATGAGGAGTGTGTCCATTAGTCAGGTGTGCACACACACATGCACACACACATACACACACATCTTTCAAGTCCCCTTTCATTTGTGGCTGAAAAGAAAGGTCAGAGAGCTGCCAGTCATTCGGGGGAAGCACCACTGTGCTGATCGTGCTAATATTTGGAAAACAGAGTGGCGGATGGATATAAATAGTTTCTGAAAATTCAGTGAATTGAGAGCAGCAACATGAGTATATGAAGGGGATCTAGAAGCAGGTTGACAAAGGTGGAGACAGAATGGGAGGATCTGATCTGTCCCGTGTTGATCTCTTTATCTGGGAGGGGCAGTGAGGGGCTGACATCTTCCTGGACCGGACAGAGGCATCTTACTCACTTGCTAAGTGGTCTCAAGTTTGGGGGATGAGCTCCAAGATTCCAGGAAGGAACCCCCTTTTGGCAGGTTCTGGCTTGGGCTCAGAGGTGCTGCCCCAAGCCAATTTGAGCCAAGTGAATAAAGGAATGGAGTTTTGAGCCTATTGATTTTCGCTTCTGTAAACTCCAGAATTAGTTACAGAAATCAAGGCCTTTGAGTGTTTACTTTTGAAAAAAAAAATAGCAGGCAGGAAAATAATTGGGAAAAAATACAGATGAGATATTTTTAAAAAGCTTGATCAAGATCAAGGTTTTCACAAACAAGTATGAATCACTAGAACCGGCTCCTCACAGTTGAGAGGTCTACATGGGGCTGGGGATCCAGTAAGGAGGCCCTCCATGGGCAGGGAGCTCCCCAATAATTCTCAGCCAGCAAGAGAAGCCTTTGGCATAGTCCTCTTGAATTAGGATAACAGGATTCTCCATCACACACTTGCATGGTCAGGGAGGCAGTAATTGTGATCCGAACACGTTCTTTTATCCTCTTTAAAGTGTTAACGAATGCTTTGATTTTGCTCTTTTCTCCTCATTAAGACAAATATGGCTCCTTTTTGCCCCAGGAAGCTAATCTCACCTCCCAAGCCAACCAGGCATCCTCCTGCTCAACTGAGTCCAATCCTAAAGAGGTCCTCTCCTGTCAGATGGCAGAAATGACTGCCTTGCCAAAGACCCCTCTAGCAGGGTTCTGACCCAGGCCCAGGTGCAGGGAATCTCAGTGCCTCACATTGTTCTGGGAGCCCAGGGTGCATCACCATGGGGCCCCAGCTCACGTGACAACACAAAGGTGTTTGCTGTGTAATTCTCAACCCTGGATGTCCTGTTCACTACAAAACACAGGCATGTTAAGTTTCCCTGATACTGTCCTGCAGAGGCTAGCAGGCTGGACAGAATTTAGGAAGACAGAGTCCCCAAAGATCTGGAATCTTTAGCAATTACAAGGCCCAGTCCTGCCCACAGCCTTCTTTTACCAGAGACAAAGCAAAGTGGTTTGCCCAGAGCCTCACTGTCAGGGAGTGGCAGAACTGAGATGGGAAATGGCCGCTGACATTGAACCCCTGAGGCTCATCTGCCATCAAACCCCCACCTGAAGCCCTCACTGCCCTCCCCATCCCCCGCTGCCCCAATGCCAGGGCAAAGTCAGTGAAATGGAAATCTGCAGACTGGCGTGTGTGGTTTACTCAGAGGCTACTGGAGATGGAAGAGGGCCCTTTCACTCTGTGCTCCAGCCAGAAGGGAAACATAGGCCAGTGGGACAGAGTTCTGTGCCCCAGAGTCACAGACACAGGGCATGGCCCATGGTGCCCAGTGAGAACATTCCTGCAGATGGCTGCACGCTGGGAGAGACCTGGGAGGCCAGGTGAACTCTGTCAGGTGGGAAATGGGAAGGTGGACAGAGGAGTGTTCTTGAGAAAGAAATTCAAAGCTGAGAAAACCTAACCCCTCCTACCTCTTTCCTCTTAGGCATAACTTCCACGGGCAGCAGCCTCAGTGTCTGGCTAAATGTGCACCTCTGTTTTGAATCCCTCACCCATCGATGAGGTTGGTGTCACAATTAGACCCTCTCCCCTATTTTCTTCTTTTAAACAATCTTAATCATTTTAAGTGTATAGTTCAGTAGTGTTATGTACATTCACATTGTTATGTGACCAATCTCCAAAACTCATTTCATCCCCCAAGACTGAAATTCTGTACTCATTAAACAACTCTCCACTCCCCAACCCCTGGCAGCCACCATTGTTTTTTGAAACAGCGTCTCCATTACCCAGGCTGGAGTGTAGTGGTGTGATCTCAGCTCACTACAACTTCTGCCTCCTGGGTTCAAGCGATTCTCATACCTCAGTCTCCTGAATAGCTGGGATTACAGGTGTGCACCACCACAGCTGGCTAATTTTTATATTTTTAGTAGAGATGGGGTTTCACCATGTTGGCCAGGCTGGTCTCGAACTTCTGACCCCAAGTGATCTGCCTGCCTTGGACTCCCAAAGTGCTGGGATTATAGGTGTGAGCCACCGTGCCCAGCCCACCATTCTGCTTTCCATCTCTATGCACTGGACTACTCTAAGTACCTCATATAAGTGGAACTATACTGTATTTGTCCTTTTTTGTCTGGCTTCATTCACTTAGCATAACTCCTTCCAGGTTCTTCCATGCTGTAGCATATAGCAGTGTTACCTTCCGTTTTAAGGCTGAATAATATTCCACTGTATGTAAGACCACATTTTGTTTATTCATTCATCTGTAAACCTTGGGTCGTTTCTATCTTTTGGATATTGTAAACAATGCTGCAATATTTGAATAAGTGTGTGCAAATATTTATTCGAGATCTTGCTTTCACTCTTTTTGATATACACCTAGAAGTGGAACTTCTAGATCATATGGTAGTTCTATTTTTAATTTTTTGAGGAACTGCCATCCTGATTTCCACAGTGGCTGTAGCATTTCATATTCCTACCAACAGTGTACAAGGGTTCCAGTTTCTCCATGACCTTGCTAGCACTTGATATTTTCCATCTTATTGCTATTAGCCATTCTAATGGTGTGGGGTGGTGTCTCATTTTAGCTTTTATTTGCTTTTCTCTAATCATTAGTGATGCCAGTCATCTTTTCACAAGCTTGTTGGCCATTTATTAATATATATTGTCTTGGTAGAAACATCTGTTTAAGTCCTTTGCCCATTTTCTTTTTTTTTTTTTTGAGACGGAGTCTCGCTCTTGTTACCCAGGCTGGAGTGCAATGGCGCGATCTCGGCTCACCGCAACCTCCGCCTCCTGGGTTCAGGCAATTCTCCTGCCTCAGCCTCCTGAGTAGCTGGGATTACAGGCACGCGCCACCGTGCCCAGCTAATTTTTTTTTTTTGTATCAGTAGAGATGGGGTTTCACAATGTTGACCAGGATGGTCTCGATCTCTCGACCTCGTGATCCACCCGCCTCGGCCTCCCAAAGTGCTGGGATTACAGGCTTGAGCCACCGCGCCCGGCCCCTTTGCCCATTTTCTAATCAGGTTGTTGTTGGTGAGTTGTAGGAGTTCTTTATCTTCCCAATCCCTGGACCTTTTTTTTTTTTATTTTTTGGCAACTGAAAAAACTAAAGCCTCAAAGAAGCGAACGGCTTGCTGAAGCCTTTGCCCAGGGGCTGCTTGGCAGCAGCAGTGGGGAAACACTGACTCTGGTTGACCCTGGCTTAGGTGGCAGCTACAGAGCTCTCAGCCCATTCTCCCAGCCACACAGTCTCAGAGCAAATACTGTCCGTCAAATGCATACTCTGTGTTCATAGCCTCATGTGCCAGATTGCTATTTGAAAACCAATGCCAAACACTGGTTGCAGAGAACCCAGAAGCATGTAATATCCACTTTAATGGCGGTTCCACTTTCATATTTTTTCTCCCCTCTAAGGAAAGGGAGAGAGAAAAAGCTGTTCATGGAAAAAATATATTTAAATGGATCAATGCCAAGGAACCATTTGCACATCTGTTCTTAACAGGTTTCAGCTGAAACTACTGAAAATATACATAGATCTGTTTATGTGGAACCAGTTAAATATGATAAGATTACAACTTGGAGGGTAACTATGGATTTGGTGGTGGGAAAAAAAAGCCTCTCTACACTTGATCTCTGTACTGGTAACATCTTACCACAGATGTGTTGAGGGAATCAGATTTGCTGCAAATGGAAAAGACCTGAATGATTTGAGATTAGCTACAAACAAACTCAAGATGTCCCCACAGCCTTTCTGCAGCACATTATTCCCACCTCGTCTCTAATCTAGGCCCAGTCCTCTTGTTATCAGAGGGGAGACTGTGGCCAGGAAATTACCCGTTTCTGAGTGAGTCTGTCTTCACTCCCCCAGCTAGCCATTTAGGAGGAAGATAGTGTGCACACTGCTCGCACAGAGAATGCACAGTTGTCTTCCCTGCAGTTTCCAGCCAGCCCAAAGGACACCATGGTCTCCTGAGTTTGTGCAGGCAGCAAGGAGGGAGTGCTGGCTGAGGGGCTCCCAATGGAGGCCTTGTGCTCCTTCCAGAATCTTTTCTATGTAGTATTCGCAACCACCCTACGAGGTTGCATTGTCACCCCCTTACAGAGATGAGCAAATTGAGGCTCCAGGCTTTAGGATAATTTGTCCAGGGCCATGCTGATAATTAGATGCTCTAAAGGAAGAAAGATGTTTCCTCCCATCTAAATATGCCTTAATGGGAGCATCGCTTGAGCCCAGGAGTTCAAGGCTACAGTGAACTGTGATTGTGCCACTGCACTCCAGCCTGGGCAACAGAGCAAGACCCTGCCTCTATTAAAAATAAATAAACAGGCCGGGTGCAGTGACTCGTGCCTGTAATCCCAGCACTTTGGAAGGCCGAGGCGGGTGGATCACGAGGTCAAGAGGTCGGTACCATCCTGGCCAACATGATGAAACCCCGTCTCTACTAAAAAGTACAAAAAATTAGCCAGGCGTGGTGCTGCATGCCTGTAGTCCCAGCTACTCGGGAGGCTGAGGCAGGAGAATTGCTTGAAACCAGAAAACGGAAGTTGCAGTGAGTGGGGATCGCGCCACTGCACTCCAGCCTGGCAATAAGGAAGACTCTGTCTCAAAAAGATAAAATAAGTAAATAAACAAATAATAAGTGACTAAGCATTGAGGCAAGGTCATGCCTCACATATCCACGGGGTCCAGCAGGAGCAGGAGTGAGGGGGGCCCTAGACAGCTAATATGGGACTGTAGCAGACTGATACTGAGGAAAATGCAGACATTGTGGCCCAGATCCTCTGGCTTTTGTATGGAGAATGAAAAATCACTATATTTTTACATGATGGCTCAGATATTGAAAACAACCCAAAACACAGCCCCTGCTGTAGTTTGCAATCCCCACTGTGGGTCTTTTGGTGTCCCCAGAGGTGGGAGGAAGGGGCTGCACGGGCTTTGAACCCCTCTGGTTGGGGACTGGGCATCTGCCTATCAGGATTCTTGCCTCCTGGTTCAGGAGGTCTCTGTCATAGGCCACAGGCACCGCAGCTCCACAGCCTCATCCCTACCTACCTTCTAAACTTCACTAGACTCTGCAACTCTGGCACATTGTGAAATGTATATTCACATATAAACATTTCTCCAATAATTTATCTCAAAAAAGTGACATCGTCTATAAAATGCACCACAGGACACAGAAATAGTAGTCCCATGGCCTCAGAAACCAGCAGCCCAAATTGACATCTGACAACACCTCCTCCCACACCCCCAGGGGCCAGGCTGTGATTGTAAGGTTTTCATTCCTGCTGGACCCCACGCTGTGAGAATGCACCTATATTTATTCATTAAAATCATTTTTTAAAAAATAAGCAGCCCAGCAGAAAACAATTGTGAATGGCAGCTTCTTTACATCTGGAGTTTTAGAACAAAGAGAATATTGCTCACACTGTATGACCTGTTCAATGATACTGAAGTTTAATTAAAAAAAATGTTAACGTGTAAAACTGATGGCAAGGAAGGGGCAACACTAGGGCTTTAAAAAAAAAAAAAAATCAGGAAAGCAAAATATGCTTGACAGATTGTCTCAATTATCAATTCAATGTGACCTAACATTTGTTTTTGGTTTTTATTTGAAACTTTCAGTTTTGGACTAGTAGGGCAATAATCCAAGCTGCATGGAACCAAAGTGGGGAGGTTGGTGGGACTCGGAGGGGAGTGAATAGAGGGACTCCTATTTGCCCTTTAGGGGCCTCAAATATTGTCCTGGGCAAAAGACCAGTTGTTGTCTTAAAGGTCCCACTAGAATTGGCTACTGTTCCAGGCTTCCCTAGGAAAGCCCTTGAAAGGGTATTTTTCTGGGCAAGAAACATGGTGATGCTTCCACCATGTGACAGGTTTAAGACAGTCATCCTAGTAGACCTCATAAGTGAGAGCAAATTATTTTGAAGCAATAGATTAAGTGGTGTGTGGGCAGCCACTGAATGTTTAACCCAGCCTGAGATTCATTAATTATGAAAGACTTTTCTTCTGAGATGATGTGTAATAGAATAGGACAATTTAAGTGCTGAAAGCATGTCAATGCGTCAATTTTAAGAAAGGTCACCTAAGGCAGGAAAAAGTGATCCACATCCTCTCTGGGTGGTCTCTAGGACATGTTGTGCCAGTCCATGTCCTAAAGCTCCATACAAGAGAGCCATTTCCCCAACCACAGAACCCTGAGATCTGGCCAGAGGGCCCATGGTGGAAAGCTCACTCCCACCGGAGCCTGTGAAAGAGAAAAGCCCCCAGCCCTCACCTTGGGGACCCGTGATGACCCACCTCCCACTTGGAGGAGCAAGGGGAAATGCAGAGTGTTGGGCGAGGCCTGCCATGCTTCCTACAGGCTTCGGGTCTTGGACGTAATGGTGCCAGCCTCACAGTGTAGGGGTTGCAGCATCTGCTTCCACTCTGAGAAAATAGGTGTGGGAGCAGGCCACAAGCTAGGACAGTGCCTTGACCTCCCTGAGGAAAAGACCAGAATGTATTCAGAGTCCAGGGTCCAAACCAGGGGTCTGAAGTGGCAAATTTAAGGCCTTGAGGCTGGACTGGGCCAGTGCAGAGTCAGGGAGCCACAGCTGTGACCTCGAGGAGGTGCTTGTCATTGCACAGGGAGGAGGCTGCATTCTGTTCTGAGAGTGACAGAAAGCCACTGTTGAATTCCGATGGGGAGAAGGACATGGCTTGGTGTGCCTTTCCCAAAGATCATGCCGGCTCTGTCTGGAGTAGGAGTCTGGACAGGTAAGAATCTGGGCCGTGGGTTGAGTGGGAGACACGAGACGGGAGACAACAGGATGGCCTCTTGAAACATTTCACAGATAGAGCCAGCAAGGCACAGGGAGGTGCTGGCTGAGGAAGGTGAGGGCAGGGTCCAGGGATAAGGCACGTAAAAGTCCTGGTTTCCCATCTGGAGAAAGAATCCAATAATTCCTACCCATCTGAGCTGTTGTGAGGACTGGGAATGGTGCATGCCACGAGTGTCTCACAACAGGCCCCCAGGGCTGAGGGTCTGACTGTGCTCCCGTTACCTCCTTGTGTCATCACGAGCACAGATGATGGACATCTGTCTCTAGCCATGTTTCTTCTGACCCCCTAGTCCCAGCAAAGCAGGATGTGGGACCTGGGCCGAGAGGGGTGACAAGGCTGGTTTGAATTGATCTTTCTGAGAAATCATGTGCAACTTCACAAGCAAAACAGTTACGCAATAAACTTCCAGGTTCTTAAAACCACGCTGAGGGTTACAAAAAGAAAGTTAACGGGATGCTGATGAGGACTGTGCAAACCGTTACTATACTGAAACCCCTCTGTGCCCATGATGATGTATGTACAGGTGAGCCGGACGCGTGACTGACCCCTCAGGCCAGGATCACTGTGTCCACTCTCTGCTGTGCCTGTCCCCAGCATCACTCCTGGAGAAGCAGGGATGGTAGCAGAGTTCCCACTGGAGGACCAACGTGCACCCAGCCCTGGAAAACAGTGCCACACTGGGTGCACTGGGCCCTCCCAGCCCTGGGCAGTGGGGAGTGCAAGAGAAACTGGCTAACAGGGGAAACTGGGCCCTATCTGTGGGGTCTTCCCACTGGCTGGGAAGGCTTCCTGGAAGAGGAGTGTCAGGGCTCTGTGAGGATGGGTAGGAGGGCCTATGGGGCAAGGTTCATCGCTTCTCAGCCTTTTGGCTAAGATCAAGTGCAAGGTTCACAGCACCCTGCTTGGAGAAGGGCACATGCCCTATTTCCTCACAGCCAATACATTTTCCATTCTAAATATAGCCCAAGATGACCCAAGACATCTTGAGTTCCTTGCAGGGAGACCACGGTTCTGTAATTTTCAGCATTTCTATGATTCTGATGAAATGACAGTAAAGCCCGAAGGCCTTCACTTGCATTTCTTGAACCCAGGGACTCTAGGTCCGGCAGGCAACACTCGACCCTTTGAAAGGAGAGCGCAGGCAAGCTGGCCCTGGTGAGGAGCTCCCTTTGGCAGCCAACCTTTAGGAGATTCCAGAATATTTTGTTGGCCTACTCTCTCCCTCCGGCACAGTGAAGTGAGGCTTCTGTTCACCCAGGGTGATCACTGTCACCCCAAGCCCACAATGAGTAGCTCTTTCCACGACCCTTGGGTTGGTTCACTTCCAACATCTCCTGAGAGAGGCCCAGCCCTGAAAAGCTTTCAGTTGGACAATAAATTTCGGTCTCCCCTGGAATCCTTGCTGCATCACCAGCTTTTGCAGCATTTCTAGAAAGTTTAAGATACAAGACTTTTGAAGAGGGAGCGGCCGCCACAGGCCTGGGGCACAGTGGTGACTTCTGGCTCCCGAGGCCCTTCCCTGCTTGTTCATAAGCCAGGGGATATTTTTACTATCCGAGCGGGGCCCTGCTAATTGCTTCACAAGCACTTCTGGGGAAGTTCACTTTCCAGGGGCCAGCCGTTAACTCCAACAGCACCAGCGCTTCCCAGCCGGGACACTCGGGGCCTGTGTGAAGAAGCGCGTTGGTTCCCTAAAGGGTTAATGAATGGAGATGTGAGGACGGTCGTGTTGAGTTATATATAGCAAACAGTGAGCAAAGCAGGCAAGCACAAAAAAAAAGGAAGACAGGAAAGAAACCGCATGGATGCACTCCCCTCCCCCACCTTCCCTGGTCTACCCCCACCCTCCCGCAACACTATATATACAGACCACAGTTAAATTTGGCACACAGAGACTATAGCCAAGAAGGAAAACAGATCAAGTTACACAGAGTCCTATTCAGATTTGGGCCTGGGCCTCACGGGGACAATGCTCTGCTGAGGAGAACAAGGCCATGGTGTGTTGTCGAAAAACGCACACCCGTGAGCTTTGCTTTCCTTCCAAGCATTAGCTGGCCTGGCCCTGGGCAGCAGGTTAATTCCCTGCTCCGCAGGTGGAGACAGATAAACCAAACTGAAACGGTGTAATGGGCTACAGGAAACCTTTCTTTCAGAACTTGATTCATCTCCAGAAAGGAAACACACGAGGGCTTTGCTCTGGATGGTAATCTGTTTTCTTAGGGCAGCTGAGAGAGGACTGGCAGCCAGGGTAAATACAGCAACTGGTAGAGGGGCTTTTGGCAGACGGAGCTGCAAGGGAAGTTTGAAAAGATCACTTCCTACACTCTGTTCCTTACCAAGAGTGAGTTGTCAATCTTGCAGGATAGAGGTGCTCTGGAAAACAGCAGTGGGGAGAGAGCGGGCCGCCAGGGAGAAACCTGAGCCACAGGTGCGTGCCTGGGATCTCCCCCTCTCCTCCTGTGGGCCGGCTCACCTGGCCAGAACCCAGCAGAAAGGCTGCCCCAAGCTCACTGCTCAAAGCTAACCAAGTGAAGAAAGCAGGCCAGGACTTCTGGAATGTAACTCGGGAGTGTGTCAGCCTCTGCTTTGAGCAGCCGGGCAGGCCCGCAGGGGGCAGGCTGCCATCAAGGGTCGCCTGAGCCTCTACTGCATGTAAAGCTGGGCACCAGGAAGGCCAGATACATTTTAGTCATTGGAATCATCCCCACCAACAGGCATGCAGGACACCTTGAGGAGATAAGACAGCCAGCTAGCACATAACAGTCAGGGCTACATAGAGCATGGATAGTCATAGGACAATCCAGCATGCCACCATCGTGTGTGTCTTTTAAAAGGCATCCTATTTTGTTATCCCATTTGATCTTCATCTGACCCTAAGTAGGCCGGGCAGGGCAGGGCATCACCCTCATTTTACAGTGGAGGAAGCAGGGGCCCAGTAAAGCTACCTTTTGCCTGAGTGGGGACAGCTGGTTCAAAGATAGCCCTTTGTCCAGCCTTCTGGACAGACACACCTCCAGGCCAGTCTCTAGTGAATGCATTGGTTTGCACATTTGAGTGTGCATCCAAATCGTGGGGGCCATTCTCGACCTGGTGTAGCCTGCTCCCCTCAGGTTGGGCCTGGGACTCCTGCACGGATCATGGTCCCCAGCAGCAAGGTGGACGTCCAGTGATCTCAGTTCCCACAGGGCTTTTCCATGGACACAAGTGTAGTCTGCCTTGGCAAAGTGGGGACAATAGCTCAGTGTGTGTCTAGGGCTGCCTCAGTGATGGACCCAGGGCATTTCATCTCCTTTCCCTGCGTGATTTGATGGGCTAACTCGGACTCCCTGTATAGAAAGAATGTGGTTATGGGCTGAGTCGTGTCCCTTCCCCCAAATTCATATGTTTAAGTCTGAACCCTCAGTGCCTCGGAATGTGACTTTACCTGGAAATAGGACCATGGCAGGTGTAATTAGTGAAGAGGATATTATGCTAGAGTAGGGTGGGCCCCTAATGCAACATGTCTGGTATCCTTATAACAGGGCCAAATTCGAGCCAGGCTCGGTGGCTCATGCCTGTAATCCCAGCACTTTGGGAGGCCAAGGCAGGCGGATCACCTAAGATCGGGAGTTTGAGACCAGCCTGATCAACATGGAGAAACCCTGTCTCTAATTAAGATATAAAATTAGCTGGGTGTGGTGGCACATGCCTGAATTCCCAGCTACTTGGGAGGCTGAGGCAGAAGAATTGCTTGAACCTGAGACGCAGAGGTTGCGGTGAGCCAAGATCCACCATTGCACTCCAGCCTGGGCAACAAGAGTGAAACTCCGTCTCAATAAATAGATAAATGCCAAAATTCGGACATAGACACACACAGACAGGGAGAATGCCCTGTGAAGATGCCAGCCAAAGAACATCAGCAGCTGCCAGCAAACACCAGAATCATGAACGATTCTCCTTCATGGTGCTCAGAAAAAACCAAAGCTGCCCAAGCTGACCCTGGACTTTCAGCCTCCAGAACTTCCAGGCAATCAGTTTCAGTTAAGACCCCCAGATTGTGGAGCTTTGTTATGACCTTCCTGGAAGATGAACCCAGATACTAAAAAGGCTGAGGGGTGGAAAACTGATGTCTATGGTTAGTTTACATTGAAAACCAACCATGAAGCCCCTTCCAGCTCTGTTCCATAGACATCGATTCTGTTTTATTGTTTGAACCAAGAGTAGTACTCCACAATTGTAAACACAGTCCACAAGCTCTCTACTCCAGACCGGCTCCTTATCAGAGAGAAGAAAATATCTGTCTTCCTTCTCCAAATCCTAACCCTACTTTGTTCTCAATAGAAATTATATTGTGTCTAAGTTTCCTAAAATGTCTCAAAAGCATTTTCCTCTTTTGGAAATTGATGGAATCCTCCGCAAATTACATGTGGAGACATCACTCTTTCCCAACCAACATAGAGACTCAAACTCTTGTCAACTTTCCCGGTATCCCAACTTGCTTTCGAGAGAAGACCTAAAAACTCATTCACATGACTAAAGTACAATTGACGGTCAAGAGGTTAAAGTGTTAGCTCTCCTATGTAGGGAAAAATGTCGCAAAGAAATTTGGTAAAGAGGCACACACCGGGGGTGGGTGCCCACTTTGCCTTATATGCCCTGACCAAGTATGTAGTCCTCAATGTAAAACTCTCCCACTGGGTGGGAATTCCTCCGGGAATTCCTCCATCAATGCCAGTCTCCCCGTGGCTTTGCATCAGGCTCCACCTCCTCATAGCAGTGTGGAACTCCATTCCTGTCTCTCCAGTGTCCTCACAGCCCAGTGACTCCAACATCCTCTCGGACCAGGGAAGTCCGCACAGAACCTGCTGCCATCCCTGGCACCCTGACAGTCCCTTCTTAAAGTGGAGCTTAAAGGAGAAGTTTTGGACCTGGTGGTACCTATGGCTAAATTCTGCGGTACTTGGGTGGACCGTAAAATAAGGCCATATTATCAGACCTGATGCATGAATGCCACTCTCCTTTGCTTTGGTTGTCCTGTATCTGAAATCTACCTGCTCTGAAATTGCCTCCCAGATAACCTCTCTCTTAGCCTTACTCTTCCCCCAGAGTTTCCTATTGTTTATACAAGTCCTGGGTTTTTGTTCCTCCACTGAGCATTACTTAATACATCAATTAGGATAGAGGCTTTTCAGAGAGAGAATCATACTTTTATCCATTTCCCCTTCCCAGACTTTAGTGACTTACAGGTAATAAATGTAAATACCTGTTGAAGGTCAATTCAACCTGAATTTCTTGTGTTCATCTACTCTTGTTACCTGTTTGGTCCCCAAATCCTTCCCACTTGGGACATTGGTCAGCCCACCAACAGAGGTTGTCACCTAGCGTACACCAAATCTGGAGTGTTAAACAGAGCTGATTTCCTATTAATTCAGTGACTAAAGATGTCACAGACCTTCAGAGTTGGAAGATTCTTTAGAAAGTATTCCATCCATTTCTTTAGTAAGAGGCCATGTTATCCATCCAAGGCCACACAGTCCCCCAGCAGCAGGGCCTCGCAGGAAGCTGTTCTGGTGGAAGTGAGCCCGTTCATCATTCCATGAAGATGTCGTCTGGGTGGCCAGCGTAGGGCGAGGGGCCAACTCAGACACTCGTTGGAAGGTTCCCTCCATTGGCCCCTGGGTATTTCTATTTAACCCAAACATGCCTCTGCGTAAGTCCAGGTACCTTCATCTGATCTTCTCTGCAGGTTATCCTCATAGGCAGCTGGACAAGGGGCTTGCCCCCAGTACAACCAGGCTGCACAGACCCTGCTTCCACTGCTGGGTGGCAGAGACACAGCCTCCTGCCCTATCTCACAAATCCACAGATATGACCCATGGGAGTGACTTCCATTTAAGTTTTGTGCAAATCTCAGAGATTGCTGTTTTCAACCACTGGGGAAGCTTAAAGCCAAACAGTCCTACTGGCATAGAAGTAAGCCTCATTGTTTTCTATCTGAACACGTTTTACATCAAGAGAAGGGCTGTGGTTGGGGTAGGGAGAGCTGAAGGGAGATTCAAAGGTTCTTCAGCTCTCACAGATCTCAACCTCTTCAAAGTTTCAGCCCTCAGAGCACTTAAGATGTTTCATCCCACTCAGCAGAAGTGCCTCTGCCCACACTCTCAGGTGCCACAGTGCACGCGTGGGAACTCAGCTGTGATCCCGAGCTAGTAAGGGATACAAGACAGTCACCTCACTGTACTTTCCCTAGAGGATGTAATTTCTCCTTTGGGATTTGATAAGCTTCTTAAGGCACATTCACGTGCACAGGGCAGGTGAGACCTGCTTATTGGTGAGGCCACATCAAGCCACACATGGTGATGGATATGAATGAGCTCATACTTGAAAGAATGGGTAGCTCCTACTGGGACCTTGAGCAGGTGCGTGTGAGTCAGAGCCCAAAGTCAGGGTGGATAGGCAATGGGAAAGAGAGAAAGGGTTTGCTTTTAGTGGTAACCACTTTGTAGCCTCAGCGTTCTTGACTGCAGACTGGAGATAATAATAATGTTCTTCTGTGATATTTGGGAGGTTGACCGAATGAGATTTCCTGTAAAAGTGCTGGGCACAGGGCAGATGAACAGCAATTCTGTGCCCAGGGAGGGATTCCGGTGCCACTGCCAGCTCCTGGTTGCCTTCCTTTGAGATGATGTATTTTCTTCAAGGGAAAGAAGCAACAAGAGGGTACTTGCAGCCTGGAGGACAGTACAAGTCAAATTCTGGCATAAAAGTGTGGCACTTACACTGCATGCCGAGTCATTCGTGATCAGATGGAAACTGGAAGGTGGTGTGACAAGGTGATGGGTGGGCCCAGGAGAATTCACTATGAGTCCTGGAGATGCTGCTAGCACCTATGCTACCTCCTAGGCAGCCCATTCCACCTCTCTGGCCCATCTGTGAATTCTAGAATACCACACCCAGCACTGCATTGTGGCCAGGGCTCCTGCAGAATAATGCAAGGGAAGAGAGCCGGAAACGACGGCGTACTGGTCACGTGTGTGACGCTATTTGATGTGGTCTGTCTCTGTGTCCCCCCTCAAAGCTCTCATGTTGAATTACAATTCCCAGCGTTGGAGGAGGGGCCTGGTGGGAGGTGAGCGGACCTCGGGGGTGGACTTCCCCCTTGCTGTTCTTGTGATAGAGTTGTCATGAGATCTGGCTGTTGGAAAGTGTGTAGCACTTCCCCCTTATCTCTCTCTCTCTCTGGCTCTGCCACGTGAAGATGTGTTAGCTTCCCCTTCGCCTTCTGCCATGACTGCAAGTTTCCTGAGGCCTCCCAGCCATGTGTCCTGTGCACCCTGTGCAACTGCGAGTCAAACCTCTTTTCTTCATAAATTATGCAGTCACAGGTAGTTCTTTATCACAGTGTGAGAATGCACTAATACATTATCATTATTGTTAAAGGAAAAGAGGAGGGGGCAGGAGGAAGTGGAGGGAGGAAAAGAGGGGAGAAATGAAGGAAAGTGGGAAAGGAGAAAGAGGGAGGGGAGAGAAGAGGGATTGCCTTTTTTTAAAATAAACTTTTTATTTTATAATAGTTTCAAATTTCCAGAAAAGTTGAGAATAGTTCAGAACATTTTCCTAGATAGTCCAGAGAGTTTCCCTGGATATCACACCCAGTTTCTCTCGTTGTTACTATCTCACATTAATATGATAAATTTGTTACAATTAATGGCCAATGTTGATACATTATTATTAACTAAAGTCTGTCTTTCATTCAGATTTCCTTAGTTGACCCAGGGTCCTTCTACCATAGAACACCACGGTACACTGAGTTGCTGTGTCTCCTTAGGCTGCTCTTGGCTGTGACAATTTCTTAGACTTGCCTTGTTTTTGATGACCTTGACAGTTTTGAGGACTACTAGTCAGGTATTTTGTAGAATATCCCAACATTAGGATTTGCCTGGTGTTTTCTTTTATGTTTCTGGGAGAAGGCCACAGAGATAAAGGGCCACTTTCATCACATTCTGTCAGGAACACATACTGTCTACATGACATCACTCTTGATGTTGACCATGATTATCTGGCTGAGGCAGTGTTTGTTGGACGTCTTCATTGTGAAGTTTCTCCCCTTGCCCCCTTTCCACACACTGTACGCTTTGAAAGGAAGTCACTGTGTGCAGCCCATACTTAAGGAGTGGGGAGTTATGCTCCACCTCCTTGGGGGTGGAGTATTACGTAAATTACCTGAACTTCCACCGCACTCTGGAGATTTGCCTATTCTATTCTCTGCCATTTACTTATTCATATGTATATGGTTAAATAAATATATAAATACAAATCAGTATGGAGTCATGCATATTTATTTTATACTTGGGTTATTTATAAGCCAATACTATTTTATTGCTCAAATTTTTCCCGCTTTGGCCATTGAAAGCTTTTTCACATGGTCACTGTGCCCCTTGACCTATGTGTTATTGTTTGTTCTTCTGAGCACGTTCTTGCTTCCTGGCACTGTAAAATGCTCCTCAGTCTCATCTTGTACATTCCCTGCCTGTCCTAGAATCAGCCATTTCTCCAGGAAGGCTTAGTTCCTTTTATTAAATCGTATTAAGAATGGCATTAAAAACTAGGACCTAAACACTAAGTGTGCTCGTTGCTACTGGGATGACACTTCTTCAGGCCCTCTCAGCTGAGAGAACAGGGAAACGTATACCAACCCATATCTGTAAGTATTTTGTACATCTCCATCTGCACCTATTTTGAGCTGAACTCGATTCCACGTTGGTGTCCCCACACTAACCACTGCCATATGAATCACTGCAACCTTCCCTCCCTGCTTGTTTGTAGCCTTCACTCCAACAAGGAGAACCCTAGCTCCCACCATCCTCCATGCAGTGACTTCACATTTCAGAGTGCGTGACTAGTGGCTTGGGGATTTATATCCTTTTGGGAAAAAACTTTATCCACTAGAATACAGTGTTGTGAAGAGTTCCTTATGTTTTTAGTCTTACAATCTCCACTCACTCCCAGTGCCACTTGGTCAGCACATTTTACTCCCACCCCTTCGTGGAATTATTCCATACAATTGGAATACAGATAGTCTTCTGTCATATTCAGCATCCCATCTTGGAATCCCCCAACATCTTTAATAATTTTTTAAAATTTGTTAAGGTTCACTGTTTGTGATGTAAAATTCCATGGGTTTTGAAAAATGCAGTGTCATGTATTCACCACCACAGTATTATACACAACAGTTTTACCATTCTGAAAAAAAATCTCCTGTGCTTTCCCCACTCTACTCTTCCATCTCTCCAGGGCCCTGGAAGCCACTAATCTGTTTACCATGTCTTTAGTTCTAACTTTTCTAAAACATGATATAAATGGAAAAGCTTTTTTTAGTAAACAATATGGATTTAAGTGTTTTCTATGTTTTTACATAGGCTGATAGTTCACTTATTTGTATCTATGAATGGTATTCCTTTGTATGCATGTACTACAGTTTGTTAATCTATCCACCTACTGAAAGACCTCCTGGTTTTCCAGATTTTGGCAATTACGAATAAAGTTGCTACACACATTTGCATGCAGGTTTTTTGTGGATGTAGTTTTCAATCAGTTGGGTAAACATCTAGGAGTATGTTTGCTGGTTCATACAGTAAAATAATGTTTAACTTCTTAAGCAACTTCCAAACATCTTTGGAACATAAAAGCTGTACTATTTTGCCTTTCCACCAGAAATGAATGTGGGTTCTTATCGTTCTAAAGCCTCATAGCAATTGGTATTTTGTATACTAGCCATTCTGATAGGTGTGCGGTGAAAGCTCATTGTTGTATTCATTTGCATTTCTTTAATGACAGATGATGTTTCATATGCTTATTTACCATTCGTAAGATATGTATATACACACACACACATATATGTACAGATGTATATGTCTTATGTACACACACACACACACACACACACACAAATACCACTTCGGTGAGGTGTCTGTTCAGATTTATCCATTTTTTTTTCAGTTGGATTACTTATTCTCTTTTTGTTGACTTTTAAGATTTCTTAAAATATTTTGGATAGAAGTTTCTTATCAGGTTTATGTTTTGCAAATATTTCTTCTCAGTCTGCAGCTTGTGTTTTCATTATGTTAACAGATTCTTTCATAGAGCAGAAGTTTAATTTTAATAAAGTCCAACTTCTCTATTTTTTTTTTCTTTCATGGATCATGCTTTTGGTGGTGTATCTAAAACTTCCTCACCAAACCCAATGTCACACAGATTTTTTTCTTATGTTTTCTTCTAGAAGCTTTATAAATTTGCATTTTAAATTTAGGTCTATGATCCATTTGGAATTAATTTTTATGTAAGTTGCAAGTTCTGTCTTCAGATTCATTTAGCCTATGAACATCCTATTGTTCCAGCACCACTTGGTGAAAAGACTTCACTTGCTCTGTTGAGTTGCCTTTGCACCTCTGCCAAAAGTCAGTTTATTATATTGTGTACCTGGGTCTATTTCTGCCCTCTCCATTTGTTGATTTATGTGTCCATTCTTTTGCTACTATCACGCTGTCTTGATTACTATAACTTTATAATAATTCTTGAAATGGAGGACTCTGAGTCCTCCAACTTTGATCTTCTTCAGTATTGTGTTAGCTGTTCTAGGTCTTTTGCCTTTTTATATTAATTTTAGAATCAGTTTATCAATATCTAAAAAATAATCTGCTGGGATTTTGAATTGAATTGCTCTGAACAAGTTAGAAATACTTCGTGTCTTAACAATACCAAGTCTTCCAATAGATAAACAATTATCCCTCCATTTATTTAGATTATTTTATTTCACCAGTATTTTCTAGCTTTTTGCATACAGTCCATACAGATTGTGTCAAATTTATAACTAAGTACTGATTTGGGGGGATGCTATTGTAAATGGTAAGGTAATTTTCATTTTAAATTCTGATTGTTCATTGTATAAGGAAAGCAATTACCTTTGGTATATTTACTTTGCATGCTGCGTCCTTGTTATACTCACCTTTTCCCATGAGGTTTTCACGTTTTTTTGTGTGTGTGTAAATTAATTGTCACTTTCTACATAGACAATGTATCTACTAATAAAGATCATTTTTATTTCTTTTTTCCAGTCTGTACATCTGTCTTTGAATTCTTTTTCTTATTGCTGTATGATGTTCAGTAGGAGTGGTGACAGAGGACATCCTTGCTTATTCCTGATTTTTGGAGGAAAGCGCCCAGCCTCTCACCAATAAGTATGATGTTAGTGCAGGCTTTTTGTACATGTTCTTCATCAAGCTGAAGCAGTCCACTCTGTTTCTAGTTTGCTGAAATATTTTTATGTGCATAGGTATTGAATTTTTTCAAAACTTTCTCTGCATCAGTTGATATAGTCATGTGATTTATCTTCTCTAGCATATTGATATGGTAAATTACATTGATTTTTGAATGTCGAACCAGCTTTGTATACATGAAATAAATCCCACTTGGTTATGGTATATAATTCATCTTATACATTACTGAATATGATTCACTAATATTTTTTCAACATTTTTTGCCTCTGTGATTATAAGAGATATTGGTCTATAGTTTTTCCTTTCTTAAAATGGCTTTATCAGGTTTTAGTGTTAGGGTAATATACTGTGCTATGGTCTGAATGTTTCTGTTCCCCTAAATTCATGTGTTGGAATTCTAACTTCCAAGGTGATTGTATTAAGAGGTGGGGCCTTTGGGAATTAATTGCATCATGAGGGTGGAGCCTTCGTGAATGGGTGATCCCTTATAGAAGAGACCTAAGTGCCCTTATAGAAGAGGCCTAAGACAGACCCCTCATTCCCTCCACCATGTCAGGACACAGCTAGAAGGCATCATTTATCAAGCAGAGAGTAGGCCCTCAGTGGACACCAAATCTGCCAGTGCCTTGCTCATGGACTTCCCAGCCTTCAGAATTGTGAAAAATAAATTCCTATTGTTTATGAGCCACACAGTTTGTGTGGTGTTTCGTTACAGCAGCCTGAATGGACTAAGATAACTGGCCTCCTAGAATGAGTTTGGAAGCATTGCCTCTGCCTCTGTTTTTTGAAAGATACTGTGGAGAATTGTTATTATTTCCTCTTTGAGTGTTCTGTTGGATGTACCAGTGAAACTTCCTGGGCCTAGGGCTCTCTTTTCCAGGAGGTTTTAAATTATTCAGTCTCTTCGAATATAAGACTACTCTCCTCTGGGGGGTTTTGATAGTTTGTGTCTTTCAAGGAATTGTTTCATTTCACCTTAGTTATATTTACGAGGATGAAGTTGTTTGTAGTATTACTTAGTTATCCTTTTAATGTCTATGGGATCAGTTGTGATGCCCTCTCTTTTGTTTCTAATGTTAATACTTTGTGTCTTTTCTTTCTTGATTGGCCTGACTAGATTTTTATCAATTTTATTGATCTTTTCCATGAACCAGCTTTTGTTTCATTGATTTTCTCTACTGTTTTCCTGTTTATAATTTCATTCATTTCTGTTCTAATTTTTATTGTTTCTCTTATTTTTCTTGCTTTGGACTTAAAGTAAATTAGGCTTCTTTCTTTAGTTTCCTAAGATAGAAACTTGAACAATTGACTGTAGATCTTTTTTTTCCTAATAAATATGTGTGTTTAACACTATAAATTCCCATTGTTCTGCTTTTTGTCACTATAGGTTAGTTTGCATTTTTTTAAAAATTTGTGTAAATGAAATCATGCTGCTTGTATGTTTTTTTCCTCTGCTTTCTTTCACTTAGCAAAATTGTTTTCGGATTCATTCAAATTCTTGCATGTATCAATAGTCTTTCTTTTCTTTCTTTCTTTTTTAGATAGGGTCTCACTCTGTCACTTAAGCTGGAGTACAGTGATGTAATCACAGCTCACTGCAGCCTCGACCTCCTGCGCTCAAGCAAGCAATCCTCCCACCCCAGCCTCCTGAGTAGCTGGGACTACAGGTGTGCATCACCACCCCTGTTAATTTTTTTTTTTCCTTGAGACAGAGTCTTGCTCTGTTGCCCAGACCGGAGTGCACTGGTGCTATCTCAGCTCACTGCAACCTTTGCCTACAGGGTTCAAGCAATTCTCCTGCCTCAGCCTTCCCAGTATCTGGGATTACAGGCTTGCACCACTACACTCAGCTCATTTTTTTCCATTTTTTGTAGAGATGGGGTTTCACCATGTTGCCCATACTCTTTGTCAAATTTATGCTAAGTATTTTATATTTCTGATATTATTATAAGTGGCACTCTCTATTTCACTTTCTGATTATTCATTGTTAAACCATATAAATGCAACTGCCTTTTTAAATATTGATATTATAGCTTGTACCCTTTCTAAATTCACTTATTCCATTATATTTTTGTCAGTTCACATATTTTTGTTATTTTTTGTTTTTTTCATGAAAGAGGATATATTTGGTCTCTCTTACTCCTTTTAGCCTTAATTGGAAATTGGGAGGATCTGCTTTTTTAAAGTATATCTTTCTAAGGTCAGTTAGCTCATGGGTGGAGTGGTTATTTGAAATCAAGACATGGTGGCAGCAAGAGCCAGCAGGCATGGGAACAATGAGTTTACTCTGCTCTGGCGGTGGCCCATGAGAGGATAATTGTTAGAACACTCTGCCCTAGTAAATGAGAGCAAGATATGTGAGGACTGGCTTGGAAGTCCCTTCTGTGGATAGGAGTATTAAACCCATGATGATTTAGTGTTCATCCTTAAGGGATGCTTGCCAAAATATGAGACAACCACATGATGGCATACTCTGCAGTCACTAAACCAGATGTCAGAAAGGTCACTGGCATGGAAAACGCTTGTAGGTTATGACTATATTAATTTTCTAATGTTGCATTAATGTAATGATGAATATGATTACTCTTCATAAGCATAGCTTCTGAGACTTAGGCACAGAATGTTGGGGGCAATATTTAAAATTCTGCCTTTAGACAATTGCCAAATAAAAATAGACATGATTCAAAACACTATGTGCAATAGAATAACATTTTTATAAGAAAAAAAGTGTATACAGTAAAAAATTACAGGCAATGTTTGTTCTTTACCCTTCAATAATTTTTTTTTTTACAATAAACATGTATCACTAGGATACTGTGAACAGCTTACATGAAATCTAAACTTATACACATCCATTTGTAAGATGGAACTCAAGGTGCATTTTCCCACAGACACAATGTTTTTGGGGTGATTGGAGGCCTATGAGTTTCCACAGATTTTAATAATAAAACTCTGTGCCCCAGGCCTTATTCCTAGTGGGCAGTAATTTCAAGTTTAATTCAGGATGCTAGGAATAGGTGGCTGTGTCCTCCTCATTCACCAACCCATGAAGGGGCATCAGTGGGCAAGTGGGCTGGTGACCATGAGCTGTTCACATTACATCTACATAAGAAAATGTCACTCCCTATGTTCACAGGAACATATGTTCCACTCTAGGAGAGGACGGGCAGAGCCCCATCACAGCTGCTGCACACTGAGGCTGGCCTCTTCACAGGCGTGTGTGTGTGTGTGTGTGTGTGTGTATGCATGTGCAAAAACATGTATGCATGAGTGCATAAATGGGCCATGTCAATATGCACATGTGTATGTGGCAGGTGATCTGAGTCTGTTCATATTGTCTTTTTTCTCAGAAGAAGAAAGGACTTCTCCAAGAAAGTTTTTGTTTGAGAGTATAGGTTTCATTGCAGAAATCTCGAGGCATCTTTGAGAGGGTGATCGTAGACCTTTAACCTTCGCCCTTTGTAGTTCTCTCCATTCCCCACCTCTTCCCTCTCTCACCTGCCGTTCTCTCCAGCCTCACTCTGTACAGTCGGTGACTGATTAAATAAACTGTGGAGCAGCCACTCCACAGGGTCCTACTCAGCAAGAAAATGGAGTATTGGATAATGATATGCCCAACAGTGTGGATAAATCTCCAGAGAATTGTGCTGAGCAAAAAAAGGCATACACACCATGAGTCTATGATTCTGAAATGACATTATACAAATGAAGAACAGATGATTGGTTGCCAGGGGTTAAGGAGAAGAGGATGGAAGGAGGTATGGCTATAAAAAGGCAATAAGAGGAACCCCATGGTGATAGATACACAGACATACACATGGGATAAGATGGCATGAAACTAAACATACACGCATGCGTGCACACACACACACAATGAGGACAAGTAAAAGCCTGGAAGGCTCTGCTCCTGATCTGAGTGTGCCAGCTGCTCATCATCCTGTCCCAGCTCCAGGATCACCCCAGCAGGCAGCCTTCCCTGAACATTGTTGAAATCAGAGCCCCTCCCTCCCCCTCCCTCAGCAGCCCTCTTAATTTCTCCATTTGCCCCATGGCATTCACCACAATCTAAAACCACCTCATTCATTTACATGTTTACTTGAGTTTTCTCTGTTTCCTCCTTCAGGAGCATCAGCTCCATGGGACAAGGGACTATGACTGAGAAATCCCTGGTGCCCTGATCTGGGCCCAGCACTCAATGTAGGTAAGTGCCAATACCTATTTGTAAATGAATGATTGTTCCCTCCCTCCCTGGCATGGGGACTCACACCCTGCAACAGAAACTCTGGTCCCTGACCCCCGTGGAGAGCTATTTGTGGATCCTAAGCCATTCCCAGACCATACAGCTGGCAGCTGGCACAGGGGAAGCAGGCCAGGGTCCAGTGACCCCAGACAGTCACTTAGGATGTGATATGGTTTATCTGTGTCCCCATCCAAATCTCAACTTGAATTGTATCTCCCAGAATTCCCATGTGTTGTGGGAGGGACTCAGGTGAGGTAATTGAATCATGGGGGCTGGTCTTTCCTGTGTTATTCTCGTGATAGTGAATAAGTCTCATGAGATATGATTGGTTTATCAGGGATTTCTGCTTTTGCTTTTCCTTCATTTTTCTCTTGCCACCACCATGTAAGAAGTGCCTTTCATCTCCTGCCATGATTCTGAGACCTCCCCAGCCATGTGGAACTGTAAGTCCAATTAAAGCTTTTTTTGTTTCCAGTTTCAGATATATTTCTTTATCAGAAGCATGAAAATAAACTAATATAGTATGTTAGGTCCAAGGATAACATTTTTGCAAGCTCAGCTGGCAGAACTGGGCAGATTATTTTTTCTCCTCCTCCTCCTCCTTGTTCTTCTTCTTCTTCTCCTCCCCCTCCTCCCCCTCCTCCCCACCTCCTCCTCTTCCTCCTCCTCCTTCTCCTTCTCCTTCTCCTTCTCCTTCTCCTTCTCCTTCTCCTTCTATAAAGACAGGTCTCATTATGTTGCCAGGGCTGGTCTCCAGCTTCTGGGCTCAAGTGATCTTCCACTTGGCCTCCAATTACAGGCATGAGCCACTGTGCCTGGCCATTAGGGTTCTGAATAAGGAGTAACAGAGCATGTCTCTACACATGTGCAGCCATGTAGCCTGATTGTTTGCGATTAGGGAGCAGTACTAATTAAGCAGATACCAAGACAAAGAAACTGCACCTAGGGAAGATTTACTTCTCATCCTCTGTATCCCACATCACCCCAACCCCCTCTTAGCTGAGCTGCACCCCACACCCCCAGCAGCCCTCACACTGAGGAATAAGCAGCTCAGCTGCCTGCTCTGCATCTTGACAAGGAGCTGCAGCCAAGACCAGAGGGACTTTCCCTGCCCCCACCACACATGCATGTCTATCCACAGAGGAGCATCTATCAGGGGGCTCCTGGAAAGAAATGACTATTCCATAAAGATTTCATTTTTGTTGGAGTCTATCCATAGCTCTATGTAGTCATAAAAATTCAATAGGAAACTTCCATAAAAAAAGAGGCATAATTAAAAAGAAATAGGAACAGCTCCAACAGAGGTTGAAGATTAAAGACCAAGAGGCCCAGCACAGATAGGGGGATTTTATGAGCTACCAAAGAAAGAAAAACACACCACACAGAAAATGCATGCAGCAGAGACAGTTCTGCCACTTTGAGTGAGGTGAGCCGACCAGACCGGGGAGCCAGTCTCTGAAGATGGGGGCAGGCACTCAGGCCCTGTGCCACACAGTAGCCCTCAAGAAATGCTGCAGCGCCAAGTACTGGGAGCCAGCGGGATGTCAAATCTCCACTGCCAAACAGCCCTGCCCATGTTGGATTCACAGAGGTCTGGGGCTCAGGACAAAGATAACCCTCTGAAATTTCATGACCAGAGGGGGTTGGGTTGTTACCCCAGCAGTCATAGGGCTGGAGAAAGAGATTTTAACTAACCTCCGGGAGACTGGATCCTTAGCCAATATTCAACCAAAACACTCAACGTGAAGGTCCCAATTTGCTTTTCATTAGACTATTTTTCTGATTACAAATGCAATAGATGTTCATTGTAGAAATTTTGGAAATACAGAAAAGCAAAATAGAGATTAAAACTGACCGTCATCTTTCTACCTATCTATATTCATCTATCATCTTGACATGTTTTTCTTCCCAATCTTTGGAAAAATACAGGTAATAAAGAAGAAAATAAGAGAACGGGCTTGGATACTGGAAATCTGGGCAGGATGAGGGGAAAACTGCCATCCAAAGCAAATCAGAGACACCAAATGGCTGAGTTGTGGACAGATCTTAGAGGTTACAGAGCAATCCTGCCCATCAGAATCCCAGGCAACTCAAAGGAGAAACTGAGGCTTAAACAATGGGGGTGGAATGGGAAGATATGCAGGGGGATCCTCGGGGTTTTACAACCAAAAAGAAGCAGTAAGATTTGATCACCTCTCTGCAAAGCCCATGAGTGTGTGAACATTTCTGTCCCCATTTCAACAAAGTTGGTATTGATGTCTGCTTCTGGAGTCAGCACGCTTTGCCCCATCTAAGCTATGACTGTGCTGGTGGGACCCATGTTTCTGGAGTTGGGGTCACTGCTTTACCTGCAGTACTGGGGACTGGGAGCCATGGGCCCCCATGGGTCGTTCCTCAAGAGAACAGTGAGTCCCAGATATCCACAAATGTAAATTCACAATTGGGAGGAGGCAGCTCTTGTTACTGCTACTATTTTGTTATATCATCATCATCATCACTATGACGCTGAAGACTGCATATCAGAGTCAATGAGCCGTGCCTTAGACCAGGGCTGAACCACCTCTTTGGGCATAACAGAGATTTAGTAAACAATAAAACCTGCTTTTCAGTGACTTTTTTTCCAGTAAAACTGAATATAACTATGTTGAGTCCTAAGGGGGAAGATTTGACTCATCTTATGACTTAAGAGTTCCTAGTTTTTGGATACAGGATCATCTATGACGAATCTGACATGGCTTTTATAATGTGACCCTCGGCTCAAGCCTGAGAAGTAGCCCCAGGTGGCCTTCTGGTCCCTCCTGCAAGCAGGCACAGCTCACCACTGAGTAGGTC
This sequence comes from Aotus nancymaae, assembly GCF_030222135.1. Classification (NCBI taxonomy): domain Eukaryota; kingdom Metazoa; phylum Chordata; class Mammalia; order Primates; family Aotidae; genus Aotus; species Aotus nancymaae. The sequence goes on along the minus strand of NW_026988570.1, from coordinate 1,363,816 downwards.
ACCCACAGGGTTCCTGAGGCACTTGCCACTGGGGGTAAGGGAAACAAGACCAGGTGCAAAGCAGGTGAGGGACAGGCCAGAGGTGCCTTTCCCAAGGCTGCTATGTGTTCCACTCCTGCGGGACGTGAGCTCCATGGGGCAGGGTGGATTCTTGCTTACCTATGTCCCCACTTCCACCATGGCCATGGCTCACCAGTGCAAATAGATATTTTTAAAAACATGTTTAGCTAGATGGACTCTGAGTAAAAGAAAGAACCCTGGAGAAGAGCCAGGTGAGCCCGGTCTTTCCCTGCTTTTCAAATGAAAAGACCAAAGACCAGGTGGATGGGGAAGCCCAAGGACACGTGGCGGCCACCTGCAGAGGCCACAGACGACCCAGCTCATGCTGCCTCATGGCTCACATCAAAGGAGCCTGTCCAGGATGAAGAGGACTCTGTGCATTTTCTTACTCCATAAAAAGCTAAGAACTTGCTAGGAAGAAGCGGGGAAAAAGCCTTCCTAGGTTTGTAGAAAGGAAATTTTAGGGAAAGTAGCTCTGACATGCTCCTGAATTAGTCCTCATGGAGTTTTTCAGATTCCAAGCATGTGGACTCTGGAACCAACTACCCTTTGGAACAGATAGAAGTCCCCTATTTGTTAGTTAAGCCTTAGAAGGACACTTCTGTTCTGAGGGCCTCCACCTGTGCATCTCCCTCCCAGGTTGCAGCAGTAGCCACCTCGGTAGCTCATCACAATGATCACGAGATCCCTCAGGTAAAGCTCCTGGTGGGGTGCCTGGCCAACAATTCCTGCTCAATAAAGGTTGACCACCATTGTCATTATGTCAATGCCATCCACCCTTCAAAAAACAATCTTCTCCTGGAACTGTTTGGGATTGCCAAGACAATCTAGGAGGAATCAAAGCTAACCCAGTCACTTGACACTCATTGGCTTCAAGCTTTATGTCAAAATTGGCCAGCAGTGGTGTCGGCCCTGAAGGGAGGGAGACTGGCCATCAGACGAGGGATGGCGGGTGGGGGGGATTGCACTTGAAATTGTTTACAATATGCATATATTCATTTTCAAAATAGCAGTTATAACAAGGGAATGTTATTGCTAGTAATGAAAAATAATTATACAGATACTTTATAAGTTAAAAGACAACACAGGGGCCCAAACCACTGTCCAGTAAATACATCTGCCCTGAATCCCAACACCCTTTCCCAGGCACAGGGACAAGAATTGTGTGTCCTTGGCTCTAGCAAGCAAAGCAAAGGTTTGGGGATGTGAGGGGCAAGGCTGGGAAGAGGGGGGAGGTTGATTCAGGCTTTTCTCTCATCTTAATAATAAAGACATTGGAATCTCTTTTAGAAATTTGAATGTGTAATGAACAAAAAGAAAAAAAGCAAAATACTCATTACAAAAGCAAAGATGGCTGTCACACAGTACTTTCTACACGCCAGGGACTATTTAAGAATTATATAATGGCTAATATAATTCCAAGAGCGGCACTCTGAGATGGGTACTATCACTGTCTTTTTTTAACTTTTATTTTAAGTTCAGGGGTACATGTGCAGGTTTGTTACACAGGTAAACTTCCATCATGGGGGGGTTGTTGTACAGATTATTTTATCACCCAGGAAGTAAGCCTAGTACCCATTAGATCTTTCCTGATCGTCTCCTGCCTTCCACCCCACCACCCACCCAACAGACCCCAGTGTGTGCTGTTCCCCCTCATGTGTCCATATGTTCTCATCATTTTGCTCCGACTTATAAGTGAGAACATGTGATATTTGGTTTTCTGTTCCTGCATTAGTTTGCGAAGGACAATGGCCTCCAGTTCCATCCATGTCCCTGCAAAGGAAATGATCTCATTCTTTTTTATAGTTGCATAGTATTCCATGGTGTTTATGTACCACATTTTCTTTATCCAGTCTATCATTGATGGGCATTTAAGTTGATTCCATATCTTTGCTATTATATCACTGTCTTTCTTAACAGATGAGAAAACTGAGACCCAGAGAATTTAAGTAACTTGTCCAAGTCACACTTCTAATATGTGTTGGAGTTAGGACTAAACCAGAAAGTTTGGCTTCAGAATCCATGCATGTTTCTGTATACCTCTAGAATACATGACCAGTGCATTCAGATTCTCAAATCTTTTGATTTGAAGAGCTCAAAGAAAAGTAGAGAAAATACAGCCCATATCCACAGAGCCAAATGGACAGGTCTGAAGTCTAAGGGGCTCCATGGTGCTGTCCTCACCACACATAGAATTTCTTCATTTGTCACAAATGGCAATGAGGACAAAGCAGAGGCCAAAATCAAGCATCTTGCAGTTCAAGCTTCAGAAGAAGGGAGAAGGGGTAAGACAGAGTGGTGAGATCTCAAGCCCTGTGAGGCCTGAATGCATCCCCTCAAAATTTACATGTTGAGACATATAAATAGTATTAAGAGACGGGCCTTTAGGAGGTGATTAAGTCATAAGGGTGGCGGCCTCCTAGATGGGATTAGTGCCCTTATAAAATAGCTGCAGCAGAGCTTGCTTGCCCATTCCACCTTGTGAGGTCACAGCAAGGGGCACCATCTATGAAGCACAGAGCGGGCCCTCACCAGACACCAAATCTCCCTGCACCTTGATCTTGGACTTCCAGCCTCCAAAACTGAGAAATAAATGTCTATTACCTCCAAATTACCCAGTCTCAGGTGTTTTGTTATAGCATCTCTAATAAACGAAGGTAAATCCCCAGCTGGAAATATCCATCTCTGCTAAAAGTGCCACAGGACCTGGAATGAGGAACAGACTCTTTTCACATCTTATTTGCAAGAAGCTGGGCTCTGTGTTTATTTCAGCCTGGCCCTGCTCTCAAGGTCAGCATTGCACAACTGGAGGAGTGTTTGGTGACATCTGCTGCCCACCTTGATCTCCCAATAGAAGAGAAGAACACCTGCTGAGGCTGCCCTAGGCCTTTGATCAAAGCTGGCTGAACCCCACCCCTACCCCACCCTGTCCTCTGGGAAGCCCCTCCTGACTCCTCCCTCTGCAGCCAGGCTGTTTCCACTCACTTAGTGCAGTCACAGCACCATTCCCAGTATCTTTCTCGGATATTAATCCTGCCTGCATTGCCAGGATATGAGGACCTTGGGTTTTCCCTCTGCTACAGTGCTGGCCTGGCTGGATGAAAAAACAGGTAGTCAAGGGTTTGCCCCTGAGAATAAGAGGGATAAAAGCCTGTGGCCATCCTGGGGATTATAAGCCTCTCCACTCCTCTCTTTTTATGTAGCATATAACAGAGTACTTGAAAGTGGGTATTTATGTTTTCTGTTATGGAGACGGAGAAGTCCAAGGTGGAGGGGCCACATCTGGTGAGGCCACCTTGCTGGTGGGGACTCTCTCTAGAGTCCTGAGGCAGCACAGGGCATCAAATGACCAGGGGGATAAGCATGAACACGTGCTAGCTCAGGCCTCTCTTCCTCTTTTACAAAGCCACCAGTCCCACTCCCATGATAACCCTATGATTCATAAGGAAAGAGCCTTCATGACCCGATTACCTGTTAAAGGCCCCACCTTTCAATACTGCCACATTGAAGATTAAATGTCAACACACGTTTTGGAGGGGACAAATATTCAAACTCTAGCAACTTCCCAGAAATGGACTCACTTCTGTTTCCTATGCAGCAGCTTCTTTACCTTTCAAAGGATCTGGTCCTCATAACTCCAGGCTTCTGAGATGGGTCTGAGCAGATCTAAACTGTGTCCTGGGTTCTTGGAGACAAGCATCATGCAAACCCCAGGCATGAGTGTCTCAGACTCGCCAGTCCCTGCTTAGCTGGCTGGTTGTCTGAGAGCACAATTAGAAAAGAAATGGCTCTGAAGAGACAAAAGAGATGCGTGGCTTACTCTCACACACAATCTCACATACAACCAACCTCACACACACACACATCTCAGACACTCACACACACTCAATCTCAGACACACACACACACACACACACACATTCTGTCTCACACACACAGCATACTGCACCAAGCATCTCCAGGTGGAGGTAATTAGAACTTGATTTATGTCCTTCTGAGGCACTAAGACTGTGATGAATTTCTCCATGTTTCTATGATTGCTTCTTCAAATGGGGACGCTGACTTTTCTGGGAAAAAATATGGTGAAATAAATCTAAATTTTGCTACAGAAAATATATATTAAAGAATATGTAACATTGGCCTGGACATTACAGGAGTTATAAAGGAAATGCAGTCTACGTGCTTGCCCTATACCATACATTTCCTGCATGATTATAGAGCGTGGGGAAGCATTTGCATTTGTAAGTGTAGCGGATGGAGTTGATGTGAAGCCACATGCATCAGGATTGTAGACAAATAAAGGAAAACCTGGCAAGATATGATGAATATGTGCTCCATCAAAATTTGTTCACCTGAATTCCAATTGGTTCATTCTTGCCTGAGTAATAATGGAACAGGAATCACAGGCATTTCAAAAAGCCATGTCCATCCAATCATCAACATTCTCTCTGGATGCCTCTCTAAAATGCTCTTTTTAAAGCTTACCCTTTTACATTTTGTCTCTGGAACATGGTAGGTATCAGACTTGGTCCTTCACAGTTATAAATGCTGCTATGTTCAGAACGAAGTCTGATCTTAGTTTCTGATCTCTGAACCCACAAGGGGTGTTAGACTGTGTCACTCCAGGCAAGTGCTTTCATCTCCTGGGGCCTCAGCAAATAACAACACTAATGATTAAATATAAATTTGTCAACCAGAAACACTCATCACAACTCAAAGTGCCCAGGGCCACCAAGCATTCTAATAAGCTTTCTTTCTGAGGTTCCCAAGTCCTAAAAGCCACATGCCACTTATCAATAACAATACATCTCACCATTCTGGGTTGACCAAAATTGTATGTAACTGTAAAACTGCTTCTGATGAGCAAGAGGAAACCAATGTCTCCAGTAAAACTATGATGTAATTCCAACCAAAAGTAATGGCATTTAAGATTTGTGTTAGGAATAACTGTATATTTTTTATTTGGAAATACATAGTGCTTATAACTTATAGAAGGTGCCCTTCGACCCTGTGCTACCCTCATGAACCCTTCTGGGATTCAGGAGCCTTGAGCTGGGAAGTACTGGGTCTGGTATTTGCTAAGGTTCTGGCATTCTATGCAATTTGGTCTAAGAAATTCTGGCTGTCAAGAGGAAAAGATATCAGAGCCTCTCATTTATTGCCAGTGAGAATGTCTAATCTTTGTGGAGGTCAGTTTTGCAATACATTTTAAGAACTGTAAAGTGGGTATAGAAGAAGTTCTAGTTTTAATGATGATGGAGTATCTCCTACTGGCCCAATCCTCCTGCAGGTAAGATTTATAAACTCTGAACAAACTATTTTTTTTTTTTTTAAATTGAAAGCACTGGAGAGCAACCAGAAGCAGAGAGAAACTGGAGTTTGACCTTTGAAAGAAGGAACTGCACCAGTGATACCTATGCTTACACTGTTTTTCTCTAAGGGCTCTCTCCAGTCGGCCAGGCAGAAAGCTGTGATCTTATTGCTTGAGGTGTCAGAGGACAGAGTTCAGGCTGCCAGAGTGGCTAGAAACAGGGGGGTAAATCCTGGAAAGAGTTAAAGTTTCTAAAGCTGAATAATGATTTCAACCAATTGCCCATTGCTCAATGATTGGGAGACAGATTTTATAGTTTAAATCCTACAAATTTTTCCAAAAGAGCTGTTTGGACACATCTTGGGCATTTCACTAAAATCCTAGGAAGGGTTCATACCTAAGAGTAATGACTATGCCCCCAGGATTAAAGATCCTCCCTAAGACTAAGGAAAAAAATCTAAAAAAGCCTACCCTGAAATGTATAAAACCAAGCTTCTACAATTTTATGGTGATATTCCATAATTGATTGATTGATGTTGTCAAAGGAAAGCAATAGAATCCAGAATCTCTAAATCTATTATCCACAAAACACAGTATGTAATAAAAACTTATAGACATGCAAAGAAACAGAAAAAGGTGACTCATACTCGAAGGAAAAAAAGTTAATCAGTAGCAACAAACTCCAAGGTACTCTAGGTGTTGGAATTAGTAGACAAGAATTTTCAAGTAGTTATTATAAATATGTTCAAGGACATAAAGGAAAACATTTCCATAATGGGGGAACAGATTGAAAATCAGAGAAGAACAATAGAAACAATTTTGGGAAAAAAAGCAAATAGAACTTCTAGAACTGATAAGACTCAGAAATGAATTTCAGTGGATAGGCCTAACATCAGATGGGAGGCAATAAAAGAAAAGGTCAGTGAACTGGCAGACAGGTCAATATACACTATCCAATCTTAAGAACATATAGAAAATATTTTTTAATGAAAAGAGTATCAGTGATATCTGGTATAATATCAAACAGTTTAATACATGTGTAATTGTAATTTCAGAAGAGGCAGAGAGAGAGAATATAATTGAAAATGTCTTATATTTGATGAAAAGCACTAACTTATAAACCCAAGGATCTCAAAACACACCAAGGAAGATGAACACACACATACATACACACACACACAGGCACAACACAGTCAAACTGTTGAAAAATTAAGAGAAAGAGAAAAATCTTGACCAGCCAGAGGCATGTTTCATACATGAGGACAATGATATAAATCACATCTGTTTTTTCACTAGAAGCAATGAGATCAGAGAGGACAAAATTTTATGACAATGAAATAATAAAGGCTGAAATTCTATGTCTAGTAAAATATATCATTCAAAAAAAATGAAGGTAATGTCAACATTTCAGTTAAGTGAAGCTGAGAGCATTCATCACCAGGAAATATAAAAGAAAGTTCTTTAGGTTGAAGAGAAGTGACATCAGATGGAAACTTGGGTATTGAGAATGGAAAGAAGATACGAAGACGTTGACAACCATGGAGGCAAAATACGTGCATAAACATACAAGACTACTCTCTATGTCTTTCTATAATTTCTTTAAAAGATAATTGCCTATTATTTAAAAGATAATTGCTTTTCTCTGTTGTGTATGTCATATTATACAAAGAGTATTCTCTAACCAACTGAGTATTAGAAATCAACAACCATAAAATATCTTAAAAATCTTCATGCAAAAATTAAGTAGCACACTTTTAGGCTTATCAATATAGACTTAAAAATAAAAGCCTAAAACTATAAAATGTGGAAGAAAGCATAAAAGATCTTTACTATCTTGGGTTAGGCAAAGATTTCTTAGGATACAAAAAGCACTTCCAATTTATTTTAGTGATAAATTGATTTTCATCAGTTCTTCTCTTTGAAAGAAAGAAACTGAAAAAGAGATACGCCAAAGACTAGGAGAAAATATTCACAATATATTTATTTGGCAAAGGACTTGTATCTAGTACACATAAAGAATTTCTATAAATCCATAATAAAAAATACATGGCCAAATATAAAAATAGGCCTAGAACAGGCCTAGAAAAAGGTCTTTAAAAAGGTCTAGAACAGACACTTTACAAATGGCCAATAAGCACTTGCCAAGGTAGTCAGCATAATGAGTAAATTGGAGAACTGCAAATTAAAACCAGAACTAAACACCATTTCCCATATACTAAAATAGCTCAAATTATAAAGACTAAAGACACAAAATGTTGGTGAGGACATGAAGCAATTCTCATATATTGTTAGTGAGAACATACACCACTTTGGAAAACTTTTTTAGTAGTTACTTATTCATTAAACACCCACTTATATATGATCTAGCAATACTTCTCCCACTTTCCCAAGAGAAATAAAAACACTTGCCCATGAAATGACCTCTGCTTGTTCTTACCAGCTTTATTCATAATACAGTAGTCCCCATTTTTCCACAGTTTCATTTTCCATGGTTTTCACTACCTGTGGTTAATCATGGTCCAAAAATATTAAATGGAAAATTCCAGAAATAAGCAATTCATAAGTTTTAAATTGTGCCTTCTTCTAAGTATCATGATGAAATCTCATGCTGTCCTATTTTATTCCACCAGGGACAGGAATCCTCCCTCTATCCGGCGTCTCCATGCCATGTACACTTCCCACCCACTAGTCATTTAGTAGCCCTCTCTGTTGTCAAATCCACGGATAGCGTCAGTACTATCCACCGTCAGTGTATATAGAGGTCACAACTATCTACACGTTTAGGTATCCAGGAGTCTTGGAACCTATCCTGTGGATAAGGGGACTACTGTACTACAAAATCGGAAATAGCCCAAATGGCCATCAGCAGGTGAATGACTAAACAAACTATATAACCTTACAATTAATTACTTCTCGGCCAATCTGGGGACGCACATAAGTCTCAGCGGACCTTAGTGTTGTACCTGTGGTGAGAACAGGCCATGAGGAACCCCAGGCATAGACACCTAGGCAGGGACCCGATGAGTGTGGCACCTGAAGACCAGGAGGGAGGAGCTCTGCTTCCTTGTGAGGCCAGCCCCTTCTCCCCAAATGCCACAGGGCACACATTCCCACTTCTCTTGGCACCTGGACTGCATTTTGGGAAAGGAGGGAAGTGGGGAATCCCTGAGCGGCATCAGAAACTTGGAACCTTAATGATTCTAAGTTTTAATACAGTAGACATTAAAAGTCTTCAGTTAATAAAATGAAATACTTTGTTGCCACCAATAGAAGGGGCTGACATGGTTTAGTTCTTGTCCCCACCCAAATCTCACTGAATTGTAACAATCCCCACATGTCGTAGGAGGGACCAGGTGGAGGTAATTGAATCTTAGGGGTAGGTTTTCCCCATGCCGTTCTCATGGTAGTGAATAAGTCTCATGACATCTGATGGTTTTATGAAGGGGAGTTCCCTTGCACATGCCCTCTTGCCTGCCTCCATGTAAGAAGCTCCTTTGCTCTTCCTTTGTCTTCTGCCATGATCGTGAGGCCTCCCTAGCCATGTGGAACTGTGAGTCCATTAAACCTCTTTCCTTTATGAATCACCCCGTCTCAAGTATGTCTTTGTTAGCAGCGTGAAAACAGACTAATACAGGGGCCTTGAATGTAAGTTGAGTTTAGACATATACATAAAAAATGAAAGTTAAATATTTTTGCACTTCTGACATGCAGCTGAGCTACATGCAAGTTTCTAGAAGATCTAAATATCAGCGATGGTCTCTGAGAGGAGGTGAAGAGAAGGAGAGACCCAAGTGGCTGGAGACTGCAAGCACTCCACTTCTAGATTTTCAGGTTCCTTTGCACCAGGTGTATCCTGGTAATAAAAAATGCTACAGCAGGCCTCATTGAGCTGTCTTAGCTTAAGGTAAGCAGTGTTCCCTTTGTAATTCAAGTTACTCAGTGCAATTTTGCCTCTAGAGAAAATCTGTTTTCCACACTGACTCAGTATGGGCTCTGAGAAACAATATGTTTACATTTTCTCAAATATTAAAATTTATTATTAAAATAAAATCTTGTTATTCTCAGAAAATCCTGAAGGTCTTTAAGTGTTCTCCTTCCATGTCAGAGTCTAAAGTCCTAGAAGGGCCCTTGTCTCTTCTCCAAGAAGGAATGGCAGGGGAATCCTCTCCTTCAACCTCCCCTAAACCTCCCCACCTCACCCTCCTACCACCAAGAATAATCAGTGGATGAGAGGGGCATGCCAATGACCTTAGATTCAAGATAAAAGCACGTGACATTCTTTCAAAGCCAGAAAATTCTATAGACAAGTTGGAACTTGGGTGAGCAACCATCCCAGCTTCCCTAGGGCTATTTGGGTTTTAGCACCAAAAGTCCCACATCTCCGGAAATGTCTCAGTCCCACACAAGCAAACCAGGAATGGTCCTCCTGCCAGTAGGTCAGGACTTGTGGGTCAGAGGTCCTCCCTGCCCCCAGGGCAGTTGCCTCCTCTCCTGACCGTTGGAAAGGGCTCTGATGCACTGATCTGCACCCTGGTTCTCTGGCTGTGTGTTATCTCTGATGACAGCCCCTGTGCCGCCAGCCTACCCACCCCCACACTGTGTTAAATTTCAACCACAATCTGCTGCCTTGGCTCTTCTTGGTATCTCTAGCCCAACGACAGCAGGCTACTTCCCAAGAAGACTGAGAGTTTAGAAAGTTTTTTTGTTTTTTTGTTTTGTTTTGTTTTAACATCTTTATCTGTAAATTTACTAACCTATCAATTCTGCGGATGGAGTCTCTTTTCTTTGTTGTTGCTGTTGTCTGAATTAGAGCTATCTAATTCCAAAATGCTTGAACATGATATGTCACCAACATTCACTTCACTACTCCAAGCTCTTACCCTCAAATAAAAAGTGAATTCGGAAACATGAGTTTTTTGTTTCGTTTCTGGGTCTCCGGTCAGTGGGCATTCTTGTGGGGTAAAACATAGTAACGAGAAAAGAAAGAACATGTAGATGATCATTGCTCTTCAGCTGCATTGCAGAGGCTTCTCTCTGAAGGGTGACTACAGTTCTATATGGCCATGTCAGCCCACCAGCATTCATTCACTCATTCATTCAACACATATGCATTGCTTGGCAAGATGCTTCTGAGATGCAACCAAAACAAAAACCCTGCCAGGTTCATCATGGCTGTGGTCTACCACTGTTCAACCTCTCATCCATTTTTGTGTCTGATATGTCCTGCACACAGCTGTGTAAATGGCAGTTTTATGAGGAAATAGAAGGATCTGGCAATAATGCTCCCATCTGAAGGAATAGAAGAACCTGTTATTGCACAATAGAGAGCCAGGGGCAGAAATCGGTGAAACCAGCTCCAACATTGCCCCTCCCCCAATGCACCCCAGGCACACTATTGCTTGACAGATGACCAGCCCTTGATGCCAGGACTGGGTTTCCAAGACACCACCCCATTTGTAAGGTGGCATTACAAGGATTCCTCGAGTCCTGGATAATTCCACATAGCAGACAATCCTGTGTCACAGATTTGGAGTGCAAGCAACAGAATCTGCATCTGTGAACTCCAGCAGAAGGCCTAGGTGCTAAGAGTGCCGGCAGTTCTCTGAACCATGAGGAAGACTGGGTCATCGAGTTTAGGAATAGGATTGCCTAGATGGCTGAGAATAGGAATGGCAAAATGTGGTCGAGAGTCATCGCTGAGATGAATAAGTAAGCTCCCAAGTCTCAGAGAGCAGCATCCCAGACACAGAGCATACTGGCATGTACCACAAAAGGCGAGGAAGCACCAGCCCTCTGCCTCACATGTAGGCTGGCATGTGGATCCACCCCTCCCCAAGGTATCACACAAGTGTAGGAGCCAGAGTAAACTGGGGGCTGTAGAGGTAAAGGTCAATATGGGGTGGCTCCCAACACACTCAGCTCTCCTGGCTGAGGTTTTGAGGTTTTTTGGTTTTTTGGCTTTTTTTGTTGCTAGGCTGCTTCAAGTACCACTCAGGGATGCAGGAGGCTGTCTCATAGGTCTTCAGTGTAACTATTTGAGTCTGAATAATAGCCCCCAAAGACATTCACAAATCCTTGGGGGAATGTTACCTTACATGGCAAAAGGAATTTTGCAGCTGTGATTAAGTTGAAGATCTTGAGTTGTGGAGACGGTCCTGGCTTATCTGAGTGGGCCCTTAATGTAACCACTGAGGTCCTTATATGAAGGAGGTAAGAAGGTTAAAGAAGGGATAGCCATGTGACAACAGGGCAGACACTGGAGTGATGGACTTTAAGTGGAGGAAGGGTCCACAAGCCAAGGAATGTTGGCCACCTACAAACGCTGGAACAGAGAAGAAAACTGATCTTCCCAAAACCCTGCCGACACCTTGACTTTAGCCCTTGAAACTGATTTCAGGCTTCTGGCCTCCGGAACTGTGAGAGAATACATTTGTGTTGTTTTTTAAGCTACCAAGTATGTTAGAGCAGCCATGAGTAAGGGGTACTGTTTGCATGAGGAAAGCAGGAAGACAGAGAGAGAAACGGTGTCAGCCTCGTGGTCTGTGGGGAGTCACATCCTGGGAACTCCAACCTCTGCCTCCTGCTGGGAAACATTCTCCTGGTCTCCCAGTCTGGAACACCTTCCTCATATCCCAAAAAGACAATGGTGGGAATCCTCCGAGGTCCAGCAGAGCCCTGGGATCAGCTGCGATCCTTCACTAGCCCCAAGTGGGTGGGTTCACCCACCCTCAGCTCCAACAGGTAGAGTGTTCTATGGACCTTCTGAATCTCAGGCTGGCTGAGTAGGTTTCAGACGCAGGTCGTCCCCTGCGCCCTGCACCCGCCCACACTAGCAGCCGGAGTGTGTGCTGGAGATCTGGGCTCGGGCTTGCCCAGGCAAAGAGTGGAGATTTTACAAGAAAGCTGTAAAAGAAAGCAGGGTTGACCTGGGCACTCCCCCAGTTCCCATGAGTCTGAGGCCCATGACTGGTTCATCAATTGCTTGAACAAGCACACATCAGAGACACCCAGATCAGAGTGGGAGCCGCTCAAAGCTCAGATGGTCCCAGAGCCCTGGAGGTTCTTATCACAGAGAATGGAAAACGCCATACTGGGCTGTGGGTTGCAGAAATCCTCCAAAAGATGCAGAAACAAGTCCAGGTGAAAATGGAACGCTTCCTGATGGCTCATTTCGTTCCAGCCTCAACCCAAAGGTATCTCTCACTGTATTTCTTGTACAATGGGGTGTGCAGTGGGGGAGGGGAATGCTTTAGAGGCGCACTGTGGGGTGAGGTACATTTCGTAACAGCTCCTGTTTACTGAAATGGCTTTCTACTGACAAAGAAAAAAGTCCCGAAAAAAAGGGGGCCTGTTAATTGTTTGCTTCCTTTTGCCTTTTTGGTTACAACAGTAAAAACTGTCCTTCAAATTTAGTCCCAAAAGACATCAGAGTTTGACAGTGACAAATGGGGAACAGATGTTCCTGGGCTATCAGCTTCGCAGCTTCCTCCTCTACATGTGGGCTCAGGAACACAGAGCTGGTCCCTGCCCAGCCTGGGAGGCCAGACAGACAACTTCAGGGTGTGTGAGGCTGAGAGGACAGGCTTCCCCTGACCGAGTTGGGCAACTTGGGGCTTTTAACTGCCTTGGGAATGAGGGTGGGTGCCTTAAATGAGGAACTAAGACAGGCCCTCATTTCCCAGCAGGGATGCCGCTCAGCCTGCAGAGTTCCCTGTTCCCAAGGCCTGTCAAGCAGGGGACAGAAGAGGGGCCTTTCTCAGGACCTGGAAGCACTGTTGTGGGGTGGGGTGCCCACTCGCTCTCCTGTGTCCACAAACTCCTCTCCTCCTCTACTTCCCTCTCTTTGGGAAGCCCCTTGGGGCAAGTACAGAGAGATGGAAAGAAGCGTGGGGGATGGATCTGGGCTAATGACAAGGGTGGCCTCCTCCTCCCTCTGGCCTGCTCCAGCCTCTTCAGTCTCTAGTCTCTGCTGGGACCTGGCTTCTTAATGGGTAACCCCTACGGCTCTCCTAGACCAGTATCTGTGCACCGTGCCCAGGGGCTACTGATGCCACTGCCCTCTTAATATGCAGTCAGAGACTCTGGGAAGCTAGAGGTCCAGGTGGGTGTGGAGACCATACATCTCCTCCCAGGGCAGACAGGACATCTCACGGGGAGGCAAACAGGGCCCTGTCCCGGAATTCCTCCATGCTCAGGCCACTTCCTCACCTGCCTGCCAAGCAGCAGCGTGCGAGGTTGGTAGAAGTTGGCATCTCTTCCATCCATGTGAGGAACCACCAAGACCTATTATCTAGGTCTACGATCCATGTTCTAGATACCAGGGGTTAGGAGGGAAGGCCCAGGAGTGCCACTCCCCCGGTTCAAATCCCAGCTCCAAGACTCACCCTCCATGTGCCCTGGCATAGCTCAGGGTGCCCTCAACTTCCCCATACTTAAATGGCAAGAAGTTTCGTTCTTGCCTTTAGAGCTACTTGTGAGGATTAAATGATACCTGGTTGCCAAGGACTTTGCACCAACCCCAGCATGCGGTAGTGCCAGCTATGGAGGAGGGAACACAAGCTCAGGGCGGTGGAACACCTGAGGAGTGGAATTTGAGTCCATGAGGTCAGGCTGTCTGTCCGAGAACTGACACCCACCAGCCTTCAGTGGGCTCGAGGACACTGGGGCCTGCCATCTAGGCTGCTGGCATGCATCAGGTGGTGTCAGGTGGGAGCGGCCTGGGGCGTCGTCCTCACACAGTGAATCCTGAGCAGAGGGCAGGGGGACGAGGGGGCGGCTGGAGCCCAGTTTGCTTTTGCGAAGCACTTCCTGAACTGCACATTTGGTTACCACAAAATGAGTCAAGGTCCCTTTTAAGTGGCTTGCTGAGCTTCCCTCTGATCTGGCACTGTCTCCCCAGGATGGCCGGCAGCAAGCTTCCCTGACGAGCTGTCAGGCCTGGCACCCTAGCCCCTTCCCTGGGCACCAGCCCTGCATGGGCACCACCACTTCAATTCTCCCATGACAATTCCATCAGGCAGGGGCTTGCCTTGTTTCCATTTTAAATGGAGAAACTGAGGCTCAGAGAGGTTGGGTGAGTTGCCCTGGGTCACACAGCTAGTCAGGGTCAGAGCTGCGACCTGAACTCTGTCCCGTTTGGCTCTTACCTGTTTCTCTTACTCTTCCGCCTGGCTCACAGTGGTGGGGCAGGGGGCACGCTCACCTTCACTGCCTGGGACCTCTCTCTGGGCCCATTTGCAAACCAGGGCTGGGGAAGTGAGGTTGTGTAGATGAAGCATTAGAAGCAACTTCTCATGTCCCAGAAGGAAACAAAGGGCTGTGCTCTCTAGGCTGAAAATACAAAGGCGCCCTAATGGACTAGTGTCCTCTCTATGGACTGAGTCCCTCTAAGAAATGGGTTGTCCTCCCCACAAACAGGCCCAGCCTAGAAACCTTGTGTTTCCCAGGCAAGGGAGACACCCACAAAAGGCCTTCATTAAAAACCGGCTTCAGGCCCAGGCCCCTGGCCTGGATAGAGAGGAAGCCTCAGCTGGGAAGGGTCACTCCTCCTGGGGCTTGAGGGGTGGGGCTCACACTCTCCTGGAAATGGGCACCCCAAGACCCATACGAGTCTCACCCCAGTGTCTCCTTCAGGGTCCTAGAGCAAGAAGGAGGGATTCCCAGTAATACCTGGTGAGTAGAGAAAAGGAAGCAGGGACATCCAGAAACACCAGCACAGACTGTGAACACCATCAGCCAAGAGGGCCTGGATGCCGGTGCTGATTGGGTCTTTTCATTTGCTTTTGTTTTTGTCGTTGTTTTGAGTCAGTTTAGGAGTTTTCTTGGCAATGACTACTGGAAAACTCAGAGGAAAATACACACACACACACACACACACACACACACACACACACAGAACAACAATGCGGGGTGATGACCATGGCTCAACTAAGTGACGTTTTCATCACCCTCACACATCTTGTTGAAACAGGAACAGATCTGGGCCTAAAGGGCTCACATCATTTTTCCTGATTCTCTTTGTCGGTTTTAAAAAGTAATTTTCAATTAGAGAAATAATGCATAGCCTCCTTGTAAAATATTACAACGTGATAAATAAGGCTCAAGGACTCCTTGGCCGCTGCCTGGACGGAGGCGCCTCCCCAGGCCAGCCACTGCACTCTATTTGCTGTAGGTCTTTGCAGTCTTGGTAGAAATTTTTCAGTGTTTCATTGCTACTACTTACCTTTTGAGAGTGAGTTCAGTGCTGGTGACAGAAGCATATGCTAAGAGAATGGTGTCCCTGAAGTCAAATCTCAAACTTTGCCTCAATGCCTCTCTCCTCAGAAGGGTCCAGAAAGGTCTGAATTGCCCTGAGAGTTTTGATCCAGACAATAGCTCAGCCTTCTGTGCCCAGTCAAGTTTGCAAAACGTTCTCCCACACCCCTCAGCTGGCCGTTCACACTCTGAGCCTAGGCTGCTGGAATAGACATTTCTATTTTGCAGATAATAAACAGAAGTCTTCGCAGAGTTAAGAGTCTTATACAAAACTACCTCCCCTGGCAGGTTTTTCCACTATAGCAGGGACTCCTTTCCTCCAAGTCCCACCTCCTCATCGAGGTCTCAGGTGGTGAGGGCCTTCCACCCGTGAATGTTCCACATCCATGCTCCCATCAGTGTCCTCACACTCCCTGACCAGGCTGCTCCTGCCTCAGTTCCAGGAAGCTCTGGGCCTGAGTTCTCCAAGGAGGGGGGCTTCCATCTAGCCTCTCAAACCAGTAGACTGGGGGTATTTGTGAGGTTCTGGGAGATTCTAGGAGACCATAAATACCAGACCTGTAAGCAATCATGGTCAGCAGCTGGTGATAAAAATGAAGGAAAGAGACACACCAACCTGCACTCCAACCCACCCTCTCCATACCCTCCCAACTGAGTACATGGGGTTGCAGGGAGGTAGGGCCATCAAAGTCCCCAGTGGACCACAGTGTGGCTCTGAGGATGAAGCTGGATATTGTATGGATGACAGCAACTCAGGCCAGTACCCTCAAGTGGGAACAGTTGGGAAAAAAAGGTAGAAGAAAAAGATAGCATGAAAATCTTTAGAACGGGAGCCAGAGCAGTCTTCCCGAAGAATATTGTACAGATATGTTCTGCACACAAACCTTCCCTTCCTAGAGATCCAGAATATCTAGGAAGATTCTTTTTTTTTTTTCTATGTCTACTGGGAAATGATGAAAATACCAAGGAAAATCAAGCTGATATTTCTGGGATTTTGTGTACGTGGTGTGTTTGTGTGTGTGTGTCACGTGCATAGAAAACTAGAGATATTTGCTTAACTTGATTGCGTTATAAATGCCTTCCTAGAAACAAAAATCTGACATTGAATTTAACTAACATTCTTCCCTTCTTTTAAAAAACATTTTCATGAGGAAAGTGTAAACTTTTTCTTTCTTTGGCAATAGAAATCTATTCCAGAGCTTCCTATTATAAAATACTTGAAATAGAAAGTAGCAATAAACAGGTTTTCTTTTTTTCTAAAGAGAGAGAAACAAATGTCAGGCTTCAGTTTTTTTTTTTTTTTTTTTCGAAAGAAAGAAAGAGAAAGAGAAAGGGAGAGAGAGAACAGGAGTCTTGCTCTATTGCCCAGGCTGGAATGCAATCTAAATATAGGTATTAAAAACCTCTTTTATGCCGATAATTGTGCTTAACAGTGGAGACAGGAAGGAATAAGGGAAGAAAGTAACAAACAAACAGCCAACCAATATTTCATTTTAGTCTGTGAAATGCTATGCAAATGCTGAAGAGTGATTTACTTCCAATTATGTGGTTACTTTCAAAATAGGTGTGATGTGATACTGAGAAAAATGTATGTTCTATGGACCTGGGGTGAAGAATTCTATAAATATTCACTGAGTTTACTTGTTCCAGGTCTGAGTTCTAATCATAGATGTCCCGGTTAATTTTCTATCTCGTTGATCCGTAGAATATTAACAATGTGGTGTCAAAGTCTCCTGCTATTATTGTGCGGGAGTCCAGGTCTCTTTATAAGTCATTAAGAACTTGTCTTATGTATCTGGGTGTTCCTATATTGGGTGCATATATATTTATGATCATTGCATCCTGTTGTTGCATTGATCCTTTTACCATTATGTAATGTCCTTCTTTGTCTCTTTTAGTCTTTGTTACTATTAAAGTCTATTTTGTCAGAGACGAAAGTTACAACTCCTGTTTTTTTTTTCTCTCCATTTGACTGGTAAGTCTTCCACCAACCCTTTGTTTTGAGTCTTTGTGTGTCCTTGTGTGTTCTGCACACAAACCTTCCCTTCCTAAAGATCCAGAATATCTAGGAAGATTCATATTCATCAGCATATCGAAAGCCCTGAGAAGTCCTGTAATTATAGAATAATTAAATTACTAATTTGGGTCATCTCCTGAATGTGACCTTCAGCTAGCCGTTGGTCACCTTACGTGCAAGCAGGGCATGAGTGGCGTTCCATGTATAAACCACATGACCGCTCGGAAAGCAGACGGTCCGGTAAGTATAACCCACAGACTGAAAATGACCCATGGCAAATAGCAATGCATGCATGACTTTTATGCTGGAATTCATGATGGAACATTCTGGATTCCTCCCGGCAAACCTGAGCTAGCCTGCTCTGTTAGCCAGTGAGGGCTGCCCAGAGAGACGCTGGTGTTTATCTGCTACATCCTTTAGTTTTTATTGCATTCAGCCGCCTTGTATATTTAATGGGGAAATTTGCTGAAATGGTTACTAAGCCACAGGGAGAAAAAAAAAGGAAGGGGGTGGGGAGCCGCTCTCCGACCCTGAAGTTGGCAAAGTTGCCTCATTAATCAGACCTGTGCTGGGATACGACGTTATTCATGTTTAGGGCTTTAAAATTTGAAGCTAAAATTGTAGCAGGAGGTAATTTGAGTACAGGCAGCCTGTCTCTCTGAGATAGATTTATGATGTTTATTCAACAATAGATGGGAACTTTCAGGGAACAACTGACACCGCCCCCCCCTGCCTTTTCAAAACACATTGTCAGGCCACAGTGATCAAGTTCCCGATTTTTGTGTGAGTATGCAGAGCCTTTTTCAAAGTCTTCAGGGTGATAAGAGCAGACTGTATTTGATCTTCCCCATTCTGAGCTCAGCGGAAGTAGGAAAATGTGCAAGGCGGATGGAATGAGCTGTCTACGAGGCGAATGGTGGTTGCCACGGTCTCTGACTACACTGCTCTTCCTGACGTGATCGGTGCCACCCCCACCAGCCTTGATGTTGTATCTGGAACATCTGGTCACTGTGCCACCTCATCAGGACCTTAGAGAATTCCCGGCAAAAGCCTCTACGTTCCCGGCTAAGGGTCTTGTTTTCCCGTGCTTCATGGTTACAGTTCTTGGAACTGATTACTGGGAATTTTAGGAAAGTGAGGTTTCCATTTTCCAAGTTTTCCCACCTCCTTTCTGTCATGACACACAGATAGACAGGGGCCACACCCGTCTCTGTCAGTCCAGGCAGACATTGCCTTCAGGTCTCACATAGTGAAGGAAGAGTCATCATCCTGGCCTTGGGTCTTGCCATTCAGATGGGAAACCCTTTCTGTAAGAGGATCTCTCTAAGATGTGGCACAAAGAACATTTATACTGCATGTGGACAGGGAGGCCCCCCAGTGCATGAAAGCACTTCAGAGTGTTCATCTTCTCTCCCTGGCACAGGTGTAGCAGGAGTCAGGCAGGGATGAGACCCAGTTCTGGTCACTCTGGCTGTTAGCTTTGCTTCAGCTTTGCCCTGGGCCTGGTGTGTTGGTGATGATTTGCAGATAATACCGCTAACCACATAGGGCTGTTTCGCAAACTAAGTTGACATTTTAAGCAGTTTGGTTAAACAAACCGACTTTGAATATGGGCTCTGCCACCTCCTAAGGGGGTCATTTTGGGTAAGTTACTGGCTCCCTCTGATCTTCATTTCATCTTGGTGAGATGGGATGAAGCTATTCTCTGCCTCACTGGGCCATTGCTGAGAATGTGGAAGTGCTTTTTTTTTTAAGACAAAATATGCTCATAGATTTTTAATAAATGTTAGCTTCTATTCTCAATATTATGGAAAGATGCACTTCTTCTTGAATTTGGGGGAGAAACAAAGGAGACTCTATTTTATGTCAAAGTCATAAGCGCTGACATATCAAACCACAAATATCTCTATTCTGCAGGCTCTGGGTGCATCGACATGCCACCCCATCATGTGACACTCAGATAAAGGATATGAGATTCCCGCCTACAGTGGACACCATAATTTTCTAAGCTTTTCTTTAAGAGGGTCTCTGACTTTCCAGTCTCGTGTGTTTGTTTTATCATTTAAGTCAGTGTGCTGCAACAGATTTAAAGTAGACACTACTTCCCTCTGAGAATTTTTCAGTTTCAACTAAATACAAGAAATATTAAGTTAGACTTAAAGAAATAGCCCCCCAAGTTGCAACAAGGAGGGCAGTCAATAAAGGGAGCCCTGTTCTACAGGGTCTGAATGGGAGAGGAGAAAGGAGTCTTTGAAGGTGAAAGCAATTGTAATGATTTATCATCAGGGAAGACTTATTTACCCATAGACGGACTACTTTAAAATCTACCTTTCTGATAATGAGGCATGTTCACATGCACAGCACAACTTACGTACAAGTATTTGTGTAGTTTTGTAAGGAGCTTGCAAGGTTAGAAACACACATCCGTGCACACACGCATATGCACTATGTTCAGTAACACTGCCCATGCAATCTTTGAAAAACTCCTACAGATCATCTGGCTAGGAAACTGTGAATCTCCTCTGTACCCACATGACCCCAAAGAGGAGGGAGCCTCGTAGAAACAAGAGCCAACCAACAAAAAGCAGTGACGACAAGCACTATCACAACAAAATGAGTTTTAAAGTGCATCTTGAAATAGTGCACAATTTTCCAATTTAAATAGCTTGGAATGAATCAAAGGGAAAAAAAGCATTAATTAGATACAACTGAATTTCTCAAAAGTTTATTAACACAGTGTACAAATAAATCCTCAAATGTACCACTGTCAACAAATCTTGTATTAACTGATATTCTCTGTCAACTAGAGAGGATGCAGGTAGGAAAATGAATGAAATTTCCATTCTTCAGTGTTTACCTAATGTCTCAGGTTGTTTTATTTGAGGGAGTGGCTGTTTGTGAGGCTATGGGAATGCGTGAAACACTTCGCTAGTAAAGCCAGCTGAGGCCTTTGGGACCAAATTGCCAAAGGAATGACAGCAGACCCCCCAGTAGCTATGTTTGTTGCAGAGCGGACTCCTGTGAGTATTCATAACATTTAAAGAAGTAACATGCCAGAAGAACGGGAAGGGGTGCTAATGATTTACAAGTGCAGATAAGATATTATTAGGAGTATGAGGTCAATCAGATAAAGATACCACACACACAAGTTGGATTGGGGCCCATTCTTTAATTTATTCTAAAAGGAAGAGGAGGGGGAAAGGATAGGGCCTGAGAGTGTTTGCAATTGACTTCCCACGAGCTGCCTGTTTTAACACTCTTTGTGATTTATTTCCATTTCATCTTTTAGAAAGGTACGGCAATGTTTTCCATCTTTCCTGCTTCCTTCTCCTCTCACTCCTTCTTCTAAGATGGAAGGGAGAAACTTTCTTAGAGGTCCCATCAAAACTGCCATATAGCGTAGAAGACTGGATACATTTATTCTCAATGTCCTCAGTCTCCTTTCCAACCGGAGCATTACTTGAAAGACGGACTGCCAGCATTCAACTGAACAGACACAAATGCAGGTATAAAAAGTGAGGGGAGAGTGTGCTTCGAAGGCTGGGGTTGCTGTCAGGTCTGATGAAGCCTCCAGCACTTGCCATCATCTGCTACAATGCTGATGAGACTCCATCACAACTTTGGATCAAGAGGGTTTCTTTATTCCTCCAAACCTTACAAAGCACTTTATGGAGCTTGTGTTTGGACAACACCTCCATGGAGCTTGGAAGCCAAGAAGTCACATCTTCATTTAACAGCTTAGGAAACTAGAGGGCAGAGGTGAAATGACACCTTTGAGAGAAAAGCTGGCAGTGGAGCCCAGGTCTTCCTTTTGCTGGGATAGTTCCTGCTGTTATTCTCCTTTCTCACGAAAGGATCCTGCACAGTCATATTATGGCATTTGTGAATAAAGGCGGCTGTGTCAGCCTCCTGCTTGGAGAAAAGAAGGCAGCACCTTGAATGATGAGTGTATCTCAAGCTTACTCTTTACTTGCATTACAGTATACCAGAAGTTATAACAGATGAAAATGGAGCAAGGTAGTCAAGGTAGGACTGTGATTAGCAGGGAAATGGTGTGTGAGGAGTTTGGCCTGGTGCAGTGGCTCTCGCCTGTAATCCCAGCACTTTGGGAGGCTGAGGCAGATGGATCACGAGGTCAGGAGATCGAGACCAGCCTGGCCAACATGGTGAAACCCCATCTCTACTAAAAATGCAAAAATTAGCTGGGTATGATGGCGGGTGACTGTAGTTTTAGCTATTCAGGAGGCTGAAGCAGGAGAATTGCTTGAACCCAGGAGGTAGAGGTTGCAGTGAGCTGAGATTGTGCCGCTGCACTCCAGCCTGGCAATAGAGCAAGACTCCATCTCAAGAAAGAAAAGAAAACACAAAGGAGAATTTGGATTGGTTGTTTTTCTTGTCTCGGAAGCCTTCTTCAGGATGACTTTCCCACCCCCGCTTTTGTCTTTGAAAGTTTGGCTGTATTTGAATTGGCATACTCACATATTGTAATGATTTTTCATTCATCAATTAAAAACAAAGCTATTTTTTGGTCAAGTGTCTCCTGAAGCAAAGTTAAGAAACAGAATAATAAGGTTTAGTCATGCACAAGGCTGACAATTAGCTAATAAAAACTACTTTTCCCCCTATTTCCTCAGTCGGTTCTCAGAAAAACAATTCTGGATGCACCCTGCTTACCAGCAAGGTTAAAAGTTCAAGAAAAGAAAGACATCACAATATTTACATTCAGGCAATCACTACAGGTTCGTCTGCCCTGCAGATTCGGGAGTGGGCCGCTATCCTGCCTGTCACAAGCAGAGGAAGTAGTGTCTGACAGCTGGCCCTACATTTGCTCCTGTTGCTCACTCTCCGCCACTAGTTTTGTTTTGTTGTTTTGGGTTTTTTTTGTTTTTTTCTAAGACGGCCGGCATCCCTTCTTTCTAGATCGTCTTGTCTTTCTTTTGATATTTTATTTTCATAGCTAAGATCATTAGGACCCTATCAGAGTATTTTTCTGATGCCATGATGCTACTATTCCTGATATATTTATTTCATTCTTAATACTTGAAGCTATGAATTAAAATAATAGTGATAATAGTCACCATTTATTGGCTTTGTGGTTTGTGCCAGGCATCGCACTGAGTGCATTCGCACATTATTGCAAAGATCCCCCTGCACTGCTGGGGTAGGTGTCATTCTCCCTAGTTTATAAGTTTGGAAACCAAGGCTCAGAGAGCTCCAACAACTAGCAGGAGGCCAGGCAGACCAGACCTGGGCACTCCACTTCCTCAGCCCTCCAAGAGGGGCCCCAGCACTGATGTTTAGTCTTCAGACATACTTTCCTGGGTCGTTCTTGCCTCAGGGAGAGACAGATCAAGGTCCTTAGCTAACAAGAGCAACGTTCTTCCAGAGGGGCAACAGGTGAGGGCCAGGGCTGGGGGCCAGGCAGGCAGTGGGCAGGGTGCTCCTGCTCCTGGAGGCCAGGTGGGCCACCCTCCACCCATCAGCATCTTGCAGCCAGAGAGATCCCTGCGGAGGCCCGACAGTGACAGTGAAATGTCCCAGCATCCTGGAATTGGCCTCATTGAGAGTGTCCCCAAGGGAAAGCATATTGAGGATGCCAGCAGCCCAGAAGGCTGGAGGAAGGAGCTCATCACTTCTCCATCACAGCCACTAGACCCAAAAGTTGGAGCCAGAAGCATCCACAAGTGCCCCTAACTGAGCAGGGCAAGAGGAAGGAATTCCCTTCAGTGATTCCTCCCGGGAACATCCCTCCCGAGGCCTGACAGTGCAGCAGGAGCTAGCTGGGCTAGGGAGATGCAGCCAGGGCCTATTCTCAACAGTCAGGGTGCTGGGTGGATCAGGTCTATGCTCACTGCCTGTAGGCCTGAGGCCCTGTCCCACACAGCAACACCATTGCACCCAGTGGCTTCCCAGAGAGTGGATGCCTATGGACAGGCAAGGGTGAGATCCTCCCCTCAACCAGCTCCCAGGGCACAGAGGCTTCTCCTATAGTGGTGCCACATGGAGCCATGCTTGAGTCTGCAGTGGGTCAGGGGACAACCCCACACAAGCTCAGGAAGCACACATGGTACTGTGTGTCACCTACAGCCACTCCACACACATACACACATGCACACAGGTACCAGAATATACCCACCACACACACCCACACACATCCCAAACACCTCACCCCATATGCAACACAGACATCCACACCCAGCCACACAAAATGCACATGTACCACAAACATACATACTGCATACACACAAGCTACAGAAACCTATACTCACTGCCCATGTGTCATACCCACATCCAGCCACATCATGTACCACATCCATGCACACATCCACCGAGACACCCATGCACTCCCTCACACCATACCACACCACACATGCAAAACACACAGGCATGTATGCACAAACATATGCACATACATATGTGCCACAGATGTGCACTCACACACAACACAGAAAACCACCCCTGTACACATGGGCACCCATGCACCAGACACTTAACCCGTGTCCTCTTCTTCACCCACACCTGTGTCACACGTGCAGGTACACAGAACCCACGTGACCATGTTACACACCCATACCCACACGCCAGAACACACACATGCTTGATTGCACACTTACATTCTCACCCCCTATGGCTGACTCTGCTTCTACTAAGACAGCCTTACTGCCAAACACCCTTCCTCTTAGAGATGACCCTGTGTTGAGGAGTCAGTGTTCGTAAAGCAACTTCCTGGGGAAATATAAGAGCAGATATAAGGTAATCTAAAGCGAGGGTATCCAAGCCAGATAGGCATTGTCAAGTGAGGTCACACTCAAGAGTGAAAGGCAGAGCTGAAAGGAATTATGAACTCATTTCTAATAGGCATGGAAGGACTACCCTGATCAAATTCATATACATGGTCACCTCACCTGCAGGGACCAGGGACAATGCTTACCTATCAGTGTGTCTGCTGCCTATCAGGCCACTCAGATAAAAAAATAATGGGGTAGAAACTGGTGGCAAGGGCCGGAGGTGGAAGAGTAGTAGTTTTTGATGGTATATTTTCCTGATTTGTGCATTCCCTCCCCAGATTCCCTTCTGGCAGGTGGAACTCATTTCTCACTACTTTCCTTGCTGCATGTTGGTGATTCTCAAACGTGCACACCTCTGCCTCCATCCCCATCAGCTGAGTGGGGGAGGTCTGCCGGGGGCCTCAGGAGTCCCTGTCTGGTGTCTCCACCCTCTGACCAGTGCCTCTGAAGAATAAAGACCGAATGCACTCCTCCAACAGGTACTCAGCACCTAGCTGAGGTGAGTGTAAAGAGCAGAGCTAGCAACTGTGACAGCCCCCTGAGATCTTGCTGAAATGCAGACTCCAGTGCCAGGGGACCAGGGTGGGGTCTCTCTCTGTTTGACCCGGCAACATCACTTTTGGGTAGTGGGCAGTTTTCAGAGAACAGCATCCACCCTCACCTCAGCCCTTGTGAATCCTCACACAGCCCTGGAAGGAGACAGGGCCAATGGGGGCCACCAGTGTCCCCTGCTGAAGAGACTCCAGTGGGGTCTGCAGCAGGAAGGGGTGCCGAGCACTCAGCACCTATCAGTCAACTTCCAGTTGCCCTGTTTTCAGCCACTGTCTGGTGTCACCCTTGCCAACTGTTGCTTATTCTACACAGTCCTTTTTAAGGAAGAATGGCTTTTGCTTTTACACATCTACAAAATACAAAATGGCAGCATGACGGAGGGATGGGGAAAAGCTCACTGCTCTGGACTTAAATCCAGGATGCAGCATCATATGACCAGTTTTGTGATATGGGAAAAATTGATTATCCTCACTAAAATTCTATTTTCTTAACTAAAACAAAGGGGTGATCACCTTGCCTCTGGGGCCTGCTGTGAAGACTGGAAAATAACATTGTAAACCACTAAAAATGTCTCCAGAGCAAGCTAGAGCCTTAGGTGGTAGCTGGGATGATTATAAATGTGCACATTTATTAAAACATCTATGCAGACAATCATCACTGAACACACAAAATACCCTAGACCTGCGTAGAGTGAGGCTAAGGTTCACATGTTACTGAAGGAAAGGTAACTGGAATCTACCCCATTAAAGCATGGGCACTCAGGACAGCTTTCAAGGTTCTGCTAAGTCATGTAAAGCATGAAACAGACCATGATTCCCACAATAATACATGGGTAGGTGGATCTCCAAAAGGCAATTCAGGTCTCGCATTGGAGACAGCAGTCCTCACTAAACACCTGTGAGGCAAGGCCAACTATTCCTTCCCATGAACTCTCTTCTGCTGCATAAAAGCAAATATGACTCAAAAGTACTTTAGTATTAGCAAAACAGACATGTAAATCTGGAAATTTCAAGTAGAACCATTTGTCAGAAAACCTCAGCAAAAATAAGCATGATGCAGCTTGTCTAGATCTGAAACCCTCGCTGCTTTGATAACTGAGTTAAAGAACTCAACATGGGGGTTGGCTTAGGTGAAGCCAGGCTGGGCTGTCTCAGCCGCGGTGTGTTTCTGAGCCAAGTGCTCACACACGGAGCAGGGGAGGAAAGCAGAGTGTTCCCACTTAGTTTCATCTCCACCGGGTTAGTTTTCTCTTCCTGGCATTTTTGATAAAGTGGGAACGTGTGGATCCAACAGATTCTTATGGGAAGGAGCTGCCTAATACCCATGCCAGGGGGCCCACATGTGGCCCTGTCACCCTGGGCATGGGCACAGAGCACGTGGCTCAATCCCATTCTTGCTGTAGTTAAGAGTATGTGCAGATCTCACTTCAGACAAACTGGCAAACATTTTAGAGATAAGGAGAAAAAAGGGAGAGCATCTGGAAGGCTGGGAATTAGCAAATACCACCACCATTTTCCAGAGGAATATATTCTAAAAACTACAGAAGATCAGACTTCCTCCAAGTAGTTCCAAGAAAACCCAGAAGAGGCATGAAACAAAGCTCACTAGCTTTTGGGAAGAAAGTGGTGGTCTCTAGGAGGCAACATAAGTTCTCTAAGAGAAAGTCATTCCATGCTAACCTCATTTCCTGTTTTGACGAGCTTCACCAGAACAGTCGATTAGGGGATTGCCCCAGAAAGTGTGTCTTGATTTCAGTGAAACATTTGAAAACTTCTCACCCTATCCTATCTCAGATATAACAGATGGGCCAGATGATGGTGTGACCAGGAGGACTTATAATTGGCAGGACATCCATCTCCAAAGAAGGCCACCTCCAGGCTCATGGAAGTCCCGCCTGCCTTTGCTCCCTTTGCAGCTGCTGCAGACAGCCAGGCTGTCCCTGAGTCCCCAGTTGGACAGACAATTCTGTGCTTTCTGCCCACAAGCAAGTGTGGTTTGACATAACTCTCTGCAGCTCTACCCATAAGAAGGTTGGGGACCCAAAAGTGAGGGTGTCAGCCTGGCGTGGGTGGTTCTGCACCAGGGATGTCCTTTGGAGTGACACAGGACCTTCTTTATGGAGAGCCATGGGGCTGTGTCCTGTGTTCTGTCCCACTCACCATGTAGAAAACACCTTGGAAGGAGTCACGGCAAATGAAGGCATATTTACCAAATTTGCAGATCACACAAAGCTCTGAGGAAGAAATGGCTCCCCAACATTTAGGCACAAGAGTTAGGAACCTGGGATGAAATAAAAGAGAGCAAATGCAAAGCCTTAGTGTCCATTAAAAACACAATCCACTGTAGGATTAAAAATCTATGTCCATTTGCCTCAGGTAATGCCACTAAGTACTTGAGTGTAGCCAGGGTTGAGAAAACAAAACCTATACTTTTACATTCTTTCAGCAATATTGAGCTCTGCCTTAGGGTGTTAGATAGGCTCTCAAAAGCCGTCCCCTGCTTATCTTATGGCCTTGCTGGGAGGACAAAGTAAGTCAGAGATGGTAAAGTGCTTTGAAAAAGGGAAAGCTCTGAAATTCAAAATAGTATTATTATTTGTTGTAAGGTGATTTCCCTCCATCAAAAAAAGAAAATCTGGCAGTCTATGAGTGATAAGCAGAAAGTGATTCAGCTTTCGTTCAAATTCTTCATCTCTCACCCCAATGAGCTGAGTTTGCTGGGCTACCTGACTGAGCCTGTGACCTCCGAAATGTGGTATTTCTAGTTCTCTGCTTTTCCAAAAGTCTCCTAAATTTTTGGATTACACTAATTAAAGAATAATTTAGAAAGCTCCTTTCCAGAGCTGGGTCTTCAAAGATGCAAACTGAGGAAACCAACAGAACGAACACCAAAGGACTTAGGTGTGGGCCTTAGGTTTTACAGATACAGTCATGCATTGCTAATGAGAGGGCTACATTCTGAGAAATGCATTGTTAGGCAATTTCATTGTGGCGGGAACATCACAGAGTATATTTACACAGTCCTAGATGGCGTAGCCTACTACATGCCTAGGCTATATGGTATGGCCTAGTGCTCCTGGGCTACAAATCTGTACAGCATTTCAGTGTACTGAATACTGCAGGCAATTGTAACACATTGGCAGGAATATGTGCATCTAAGCATGTCTACACATGGAAAAGATAATGCATTGTGCTACATTATGACCGTTGCAACATCACTAGATGAGAGGAATTTTTCAGCTCCATTATATCTTATGGGATCACTATTGTCTATGCAGTCCATTGTTGACTGACACATCATTATGAGTGCATAACTGTATTTTCAATGCTTTTCAGTCCTACAGTGCAGTGCTTTGAAAGTGTGTCACCCTTGCAGCTGCACAAGCCCTGGCTTGAAACATAGGTGAAAAATATGCAGCAAGCCCAAGACAAGAGGGCTTGTTATAAAGTTAACAGAACTACCTCCAAGTCCCTTCAGGTTCAGCAGGATTTTACTTGGCAGTTACAGGCCTCCAGGTTCCCCTGGATCACACTAGCCAGTAGAACTTCCTGTGATCATAGACATGTTCTGTATCTGCACAGTCCAACATGGCAGCCACAAGTCACATGTGGATATTTAAATTTAAATTTACAAATTCAGTGCCTTGGTTGCACACGTCACATTTTAAATGTTCCACATATACCTGTGGCTAACAGCTACCATATTGGATGGTACATTGAGAGACCAGTGTTTCTCAGTCCTGGCTATGCATTGAAATTACCTGCAGAGTTGTAAAAAATACCGATGTATACATCCCCGACTCCCCAGATTCTGATGTGATTGGTCCCAGTGGGTCCTGGGTGTCTGGACTTTTCATAACCCCTGGGTAATTCTAATGTCTGGCCAGGGCCAGAACTATTGCCTTAACCATCTAGAATTGTGCAGTCACATCTCCTTTGCTCTTTCTGTTATTATGCTTGTAAACTAACTATCCTGCAGGCACCATATGGGTTATGTCGGGTTCTCCCTGCTCCTGTAACTTCCATCTTTTTGAGGTCATGAATAACCCTGTGGGTAAGACTGGGAAATGGGTAGAGAATGAAGTTTCATCCTGCTCAAGAGCACAAAGGAAGAATGATCACTTGGGTGGAGATGTTCTTCCGAATGGAGCCCATTGCACCTGGGCAAGGGTGTGTCCAGAGGGGGTGGAGTTAGGTGTGTGTGAGCGACCCCTGGGGCAGATCTGCCAACCCACAGCTGGGCCTGGCTCCTCACATCCTCAGGAGGCCTGTCCCTGATGCCCATGTTGCCGTTGGACACTGCCCTTGCACACATTACCCTTGTATACTTCCTTCTCTTCTGCCAGAACCTAGCCAGACAGAACCAGCAGAATCTCAGGGCAGGGTGGAATCTTTGTATTCATCTCATCTGGTGTTCTTAGTGTTCTTCTGGGGAAAATAGCATCCAGAGACACCCAGCTGAGGCTATTTCCCTCCACAGCACAGTGGTCTTTACCTTCCAGGACGGGGGCAAATAACATAAACTTTAGGAAGTTTATCAGCAAGGCAAAGCTTGGTTTCTGATGAGAACCTGACTATCCAGACAGTAGAGAGTTCATGATCACCCTTTTCTGCTGGATGATGTCCCAGAGGAAAGCCTGGGTCCTCACCCTAGTGAGGCCTTTCACCAGACTCAAAAACAGATCAGTTTCCTTATCCACCAAACAGGGTCAGAGCACTGGGTTGCTCAGCATTGCAGTGTGCCTGAGAAATAATAAGAGGATGATCCCAGTTAGCTCATAGTTGTTGATGAGGCTCAGATCTCAGACGCCAGTGACAGACTGGGAAATAAGATAGACCTTATTCTGCTTTTAGAGCAGAATTTTGGGAGTGGAGTGAGAAACAGACAGATAATAATTGAACATTCAGGATAAGTGCTGACAATGGTAAGTCTATGAATAAAATGAAATCAAATCACACGCTAGAAATGGTGGGGAGGAAGGAGGGTTCTCTCAGGACATGGTGCTCAGGGAGTTCTCCCTGCGTAGGGGATATTTGGGCTGAGACCTGGATATGCATTGCAATCAACACTGTGCCATGCACATAGGGGGTTTGTGATCATCCTCATGGCCTATTGGTAAACTAATTCCAACAAGTACAAAGCAGTAAACGTGGTCACTTAAAATTATTCTTGGATGTTGCTAAGCTTGAAAGTGAAGACTGCCAGAAAGTTCTAGAAGGCTCCTCCTAATGGTCTCTCTGGCCATGTCCTCAGGAGGGGGTCAAATTGTCCTGCTTGAGGTTGGGGAAGACAGTGGGATTCCACAGAAGGAATTCTTTGACATTTAGCCATTGTATAGCCCATACAGGTGCCAGTCCCAGAGAGTCAGAGTTCAAGAGTGCATTTAGAAAATTGGGGCATCTAAGTGAAATGGGACGGAGCCTCCTACCACAATGAACTGTGCAGTGCTCCCATGGGGACCGGGGCTGAGTTGGTCCCACCCACTGTTTTGTCACCAGAACCCAGCACACAGCAGACCCCCAAGAAATCTTTATGGAATGAATAAGTCAAGCAGTAACAGATGTGTGAGGGGAAGGAGGCAGCAGAGCTGGCGGATGTCTCCTGTGGAAAGCCCAAGGTTAATGGAGATCTTGGAGTCACGGTTTACAGGCCACGATAAGGGTGGGTGTGGAAAGAGGCTTCCAGATGAAGCCCGACGTTTCTCTCAAATGTCAATCTGCCCACACTGACTCTACAGCAATCTGGAGAGGTATAAGAAGCAGCAAGGCAAGCATGGCTGAGTTATGAGAGAGTCAAGCCCAACACACATTTAAAGACGTCAGATGATCCGTGTGGTAATGCCAGGGTTCCCTCAAACACTATTCGCTATCCTTTCAATCAGTGTTTAAAGATAGCTAATAAGCAAACAAGTCTGTTTTCTTTAGTTTTGCTTTTAATGAAGGACAAAGGATTAAGACACATAGAGACTGTCCAGACAAATGGGAAATGGACCAGACTAGACCGAATATCACAGGCAGACCACCCGCAAATGCAGAGGCCTCAGAGTCCACAGCGGGTGGTCGGAACCAGGCCCCAGGGAAAACCTTTCAGCTGCATTCCGGCTGTGATCGGCGGGCAACAGGTAGAGGTGTTGGAGGGGGCTGAGTCCTGATTTTCGGTGTCTGTGTCATTTTCGATCAAGTGTGTCATAGAGCTTCCTGTTTCATCTCCCAGTTATTCTGAAACAAAAACATGCATGAAAAACACAGGTCACTGCCAACCACACTGACAGTCACTCTAGTACATGGAAACTGAAAAGGGAAAGACACATCACGAATGCCACATAAGCCAGAGAATCAGATTTATCAGCATCCGTTCAAATATTGACAAGCGACAAACATTGCTGGCAGAAATGGTGGTGCGGGACATGGGATGTCCACATAAACAGAACTCAGAAGAGACTGAAAACACATCCTGTGTGTTTATTGAAAAGTTGACTCAGTTCTGACTTCCTGGTTGGGGTCTGACTCCTGATGGGCCCTGAGGCACTCCCCCAACGTGCCTCTGTTGACTTGGATGGAGAGTCACACACAAGGACTTACAGGACGGCACAGGTATTTGCCCAGGTGGTGCCCTGAGCTCCCCTCTCCAAGGGCCCAAAGAGACCTGATGAGAGATCTCCATGGAATTCCAACCCAATGAGGTCCTGAGCCTCCCCAGGAGACATGGCCTCCCTGGTACATCGAATAATCACGATAAGTCTGGGCCAAGCAGCCTTGGTGAGGTAGAGGGAAGGGCAGATAAGAAGTGGGGCCCCTGACCAAGCAGAGGCCCTGAGGACAGCACAGGGCTGACAGCAGCTCCAGAAAGACTGTGATTCTGTTAATAACTGCTCTGCTGCTTGAGATCAGCATGGTCTGGCCCATTGTTTGCAGAAAATCATTCTCAGTGTACCAAACCAGTGAAAGGATACTTCCAAAGACAGACAGAGGGATGGTAGAATCGGAAATAAAGATGGTGCCATCTTCCCAAAGTCCATACTGTAGCCCCACAAAACCATCTTCATGCTTAAATCTGCTTCTCAGACACACTCGGGGGAGAAAGCAGTTTTTCCAGGAGAGAGCCAGGGACAGCACTCCCATGAGAGGGACGTCAAATCCAAGATGGCCTGCTGTTCCCAGCAATATTCACTATGGATGAAGAAGGGATGGTGCTACCCATGACCATGCAAAGTGTCAAGAATCTTGCTGTCCCTTCCACATACAACCTGTCCAAGATGCAACCCTCAGTTCACCATGAAAACCCACTCCCCATTTCCTCTGGTTAATATTAGGCACAAATTTTTCTGTAAAATGAGATGAGGGGATGTAATTTTGGAAAAACTTCATCTTTACTCTTGAGATTCATTCACAATGTACCCAGAGAAGTTAAAAAATAAGAAAGCTGTTTAAATTATTGTATGTTTCCCGTACATAGGGCAGAACATTTTTTTTGCACACTGGCCTTTGCCAGCAGGGTTCTGCTGAGTGGCGTTAGGAAATGTGCTGAGGGCAGGCTGCCCAGCTTGCAGGGCCTGGTGGCGCTCTCCCCCTCCTAGGGTCTCTTGCAGCACCGCAGGTCAGGGAGCAAAGCTTCTCCTGAGCCTGTAGCCCTGGCTGCCGGGCCATGTGACGATTGTGACAGTCTTTATTTATCTTTTGAAACTCTGTATTGTTCCCCCACCCAGTATCTTTCCCAATGTCTTATACAAGTGAGTTGATGGATCCATACAAATTCCTACAGTCTTATTTCTTTTTTCCTTGAAGGCCTCATTGGCTAGTGACAGTGAAAAACCCAAGCTTCCTGAGCCTTGATGAATGTGGCCTTGTGATCCCTACACATTCTGGGAGGAGCATTGCCCAGATGAATCTGTTGGGAAAGCCAGCTTCCCGTTTTGAGTCCTATGAGCTAGCATTTTCTAATGTGGCATCTGGGCCCAGGATTTCATACGCAGTGCCTTCCTGGGTGGGCAAAGAGAAACAGGAACTAAGTAATGCATCAGTGGCCAGCAGGGGTGGAAGGGGAAACCTGGTTTCTTTAGTTTCATCACTGAAATAGAGAGGTGGTTTACCAACCCGTGCCCCTCACCAGTTACCTCCACTTCTAAGGGTGATGAAAAACCAAAATGTAATAGCCCAGGAGGGCTACAGTATGGAACACCCAACCAAGTGGACCTTTGGGCCAAAGTCACAGAGTGAGACGTGGCCAGCCCTTAAGGATCATCCAACCAACCCTTCACTTTACAGGTGAAGAAAGCGAGGCTCACGGAAAAAGGAAGTTGGTAACCTTCCCAAGGTCACTCTGGAAGGGACACAGCTGGGACAGGGACCTGGGTCTCTCCTACCTAGTCTTTAGGGGCTTCTGGCCAAAGCGGAGAAGACTCTGAATTCCAGCTCTCCACTGCAAGGCCTGAGCTGGCTTGTCTGGGAGGTTTTGCATGGGTGAATCAACTCCATGTTGGCCTGCCTCTCTAGTTATCACTGAAGAAACACACGGCACTTCATCTAAAAACTAAAAGTTTTGCTCCTAATTCCAAGCCGATCACACACATGGCTTCCTAGATGCCAATGTACACTGGGAGTGGGCGGAGACCATCAGTGCCTCCCCAGTGTTGGGAGAGCCCTGAAGAAGCTTCTTGTCACAGACAGGGCCACTCTTACTCTTGGTCTGGCTGACCTGCTGTTTCTGCAGGTGTCTAATATTGAGGAGGCCCCAGGTAGGTCTCAACCTCACTTCTTCCCAGATCTGAGAGATGGCCTCAGGGTCACACGTACCACCCTGAATAGAAGCCCTCATCGGGGGCCCAAAATGCAGCCCAGGCAACCTTTGAGAGCTAGCTCCCAAATCATGCTCTTTCTGTTCTGGACGACAATCAGAGGAAAAGCTACTGGCATGGGAAACTGACAAGGGGAGAGAAACAGTGGCACAGATGCCCACTCCCAGCCCCACCCCCAAGGCAGGCTGTTTTGCTTCTGAAGTCGATTCATCCAAGCCTCCACTTTCTGGGCAGTAAGTCCCAAGGCAGGAGGAAGTGAAGACCACAAGCTTTGATTTGCTGTGATATCCAAGGAACTGCCAGTACCTCACTGCTGAGAGCCCAAGCCAGAGCTTCCAGCCAGTCACATACAAAGACACGCTTGAGCTTGCTCTGCCCCGTTGGCAGCACCAAGGTCTTCATCAATGCATAGAAAAGGGACAAGTGAGGAACTCACACCCTGTCCATGCTGACTCACATCAGATTCTAACAGTATAGGAAAACAGCTTTTTGAGACTTCAAAAGAATTGCCAAGGAGGATGGAGCCTGCTCAGTAATCACCAAACTGTTCACTCTCAGGAGTCCACTGTTTTTATTTTTCAGGATATTAAAACCTAGATCACACACTCAGAAATAAGTCAGGACACACAGACTTATTTTAGGGCGATGTAAGATGGGTTCTTTGTATAAATCAGACTTGTGTGCTGCTAGAGCTGTCAGGGCAGGGGAGCCAGGCAGCAGCACTTGAGTCCCCCTGCCCTTGTCTCTGACAGAGGCTCCCATGTCGAGAGCTCTGGCCATGTATCTCTGAGAGAACTTAGCACCTTTTCAAAGGAGCCTCCCCTGAGAAGCAGTTTCTGCAAAGTACTCCATGCATCATTACAGACCTACACATGGTCAGAAAGATTCTATGTCTTTGAGTGGGGACTATTCAATACCCTCATCAGCAGAGCATGTCAGGACACACACTGGCTCCTCCTGGCCACCATTTACCAAGCATGTCCCACAGGCCAGCTGCTGCTCCCCAGGCAAGCTTTCCTTCAAACATCACCCCAGTCCTCTCAGGTTGGGGCTATTGGGATCATCTCTCTCACCCAGGAAGGACATGAGCTCAAGGGAGTTCAACAACTAACAGGTAATTAGAGGCACGCAGCCTTCCACATAGCAAACTGATGGTGAGGCTCTACTGTCTGTCAGGACACTCAGAGCCCTTTCAAACATCTGACCCCCTGAGGTCTTCCAGGCTCACACACCTTTGGGTAGCTCATCAGACATAGCGACGTCCACGCATGTTAGTGTCTTTCCACAGGGTCAGACTTTTACTGATGTTATTTCAATCCCAAAAGACACAAGCTACATGGAGTTCCCAAGGAGGTGATTCTCCTTAGTATATCCTATTCAATTCGTAGCCAGAGCTGTGAGCACTCAGGCTCAAGCCACTCTGCAAGGCACTCAATATTGCAAACCATACATAGTAGTGTACTTAATCAATATATAAATGCTATATTAAACATTCCACATCAAACAGTAACATTTAACACTGAGTTAAAAGGGGATTTTAAAAAGCACAAATGTGGCTTTGGAAAAAAAAAAAGAGGAAGAAGGGAATAGAATAAAAGGTTAATGAGCCAATCCAACGAGAGCAACGTGGACGAGAGTGTCCTGGCTTGTTCCGGACAGACGTCAAGAAAGAGTCTTTGATGTGGGCAGAATCTTTGGCAGCAGATGCCGGGTGCTGATCACAAGCAACAACAGAGCAAGGCTCTGTTACCACGACCATCTCAAGCTGGAGAAGTCCTGCTCTTCTTATAGCCCCGAGTCCTCTGGCAAGGACTGATAGTAAAAGAGGACTGGTGATATCCCTATCTGGTTAGGTGTGGTCATTATTGATTAGGTGGCCATCTGGGGTCCCCGTTGGCAAGATGCCTTTTTTTTTTTTTTTTTTTTGAGACAGTGTTTTGCTCTTGTTGTCCAGGCTGGAGTGCAATGGCACAATCTCAGCTCACTACAACCTCTACCTCCCAGGTTCAAGCGATTCTCCAGCCTCAGCCTCCCGAGTAGCTGGGATTACAGACATGTGCCACCATGCCAGGCTAATTTTTTGTATTTTTAGTAAAGACGGGGTTTCTCCATGTTGGTCAGGCTGGTCTCGAACTCCCGACCTCAGGTGATCCACCCGCCTTGGCCTTGCAAAGTGCTGGGAATACAGGCATGAGCCACTGCTCCCGGCCGGCATGATGCCTTTTGACACGTAAGATGAAGTCTTTTTCTAAGATGGCATCACTTATGTCAAGTGTGTTCTATGTAGGGAATAACCTATGACAGCTCCCTCAGTTTATAGCAAAGGTGGAAATAGTCAAGGGGCAGCAACCCAAGGGTCAGCCCTTGGTATACTGTTGCTTTTTTTTTCTTTTCTTTTCTTTTTTTTTTACATTTCCTTTTTATTTATTCCTTGGAACTGCTCGTATTGCAGGTTTTTCATGGATGAAATATGGAACTGAGCAGATTCTTTTTTTCTACAAAATTATGGTATAAACTTGTTCAATTTTCTATCTTATTGCTAATAAACCTTATAGGCACACAGTTTGTAAAATAAAACTGTGTATATTGTTTCTTAGTCTAGCCACACCATACACCACACCTTGACCCTTTCACTATCTGTAAAATAAAGCCCATTTTTTAAGAATCAAACCTCAAAAACATTTTAGCCCCTTTGTAGTCTGATGGACATGGTAAAAGGCCAAGGTGACAGGTAACCTTGCTGTGCAGTTACTGAGAAATGCAAAGGGCCTTCTGAAAGGCTGGTGTGGACTCTAAGTTGGCGGTAGGGCACACCAAGTGACATTAGTAAAAACGTGGAGACAACCTGCAGAATGTAGTAGACACGGTTTTAGACATTTCCACCACCCTGGCTCTAGGCGGTGGTTCTCAATGGGAGTCTCAGCACTGGCAGCATCTCATTACCTGAGAATTGTTAGAAATGCAAATTCTCCAGCCTCACCCCAGATATTCTAAGTGGGAAATGCTAGGGCTGGGGCCTAGGGATGTGTGTTTCACAGCCTCCCCAGGTGATTCAGATGCAGGCAACAACTGCTGGTGGCAAGTGATATCTGCTCCTAGTGACTCTTGTATGCAGGGCCACGGGTGACTGCAGGTTGGCCATGCAACTGGTTACTGATGTTCGCACTTAGTCAACTGTACCCAAGCCACTCACCAGACGCTCTCTCCTGAGATCCTCACTGCGGGAGGAAAGGGCAAGCAGTCCAGGATTTTCAACACTTTCTTGGGGTGACCTGGGGAGAAATGTCAGCATGCTTCATCTCTTAATCTCCTTTTCCAGATTTTGCTCATCTTCACAGTGTGGGACTGAGCACTGTGGGGTAGTCAGTCTGCACCAGTGATCTCTCCCTAGACATCAAATGTCTCTGATAGCCATGCTCTACCCCTGCTCCTATCCCCCTTGCCTTCCACCTTTCAGCTCACTTTGCCTGCACAGAACACTTGAGCCATGATTTCTACTGGCATCTCTCTCAAATAGAATAGAAATGTTTTCATCAGCTCAATCCCCCTCACTGCAACCCTGGGGAGGAGAGGTGGGTGCAAAACAACACATCCCTCACTCCCACTTTCAGGCTCTGCTCACATCGACATCTGTCCCCAGGTAGAGAGCACCAGCAGAAGGCTCACAGCAGCACAGGTAGGAGGCACTAGACAACCAGGCCTTCCAAAAAAGTTGAAAAAAGTTTGTTTATAATTTTTAAAAACTAACCTCATACAGGAAGTATGAGAAGCAGAAGAAGAAGAAGAAGAAGAAAAAAAAAAACCCAGGCTACGATACTGGAAATGTCCACATTTGTTACAGATAAAATATGTGTTTCTCAGTTTCTGTATTCAACTTTGCAGGGATGGTGGGAACAGGTAGGGTAGGGCACTGTGGGAGGGTGGGGACTTACAATCAACGGGATAAAACAAAAAAGGTGACTGTGAGTACATGAGGCACAGGCTTGCCAGATGCAGGGCAGGACCACGACCCCAATCAGGTCCCTCCCTGCAGATGTGGCTGTCCCAGCCAGACTTGGAGAAGGGGACGCCTAAAACAGAAACTGTTATCCGAGATCTTCCCACTCACCTGCCTCTTTGGCCCCAGGTTCTGCCCTCATGTGTGTTTCAGGTGAAGAAGCAAGAGTTACAAGATCATGACCACCTCCCTCCCATAGCCCTTCCAGACCTGCAGCCCCAGCAGCAGTCAACTATGGAGACAATGCCACCCAGGCCTTCCATGGAAGCCTGAGGCTGTACAGACCTTTAGGACAGCAAGCCCAAACAGGCAAACTTGTTTTGGTGTGACAGACACCGACAGGAGGCCACTGGAGGCAGACAGAAGTCAGATCTGACGCCTGACATGGAGTCATATGCCCCCAGGGAAATGTGGCTCAACTGGATTTTTTAAATGGGGGTGGAAGACTCACAACCTCCACAGGAGGATTAGAGTGGAGAAAAACAGTGAGAATGAAGAACATGTCCTCTTTCCTAGAACCAATCAGTCAGAGAGTGGGAAATAGGAATTCTCCCTTCTCATAATAAAAAATGAATGCAAACACTGTATAATGTGCACACATTGAAAAGATATCAACTGAAGGATTTGAAGTCATTGCGATTGCTGTCAAAGAAAGCAATTGGTATGAGAGAACGAACGGACGAAAGAAAGAGAGAAAAAAGAGAAAAACTGTACACCCAAATCTCAAAATAGAACCAAAACCTGCAAATCATACTCAGGAGTCTATTGTAAACCCATATTTTAGCATGCTGTTGAAAAGGTTAATAATTTTCCTACCGAAACTGAATGTGGGTTGTGAAAGAACATTAGAATGAAGAAAATTTCCCCGTGGCTGCTATTATATTATCACCAAAGCCATCAAGTTTCAGTTTGAGTTATTTGTATTTATTTGTGAAAACAAAGATTAGATAAGTAGAAACATAAACCTCATCCTAATTATTGTCCTGGAGTATCTGATTTTTCAGACCAAAAAAATAAGACCATCACACACACAGAGACAACACAAGGTATGAGAAGTTACCACAGCAGAGGCAAGGGAGAGAAGGCTGTTATCTCGTTCTATGGTATGAAAAAGAATTGTATTGTTTCATGTAAAGCATTAATAGTTGCTTACAGTCTGTGAAGATAATATGAGAGTCAATATTTACTTTCGGTTGCTAAAATTTTTGTTCAACTATATATGCCCAGGTAGAGAACTTTTCTTTTAAACTGCAAACTAGAATTTTTGTTTCACACTAGAAAAAGTGTAGTAACAGTCATACAATTCAATGTTGAAGATTCGGGTGGGGGGGTGGATAGAATTTAAATGCTGCTTTAAAAGATCAAAATCTGAGCTTTGGGACATTTACAACCAAGTGGAGTGGAGAGAGAACACAAGGTTTAGGTGCAGAGCTGGCTCTTATTTCAAATTTGTCTCAGATGCCCGGTGAGCAGCTTATTTTCTGAAGTTTTAAAAGAAATCCAAAGATGAAATGGTTAATCAGAAACTATGGGTGAGCAGAAACTTCATGTATTTCCATCACAACATAAGCATCAGAATGAAAAAAAAAACATGCAAAAAAGAGCTTCAGTGGTCTCACATCACCGAACAAACTGTTTTTCTACCTATTTTGTGTTGCTGGCTTTTGTTATCAGCCCAATCGGCAAATTGTGGCCAATTTTGTCATGGTTTGAGCAGACATTTTGTTCCCAAACTGCTTTCAACATTTTAGCTACCAAATACAGTTTATGAGAAAATGAACAAGCCACAATACAAACAGAAAAGGTACCTTTTCTTACCAAATTAACCCCCTTTAAGGTTAAAATGCAACAATTTTTTTAAATGCAAAAAAAAAAAAAAAAAGAATTCTAGTAAATTCAAATTCTGATACAACCTCGTCAGGTTTTTCCTGGAAAAAGAATAATTAATGATTAACGTACTGATGGATTTTGAAACCAATTACACGACATTCCCCGATTCCGACCACCATGACACCATGAAACCTGCTTTCAATGACACAATATGTAACTGCTGTTTTGCAAAAACACGCACCAAATATTGTTTGAAGATGCAGATCCCAAGGCTCAAGAAGACAACAGAACTATGTTAAAGTAATCGGTTAAGCAGTTATTTACTACTGAAAATAAGTGACACCCACGTAGTTCATGTTATATATTAATATTGAAACCAAATGACAGTCTAATACCGCAAAACATTTCATAAAAAAAATGAAACTAGTTAAAATTGAAACACAGTGTTTTATTTTATAAAGCATTAAATATTAAGATCAAAATGGCAGAAAATTCACTTGACTTTTTAAAAATTTGTTTTGCTGAATTACAACAACAAATCGAAAATAAAGAAAAAGGAATGAAAGATTCCTTCGTAAAAATTCAAGAATTACTACTCAGAAGAAAAGCAGAATTTCAGACAGAGGACTGAAGAAGACTTCTGTTTGTAATCTTCCCTCATATTTGAAGACACAGCAATATGTACAACATTTTTAGCCTTTTAAAATACCAGCATGCCCACACACTGTCTCAGATTAAAACAAGGAGAAAATGACACATTCTGAAACCATTTTCTAAAGCTTCTTTTCCTGATAACACTGAGGCGCTTACAATCAAATTAATGAGTTTCTAAAAAGCCCAAACAACTCTCCATAAAGAGACAGAACTGTTCCTAGCAGCATGCAGATATTTCTAGATTTTTCAGACAATACTTTGAGCACTAGTCCTTGCTATTTACATTTAGAAGATGTTTGTAAACATCTATATTAGAAAGAAATACTACTCAGTGCTTTGCTTTGTTAAATTGAGGAACACTTTGAAAAACACAAGTAGAGTCAGCCCAGTTATTTCCCTCATTTCAATTTAAAAATTAGTTAACTCTTCCCCACTCTCCCTATATAAATATGTATTCTCACAATTTATTTATACTTGAAAATTCTTAAAGTAGTAAAGAAAGGAAACACCCACAGAAAATAAGTCATCATTTCTTCTGAAAGTGGATTTCTTCATAAAACATAAACCAGCAAATAAACAGTAACGAGAACTAAAAGCAAGTAACAAAACTCAGGAAGAACCCTGAAAAATACATATTGGCTGACAGAAAAATTAGCACAAAACATTTTAAATCATTGAGAAGAATAGGGACATTTGTGGTCAGTTTAAAAGATTCTCAGTGAAAGGTGGGATTGCTTCTGGTCAAGTTGACTGATGACAGCATCAAGGTAATAACATCTTCCATTCTAGATCATGTGTTATGTTGTTTAACACTGTATCTAAAACATGTGACTCAGAATTCATACTTCATTTTTTTATATTTCAATTTTTTTTCAATAGTATAGGACTCTTCTGGTATTTTAAAGCAAGTTGCCTGACTTACGTAAGACAACAGTATTTAAAAACAGACAAAACAGCCTTGAGAAAAAAACACGGCGATTAGAGATTACAGTAAATAAGGAGGCTGTGGTAATCACCTAATTTGTTACTTTCAGACATTTTCTGTATGAGAATTTCACTCTACAATACCTGCCCCTATCTTCATGCAGCAAGACTGAATGTTCACATTCAGAAAAAGCCTGACCTTAACTAGTACTTGCCACTCTTTTAAACCACACATATCCTCTTCCCCCGATGTAAGACTTGGGAAATGAGGGTGATTTTAGTCATCTGGAAAGAGTGAAACAGGACATGGTCTTGAAGCACTTTCTTCAGAACCGTTGTCATTTTAACTTTGTTTTACCACAACAGAAAAGGCCGTGCCCACGGAACAAATTCAAGTTCACCCTCAAGTGTGTCTGTAACTCTGGAATTTCTTAAAAGCAGAGTGGCACCGCACACAAGCTTTCCTTAAATAGTCAAAGCATTAAGCAAAAAATTCCCACTTTTCTTTTGCAAGTATATGAATCAAAATGTGAACTCTCATGTATTAAAAATAAATGTTTTTAGCACAATTACTTCACAGGCAATCTAGCTAATTTATTCTTCCTC
The DNA here is from genome assembly GCF_030222135.1 of Aotus nancymaae. Classification (NCBI taxonomy): domain Eukaryota; kingdom Metazoa; phylum Chordata; class Mammalia; order Primates; family Aotidae; genus Aotus; species Aotus nancymaae. The sequence goes on along the minus strand of NW_026988570.1, from coordinate 1,322,029 downwards.
TTTTTCACAATATGCATTTGTTAAAACACCAAGATGTTTTTAAAACTCTGTTATGTTTAGAGGCATTCCTAAGTGTATGCAAAATATAATTTTCCTCCCATTTACCATTTTATTTGAAGCCAATCTGTCATGTAAAAAATGATGACAATTTTGTTAAAGCAATCTGGCTTTAGAGGTTAGGGCTAGCTCAACTGTGGAGTTAGAAAATCAAGTTTTTTCTCTTTTTAAAGCAATGAATAATTTACCAAAATCTATAAATAACTGCAACTGGGGGGGGGGGGGAATCAGCAGACAAGAAGGAAAGAAATCCAGAAACTCAGAATTCTTGCCCCAGAAATGAGGGTCTCTTGCACTTCATTTTCTGTTTTCCACAAAACAAATAAACAAATAAAATTGATTTCTAGTTATAAAATTAAATGTGTAACAAGTTGAAGAAATTTACAATATATTAGATACAAATATATATATAAGTGAGCTTAGAAAGGTGAATTGCATTTCTTAGAACATGAATCCAGCCCCCTGTGCTGATGCTATTGCGAGTTGACAAGACAGCTGTAGATACTGGATCTACAACACTGAAAACAAGATGATTTTGGTCTTAAACTCAGATTAGTGCAAAATCATTCTCTTCTGACAGGGTCTGTTAGTACAATTAATTAAAGGCATGGTGGATACCCTAGGACCATGAAGAGTGGAGTATATTTCTGAGAGTCACCTAAAACCTTTCATTGATGTTGGCTTGAAAGCTGCTTAATTAGCTGTAGGCTGCCAACCAATCTCCTTATCAAAGCCAGCTGAAAACAAAACTGAGAGAAACAGCTTGTGGTTTCGCAAAAATGTATTTACATGAAGTATATTTTAAAGGGAGTTTGATCATCAGGTACGATGTCATCTGTGATGTGCGGTGGGTTTGACATTTAAAGATGTCACAGGTTGTCAGATTCATCTCCAGTCTATACTTAGTTGAGATATAACCACTTCTGCAAGGAGATCTTGTTCTGTTGATTTCCAGCCTAGAAATCTGAAAAGATTTAACTTTTTTTTTTTTTTTTTTTTTTTAAGATGAAGTCTCACTCTGTTGCCCAGGTTGGAGAGCAATGGCGCAATCTCGGCTCACCACAACCTCCACCTTCTGGGTTCAAGCAATTCTCCTGTCTCGGCTTCCCGAGTGGCTGGGATTACAGGAGTCCACCACCAGGCCCAGCTAATTTTTGTATTTTTTAGTAGAAACGGGTTTTCACCATGTTGGCTAGGCTGTTCTCGAACTCCTGACCTCAGGTGATTCACTCGCCTCAGCCTCCCAAAGTGCTGGGATTACAGGCGTGAGTCACCACCCCCGGCCTAAAAGATTTAACTCCTATTTACTTCATACCAATCCTTCCCATGTCCTCTCACCTCCTTACCTATGATCTATTAAAAAGAAAGTGGAGCTGCAGGTGACATGTGGAACATAAGCCTATTTTTGCACCTAGTCCCAAGGATGGTGACAGAGGCAAAAATACTGCAGTGAACAGAACACGAGCAGAAAGAATTGCCGATAGGCATGTGCTTCCCAAAATCAAAAAGGATCCACATCTTTCTAGCCCATTACTTCACTGCAACTTGTATTGAAAAGAACATTCTGACAAGATGGGATTTCCTTCAGTTAACACTTAAAAATTATCGACACCAAGGAAAACCCAGAGTGACAGCAAACGTTCTACCTCGTTGAAAGCTATTGTGGTAGAAGTCATATCAAAGCAGCAGCAAAAGATCCCAGATAAACATCGATCTTCAGGTATCTTCAACCAGGAACATGGTTCAGTAGTATTGTCAGTGTGTTTAGTGATCAAGATTTAATGCTTTATATTTTATCAAGAGATGGAGACACGAATCACTACCATCTAACTGTTACAAGAATAACGTCTGGTGAATGTTTAGTTATTAAAAGAGAAATTAAGACAAACCAGAACAGACCCAAGTGAAATCGGCACTCTGTAGCCAATAACACCTCTGAATCACAGAACCTCATGCACAGGACTGCACAGATCTCTCGAACAGAAAGGGAAATGGTCAGTAAAGTTCCAGGAAAAAAAAGGTTCATTCAACATTGAAACTTTGTTCCTTATGAACCTTCTTCTACCTTAACTCATATGGCAGAGGTCAAGGGGTACCAGTACCAGGATATGAATGCAGTGTTATGTGCAGTTAGCAACATAGTTTTTAAAGTGTAATGGAAAAAAAGAGTTTTATAAAACTACACTGTTCATCAATTATTTTCCATAGTTTGCTTTAAAAAGGCCTTCTTCTCAGACCCAATTATTTCCTTATTAACCATCTTGTTTGAAACAGAACTGTGGCATGAAATCTGTCCATACAGGTTGCCATTCAAGCCCAGGAGACCCAGGCCAGGTGAAATCCCCTACCAGGGTTCTGACAGCAGCTAGAAAAGGGAGAAGGCCAGCGGCCCAGGGAGCAAGCAGGGGACACAATGACTGTGGCCTATTACCTGTTCTGCATCTGTCTTCTTAGCAGGAAAGAGCAACTTTGATTATTTTATAAATTCAAAGGCAACCAGACTTCATTTATTAAGAGCTGTGGCCTTCATTTGAGACGTTATCAAAACCAGTGCATGAATACCAGGAAAGCTAATCTGCAAGGAGGAGTGGAATGAAGGGGTTTCACTCTCCCCCAAAGCACCAGGGTGCTCTGCCTCTAGGTCCTCCACTCTGAGACACCCCTTTCTGCCGACTCCTTTGAACACTAGACTGAAGTTCTGAGCCAGCACACTGAAGTCCCAGGGACAGCTACTCAGCAAATTAGCGTTATGGATCGATTTCGAGGAGGACAAATAAAGAAAGAGTTATAGTAAATCACAAAAGCACTTCTGATGGAACTAATCCAGAATGGCAATGCTAGCCTGCACAATAAAATGTGAAATCCTCCATTTCAGCAAATCAAAGGGACTTCCCACATTGTCAAGCTCTCCTTCCCACCTGCCTCTGCCCCCAGGTGCAGACGAGAAGCCAGAGAGGCAATGTGGTATGCCCCACATGCCCCTCCCTTCATCACTGGGTTTGTTGTTGATACCGTTCCCACTGCGTTTGGTGTCTCTGCCTGCAAAGCTTCCTTTCTGCTGCTGCCTGTTGCTAGGGAATGAGTCCTAATCACTTTGAGAGAACAACAGCAGCAGCAATCTTTACTTGGCACAAGCAAGCGCAAATGTCTCAGTTTAGTGACAACGCAGATAACCCCTAAGGGCATCCTCATTTACATTTTCCTTCAGAAGGATGGCAACATTTGACCTGTCATGAAATACATATTTTCTTCATCAGAATCTTGGGGATGGAGCATTTGGATCGGATCCTATTTCTGTATTGAATTTCTGCCCTTTGTCACCAACCTGGGTGTCCAGGGTGACTTCGGGCTATTAGAAGAGCTTGGCTGTGGATCTCACCTAGTTGTCAGCCTTTATTTACTTGTTTTTTGTTTCTTGGAGTAAAAAAGCAAACCGCATCGTCAAAGCATTTAAAAACACAAACCAAAGGAAACTGGGTTTCCAAGCTTTAAGCAGATGTTATTTACCCACAATTTATTTCTCAAGAAGTAACTGAGAAACCATTGCCATTTTTCACTAGTGTTCAATCAGAAGCATAAAATCGCCGTTGTACCAATGATCTATAACATGGCTCTTGCCGGAGATAAGTGAAAAGCAACCTATGTCCTCAAACTCCAGCTCACCTCAATTCTGGGGTTGTGGCTTCCTCAACCCTTTTATGTGCTTTCATGGGGGTGGCCAGAGGATGGCCACTGTTAGTTGCAGGGACTGGGAAGCTGGCGCAGATGAGCAAGTGGGGCTCTCTCCAGCTGCCACCACCCCAGCTAAAGAGGAGTCCAAGTATTACTTTGTGGTTTGAGGGGCACATCCTTTTCCCTGGCACTGGGAGGATGGACCTTGTCACTGAGCAACACACAGGCTACATGCCTCAGGCTACCCTCGGGTAGTGGAGTCCCAAGAGTGGAGACTGGCTCTGTTGGGCTCTCAAGGTGGGGAGGGCAGGGCCAAGGTCTATGCTTCTCACCTTAGCCCCTGCCCAGAATGATGTTTGGTTCAGAGCTGATGCTGGGTGAGCATCTACTGAATCTGATTGCAGTGGTAGGATGAATGGCGTGAACCAACTCCCTAGCTTGGGACTCAGCCACAGTTCTGAGGTTGGCACAGATTGGTACAGGGATTGGGCAAGGCCGGAACTGCCACTCACTGAGCTATCTTGGCCCTCTGTATCTGTGGGTTCCACATTATCGGATTCAACCCACTACGGATTGAAGTATTTAAAAATAATAATAAAACAATCAAAAAGTCAATAAAAATATTATAACTATTTACATGTTGTTTACGCTGTATTAGATATTATAATTAATCTAGAGATGATTTAAAGTACACCGGAGGATCTGCATAGGTTGCGGGCAAATATTGTGCCATTTTATATCAGAGACTTGAGCATTCTTTGAGTTTGATATTCATAGATCTCAGAACCAATTCTCCATGGATCCCAAGGGACAACTACACATTGTGTAAATTATCAAGTTTGCTCAACCTTCTGAGGCAACTACTCTTAGTATCCTCATTAGAGAGACAGACGTTAACAGAGGGGTGGTTAACCCGCTGCAGATAACAGTAAGTCAAGAGTTAGAGAAGGACTGCAGATGTCCTTGCCGTCTTACCACGCCTTCTCTGCCATTAGAGTCAGTGGCTACCACCTCACAGCTTATGGACACCCTTCCCCAGAGGCTGCAGGTCTGGTCCCCATTCCTGCCTTCCTGATTGGAGTGTGACTTCTCCGGGACAGATGCCACGGCCAACTTAGCTCACCCTGTCTCTCTAAGCACGAAGCACACTGCCTGGAGCACAGTGGATCTTGGCATGCTTTAACAGGACTCTCAGTTTTTAAGATGTAGTTTGCCATCTCCTGCACACAAAGCCTTCTAAAGCAAAAAACTATCTTCAGCATTGGGTGTTTGGATCTCTGCTAAGCGTAAGACCTTAGTAGACCTAGAGCAAACTCACCACTGTCATCGTATTTATCCCGGGAGGTGTGCCTTTCTGGAATCACCCTGTATATTAGTTTGTCAATGCATTCCTTCATTTATTCATACCACTGTCTGAGAGATTAGTTTGTGCCAAGCTGAAGCCTTTCACACAGATGTAGACACAAATAAAAATCTATTCACAGGTTGCCCTGTGAGCCATGTCAGCAGTACCTTGGGATAAAACAGAAAAGCAAAACTACACAAAGGCTGTTTATCCAATTTAATAACATTTATCTCAGAAGGTGAGAGTGTGTATAATCTTCACAATCAAGGGTAGAACATGTCTGGCACACCTAATCCAAGGTTCTGCTGAAAATTCTCATGGGCAGAACAAGGAAAATGGGAGGGCACCCTTGCTGAAAGATGGATGGCCGTTGGTAACTCAGAACCACTTGTCTGTCACGCTGGGCCAGGTCTATGATGCAATAACCCTGCAAAGGGAGTCCACCTGTGTTGCGGGAAGCGGGGCTTTCATGCCAAGGAAAGAATCCAATGGTTCTTTCATAGAAAAAAAGTATATTAGATTGATCTTTCGAATAGCACTATCATTAATTATAATTTTATAAAATTATTACTAATAACTTTGGGTTTGCAAAGTATCTCCCAGTTCACAAGAGCTTTTATACATACAGTTTCACCTAAACTTCAAAACTGTCCAGAGAGGTAGGAGAGGCAGATTCATTCATTCATTGGTTGAGTTGCTTATTTAACACACACATACCTGTTATCAGGTCCCTGGGCCCCCTCCACTAGTGGAAACAGCCCAGAGAGAGCACGAGACTATATGTGGCAGGAAAAGAAAAGAAAAAAGGACACGCAGAAAGCTTTTTTTCTCTTTCCTGAGTCTAGACTACTTTAGACTTTCTTTCCCTGTTCCTCTGGCTCTCACCAGGCCAGGTTGGGGCCGTAGTGACCCTGGACTGCCCCCAACCCCATGCCCACCCCATCTCCTGAACTAGTCAGCACTTCCTTTCCTTTCTGCCCCCAGCACTCTGCCCTGCAAAGACTGGGGAGGCCATCTGTGCCGTCTCTTCTCCCAGATCAGTGGTTAACAGAACTCCCAGAGGAAGCTCCTGTGTGCATGCAACTCTAATAGCAGGATTTCAGGCCTCATTTCTGGCCAAGGGAGTGGGGAGGTGACTTTTGGTGACAGGCCTATCTCATCAGCATGTAGCCTACAAGATTCTCCCAGAGGAGCTCCTGGCTGGACTGTTTCTCCTCGTCTGAGATCTTCTCCTGTTGGCCTGAAGCCTCACTTTGAGGGAGTGGGCAGCTGCGGTCATGGGGAAGGCTGAGTGGGTGGGCTCCCTGCAGCAGCCCCTCTTGGACCCCCCAGGTCATTGTGGCTTTTCATTCCTTTACGCGCCACCAACAGGATGCCTGCCACCCAAATCCTCTTGGAGTCACTTCACAATTAGAAAAGTAAAAGTTGTACTTCTGGAGCTATTTGCTTCTTACATTGTTTTTTTTTTCTTTCTGTATACTAATATAGTATGGGTGGTTTTATTGTTCAATTTCTTTTTTCTTTCTTTTTTTTTTTTTTTGAGATGAAGTCTCTCTCTGTCACCCAAGCTGGAGTGCAGTGGTGTGATCTTGGCTCACTGCAACCTCCACCTCCCAGGTTCAAGCGATTCTCCTGCCTCAGCCTCTGAGTAGCTGGGACTACAGGCATGCACCACCATGCCCAGCTAATTTTTGTATTTTTAGTAGAGACGGGGTTTCACTATGTTGGCCAGGCTGGTCTCGAACTCCTGACCTCAGGTGATTTGCCTGCCTTGGCCTCCCAAAATGCTGGGATTACAGGCGTGAGCCACTGCGCCTGGCCCTTCATATTGTTTCTTAAGAAAAAAAATATTAAAATCCCATCTTTGATCTTTTTTAAAAAAGCAATTTTATGTATATTGGCAAAAAATAAAAAGACAAAAAAAAAAAAGTCAAGAGGAGGAATACGAAGGAAAAGGAGGAGAAAAAAGAGGATGACAGGAGAAGTGGTTTGGGATGAGAGGAAAAAGGAAGGGTAAAAATTAACATAGAAACTGACCTCATTCAGAGAGACCCTGGAGGAAGCCACAGCCTCCCTTTGGACTCAGATGCTTATTACATAGAATATTTTTAAAGCGATTGAAGAAATTAAAGAGAAAAGGTGCTTTGGTCCTAGACTCTCACTATTCCATGGAGCACCATCCTTTCACTCTGGGAAAAGTTGCCCTTACCTTGTTATAGTAGTTTCACTTTGGGCCCAGAACAGTGGCTCATGCCTGTAATCCCAGTACTTTGGGAGGCCGAGGTGGGGAGATCACCTAAGGTCAGGAGTTTGCGACCAGCCTGGCCAACATGGCGAAATCCCGTCTCTACTAAAAATACAGAAAAATTAGCCAGGAATTGTGGTGCATACCTGTAGTCCCAGCTACTCAGGAGACTGAGGCATGAGAATTGTTTGAACCAGGGGAGGCAGAAGTTGCAGTGAGCTGAGCTCGCGTCACTGTACTCCAGCCTGGGCGACAGAGCAAGACTCTGTCTCAAAAAAAAAAAAAAAGTATCACTTTGCCTACCTAGCACAGTGGAGGACTGTCTTAAAAGCAGGTCAGGACATGAAGCCAGTAAGACTTATTGCAGGACTGTAAGCACAACACTGGAAACCCCTGCTACGGAAATAAATCTTTGCCTCTGAAGAAAGAACAAATTTAAAGTGATGACTCAGGGAGGCAGCAGGGGGCATCCTTCCAGGCACCTTTAATAAACTCCAGTTTTTTTGTTTGTTTTTTTTTTTTAGTTTTACTATTTTTCACTTTATTACACATTTATGACTTATAGTAAGGGAGTTTTATTTTTTTAACTTTTTTTTATTGCATTTTAGGTTTTGGGGTACATGTGAAGAACATGCAAGATTGTTGCATTGGACCCAGTTTTAATGGAAAATATTTCTACAAGCGTGAGAATTCTGCAATTTATTTGTAAAGTCAAAAAATGTTTAATAAAAAAAAGATACACCTATTATGATTTTCTCTGGAATTCTTAGCTGCGGCTCCATTAAACACTACCTCACAGTAATAGAGAGGCTTCTGCCTGGACACTGACTGCCAAGTTTGGGAAGCCATAGTCCTAAGGTGATATAAAACCCAACTTCAGGAACATAAATGCAGGGGAGCTTCCAGGCATCCAGCAGTCCCTGATTCAGGGCTGGTCTTGCTAGTGTCAAACCAGCTTCCAGGGCTCTCCTGCTGCTCAGAAGATGCTCTGTAAAATAAACTCCACCACCATTCCTCAGGCCAGCAGCCCCAGCCTGGACAAATACACCACCCGTCATATTTCACCACTCTCAACACACACCCCATTTGCCTCTTTCTTCTTCCTGTTCATTAGCTTTTTATTCAAACCTTCTTTGCAATGTCAGTGGAACTGGCCGGCAGCTTGTTTCTGATAAACCCATTTCACACTCGGATGGACACTTCCCTGTTTGGAAGTTCATTTCTAATATTACATTGCAGGACGTCCTCCCTTGGTTTTGCCCCATTACTCTGGTTACCCTTCTTTATAGCATGCTAAATACTTCTTTTACCTTCTGGGTATAAGTAACCTTCACATATGTGACAGTTACGGTCTTTTCCCTGCCCAAGCTCCATTCAAGAAACTCACCATTCTTAATGCTTGAGAGCCTTTTTTTTTTCTTTTTTTAGCCACTAAACTGTTCTTGGTGACTTTTCCCTCACTTTGGGTTCTTCTCTTTCTTTTTCTTCCATCTAGGTGTCCCCAACTGAATGTGTGTGTTCAATTTCAGAAGGAGCCTAGAATCAGGAAAATGCTTATCAGCTTAGGGGAAATATAATTTAGCCTAAAACACCCCACTGGTTGAATTACAAAAGTAACCACAGCAATAGCCTGGAATAAGCCTGATGTTGAATGTAATACTTCAGACTTCACGTTAGGATGGTGTGCAATCTACAGTTATAAACCCATCAGAAGTATGGCCATTCATGCCATGCTTTTCTGAATCGTATTTATTTTACACAGACAATGGATGGGATTTGATATCCGTTTTCTCCAGCAAGATGTATTTTAGAAAGCAAAAGGCGAACTGGCTTTTTTAGTTGTGGCACTGCCTCATTCGGAAAGAAAAAGTATGTCATGCTTTTGTTTCACCGAGATGCCCGTCACACGCTAAGGCATCTGTGGTCCCATGCTTAGGCAATGTCTTCATGTTGCTGCCACCTCCACACACGATTACTAATGCTGAAAATGGGCACAGCTGTGTTACAAAACCTCACACCAGTGTGGTGTTTGCTATCAGGAAGTAGGTAAACTGTCTACAACTGGGACAACAGTTTGTGTGGAATTAAATACAACTGCTGTTAATTCCACTGGGGTAGAAGTTTTAAAATATATCAAATATGGCTCAAGAAGCTTCCTGTACGATAAGGGAGACATATTAGAGTCAAAAATAAAGACAGACCATAGAAAAGGTGTGGGAAATGATACTCCAAGGCCATAGAATGGCTACTGATACTTGTTTTGTGAGGGTTTTTTTTTAGCTCCTGAGCTAATATAAGCCACCTACAAAAATCATGTAGATAATTGTCACATGTATACTTCGTTTAGAAAAATGCACTTACAAATAGTAGATGCAAATGAAATCTAAACTAAGGTTGCAAAAGCACAAGGAGACCCTCCCGAGCTCAAAGCTCTCGTAAAGCCACGGCGTCTACATGCTGTGTGAAGCCTGGCGCTGTCTTTTTGAGCAGCCAGTGTTGCTGCAAACTGCCAGGGACCCACTTTGTTTCAAACATGATTTTCCCCTGAAATAAAGGCCTCCCATCTAATGGCACTCTGAGGTCACAGGGCACGGTGGAACCAGTCTGCGATCTAGGAGCCTGCCCCCAGAGACACACCAGTGGAACTCGTGAACCGTCTAGATTAAAGGATTAAAACGTCCTAACTGCAGGTCTTTATCATGAAGCCCATCTAATCAGTGGCACGTTTACTCAGAATAAGGAATGGCCCCTCTGGGGGAAGGGGGAAGGCAGCACAGGGTCAGCAAAGAGCCCCGTGTGGGGGTCCTGTCGTCTGGGTGCTTGTCATTAAGAAAGCACGTGTTCTCTGGGCCGCCACTCCTGAATCTGTAAAATGAGAGTTCTGAACTCCAGGGTGGCTCTTGAGATGCTGTTTCTCCCTATAATTTCTATAATTCCTTGCAAATCACAACTAACTTCTCACTTTATTATACATAATGATTTAAATGCCCTGTTTCCATGAATGTGTATTTTTTATTGTGCTAAAATAGGCCTAGCATATAAGTTACCATTTTCACCATTTTTAAGTATACTCTTCAGTGGTATTAAGTACACTCACTGTTGGTAGCTATCACCACCATCCATCTCCAGAACTTTTTCATCTTCCCAAACAGAAACGCTGTTCCCATTAAACAATAACTCCTCATTCCGCCTTGCCCCCAGCCACTAGTAACCACTACTCTAATTTCTTTCCCTATGAATCTGACAACTCCAGTTATGTAAGTGAAATCATACAATTTTTTTTTTATATTTACAAACGTCCTCAGCATGACAAGACTTGAACAAGATTACAGTTTTAGTTTGTTTTTAATACACTGTCCCTTTTCTGTCCTGTACTGATACATGTAAATTGCACTAAAACAGAGTGGCCCTCTCCAGGGCCATTGGCATGATCAATGCTTTCACAGATTTAAAAAATGGAAGTTGAGCCCCAAAATCCAATTGCATAGAAAGCATTCATGCAGGGATTGCATCCAGTGAGAAGCATCAGGAGCATACTATTTTGGTATACTAAAAGACACACTTTTAAAATTCATATTTTAAAAGTCATATCAGAAGTAAGATAAACCAGGCTGCTATCTCAACCCTCTGTGTGTACTCTGTACACGATCTCTCTCTCACCACTGAGAAAAGCTATGTGTAACAACAGGAAACTGATCACAGATCCCAACATCAGCCCCGGTGACTGTAAGTAGAAAATATAGTGAGTAATTCCCCTGAAAACAAGATGACTAAAGTTGATTATTTATTTGTTATTTAAAAATAAAAAAGACTCAACAAGAATGGGAGTGGGGTGGGTGTTTTCCATGTTAATAGAAAAGAGATAAGTTTTATTTTTTAAATTTATCTGTAAATAGAAAACAATTGTTGATCAAGACACCATGTGTCATTTGTTTTTGTACAATAAAGAACTACATGCAGCTTGCTAATTTTCTCAACTTGTATGCTACAAGGTGAACTGCAGCATCACAAAAATTAATTTCATAGCCAAGCAAATATGAAATATGAATTTCATAGGTAAGCTTATATAAAATATTAACTTAATAGGCAAGCCAACATAAAATACTGATGTCATGCAGTATGAGCAAATATGGAGATAAAAATCACTGACCCAGAATATGAATTATTAATTAAAGAGCATTGTTTACCATTTTGTAAATATATCAGCAAAATGGTGCATGTGGGCATATGACGGTTCTAATTTGAAATATAATTCTAAATCATATTTACCTTTGATCTGAAAAGACCTGATAGTGGGAAAAACTAAGGCTTCCCAGCCAAAACAGTATGAAAGTCAAATGCTGCATTTTAATTCAGAAGTGGGCAAATGTCAACTTGTTTTAATTTCTGAAGCCTCTCCTTTTGGGGTTATTATTACATATTTGATATTGAAAAGAAATTGAAGTTAATCAACCAATATTATTTCTCTTTTTTAAAAGCCTCAGAAAGTTTGCATATATACATATATATGCTATAAAATATACAGTATATAAGTGTATATAAAATATAAAATATTATAATAAACAAGAAAATTCATTACAGACTTCCTAGGGAAAAGGGAAAAAATCATGTAGTAAAGTAAATCTTGATGTGGATTTCTTAATTGTGTGGAGAGAAAGGTTAGAGGAGTAAATATGTGTATATATTTATAGAAGAGAGTGGATCTTTCGTGAACCCAACACTGAAGTTATAAATTCTAAAGTTCCAAATTACACCACCCAAGTCCTCTACTGTTTCCTTCTTTTGGACAAAAGCAAACATTGACCGGCTGCCAGCCTCGAGCCATTTGAGGCAAAGGCAGCCGCTGTGATGGGCAGAGCCACAGCCCAGCCACACCGGGCCAGGCTCCACGCCCAAACCCGCTTGCATCGTAGAATTTTGAAATTAACAAGTCACCAGACCACACACCAAGCAAGGAGTGATCACTTCACAGAGAGAAAATAACTATGTTTAAAATGAAGCATGATCAATGTTGGTCTAAAAGCTGGTAAAATGACCTTGAGGGACGTTCCACATTGAAACAGATCAAATTAGTTTTCAATCCAATCGAAAACATGAAATGTCAAAAATTAAAATATGCTGATGAGGGTCAGCGTGCTGCAGTTTTAAAATGACTGAAATGGCATCTGTCATGGAAAGCCCTACAATTTCACAAAGGAATAAGAAAAGCTATTTTAAATGGTGCTTAGTCACATTGCATTTTTTGGTAGTAATGTCCAAACTTTCAGGTCCTGATGGCAGAACCCATGAGCGTGACCTCCACAGGACTCTAGGGGGTGGGGGGAGCAAGTTCCAAAAAAACCACTCACAGCTCACAAATGACTGCTGGTCAACTCGCATTTGACTGTGAAAGCCACAGTGGAGGAGTGAGGACGGACTGAAATGTCTACAGAGAAGGTAGGGTGTTGTGTGGCAGCTGTGGGTGAGCACAGCATTTTCTAATGAGTAAGACTGAAATCAGTGAAAATGCCTCAGCATTAAAGGGAAAAATAACTTATCTGCTCTCTAACCACGGAGCTCAGGCATCTAAGAAAAGCCTAAATAATTCACGAAAACCGTGCCCAAATAGACAAAAGGAATTCACTGCTTCTTGCAGAATATTTAAACCTGACTTGACTTTGGGGTTTTAATCCAAGTATCTTAAGTTCACATTTCAGTGCTGGAACATTCCATGTAGTGATAGGAGCTGACTTAGGTGGGTGAAGTTCTTGACCCTGAACAGAAAATAAAATGTTAAAAATAGTAATGAGAGTGTTGATACCTCCGGTAGACAACGCTAAAATGTGTAACGTGTTCACGAAACACACTGCTCACAGTCCAAAGGAAAGGTGGGTTAATCCTGTGCAATTCAGGTTGCTTGCAGCGATACCATGGAAGGTCCCTTAAACACAAGAATCAGCATGGAAACTTCTTTCCTTCTGGAATCTTTCTCCAGAACTTGGGTGAAGGTTCATACAATTACATCTACCCCCATTCTTCCCCAAAAGGGCTAAACCCAGAAAAGCCCTCCCAGGATGTCTAATTGGTGAGAGCCCATTATGCCCAAGGGGTTTGCTTTTCTCCAGGTGCAGAGTAACAGGGAGAGATTTGTTTACTCTCCCAGTTTTGTTTTGTTTTTTTTTTGACATTAACAACTTTGTTGAATGGCCTGGGAGCTCAAGCTGTTCAGATCCCTGGAGCAGGGTCCACACACTGAGCCCTGGAGTTTCTCCCACTTATTCCAACCCAGGTTCACATTCCCATGACCGCATCTCTTCTCTTTTCTTCCCGTTTTTAACATTGTGCTTCACTTAGCAATCAACACAAAAATAAGGTAGATAGGACAGGCCTAGGACAGGCAACTTTCTGGGGTAATACAGGTGTCAGCCACAGGCCAGGCTTGACTGGCACAGGTCTGAGGAGCCTGGAGGCACAGGGGTGGGTGTGAATTAACAGCCTGGAGATGGTGGGAGGGGGCATTCTGTGTGCCTCCAGGAGCGGTGGAGGTGAAGTGTTTTCTTTGTCAGGGACCCTTGGATCTGCTGGGGACGGAGCCTGCCCAACTCCCTCCTAAGCAGCTTCTGTTTCCTCTGCTCTCCCTTCCTGCAACCTGCACTCCTGCTTCCTACCTGGCACCACCAACTGTGGGAAACCCAAGGAGGTGGCACCATAGTAGGTGGCAAAAGGCAAAGCCTTGGGTGGGGCATAACTCCAGGCCTAGTTCTGCAAGCCCTGACACAGAGGCGGGATGCTTACAGAGGAGACGAAAAAGCAGCGCAGTGCCTTGAATAACAACTGGGGTGGCCCCACACTGCCACTGACAACAGCCCCTCAATAATTAGAACACCCTAGTCTTTCTAGCTTTTGGGCACTTCTGGAGACCAGAGCTTCCAAACCCTTCAGTTCAGGATTTGCTGGGGGGAGGCGACTGGTGGGGAGGCGAGGGCCCCTGTCAGGAGTATCTCTTCTTGCTCTCATAATCTTGGAGTGGATCACGAAACTGAGAAAGTGTTGCTATGGTTATTAAAGTAATTCCTTTTAAAAAAGAGCAAAAATGGCAGATTTTCTTAACAACTTGTTCAAATGGCAACAGTCCCGGATTGTAGCTAATTAAGTGTCCTAAAGATAAACACAAGATCGCACATTCCTGTGAAAATTGTTTGCTCCTGGTTCTTTTATACACACACACATACCACTATGAACATTCGGGGGAAATAATAAATTCTTATCCACTCAGCATGAGGAGTAAAGAAGAAAATTATATTTTCCATGGAAATCGCCTTACTTCACCTCCTTAAAATTCTACAACTTGGTTCAGGACAAATAACGAGGAAACTACTGGAATGTGTAAGCGGCCCCCACTAGCTCTGGAGGCAGAGGCCTCAGCGGGAGGTGAGCAGCTGCAGAGAGGCTCAGGCAGGCAGCCCCGGCAGCCTCATTTCTTTATTAACACCACCACCTACAGGGACTGCTTTGAATAGGATGGTGTGGTGCGGCCCATAGAGCCTTGCAAGAAAAACAACATTCAGAACAATTGTACCACATTTTTTTTCAACTTCCTGTTTATTAGTATTTTATCTAAGAGCAGAACAAAAGTCTGTATAAATGGGAGAAAAGAAAACAAATGAATGCACTGTTAAGTCCTGTTCACAATGCACGCATACAACATCTTGTCAAGTGCATTATGTTTTTTAATTGAACCCACCTCAGACCTTCAATTGACTCTGATGACAGAGGTCAAGAGGAAATAAATGGAATGTATTATTTTATAAGAATTATATGTAATTAATTTTTAAAAAAAGCAAGTGGGCTTGCTTTCTGCACAGCTGTATGACAGCATTCCTTGCTACACTGTACAAGTCAACGTTTTATCAGTAAGAATTTGTATTTTGCTAGAAATACGCACGAATACAATGAAAATGCAAATGTTCCCTTAATGTTTGGTGCAGAGCTTGGTTGTGTAAGAAAAGAAAGTGTGTGGTCAAGATGTGGGTGGCCTTGGAGGTTCCTAGGCTAAGGGTGGACCAATAGCTGGCGACGCCTCTGCTAGAATCCTTCCAGTGAAGTCATGAGGTCATTACGGAATTGTCAGTGATGTCTAGGAACTCTGCTTCTCTTCCTTAACCTTAACTGCCTGCCATGTTGTTCTTTGGGCTCCTTCTCTGCCTACTTTGCAAAATGCTCAGGGCTAATGAGATTGAGGAAACAAAGAATGAATGGCCATAGGGCTTCCGCTGTTGACCTTCATGGCCACGTTTTCTCTTGAAAACAGCCTGTACGGTCTGTTTTTGTGGATACTTGTGACTCAAAGGCCTGGGCCTTGGCACAGTTCCCTAGGACCCTTGCTCGTTTTTATCTATGATTATAAATACCACTGAGTCTCATTTATTTTGAGTAGTTTTAACATCATGTTTTCCCTACTTGAGAAGGACGCCTAGACATTTGGGATTATCAACTCGGGGAATTGCCTAATATTTTTTTTCTACGCCCTAGTAATCAAGAGTTTTGTTATTATTTACCCTCCATTTCTCAGTATCCTATGACATTAGCGTGGATGGCCTTGCCTAATTATTCCTGATACCTATGACCTCTTTCACATGAAAATAAGAAGTCAATAAGAAGAGGCCTCGTCTTGCATGGGGTAACAAGAAACATATCTGCAGATAGAGAAGGCATAAATCAAAGCTGAAATGTGAACTTAGCACTGGTCAAGACCAGTTTAGCTAATCAGAAACAGATTGCAAATGCTCTAGCAGAACAAATGGTGTCTTTCTAAATGGCCGAAAGTGCTGTGAGGGACTAAAAGTGAACGGAACAATCATCACAAACAACAAAGTTCACCAAATAATAAAGCAGCCATCATTTGTGTGTGGGTAGTAATCTCTGAGAACTCACTGCATGTGTCTTGGACATGGGAGACAAAGAAATGGGGGCTTGCTTTTGTTTTGCCAAGGGGCCTTGATCAACCCTAATTAGCAGTCAAATCTAGGAAAGGGACCCTTCCTGGAGAGAAAGTCTCTGTGGAATTTATTTTTTTTATTTTTTGGTAATTTTTTTAATTGACAAAAACTGTATTATATTTACTGTGTGTTACATGATGTTTTGAAGTATGCATTATGAACTGGCTCAATTGAGCTAATTCACATATACTTAACGTCTTTTATGGTAAAGACAATTAAAATTTACTCTCATCAATTTCAGAATATAATCCATTGCTATTAACTAAAGTCATATGTTGTACAGTAGATCTCTTAAGCTTATTTCGCCTATCTAACTGAACTTTTGTATCCTTTGACCAATATCTCCCCTTTACCCCAACCCCACCAACCCCTTGGGCCATAACTCCAGGCCTAGTTGTGCAGGCCCTGACACAGAGGTGGGATGCTTACAGAGGAGACAAGAAAGCAGCGCAGTACCTTGAATAACAACGGGGTGGCCCCACACCAACCCCTGGTAACCACCATTCTACTCTCTGCTTCTGTAAGTTCAACTTTTTTCTTTTCCACATATAAGTGAGGTCATGCGGTATTTATCTTTCTGTGCCTAATTTATTGCACTTAACATAATGTCCTCCAGGTTCATCCATGTTGTTGCAATGTCAGGATTTTCTCATTTTAAAAAGCTGAATAGTATCCATTGTGTATATATGTGTGTGTGCTGCATTTATTTGTCCCCTCATTCACTGATGAACAGTTAGGCTGGCCCTGTGGCATTCTTGACTGGCAAACATAGAGGAACCTTTAACCACTAACTTTTGCTAAGGTAGGAATTGTTCCTTGGCCTTAAGAGTAGACAAAACATTTTATCAGCATCAGAAAGTATTTTTGGGCCAGGAGCAGTGGTTCATGCCTGTAATCCCAACACTCTGGGAGGCCAAGGTGGGTGGATCACCTGAGGTCAGGAGTTCAAGACCAACCTGACCAACATGGTGAAACGCCATCTCTACTAAAAACACCAAAAATTAGCCAGGCATAGTGGCAGGCACCTGTAATCCTAGCTACTCAGGAGACTGAGACAGGAGAATCGCTTGAACCCAGGAGGCAGAGGTTGCAGTGAGCCAAGATCATGCCACTGCACTCCAGCCTGGGCAACAAGAGCAAAACTCGGTCTCCAAAAAAAGAAAGTATTTTTGATGCTCATTATCACTGGTCATTAGAGAAATGCAAATCAAAACCACATTGAGATACCATCTCACACCAGTTAGAATGGCGATCATTAAAAAATCTGGAGACAGCAGATGCTGGAGAGGATGTGGAGAAATAGGAACACTTTTACACTATTGGTGGGAGTGTAAATTAGTTCAACCATTATGGAAAACAGTGTGGCGATTCCTCAAGGACCTAGAAATAGAAATTCCATTTGACCCAGCAATCCCATTACTGGGTATATACCCAAAGGATTATAAATCATTCTATTATAAAGACACATGCACACGTATGTTCATTGCAGCACTGTTTACAATAGCAAAGACCTGGAACCAGCCCAAATGCCCACCAATGGTAGACTGGACAAAGAAAATGTGGCACATATGCACCATGGAATACTATGCAGCCATAAAACACGACAAGTTTGTGTCCTTTGTAGAGACATGGATGAATCTAGAAACCATCATTCTCAGCAAACTGACACAAGAACAGAAAACCAAACACTGCATGTTTTCACTCATAGGTGGGTGATGAACAATGAGAACACTTGGGCACAGGGAAGGGAACAACACTCACAGGGCTAGGTGGGGGGGTGGAGGGGAGGGGAGGGGAGACACGACGGGGAGGGAGGATGGGGAGGGATAACACCTGGCAAAATGCCTGATGTAGGCGACGTGGGGGTGGGGGTTGGGGATGGAGACAGCAAACCACGATGGCATGTATGTACCTATGCAACAATCCTGCTGAATGCAGGATGTGCACATGTACCCCAGAGCCCAAAGTACAATTAAAAAAATAATAATAATAAAAGGAAAGTATTTTTGAAGCCACTCACCGACCTCACTCACTTCACTGATAAGTCAGAAAGGCAAAGCTCCCGAGTCTGCTTCACAGAAAGAAAATGTGCATGCACAAAACAAGGTCTTTCACAAACACAAACACACAAAAAGCAACTCCCTGTGCTGAGAAGGAGGGAGCTAGATGCTGGGAACCAGGAGCTGGAGTTGCTGGGAGGACGGAGGAAGAGGCATGAGGGCAGGTGTCTGAATAGGAACTGTGCTGCCACCATATCACACGGGGGATGGACTGATAGGCATGATGCCTGATTTGCAAGGGGTGATTTTGAAAGCCGCTGAGATCCCTCTCCCAGGCAGCCTACAAAAGTAAGAGCTAGTGAGACAAGTAAGTGAGCGGTGGTTACTTGCAAGTCAACAAATGGCTCCTTTGCACATCAGTATGCTTAAATTTAGTGGGTCACCTATGTCACTGAGTAAACTCTAGTGGACACCTGTGGGACACTTCCCTAGTGTCCCGTTAGCAAGCTTCATAACTCCACCCTCAGGACAGGAGTGGAGATAATGGCGGGTAAATTAATGAGTACATCACAGTCCTCTATCCACTGTGATTGGCTCATGGATAGGCATGTGACCTCGTCTGGTCCAATCAGGGTGAACCTCAGCACTTTTCCAGGAATGCTGTGACAAAAGTTTTTTTCCTGCTGGATTCTGACCTGAAAGGACAAATGGCAGCCATCTCGGGACCAAGAGGGTTGAGTGTATTTGAGAATGGGGTCAATGCAATAGAAACTAAACCAGGAGGAGAAGAGAGAGCTGAAACATCTTGACTTCATTTGAGCTGTATCTATGCCAGCCTTTTCCTAGATTGTTCACTTACATGAGATGGTAAAACTCTGGATTTTGCTTAAACCACTTTGAATTGGGTTTTCTGTCACTTTTAACCAAAAAACTATTAATTAAATCAGAAATGCCACTGCAATTATATACTACCCACCCCTAAAGGAGAAGGTTATTCCAAATGTAGACTCCTCCTCAGTGTTACGCAACAGTCCATGCCATTTAACTAAAGTCACAGAAATGTATACACCAAAAGATCCAATAAAATGGAGTGAAATCCAGTTCTCTTAGAGACTTTGCTTCTTAGCATAGTGAGAGATTCTACTCCCAGTGATATTACCCCAGGCTGGCAAGGCAGGTCCCTCTGATTCCCGTTTATATTGTATAACAATTATAAAGAAAATTAAAGTGGAAGTTAAAGCATCCGGAAAAAAAAAAAAAAGAAACCCAGATTAAATGGTTGAAACACAGAAGACTAAGTAATGACAAGAGACTACATAATGTCATCATTAGGCCTCCTTCCATTTTTAACATTATTTCTCATTCAGCTTTTTTATATGACACAAATTTCCTCAACTCCAGGAATTTATTTTGTTTTGGGCATAGTGCTCTTTCCTGCAGAATCTGACCAACCAGGAAAGAATGGTGCTTGAAGAGCTCTAGATTTTTATATTATAACAAATAATTTTGTAAAAGTTTCTTGACATCACTGATTTCTCACCGAGGTTCAGAGCAGCTCAGCATACATAAGGGTCTTTAGGAGGTGTTCACCCTGACTACACTTAGAAATAACGTCCAACTTTGATTGAAGTGTACTTTTTTAAAAAGTTCTTGATACTATAAGCTTTGATTTGCTTCACAGAAACACCTCTAACTAGAAGGGCATTTGCTGAGGTTTGACATTTCATCTGCCCTGATCTTTCATTCATTCATTCAATCATCACTGTGTAGCACTGAGTTCAAATAAAAAGAGCCACATCATTGGGCTTAGAATTTAATGTGAAACCATGATCCATGCAAGCTAAGGGCCAGGGAAGGGATGCCAGCTAGTTTCCCATGGGCAGCGGCTAAAGAAAGCTGGTGGCCGTGTCAGGCCAGGGAGACCATTAAACCTCGGCTGCCCACAGGCTTCCCTCTTCCTGGCCTCTTGGGTCAAGGGATGGATTCTGACTGTGGAGACCCCAGTTCAACCTCTTTTCATCCCCCTGGGGGTTATCTGGAGTGCTCCAGCCCCTTGGTGAAAGCCTTTTTCTTGCACTGGGGACACCTTGGTCCCTCTAAAATCCCACCTGTCCTGTGGACCTCCATGGGTGTGGATTCTGAATTCCTTAGACACCAGCTCATTCACTCTCATTTTACAGGTGAAGGGAGCTGTTCTCTGTCCAAGCAGATAAAGGCCTCTGTGGGCTTGCCTACCAGGCAGAATTCCAATTTCCTGGTTCATCAGAGTCCTCATCTGCTCCTCTAGGAGACAATTCTGACATAAAAGGGAGGAAAGAATCCCCCTCCATGTTTCCAGTGCCACGGGTTATCACTAGCCCCAGTCAAGCCTTATGGCTCCCAGGCCCATCTCACTTACTCAGAGCTCCGGATCCTAACATCCCAGACTCTCTAAAACATTGCTTGAGTCATGGAATTCCCCTGTTCAAGGACCCGCAGAGCTCCCTACTGGCTCCAACACAGAATCAACATTCTTTGCCCAGGCTGAGAAAGACCTCTGTGGTTTGCTCCAACCCTAAGTATGCAACCTTTCCCTCCTCTCATGAATCTCTTTGTGCTTTTATTCAACAAAAATACATTGAACACTGGATTATTAGTTTGCTTGAGCTACTATAACAAAGTATTAGAGACTGACAACAGAAATGCATTGCCTCACAGTTCAGATAACTGGAAGTCTGAGGCCAAGTTGTTGGCAGGGTGGTTTTTTCTGAGGCCTCCCTCTCTCCTTGGCTTGTAGATGACTACCTACTTGCTGTGTTGTCACATGGGTCTTCCCTCTGTGTGTGTGTCTGTATCCTAATCTCCTTTTATAAGGACACTAGTCATACTGAATTAGGGGCCACCCATATGACCTCATTTTACCTTAATTACCTCTTCAGAGATTCTTTCTCCAAATACGGTCACATTCCAAGGTACTGGAGTTGGGGTGGCACCAGCTGAATTTGGGATGGGACACAATTCAGCCCTTAACAAGCTCTAATATGATGCCAGGGAATGGGGAAGGAAGGAGAAAAAGGGACACAGAAGGGGACAGAGATGGATAAAACATGGCCTCTGCCCCGGGCAGACGAAACCCACTATTCACACAGGAGGATGGCGTGACTTTCTCCTTGCCCTCAGCACCAGCTCCTGCCTCTGCTAAGCGGCCTCTGATGCTTCCTCCACTTCCCTATCTAGTCAGTCTTTCAAGGCACAGTCTCATCTTCTTTCTGTGGCTTACCCTCCCCTAGTCCTCAAGCAGACCACGTCCTCCCCGTGCTATCCTGACCACCCCGTAAACTTCTCTCCAGGGAGCACCTGCCTGGACGGTCTAGTGTGCAAGGCTGGGCATGGTAGGCGCCAAGCCAATACTTCCTTCTCACGGAATAAAACACCTTTCTCCTTTTCTGCTCTCTCTCTGGTAAAAGCCACCAAAAGACATTGGGGGTGTCTGGTTCCTCCACCACCTGTGTCTTTCAGATAAATATCACCAATTTCATCATGTTCTGGAATGCAAAGCCTTTCTTGTATCAGTAAGTAAAATCCCCAATCAACATACCATAATGAAATACTCTTCTAAGCCTTATATTTTTACTTGCTTTCTGCCCCAAATTATAAGTGTGAAAAGTGATATTTTACTGTCACTTTACATTTTATTTCTGTATGGGACAGGAATGCCATCCTCACTGATGTTAACCATGTCACACTGTAATGAGATCTCAGAAGGTGAAAAATAACCAGGGGCCTTTAAAACTTGATGCATCTCGAGGCCAGGTGCAGTGGCTCACACCTGTAATCTCATCACTTTGGGAGGCTGAGGCACTAAAGGTCAGGAGTTCAAGACCAGCCTGGCTGATATGGGGTGAAACCCCATGTCTACTAAAAATACAAATATTAGCTGGGCAAAAAATTGTTGGCACACACCTGTAGTCCCAGCTCTGGGAGGTTGAGGCGCAAGTATCGCTCGAACCCGAGAGGCGGAGGTTGCAGTGAGCCAAAATCATGCTACTGCACTCCAGCCTGGGTGACTGAGTGACGCACTGCCTCAAAAAAAAGAACCCAGAAAACTTAATGCATCCTGAAATGTGAACAAATTGTCCTGCTTTTTCTCCTGTCATCAGCAATAAGTGCCGCCTGATATGTGTATCCAACGCTGTGCCCCTGCCTTCCCTGCTGGCTAAACATCAGCTTTTCTTTGAATATGCCCTAGACTCACACAGACAGACCCTCAGAGGTCTTCTCTGTGCTCCCAGAGTGCTTTGTTCAGAGTGTGGTTTAGTGGCATGGTAATTAAGAGTGTGCACTTTGGGATCTAACTGGCTTTAAATCTACCTGCTGTGTGACTTTAGAAAAGTTACATAACCCTCTCTGTGCCTCGTTTTTCCTCAAAGCCACCAAAAAAGCCACTGAAGGGCATTGGGGGCATCTGGCTCCCAATGTGAGGATGAAATTAGATAATTCAGGTAATTAACCTGGCCCAGAAGCTGGAACGTTTTTGGCCCCAGGGAAACGTGAGTGTTAATATCCACATTATCTTTCCCAACTATCTGCCCTTCCAAACTGTGAACTTCCCAAAGGCAAGGGCACTATTCCTAGGATAGGGCAGTGCCTGGGACATAACAATCCCACAGCTAATGTTTGTGGAAATAAACACGTGCAATGACTCAATTCTACTTTTAAAACTGGTTTTTCCTCCTTAATTTAAAATGTAACTTGCTCACCTTAAGGCCTTAAAAAATATGTAACAACAAGAGTAACACAGACCAATTAAAACTTTTAAGTTAACTAAATGAAACCCCAGTTCCTGTCTTTGGGCTTCATCCATAGGTTTTCAGGGCAAACACCCACAAATGCCAAATAGATCTGCACATGCACCAATTATCTACTTCTGACTGTTTCCCATAAAATAAATACTTTCAAATGCAAAGTTGACTGTGAAAAGTATGCTAATTATAGAGAAGGAAAAGCAGTATCATGATGTTAATCCTGAGGCCAAATGAACAATGATCAAAACTTCTAACTGAAAATTCCTGGAGGACACATCCATTGGCAGCATATGCCATGTCTTTGCGGCTCTCCCAGCCAGCACCAAAGCCAGCCTCCAGGCTGCGAGGCTCACCTTAGCCCGAGTCACCACCCCCCACCCCTCACATTCCCTGAGAGTAGTTATGTTTTTATTATCTGGTAATTAAAGATAAAGCGCAGTGTAAATTGAATTATGCATGTAAAAGAATTTGTATTGTTTTTACCACAAGAGCCCCACCAATATCATAGAATATATAAATGCTAGAGCCATTTGTGATTTTTGTTATTTACAAAGGCTGACAGGCTGGTGAATTTCAGCATCCCTGCCAACATGGTGGGATCTGAGGCAGCCGGTGGGAACAACTCCTCAAGGAGAACATTCTCCTCTGTCTACCAGCAAAGATCCAGGCAACTGCTGGCTGAAGAGGGAGCAAAAAGAAACATGGTTACGGAGGGCTTCTGCTCTTACAACCCTATAAGGAGTATTCATTTGACAGTGGAAAATCTGATCCTTAGAGCAAGTGAGTCCTATATCAGCATGTACTCCTGGTATTGCCCCCAAAAAATAAATAGCTACTTAGAGACATTAGCTAGCCAAACACGGTAGAATATACAAGATCACATAGTATTCAAATTATTGCTAACCAAAAATGCCTTGTACTTTAGGGGTACAGAACAGAGAAAAGGTGGTAGTCCATGGAGTGCCCTTTGTGACACCCAGAGCTGAGCCATCCCCTGTAACAGGGCACCATCCCACCAGCACTGCCCGTCGGGTGTTAGGCTCTGAAACACTCCAGCTGACTCAGAAAATGATTCTCGGTGGGGGATGGAAATCAGAAGCTCTTTATTTTTTTATTTTTCATTCATTTATTTTTTTGAGACAAGATCACACTGTGTCACCCAGACTGGAGTGCAGCGGTAAGATCGTAGCTCACTGTACTCTCAAACTCCTGAGCTCAAATCCTCTTCCCACTTCAGCCCCCAGAGTAGCTGGAATTACCACCAGATCTAGCTGTGTGTGTGTGTGTGTGTGTGTGTGTGTGTGTGTGTCTGTGTGTGTGTGTGTGTGTAGATGAGGTCTCACTATGTGGCCCAGGCTGGTCTTGAACTCTTGGGCTCAAGCAATCATCCCACTTCAGCCTTCCAAAGTGCTAGCATTACTGGCTAGGATTAGTGGGGTGAGTCATTGTGCCTGGCTAAGCTCTTTAGAAATAATTTACTCCCATTTTTTGAGGTTTACCATGTCACAGAAGATGAGACCCCACTGAGAGATTCAAATGTGCTTCAGAAAGAAAGGACAATGTGTGCTTCTCCACAGGGCAGAGCAGGGAGCCTGCCGTCCGCCTGAAATGCAGGTGCTTCAGCTGGTTTCACACTTGCTGCCCCCAACCCCTGCCCCTGGCCAGACGCCGGCCTCTGTGGGCGGCTGGAGGGCACCGTGCGTTGGTGCAGGCCGTCGTGGGCAGCAGCGCTGACGTTAGGAAACAAGGCCCCACCCACACAGGCTGGGTTTCAGTTTCACCAGGCAGCAAACACCATTATGCAAATTATTTTCCTTGCTCAACTCCCATCCCCCACCACTGTCTTACATATTCATTCTTCACTCTGAAGTTAACGTACACAAGAGGCCAACTAAGGATTTGCATCCTATTTACTTTAAAATGCCCAGGTGCAATTCTGAAACAAGATTCTCCTTTCAGAAGGGCAATCACGAATATAAAGTAGAGAATTAGTAGCAGTGTCAAGAGTAAAGCCCCGAGGCTAATACCAAACTTCTAACATAAATGGAGCGTTGAAAGGCACATGCCAAGAATTATATAAAACAGGAGAAAGACAACTGGGGGGTGTGTTCCCAGGCATTCGATTTGGTCCAAGGGGAGCCAGGCCCACGGAGAGTGGACAGACAGCCTCGGGCCCCTTCAATCCTCGCTACACACATCAAGAATCCTCGGGTCTCATGGGGTTTAAGAAAACGAATGTGTAGTTCACATTCAGGTCACGTTCTAGAAATTAGGGCATGCAGTCATTTTATCTGCATTACGTGTGATTCATTTGCAGTTTAACTTAAGTGATTTGAGGTACCGACTCAGACAAAAAAATTCCCAACCCAGAAACAGTGTTAGTACAATTTGCAAGGGGTGGGGCATGTGGGGCGGGGTGCACAAAGCTATGCTTTCCTTTACTGTCATGGTAAATAAATTAGTTAGGGATATGTTTATATGAATTTAGACCTGAATAATTTCATTCAGCTGTAATCATTATTTTATTTATGAGATTCAGATCATCATGATGAATAATTTTGTGGTTGTTTCTAAAGATGTCAAGGGTTTCTATAAGCAGACACACAGAAGGAACCATTTTTAGGATAGTAATTTCTATTTCCCTCAAAAACATTCTTCCTTGGTCCCCACTTATACTCAGTTTCATTTTTCAAGAGGAATTATAAGGTTCGTGTAAAGCTCACAGCTGCAATGAAGTCACTGACAGCTCTGTGAATTACCCCGAGTGCAAAGACAAGCTAGTTCATTTATAAACAGCCCTTAAAATAATAGTAAACTAAACTGCAGGTGGGAAACCTTCATATGATAAAAACTACAGACACACTGTCCCTTCTCGGAAAGCCCTGAATGATAAGAAACAATGACAACTCCCTTAGTGACTTGTCACCCCACTTAAAACTGCCCTTATTAAGAGTGATGGCCTCCGTCTTAACTGTAAGACCAAGCAACTCAAATGTAAGACAAGAACAAGAATATCCTTGTACTCCCTTGCAGGGATTCTGTGCAAACCCATAGGCGATTTGTATCTCTGTGAAAGGTCACGACTAGAAGGCCAGGTTGAGGAAACTTGAACAGCTAAAGTACACCCGGGCTGTCTGCTAATTACCTGCCAGGCAGTCGCCTGAGCACCATGGCTGCATGATGTGCAGAGTCATGAGATAGGATCTGTCTCCATTACAGATCATAAAACCAAAGCTTTAGAGAGCTTCAGTAACGTGCCTCAGGAAAGCAATTGCTTCTGACCTTTGTGCACCATTATGTCTATAGGAGAACACCATATACACATGTTGCCCAACCTCTGAACACCACTTACTCAGAAATGGTTTTCCTTTCCCTGCCATGCACACACAGGCTTGTGGTTACCCAGTCCTTTTTGGTGGATGTGGATACATCCGCTGGGTTCAAGGGTGTGGGGTTAGAGATCTCATTGTTTCTGTACACCAAAACCATGTTCTCCAGCAGCTCAGTTAATAAAAACAGCTGATATCAGCGCAGGGGTGGGCTCTTACTTTAGGACTCTCTCTAATGTCTCAGACTGCAGAATAACCCCTACCCTTACCCTGGATAAATATCTGAGAATGCGTGTGTCCTTCCCTCTGCAGGCACTCTTGTCCTCTCTGTTCCCTTCCTTGTCTCCTGAGGAGCTTCCAGATTGCCGTTCTGTAGCCCTGGGCTGACGTGGGGAAGGGAGTAGGGTCCCCTGCATTCCTGGTTGGAACGTGAATGGGTCTGCCCACCAACTCCTATGAAATATTGCATACCTGTGCTTTAAGTTATGCGACCATCAGTTCTGCTAGTCTCAGAGCCCCCCCCAGGGAGGGCGACCCAGCTTTCACTGGACACCCAGGGACTTTCCCTGGAACCTGCTGCCGTGAGTGTTTCTGAGGTGTACGCAAACAGCTCCCCGCCCCTGACACCTAGCCTCCAACCTACTCTCAAAGTGGGAAACAGCTTTCTAAGGACTCGCATTAACCCATCTGGATAACCCAGGGTAATCTGGAGCAGAGGTCGAACCACTGAATGGCTCAGGCACGGTGGGAAATGCCTCTGATGGTTTTGGACATTGCTGCTGTTGCAACAGAGAAAGATCGAGACCCATCACCTAGACAAGATTTCATTCTTTATGACAGAAAAGATAGTTTAGAATCCAACACCAATTATTCCTGGAAAAAAAATTACCATTTGAAACATTACAAATTAAATTGAGTTCTATAAAATCCCCTTCCTCATCCCTTCCAAGGAGGGTGGATTCTTTAGATGTCAAGGGTGATTGTGGTAGGTTTGAAGGGTGGGGAAGAGATCAGAGAAAACCAAGGAAAGAGCAACTGCCAGTCACCTAGGAAGAAAGAGAGAGGCCTAGGTGGCAGGACCCCGAGTTGGGGAGAAAGAGACACAGAAGGCTGAGTCAGAGGGAGGCTACAGAGGGCTATGCTGGGGAGAGATGGCAAGAGGTGAGGCTGCCTCAGGGAGAGGAAGCGCTGGAGGAGAGAAGGCTTAAGAGAGTTTCAGAGGCTCTGCCTGGCAGTGAGCAATAGTACCTCCTCCTCCTAGAAGTCAGGACTGTGCAGGAAACTCTCTCCTACTTCTCAGTGGGCACTGGGGAGCTATGAACCCAGTCCACGGTCAAGTGCCTGCACTGTCATGCAGTTCCTCTAACTCCATAGCACGTTCTAATCGCAGTCACTGTGCGTAGACTAGGCAATTTTGTCCCCTGCCCCAAATTCCTAATTGTAATAGGAAGTTAAACTGGAGCATTTTTTTAATTCCTAAAACAAGTCTTTAGGAATTTAAATATATTTCTAGAAATGTATGTAAGCATATTTACATACATTCTATAAAAATATTCTTATAAATAAATGTTATTTATACATACTGCAGATCTAATGATGCAATTGGCTTCATGATTTTAGATATTAGAGACTGGGGATTTTATGGGCCAGGACAGTCAGGAAGAAGAGAGAGTGCTTAAAAAATACCGCCAGAGCTACATGGTAGAGGTCTGACAGAAAAAGCTTGAATGAAACCCGGAAAGACAGTCCATTAGGGAAAAGGTGCCCGCTGCCTGTTGGGAGCCAGTGCCCAGCACATAGCAGGTGCTCAATGCGCTGTGGAACTCAACAGAGCCCCACAGAGCACTCGCTCAGGCCCACCAATCTGAATGGTTAAAGGAGAAATAGAAGAGTTTGGTTGTGAGAGAAAGCAGAACTTCTAGACTTCTATTTTATCTATATTTTCTGTCCAAGAAAAAAACATTAATACTGAGAAGGAGATTGCGTTAGCAGGGTTCTCCAGAGAAACAGAACCAATTGTGTGTGTGTGTGTGTGTGTGTGTGTGTGTGTGAGAGAGAGAGAGAGAGAGAGAGAGAGAGAGACAGAGAGAGAGAGAGAGAGAAGCTGGGTAGCGGAGATTGAGTTGTTTAAGGATTCGGTTCCACAATGGTAAGGGCTGGCAAGTCCAAAATCCACAGGGCAGCCTGGCAGGCTGAGACCCCAGGAGTCCCTGTTGCAGTTCGGGTCAACTGGCAGAATCCGCTCTTCTTTGGGGAGGTTCATCAAGTTCTATTAAGGCCTTCAACTGATTGGATGAGGCCCACCCACACTATGGAGTGACTCTGCTTTGCCCAAAATCCACTGATTTAAATGTTAATCTTTTAAAAAATGCCTTCACAGAAACATCCAAGAAAATGCTTGACCAAATATCTGGGTACCATGGCCTAGCAAAGTTGGCATATAAAACTAACCATCACAAAGAGACCGACATTATATGGGGCAACTGAAGCCCAGGAGAGGGTGGAGAGTAGGAAGGAGCAGCTGGGTGATGAGAACTGAGTTCTGTTTCTGCCCAGTGACCCGCGGCCCAGCAGCCAGATGCTGAGCTCTAAGAATCATCGCCACAAGCTTCTCAGGAGTCCATAAGACACCAGCAATTCTGGTGGCCTTAAAGGGCCAGAAGGTGACTCTGTAAACCCTGAACCACCTTTGACAAGGTTTTAAGATAGATTGCCAAAAACATTCTTCAGAAAACCTTAGGAAAGGAAGTGGTGAGTTCCAGGAGCCAGCTGGGTTAGCAAGGCAGGTCACATCTAGCTAATCTAATTTTCTTGTGGCAGAGTCTCAAGATTGGTAAATCAAAGAAATATGGCAAGCAGCGTATACCAACTTTGGCAAGGCATCCAACAAGGAAATTCTAGAAACAAGATGGAGAACTATGTTCAGTAACAAGTTTAGTGAGTTTGGTTTGTTGGCTCATCCAAGAACTCTGACTGGTGGCACGTGGTGGGCCTCCTCTCCAGCTAGCCATGTTCCATGCCTCCGCTCTGCCCTGTCCATACTTTTTCAGAGACTTGATAATAACATAGACATAATAATACCATGTATAGATCTATTGATGACCCAGCCCCTGGAGGGATGTTAATTCACTGATCACAAACAGGATACCAGAAGACTGATGGGATAGGATAATGGCTAAAATATTCCAACATCGGATTTAATAAAGGTAGGTAGGTAGATAGTAGTAGATTATGTAATAAAGGTAAGTAATAAAGGTAGGTAGTAGGCCGGGCGTGGTGGCTGATGCCTGTAATCCCAGCACTTTGGGAGGCTGAGGTGGGTGGATCACCTGAGGTCAGGAGTTCGAAACCAGCCTGGCTAACATGGTGAAATCCCGTCTCTACTAAAAATACAAAACTAGCCAGGTGTGGTGACAGGTGCCTGTAATCCCAGCTACTTGGGAGGCTAAGTCAGGAGAATCACTTGAACTTGGGAGGCAGAGGTTGTAGTGAGCTGAGATCATGCCCCTGCGCTCCAGCCTGGGTCACAGAGCAAGACTCCATCTCAAAGACAAAAAAAGGTAGGTTATGTATTTTTGGGTCCAAAAATACCCTAACTCTATAAGTTAAAATATGAGACTTTTTTTTTTTTAGACAAGGTCTCACTCTGTCACTCAGGTTGAAGTAAAACAGCACCATCTCGGCTCACTGCAACCTCTGCCCCCCAGGCTCAAGCAATCCTCTCACCTCAGCATCCTGAGTAGGCGGGACCACAGGTGCACACCACCACATTTGGCTAAGACTTTTATGTTTTGTAGCGAAAATTAAAGAGGAAAAATGTTATGGAATTCCATCATTAGCAGAAGTGTAATGTAGCTACCAGCCAAGCAAAGGGCTCCAAGGTGAACTCATAGGGTCTTATCGGGTGGGAGGTGGTGGCCCCTTTCTACTATGGGCTGATCAAGCCTCACCTGAAGCATCTTACTTCATTCTCAGGTCTACAGTTTTAGAAGGACAGAGGTAGTTTAGGATATTCAGGAGAGAGTGAGAACTTGTGAGGAACTTCCTCACTAACCGTGAGGGAACTTGTTAGGTGTAAAGTGGCCAAAGGAATCCTGGGTCTTGGAATATCTTGGTGGAGCATGAAAGGAGGCAGACAGATCGAATCATTTTGTAGCAAGGGAAGTGGATGGAGGTTGGAATGTGGATGTTGGCAAGTTTCCAATATACAGACTGGTTCAATGAAGACCAGAATGTTCAAGCCATCAGAAGATGGCCAGGACGGCTGGTTCACTGGGGACATTACAGAAGAGTCAAGAGGTTTCCAGGGGCTGCAGGAGATGGTTGCTGGGTCCTCTATAAGTTTGGATGTGAGTGTAGGAAAGGAATAATAGCTTTGCAGAATGCTACAGCAAGTGCAGAAGAGTAAAAAACCACAAGGCTGATGTTTCCTGCACACCTCGTCTGCGCCTCACTCTGTGTTAAGTGTCCCACAGTTACCACTAGCAGAAGCCTCTCAGACAGGCATTGTGTTACCTCCATCCTACAGATGAAGATACTGAGGCTTAGGGATCCAAACTGAATTGCCCAAAGTTACATGATCAGTAAGTGCTCGGCTAGTTCAAACCTGGATCTTCGGGACTCCAGTAACAAAAGAATCAGTGGTCTCAGGGGAAAGGCTGAGTGGGTTGTATTTAAGAGCATAAAACCGAACAAGTCTGAAAGAGAGACCTAAGCTGTCCGTTTAGACAGTTTGTATCTCTACTTGGTCTTACCTTAGCAAATTTCACATGAATAGAACATGTGGGTGGGATTACACTCAAAAATCACAAAATACGGCTGGGTGTAGTGGCTCATGCCTATAATGCCAACACTCTGGGAGGTGGAGGCAAGTGGATCACATGAGGTCAGGAGTTCAAGACCAACCTGGCCAATATGGTGAAACCCTGTCTCTACTGAAAATACAAAAATTAGCTGGGCATGTTGGTGCATGTCTGTAATCCCAGCTACTTGGGAGGCTGAGACAAGAGAATTGCTTGAACCCAGGAGGCAGAGGTTGCAGTGAGTTGAGATCACACCACTGCACTCCAGCCTGGGCAACAGAATAAGACTCTGTCTCAAAAAAATATATATATAGATAGATAGATAGATAGATAGATAGATAGATAGATAGATAGATAGATAATGATACATATATTAAACAAAAAAACATAAATCCAAGGCAGAAATCAGGCCAAAATACCACCAAAGACAGCCAACCCTTTGGAAGATGATCGTATACAATTTGGTCTGAAAGGTGCATGTAAAAAAACCACAGAAGGTGGGCCAGATGGAAATCTTCTGGTGATACTGACAGAGCTGCAGGTTGAACCAGAAGCTCAAGCCTCGGAGAATGAAGTGTGTCTACAGAATGACTCGGTCTCAATGAGGAGAGTGGAAATTGGCCTAGCCGACCCCAGGGCCTCTGACTGAGGTGTCAGAGGAACAGACAGGTGAGGCAGCTTTTATGATGGCAGTGTTGGATCCTGCCAAGAAACTGGGAGCTCCCTTGTCCCCAAAAGGAGGAGAATCACATTTCACGGACTTGCAATTGTTGACTATGGGTCAGAATCGCTGGAAACAAAAAGTGCATTGCTCGAAACCAGAAATAGATTTGATGCACCTGCTTTTTGTAGCTGCCAGATGTAAAGCACAGAATCAGCAATGAAGAACACAAAGGGGAGCATACTGTGTCTCTATAATTGAGCATGATGACAATAATTGGCCAGACATTTCACATTTCACCTAACCACTTGCTGCACAATTTATCCATAAGTGAAATAAGTAAAAGTGGGTCTTTTTATTTTATTTTATTTAAGTAACATAGTCTTGCTCTGTTGCCCAGGCTAGAAGGCAGTGGCATGATCAGAGCTCACTGTAACCTCAAACTTCTGGGCTCAAGCAACCCTCCCACTTCAGCTCCCCAAGTAACTAGGACTATAGGTGTACACCACCATATCTAGCTAAGTTTCTGTGTGTGTGCATTTTTTTTATATATAGATAGGGACTTGCTACATTGCCCAGGCTCGTTTCAAACCCCTGGGCTCAAGTGATCCTCCCACCTCAGCCTCCCAAAGTGCTGGGATTACAGGTGTGAGCCACCGCCCCCAGCCATGTTGAAATCTTAACTTCTAGCATCCCAGAATGTGACTGTATTTGGACATACAGCCTTTAAAGAGATAAAGTAAAATGAGGTAATTAATGTAGGCCCTAATCCAATTTGACTGGTCCTACTAGGAAAAGGAAATCAGGACACAGACATTAGAAGATACAGAGGAAAAACTGTGAGAGGAGAAGGCGGTCATCTGCAAGCCAAGGAGAGAGCTCTCAGGAAAAAAACGATCTTGCCAACACCTTCCCCTTACACTTCCAGTCTCTGGAACCATAAGCAAAGAAATTTCTGTTGTTTAAGCCACCAAATCTATGGAGAGTCTGTAGTACTTCGTTATAGCAGTCCAAGCAAACTAATGCACAAATCAAAACTACTTTTCCCCTTGGTTACAAACAATTGCAAGGTGTCCAGATTTTCTGTCTTCCCCCAGCCTGCAAGCGCTCAGAGGACACTCAACCCCCGTGATCTCAGCCAACATATGAAGCTGAATTTCACAAAACTTAGTGATGTCCTCCCAGTGGAATCCTAAATGATAAGGAAAATCGTATAGAGCCAAACTTGAATGTTAACAACCCAGGAGCACAGAAGCAGCAGAGTTAGCTGAGAGGCATTATGGAGAGAAGCAACAGAATGCACAATGAGCGCTGTGACAAGCCCATGACAGTGCGGAACAGTGTCCACTGTCACAGAAAGAAGGACCCTCAGCAGGTAATTTAGAGTCATGTTCATGCTGCCATATGTGGGGAAGAAAGACTATTCTAAATGGATCTGGCTCTTTAAAACAAAGGAATTTTCCTTGCTCTTTGGAACCAGCAAAATCTATCTGCTCATTGAACTGCCTGTCTGGGATCTCACAAATCTGCACCCCAAAATTGTTAATAAAGTACCAAGTTGATAATTCGGACAAACCCTGTGGTTTAGAAGTCACTGTTTTTCTACGTAGTGTTTGACTTTCAAGCTTTTCTTTTGGAATAGCTCTTCAGGGCATTCTATGGGGGTGTAATAAACTGACAAATTCCTTGTGAGAAGTTTTAGAAACTGTCAGGTGAAATGAGCCAGGTGGGAGGGCCTGGATGGCTCAAAGCTGAAACAATGAGGGCTCTTTTCACTGTGGCTTCTAAATGGGCTCCCAGGGTACCCCTCCCAAAAATGTTCAGCCATGTTTTGAGCAACGTCAACCTTGGTAGAAGAGTGCGTCATCCTGTAGGTGCTACCACGAGGGATCACATCATTTACGTATTTATGTTACAGCAGGCCTGATCCACACCAACTCCTGTCTCCTGCCAAGTTGTGTGCCTCTACTTCCACGTGCTCACTGGCCAGCCAGAAGACACACAGCAAACCTCTCATGCACTCAGCCTTGGTTTGCCCACCTCCATGCCTTTGCACATGCTGAACCACACACACACCTGGACCACCACTGCACATCCAAATCCACCTGCCTCTCAGGGCCTTGTCCAAATGCTGCCTCCTTCATGAGCACCCATGGTGAGTCCAAGGTAAGTCCCTGTCCCTCCCTGAACTCCAGGTCATGTCACCCCAGGCCATCTTCATCAATTTCCCTTCCTCTTTTATACCCCCATTGATTAGATCTTACTTTTGTGGGGCTGTCAGTGGTTTCCATTGGGATGCCTTTCTAGTTCACCTCTGTGTCCTCATCAATTCAGTGTGGAATTATATACCTGTGATTTTTTTCACTTCATTTCAATGTCATTACTTTCTAATTGCAATGCAGAAACATTCCCAGAAGTATATTCCAAAGTACAGTCATTTGGTGTTCTTTATAATGTACAGTGACTATCATGTTTGCCCTTCTAAGCACTAAAAACTTTCCACTCATCTGTTCTGCTTATATGCCTTGATGCAAGAGGGGTTAAAGTTTCATGAACAAAATGTCTGCACTAGAGGGCACACTAGAGCATGTCCATGCATAAATGTGAACACAAAAATATGTGGATGGGATGAGGCGAGAAGACGGGGATAGTAGAGAGCACAGAGGCTGGCTCAGTCTCCTTGGGAGTTGATTTGGAGGAGCTACATTTAATCCAAATATAATGCCTTGGTCTAGGAAGCGATCTTCCTCAAAGGCTCTTAGTCTCATGCATGAACATGAAGCAGCAAACCTGTGACTTCCAAACCACAGGGCTTGTTTAAATTATCTCCTGTTCCTTTATTAATGTCAGTGTGCAAATTTGTGAGATTTCAGGACATACAATTCAGGGATCAGTGGAGTTGGTGGGTTCCAAATAGCAAGAAATTTCCTTGTTTTGAAAGAACCAGATCAACTAGAATATTCCTTATTAATTGTGTTACCTAACACTATCTGGAATTGCAGCTATTGACCAGCGATGGCAAGCTGACCACCCCGGCAGTGAAAGGACCTGGCTGGGCCACCTGTTTTTCCATGGCTGCCAGATACATTGGCCTGGTCACTTACACAACCTCCATGTAGACAGCCCAGCAGAGGAGCTGGCCACACTGCAGTGGCTGCAGGGGCATGCAGGTGTCCCCATTTGTGACTGGTGGCTACTTAGCCAACATACACTTGGGGGAAGGAGGGGGAGCCCCCCAGAAGTGCTTCATCAATTCTGTAATAACAATGCTACTCTGTAATACTCTTAACGCTTGAGCAAGAGAAACTGCTGCCACCCCATGCCCACCCTCACACGTGTCACGCTCTTCTGGCCCATCTGCACAGGCAGGGGCCCAGGTGTTGCCATCTGTTCTGAGTTCTCAAAATGTCAGTGTGATATGGGTGGCCTGGAGTTTCACAATCCAGCCAGTTCTTCACCTGCCACGTCTATCTTGATTGTGGCTCTCATGTGTCCATTCTGCCGCTGCCTCCCACAAGCCAGGTCCTTTCCTTCCGGGCCACATCAAGATCCATGCTGAGAGTAATTCTAGGAGGGCTACAAATCTCCAGCGTTCTTTCACTTCAATTCTTCTCACCAAGTCATTATTCTAAAGCTGCACATTCATCATGCCATCCTTTGCTCAACAACCTGTGAGTAGCGCGCGCACACGCACACACACACACACACACACACAACTGCAGGTGAAAGAAACCCAACACTGTGATCTAGCAGTTGGAATTCTCCACACACGACCCCAGCCTCCTGCTCCCCCGCAGCTTGCCTGATCCAGGCAGCCCAGTGTGCCACAGACACTTGCACTCTGCCTCTGCCCCTGCCACTCCTCCATTTGCAATTATTTTCCCATTTTAAAACTTTCTATCCAGTGTCACTATCTTCTGCCTATAGTCATTTATTGCTTCTAATCTTCTATAATATTCATATGTTGTGCCCTCAAAACATTTGTGTTTCTTGGCACTCTGGTCCTATGAAATTCTCTAAGAAAAAAATAGTAGAAAGTTCCACTATCATCGACATTTAACATATCCTGCAACTGTTATGCTAGTTCACATATTTTTGAAACACATATTTGGATATTTAAAACATATGACAAAAGGCTCTGAGAAGTCTTACAGATTTTTAGGCAAACATGTTTCTTTTGGGTCAACGTGGCTTTTCCCATGGTATATTTATTTGACTGTACACCCTTTGAGGATACAGTATTTACAATGGTCTCCACCACTCACTGGCACCCCCTGACCTCCAGTTCTCCCTTTACAGGCATCACCACATGCTGAACAACTGACCCACAGGTCACCTGAACATAAAAACAGTAGAGAAGAAGTGATAGCAAACTCTCTGCTCCTTATGGGGCAACTACAGCTGGACGTGCTGGGCATTTTATCCGTGAAGCCATCATGTTGGTTGAGCTCCCAGATTCTGCAAGCTCTGACCTCAGTGAGCTCACCTTGGCTGGAGCCTGATCTGTGCAACACAGAACTCATCTGGGAGCTGTGGGTTTAGGGGAATTTGGGTGGGAACAGGGGTGGGGTGGGCATCATGGCCCCTGGTGCTTTCTTTACAAGTGGACAGCAAGTTTCCCCCACGTAGGGTGCTTTTTTGCACTGCTGATCTGAGTCTAATGTTTTCATAGTGATAGAAATGCACCTCTGATTGTTCTCTCTGAGCTCCTGAATGCTGAGACCAGGCTGATACACAGTACAGGGAGGACCCTAGGTGGCAGGACATGGGCGGTGAGAGAAAAACCCTGGAGAAACTCAGTTTCTCAATCCCAAGGGATACCAGGGATGGGTGGATACATTGGAAAGGCTGACCAACAGCCCCACTCCACAGAGCATGCCTTAACTTAAGACAGACAGTTCTCCTACGACTACTCCATAGATCCTTCCAGCACAGAGAACACAGCCCAAGCACAGCAAGCCATGGGGCTGGAGGCTTCATGGGGTCAGAAACTCATCACATATTCTATCCTTGACCCTTCATGTCTTTAAGTTGCTTTTAAGCCACATTTCATAAATCAGGACCTGTTGTTACATAAAGCAGTGGTGGAGAGTCCCAGTCATCAAAGGCAACTACGTGTCATCTGGCATTGGCCCTGCCTTGTGGCAGGGGCTCCCTAGAGACCTATGCTAGGTGACTAGAAACATCTGGGCTCAGCAGGAAAGGGGCTAAGACCTATGGATACCCAGACCTAAATGTCCAGATACAGAGTCAAATTTGACCTAAAATATTAAGAGTTTAATGCCTTTTTGTTTTACAGTTTTAAAGGGGCAATTTCTGACATTCTTGTTTTTTTTAAACAAAGAAAAAAAAATCACAGTTTTTAATTATGTAATTATAAAATGGTGCAAAATGAACATGTGCGGGCCTTGTTCAAAAACGATTAAGAATTTTAAGATGGTAACAGCGGAGCATGAAACCCAGCCGGGCCCTTCCGCGCGGGGGAGGTACTAAGCAACTGCAGAGAGCACACACGCCTGTGAGGCCGGCGGAGCAGACGTCAGCATTGGCCACGGGCCCAGCAGGGAGAGTGCCAGGGTCGTCATGGTCTCACTGCAAGGCCCGCAAGGTGGCAAGACAGAAGTACAGCATCCTGGAAAGACTTCCTTGAAAAGAGGCTCTCAGCCCGGCCCTGGGTGCCACCCGGATTCTCACGCCCTCAGGGTTTGGGCCGACTTGACAGCCTCTAATCCATTTGGTTCGACTCAAGCTCCACACTTGCTGGGGTCAGTCTCCTTGCAGGTTGTGTCCATTTCCTACTCTTGAGATTATTTTCACCAATCTGTTTCATTTTTGGCCCCCATCAGACCTATTTTTTATTTGGGTTGCTTGTCTATACTTCACAGTCAAGGTCAAACTTTCTCAATACGCAGATACTAAAATGTGACTCTCCGGGGGACCTGCCTGGCCTGTGCTCAGCCCTGTTTCAGTCTTTCCCTGAGCTGACTGCACCCGGGATCGATTTCTGCCGAGGATCTCTGAAGCTCACCTCCTGACATCTCTCGGCTGCTCTGGCTCCGATGGCCATCCACTGTGTTCACTGTCTGTGATCCCCGTTATGAGGCCCCGACCCCTTCCTGTTGTTTCTGGCCCATATTCTCTAAAAGCTCTGAGCTCCATTCCTCTGCCTCTTTGCCCTGAAGTCACATGGTAGTCTGAAAGACACAGACGTCGTGTCCAGGCTCTACCCAATCCCACATTCCAAATGGAAATTGCCCATTTCACACCTCCAAAGCACATAAAACTTACCAACTTAAAATATCATAATTTCTGCAGGAAAACAACGTGGATGACTTAATAAATAGTCTGGGAAAATTTGCTGCACATTTAGGGAAAAATGAAACCCCCTTACTTCAAATTATAAACAAAAATAAGCTCTAGTGGATTTGACATTTTAAACTCCAAAAATAAAATTATAAATTATCAGAAGAAAAAAATGTGAGGATATTTTTGGAATCTAGGGGTAGGAACAGACTTTCTAAGCAAGACAAAATCTGGATGTTAAAAGGAAAATAACTACTTAAAAGTGAAATAGTTCCATAATATAAAGGACACAGTAAAGACAGTTAAAAGACAGGCTGAGAGAAATTATTTGCAGCATATATATCAAAGGCTTAAAATCCAGGATATTAGAAAATATCCCCCAGAACAACAATGAAAAAAAGGAAGAAAGGAAGAAGGAAGAAAGGAAGGAAGTGAGAGAAGGAAGGGAAAAGGAAGGGACAGAGGGAATAAAGGAAGGAGGGAGGGGAAAAGAGGGCAAAAAATATGAGGAGGCAATTTATAAAAGAGCAATTAACAGGCTATAGGTCTTCTTAAACCAATCTACCCCAGAGCAAATATATATAAAATCAGTATCTCTGGAGGCTGAGTTTAATCCTTCACTTTTTTTCAGTGCTTAGCTACAATTTTATTGGATTTTTACCGTAAAACCAATTCTTCAGCAGAGAGGGCACATTTTAAATACACCTTCTAAATGCAGTTCTTCTGAAAAGAGATCAGTTATGCATGACTGCAAAGTAACATGACTATAAAAAATATTCTAAATTATTCTAAATAACAATATTCTAAATTATTCTGCATGATTATTGTATTATTCTAACAACTATATTATCCCAAATTTTAAAGGAGATTAATTATGGGAGAGATGATTTACACAATTATCAAATATACACAGAGGACGGGACTGGAAGGAAATATACCTGACTGGGAACAGTGGGTAGCTCTAGTGGTAGGAACGTCAGTGAGTTTTATTTTCTTCTTTGTCTTTTCTTCTAAACCCCTGCACCTGGCATCAAGACAGGCACTGCCACCTGGGCACCAGCAGAGCCCTTCTCTGTCCTGGGGCAGTCAACCCTCAGGGGCATCTCTGCTCCCAGGTGTCCTTCACCTGATGCTTTTACATTTTCTTCAGATATTACCTTAAAGAAACATGCCATTCACATCCTACAGACATTTTTTTACTTGGTTTTTGCTTTGCTTCAGATAATGCCCTCAATTTTACAATGATTATTTAAATTTTTAGAAGCTGATGCTTGTAGCAAACTACTGCGACCTGTGGTGCCTGCATCCCCTGCCCAGCCACGAGGGTGTCCCGGCTGGAGTCCGAGCTGCTGCTCACGTTTCTGAGATGGGCAGGGATCTATGGGCCTCTCCTTAGCCCAGGCTGGAGTCCGAGCTGCTGCTCACGTTTCTGAGATGGGCAGGGATCTATGGGCCTCTCCTTAGCCCACTCCTGAGCACGTGGGATGTCCACAGCTGGGACACCTGTGCGTGGGCACCCCCCCTGCAGGTCGCCTCCAGATCTGAGTCCTCACTCCTCCGCCTCTTGACTTTGAAGTCAAGGTTTCACTCTCTTGACGAATACTCACTGCTTAAGGCTACCCTTGCTACTAAAATAACTTTCCATGAAATACTCTGAAAGAAGCTTCTTGACTGTAAATGCCATTATATTATCAGAAATGCCATGTTTGTGTGCGGTTATGTCTTGTGTAACTGACTCCACCGGATTTTCGAGGTGAAGATTGCTCGTTTTTGTCATTTCCAAAACCCAACATTCTTTCACTATAATGTGGCAACTTCTCAGTTCTTTAAACTATTTTTTTCTTTAAGTTCTTATGAATTGATGGTTCCTGTTTTTCTGAACTGTGTGTTGAACCCCTGCTTCTGCTAAGTTCAGTCGCCTTTGTTCAATAACTAGCAAATGAGGCAAAAAGGTCTCACATAAAATGTGACTTTGTGGCCATTTGGGAGCCTCCATGTCCTCTCCAAGAAAACTTTAACTTGGAGAGACGAGTGTGAACCTTGAAGGAGGGAAAGGGAGAGGGAAAATGGCAACATGGGTGAAAGTTCCATGGTCGGGCGAGGTTCTTGCTGTGAGGTTAGACTGTGCTGTCCTGCTCACGTGGGAACAGTGACTCGGACGCCGACCTCGCGCTGAGCACGGGGACTTGCACAGGGACACAGGGACACACTCTGTAGCCCACCAGAGCATGGATCACATCCCATATAAAGATAAAAAGAGTCTTCCTTTTTTTTTTCTTTTTAGCACATGTAAAGACCAAATTTTGCTTTTGGACCTCGATTTTCTGCGGCTTAGGAAAAGTTAAAACAAAATGAGAATATTATATTCACCCAAATAAATAAAAAATGATTTCCTGCATCCAGTTGATTGCTCATCAATTAGCAGCAGATGTCTCTTGAGTAGCTAAACCACACCGAGCTGGACCTGGGACTCGAAGACCTGCCCCGAGGGGCCGCCTTCAACCTCTGTCAGGACAGACACTGGATTAGTATCTGCTAGGGCTGCCATAAGAAAGTACCAAAAAATAAGTGGCTTAAACAATAAAATATTGTCTCACAGTTCTGAAGGCTGGACGTCTGAGATCACAGTGCCAGCCGGCCCAGGCTGCCCCCAAGGAGAAGGCTCTGTTCCAGCCTCTCTCCCGCCTTCTGGTGCTTCCGTGGCTTGTGGCTGTGTAAGTCTGGGCTTCACATGGTGCACTTTCTCCCTGTGTGTGTGTGTGCCTCGAAATTTCCCCTTCTTATAAAGACACCAGTTGTATGGGATAATGAGCCCACCTGACTCCAGAGTGACCTCATCCGAACAAATGACATCAGCAATGGCTCTATTTCCAAATAAGGTCACGTTCTGAGCTGCCAGGGGCTAGGGCGTCCACATGTGAATTTTGGGAGACACAAGTCAACCCGTCACACACATGGAGGCCCTAAATGATGAATGATACAGGTCTGGACTCCTGCTCACTTTCTTAGTTGTGTCTTCTACCAGTCCTCTTCCCCCAGCCTCGTTCCCCTGAAAGCAAGTTGCTTTCCCGCTAAGCACGGGCCATTTGCTTTCCTTCCCTTCAGTGCCAGTGTCTATGCTAAGGAAAAGTCAGAGGAAAGGTTGCTGCAAAAGCAGCTCAACATCCACTGGACTCCTCATGAAGCAGCTCTCAGGGAGACCTCCAGATAGGGCTGCTGTGCCTTAGCAAAGAACTCCAGCTGCCCTCGTTCTCCTGACTCCCGGGCTTTCTGATTCTAACCTCATGGGTGCTCTGAGGGTAAACCCCAGGAAATCCCGTAGGCCCTGGGGTTGCTCTGCATGCGCATGGGGTGCTGCGTGCTCCTGAGGAGCCGTCTGGGGCAGGCAGGGCCCAGTGACACCTGGGCTGGAACTGTAGCTCCCCCATTTGTTTGCTGGCTCTGCTTCCTCCCTAAGAAATGGCGCTGATCATGTAGGGTTACTAGGGATGTAAAGTGTGCTGCTTAGAGCTGCGCCTAGCCCAGAGGAGAAACTTGCAAGAAGTCAGCCTCGGCTCCTTGCGGTGCCTTCTGCTACAGACAGCATTTGCCTTCGCTAGGCTTGTTTTTAAAAAAATGCTTGACTTGGAAAGGGTCTTTGGAAAAAATTAAAAATTTTAAAATAAGTAAATAAAATCTAAGATTAATTCTTTTGAAGACCCAATCTCCATTTCCTCATCCATCTGTTTTGTAAATACAATCTGGTGTCCAGGTGACTCTGAGGGACTGGGACCCTCCTGAAGCACACAGCATCCAGTCACTGCTCTCATTTCTGGCTATCAGATTGTCCCCCCGGGGAATGAAGTCTCGGCCGGCCCCTGGGAGCTCAATTTGAAACTGAAACCATGGCTGACCCCGAGGATGGCGACTCCCCACTCGGGCCCCCTGAGGATGGCAACTCCCTGTTCTGGCCTCCTGGGGCTTTGCTGGGAATGGAAGACCACACACAGCACATTCCCTAAGGGCCAGGTCCTGCCCGTCCATCCACACTTCACCTGGGGATGCCTGGCTAAGCTCAGGGTCCCACCCATCCAACAGGGGAGGAGGAGAGGCCCAGCCAGCCCTCCTGGATCCCTGACATTTATGGCTGCAAAGGTAGGCAGCTGCGCTCAAACATGCAAGCCATGCCGCTCGACACAAAAAGAGGTTTGACATTAAAAAACCATTGTGAGACTGGATGCGGTGGCTCACGTCTGTAATCCCAGCACTTTGGGAGGCTGAGGCGAGTGGATCGTGAGGTCAGGAGTTTGAGACTAGCCTGGCCAACATGGCAAAACCCCATCTCTACTAAAAATACAAAACATTAGCCTGGCATGTTGGTGGGCACCTGTAATTCTAGCTACTCGGGAGGCTAAGGCAGAAGAATTGCTTGAACCCAGGAGGTGGAGGTTGCAGTGAGCCGAGATCATGCCACTGCACTCCAGCCTGGGCAACAGGGCTGACTCTGTCTAAAACAAAACAAAAACAAACAAACAAACAAACAAACAAAAAACAAAAAAACCATTGTGAGGCTGAGGCAGGAGATTGCTTATGTCCAGATGAGACCAGCCAGCCTGGACAACATAGCAAAACCCTGTCTCTACAAAGAACAGAAAGCTAGGCATGGTGGTGCATGCTTGTAATCTCAGCAACTCAGAAGGCTGAGATGGGAGGAGGATCACCTGAGTCTGGGGAGGTCAAGGCTGCAGTGAACCTGATCTTGCCTCTATACTCCAGCCTGGGCAACAGAGTGAGATCCTGTCTCCAAACAAAACAAAACAAAACAGATTTTTATAGCTTTTGTGGAAAATAAAGAAGAAAAAGAAAAAGGCCCCCCAACTTTTTTTTTTTTTTTTTGCTTTACTATATTTGCATAAAGAAACTCTGACAGGACATGTAAGAAACTAAGAAAAGTATGGAGGGAACTGGAAGGGAGAGGGAGATGGGTGTGTGCTTTTCACTGGATACCTTTTTATACAGTTTCATTTTGGGATCTTATTCAGAAAAATTAAAGCTGGAAATTCTATTCCCTCATTCATCACATTTACAGGGTGGAAGAGAAATTCTGTATGCTGATCTCAAGAGATGCTGAAAAGCATCCGTGGAAGGTTGGCACCACCTGTCATGAGCGCCTTTTTCCAGACAAGTACCTAGAGCACCTGCCTTGGCAGGAGAGCTCCCCAGGACTCATCACAGAGCTTCTGGCTAGACTCCCTGAGGCCACGGAGAATTGCCAGGGTAGGGGTTACAAAGAAAGATGTCCACCCTTGAATATAATTTGTTTGAAGGCTCCTGA
This sequence comes from Aotus nancymaae, assembly GCF_030222135.1. Lineage (NCBI taxonomy): Eukaryota > Metazoa > Chordata > Mammalia > Primates > Aotidae > Aotus > Aotus nancymaae. The sequence continues at coordinate 1,278,539 of NW_026988570.1, read as the reverse complement.
TCTGTATGTGGTCTTGGAAAGTAGGATTCAGCAAAGCTGGATGTGTGTAAGCCATTGGAGATTCATGTTGTCTTGGATGAAGCTGGGACTTCCAACTATACCTCAAGCTGTGCACCGTCAAACTCTCAAAAGCCTCAGTTTACTCATCTGCAACATGAGTTAATAGTCCTCAACCCCCATGGGGTGGATATGTGAATGACTGTGTTAAAAGACATACATTCTCCAATCCCTACTGCTTCCAGGAGGCCCTTCAGAATGACATGGATTCACTGCACACAGTGTAAGCAGCATGACTGATATCTCGCAAGTCCTGCATCAGGTAGCAATTAGAATCTCAAACATGAGGATCTAAGAATGCCACTTTTGCAGCAGCAGAAGACTAAGAGATTGTAAGAATCTTTTGAATCAGTTTGCTCAGATTACTCCCAGATTACTCTGGGACTATTTTCTGACATGTGAAGAACAATTTCTACTTCAGTAAGGTGTCCATTGCCTGCCACTAACTTTTCATTTTCACAGAGAATGGTAGAAATCAGAATTGGGAGATTCTGATAATTCTGGCAAGTGGAGGGCAGGTGGGAATGAGGACGTGCTGAGAGGGGCTGCGTTACTCTAAAGGGCATGTGAGGACTTGGGGGAAGTATTTGTTCCCCTCTCTAGTGGCCATTCCTGTTTTGTCCAAGTGTCCCTCTGATGAGTCCAGTGGGTGAACACAGAGCAGGTGACACACACTTTGGACAGGTGAGACAGTCGGCGGGTGAGTCATTTCCTTACCAGGAACCTCTGTGTGCAGTCACCTCTCCTGCGGCTGGGTGGCAGTCTGCATTCATTCTGTGTCTCACCTCTTCCCTCCAGAGAATGACTCTGAGCAGGCACTTCTGGGGACTTCAAAGAGACTGCCAAATGCAGATGAGATGAGCCATGTGCCTGTCAGGCCCGGCTCAGCAGGGCCAGCTTGAAAGGCATATCTGAATTGAATCAAATACATTGACCCTTAAACTGAGGATGTGACTATGTACAAACAATGAAAACAACAATCACTGACAGCCGAGCATGTAAATGCTCTGGGCGTTGGAGGTAACTTACAGCCAGTATCTAATTCACAGCCGCCCTGAAGTTAGCTAACCTCACTAAAAGCTCCCTGTGCTTGAGGATGGAGGAAAGAGAGAACAGCAGAGAAGGACGGGCATCCGTCAGGAGAAGGCTGGCTGAGTGTCTAAACCATCCCACCTGCTCCATTTGTCTGTGGGATCACTATCACATATTTGATCATATGATATGTTTCATAACCCCCTTTACCCCCATCGGTGAAACTTGTGCAGCAAGGGGAGCTATCTGTGTTCAGCGTGGTACCGAGAGCACTGGGATAGTGACAGCAGTGAAGACAATTGCTAGTGGATGTCACAGGTCTCTGCTCTTGGTCTTCACTGATCCAAGTGGTCTTCTGGTGAAGATGCAAAGGGGATACCACTCCAAGTTGTAGGTGACATGAAGCCTCATGTTTTATGTTAGAGAATACATGGGCTAAATCTAAAAGACAACACCAAGGGTAATGTAAAGTTCTACTTAGGTTTAAAAATAAAAACTTTTTTTTTTTTTTTTAAAGTCACCACCTCATATTCAGAATGATCCCAGCACTTTGAGAGGCAGAGGCAGGAGGATCACTGGAGGACAGGAGTTTGAGACCAGCCTGGACAACATAGTGAGACCCCTTCTCTACCAAAAAATATTTTAAAATTAGCCAGGCATGGTGGCACATGCCTGTAGTCCCAGCTCCTCAGGGGGCTAAGGTAAAGGATCACTTGAGCTCAGAAGTTCAAGGCTGCAGTGAGCTATGACTGCTTCACTGCACTCCAGCTTAAGTGACAGAGTGAGATCTTTTCTCTAAAAAACAACAACAAAAAAATGCAGAATTAGAGAGATGTGGTTTTGTAGCATGTTTCCACACAGAGAGGCAGGGAGGTCAGCCCGGTGCGAGTGCAGTGCCCGGGTCCAACAGATGGGTATGGATGCCAAAAACCAGACAAGGGAGGTCACTGTGACCACCTGGAGAGGGACTTTGGAAATGGCCAAGTAGATGCTGTGGAAGGCAGCACAAGGTCAAGGGTAGCTAAACACCTCAGCACGTAAAGAGTCTTTCCAGGAACCATGAGAAGAAGGAAGAGCTTGAACACAAGTGATGAGGTCCATGCAATTGGAAGGGCTTTGGTGGGGAAGGAGCTGGGGCTCACGCAAGAATTCAGCAGTTTCTGGGACAGAATATGTGCTCGATGAATATGTATGAGTATGTTGAATTATGACCATCCTTCCCATCATAGCTATGCTTATATGACATCGGGGCCAGAGCTAGGTCCAAAACATGGATGTGCCAGAGAATAGGGTCTGGAAAATGGATAGATCGTCTTCTTAGTTGGTGCTTTGCAGTGATGCGCTGGGCTGCGTCTGAGGGAGGGAAAGGGCTTATGGATTAGACAGCCCTCTAGGGACTCATAGAGAGGGGCTTCTATGGTGGGAAGTGCCCTTCACACTGAGAATGGTGATTCCAAGTGAAAAATGTCTAAGTAATGACGATGACTCCATGCTGGATGGTTGAGCATTCGCCACTGTGGGAAACCTCGCCCATGCATCACAGAGGATCAAAGAGGACCCTCGATCATGTCCACACAGCTAGCAAGAGGAAGGCAGGACTGGCCCAGGGATTCTGATTCCACATCAACAGAGTTTTTAACGTCCCCAAAGTGTCCCTGATTACCTCTTCATGTCCTTGCACTAGCTGCCATATTCATACAGGAAAGCACACCGGCACCTGGGTCTCCCCTACTAACAGCCCCCCTCACAACCACACTGCTTACCATCTGCCCTGACAGGCCTCAGTTAACATTCATTGAATAATGAATAAATAACTAAACACATGGACAACTGAACCTCTTCCCCTAGATGTCCAGTACACTACACCTAATGCTGCCCCTGTGTGTCATCAAATGAAACACGGAGGCAGGATTGTGGCACTCCTCCAATGCCAGAGCTGGAGGAGAGAGATCATTGCTGGAATGGAGATCTGGGGCCCAGAGAACAATTCCTTTGGTCAGGAGTAAATGACAAAAAGCCACTAATTCCAATCCAAATAGCTAATGCTATTGAATACCTACTATGTGCAGCACTTTCCTAAGAATTTTTCATGCAAGAACTTTTTGCATCCTCAGAACAACTTTCTGTGGTCATTGTTCCTCTATTCCTAGTCTACAGGTGAGGAAACTGAGGTCAGCAGGTGTTAAGTAACTTGCCATGTGTGCAGTAAGCAGCTGACTAAGCTGAGGCTCAGCCCTGGCGGTGGCTTCATCACTGTGCCTCATGAGCCCCTCCAAGATCACATGGACCAGCAAACTACAGCAAACTGGGGAGTAGTCAGGAGTAAAATCATGTGGGGAACTTGAGGGGTGACTTCAGGGAAGGGACAGCTCATGTCTCAGTCTGTGATCCCACACACAGAAGGACATCATTTGTGCTCAAGGTAAGTTGAGCAGGCAGGGCATGGGAGAGAAAAGAGGCTCAGGCCTGGGGCCCCGGGTCTTCTTATTTCACCCACAGCTTGTATGTTTCTTGTCAATCGTGCCTGAACATAGTGTAATGCTTTTCCCTAAAAAACCCAAAGAGTAAAGTTTGGGGAATTTGTAGGCTACTAACAAGAACCAAGCCTGAGGCTTCTATATGCCAATCTACCTATTTATAGTTGCTGGAATGGCTTTACACAAACAAGAATAAGGCTGTCTACCCCCATGCAGGAAAGTTCATGTGCAAGTGCCACCAGGCTGTACAGGCTGGCTGCATGTGCCCTGCATCTGAGGCCCCCAGCCCAAGGGAACCCTCAGGACAAACAGCAGAGATGCTCTGGGTGCCAGGGCATCCTCCTCAATAGGCTCCCTTACCCTGGCATGGGCATGTGAGGCCTGAGAACCCACTGGAGGTGGAAACATTGAGGCTTTCACTAATGGCCACTCGTGGCAGAGGCCAAGGACCCAAAGCTGACTAGCCACTGCTCCTGACCCAGGGACTGTGAATCTTAGAGGGGTCCCCAGCCCCTTTGAACACTTGCTGAGTGCCATCACAGGGCTCAATTCAGGCCCTCCACCTCATCAGAGTGATGGCTCATCTTTCAACGCTCCCAGATCAGGAGTCTGTGTTCCACATGTGTGCTGTCCAACCTGGTAACTTCTCACCACATGAGACTGTGGCATTTAAATGAAAATTAATTGAAAATAGATAAAACTTTCAATCTAGTTCCTAGTCACAGTAGCCACATTTCAACTGCTTAGTAGCCACATGTGGCTTGTGGCCACTGCCTCAACCAGCACAGATACAGAACTTTCCCATTCTTGCAGAAGGTTCTATCTGACAGTGCTGTGCTAGAGGGTTTGGGAAGCCACAAACCTTGTGACTTCCCCGGGTCCTCTGAGAGTTTTCTGTTTCTGCCTCTTCTACTGTCACTGCGTCTTTTGGCCTTTGGACTGAGATAGGAGGCCCAGGCTGGGAGAGGCCCAGCAGCAGCTAGCAGCAAGCAGAACAAGGCACACAGAGGGTGCCCCATCAGAGATTGCTTGGCACAGTTGCTAAGACTGGAAGCTCACACCGTGGCCAGGAGAGCAGTGACACATTTCCAGCAGCAGAGTCTATGGTTAGAGGACAGATCACGAGCAGTGTGGGGTTCACCCAGCTGGAGCAGGCCCTGAGCAGCTCCCAGAGCCCCCCATGCACTGAGGCTCCAGGGGTCAAAGTTGCAATGGTAGCAGTCACCACAGACAATGGACACTCCCTCCCAGGTTTCCTGGCATCACCTAAGCCCAAGATTGTTTGACGACACCTGGACCATTGCAACAAGCAAGGATCCCCAGTAATGACAGAATCTGAATCTCCCCATAACCAGGTGAAGGGGGTGAGGTAGGGCAGGGTGAGCTTGGAGCAGATTTAATATAATTTAGAGATTTCTAGATTAAAGACATGGCACATATTTGATACCTTAGCATTATAGACTGGAATTCATACCCACTAAACAAATACATTGAGCCAGAATAGCACATTATTACAGAAGGAATAAGGAGGATGAAATTAAAACAGGGACAGGACAGAGAATCCTGTTCTAAAATCCTGCTTGTCATTTCCAAAGCTTGAATGAGCCTTGAGGATGTCAGGCTCATCAACAGTACATGAAACCAAGCCTACTTGCCTTCCTCAGAGGCAAGAGTTAGGTCCACATTTCTCAGCACGCAGCTCTGGGTAATCCACAATTCCAAAGCCGCCCCTGGAGAGATCAGCCTATGTTGGCCAGGGCAAGCCCTTCTGTGGTTGCTCTCTGCCCTTCTGGGGCCTACATGTCCGCTTGGCACACTGGGTACAGTGCATGGGGCCTGTGATACTGTTAGGGGCCTGCAAAAGTATTTTAATTTTGATTTATTTTAAAATCAGAGGAAAACCACAAATAAATGAAAATGAATGTATAATAATGAATCAGCCTGAATGACATTTATTTTTCTGCAGGGCATTCACACTCTGCTTTTTCATAAGAAAGTGCTCTGCAAAGATCAAAGCACCTGGGGTCCCTGGGCATCACCACAACACCATGACCCTTACCCCGTATACCAGAGACCTGAAAGACAGCTCCACACAAAGGTGACCCTGACACCCTCACAAACACACCTGCAGATTGAATTTCAGCAGGAATATTTTTCCCTCCTTCCTCTGCATCCAGCTCCAAAAATAGTTAAATCTCCAGGCAAAGTATCTGGTCACCCAAAGGCCTGTGACCATCTGCCTGTTCTGCCATCCATAGCACTAGTTTCCTTCCTTTACATTGTCTTATGGCTTCACGAAGGCTGCTGGAGCTCCAGCCATCACCTCTGCATTCCAGACGGGGAAAGAAGGGAAGTTGGATGCAAAAGCCTTAGCCTGTTAGATGTCAGGCTCCTTTAGAGAGCTTTTCTAGAATCCCCAGCTAACCCTTTCAGCCTACATCTTTCATTGCCCTCCCTATCTGTAAAGGAGACTAGGAAATACCGTTTTTAAACTGGGCACACTGTTGTCCCTAACAACACGGGGTTGTGGTTGACAACAGAGGAAGCCAAAGAGAATGCATACTAGAAGTCTCTACCACAGAGCACTGAAGACGACCAGACAGATATTGTATCACAGGACTCTGTCCTGTGAGTGGACCTGGGGACAAATCACTTAGCACCTCTGCAACCAGGGTCTACTTTGTGAAATAACCACATTGCCCACACCAGAAGCATCAGGAAGGGTACCAGGGAGATGGTGGCTTCAAGGACTTTGGACAACTTGGAGGAGGATAACTTAAAGAGATAGAAGTCACCTGTTTGATTTTTGTATTAAAATCAAGTAGGATTTCTTTTCATTCATGCATTTAACCAATATTTATCATGTACTCAATAAAATAACAAAAACAATTCAAACACCATTCTGTTGACTGAGGGCTGACTTGGGGCCAGGCATGGTTCTGGCAGAGTCTATAATTATCAGCCCCATCATTCAGATGTGGAATTGGGACAAAGAGGTGTTAAGGATGAGCTGAGGGTCACACTGTTAATACACAGAGGAGCCCAGCTTTGAACCAACAGCCTGGCTCTTAGACCCCAAGGAGGTGGTGGTGAATTGGCAGACAAGGTCTCACCTATTTTTGTCTTTCTAGTGAAACATATATAAGCTCAATTATGTAAGGCCATCATAAATTCCCCCAGGAGACTGGCACAGGGAGATGGGGCTACTCTCACTTTCTGCAGCACATCCGGAATCTCTGCTGTGACTGGGTTCAAGACCCATCCCTTCCCTCAAAGCCAACTCTTCCTGAGTCAGGACCATGTCCACTGAGTCCCGAGGTGTAGCAAAGAAACTGTCCCAACTTGGCTTCAAAAGCCAGGGTACTTTCCAGCAATGAGCCAAATGGCTGGTTGCTTGGAATTTTTAGAACCGGTTCATCTCCGAGGACATGGAGTCTATTCACATAATTCAACCTTATCACAAGTCAGAGAAGCTGGAACTGTCACATACTAATTATCTATTGGCATAATCAGGGCTCATGCGGCGGCAGTGGATTTTGGAAGGATGGTGTTTGCTGCTATTTCATCTTGGACCTGGGTCCCCTCCTGTGTGTCCCTTGCTCTGCATCATCTCAGGGCCTTGCCTCACTCCTCCATCTTTCTCCTCCAGCTGCTTTACAGATAGGGTGGCAAGTGAAAAGCTAAGCTGAAAGGGTTAGCTGGGGATTCAAGGAAAGGAGTCTGACATCTAGGAGGCTTTGCCTTTTGTCCCCCACTTCCTTCCTCTCTTCTGTCTGGAATGCAGAGGTGATGGCAAGAGCTCCAGCAGCCTTCTTGAAGCCATAAGATAACTTGGAGGGAGCAAGCCAGTGCTAAGGATGGCAGAGTAGGCAGATGGATGAACTGGCTGCCTGTTGACCCTTGTCCCAAACAACCTGCTTCCTCTTTGAGGACAGGACAGAAAGGGCAACAGAACCCTTTTTCTGTGCAAGAGAAATTAAGCCTGACTCTTTTTGGAGCCCTTGCTATTTTACAAATTTTCCTTTGTATCTAGCTGAACTGATAGAAACTTATACATTCCTCTCACACTCTGTAAGTGATTTGTCCAGTGAGAACAATTAAGATAATACATTTTCTGCCATCATTGAAAATCCTGTGATTTTTTAGTCCAATATATTTTAAGAAGGATAGGATGAAGAGAAGAGCTAAAAGCCCCTGTAGCAGAAGCCATCACTTGCAGGGTAATCACTCCTAAAAGCAAAAGATAAGCAGGAAAACCACAATGGATAAGATCTGCCATCACCCTTAGCTTTTCTGATTACACAAAGTACAATAACATCTATTTTTTTTTCACCAGAAGGAATCCTCTGAGACCACCAAGCATCCTGCCCACTCCTCCTTCCTGACGGCCTAACTTCCTTCTGATCTATTATTGGCTTTTCCTCACCTGAGCTCTGTGATCTAGCCAGAACCCTCCAGAACCTATAGGGAGTCCAATCCTTGCCCAGTGGCTCTGAGGCAGGCCCACTGCTTCCTAGCCACAGCACTGGGGGCAGAGGGAGGTCCTCTGGATTATGGCAAAGGGAGAAGTTGCAGGAAAAAAACTCCCCACAAGTTAGCACCATCTACAATTGACCAACAAAGTGCCCATCGTTCTCAGCATTCAAAGCCTAAACAATCAGAATGGAGACGTATAAAGCATTCAATGCTTCACATTGACAGGCTGACAACAGAGAAGGCAGAGTGATCAAAAAAAAACAGCAGTACTTCGTCAGGACCCGCCAGGACCCTGGTGGAATGGAAGAGAGCATCTGGCTTCTGAGGCGCTGCACAAACTTCAATGATCTTCTTCAGAACTGATGAGGAAGGGTCATGTTATGTTCACCCTGGGTTCAGTTTTAAGTGTATCTTAGTTAATATTTTTCAATATGAGTCATCTCCAGATATTGTGATCATTTCCAAATAACCAGAATCTAGATGACTAGAAATTTACTCTAGCTGGCTTTATACAGGAAGTGTGAGGACAGAATCCAGCTGCTTCCACTCCAGGGTAGGTCTGAGGCCAACTGTCCTCGGTTTCCTGGCCTGTGGCGTCAGTCTGGTTGGATTACACACAAAGCCCTGCAGATCTCCTGCTTTTCCTGATTCTCCTGTCCTGAGTGAGTGCAAGGGGCTCCCCTGTCACCGGTGCATTCTTTGAAGCAGACGCTGTGCCTGATACCTGCTGGAGAGTCCCGTGGCCGTGAGTGAGTTAAGGAACCTGCCATCCTTCCTATCTTCCAGGGTGGATATTGGGGTGGGGGGAGGTTAAAGGGAATGTCCATAAAGTTGCCACCATACGGTTGGGGATGAATGCAATGAGAGTTCTTATTGTGATGATGTCAGTGAGGAGGATGATGATGATGAGGATGACATCTAGAACCCCAGGGTTTCCTGGAGAGAACGAAGGAGGACTTCCCATTTACCTAATAAATAAATGTCCTGTGAATGCAGAACATGCCATGTAATTGATGACACAAGAGGGATCTCACTTTCGGGGGATGAGAATCAGTTCTTTATGGATTTCCACAGGGCAGAGGGACCCAGGTAGAGATACTAAGCTATCTGTTATACTTCTGAATGAATATGTGTGCAACAATTATTGTGTCTCCTTGTAACTTGTGTGCTCATCATAAAATCTTCACAAGAACTCATAACATTCAGGCTATGACTATTCTCATTTTACATTGAGGAAGGCGGGACACCAAGAAATGAAGTAACTTGCCCAACATGGGGATGAGCTCTCCACACAACAACCAAGGTGGAACACCAGTCAGGTACTGCAGAAAACACTGGGCATGAGGTAGACCAGGTACACCAGGTCCAGGTGCTGAGACAGGTAGAGCGTGGGAGACAGGCCCAGTGAGCCACAGGCCAGTTTCTAGGCTGAGGACACCACAACGACAGGACGCTGGCCAACTTCCAGCTGTCATCACTGTCTGCATTTCATTTCTGCAGTTCGATGGCCTTCAAAAGACGTGCTCAGCTTCTACCCTAGGTTTCGCTCTGTACCCGCTGCCTGTACCCACACTGAACCATCAGCTCCTTCTGGTAGTTGGGGAAACATGACCAAGCAACAAATCATGTTAATAAATGCTCTATATTCAGGGGTGCCCAAGGCCTTATCTCTTGATGACAGAGTGATCGTATCATCCCCCCATAGGCTTGTTTCTAATGGGTAGGAGGTGACTCAACTCCTAGTGTCCACACAGCTGCCTGAATTCTGCATGAAAGAACATGATCAATGTTTAGGATAAAAATCAGCCACCTCAAAAGCCTTTAAAGGATTGAAGGACGTGGGACCCAGTGATAAGCACATGTCTGGGGCCCGGCGCCTTCTCTGAAACAAGCATGAGAGAGTGTTGGTGTCCACAGCACACTGAAGCGCTGTCTGAGGCAGTCTGCCTTTTACAGGCTCGCATCTTCGTGAAGGTGGTAGGTCTCCGAGGGCTTGTCTCACCCAGAGAGACAAGCGGGACTGTTCTCCCGGCTTAGAAATGCCTGGTGCCTGACTTGCAGAGGCTCCCAGTTGGTGCCGGGATTCTTAGGAGCCTTGGAAACAACCACTGCCCACGTTGGATCTTCAGGATCTTTCTTGAAAAAGCCATAGAGCAAACTCAAGAGCCAAAAACCCAAATGCCTTCAGAGGGCAGATTAATAAGACAGCCTAGCAGAGTTAGTGTTGATGGAGGTCTTTCTCCATGGGGTCCTCATGGCAGCCCCACAAGGCTGGCAGCCCAGCTTCTGAGCCTCCCTCTGAACACACTCTCCAAGCTTTGTGGCATCAGGGTGTGGCAGGGCCTGAGATCCGGAGAGCACAGACCCCACCCACAGTTATCTCAACACAGAAAAACAATCCTGAGCAGGCCAAACAGAACCTGGTGGGGGATGCCTTCGCCAGGGCTGCATCTGATCCTGGAGCTGGTGGTTTGCAGCCCAGCGATTTCATGTTATTTTTAAAATTTTCTCAATATTTGTCTTCCTTTATCTATGAAAGAGTAAGGTTCTGGGGAGGTTTTCTTCCTTGGAACCTTGCTCTCTCATTTTAAGCTGACTTAATCTTCCCACGCTATGCGTCACATGCAGAGCGCCAACTTTGAAGTTCACTCGGTGACCGAGTCTCCCGCCCAATCCCTCGGCGAGGGTGACGTGCAAGCAGAACACCTCAAGGCTCCAGATGCAGCCTGAGCCCTCCGCGGCCCTAGCCTTAAACACTACATTTTTCATTTCAAAAACTGTTCCACCTGTTCCCTCAAGACAACCTAAAAATCGTCAACATCAGCCAAAGTTTGGAAGCCAAATGTGTGTGCTCCTGCCTTAGATACAGATCCCTTAGCAGAAGGGGCCTCTCAGCCGCAGCCCAGAGGAGCTGGGACCCAAGCTGGGAGCTGGTCACTTACACAAGGGAGGCATCCAAAGTCGATTTTAACCAAAGAGCCACCAGCCAAGCCTTCCTGCAGGGACCGGCCAGCCACCGTGCTGCACTAAGGGGCAGACTGAACATTCTCTTAGCTGCTCCAATTTTAGAAATTGGGTGCTGACTCATTATTAACCCAGGAAGCCCACACACTCAAATGACTGTACTGAAAAAGCTCCCTGTCATGCCCTGCCTACTGATGTGCTGCTTTTTAAGCAAATTTGAAAAATGTTTATCATAAGGTATTTATGACATTTTAACCGTTTCCTTTACAGTAACTAGAACAACATTTTTAAAAAGTGTTTCCTGTATTTTACTTGACAGTAAAGCTAAGCTTCATCGGAATACTAACAGCCTGAGAAATACCTATCAAGATCAAGTCAGTCTCAAAGACTGAGCAGCCCCCTCCCCAGTCCTCCCCAGTCCCCCGCCCCCAGCGCTGGCCCCCAGCATTTTTACATTCTTCCTGATTTTACCACAGTTTGTGACTTTCAATGTTAAGAAAAAGGAAGGGACGTAAACTAACTCCTGCAATCATTCATATGCTTTTAGAGAAGGCAGCCAAAGTTCTGCCTCTCTGGTATTTCTTGCACTGAAATTGGGCAGTTCAGACCACGGGGCCAGAAATGGCTCAGGAGCTGCCTCTCCTCACCTCTGCGAAGCGGAAGCTCAGCCAACCTCAGCACCCCTGGGTTAGCACAAGTATACCCACTTCCATCTCTAAGCTTCACTTCGGCTTCTCAGAGTCCCGAGCAGCTTATTCTCCAGCCAAGCACCGCAATCTCTTCCAAGACAACATTAAGTGCAACCGGCATCTGCATCTTCACAATGAAGGACTGAGAAACACCTCCTGACAGTCATGCTACAAGACAGTAACCGCGGGCCTGAGGGCACAGGCAGCCACTTTTCTAAAACGGCAGATCTTCAAAGTCTGAAAGAAATGCAGTGTGCCCCCCAGGACACAGCAGCCTTTCCCATAGCTCAGACTCCAAGGCAAACTGCAGAAGTGACCCTAAAAATGACAGACGCATACTCACCAGGGAGAGGCTGGTGGCTCCACCTTCTCAGGAACTGTGCTGTGAAGATCTGAAGACACGCAGGGGCTTGGGCACCGCTTGCCTAGAATGTCAGTTTGAAACTTAAAAAGCAGCAACCATACAGTCATTCATTTCCCTCCATTCCCAGTGATGTCCACACGACTAAGAAGGAAAAAAAAGGCGCACACCTCAGCCTTCATTCTCATTGGAACGAGATGACTCATGCTGACTCATAGCCACCACTTCCTCTCCCGACATTCTCTTCATACTTGTGAGCTGGGCTGGTCCGGTTCCCAGGGTCCCTGCAGCCCTTCCTGGAAGAGCAGCCTTCCTGATCCTCTCAGAGAGACCCAAACACTGACCCCACATGGGACCCAGGGATCGCCCACACAGGGGAAATGCTTTATTTAGGAGTCTTGAGAACAACTGGAAAATAAAATGCATGAACTTTGTGTGCATTTGAATTTCAAACACATACTAAGATTTTGTAATCTTATAATTTTCACTCATGTGTGAAATTATTGCTCTTTTCAAGGCATTTCAGAGTAGAAAGAAGGATGAGATATTTCTTATTGTTTTAAGTGTTCAGGTTTACTTTGCTCTGGTAAAACCTATTTCAGTGCCTATTTTCTTCTGCATATATTCCTCTGACATAACAAGTCACAGAGCTAAAGTCATCATCTCTTCAAAGCTGTCCATTAGGGAGTTTGGTGCCCTGTTTTTAAGTATACACGGCTTACATCTTTTCTATCCATCTCTTACACTTCAAGAACATGCTAGGTTCAAATAGTAAAGCACCAAGGAATTAAATGAAGGTAGAGCAATCTAACTCTTAACAGTTGTGGGAGAATGTTTGCCTGCAAGAATCAAGAGTTGTCGCTGCCTCCTGGTTTTCTTTTGAATGATGCAGAGGGCTGGGCAGCCTCCCACGGCTTCAAGCATTTTTAAATTATAAGAAGCACTGAGAGTGCGCAGAATCCATGTGATGCTTAGCAGCTGCTCAAGAAGCCACAAAAGGCTGCCGTGATTGCATTCGGCCAACTCAAGGTTTCTGGGGGCGGTGACAAAGGCAAGGTCATAGATGAAAAATGGTGCCCTTGAAGCCTTTTTTGGCTTAGTACCTGATGCTATGTAGGCTATATTCTGATACTCCTAAAGGTTTAGAGCAAATAAGGAAAACATATTTTGTTGGGGACGTGAGATCCAGTCTCCATTTACAGCTGGATTCATCTTAGAGAAAAAGTACTTATTCCTTTTCCGTATCTCAGATCTTTTATAGGGAAATTCAGGGCATTTTTTTCCATCTGGCAATACCAAGTGCTGTGAGTTCTCTATTAAAGTTGTAGCATATTGGCCATTTGGCCAAATAGTCTCATTCCTTGCAGTTTTGTTTTTTATGGTTTTTCCCCCTGGAGAGTTCAAAGCCTGCTAGTTTTTCAGTATTTAGGAATGTCTTTATTGTGCAATTCATCACAGTGCATTTCCTTTAGGAGGACAGTGGGGAACTGGGAGGAGGCACAGCCCCAGAGACTGTCTTCAGCCCAGCCCTGTCATCCACAAGGGGCTTGTCTAAGGCCCCAAGGGTGTGGCGGCCCTACTAGAAGAATGCATTAACCAGGAGTTCTGCAGAGTCTGTGGGTTGCTATGTTTGTTCTCTATGTGGAACGCCAACCTTTACCTTCTTTCTGAAGACTTTTATTAAATCAACTCATTAATTCCTGGGAGAACTGAAAATAAAAATTAATTTCAAAAAATTACACCAGGAATGAATGAAAGAAATTTGAAATAGTTAGAAAACATGGGCTCCAAGTAGGGCCACACTTTCCTGCCACATTAGCAGTGGTTTCTTCCACAGTGGCACTGTTACAGGAGCCTTCTGGAACATTCCGAGGCCTGAGACACAGCCAGGCCTGCTTCCAAAGGAGCAGTCTGAACTGCCACCATGAAGGGTGAGTGGAACTTTGTCCCCCCAGGGCAGTGTCGCATTTGAAGATAATCCCATAAATGCTAAATCTTAATTCCTAATTGTCTTCAGTCCTTCTCATTTGGCAATGGGCTGGAAAGTGGGGAAAAGTTGCCCGTGTGAGAAGGGGGAAGCCATTCCCAATACACTAATAAATAAGTCATTCATTAAGGCATATGAGCACCAGCCCCTACATAATTGCTAATACGGAATTTTCTGGAGTAGCTTCTCTTTAAGCTGGCTCTGAACATTCCACCAGAAAGGAAACAATGATGGCATTTTAAACATCACTACGTTGAAACACGGAATATCTGCATGCTCCTTCCCCAAAGAAAATAGCACTGGAAAAATGTAGGTTTCATGAAATTAGGAAAACCAAACAAATTTCATTTCTAAAGACAATGTACATTCCAGCATGTCATAGAATTATAAATACTGATGACTCACAGTAAACCTATCTAATATGTGCCAGTAACTCCAAAACACACACAAGTATTAAGTCTTCTGATCCTTCCAGTAGGCCTACACCAAAAATAGTGATATCCTGCTCACTCTTTAGCAAAGAAACAGAGGAGTTCAGGAGCCTGCCCAAGGTTGCAGAGCCTGGATGTGAGCCCAGGCCTCCTGGTTTCAGAGTCCACATTCCTAACCACCAAGCCAGGCAAATTCCCACAAGTGACTCTTTAAACATCTTCGCACACACATTCCCTGAACTCATGATTTATTCATCCGAATTCCTCAGACATACAAGTGGCAAAGGCACTTTCCCTTCATTTGAGAAGTGAATGAAAATCCTAATTTTCAAGTGACCTATTTCTTAAAATAATATCAATTCTATTTAATGAAAAGAGCCAATTAAAATTATACATTGGACACTTCCCAGAAAGTACCATGAAGCTGCCCACGCTACCAATATCTCCAGCTGCACTGCTCCTCCTACCTGGAGGTAACAAGGCCGTTAGAGGCGCTCACATCCCTGCCTTCACTAACACCTTCATAGCCAGTCTCTTCATCGTCCTCCATCCAGAAGAAGTTTCATGCCCTCATTTCAAATCTAGACCCTCCCCCAACACCTCATTTGTTCTCTAGGATTTTGCTCCTAACCATACTTAGGCTCTTTCCCTCCGATATCTTTAATTACTCCCTGTCTGTGAACTTAAGCACAGGCCCGAGTCTCTTTTATCCCAATAACTCCATCCCTGCCTTTGACCCTATGGAGTAGACCCAATGGGTGCCCCCAAATTCATTCCATTCCTCCCCCAGTGGTAGCAGCCTTGACATTTGGTTAAGATGGAGTCCACCCTCATAACCAGGGTAGTCTTGTGATTGGCTAAGCAAAACAAGTGCCACCCCTTGCCACTGTGAATGGCTCCTAGATGGGCTCCCAGGCCCATGTCAGTTAGGGCATGTTTTTTCTAGCCACAGAGGTAATCTCAGGGGTGCCCAACTGGAGCAAAAAGCCCAAGACTACAGTGGTTGCCTCTGGGAAGAAACAACAGAGAAGAATGCACAGAACTAAAGAGTCTTTTTCTTGCTTTCAAGTTTCAGAAGTCCAGGACAAGGCATTTGCTGTAGTTTAAATGTGTTCCTCAAAAGTTCATGTGTGGGAAACTTGGTTCCCAAGGCAGCAATATTGAGAGGTGGGACCTTTGGGAGATGATTGGGTCATGAGGGCTCTGATCTCATGAATGGACTTATTCATAAATTAATGAATTAATGGGTTGTCACAAAGGTGGGTCTCGTATGAAAGTCACTTTGGCCATCTCTGGTGAGCCCTCTCAGCATGTGTTGCCCTGAGCCATCTCAGGACTCTGCAGAGAGTCCCCACCAGCAAGAAGGCCCTCACCAGGTGCAGCCCCTGAACCTTGGACTTCCCACACTCCAGAACTGTAAAAAATAAATTTCTCTTTTTTATAAATTACTCAGCATCAGGTGCTCAATGGTAACAACAAAAAATCCACTAAGACCATATTATAAAGAGAAAAAAAAGCCTTGGAAGAAGGAATGAAGTCAGGCAACAATGTATAGTTGTACAGATTACATACTGCACAACCCAGTGGAATAAATTCATACAGGTTGTGATGTGCACAACTGTATGTGGCAAAGCTGGGTGTAGTAATAGGTGATACCATCCCAAGATCGTATAAGGATTCCACAGTCTGGGTGATGAAGAGAGTTAGAAGGAAAGGGATAGAAGGAAGAGTGTGAACCCTGCTTCCCAAGAGGGGTGCTGGGAAGGAGAAGCATCATCACTCATCCCAGAGCAGTTCGGGGACTCTGAGAACAAAGAGACACCTGAAATGGGATGATAAGATATAACAGTTTGATTGGCACCCAGGCGCAGTGGTTCACGCCTGTAATCCCAGCACTTTGAGAGGCCGAGGAGGGCGGATCATGAGGTCAGGAGTTCGAGAACAGCCTGGCCAACATGGTGAAACTCCATCTCTACTAAAAACACAAAAATTAGCCAGGTGTGGTCATGTGTACTTGTAATCCCAGCTAATGGGGAGGCTGAGGCAGGAGAATCACTTGAACCCGGGAGGTGGAGGTTGCAGTGAGCCAAGATTGTGTCACTGCACTCTAGCCTGGGTAACAGAACAAGACTCCATCTCAAAAAAAAAAAAAAAATTTGATTGGCAGTACTTTTTTCTTCCTTAGTGGAACTTTAACTTAATGGTGCATCTTATAATTGAGGGCATCTTAAATTAGAGGTAATGTAGTCTGTAAAGTTAGGAAATTGCATGAGTTCATCACTGAAATGAATGTAGAGAAAAAAGCAAGAACTGAACCCTGGGGCTCTGCAGTTTTAGGAGGTCAGGGGATGAGGAGGAGCCAGCAAAGATGGGGATGGGGAAGTAAGGGCTGGTGAGGTGGGAGGGAAGCCTGAAGAGTATGGCACCTTCAAGGGCCAGTGCAGAAGGCACTTTGAAAAGGAGAGACTGGTCACCTGCATATTCACTGCTAAAAGGCCATGCGAGGTAGAGACAGAAGAACATCTGTGGATTTGACAAAAAAGGATTTGTTGGATAAGAGGGGGTGAAAAGCTCTGAATTGAGTAAGGAGAGAAAGAAGGAATGAAATTGAAGACAGAACAAACACTGCTTTCTAGAAATAAGACTATAACTGGAGGGGGAAATGGGGTCAAGAGAGACTTCCTTATTTGTTAAGATGGGGAAAATAATAGCCCATCTGTGTACTTGCTGATAGATATAATTTAGTAGAAAGAGAAAAACTGATGATGCAAGAGAGAATGAGAAGGAATTTGGTGGAGTAGGAAGGAGGCTAGAACCTACTGCTCAAGGAGAGGGGTTGGCCTTGGTGAGGGCGAGTCTATCTACATGACAGGACATGGACCAGGCAGGGAGGTATGCTCTTTTAGTTTTCATACTTTGTAAAAGAAGAAACATCAATTTTAAAAATTCAACAACAAATAGAACATGAAAATAGTCTGTCCAAAACCCTTAAAACATTACAGATAAAACTAAAGCCCCCTTTGGTGGTGGTGTAGGATTTTATTTATTTTGATTTCTGAGAACTGTCCCATTGTATGTTTATACCACAGGTTGTTTAGCCAGTCACCTGTTGAGGGAAACTTGTTTTGTTTTCCACATTGGCTATGACAAACACAACTGCTGTAAACATTTATGTACACGTTTTTGTATGGATGTGCGTTTTTCTTTTGTCTAAAGTAAATAGGTAATTTCCTGCTGGGTGATGTGGTAAATCTATGTTTACCCTTATAAGAAACTATCAGACTTTCTCAAAAGTGACCATACGATCCATTTTGCATTTCAGCCAGCAATGTACGCATGAGAGACCAGTTGATCCTCATCTTTCCCTTGCTGGTATTGTCAGTATTTTTAGTTTAGCTGCTCTAATGTGCGTGTCATGGTATCTCCTCATAGTTTTAATTTGCATGTCCCTAATGACTAATGATGCTGAGCATCTTTTCATGTGCTCATTTACCATCTGTGTTTCTTTGGTAAAGTGTCTATCCCAATCTTTTCTCTATTTTTTAATTGGATTCTTTGTTTTCTTACTGTTGAGGTTAGAGCCACCTTTATTCATTCTAGGTACAACTTTTTAGATCAAATATGTAATTTGTAAATATTTTCTTCCAGTCTATATCTGGTCTTTTCATCCTCTTCAACAATATATTTTGCATATTAAAAGTATTTTGATGAAGTCCAATTAATGTTATCTTTCTTTTATGGATAGTGCTTTAAGTCTTCTAAAAAATATTTGCCTAACCCTAGTAATGAAGATTTTTCTCCTGCTTTATTCTAAAAGTTTTAAGTTTTGCATTTTATATTTAGGCATATTATCAATTCTGTGTTTTTTCACAATATATGAGGTTTAGATTGACGAGTTTTTTTTACTGAGGATAGCCAATAAAACACCATTTGTTAAAAAGTCTATCTATTGAATTGTTTTTGGGACTTTGTAAAAGATCCCTTGCCCATATTTATGTGTATTTATATTTTGACTTTCTATTCTGTTCCATTAATCTACCAGTCTATCCCTTTCCCAGTACCACAATCTCAATTACTACAGCTATATGTTAAGTCTTAAAATCAGGTATGATTCCTCCAACTTTATTCTTCTTTTTCAAAATTGTTCTGGATATTCTTGTGTTTTTTTTTTTCTATATGAATTCTAGTATCAGCTCATGTGTATCTACAAAATGTTCCCTCTTGGATTTTGAAAGGAATTGCAGTAAACCTAAAGATGAATTTGGGTAGAATATACTTATTTACTATGTTAAGTCTTCCAATCTATAAACATGGTATATCTCTCCATTTATACAGTCATTATAGTTTGGTGTCTCCATCTATATGAGCTAAAAAATATTTTCATTACAGGGTGTTGGTTTAGTGATTCTCAATAAGTCATTTTATTGTCTTTATAAGGTCCTAAATTAAACAACTCCTACAAGTATTCTTATACATATAGCTACCAAGACTTGATGCACCCACCCTATTATTTGGGTGCTGAGAGTGGGCTGAAGTATTAATAGATAAACAGCCCCTTACCCCTACCTTTTCCTTTTTAAGAAACTCATGAGGCATCATTCTGCTCAAGCAAGCCACTTGCTTTCTGTGAGGCCTCCAGTTTTCCACTGATTCCTCTGGCCCTGATGATTCTTTTTTCTCCTCCCCTCTGCCTCTGCCCTGGGGATATCTGCCAAGATTCCTAGCTCAAATCACCTCTCTTCTCACTTATTTAGAGACTTCACCTCCCAGCACACAAGGATCATTCTCCTGGACTGATGCTGGGGGTCCTCCCTCCATGTCTCCATAAGCATTCCCAGAATGTCCATGCTTCTGGTTATGAAAGCTGAAATCCCTGAGCTCTCCTGACTCTCACTGCTTCCATCTACTATCCATCCAACCATCCATCCATCCAGGGGTGTGCTGGCAAGTGTTAACCAGTCCTTCAAATATAAATAAAGTAAATCCTAATTTGTAGAATTTGCTGATTTCTATAGTATAAATTCTCCCCCAATTGCCAATTGCAAACTACCAGCCTGCTGTCACTGAAAGTGATTTGGGCAGAGATGAGTAAATTTGTTCCAAAACCCAGAACAAGTCACTGCCAACACACCACTGCATCCATCCATCACCAAACCTCCTGAGTGTCCTTATCCCTCGAGTTTTTCATACCAAAACTAACTGGTCACCCATTTGAGATCCTCAAAGAGGCACTTATTTCTGCATTTGTAAATGGTCAGATTAGTTCAGCTGTTCTTAACCTTGGGTGTCCAAAGATCTCTTTGAGAATCTGATGAAAGCTACAGCTTGCTCTCTAGGAAAAGCAGTAAAACTATGTACAAAAAATTTTGTGCACAGAGCCTGTCTGTGCTCTTCTAGACTCTTTAGGTGTCCAGGGATGCTGGAATTGGAATCCCTGAACCCAGTGACCTCAAAGGTATACTGCAGCTTTAAACATTCATCTCTGTTGACTCACACCATGGGATAAGGTAACATCTGGCAAATTAGGAAGTAACAAGTACAAAAGGAATCCAAATTCCAAGTTCACATCTGTTCTTCCTGTGAATTAATATATAAAGGAGCCTCAGAATTGAGAATATCATGGCTGATGGCAAGGACCAGCAGCCTCTTGGGCATCAGCTCTCCAGGAAAGAATGGCCCAAGGCAGAGCAGAGAGTTGTTCCTGGCTGTCAGCCAGTAACTTTGGCCATGGGGAGCTGGAGCTCTAAGTCCCAGCCATGTCACAAGGAGCCTGGGCATTGTGCACAGAACCTTCCAAGAAGCCAAAGCTCAGGCTGGCATAGAGAAGTGGCTTTCTTCCTCTGAATGACCCAGACATACATCTCATGGAAACATCAACTCAAATAAGTCACATTTCATTGGATGACTTGGATTCATTCACTAAGAACAAGATGTGTTGTGCCAGCACAGCCGGAGAGGAGTGAGCTGGGGGGGGTGTTGTATCTTAGAACTGATCAAGGTCAACCCTAGCTCCTCATCCTTCCCCCCCAAAGGCACCAATCTGGACTTGAACTAACAACATTGTTGCTGTAAAGTGATCCCTGTCACAGTCAAGTGGCAAAAAAAGAAAAGAAAACTAAACATTTGATATGGCTGCCTAGAAGATGTTCTAATTAAAATCATGTGTGAGCACAGATTGCATTTTGGGCTTAATTATCATGTGCAGAATAATAATATTCTTGTTAACAAGAGTCATATTGATTTTGCTCACGCTGATGATGAAAGGATTTGAGGGGTAACCAAGTTCTGGGGGCAGCGTAACCTGAAAATGGTGCTGCTGACTCGTGGAAAACAGTGCAGTATCCATGGGTCCAAACCATTGAAAAGCAGAATTCTGATTTCTTTGGTCATGTCTGTCTTCAGTTATATCAGAGCTGGTGGGAGTGAGTGACTGAGGCACTATTGATAGTTCTGGTCCTTATGAACAAAGTAGCCCAGTGCATCTCACCTGCATGAAAATCTGCCCAGCAGAATTTCCAAGGCAGCACTGGATTCTCGTCACTTTGTAGGGTATTATTTAAGGTCATAGACTCTGGGGACCAGAATGCCTTGATTCGAATCTGGTCTCCACTGCTGGTTGTATGACCCTGGAAATCACCTAACTTCTCTGAACCTCAGTGCAGTGGGCAGAATTCTAAAGATACTTCCCCAAGATTCCTGTCTCTGTTTTTTTAGTCAAACACTAATAGATAATAGTGTGAGGGGATTTTGTAGTGTAATAAAGTCTGCGTCAATTGACCATAATATAAGGAGAATAGATGAGTGGGCCTGACCCAGACAGGTGAGCCCTTTATAAGCAAGGCATTGGCCAGGTGTGGTGGCTCACGCCTGTAATCCCAGCACTTTGGGAGGCTGAATCACTTGAGTCTAGGAGCTCAAGACCAGCCAGGGCAACATAGTGAGACCCTGCCTATAAAAACATTTAAAATTTAGCCAGACACAGTGGTGCGTGCCTATAGTCCCAGTTACTCAGAGAGGTTGCAGTGAGCTGTGATCATTCCATTGCACTCCAGCATGGGTAACAGAATGAGACCCTGTCTCAAAAAAAAAAAAAAAAAAAATGCAGAACGTTTTCTCTGGTTGAAAGCAGAAGAGGAAGTCAGAGACTCAAAACAGCAGAGGGTCATGTATCAGGAGTTCAGGCAGTCTTCAAATGCTAAGAGTAACCCCCAGCTGACAGCCAGCAATGAAACAGAGACTTCAGTGTTATAGCCAGAAGGAACTGGATTTCTCCAATGACCCTGATAAGCTTGCAAGTAGATTTTCCCCTAAAGCCTCCAGACATGAACCCTACCCCTTGATCATCTTGATTTTTTGTGACCCTGAGCAGAGAACCCGATGGAGTCTGTCCATAATTAGAGAACTGTGAACTCGTAAATGGAGCTTGTTTCAAAGCCACTCCATTTGCAGGAATTTGTTACACAGCATTAGAGAACTAACACATTCATCCAATTTACAAAATGGGGATAAGAGTTTCATACTGATAAGATTATATGAGAATTAAAAATTAATATCCACAAATGTCTAGAATGTTAATAAGAACAATCTCTAAATACTGGCTATTTTTTGTATGTGCCATGGAGCTGGTAAAATCCAAATATGTGTGGTTGATGATTTGAAAGTTTTTCCACCAATACAGTATTTGAGTCATAGGCTGCACTCAAAAGTCTAGAATTTTAAATAAATGAATCATACACTAAATATGCATCATCTTTTGAAACTCAGTGCCTATGAATAAATCTCGATGATCATAACACATTACTCAACAAAGCAGACCATAATAAAGAAAATATCAGAACACATGGAGCAAAAGACAGTCAGTTTGGAACTCAAGCATTCAACAGATCTTTAATGAAAACACACCAAATGCCAAGCTCCAACTCAGGCCCTGGGACACAGCAAGAAGAAGACACAAAAGATCCCTGTTCTCATGAAGCTTATGTTCTAGGAGGATGAGACAGAAAATAAGTACATAAGAAAAGTACAAGCTAGTGACATGAACAGTGCAAAACATTAGCATAGGGTATGAGGGAAGTGCTCGAGACAGTAGGTCATCTAGGAAGGTTACTCTGGAGAGGTGCCATTTAAGCTGAGGTCTGAATGATGACCAGGAGCCAGCCAGCAGCATTCCAGGACAAGGGAGCAGCTGACACCAAGACCCCAAGACAAAAGGAGCAGGAAAGAACCCAGGATGGCTGCTGCTTAACAAGCAACAGCAAGAGAAGACAAGATGGGGCTGGAGAAGGTGGCAAGGAAGGAGTTTGAATTTTGTGCCAGGTGTGATGAGGAGACACTGGGGGCTTTTAAACAGGAGAGTGACATGATCTGATTTGAGTTTTCTGAGGATAACTTTTTTTTTTAAGACAGGGTTTTGCTCTGTTGCAGGCTGGAGTTCAGTGGCATTGTCATGACAAAATGCACCCCCAACCTCCTGGGCTCAAGTGATCCTCCCACCTCAGCCCCCCAAGTAGCTGGGACTACAGACACACACCACCATACCTGGCTAATTTTTGTAGTTTTTGTAAAAACAGGGTTTTACCGTATTTCCCAGGCTGGTCTCGAACTTGTGGGCTCAAGCAATCCACCTGCCTCAGCATCCCAAAGTGCTGGAATTACAGGCATGTGCCACCGTGCCCAGCCCCTGAGGATAACTCTTACTGCTAAGATAACTCTTACTGCTGGAGCCTTTGCATAGCACCAGGTGGAAAAAAAGGAGTCCAGTGGGTTCCATTGGGGTCTGATGAGTGTAGCAGAGATGAAAAGATAAGGATCTGTTTGAGTATGTTTTGGAGTTAGAGTTGTTGGATGCATTGGGTTTGAGGGCAGTGATGGAGAGAGATGAATCAAGCATAACTCTTCAATTTTTGGTTTGAGTAACTGAGGAGTGCCACTTACAGAGATAGGTGGTGTGAAATCCCAGATTTGGTTTAGGTCCTCTTAATTTGGACATACCTATCAGATATCCATGTGGAGATGTTGAGTAGGCTTGGAATTCTGGAGAAAAGTCAATGTTAGAGGCAGATTCAAGAGTTACTGTCCTACAGATGGAATTAAAGACCTGGCCTGGATGAGAGAGAGACAGAGAGAGAAAACATGTGGAGAGAGATGAGAAGGGAACCCAGCACCCTCAGCCAGTGAGACTGGAAGAAAACCAAGGAAATCACTGCTCAGAAATCAAGGAGTGAGGGTTTCAAGAAGGCAGGAGAGGTCCACCTGCCAGCACTGCTGAGAGGTCAAGTCAGACAGGAACAGAGAAGGATGTGCTGACCTGGTCACAGGGAGGCCATGGTGACCAGGGAGATGGCCCCGGCAGTCTCCTTGAGTGAGTCACGGAAGCTTGGCTGCAGGGAGTGGGTGTAGCACCCACAGACAACTCTTTCAAAAAGGGAAGCAGGAAAATGGGATCTGGAGCATCCTTTGAGGCCCCACCAAGTACAGTGATGGCAACTGAATGATAGAGGCCTGGGCTCCACCCACCAGCTTCTGAGGATTGTGGTTATCCTATAAATGGAGAAGGCAGGACAGCATGGAATCAGGTGAGTGCATGGTCCATGAGTGTGCAATGACGTCATTCAGTCCAGGCAAACATGTTTTACTTGATATCAGCTATCACTAGTTTGGTGAAGACGGACTATGTATTTGAAATACTAGCAAGAAAAACATAAAGTAAAACTATTATTAAGAGCCACGGCAGTTTAAATTCTTCATTTTTGGCTAACAGGAGGAACTTATACATGGTTTCTTTTTGTTGTAAGCAAAGGTAGATTCATCATTTTCCTTGATTTGGTGCAACTGGGAAGCTTCTTAGTTTTGATAACTGGCAAAACAAAATCCTTGACACCTAAATAACACTTTGGTCTAATGCATACTGCCATGAGATCAAATGGAGCCTAATCTGATATACCATGTTGATTCTTAGCTGAGTGATTCTTTAATAGCTTCTTAATTTTCGCGTCATTCTCCCATGCCCCTAATGACTCCCTCAAAAACACTACAAGGACACATACACACTAAGCAATCTGAGTTTGCCCTCTGAAAAGTTCATAATTAAAAACTTTACCTGTATTGAAAAAAAATCAGCACACTTCCTGAGCACTACTCCCGAGATGTTGAATTTAATCAGACACGGACTTGATAGAGTGCATTCATCTATAGTGGCTGTCAATGGGAACCAGTGAGTCAAATCTCTAACAGGGGCCAGCCTTACTGAGGGCCTGAGAGGAGGTCCTCAGGTCAGCACTTGGGCCAACACAGTCTCTCCCACCACAGGTATCGCCCACCTCTGCGCAGCCCCTGTCATCGCAGGGTCCGCCTGTCCTTCCCGCCTCTGCCCTGCATGCCCCACTCTCTTCTGTGAACTGCTTCTTTCACTTTTGTGATGACACAAAACCACAGATCTGATTTGGCCACTTCGGCTTTCACATCTGCACAGCTTCCCGGGGTCTTTGTATTTCAAGGTTTGTCCCTGAGTCAAACAGACCCAGAGTGGAATCTAGCTCCCAACTCAGTGGCCCTGAGAAAGAGCCCTTTCTGAAGCTTTGTTTCCTCATTTGTAAATTGAGAATAGCCATGGTGATAAGAGAGTCCTCGTGCCCCCACTTTGGTGAGGATGAAGTGAGATGATGCAGGTGGTGAGGTTCACAGAGGGCCAGGCCCTCAGTCAGTGCCCGGCCCTCAGTCAGTGCCCAGCAAACGGCAGCTCCTTGTAGTGGGGATGCTATCGTTCTGTCTAACAAACAGCAGCCTTTCCTGGGGGACCCTCTCCTTCCCTTCATGTGGTCCTGTGGTTCTGTCATCTTCCTCTGCTTCCCACCCTAAACCACCTATCATTAGATCTGGCTGCACATTTCTGTAAAAAAACAGCAATGCATTAAGTGAGGACTCCTTTTCTCTCTCATGTAAAAGCAGCCTCGCATAGGAAGCAGAGGCCGAGGGCACAGCCTCGAAGTGTTACTAGGAAATTGGGCCCCTGTCTTCCTGATCCACCATCCTGGAGCCTGGCTTTTATCTTCAAACTGACTTTACAGCCCAGGATGGCTGCTGGCACTCCAGCCAGCAAGTCCATATTCCCCATTTTGACAGTAGGAAGAAGTGATAGAGGATAGAAAAGTGTGTAACACCACCCCTTCCCATCACGATGGAGCCTACTGAAAATTCCACATAATGGTTCCACATATAGAACTAGGTCACTTGGGCTCTCCTAGCTGCAGACTAGTCTAGAAAATGTGGTCTTTTCACTGACACATTGCCATTCGAAATAGAATGTTTTTTTAAATTAAGCAAGAAGGGGAGAAGGGTATCTGTTGGCAACTAGTAGTGTCTGCCAAGGCATGGGGCCCCACGGCTGGACAGGAGTGCCCTTCCACGGGATCTGGTCTCCAACACTGGCAGAGAGATGGTCTGCATTCCCTGTGGGTCATAGGCTGGAGGGACATAGTCACACACAGAGGAACATGAGCCAAGGGAGGGAGACAGTGTGTACCAGGAGCGAGGCTGCCCTTGGGTTTCGGCTGGGGAAACACCGATCACCTCTAGACCCAAGTGACTTTGAATAGATTCTCCAATGCTGTCATGTTGATTAGTGTACCACAGTTAGGACTGCTTATTGTAGTGATCAGGTCATTCTATATAGGCTTATTATTGACATTAATAATACCCAGGTGACATCAGTATTAATAATACTCCAGCTGCATCCTCTCCCCACCCCAAAGCTCCCTGCAGCCCCTTTGTCCATGCTGCCTCCTCACAGGGTCTCAGACCAAAAGCCCCCTTTTCTCTCACCCTGCCTATACCTGTGCTTCCCCCACCCCCAGCGTGGTCATTTCTCCTCCAGCCCCTCTTTCCAAGCAAATTCCTACTTAGTCTTGAAGACCTGATTCAAATGTCACCTCCTAAGTGGAGCTTTCCCCAACTCCTTTGTATTCACTTGAGTCCCTAAATATTTGAATGATCTCTTTCATATTTTGCTGCAAGACTTTCATCCCTCCACTAGACTGAAACACCAAAAGGGAAATTTTCCACCCTCCCCACACTCACACTCCCGCAGGAGATCATAAACACTTGTCACTGGATGACTGAATGAATAGCAAGTAGATGAGATTTGACCAATGCAAATTCTACCCAAGCAGAAGCCTTCTGAGCGAGGGCTGCTGGGTGTCAACCTCACTCTGCCTCCACTGCCTCCTCTGTAAAAGAAAGATAACAATAGTGACATCTCTCTCAAAAGAGTCACAATGCCTGATACATCATAGGACCTCAACTAATGTCAGCCATTCATATTGGTACTGTTTTACTGCATGTTATCAACTCTGCGATGCAGATTTCTTTTTCACATCGTAATGGCACTTGCATTATATGGCATGACATGGTTTAGTTGGCAGAGGTTTTGGGTTTTTTTTTTTTTTTGGTTTATTTATTTTTCCCCTTGGTGGTGCAACCAATGCTGTATAGAAGCCAATGGAATTGTTATTCTTAGGAAAGGAATAGAGTTCAGAAGTTCAGGGCTTTGCAAAGTCAGATAAGTCAACTGCTTATAAATTCCAAATAGTAACAGATGAGACTGTGCTGGCCTTTGAGTGGCTCAGAAAGAGATGAAGTGCAAGGCCTGGCCTTTGCCATATTGTGTTCCAGGAAGAATCAAGGTAACCGCCATTCCATCAAATGAGAGTGAGGAAAGGAGTACAAAAGAAAAGAAATAAAGCAGGTCTGAGGCCGAGGTCTTGGCAAGAATTCAGTGTGACTACAGCCTGGGAGCTGATGAGAAGCAAGTAGATCAGAAGCTGACTATGTTTTTGTGGATATTGAATTGTCAAAGAAACCATGAGTTAAAAATATATTTTATGCATAAAATGGAATATTATTCAGCCATAAAAGGAATGAAATATTAATACATGCTACAACATGGATGAGTCTTGAAAACATTATGCAAAGTGGAAACACACTATATGATTCCATTTATATGAAATATCCAGAATAGGGAAGTCCATTCGGAGACAGAGTAGTTTAGCAGTTGCCAGGAGCTGGGGGAGATGGGATGGGAATAATTGCTTAATGAGTACAAGGTTTCCTTTAGGGGTGAGGAAAATGTTCCGGAACCAGATAGAAGTGGTGGTTGTACAATGTTGTGGTGTCATAAATGCCACTGAATTGTTCGTTTTTAAATGGCAATTTTATGTTACCTGAATTCACTGCCCCCCAATTTTTTTTCTTTTTTCTTTTGGAGACAGTGTTTGGCTCTGTTGCCCAAGCTGGAGTGCAGTGGTGAGTTTACGACTCACTGTAGCCTCGACCTCCTGGGCTAAAGCAATCCTCCCACTTCAGCCTCCTGAGCTGGGACTATAGGCATGTACCACCATGTCTGGCTAATTTTTTATTTTTTGTAGAGCTGAGGTCTCACTGTGCAGTCCAGGCTGTTCTCAAACTCCTGGGCTCAAGGGATCCTCCTGCCTCAGCCTCCAGAAGTGTTAGAATTACAGGTGTGAGCCACTGTGCCCCACCACATCTCAAATTTTTTTAAAAGCATTTGACTATTCAACTGTGGAACCTCCAACCTTCAGCAGCAGCAAGTGGGCAGGAGGAGCTGTGCAGCCCCCACTAAGGGCATGTCTCTAATCCCATATCATAACAGCTATCCAGCATGAGAGGCCAGAGGGTTTCTCTGAGCACAAGCTAGGGACCCCAGAGAACAGTGGATAGGGAGGCTCTCCAGGGATAAACCAGAAGATTTGGGTGAAAGGCTTCCCCCTGCATGCTCAGAAGGTTTATTGCTGGGCTGGGGTCCTTGTGTGCCTCCCATCTACTCCTCTGGGAATCGTGGTGCTGTTGCTATTATCCTGCCCCTGTTCTACTGCAGGGTACTGGGCTCTGTGAGGCAGCTAATTTATTGCTTTATTATCTGTTTATAAGCCTCTGGGTCTAGAAAGGCCACATTGCACACTACTGAGACTGACTGCCATGCACCCTCTGGAGACCTCAGAACATTCAACACATTCCAATTATGGACACGGCAATCACTGCTGGTTGCCTAACCCCACATGTGTTCTCTCCTCTTCCCTGATAATCAAGCCCCTGAGTTTCAACTGGGCACAAAATAATTCTTCCTAGAATGTGTGTTATTGCCCTCACAGCTGGGGGTGGCCACCACCGGGGGATGGAAGGGTGAAGAGGTGAAGGAGCCTGAGTTGGCAAGGATGGGCAGCAGCTGGGTAACCCCAGACTCACTATCCTCTGGATTTCTTTTATGTGAAAGAATAAAATGTGTTGTATTTGAGCCTGTGTTATTGTAGGGTTCTGCTATATGCAACCAACCCTAAGTGTAATTGATACAATGGATTCCATCCTAATCAACTCTGGTACCACATTGTAAAAATCTGCAGTGAAGCTGTAACCCCACCATAACTTGTGATTTGGTGAACCTCCTTATTCTCTTACATCTTTCAAAAACTGACTAGGGCACTAACAGATTCCCACAATACTACCCCACATTTTCATAGTAGGAAACTGCAATAAGGAACTTGAACTTGTTAAGTTCCTTGTTGACAAGACAGCTATCCCTGAGCCTGCAGACCGCCTCTCTGGCCACTAAAGTTTCTAGACAGACCTGCAAAGCAGTGAAGGAGAGCAGCGTTGATCACTGCATCCTTCTGTACAATATTTACTTGAAAAATAATTGCAAAATAACTTGATTTTACCCAGGATGTTTTTCAGCATGTCCCAAAGAGGAATTTCATTTCTGATGTAGTTTGTGGATTTGTTTGTTTTTATTTTCATATTGTTTTTCCTTTGTTTTCATTTCGTGGGCAATTTCACCCACTGATTACCCAATAGACAATTGCTCCCACCAGTTTCTGTTTAACGTTTATATTATTAATTGTGAAAAAATATGAATTAACCACGATAGCAACTACTGGTTAGAGTAACATAAATTTCTTTTATCAGATATTCTTAAAGCTGAGGAAAAGTGTTAAGATATGAAACAATGTATACTTTGATATAAGGTTTATTTTTGTATGATTATAAAATTATAAATGCTGCCTGGGGATAACCTATAAAATGTAGAAGTGTAGAGCATATTAATCCCACCTTCCAAAGCCACACACTATTAATATTTTCCTCTTTCCTTCTGCTCTCTCTCTGTTTACATAGTTGTAGTTATACTGCATACATTACTTTGTACTCTACTTTATTTCACTTAACATGACAACATAAGCATTTACCCACATTATTAAAACTCCCTGGTACCCAGAGCCAAGGTCTACTTTTATAGAGAAGCTTAGGTGGTTCTCAGTGGGCTCTGCTACCCAGCCTTAATCACACAAAGACAAGTTATCAGGTTCCATCCAAAGTCCTGGCCTGCCCCTCGCCTACTGAGCAGGAACCAGAACTAAGGCTGTCATGGAGGGGAAGGACAGGCCAAATACTGTTTGGCTGCCTGCTCCCTTCCAGGAGCCAGCCTGCAGCCTGCTAAGTAAGGGGCCCTGCTGATCCAGAATTCTTTCTTGCAGAAACACACATTGGCTTTGAACCAAGGAGGCAGGCTCACTGCTGCAGCAGCCCCAGGGGAAAAATCCAGTCACAGAATAAAAAAGTAAACTACACCAGTGATTGTATGGCAAGATAGCAGGACTGTTCATTTTAATTTCCAGAAAAGAGTCATCCTAACTCACAGACAAGACAAAGGCTGCCCAGCAGCCTTCACCCCTGCTTTCTACATGGTGAGTGCACAGGAGGTTTCAAAACACCTGTGGACTAGGACCAGGAGAACAGCAGACACTGCCCACTGGGCAGCCCATGGTGTTGACCCCAGAGTGGACTCGTGGACTCGGGGCCAGGCTCTTGGTGAGTGATTTGACTTCTCTGAAGCAAAACATCTTTTCTGCAGGGCAGGGGCTTTGCTTATTTGTTTACTACTGTGTCTCCAGAGCACATATTGAAGTATTTGGTATCGTTTATTGAATAATGACTCTTTTTGCAAGCTCCCTTGAATGTTGGCAATTAGAACCCAGTTTGAGCTCACAAGCATTTCCTTATGAAGGAGCAAATGCCTCCAGGGACAAGAGAACTTAGCAGTCACTCTCTCCAGGTATGG
The DNA here is from genome assembly GCF_030222135.1 of Aotus nancymaae. NCBI lineage: Eukaryota > Metazoa > Chordata > Mammalia > Primates > Aotidae > Aotus > Aotus nancymaae. Next base: position 1,247,939 of record NW_026988570.1, on the reverse strand, counting down.
CTCAGCCTAGTCAGCTTGCTGCTTCTTCACTGCCCTCGCACCCGTGGTAAGGTGAAGGTGGACGTGGCTTCAGAGAAAGAATGGTAGACACTACCCATAGATGCAGAGGTGCAAGTGATCATAGACTTCTCAATTTCAAAATGTGGCCTCAGCACATCCGTCTTCTTCCAATCATTTCTCTTTCCCTGTTTCTTATTCTTTTATCTCCTCCTGGTTCCCAGGACACAGAACTCGGGTTAGTACTGTTAATGCCATTTAAAGGTCGCTGCGTTAAGAGTGAAGTATGGCAACCAGTCCTGTGCACAATTTATATCGTCTTACTTCTAGAAAAAAATGCAATGACAGTTTTGATTTTAAAAGAATATTTTGGACCACATGTATGCTCATAAGTTGAGTGCTGCTTGTCTGTAGAATTTTCTGGGCATCCGGACCAGTCAAAAGGAATTCCAGAGTTTCCTTTACCCTGAGAGATAGGAAGGCCAAACGGTCCATCTACAATGTGAAGGTGTTTTCTCTACAGTAAGAGAAAGAGACTTTGCAGTGATATATACAGATAGGCGTATCTCCCAAAGTTAGGAAACTGTAACCAAACCTTAGAATAGAAACTGAACCATCATCATCACCATTGTCATCATCAACATCATTGTCCTCATTACCCTAAACTCCATAGCTATCATCTACGTGTTAATAAGTGTTGGGCTATTACTATGTCCTTGGCACTATTCCTAGCAATATGTATCTTCCTATGTAATCCTCTGACAGGCAACCATGTTATAAATTAGGAAACTGATGCCCAGAAATGTCACACAAAAGGACACAGAAGTGACAAATCAGGGACTCACACCCAGTCTTTCTCTGGGACCTGGACTTCTAACCACTCATCACTGTAGGGAATCCAGAAGCGAAGCAGATGGGACTCCACGACTCTGACTTTAATGGAAAGTGACTGCATCCTAAGCCCCTGCCAGCAAAGCAGGTGGGACTGGGTCTCTCAGAGTTGTCTGGATTCTCATCTCTCTTATTCACTGCAGTGGCTCCAGGCAATGCCATGCGCACTCCAGATATGCAGAAGGTAGATGTTGAATGGACATATGAATGACCCAGTCCTTAAGTTCATTTCACACTGGGAACTTCCTCAAACTGCTTTCAAATATTTAAACCCAGCTTCCTGACCTGTACTTGGGAGGTTTCACTGTGATCTCTGTGTTCCCATTCATAGCCCTGAGACTCTAATGTTGGCTTGTTTACTTAACAGTGAGCAGTGTTAGTGTGGGTGTTGAATCTCCCCCACCCAGTCATGTGAACTCATAAAAGACGAGGACAACCATTAATAGAGTTATCACTACCTTGCAGAGCACAAAACTGGCTTAAGGAACAGGCCTGGTGGTATAAAAGAAAGGTAGTCAAGAATTCTAATCAGGAGCCAGTATTTCAATGAGGAGGGTACAAACAAAGACATATAATGGAAGACTTGAGAATAGACACTAAGTTGAATATTAACCCAAGCGAATTGTTAGGTAGAGGATATGTTAGTGATCTAAGATAGACTTAAAACAATAAAGATTTACTATCACAGTTTCTACAGGTCAAGAATCTGGACATGAATTAGCTGAATGTTTACGGTTAACTGGATGTTTATGGCTATAACTGAAAGGTGGAAAAGGGCTGGAGGCAGTGGGGCACTTGGGGATAATGGTGCCCGTGATTTCTTTTTTCAGACTCCTGAGCAGCTAGAGATGGCTGTGGAAATGAGAGTTGAGCCTGTTGAATGGTACTTCCTGGGATGAACAGGATAGTCAGTGGGCTGGTGCCCTCTTTCTCTTCTCCCCTTCTTTTCTTGTTGTCCTGCTGCCTGGAATGCAGACATGATGGCAAGAGTTCCAGCAGCTTAGGGCCATAAGTGAAAGGCTACAAGAACCGAAGTGCTCTCAGCCTTTGAGCCAAAGCCAGCAACTATCTGCCTCCAGATTTCTTGTTAGAAAAAAAAAAAAAAAAAAACTCCTCTGTGTTTAAGCCACTTAGGTCAAGCCTGTTAACAGCAGCTGAACCCAATTCCTAATTGACAGGCCCTCTGTGGTAGGCAGCCTCTCAGATGGCTCCCCGTTTCCCTACCTCCTGGTACTCACGCTCTTGTGGAATCTTTTCACTTGAGTCTGAGCTGGATTTACCGACTTGATTCTAACAAAGGATATGGCAGAAGTGATGGAATATCACTTCCAAGATTAAGTTATAAAAAAGACTATAGCATCTGTCTTGAGAGCTCTCACATTCTTTTACGTTGTTCACCCTGGGGAAAGCTAGCTTCTGTGGCATGAGACAACCCTTTGAAGAGCTCCAGTGTAGTGAAGACCAAGGCCTGCCAATAGCCATATAGATACAGACACCACCCCCCAACCAGTTGAGCCTTCAGATGAGACTGCAGCCCTGACCAACACCTTTATTGAAACCTCAAGAGGTCTTGAGCCATAAACATCAAGCTAAGCCATGTCCAGATTCTGGACCTCCAGAAACTGTGATAATAAATGTTTATTGTTTTAAGCTGATTTTAGATAACTAACATATTTTCCAACAATTTACTTGGGTTAATATTCAACTTGGTATCTATTCTCTAAGTCTATTCCATTGCATGTCTTAGCTTGCACTATAGTTATTGAGACATTGGCTCCTGAATAGAATGTTTGGCATAGAGCCTGACACATAACAGATGCTCAACAGATGAGTGAATAAATGAATGGGTGGCTGAGTTAATGCATGACAGAGCCTGTCTTACCCAGCTGGTCTTCAGCACCTGTATCCTCAGTAAGTGTCAAACAAAGCACATGGGAAAGATGAAGGAAAAATAACAACTATAATTAGTTAATCAGTAATTTTACTTGGGTTGGCAATTCCAGACCCAGTTTTATGATTTGCTGAAGGAAAATTCCTCATTGGAGATCTTATTATGTTAGAAAAGTTTTTAATAGCACTCAACATTTATTTTTTGGTGCAAAAGTAAACAAAAGTTCTATTTATTATTGTGCTCAACTAAACAACACATTAGTAGGATGTGTTAAGGCCAGAAACTACAAGTCAATTAAACAGACTGACATTAAAAGAGAAAACTCAGCAGGACATGGTGGCTCACACCTGTAATCCCAGCACTTTGGGAGGCTGAGGCAGGTAGATCATGAGGTCAGGAGTTTGAGATCAGCCTGACCAACATGGTGAAACCCCATCTCTACTAAAAATACAAAAATTAGCTGGGCGTGGTGGTGTGCGCCTGTAATCCCAGCTACTCAGGAGGGAGGCGGGAGAATTGCTTAAACCCAGGAGGCAGAAGTTGCAGTGAGCAGAGATCACACCTCTGCACTCCAGCCTGGGTGACAGAGTGAGACTCTGTCTCAAAAAAGAAAAGAGAGAAAACCCACCAAATTCCCTGATAATGTATGGACTAGGACTGATTTCAGAATCAGCAGAAAGGGTGGTGGGAATCCTGACTGCAGCTGTGTGAGAGGCAATGAGGGATTGTTCTTTACTGTCACAAGCAGACAGGACTCTTATTTTAGTCTGTCCAGTTTTTCATTTCATTATTCAAGACATTTAAATGGTCACCTGAGGCAAACTATAAAACCCATATTGTGCTTTAATCTGAAGCAAGTCAATTCAAGAGCTTTATGCCGACATGTGATTGTCTGATGAATTCTAGGTTTATGTTGGAGATGACAGGAGAAAGGATTTTGCAAAATAAAGAGAGATAGAAAGTATGTTGGCTGGAGGGGCTGGCCATGGGGAACAGAAAGAATAGGCAAGAAGGAGGGTGCATGGCAGAGCAGAGAGATGGGTGAGAGCTCCAAGCTATATATAGCCTGATGGGATGGTCTCCCCAAGACAGCAGAAGGACACACTAAATGTGCGTGGTCAGGATCTGCCGCATTACCATACAGTGAGGACATGATTCTCTCAAAAGTGACTCACATGACAAAGACAATATTTCTTAACTTATTCTCTAAATCCAGTTTTAAATTCAGAGAAAATCTGTCGGGGCATTTTATACGATTTGCTTGAATGCATTAAGTAGATAAATGGTTGTGGCTGCGGTCTTGCAGAGAGCTCAGAGGAAATTCTACCCCTCAAGAAGCCCAGGAGCTTCATCTGATATTTATTCTGGCAGCCATTTGATTCCCCCCCACCCACTCGGTATCTTCCCTCACTTCCTCCAAACCTTCATCCCCCCAGCACTCTCAGGACAGGTCCTTGTAGGGCTGTTGAACAGAGTTCCCATTCTACAAAGAGATGTCTCTTGTATTTGTTAGAAATCGTTTTATCCTTAGAAATAATTTTATCTTGGAAAGGTAACTGGATTCTACTACTGGTCACAAAGGAGAAATGTAGATTACAAAACTACTCAAGGAGATAGTTAACACTGAGAAATAATGTCTTAAGGTGTCCTTGTTGTGGAAGGCCAAATGATCTGGAAAACCAGGCTTATTCTAGTGAGGCAAGTGCCAACATCAGCCATAGAGGCTACTGAGTCCCAGGCAACAAGCAGAGTCTTCTCATGGTACATTTTCAACCCTGTTGCTTGGATCTATCAGTGGAGAGGACCCATCAGCCAAAAGGACTGTCCCTTCCCTTGGGTCTCGTGGTCCATTGACACAATAACTTCATTCCTCAGCCAACAAAAGGAAAAGTTCCCAAGCTCCCCACACACCAAGATTCTCCCATTGCAGAAGCCCAGTGCCTCCTTCAAAAGACACTCATCAGTTCTCACAGCTCCTCCCAGGCCAAGGTGCTGTGTCTGGGAAACAGCCAGTCCCCACAGTCAGAAAGAGGCCATAGAAAGCCTGTGTGAGAACCAGCTAGGAAAAAACTGTAGCTAGAAAAAGGAGGGGGAGGACAATCAGGTCACATCCTCAGTCTTTAAAGAAGAATACCAGACACTGAGAAGGCTCCATGGTTGGCCAAAAACACAAACCTCATTTCATTTGTCGGAAGTTCTGTAGAGTCAGAGACTGAGAACTGGCTGATCCTAGTGCCTGATAGGGGAGCATCTTCAGGCTTTTAGAAACTTCAGTGTCTGAAAATTTTCCAGCCAGATCCGTCCCCAGACCTGGCATACTTGAGATCAAATGTACTCAACAAAGGGGCCTCCAAATATGACATTTCTGGGTGTGTAAGTTGAAATCCAGAGCTATGCAAAAAGTACATGAAAATATGTCTCCTCAAAAGTACTTGGAAATGTAGTAGTCACTGACTTAGGACAAAGTTTCAATCTATGATGAGTTTGAAATAATCAAATCCCAATCCCTTGTTTGAAAACAAGGGGATAGTGAGCTTGGTTGCTGAAAGAGGCACAAATTACAGGTAGCCCAACGTATCACTGGTGTCTGCAGGGAAGCTGCCCTCTAGGCAGGGACTGGGTCTCTTTCTTAGACGGGTAAAGGAACCTCATTTCCACTTGTAGGCCCCTTTCTGTCCTTCAATATAGCAGTTTATTCTCATTTCTTTCTCCTCTCACTTCTGTGACTTAGCACATCATGTAGTCCAGAAGCAGAAGTCCTTTTGTGAAAACATTTCCCTCTCCACCAGCAGTTTCTCTAGGGCTGGTTCAGTTTGTGTTGACAGCATGGGTGCCTTGGAGGGGGACTGCAAATCCAGAAACGACATGCCGACTACCATCACTGTCCACAGGGCTGTGTCCCCTCCGCTCTGTTTCTGCTGGTCTCCTGTACTCCTGGGATCAGGACTGGCACGGGCTGACCATCTCTCCACCTTCCCAGGATTCACTTGTTAAGGTTCTCTTTGATTCTAGGAGTAACTCCTGTATCTTCCTATAGATTCTCTCTCTCCCTCGTGTGATCTCAAGTTTTCTGAATTTTCTTTTAGCTTGCTGCCAAAAATGCCTAACCAATACAAAATCTGATGCCACCCCTTTTTGCAGCGAACTACTCAATGCACCAAATTATAGCATTTTATGTAATTTTTACAACCTCACTGAGTTGCACTGAATGAAGAAGTGAAATTTTTTCCATGATCACTGTTAACCCCAGGAACTGACATTATGATGACAGTTTAAGAACTCAAAGTCTCTCTCACTTGGGGAATATAAATTAGTGTTTCTATAGCTAAAAGCCACTTTGAGAATAGGAGGATAAGAGCAAACCTATTAGTCTTATGTCAGCAGCTAAACTAGAAGGAGGAATTACGTCAAATGTGACACAGCTTATGGTGAGGGAATCGATTCTGTATGGTCCTGAGCTAATCACTCCTCAGTTATCTGGACCACTCTCACAGGCAAATGCATTTAACAGGACCACAGTTAGTTACTGCTCACCTAAAACATGTGGGCTGCTGTGGGGGTGGGGAGGAGGAGGGGTGAATCACAGAGGAACCGCTGCAATTTCAAAGTCGTGTGGGATCTGACAGGCAATGCTGCCATGTGCAGTAGATCCTGGACAGAGGGGCACTCCTTTCTGCCAAGACCTCTGTCCCCGGCAGTACAGTGCATGAACCCAGAGGCAGCGCCGGCAGGAGAGGCAGAATTCTGTCCATGACATCTTAACATCTCTCAATATTTGGGGCTTATTTGACAAGAAAAATCTGGGAAGGACACAGAAGTCCTTCCACTGAAATTATCTGTGATGGTAAAGGAGGCACGAGCCATTTCTATGAGAAGGAGGGGGTGTGATGGGAGGCCCATGAAGGGTTATTAAAGCCTAGATGAGAGCGGGTGAAGAAGAGAATCAGAAATAAAACTCAGGGAGTGCAGATTTGAAGGGACCCAGACCTGGGTGACGTACACCTTTGATCTAAGGACTGTGGTCTGAGGGACCAATCCCTTGGTAAGTAGAGACATTTAAGTTACAATCAAATAAACATAGCTGTGCTAACTTAAATCCTGAGCCTTAGCCCCAAATCCCTCTGGTGGATCCTTACAGTGGAAATCTCAACTTGTTTGCTGTTTAGGTGGGCCAGTGTTTCAACACAGGAAGTTAGAATTAATCCAAGAAATGAGGGAGTCTGTCAAACCCGTACATAGCCACATTAACCGTGATGGGCCTGGCGTGTAGTTCACCTTTAAAAGGTTTATAATATTTTTCAAATGTTGGAAAATCCAGTGGATTAGCCTGGTGACTCCAATTTAAAATGTATAATTGGGTATTCAACTTTAGAATCTGGATATTGGTCAAAAGGTATAAAATGAATTGTGTAAGGTTTTACATAGGTTGAACACACATTCTATGTTTCATTTATCAGATTTCAAAGAATGTTTTCAATTCTTGGAGAGGTCTTGTTTGTTTCAGGCTTTGGAAGAACTTAAGACAATCAAATATATTAGCTGCATACATGCAGTTAAAAAAATTTATGGAGTATAATTAATAAGTTATAAAATTAAATTAGTGGCCGGGCGCGGTGGCTGAAGCCTGTAATCCCAGCACTTTGGGAGGCCAAGGTGGGTGGATCAGAGGTCAAAAGATCAAGACCATCCTGGTCAACATGGTGAAACCCCATCTCTACTAACACAAAAAATTAGCTGGGCATGGTGGCGCGTGCCTGTAATCCCAGCTACTCAGGAGGCTGAGGCAGGAGAATTGCCTGAACCCAGGAGGCAGAGGTTGCGGTGAGCCGAGATCGCACCATTGCACTCCAGCCTGGGTAACAAGCAAAACTCCCTCTCAAAAAAAAAAAAAAAAAAAAAAAAAAAAAAAAAAAATTAGTAAGTAGAATAATAAAATTTATAATTTGAACTCTAAAACTTAAGGAAGCCAGGTTTTTGAATGTTTAAAACATCCTAACATTTATTTTTCATCCCTAATACATTTGACCTGTCTTCTGCGCACACTCACTGCTCTCCAGGTCTCTACTCTTACTCACACTGAAAACACCCAGTAGATGAATGATTCTGTAAATAAGATGAGAGAAAAGGCTTAGACAAAATTAAAGAGTAGGGAGTCAACAATGCATTCTAGGCAAGAATAGTCCAAAAGTAAAGGAGACAAGTCCAGAAAGCAGAATGGGGACCCTAGAGCAGGATTCTGCAGTGAATGTGAGTGGCTTCCATTGGCTAATGTTTAGCTTGGTTGGACTGAAGCAGAATGATTTCAGCTGGGGAGGAGAGGGAGCTAAAGAAGGAACAACAAGGTGGGATTAGAACGCAGGACCCTGACCATGGGGCTAGAAATTTATTTCTGACTCATGACATTTAGAGCTAATGTCCTGTAACAAGCATCCCTCCTGGTGAGAAGCAGGCCATCTCTGCAGGCTACCAAGGGAAGGAGCGTGGTAAGAAAATGCATCCAGCCTTAATATGGAAAATGAACTGGCACTATTGAGAATGCTGGAGGCAAGAGTAAGGGGCTGGCAAGGGAGCAGAAAGGAGATCATCAGAGACAGGAAAAGAAAAGCAAAGATGACTCTGAGGTTGCCACCCAGTCACCCGAGAAATCAGATGGATGAAACAGGCACCGGGAGGCAGAAGGAGACGCCCTGTGGGGAAAGAGGAGATCAGTGCCTGGCCTGTGTACTTTCAGAGCCTAGAAGCCCCTGGAGGGAAGCTGTCCCATAGGGAAGAGAACAAGGAGGGGTTTTCTTAAATCTTGTGTTTTCTTCAATCTGCTTTTTGTTGGCTCAGTGTGAAATCAACGCAAGTGTCACTCTGAGACCCTTTCTCCTCTCTCCCTTCTCCCCTCCAGAAGCCCCCCAACCTGCCCTATCTCCAGCTGTGCACACACCCTCCATCCCAGACCCCTGCCCCATGCTGACAGATGCCTTTGCCCGAACACTCTTCATTGGGTCCTTAACAGAGCAGGTCAGCTGGGTTATAGATCCAGATCTGGGATTTGGAACAGAGAAATAATGTGCAAAGCACTCAAAGTAGTGAGGAGCAGGCTAGGGAGGAATCTTTCCAAAGGAGGTGTAGAGGGAAGGCACAAACTCCATGGAAACCACCTCCATCCACCACTTACTGAACACACAGGATAGGTCCCCCTTGTCTGTATATCCAGCCCACACAGCAACTCTGCAAAGTGGGTGATTTTGCCCCCTTTTACAGATGAGGCAACTGAGCCCTTAGAAGCTATAATTTTCACCCAAGCTCAAATGCTATCAGGTGGCAGAGAAGGGTGAAGACCCAGGTCTGTGGGACTCTCCCACTGGGTTCCTCCTTCTGGCCCCATGTCTCCAGGCCAAAGGCCAAGTACCTCCCAGCCCTTGAATGTGAGGTTTGCACTCACAACAAATGAGATTGGGGGTGGGTTTTGGTTTCTGGATTCCTTTTAGTTTCATAAGAACTTGGTACATCTGTGTTTTAGGAAAAAAACGAAACTATTTTCAGGTTCCAGTAAAGTTATGAAATCCAGGGAAGTGTAAACAGTGCAAAGCTGGCTTAAGCCCTGGGTCAGTTCTACAAAGGCTCCTCTGGAACCCAGAGATGCCAGAGAAACCAGAACCAGACCCAGGATGAGCACACAGGCTGCAGCCCCATGACAGACATGGCCCCATGGCCCCACAGCCCCCAGCCTCTTTAGACAGCAGGCCACAAAACTGCCTCTGTACAATTAACTTCTTGCTTACTGGCTTGCTTTTTAAAAAAATTAAAATTAATACCATAGTGATTAAAAAAAAAGAAAAAAACACAGTCTTCACAAAGCACAAGGAGTCCCTGGGATCCTTCTTTCTCCTCTCACATCTGCCAGAATGCAAATAAATTTCCCTAGGGCCTCAAATTCACTCTCCAAAAACTAAAGTTACCACCAGTCACTCAAACTTCCATAAAGGAGTTCAGACATCTTAGAAGAGATTTGCCTTTTAAACCCATGCATAAGGTAGACATGACATCGGTCAACCAAAATGTAGTACTTCCTCTTCATGCTGTGGAGTTGTGGCCAAAAACTGCATGGCTCAGCCCCTCTACAGCCTGACATGGCTCTAGGTCCAGTACTCACCAGTGGGAGGAGAGGGGAAGTGTTATGAGTCTCACCCGGGCCACTCTTTCCCTGTCTGTTGGCTGAATGCCAAGGCCGCTGGGACCTCTGGAGTCTCAGGGAATGGTGGAGAGCGTGAGATGGAAGGAACCAGAGTCTCCGAATCACAAGGGAAAGGAGAGAGCCAAGCAGGACTGTTACATGAGCACTAAGGCAGCGGTATACTGGGGTTCATCTGTATAGCTGCTGGCATTACCCTATCTAATGTATCTGTGTGTCCAGAAATGTATTTATTCCTGTGTGTGGCGTGTGCATTGTTTTACAAAACCCTGAGGTCCAAATGTAGGCTTTTATTAAGTTAAATACATTTGCAGCACAGGAGGGTTCCTCATTGTACAAATGATTCACCGCAGGATTCCTTTGCAAAAATAGTTCCTCATCCCATGCAATAAAAATATTATTCTGCTTACAAAAAGTCGCTTTCCATGTAGCTTGAGAACACACTGCCCACATCATAAATGCGGATGCTGATCCACAGGAGACAGAGGGCTCTGGCTCACCCTGGAGTCCCGAAAGACCCTTCCCCTTCCCACCCCCACCCGCCTCCAAATGGATGAGGTTGGGACAGATTTCCCCCTCTGATCTGAAACGTCGCTGGGATCTCTGTCACGCTTTTTCTTAGTGCACTCTACAAATCCTCATTTCTACAAGCAAGCCATAAAAGCAGGAAAGCATGGATGTGAGTTGCAATAGATTCACTTTTTGTTGGTACACAGTGATGTTGAGGTTTTGAGGTTTCTAGGTTGTTCCTTCCAGAACACAAGACTCAGGACCCAGTGAAGAGTGTTCGGGCACGGGCATCTGTCAGCATAGGGCAGGGGTCTGGGATGGAGGGTGTGTGCACAGCTGGAGATGGGGCAGGTTGGGGGGCTTCTGGAGGGGAAAAGGGAGGGAGGAGAAAGGGTTTCAGAATGACACTTGTGTTGATTTCACACTGAGCCGACAAAAAGCAGATTTTAGAAAACATCAGAGAACCATGCTGGAAATAGGATACATCCAAGAAGGAAAATAGATGCTAAAAACAACCTGACCTTTCAGTGCATTAGTCATTTATGTAAAAAGTCAAAGTGTCATGACATGATTTTAAAAATATTTCATCTAGACTTTTGGAGGGGAAAGGTTGTTTGTTTGGTCAAGCAAAAAGTGGCTGCAAGTGTAGGAAGCCACTGGCATTGAAGGCAGTGTTGTAGCTCAGTCCCAAATATTCTGTGACAATGCCCTGTCAGGACTGAGCACGACTAGGCAGGACAGCAGCCTGGGTCTCAGCCCCACGTGTGGCCAGATCCTGCTGGCCTCCCATGTTCCTCTGGCTACCAAAATCCATTTTGTCTGTAATTCTCCTTCTCTCCAGAAAGGTGTTGATAATTGAAATGTAAAGGAATGCAACTAGCCAAGGAACCCCTAACTAAAGATATGATGACAAACAAACATTAGAAATCCAAACAGGTTTTTAAATACTCAACCCCTTACCGTTTTTAATTACAAAATCCCCCAAACAAGGATCTAAAGGACCTTAGAAATAGACTCTAGGCCAGGTGCAGTGGCTCACGCCTATAATTCCATCATTTTAGGAGGCTGAGGTGGGAGGATCATGAGGTCAAAAGATCAAGGCCATCCTGGCCAACATGGTGAAACCCCATCTCTACTAAAATTACAAAAAAACAGCTGGGCATGGTGGCACACACCTGTAGTACTCAGGAGGCTGAGGCAGGAGACTCTCTTGAGCCTGGGAGGTGGAGGATGCAGTGAGCCAAGATCGTGCCACTGCACTCCAGCCCAGCGACAGAGGGGCACTCAGTCTCAAAAAAAAAAAAAAAAAAATGAATAATAATACTAAAAATAAATAAATAATCTTTTTTTTTAAAAAAAGAAAAATACTCTAAAGAGAATACAGGAACAGAGGATCATCCACATTTGTGGGCTAGAGCAGCATTTCTCAGCTTCTTCAACTCCCCCAGGATCTAAGCAAAATGCAGATTCTAATTCAGTAGGTCTGGGTTGGGGTCTAGGATTCTGCATTCCTAATAAGATTCCTAGGGATGACATTGCTGCGGTCTCCTTTAGTCCCAAGATTACATTGCTCTAGTTAAATTGCTCCTGTAGCAAGAGTTGAGAGCAATTTAAGGACTAAAGGAGCTGCACATATTGGAGACACAGCTTCTGACCTGAGGCTTGGGGTATGCAGAGAAATTGTGGCATTAACAGAACTCTGCTCACATCCATGAGATTTTCAAGATGTAAGCATACACACATGCACAAATACGTACGAGCTTACACACATGAAGGTATCTATTCAAAACCCATGCTACAGATTTTTGTCCATACCCTACATCACATGGGTAATAGATTCAACCTGGAAGCTTGAACATTCATCCTGGAAGTTTCTTTTTGAGTCTCAGTCACAAGGGTAACTTTTAAAATGCAGTCTGATATACAGGCATTTACACCTGACCACCTGACTCCTGACTTTTTTTTTTTTTTTTTTTGAGACAGGGCCTCACTCCCATCACCAAGGCTGAAGTGGAGTAGCACGATCATGGCTCACGGCAACCTCATCCTCCTGGGCTCAGGTGATTCTCCCACCTCAGTCTCCTGGGTAGCTTAGACTACAGGCTCCCACCACCACAACTGGCTACTTTTTTGTATTTTTAGTATATTCAGGGTTTTATCATATTTCCCAAGCAGGTCTTGAACTCTTGAGCTCAAGAGATCCACTGGCCTCAGCCTCCCAAAGTGTTGGGATTACAGGCATGAGCCACTGCGCCTGGCTACACCTGACTCTTTTAATAGTACTGACCTCAGCAGATGGGTGTCGGGGTTTTTAATTGACATTAACACGCTCAGGTGGTCATAGCCTGAGGCCCCAAAATGAGTGTGATTATCTCATTCTTCATAAACCAGACAGATGTTGACTGCCAGCATCATGACGTATATCAGGCCTTATGGAGGGATAGGAGATTTGAGGACATTAGGTCAAGGTCCGCTCCCCAAACACCTTCTCTAATCGCTTAATAGTGAACTGATGTCTTGAAGTATCTTGTAGCTTAAAAGGAGGGGCTATCCTCTTCATTCTCTAGTTGTATCATGTTTATCTTTAAACTGAACAGACTTCTACTGAAAATATGATTTACAAGTAAGGAAAGTTAACAGGGCAGTTTCTTTGCATATCAGCTTTATTTAGAATTTACATTATGTTTTCATTTTTCTATCAGACAGTTGATCCAGGCTCTGAATGTTAAGAAACAGAACATGCGGCCCAACAAGAGCCCTTGTCCAGGATCATTAGTCATTTATGTAAATTAATGACTTCCCAGGGAAGAAGCAGATGCAAACTCATGCTGAGCTTGAGGGGCACTGGGCAGTGGCTGAGAGTGTAGTCCCATAGCCTGTATCTTGAGGGTATGTAGCGGGGCACGTTTTAGGACCGACACAGCTAGCCCATGCATTACCACTGGACAGCATTCAACTTTGGGCATGGCACCAGACCTCACTCAGCCTCAGTTTCCCTAGCATGATCATATCTACTTCACAGGGTTGCCATCCAAATGGGACGAGATGTTATGGGTAAAGGGCCAGCATGTTGCAATCCCTCCCCGTGTGAAAGCGGATGGTGGCAAAGCTGCTGCTGCCCAGAAACTTCCTTCCCTTAAAGGGTTTCTGACCTATTTGCAAATTGACACTCCTCTCTGAGGCCTGTTTTACAGAACGAGGGAAATCTGTTGCCCCTATAGATTGTCTAAATTCCTGCTTTCTGATTCTCATAACCTTCTTTTTCACACATGTGGGGGAAATTAATATCTGTACCCAATTTTTTTTTTTTTTTTTTTTTTTTTTGAGACAGAGTCTCACTCTGTTCCAGGCTGGAGTGCAGTGGCATGATCTCTGCTCACTACAACCTCTGCCTCCCAAGTTCAAGCAATTCTCCTGCCTCAGCCTCTTGAGTAGCTGGGATTATAGGAATGCACCACCATGTCTAACTAATTTTTGTATTTTTAGTAGAGACGGGGTTTCTCCATGTTGGCCAGGCTGGTCTTGAACTCCTGACTTCAGGTGATCCACCTGCCTTGGAATCTCAAAGTGCTGAGATTATAGGCATGAGCCACCCTGCCCAGACCCCAGTATCATTTCAATGGCTTATTTTACCCATTTTTATGGTGCTTTTTGTGTCCTAATTAAGAAATCTTTGCCTTGGCCAAAATCATAAAGTTGCCCTCCTGTATTTTCTTCTAGAATTTAAATGGTTTTATCTTTCTGATTTAAGTTTGCCCTGTATCTGGAATTAATTTTTAGCAATGTAATTTTTTTAGTGTCACATATAATTTAAATATTAATTTGGTATTATTTGTCACAATTTTTATCTTTTTTATTTTTAAATAAGAAATCAGGAATTCAGAAAGTGCCAATTTTCTGGGTGGAAAGCGTTATATTCCCTAAAATTATAATATTGCTCCATATCAGAATAGTCAAAATGTCAGAAAGGAATTTTTCTATTTCATGAGACTCAATAAAAATCAATTTGCCGTATTAATTACATACATAGAAAGAGAATGCTTGTGTGAAATGAATGAATCATAGTGACTACTTAAGACATTGAGGCTGCTTTAAAGAAGGATTTATTCTCCCATTCAAAACATCGTATTGATATTTATATTATAAATATATATTCACAATAAATATACATATATTGAAAATATCTATGTCTCATATAGGACAGTCATACTTATTTGTTATATTTATTTGTACATGTTTACATATTCATTAAAATATATTCAAAACATTGATATCGATGTGCCTATGAAAATATGTAATTTGCTTGGGGGAAACTGGGGAGATTCCAAAAATCACTTAGCATAACGCAGTGACATTTGAGGACAAATTCGATAATGTCATTGGTATGCAATGTCAAACTTTATTCCTTGCCTCTGTGCTTTGTCATTATTTCAAAGCACTGTCTTTAGGTCACAGTGTGACTCCATGTGCACCAGAAAAGTTGTCTGGTCTTAGTCTAGTATGAAAGATGTGGCATATGTGGTGCAGCCGTCACCAGCATCCTGAGTCAGAACCAGAACATCAGAGACTGAGTTAGATACATGCAGCAAAGCACAATTTCTCCCACTGGGAATTGACTTCAGATACGGGTTTTTCAGGTGGCCAAGCTACTAAGCAGGAAAGCAGTTTATTTATCCTTTTTTTGAACATGAAGATGAATGAAATCATGAAGTGACATGGGAGGCTTAGGTCAAAAACAAAGTTATTTGCTGTCCTATTTATAGGGCCGCAAATCACCTTTTATTCCAAGCCATAAATGCTATCATCATCGGTGATCCTGGTGTGTTTACACTGAAGCAAAAATCGTGCTGCCTGAAGGAGAGCGTTAGGCATGGGGAAATTAGGGTTTCCATATTATAAAGAATGATGCAGAGCTAGGAAGAATGTGAGCACTGTTTCCTGCTGAATTTGAACTCCAGCCTGCAGTTACTGAGACAGATAGAGCTGTCCAGTTACTCTGAAAACTTTTAAAGTCTGTCATTATTATCCAATTAAAAGACTAAATTTCACGTCCACGTAGTCTGTAAGCATCTGAGAGGACCCATATTTTCTTCAAACTCACTTTAACCAAAGCTCCTGGGGAAGACCCATGACCCAGAATACTGGCCCACACATTGGTCTTAAATATCGTGTCTGGAACTGGAAAACCTTCTTCAAAGCCAGGATTGCTAGCCAACTGTATCAAGCACACAAGAATGTCACCATAGGGCATGCAGACTCTGTCGCCCAGGAAAGAATCGCGCCCACATAGGGGCTACCAGATGCAATTTGGCTCCACTGTTCATGCCAACATTGAAAACATCTATGAAACACCCAGCTTTTGCATAATTATAATGCATTCTACTCCTCTCTGCCTGATAATCATTTACCTGTACAGCTTGCTTCTTGTAACTCCAAGTTAGGAATTATAAAACTAAGACTTTGGCTCAAGGGAGGAGGCTCACACTCTCGTGCACAGCTATCCTCTACTGACTGCTTCAAATTGCCCATCATACATTGCAAAAGAAGAGTTTGTGTATGCCCTCTTTTATGTAGTGTTTCAGGTTCTCAGCATCCGAAGTTCATTATTTGCTGATGTGTAGCAGGTGTGGTCTAATCTGCAGCCAGCCAAGCCAGCAGGGTCAACCCCTAAAAGGACAGAGAAACTCTGGGAGCAGCCTCCCCTTGTTCTTAACTGGTTTCTTAATGAAACTAAATAGAAGATGAAATAAAAGCTGTTAAATCCACCTGCTCTTTACGCTCCTGTCAGTGGAAAGATCTCATTCTTCCTTGCAAAACTTTAGTATCCTCCAGGACCCTGCTGGTCATCAAGGACAAATATTAGCATCCCTTTCTCTTCCGTGATGGGACCCCTCCAAGCAAAAAAAGTCCTAATTAAAATTCTAGAAATATTATCATTTGAAAAACTACATTAGCATTAGTGAATTTCTCATGCAAGTTCCTTTCTGGCTAGTTTGACCAAAAAAAAAATAAAAAAAATAAGTTATTAATTTTTAATGCGATTCCATGAACTGTGGTTCCTTGTTCAAAACATATAGCAAAGAAAATGGAAACTGCCATAATGACTGCTATTGTGGCCAAAACTCTTCCAACTCTGGTAGAAAATCACATTATTCCAATTCTTTGGGGGTGAGAGAGGCAACAGTACATTGGAAATGAGAGAATGGAAGAGTCAAATGCTGTGTTTCCTTCTAACTAGGATTCCAGTTTTCACCCACATCGCTTCAGCAATGCAAAGTGACATAAATGCAGGTCACCACACAGTGCCTGAGCAGTGAATGCAAATACAGTACTTGGTTCCTGACCACAGTGTGTGAAAGCACATAAAAGAGAGAGGGTCACATTTCATGTTCATTTTGCTTCTTCATGACCAGGCTACATGGAGGAGGCTGAGCAGCCGCTGGCTGCCTTGTTCATCTCTTTGGCCCTTTTCTAACTCACAACCTATTTCAACATGGAAAATGAAGGAAGAAACATCAGCAGACCGTTTTCCAAATGTCGATCATCTGCTTTAATTGTGGTTGTGCTGATTTTATTGCTCTTGGCAAAATCTTGTTCTCCCTGCAGTGCAGCCAAAATACGAGGTTGTATCAATTGCCATTGAAAACACAACCCATTACACGTCAGACAAAGGAAATAAAAATTGCTGACACTCTGTTTTGCAAGGACAAATTAATTTGCCCCAGAATGGCATGTTTGCCACCGATCTCATTAAAAGTACTGTGAGATTATCAGGAAAAATTAATACAAGCTGTTGGTTATCAGCTACATCATTTCAGCTCACAAAGGCAAGTCCTAGTTGTCAGTTTGCTGCTGGGGGCAAGGACAGGCATTTACAAAGAAAGTCACATTCAATTAGAAACCATGGCTGGGGCTGGCATTTGCGGTTGCTCTGCACCGGATCAGCCTGAAGAACAATCGCACTGCTTCTTTTGGTTTGAACTTGAAAGCAAGGGCTTTTATGGCAGCGAGAGGAATCAGTCCTTTCTCAAGTGTGCTTATGAGAGAACAGAAGTCCACTTGGAAATGTGGAAACTGAGGCTCCATGGCACTGAGCATGCTTAGGAGACACAGGATTGGATAACTATTATAAAGTGTCTTGGAAATACTCATCTACAAAACATGAGGCTGGTTGAATCTGCTGGTGACACCTCCCTCTTGTCTGTGTGCTTAGGTCCCTTCAGAACCTCTCCCCAGGTGTCAGTCCCGTGATCTCTGCACATGGCTCTCAGGCATTGCAGGCACCTCTTTAATGCCTGGGACAGTCATTGACAATGACCACACTGAGAGCCTTGGTGTGCCTTCTGAAGCATGCATTTATCAAGCCTCTGTTAAGCAATAGCCCTGAGCCCAACACCATTAGAGTAACATCAAAGAAAGAGAAATTCTGTTCAAAAGCATTTTATTGCTGAACAGATTTCATTTGGTCTCCACCCTTCCCAGATTGCTAATCTAGGCTGTGAGTTATTGCTGAGTTATATTCATCTAACAATGTTCAGAAATTGCCTGTTTTCCAGTGATTCTGCATAGGCAGCTGTTGTATGTGCTCCTCTGCTCCTCCTTAGACCAATACAGTTTATAGAAGTACAAATTTAGTCCCTGCTCTAGGTGCCAGCATGCTAAAGAACTGCGGTTCTTCCAGCATATTTATTAATAAATTATATATATAATTAATAAAGTTACATATATATATATATATATTTGAGTTGGAGTCTTGCTCTGTCTCCCAAGCTGGAGTGCAGTGGCACAATCTTGGCTCACTGCAACCCCTACCTCCTGTGTTCAAGCAATTCTCCTGCCTCAACCTCCTGAGTAGCTGGGATTACAGGCATGTGCCACCACACCAGGCTAATTTTTATATTTCTTTAGTAGAGACGCAGTTTCACCATGTTGGTCTCCAACTCCCAACTTCAGTGATCTGCCTACCTCAGCCTCTTAGAGTGCTGGGATTACAGGCATGAGCCACCACACCCGGCCTAAAGGTATATATATTTTAAAGGCATATACAGAAGTCCAGAGTAGTCTATGTCCCTGCATCGGATTGAGCTTGGTTAACGCTGGCTTGCCTCTCCTGCTGGACCTTCAGATCCTGGGTGGGGAGGGACAGATCTGAAAAATCATGTCCCCATAGCACTTTGCACACAACTTCACCATGGTAAACATCCCCAAATAAGAAGTGTTGAAATGAGCTAACTGTTAATTTGCTTCTTTATCCTCTCTGGACTCTGAATCCCAAGATCCATGATCAGGGCTTGGGACTCTCCATCCTGCAGCATTCCCTGCTTTACATGAGAGGCAATGGAAAGGACTGGGCCTGGACAGAGAGATCCAAGAGCCAGTCACTTACTGGCCCAAGATGTGCATCTGAAAAGACCTTTTGCAGGAAAATGTGGCTCCAGCCTCCTGCTGCCTCCAGCCAGTCCTCACTTCCCAGTCTGGGATCCTGGCCTGTTCCTGCTATACAGTTTGGTTTCGGCTGTGGCCTCTACCCTGGTGCAACTCGTGCATCTTAGGCTTAACTGGAGGAATCCAGGCCCCTTCCCAGCAAAATGCGTTTGTGAGTGGCAGATATGCAGAAGTGTTCCTTCTCAGGTGAAGGGGCCTCATGGCCACAGCAATAACGGGGTGGGTGGGGAGGGGAAAGGGGTTCATGTCCACTTGCTGAGCTAAGCTGCCTCTGTAGCACCTGTGCCTCCTCTAAGGCGGCATCCTGCTTCCAATTCATTCTTGATCCCGCAGAATGCAGGGACAGGGCACTGAGTGTTCAGCTTTGCTAGCCTCAGCCACTCGCTCTGAGTTCCCAGTGGCATGACTCTTTCAGAGACACTGGATCCAAGAGGTCCAACATGTGACACTTCCAAACAGTCAGTGTGGAAGTTTCTCACAACAGTCCAAGAAGAAGCAAGAACAATTCCCTCAGCTGGGAAGGATTGGAGGTGATCCAGGAGCACAATCTTCAGATCCTGCCTTCAATCTTGGCCTCAGGAGACAGAGCCTCCTATCAAAGGACAGAGCCACCAAAACCAACTCCCTTTATGCTACTCCAGTGGCATCTGTGAGCCAGAAATTTCTAGAAGATTTTGAAGGGTCTTTTGTGGCTGTGTACAGGGCTGAGTTGTCACAGCCTTACTTGCAGAGGTGGTAAACCGTGTGAAGAGCCTGGAAAGCAGTAGACCTTGCAGGGGTTGGAGGATTCACACCCGCATGGAATTGGGATGACGTAGAGGCATGGAAGAGTACCTGTCCCTGAATGTCTTTGAAAGTTAGGCAACTAAAACAAATGTAATCCCTTGGATGGAAACCCAGGACAGCATCACTGCTGTGGAAGTCCATAGTGGGGGGTGGCTGGCAGTCACAGCAGACTCTGCAAAATGGGACTCCATCCTGGTTGGCTTCTAAAAGTCAAGCTAGACAATAATTACATAGAGTAAGAGACATAGATACTTCCTTGGTTGGAGGAAACACACTGGTAGCTAATACAGTGGAGAACACGTTTTCTTGTTCATCCTAGAGAAAGTGTCCCTGGGGTCAGGGGACAAGGCTGGGCCAGAGCTGCTCTCAGTTGAATACAAGTGAGTGAGTGGTGTTTACATTACTGTAAGCTGAGACTCAAAATCTCTCTGTGATTCATAAAGCTGCTCTTCTCATATGGGCTCCAAATTTCCTCTTCTGTTCATTCAACATCCTCTGACAAGCTCTCTGAACTTCAATCTGGCTTAAAATCTGAGAAAGCCATGATGGTGAATACCCATGTCATGACTGTTTACCTTCAGGCCTCAAATTTACCCTTCCCTGCATAGGTGCCGCCCTGTGGAGAGGGATTAACCTTGAATGAGACGGTGGGACAGAGACCGACACACTGTTGTGGTCACAGCTCTGTAAGTGTGCTGTGTTTTTTCTCAGCATACCCATTTTAGGCTGGTGTGGTATTGAACTTTTCTGCCAGTAAGTAGAAAAGGCAATTTTTGTAAAAACTGAGAAACAACTTGCAGGCGAGAGCAGATATTTCAGAAATGACTCAGAATCATGTTTTGCTAGAAGAATGCTAATGAAATACAGAGCACGTATTCATGAAACTGATAACACTCCCTCGGAAAGAAAATGACTCTTATTAGACATCTGAACTTGAGCAAAACATTCATGTCATTGATTATAATGGATGGCTCCCACTCTGGCAGCAAAATTTAGCTTTAATGTAACTACAGAAGCAAAGATTATTCTTGGGGGAATAATGATAGAGTATATATTTCTGATCATCTGAAGCAGTTCATTCACCTCTGAAACTGACTGTAAACCTCAAGAAAGAAGCTTCTCAGAAATATGTGACCCACTAAGCTAAGAGCCAACTCCCTAGTGAATCACCTTCCACACCCATGACCTCAAGTCCAGGCCTGGTGCAAAGCTAGCTTTTACCATGTCTTCTATGACCACTGAGGGATGGTACACTATCATCCTAGACCCAATTACCCACAAAAAAAAGTAAACCAGCTACTACTAAGCTTGAGTGTGACTAGCACTGAACTACCTAATTTCTGACTGTTACAAATTAATCAAGTCACAGCACATTTGCGATTCATATCAGCTACCTAGAGTGTTTCCGTAGACAGCTAATCCATTTGGGAAGCAGTCAGCTAATACTCTCTGGATGTCAGATGCATCTCATGTTTTGGCAGCTCTTTATTCTCTGTTTCAAGGGGATCGTGCTGACAGGCACTTGCCCTTCAACTTGCTGCTCTGTTTGACAGCTGCTCTGTTTTCTGTCCTGCCTTCATTGCACTTGAGGATTTTCCACAGCCATAAATGGGAATGTTCACATGTAAGAGGGTCAGATGGGCAAAATCTGGGAAGAAGGCAGGCGGGCATTCACAAAGCCATGCCTGGAAACTCTAGATCAGAGGGTGCACTCAACTCCTCTGAGCCCAGAGGCTTGAAGCTGAGGTGTCTCAATCTCAGAGGGCACCTCTAGCTTCTCTAGCAGCAGTTTTTGGAAAGATCAGAGTCAGACTGCAATACAGGCTTTAAACAACAGGAAAACGCATTTAAAACCAAGGGTAATGAGAAGGGTGTGAATATTGGGAGGTTTTTATAACTTCACGAGTTGGGTGTGATTTTTATTAAAATCATTTCTTAAAATCATGACCATTATAATTATGTCTAACAAAAATAAGAGTTCATATATATTTAGAGATACATATTAAAATATTTACAGATAAGATCATACTATGTTTAGGATATGCTTTAAAAAATCTAGAATGTGGTGAGGTTGGGTTGTAGCTGAAACACAATTGCCCATAAGTTGATCATTGTTGAAGGAAAGTGAGAGATGGGAGCTCATTATAATTTTCTCTATTTTCATATATGTTTAAGATGTTCTATGATAAATAGTTAAAAATGAAGTATGAGATATATGAATGTCTTTCTCAGAGACAGTTATCTAATTTGAAACTCAGTTTCCTTTAATTCAAGATTTGTTTGCACATATCTAAATCACATGGGTTTTATCTTGCAAAAGAGAAACCACAGTGTTAAACTCAGCCTTCTCTTCTGGGTTCTGCTTTCTTCCCAGAGATTCCAAGTGACAGGGCACATGGTACAACGCCTCTCATTCAGCAGATGCACCCCAGAAACATCGTTATGTTGCCCTTACCATCAAAACCACTCTGCACTGAGCACTGGCCGTTTAATGGGCCTGAGGTCATATTGCCATGTGAAGCACCAGCCCTCCACTTTTGAAAACTCTCTTTAAGAAAATGATTGCAAAGCTTGACTATAAAATATTTTTTGATTTTTGAATGAAAAAAAAGCCATGATGCCACTGAGAGACACAGAAAGAACTTCTATAGCTCTGCTCCCTCCCCAAACAGACCAGACTTCCTTCCTTGAGGACAGGACTGACTGGGTCTGAACACAGCAGGTGCCCCATGCTTGAGCTGGACTTCACTGAACTACAGCCAGTCACACAGACTAGAGAGTCTTTCTGTGGGACTTTCCCATTCCTAACGAATCCTTCCCATAGGAAAAGGTAGTTCCCTAAAACAAATGAGCACAGCTGGAAGGGATCTGTTTACTGAATCAAGAAAACACTTAAATCTATTAACTGAATGAGGACAACTGACAAACAAAACATTCCTGAAGGATCAAACTCTACAGAAAGAAGCTGGCATTTGCCCGGGACAAGGATAGGTGTCCTTTACAACGTTTGTCCCAGTTAGAACAGCCTTGTAAGTAGACAGGGCAGAAGGATCTCTGCTGGGTCAGCCTAACCAGAACAGGAAGGGTGGCCTGGTGCAAAAACAGGGTGGGAAAGTTTCTGACCAGCTGATATGAAAGCAAAGTTGGCCAGAGGTCATGTGAAGGAAGCTGGCTAGGATGCCTGTCTCAGTCTGTGTAGCATTGCTATGAAGGAATATTTGACACTGGGTATTTATTTTTAAAGGAGGTGTATCTGGCTCATGGCTCTGCAGACCATGCAAACATTGTCAGCATCTGCTTCCAAAGAGGACTTCAGGCTGCTTCTGCTTACAGTGGAAGGTGAAGTGGAGCCCTGTGCAGAGATTACATCATGAGAGGGGAAGCAAGAAAGAGGACATGAAGGTGCCAAGTTCTTTTTTTTTTTTTTTTTGAGATGTAGTCTCGCTCCGTCACCTAGGCTGGAGTGCAATGGTGTGATCTCAGCTTACTGCAACCTCCACCTTCTGGGTTCAAGCGATCCTCCTGCCTCAGCCTCCTGAGTAGCTGGGATTACAGGTGCATACCATCACACCCAGCTAATTTTTTTTTCTTTTTTTTTTTTTTAGTAGAGACGGGGTTTCATCATGTTTGCCACTGGTCTTGAACTCCTGACCTCAAGTGATCTGCTCTTTTTAACAACCATCTCTTACAGGAACTAACAGAGTGAGAACTCACTCTCCCTCACCCTACCCAGGGAGGACATTCATCTATCATGAAGGATTCACCCTCATGACCCAAACACCTTCCATTAGGCCCCACCTCTTAACACTGGGGATCAAATTTCAACATGAGATTTGGTGGAGTCAAACATCCCAGCTATGGCCATGCCCACCTGCTGAGTGCTTATTCACTGTGCACAACTGCTGTCTTCTGAAAAAGTTGTGAAACGCATTTTGTGAAAAGAATTTTATTTTGAATGCCTGAACGGAATTTAATTTAGAAGAAATCTATTGCAAGTTACCTTCAAGAACTGCCAGGTTAGCTGTGTGACCTCAGGCAAGTTATCTAACTTCTCCAAGCATCAGCTTCCCATAGACAAAGCAGGGAGAACAGAATAGCAGTGCCTATTTCATCAGGCTGTTGTGGGAGTTAAATGGCTGACACATTTGAAGGGCTGATGATGTGATGCTTGAGAGACATGGAGTATAACCCTTGCAGCCCTTGGCAGGCTGATGGTGCAGGCACTTTCCCTCAAGTGTCTGGGCCCTTCCCTGGCCCAGTGCCACCTGCCTCCCCAGAGCAATTACCAATCACATCAACAAGTGGTGCCCAGGGCATTTGCAGTCATTTGCAGCCCTGCTCAGCCTCTGTCCAAGTCTGCAGCCACTGTGCATTCTCAGCACCCAGCACTATGTGCTCCTCCTAGAAGTCACCCAATGAAGATTCAAAGTGAACAAACATCTAGCCGAATGTTAACCTGGAGGATCAGATTTTAAACACGTGGCTAATAAAGACCATCCTGCCACATCTTTTTTAGTGAGCTTACACAGCGCCACACACAGAGTGGGTCCCCAATGAATAAATATTCCTGGATGAATAAAATGGGACTTCATTCTATGCAACAAAAGGTATGCATTTAAGATCTTTCCATTCAATTTCCAGAGAGTTTTGTGAGCAGATCTCCCTCCTGACTCTGGGGTGCTCTAGCAAACCCAGGTTCTGTGCTTTCTGACCCAGGCCACACTGGCCTCTGGGTGTCCTGTGCCAAGCTGGGGACATAGCCTCTCTCCCTCAGTGAGTGGGCAGCCTACGCTAGGGTGCAGCTGAGGTCAGAAGCCTGGCAGAGTCTTGGCTGTCCTTCAGCTGAGTTTTGTGACTTACACATTGAGAGGTGTCTGGTGGAGAGCTGTGGTGAGAGGAAAGACCTCATGAAAGTAGGCATCATTGAGAGGCAGCAGCAGGGTACATGAATCCTAAAACCATTGGTGGTGAGGTGGTTAAAAAACATTTTCCCTCCTACAGCTATTGTGACCACCGGACTTTTGTAGGGTAGGATGGAGAAAACGGTAAGCACAGCTCAGGGCACCTTGAGCATGCGGTGTGGGTGCAGAGGGAGGCTCCCCAGTGGGATGCGCCCCTGCCGACTAGACCGCGCATCTCTGTCCACTGCGTCCCAGCACTTAGGACAGAGCCCAGCACACAGTGGCGCCCAAACTCAGGAACAAAGATGTTCTCTTTTAAGATTACTTTTTTAAAAACTCACACTGCACCTTCTCTCAAGGAGACATGGAGTCTATGGGACCTATGGGTCCCTGGCCAGTGGGACTCGAGGACCCCCCTCCAAGAGCAGATACCGGGCAAGATACCATTCGTTCACCTCGCTGCCTGTGCTGGTGCATTCCGCACGTGGCCACATCTCTTCTATCCAAGGCGCGGTGGGTGTGAGTAGGAAAAAAATGTGGTCCTGACCTGGGCGACTGGCACATGGGGGTTTCTGCCCCCTGGGGGCTTCTAGCACAAAGCTTGGTGCTAAGTCTCAACCTTAGCAGCAAAGAGGGAGTCCCCAGAAGGTGCTATGGGACTGAGCCCTGAAAAACAGCTGAGTAGGGTCGCCAGATTTTTGGGTGAAGTGACAGGAAGACTTGTAAATTTGAACTTCTCTGCTTGAAACATGAGAAGCACTCTCCATGCCAGAGGTTTCTGCACAAAATCAGGCATCTCTTGTCCCTGGAAAGTTATATCCCCAAGATAGAGCTGGCTGGCCCCCAGAACTAGGGTGAGCGAAGCCCCCGTGGCAAGGAGCTCTGTTCTGATTTTGGCTTCCTGGGTGACCCTGGAGATCCTGCAGCCCAGTGGTTAGGGAGTGGCCTGGTGCTCCTCCCCATCAGAGATCTAAGCCAGCCTCCAGAGGATAAATGAGAAGCACAAGCATTTTCCCCACGTGACCTAACTTAGAGGATTTGAAACGCAGCGAAAACCCAGAAGCCACAACAGGAATCCCAGAAGCATAAAAGACGAAGCGTCCGGTCTTCCCTGACCCGCCATGGCCTGCCCAAGTCCTGTGGCTCATCAGCCACACACTCACCCAGAAGGCCCTCATTATATGCCCCGTTCTCTGAACCTGAGCTGGCCAGAGGGAAGCCAGGCTTCAAAGACTTGGAGGCCTCCAGTGAAGGACCCACAGGAAACAGCCCACACTTCATGTAGATTTAGAGAATTTTTCTCCCTCTTTAATCTTAGTGGACTCCAGAGAAAGTGGATAGAAATCGGCATGATATAAAACATCACATCAAATCCACTCACCTCTTGCATGCCTCTGTGAAGGTGGTTGCCAAGAAGGGGAAGCTGGAAACCAGGCCTGGAGCCACACTGCTGGCCGGGAGTCCCTGCTCAGTCCGTTATTAGCTGTGCAACTTGAGCAGGCAGTTCTCCAGCTCGTGGCCTCCATTTCTTTATCTGTAAAATGGGAGTGAAAATAACATGACCATGGGTCACACAGAGATGTTATAAGAAGAAATGAGTGAATACATATGTAGCCCTTAGAACAGCAATAGACATGCAGTAAGAAATCAAAACGTCAGCTATTCTTAACAGCTCAAAGAACTTGAAGGCACCTTTTTATCTATGTATTTATTGAGTTTTCCAGAAGATAAAAGAGATCATTATCTCTAATCATATTCAGTGCCAAAAGCCACCAGGTTTCTTGGGGTTTGCGTCACTGAATTCACATATCCCGATGTGCTTTCTGACCATCCTTGTTCCTGCTCATAGTTCCTGGGGCTCCCGAACATCCTCCGAGTTACCAGACATGAACTCAATTATCCGCACCAAACGCCAGGAAAAGGGGATTGCATTTCACAAAGCAGGAATGTCAGAAAAAGGTAATTCATCACTAGGATTTTCTTTCCTTTGGCTATAGTAAGACACTGAGTTTTACTTAAAAAGCACTAAAGGTGAAGATAAGGTCACGGGACGCTGTCAGTTCTATTGACATGACCCAGCAATGATATTAATGTTTGAAATGCAGTACACACATGTGGACCTAGAAATACCAAGATGTGCTTCAGAACGTGCAGTTTTTCCACGTTCAGAATTAACACCCTCAGTACATACTTCTGTGCTTCTTCACCGGTGCCTACCTCCATGCCGTGCTGTTGTTATCTATGGATGAACACCTCAGAATTTGGAGAAATGGCCTTTGAAAAATCTCTGAGACACATTTTGAAACCAGTGAGGAGTTAGGCTGCAAGTGGCAACAGCAGTAACAGCGACAGCAGCAAGAAGCAGCCACCTGTATCTCTAGAGTGGCGCGGGGCTTCCTCTGGCTGCGGCGGACACATGGTGGATGTGTAAGAGGCATGCAGAAAGCAGTCAATCATGTGCGCACACGGGAGCACATGCTCAGTTTCAGGCCAAGGCCCTGAAGACCTGAGGAAAACAATGTCACGTTTCAATATGATTTGGGAAACTCTACTCTTCATTGAAATATCATATTGGCAGCAGAAAACTGCATGGGCAGATGCTCTCAAAAGCCAAAGATAACTAAATTGTTTTTTTTAGTATTCACCCAGGGGCAAGCCCACTTCACATTTCATGATACACCAACTCCTAGAGAGCTCCTTTGGGGCCCTATTTAATTTACTTAACTTTTGTTGGCAATGGAAAGTGGGCCTGCCACATTTGATGGCTTGAGCAGGTCCATCCCAGTCACCTGCCTTCCCAAAAGTGCATTGGAGAGTGGAACAGAAACCACAACCCACTGTCTTGGACAGCCGTCGGCATTGTAAGATACACTCTGGCACCCAGCCCTGGCAGAACAGTGTTCTACAGAGACAAAACCTCAGATTTTTACTACACCCAAAGCATAATTAACTTTACTGAGGGTAAATATTGCCCAGCCTTCTTCTATGTAGGAATCAAGAAAACTAGACCCAACAGTTTTGCTTTTTCCTTCTTGTCTATACGTGTTCTTCTTAGTTGTATTGGATTTTGCTAATATCATAAGCACAGCTGCGATACAGCCAGGTCTTTATGCATGGATTTTACCATTTGAGCAGCTTGAAGACAATTCTTCTGTCTTGCTCTCTCTGCATTTTCACAAGCACAGAGCTGTACCCATAATAATCCCTCAATAAAGGTTGAACAGAGGCCACAGGGATCCACAGGCTGGAAGTCAGAGGCCATTCCTTGAGGACATGTTAGTGACAGTATCCTGTGCAGTGGCTAAGCAGAGAAAGGCTGTTGAGAATAGAGAGACCTGGCTTTCATTAGTTAAGAGATGCATGGAGGAAAGAGCTCTGTCCACTCACAAAGACAGTTGCCTCCATATACCAAGAGGGGAGTCAGGAGCATGACGTGTCCAACACAAACTACAGTCTTCATCATAACCCCAAAGCCAGCCATAACCATGGGTAATTGAGATAATACTTGGAAAATATTTGTATGTCAAAACCGACATTTTTAGAGGCCATGGAAAAACAGGTTTCCAATGTCAATTTCTGTTGAAAGAGGACACACATTGTTCTAGATCCCGAAAGTTCCCTTCATCTTCAAAGAGCTAGGCCTTGCCAACATGACTGTGGAGTTTGCTATAAGCCTGAATCAAGAAAAAACAGGATATCAAGTTAGGGAAATCCCACCCCACAGGAAGGAGACACCCTTCTGGCCAAGATGCAAGGTGTGGAGGGAGGGATGCAGGGAGAAAGATGAGAGAAGTTAAGGCTGAGCTAGTATCTGAGAACACCTCACATGTGCCCCACAGCCTGCCTCTCCCTCTCTTCGGGGCCCCAGTGTTCTATGTGCACCCAGAGGGTGTAGCTGTGAGTCAGCCTGCTGAAAGGTCACCATTGCAGAACCTGGAGACAGATGACAAAGCTGAGATTTAGAGGATCTTTGAGGCCAGGAAGATCTGAGCAATGGAGGTCCCAAAGCACCAGGAGAACCAGCCAGACCTAGTGGCCCCAGAACAGGCTGCTCAAAGACACGATCAGGCCAGCCCCAGCTCAGTCAAGCACTTGCTATGTCTCAAAGGCAGGATGAGTTCAAAGACGCCACCCCACACTGTGGGAATCCATAATCCTTTCCCTCTTCCAGCTGCCAACCTGGGACACAGAGAGTAAAGAGACACCTTTGAGAGGGAAATCTTTATTTTTATTTAACTGTGCATTTACCCAAACGAAAGTGAGTTAGACCAAAAGAGTCAAAGTTGCTTTCAATGGGCAAGTTTAAGGTTCTCCCTCCTTCCTCTGCCATCAACAGGAAATGATGAGATCCATGCAGAGAATTTTTAAAAGGAAATAAATTGTCATTTTCTTCCAAGTTGCAGCGTATGAATTTTTCCTCTGCTAGAAGCATGTGCAATGTGGGAAGCCCAGCACACAGAAAGAGCTTAATTTGTGCTGCCAATTTAATAGATTTTTTTTCATGGATATGCCAGAAAGCTCCATTATATAAATACTACCATTAGCAAAAGTTTATGCCAGACAGAAGCCTGCACTGATTGGGGATTAAGAGGAAGGGCACTCGACTTTGTAACCCAGAGACCCAGGCTCTCCAGGTCCAGTCCTGGCATTGAGTTGTCATGTGATTCCAGGCAAATCATGAACTTGTTCTGGGCCTCTGTTTCTGTCTTCAACATCAATAAATTTTTTAAAGACATTTCTAAAATTCTTCTCTTAATGAGCAATGACAATAATGTCAGTATTCACAAGCATTTATTGAGCACTGACTAGCTGCCAACCACTGTGTTGCTTGCTTTGTTTACATAACCCCATTCATTTGTAAAATCATCTTATGAAGGAAACAAACCATTATCATCTGTATAAGGCATGACTGCTTATACAGAAAACCCCCAAAATCCATAAACAAATGATTAAGAATAATTAAATTTAGTGAAGATATAAAATTTACATACATCAAACAGATAGAAAGTTTAATTAAAAGACAATTTTTTTTTTAAATTTTGAGATTGAGTCTCACTCTGTCACCCAGGCTAGAGTGCAGTGGCACTGTCTCAGCTCGCTGAAACCTCTTGTGCCTTCTGTGTTCAAGCCATTCTTGTGCCTCAGCCTCCTGAGTAGCTGGGATTACAGGTGTGAACCACATCCAGCTAATTTTTGTATTTTTTTTTTTAGTAGGATGGGGTTTCACTGTGTCAGCCAGGCTGATCTCAAACTCCTGATCTCAAGTAATCCGCCCACCTCAGCCTCCCAAGGTGCTGGGATTACAGGCATGAGCCACCGCCCCCAGGCTAAAAGACAATACACTTTACAACAGCATTAGAAAACATCAGGTGTCTAGTGGGGCACAGTGGTATGTGCCTATAGTCCCAGCAACTCAGAAGGGTGAGGTAGGAGGATCAGCTGAGCCTAGGAGTTTGAAGCTGCAGTGAGCTATGATCATACCACTGCACTCCAGCCTAGATGGCAAAGACCCTGTCAAAAAAAAAAATTAAAGTATCAAGTCTCCTGGAATAAATCTAACAATGAACATATTTTCAAGACCTCTAGAAGGAAAAGTATAAAACTTTAAGAGACATTTATGATGGGTTAAGTAATTGGAGAGAGATATTGTGTTCATGGATTATATAATTTAATATTATAATTTGATCTATATATTCAGTGCAATTCTTCTCAAATTCCTAATACTTTTTAAAAAATAAAACCTGAAAAAATGATTCTAAACTTATCTGAAAGAGTAAAAGACCAAAAATAGGATGTTTCTGAAAAGGTAGTGAGCAGGGATTTACCTTATTGATGTCTGGACTTTTATGAAGCTGGAGTAATTAAAACCCTGCAGTTTTTGGTGCAGGGAAAGAAAAATAGACCATGGGGTATGAATAAGATCTCAGAAAAAGATGCATGCATATAAAGAATGTTGGTTTATTACAGAGGCTACAGGAGGTCAGTGAGGAGAGGAGGATGATCAACAAATGGGGGTAGAAAAAATAATTATTCATATGGGAAAAAATGAACTTGAATATCTCCCTCAAAGTATATCCGAAAAATAACGCTAGATAGATGCAGGAATTAAATATCAACAACAAACTTTATAATGTATAATAAAGTACAGGTAACTATCTTATACTGTGTGGTGGTGACATGGTTTGCCTCTGTGTCCCCACCTGAATCTCACGTTGAATTGTAGTTCCCAGTGTTGGAGGTGGGGCCTGGTGGGAGGTGCTTGGATCATGGAGGGGATTCTAATGGTTTAGCATCATCCCCCTACTTCTGTCTTACAAATGTGTAGCACCTTCCCCTTCTCTCTCTCTCCCTCTCCCGCTGGCCGTATGAATATATGCCTGCTTCCCCTTTGCCTTCCGCCATGATTGTAAGTTTCCTGAGGTATCCCCAGTCATGCTTCCTGTACAGCCTGCAGAACTGTGAGTCATTTAACCTCTTTTCTTTATAAATTACCCATTCTCCAGGAGTTCTTTATAGCAATGCAAGAATGGACTAATACAGGTAGTTAAAGTTTTTCTTAAGCACATAAATTGTTGACTATAAAATGATCAATTTAACTATATCAAAATAAATAACTTTTGTTTACCTTTTTAAAGAGATACCTTTAAAAAGTAAAAAGACAAAGTAAAACTGGGATGAGATATTCATAATATCAACCACAAAGGTTTAGTACCAAGAATATATGTAGAACTGCTACAAATCAGTTTTGTTAAAAATGCACAAATAACCAGTATAATAATTGGGGGGGGGGGGGAAGTACCAACTGTTTCACAGAAGAAGGAACATATATTCCCAATAAACTTATGAAAAGATTCATAAAAAAAGTGAAAAAAAATATGAATACCTAGTATATGACAGCACAAAAGGGTGACTGTAGTCAAAATAACTTAATTACACATTTTAAAATACCTAAAAGAGTATAACTGGATTGTTTGTAACACAAAGGATAAATGCTTGAGGGAATGGAGACCCCATTTCCCATGATGTGATTATTATGCATTGCATGACTATATCAAAACATCTCATGTACCCCATAAATATATGTACCTATTATATACCCACAAAAATTAAAAATTTTTGAAAAGAAAATTAAAATCACAATGAAATAACATTTTATTCTCATTCAATTAGCAAAAAGTAAAAAGCCTAACACAATTAAGTGCTGGAGAGGATGAAGATTGTGGCATTGTAGATTAGCACAGAGTCTTTAGAAAATCATTTGGCATTATCTCCTAAAGTTCAACTTTCACATGTTCTCTGACAAAATTCTCCTTCAAGGCCCATACCCAAGAGAAACTCTTATACTTATACAAAGGCTGACATGTACCAGTAGGATTATAGCAGCACTGTTCTAACTAGCAAAAGTCTGGACACCCCCCTTTCCCAGGTACCCCTCAGTGGGACTACACTATGGTGTATTTGTATACACTACTATGCAGCAGTCAGAACAAAGAAATTACAATGGCACACAATACTATGAATGGCTCTTAGCAATGTAACATTAAATGAAAAAAAAAAAAATCGATCCCTAAAAGTTTTAACAACTAAGTTAAAAACAATTAAGATAAAAACATACCTACTTTCTAGAAATACACATAGAAGCATAAAACCAAATAAAATGTGAAGCAGGGGTATCAGGAACACAAGACTCAAGACGGTGTAGACCTTAGATGTGGAGAGAAGGGGTTAATGAGATACTAGGGACTAGCTGGTAAGATATAGGTTATTGTCCTAGACTTAGCTTTTGTTTTGGGTGGTAGATTCATGGGTGCTCATTACAGTATTGGAAATAACTAGTTACATAACTAAATAAATGACAAAGTCATGCATGGACCAGTGGTGGAAAGTACTGTGACTAAGGATCAGGATTCATCTAATTCTTGAGCTCCAAGGAACTGGGGTTGTGGAGACCAATGGAATAAATGATGTTATTAGCATGTTACAGGCAAGGGACTGAGGATCAGGCTGGTGAAGCAATGTGCCCCAGGCCACATAGCTGGTAAATAGCAGAGCTGGGCATTGATTACACCCACATAAGGAGGTAGCCATGGGGCCATGTGTTTAGATCTGTTGACTAGAATATCCCATGGTGTCCATAATAGGAGTTTCTCATTGTAAGCTTAGATCATTTATTCCCACACCACCTCCTGAGGTTGTTCATATACCATTATAACCTGAAGGTCATGGAACACTCACATGATCTGGTATCTCCCCTACCCCCGTGCACACACATGCATATACAGTCAAAGTATTTTCTGGCACCTTTTCAAGTCATTTTCATATTCCTTTTGAGCAGTTTCATTTTCTAAACCTGTTACTTCAGAACTCATTCATACAGAACCTACAAAAGAAATTCTGCTCAGCATTGACTAAGCATATGAGTAAGTTTTTATTTTAATAGCACCACGTAGGAGGTTTCTTTATAAATGAATGGGGAGGAGAGGAGGGAATGCTTGCAAACTTCCCACAGATAAGAGCTAAGCCTATAAAAGCATAGTAACACAGAATCAGTCTTTACAGTTTCAGGGTAAGCTCTTTTGCAGAGTAGTGCCATTTGCAAAAAAAAAAAACAAAAAACAAAAAGTCAACAAACAATCTTTTTACCTTGCAGCTCTTAAAAATGACTATTGTTCAATGAATGGAAGTTTGTGGGCCACATACACAGACAGCAAATTTACCAGGATCCCATTCTGTCTACAATATATGTGTAATGGATCGCCCAGCTCAAAATTGAGGAGGCTGGTCTGAATTTAAGCACCATTATTTTGCATTGCTCTGAGCTGCTAAAATTCCAGATGCAGCTCAGCGGGAAGAAGTGATTTCACTTTCAGAGAAATTGGGCCATGATTGTACTTATGATGGTCTGCATGCAGCATCACCCTGCAAAGGACTGGTCAGAGTCAGGAAGTGTTAACCATGTGCTTGCTCTTCCCAGCTTGCACACTTCATCTCTTCACTGTACTGAGGTGGTCCCAGCTCTGGAAGGCAGTGCCCAGCAGAGCTGTAGCTAAGCACATGGTGCATGATAACATAGAACCACAAGGAAAGGCTGGGGTGGTAACGCTGGAGCTCGGTTAAGACCCTACCCCTCATCCAAATGAGGGCTCATTGTGCATTTTTTATCCTCAGAATGTGTCCCCTAGTTTTTAGTTCTCTTTCCCATAAGATAGCCCCCCTGAGCTTCTCACAAGGATGGGCAGGGTCTGGATTCTGCAGGTCCTCCTTTGGTTATGGCCAGCAAGCCCCTGTAGTCAGTATCTCCTGGTGGAGGACCTACTCATTCAGCCATGCCACTTTGCAAAATCTTCAGTATCCACCTCTCTCTCAGACTCCCCCAGGCACAGGGACACTAAAGCCCCACATTCTCAGCTGATAACCATTTCCCAGGGCTAATGTGCAGGGCTGTCCTGAGCCTTCTCAGGCAATTCTAGTTCCAAAGAATCTGCACAGCCTCCTCCTGGGGACCTCTTCTCAGAATGGAGTGTTGAGGGGTTCTCATCCCCACCCTTCTCTCCTCCTTCTTCCTTCAAACCCTGGCTGCCCTTTTCCTGTGGGCTTCTGCAGGTGGCCGGGCCAGGGACTGCACATGCTAAGGGCCATACTGGGGACAGAGGGCTGCCACCCTGTCCCACAGTCTCATGGGAGCAGCAAGCTGGGGTGGACACACAACCCAGAGCAGCATCCTGTGGGGGGATTTTCCACAGAAGCATTTACCCCCATTTGAAGATCTCTATGGTAATGGACTGGATGTTCATGTTCCCCACCCCTCATTCCCTGCCAAATTCGTATGTTGAAGCTCTAATCCCCAATCTAATTACCTGTGGAGATCATTAGTTTTAAATGAGGTCATGGGGGAGGGGCTCTTGTGATGGATTAGTGCCCTTATAAGAAAAGGAAGGGATCCGAGCTCTCCCTGTCTCCACCATGTGTAAACACAGAGAGAAGGCGGCCACCTCTCTATGTGCAGACCCGAAAGGGAGCCCACACCAGACAGCAGATCTGCCACACCTTGATCTTGGACTTCCAGCCTCCAGAACTGTGAAAAAGAAATGCCTATTGTTTAAGCCCCCCAGTCTATGGTATTTTACGAGAGCAAACGCAATGGACTAAGACACCTAACATGCCCCCACCTCCTCATGGAATGAGTTATATTGCTCCTGAAGGACTGCTGTGAGTGCATGCATATAGGGCAGAAGAGGGAGGCACATGCTGCAAAGCAGCCCGGGGACAGCTGGGGGAGGGATGCAGGCTGGGCCACCTTGTGTTGGATTGGCCACAGACTTTCTTGCTTTCTAAATAGATCTAATTTCCAGAACTCAGCCCCCTTCATTTATTTTTTCTTTTTATTAGATTGTTTTTAAAATTAATACAAGTACATAATTAAAATAGATGCTCAAAATCTACAGGTATATAGGTAAAAATTCAGACCCCAGATGTGCCCACAGTCCACAGGTGAGTAGACAGCACCTCCCAGTTATTCTGTGTCCCCCAAGAGGCTACAGGTATGGAAACGGGGCCCAAAACAAACCCATCGGCCTCTCTCTGGAGTAGGCTGATATTGCACACTCCTTTCTCTAAGGCTACTGGCCCTCATGGTGCTAATCCAGCTGCAACTATCAAGAAATGGTGCTCCCTGGGAGTTTTCACTTAAGGATTCAGGTGAAGCTCCAGAAGCCCTCATAATGTAAGAGTGGTTCTCCTCTGAATGCTGCAAAGTAAAAGGAACCGGGGCTGTTTGAGGATCTTTAACACTATTTTTATATTCTCAGCATCATCTCCAGTATTTCTTAGGATGCTTGTCCTAAAATTAGCAGACTGGTATTTATTTCCTGGTGTTTTAAAATCTTCATGATATTTTATCTCACCTAACTTTCTGACTTTCTTTCTAAATTTACTGACTGTGGGTGTATTTTTTTAACACTAGCATTGAATAATCTCTTGATGACAATTAAGCTATCTTGCTGTAGAATATTCTATTTATTTTAAAGATCATAACACAGCAAAAGTTGAAACGACTTCACAATAATTACCAAAAGTGCAGGAGTCCGGAAGCACATAACTGTGTGATTCACACCCACATGACAAAGGATGGTGACATTCCTGTCTACCCATCTATCCCCTGAAGTGGGAGGCAATTCGTGCTCCACACCTCAACCCCAAGAGCAGCTTTGAAATCATGTATTTTGTGTTGTTTTTCAACCAAGAAAATTTTGCATTATTTCAAATCAGATTATTCTAAATCATGTATAACATTTTCTCACTGGTTAGGTAGGAGCTGCACTCCTTTCTCTAGTGTTGCCAAGATTTCCATCATTGGGCTGTGAAGCCCTTCACCTCTCAGAATGCCAGAGAGAAGGAGTCCCTCCCGTGGTCCTGCAGTGTCACCCCAATGGCTGCCCAGGTTGCCAGGTGTGTCTGAGCGAAGTGAGGCTACCTGACTCATTTAGTCCAGGGCAGGGGAACTTCTCTGAATGTGCCCCTGGGTGCCTGAAAGAGCTCTACCCCGCAAGTGGAAACCCCTCTTCCCCACCAGGCATTCTGCTCTCAGACCCACCCCTGCTAAGAATGCACCTTGGGTGGAGAGGCACTGCACTGCTCCTAAGGGCTCTCAGCGATGAGGACTTCCTGTGTGGAGTAGGGTAGTCCCAGTGAAGCTGACCATCACTACAGGGCCCAGCTCACCTCCATTCCTGTGCCCCAGCACACCAGGCACACCACTTACTGCTGGTTCTTTACATGCCAGCCTGGTTTAGCTGTGGATGCTGTAGACATTTAGTTTAGAGACCTTCCTCCACCCTGGGCAGTAAAACAGTGTCTGAAGTTATCTTAATGGCCTCCCAGGCCTGGTCTCCTACCTGCCGGGCAAAAGCTGCCGGATGTGTCTTGCCTGGGTCATGGGAATGAATATGAAACTGAAAGAGCCAGTCCTTCAGGATGGATCCCTAGTGGCTAACTGGGCCTAATTAAAATTGAGCCTAGTGGTCATTTATTGACTGGACATCACAGATGTACTCTGTGTTCTCAGAAAACCCATACCTCTGTTCAACTTGGGGACTTTCAGAACTCACCTGAACCAACCACTCTGAACTCAGCTT
Source organism: Aotus nancymaae (assembly GCF_030222135.1). Lineage (NCBI taxonomy): Eukaryota > Metazoa > Chordata > Mammalia > Primates > Aotidae > Aotus > Aotus nancymaae. The sequence continues at coordinate 1,211,201 of NW_026988570.1, read as the reverse complement.
CATCAAGCAATTAGAACTAAGCAAGCTTGAATCTCTCATTTGCATAAATGGACTTGATTGGGAACCTGGACAGGAACTTTGCTGTAAAAACTGAATCCTCCTTTTGTTCACTGGAACGAACCTTCATTTTAAACCAGAGGCTACATCTCCCCATTTTGCAACCTATTAAGTGGAATAAAGTCTCTTCTCTTCAAATTCTCTTACAGAGAACCTTTGTTCACTGACACCTGACCTTGCACCCTCCTTATTCCTCTCCAATAACATGCTCCCAACTGGCCTGTCGCTTTGTTTCCTGGGTCATGCTATACCCATTAAGGAGGCTAGTTCTTTCTCTTTGTTTAATATTCAAATATTACCACTAAAACTTTCTGCAAGTAACAATCAACCATGAGAAATTCTCCCAGGGAAATGGCACGGCTTCAAGGGTCAGGTTTCCGTGCCCCTCAGTGTGCTGAGCCCCTGGCAGCAGCCTTGAGGCTCTCTGTTGTGTGCGGGGCACATGTGAGTCCCTGGAAACTCACATCACCCCAAGCCAAGGCTAGAGGGGCCTGTGCCTAACAGAGAACTGTTGGCAGCTCCAGGTGGGGCAGACAACTGGAAGAGCTGGCAAAGTGGTTTCAAAAGCAGGAGCCTGGAGGCAGGTGGAGGTAGGGATGCTGCACAGGAGAGGTGCAGCATGTGGGGTAGTGGGGGGCAAGGGGCAGTGGGGGAGTAAGTGGGAGCAAAGGGAGGAGGTACGGAGGTGGTAAGGAGACTAGTTAGTGGGTAGGGGGCTTCTGAAGAAAACATTTGCGCACTGGAGCCAATGGGGTGTCCAGGAAACAGCTGTTGAAGGGGAGGCTAGGGCAGGAGGGTCACTTCACAGTTGAGGTGCCTTATATGGCCCTGAGGGGCCCTTAGCTGGGTCTGAGTTGGAGCACTGCACAATCCATCACAGCTATCAGCACAGGAGACAGGGCAGGAAAGCCAGAGTCACTGGGCAAGTATCCTCTTTCATCATGGCCACTGTAACTTAGCCCTTAAAAGCAGAAACTTCCACATTTTAGAATCATTTTTCTAAAACTGGTCCTAACCATAACATCAGAGTAATTGAAGGAGAAAATGGCATCATATGGTATATAAAAAATGCTGCAATCATCTTCATAAACTTCCAAATTGTTTCCTTTTCTCTGCCAGTACCACATACATGTATATTTAGAGACAGGGTCTCCTTCTGTCGCCCAGGCTAGAATGCAGTGGTGCCATCATAGCTCTCTGCAACCTTGAACCCCTGAGCTCAAGGGATCCTCTGACCTCAGCCTCCTGAGTAGCTGGAATTACAGAAGCACGTCACCTTGCCTGGCCCACAGATTTTTAAAAATAATACCATGAAGATAAGCACCAATGAATGAATGAAAAGAAATATTATAAACTGATACTTTCTTTAAAAGTTGTAAGTCATTGAACGTTAGAGGTATCATTGTAAATTGCCACATTACTCAAAGAGGCATTCCATAGAGCACATCCCAAGGAAATGCTCATTAGTGTTAAACAAAATTAGCAGAGGTTATTATTTTGGATTGAGCTCCTGGCTACTGTTTTGGACAAGAGCTCCTATACTTTGGTGTGGCTTCAACAGACCACACCAAATCAAAATAGAGTCACTCATGCTAACTGCCACATAACCAACTGAAACTTTAAGGAAATGGTCCCCAAACAGACCAGCTTTTCCTGGAAACAGGAGATTCCAGTCTACCTAAGTCAGCTTAATAAGGAAGTCCCCTCTGCTTTAAAAAGAAGTAACCTGAAGAAATCAGATGTTGACCCATCACGATTTTTTTCTATTGTTCTGTTTCCTTGTTCTACCTTACAAAACCCACTGTTCTGCCACTGCCCGGGGGAGCCCCCATTCTATCTTATAGACTGGAGGTTGCCCTAATTCATGAATCACGAACACCAGCCAAACAGACCTGTAACTAAATCTGTTGTGATTTTGTCTTCCGACAATAGCACACACAGTGTATGGCTGGAGGGGTTGCCATATAAGAAAGAACTGGCCAGGACTGGTGGGCTTGTGACCTTAAATTGACATTCGACTTCCTGCCCAGGAAAGTGCTATGCATAGAGCTGAATGAGACCCTTCTAGGGAAGAGAAGAAATAGGCCAGGGAACAGCCAATCAGCCCACAGCTACTGATCCCCTCTGCCGGGCACTGGGCCCAGTGTAGGACTCCTCCATGATGAGAGGGCCCCTCAGACACACCTGGCCCCACCAGCTGCCATGCTCCAGCTCCTGGCTCAGGTGCAGTTTTTCTTGATATCCCAATTGCCACCTGATACTCTGTGATATCATGATTGCTCTTTTGTTGTCTCTGTCCCCTAGTAGAATGGCAGTTCAGCGAGGACAGAGCCTCACCCACTCACACAGATTGACACCCCACACAACAGTCTCTGTCAACATCACCATCCATTGTGGCCCGGCCAACGCAGTGTTCTGTAGGGGTTGGCATCATGCCGTCCTTCCCACAGGGGTGCCCCCCAATCTCCCACATCCCCATACTCTGAGTGACCGTCACCCCTAGTTACAGAGGGAGGCTCCCAGGTCCCACAGCCGGGAAGAGGCTGAGCTGGGACTCAAGCCTTATGAGTTCTGTGGATGTTCCTGAGAGTTCCTCAGGGTACAGGAGGGTGGGCACAGTACCTGCAAAGCTAGGTAAAGACCTCTTCTGAAATGCTACTGCTGTCCTGTTAAGCTGCCTCTTGACCCCTCTGGCCTCTCTGGCCTCTCCACCTCCATTACCCCACACACCCCACTCAGACCCACCGCACCCCTACACCTCTCTCCCCACAGAGCAAGCACATCTTGAAGAAGATAGCAGAGGAGACAGGTAACACATTTTTCGCCCTCATACTCCTAGCTCATTCTCTGCTGTGTAGCTAATGTGCACTGGAAAGGAGAGAGAGGCAGGGAACTGGCATTAATTCAGCACTGCCACATGCCAGTCCCCGGTCTGGTGACTTCTTGGTGTGCCGCCTAATCTAATCCTCAAGAGAAACCTTTGGGTATGTAGGGTCATTCTGACTTTACAGGCGAGACAGCTGAGACACAATAGAGCAGAGCCAGAAGCCTGGCCCAGGGCTGTGCGGTTGGAGCCCAGCCTCAGCTGAGCAGAGTAGGCTGAAGTGGGGAGGCAGCCCCCAGAGCCCCGGGGCCACCAGAAGGTGTGAGGGTGGGGAGGGGGAATGAAGGTGGCCCCAGGGTTAGCCCTGAGGGCTGCTGGGATGTGGCACCAACATCAAGGGTCAAGTTCCTAAAGGAAAAGAGGGTTGGTTTTAAAAGCAGCAGGTTTGGCTTAGGGCATCTGGGGGTGAAAAAGCCCCTCATGATCAGGGAAATATTTACCAGCCCAGCTTCTCTCTGGGCAGATTAGCACCCACAGAGATGACCCATGATGGCTCGCCAGCATGATGGCTGCCTCGTCACCTTAGACACTGTCTCCTCACAGCTTCGGTGCCCCTCACCTTGGAAACTCTAGGGAATTACAGCAGAGCACATGGTCAGACAGCTCAGAGGTGCAGCCAGCAGGAGCACCCAAATGCCACTTTAGCTCCCATCCACGGGGAGGAGGCAGAGATAAGGATGGAGAATGAGACTAATAAGGAGCCAGCAGGGAAGCCCCAGTCCCTGGGCTGACTTCTGATCCTGTGCCTGGAGAGTGAGCTTAGGAATTCCCAGAACCAAAACTGACCCACATGATGATTATGGCTGTGCCTGAGCAATATGGCATTTGTACACAGAGATCAGGACAGAAAGTGGATATGGGGAGGCTGCCCTCCTGTGTTCGATAAGAGCTTCCTGTGGGCCTGGGATGGTCACTGCTAGATCCCAAATTTTCACAGCCAAGGGAGCAGCCAACAGCCCATCGTGTCCTCAAAAGCAGCTCAACATAAGTCGTGGTTCACAATCATTACCAGCTGCAAGGTCTTGGCCGAGGATCAAAGGCCTTGGGACTTCATTTCTTCCCAGAGAAAATGGATAGAAGGGTTCTATCATATTTATTTAGACACTATTCTCATCACTTTCAAAACATGCCTTTAAACAATATAAAGGCACAAGAGTGTTGAATGGTGTGGGTGTCAAATGCCGTGGGTGTCAAGCCCCTTCCAGGTCAAGAAGAGGATTAATACTATTTGTTGAAAAATTCAGAGCAGAAATGAATTTAGCCCTGACTCTGCTGCTCACTGGCTGTGTCTAGTTCTTAGCTCTGAGCTTCAGTTTTCTCACCTGTAAAGTAAAGGCCATAGAGCTACGTATATGGTCTTCAACCTCTTACCAGCAGCATTATTTTGTTAAATACAATTTTGCACATAGCCTCAGTAATGATGACAGCTAATATTTATTAGTTGATGCTTTTCTAAGAGCTTTATGTGCATTAATTCATTTAAACCTCACAAAAACCTTATAAGGTAATTGTATTATCTCCGTTTTTCAGATAAGGAAATTGAGGCACAGAGTGCCCAAGGTCACTCAGCTAAGTAAAAATAGTAAAGTCAGGTTAAAACATTACTCCAAAGGCCACAGTTTAAACTCCTGTTTCTGGATAATGAACTGCTCTGCTGGATCTGGAAGTTGAGTCCCATCTTCTCTGATGTCCCTTCTTCTGCTCTACTCAGAAGCCCCTTGACACAGTCACAAAGCCCTCAGGTTTCACGTACCGCCTAGGGCAGTCTGAAAAGTTCTGTTATAGTACTTAAATTCAGCCAAACATTTCTCATGGAGGCATCAGCATTAGATAGGACCTGCCCATGGAGTGCTCTGGGGTCTCTGGCATGGTACACAGGTGGCACAGGGACAGGTACAGACAGATGTCACTCACTCTTTTCAGCAGCAGCAGTCATGGTGGTGCTATTAGCGCAGCCTGAGAAGGTCAAATGAGCATATTTAAACTGTGCCCGAGAAATCCTATGATAAATTCAGAATCAAGAGAATGGGGAGAGAGAGATGGATCATGAACCTTGGCAAGAAAAGGGAAACCCCTTAGCTGAGAGGGTAAAGGAAGATACATCATAAATACTTGAAAGAAGCAAAGGGAGAGGGGCAAAAAACCCTGTCCAGGTTGGAAAGCAAGTGAATGGAGTAGAGTGGGTGAGGGGTATGAGCTGCCAGAGAACTGAGCAGGAGAGGGCAGCGGAAGTCGGGGCCAGGCAGAGGAAAAGTGTGCCTGCATTTAAACCAGAAATGTTGTGAGCTAGGCTTCCATTCATTTGAACAATGCTTGAACAATGTGATTAGGCTGGGCACAGTGACTCATGCCTGTATCCCAGCACTTTGGCAGGCTGAGATGCAAGGGTCACTTGCATCTCTTGCCAGGAGTTTAAGACCATCCTGGACAATAAAACAAGGGCACATCTCTACAAAAAAGCATTTTTTAAAAAAAGGAAGTAGCCAGACATGGTACAAGCATCAGTGGCTAAAACAAGAGGATCACTTGAGCCCAGGATTTCCAGGCTACAGTGAGCTACAGTTGTACCACTGCACTCCAGCTGGGGCAACACAGCAAGAGTCTATCTCTAAAATACAATAAAAAAATAAAATAAAATAGGAACAATGTGATTAAAGGACTCCATTTATTTTTTAATTTAACAAGCTGATAGAACTCAGGTAACGGTGTGCTGGTAAATGTTTAATAATCAGTTGTACCAATAACTAAGCATGATTCGCTGATTTCCATGGTGAAATATTCCCACATGGCCCATTTCAAGCTACCACGTGATGACATCACTCAAGTAGAAATTAGGGAGAGAAGCTGAGCCGCCCCGTCACGCAGTACAGTACTTACCGCACAGGTACCATAACGTAAAGAGCCTCAAGGCACAGGTAATGGTAAAATGTTGTAAAAAAGGAAGTGCAAGTTTTGAGTAGCCATTACTTTTGTTTGCAATTTAATTTGTGTACCTGAAGGTTTATATAATTTTTAAAAGTTGCTCTGGTTAACAACCAGCTCAAAAAGTTTCTGAAGATCTTGTAGCCAGCTCTGGTAAGCTAGTACTGGCAGTTCCAGCACCTCCGCACCTGGGTGTTGCTGTGGAGGAAGGAACTGTGGCCAGGAGAGCCTGCACCTGGGAGATTCAGCCCCAGGAGGGACCCACCCAGGAGAACCTGCTCCTCACCCCTAGAACCCACCTCCCTAGGAGAGTCTGCCCCCTCCTCAGAATCCCTTCCCCAGAGCTGAACCCCTAGAAGACACCCCTTACCCAAGGAGATCCTGTTCACCCCCAAGAGCCCACCACCCCCAACCTGTCCCCACCCTGGGGAAAGCCCACACGTGAGATCCAGTCCCCTAAGAGAGTCAGCCTGGGGCTCCACCACACCCAGCACTGCAAGCACTTGGGAACCACATGGCTCAGAGTTCAGGGGCTCCCGACAGGAAACAGGTCCTGAGAAAGACTGGGAAATCATGTGCACTGCTAATCCCGCAGACAGCTCCTGTTCCCACATAACTTGAGAAAAGGAAGTACACTGGCCAGGCAGGGATCCCTCAGGAATTTCAGGGATGTGCCTACGACAGACCCCAAAAGAATCTAACTGTGGGAATGTGCTGGAAGGACAGCATGGGAGCACAATGGAAAGGGGATTGGGGAGCAGCAGAACCTCTGGAAAGGACTGGAAACAAGCAGCACCTCTGACCCCACCACCTCCCAAGCTGCCAACTGGATTCCCAGCCCTGAGAAAGGGGCTTACTTGGAATTTCTCAAGGCTGGAAATGTTGGGTGGTGGCAGGGAGGCATGAGAAGAGGGAGATGAAAAAGAAAGGCGGCCCGCATGGGACCCTCACTCCCTACTCTGGTTTGTCTGAACTATCCCAAACAGTTCCTCCCCACCTGTAGAAACTTGGTGCACTGAGCACATGGCCCAGGAGACTCCAAGCTCCTTCCCTATTTAGCAGACCACTTCACACTTGCCTCTTGTCAAGCTTGGTTTGTAAACTGTCCAGGCCTCAGGCAATAGCAATCAAAAGAGGACCTACAACAAGGCTGACAGAGGTGCCGGTGTCTGGGAAAGAGGGCCTGAGTAGAGCGGGTGGACTCTTGCCTGGCCTTGGCCAAGGTGGGTTGTGAGAGTGATAGACACAGGAGAGCCTAGAATAAACCCCTTTGAGAATCCGCAGACTTCACACCCTCACACTGCCACAGCCAGCAAAGGTGATTACAGAGGCCGGGACAAGCAAATGCATGGCGCTGAGAAACTGGCAGTTCACCAGATAAAACACACAGGGCCCCACTGGATTCCAGATGTTAAACAAAAATCACAGGAGGCCATTGTTTTGGTCTAAGCTCCCTCACTATGCCCCAACAGACCCGACTAAAAATCAAAGCAGAGTTATCAATGCTACAATTCCACCAAACTGAAACTAAGTTGTTATCTGACCTTCCACAAAATTAGGAGCATGAGGTAACAGCTGGGATGGGTTGGCTGTGTGTCTCCACACAAATCTCATATTGAATTGCAATCCCCCACATTGGAGGAGGGACCTGGTGGGAGGTGACTGGATCATGGGGGCAGAATTCCCCCTTGCTGTTCTCATGATAGTGAGTGAGTTCTCATGAGATCGGGTTGTTCTCACGAGATCTGGTTGTTTAAAAGTGTGTAGCACTTCCTCTTTCACTCTCTCCTGCCACCATATGAAGATGTGCTTGCTTCACCTTCATTCTTCTGCCATAAGTGTAAGTTTTCTGAGGCCTCCCAGCCATGCTTCCTGTACAGCCTGCAGAACTCTGAGGCAAACCTTTTTTCTTCATAAATTACCCAGTCTCAGGTAATTCTTTATAGCAGTGTGAGAACAGACTAATATAACAGCCAATTTCTCCAGCCCTCAAGTTTCATTCTTTGATCAGCATAACGAAGTTCCCTTTGTTTTCATCCTTAACCTGAAGCAAGCTGCCTGCTGTTAACCAGTTATCTTTCTGTTGTCCCATCTCCCTGTCCCTGAGTTATAGGAACAGTAACTTAGAAATTACCAATCCTCTTTTTGTTATCTCCACTTCTCCAGGCTTTTCTGTCTATAAAACCAACCTCCTGTGCCTAGCTCACTGGAACACATATTCCATTTTATGAAATGAAGTGATGCCTAACTCTAGAATCACAAAAATGCCAACTGAGATCTTAAATTTGTTGTAATTCTGTCTTTTACATAGATAAACACCAAAAATGCTTAGTATAATAAATAGGTCCCAACTATTGCATGGGACACATTTATACTAAAAATTTGTTGTTCATCTGGAATCCAAATTAAACTGGACATTCTGTTTGTTTGGTTTTGCTTTATCTGATAATCCTCGAAATAGGCCTATTTTATCCTCTTACTGTGTGTAATATTATGAAAAATATATATTGTTTTCCACACAATTTTTGGCATTCAACTCCTATAATCTTTGGAATCTCCAAAGTGATGTTTCTTTGTATGCTAATGATTGACAGTTGGTAGCCCCTAGGTAGTTTCTGGATGGAGCTGGTCACCCAAACAACCAAGACAGGATAAGAGAGTTGGAACTTTCAGTCCCACCTCCCAACCTCTGGAGAGAAGAGAGAGGCTAAAGATTTACTTGATCAAGGATGACCAATGGCTTAATTGTGCATATGCAAAGAAGCCTATATAATACCCCAAGAAGACAAGATTTGGAGAGCTTCCAGATAGCTGAACACATGGAGGTTCCTAGAGGCTGGTGAACCCAGGGAGAGCATGGAAGCTCCTGTCCCTCTTGCCTTATACCTCGCCCTATGTATCTCTTTTAATCAGTGTCCTTTGTAATATCCTATGAAAAGTAAAAAGTTCCTCTTCAAAGTTTCCCTTTTTGTGAAAGAATAAATAATAAGTGTTAGAAATAATAGTTTCTTTTAAAAACTAACTTCCTCTAAGCTTCCTTACTTTCTGCTAATAACTCTTTGTTAAGCCCTATGTAGCTGTTAAATAAACTAAGGGAATAAGTACATTCTATGTCCTTGTACTTTATTTGTTCTGGCCTATAGCCTGCTCTGACATGTCCGAACATGCCCAGTCATTTCCCAGCTTACGGCCTACACCTCTTATTTGGAAACATTATTCTTCTCCTAGTTTCCCGTAAACAACCCCCTTTCTTTCTTGGTTCTCCATTGTGCATTTATCTATTTAGGAAAGTTTTAAGTCTTTAGCCACTCAGGATCAGTCTAGATTGTGTGGTCCAGCTTCAGTGAATGGAGGTAAGACACAGCAGTAAGGATCCAATGCATTAGTGATAAAAAACCTCTGCTTTTCTTTTCTTTGTTCATTGTGCTCTTGTGACAACCAGGCTTCCAAGAATCACCCTTTCTGCAGAAAGTAAAATTGCCTTGTGGAGAAAATTATTTGTCTGAGTACTAGTTCTTCATCTTGGAACAGAGGAACAAGCATTTGCTTCTAACAATCCTTAATAATAAACTAGCAAACCTAATTAAGTTTCCCTGAGTTCTGTGAGTCACTATGGCAAATTAATCAAATCCAAAGAGGGTATCATGGGAATCTCAACAGAAGTTTTGGAGGCCCAGGCTTATAACTGATGGGAAGTGTTAAAACGTGCACACTGAATGAAGAGAACCCCCCTACCCCACCAAACAGGCTTTATGTGAGCAACAAAGCTGTTTATTCATCTGGGTGCAGGCAGGCTGAGGCCAAAAATGGAGTCAGCAAAGGGCAGTAGGATAGGAGTTGGTTTTATAGGTTGTAGGGGAGACAGTGGAAAGTTACAAAAGTTAAGTTTAGGGCAGTTTTTTGCAAGCTGGGAGGGGTTTGTAGGGTGTGGAGTCATGAGGTTGGTCAGCTGGAAGGGGGTCATAGGGTGTGGCATCAAGGGTGTTGGCCAAGGTGGGTTACAAAGTCCAATGATCTTGTTAATTGAGGCCAGAATGAGAAACAATAGAGAATGTCTTAGAGTTAAGTAGGTGCCACAGGGGTTGACCATCTCTTCCTCTTTTCATGATCTTACAGCCATTTCAGGTTTTCTAATTCTGAAAGGCCCTCCAGAGGTGTACGTACAGTTCATGGGGGTCAGGTCACCAAGCTGTCCACGACATGGTCAGACCTTAAGGAAGTGGGGCCAATTTTGTGAGACTGAGCCCTACACCTATGGAATCTGATGCTAGCTCCAGCTAGAATATCAGAATTGAATTGGAGGGCACTAAGCTGATGTTTGCTATGGAATTGATTGCTTGCTTTGTATATGAGGAAAAACTCCCACACACTTGGTCACAAAAGTCTTCTGTGTTGATTGTTATCATTGAGTTAGACTAGAAAAAGACACTTTGAGTCTGTTCTTTTTCATGCTCAGACCATGTCCAAAATTTAGCCACAATTCTTCCCTCAAAGGCTACATGATTTTACGATGCACTTGGCTTTACAGTTTTCTTGCCCTCTCACGTGTCCCTAGGCACATTTCATGGCTCACAACAGGCCACCATGACAAGCAACATCAATGTGAAATTTTAATACAAGTTTCTGGATGAGCAGACATTGCATCTGATGCCTTCATTCTACTGTCACTCAGCCTGTGAGTTTGGTATCATGTTATCACCCCTGTTTTACAGATGGGAGAACTGGGTGCCAAGGACCAAACCTAAAGCAAGATATATAAAATTTGAACTTTGTTTTTGTATTACTTTTTTAATCAAGGAATCCCATTCTCATGGTACAAAATGAGGAAAGTCCATGTAAGTTAAAAAGAAGCGAAAACAAGGCATCCACAGTCCCACTCCTACAGGAAATTACTGCTAAGAAGACACTGATATCAGTATTCCTAGTCATCTATTTTGAAAAGGAACATACACTGTTTCTCTTCTTTGGAAATACCTTTTCTTAGATCATACAACAGACAAAGACATCTGCTTCCCTGCAGGATATAACGTAACTCTCTTCCTCAGAAGCTTTCCATAGGCCATTGCAGTCTACTCTCTACCTTAACTACAAAAAAGCTGACAGGAGTATCATCTAGTCAAACTCTGTGAAAAATTTGAAGGGATTTATTCCAAGCCAAATATGAGTGACCAAAGCCCGAGGTACAGTTTCAAGAGGTCCTGAGAACATATAACCAAGGTGGTTGAGTTACAGCTTGGTTCTCCATGTTTTAGGGAGACTTAAGACATCAATCAACATATGTCAGGTATACATCAATTTGAAAGGCCAGACAACTCAAAGGGGACTGGAGGCTCATTGGTCCTAAGTAGATTCAGAGATTTTTCTGATTGGCAATTGATTGAAAGCTAAATTATTACCTAAAGACCTGGAAACAACAGAGAAGAGTGTCTGGGTTAAGATAAGAGGTTGTGGAGATCAAGGTTATTATTATGTAGATGAAGCCTGCAGGTGGCTGGCTTGAGAGAAAATAGATGCTAAGTGTCTCTTATCAGACCCAAAAAGATACCAGATTCTTTGTTAAATGAAACTATTAAAAGTTGGATATGTTTTTGGCTTGAGGATTCATTCAAGAGAAACAAAGATGTTAAAATTAAGGGCTCATTCAGGAGGAACAAAGCTGTTAAAATTAAGTATTGGCCATGAATTACTCTGGACTTCCAATAGTAAAGAACATCACCAGGCATGGTGACTTGCTCCTAGAGTCCCAGCTACTTGGAAGGCTGAGGTGGGAGGATAGTTCATGCTCAGGAGCTCAAGGCTGCAGTGAGGTAAGATTGTGCTACTGCACTCCAGCCTGGATGATAGGGTGAGATCTTGTCAAGAAAGAAAGAAAAGAAGGAAGGAAGGAAGGAAGGAAGGAAGGAAGGAAGGAAGGAAGGAGGGAAGGAGGGAAGGAGGGAAGGAGGGAAGGAGGGAAGGAGGGAAGGAGGGAAGGAGAGAAGGAGGGAAGGAGGGAAGGAGGGAAAGTGGGAAGGAGGGAAGGAGGGAGGGAAAGAAAGAAGAGAGAGAGAAAAAAAGAAAGGGAAAAAGAGAAAAGAAAGAAACCTCCTACTAAACCTGGATTCAGCAAAGGAAAAGGTTCCTGTCTATGTCTCCTTCTTTTTATTTATTAATTTATTGAAACAGGGTCTCTTTTTTGTTACCCAGGATGAAGAGCAGTGGTGAGATCTCAGCTCGCTGCAACCTCTGCCTCCCAGGCTCAAGCAATTCTCCCACCCCAGTCTCCTGAGTGGCTGGGACTATATGCATACACCACTATGTCTGGCTAATTTTTAAATTTTTTGCAGAGACAGGGTTTTGCCACATTGTCCAGGCTGGTCTCAAACTCCTGGGCTCAGGCAGTCCACCTGCCTCAGTCTCACAAAGTGTTGAGATTACAGGCATGAGCCACCACACCTGGCTATCTCACCTTCTTACCTTCATTCAATGTTTCATGCATTGACTAACAAGTAGTAGAGGACGTCCTATAGCCAGCTCCCTGTCAGGGTCCAGGGAAAGGGTTGAGGACCCTCTATTCCTACCTTCAAGGCACTCACTGTCTGAACCCATGGTGGGAGCAAGGACAGGAACATGCACCTGGGGGATTCTGGAAGCCTGGAGCAGAGCAGGTCACCAGAGTTCAAGCTATGCAGGGGTGTTGAAGAGGTAGCTAGAAGATACCAGCTATAGGTCAGCATCCAGGGGTCCAACCTTGAGGAGACAGCACAAGCAGCAACAGAGTCCATTGCAGAGGCAAGGAGAAAACAGGTCAAGAACAAAGACAGGAGCAGGAGAACAGGAAACCAGCATCCAGATTGAGTGGGTAGCCCACAACCTACACAGTGCTTATTGGCCCTAGCAGGGGCTGGCCCTTGGACTTATTGTTGTAAGAAGAAGAATGGTCACCATTTACTAAGAACTTATTTTTGCCAGTTATCGTGGTGACACATTACATGCTTGATCTCATGTAATCCATCACAGCAGGGTGATGACATGGAGACTCTTACTTACTGCACTAGACTTATGCAAAATGGAGGCTTAGACAGGCTAGTTGACTTTTCCAAGTTCACCCAGCTAATAAGTGACAGCACTGGGCCTGAATTCAAGTCTGTCTCCTCTGGATATGTCAGAGGGGCTGGAGCATACACTGAACTCACAGATCCAACAAGATTCCTTGTGGGCCTCCTACAGCAGCTCCTTTCTCTGTGCTCATCCTTGACCTGGCCTGACCTTGACACATCTGTGTAGGGAGCTCCAGTCTGATTTCGGACGAGAACAGCATATGCACAAAAGGTGGGGTCAAAGAGAGTGCATAACCCAGAAGGAACAGAACCGAGCCCCATGCACCTGCAGTGAGAGTGTCTGGAAAGTCAAAAGCCCAAGTTGAGTTTAGCAAAAATGCTAATCACAACAGAAAAGATTGTTTTTGTTTGTTTGTTTTTTGCTTTGGTTGGCTTTGGCTTTCAGGGAATCCTGAGTTACCTTCCTGGTGAAGTCTGTGGTGTGGACATAGTCAAAATCCTCATCTGCAACTTAAAAGAAATTCAAGAATAGAGAAAAGAACTACAAAAGAACAGTCAGGATAAAACCAATGATCAGAGGCAAGATAGAAAGAAAAGTGAATTCTGGATAAGGCAGAAAGAGGCTTTCAACTACATGATGATAAATAACAACTTCTTAGATTTCTAGCAAATAATTAACAAACATGAATTTCACCAGTCAGGTGCTGGTTGGTGTGATGGCAAGACACATGCCTGACCACAGTGATTTATGGAGGCTCAGTGGCCACTGGGGCCTCTCCTTTAGCAGAGACCCTCAAGGATAAGCTGACTTGACATCTGCCTGGGTTTGGAGCTGGTTTTGCTAAAGAATCAGAGATAAATGAGGAGGCATATACAGATGACTCACACAGAAAGAGATAAATGGGCAGTTCATTTTGGGATCCAAAAGGCAGTGTAGTGGTAAGCTATCTGAGCGATGAAATTCCACCACTGAAAACCTCCTGAGAGGCATACAAAGGGGCATGTATAGCATGTGCTCAGCTCAGCAAAAAATAAAAGTAAAAGGTAGATAAAGAGAAGTGTAGTTGTAGGAAAAAGATTGAGCCAAAGGTTTTATACATCACAGTTACAGACTGAGTTATCATATTGGATGGAAATGTTTATTATTAAAAACATGTATTGCATGGTCAGATGATGAGAGTGCACTGATATGGTTTGGCTGTGTCCCCACCCAAATCTCAACTTGAATTGTCTCTCCCAGAATTTCCACTTGATGTGGGAGGGACTTCAGGGAGAGGTAATTGAATCATGGGGGCTGGTTTTTCCTGTGCTATTCTCGTGACAGTTAATAAGTCTCACAAGATGTGACGGGTTTCTCAGGGGCTTCCACTTACGCATCTTTCTCATTTCTCTTGTACTGCCATGTAAGAAGTGTATTTCACCTCCCACCATGATTCTGAGACCTCCCCAGCCATGTGGAACTGTAAGTCCAATTAAATCTCTTTTTCTTCCCAGTCTCAGGAATGTCTTTATCAGCAGCGTGAAAATGGACTAATACAGTAAATTGGTACCAGTGGAGTGGGGCCTTGCTGAAAAGATACCCAAAAATGTGGAAGCTACTTTGGAACTGGGTAACAGGCAGAGGCTGGAACCTTTTGGAGGGCTCAGAAGAAGATAGGAAAATGTGGGAAAGTTTGGAACTTCGTAGAGACTTGTTGAATGGCTTTGCCCAAAATGCGTATAGTGATATGGACAATAAGGTCTAGGTTGAGGTGGTCTCAGATGGAGATGAGGAACTTATTGGGAACTGGAGTAAAGGTGACTTTTCTTGTGTTTTTAGCAAGGAGACTGACGGCATTTTGCCCCTGCCATAAAGATCTATGGAACTTTGAACTTGAGAAAGATAATTTAGGGTATTTGGCAGAAGAAATTTCTAAGCAGCAAAACATTCAACAGATGACTTGGTTGCTGTTAAAGGCATTCAGTTTTATAAGGGAAGGACAGCATAAAAGTTTGAAAAATTTGCAGCCTGACTGTGCAATAGAAAAGAAAAACCCATTTTCTGGGGAGAAATTCAAGCCAGCTGCAGAAATTTGCCTAAGTGGCAAGGAGCCTAATGTTAATCCCCAAGACCTTGGGGAAAATGTCTCCAGGCCATGTCAGAGGCCTTCATGGCAGCCCCTCCTATCACAGGCCTGGAATCCCAGGAGGAAAAAGCGGTTTCTTGGGCTGGGCCCAGTGTCCCATGCTGTCTGTAGCCTAGGGACTTGGTGCACTGTGTCCCAGCCACTCCAGCCATGGCTGAAAGGGGCCAACATACAGCTCAGGCCGTGACCTCAGAGGGTGAAGGTACCAAACGTTGGCAGCTTCCACGTGGTATTGAGCCTGTGGGTACACAGAAGTCAAGAATTGAGGTTTGGGAACCTCCACCTAGATTTCAGAAGATGTATGGAAACACCTGGATGCTCAGGCAAAAGTTTGCTTCAGGGGCAGGGCGCTCATGGAGAACCTCTGCTAGGGCAGTGCGAAAGGGAAATGTGGGATTGGAGCCCCCTCAGAGATTCCCTATTGTGGCGTCACCTAGTGGAGCTGTGAGAAGACAGCCAGTGTCCTCCAGACCCCAGAATGGTAGATCCACTGACAGCTTGCACCATGCACCTGAAAAACCAGCAGGCACTCAATGGAAGCCCATGAAGGCAGCCGGGAAGGAGGCTGTACCCTGCAAAACCACAAGGGCAGAGCTGCCCAAAACCATGGAAACCCACCTCTTGCATCAGCATGACCCGGATGTGAGACCTGGAGTCAAAGGAGATCATTTTGGAGCTTTAGAATTTGACTGCCCCACTAAATTTCAGATTTCCATGGGCCCTGTAACCCCTTTCTTTGTTTTGGCCAATTTCTCCCATTTGGAACTGCTGTATTCACCCAACACCTGTACCCCCATTGTGTCTATGAAGTAAGTAGCTTGCTTTTGATTTTACAGGCTCACAGGCAGAAGGGACTTGCCTTGTCTCAGATGAGACTTTGGACTGTGGACTTTTGGATTAATGCTAAAGTAAGTTAAGACTTTGGGGAACTCTTGGGAAGGCATGATTGGTTTTAAAATGTGAGGACATGAGATTTGGGAGGTGCTGGGGCAGAATGATATGGTTTGGCTGTGTCTCCACCCAAATCTCAACTTGAATTGTATCTTCCAGAATTCCCACATGTTGTAGGAGGTACCTGGGGGGAGGTAATTGAATCATGGGGGCCTATCTTTCCTGTTATTCTCATGATAGTGAATAAGTCCCATGAGAACCGATGGGTTTATCAGGGGCTTTTGCTTTCGCTTCTTCCTCATTTTCTCTTGCTGCCACCATGGAAGAGGTGCCTTTCACCTCCTGCCATGATTCTGAGGTCTCTCTAGCCACGTGGAACTGTAAGTCCAATTAAACATCTTTTTCTTCCCAGTCTCGGGTATGCCTTTAACAGCAGCATGAAAACGGACTAATACATGCACTATGAATAACAGGTCACAATTAATCCAGTTTCATGCACCCGAGATATGATTTATAAAATGATTGTCATGACATATTATTTAAAAATAGGAGAATTTTAGCATACAAAAGACACTCCTTTAAAAATAGTAGAAGTTAAATTTCTGAGCAAAATGATTGGGAAACATTTTAATTTACTTTTCAAAGTTTTCTTGGATGAGTATGTCATATATTCATATGCAGAGAAGGGCAGGAAGAAGGTTTCTTTTTTGAAAAAAAGTAAACACCATGACCCTTAATTTAGGCCCTCCCCCTCTCATTCTAATTTTTATCAGTCTCCTAATTATATCATTTCTTAGACATGGGGTTTCCTCTTGGGCAATAGGGTATTTCCTATGCTGGGTCCAGTTCTCCTGAGAATGTGAAGCAGGACTTGCTGGAAAGCCAGGCCTCCCAGAAGGTGCCTGGCAGGGATTCCAGCCTCAGGTCCCTGCTGAGGATGCTAACATCTAATATGCAATGTGTTTTCCCAAGCCAAGGCACCTTCTCTAGAGTGGGCTCATTGCCACACTGGCTGGGCAGAAGCACTGTCCAGTCCTCACCATTCAACTCAGACATTGGCCCCCAGCCAATGTCCGTCCAGTGAGTTCAGGGACTGCCAGTCGCTGGTCAGGAAGCTGCCTGTCATGCTGGGGAAGTCTGGAGCACATATGGCTCACTCTAGGGTCCATTTATTCTCCCAGCACTTACAATCCTCTCTCAAAAGACACAATGCTTTCCTAAAAATAATTAATCATGGCAGCAAAAGGGAAAAACAAGCTCTGTCTCCTTCCTTCTGCAAAAAGAGAACTTCAAGGCTGTCTTGATCAAAAATGGGAGGTGCAGGCTGAGAGCAGGGATAGCCTGGAAGGAGGGATGAGAACTCTCCCCTAGAGTTTTTCAGGTTCAATGCATTTCCTACAACATAAAGGAATGTATCTTCTGTCAAGCAAGAACTGTGTCTGAAGACTGTAAAACAATAATGTATTGGGCAACTCCATGCCCCATGGAAAGAGAGTGTTGTGACATTGACAGACCTGCATTTCTACCTGACCTTACTGTTGCCTCTGTCTGGTCTTGGACTAGTCCTATCTATAACCTCTCTGCACCTCAATTTTCATCCCTATAAAATGACAGTAATAATATTAACATCATACAGTGTTGGATGAGGATTGAACACATAGCACATTAACTGGTATATAATATGCCCTCAATATTTTGTAGTTGTTACACTCATCATATGCTTTTCTAATGGTAAATGTTGACAGAATAAGGCCTACCAGCCAGGGTGAAACCAGGTTACAAGCATAGGATGTTGGCAGGAGTGATCACTGCCTTTCATGGCTACCCTGTAAAGAGTACCTTGGGAGGAAACTATCTAGCCACCACCATCTCAGATCATGCTTGTATTAGGACAGTGACATGAGCCCTGGACTGGGAGTTGGGAAAATCATGTCATCACAAATGCTCTTCATTTTACTGAGGACTTCCTCTGTGCCAGATGTACTACTAGAAGCCAGAGTAACAATGAGGTAACTTTGGGTAAATTATGTATCATATCTGAGATCTGGTTTTTACATTTCTAAAGTTAGAACCAAAAATGAGATGCTAGAAATAAAAGTTCACTGTAAGTGGTCAAGTGGCTTTTAGATACACTGAGTTACAACTTTCCACATGACTGTATGCTGAGACTACACCATATAGACCATATGCACAGCTTCACAAGCACTGCTGGAAATGTATGGCTGCTGACTAGATGTTAATGGACCTTGTCAGGGATGGTGGAGATGCAGATGAAAGTCTATCTGAGGGGTTCACACCTTTGAATGTGGTGTCTCAACTAATATTTCTTGAACAAAAACCACACTCCAGCACCATTCTTAGAGCTTTGGGCCTTGAAGTCTAATGGAAAGAGCAGTGCAGGACTAAGCCAGTACATGCCTACCATGCTTTGAATGTGTTCCCCAAAGTTCATGCATTGAGAATTTAATCTCCAGTGCAACTGTGTTGAGAAATAGGATCTTTAAGTGATTATTGTTTCATGAGGGCTCTGTCATCAGGAATGGAAGAATGTCATTATTGAGGGAGTGGATTCTTTATCTTGAAAGTGGATTTGTTATCAAAGCACATCTCTTTCTCTCTTTTGTAAATTTTCTTGCCATGTGAGAGCTTCTCTTACCAATTTTGGACTTCCCAGCCTCCAGAACCATAAGCCAAATAAATATCTGTTCAATATATATTACCTATTCTGTGCTATTCCGTTATAGCAACACAAAATTACTAAGACAATGCCCACATAGGAAGTCAAATATAAGTGAAGAAACTCCCCAGTAGGAAATAATACTAGAGAAAATTGGTGCGGTTAGCCACCACTGAACTAGTGATGGAATGCTTGACAAATATTTTATAACCTCAGTGCATACTTCTTTTTAGCTGAAGTGTGTCAGGCCCATCTCTAACATATTCTGCATGTTTGTGGTATCATTAAGTGTGGAGGGTTTTTAAATAATAATCTGTCTCAAAAGAAAAAGACAAAATTGAATATAATGAAATCTGAGGAGATTCAGGAATTGAGCAGATTGCTTAGAGTATAAGAAACTTTCTTAAATATATGAGATTTGATTGGTGATTAGAGAAAAAATTAGTTATTTAATCCTGTTTCTAGTTATTCAACATTTGGACACCATAAAAGAAAAAATGGGCAAGGCACTATACCTCATGTCTGTAATCCCAGCACTTTTGGAGACTGAGGCAGGCAGATCACTTGAGGTCAGGAGTTCAAGACCAGCCTGGCCAACATGTTGAAACCCCATTCTACTAAAAATACAAAAAATAAAAAATAAAAAAAATTAGCTGGGCATGGTGGCACATGCCCATAATCTCAGCTACTTGTGAGACTGAGACAGGAAAATTGCTTGAACCGGGAGGCAGAGACTGCGGTGCGCTGAGATATCATGCCACTGCACTCCAGCCTGGGTGACAGAATAAGACTTCATGTCAAAAAAATAAACAACAACAAAAAAATAAAAACAATATTCAACTACGTTTTAAAACAATAACAACAACTTAATGGCAAAAAGAAAAATGCCATGGGCAAGCACAAAAGATAAATAACAAACCAGGAAAAAACACTGCAGTTTACAACACAAACAAAAGATGTGCAGAAGGAGCTTCATGTTTAAAGAGCTCTTAGAAATCAACAAGAGAATAAAACTCAATAGATAAATGTACAAAGGACATAAACATATTTCACAGAAAAGGAAATACAAATGGTCCTGTAATAAGCAAAACAACCACAGTAAAAATGACAACTAGATTGGGATGGCATTCATTACCTTTCAAATTGGCAAAATTGCAGTAGTGTGCTGGAGCTGACTCTTGACAGTTGACCATGAATAATTACCAAATTTTCAGCAGCTTGTTTTATAAGTAGGTTATTAAATGCAGTTATTGCTAAAATTTAATTATATAAATTTATAACTAAAAAAAAAGAAAAACTCTAAAATTCCCGATTATTTTACTAAATTTCTCAATTACCTATGCTACTTGAATCTCTTGCATCTGTGTGGTGGAAATACTATACAGTGGGTGCTACAGCCCATCTCTTCCCAACTCCACGTTCAGGGACATCATGTTGACAGCTTGCAACTGGCCTGGGTGGAAGTATTTACACCATGGAAATCAGCAGACACTATAAATTAGGGCTTTTGTTTTTTGGCTTTGGGTTTTGTTTTGTTTTGTTTTGTTTTGTCTTGTCTTGTCTGGAGAAGTGGTTGCTAAACATTTACCAGCACACCATTGCAGAAATCCCAAATGTTAGTAACAAAACTGCTGGGATTGCATGTATGAGACACTTGGACTGGTTTCAAATGTTGGAAACATACTTTATTGGAAAGACTGGGAGAAGCAGCCACTCTTGCTGCTGACAAGAGTGCCCAGCCATTGATAGAACCCTGTGGAAGGCAATCTGACAGTATGTGCCAAAATTATGAAGGGATTTACCCTTTGCCAGCAACTCCCCCACTGGGAATCTATTCTACAGCTCTGCCTATGTGTGCATGCAACAAGGTGATTGGGAGGTCATCCAGCAAGGTTTGTAAGAGCAAAAGACACAAGTCAGCCAGGATCCTTCCACAGAGACTGATGAACCAAGCATAGTACATCTTGACACAGGACTCTCACAGCTGATAAAGAAAGGGGAAGCTTTTCATATGATATGAAAAGTTCTCAGACATAGTAAGTGAAAAAAAGCAAGTAAAAAAAAAAGTGTGCCTCCTTTGGTGTAAAACGGGGGAAATGTGAATGTATTTCTGCATGTTTATGTTTGCTTAATGAAATTCTGAAGGATAGACTGATACAATGAAATTAATTACCTGATTCAAGAGGTGATTGACTAGGAATGTGTAGTCTGAAAAGACTAATGATAGAAAAGCAGACAAAATTAAGCTTTTCCTCACCAAGAACACAGAAGCAAACATTTCCCAAGGAGCAATTAGGAAAGAAGAATAAATAGTAGGTTTTGTCTTTAAATGACATTTCTCTAGAAGTTTACACAGCAGAGGAAGGCCAAAGGAAAATGGAGCTAAGGAGAACTGGCAAAGAGAAGGCAGGGCTCAGAGGCTTATAGGAAATGAAAGAGAAGTCATTGCGCGACTGAGAAGGCCACACGGAGAGGCACTGTGGTTTCATTTAAGAAGAAGGAGAAAGTACAGTAGCAGAGACTCAACCTAGAGGTGTAAATCTTCCCAGAAAGGCTTGCAGGCTATGCTGCGGTGCTGTGTGGTTCCAAGGTTGAAGGCAACAGTCAGGAGCATTTGAGACCAGGATAGATCCGGGGAGATGAGACACAGCTGCTCAACTAGACTGCAGCCACACACATACAAGCAGCAAGGAACAACCCAGGACATACAGCTGCCCTCCTTTTGTTTTTTTTAGCTGCCAGTCATATGCCATAATATTCATTCTTCTAGAACGCACAGTTCAGGTAGTTTTAGTATATTCAGAGTTGTACAACCATCACTACTACCTAATTTCAGAACATTTTCATCACCCCAAAAGGAAACACCATACCCAAGAATAGTCACTCCCTAGACCCCTCTCCCCATAGCCCTGCCAGCCACTAATCTACTTTCTGTCTCTACACATTTGTCTGTTCTGGATGTTTTGGATAAACTGAATCATACAATAAGTGCCCTTTTGTGTCTGGCTTTTTTTACTCAGCACACTTTCAAAGCTTACTCCTATTGTCCCATTTATCAGTATTCCATTTCTCGGTCTTGCCAAAGGATAGTTCTTGGTATGAATATGCAACATTTTATTTATCTGTTCATCAGTTGGTAGGTGTTTGGGTTGTTTCCACTCTGGGCTATCATGAATAATGCTGCAATGAATATTTGGGTGTAAGTTTTGTTTTTGTGGGGGCATATGTTTTTATTTCTCTTGAGTGCATATCTAGGAGTGGAATTGCTGGGTCATATGGAAACTCTACATTTAACTTTTCAAGTAATTGCTAGACTGTTTTCCAAAGCAGCCATGCCATTCTAAAATGCCATCAGCAATGTCTCTATATCCATGCCAACATGCCTTTTTTTCAGCCATGCTGGTGGGGGTGAAATGATATTTCCCTATGGCCAGCTGCCCTTTTTTGATTGCTCTTCACTCTGCCTGCCAGAATTTTCACCATTTTGCTCCATCATCCCCTTCTGTATAAGCTCAAGTTTCCTGGGTTTACAGTGTTGCTTTTCTTGGTAATATATGCTAAATGTTTACTAGTGCTCACATAAAGCAATTTTACCCAATATCCTATTCAGCAGAAGATTCCTAAACCCATTAATACTCTCAGAGGAAACTGTAGAATGGCCACAGAGTTCATAGTCCATTTGGGTTGCCAGTGCAATGTACCCAGGGTTGGAATTCTCGAGTGGCCTCCGTACTTGTCTTCTGTTGGTCACCTCAAACATTCTTTTTTCAAAACAACATGAGTTCATCATGTATTAATTGAGAGCAGAAATTTTGAATCATTGAGATTCTCAAATTTTAATTTCTTGGATGCTCAAGGCTATGTCATCTCTAAACCCATGTTGGTCCCAAAGAGAAGGAAAAATGGATTTGCTCACAAGCCAGGCTGTGCAGACCCACCAGGTGGAACAACAGGTGGAGGGCAGAAGTCGGCTCTCCTACTGCTGACCACACTGCTTCATTTTCCACTGCACATAAACTTGGGACTGGTAGTATCCACGAATTCCCCACACAAGACTCCGAACCTGTTTCCTAAACCATAGGACAAATGACTGTCCTTGTGAATACATATTCCTGGGATCCAGGAAATTTTAGTATGACACCGATTCACTCTTTGCTAACATTTTATCACATTTGTGCTCTTTTTTTTCTTTTTTCTCAAGGAATTTGCTTATGTAATCACGATGATTAAATTCAGAAAATTTATTTATTTTTAATTTTATTTTTACTTTTGAGATGCAATCTTGCTCTGTTACCCAAGCCAGAGTGCAATGGCTCACTGCAACCTCCATCTCCCAGGTTCAAGAAATTCTTGCACTTCAGCCTCCCAAGTATCTGGGATTACACATACCCACCACCATGCCTGGCTAATTTTTGTATTTTCACCATGTTGGCCAGGCTGGTCTCAAACTCCTGGCCCCAACTGATCCACCTGGCTCAACCTCCCAAAGTGCTGAGATTACAGGCATGAGCCACTACACCCATCCAAATTCAGGAAATTTAATATTTATGTATTATTATTTACTCTGCAATGCAAATTTAAATTTCATCAAATTGTACTAATAATATCTTTTATAAGATTCTCCCCCAATTCAGGATCCAATCTAGGATCACGCATGGAATTTAGTTCTTTATTTTCCCAGCTTTCAGAAAGGAAGGAAGGCAAGAATGAGGGAAGAAGGGATGGAGGAAGGCAGGAAGGCAGGAAGGAAGGAAGGAAGGGCAAACGGATTTAGTACCTTGGCGACGTTAATAGTCACAAGATGATCTTTCCTATACCCGCCTCTCAGCTCTTGAATGCCCTGTGCCTCTCCCTACTCTGTGTGAGCCACTCCATCCATGCCATGCCCTAGTTGCAGATATTGCAGTAGTAGGGCTAAATTAGTCCTAAACCAAATGCTGCTCTGGGCCTGCCATAAAACACATAAGAGTAAGCTTTGAAGTGGTCAACCTGATCCCGAGTAACTTAAGTGTGTTCCAAAAGAAAGTCCAACACTCTTTATGGAAATGCAACAAAATCTAGCCCTCAACAGCGAAAAATGCAGTATATACAGCATCTAGTAAAAAAAACTACTAGGCATATAAAGAAACAAGGAAACTATGACCCATAAACTGGATTTTTAAAAAAGACAGTCAATAGAAATTACAGAGATGGTTAAATTATCTAATAAGAACCTTAAAACAGTTATTTTAAATCTTACATATGTTTTTTTCTTTTTCTTTTTCTTTTCTTTCTTTTTCTTTTTTGAGATGAAGTTTTACTCTTGTTGCCTAAACCAGAGTGCAATGGCACCACCTCTTCTCCCTGCAACCTCTGCCTCACAGGTTCAAGCAATTCTCCTGCCTCAGCTTCTCGAGTAGCTGGGATTACAGGCAGGCACCACCATGCCCAGCTAATTTTTTGTATTCTTAGTAGAAATGGGATTTCACCATGTTAGCCAGACTGGTCTCAAACTCCTGACCTCAGATGATTCACCTGCCTCAGCTTCCCAAAGTGCTGGGATTACAGGCATGACCACTGAAAAGGAAGGAATAAACATGACAAGCAAAGAAATGGAAGATATGAAAACCACACAGATGAAATTTCTAGAAATAAAAAGTAAAATATCAGAAATGGAAAGCTCACTGGATGAGATGAACAATACATTAGATGCTGCAGAAGAAAAGATCAGCAAACTAAAAGGCAGCCTCATGGCTCCTATCCCAAATGAAGCATAGAGGGGGAAAGAAGAAGAAGAAGAAAAAACACACTTTTACAGGGTCTCAGTGAGCCGTGGGGCAATATCGATTAATTCAATATACATGTTTGGGGTTTGCAGGGGAGGCAATGGTACAGATGGAGCAGGATTTGTCACCATCGTTGAAGCGGTTGATGGGTGGGGAAACAAGTATTCATTCTTCCATCCTATGTTTGCACGTTTGAAATCTGCCATGATAAAGAGTTATAAGACAAAGGCTCTCTTGACCTACATCCTCTCTGTTCAACCCTTTGCAGTTGTCTGTGTTCACAGTCCCCAATTCCCTTGAACCCACTCCACTCAGGCTTTTGCTTGAAAATTTTCCACTCAAATGAACTCCAATTGCCAAGCCCTCAGATTACCTGACCTAAGAGCTGCTGTGGCACAGCCAGACACCCCCTCCAGTCCACTGCTGCTTTCCTGGTTTCCTCTCCCCTCACTGGATGCCCCTCTTCTGTCTCCTCCCCTGGGTCTAGCCCAACCTCAGAATGTCAGAGGCACTCCCTAGGTGACCCCATCCACTCTCGTGTTTGAAATACAGTCTGTATGCTGATGACACCTATGCTTATATTTCCAGGCTGGGCCTCTTCCTCAACGCCACATGCAGATAACCAGCTGTCTAACATCTTCCCTTGGCATTTCCCAGTGTAATATATCCAAAAATGAGTTCCTGTTCTTCCCTGCATTCCTGTCACCTGCTTTCCTGTCACCTGTCCCACCTCAGCACATAGCAATGTCACCATCCTTGGAGTCAGAATCAATTCTTCACACCCCTCATCTGATCCCTGAGCAAATCTTCAGCTCCCACTTTCGCAACTGAACCTTATTGTGACCACTTTTCACCATCTGTGGCACAGCCGCTCTGGCCAAAGTCACCATCTGAATTATGGCCTGAATTATTGCAATTATGTCCTAATGAGTCTTTATGTTTCTCTCCTTGCCCATAATTATCTGTTGTCAACTGGGCAGCCAGAGAGATCCTGTTAAACACAACTCAGAGCATGTGACTCTCTTGTTCCAAATGCTCCATGGTTTCCTGCCTCACTCAGCAAAGAGTCATTCCTCACCATGGCCTATGAGGTCCACCTGAGCTCATCCCCGGAAAGCCCCCTCTGACACCAGCTCCTGTGACTCCCCTCACTCACTCCAGTCACCCTGCTCTCTCTGCAGTCTCCCAGCCTTGGCACACTGCTGTCACAGGGCCTTTGCACTGCCATTTCCTCACCTTTAATGCTCAATCCCACCCCAGGGTCATTCTCTCATGTTTCAAGTCTGTCCTCAAATGTCACTTTCTCATAGGCTTTTCCTGATCAAGATATTTACACTTGCAAATAACCCTGCAACCACAACCCCTGTTTCTTCCCTGTTTTATTTTTCTCCATAGCACTTATCACCTTCTAGCATACTCCATGTGTTCATTTTGTTCATCATCCATCTCACCCTGAGGCACCATCAGGACAAGAATTTCTGTCTGCCTTTTTAACTGTAATACCCTGGCAAAGATAGTATTTGGCATAAAACTGATATATAATCAATGTTTTCTATTAGCCACTTTATTTGCGTTTTATCTTTTGAGAATTATCTAGTCACGTTAAGAAGTGGCTCTGACACTAGCTGCTGCCCCTGGACAAACTATTTAACATATCTGAACCTCAGTTTTCATATCTATGAAATAGAGACAACAACATGTGACTGTGAGGTTTCAATGAGTTAACTGGTCTTTCCTTCCCTCACTCCTTGGATATTGTACGATGCTCTCCCCGGTCCAGAGCTCAGCAACTGCTGTGCAGGGCTGCACTCCACCTTTCTTGTTTCCTTGAATGAGCATTCAGGGACTCAGTGCACTGAGTTGAGGAGGGTTCTAGCATTTCTCACAACCTGATCCTCTTGATATTGAACAAAGAAAATCACAAAACCCTCTAGTTCTCTAGGGGGGAGATTCCTTGACCCCAAGGGTTTGCTCATTGAGTATATACCTCCTGGGGTGTAACAGTCACCACGTGGCCCTCCGTCTGACTCCCCCAGGGTCAGACTGCCACTGCAGTCCCAGACAGCCAGGGGTCAGCAAGTTCAGGGTCACATCCATGGGTCCCAACCTTAATGGCCTGTCCCAAGTTCTGGAGAGAGATTGATGTCCAAGCCTAGCTAGCGCTACTGCTGCAAATGCTGTCTCTCACAGTAGCCAAAAACTGGAAACAAACAAGGGCACAACAACAGTAGAATGAATAAAGAAATTATAGGATAATTATACAATGGAACATCACCCAGCAAACAAATAAACTACTGATAGGCACAACAGCAGGGATGTGTTTCTGAAACACTATGCTAAATTAAAGCCACTAGGCACCAAATAGTATCTACTACACTATCTATCTCAAGAACAGACAAAACTATTCTGTGGGGTTTAAAAGCAGGACAGCAGTCACCTGTGAATCAGCAGAGGTTGGGGTAGCATACAGGGAATTTTACCAGAAAGGGACAGGAGGGGAGGGGAGTTGAGTCGTGCTGGTCACAGACTGCTACCTGGAGCAAGGGTGCAATGAATGCATGCACAGGCAGCACTCACGGTGTTGACGCTGCTGGGAAAGACCCAGAAGATTGGCACTGTGGCTGGGGCACAAAGTCAGAAATGCCGTCTCTCACTAAATGCCAAAGACAGGTTCCATTGCCTGTGACCTGAGGACTAGGAAACTAGCAAGACAAAGGGTTGAGTCTATTGAGGAAGACAAGGTCAGGGTGTGGAAGCAGAGCTGAGTAACCACCACCACCTCCTGGAAGTCAGGAAGGCAAGAGAAACAGGAAAAGAATGTTAATTTCAGGCAGTGAGAACAGAGATCCAGTTGTGCAGTGGGGACCACAGGAACCCAGGAAAGTACCAAGCCCTGTGGAGGTAACGGGGTGAGAAGCCCTGGAGGAGAGCCCTGGAGGAAAGTGCCATTTGAGCTCAGAGGGACACAGCAGAAAAGATGACTGGAGGGCAGGATGCAGTGCCACCTTCTTCTTCTTTTTTTTTTTTTTTTTTGAGATGGAGTTTCACTCTTGTTACCCAGGCTGTAGTGCAATAGCATGATCCCAGGTTCAAGCAATTCTCCTGCCTCAGCCTCCCAAGTAGCTGGGATTACAGGCACGTGACACCAAATCGACTAATTGTGTATTTTTTTTAGTAGAGGTGGGGTTTCCCCATGTTGGTCAGGCTGGTCTCAAACTCCTGACCTCAGGTGATCCACCTGCCTCAGCCTCCCAAAGTGCTGGGATTACAGGCGTGAGCCACCGTGCCATTTGTTTCCTATTTGCTGGGTGTGAAGTGAACTGTCTGGGCCTGGGCTACATTTTTTCAGGTGTTCAGAAAGTGCAGGAAGCTTTGACGTGAATCAGAGGCTGAGCAGCAGCATGATAGACAGCCAAGGCTGCAGTCCGCCCAGCTCACCTGTTTAGCCATCCTTACCGTCTACCTCCCTTTCAGGCTTGCACCAGGCAGAGGCAGTGTTGAGTACACAGCACAGGCACATCAGCCCAGGAGGATATGAGAAGCAGATGGTGGAGGGGAGGGGGAGCGCGCTGTATGGGCAGAGCAGGGTTTGTGTGTGGGTCGGAGGACTCTTGTGGTAATAGTACAACCCGTGGAGAGACTCACAACTCTCCAGTGGGAATAGATAGCAGTTTACACAGTCTTTTTAATTTTTTTATTAATACGTACTAATTGTACATCTTTATGGAGTCCATGTGATTTTTTAATGTAACACATACTAAGGCCAGGCACGGTGGCTCACGCCGGTAATCCCAGCATTTTGGGAGGCCAAGGCAGGCAGATCACTTGAGGTCAGGAGTTTACGACCAGCTTGGCCAAATGGCAAAACCCTGTCTCTTCTAAAAATACAAAAATTAGCTGGGCTTGGTAGCAGGTGCCTGTAATCTCAGCTACTCAGGAGGCTGAGGCACGAGAATCACTTGAACTTGGAGAAGGCGGTTGTTGCAGTAAGCCAAGATCACACCACTGCATTCCAGCCTGAGTGACAAAGTGAGACTCTGCCTGGGGGAAAAAAAATGTTAACGCATGCTAAATGACTTCTGGCACTGCTTCTTAAATTCCGCTGCTCACTGTGTACATGCAAAATCCTCTTTTTCTCTCTTTTTAATCTCCTTAAATGAACAACAGGCACTGATAGCTGCATTTCCTTTTAACCTGTGTGAAATGATGCATTTACATTGACCCTGGACTCCATCTGAAGGCATGGAATGGCTCCTGGGTACCCCCATTTTCTCCAATCCATTGTTGACTGAGTATTTAGCTGTTGAAATGAACGATGCTGCCAGGGAAGCCAAGCCCAGCACTTTAGGGAGATGGGTGCAGAGGGGAGGAGAGGTGCCCTGCATAGTCTATGCTTCTGCCTGGGGTGGTCTCCTCTGACTCTGAGGCTCTGGTGCAGGCCCACCTGGTTTTGAAGTTAGCCATGGTCAGGGGAAAGTACGCAGAGGTGTTTGTTTATAAGAAAAGCAAGCTCTTGATTTGGATTCCCTGCAATTAGAGGAAATAGTTTTGAAACGCAATAAATTATATTGGAAAAAAGAAGGATTTCCTGCTTAAGAGAACTATTTTTAAGCACTTGAGAGGTGGCCCTGCATATCAACAGCTGCTATTAATTAAATTACTCTATTTTCTCATAGAAGCAGGACAGCGAAGTGGGAGGCAGGCTATGGAGGTCTCAGGAAATGTGGGGACCTGGAGTCCAGCTGCCTCCTCCAGTCCAGCTGCCTCCTCCCAGCTGTCACCTGGGAAATGACACTTAGCAACCCACAGCACATATCCTCCAATGTCAAATGGGGATGTTAGTATAGCATATGGTGATACACATTATATCATGGCTGCCAACAAGCTCTGATGTGTGTACTTAGCACATTTGTGTTTGTGCATAATATATCATTGTATATTTCATTATTCAGAAAAGTATTTACACTAATATATTATTGCTAATATTAAATAAAATTTTCAATTATTATTATTTTTTTTTATTGTACTTTAGGTTCTGGGGTACATGTGCAGATCATGCAGGATTGTTGCATAGGTACACACATGGCAATGTGGTTTGCTGCCTCCATCCCCCCCGTCATCTACATCTGGCATTTCTCCTCATGTTATCCCTCCCCGACCTCCCCATCCCCCGCAACAGACCCCAGTGTGTGATGCTCCCCTCCCTGTGTCCATGTGTTCTCATTGTTCAACACCCACCTACGAGTGAGAACATGAGGTGTTTGATTTGCTGTTCTTGTGTCAGTTTGCTGAGAATGATGGTTTCCAGATTCATCCATTATTTTAATATTTCAATTATATAACATCATAATTTATTGATCCGAAGGATTTTTGAAGGGTGAAATTAGAAATACAAGTCCAGTATTCCTGACCAATGCCCAGTGCTTTGCCAACACCCAGTAAATGCTATTTGGTGATAACAGGAGGAGGAAGAGTATCATCATTATTGTTCTTAGCATTTAATAATTATTTGTGAGATGAGTTGCTGTATAAATTTGAAACAATTAAAATTTGACTTATTCAGAAATAGTCCAAGTTTCAGAAACTGTTTTCTACAATCCAATCAAGATCTTCCTCAAGTACCCCAGTCTCTCTCATTGTCCATATTCTGTAAATAGTAGGTAAACACAGAGCCTCATTCTACCTGCACCTCTGCTCATCCAGTGCTGCTGATAGGAACCCAAGCCCCTCTTCTTCATCTCCAACTCCACACCAGAGGTGTCCACAGATAGGCAGAGGGACAATAGCTGTCAGCATGAGCGTGGCTGGAGCACTCCAGGCATTCAGGTTCTCCTGGGCAGCCTCATGGCACCTCGTGTTGATATGTGGGCAGCCCCTGTGTATACAGGACCTTTGACATAAGTGACTCTATTTTACATTTTAAAAGATATCATGCCAACAGGGACCAGATGTTTGTCTAATCAGTAGTGACTATACCCAATCAGATAAGGACACTACAGGTACACTCTTTACTATCAGTCCTTACCAGAGGACTCGGGGGCTATAAAAAGAGCAAGACTTTACCAGCTCTAGACAGCCATCTTCATAGACCCCATCCTGCTGTCACTCATGACCAGCACGCAGCATCTGCCAACAATGGCTCTTTCTTACAAAATGCTGATGTCCATCCAGATCAGTCCAGGACACTCTTTTTGTTCATATTACCCTCTTGGACTGATTCATTAACCCCCTTATCCTAGCCCCCTTTCTCTTAATGTTAACTATTACTTTATGAATGTTTACTGATGTAGAAGGTTTAATCTATAGCATTTGTATATTGATTAAGTGTACTACTATGTCTTGTTTGCAATACTGACTGATCTGTAAAGTGTGCCTGCGGCTCTAAGTACCAAGTAAACAGGTAACACTAAAGAAAATCGCCTCCTTGGGAATTCCATGTAGCTAGTGGTTTTTATGATTGAAATTGCATCAATAAAAGTCTTACCTTATACAAAGATACAAATGTGCATGGACCTGGTTATGTCTGACCCTGTGCCACTCAGGACACCCTGGCTGGGCCAAGACCCCGCTGCTCATGCTGCTGGGTGTGGGACGTAGGCCTTGTCTCCACATGGGAGAACCAGAGCCAATGGCCAACATTCAAGCCTGCCAGAGCCAGGCATTGCCCCATAAGGCTTTCTACCTGGGTTAACCAGCTCAGTGAGGGTGCACTATTATCTTTACATTTATCAGTGAGAAAACAGAGACACCAAGAAGTTAAATGACCTGCTGAGCATCATACAGCCTTCCCATTGTAGAGCTCAGACTGCAGCTGCTCTAGAGGTTCCAGCTCCAAATCTCTGTCCCCCACCAATTTCAGTAACCACGAATTCCCAGTTGGAGCCACCACAGAGGCAGAAAGAGGGGCAGACACTGAGAACATTTGAAGACACTGTGCTAAGTGAAATGGGCCAGGCATGGAAGACAAATACACATGATCTCACTCACATGTGGAATCTATTATAAAAAGTCAAATTCAAGAAGTAGAAAGTAAAGTGGTGGTTAGCAGGGGCTGGGGTCATGGGTATGCAGGAGACTGGGGAGATACCAGTCAAAGGATACAAAAGTTCCGTTAGACAGGAGGAATAAGTTCAAGAGATCTATTGTACAACATGCTGACTATAGTTAATAATGTACTGTATTTTGAGAATGGCTGAGAGTAGATTTTAAGTTTTCTCACCACACAAAAAAATAGGAGGTGATCCATGTGTTAACAGCTCAATTTCACCGTCCCACAAAATATACATATGGTAAAACATCATATTATAAGCCATAAATGTATAAAATTTTATTTGCCAATTAAAAAGAAAAAGAACTCATCTTTTTATTTCACCCTTCAAGGCTAAGTCTTCTATCTGCGACTAGTTCAATGAAAGAAATAATTTCATAAATCCTTTAAGAAGTCCAATATATTAGGTTCTCCTTTTGGGAATTTAGATGGCACATTAGCATATTAAAACTTTTGAGAAGTTGTGCAGTAATTTAAAATGTTTAACTTCGCTTATACCAATGTTTCATATTCACTTTAGAACCCTTTCTTTGAGTAGTATCTATTCATATCCTGGGTAACTCATTTTGGAAAATACTACTTCAACATCTAAACGTTTGAGAACTTGCAATCTTAATCATCTTTTCATCCTATATCCCACTATAAATCCCTTTCCCTGTGGCCAGCTGTCTTTTGTGCAAATAATGTATCTTCAATAAATATTTACTACATAAGGGGGAAAAAATAGAGAGGACTGGGGAGTCTAGTGGTTGAGAACACATGAGAAAGACCCTGGAAAGCCTGGGGCTGTGTCCAAAGTCACCTGGAGCAGAGGCCGGGCCTGGGTGGCCTGCTGCACCCACAAGAAAGCTGAGGTGCAGAGAGGAGAAACTCCAGGGGGGTCTTCTGTGGAACACAGGTCTTCCAGTGAGGACCCCCTGGATTCAATCTGAATGGATGATGGGAAAAGACCCACCTTCAACTACAAAAAGCAGTCAGTTTAGTGATCATAGTGCAGCACACAGCTGCTCTGAACTCGAAGGTCAGCTCAAAGACCATCTCATGAAACCTACTATGGCCCTGGTGTGAGGGGGGCTTGTTGAGGTCCAGATTTAGAAGAGGTTTGTGATGACCATCTGAGGAAAACCGTAGAAATGAGGGGTTAACAAAAGGAATGTCTCTCCTCTCACCCACCCATTTCCCATTCACTGTCATCCAGAGCAAACCCTGTCGGCATCAACACACTCACTAAGATCTGTAACACTCATCAGCCTAGGTTCAGCATCTGCCAGGAGTCATCACAGCAGATGCAACACACTGTAAATAACCTTTGAACTTTATGATTAGGGGCGCTCCCCCAACACGCTTTTTTTTAGGGCAAGTGACTTTCTCAGAATAAATTAAGTATTTTCTGAAGTCACATGAGCTCTTTCAGACCAAGCAGGCACCACCTAAGTAAGACACACAAGATGTTATATTGGGGCGACTGAGTCCAGGGAGTGAACACCCTGTAAGAAATACAAAAAAGCTTTCCAGCCTTTCGCAATAGGGCTTGCCTCATGGGGCGCGGCCCTGCAGCTGTGCAGGCCCCCACACAGAAGGACCTCATCAGGATTAGCTACAAAATCTGCAGGTCCTAGTGCAAATGGCAACTCAGGGTCTCTTGCTAAGAAGGTATTAAGTATGACAAGACAGCAGGAGCAGAGCATTGGGCCAACCAGAGACCTCTCTGCATGGGGGCCTGCACAACTTCCAGGCCCTATTGTGAAGGACTGGAAAGTGTTTCTTTCTCTTTCTTTCTCTTTCTTTCCTCCCTTCCTCCCTTCCCTTCTCTTCTCTTCTTTTCTCTTCTCTTCTCTTTTCTCTTCTCCTCCTCTCTCTCTCTCTTTCTTTCTCTCTCTCTCTCTCTGAAATGGAGTTTTTCTCTGTCACCCAGGCTGGAGTGCAGTGGCAAAATCTCAGCTCGCTGCAGCTTCCACCTCCCAGGTCAAGCGATTCTCCCACCTCAGCCTCCTGATTAGCTGGTATTACAGACACCCACCACCACACCTAGCCATTTTTTGTATTTTTAGTAGAGATGGGGTTTCACCATGTTGACCAGGCTGGTCTGGAACTCCTGACCTCTGGTAATCCGTCTGCCTCAGCCTCCCAAAGTGCTGGGATTACAGGCGTGAGCCACCACGTTTCTCAAAAGGCGCTCACCTCCTGGACTCATTCCCTCAGAAGGCATTTCTCTGAGTACTGCACACAGAACACTGAAAACAGGTGGAACCCCTGGCAGCTGATGGGAGTCCCCAGCCAACAGAGAAGCATTGAATGGGCCCCAGAAAACATCCTGATCGCCAGACAGATGAAAGATGGACAGACAGAAGCAGCTAAGGCACTCATCCCTCCAGCTCCAGGTCTCAAGGAGGCCCTCCCATTGCTTGATTTCCAACCTGCTCTCCTTGCTTATTCTTGCAAATATCAGAACCCCAGATCCCCCGAACTTAGCCCAGGCTGAGACACGGCAGCAACAAAGTGATGGCCAGAAACCACTCCAGCAGGTTGGTTCACTCAAACTCAGAAAATCTTGGGCTCAATGTTTCCCGCCCTTCTTTACTTTACACAAGTGCATTTTAGTGGAAATACAGTCCTTTCAATATGCAATTCTTTTTCCTTCTACCAATCAAAGTATTTACAAAGCACTTGACTCATAAGAAGGCTTTTCTTATTGACAGAAGTTAGAAGTCCCTCTTCCAGCTCTGATTCAACTTCCATTTAGAGCGAACATACAGGGAACAAGTGCTCTCTGTTTCACAATCTGACTCGTAACAGTTCTAGAGGCCAATTCTGTCCTTCCCAGGACTAGGAAGATTAGTCACACACTTTGAAGCTACTTTTTGAAACACGTCTGAAATTGGATATTCAGAGATTCTTCCCCATTAGCGAGCATCCTTGCTGTGGGAGGCCATGTGCCCATTCACGTGAAGATCCCATTGCTCAAAACAATTTTTGAGCTATGCCTTGGAGAGGGCCTCAAGACTGTAGCCTTTCTCCTGAGTGAGCTAAATGAAGGTGCATTGTCCTTTGAAGGTGTATTAGCTTTCTGGAATCAGGCTGAAATCACTTGAAGTAAAGTGGTGAAGCAAAAGGGAACCAGAAATAAAGGTGCATCTTTGCCCTCAGTCAGCTGGGATTCTTGTGGTCATTTGGAGGGGGATTCTAGAGAATTTATGGAGGAGAGTTTCAGATCCAAGCTGAGCAGAGCAATGAAGGCTTGGTTAGACTAAGTCTATATCTGGCAGGAAGGCTTACTTTGAAGGAAACAGCATTTATTTTTTTGCACACATTTAAGTGTGTTTATTAACTGTGCTTACTTTTCTTACTTCCTGCTAAGATCTCATATGCATCTGGTTGTAAAGAAGATCTAGCCATGGCCTTCAGGCTGCTGATTTTTTGAAAATCAAACACTGAGAAACCACAGCTCTCAAGGAAGCTACAGAAGACAGGAAAAGCAAGAAAAAGGGATCTGAAAAAAGTCACCAGGAGACAGTTCCATGAAGCAGCAGAAGCTCTCTATCCTTCAGAATGAGCAACTTGCTACCAAGACTAATGGTGTCATTTCAAAGGAATGTACATTGTTCTGTTATATTCTTTGTTTGCAGAACAAGTTAAAGCCACCAAAACAAGAAGAAGAAGAAGAAAGAAAGAACACAGAAAAGAACACACGCATACAAATGTAAACTATAAGACAGTAGGAGCCCTTTTACATTTTAGGGTAAGTGACTGCCTCACAAATAATTTGGTAACTTTTGAAGTCAGGTGGGCTCCTTCCATTTCAGAACAGATTTCTTTGGGCTGATGTTGGCCATCTTACAAAGTCAAAGGCAGCAATATCATGGCTCTGCCACCTTTCCCTCTGGGGATTAGGGCATTTTTCTCTCTTCCCTTTAATCCAGTGTGGGTGGGCAGGGATGGATGTAAGGAAATTGCTAAAGAGGAAAATCAGAATTTCTCACAAGCCTGTAGAAAACCAAGACCTGGCTTTTCTCTTTCCATTGCTTGGGTCACATTCTATATAAGCAAGAGTTGCTGATGACTTCGTCCACCTTCTTCACACAAAAGCAGCATTGGCTTACATGGGGAGCTCAGGACTGCACAGACAGCTCTGCAGAGGGACGGCGGGGAGATGGCCCTATACACACAGCCTGCCATACTGCATCCTGAGCCTGCCAGTTGGCCTTGCAATATGACCCAGAGTGTGAGCAACAATCAGGGCTTCTGCCAACTTATTAGCCCAAATGGTTGGCACAGAAATGAACTGCTCTTGTGAAAGCAGTCAATAGCCAGAAACTCGCTGTAATCCACCCTCTACCCCAACCATCCTCTCACATCCCCATCTCACACAGTCTCATCCACTTTATCTCCCAGACCCCTGGCTGGGCTGTTCTGAGGCTTGTGCTAAGTAAAGGTGGAAGACCTAGAGAGAAGGTCAAGGTCAGGACATTAACCCAAAGCTAAGCAGTGGTATCATGTGCAGGGCCACACATTGTCAATTTATATTGAGATGTTTTTCTGGCAGAGAACAAGAAGGTGTCTTAGGACAGGAATGCCTTTTCAATTTGCACAGAAGCCCCATGAGGACTAACAGCAGTACTGACTTTAACCACCACAGACAGGTAGCTGCTGCCTGCAATAGCGGTGAAGAAACACACCACCCTCTGGGACTAGGTGGGTCTTCAGGAGGGATCACAAAAAAGGGGGAGGAGCAACTTAAAAAGAGGATGGTTTATGCTCTTCATAAAAACAGAAAGTGAGTGATCCAGGACTAATACAGTAGGTCCACAAGCTCATCAAAGATTGAGCTTCTTCCATCTTTCTGTTGCACCATCCTCAGCATGTGACCTCCTCATTCAAGGTCATCTGTGGTTCCTGCCATCATATCCACATTCCAGAAAGGGAGAAAGAAGGGAGGCAAAAGAAGAGTTGCACCGCCAGCTAAACCAGCCTTTCTTAAGCAACATTCCCAGACTCCCCACACTTCAGTCCCATATAGGTCTCATCGATGGCATTCAGCTGCAAAGGCAGTTGGGAAATGTAGTCTTTAAGCTGTGTATGGCTGCATCCTGGATTCTCTCACCACCCTGGTGCCTGCCAAGCAGGAGTCTTTTCCATTTCTCTAGTGTGTTAAATTATCTGCTCCTTTTAGGCACTCATACAGACCACAGCCAAATGATGAGAAGTAGATTCAATATACGGAGAACAGCTAGGCAATCTGTCCCACTTGGAAAGGTTGGGACTCCTTTCTTCCATTAGCCAAGCAAACTTTTGACCAGGACACTAGACAAGGTAGAACCAAACAAAAAAGTAATTGATCTGAGTGCTTCCACATGTGTTATTTCTTGAGCTCCTCAACACGGATCTGAGAGAGAAGCAATTATACCCATTTTGCAACTGAACATCAGAGGCTTCAAGAGCAAAGAGACCCTGTCCAGGATCCTGCTGTCAGGGTTGGCAGTAAAACCCAAGGGCCATCTTGACTCCAAAACTTGCTACTAGTGAAAGCTAACATAAAAATTCAATTACAGTAACTAATAGGGATTTAGTTGATAAAATCATGAATTTTAAAGCTATGACAAGAATTTCAAACAGTGTCTTAGCACTTGGAGGACTCTGCTAGTATCATCAAAAGCACCCAGTTGATGACCTAGCCAGACTATAACAAACACAGTGCCCTAAATGACATTTTATCCTTTTCCTTATGAAGTTACTTATTAAAATTAAAGTCAGTACAGGCATCCATCATTTTGTTGCATGTTCCAGACATTGCATTTTTTTTAAATTGAAAGTTTGTGATAACCCTGTGTCAAGCAAGTGCATCAATGCCATTTTTCCAACAGCATGTGCTCGCTTCCTGTCTCTGTGTTAAATTCTGGTAATTCTCACAGTATTTTCAACTTTTTCGTTCTTATGTCCGTTATGGTGACATATGACATATGATCAGTGATCTTCGATGTTACTATTATCACTGCTTTGGGTACCATGAACCATGCCCATATAAGATGGTGAACTTAATTGATAAAAGTTCCATATGTTCTGACTGTTCTGCTGACTGGCCCTTCTCCCATCTCTCACGCTCTTCTCAAGCCTCACTATTCCTTGAGACACAACAATATTAAAATGAGGCCCATAAAAACCCTGCAATGGCCTCTAAGTGTCGAAGTGAAAGGAGGAGTCGCACACCTCTCACTTCAAATCAGAAGCTGAAAATGATCAAGCTTAGTGGAAGGCATGTCCAAAGCCAAGATAGGCTGAAAGCTAGGCAGGCCTATTGCACCAGCCAATTTGTGAATGCAAAGAAAAAGTTCTTGAAGGAAGTTAAAAGTGCTCCTCCAGTGAACACATGAATAAGAAAGCGAAACAGCCTTCTTGCCGATATGGAGAAAATGTAAGTGGTCTGGATAGAAGATCAAACCAGCCACACTGCCTTAAGCCAAAACCTAATCCAGAGGAAGACACCAACTCTCTTGAATACAATGAAGGCTGAAAGAGGTGAGGAAGCTGCAGAAGAAAAGGTTGAAGCCAGCAGAGGCTGGTTCGTGAGGCTTATGGAAAAAAGCTGTCTCCATCACAAAAAAATGCAAGGCGAAGTAGCAAGTGATGACATAGAAGCTGCAGCAAGCTATCCAGAAGATCTTGCTAAGAAGGTGACCACACTAAACAACAGATTTTCAGTGTAGGTAAAACAGCCTTCTATTGGAAGAAGA
This sequence comes from Aotus nancymaae, assembly GCF_030222135.1. NCBI lineage: Eukaryota > Metazoa > Chordata > Mammalia > Primates > Aotidae > Aotus > Aotus nancymaae. Next base: position 1,173,063 of record NW_026988570.1, on the reverse strand, counting down.
TACTATCTAGGACTTTTACAGCTAGAGAGAAGAAGTCAATGCCTGGCTTCAAAGGACAAGCTCACTCTTTTACTAGAGCCTAATGCACCCGGTGACTTTAAGTTGAAGCCAACGCTCACTCCAAAACTCCTAGGGCTTTTAAGAATGACATACTCTGGCTGTGTTCTAAAAATGGAACAACAAAGCCTGGATGATAGCATATCTATTTACAGCATGGTTTATGGAATATTTTAAGCCCACTGTTGAGACCTGTTGCTCAGAAGAAAAGATTCCTTTCAAAATATTACTCTTCACCGATAACACACGCAGTCACCCATCAGCTCTGAGGGAGATGTACAAGATGAATGTTGTTTTTACGCCTGCTAATATAACATCCGTTCTGCAGCCCATGGGTCAAGGCATATTTTTGACTTCCAAGTTTTTGTATTTAAAAAATACGTTTTGTAAGGCCAAAGCTGCTAAATAGTGATTCCTCTAATGGATCTGGGCAAAGTAAATTGAAAACCTTCTGGAAAGGATTCGCCATTCTGTTTGCCATTAAAAACATTAACGATTCATGGGAGGAGGTCCAAATATCAACATTAACATAATATTGGAAGAAATCAATTCCAACCTTCACAGGTGAGTTTGTGGGGTTTGTGACTTTGGCGGAGGAAGTAGCTGCAGATGTGATGGAAACAGTAAGAGCACTAGAATAAGAAGTGGAGCCTGAAGATGTGACTGAATTTCTGCAGTCTCGTGTTAAAACTTGAACAGACGAGGAGAGGCTTCTTATGAGTGAGCAAAGAGTGGTTTCTTAAGATGAAATTTCCTCCTGGTGAAGATGCTGTGAACATTGTTGAAATGACAACAAAGGATTTAGAATATTCCATAAATTTAGTTGATAAAGCAACACCAGGGTTTGAGAGGCTCAATTCCATTTTTTGAGAGAAGTTCTACTATAGGTAATATGCTGTCTCAAACAGCATTGCATGCCACAAATAAATGTTGCCCCAAACAGCACTGCACACTATAAATAAATCTTTCATGACAGGAAGAGTCAATTGATGTGTCAAACTTCATTGCTGTCTCATTTTAAGAAATTGCCACAGCCACCCCAAGCTTCAGCAACCACCACCCTCATCAATCAGCAGCTATCAACATGGAGGCAGGACTCTCCACCAGCAAAAAGATTACCATTCACTAAAGGCTCAGATGACCTTTAGCATCTTTTAGCAATAAAGTATCTTTTAATTAAGGTAGGTACATTTTTTAGACAGATGAGGAGTGGTTATTGCATACTTAATAGACTACAGTATAATGTAAACATAATTTTTACATGTGCTGGAAAACCAAAGAAATTGTGTAAATTCCTCTATGTTGATATTTGTTTCATTGCAGTGGTGTGAAACCAAACCTGCCATAACCTCAAAGTATGCCTGTACCTAAATGTCTTTTGTTCACTGTACATTCAGTGGCTTAAGCATGAAGGAAATGTTCACCTTACATTATTAACATGAAAAAATGTTCGTTACCACTTTATTAAGGAAATCAGGTCTCTCAAGTGCTGGCTCAGAAAAATACCGACACAAGAATTTCCCTTTGTTGCACTGGCCCATGTTTACAATCTTCAGACTGATCTCTTACTTTATTACAATCACCCCCTCACCTCCTTAATCTGGTGGCACTGGGCCTGTTTAACAAGAAGACAAGAACAAGGAATAAAGGTTCTGTGTGGTCTCATTCTCTTCCCCAGTCTCCACAGCCAGCCCAGTCCCATTCTCCAGACTCAGGGTCCACATCCTTCCCATTCAATAAAACTAAAGTGTTCGCACCAACAGCCGATACATTAGGCAGCCAGGGACAACACCACTTCTAGCTGTGAACTTCATCCAATCACAGGGTGCAGCTGTGGCCTATACCTGCAGACTCTGTGTTCTGAAACCCTTTGTGTATATACTTCCTAGGTACTCAGACAGTGTGGGCACCAGGGGCAAGAGGACTTATCCTTCCCAAGGTCACAGAGTTCATTGCAGGGCCTTCTTCCCTCCTTTCTCAGGCTGCTAGGACATTCAACACAGCTGTGATCTCCTTCCTTCTACAACCACCTCCTTCCTCCCCTCCACCCCCATGTCCCTCCTTCTCCATCACTTCTTCCTTTGTCACCTCCTGTCCAGGAGCCTCTTAGTGTTGGCTCAGGCCAGGCCGTCCACACATCTCATCCCGGGCACACTCCCTAAATGAATCCAGGTTCCTTGAGCCAACTGCACCTCCATTTCTTCAGGTGCAAAATGAGTCTTGTTAGCACACCTATCTTCCAGGGGCTTTCTAAGATGAGAAAATGTGTATGAAATGCTTAGGACAATAGCAGACCAGCAGCAGCAGATGCCAGCTGTTAGCATTAAATCCCTGGTTCCCATCTGATCTGGATGGGTTGAGTGGTGATGTCTGTGAGATTTCCACATAGAAGAGGCAAGAAGGGAATAGGATTTTCCTAGAACAGGGATCTAGGCTACAGATACACTGGAATGAGTCATTAATGGAAGGATAGCCTGCCTTTATGACTGTGTGCCTTATATACTGTATAATTCAGGGTTCTCCAGAGAAACAGAAACAATAGGACAGAGAGAGAAACATAAGAGGAGTTTATTATGGGAGCTGCTCACCCAATTACTGAGGCTGAAATGTTCCACAATCTGCTGTCTGCAAGCTGGAGGCCCAGGAAAGCCAGTGGTGTAACTCAGTTCATGTCTAAAGAGGAGGTTATGTATAAACCCTGGTGCATTAGTCCATTTTCATACTGCTATGAAGAATTACCTGAGACTGGGTAACTTATAAAGAAAAGGAGGTTTAATGGACTCAGTTCCACATGGATGGGGAGGCCTCACAATCACGGCAGAAGGCAAAGGAGGAACAAAGTCACATCTTAATGGTGGCAGGCAACAGAGCATGTGCAGCGGAACTGCCTTTTATAAAAACATCAGATCTCATGGGACTTATTCACTATCGCTAGAACAGCATGGGAAAACCAGCCCCCATCATTTAATTATCTCCCACAGTGTCCCTCCCATGACACATGGGGATTTTGGGAGCCATAATTCAAGATGAGATTTGGGTGGAGACACAGCCAAACCATATCACCTTGTCTGAGCCCAAAGGCCAGAGAACCAGAAGCACCAATGTCCGAGGGCAGGAGATGTTCAACCAGGCAGGAAGAGTGAATTTGACCTTTCTGTGCCCTTTTGTTCTATTCAGGCCCTCAGTCGGATAATGCCAACTACATTGGTGAGGGTAATCTTCTTTACTCAGTCTAGTCTGAGTAATAAAGGAATAAAGGCTGATTCACATGCTAGTCTCTTCTGGTCTTCTGGAAACACCCTTACAAACAAACACCAAAATGATGTTTACCAGCTATCTGGGCATCCCTTAGCCCAGTCAAACTGACACATGCAATTACCCATTACAAACACATTGTCTCTGTTCCCTTCCACAGTCCTTCCTCTCAGTAACGGCATCAGCACACACCTAAATGTTCTGCTAGAGCCTAGGAGTTGCCCTTGAGTGCTCTCTCTCCCTGTCTCCCACCTTTCCTCCATCAACAGACTCTACTCTCTCTTCTAGACCATGGCCATCACCACAATCCCAGCCACTGTCACCTCTTACAGAAACTGACAAGCAATCTCCTGCCTCCATTCCCAATCCCTCCAACCCACTGCCCACACAGCTTCTTAAGCCTAAGTCAAATCGTGACATCCCTCTGCTTACAATTCTTCAGTGACTCTGCACTGCGTATGGTACAAAGCACAAAACCCTCACCATAACTGGTTTATAAGGTCCTACACACTCGTGCCCCATCCATCTCACATTCTCCCTGTGCTACTATCCATGGCTGAGTAAACTCCAACCACACCAGCTGCTCAGGGAGCCTCAGGGCCTTTGCCTTGGCTGTTCTCTCTGCCTCGTGCCCTCACGTTGTTCCTCCCCACCCTCCTCTCCCACAGCCACCTTATTCTCATCCTTTCCATTCCAGCATGCGTTTTGCCCTCTGCAGAGTGGGCTTCCTGCGTCACCCTATAGGAAGTAGATCTTCTCCCTCCCTGTCATGGCAGAATGTTTGTGTCAAACCCTCAAATGCATACGTTGAAGCCCCAAGCCTCAGTGTGATGTTATTTGGAGACGGAGCCCTTATGGAAATAATTAAGGTCAAATGAGGTCATAAGGATGGGGTCCAATACAATCAATATCCCTGTAACAAGAGACACCAAAGAACTCTCTCTCTCTCTCTTTTTCTGTGTTTCTGCTCAAGCACAGAGAAGAGGTCATGTGAGTATACAGTGAGATGTGGCTGCCTACAGGCTAAAAGAAGAGGCTTCAGAATAAAACTTGCTGACACCCTGACCTCTGAGCTCTGACCACCAAGAGCATGAGAAATCAGTGTCTGCTGTTTCAGCATCCCAGGAGATGGTATTTTGCTCTGGCAGCCCACCTACTAAGACACGCCCTTATCCTCATTCTCCCTTCAAGGCAGTGGTTCTTATGTGTAATTAGTGTCCCTGACACTTATATAGTCTTTGCCTACTTCCCACCACTGGAGCATAGCTTTGAGGTCACCATTCCCCTCCTCAGGCCTAGCACAGGCCCTGGTACATAACAAGTGTCCATGGAACAACTCAGTGACTCAACAAATTTATCAGTCAAAGACTACACACTTCTAGCCAGGGACAGAAGGAATTGAACCCATCCCTCATACCCAGAAAGGCATCTGAACAAAGGAATCACTCTTCCCAAGATAGACTCTACAATGACTACCCTCTAAAGCATGCATATTTATCTACTTCTTGGTTTATATCCCACCTTGTCCCAAAATGAATTTGAGTGAGTTTATCAAAATATAAACAATACAACAGAATAAATAACAAAGGAGGAAATGATAAGAAAAATAAGAGGAAGCCACTTAGGTGACAGCATGCATGCTGTGGCCACTTGCTCTAGGCACCCCAGCAGCCATAGCAAAGAAGGTAGTCCAGCCAGCTGTACAATTCAGATTATCCATGAGATGCAAAGAAAGAGTTCTTTGGAAGAAGCATCTCTTAATGAGCTGGATCAGCTCAGCACTGACTCATGGAGGAATCCCCACAGTCCTCCAATGGTAGATGGGTCCTGATCAGCATCCTTAAAGAAGATTCAAGAAAGGGCTTCAGGCAGCTCTTCCTCCCAAGCTGCCTCAAGGAAGCTCACAGCAACACCTCACAAAGCAGGATGAGCTGCTCTCTGGGCAGCAAAACAGTGAGATCAGTAACGCACTTTGTGCTCCTATAATTCTATATCTCCACATAGCCTGCAACCTTAGAAAGTAAACTTTGCTTTGTGTTCACAAAGCCAATCCTTGCAGCTGGTAATGGCTTAGAAAGTGAGACCACACCATGTCCATAGGTGAGAGATACCCAGCAGTTATAGCATCTGTAGGTGTTTTCATGGGTTGGGAAGCCACTGTACCTTCGGGAGTCTGCAGTTTAAACCAACTCCTCTTCCAGCACAATCTTCCCCATCACCCATCCTATCCTGAAGATGGTCTCCTACCCAATTGCACACTACCCAGGCTGTGATGACAATTATGTTTCCTCTTAAACATTACTAACACATCCTTTGAAATGCTTTAAGAGGTGACTTTTTTTTTTAAGGAAGAAAAAAAGGAAGAAAGAAAGAAAGAAAAAAAAGAATGAAGAAGAGAAAGAAAAAGGAAGAGAAAAAGAGAGAAAGAATGGGAGTATTGCTTTCTTGCCCAGGCTAGAATGCAGTTTAGTAATGGGTATTGAAAACCTCTTTTATACCAATAATTATACTTAATGATGTAGACAGGAAAGAATAAGGGAAGAAAATAACAAACAAGCAGCCAACCAATATTTCATTTAAACCTATGAAATGCTATGCGATTACTGAGGAGTGATTTAGTCCAATTATGTAGTCACTTTTGGAATAGGTATGAGGTGGTAATGTATGTAAGTGGAGAGTTCTATAAATGTTTATTAAGTTTACTTGTTCTAGGTGTGAGTTCAAGTCCTGGATGTCCTTGTTAATTTTCTGTTTCGTTGATCTATAGAATCATTAGCTCTTCTTGTTACATTGATACTTTTGCCATTATGTAATGTCCTTCTTTGCCTCTTTTGCTCTTTGTCGCTTTAAAGTCTATTTTATCAGAAGCAAGAATTGCATCTCCTGCTTTTTATTTATTTGTTTATTTTTACTCTCTGTTTGGTGGGTAAATCTTCCTCCTTCTCTTTGTTTTGAGTCTTTGTGTATCATTGCATGTGAGATGGGTCTGGATGCAGTATACCGATGGGTTTTGGCTTTTTAACCAATTTAAATATATATGAGTTTAATACTGCATTTGATGCTAGCTAGCTGTTTTGTCCATTAGTTGGTGTAAATTTTTCATTGTGTTAATGCTCTTTGCTTTTTGATATATTTTTGGAAAGGCTGATATTGATTGTTCCTTTATATGTATAGTGCTTCTTTCAGAAGCTCTTGTAAAGCAGGCCTGGTCGTGGTGAAGTCTCTAAGTACTTGTTTGTTCACAAAAGATTAAATTTTTCCTTTGCTTATAAACCTTATTTTGGCTGGATATGAAATTCTGGGTTGAAAGTTCTTTTTTTTAAGGATGTCAAATATTGGTCCCCACTCTTTTCTAGCTTGTAGGGTTTCTGCTGAGAGATCTGCTGTAAGTCTGATAGGTTTCCCTTTATGGGTAACCTTATCTTTCTCTCTGGCTGCCCTTAGTATTTTCTCCTTCATTTCAACCCTAATAAATCTGGCGATTATGTGCCTTGGGGTTGGTCTTCTTGAAGAATATCTTTGTGGTGTTCTCTGTATTACCTGGAGTTGAATATTACCCTGCCTTGCTAGGTTGGGAAAGTTTTCCTGAATGATATCCTGAAGAGTATTTTCCAACTTGGATTCATTCTCTTCGTCACATTCAGGTACACCTATCAAACGTAAATTAGGTCTTTTCACATAGTCCCATATTTCCTGGAGACTTTGCTCATCCCTTTTTATCCTTTTTTCTCCAATCTTGTCTTCTCGTTTCATTTGACTAAGCTGTTCCTCGACATCTGATATCCTTTCTTCTGCTTGATCAATTCGACTGTTTAAACTTGTGCATGCTTCACGAAGTTCTCGTGTTGTTTTTCAGCTCCATCAATTCACTTATATTCCTCTCTAAATTGTCCATTCTCATTAGCATTTCGTCAAACCTTTTTTCAAAGTTCTTAGTTTCTTTGCATTGGGTTAGAACAAGTTCTTTTAATTCCCAGAAGTTTCTTATCACCCACCTTTTAAAACCTGCTTCTGATAATGGAACACACTCGCTCTCCATTAAGCCTTGTTCCGTTGCTGATGAAGGACTGCGATCCCACGTAGAGGGAGAGGCATTCTGATTTTGAGTATTCTCTGCTTTTTTAGGCTGGTTTCTTCCCTCAATTATATATTTATCCCTCTGTCGTCTTTGTAATTACCGACTTTCTAAGTAGGTCTCTGAGTAGACATCCAACTTGTTAATTCCCAGCGCCGAAATCTGAGCAATCCACTGCGCTGGCCAAAACAGCGGTGTTAAGATTGATGGTGCTTTTCTGCCCGGGAATCTCTGGACTCTGCCCCAAGAACTACCGCGCTGAGGTGCCAGCAAAACCGCCATGCCGGCCACAAGAGTCGCTCTGGTGACCCGTGGGGCTCCTCCGCTGGGAATCTCTTAGTCCATGAGCAACAAAAATTCGTCTAAAAGTGTGGCGTCCTCTCGTTCTCTGCGCCTTTACTGGGAGCTACTAGCCCGAGCTGCTAGTGATCAGCCATCTTGGATCTCTCTCAAGGTGACTATCTTTTAATAGGTGGGACCAAACCCAGGAAGAGCTTAGACTCTGTAAACAGTTGGCTGTCTCTGACCCTATCTTGCCTGTGGTTGCTTTTTTGTCCAGGGGAATTCCTGTGCTGCAGCTGCAGTCCTTAGCGTCACCTGTAGGGGGCTGGGTGGTGCCCTGCTGCCTCCTGCTCCAGGTGTTCAGCTGAAAAGTGGTATCCTACAGCATGCCCAGAAAGCATCACAGGTGTGTCCCATGTCTGCTGTGCTCTTTGCATCTTACATGGACACAAGGAGTCTGATAGAGCCCCAAGGAAGCAGAGAGCTGGGATAACCCACTGAAGAGCTTTTGTGGCCAGATACATGTGGAAACAAAAAGGAATATGAAAGGTTTTCTTAGGCTATTTCTATTTTATTTCAGACCTCCCTGACTTCACAATCCATAAGATCCACGCTTGTCTGCATTTTCTATAGCTTTCATCCCAAACTGATTAAACCAAGCTTCTAATCCAGAATTTGCAAAAGCTATTCTGCCAGCCAAGATTAAGTCTCTTTATTTTTCTGGGATTCTAGCCTTGCTCATTTATCCTTCCCTGTCATTTCCTGACATACTTTCCTTCTTTTGATAAATTCTTTTTCTAGTCCCTTGAGCCCCTGGCCTGCTTGACATCTCTTCATTCACTTCCCAAGAAATACTGTTTAATTAGATGGCAGAGCATGACAAGAGCAGGCGTTCTGGAGCCAGATGGCTGGAGCTCAGAATCCTGGTTCTGCTACTCACTTGCTGTGAAACTTTGGACATGTTATATAACTCCTCTGTGCCTCAGTTTCCTCAGGTGTAAAAAAGCTAATAACAGCACCTCTATCATAGGATAGTGTGATAGAGAAGCTTGTGAGTGAGTCTGTTGTCTCTCTTCCCCACTACAGAGGCTAAAGAAGCCACATGTTCCAGAATGTGCTGCCTAAAGAAGGAGGTAACCTGTCAACCTTGAATCCTGAGTGACTGTATGGAGCAGAGCACTCCTCTGTTGGACAGATAGCATTCACAAGCAACTAACCTTTATTCCGTTAAGCTACTGAGATTCTGGCAAAATTTGTTATTGCAGCAAAAAACTTAGTTCAGCCTGACTAATAATGTAACCACTTGTATGGCTGTAATTAAATAAGAGTTAAAATTGAATAGCTAAGTAGATAACTTATTCCTCCTCCAGGAGATGAGGTCCCAAAGTGGCAGACTCACTCTCTGTATTCCCTCCAGCTCCTGGAACCTAGCCTGGCACACAGGAGCTGCATGAGTGTTTGTTGAGTGACAGCTGCAAAGTTTCCAGGCCCTTCTCCTCCATCACGTGCTGCATCTGGCAGCTTCCAGGCTCACCCAGCCCCTGCACCCAAGAATAAGGTTGTTCCAAGGAGGGGCAGTGCAACAGCATGAGAACACATTAGCAGACCCTCCTCAACACACACAAACAGAAACACATAAAGGCACACACGCACACACATAGACACACAGAGACATACATGCATGTACATGCACACCACACATAGAGACAGCACACACAGAGAAAGAGACACACACATGCAGAGGCACACACGAACACACACAGACACACAGAGACACATACATGCATGTGCACACAGAGAGACACACACAGCACACACAGAGAGAAATAGACACACACAGAGATGCACAGAAACACAGACACACACACACACAGGCAGAGCATGAGCCCTGCACTTATTACTTCTGAGAAACAGATGGGAAGAAAACCAGAGTGTTTGGGTCTGATCACTGTCCCTTCCTCCCATTCAACAAGGCAGTGAGTCACCTGCACAAAAGGGCTCAAGCCTCCATATCAGGCAGAATTTGGCTGTGAGGGCCAATCGCCATTGCTTTCCCTTGCTTTTTTGAGCCATGCTCAGAGAGTAAAACTTCAAGCATGATTAGAGGCTGGGGGCAGAGAGGTGTCCACTGGCATCAGTGACAGCCACATCTCACAGCACTTCCCTTTCAGGAAAGAGACCTCCTTCCCCTGCCCTCTACAGCTTGAAGTGGTCACTGGCTTGGATAGAAGCAAATATGGACTGAGTCCTGGGAAAGCCCTGAATTTTGGAGCACTCTGGCCCTGAGCTCAGGTCCAGGATCCATTTTTCACAGGCATGCTTTATTGCTCCTCGCAGGGAGCCAGGTTTCCATCCCTGTCATTCCTGAGGGAGGAGAACGTGCCCGGATTGCAATCGCTTGGTGTGTGTGCATCTCTTTTCCTATAAAACCACTCTGAGTACCTGAGTTATGCACCTTATCAGAGACCATGTGCTGGGTGATTTTAAATTATTATCCCCCAAATACGTATATATATTATGCCAAGAAACCATCAACAGTAAATTACCTCCTATTCCAAGGGCCAGGACATGGTTACTGTCACCATGCAAGTCATTCACATAAAATTCAAAATGTCTCACATTTTATCTTGAAAATTTACAAAATTTATTAATCTTTATAGCCTGAAAGGCAAGAAGACATATATTTTAAGTGCATGTCTTGCATTACCGACCCAACTGGCCATGTGAAATGACTCAGATTTATCATCATGTCCAGTTACCAGCATTTATGGCAACTTTTAAACATGTCATTTTAACCGTGGACACCTCATGGTCTGGGATACTTTGGGAGTTTACTGAGTAACTCTCATTTCAAGACCAGAACGAATAAATGGTTTAAGTACTTTTGCAGCTTATTGGAAAGAAAATTTGAAATTCACTTGAGGAGACTGTTAACCATGGATGACAGAAACACAGGGAAGGAGCAAGCTCTCCCCAAATTTATGTCTCTTTCCAAATGGGAATAACGGGAGAAGTTCCCTTTGCCAAATAGAAGTTCCCATGCTCCCTAGTGTGTACCTCTGCTCTGTCAGGGAGGTTTAAGAAAATGGTGTTCAATTGTGTCCCTAGTTGCTAAAAAAGAAAGTTAATGCTGATATGGAAAAGGAAGTTTGGGTCTCTTTACAAATATTCTTCAACGCTGTTTACTATTCAACAAGTATAAATAAATAAAACAGTCCTCACTCTGCATGGAATTCAGCCTCTGTTCATGATAAAACCCAGAGATGGTTTTTAAAATACCACTACTTAGAAAAAGAACAAGGGCCCTCAGGCCTCAAACTCCATATATTTTAATGTACGTATGCTGAGCTTGGTCAAGCAGGCAGAAGCCATGGTAGGGTCTCCCTTCACCTCTCCCCTTCCTTTAGGCCCATGTGTCCAGCCAGAGTCCTGGGCCCTTCTTTTGTGTGTATTTGTCCTTTCTCTCTCCTGTGCCTTCATACACTGCACTCTGCCACCAATCAACCTTCCTTAAAGTTGGTTCTATGAGGTCACCGCCAAGCTCAGACACCTTGCAGGCTTCTCACTGCCCAGGTTCAGAAGACCAAGTTGAAACCTTTTTGTCTGCCTCAAGGCAGATCTCTGTTTGTGTCTGTTTCTGGCCTTACATTCCATCATTCCCCAGCAAGATACATCTGCTCCGTGCAACCCAGTGAAATCCAACTCACAGCTGCTCTAGACTTTGCTTATAACATCCCCACAAACATAATTCCCCAATCCTTTCTAAAGTCTCCCTGTCCTACCTGGTAAGATTCGGAGAACTCCTCAGCCCTCTCTGAACCGGACTGCCCCACTCCTGTAGATCTCTCCAGACATACAGGCCCAAGGCAGCATGCTTGTCCTCTGGGCACCAGCCTCTCCCTAGTCTACCCTCCATAACCTATGCTGGACACTTAGCCTCATGCTGCGTTTCAATGTTCTACATATGGTATCTCTCCTTCATGGGATTGTACACCTGAGGGTGGCCACCAAGTCCCACACATAATTATCCTTCCCAGGATCCAGCCCAATGCTAACAAAGAGTAGGTTCTGCAAAAATTGGTTTTGAAAGACACAACTAAATGTATCTGAAAAAATAAAATACTCAGGACATAAGCTAGAAAAAGTAATGCAAACTCATTCATTTCATAGAATTCTGTGAAGAGTTCATACATGTTCTTTTTCTTTAAAATCCACTCTAGTCTGGAATTGTGTTCACCTTCCCTGAAGGGCTTGGGAGGAGCTAATATCCTGTGACGTCTATAGAAGAGGTGCTTCGGGTCTAGGAGTGGCTGATCCCTTGCCTGTGCCCCTAACCTACACCTCTCATCTACAGGGTGTCTATGGCAATACATCTGTGAGGTTCCAGAACCCCAGCACATGCTGTGAGCTCAGCAGTGACTTGAGGAGGGCAGGCAGCAGACTGGCTTTCTCTAATGGGGGTGAAGATGGCTGAGGGCTATAAGCTAATGAGAATGCACAGGTATTTGGGTTTCTAAAGCCATCCAGCAAGGCTGGAAAACAGTCTGTTTCTTTTAGGCACAGTTGGTTTTTCCCTCTCTGATTCCAGGAGCCAATCGTTTGGCCAGTTTCAAAACCCAGCATTGACAACTCTACTCAATCACCGAGGACTAGCCCTGTTGAAGGGGAAAAGTAAAACTCTCTTTGACTCTGTGCTTCCCCTTCATGCATCAGCAGGTTCTTGTGGCCTCACCAAGGTAAGCTGAAAATAGAGCCAGAAGAATGCTTCCACTTTCATGCTTGAGGAGACAGTGAGCCCATGAGCACGCACCATGACTTCCAACCCAGAGACAGCAAGGACGCCAGGCAACTGGGCACCAGGAGCCCAGACCAAAGCACAGCGTACTTCTCATTGTAAACAGCAGGCAGTCTATTCACCAGAATGAGTAAGTGACATCCCAAGGAAACAAAAAGAGAAGGGAAGGGGATCATAAAAAAAAAAAAGCTGTAATTAAAAATAAATACTTCACAATGTGACTCCAAGAAGTATGTGGCTGAGGCAGCTTTCATGGACACGTGCAAGTGTCCTCAGACAGCCTGGAATTGTGTCTTTAAATGTGAGATGCTTGTGTATGTGAAAGGGCCAACTGGACTTCCCTCCCCTAAATGGCACACTGTTCTGGATATGATACTTTCAATGGCCTCTTGTGTTAGTGCTCTTGGGCTGCCATAACAAAGTACTGCAAACTGGATAGCTTCGATCACAGAAATGCTTACACAACTGCTTGCAGGCTGGAAGTCCAGGAACAAAGTGTCGGCAGGGTTGGTTTCTTCTGGAGCTGTGAAGAAAACCTGTTTGATGCCTCGCATCTCATTTCTGGTGGTTTGCTGGTGACTTTTAGTTTTCCTTGGTATTTGGATGCATCACTCTGATCTCCAAGCAGACGTCTCCTGAGTGCATCTGTCTGTATTAGCATTTTCCCTTTTTAGAAGGACCAGTAGTAATATGGATTAAAGCCCACCCTACTGACCTCATCTTAACTTGATCATCTGCAAAGACCTTACCTATATCCAAATAAAGTCACATTCACAGATATAAAGGGTTCGGAATTCAACAGCTTCTGGGGGAAGACAATTCAACTCCTAACACCTCTCAAACATGAAATGTTTCTATGAATACCATCATTTATGGTATTACTTGACAGAAGAATGGAGAATTAGATGACAAGAGCTTCCCTAACAGCCATCAGTTTCATTCAGATCTGAACACAAGCACAAAAAGTAGTGTGAACACAGCTAAGCAGCATGAAAAATCAAGACTTGGGTGTGAGATTCTGCCTTGATCTTCAACCATGTAGATGTGAGCCCCTCCCCACTCTCATCCAACTCAAGTGTCACTGTCATAGCTTGGGAGCTCAGAACAAAGTCAGACAGTCAGAGTAGGGGAGAGATTTTCCAACATAACTCAGGATCTATGTTTATTAGTTAATTTTCCCTGAAAGAGAAAATATCTTCCTAAAAGAATAAAAAAGTAACTTAATGTTAAGACATGCCATAAACTATGAGAATAATTTCTCATTTGCTATTTCCTCCTATTTTTTAAATTCTAGACCCTCATAGAAGTACAAGAGGACTTTAGAAAGTTCACGAAAAATGGAATCAAAAGACAAAAATAAAAACTATAAGCTCTATAAACTTTACTACTCAAGACAAGCTCCATCAAGTTCAAGACACTTTTGTAAGTGATGATACCACCAATTTAGTCAATCCCTAAAAAATTGAGGGTCCTGAGAATTTAACCTTATCAGTACAGTCTTTTTACATTATTAAATAAAGAAAATGGGTGCCTTTTTTTTTTTTTTAATTAGGAAACAAAAAGAAGTCAGAAGAAGCAAAATCAGAACTGCAAATTGGATACCCAGTGATTTTCTATTGAAATCCACAAAATTGCTCTTATTTAATGAGAGGAATAAGCAGAAGCATTGTTAGAATGAAGAGAGACTCTCTGCTGAAGCTTTCAGTGGCATTTTTCTGCTAAAGCTTTGGCGACTTTCTCAAAACACTCTCATAATAAACAGATGTCACATTCTTTGGCTCTACAGACCGTCAACAGCAAAACGCCTTGAGCATCCCAAAAACCTGTTGCCATGATCTGTTCTCTTGACTGGTCTACTTCTGCTTTGGCTGGTCCACTTCTTCTTTGACGAAAATGTCCACCTCTTGGTAGCCATTGCTTTGATTGTGCTTTGTCTTCAGAAACCGGTAAAGCCATGTTTCATCTCTTGTTACAATTATTTGAATAAATCATTCAGGATCTCGTCCTATTTGTTTAAAATTTTCATTGAAAGATCTGTTCTTATCTGCAGCTGGTCTGGGTGCAATGGTTTTGGCACCCATGGAGCAGAAAACTTACTTAACTTTAATTTTTCAGTCAGAATTGCATAAACTGAACCAATTAAAATGTCTCTTAATCATCAGGCCTCTTCAATTAGGGCATGGTTAATTTTTTCCTTGCAAACTGACATGAATGGTCTGCTGCCACTGCAGGCTTCATCTTCAACATCAACTTCTCCCTTTCTTTTTTTTTTTTTTTTTTTTTGCAACAGAGTCTTGCTCCATCACCCAGGCTGGAGTGCAATGCCACAACCTCGGCTCACTGCAACCTCTGCCTCCCAAGTTCAAATGATTCTCCTGCCTCAGCCTCCAGAGTAGCTGGGATTACAGGTCCCTGCCACCACACTTGGAGAATTTTTTTTTTGTATTTTTAGTAGCGATAGGGTTTTACCTTGTTGACCAGTTTGGTCTCGAATTTCTGATCTCAAGTGATCCACCTGCCCCAGCCTCCCAAAGTGTTGGGATTACAGGTGTTAGCCACTGTGCTTGGCCCCAATTCTCCCTTCTTAAAAGAAGTTATCTACTTGTAAACTGCTGATTTGGAGGAAGGGGGTATCGTCCCCATGAGCTTTACACAAAGCATCAATGATTTCACCATACTTCCTCTCAAGCTTCACTATAAATTTGATGTTTATTCTTACTTCAATTTTAGCAGAAATTCACATTGCTCTGATAGGGGCTCTTTTCAAACTCATGCATTATCCTTCATACTGCTTCAAACTAGATTCTGTATGAACATGTTATAAAAAGTTAGTACAAATTAATTTTGTGCCAAAAATTTGAAATCCAGCATAGTTTTTTCATAATAGGCATTTTCTATAAACTTTTTGAAGAACTCTCATGCAGCTTTTCACACAGCTACCCCACATCCTTGAGGATCAGAGATCAAGGCATCAGCAGGGTTGGTGCCTTCTAAGGGGTATGAGGAGAAACCATTTATACCTCTCTCCTGGCTTCTGGTGGGTTGCTCACCATCTTCAGCATTCCGTGGCTTGGAAATGCATCACTCTGATCTCTGCTTTCATCTCCACGTGGCATTCTCCCTGGATGCATCCAGCTCTGTGTTCAGATTTTCCTCTGGATAAGGACATCAGTCATATTGAATTAGGACCTACCCTAAAGACCTCTTTTTACCCTGATTACCTCTATAAAGACCCTGCTCCAAATAATGTCACATTCGGAAGTACAAGGGTTAAGATTTCAACATATTGCAGGTATGCAATTCAACCCATAGCACCCTAGGTCCAAACTGCGCTAGCCCTGGGGATAGAGAAATAATAAAGCATGATACAGGGAACGAAGCACTCACTGGTCATTGGGAAAAACTCACAGCTATGACCCTCTCTGTTATTCCCATTCTTTAAGCACATGAAACTGACGTGAGACTCGTGCAAGTCTAGATGCCTAGGACCCAAAGAATCTACCACTGGGATAACATGTTTTACAACAGGTAAGCAGTTAAGGTTAGGGGATGGTTTCAGATTTCTCAGGTTGAAAATTTAGGAGTATGTGAAAAACAGCATCTAGGAGTATGTAAACCAGAGTCCAACAGCACAGAGGAAGGAGGCACTCAGGTGACCAACGCTTCCTAACCCAGTGTGAGAGCAGCCATAATGGATGATGGAACACAAGAGAAAGAGCTGCTTCTCCTGCTCCAGGGAGGAGGAGGCTGCCAAGTGATACTGGGAGACTGCGCTAAAGTTGGTCTGCGGACAAAGGGCAGGAGTTCGAAAGGGGCACAGGCTAAGGACACTCCGAATGGAAAGAGCAGCCAAGCAGATGCTGCGGAATGACAGGTCCCAAGCGTATTTCTGAGAACTTTGATTTTGCACCTTGTTTCAGACACTTTCTTGTCACTAAGCTGGTGTAGGTGGGAAGTGAAAGTGCAAAATATGGTGGTTTCCAAAATAGGGTGTTTATGCACCTAAAAAGTTTTGAAAACTCCTTGATAGGCTATTTTTTAAAAATTAAGTAGAATAATCTAACAATGTTTCTTAACTTCTGAACATTTCAAAGAAACCCCAAGAGTATGAGAAGTGAGTTCATTTTTACTAATATATTTTGGAATTGTCTTTTTTTTTTTTTTTTTTTTGGAATTTTCTGCCACATAAAGAACCTAAATGTAGAAAAGAAGACTAATCTAAAATTTAATCTGTATTATATTAAAAGGAAAAAAATCTCTCTTTATCCTCCTTTCTCCCTTCTTCCCCTTAAGTAGACGTGGCAGGATTTCTTGAGCTGTCGACTGGGCTCTTCTCCCTCTCCCAGGCCACATAACTTGGTCATTTATTTCCTGCTCCCCACTTCAGCCAAAGGCGATTTGCAGAGAACAGAGGAAAATGAAGTCCTTCACCTTTACCTTTGAGAGCAAAGCTTCAGCCCCAGGTTAAGACTAGGGCTCAGGAAGAATATTTGGCCTTTGAAAGTAAATCTTTGGCCTCAGCAGCACAGAGGCCTCCTGAGTGGGGTGGAGGGGTATGTAGAGGCTGCAATGTCCTGGGAAGGGCCACCTGTGCCCATGAAGTGGGCTCCATTCCCACTTTGTGCAGCTTGTGTGGGAAGATAGCCTCAGGCAAAGGCCAGAGCAGAAGCAAAACCCTGAAGTTCCCTTGGAGAGGCAGGCTACGCAAATGCCTATCTGGTGATTCAGAATCAACAAGCCAGACCCCATTTCACATGGGTTCCCTCCAGGATGGGTGGGAGCTCCCAAGAGCTTCATGGGAGGTCCAAGTGGGTGGCAGTGGCCTGGAGAAAGTAGGATTGAAGCAGAGCTGCGGTGGCATGAGAACAAGAGACAACAGCAGTGAACAGCAGGCTCTGACAGCCAAAGAACAGAAAGGAGAGCATCTCCCACACCCTAAGGGGAGCAGTGCCAGCCCCCAGAATTAGACACCTCTGCAGGAAGGGGGCTTCAGCTAACCAAGAATAATGTTCCTCTACCCAGACAGAATGGAGCCTGGGAAATTAGATTATGCTAAAGAGAAGCCAACATGCATTTTCTGCACACCTGGCTTCTGGTTCTAAGATTTTGTCTGCCCCTAAAATGAGAGCCTTGTTAAATTGGTGTGGGCTTCTCCTTAGTCACCAGGTAAAGCAGAAGGCTGGGGCACAGCCATATGCAGTAACTCAGACTGCCCTTAACCAAAGGGCCCAAGGAAGAGGTGAGAGCAAAGAAAAGGAATCACAGATTTTTGAAAGCAAAGCAAATAAAAGCAGTGGGGAAAGACAGGGTATGAAGATGGGGTGCCCTTTGAGGCACAGACATATTCCCAGGACCCTACAGCCCTCTGAGCACCCCTCCGCCCCACTCAAAGGCATCTTTTCCCATGTCAAACTCCTCAAGGCTGGATTCTGGATCCTCCTACGTAACCATCTCAACATCTGTGTTGTTTGCAAAAAAAAGTGGGCCCCATAAGGTCAAGGACTGCCCCAGGTGCATTTGAGTATGTAACAGGGTACTGAGTGATGACTGTTAGAAGGGACAATATTGGAGTTTTTGACCTGAGTGACTCAGGAGCTCACAGAGGTACAGGGTGTATGAGTCCCACCAAAGGTTCCATGTGCCTTGGAACTGCCCCATCCCACTGGGAATTCCAGTGTGACTTCTTGGCAATGGGTGCCTGAGCAGCAGAGCAAGGTGGAGGAGAGAAGCCCTCCTGGTACCCATCCCCACACCAGCAAGAGAGAGTGCCAGACTCACAGCCTACCCAACCCACCCTACCTACATCAGCCTCCTTCTGACTGATTCTGTTTTTCTCTGGGGAAAAGGCCAAAAAAAAGCCATCTATGCCTCAGCCCCAGCATCCCCGAACCTCTGACCCAGCCCTGGACTTCCAACTTTCAGATTTCTTTCAGGTGGGACAAGCAAACCCCATGTTTTTTAAACCTCTGCTATTCAGGTTTTTCATTATTTGCAGCCTAACAGAACCCTGGCTGTTTCCGTCTGGAAGTGGGGCATGTAGACAAGGCCTTGAAGAGGGCAGCATCTCTCACCTGCTTTCCAGCCCACAGCTGTAGACACACGGGCTCTTCCTGTGACTACATGGAAGCATCTGACTTCCTAAACCAGACAGACCTTCTGTCAAAGGCACGAAACTCTGAGGCCACAGACTGACACTGTCAGTTGACCCCTCCAGGATTCTGTTTCCTGATGTATACCCTTGATTCGGGTCATCCAGTTATTGTGAGGTGGGCTGTAAACCTTAAGGAGCTCACTTCCTTTGCAAACAACTGAACCCCAAGAATACTCCTTATTTATAAAACAATATATACACTGATTCTACAGAAGGTTTTCAGTCCTCAGGGTACTAAAATCCTTGTGCCCTTATGCCTCCTTAACCACAGTACGCATGCTCAAGAGAACTAGAGTTACCAAGAAATCATTTCTATACGTGAGGTCCAACAAACCCAGGTTTCAGAGGATGACCTATTTCCAACAAGCTTCATGTAAGGTTCCCCTACACTAAAGGAATAAATATTATGATGATGTGAAGCAGAAAATAAATACCTGCAGAAAGTCAGAGACTTTCCTCCTGGTGCCTCATTATCACTGGGGTGAGGGGAACAAAAGGTGGGAAAATCTATTCCACCTTCTTATTCTTCTTATTCTTGGAGAAGAAAACAACTCTCTAGACAAGAACAAGGACCAGCAAACAGAGGGAGAAACTGTGTATTTACTGATTTCAGTCAATTATTGCAGTTGCTACATTTCTCAGGAGTGTTGACATCCAGGTCAGGGCTGACCCATGAATGATCAGCAACACACTCAGGCCAACAAGGAAAGAGACCTGGCTGTGAATAAAGCTTGCTCGACTCTAGCTCATAATATGAGGAGGTCACAGAGAGCAGATGCCTGTGGGTGCTTAGGGAACACTGCAGGACATGACACTGGTACTAAAAGGGTCTAAAGTTAAATGGTCATGAGAACGTTTACAGCAAACTTCCCACAGCACAGGTAAGGTGAACTCTTTCTGCCCCTGCATGAGTCTTTCAACAGACAGCCCTCAAAACTGTAGTCTTTCATATTAACCTGTATACCTCAGTTCAGGACTTTTCCACTGTACTGGGTTATAGATCATCCAAAATTCACCTACAAAGGAACCTCAGCATAGATTCCTCATTCACTCTGAGAATAGATACAGTCTTTCAGGGCATCCTCAAACAGAACCAAGATAGTGAGGTGGAAGGCAGGACCCAACTCCAGAGGCAGGGCTCGGACACTGGACCAAATCGAGAACTAGTTAAAACATGGCCAGGGCAGGAGCAGCTTTACATAAGACATGCCCACCAGTATGCCATGTCAGTTTACCATCGCCGTAGCAACAACCAGGAATTACCACGCCTTTCCATAGCAATGACCCAATGACCTGGAAGTTACCACCTTTTTCCTAGTAATGTCTGCATAAATTGCCTTTTAACTTGCATGTCTTTAAAAGTGGGTACAAATGTGACTGCTGACCTGCCCCTGAGCTGCTACTCTGGGCACACTGCCTATGGGTAGACCCGCTCCACAGGGAGCAGTACCATCACTGCTGTTTCAGTAAAAGTTGCTGTCTAATGCCACCACTTGTGCTTGAATTCTCTCCTGTGCAGAGCCAAGAATCCCCCTGGGCTAAGCCCCAGTTTGGGGTCTTGCCTGTCCTGCATCAGTTGCAATGGAAGCTGATAAGAAATGGAAATGTAAAGAAAACTCCTACATACCATAGCCAGGGAGAAGCCCACTCCCAGGCAGCACCAAGCCCAGAAGGAAGCAAGTGAGGCTTGCAGGACTGCTTGGTTTTTGTCTGTGCAACAGCCACTGGGCCTGGTATGGGGTCGGGGGGGTGGTATGTGGGCCAAAAGAGGAACTGGCAAGTAAGAGTCAGCTTTAAAAAGATGCTGACTCTGGGCTTCCCATTTGGCCATGGCATCAAAGCCTCCTGCCAAATAATCTGGCTCACAAATATTCACCACAGGAGAATGTCTGGGCATTAAAAAGCAAACAAACAAACAAAAAATCAGAAACTAAGTACCTCAGCTGGCTGGACAAAAAGACACATGCTTACAAGCCAACAGATGGGTGTGCAGGCTACTAAGTGTCACAAGAAGCACAGCTTGGCCAATTGTGACTTCTGGAATAATCTGCATCAAAGATTTCAAATGCTGTGTGCAGTTGGCACATGGCTGCTAAGCTTCTAATTTTGTGACCTTTAAGAATGTACAGATGAGCAAAACCCTTTGTAGCCGTTAAAGGGAATTTTAGGCAAAGTTCAGGAGAATGCCATAATCATTTTCTTAAATGTATCCAGTTAAAAGCAGACTTTGTCAGGCAATGTGGAGACCTCTAAATTCACATCTTCTAAGGACATGAAGAGAAGGGAGTTTGAGGCTATTTTCACAAGAAAACCACCAGTCAGTTTTATGGTGCCACTTATCCAAGCCGCCTAATTAATGGCATCAAGGCTTCTGTCTGAAAAGTCTGCCTTGGATTTATATAGCACCCATCTTCCTGTAAATGCCTCCCAAAAGTCTTGGGAGTTCATCTCCTTTGCATTTTCACCCCATCACACAGACCACCATGACCACACATTAATGCCTCTGCCACCAGCCTCCATCTTCTCCCAGGGAGAAGCAAGAAAGCATTGTTTTGAGACTTCTGCAGGGTCCTTCTCTCACATGGTATATGCTTTGAAACCGCCACCTCCCCAATCCACTACTCCATGGGTGACCTCCTTCAAAGCCTTTGCTCTCCACAGGAAACCTCTTCCTCCAGACCACCTGTCATCAGCTCCCCAGCTACCTTAATTTCCTTCATCAAAACACTCTACATTGCAATCATGTGACCGTGCAATTGTTGGACATTTATATTAGTTTCCTGTAGCAAATTACCACAAACTCAGTGGCTTCAAACAACACAAATCTATTCTTTTACAGTCCTGGTAGTCAGAAGTCCAAAATGGGTCTCTCAAGGCTGAAAGCAAGGTGTTAAAGGGCTAGTACCTTTGGAAGGCTCCTGCAGAGAATCTGTTCCTTGCCTCTTCCAGTTCCCAGAGCTGCCAGTATTCCTCGGTTTGTAGCTGCATCACTTCCACCTTTACTTTCATCATCAAATGGTCTTCTCCTATGCTGATCACCTGTCCTTCTTATAAAAACCCCTGCAATTACATTAGGACAATGCAGAATAATCTCTCCATCTCAAGATCCTGAACTTAATCACATCTGCAAAGTCCATTTTACCATATACAATAATGTTCACATGTTCCAGGGATCAGGATATGAACATGGTGGGGAGGTGGTGATTACTCACTTTAATATGCAGTGTGTCTTTCCCACTAGGATGTTAGTGATCAGGGTCTTTGTGCAGCTGATTTAGTCTTTATGCTCAAGGATCCAGCACAGAGACAGATTCATTGTTCGGAGAATGAACGAGGAAATGAAGTGAAGAGTGAATGTGCAAATAAAGTTCCTCCCTCACCTCTTCTATGCTCCCTTTGAGCTCTTATTTATTTATTCATCTACCTATATCCTTTTCCTCTCTCTTCCCAGCTTCTGCTTCTTCCTCACATATACACCAGGGCATCCGGCACATTGATCTGTCCCCAGTCACCTTAGCCTGTCTCCTGCTGTAGCTGTCTCATTTTGGTGAAGTGAATGTCCAGGTTTCCCGCTGCTCCCAGCTGCAACATGGATCTGTGAAAGACGGTAAAATGGAAAAGTCTTCACATCCCAGTTCTCTCTGCCCTTCATTGTCTTGTAGCTCTTTAACAGCTTATTCTTGGAGAGGAAAACAATTCTCTAGACAAGAACACAGACCAGCAAACAGAGGGAGAAATCGCGTGTTTACTGATTTCAGTCAGTTACTGCAGTTGCCCCATTTCTCAGCAGTATTGACGTCCAGGTCTGGGCTGACCCATGAGTGGTCAGCAACACACTCAGGCCAACAAGGAAGGAGGAGACCTACACATTACTTGGTTAGTAAGTTGTAGAAGACCTATAGAATGCAAACTATCCTTGTCCCATGGACCTGTGGACAAACTGTCTAGTGGCTATCATCAATTTTGCATCTATTTGTAAATTCTATTTCAGCGTTCCTATTATCCCAGCTATGTATGGCATTTTTCATTTTCCTTTGGACTGATTGTAGCATCTTACTGGTTCCCTCATTAATTAATGAATTAAATATAATCTTTGACATGTGTTCATTTCACATTTGTGTAAGTGTCATGATTTTACCTTTTGTTAAAAAATAAAAAGTCGTTTTACAGATCTCAGGAGAGAAGCAGCTGCATCAACAAATACAAGGGCTAGCCATCCTCTAGAGAATTCACAGCTGAAATGTGGATTCAATGCACCCTGTGCCTTTCCCACCTTTCATTCCCTTTACCGTATATAGCAGTTAGATGGAACGCAATGCAGAAGGAACAGTGGAAAAGCATGCTCACACAGCACATGCCTCCAGGGCTCCCCTAGAGCAGCTGGGATCTCTATGCCCCCACCTCCACCTTTTAATCTCATGGCTTCTTGGCCTCTTCTCTCCCTTTAACACCCATGAAGAGATAACTTGAAGAGGCTCTGGCTTCCCCTTAGCCACTCTTAGCTGTCTTCCCGACCCCCGCCTGATCCTCACACGGGCACTTCTTGTCTTCTCAGTCCTACACAAGGTCTATGCCAGCACAGCCTCCCAGCCCACTTCCCACCCCAACAACCATCACATGGTGACATTCTGGAGTTACCACTTCATCCATGAGGAGCTGCCTACCAGCCTTTAGATAGAAAAGGAAAGCCTGCTTCCAGACAGGAGAAGGAGTTAGACCAAGGGCTACCTCCTGGCCAGGCGACAGAGGACTAGAGAAGCCAGAATAAGCCAGATTTCTGCCAATCCAAGAAAAAGGTAGGTGGCCAAGCAGCTGCAAGGAAGAGAATATTTTTTTTCTCACTCATCATTAGGGTCATAGCTGAGGCACCTATCTGGTAAAATACAGATTAACAAGAGAAACATCAAACTTACTTAATTTAAATTGTTTGTGACATAAGAGACATTAGGGAAAAAGACCCAGAGAGGCTGGGTGCAGTGGCTCACGTCTGTAATCCCAGCACCTTGGGAGGACAAGGCAGGCATATCACTTGAGGTCAGGAGTTTGAGACCAGCCTGGCCAACACGGTGAAACCCCATCTCTACAAAAATTAAAAAATTAGCCAGGAATGATATGATGGCAGGTGCCTGAAATCCCAGCTGTTTGGGAGGCTGTGATGGGAGAATTGCTGGAACCCAGGAGGTGAAGGTTGCAGTGAGCCAAGATCGTGCCATTGCACTCCAGCCTGGGTGACACAGCAAGACTCCATCTTAAAAAAAAAAAAAAAAAGGAGGGAGATCCAAGATGGCCGGTTAGGAGCTGCTCAGGATTGCAGCTCCCATTGAAAGCGCAGAGGGTGAGCGGACGCCGCATTTCCAGATGAATTTTTGTTGCCCACAAACCAGGAGATTCCCAGGCGGAGGAGCCCCATGCATCGCCAGCGTGGCTGTTTTGGCTGGCGTGGCTGTTTTGCCTGCTCCCCGGCACGGCGGTTCCCAGTGCAGAGTAAACGGAACTGGATCCCCTCTTAGCCAGCAAGGGGAGCTCCGGGAACCTCCGGGAAGGCAGAGTTGCTCATTCCTCTGATTAAAAAAAAAAGGGGGACTGAAACAGGGAGCCAGTCCAGGAGATTCCCGGGCAAAAAAGCACCACAAATCTCAGAGCCGCTGTTTCAGCCAGCGCAGTGGGTCACCACAGGGGAAATCACACAGATCCTGGAGCCTTTCCAATAGGCAACAAGAAAACCTGGGAGAGAGCCGACCGTTCAACTAAAAAACAAAAGGCTCTGAGACAGGGAGCCAGGTGATCAGGCCCGGCTGGTCCCACCCCCACAAAAACAAAAACAAGAACAAAAAAACAGCAATTGGAAATGCTCTGGGTTGAGAGTTTCACAGCAAGCACAGCTGAACCTGGGACGATCCAGCTCTATGCGGGAGGGGCTTCCACCATTACCGAGGCACTCCACCACTACGGAGGCAGTCTGCCATTGCCAAGGAAACCCGCCATTACAGAGAGAGTCCATCATTACAGAGGCAGGCCACCACTGCCAAGGCAGTCCTAACTACACCCATATAAACAGGACTGCAGGGAAGTTCACATAGCAGCTGCACGGAGCCCACAGCAGCTCAGTGAAGCCCCTGCAGGCAGACAGTGACTAGGCTGCCTCCTTGCTGGGCAAGGCAGCCCAGGAAAAAAAAAAAAAAAAAAGGCAGCAGCACAGCGGAAAGTCATAAATAAAGCCCTAACTCCCCAGGACAGAACACCTGGGAAAAAAAAGGGGTTTATAAGTTTTGCTGCAGCAGACTTAAATGTACCTGCCCAGCAGCTCTGAATGAACAACAGAGCTCACAGCTCTCAGCACTTGAGCGACTATAAAGGACAGACTATCTCCTCAAGCAGCTTGCTGACCCCCGTATATTCAAAGAGTCACCTCATAAAGGAGAGCTCAGACTGACATTTGGCAGGTATCCTTCTGGGACAAAGCAGAAGAAGAAACTGGTGGCAACCTTTACTGTTCCGCAGCTGCTGCAGGTGATCCCCAGGCAAGCAGGGCCTGGAGTGGACCTCAGCAGTCCTACAGCAGAGGGGCCAGACTGTTAGAAGGAAAACTAAGAAACAGAAATAACTTCATCATCAACAAACAGGACGTCCACTCAGAGACCCAATCAGAAAGTCAGCAACTACAAAGATGACAGGTGGATAAATCCACAAAGATGGGAAGAAACCAGCGAAAAAAGGATGAAAACACCCGAAGCCAGAACACCTCTCCTCCTACAAGGGATCACAACTCCTCACCAGCAAAGGAACAAGACTGGATGGAGAATGAGTGTGATGAAATGACAGAATCAGGCTTCAGAAAGTGGGTAATAAGAAACTTCCAAGAGCTAAAAGAACATGTTCTAACCCAATGCAAAGAAACTAAGAACCTTGAAAAAAGATTTGACGAAATGCTAACGAGAATGGACAACTTAGAGAGGAATATAAGTGAATTGATGGAGCTAAAAAACACAACACGAGAACTTCGCGAAGCATGCACAAATTTCAACAGCCGAATTGACCAAGCAGAAGAAAGGATATCAGAGGTCGAAGATCAACTCAATGAAATAAAACGAGAAGGCAAGATTAGAGAAAAAAGGGTAAAAAGGAATGAAGAAAGTCAACAAGAAATATGGGACTATATGAAAAGACCTAATCTACGTTTGATAGGTGTACCTGAATGTGACGAAGAGAATGAATCCAAGCTGAAAAATACTCTTCAGGATATTATCCAGGAAAACTTCCCCAACCTAGCAAGGCAGGCCAATATTCAAGTCCAGGAAATACAGAGAACACCACAAAGATATTCCTCAAGAAGAGTAACCCCAAGGCACATAATCGTCAGATTCACCAGGGTTGAAATGAAGGAGAAAATGCTAAGGGCAGCCAGAGAGAAAGGTCAGGTTACCCACAAAGGGAAGCCCATCAGACTCACAGCAGATCTCTCAGCAGAAACCATACAGTCCAGAAGAGAGTGGGGGCCAATATTCAACATCCTTAAAGAAAAGAACTTTCAACCCAGAATTTCATATCCAGCCAAACTAAGCTTCATAAGTGAAGGAAAAATAAAATCCTTTGCGAACAAGCAAGTACTCAGAGATTTCATCACCACCAGGCCTGCTCTACGAGAGCTCCTGAAAGAGGCACTGCACATAGAAAAGTACAACCAGTACCAGCCACTCCAAAAACATACCAAATGGTAAAGAGCATCAACACAATGAAAAATCTGCATCAACTAACGGGCAAAACAGCCAGCTAGCATCAAAATGGCAATATCAAATTCACACATAACAATATTAACCCTAAACATAAATAGACTAAATGCCCAATCAAAAGACACAGACTGGCAAATTGGATAAAAAGTCAAAACCCAATGGTGTGCTGTATCTAGGAAACCCATCTCACATGCAAGGATATACAAAGGCTCAAAATAAAGGGATGGAGGAAGATTTACCAAGCAAATGGAGAGCAAAAAAAAGCAGGAGTGGCAATTCTCATCTCTGATAAAATAGACTTTAAAGCAACAAAGATCAAAAGAGACAAAGAAGAACATTACACAATGGTAAAAGGATCAATGCAACAAGAAGAGCTAATGATCCTAAATATATATGCACCTAATACAGGAGCACCCAGATACATAATGCAAGTTCTTAATGACTTACAAAGAGACTTAGACTCCCACATAACAATAGTGGGAGACTTTAACATCCCATTGTCAATATTAGACAGATCAACGAGACAGAAAATTAACAAGGATATCCAGGACCTGAACTCAGACCTGAACCAAGCAAACCTAATAGACATTTACAGAACTCTCCACCCCAAATCCACAGAATATACATTCTTCTCAGCACCACATCACACCTACTCTAAAATTGACCACATAATTGGAAGTAAATCACTCCTCAGCAAATGCAAAAGAACAGAAATCATAACCAACAGTCTCTCAGACCACAGTGCAATCAAGATAGACCTCAGAATTCAGAAACCAACCCAGAACTGCACAGCTTCATGGAAACTGAACAACTTTCTCTTGAATGTTGACTGGATAAACAATGAAATGAAAGCAGAAATAAAGATCTTCTTTGAAACCAACGAGAACGAAGACACCACATACCAGAATCTCTGGGACACATGTAAAGCAGTCTCTAGAGGAAAATATATAGCAATAAGTGCCCACATGAGAAGAAAGGAGAGATCTAAAATTGACACCCTATCATCAAAATTGAAAGAGCTAGAGGAGCAAGATCAAAAAAACTCAAAACCTAGCAGAAGACAAGAAATAACTAAGATCAGAGCAGAATTGAAGGAGATAGAGACACGAAAAACCCTTCAAAAAATCAATAAATCCAGGAGCTGGTTTTTTGAAAAGATCAACAAAATAGACAGACCACTAGCCAGATTAATAAAAAAGAAAACAGAGAATAACCAAATAGATGCAATAAAAAACGAGAAAAGGGATATCACCACAGATGCCACAGAAATTCAAACCACCATCAGAGATTATTACCAACAACTCTATGCACATAAACTAGAAAACCTGGAAGAAATGGATAAATTCCTGGACAGCTGCCTCCTCCCAAGCCTAAACCAGGAAGAAGTCGAAACCCTGAATAGATCAATAACAAGGTCTGAAGTCGAGGCAGCAATTAAGAGCCTACCACCCAAAAAAGCCCAGGTCCAGACGGGTTCACAGCCAAATTCTACCAGACATACAAAGAGGAACTGGTACCATTCCTTCTGAAACTATTCCAAATAATCCAAAAAGAGAGAGTCCTTCCCAAATCATTTTATGAGACCAACATCATCCTGATACCAAAACCCGGCAGAGACTCAACAAGAAAAGAAAAGTTCAGGCCAATATCCATGATGAACATAGATGCAAAAATCTTCAATAAAATACTGGCAAGCCAATTGCAACAGCACATCAAAAAGTTTATCCACCATGATCAAGTAGGATTCATCCCGGGGATGCAAGGCTGGTTCAACATACGCAAGTCTATAAATGTAATTCACCACATAAACAGAACCAAAGACAAAAACCACATGATTATCTCAATTGATGCAGAGAAGGCCTTCGACAAAATTCAACAGCCATTTATGCTAAAAACCCTCAATAAACTAGGTATTGACAGAACATATCTCAAAACAATAAAAGCTATTTACAACAAACCAACAGCCAATATCATACTGAATGCAAAAACTGGAAGCTTTCCCTTTGAAATCTGGCACTAGACAAGGATGCCCTCTCTCACCACTCCTATTCAATATAGTACTGGAAGTTCTAGCCAGAGCAATCAGGCAAGAAAAAGAAATAAAGGGTATTCAAATAGGAAAGGAGGAAGTCAAATTGTCTCTATTTGCAGATGACATGATTGTATATCTAAAAGACCCCATCGTCTCAACCCAAAATCTCCTGAAACTGATAAGGAACTTCAGCAAAGTCTCAGGATAACAAAATCAATGTGCAAAAATCACAAGCATTCCTATACACAAATAACAGACTTAAAGAGAGCCAAATCAAGAACGAACTGCCATTCACAATTGCTACAAAGAGAATAAAATGCCTAGGAATACAACTAACAAGGAACGTAAAGGACCTCTTCAAGGAGAACTACAAACCACTGCTCAACGAAATAAGAGAGGACACAAACAGATGGAGAAACATTCCATGTTCATGGTTAGGAAGAATCAATATCATGAAAATGGCCATACTGCCCAAAGTAATTTACAGACTCAACGCTATCCCCATCAAGCTACCAATGATCTTCTTCACAGAACTGGAAAAAACCACCTTAAACTTTATATGGAACCAAAAGAGAGCCCGCATAGCCAAGTCAATTCTAAGCAGAAAGAACAAAGCAGGAAGCATCACACTACCGGACTTCACACTATACTACAAGGCTACAGTAATCAAAACAGCATGGTACCGGTACCAAAACAGAGATATAGACCAATGGAACAGAACAGAGGCCTCGGAGGTAACACAACATATCTACAACCATCCAATCTTGGACAAACCTGACAAAAACAAGCAATGGGGAAATGATTCCCTGTTTAATAAGTGGTGTTGGGAAAACTGGCTAGCCATATGCAGAAAGCAGAAACTGGACCCCTTCCTGACACCTTACACGAAAATTAACTCCAGATGGATTAAAGACTTAAACATAAGACCTAACACCATAAAAACCCTAGAAGAAAATCTAGGCAAAACCATTCAGGACATAGGCGTAGGCAAGGACTTCATGACCAAAACACCAAAAGCATTGGCAACAAAAGCCAAAATAGACAAATGGGACCTAATCAAACTCCACAGTTTCTGCACGGCAAAAGAAACAGTCATTAGATTGAATCAGCAACCAACAGAATGGGAAAAAATTTTTGCAGCTTACCTATCTGACAAAGGGCTGATATCCAGTATTTACAAAGAACTAAAACAGATTTACAAGAAAAAAAAACAAACAAGCCCATTCAAAAGTAGGCAAAGGATATGAATACTTTACAAAAGAAGACATACATGAGGCCAACAAACATATGAAAAAATGCTCATCATCACTGGTCATTAGAGAAATGCAAATCAAAACTACATTGAGATACCATCTCACGCCAGTTAGAATGGTGATCATTAAAAAATCTGGAGACAACAGATGCTGGAGAGGATGTGGAGAAATAGAAACACTCTTACACTGTTGGTGGGAGTGTAAATTAGTTCAACCATTGTGGAACACAGTGTGGCAATTCCTCAAGGACCTAGAAATAGAAATTCCATTTGACCCAGCAATCCCATTACTGGGCATATATCCAAAGGATTATAAATCGTTCTACTATAAAGACACATGCACACGAGTGTTCATAGCAGCACAGTTTACAATAGCAAAGACCTGGAACCAACCCAAATGCCCATCAATGATAGACTGGACAGGGAAAATGTGGTACATATACACCATGGAATATTATGCAGCCACCAAGAACGATGAGTTCGCGTCCTTTGTAGGGACATGGATGAACCTGGAAGCCATCATTCTCAGCAAACTGACACAGGAACACAAAATCAAACACCGCATGTTCTCACTCATAGGCAGGTGTTGAACAATAAGAACACATGGACACAGGGAGGGGAGCACTATACACTGGGGTCTGTTGGGGGGAAATAGGGGAGGGACAGCGGGGGATGGGAGGGACAGCGGGGGATGGGAGGTTGGGGAGGGATAGCATGGGGAGAAATGCCACATATAGTGAAGGGGAGGAAGGCAGCAAATCACACTGCCATGTGTGCACCTATGCAACAATCTTGCATGTTCTTCACATGTACCCCAAAACCTAAAATGCAATAAAAAATAAAAAATAAAAAATAAAAGAAATAGGGAAACTTGTTTTTGTTCTAAGTTTTATGGAGAAGTAGACAGTAGTGGAGAAGCGTGATTGCTTTTTCTGTGTCCCCTTGTCTTCGGAGATAAAGATGTGCCTCCCCTCCAGTAAAGAGTGAGCACCTCTCACACAAGAACCTTTTGACTTGCTTCAGGGGAAGGTCAGCTTAGTTTCATGCCCTGCTTCAGGAAAAGCAGCGTGAGGAGGTGAGAGAGGTATTCTTGCTTCTGCCGTTTCTTCCAATGCCAATGTGCCATATTTTGGGGTAGTATTCCCTGAACCCCACCACAGCCTCAGAGGCTGGGGCTTTGCCCAAGGGTGAATCGCAGCACTCTGCCAGGTGTTTCAAACAGCAGAGGTTAGTTATGGGGTATTGATTCAAAATAGCTACCACACATGATCTTGTCGCCCTGCACTGACTCATTCTATTACCACTACTGTTAACTCTGACCTAGGATTTGTGGTTCATTTGGGATGACATGCATGCTTCAGATCTCAGGCCCTAGTGACCTCACCTACAAATTTGGGGTGGAAAGTGATAGGCCTGGATGACCCTCAGTGGCCCTTCTAGCACAAAAATCTCTCAAGTCAGAAGAGTGCTTCTACTCTCCCTGGGACAGTGGCCCCAAATAAACCATAAGTGATCATCTTCCCAGTGGAGTTCATATGCTTAGCATTGTGTTTACTTTACTGACTGTAAGCAGGACCAGCACCTGTCATTCACTCACCCATTCCTTCCATCTGGATACAAGGCAGCAGAAACCAGCAGAATGCTTTTATTCACAGAGCTGGATGCCTACACCAGAAAACAAACATTAACCAAATAGTGGCAGAAATACTTTTTTTTTTGAGATGGAGTCTCACTCTGTCACCCAAGCTGGAGTGCAATTGGGGGGTGATCTTGGCTCACTGCAGCCTCCACCTCCCAGGCTTAAGTGATCCTTCCACTTCTGCCTCCCAAGTAGCTGAGATTATAGGCACATACCACTACATTCATTTTTGTATTTTTAGTAGAGATGGGGTTTTGACATGTTGTCCAGGCTGGTCTTGAACTTCTGACCTCAAGAGATCCACCTGCCTCAGCCTCCCAAAGTGCTGGGATTACAGGCATGAGCCATCATGCCCAATGACAAATACACTTTAAATTGCAATTATAATAACTTCTTTGGATAAGAGGCTGGTCCTAAGGGACTGTATAATGGGAATCTGACTTAAATATGGGGTCAGAGAAGTCTTCCCTGAAGAGGAGTAAATGGGTTTAGGAGATAGTTCATGCTTTCACCAATAAGTATAATGCAACCCACAGGAATTTTGTAAATGCCTTTATTATTTTAAGAAAATTTCCTACTGTTCATAGTTTGCTGAAAGTTTTTATCATGAATGGATATTGACTTTTGATAAATGCTTTTTTGTGTTCCTTGAAAACATTTTATGATTTTAATCCTTCATTCTGTTAATAGAGTAAATTACATTGATTGGGTTTCTAATGCTTAACCAAGCTTGCGTTCCTGGGATAAACCCAACTTAATAAAGATATATTACCCTTTCTCTAATATTAATGGAAGTCAGAGACAGGGGCCCAGGTAATTTAATTCTGCCTGTAATTCTTGACATGATTTGGATTTGTGTCCCCACCCAAATCTCATATTGAATTGTAATACGCAATGTGGGGTCTGGTGGGAGGTGATTGGATCATGGGGGTGGTTCTTTGTGAATGGTTCTATCGTTTCTTCTTGGTGCTATTCCTGTTCTTGGGGGATCTGGTTGTTTAAAAGTGTATAGCACCTCCTCCCTCACTTGCTCTTGCTCCTGCCCCTTCCTACCAGGTAAGATGCCTGCTCCCCCTTCACCCACCATGATTGTAAGTTTCCTGAGGTCTCCCCAGAAATGGAGCAGATGCCAGCATCATGCTCCTTGTTCACCCTGCAGAACCATGAGCCTAATAAATCTCTTTTCTTTATAAATTACATAGTCTCCAGTATGTCTTCATAGCAATGCCAGAACAGACTAAACATTCTCAATCCTCATTTTAAAATAATCACCATCTCCTAAGTCTGGGTGAAGACATAATATGTGTTACCAGGAAGCATGGTAAATGCTGGAGACACAGGTTGATTTATAAAGGCTCTGCCATGATGTGGGATATATAGCAAGACAGGTTTCAGTATGAGCCACACCTTGAATGACAGCAGGGAAAGTCACTTTTAATGGATGCCAGGGGCTGGCAGGCGTGGAAAAGACAGAGGGAGTCTGGAAAACAGAGAGCACACCAGCGTGGCTTAGTAGGAGAAGGACTGTCCATGGATGAGCATGACTGCTGGGCTGTGGCATTTGAACCTTATCCTCCTGATCCGCAGCGCACCATGAACACAGGAAAGGGCTCACAATGCAAAGGTAAGTGAATAAAGCATGATACAACACTGGAGTACAGAATGACTTTAATTTTATTAAATCGTGTGTGAGATGAGAGAGGGTGGTTGTATTAGTTTGCTAGGATGCCCAAAACAAAATACCATCAATTGGATGACTTAAACAACAGAAATTTATGTCTCACAGTTCTAGAGGCTCAAAGTCCACAATCGAGGTGTTGGTAGGATTGATTTCTGCTGAGGCCTCTCACCTGGGCTGGGAGACAGCCGCCCTCTCGCTGCCTCCTCATGTGGTTTTCCCTCTGTGAACAAGACCTCCTGGTGTTTCTTCTATTTCCAAATTTCCTCTTTTTATAAGACCATCTGTCAGTTTGATCAGGGTCTACCCTACCAGCTTCATTTTAATTTAATTGCCTCTTTAAAGGGCCCATCTCCAAATACAGTCAAGTTCTGGCATCACCATTTCCAGTGACTGAGGAGGCCAGAAGAACAATGAAGATTGTGTGTCTGCCCTCTGTGTGTACTGTGCTTAGCACAAGCAGAATCCGAAGGTCACCAGGAGAGCCCATGGTTCCCTGTTCTGGGGTTTGAGGAATGCAGCCTTGCTGGACCTCACTGGCCTGCACAGCCAGATCTGGGTGCTCTTCCTCACCCCACACTTGCCCCGGCCAGCCAGAGCCTGAGAACCTGTGCTTCAGCTGACGCAGTGCTCACTGGAGCAGCATCAGACCCCCTCTTCCCTCTTCAGAGGCTGAATCAGAGCAACTTCACTTCAATGCATGACACCTGAGAGGCACCTGCACACAGGTGCACAGCTGGAGAGAAAAGTCAGCAGCCTGCCTTGCCAGAGAACGGACAGACCACGTTTGGACTTCAGTTTCCAGGCGGAACAAAAGTATTTCCATATTCTTTACCTTAAAAATTAATTGAAAGGCCCTGTCTGTTCCCAAGTGTCTAACGTCTAAGACAGTTGCATTCATAGTCTGGTTAAGGATATCCTCTCCTTCTCTCCTTCCCCTCCCATTTTTACCGTAAAAACATTTTGACTAGAAAAAGAAAACCTCTTATGTACTCACTATTCCAGGCAAGATTCTTCTTTTTTCTTTTTCCTCTCTGGTTTTTTTTTTTTCATTTCCTTACATTCTCTGTGCATTCGCCTATGCGCCAGGGGATTTAAACAATAGGTTGGGAAAACAGAGGAGAGGGCACTGAGGTTGCCCTTTTGTAGTAGAAATTGATTTTGCAGGCCTCCCCTCCCCTGACACACACGCACATACACACACTGGGTATTTTGTTAGCCTTAACCAAACATCAAAACAACATAGCATTGACCTTAACTCACAGCCTCCAGATACAGGGAAAAAGTCTCTGAGTAGAGGAGTATAGGCTCCCCACCAGAGCCCTTATTGATGGCAATTTAGCAACAGGTATTTTATTTAAGGCCTGAATTTTTCATACAGAGACACAGTGATTCAGCTTTCAGGTATGTCTCATAAGGAAGTAGGAATGGAGAAAAGACTTAGGATTTTGAATATTTTACACAGCTTTGCTGATGAATAGTAAACAACTGGAAGTGATCGCCATGTCTGACTGTAAAGGATTAAATAAATGTGCCACCCATGAGTAGAATGCATGCCTCAGGCACGTGCACATGCACCTTCTCCAGGCGGGAAGAGTTTCCCGTGCACCCCTCACCCCCACCCACAGGAAGAGCTATGGGACCTACGGGAACTCCAGTGCTCCCAGGGCACTCCCAGCCTGTGGCACTAGATTGTCACATGGGAAACACAGGGTGGCTTTGCTGTCAGAACAGCACCAGCTCAAATCTGGCTTGGTCTTGCCTTGGCTGGGTAGCCTGGGCAGCTCTTCCACTTCCACCAACCTGGGGAAATGGGGTTGATATTTTGAATCTGGAGGGCTCTCGGAGGAGTTATGGGGTGTCTGACACATGGGAACAAGCCTCTGCCCACAGTCACCCAGCCAGCATGTTGTGGAGCCAGGATTTTAAATCAGATCCAACCAGTTCCAGAATCATTACTTTTTCTGTTCTGTATGCATACCAGGCTGCCTCTTTCTAGATTATCCTCCAAAAAGCCCTGGGGAGGCAGCAGCAGCATGAGCTGCAGACAGGCGGCCAAGAAGTGAGGCCCCAGCCAGGGATCTGAGCGTGGTCTTTGCCCTTGGGACACAAGGCATCCATCCAAGAGGTCACAGAAATCAGCAGCTTTCACCGGGAAGCCCCAAGTCCTGGGATTGGGGTGCTGGAGGGGGATCCAAAGAAAATAATTATTGGTTTGGAAGGAGATGCTGTTCTCCATCTTGGCCAGCTGTTAAAGGGACACAGATTGAACTCGCAGGCTGGGAGGGGCATTTTGTTTTCCTTGGCCATATCAGCCTGTTTTCACAGTTGAGAGAGCAGGAGATGACTCTCCAGCCTGTGGCAGAGAGAAAGTGCCCTTGGGCAGACTCCATGGAATATGTTCCCACCCCTATTCCAGGAGGAGCTCATGCCGGTGGGTACACAACCCAACTGGTGCCTGACACAAGGTCAGCGGGCACTCTCTGCCTTGCTGAGGCCTCAGGCTCTTGGCTACAAAAGCCCTGGGTCCGCCCTGCAAAGGCCCCTGCTTCCCCTCTGCAGCCAAGTCTTTACTTCCCCTTCACCATGAAAAACGTCTTCACAGACTGTCATTCTTTGGTCTCTTGACTGCCTTTCTCCAGCTTCCATTCACAATCTCCCAGAGATGGGATGTCTCTCTAGAAGACACCTGGGTTGTGAGGATCTATGGTAAATTTTGGTCAATGACAAATTACATACACCACAGTGGCTCCCTCAGATTATAAAGGAGCCAAATAATTCCTATCGTCAAGTGACAGTACTATGCCATCTAAACTTGTGTAAGTATACTCTGTGATGTTCACACAATGACAAAATCACTTAATGATGTATTTCTCAGAATGTTTCCCTGTTGTTAGGTGACACGTGACTGTATTCAGAAACAAGGAGGCTCCAGTGCAAAAAGAACATCACTTCCATGTGTGGGTAGGTCTTCTGGGTCCATCACAGGCAGCCAATTCAAGCAGTCCATCTGTCAACAGAACGCTTCTTCCAGACTCACAGGGACAGAACTGATAGGCCCATCCTCCTTTCTTCCTTCCCTTCCTTCTCTCCTCTCCATCTTTTTCTTCTTCTTTCATCCTTCTCTCCTTCCTTTCCTTCCCTTCAGAGGATCCTGCAGAGGCTCTGGGTGTCAGAGCAAAATGCTCCAAAGATCAGTGGAGGGACATGGATTCCTACATCTCCATACAACTTCACCCAAGGTACAGTCACCCTCTCTGGGATGAAAAAGAGAGAGAAAGGGAGGGAGGAAACCTTTGTTAAGCACCTACTGAGTGGTAAGTGACCTCACAAGCCTATGAGGAGGTATGAGGCTTCCCATCTGTATGGATGAGGTTGCGTATGGGAGTTAAGAGGGTAATTGGTAGAGACAAGACCAGGACCTGGCAGGTTTCTGGTGCCAGTGTTCACACCTGTGCCACTCAGCATCACAGAGCTACAGAAATGAAATTCCCCCAAAGAGGCTGCTTCTGAAACCAGTGACTTGCCCAAAGGCCACAATAAAAAGAGCCCACATATCTGTACACCTGGGACACTGAAAATGCATGATGTGCAACCACACGTAACCAGGTGAATGAGTCCTGCAGATGGCAGGGCCAGCCCATATCAGCTCACAAGGCTTGATCATGAAATAGTCTGGAATTTTGCAAGCTGGTTGTTAAACAATCGTTAGCTTGGCATCAGCCATGGTGGAGGTGTTGACACTGGTAAATGCTAAAAATTAGGTCTTCTTTTGTGTTTTGATTTTTTGGTTGGTTTTGTTTTTGTTTTCTGAGAGCCAATTGACCAGAACACCACTGGATGGCTTTTACAGATGCTGAGCAAAAGCAGCCCGATACAAAAGAGCACACCATGTGAAGAGGTCAAGGACAACAAAGCTGAGCTATGGTGATAGAGGTCACAGGTCTGGCAGGGCATCTGGGGAGCTGGTTGTGTTCTGGGTCTTGATCTTGGTGGTGGTTTCATGGGCATGGTCAGTATATGAAAATTCACTGTGCTTCACATTTATGATGGAATGTTTTTCATAGACACAGCCTCATAATATTTCTATGCATCTTGGTAATGGAGAAGAAAATGGGGACCCTCTATTCCCTTTTATGAGAAAAAAAGATCATTGATTGAACCTTTAAAAGAGATTAAATGAGGCTTCATACACGGAACTCTTGAAGAGTTCAGGATCAGGAGTCAGCGGCTCCATCCAGCTCTGCAAACTTGGGCAAGTTCTAATCACTCCGGGCTTCAGTTTCTTCCTGTGTTAAGTGGAGATAATAACTTCTACTTCTAGGGTTGTTGAGGAGATTAAATATGTGTCACTTTGTCTAAAATACTACAAATGTTCAATATATTGGCTATGATTGTTAATCAGCCCCACAGGTGAGTAGAAGGGAAAGAGAAAAAGAACGCATATTTGAGAATACAGTCAGTGAAGGAGAGCACACTGTTCCTGCCTGATATGTGCTTGGCTCTATTCTGTCCCTGTGGCTGGCTGAGCTCCCTCCTAACTCTGAAAATATTGAATCTGCAATGGTTTAGAATGGTCCTGGATCAAATGATCCCAACGTGGAACAAGTTTGATCTGGCACACTTGGGGACAGGGTCCAATCTAGATTCACATGGAGGACACATTTTCCCAGCTAAGCCCATAGCTGGTTCACAGTTCAGCTCTGAAGGAATCATACCAATCATGAAAGGGCTGAAAATTCTGACAAAGGCTTATAGAAAGATCCTCACAGAAAACATAAATAATCAAAATTACAGAGTTGCCATTTCTCTCCAAGTGGATTGTGTGTTAGAATTGTTTCACACTTTGATCCCAACATGATTTCCACCCAGTCTATTAGTAAATATGAATCATAGATCCTCAGGTCTAAAAGGGTCCCAGGAAACTCTCTCATCAATGACCTACTGGATGCTTAAATTCTCAAATTTCACTAGCTCAGTGGTTGGTGGACCAGCATGTCCAACACACTGGACAACATGTTCCAGAACAAGGAGCTCACTACTTCATAGGCAGCCATGGCATCCATGCATAGCTGTGTGGAAACATTCCTGTGGCTAAGAGAAATCAGCCTGACTGTGGTTCCCCAGTGAGCCTGGGCCTCTGCCTCGGGGTCACCCAATGACACCAGAAAGACACCTTTTCCACAAAACATTCCCCATCCTGTGTGCACACACCTTCCACCTGCCCGCCCTCCCATTTCCTAGGCTCAGCCATGCTTTTGGCGGCTAGCACCTTTGCTTCTTCCACATGTCTCCATTTCCCATTTCTTCATCTTCCTAGTCTTGCCTTTGCATTTTTAACTATTGCAAAAGTACCAAAACAAGGCCTAAAAAGCCTTTTGCCTTCAAACCAATGTTTTCTTTAAAAAAAAAAAAGTTTTCCTCAGTTCATGGCATCCAGATCTTTTGCAACCTGTCTCTGCCTATTCTTCCAGCCTTATCTTCTGATGCTGCCCACATCCACTCTCTCCTTCAGCAGTAATGGGTCTTCCTCCATGACTCTGCATGCTATTCCCTACACCCTGTCATCGCCCCCACAATCTCAGCTCAGATGCTGCTTCTCCCCTCACTATGAGGCCATACCAATGTCTATCTGTGCCTCACTATCCTCCCCAGCAAGTCGCTTCTCCCTCCATGGTGTCTCAAGGAATCTCTTCCCACCTATCCCACCATCCTGGGATCATTTCTTTGTATTTCTCTCTCCTACAAGACAGTGAAAGCCTGGATCAGAAACCAAGCATTGTGTCTTATCTTCCAGCACCTTCCAGTCTTCTCACACCTGTTATACCTACCACTGATTGTCCGATTGATGTTTAGAAACAGGTCTCACTGTGTTACCCAGGCTAGACTGCAGTGGCTATTCACAGGCACAATTATGTACCTACTATTTTTTTTATCAACTTTTAAGTTCCAGGGTTCATGTGCATGATGTACAGCTTTGTTACATAGATAAACATGTGTCATGGTAGTTTGCTGCACAGATCAACCCATCACGTAGGTATTAAGCCCACCATCCATTAGCTAGTCTTCCTAATGCTCTTCCTCCCATGCACCTTCTGACAGGCCTCAGTGTGTGTTGTTCCCTGACATGTAGCCATGTATTCTCATTGTTTAGCTCCTACTTAAAAGTGAGAACATGCAGTGTTTGGTTTTCTGTTCCTACGTTAGTTTGCCAAGGATAACGTCTTCCAGCTCCATCCATGTCCCTGCAGAAGACATGATCTCATTCCTTCTTATGGCTGCACAGTATTCCATGGTATACATGTACCACATCTTCTTTACCCAGTCTACTGCTGATGGGCATTTGGGTTGATTCCGTATCTTTGCTATTGTGAATATTGCTGCAATGAACATACGCGTGCATCTATCTTTATAACAGAATGATTTATATGCCTTTGGATATATGCCCAATAATGGGATTGCTGGATATTGCTGGATCAAATGGTATTTCTGCTTCTAGATCTTTGAGGAATTGCCACACTGTCTTAGACAATGGTTGAACTACCTTACACCCTCACCAACAGTGTAGAAGCATTCCTTTTTCTCCACAGCCTTGCCAGCATCTGTTGTTTCTCAATTTTTTAAGAATCGCCATTCTGACTGGCGATTTTTGTGGTTTTGATTTGCATTTCTCTAATGATCAGTGATATTGAGCTTTTTGTCATCTCTTTGTTGGTCGCATGAATGTCTTCTTTTGAGAAGTGTCTGTCGTGTCCTTTGCCTACTTTTTAATGGGGGCACCTACTATTTTTAAGGAATAATTTTTCCTGCTCCAATAACCAAGTCTGCCAAATATGTGTTTGCCATAAATTAGCCGGTTGTGTTTCTTTAAGAACTGTCAAGAGCCCATTTCCTGATATAAATCACAGTTTGTGTGGAAATAGTAGCTATGTGCAGCAACAGGTTCAGATGCTAATCTCACTTAAGCCCAGTACATCAGTGCATTTCTCAACATGGATTTCTAAGAAGAAAGCTACAGTAAGGGTTCCAATTACAAGATTTGCTCACAAAAGTGAGTCACAGTTGTAAAACTCAGCACACTTCGTGCACAGTATATAGAACACAGTCCCTTTGATGAGGCTTTTATTGTCTTTGGATCTTGATCATGTTTTCAAAATTATATTCCATCAAGCCAGAAGCTATTACAAGTTAGTAAAAATGAGCATATTTCTTATAATTAAAAATGTGATGCCAGAATTTGAGCTCATGAGAAGATGAAGGAGATGCACTTTTCCCTATACCTTCTGGGAAGCACAACTAAAAACCCTGGACATTATATGTAAAATCCGTAACTATGTAAGAGGATTCTGAGAGGCAGAGAAAAGGCAGACAGTAGGCTAGAAACCTCAACACACAACTAACAACATGATAAGGAGTTCCAACTTAATGTTTTGCCTCATATACTCATATATGCCAGAATTAGAGCTGAACAAGACAGCAAACTGGAAACACCAGTGGGCACAGACAAAAATAGCCTTGACAAAAGCCTGCTTCCCACAGCCAAAGGGTCAGCAAAAATTAGCCTAGCAAGACAATAACCATCCGATTCCAGCCAAACACCAAAGAAAAACTGTGGCTGGGCCACTACCCACACCAACCAGAGTCAAGTGGGAGCCTAGACTTGCACCCTCATCAGGCTGCTGGAATGTGTCCCAATCACCTGTCAGGTGGTGTCAGAGGAAGTTGAATAGGGAGCCAGGACTTCTCCCCCCACCGAGCAGTAATGAGAATCCTCCATCACTACATAGTGCCTTTAGAGACTACCTGGTCAGTCTGGATTTTCACCCTCAACTCATAGTAATAAGCCCCCGCCCCGCCCCCCAACCACTAGTGTAGTCTCAAAGGAGAGTGGAGAACCAGGATTTCACCACAGCCCAGTGTAATAAGGCCCACACCCCATAATCAGTGGTGTCAGTTGAGGGTGCATGGGGAGCAGAAATGAGTCACTCATATCTTTTTCAGCCAGGGAGGTATCAGTAGATACCAACACTGAGAGAACAGAGATATTAGATTATCTGACAAAGATTCTAAAGAAGCTGTCACAAAAATGCTTTCATGGACAATTATAAGCACACTAGAAACCAATAAAAAATTGAAACTCTCAGCAAATAAACTGAAACTCTCAGCAAAGAAAAAGAAGATATACAAAAAAAGAACCAAATTGAAATTTTGGAAGTGAAAAATACAATAATTAAAATAACAGGCTCAGTGGATGGGATCAGCAGCAGAATGGGGGATGAGGGGACAGGGAAGAATCGGTAAGCTGGAACATAGAACAATAGAAATACTCAGTCTGACCAACAGAGAGAAAGTAGCCTGAAAAATAACAATAAATAGAGCAATAGGGATTTGCGAGACTATGACGAAAGATACATCTTTTATATTATCAGAGTTCTTAAAGGAGAGGAGAAAGGGCACAGGGCTAACAAACTAGTAAAATAAATAATGACTAAAAACTTCCAAATTTGGCAATACCTAAAGATTCAGCAAGCTGAGAAAACCAAAAACAAGGTCAAACCAAATAAATCTATGCAAAAATCTATCATAATCAAACTTTTGAAAATTAAAACAAAGGAAAAAACCTTAAAATAGTAAGAGAGAAATGACACCTTACCTATAGGTAAAAACCAATTCAGATAACAGCATATTTCTCATTGGAAACCACAGAGTCCAGAAGGAAATAGCATATTTTTCACGTATTTAAAGAAAATAAATGTCCACCCAGAATCCTATATCTAACAAAAATATCAGAAATTAAGGGGAAATTAAGGTATTCCCAAATGAAGAAAACTAAGAGAATTTGTAGCAAACAGACCTATAATAAAAGAAAGGGTAAAAGAAGTTCTATAAATACAAAAGAAATGACAAAAGAAGAAACCTTAGAAAATCAGGAAGGAAGAAAACAGCAAACAAAAATGTGGATAAATACAATACACTTTCTGTATTAGTCGGTTTTCAAACTGCTATAAAGACATACCGAGACTGGATAATTTATAATTAAAAGAGGTTTAATTGACTCACAGTCCACATGGCTGAAGAGGCCTCAGGAAACTTACAATCATGGCAGAAGGCAAAAGGGAAACAAGCACGTCTTACCAGAGCAAAACAGGAGTGAGGGAGAGTGCACAAAGAAGCCATACACTTTTAAACCATCAGATCTCATGAGAACCCACTCGATATTGTGAGAACAGCTTGGAGGAAACTGCCCCATGATCCAATTATCTCTCACCAGGTCCCTCCCTCAATACATGGGGACTGCAATTTGAAATGAGACTTGGGTGAGAACACAAAGCCAAATCATATCACTTTCCTTCTCTTAAAGTTTTCTAAATTATGCTTGGCATTTGAAGTAAAAATTATGGTACCCTGTGATATGGTTCTATGTAATAGAAATATTTAAAACAATTATATTATAAATGAGGGTAGTAAGGGGTCATAAAGGCAAATAAGATTTCTACACTTCACTAAAATTGGTAAGATAACACCTGTAGACTGTGATAAATTATGAATATATAATATACCTACAGCAACCACTAAAATACCACGCAAACAAGGACTGATAGGGGTTGACTGTGTGCCCACCCAAATTTCATCTTGAATGATAGCGCCCATAATTCACACATGTTGTGGGAGGTAATTGAATTATGGAGGCAGGTCTTTCCATGCTGTTCTCATGGTGGTGAATAAGTCTTATGAGATCTTATGGTTTCATAAAGGGGAATTCCCCTACACAAGTTCTCTCTTGCCTGCTGCCATATAAGACATAACTTTGCTCCTCAATCACCATCTGCCGTGATTGTGAGGCCTCCCCAGCCATGTGAAACTATGAGTCAAATAATCATCTTTCCTTTATAAATTACCCAGTCTCAGGTATGTCTTTATTAGTAGCATGAGAACAGACTAACACAGGGACATTCAAAAATGCCGTAGATAAACCAACACTAAATTCTTTAAAATGTTTAAATAATCCACAGGAAATAAAGGAAAAAAGAGAAAAATGCAAACAAAGAGAACAGAGAAAAAAGACAGATTTAAGTCATATCAATAATGACATTAAGTGTAAATGGTAACAAAATGACAATTAAAATACAGAGATTGGCAGAGATTAAAAATACAGAGATGGGCATGATCCAACTATATCATATCTATAAAAATCAATTTAAAACATAATAGTATCAGGAGATTGAAGGCAAATGAATGGAGATTATATATATAATGTGTATCTCAGATAAAGTAGACTTCAGAGCAAAGAAAATTATCAGAGACCCAGAGGAACATGGTATAATGATAAAAGAAACAATCTACCAAATGATTTAGCAATCACAAATAGATATGCAACAATAGAACTGCTAAATAGACAAAGCAGAAACTGATGGAACTGAAAGGTGAAATAGACCAATCCACAATTACTGTTGGAGACTTCAATACCTTCCTCTCCACAATTGATAGAATAACCAGACAGAACACTGGCAAAGGTATAGAAGAACTGAACAACAACTGTTAACCAACAGGATCTAATCAACATTTATAGAACATCTACCCAACAACACCAGA
This sequence comes from Aotus nancymaae, assembly GCF_030222135.1. Classification (NCBI taxonomy): domain Eukaryota; kingdom Metazoa; phylum Chordata; class Mammalia; order Primates; family Aotidae; genus Aotus; species Aotus nancymaae. The sequence goes on along the minus strand of NW_026988570.1, from coordinate 1,129,524 downwards.
TTATACAGTCTTTATAATTCCATATGGCGCTTATACCAAGACAGACCCTATCCTGAGCCATAAAACAAACTTCAACAAATTTGAGAGAATTGAAATCATACAGTGTATTCTCTAGCCACAATGAAATAAAATTAGACATCAATAAGAAAAATCTCAAAACACTTGGAAACTAAACAACACATTTCTAAATTATCCATAGGTCAAAGAAGTCTCAAGAGTTTTTTTTAAAAAAATACATTCAACTGAATGAAAATGAAGATACAACATATCAAAAGTCATGAGACACAGCTAAAGCCACGCTAAGGGGCATATTTACAGCATAAAATGCATACATTAGAAGGAAGGAAGTCTCAACTGAAACTAAACTTCTACCTAAGGAATCTAGGGAAGTAAAAAACAAAATATACTCAAAATAGCCTGGGCACGGTAGCTCACACCTATAATCCCAGCACTTTGGGAGGCCAAGGAAGGCAGATCACTTGAGGTCAGGAGTTCAAGACCAGCCTGGCCAACATGGTGAAACCCCATCTCTACCAAAAATACAAAAATTAGCCAGGCACGGTGGTGCCTGCCTGTAATCCCAGCTACTTGGGAGGCTGAGACAGGAGAATGGCTTGAACCTGGGAGGCAGAGGTTGCAGTGAGCCAAGATCAAAGCACTGCATTCCAGCCTGGGTGACAAGAGCAAGACTCCATCTCAAAAAAATAAAATAAACACACTAGAAACAAACAGAAAAAAGAAATAGTAAATATAAGAGCAGAATTAATGAAACTGAAACAGAAAGACAATACAGAAAATCAATAACACAAGTGAAGTATAGAAATCTTACTTTCATTTAGATCCTTTTATTGTCTCTGCTTATTAAATATAATCCTCTTAAAAGTATTCCCTCTGCAGACATTGAGCACTACACCAAATGGTGTTACAGCTTTTGCTTCAACCATAAAACATAATTAAAGAAATTCATGAGGTGAAGGAGTCTGTTTACTTCTATCCATCCCATTATGTTTTTTTTTTTTCCTTTCTGAATGTTCCACCCTTTTTCTACTATCATTTTCTTCCTGTTTGGAGAGCTTCCTTAGACTTTATTTAAGGATAGCTATGCTAGCAACAAATTATCTTAGTTTTTCTTCCTCTGTGAAGGTGTTTATTACCCTGAAGCATAGTTTCACTGGATATGTGAATTGGGGCTGATAGTTGTTTTCTTTCAGCACTTGAAGAACATTGTTCCACTTTTTTCAAATTGCCATGTTTCAAATGAGAAATCTACTGTCAGTCAAATTAGTGTTCTTGTATAGATAATGTATCATTTCTCTCTGGCTTTTTTTTTTTTTTTTTTGAGGCAGAGTCTCGCTCTGTCACCCAGGCTGGAGTGCAGTGGCAAAATCTCGGCTCACTGCAACCTCCACCTCCTGGGTTCCAGCGATTCTCCTGCCTCAGCTTCCTGAGTAGCTGGGACTACAGGCACATGCCACCACACCCAGCTAATTTTTTATGATTATTTAGTAGAAATGGGGTTTCACCACGTTAGCCAGGCTGGCCTCAAACTCCTGACCTCAGGTGATCCACCCATCAGCCTCCCAAAGTGCTGAGATTACAGGCATGAGCCACCATGCCTGGCCTCTCTCTGGCTATTTTTAAGAAGTTTTTTTCTTTGTCTTTAGTTTTCATAAGTTTGGCTATGATGTGCTTGGGTGTGGATATCTTTGAGTTTATCCTATCTGGGATTTTATTAGCTTCATGAATCTGAAGATTTATTTATTTTGACAAATTTGGGAAGTTTTCAGCCATTAGTTCTATTTTTTTTATTTTTTAGTTTCATACAAACGTAGGCCTCCTGGCTGCTGCCACTATTGGAAGTTGGGATCGCCCACTGATCTGGGCTTGTGAGGGGGGCCTGGACTGGTCAAGGGTTCATTTGTCCTCCTGCAAATGGATCAAACCATTCCCAGGGAACCTGGTAACAGAGCTGAGGCTGGAGGTCCCCACTAGGTTTCTGGTGGGCTTTCCCTTCCCTAGTCCTTTGGCCAGGGAGAGCAGGCTTCTCTTGTTTGTTCATTTGTTTGTTTGTTTTTGAGATGGAGTCTTGCTCTTGTTACCCAGGCTGGAGTGCAGTGACATGATCTCAGCTCACGCAACCTCCACCTCCTGGGTTCAAGTGACTCTCCCACCTCAGCCTCCCGAATAGCTGGGATCACAGGCGCATGCCACCACACCCGGCTAATTTTGTATTTTTAGTAGAAATGGAGTTTCTCCATGTTGGTCAGGCTGGTCTCGAACCCCCGACCTCAGGTGATCCACCCTCCTCGGCCTCCCAGAGTGCTGGGATTATAGGCATGAGCCACCACTCCTGGCCTGTTTGTTTTTAATCTATTCTGTTGTTGTTCCCAGGTTGCAGATCCCTTCCGCACCCAATCTGACAGATACAAAGAGAACCCAAGGAACTCGCCTCATTGTCATTCCTCAAATCCTGAGGCCCACACCAAGTACTCCTTCTTTTCAGTTTTCAGGGTCCTTTTATAACTGTCTGTAGAATAGTTTCCAGGGGATTTAGATATATTTGGAGAGGGGAAACTGAGTCTATGCCATCTGATTCTGGAACTAGAAGAGCTGGCATTTATTTGTGACGTCACTTTGCACCAGGCACTGTACTCAGCTTCCATGACTAGCCAGCGGCACACCCTCAGGGACTCTGATGACTGCTGGGACCGTGGTAGTGGGTCGCCTCTGCTGTAAGATTACTGGCTTCTCAGTGGTAGCCTTTGAGAAAGGTGAAGTTTCACATACATGAATATTGGTTTAACCCAAAATTTCCAAGTTGCTTTATTTAACTTCACAAGATAAAAAGTTTTCTCAATGTATTGCACAGTCACTAAATGGGTCAAAATCTAAACTTCTCTTCGCACCCTTCATCCTTTGCTGTGCTTCTGTCTCCTCCCCATGGTCCAGCTCAATAAATGAGTCTCTCTTCTCCCGGTTTTTTTTACTTCTTCTCTCCCTAGCCTTGCTGTCAGATTTCCAGCTGTCACTCTGACATCAGGATATCTACTTCCGGAAGGCTCTCATTTCAATCCTTACTTCTAATTTGCTGAGGGTTAAGGAAATCATATAACCAGGATTATATTATTGTATCTAAATGAAGAATAAGTTGACTGGGAAGGAGCATGTAAGAGACATATATATTGTGAGCCAAAGCGTGGGTTCTTGGAGTTTTGATAATATTTTGGCAGTTCAGTAGCTACTTTTACAACATTCGTGTTCTTGGCTGTGTTACAGATAATCAAGGCTGCTAGAAAAGTGGCCTCTAAACAACTGAAGAATTTTTGCATTTACTTTGTAAACATCCTCTCCCCACAACCCCACTACACCCCCAAAAAACAACACTGAACAGTTTTAAGCTCAAGACAGAGACTCAAGTCCTTTTTGGGAAAAATACACAAAAATGAAGATAGGTTTTTTCTACTTTTTATTACAAGAAAGCAACTGAAAGGGTATTTTATAACACTTTCCAAAAGAAAGTGTTTCTGTGCCAAAATCAAGCATGAGACATTTCATTCCAAAATGAAATCTGACAATGTCATGGCTAACTTAATTATAGCTCTTCTACAAGAAAATAGTACGGAGGCAAAGGGGGATTTCAGCTGAGTTTTGTGGGAAATTAAATCCAATTATAATTAGTATTAAATGTGTGTTGGATAATGCCATTTCCAAAGTGTAGAACACTCCTCTCCTAGACCCAGATTCTCATTCTGAGTCTCAGCACCAGGGACCATCCATCGTTGAGCATCAACCCTGAAAGTCCATAGCACAGGTCCTGGAATTAGGCCCAGCTGTACACAGACCTGTGTGACTTCAGGGAACAAACATCATAGATGGTCACATGTTTCTAATCTCACTGGCTTGGAGTCAAGACAGGTTCCTAAATTAATCACATACCCTGATTTCCTAATGGCCTTTGCCAAAGTTGCTGAAGCTTCATTAGCAACACGTGTAAGGATCAGACAAACCACCCTTTCTCTCCACATTTCTGTCTCCCACTGATGCACCATGAAGAAGAGTTATTTGGAGATTCGGCATCCCCCTCCAGATACTCCGAGCTGTCAGGTGACTGTAGAGCTGTGCTGAAGCTTCCCTTTCCCACCTTGCACTGACTGATGTGGGCAATGACATCACCCTGGGGCCCTACTTCCTTCCTCAGGCTCAGCTCCCTCCCCAGGGCTCAGAGAAAAGCAGCTTTTTAAGGAAATTAGCACCCAGGAGCTGTTGTTTCTGTGGACTCTATCCTTCCATGGCAAATGCAGCCTGGCACCAGTTTGAGCAATGATTCGGGAACAGCAGCTTTTGCATCTGGTTGTGTGTGAGAGAGAGAGCGTGTGTGTGTGTGTGTGTGTGTGTGTGTGTGTGTGTGTGTGTGTGTTGGGTGTGCATGCAAATACACAGTTTCCCAAGCATAAATATTCTCATGGGTAATTTTTTCAGCTCTCAGAACTCTAAACAGCCTCTAAGCTGTGTCTCCGTCTAATCCAACCTGCCCCATTCAATCCCTTCTCCTCAGTCCTACCATCTGTGTCTTCCTGAAACCCAAAACCAAGGGGAGACATATCTCCCATCCCTGTTCAGAACGATTTGGAAATTTACTGCCTCACTGCCTGGAACTGGGCTGTGGACCCACTGTTTACCTCAAAGCCTCGCTTTCCCCACTTCACTCCCTTTATGCTGCCTACTCATCTTTCAAGATTCAGTAGAACTCATATCCTCTGTAGAACATTTTCCAACCAGTCCATCTATCTCCCCACCTCCACAAACAGAAACAATGCCACATCATCTATTTTGTAAGCACTATCATTCTACACAGAGGTTTCTATTGGATAAAAAGCCCCTGCAAAGTACCTAGCACATAACAGCACTTGACAAATGTTGGGCAAGTGAATGAATACATCTTTCAGCTGGCAGAGAATTCCAGGCCCTTATCTGAATTGAATAAAGGATACATCAAAAAGAAAAGTTTGAGGCCAAGGGGATCTCCCACATCAGGGAACTGTGCAGTGGGAGCCTGCTGGGTCCTCTAAGGAATATACATGTATCTCCCAAGAGGCTCACTATGTGGATGGCAACCAGGAAGAGGGTGCTTATAGCCAGAAAAGACCAGCAGGGAAGGGCCAGAGCCACAGCCAGCTTCCCCTTTCAACCTGCCCGAGCACAGGGGAGCTGGACACAGAGAGAGGCCAAAGGAGGCGGAAGGATAGAGCAAACCTTATCTGCACCCTGACCCAGTGCTGGTTCCCAGAGTCTGAGATAGGCCTGTGCTGTAGGAAGAGACTCCCTTTCCTGTTCTCTCTCCCCTGAGTTCTTGGGCTCTCGCTTACCCTTTTAAGACTTACTCCCAAAAAAGCATCAGAGAAGACACTAGCCAGAGCACACATACTGCCTTCCCTCTCGTCCCAGATCTCAGGAGACAAGAATAAAGTATGCTTTATAAAGGAAAACAATCCTTATCTAAGTCAGATAACAGAAAGGGTGCTTAAAGGACCCAAAGCTTACAAGACATCATGAGGGATGAGGTCAGATGGTGACTGAGCCCACATCCACAGTGTCTTTGCCTGTTTTGTGTTGCTACAACAAAATGCCACAGACTGGCTGCCTTACAAACCCTAGAACTTTGTGTGACTTAGGACCTGGAGGCTGGGAAGTCCAAGATCAAGAAGCCACATCTGGTGAGGGCCTTCTTGCTGTGTCTTAACAGCATGGCAGCCATCACATAAGTGAGAGAGATTGAGAGAGGTGCCAAACTCACACTTCATAAGGACCCACTCTTGAGATAGTAAACTCATTCCCCAGTTAACAGCATTAATCCATTCATGAGGGTAGACCCCTCATGCCATACTCACCTCTTAAAGTTGACACCTCTCAACACTGTTACATTGGGGATTACGTTTCCAACACATTAATTTTGGGGGACACATTCAAACCATAGCACACAGAAGGCTACTCACTGCACAGCCTTTCCTGCCCCATACCACCCATCACAAGACTGGAATAAAGGGGCAATAGAAGTCAGATAACCTCCAGTACAAAACTGAAAAGGACATCGGCAAAAGCATAAGTATTTAAAGAACTGTCATCAGAATAAAAGCCTCAAACACACAAATGGAAAAATAAATTATCCAGAAAAAGAATTAGGAAGAAACAGAAGATAATCTTTAAATAGACATAATTAATTTGGTACCAATCATAGGTATATATTCTTTTACAAATAAAAATTTAAATTTTTTAAAGGAAAAACTACTAAAAAGAGGACAAGCAAAATCTTCAAGGCATAAGAGAGGGTCGGATTAATTTTTTAAAAACAAGAAAAGAAATTAAAAACATAAAATCCTATACTCAATCAAACTATCATTCCAGTGTGAGGAAAAATAAAACTGTTTCCAGTTATGGCATGGTAAATTTGATTATTGCTTCCAGTTACTCACTTTCACCCTCAACTGTGGGACCCTATCAACCCCGTCCCATTAGTTTTGGCCTTGCCCAGGTGACTTGCTTTGGCTAATGATATATGAGCAAAAATTGGGGTGTGTCTGCGTGGTTTTGCTGGCCTCTCGAGCTCTTGTGATTTGCCATGAGAAGAATATGCCCCAGGGAGCTATTGCTCCCAGAACCAGACATGTGGAGCAGAATCAAATTCAACTTACAGCTGGAGCTAAACCCAGCCAAGAACAACCAGAAGCAACCAAATTCCAGCTGACCCAGAGAGGCACAAACAAGGAAGATATGTTTGCCACTATAAGTCACAAGGTCATGCATTATTAGATGGCATTAATGCACCAACACCTGACTAATAGGGAAATAGGAAGTTTAATATTCAGACGCCTTCTCTGAAATAATTACTAAAGGGTATCCTACAGCAAAATGCAGTACGATCCAAGAAACTGTCAGGGAATTTTTTTAACGTAAAAAGAAAAGAGCAATACCTACTCACATCCAAACAGTTATCAATCACAAGAAAAGATAATGCTCTTGATGATCATTCCATATAATCTTAAATGAGAAGTGGTGATGGCAGGGGAAATAAAAGTTACGATTCTTGTCTTATTCAGACAATACAGTAAATGATGAGGAATATAGATGAAATTAAATTGACATTGACTGGGAAATAAGTGTCAATGTGTAAATTACAATTTTAGGAATAACCGCTAGAAAAAATGTATAATTGAGATATATTGTTTTCAAACCATTAGAATAAAAAAGAAAGCAACAAAAAGAAGAAAATTCCAACAGAAGATAGGAAGTTGTTTGTTTTTCTTGTTCTTATTTAATCAAAAAGAGGAACCAGTAGCATTTTAGAGATGAAATAACTTGGCAAAAATACATTCTAACAGAGTGACTGGTACAAATTTAAGATTGAATTTCTCTGTAAAGGGAGAAATTCTGAGAATAAGGGACGCAACTGAAGTAAAATAATGCAAGAAGGCTAAAACAAAACAAAAGGCATTGCAGGCAAACACTAACAAATAGATAGTGGATCAATAATATTAATTTCAGACAATAGAGTTCAAAGATAAAGGCATCAAATGAGACAAAGAAAAATATTTCTAATTAACAAAAAAGTAGAATCTATATAAAAATCATCTACCTCTATGCAGCTAACAACTAATCCCAAAATATTTAATTTAAAACTGATAGACAAGAAATGGATGAGTCCATCTCACAATGGATATTTTAACATACTTCTTTCAGAAATCAACGGATTGAATAGACCCCAAAAAGTAACAATCTAGAAGACTTTTAAAATATTACTAACAGAAATTATTTAATAGAGAACTTTGTACCCAACAAACAGAAAATACACATTTATTGCAAACACACAAAACCTGTACAAAAATTGATCACTATCAGCTTCAAAGAAAACCTCAGCAGGTTTCTCAAAGCAGAAATCTCACAGGGCACCTCCACCAAACACAATTTCATAAAATATAAATTAAAAGCAAAAGAAAAAACAAAAATCCAATTTATTTGAGAACTTTAAAACATATTTTATAAAACAGTAAAACTCAAACAGGATTATAAACTATTTTAAAACAAACACAGGGAACTGCATATCAAAACCCATAAATTACAGTCAGAGAGATATTCTGAAAAAAAAAAAACTTAGTCTTTAATGCAAATATTAGATAATTCTAAAACTAAAAATAAATGCATAGAGTATTCAACTCAAAAAGAAAAAATGAGGAAGTATAAAATTAATAAATACAAAAGCATAAATAAATTTGAGGTAATAAAGCAGTAGAGTTGCGCAATAAAACAAAAAAAAATGCTTTTCTTGAAAACTAGATAAATAACTCTAAATAGGAGAGAGTAGTCAAGAATGTATAATTTAGGAGTGTGTGTAGGTGTAGATATGAGTATGTAAGCTACTGAATATGAAAGTGATGGAATCTCAGATCAGTAGGAAATTAAATTTAGGCCAGGCAGAGTGGTGCATGCCTATAATCCCAGCATTTTGCGAGGCTGAGCCAGTAGGATTGCTTGAGCACAAGAGTTTGCGACCAGTCTGAACAACATAGCAAGACCCCATCTCTATGAAAAAAAAAAAAAATTAAGAAGTAGCCAGACATAGTGATGCACACTTGTAGTCCTAGATGCTTGGGAGGCCAAGGCAGGAGGATAGCTTGAGCCCAGTAGTTCAAGGCTGCAGTGAGCTATGATCATGCCACTCAACTTCAGACTTGGTGACAGAGTAACACCCTGTCTCTAAACTTAAAAAATAAAAACAAAATTTGGGGATTCAATCCAGTATCTATGAGGGACAAAATAAAGTTTAGATTCCTACCTCACACCATACACACAAAAATGAATTCCAAGTGAAATAAAGAACAAACGTAAAATACACACTATAGAAGCATTACAAAAAAAACTGTAAGATCACATTTCGGTAAATCTAGAGTAGAGTAGAAATGAAATGCAACAGCTGTAAAGAAAAGGATTACATACATATCTCAATTATGTACAACAACAAAAACACAGTATGAAAACAATAGATTGGAACAAAAAAATTTGTAACACACACTGCCAATAAAGAATTAGTGTCCAGAATTAATAAGCAATTTAATAAGAAAACAGTAATAATACTCTTTTTAAAATAGGAGGGTGTGGATAGGCAATTTATACAAAGAGAAACAGGCATAAAGTCGCCATAAGAATGTCCAACCTTGCTAGTCACTGCACTAAGGGATACCACCTCCAATTAATTGGCTGTGGGGAAGAGAGAAGGACAAGGCAATCACAAAGTCTTGGACTTGAACTCTTTTAGGAGAACTGCAAAATAGTGATGAAGGAAAAGAAATTCAGTGGGCTAAAAGGAGGCATTATCCAAAGACATCTACCACCAAAATCTGAATCTTGACTTAAAGGTTCTTTTTAATTTACGAAAAGTTGTGCCTCAAAATTCCTGGAACTTTGAGAGCAGCACAAATTCTTTTACATTTCCATCTGCATCAAAAACAAAATTACATGTTGTTTTCCTTTTTGGATCACACATTCCACAGTCAGTCTTAGGTATACTCTTCAAAATTCACCCACATGTCAATCAGGCACAAGGCTTTTTTCTTGCAAAAAGCACCCAGGCCTTCTTCCCAGGCATGCAACATAAAACCTAGGCAATGTCTTAGAAACCACAAACCCAGGCTTACCCACAAAAATACCATCCCTGGGGGCCCAACCCACCAGAGCCCTGGTGGAGAGCTCTCAACCATGTGATGCATTAAGAGCTAAGCATAAAAGGCAGAATTACCAGCTAACAATCAGGAGAACATCAGAGGACATAGACCAGGATGGGGGGCAACATGATAGTTATATCAGTATTCCAAGCAAGTCACATGGCACCTGAAGGCATGACAGCCTGCCTTAGAAACCATTGCTCGCCTTCATGAATTACCACATTTAACCATCCTATTGTTTTAATTGTGGTAAAATACACATAACATAAAATTTACCATCTGAACTATTTTTATGTTCAGTGGCATAAAGTAAATTGACATCATTGTGTAACCATCACCATCATCTATAATGAACTCTTTTCATTATCCCATTTGAAACTCCATACCCATTAAATACTGGCTCCCTACTCCCCACTTCCCACCTACCCCTGGCAACCACCATTCTACTTTCTGTCTTTGTGAATCTGACAACTCTAGATAACTCATATAAGTGGAAGCATACGGTATTTGTCTTTTTGTGACTGGCTTATCTCACTCAGCATAATATCCTCAAGCTTCATCCATGTTGTTGTATATGTCAAAATATCCTTTCTTTTAAAAGCTGAATTGTATTCCATTTAATGGACATACCACATTGTTTATCCATTTATCCACCTATGGACACTTGTATTACTTCCACCTTCTGGCCATTAAGAACACATTTTATTTCCCAAGGCATTCAGAAGGTTCCACAGACTCCTAATAATTCATTGCAAAGCCTTGCAGTGAGCCTTGTTTTCCCTAAGTTAGTCTCATGTCTAACCTAAGTCCTCTGTGTTGTGTTGTAAGGCCATCTATTCCTTGTGTTCACTGAAGGCTCTGCCTGCTCCACCACTTCCCAACTGAAGGCCTTGAGCAGCAGCCTTCACCCTCCATCTTTAGTTCTGTCATTGATAAAGGAAAAATCCTCACAGAGCTTTGGGTAATTCTAAGAGAGGTAATGCACATTCAGCACCTGGCCCTGAGCCTGACACATAGTAGAGGTTCAATATTAGTATCACACTGAAAGATGCCAGGAGTGTGTGTGTGTGTGTATATGTGTGTACATGTACACATGTGTATGTTGCCACTGAGCCACTTTCACACAGAGAAGCCAGCTAAGGCACCCATTCTCTCTTCCTTCCACAGGCTGGCTCAGAGCTGAGACGCAGGGTCTTGCTGTCAGAACCAGTCTGAGAGCACAGATTGGCATAATTTCAGCCACCTCGAGGACCCGCATCTCTTTACATCTCACCACCTAAACATCCAGAAACTCCCTCTTGGCTAGTGCTGAAGGAAGAGGACTCAAGCCAGCCTCTCCCTCTCTCTTTCTCTTCACCTTTGGGGCAAGGCTTTCCTCAAGATGAAGGGGCTCTCTAACCCAAGACCAATGCACCCTGAATGAGGATGATGTTGTGATGGTATGGTAGGAAGAATAGCTACCCTACAAAGATGTCCACCTAATAATTCCTGGAACCTGAGTATAAAGATGTTACAGGTTCCAGGATTACAGGTTGCTGGTTATATGACAAAAAGGAATTAAGGTTGCAGAAGAAATTATGGTTGTTGATCAGCTGATAAGTGATTATCCTGGATTATCTAGTGGGCCCAATTGAATCACATGAGCTATTAAAAATAAAAGAGGAGTCAGGCATGGTGGCTCCTGCCTGTACTCCCGGGGCCAAGGGAGCCCAAGGCAGAAGAATTCCTTTATGCCAGGAGTTCAAAGCCAGCCTAGGCAACCCATAGCAAGACTCCACCTCTACCAAAAAAAAAAAATCAAAAATTAAAAAAGATAGAACAGCAGAAGAGTTGGTCAGAGATGTGACGAGAAGGGCTCAACCCATCATTGTTGGCTTTGAAAAGGGACAAGGAAGCCACAAGCCAAGAAATGTGATGGCCTCCAGAAACTGGGAATGGCCCTCAGTCTACAGGCAGCAAGAAAATGGAAAATTCAGTCCTACAACCACACGGAACTGAGTTCTGCAAATAACGCAGATAAGCAAGGAAAGAGTCTACAGAAAGGAACATAGGTCTGTCAACACCTTGATTTTCATATAGTGAGATCCATGTTGTACTTCTGACCTCCAGAACGGTAAGATGGTAGATCTGTGTTGTTTTATGTTACAGAGTTTGGGATGATTTGTTACTGCAACAATAGAAAGTAATACATATGGTCATAATGCATGCATTGCATCAGGCCTGTGCTGAGAGCTTTACATGCCTGGCCATATTCAATCTTTACGACAGTCCTGTTAAGTAACTATTATTGTCATCATCTCCATTATATGAAATGGGAGTGTATTCATTTGCCAGGGCTGGCATAGCAAATGACTGCAGACCTTGTCTCCAAGTACAGCTACATTCTGAGGTACTGGGGGGTTGGACTTTAACATATGGATTTGGGAGGATATAATTCAGCCCATAATGGGGATACGGTGTCATAGAGAAGCTGTGTCCCTTTTGCAAGGTCATACAGCCACAGTCACTAAATGGAAAGTAGGGACTGGATCCCAAATTGGTTGGACTCCAGAGATTGTTCATTAGCCACTATGCAATGATGCCTCCCCAGGTCCCAGGTCCCAGTACAGAGCCCCTGAATAATTCCTAATCCCCTGAAGCACACACACACACACACACACACACACACACGCATACACACACCTTAGTAACATCCCGGCCATCTTTCCTACTCCACTGCCATGCTGATCCAGAGTGCCTTTTCACAGGATGTCTGCTTGTGTTGTTTGATTATAAAATCACTCAGAACTTTTTGGTTTTCTAGGTTCTTGTAACACTTGTCATAAACTAGAAAAGAGAGTTTCCACATTCAGCAGCTACTCCAACAGGAAAGAACATCATGTGGAAGGTTGATGTGCTTGCTGCTTAAGACAGGGTGAGAACCAAAGTCCACACCCCTGCCACTCCCTACCACAGAAAATCAAACCCATTGGCTCCAACAAAATTAATCATCTTAAGAATTCTTTTGTTAAAAGTCAAGGAAACCAGATATAAATCTAGAATAAAAGACTTTGGTTAATAGAGGGGAGAAAAAAATACGAATCCTCAATAGGTGATGTGGTTTCTTTTACTATCTGATGAAGGTCAAGATGATAAATGTTATAAAAATAGTGAATTCACACTAAGGAGGCACAATATCTGACATTTCTTTGTCACTAATTCTCAGAATTCTAAAATGGAACAACAATCATAATAAATCATGGTTTTGTGGACTGTGACCTATTGAATTACTAGAGGGTTTCACCCAATGTTAATCCCTCAATGGCTTTTCTTTTTTCATATCTGATGTTACTGCCTCCATTTGCAAAAGGTAGTTATGACAGAGCAATTGTGACCCAGGGTGAGGACCCATGTGACATCCCTGGCAGATCTCTGCCTTCTCACAGGATTTTGCTGAGGTCTCCAAAGGAAACTTCTCCTTTCATTTAAAAAAAGTAAATCTGCAATTTTGTGAAATGTAGGCAAGCCCATGCATGAAGGACCATTCAGTTCAGCAAATAACTAACTGGGAAAGAGTTCCTTAAAGAGTACAACAGTGTTTTCCAGGAAGCCCACAACTGCAGTCTCAGCTGAGAACCATAAGGCACCAGAAGAGACAGCATTCCCACTTTACATTCTTCCGATGATTCCTGAAGTAGAGAGAAAAATCAGGGTTCGACTTGTTGCTCAAACACCTCCAAGCCAAAAAGAAAAGAGGAAATGGATCTTGAATATTTACCATGTCTCAGAGGCTGTGGAAGCAACAATCATAAACATGTATTGAGTTAAAAACTCTGCTATGGCTATTATAAGCATCATCTCATTTGGTATTTCTCATAGGGATGTCATAAATCCCTAATATGCAGATGGAAAAGCAGAGACCAAGACAGGTTTCTGTCCCAACGTGCCTCTGCTAGTGGACAATGAAGTCCAAATTTGAAGGTGGCGGCGGGGAACTCTCACATATGCCTGATGCTGTAATTGTTACAGATGAGGAATCTTTTTCACTGATTTACCAAGTCTACCCAAGGTCACCCATCTGGAAAGTTGGAGATGAGGTTGGAAACCACATTGTCTTTTCCCCAAATAAAAAACGTTCAAGGAAGGTAGATTGGGTACCAGAAAAATATTTTATTGAAAGGATATCCTACTTGAAAAGTTTGGTAGCAATGGTAGCCATGGATTTACCCTATGGTGGGCTGACTAGGTGGGGAAGTCAAGGTCTTACAGGCTTTCAATGGACTGGACCAAGGAAAATGCAAGAAGGCAAAAGAGGAACTGCTGCTGCTGAGGGCTGCAGATGAGGCACTTGTAGTCCCAGCTACTTGGGAGGCTGAGGCAAGAGCATCGCTTGAACCTGGGAGGTGGGGGTTATAGTAAGCCAAGATCATGCCACTGCAACCTGGGTGATAGAGTGAGATTCCATCTCTCTCTCTCTCTCTCTCTCTCTCTCAATCTGTGTGTGTGTATATGTGTGTATGTGTTTATATATATATAAATATATATATGCATGCTACATATATATGCTATATATATGTTTATGCTATATATATATGCTATATATACATAGCATATATGCTATATATATATGCTATATATACATAGCATATATATATAGCATGCTATGTATACATATGCTATATATATATGCTATATACACACACACAGAGAGAGAGAGAGAGAGAGAGAAAAGCTCCCTCATAGTCCTGGGAATCTACAAAGAGTGTGATATAGACATAATTATATGAATAGATATAATTATATAGGAGAGAAATAAAGTAAATGTTTCAATTAAAATTCTGAGAAGACATCAGCAAAATTGGAAGGGTAAGGAATTCCAAAACTTTCCCCTCCATAAAAGCAATAAAAAATGGGTAAAAAATTCTCAAAATCAACTTTTTCCAGAAGTCTGAAAATTAACCAAAAGCTTCCAGCAACTCAGGGAACATTTAATCAAGAAAAATTGCTAAATCTCATCAGGAAAAGCAAGCTTTGTGGCAGTTGAACATAATCTAGTCTCATCCTTTACTTCCCAGCTTTGTGGCAACCTTGAAAATTAACAGCCACATTCCCAATGCCAGAGAGAGATTATGGGTCTAGAGTACTTTAAAAGCCTTAATCCCAACAAAAAAAGTTATTATTTGGCCTATTTGGTGTTTCCCTGGCAGACACTGGAAAGGTGTCACTCTAAATTTCTTCTCTTCAGGGGCCTTTGTTAAACATTTTAAGATCACAGCTACCTGAGGTAATAGTAGTTACGCCAAACAATAGGCTACCAAAACACTTCAAAGGAAAAGCTGAGAAATGAGATGTCTATATGGGATTTGAAAAGCTCCCTCATAGTCCTGGGGATCTACAAAGAGTATGCACGTGTAGGACTGTGCACATGCTCAGGAAAATACCTGAGAAGGCTCTAATATCTCACCTTTATCTGACCTTGAGACTTTCCAAGCAAGAAGTAAAGGCTAAGGCATAGTGGTCCACTACCTGGCTGACCATTAAGCAGTGTCTCAACCCCCACAGAGACATTCTCAGCAGAAACACAAAGAGTGAGAGACTTACTGGTTAGTCATAAAGAACTCTTTGTCAAGTTGTTAGCCAGCCACTATGTAAAGCAAGTGGAGACTTCAGTGGCCACATACTACAAAGACACAGACTTTAATCAGTTGATTAAAAAAATCACTAAACAAACAACAACTACTAAGACAAGCAGCAACAACAACAAACCCAAAGAAAATATTATATCCAGAGTTGCCACACTGTATCATTTGAAATGTCCAATTTTCAAAAAAAGGTGGGGGAGGGGAAGAGACATTCAAAAACACACAAAAAAAGAATAACTAGTACACAGAAAAAAATAGAAATTAATAGAAACTGTCCATGTGGAAACTGGGGCATTGGAATTACCAGACAATCAGATATTTTAAACCAGCTATCATCTCTTAAAAATCAAAATAGCTATGTTTAAAGAACTAAAGTATAAAAACAATGCTTTAACAAATAGTTAATATCAATAAAGAGATTATTTTATTATTCATTATTTAAAGAAATTAAGTAGAAACACTGGAGTTGAAAAGTACAATAACTGAAATTAAAAATCATTACAAGAAATAAAGAGCAAAATGAGCAGGCAGAATAAAAGAATCTGCAAATCTGAAGGTATGGCAATTAAGATAATCCAATATGAGGAACAGAAAGAAAAAAAAAGTAAAGAAAAATGAACGGAGCACAGTGACTTCTGGAATACCATCAAGCATACTAACAAATGTACAGTGGGAGTACCAGAAGTAGCATATAAGGGGAATGTGTAAAAACAATATTTAAACAAATAGGCCAAAGCCTCCCAAATTTTATGAAAAATTTTAATCTACATATATGAGAAGCTACAAGAATTACAAATAAGATAAACTCAAATATACTCCAACCAAGACATAAGATAATGACATAGTTGAAAGCTCAAGACAGAGAGGAATCTTAAAAGCAGCAATAGAGAAGTGATTCATCATACACAAAGAATTGCCAATAAGATTAATGGCTAATTTCTCACCAGAAACCATTAAGGCTAGAAGGCAGTGAGATTACATATTCAAAGAACAGAAAGAAAAAATTAGCAACCAAGAATTCTATATCTTGAAAAACTATCCTTTAAAAAAAATAGAAATTAAGATACCCAACATAAACCAAAACTGACAGAGCTTGTCCCCAGCGCACCTGTTCTATAAGGAATATTAAATGCCATTCTATAGGCTGAAATGAAATTAAAGTAGCTTGAGTCCACACACAGAAATAAAGAGCACTGGCAAAGGCAATACATAGATAAATGTAAAAGAGAGTATAATTGAATGTTTGCATATAATTCCTTTTTTCTATCTGATTTGAGAAACAACTGCATAATGCAATAATTATAAATCTAAGTTGATGGACATACAATGTATAAAAATGTAATTTGTGGCAATAAGAGCACAAAGAAAGGGAAATGAAACTATATAGGAGCAAAGGTTTTGTATACCATTGAAATTGAGTAGGTATTAATCTAATTGTTATAAATTAGATTATAGATTAGAAAATATCTATTCAACAAAAAGGGAATGCAGCAATGGAGAAACTGAGGGGCAAAAATACATAAGACATATAGAAAACAAATAGCAAAAATGGCAAACCTAAATACTATCTTATAAGTAATTAGATTAAATATAAATGGGTTAATCTATCCTATTAGGCTGAGATAGGCAGAATAGTTTTTTAAATGAGCCAAATATATGTAGAATACAAGATACATGCTTTAGAGTTAAAGACACAAATAGGTTCAAAATAAAAGAATGGAAAAAGATACACCATGTAAACAGTAACCAAAAGAAAGGTGAGTGGCTATGCTAATATTTTTTAAATAAACTTTAAGAAAAAATTGTTATTACTGTAGTGATAGGACATTTAGAAAGGAAGAAGATATAACAATTATATGCATATATGCATCTAACAATATACTCATAAAAGACATGAAGCAAGAAATGATGGAATTGAAGGGAAAAACAGACAATTCAACAATAATAGAAAGTTCAATACTTCACTTTCTTTTTTTTCCCAATCACAATAATATTCAGGATCCAACAATAGCTTACAATGAGGTAGAACTATGTATATTTCAACCTGAATCTGTATGTTAACTATGCATATTTCAACCTGAATCTATGTATATTTCAACCTGAATTTAAAAAAAAAAAAAAAATCCACTTTCAGTAATGTATAGAACAACCAGACAGAAGATCTCCAAGGAAATATAGGACATTAACAACAGTATTAGCAAACTAGTCCTATGTTTATAAAGCACTCCATGCATTCAATAGCTAAAAAATACTACCTTCAGCAGGGCATGGTGGCTCACACTTGTAATCCCTGCACTTTGGGAGGCCAAAGCAGGTGGATCACCTGAGGTCAGGAGTTAGAGACCAGCCTGACTAACATGGTGAAACCCCATCTCTACTAAAAATACAAAAGTTATCCAGGAATGATAGCAGGTGCCTGTAATCCCAGCAACTCAGGAGGCTGAGGCAGGAGAATCACTTGAACCCAGAAGACAGAGGTTGCAGTGAGCCAAGATTGCACCATTGCACTCCAGCCTGGGTGAGAGAGCGAGACTCAGTCTAAAAAAAAAAAAGAGAGAGAGAGAGAGAATACTTCCTTCATCAAATAGTATTGGGATAGCAGGATAGCCACATGAAAAAGAATAAAGTTGGACCCTTTCCTCCCCCAATATATAAAAATTAAATCAAAATGTATCAACAACTTGAATATAAGAAATAAACTATAGGATTAGCAGCTCGGGCACGTACCTCCCAGTGAAAGCGCAAAGAACGAGAGGACGCCACACTTTCAGACGAATATTAGTTGCTCACGGACCACGAGATTCCCAGTGGAGGAGCTCCACGGGTCGCCAGGGCGACTCTTGTGGCCGGCGTGGCGGTTTTGCTGGTGCCTTAGCACGCCAGTTCTTGGTGCAGAGTCCGGATATTCCCGGGCAGAAAAGCACCATCAATCTTAACACCGCTCTTTTGGCCGGCTCAGTGGATTGCTCAGATTTCGGCGCAGGGAATCAACAAGTTGGACGTCAGAGACCCAGTTAGAAAGTCGGTAATTATAAAGACGACAGACGGACAAATATATAATGAAGGGAAGAAACCAGCGTAAAAAGGTAGAGAATACTCAAAATCAGAATGCCTCTCCCTCTACAGGGGATTGCAATTCCTCATCAGTAACGGAACAAGGCTTAATAGATTACACCGGTATTCCAATAACAGAAGCAGGTTTCCAAACGTGGGTGATAAGAAACTTCTGTGAATTAAAAGAACTTATTCTAACCCAATGCAAAGAAACTAAGAACCTTGAAAAAAGGTTTAACGAAATGTTAATGAGAATGGACAATTTAGAGAAGAATATAAGTGAATTGATGGAGCTGAAAAACACAACACGAGAACTTCGCGAAGCATGCACAAGTGTAAACAGTCGAATTGATCAAGCGGAAGGAAGGATATCAGAAGTCGAGGACCAGCTCAGTGAAATGAAACGAGAAGACAAGAATGCAGAAAAAAGGATGAAAAGGAATGAGCAAAGTCTCCAGGAAATATGGGACTATGTGAAAAGACCTAATTTACGTTTGATAGGTGTACCTGAATGTGATGAAGAGAATGAATCCAAGTTGGAAAATACTCTTCAGGATATCATTCAGGAAAATTTTCCCAACCTGGCAAGGCAGGGTAATATTCAACTCCAGGTAATACAGAGAACACCACAAAGATATTCTTCAAGAAGACCAACCCCAAGGCACATAATTGCCAGATTTATTAGGGTTGAAATGAAGGAGAAAATACTAAGGGCAGCTAGAGAGAAAGTTCAGGTTACCCATAAAGGGAAACCTATCAGACTTACAGCAGATCTCTCAGCAGAAACCCTACAAGCCAGAAAAGAGTGGGGACCAATATTTAACATCCTTAAAGAAAAGAACTTTCAACCCAGAATTTCCTATCCAGCCAAACTAAGCTTTATGTGCGAAGGAAAAATTAAATCTTTTGCGAACAAACAAGTACTTAGAGAGTTCACCACCACCAGGCCTGCTTTACAAGAGCTTCTGAAAGAAGCACTATACATATAAAGGAACAACCAATATCAGCCTTTCCAAAAATATATCAAAAAGCAAAGAACTTTAACACAATAAAAAATTCACATCAACTAATGGGCAAAACAGCCAGCTAGCATCAAATGCTGGTATTAAACTTACATATATTTTAATTGGATAAAAAGCCAAAACCCATCGGTATGCTGCATCCGGGCCCATCTTACATGAAACAATACACAAAGACTCAGAGAGAAGGAGGAAGATTTACCAATTGAACAGAGAGTAAAAATAAACTAATAAACAAAAAGCAGCAGATGCAATTCTCACCTCTGATAAAGTAGACTTTAAAGCAACAAAGATCAAAAGAGGCGAGGAATGACATTACATAATGGCAAAAGGATCAATGCAACAACAAGAGCTAACGATTCTATAGATCAACGAGATAGAAAATTAACAAGGATATTCAGAACTTGAACTCAGATCCGGAACAAGTAAACTTAATAAATATTTATAGTACTCTCCACTTCAAATACACAAAACATACATTACCACCTCACACCTATTCCAAAGGTGACTATATAATTGGAAGTAAATCACTCCTCAGTAATTGCATAGCATTTCATAGGTTTAAATTAAATATTGGTTGGCTGTTTGTTTGTTATCTTCTTCCCTTACTCCTTCCTGATTACATTATTAAGTATAATTATCAGTATAAAAGAGGTTTTCAATACCCATTACTAAATTGCATTCTAGCCTGGGCAAGAAAGCAATACTCCCATTCTCTCTCCCTCTTTCTTTTCCTTCTCCCTCCTCCCCATTCTCTCTCTCTCTTTCTCTTCCTTTTTTCTCCTTCCTATTCTCTCTCTCTCAAAAAAAAAAAAAAAAAAAGAATAGGTTAATTTAATATAGCATAATCCCTTTAAAACACATGTATTAAAGAAAAGATGAGCCCCAACCTTATAAACTTGAACTAAGTAGTATACAAAAAAAAAAAAAAAAAAGAAATAAACTATAAAACTAGACAAAAACATAGGTGTAAGTCTTCATAATATTGGATTGAGCAATAGCTTATTGATTACGACACTGAAAACATGAGCAACTGAAGAAAAAAATAGATTGATCAGAATTTATCAAAATTAAAAACTTTTGTGTGTCAAAGTATACTATCAAGAAAATGAAAAACAATGCACATAATAGGAAAAAATATATATCTAATAAGAGTCTATTTTTTAGAATATATAGCTAAAAAGTAACACAATTTTAAAGTGAAAAAAAGATTTGAATAGAAATTTTTCCAAAGAAGATATACAAATGCCAATAAGCACATAAAAAAAGTTCAACGTCATTAGAGATATGCAAATCAAAACCACAATGAGATACCACTTTACAGCCTTTAAGATGGCTTTTATTTAAAAAGAAAAAAGAATGCTAAGGAAGATGATCATTGGTGAAGCTGTGGAGAGTTGGAACCCTCACACATTTCTGGTGGAATGTAAAGTGCTCCAGCTACTATGAAAGCAGTTTGGCAATTTCTCAAAAAGCTAAACATTAAATCACCATATGATCAGCAATTCAATCCTGGGTATAAATCAAAAGGAATTAAAAACAGAAACTTGAACAGATATTTTTATGTCAATGTTCACTGCAGCATTATTCACAATAGCCAAAAGCTAGAAACAACTTAATTGCTCATCACCAGACAAATGAGTGAATAAAATACATTGTATACATACAATGGAATATTATTCAGCCACAACAAAGAATAAAGGGTTTTTTGTTTTGTTTTTGTTTTTGTTTGTTTTGAGACAGAGTCTCACTCTGTCGCCCAGGATGGAGTGCCATGGCATGATCTTGGCTCACTGCAACCTCTGTCTCCTGGGTTCAAGTGATTTTCCTGACTCAGCCTCCAGCATAGCTGGGACTACAGGTACACACGACCATACCCAGCTTATTTTTGTATTTTTAGTAGAGATGGGGTTTTACCATGTTAGCCAGGCTGGTCTTGAATTCCTGACTTCGTGATCCACCTGTCTTGTCCTCCCAACGTGCTGGGATTAAAGGCGTGAGCCACCGCACCCAACCAGGAATAAAGTTTTAATACATGCTACACATGGGTGAAACTTGAAGACATGATACTAAGTTTAAAAAACAGAAACAAGACAGGGTACAGTCACTCACACCTGTTAATCCCAGCACTTTGAGAGGCCGAGGTGGGCGGGTCATCTGAGTTCAAGACCAGCCTGACCAACATGGAGAAACCTTGTCTCTACTAAAAATACAAAGTTAGCCAGGTGTAGTGGTGCATGCCTGTAATACCAGCTACTCTGGAGGCTGAGGCAGGAGAATTGCTTGAAGCCAGGAGGCGGAGGTTGTGGTGAGCCAAGATTGCTCCATTGCACTCCAGCCTGGGCAACAAGAGTGAAACTCCATCTGAAAAAAAAAAAAAAAAAAAAAAAAAAAGGACAAATAATAGAGACAGAAGATAAATTAGAGGTTATTTATGGGGTTGGGGGAGGAAAAATGGGAAGTTATTGCCCAATGGTTACAGAAGTTCTGTTAGGAATCATGAAAAAGTTCTGGAAATAGAAGTGATGATGGTTGCACAACATCAAGAATGTTATTTTTGCTTTAAAATCTTTCAAATGGTAAATTTTATGTTATACATATCTTACCACAATTTTTAAAAAAATTAATAATGCAATATACCAAAACCATTGAGTTATACACTTTAAACAGGTGAATTGTATGGTATGTAAATTATATCTCAATAGAGCTGTTAAATTTTTTAAATTATAAAAGTATAAAATTTTACAGAGAGCCATAAAACATAACTGAGAAAAATTAAATGAGGCATATTTAAAACTGCAATTACTCTTGCACCAACCTAATAAATGGAAGGATGAACTACATTTGTGGATCAGAAGATTTTGTGATCATGTATTATAAAAGTATTAATTCTCCCCTAATCATCTATAGCTGCAATGCCATTCTAATCAAAATCTCAGTGTGTCTGTGTGTCTGTATGTGTGTGTGATGTGACAAGCTGATTCTGAAATATATAGAAACACACAGCTCCAAGAATAGCCAAAGTAATCTTGCAGGGGAACAAAGTTGGAGGATTTATACCGCAGATAAACTACAGTCGTTAAGACAGTGTGGTTTTTCATAATGAGTCAACAAATAGACACATTGTACAGAACAAGGAGTAGAAACAGACCTTCAGATAGAAGTCCACTTGATTTACAGCAATGGTTCTATAGCAATATCCTAAACAAAGGATAAAAGGACATTGTTTCTTCAATAAATGTTTTTGGTTCAACTGGCTATCTGCATGGGAAAAAATAAACCTTGATGCCTACCTCATACCATATACAAAAACCAGTGTCAGTAGTACTGTAAATCTAAATGTGAAAGGAAAATCAACAAAGTTTCTCTAATGTTACATAGGAAAATAATTTTACAGACTTGAACTAGGCAAAGATTTCTCAAATAGGACATAAAATCACCAATAAGTAAATGAAAAATTTGCTGAATTTCACTTCATTTAAATTAAGAATATTGAGAAAAAAGACACTATTGAGAAAGCAAGCAAAGCAAATAATCTAGTAGGACAAGATCACTGTAGCATAGGTATCTAACAAGGGCTCATACGCAGGATATATAAAGAACATCTCTAAATCAGACAAGGACTGATAACCCAATTTAAAAATTGAGCAAATAATGTAAACAGGCCCTTCAAAAAAGGAGATATCCAAATGGCTACAAAACAAATGAAAAGGTACAGGACATTATTAATCATCAAAGAAATACAGCTGAAGCCACAATGAGATACTACTACACACGCACTCCAGAAAATAAACTAAAAATACCAAGTGTTGGTGAGGGTGTTCAGCAAAGGAATACTCATATACTGCTAGTGGGATATAAGTTAGTTCAAGCACTGTTGACAGCATTATTAGACAGCATTTACTGAGGCTGAACAGTTGCATAGCTTATGACTTACCAGTTCTAGTCCTAGGCACAGACTCAACAGAAATGCCTACATACAGTCACCAAAAGGTATATTCACAGTAGCATTGTTCATGGTAGTCAAAAACTGAACACAACCCAAATGTCCATCAGAAAAGAGTGAATGAGTGAATAGAATGTATGGATAAAATCTACACAATGGAGTCTTATACAACAACGGAAAAGAAAGAGCTACTGCTGTCAACAACGTGGAGGAATCTCACAAGCAGAGTATTAAGCAAAAGAAGCCAAGCTCAAAAGAATGAAACTGTACAGTTACATTTACACATAGTTTTAAAACAGCCAAAAATTAATCTATTGTGAGAAAAGTCAGGATACTGGCTAACGCTGAAGGAGGTCATGCTTATGAGGAGGCATGAGGGAGCATATTGAGTGCTTGCAATGTTTAATATGTATTTAGGTGGGCTATAGACAAGTATGTTAATTCTGTAATAATTCATCATGGTATATGCACTGTTTACTGTGTATGTCAAAAGTTTTACCAAAGAAAGCATTTGGAAGGGAAGGCAAGAGAGGTCATCCAGAAACTGCCAGAAGAAGTGTGCATAAAAAGCAGTCCAGGTGAGAGTGAGTCTGAGCAGAACCTGCAAGCAAAGTCAAAAAGCAAGACCGGATTCCTCTCTTATCACTTTTTCCAGGAATCAAGTGCTTGGTCTTGCTGAAATGGAGCAGCTGCTACTCTTGAGTATGAGAGAGAGACATTTAGAAGGGCTGACTTGGTCTACATGGAAAATTTTATCACACTTGCCTCCTCTCATAGTTTTGAACCATTTTCAATTCCTGCCTGATAACACAGAAGGAAGAAATGTGCATGCACAGAACTGACTGGACTGAAGATGACCAGAGAAAAATATTAGGCAGATTTCAGAAGGCAAGTGTGCAACAGTGGAAGTCCAGCACACAATTCTCCTGTGTGTCAGAACTCATAGCTCCTTCAGCAGCACTGCTCGCTAGCACAGTTGAGTGCATGCCATGTGTCAGGCGGTGGTCTATGCCCTTGATATGTATTAACTTGTTTAATCCTCACCACGAGCCTGTGAAACATAGTTTAGCATCATCATTCCATTTCACAGATGAGGATATTAAGGTACAAAACTGTAGGCACCTTGACAAGCTCCCACTGCCGATTAGTAGTAGAGCTGGCATTTGGCCCATGCTCTCCACCTCTGCAAGATACCTCCTACTAACACAGACCCAGATTGCCTCTGCATATTACCAAAGTCAGCTTCTGCAAGACTGGGTTCATTTCTGGAGAAATATTCTTAGGAAATTCAAATCCAGTGCACGTAATCCATCCACCTAGCAGGTAAACTGTACCTTCCAGAGGAGAACATGGGAGGCTGTTTGACTTCCACCCCAGAGATACCATGTTACTAATAAAAAGACTAACCTCAAATTTTCACAGAAATGACCACAAACACAAAATTCCAACTATAAATGATGTTCTTTTCAAGAGGTCCACACATTCTTTGGAAAGTTTGATTCAATCCCAGCCTCAAGTCCTGCTCTTTATAAAACTGAATGAGAATGAGCCCTAGCAAAAAGGTTTTCCCTTGTCAGTCAAGAAAACCATCTGTATGGGGTTTCTAGCCATTACTCTAAGCAGTGCCTATAGGATGGTGGCCTCCCAATGATGCCACAACCCCTGGAATCCACATGGCATTTGCCTTCAGAGGCAGCACATCAGCATTACAGGAGAGCTATCCCCTGAGTTGGTACTGCCCAGACCCTTCCCTCTGCCCTTCCTCCTCACTATTTGGAGTATTCCAGAAGCAGGCTGATGGATGGGGGTTCCTGTGAGTATTCCTTGCTGTGTCTAAGGGCTGGAATGTGGGCTGAAGTGTGGAAGCACAGCTGTAAGCTGGCCCAGTGATCCCATCCTAACTTACTGACCCCTGAACCAGTCCACACTGGGAAGATCTACATTGAGGTATAGCATAGCTGCTTCTTTTGAACCACATCTTTATCATTTATGAAGATTTGTAAATACCAGCTTCCAATCTCGGCAAAGAAGTGAATGCACAATTTGGAATGTGTTACAGATCAGCTGGGTCATGGTTAGCAAGCCCATTATTTTCTAGCATACAATCTATCCATACCCCTCTCAAGTCATTCACAATCCCCTCTCAGTTCGCAACTGATGGAGTCAACTCCTTCAAAAACCAAGACCACAAAAAGAATCATTCCTTTAATGCTAAGGCTAAAGTCCTCAATACCACTGGGACTAAAAAGAAATAACAAATGGATAACATGGCTGCTAAGTGTGAGGGCCAGTTGGTGCTGTGCCTAAGTGGAAGGATTTTGTGGCCTCAAGGATCACTTTCCAGGGAAGGGAATACAGCTCTGCATACTTCTTTCCAGATCAATTCTACAAAATTTCAAGTCTCATCCATTGCAATACAAAGATTTGTGTAAATGGAAAATGTTGTCCAAAAAATGCAAGACAAGAACAAAATAATTGTTCCGGTTTCTAATAGTTCTATTAATCATGATATTTCATTCTGATATACATACTCCTACAGAGTTTCCATGCTTGCAATCTAGTTTAGAGCCTAACACCTTCCTCCCACACCGGAAAAACTCTAGCCACCCCCTCCCCCCGACCCCGCTGAATCCTAAAAAAGAAAAGGAAGGAAAGTTGCATTCTCACCCTTGGGCCTTCTGCCCACATCCCTGTTCTGGTATTGGTGACCCAGGCACACATCAAGTTCTTGAGACAATTGTGGAATCATAGCCTGGGGACTGAGCCGCTGCTTGGCTACCTGCTCTCAGTTTGGCTTTGAAGACCCTGCCTTAAAAACAGAGAGGTTGTGGATGGGGGAGCTCTGTGAAGGCCAACCCCAGCAGGGGAGTAGAGAGCCCACCTGAGCCTCATCCCACCTTCACTGATCACAGCTGGGAGGCCTCAAAGATGCTGCTCAGCATTTCTAAACCTCATTTTTCTCACCTGTAGCCCTGAGATAGAGCTATTTACAGCTGTTGTGAGGTTTCAATAAAGGCGCACACCAAGCTTAGCTCCATGACTAGTGCAGAGCACCAGTCATACATTTTAGTGTGTAACCGAGAAACAGAGTCATACAGCTGTGCTGTGGGAGGAAGGCCCCTGTCTGGGGATGCTTCTCCCTATTAATAAGCCCGCACAGCCCACCCTCAGCTCCCTCTCACCCACCACCCCCACCACCTTCAAAGAAAGAGACCAGAGCTCTGGTATTTATCTCTGTTCAACAATGATGTTTCAGTGTTCCTCTGTCAATAAAGGTGCAGCTAATTCTTCAGCTTAATTAAAAGAAAATAATGCCCAGCACACACACAGATGTGCTCTCCGCTAATCCAGCTGCAGCACCCTCGGTGGCCGGCCTGAGACCACCCTACTCTATTTCCATAGCAGCCCACTGGCCACAGATGCTACTTCATGGTCAGTATCTGCTCTGCAGACACTGGCTGTCAGCCGTGGATTTTTCACTTGTCATTGGGTTTTTCTCTGAAATATCACTCTTAATTATTTTGCCCCAACATTTGGCATGCATAAGTTTCATTTTTCAGAAAGGAAAGATAAGCAAGACAGTCAACCCGAGGGAACGGTTTTGAGATTTTTACCCACATCTGATCAATATATGTTACAAATCATAAAAATTGTTAAGGCTTTGTTCCAAAAGAGAGAAAAGAAAAAAGAAAATCCAAGAATGCAACTGGGGAGACTCTTAAAAGAAATTTGCAAGCCCCTCACTCCCAGAGGGTCTTCAGTTGGTGAAGAGGTTTACAGATTTCATTAAAGATCAAATTTCTTAAAAAAAAAAAAACTCTACCCAAAAGTTTCCCTTTCTTCTATTGATGCTTATTGACAATGCTATGAATAAATCACTCTCCCAAGAGTCTTGCTCTGGGAACTTATTATTTCCATTGTTTGCTTTTTAGTCACTATTCATTGCTACGGTGTGTGCTGCTGGCATTACTAGTGCCCCCACAATGGGCTTGATGTTCTCAGCCCTGTCACAGCTTGGACACCCTGGGCCTGCCACCTCCACAAAGGCACTCAGACTTCCACATGGAGTAGGCAGTGCTGACCCAAACCTTCCTACGGAGCCTCAAAGTACAACCATTCCCAGTTCAGTTTGTTTTTATTGTTGGTAAGGAGGTAGATTATGGTGTAGGGGCTGAAAGGGGGTTCTGTTTTGGGGAAACACGAGAGAGGACAGCATGTCACTCAGAGAGGCAAATGGGAGAGCAGTGTCTTTGCAACCATTACACATGGAGCCCACCTTCCAGCGGCAGGGACACAGTATTGTTATCTGTTGAAAGGCAAGAAGATGTCTGGGTGTCCTTGACGGAGCTCTGTGAAGCCCCGGGCCTTAAGTGGGCTCTCCACTCCCCTGCCGGGGTCAGCTTGCAAAGGAAGTGTGCCTGCTCCTTGCACGCCTCCTCTTTCCGAAGCAAAGGACGACATGTGTGGTTTGTTCTTTGTGTGCCCAGCAAGGGTTAATTCAAGTAATGACTGAAAATGTCTTTGCCAAATATGTAAAACACAGTCTCAGCCCCAAGACCAAATGGTTTCAATTCCCCTCCTGCTCAGAATCCTCCCTCCTGCCTTCACGATAACTCCAGACGAGCCGGGCAGGTTAGCGAGAGCTGGGACTCCATCCTCCCACGGCCGACAGACAGACCTACTCTGCTTTTCTCGGGATAACCTTGCTGCGATTCTTTCTTCTGTTCTGTGTCACCTTACTTGAAGCTTTCTTTATTTTATTACCAGCCAGAGGGCAAAGGTTTCTTCATGGAGTGCCATCACCCACCACCGCTCCTGGGTGACCACAGGGTTATCCCTTTCTGCTGGCCAGAAAGCAGCCATGACAGCCATGGCCATCCCTGAGCCAGGGCAGAGAAGGGTATGTGTCTCTTACCCAAAAAACTAGGGGTTTCTCTCTCTGTCTCTCTAGCTCTCTCTCCTTAAGCTTTCCAGATATCTTACTCCATCTCCACTCTGACATTTCCACCGGGGCTCATTGTTAATAAAGCCAGTTCCCCTTAATGCTTTTATTCAGTGAACTCAGGCATGACTGAATTCTAACCTAGCTCTCGAGTGACCAGCTGAGACCCTAAAAAAAGTCACTCAACCTCTGAGCCTCCATTTCCCCACCTGACAAATAAGGATGAGACAGGTCCTACTTCCTGGGCGCAGCGAGACAGAGTGTGGAAAGTGTTAGTACAGGGCCTGGCAGGCAGTCCACACTCAATAACAGCTCCGGAGGTGCTGGCTGGGATAGGACTGTCCATGCTATGGACAGTGAAAGCTGGGTAAAAAAGATACATGGCATCTGGTTGAAACTTTTCAGTTTATGATGAGGAAACCAAGGCCCGGGAATTGGAAATGAGTTTTCCAAGGGTGCTCAGACATGTCTAGGCACAGCTGGGATTGGAAGTCATACCTCCTCACCCCTCATGCTCCCGCTGTGACCAGGCTACCTAAGGCCTGTCACTCTGCTTCACTTTCGACAGCTGGAGATCTCATACTGAGTATCTCAGCAGTGAGACTGCCCAGGTGAGGATGAAGTGGGAGGAAACCCAGTTCAACTTGGCATGTACTTTATATCTAAGAGATACTTCTGATCATAATTACCAACCAAGATTCTCAGATTGAAATACGGTAAAAGTGTTTTCATAGTTTATTTCTTTTCCTGAGAAACAATGAGTATAATAAAAACAATTAAAATCAAGGTGATAGCTAAAGAAAAGCCATCAACTTTGGGAGGCCGAGGTGGACGGATGGCTCAAGTTCAGGAGTTCGAGAGCATCCTGGGCAACATGGTGAAATGCCATCTCTACAAAAAAAAGACAAAAATTAGCCGGTCATGGTGGTGCATGCCTGTAGTCCCAGCTACTTGGGAGGTTGGAGTGCGAGGATAATCTGAGCCCAGGAAGTAGAAGCTGCAGCAAGCCATGACTACACCAGTGCACTCCAGACTGGGCACCAGAGCAAGACCCTATCTCAAAAAATAAAAAAAAGAAAGGCCATCAGGTCAAATCCATGGGCTGTTCAGACCAGGATATATCATTCACAGTCGTGACATGAGGTATTTGGAGAGGACTCTCCTCTCAGAACCAAAAGCTTAGTGGTTCTGACCACTAACCTTTAAGTGAGTGGTCCCTAAAATGCCTATGTTTCCTCCATAGCTAATTAGGACTCCATCTTAGTGTCAGCAACTATCGTCCTCATCAATTTCCAGACTGTTTGGATTTTCAAGCAAGACCTTCTCTGAAAACAGTAAATTCCAAGGTTGGGTGCGGTGGCTCACACCTGTAATCCCAGCACCTTGGGAGGCCAAAGTGGGTGGATCACCTGAAGTCAGGAGTTCAAGACCAGCCTGTTCTCTCCTAAAATTAAAAAATTAGCTGGGCATGGTGGCATGCATCTGTAATCCCAGCTACTTGGGAAGCTGACACAGGAGAATCCCTTGAGCCTAGGAAGCAGAGGCTGCAGTGAGTCAAGATCATGCCACTGCACGCCAGTCTGGGCAACAGAGCAAGACTCTGATTCAAAAAAAAAAAAAAGCAAATTCCAAATGTTGACCAAGTTATCTGTCTTAGCCTTACATGTTGAAAGTGTTAAG
Source organism: Aotus nancymaae (assembly GCF_030222135.1). Classification (NCBI taxonomy): domain Eukaryota; kingdom Metazoa; phylum Chordata; class Mammalia; order Primates; family Aotidae; genus Aotus; species Aotus nancymaae. The sequence goes on along the minus strand of NW_026988570.1, from coordinate 1,099,549 downwards.
GACTGTCTGGGGGATGTGTCCACAATGTGATGTCTGTGCTGTTCGCACCCCTCACCGCAGCACCACTGCCACCCTCAATCCTGCCATTTCTTGATCTCCCATCAAGCCTTTCTCAGCCTTATCCACTGAATTTGGACAACAACCCTGAGAGGCAGATCCTGTCAGTCCCTCACTTTACACACAGATTTCTGAGAGGGCAGAGCCTCACCCAGCAAGGAGGAGCCAGGATCTGAACCCAGGACTCTGAGACGAAAAACTTGTGCTGTGGTAAGACTCGTCATCCATAACATATGGGGCAGAACACATGGGAATCCCCATTGATGAATGTTTGCCTGACAATCAGTGCTAGCATAACCATTTCACAAAGGTTTAATAGACCACCTTATAAGGTAGACCACCTTTAATAGACCACCTTATTAGGCAATTGATTTGGGACTCAAAGGGCCTACTCTCCTTTATTTTATTTTATTTTTCTAGAGACAGAGTCTTGCTCTGTCACCCAGGCTGGACTGCATCGGCGCAATCATAGCTCATTGCAGCCTCGAACTCTTGGGCTCAAGCGATCTTCCCACCTCAGCCTCCCAAAGCACTGGGATTACAGGCATGAGCCACTGCACTAGAACCATTCTGAAAGTTAAGTTTGCCCTAGATGATTCCCTCCTACACTCACTGATGTTACCCACACATTGTTGATATGGTCGACAGGCCCTTTAAATAAAGTTTCCCTTTCTTTCATTAAAACAGAGACCAATAATGGGGGATTTTATGTTCTTTCCACAAATCCTCTGGGAAAACACAGAGTTTTATTTAAGACCAATTTATCTTTTGAAACCCAGCATGTGATTCTCTAGCTTGTTCTCCTAACTCAACACATAAAATTCCCCATGTCCCTAATGTTCCCTCAGCCTCCTCAACGAAAGTGAACTGAAGGCTCCTCCAACAATAATACTATATTACACATTTACGTTTCCAAATTACTTTCACACACAGTACCCTGGCTCATTTGTTTTCCAGAGCAGAAAAGCTATTGCCATCTTCCTTTTTAAATACGAGAAGACTAAAGCCTCAAAACTAATGGCAAGCATGTATTCAACATTTCTTCTGCATTGGCCGAAGTCAGTTCCATATATTGTACCATTTGACCCTTTCAGCACGCTATGAGACCAGTGCTATTAGTGGCCCACTTTACAGAGGAGAAAACTGGACTCAAAGAAGCCCAAGAGATGACTTAGGGCCATATAGGGAGTGAGTGGCAGAGTCAGGCTTCTCACCCCTGAGTGACAAGGCCACCTCTGTGGGCTCCCTGCCTGGGGCTTCTTACCGCTGGGTCCCTGTCTAGGGTGTAAGCTTCCAGCCCAGCCACACTGGGCCTTGTTCCCTAGGATAATCCAATTGATCTTGACCCTATGGCATGAGGGCACACGTGCTCTGTCTCTTTCAGCTTCTTCCTCCCCCATCCCCTTCCTACTAATATTCTCCCTCATGAAGTTGAGGCAGTCAAGGTCAATGGACAGAAAACCCATGCCTTTACTCATTCCTCAGACCCCTGGCACCTCCTTCATCTCAAATCTCTCTCCTGCTTTCATGCCTGCTCCCTTCTCCTGGGTCTCCCACCTTGAAGGTGATTCCTTCCCAGCTTCCTTCCCTGGCACTTCCTGTGCCCTGAGGTGCAGTCACTCTTCAACCCTCAACACTCAGTGCCACACCCCTGCCATTCCCTTCAACCACTCCCTCCATGTGGAGGCTGCAGGTTTCCAGAGTGCAGAGCTAAGGCCTTCAATCTGTCGTATGTTTGGCCTAATTACTGGATGCATAGTATGGGTGAAATAAATATTTGCTTAATTGAATCATAAACCTATAAATACAAGTACCTCATGGTTTAAATGAATAAGGCATGGAAACCACTAAGGACAGAAGAATCAGACAGATTGAACTTGCTTCTACTCACTTAATTCTCACTGAAATGCTACAGTAGATGACATTATTGTTCCCATTTTGCACTTGAAAGAGCCGAGTTTTAGAGAGGTCAGAGGGTTATCCCAAGGTGACACACTACTAAATAGCACAGCCATGACTCCAGTCACAGCCCTCAATCCAGGCCCTTGCCTGGTCTGCACCAGTAGCTGACTAAGTGACCTCAGCCATTGTTCCCACTCCGCCAGTCTCTAGGGCTCTTCTAGAAAATAAGGAAATTGAGGTGGTGATCTCCAAGGCCCATCTCAACTCAGAAATCCTGCAGTCCTCTCTAGAGTTCTGTTTGTGACATGCATTCTTCCAAAAAAAAAAAAAAAAAAAAAAAAATCACAGGGCCGGAGACTCAGATTTTGTCAGTAGATGTGATTCACACTGCACTTCCTGCCAATGCATGCGACCTCTGTACAAAGCCCTGGACTGAGGTGATTTTCACTGTAATTTGGGAAGGGTGACTGAAGAAGGGATGAAGAGGGGGAGAAAAACATCTCTTTTCAAAGATAATAATGCCTAAGCCTCGCTTTATTTCATTTGTGAAAAACATTATGTATTTTTGGCCTGAGAGCAACATCTGAGGCTTAAAGTGGGACCAGCTTTGAATTGCAGACACAAGCTGCTGGATGGGACTTGTGGTGTGCACCCATCCCCCAACTCCAGGCTCTGCTGAGGCCCCGAGGACCAGCCCTCCTGCCCTCTGGCTTCCTTTCTTGGGCTCCTCTTGCCCCAGGAAGCACCTTCTTGCCCTGTCCAGAGCTGCTTCCTTTCCTCACATCCCAGTCAGACTGTGGGCACCAGGAGTCCCCAGTAGGACCCAGGCCCTCTCCCCACCAGTGCTTGGCTCTCCTTCCTCCTGGCTCTGGCACCTAAAGAGCCCATGTCACTCAGGTGACTACCTCCTGCAGCTCCAAGAGGTGCCAGGTCCCAGAGGACCCAAAAAGTGGACTCTGTTTTGCATTTTTCTCCTGTAGAATAGCACCCAGGCAGTTAAACCATTGCTCACAGCCTGACACTCAGCTTCTGAGTCAACCCAGAACCTGCCAGAGAAGGTGAAACCAAGAGGCCAAACCAGGAACCTCCATGAATCTCAACCAGGAATGGAGCAAACCACAGACTCTCCTAGAACCAGCAGCAAGGGCAGAGCAGCCACCTTGGAGGCCAATTCAGCTATTCTTTAACTCTACCTTCATCCTCAGGAAGCAAGGGTTCTGTAGGCAGCACTAAGGACAAGGAGACCCAGGGTCCGTCACAAATCCTACACATCAGGGGGACAGGCAGGAACTGGCTGCTTCTGAACATCAGTAGGGTTGAGCATGACCTGGAAAACAGACAGGGGGAGGGACTCCAATCCCCACCACTTCTGCTGCTCCGTGATCCTAGGGTCCTCATCTGTGACATTTGTCAAATTATTTGTTCAAAGGGTTGTTAGGAAGACTCAATTAGATAATATATCTGCAGCTTAAGATACACGTATCATCTCCATTACAACTGTTCAGAGGCTCTTTGCTTGGATTTTAATTCCACAAACCTGCATGTTCACTGCATGAGAGACGGCACCTCTGTGAGAACGCTGCCTGAGAACATGGCATTAAGTCATTCCAAATGCCGTCTCCCTCTGCTGGCTCTTTCCATCCTTCCAAAGTTTAGTCCCCACACTGCACATCATTGTTGGTGGTCACTGCTATTGTGAAGGCCAAACGCACAGCAGGAGGAACAAGACAGCTCACAACCATTACTCCCCAGGGTCCTGTGTGCCAGGCCGGACGTAATCCGTCCCGATTTTTCTATCAATGTCCTAAGGACTGAAATTGTGATCTTTCACTAACTAATAGTAGCCAGGCAGTACTTGGACCCATGCTTACTTCAAGACAGTATCTCCTATTTCTGAAGATTCCTTTAGGCTGTATTTCTTTTCTTAGTAGAAGTGAGAGTTCCAACTCACCAGAAAAATACGCTTTATGTTTTGGCGCATAAAATGCCTTGAGGTCTGGATTTTCCACTTTACTTTTTTAAAGTGAGAATCTGCTCTGGCCAAGTTCTCCTCCTTAAAGGCATCTGACCAAATTTATGTCCCCTAAAGTTTGGCTCTGAGATGAGCATGAAGAAAAATAGACTCAGCACAAAGGATCTGGAAAAGACAGGCCAGAGGCTGGCACAGTCTTCCAGGGCCTGGGGAGGCGGAGGGATGAGGCTGCAGGCCCTCCCTTCCCCTGAATTGAGGAAGATCTTCACTCATCTGCTTCTTTCACTGCATTTTTTTTTTTTTTTGAGCTTTGAGTAGTTTTGAGTAAGAATATTTTAAAAATACACACACACATACTCATTTTGAAATTCCCAACCCAATTCATTTACCTCATTTCACAGGTAAGAAATGGGTGTCTGCGGAAGGAATGATTGATTAGCATTTGTCATGGTTAAAATCTAGGTCCCCTCATCCTATGACCAGTGATCTGGCCACAAACTGCTTCCTGGCCCAGGAAAGGGGCCTTGAACGTCCCAGCCCACCAGAACCATCTCAAACCAGGGCTCTTCCCCAACCGATGCTTAAAAATGGTTCTGGAGGAAAAATGGTTCTTTGTGAAATAAGTCTTCTTTAGCCATAGATTTGCCAATATATTTTTTTCTGTATGTTCACTTGGAGACTGAAAATCCTTTACTGGACAAACAGAGAAGGCAAACCGGCTATAGACTAGATACTATTCCCAAATCTGTTTGGTTTGACCTCGTGGTATTATATACATATTTTTTTAATGTAAGGAGTTTTTGACATTTAAAAATGATGCATTTTTGAGTTTAAAAAACTCAGATTCCAGCTTCTCTTGAAAAAAAAAGAAAGATCAGAAAATCTGGCAACAATAGGCCCTCCTTTTCTCATGGCAAAACCTGGCTGGACCTGAGTGCTTTGCTCCATTGAGATGGGCGTGTGTTCTACATTCCCCACACCCCCACTCCCCTCTGCCTCACAGCTGGCCCTCTGTGCCCACCGCTGCCTGCCCACCGGGAGACATGCCAGCTTGCACCCCAGAAGTATACCTTGGAGCCTGGTTCTCTCACAATACACCCCTCTCCTGCCTCTGGTCCCCCACTCCTACTCCTACTCCATCTAGTTGCCCATCAGAGCAGAAAAAGGAAGCTAACTTCAGCTAGCTTCTGAAATGTTGGAAAAGCCACCCCAGCCTCACAGTGTTTCCACATCTGACACAGCTGGGCAAAGATATCATCGTTGAGTAAATAAATGAGGAAAGTGTCATTAGTACTAGACCTGTTTGTACATCTCAGGCCTGTTTCTGTGCTGGATTTACCAAAGCATGATGTACTATGTATCTAGTGAAAGTACTAATATGTCTTTTTCCCCAGAGAGTAAAATCTAAAGGGACAGAATTATCCAATAAGGCTCGCTAACACTTCTGATCCCAAAAAGACAAAAGTCACGCCATTGCCTGCAAAGACAAGATGGGCCAGAAATAAGTGTGGAGAGAGAAGCCTCTCAGGAGAGCCCTCCAGTCCTGGCATCAGATGGAGCGACCTGGGAGGCGACTGCAGGCTTTGGGGGAATGCCTGTCCTCACACTGAGCCCTGAGAAAACCTCACAGCCTCCTCCACTGCTCCTCCTAAACTTAGATTAACCCATCTCATCCTTAATATGCCTTGGAAATACAAACAATATTTGACTCTACTGCCTTCAAGTGTCTCTCCCCCTTTCACTTCCTTCCAGCTTCCATGCATGAAGCCAGCCCAGGAGTGTGGAGCCCGGCCTCTCCCCATGGTACCCAAGCTGACCCTGCTCCCTAATGACACAAATCTACGGTGTCTCCCCCTTCACTGTGCACCCTCCTGACAGCACATTTACACCTTCACAAACACTCCCAGAAAATATACATGAGTGTGAGAAGGTGTCATGAAGCACTGTACGGGAAGGGATTTAAAGCAACCTTTAAGGTCTGGACCTCTTTCTTCAGGTGGAATTTTATGAGAAACAAATCATAAGGTGTGCCTCAGACTGAAGAGAGTTTCACAAGTGTAATCTGAAAATGTTTCTCTGAGTGTTGTCCACATGTGGGATGAGGGCAGTGATGCTGCTGCTGGTGGTGGTGATGGAGAGTGTGATGAGGTGATGGTAGCGGTTATGATGGCAGCAGAGGTGGTGATGATCATTATGATGGTGGCGAGTGATTGTAGTAGAGATGATGACGGTGATGGTGATGTTGGGACTGGGGTGAGGGTGACAGTGGTGACAGTGGTGTTAGTGGTAGTGGTGGTGGCGATGGTGGTGATAGTGTTGATGGTGGTAGTGATGGTGACAGTACTGATCTTGGTGGTGGCAGTAGTGGCAGTAATGTTATGCTGATGGTGGTGGTGGTGGTGATGGTGGTGATGGTAATATTGATATAGGTGATGGTGGTGATGATGGTAATATTAGTGGTGATGACCATTGATAGTGGTAGAATTGTCGTGGTGATGGTGATGGTGGTATTACTGGTAGCAGTGGCCATGATGGTGGTGTTAGTATTCATGGTAGTGGTGACGGTGGTGTCATTGGTAGTGATGGCAGTAATGGTGATATTAGTAGTCATGGTGGTGGTAACAGTGGTGTTAGTGGTAGTGCTGGCAGTACTGGCAGAAGTGATGGTGACAGCAGCATTAGCAGTAGCAGTGGTGATGATGGTGGAGCTGACGTTGGTGGTGGTGATGGTGGTGGTGGTGGTAGTTATAATGGTAAGAGTATTAGGTATAGACAAGATTCAATTGAGACAAAGGTTTATTAAAATGTTATTAATTTCAGGCACTATGATAAAGAAAATTAAAAAGTAAACTCTTTTTTGAAAAGCATCTGTATTAGTCCATTTTCACACTGCTGATAAAGACATACCCAAGACTGGGTATTTACAAAAGAAAAATATTTAATTGAACTCACAGTTCCATATGGCTGAGGAAGCCTCACAATCATAGCAGAAGGCAAGGAAGAGTGAGGCATGTCTTACATGAATGGCACCAGGCAAAGGGAGAAACTGTGCAGGGAAACTCCTGTTTTTAAAACCATCAGATCTCGTGAGACCCATTCACTATCACAAGAATAGCGCAGGAAAGACCTGCCCCATGATTCAGTCATCTACCACCAGGTCCCTTCCACGACATGTGGGAATTATGGGAGCTAAAAGATAAGATTTGGGTGGGGACAGAGAGCCAAGCCACATCAGCATCAGCTTCTAATTCTTTTCTCTTTCTCACTGGTATATATATTACAGGCAAAGCCACACAGTACGTATTAAATAAATATAATTTAATTTGCAATGTTTATGTCTTAAAAGAAACAACTGATTGAGGAAATTGTGTTATGATATCCCTAAGCCCAAAAGGACAAAATTCAGAGGTGATAAGAAAACTTTTGCTGAAAAGGTATAAAAGTACTTCAAAATGTAAGGAAAAGAGAGCAGAGGAGAGGGGACAAGGAAACCTCTTAAAATCAGGGAGGTGGGCTGGGCGTGGTGGCTCACGCCTATAATCCCAGCACTTTGGGAGGCTGAGGCAGGCAGATCACAAAGTCAAGAGACCATCCATGCCAACAAGGTGAAACCCATCTCTACTAAAAAATACAAAAATTGCCGGGCATGGTGGTGTGAGCCTGCAGTGCCAGCTACTTGGGAGGCTGAAGCAGGAGAATCACTTGAAACTAGGAGGCGGAGGTTGCAGTGAATCAAGATTGCGCCACTGCACTCCAGCCTGGTGACAGAGTGAGACTCCATCTCAAAAAAAAAAAAAAAAAAAAAAAAAAAACCCAGGGAGGTGGGTACCAGCCCTTTAGGAAGGAAAAGGAAGTAAGAAAACCATGGAGTGTGGAGTGCCTTGATGATTCTTTACAGTCTTGCAGGGTAGGCTCTGCAACTTGCATTCCACTGAGGAGAACCAAGGCTCACAAAGGCAGAGGCCAAGGTGCTACAGAAATCACAGCTCCGGCCCCAGGGGGCACCAGCAGCCCAGCTCCCACCACTGTCAGCTCTAGATTGTCAGCCTGAGGAACCAAGGAACTCCATGGAACAGTCCTTTTGAAAGCTCACGAAGCTCTGAGGACTTTAGCCATAAGATTTTAGCTGTAGTAGCCAATGTGGTCCTGTTGATGGCATTCATGAAATATGCCTGACAGGGGTTGTTTCTCCTCAGATTGTTGAAACTTCATTGTCCAGTTCCGAGGTAGGCAGTGGGACTCAACTCTGAAGCCAAGGCTTGGACTACAGACCAGATTAAAGACTGGCTGAGACAGGGAAGAGGCTAAAGCTCCTCTCCACAAGACACTCCCACCACTGCCATGTCAGTTACCATTGCCATGGCAACAGCCGGAAGTGACCACCCCTTTCCAAGGCAATGACCCAGAATTTACCACCCTTTTTCTAGACATTTTTGTATAATCCCTTAATTTGCAAATTAAAAGTGGATATAAATAGGACTGCTGAACAGACCCTGAGCTGCTGCTCTGAGCACACTGCCTCTGGGTAGCCCAGCTCTGCAAGGAGCAGTCCCTCTGCTGCTGCTGTGCACTGCCGCTTCAATAAAAGTTGCTGTTTAACACCTCCAGCTCACACATGAATTCTTTCCTGGGTGAAACCAAGAACCCTCCTGGGCTAAGCCCCAGCTTCAGGGCTTACCTTCCCTACATCTGTTTGATTTCTGCCTGCCTTAGGTTTTTCACTCCAAATGGATTGTGGCTAAGACATCAAGTGTATCATTATGCTCCACTGCAAATCTGAGGGTACACAAAGAAACAGTGAATGTATGTAAATATGTGTTTGCGTGTGCATGTGTGCATGTGTGATTTATTCTGAGATATTGGCTCACACGTTATGGAAGCTGAGAAACTCCATGATCTGCCATTAACAAGCTGGAGACCCAGAGAAGCCAGTAGTATAATTCATACTGAGTCCCAAGGCCTGAGAACCCAGAGAGCTAATGAAATACATCCCAGGCCAAGGGGCAGAGAAAATGAGTTGAGATGCCCCAGATAAAGCAATGAGGCAGGAAAAGAAGCAAGTTCCTCCTTCCTCTGCCCTGTGTTCTGTTCAGTCTCTCAGTGGATTGAATAGTACCACCCACACTGCAGAGGGAGGTCTCCCTGACAGAGTCACTCATTCAAATATTAACCCCATTCTGAAACACCCCACAGACACATCCAAGAGTGCCCTGTGACCCACGCAAATTCACAAGTAAAACTAACCATTGTGACAACAAAGAACCAAACTTGCATGAATGGAATAGAGCAAGCACACAGCCAGGTAGCACTGCTGGAATCCCTGTGCCCACTGTTGACATTCCTGAGCTTCTTACTGGCCTGCTCCAAGCTGCACACTCGATTACAGAGCATGGCCATAAACAAAAAAATACATGTATTCATCCCCTAAGTCACCTCCAGCCACTAAGTCACATAACAGATGACTTGGGACAGGTGCTTCTGCCATTGAGGGCCCTGCTCTCCCACCCAACTTACTGGATTTTTGTGATTCTTTATACATAAAAGAAAAAAGTGTAATATTTAGTTTTGCTGTTTACTTTGCATTTATTTGACATACAATAAAGGCAATACATACGTATTGATGACAGTTTGGAAAACATAAAAATTATTTTCAAAAACCACGAAAAATGGCTTCCCTAGTCTGACCATCAGTAAACCAGCACAGTGAACATCTTGGCTTTCCTGCCCTTTTTCAGGGTGTATGTGCTCTTGCTGAGGGGTATAAGGAAGGTTTGGTTTTTCGTTTTTGTTTTTTTTGTTACAGAATCAAGCTCAATTTCTCTAAATCAATTTTGAATTTTTTTTTTGTTTAATTTAAACTCCATACACAAGCATTTCTAAACCATTAAATACAAAATAGCGCCCATCCATTTATTCTGTTCACAACTTTGTTTTGGGCACCTACTTGTTGGCAGGCACTGGCTGGGGACACAGAGGTGAACATGACAGAGAAGTCCCACCCAAACATCTAGAGGTGAAGGTGGGCACTAAATACTCACCATAAACCATGGGAGGGTTGAGTCGGGGAGCCAAGAACACGGAGAACGAACCCCGAGGGTGAACGTCCCGCCTGCGCGGCCGCTGGTCACCCTCTGTGAGGCCAGCCTTTCCACTGCAGTGTGCCCACTCTGCGTGTGACATGCTGCCTTGGTTTTAGAGCAGATGGAGATTTACGTGTATTTAGTTATAAGAACTTGCAAGGTAGTTTTAAAACACCCTCTTGTGGTAACAGAGGTGATCTAAGGTGTCTCCAGAGTTGTGGTCAACAGATCAATCCACTGAAAAACCACCGCAAGCCCCACAAAATCACCTCCTGCTGCATCACCACACTCCTCCAGCTCAGAGGCTGTGGCCAGAGGAGGGGGCTTGGGCCACAGGTCCTCCCTGGGAAGGACAGCCCACATGAGGCTGTGGCAAGGCCTGCTAGACACGTCCACCTCCAGCACGGAAGGCCCTTGAGGTGTCCCTCAGGAAGTGCTCTGTGACCTGAAGGACACTGACATTTCTGAACACAGAGCAACAAGGAAATGTGCTCTGGCTTGAGTGCAGCCTCAATGCTGACATTTCCTTCTCAGCAACACAGCTTCAGAGAGGCGGGCCTGCCTGTGGGGCATTAATAATAATATATGATGATGCAGACACTGTGGCCTGGGCTCACATTGCAGGCCAGGCCCTCTACTGAGAAAAAAACATTTTTCAAAGAGATCTAATTTAACAGGAGCAAAGGTGGCTAGCAGACCTATGGAGGCAGCTTCTCTAACCATCCTTTTCACATCCCAAAAGGTACACACCTATGCGTTAGTACAACTTAACCCAATAGGTAACTGGGACAGCATGCCCAGAGTCCCTCTATTTTAAAAAACTGTACATGCAAATAATTTTAAGTAAAGCTGAAATTTTTTAATTAATTTTTTAAATTTGTTTTTCATTTCAATTGCACTGAACCAGGCATGGGCCTGGGCATGGAATGAGTGTTTCACATTTATAGATGAGTCTGCACTTGACACAGTCACCTATAAATAAACTTCTCTTTAAACTGGAGGTCCCAGCCACCTGCACAACGCAGCTGTGGCCTTATGCATAGAATCTAACCCCACCCCCAGTTCCCAGCTCCCACCTCTTGGCAGCTAACAGCCAACATCGACTTCTTGGGGAAGAGATTTAGGATGCATTGGAAGATCTCCACAAGGCAGGGCATGGGGAGAAACCTGGCTAAAGAGAGAAGTGGTGTTGATATTGGCAATGAGGAGGGCAGGCAGGTCACCGCTCTCCTCCACAGTGTGACTCTCAGGCCTGCTATGGACAGAGAGAAGGGTCTACCTGCCAGAATGGTTCACCTTGCTGATCTTCAGTGCCAGTCCCTGGGTCAGCTGCAGGATGAGAATTACTCTACCTGGGCTTGAAGGTACCATTCTCTCCTCCACGTACTCATATGTTAAGCAGAGTTTAATATGTAGCAGCTATTCCTTCTTCCTTTTTTAATTTATAAAATAACTATCATGTTTCAAAATGTTCCAAGACCTCGACATGCCATGGAGAAGTGAAAGGTGGAGGCATATGAGTGTCTCTTATTTAAATAAGAATACAGGCCAGGCGCAGTGGCTCACACCTGTAATCCCAGCACTTTGGAAGGCAGAGGCAGGAGGATCATGGTGAAACCTCATTTCTACTAAAAATATAAAAATTAGCCAGGCACAGTGGCACGTGCCTGTAATCCCAGCTACTCAGGAGGCTGAGGCAGGAGAATCACTTGAACCTAGGAGGCGGATGTTGCAGTGAGCTGAGATCGTGCCATTGCACTCCAGCCTGGGCAACAGAGTGAGACTCCATCTCAAAAAAAAAAAAAAAAAGAGAGAGAGCAAGCAAATACAGAGCAAGGTATCTGAGCTTAAGTCAATTAAAACTTGAGGAGAGCTCCAAATAACAAGAGTGGGATGATCAGTGAAAGAGACCCAAGAGGAAGGAAACCAACATCAATACGAAAAGAGCTGGCCCTGGCCTGACCTTCCCATGGTAACGGTCAGATGCTCTCTGGGTTGGTGACGTCAAACCTTCACCGTCCTCTCACCAAGCTGTCCCTCACAGGGTTGCAACACAGGCTGGAGGGAGGGGTGAAAGGGCAAGAAAGGCAGGACCCAGCTGCTTCCACTCTCAGTTCAGGGCCACTAGGAGGCTTCTGCCCTGGAAGGCAAGTCCTCAAAAAAAAAAAAAAATGGCAGTGAACCCCAATTTACCCAGGAAACTCTCTGGCATCAGGCCCTCCTCACCTCCTCTGACCAACTGGCTCTTCTGCCTTGAGGAATCAGCATGGTCCTGGGTGAGGAGGCACAGGAATCAGACTTAGTACATGGATGGCGACCCTCTTCTCTCTTGCAGACCTGTCCTTTATGGGAGGCTTTTGTGAAGTGAGATAGCCACAACTTCCCAGAAGAGAAAAAAACTTTTGTAAAAGTGAGAAACATAAAAACAACTCAGATACACATGAAAGGAATCTGTAAATCATGAAAAATCTGGTGGTTCTATTTCATTTTGCAACAGTTTAAAAGCTGCAAGATAAAAAAGATCAAGATAAAAATAGAAACCTACTGTTACCATGTCTAAGCTAATTATGCCATTCCACCCCCAGCCCTGCAAACATTCTAGGTATGCTCTGCTGGAGGTCACAGACCCAGACGCAGGCAGGGGCAGGTGGTTCAAGGAACAAATAGAGAGGTCCAGCAGTCCCAGAGACCCCTGCCCCATGTACAAGGGACAGCCACCACTTACCTCCTGCCCACTTGCAAATTTCCAAGAGAGGCAGGAGATCCAGATTTTAAATCTCCTGCTTTGAAATATTAACAACTAATTTTTTCCAATATTTAAACACTACCAGCTAAATAGAACACATCTAGAGGCATATTTATCCAGCAGCCCCTCTCTTTCCCCATTTTCATCCTGTATTCTACACATCTGTGCTATTTCTAGTCGAGGTCAGATAATTGTGTTCTTCTCCTAAAAGTCAAGCTTGGCTCTGGTGCACTGCTGGCAGAGCCATAAGTTGGCATAACTTTTTGGAGGAGGACAGTTTGGCAGCATTTATCAAAACTGAAATATCTTTCTATCCTGCCATCTCACTTCTGGGAATCTATGCTAAAGACACACTTCCTCAAGGGTACAAAGATATAGACGTGCAGAATGATACATGGGTATGTTTTTTAAAACAAAAAATTGGAAAAAACAACTTAAATGCCCTTCAGTAAAAAAGATGTTTAAATAAATCCTGCTGTCCCTGGGCCATCAAATGCTACCTAGCCATTAAATAAAATGACTTGGGCGGGGCCCAGTGGCTCACACCTGTAATCCCAGCATTTTGGGAGGCCAAGGGCAAGTGGATCACTTGAGGTCAGGAGTTCAAGACCAGCTTGGCCAACATGGTGGAACCCCGTCTCTACTAAAAAATACAAAAAATTAGCCGAGTGTAGTGGTGCACCCCTGTAGGCTCAGCTACTCCAGAAGCTGAGGGAGGAGAATCACTTGATCCTGGGAGGCAGAGGGTGCAGTAAGCCAAGATGGCGCCATTGCGCTCTAGCCTGAGTGATAGAGTAAGACTCCGTCTCAAAAAATAAAAAAAATAAGACTCAGATCTGAGCATATTGACATGAAAAGATGTCCATGGAATTTTTTTTTAAACTAGTCACAGAAAAATATGCATATGGGGGCCCCTGTTGTGGTAAATGGAATGCTCAAATATTTGCATGTTTGTGTACAAATAGAAAAAAATCTGGAAGGACAGTCAACAAATTATAAACCATGTTTATGGCAAGAGTAGGTTTTAGGGTGATTTTTACTTTATAAATTAAGCAACTGACTCGTTATTTTTGCAACTAGTGTATTTTATATGAAAGTGAAACTTAAAAATTCTCCATTGTGCTCTTCCAGGGATGGTGTCTAAAGGCACTCAGAATGGTCCTGCATTTGACACAGGCTTTCCTACAATGCAGCCTCAAACAAAACTGGACTTTCCTGAACTCCTAATAATAGAATTTCTTTCCTTTATACCAAGAAGTCTGGGAAGACATCTATATCTGCATGTGAACTGTGCCCAGGCATACAGAGGCATTCATGCTGTGAGACCAAAGTTCTTAGGAGATTGTCTAGAATTAAAAATTTTTTAATTTTAAAAAAACACATCAGCAAGGCCTATGGTTGTCCCATGAGTTCTGAATGACCTGACCAAGTGTGCTTTCCTTACTGAGGAGCAGAAAATCATTGGGAACATGCTGAAGACCCAAATACAAAATCAGAGAGCTAAATTTAAAAAAATAAAAATTAAACATAAATAAAGCTTTTTTTAGCAATTAAAAAAAAACCAAAGGCAAAAACATAAAAAAAAAAAAATCCATTGTCTGGGCCAGATGCAGTGGTTCACGCCTGTAATTCCAGCACTTTGGGAGGCCGAGTGGGGTGGACCACTTGACATCAGGAATTTGAGACCAGCCTGGCCAACATGGTGAAACCCTGGAGAATCATTGATTTAAAGTGATAGAGAGAGAAGGTAGAAAATGACAAGCAGATTAAGGAAGCCCAAAATAAAACCAGCAAGAATGCAAATCCTGAGTAGCATTATATTTATATATACATACCTCCTTGTTGGTACTTTGCTGATTTTCATTTTTGTAAAATGTCAACTTATATTACTTTTATCTTTAGAAAATGTAAACCTATTTTTTTAAAAACCCATCAGTTCAAAGTGAACTGTGGTGATCAGGTTTCACCTGTTTTTCAGTCACAGCAGTTTGACATAGAATAGGGATTGGAACCCTCCTTAACTGCATAGACCTAGGTGCCTGCGAAACTGCACTTGGGGATATTGTTAAATGCAGTAAATTAAACCAAGCCAGTTCAAGGTTACAGAAAGCGTTCCACAGCATTCCATGGGGGCATCCCGTGACAGAGTCCAAACCACGTGGGAAGAAGTGTTTTCAGCTGTGCCTAGTAATCACAGCTAGAATATCCATATTCTGATTGCTTTAAAAAGACACACCTTTTCCTGTTTTAAATCAGCAGATGCAAATGTAAAACGCCAGCCCGTCCACACCGCAGCTTGGTAACAGTCAGGACGGGCCTGAAGAAAAATCATGATCATGGTTCTGTGCTGAAATGGAGACAAACAGAATACTCTCCTGGGTGGGGGCTTAACTGCCAGAACTGCCCTGCCTCCCTGACCCCTCCCTGAATCTACTCCTTTGCTTCTCTTCTCCTAAGCAGTCACGGCTCATTTTCAAGTGCCCCGAGGAAACTTGTGTTTTCCTTTGATCTAATGATGCTGAGTCAGGGGAGTAAGCAGAGGAGGAATAGAAGGAGAAAGCAACATCAGGGCTGGAAGGACCAGTGCAAGGTTGCCTTGGGAAATGGAGTGATTTTCTAGGTATGTGATAAAGCAAAACAATGTGATCCATGTGCACTACATTTGATATAAAATGCTAAACAGCCATGCATTATTCACACAAAATGAGTGATTCACCAACTGGTTCCCGAGGATCAGGCACCGAGCCTACATGGACACCTTGATTCCTTACAGTAGCTCAGCCAGCAGGCGGCAGCAGCCCCAGACACCCCCGGGGAAAACCCAGGGTGGGAGCAGAGGGACCATTCCAGCCTGTGTCTGCCAGGCTCCAAAGCAATCCTCTTGTCACAGCTCCAAATGCAGCTGCAGAATGTCAACATTAAGATAAGAAAAAATAGCGTAAAACTGATTGCAGAACAAAAACCAAACTTTGGGCTTAAAGTTAACTGTCAGTTCATGAGAGTAGTGAGCTTTGTCTGTTTTATTTACTACTGGGTCCCCAGGCCTCTAACAGGTCCTGGTATAAGATATCTGCTCAGTAAATATTTGTTGAACAAATGAATTAGTAAAATGAAACTGCCAAAGTAACTGATGCCTTATAAAATAAGTTAAAGCGTGACTCAGGTAAAAAGGACAGCAGTCACACTCAGGAAGACATTAAGTGAAAAGGACACAAAACTCAAAAGCCACAGACTTGCGTCATCATTTTAAAAATCATAGATATCTGTTGAAATGATTGCTGCCATGTGATTTGTGACAACTCAATGCCAACAAGAGGCTTCTTGGTGACAGTAACCACTGGGACGTATCCTGTATCAGATGAGATGGCAGTGGTGTGGAATGCATTGGTCACACCAATGCTGTCCTAGTCTTGCACTAAGAACTGAATTTTTCACATAAGCAGATGAAAAAATTAAATTCTCCCCCAAAAAAGATAATGCAGCAAGCATTGTACTTGCTTGAGTTTAACCTGCACCAAAAGGATTCTTTTTTATTTTTTTAGAGACAGGGTCTCGCTCTGTCACCCAGACTGGAGTGCATGGCATGATTATAGTTCACTGCAGCCTCAAACTCCTGGGCTCAAGCAATCCTCCCACCTCAGCCTCCCAAGGAGCTGGGACCAAAGGCACCTGCTACCATGTCTAGCTAATTTTTTTTATTTTTGTAGAGACGGGGGTCTCACTGTGTTGACCAGACTGGTCTCGAACTCCTGTTCTCAAGTGACTCTCCTGCCTTGACCTTCCAAAGTATTGGGATTATAGGTGTAAGCCCCACACCTGGCCCCACCGCAACAATTCTGAGTTGTGTATAATCCCTACTACCATCTATGAAGAGGCCCCTGCACCCTGGGCAGCAATGGGTTCCAGTGAGCCCCAAGACAGGACTAGGATGTGAGGGGGGAATAGGAGCAGGGACAGGGCTGAACTGCACCTGGCAGTCAAGGGTGGAGACTTCCCAGCTGTGTTGTGGGTGGTCTGAGCAAGGTCACGAGTGCTGTGATTGATAAACCTCCATGCTCAGAGACTTCTCAGGATGAAAGTTCTTTCTTGCTCATGGGCAGTCCAAGGTGAGTGTTCAGCAAGCAGCCTTCCACACAGTGGTTCAGGGATCCAGGATCCTTCCAACTCATGGTGGCCTCTGGCCAGTAGACAATCACTTAGGTGAAGTGACCCACATCATATCCACCCCCATCTCACTGGTGGGAACTGGTCAAGGGGCTCCATCCAGAGGGAAGGAAGACTGGGGATGACCCTTGCTGAGGCAGCTGCATCCATCACAATTCCATGCAATGGGAGAGGAGAAAGAGCCTCTCTGGCTTGGGGGAAGGAAGTCCTGCAGGATGACAGGAGCCACTGAGGATGGGCTGGGCTGGGCTGGGCTGGGCTGGGGAGGCGCTGGAAAGAGAGCCCTCCAGAGTTCCAGAGAGGATGTGTCAGCTGGTGGCTGTGGTGACATGAGGGAAGCCTCCTTTACATCCTGCCTATAAAACTCTCAGTGATGTTTCATGGCGGGTGGTTAGAAAGGCATTGAGTTCTGTGTTGGGTCTTACATGAAGAAAAATACAAATACCAGAGCCAGTCTGCATCAAACTTACATTACATGAATAGACAGTCCCAACTTCAAGATAGCCTGATGCTACCCATGCAAATTTCAATACTATCATGTATCTTACGATTGTGGTTCTGAAATTAGTAACCACATTTTGCAAATCTGGAATTTGAAATGTACTTTGTAAGAAAGGTGTACTGGGTTCGCAAGTGTTCCTCCAAAACTTCACGTCTATCTGGAACCTCAGAATGTGTCCTCATTTGGAAAGAGGGTCTTTACAGATATAATTTGTTCAGATGAGATCATACTGGAATAGGGTGAGACCTAAACTATGACTAGTGTCTTTTTAAGAAGTGGAGCAACACACAGGGAAGAAGACTATGTGAAGACCAAGGCAGAGAGATCGGAGTGATGTAGCTACAAGCCAAGGGACACCAGGAATTGCCAGCAGCAGCTAAAACAGACAGGAAGGATCCTCCCTTGTAGCCTTCAGAGGGAGCATAGCTCTGCCAACACCTTGATTTCAGACTTCTTGGCTCCAGAACTGTGCAAGAATAAATGTCTGTTGTTACAAGCCACCCAGTTTCCTTCCTAGGGCTGCTTGGTTACAAATCCTCACACAGTAGGGGATGGTCAGAGGACAAAGTTAATAAAAATGAGTACAGAAGAAAGCATAGCTGTCAGTGGCTCTTCCCAGTCTATCTCTGCCTCTCTCCTTAGCACTGGACATTTTTCCAACAGACTGTAAGTCTCCCGAACCAATTGTCTTCAAGTATGTCAAATACATCAAGTTTAGAGCCCTTTTCATGCCTCCTCCGACCACCCCTCTCTGTGAGCCCTCCTTCCTGTTTCTCCATCTGCTTATGTGTCCAGGCTGGAAGCCTTACAATCAAGCTCACCTCCTCTTTCTCCCACACCTTCCACACCACACCCATCCTCACCTCTGCCTCCAGGTTCCCCTCTCTGATATGGGCCTCAACAATCACCTCCACACAACTGCTGCTCTCTGGTCTCTCACTTAGCAATGCTTCTTGCACACCTCCACAGACCACGTGTGCTACACCTCCAATGGGGACATGCCCAGCTTAAGCATGTCGTTCACCCCTTCCCCAAATACCCTCTAATCTACCAATGTGTTAAAGTCTAGATCCTTCAAGAACACACAAGTCAAGAACTTGACTTGGGTCACTTAAATTGCCCCCTTAAATACACTCTAAAGTGGGGTCCAGGCATTAATCCATCTAATAGGCCAAAGTGAGGAAAGATGAAGCTACAAACGACTTGACGTGAACTGTGCTTCCAAATTAAGCCAGTTCCATTGAAAAGCTTCAACTCAAGATTGAAGAATAAGACATGAATTCTCCCAGAAGTCAGAGATCTGTGCCCCTGTTAAAATACTAAAGTCATCATAATAATTATAGTACAATAATAATCATGAATGATGTTGGGCTATTTGAAAATGAGGTTAAACCTGTCAGGTTTACAAGATCATCCATGGAAAGTCCCATCACTGAGATCTTTTCAGAGTCTTTAAAGTCCAATCTCAGCTGAGTGCGGTGGTTCACACCTGTAATCCCAGCACGTTGGGAGGTCAAGGTGGGTGGATCTCTCAAGTTCAGGAGTTCGAGACCAGCCTGGCCAACGTGATAAAACCTTGTCTCTACTAAAAATACAAAAATTAGCTGAGTATGGTGATGCACGCCTGCAGTCCCAGCTACTTGGGAGGCTGAAGCATGAGAATCACTTGAACCAAAGAGGCAGAGCTTTCAGTGAGCCGAGATCATACCATTGCATTCCAGCCTGGGTGACAGAGCGAGACTCCATCTCAAAAAATAAATAAATAAATAAAATAAAGTCTGATCTCATCCAGACGGGAGTTCTCTAGTGGCAGGAGTTAGGAAGCACAGGGGAATGGAATGTGCCCCTGAGGAGTCTTTCTTCAGAGCTCTTATGAGAAGGACTACCCCCAACATGTCTAGGCAATAAAGCTGAATATCATACACCTCTTAGCTAAGCAACTGAGCTCTTTAGCAACCAAAATAACATGTAACCAAAAGGAAAGTAAACATGCAACATATGACACCATTCACACCCCACTTCAGAGCTCCTACCCCACTCCCCGCCCTCACCTCCCTTGGTGAGTTAAGTGTTTAACCAAATATTTTCAAACCATATTTTTCCTACTAAGCTGGCCAGGAAAACATAAATACCAAACTGAAAATACTACCATTGTCTTTATAGGCACAATTACTTTAAGGAAATATACTTCTTCCCTTGACATACAGCCTTTTTTTCTACAAGAAAAATGGAAGAAACCAAATTTTAGATACTAAACCTGTCTTTCAGATTCAAGTGCCCTATCTGTGACAATTCTGACCCATCATGCCAATATAAAAGATGAACCCTGCTAACCCACGTGCACTGGTCTGCACCTCCACATGTGCTGCTAAGGCTGTAAAGTTCCACTCTTGTGATTGTATTCGTTTTATGTTGGTGCATATCAAATTATCACAAACTTAACAGCTTCGCACAACACCTGTTTGTTATATACAGTTCATTAGGTCAGAAGTCTGGGTGTGGTATGCCTGAATTCTCCCTTTAGGGTCTCACAAGACTGAACTCAAAGCATCAGATGAGCAGCGTTGTTTTCTAGAGGTTCAAGGGAAGATTCTACCAAGCTCATTTAAGTTGTTGAATGAATGAATTGTAGGACGGAAGTCTCTACAGGACCACGAGGAAACTGAACTCTCCTTGTTGGCGCCCATCCACGTTCCCCGCCATTTCTTCCACCTCAGCAATTGAGACTCCCTCGCATTCACTCCTCTTATACTCCGAATCTCTCACACCAACAAGAGCCCAGGCCCTCCTAAGGGCTCGCCCAATTAAGTCAGGCTCACCCAAGGTGGTCTATTTTTCTTACAGTCAACTTATCTGGGACCTTAACTACATCTGCAAGATCACTTCACAGCAGCACCTCAATTCATGTTTGATTGAACAGCTGGGAGAAGCCGTGTGTAAGCCAGGGGAGCCGGCATCTTGGACGCCATCTTAGAATTCCACCTACCACAGTGGTTTAGCCTTGGTTCACAGGCCTCTTTGTCTTCTTTATTCCAAAAGAGCAGGAAAGGCTCCCTTTCTTCGAATTACTTCAATATGCTAGAAAATGAAACTTATTTTGGAGCTGACAATCTATTCTATGGCCAAACTGGCAAAATTTCAGAGACCAAATAAGATCTAGCCTACTCTGAAACCTGTTTGCACAGGGCCTGGTATTAAAGTATCTTATCAGTTATTGCTATCATCAGAGCAGCGGGGCACCTCCAGAGAATTGAGGCCCCATCCCAGACCTGCTGTTCCAGAATCTGCCTGTCAACAAGATTCCTGATAATTCATGGACCCTCTCAAGGGTTTTCTGGGGGTTTTTATTTTTTATTTCCATAGGTTATGGGGAACAGATGGTGTTCGGTTACATGAGTAACTTCATTATTGGTGATTTCTGAGATTTTAGTACACCCATCACCCAAGCAGTGTACACTGCACCAATTTGTAGTCTTTTATCCTTCACCTCCTTCCCACCCTTTCCCCCTGAGTCCCTAAAGTCCACTGTGTCATTCTTATGCCTTTCCATCCTCACAGCTTAGCTCTCACTTATGAGTGAGAACATACGATGTTTGGTTTTCCGTTCCTGAGTTACTTTGCCTAGAACAATAATCTCCAATCTCATCCAGGTTGCCACGAATACCATTAATTCATTTCTTTTTATGGCTATGTAGTATTCCATTGTGTGTGTGTGTGTGTGTGTGTGTGTGTGTGTGTGTGTATCACCGTTTCTCTATCCACTCGTTGGTTGATGGGCACTTGCGTTGGTTCCATGTTTTTGCAATTGCAAATTGTGCCACTATAAACATGCATGCATGTGCACTTGCAAGTTTGAGGAGTACTGGTGTCAACCACATGCCCAAGGACCAGAAATAAGTTACTTTTCTCTGGAAAATGCTCAGAAGACTTGGTGAAGATTAAACAGCATGTCACCCCCATCTCCATACAACTCACATTCATCCCTGCCCAGGCCAAGCCTTGATAATGGATTAGGTCTATATTATATCTAGTGTTATGGTTTAAATGCATGTTTCTCTTCAAAATTCATATGTTGGAACCTAACCCCCAAGGTGATAGTATTAAGAAGTAGGGTCCTTGGGAGGTGATTAGGCCATGACCACTTTACTCTCATGGATGAGATTATGCCCTTCTAAAAGAGGCCTCAGAGAGCTGCCGCCCCCCTTCTGTCCCTCTACCTTGTAAGGACACCAGATACTGCCATCTATGAGGAAAATGCTTTCATCAGACACTGAACCTGCCAGCATCTTGATTTTGGACTTCCCAGTCTCCAGAACTGTGAGAAATAAATTTCTATTACCTATAAATTACCCAGTCTATGGTATTTCTGTGGCCTAAACTAACACATCTAGCCAAGCTTGAGGATTCTCTTAACTCAGGCGATAGCTCTCTAAAACCATTCCCATGTGCTGTGTTGCAGGCCTGAAGCTGTTGACAGGTGAGGCGAGTGCAGAGCTGACCCAGTGGCCAGTGGGCTGGTTAGGGACCTGCCCTCTGACATTCAAGGGCCTTCTCTGCGACCTGGTATAGTAAGCACTGCCTTCACAGGGTCATAGTTGAAGCAGCTGGCATGGAATCAGCACCCAGTGCAGGGTAGAGAGAGAAAGGAGAGTACAACAAGACCACCCGCTCGCTGAATAACTTCTAACAGCTTTCTGAGTCATCTGAGGTTGGTGTTCATCTCCTCTTTCCAGCATATCTTCTGCTCCAATTCATTATAGGACCACCATGTCTTCAGGGAACCAGGTACTCTGGGAAGCAGCCTCTGTCACTCACTACTTGGCCCTCTCCTTATCATCACTCCAAAGCTGTCTACATCAGGAACCACAAGTCCATTATGGGGAGGCAGGATGCCTGCACTCTGGAAGCAGCCCTGGGTTCAAATCCTGCCTCCCCAACTTTCAGCCACGTGACAGTTTTGGCATAGTGCTGAAGCTCTCTGACCAGTATTTTCCCTGAACACCTAATTCTCTTGGTTTGGCTTTCTCTGCCAGATGCCCGTCACTGCCCAGGGCTAGGAGGGCCTTGGTTTTCAACTGCAGCCCCAACTTCTGATGCTCACTGGGGTTACTCGGGGACACTGGCTAATAGAGGAACACTCTTGAGGGTCTCAAATCAGCACTTAACAGTGTCACTTCAGCTCACAGCGAATTGGCCAGGACTGGTCACACTCTCCACCCAGCCACAAGAAGCAGGAGGTGCCAGCTGCCACATTAAGAAGTGGAGACTGTCCCGTGAGCACTGCTCATAATTGATGGAGAATGGGAGGGTGGTCTCAAGGCCTCCAAAACTCCTTTTTGGCCTCCCATGTTCTCAAAGCATTCTGAGATGGCAGGACATGATCTGAGGTGGCCTGGAGCCCTCTCTCTAACAGCAGATTTTCTGACAGATAATGTGGGGGCAGGGATGCATGTGGCCTCAGTTCTCTGGGTGAGCACAGACTGATCTCCAACTTCCCAGGCTTGCCCCAAAACCCACAGCGCTGCGGGGCCTGTGTTGGCTCTTGGGTTTCCTATTCTCTCATCCTGCAAGAAGATGGAGCTTCCCTGACAAAACCCAGACCTCCCGCACTAGTGAGGGGCTTCCCTGGGCCAGGAGGTCCCAGAGCCTGGCTGCTCGGGTTTGTCATCTGTCAGCACACCAGCTCTGCTGCAGGCTTTGAAGCCCAGCAGCCTGCATTCTAGTCCCTAGAATGACTGTGAGCAAGTCACATGACCGAAAGGTTCACTTGTTGGTCCTCAGTTTAATGCAAGGGCCTTAACAGCATCTCCCTTATAGGGTAGTGGGGAAGGTTCAAAACATCAGAGTATGGAAAGAGGGAGAAGATTAAACAGTTGGGGGACTAAATGCACCACCTTTGCTACGGAAACTCTCATAAGAACTCTTGCTGTCACACCTCGGGGAGTTAATAGATTGAGATGCAGGGTTTTTTTTTTTTTTTTTTTTTTTTTTGAGACAGTCTGACTGTGTCTCCAGGCGCCAGGCTGGGGTGCAGTGGCGCAGTCTCGGCTCATTGCAACCTCCGCCTCCCGCGTTCAAGCAATTCTCCTGCCTCAGCCTCCCAAGTAGCTGGGACTACAGGCGTGCGCCACCACGCCCAGCTAATTTTTTTTATTTTTAGTAGAGACGGGGTTTCACTATGTTGGCCAGGATGGTCTCGATTTCTTGACCTCGTGATCCGCCCATGTCCGCCTCCCAAAGTGCTGGGATTACAGGCGTGAGCCACCGCGCCCGGCCGAGATGCAGTTTTTAAAGTGGAGCTGGTATTCCTCCCTGTCCAAACTCCCACTGCTCTGCATGGGAAAAGAAGCAGGTTTACGTTGTGTGCTGCCTGTGTGTCTGCGAAGTGATCTGAACCATGCCTGGCCCTGCGGGTACGCAGCTATTACTAACTAGTGAGTGAGCTTCCAAACCACAGCCGCCGCTGCCGCTGAAGGAGGCACCACAAGAACCTATTGGTCACTTCATGGTTTTTTGCTTTTTTGAAACGGAGTTTTGCTCTTATTGCCCAGGCTGGAGTGCAATGGCGCAATCTCGGCTCACCGCAACCTCCGCCTCCCGGGTTCAAGTAATTCTTCCGCCTCAGCCTCCCAGGTAGCTGGGATTACAGGTATGCGCCGCCACTCCCAGCTAATTTTGCATTTTTAGTAGAGACGGGGTTTCTCCATGTTAGCCAGGCTGGTCTCAATCTCCTGCCTCAGGAGATCTGCCCACCTTGGCCTCCCAAAGCGCTAGGATTACAGGAGTGAGCCACTGTGCCTGGCCTGGTTTTTTTTTTTTTTTTTTTTTTAAACATGGCTTAAAATGCACTGAATTTCCCAGGAATGCAACCATTGTACCCATCAAGAGAAGCCTGTATTTTGATTTGTTTGGAACTTTTCTAAGAACGGTTCACTAGGCTGGACAATCTAATTACAAAAAGCATTGCTTTCCAGGTATTTCAGTTGCCAGCACCACACCCCAGCTTCAGTATGCATTTGTCAGTGACGGTGATTCTGCGTTTAGAAGCAAGTCAGTGTGCAGACATCATTCAGAGAATCCTCTCCCCAGCAGGCACATTGTCAAGGGACTTCTTGGGGTAGTGACTTAGAGACCTAAGTGAGTAAAAGAAAGCTGAAATATTTATCCTAGGTTCTCCAACACTTAACGTATACCACTGACACAGAGCATAATTACATCTAAGAGAAAAAAAGTCCATGACATAAAAGTTCCCTACTGGAACAGGATGATTTGTGCAATCAGTAATCAGGTCATATGGCCTCCAAGTCTATTCCAAGATTCTGTCTCCTGCACCAAGAAGGACCTAGGCTCAAAAAGAGACCTCCCTGGCCTGCACATCCTTGAAGCTTACAGCCTTGCCATTCTCAGCAACTTCCCTACCTGGCTAAGGTCAAACACTACACCCGTAGTCCAAAGACAGAGCCTGGATTTTGCAGCAACCAGTATGCCCCTAGTTCTGCTCTCACCTGCTGGGGAGAAGCCCCATTGCCCAGTACAGGAGTCAATGGGCCCAGATTCAAGTCTCAGTTCTTCCCTTGCCAGCCAGGTGGCCCTGAACTGAGTCCTTACCCTTAGACTCCATTTCCTGTGAGAGAACAGCAGTATCTTCCCCATAGGATTGGGTTACGAACTGGGTTAGGAGCTGCATGGGGTAAAGCAGTGAGTGTCCCAGGGTCAGTGTTAAGAGAGGTCTCTCCCTTACCAATCATGACCATCCCAATGCTGTGATGTCTAAATTCCAGTGTCTTACAATAGGTCGGTGCAGCTGTGAGCTCAGGGGCAAGGTGAACCCCTTCCTTTACCTTCTATCCCAAATAACATCTCATCTTGGAGGTCCCTGGTGCAACTTAGAGGCATCCTAACACCCTGCTGGGATAACACTGGAAGCTTTAGAAGCTTGTCACCCTCATAGTTTCACAGGTATGTGACTTCTCCCTGAGATTCTGCAACACTTGCCTGTCCTCAAGCCTTCATTTACAAGATTCTCCTACTATGACACTGAGCTCTGCAAGAGAAGGAGCTAAGTCTTGTTACCTTCTGTCTTCCCAGAGCCATCCACACAGTAGGTGTTGAACAAGTGCTGGATGGATGAATGGATGGTTGAATGGACAGACAGATGAAGGGATGGATGAATGGTAGATGGATAGATGGATGGACAAACAGTGAATAGTTGGATGGATAGATGGATGGATGGACGAGTGGACAGATGGACAAATGGATGGATGGAGGCTAGCAGCAAACACAGCCCAGGTGGGAAGCTCCATGTAGGTGAGCATGGTTTCAAAGTGGCTCTCTCCATTCCCAGGGAAAGAAAGCACCTCTCCTCTCCTGCCTGAGGCCCCCTCTCCCAGGCTCTCTGATGCATCGAGCCAGGAGAAGCTGGTGGTAGTTTGGGTTCATCACAACATCTCAAATCATTTTTCAAACTCTTGGCCCAGCCCCTCAAACTCTTTGCCAAGCACTTTTGTCCTCGGTTTATACACCCTGGGGAAATGTTATCTGAATGTTTCCAATTCATTTCTGTTCAGCTCATCAAAATGCCGTTTTATAAGAGCTATTTAAACTCCAAAAGGTCTGGGAAACGTTCCCCTTTTATATTTATATGTGGAGAGCAGCCTGGGTTCTCCTGTTAAATGGAGGCCCTGCTGTCCCACCAGGCCCCGCTCACTCAGCTCGCCCCTGGCTGCTCCATGACAACCTGGGGTAACTAAAGCACAGACACATCTCAAGCCATTTCAGGGTAGGAGGGTAGACTGGACACTACCCAGTCCACCTCACCTCCACAGCCAAGAAAGTCCTCTTGGACCCAGGTGGGAGACTAGGATGCCCAGTGGAAATGTTTTCAGAAAGAATTCTCCCAAGGTCGCTTTCCTTAAGTGCAAGTGAAGAGTTCAGAATTCTCAGGATCTGCAGGGAGGGAGGGACACACTCCCCACACAGAGGCTCAGGGAGTCTCAGCTTCCTCATCCATTTCTTCCTAACAGAGCTATGAGGTTTAAACCAGAGAGTACCCTTCAAGCACCCAGAGCCGTGCCAGAGCCAGAGTCCCCTTAAAGAGAGGTTAGAAGTGCTGGTGGGGGCTACCTCCTCACCTCCTTCAGCTCATTCTACAGTGCGACCTGGAGTCAGAAAGAGAGCGAATTGACAACACCTGCTTTAGTGCCCCCTCTCGGCTACTGAGGCTGTTTGCCACCACCTTCATCCACTTCCATCAGCACCCCCCCAAAGTGGAGACAGCTTCCTCTGCCCACTCACATCTTCTAAGACCCAGTTCAAGCCTCTCCTGCTGGAGGGTGGGAGAAGAACACCAGAAATAAGAACAAAGCGAAAATCAATAAAACTGAAAACAGAAAAATCAATAGAGAAAATCAGTGAAACAAAAAACTGGTTCTTTGAAAAGATCAATGAAATTGACAAATCTCTAGCAAGCCCAGCAAGAAAAAAGAAAGGGAAAACACAAATTACCAACATTACTAATGAAATCAAAGAAATCATAGCTATTGTAAACACTGCAAAGATAATAAGGAAATACTACAAACAACACTACATGCATAAATTTGACAACTTCAGTGAAATAACCCAATTCCTTGAGAAGTACCAACCTCCACAACTCACCAAGATGAAATAGAGACTATCAATAGCCCTGAAACGAACACATAAATTTAACTCAAAATTTTAAAACTCTCTAAAAAAAAAAATCTCCAGGCCTAGGTGGTTTCACAGAAGGAAATTCTAGTAAATATGTTTAAAGCACCAATTTTATGCAATTTCTTCCAGAAAATAAAAGAATACTTCTCAATTTATTTTATGAATCTGGTATCACCTGATATAAAACCAAACAAAGACAGTACCAAAAAACACTTAAAAACAAATATCTTTCATAAATATAGATGATAAATTCTTAACAAAATATCAATAAACAAAATTTAGTGATAGATAAAGAGAATAATACCATATGACTAAGTGGGGTTTATTTCAGGGATGCAAGGTTGGTGCAATACTTGAAAGTCAATCAATGTAGTCCACCATCAACAGGTGAAAGAAGATAAATCACATGATCATGTCAACTGATGTGAAGAAAACATTTGACAGAATTCGATACCCATTCATGGCAAAAACTCTCAGAAGACTAGAAACAGATGAGCATATTCTCAACTTGATGAACAACATCTATAAAAACTATGGCTAACACCAAACTTGATGAAAGGGAATGTTTTCCACCTAAGGTCAAGAGTAAGGTAAGGATGTTTGTTCTCACTGCTATTATCAACTTAGTACTGGGAGTTTTAGTAGCACCATAAGGCAAAAAAAGTAACTAAGAGGAAAATGTGTACAGATCAGAAAGGAAAAAAGTAGTGTTGCTCTTTGCAAATGGCATGATGATGTCCATGGAAAACTCTATTACATCTACCAAAAAATTGAAACTCCCAGATCCAAAAAATGGTGATGAAAGAAATCAAAGAACTGAACAAATAGATATACCATGTTCATGAATTGTAACACACAACATAGTAAAGTTGTCAATTCTCCCCAGATAGATGTATAGGTTTTTTTAAATTATTATTGCATTTGGGCTCTGGGGTACATGTGCATCCTGCAGAATTATTGCATAGGTACATATATGCCATGATGGTTTGCTGTCTGCATCCCCCCCACCCCGCCCGTTGCCTACATCAGGCATTTCTCCCAGTGTTATCCCTCTCCATCCTCCCTGCCCCAATGTATAGGTTTAAATAATTTCTATTAAAATCCTAGAAATACATTTTTAAATATAAATAAACTTACTCTAAGATTTATATGGAAAATCAAATGAACTAAAATAGCTAAAACAATTTCAAAAAATAAAATGGAGGAGTCCCTCGGCCCAGTTTTAAAACTTATTATAAAGTTCAGTAATGAAGACAGTGTGGTACTGGCAGGAAAATTAATGCACAGACCAATGAAACAAAAGAGAAACCCAACTGATTTTTGACAATGATTCAAAAGCAATTCTATGGAAAAAGAGTAGTCTTTTCAACAAATAATGCCGGAGTAAGTGGATATTCAATGGCAAAAGGAAGGAAGGAAGGAAGGAAGGAAGGAAGGAAGGAAGGAAGGAAGGGAGGGAAGGAAGGAAGGAAGAAAAATTTTGACTTATACCTCGCTTCTTACACAAAAGTTAACTCAAAAAGTGATCCTATGTTTGAATATAAAATGTAAACTATGAGCCAGGCATAGTGGCTTATGCCTGTTATTCCAGCACTTTGGGAGGCTGAGGCAAGTGGATCCCCTGAGGTCAGGAGTTCAAGACCAGCCTGGCCAACATGGCAAAACCCGATCTCTACTAAAAATACAAAAATCAGCCAGGTGTGGTGGTATACACCTGTAGTCCTAGCTACTCTACTCAGGAGGCTAAGGCAGGAGAATTGCTTGAATCTGAGAGGTGGAGGTTGCAGTGAGCTGAGATTGCACCACTGCACTCCAGCCTGGGTGACAGAACGAGACTCTTGTCTCAAAAAAATAAAAATAAAAATAAAAGAAATAAAATATAAATTATGAACCCTTTAGAAGAATACCTATGGGGACATCTTCAGATCACAGGGCTTGGTAAAGAGTTCTTAAACTTGACACCAAACCATAATCCATAAAGGAAAATAACTGACAAATTAGACTTTATCAAAATTAAAGCTATTGCTCTGTGAAAGACCTCGGTAAGAAGATGAAAAGACAAACCACAGTCTATGTATTAGTTCTCTATTGCTTCCATAACAAATTACCACCAATTTGGCAACTTGAAACACCCATTTATTATCTCACATTTCTGTAGGTCAGAAATCTGGTGGGCTCAACTGGTTTCTTTGTTCCTAATCTCCCATAGCAGGAAGGGTGTGTGCCTTTCTGGGGGCTCTGGTGATTACTGCACTTTCAGTTCATTCTGGTTGCTGGCAGAGTTTAGTTCCATGCAGTTATAGGATTGAGGTTCCCATTTTCCTACTGGCTGGCAGCCCAGGGTTATTCTGAGCTTCTAGGCTCTTCCTGCATTCCTTGGCTCCTGCCTCACTTCCTCCATCTTGAAGTCATCAGTGGTGGGTTGAGTCCTTCTCACACTTGGAATCACTCTGACCTCCTCTTCTGCCTCATCTCTCCTGTTTTCCTCATTCAGATAATCCAGGAAAATCTTCCTATTTTGAAGTCAGCTGCTTAGTAAGCTTAATTGCATCTGAAAATCCCTCACAGCAGCATTTAGATTCGTGTTTGATTGAATAGGGGTTAAGAATCTTGGGGAACATTTAAAAGTTCTTCCTATCACACACTTCGAGAAATAATTTGCAAACCATATTTGTAACAAAGAACTTATATCTAAAATATATTCTTTAATGCTTGAAAAATGGAGGAAAAATTCAATTAGAAAACAGGCAAGGAGTTGAAGAGAAATTTTACTGCAGGACTATTTACAAATGTCAAATAAGCACACAAAAACATGTTCCACATTACAAGCTGATATAGTTTAGATATTTGGTCCCTCAAAATCTCATGTTAAAAGGCAATTCCTGATGGAGGTGGGGCCTGGTGGGAAGTGTTTGAGTCATGTGGCAGATCCCTCATAAATGGCTGGGTGATGGATGAGTTCTTTCTCTGTGAGTTGACACAAAAGCTGGTTGTTTAAAAAAGCCTGGCATCTCTCTTGCTTCCTTTCTCATCAAGTGACACACTAGCTCCCTTTTCACTTTCTGCCATGGCTAAAAGCTTCCTAAAGCCTCACCAGAAGAAAATGCAGCACCATACTTCCTGTACAGCCTGCAGAACTGTGAGCCAAAATAAACCTCTTTTCTTTATAAATTACCCAGCCTCAGGTAGTCCTTTATAGCAGTGCAAATGAACTAACTCACAAGCCATTAGGGAAATGCACATTAAAACCAATGATGATGTGATATCATGATGCACCTATTAGAACCTCTAAAATAAAAATGGCAATAATAGCAAATGCTGGTAAAGATGTGGAGAACTGGGTCTCTCCACATTGCTGGTAGGAATGCAAAAATGTATAGCCACTCTGGGGAATAGTTTGGCAGTTTCTTAAAAAGCTAAACATACCTTTACCTTATAACCCAGTAATTGCAATTCTGGGTATTTATCCCAGAGAAATAAAGATTTATGTCTGCACAAAAACCTTTGCACAAACATTTATTGTTACTTTATTTGTAATAGCCAAAAACTGGAAACAACCAAAGTATCCTTCAATGAGTGAACAGTTGAACAAACTGTAGTATATCCATACCATGGATGCATTAGTCAGGGTTTTCCAGAGAAACAGGACCAATAGGGTGTGTGTGTGTGTGTGTGTAGAGAGAGAGAGAGAGAGAGTAGTTTATTTTAGGAATTGGCTCACATGATTATGGAGGCTGGTAAGCCCAAAATCTGCAGGGTAGGCTGCCAGGCTGGAATGAGTTGAGGTCGCAGCTCAAGTCTAAAAGCAGTCAGCTGGCAGAATTCCCTCTTCCTTAGGTAACATCAGTCTTTGTTCTATTGAGGCCTTCAAATGACTGGATGAGGCCCACCCACATTATAGAGAATAATCTGCTTTACTCAAAGTCTACCAATGTAAATGTTAATCTCATTTTTAAGAATACTTTCACAGAAACATCCAAAATAACACATGACCAAATATCTGGGAATTGTGACCTAGCCAACTTGGCATGGAAAATCTATGACCACCATGGAGTACTACTCAGCAACATAAAAATGGACTATTGATAGATGCCACAACTTGGATCTCTAGGCAATCCTGCTGAGTGAAAAAAATAAAATAAAATTTAAATAAACACCAGCAGGGCATGGTGGCTTACACCTGTAATCCAAGCAGTTTAGGAGGCCAAGGCAGGCAGATCTCTTGAGGCCAGGAGTTTGAGACCAGCCACCATGGTCGTCTTTGAGACTGCCCAACATGGTGAAACCCCATCTCTACTAAAAATATTATACAAAAATTAGCCAGGAGTGGTGGCACATGCCTGTAATCCCAGCTACTTGGGAGACTGAGGCACAAAAATCGCTTGAACCCAGGAGGCAGAGGTTGCAGTGAGCTGAGATCACACCACTGCACTCCAGCCTGGGCAACAGAACCAGACTCTGTCTTAAATAAATAAATAAAAATAAAAATCCAGCCTCAAAAGGTCATATACTGTGTAATTCCATTTACATAAAATTTCTAAAATAAGAAAAAATATAGACATGGCGAACGGATTAGTGGTTGCCGGGGGTTGGGGATGGTGGGGGCAGGGAGGTGTGACTGCGAAGGGGAAGCACAGGGTCCCTTTGTGGTGATGAAACAGTTCTGTGTCCTGATCATGGTAGTGGTTTTGGGGGCTCTCCACATGTAATGAGATGTCATAAAACTATACACACACAATACACCAATGCCAGGTTCCTGGCTGTGGTGTTATACTATAATTATGTAAGATTTAACCAATGATGAAATCTGAGTGGAGGGTACCCAGGACCTCTCTGTGCTATGTTTACAACTTCATGTGAATCTATAATTATTTCAAAATAAAAATTTAAAAAAACAGGAAGATATAAAGAGTCAATATACACATTTTCAACAATAAGTATGTATACCTCCTGAAAAAATACTAGCTTTTTTTTCCCCTTTTCCTCTTAACAAGGATGTGCACAACTTTTTCCTTGGAAGGAACTTAGACACATACAAATTAATGCCATGATGCCTGTCAGTAACTGTTGGAGGAAGTGAGACAGGGCCTCTGAGCTACAAGAATTAGGACGTCCCTGCCTGAATGCCAAAAAACTCCTGCGGCCGCCAAGCCCCCAGGGTATCAGGCCCTGAAGGGAAGTCTGAGCTCCTCTGTCTTTCCTTAGGTGATCCTGGGAGAGGTCACGGGGCAGCGGGGCCAGGAAAATGGCACATGCAAAGCGGAGACTTCAGAACCAGGTGTTCATTTCCATCTCCCACCTTCTTAAGCCCCTTTCCATCCTTTTCATTTCTGTCTCACTGACAGCTACAAATAAGTAAACACCACTCTTTGCAAAGGCCACATAGATCTATATTAATAGATTCTAATCATGTTAAACACATAGAGATGAAAGATCTTTCCCAAAGCAAGTTATTGATAACTATTAGGGTTGACAACTGAAAGATACACTTGCAATTTATGTTTGAAGCCACATAGCTCACTTAAGTAGACCCTCTAGTTATGGGACTAGACCACATTCAAGTTGCCTTTCAAATGGTACTCTAAAATTAAAATTTAAAAACCATGTTGATGTGACTCTAAGGAAGCAAGGAACTGCCAAACAAGAGCTCGGCAGCCAACACCCTTTAGTGAAAGGAGTGGACAGTTTGGAGTTGACGTGACCAGGGTTAGCTCCTGGGAAATGGCCCCCATGATGGCCTTTGCAGGGGTGCTGCCCTGTCCTTTTCCCAGCAGCCTCGCCCCTTTCTTGCCTGGCTCGCTCCTCCTTCTCTGACCCTGTCAGTCAGGCGTTAACTGACCTCCCCAGCGGCTCCTACCTTCTATAGGAGCTTCCTCCCCTTCTCCCCCTCCTTGGGAATGAGTCAGCAGGGTTTGGTTGGCTCCATTTCCTGCCTGTGGTTATTATAGCTGACTCATCAGACCATCCTGGACACACAGTTCAGAGTCTTGATGCAATTCACTTCATGTTAGATCATATTTCTCTCTGTCATTAAATATTCTTGGAAAACATGATTTTCAATGTCTGCAGACATTGCCAGGACCATCTGCTTGCCGAATGCTGCTGTGCAAGCTGGCAGAACCTCCGTGTGCTCGGGGTCTCTGATCCATACATGGAGAATGCACACCCACGTGTGGCCATCTGCTGGTATTCCGTCACTCACTATGTCCCCAGCAAAGCTACTGCTCTGAGTCTAGGCATCTAAATATCAAAACATGGTAGACACACACACACACACACACACACACACACACACACACACAGCCCTACAACAAAAGTTACTGTGATCCTGAAGCCACTTGTTTAAAGAAGAAGAAATTTACTTTCTTTTCCACCTGTACAGTGATAGAGTACAAGTTCGAGGAGAAAATATTAAAGAATCCTCGGATCACAGATGTTTTGGGATAATTATGTTCACCACACAAAGATTCATTCAATAGGCACTAGATGCCCAAAACACATAACAATCTAAAGACTTTAATATAAGGCAATTTTCTACCTATTTGAACAGATACTGTAATGTTAAAATTATTACCATAAAGTTCCTCAGCTCTTAGGAACTTGGGCTGGTAAGGGTGAAGTGGACTCTTACAAACCCTCAGGGCAGTGGCCGGGTGGAGACCTTCTTCACACATTCCATCTTCTGGACTAAAGAAGAGAGGCCGGGTGTGGTGGCTCACACCTGTAATCCCAGCACTTTGGGAGGCCGAGGCAGGTGGATCACCTGAGGTCAGGAGTTCGAGACCAGCCTGACCAACATGGTGAAACCCCATTTCTACTAAAAATACAAAAAAGTAAGCGAGGCATGGTAGTGACCACCTGTAGTCCCAGCTACTCGGGAGGCTGAGACAGGAGAATCACTTGAACCTGGGAGGCGGAGGTTGCAGTAAACCAAGACCATACCACTGCACTCTAGCCTGGACAACAGAGTGAGACTCTGTCTCAAAAAAAAAAAAAACAAAAAAAAAAACGAGTGAGTGAGTGAGAGAGAGAGAGAGAAAAAGGATACACTATTCCTTCCCGGGCATGCATTAGCAATTATGAGAAAGCCAGACAAAAATAATAATATTCTTGTTTATTGAGCATGTACTAGGTCCCAGGCACTGCACAAAGCACTTTAATGGAAAGCTATCATCTCCATTTTGTGGTACCATTTTTGACCCTATATGGCAAGAAAATAGCTATTTCACTGCATAATTCAAGAACTCAGATTCAAGAGTACAGAAAAGCTGCTGGAGCTGGCCAACCACAGGTGCCTCAGCCCCCTACCCTCCATGTGAGTGTTTCCTGGTCAAATGCATGAGAAATCTGTAACCGTTTCCATTAATGGTTGTTCATGGGAGGTTTCCTGCCATGTTTTGCTTTTTTTATTTATTTATATGTTTTTGAGTTGGAGTCTCACTGTGTTGCCCAGGCTGGAGTGCGGTGATGCAATCTTAGCTCACTGCAACCTCTGCCTTCCAAATTCAAGCCATTCTCCCACCTGAGACTCCTGAGTAGCTGAGATTACAGGTGGCCGCCACAATGCCTAACTGATTTTTGTATTTTTAGTAGAGAGGGGGTTTCACCGAGTTGGTCAGGCTGGTCTTGAACTCCTGACCTCAAGTGATCTGCACACCTCAGCCTCCCAAACTGCTGGGATTACAGGTATGAGCCACCACACCTGGCCCAGTTTTTGCTCTTCTCGACCACGTGTCCACTAATAAACCTGGGCAGATGAAAGAGGAAGCATTACAGTTTCCTTCTCCCTGATTGGTCTATCGTAGATTGTGTTTCCAAAGGTAACCTCAGAACACCTCCCATCCCACATACTCTTCTAGAAATTCATCTTCCTCCACCAAGAGCTAGAATCTAATTCCCTACCTCCTGAATCCGGAAAGGTTTGGGACTTGCTTGCAACCAAACGAATGTAGCCAGTGTCTCACAAGACTTCCAAGGTTGGGTCATAAAATGAGATGCAGTTTCCACCTTGGTAGTTGCAATTTTAAGCCCCAAGTAAGAAATATGACACCCACTTCCACCCTGAGGCTACAGTGCTGAGAGAAAGCCCAGGCCACACGTGGGTGTACCGGCAGACTGCTCCAACCAAAGTCCCAGCTGACAGCTGGCATCAAATGCCACACGTGCAAGGGAGCCTTGGAGGACTCCAGGCCTCAGGCTTTGCACCTCACCTGACACTTTGCACCTCACCAGCTGAGGTCCTGGACACCCTGGAGCAGAGACTGGCCAATGAGATCAGTGCAACTTGTAAAATGTGACTGCAACGAGGACATGGATAATACTCATGAATGAGTGGAGACACTTCTAAGAGTGTTTGTGATTAGTCAGTGCTCAAGAAAACTTACATTTCCCTGAAATCTTACAATGCGTATGGGAGAGACACTTGAACATAAGGACTAGATCCCCTGCAAACTTGTAAAGTTCACCGTTCCGTGGAATAGCTAGATTAGAGAACTTGGTTGGTCCCGCAGGCGAACTGGAGGCTCCTGGCATCACCCTCAAGTCTAGGGTTTGGAACTGCCAGAGCGGAGAATTGGGTCTGCCAAATCCCGTTTGGAAGGTGATGCCCCAGCCCAAAGGTCCAGCACACGGCAGGCAAGAAATGGGCTGTTAAAAGAGACTGGTTCTACCACAGATGTGCTTTTCCCTCAGAAAGAAAAGAGAAGGGCCCTGGCACTTCTTCCGGGTGGTAAGACTCATGGTGAGCAAGAAAGACAGAGAGGTGCAGAGAGGGCGAGAGTTCATGACGGCAATATGGCGGCCACGGGCGCTAAGTTGGGTCGACAAGAGTCAGGCCCTCTCCAGTATCTCTGATCAGACCAGACACAGCTCCTCCCTGGGGCAAGTCAGAAAATTGGGTGGAGAAAAACAAAATGTTCAGCCCAACACTGCCCCCACGCGGCAGGGGAGAGGAAATCCCCTCCACATGAACCGAGAACAAGAAAAGAAAATTCCCCACCAACACCAGCTGAAAGTTGTGGTGGGTCCACCTTGCCTCCCAGGCGCTTGTGTTAAAGCGGTTTTCCCAGCTCCCTCTCTCCTGAGAGAGTGAGTGCAAAGGAAGAGAGGCCCCAAGAGTGAAGAACCCCTCCCCCGTGTCCAGCTGGGGGACTCCCAGTGGCTGGGGGGAGAGGCACTCAGCTTGAGCCCAGGGACTTCTCGCTCTCTCCCGAAGGCAGACTCTGGAAGGACAGACCAGGTGGGGCTCGCCCTCCCCGACCACACGCATCTTTGCACAGAATGAGAACATGTTCTGGTGAAGTGCAGACTGTGGAGGAAGGAAAGGTCAGAGTCATTCAATGTAGGGGGAGAGAAAAGGGGACTCAGTGTCCGTCCCAGGAAGCAAGAGGACAGTGGAGCACAGGCAGTAGAGTGCAGCCTTGGTTTCCATGGAAGCTGGTAGACAGAGGGGGATGGGCACCAGACTCCTCCTGGTCTGTCTTCTGGGCACCAACTGGCCACACTTGTGCCCAAGTGTGATAGATGGGAAGATGGACTGGGCAGGTAAGTGGCAGACATGGTAGGGGGATTGTATTCCTGAAACCACTGCCAGATGGATAAAGAAAAACCAAGGACTGGAATTTAAACATAAAACAGCTGGCTGGGTGCAGTGGCTCACACCTGTATCCCCAACACTTTGGGAGGCTGAGGTGGGTGAATTGCTTGAGACCAGCCTGGGCAACATGGCAAGACCCCTTCTCTATAAAAAAAAAAAAAATACAAAAATTCACCAGGTGTGGTGCTGTGCATCCGTAATCCCAGCTACTTGGGAGACTGAGGTGGGAGGATCACTGGAACCTAGGAGACCAAGGCTGCAGTGAGCTATGATCACGCAATTGCACTCTAATCTGGGCCACAGTGTGAGACAAGAAAGAAAAGAGAGAAAGAGAGAAAGCGAGGGAAGGGAAGGAGGGAAGGAAGAAAGGAAGAAGGAAGGAGGGAGGGAGGGAAGGAAGAAAGGAAGGAAGGAAGAAAGGAAGGAAGGAGGGAGGGAGGGGAAAAGGAGCAAATGCCTCTCTCCTGTTGGCAGTTCCTGAATGCCCCGGTCACCCCCATCTCCACTTCCCTAAGAACCTTCAGGCTCCAGAAGCTTGACAACAGCTCCTGTCTCAATGCCTCATCTCATCCACTACCAGCCACAGATACATCCCTGTCAACCTGCCACAGTTCCCTGTAAACAGTAGGCACTTAATTCATGCTACTGAAATCAAGAAACCTTAGGGGTGGCCTGTGTGGATTTTAGGACCCTTGTCCCCCTCTAACCCTGTATTCTCATTGTCCCTGGCCCCACAACAAACTCCTCCTAGGCATACAGAGGCTAAGCAGAGCCAACTCTGCCTTGGTGAGCGGTGAGCATGGCCAGCAGGGCAGACATCCACCAGCCATCCTCACCCAGACCCTCAGAAGCCTGTGGGCTCCAGCACCTTCTCTGTGTCGGGAGCCCTGAGCCCTGGGCTTCCCCAGCCAGGCAATAAGCCACGTATGTCTCTTCACCATGGGCCTCTGCAAAGCACAGTCACTCCCCAAGTGTGCGAATTGCAGAGATGGAAGGAATCTCTCATTTGCCTCAAGGGCAGCTTGCAACTGGCACGGGGCCTGTCCTAATGAAGTTTCACCCTTCTGGCAAGGACATGCTGGTGAGGACATCATTTTAGCCACAAGCCAACTTGCTTGGTCATTTATGACAGCTGGCTTTGCCCAGATGGCACAGGACTCACCTGCAGCCACTGTTAGGGGACCCACGAGCCGCCAGCTTCAACTTCCCTTCACACAGGCAATCACACGTCAGGGAGACCCCGGCAAGGGCCCACAAGCCCCCTGTCTGATATACATAGGGAATAGGAGGCAAAAGTGGCCCCTAAAGTGACGGGTGATGCGCTGACAACCCACCCTGGACCGCATCTTCTTCAAAAAGAAAAAAAAAAAAAAAACAGATTCATCTAACAGATGAACTGCCTGCTGAGATCTGGGCATGTCCACAGTACTGGGGACACAGCAAGGTAGAGAGCAAAGTCTACCTGCAGCAACTGCACTCTCCCACCTTTGCGGCTGGTGCCTTCTGGAGAGCAATTGGTTGCAGTGAGGTGCTGGCCGTCTCCCTCGGAAATGACTTCAGCGACAATAACCCCGAGTCTGTGAGTCACCGGCTGCCCTGGTTCTTCCCTGCCAGCCTCAGTGGCACAGCAAAGCACCAAATCTTTGGAGCTCCCAGCCATAGAGGACAGAGCACAAGCACCCCATGATTTCCAGGGATCCCCACAGCCTTGGGGTCTGGTTTGGTGGCAAGAAATGGGGAAGGCTATGCCCTGAGCAATCACTATTTGCCATTCCAATCACCTGCACTCCGGCTGCAGATTACAGCCCCAATTCTGGGGACCTCTGTGTCTACAGGTCACAGACATAAGCCATGACGCTCGTACAATAAGCACAAGGTAAAAGGAGGACATTTGGGTCACTTTTAACTCCTAGTTTAAAAAAAAAAAAAAGAGCAAGCTGGGCGTGGTGGCTCATGCCTGTAATCCCAGCACTTTGGGAGGCCAAGGCAGGAGGATCACTTGAGCCAAAGAGTCAGAGATCAGCCTAGGCAACATAGTGTGACCCCATCTCTACAAAACATTGAAAAATTAGCCAGCACATGGCTATAGTCTCAGCTACTTGGGAGGCTGAAGTGGGAGGTTCGCTTGAGCCCAGGAAGTCAAGACTGCGGTGAGCTGCTGTGTTCATGCCACTGAACTCCAGCCTGGGTAATAAAGAAAGAAACTGTCTCAAAAAAAAAAAAAAAGCGCTCCTGGTCTGGTTTTCTGGCAGATCCCAGCAACGTCCAGGCCCAAACCCCAGGACTCAAATTGGCACCTCCATTTCCTTTGATCCCTGTGCAGAATTGCACAGACTTGCTTTGAGCCAGATAGCCAGATTCTCATTTCCGATGGTCTTTGCAGAGAGCCTGAAACTCATCCTCTAAGGCCTGAAGACTCGAGGGAAGCCTTCAGCACCTGCAGCTGGGGAGGCAGGAGTTCTTGACAATCTCTTGGTACTGGTAACGGGCAGTATACACATTGACATTAGTGAGACTTAAAAAGCCACAGCATCTGGCTGCCTGGCCAGGTGGAAAGAAAATCCACAACAGAAAGCAGCAGAACTCAGGTGAGAGCTGCCGGCTCAGCTGGTTACATGTATAAAAGCAAAGCCAAGGTCCAAGCACACACGGTCACTTCCAAGGTGGAAGTTCATCTCCAGAGGCGTCCAGGAGGGTGCTGGGGGCTGGCACAGCAAGTAAGCAATTCAAATTAATGAACTGGTTGATTGACTCCAAGTTCGATTTAAAGCCACAAAAACCAGGTTCCGTATTAGTGCTCAGAGATGCCCCATCCCTCTCACGGGACTGACTTCTGGCTTCCTCCAGGGTTTGCTCCTTATTCCAGTTAGGTACTCAGTGTCGCCAATCCCGGGCAGTCTCCTGACTACAGTGAGCTGCTAACAGCAAGGCAGCACTGTTTCAAACAGACACCCAAACACCTGTTTTTCTTGTTAAGTAAAAACAAGTTAATAGTCACAGCAAAACCATGAAAGAAAACCACAAGTGACCTAAGGATTTCTGACTCACCCCCAGCCTGGGTACTTTGTGACATTCCACCAAAAGCATCAGCCACCTGCAGCGGTCCTGAGAACTGCTGATCAGCAGTCCTTTTGTCTCCCGAAGTCAGGGTAATTACCCATGTGTGCCCTGCCCCCAGATGGCTCTTGCCTTCAGAAAAAAGAAAAATACCAAAACCACCTTCCCTCTGAGCCCAAGTGACTAAGAAAAGCTGGCAGGGACCCTCCCTCAGACCATAATGGTGGGAAACCTCTTGCAAAACAGTTTTCTCTGCAAGATAAACTGTGTCTGTTCCCAGCAGCCAAGAGCCATACCCGAGAGAGGGTGAGATTTCCTTTAAGAAGCTTCAGAAAACATCGTGAATGGTTGCTCGCCTGTGCACTAGGAATAACTGTGAAGTGTTACACCCTAAGAAAGATTTTTTTGTTTTTTTTTTTTTTTTAAGTGTAGCCTCCAGGATAGGCCCAGCATCTGCACTATTCTAGAAACCAGTGCTATGGAGCTCCAGCTCAGCCCAGACCTGGTAACCTCCTATGGGCAGAGGCATGGCCACACACCAGACCCTGTCCCTGTTTGATCACTTACTGTCACAGGCCTAGCTGTCTAAGGAGGCGAAGGGACCTGCCAGGCCCCATAGCCATTCTGGAAGAGGTGGCCAGCGTGAAAGTTGTCACACTCTGTGTCACACAGCTCAGGTCTTGTGGTCACACCTGGAAGGAACTTGGACTGGGCTGCAAGCCAAGGTTGCCTTCTATAGGCTGAGCCATGAACAGGCAGCAGTGGGCTATAAGTTGCCTGTTCCCAAACCGTGACCACTAGACTGCCCTGCCGGGGACTGGGACCCTCTGACCCCACCAATCTCCCTCTAAGCAAGAGAAGGAGAGGGGACAGCCCCACCTCATCTACCCACAATACCCTTGTGCCTCCTGAGCCTCCATCCACCTGCAGTGCTGTGTCCTGCACCCAGCTGACCTTCCTATGAGCCCAGGGAATACCTCTGCCCTCTAAACACCTGCCAATGGGCACAGTGTTCAGGCCTCACTGCCAAGGCAGCAGCTAGGAATTCAGAGAAGATGCGCACGACAGAAATATGAAGGGGCTGCCAGGGCACCAGGGTGAGGAGGGACAGGATTGCCAAGCCCCGTGTGTAGGAGCCACTGCTCATCCTGTCCGTGGGATAAGCATCACCTGAAGACACAAAACCTCCCTCAGTTAAAGGGAAAGTATCTCCCCCAGAGGCCCCTGTGAATACTGAATATCTCTTATGAGAATCACCCCTAGTGATTCTAGGTCACTGCCTCTGCTCCTGGATTGCTCAATCTGTAGGACTAGGCACATGGAGAGTAACATTCATTTAGCACCTCCTAAGCGTTTCTTTTTTTGTTTGTTTTTCTCTTTTTTGTTTTTTTTGAGACAGAGTCTTGCTCTGTCACCCAGGCTGGAGTGCAGTGGTTCCATCTTGGTTCACTACAACCTCCACCTCCTGGATTCAAGCGATTCTCCTGCCTCAGCCTCCCTAATAGCTGGGATCACAGGCGCGTGCCACAACACATGGCTAATTTTTTTTATTTTCAGTAGAGACTGAGTTTTGCCATGTTGGCTAGGCTGGTCTCGAACACCTGGCCTCAAGTGATCCACCCGCCTCAGCCTCCTAAAATGCTGGGATTATAGGCATGAGCCACTGCACCTGGCCCTCCTAAGCTTTTCAATACACTTCTAATATCTGACCTTTCCATCAGTGATCCCAACCACTTAAGAGGTGGACAGCCTGTTGGCCCATCTTTATAGATGAAGGATGTGATGATGAGTGAGATTAAATAATGTTTGCAGAGCCACTGGAGCCCAGATTCAATCCCATGGACAGCAGCCACGACAGCCCATGACTGTGGTGTCACCACGCACTTGCAACAGGACAGTTTCTCACATTCCTACTGGCACCTGGCACCGGGCAGATGCCAGCCTGGGGTAGAAGGTGCCTGGAGGGTCTGATGCTTGACCCTCTGCCCTACAGTGGTCCTGGGCACTCGGATGTCTTGGGGAGAGGTGGCAGTGGACATCTGGCAGGAGTTTTAACCCCTAGAGGGTGCTCTTTGGACACTTCCTGGGGCGATATTGGTCACTTCATTTCATTTCAGCATCGCAAACATTGGCTGAGTGTATGGCTGGCTCCAGGCATCGTGTTTTTAGCTAAGACCTTTCTACAAATCTTTTTTATGGTTATTTAAAAGAAATAAACCTAAATTTGATGATCATTATGTTCTGCTTCTCTGGCGCTCAGAATCTACTTCACCCAGGAGGCTCTGAACCCAGCACTGCCTTCCCAGAGTCTGTGTACTTACAATTATGTGTAAAGTGACAATATTGAGTCCAGCCTGGGCCTGAGCGTGCCCGGGATGTGCCAACTGTTAACTGCATAGAGAGAGGAGCCAGAAGAAATGTCAGGAAGTCGGGAGTCCGCACACCTGCTGGACGATACTGCTCACCATAGCTTGGGTGATAGGCATTGAGTCCTTATTGTTCCCACCAGATCTGACACAGGTGCATTCTCAACATTCATTCATTCCCTTCCTCTTTTTAGGCCCAGCGCTCTGCAAGCAACAAGTCAAATCTCAATTTCTCTCTTCATCTCAGAAATCACAGGAACAATGTGCAATGAATAAATGACCTCCTCTCACCTCCACAGCCCCCAGCTGAGGTTGCTGGCAGCTACGGGCAGCCTCAGGCATCTGTCTTTGGAAGAACCATTCTGGAAAGCAATTTGGCAATCTGGGTTCAGGGCCTTTATAATAAAGGAGTTTATATCCCTCCACTTGGCAATAACCCTTCTGGCAAACTATGGGAAGGAAGGAGTCAGAAACTTGGATTTCTTTGCAAAGATGTTCACTGAAGCTTATATATAGTTGTAAAAAGCTGGCAACAGTGCATCTGTCCCACAATATGGGAACAGTTAAATAATTATGTCACTGCTATAAGATGGAATCTATTGTGGTAACTTCAAGATGGTGTTTTTCAAGACGATTTAATGATGCAGAAACATAGTTATATGATGCAAAGTGGAAAGATATAGTATAAAATTTATACACAACGAATTCCAAAACAATAATAAAATTACACATATATATGTATATACAGAGAGCTGGGAAGAAATGTAACAAACTGTCAGAAGTGGATATCTCTGGATGGTGAGATTATGGTTCATTTTAATCTTCTTTTTGCCCCTTTATTATTTTCTATACATTGACTTTATAATTTTAAAAAGCTACTGAAAAGAAATTTCTACCAAAAATTATAAGAAAAAAATGTTCCATAGTTAGCGGTTCACAGTTTGGGTCGATTAGAAAATGTTCTATGTGGAATTTCAGTTAAACACAGCTGTAAAAATCAAGAGCTCTTGGCTGGGCGCGCGGTGGCTCACGCCTATAATCCCAGCACTTGGGGAGGCCAGGCTGGGCAGATCATGAGGTCAGGTGTTCAAGACCAGCCTGGCCAACATAGTGAAACCCCGTCTCTACTAAAAA
Organism: Aotus nancymaae; assembly: GCF_030222135.1. Lineage (NCBI taxonomy): Eukaryota > Metazoa > Chordata > Mammalia > Primates > Aotidae > Aotus > Aotus nancymaae. The sequence goes on along the minus strand of NW_026988570.1, from coordinate 1,056,287 downwards.
TACAAAAATTTAGCTGCGCGTGGTGGTGGCCACCTGTAATCCCAGCTACTCAGGAGGCTGAGGCAGGAAAATCGCTTGAACCTGGGAAGCAGAGGTTGCAGTGAGCTGAGATTGTGCCATTGCACTCCAGCCTGGGTGACAGAACAAGACTCCATCTAAAAAAAAAAGTCAAGAGCTCTTGTCGTGGTCTGGCTTTGCCCTTGCAGTGCTGAGTTTGGTGCCCAGTGCCAGCCTCTGGTTCCTGTTCCCAAGAGCAAAATAGGGCAGGAGCCAAGGGTGAACAGCAAAGGATTGCAATAATTCTGGAAATTCAAAACAAAATGTCTCAGCACACCTGACAGGACAGCCAGCTGTTTGCTGCATCTTTTGAGATTTTTTTTAAAACTCTGTAATGGGTTGCAGGAAAGGGTTATATACAATTACTCTGTTTACACTGAGAGATTTAAAACAAAGAAACATGTCAGGTATAGGCCACGGGATACATAAAGTTACTGATGGTTCATTCGCCCATTGTGGAGCTTGAGGAAAGCAACAGCTTTCATCTTACAGGGCAGCTCTGGTTACCTGGAGCACTGGTTGAGGCTTCTGAAGCCCCATGGCTGAAGCAGAGAGGAGGCCGGGAACCGGGCAGCATGTCCCTGATGGAGGCAGCAAGGAGTATCTTCCCTAGTAAGAAGCCCAGCGGCGCTGCCAACACGTCCCTTACATGGGTGCTTTTGACTCTGCATAGTCGTCTGCATGCCTCTAGAGCTCTCCCACCTGGCTTCTTCCACTTGCCCTTCATATGTTTAGATAAGAAAATTGCTTCTCCAATGCAGGGCCTTAGACTCATGCATGCCTCAAATATCCTGACAAAGCAGTGCAAAACAGCCCCTGTTGCTGATACAGAAGTTCCCAGGAAGGATGTTCTACACCCCTCACTCCTGAGCTTCTGGAGTAGGGGACACTTCTTTCTGTGGTCAGCCCAGGAGTCAACCCAAATCCACGGGAAGGGGCAGCGTTCCAGCCGGCCTGGAAGCTTCTATCTATGGAGTGAGCCAGGCCATCACAGCTCAGGGAGGCTGCTCAGAACTCCCGCCCCGCCAGGACAATGTGAAGGAGTCCCTTGGCCTCTTCTGCACTGTGGGCTGCAGGGCCTATAAAATATGTCTCTGCCCACTGCCTTTCCAGATGTGGGGCTTGAAGACAACTAAACCCAATCATGAGTGAAGACGTCGAAGAGTGAAAAGGCTATGTGAATGCAAGTTATTTTCATGTTTTAAAAAGCTCTTTTCAGGCCACAGAAAGGAATAAGCCTCCAGATACAGTCCTCGGTGACTCAGTTAAGAGGTGGATGCTTCCTGCTCCAAGCTGAGGAAGGGAGGGAATAACAGGAGCTATTCTGCTCCCTGCCATTGCTGGCCGCTTGCTCAGCCAAGCCTGGTTTCTCTAAAAGTAGAACTAGGGGCACAAGGCACAGAGGAAGGGAAGGGGCTGGGAGTTAGCTGGGCTAATGACAGTGGCCCAGGGGAGGGCCAGGCCCCTGGCAGCTTCTGGACATGGCAGCTTCCACACAAGGGAGAGTGCACACACATTGCCGTGTGTTCCTCACCCACAGGGAACTTGCAAGAATTTCAGTTGCTTTACAGTGAGGTTTGGTTTTAAACTGAAGCTCTTCTGGATGCCATACTTTGGAAGCTTGTGGTAGGGCTGAGCTCTGTGGCTCTGCTGCCCAAGGCTTTCCCTCCTAAAGCAGGTGTCAGCAGAGGCTGCTAAGGCCAAGGTCAATGACATGCACTTAGCTGGCAAAAATGTTTACATCACAAGGTTTGAGAGCAGTAAGAACCCCTAGACCAATGTTTCCCAAAATGTATCCCCCCATCACCATCATCACTATGAAAAAGGAGAGTTTGTCATCAGAAAACAAGGGGAACATGCTTACTGAACACCATACAGTTTTCTTCCTGCAGGAATCTGCAAAGCCTTTAATATGCTAATGAACTTGTAATTGAGAGGACAAGGAAGGCTTCCAAACACGCTTGCCCATGGAACCTTCTCAGTGAGATACCCACTAGCTTCTGGAACACAATTTACTGCTCTTGGTTTTAAAGAAAAAAGAAAAGAGGTTAAGGGATTTGCCTGAGGTCATGTGTCCTGTCTACTCACAGTCAGGAGCAGTTCCAGACCAGCACCTACTCCCCTGCAGACTCACCTGTGCACAAGTGTCCTGCCACCTACAGGTAACCTCCCAATGAAACTGCCTTTGCAAAATTATAACAGTGAGAAAGTTATGACAGTGAAAAAGAGCTGATTCAACCACACCCATCTTGCTTTTAACCTCCAAGACTATCCTTGGTCATTCCTGGACTTGGGCCAAACTAACTTTGGAAGAAATTTAGTTTATAGTTTAAGTGATGATAGCCCTTCCCCAAAACTAAACCACCTTTGTAAAACTAATGAGAAACCACAAAGTTAGGGGGCTGAGAGGAGGCTGGATTCTGCTAAGGTGTAGGCATAAATGCAGATAACATCACTCTTGTAAAGCCTAAGATTGGCCTTTTGGGATGTCCTTTCAGGCTTTTGCATTTCTGATGACCAAGTGGCCCCACCCAGACCCATGACTCTTGACTCAACTGCTCCTGTAGTCCCCACCCAGAAGTGAATTCAGAGCACAAGAACCATTTTCCACACCTCTATGATTGCATCCCCAACCAACCAGCAACACCTTTTCCCCAGCCCCTGCCCACCAAACTATCCTTGAATAACCCTAGCCTCTAAATTTTTAGGGAGACTGACTTGAGTAATAAAACTCCAGTCTCCTGTTCCACTGACTCTGCGTGAATTCAACCCTTTCTCTGTTGCAATTCCTCTGTCTTGATAAATTGGCTGCATCTGGGCAGGGGGCAAGGAGAATCCCCTGGACAGTTACACCAACACCCCAATCATGCTCTCCTCAGTGAGACTGTCTTTCCATATTACCCCAAACTGAACATGATTGAAGGTCAATTTTGTAATGGAAACTGAGTCATTTGCCTCAGTGCTAAATGTACATACTGATCATGGATTGCTTGGAACTATTCACACCGCAACTCACTTCAGCATTGATTTATGTGATGGTGCAATCTATTGGGGAACTGAAAGAACAGGAGAATCTAACCAAAACAGTGGACTTGGGAAATCCCTGCAGAATCCTTGCTCACTCCCATCTCCCAAAACCCTACACATCACTCACGTCCCCGGCTCACAAAAAGACCCAGGCGGCCCCCGCACTGGGGATGTGAGTGAATGCCCTCCTGCTGCATCTGAAGGCCAAGGGCAAGCCTCAGATGAGAGGGGTTTGTTTAGCACCCTCAGAGGATAGCTGGTTAGTGTGAATGATTTTTAAAAACCTGCTTGGGTATAATTAAAGTTTATGTAACCTCTCCTCTCCCTGATCTCTTATCTCTATTATCCAGACCAGAAAACAAAGAGAGTCATGATCTTTTCTTGTTGGATGGAAACAAACTTCTAAGCTCCTTGTTGCTTCTGCAATGGTCCTCAATCAAGCTGGAGATCACCAGCCCCTGAGGTGAAGAGCACAGGAGGAGGGGACACAGGACCCATAGGATTGCTGGACTGAAGTCAAGGACACAGCAACAGAAAAGAAGAGACAGGGCCAAGAAACACTGTCTTACCACCCAAGCTGCTCAGGTGTGACATACATCATGAGAGTCCTTCACCCCTGCCACGGAGGGTGTGCAGGGGAGACTAGGATGCCCAGAGCATGCAGAGCTGGGCAGGTCCCCTTCAGCCACAAGCAGCCTCATCCCACCAGCACTCCCCAGTGTGAGTGGTGCAAATGTTACTCTCTGTATGGGCGGGGAGGTGAGGAAGGCCAGGGCACCCTTGCAGGAGGATACTCTCCTGCCCCTTCCAGGCTGGCTTAAACGCCCTTCCTCAATGCTGCCATGGACAGAGTTCCCAAGCTGACTGCCCTCCAGTGGCCCTTATGGTATCATTCGCTGTGTGCATGGCATGACTCATGAGAGCTGCTGTAGTCTTTACTCCTCATATTCCCAGGACTTTGCATTTTAATAGATGGTTAATATAACTCTCATCAAACACTTGCCACAGGCCAGGAGCTGTTTAGAACACAATCAAGTATTAGTACAAATGTATGAGGTAGGTCCTATTCTAATCCCCATTTTAGAGATAGGAAAACTGAGGCACGGAGAATTTATGTTACTTGTCACGGTCAGCCAAATAGAGGCAGGCTTCAAAGCCTGGCAGTTTGGCTACTGGGCTGTGTTCTTGACCATGTGACATTCTGTCTCTTAAGAAATGTGTGTGGACACTGGGCTCTGTTGGGAGGTGGAGGGCTGGAGGAGGGATAGTAGGGGGTGGGGAGATTGGGGAGGGATAACATTGGGAGAAATATCTAACGTAACTGACTGGAGGACAGAGGCAGCAAACCACCATGGCATGTGTATACCTATGTAAGAATCCTGCAAGATCTGCACATGTACCCCAGAACTTAAAGTAAAATAATATATGTAGAGAAAGAAATGTGTGTGGAATAATAGGTCAAGGCCATCAATCAAGGCTTGCTAAAGTACCTTTTTCTTATATAATATTATGCTAAAAGTGTGTCCCCATGGTTGGGAAGGAAAGAGATGACAAAGCAAGGGCAAGAAATGACAAAGCAGTGTAATGCTGGTGAGTCCCACAGCAGTGGCGCCTAGTACCATCCCACTCTTGCAACAGCCTCTGCAAGCAGCACCTGATACAGGTGTAGAGAGAGCTAGCCAGAGGCACGCTGCAGCCGGCATGGCCAGTGGACGTCTCCGGGGGGCCGGACTGTAACTGATACTGACTTGCTTCCTTGCACTTTTATTTTGTTTGCATTATTTTAATTTGCAGTGATTATGATTTGATTTTGCAAAAACTTTTTGAAAAGGTCAGGGTTTAATCCCTCCTCAGGAGTTCACTGTCAAGTTGGGGCGATGTGCCAGAAGCTAATGAAAAGGAAAAGGTAGAAAGCCCACCCTGACCAGTACCACACAGGAAGAAAGAAAGCCCTGTGGCCTGGAGGCTTGGGGAGGACTCAACAGCACAGGTAAGACCAGCTGGGAGCTGGGTGAGAGCAAGGTTTACATGGGCAGAGGCTGGAGATGGGTCCACAACAGCAGAGCTCAACAGGTTCTGTCGTGTTTCTAAAAGGTGAGGGTAGTGGAACGCTAGTTTGGGTGTGGTATTACTGTTTTTCCTGAACTAAAAAATGTTCAAGAAAAAAGTGATGCAAAATAGCATGTCCCTTACCATTTCTTCTCTCAACTGCTAGAAAACTGCACATCCAGAATGTTTCCTTGGAAGGTCTGATGTGGTGAAGGGGGTGAGGCCAGTGGGGAGAAGCAAGGCGTGCACACACAACTCCCTCAAAACCAAACACTGCAGAGATCCGGAAACACAAACTGCAAGTGAGTCAGTGCACGGAAAAAACATGTGGACAAAGTCCTCATCCCACTCCCCACACTTGAAAAGAACTTTCCAGGAAAAGGAAGAGCTCACACCCCAGGTGAGCGGGCAGCCATCCAGGCCACATGAGTACTAAATGAGTCCTAATGCAGCCCTCGGGCAGTGACCACTCACCCCACCCCAACCCCAGGGCTGAAAAGGGCAAGCAAACTTCTCCCCAGAAGGAGCATGAGACCCAGGCTTGTTTCACTCAGGACTCTGAAATACCTGATCCCCTGCACACTTGTACAGAAGTAAAGGCCCAGCCAGCAATGTACAGTTAAAGAAGTCATTGCTAAATGAATGAATGAATGAATGAACCACCATGGTTCATCTGCATTACTATGTGTCACAAAGACGTCTATTAATCCATTGGACTCAAGTCCCTAATAGCAAAAAATACAACTCAAAATTTGTTTGTTTGTCTGTTTGCTTTTGAGAAAGCATCTTGCTCTGTCACCCAGGCTTGAGTGCAGTAGCGCGATCTCGGATCTCACCTCACTGCAACCTCCACCTCCCAAGTGATTCTCCTGCCTCAGCCTCCCGAGTAGCTAGGACTACAGGTGTGCACCACCATGCCTGATTAACTTTTGTATTTGAAGTTTTAAAGAAAAACTATGTGCACAGTGATGTGGAAGAAGGAGGGACACTGAGAGATTATTTTACTCAGAGAAGCAGCTCAGAACCACACTCCCTCTCTCTGGTGCCAAACACAATTGAAAGTCGTGACTCCCAAGTACTTCTCATATGCCTGGCATAACAATGCAAACAAAACTCTACAAAAAAGATCTCATTTCATTCTCCGTGACTTCATAACATGGCTTCCACTATTATCCCCACTGCTGGCCGAGGAATCTGAATGCCAAAGAGGTTAAGAAACCTGCCCATGATCACCCAGCAGGTCAATGGCAGGGCTGGAATTTGAGCCCAGGCAGGCCAACTCCATTCAGGATTGCCTCACTGTCCTGAAATGTCTCAGCTGACAGCCATACCCTAATGTGCAGTGGATGCAGGAATGGGCCCGGGGCCCAGGCACAACACTGAGCAAAATCCAAGTTGAACTAGCATCTCACCAAAGGGCTTCTTCACTCCAAAATGTCAGTGATGTGGCTGAGGATGGAGGTGGACCGTGCAAGGTGGATTCTCGGCCTCTCTTGCCAAAATGTCAGCAGAGACCCTCACAGACTTTGTTATGTGCAAAACCAACAGTATCTACAACTCCTGCGATGCAACTGCAGTTAGGCAGGAGAGAGAGAGAATGGAGAAAGAGAGGGGAAGGGGTGGTGAGGACAGGGCGGACATTATCTCTAGTCTGCTCCTAGCTGCGATTTGCCCAGTGCAAGCCAACTGGTTGCCCCCTGCAGGTGTGGGAGGTTTCGCAGCAGTGACTAGTATATTTAGGAAATGCCTGGACACGCAGAGACCCCAGCTGTGCTCTTGGCTCCCCCATAACTGAGCAGTCTCCTAGAGTCCTACCGTAGCAGCCACCTGAAGCCCCGGAAATGTTCAAGCCCCAGGACCATCCTGCTTTCCTCCCTCAACATTAGTCCTGCATTCTCTGGCTGCTGGCAGGTTATGGTTGCATGCCCTCAGATGAAGGAGGGCAGAGAACAGAACTCATTGCTAAAGGAGCAAGCACCTCCCTAAGGCACAAGCTCCCAACCCAGACCCTTGGGCTCTAAGATGTCATGCAAGGTGTGCAGTATCTGCGTTTGCATTGGTAGCAGTTCCAATGCTTTCACAGCGTACCCAGAGTGGCCACCCTGGTTTGGTGGATGAGTTGGGGAGGAGATGGAGAGAAGCCTTAGGAAACGACCCTCCACTGACTCCTCAGTGAGATCCAGGACATCTGCCACAGTCACAGTGAAAACTGAGCATCAAATTGTCAGTAGTTGTGAGCTAAGTGTTTCCAGCAGGAGTTAAGGCAGGGTAGCCTTACCAGATGCCAGAGACCAGGCTGGGAAGAGGTTCTGCCCAAGGGAACTCAGCTGTCCGGGGCCTGCTACACATGCTCTCTTTCTTCTTGCACTGTTGTTTTTTAGTATAAATGTATTAAGTATTCAAATTCAAGTCCCTACTCATGGGAACATGTCTACATGGGAACAAAGGTCGGTCTGCAGGACATGTGAGGGCATGTGAGCACTCAGCCATGCTGCTGTTATCCCAATCTTCCTAGGAGAGGCTCAGCTGACCCTGTGGTCTAACACTGGGCAGGCAAGTAGAGGGATACCAAGGAAGGTGGGAGCCCAGGTGGTGCAGACTGAGGAGGCCGGGGAAGGCCCAATTGACAATCAGGGGGCCATCTGATTGTTATCAGAGCAGACAGGGAGGAGAGTGCAGAGACCACGCCCAGGTCTGGGCCCCTGAACTTCCCCGGCCCGGTGTGTTGCCGAATCTCTGCCTTCATCACCCACTTGTCATCGTCTTAGGAATTAATTACCCGATTGCCCCGAGCAGAATGCAGGAACTTGCAGAAGGCCGCAGGCGATTAGCGGAGGCCTGCAGAGCAAGGGAAGCGGTGTTTGATGCCAAACAACAGAGAAACCCTTGGAGGATGGATTCTGATATTTTAACGTTGACTACAGCTCTGACTGCATCTGAAGCTACCAGTCCTCTGACAGAAGAACTTGGTTGTGATGAGTTTATCAACAGAGAATGGTTAAGTGGTGAAACTACTTCAAGAGAATCTTCATAGTCAGAACAGTCTTATACAAATCTAGTAACTTGATTTTTTTTTAATCCAAGTATATGAGAATAAGGCAATGCATGGTTGAAGAAAAAAGCTTATCATGATAAAGCCTCAGAAAAGAACTAAGAAAAAATCAAAAGCATCATGAGACTCCTCTGGTGTTCTTTGTTCTTCGAGTTTGCAGTGTTCCAGATGCTTTCTCCCGAATTGTGGGAAGTCGCCCAAAATTTCTTCACCAAAATGTAAAGCCTGGGTTTGTAAAACTGAAGCTTGATTAGGAATTGACACTAATGAAGCCCATGATGATGGAAGGAATTAGCAAAGAGAGATGGTTGGAATAAGGAGTTACAGCACAAGGCTACGGAGAAAACTTGACATTTGGAGACTGTGTGCTCTTTTCATGTCAGATGCAACAGAAGGTTATAGTGTAGAATCAGGTTTTCATTTTGAGACATTTCAACTGGTAAGGAGAGTACCTATTGTTTGTATTACGTGATAAATCACATTTTCAAGGATATCTGTTGGCTGGGCATAGTGGCTCACACCTGTAATCCCAGCATTTTGGGAGACCAAGGCGGGAGGATCGCTTGAGGCCAGGATTTGAGACCAGCCTGGACAATATAGTGAGACCCTGTCTCTACAAAAAGTAAAATATTAGCCAGGCATGGCGACCACCTGCCTGTAGTTTCAGTTACTTGGGAGGCTGAGGTGGGGAAATTGCTTGAGCCTGGGAGATCAAGGCTGCAGTGAGTTATGATGGTGCCACTGCACTCCAGGTTGGGCAACAGAGCAAGCCCCTGTCCCAAAAAATAAAAAAAGAATTTCTGAAACTTTGTTAGGGGGAAAGCCTATAGAATAAAAAAGTAAAGTTCTTTACTCTCCATCTTTGTCAATGGTTTCATGGACAACCTTCCAGGACTTTGTATATTTGCATACATACAGATAAAAATCTGCTACATATATCATTCCATCACTTACATTCTTTAACAATTTGTCATAAAGATGGTTTTTTAGCCATGCTTGGCTAATTTTTTTCATATTTTATAGAGACAAGGTCTCACTATGTTGCTCAGGCTGGTCTCAAATTCCTGAACTCAAGTGATCCTCCCTCCTCCCAAAGTGCTGGGAATACAGGTGTGGGCCAGCTGGCCCAGCCAATCATAAAGATCTTTTGATAAAGAGTTTTTTCAATACTACACAGTAAAGAAAGCCAGACAAGCAGCTTCTTTTAATTGCTGGCTACCTTACCCAAAGCCCTGAGAGGGAATCACAACTCACAGGTGACTGGGATGCTGGGGGATGCCCCTAAGGACTGGGCTGAGTTTTACTTGAAAAATGATTGAGGCCAGATGAGGAGAAGTCAGATCACTCAGTGGCCTCTTTCTCACCAGATTCTGTCTGATTCCCCTCAGGCCTGAGTTAAAGGCAGATGCTGCATTCAAACTCCATATCCTTCCCACTGGAGCTCCCCATTCCTGGAGAGACTCAGCTTTGTGTATGCCACAGAGACACTAGAATAGGCAAGCCTGAGTGCATGGCTTTGAGGGACAGAGTCCCCACCCACGGAGCTCTCACAGCTGGCAGCCACCCCCAACACCCACAGCTCTTTCAGAATGGAAAGCCCGGGGCCTTGCAGCTCCCACTGCTCTGAACACCGGGGGAGGCTTTGTAATGAGCCTACCCTGGAAGTGTTTCTCAAGAAGACTGTGCTCTCATCACACAAAATCCACAATCAGTTGAGGGAAGAGAGGTAGGGCTGGCTTTCTAAGGCCACTGTGTATGACCTAAGGAGTCAACATTGCCAAAAAATTAGTCACCCACTGATTTCAAACACACAGTTCTTTGCAAGAGGGGCTGCGTTCCCCTCATCACCACCCCACTCTTTTCATCCCTGGCACAGCTACCTCCAACCATTCCCCATAGGGGTCTTCCCTGGCACTCATCTGCCACTCATTCCTCCTCAGCTGGGGTCACCAACCAACTTGGGAAGAAGCTATTCCTTCTGAATAACAAGAGGCAAAGCCCTATCCAAACACAGGAGTCTGCCTTATTCACTAAATCCAGTTTCCAAAAAAGAGCCTCATGGGACTCAATCATAAATTATTTCATTTAAGTCATTGCTAGATAGATGAGCAGATAGGGAAGGATAAGAAGCTAGGTAGGGGAGAAGAATGTGCTAGAATAAGGTCAAAGAATGTTCTCCATTCACAATGCTGTTTACACACATCCGACTGGCTGGCAACGTCACTGAGCACTCTGCCTCCAGTGGACCTTCCAAACCACGGTGCGCCCTCAGAGTCCACATGGACACACAGGACCGTGCTCTACTTCTCAGTGGACTGCATACTCCAACCCCTCCAGAATCCACAGGCACCAGTCGCCACCCCCACCCCAACCTTGGAGCCAGGATCCTGTGGTCACCCTCTCAAGGTGATGGCAGAAACCTCCTCTTTTGCTCCCTGTGACCCCCTGCCCCTCTTTGATGTGGTTGGGGGCAGAAGGGAAGCCCTCACTGTGGTCTGGCCTCAGTGTAGAGTAGCCACATGACAATCACAATGTCAAAATTTACTGGAGTTCTTGTGTGCTCTTCTGCTAAAAGGGCTTCTTTGTAGCATTGAGTTGTATATGCAATATATCCTCGTGTGTGTGTGTGCGTGCCTGCATATGTGTGTGCTAGAGATACACACATATAGGCACCCCAGGAAGGCATAAGAAGGGGAGAGAAACCAGCGTTTATTGCACTATGTATAAATTTTCAAAACTCATCTGTGACTAACACAAGAAGCTATGTCCCACCTAAACAGGTAAACTTTCGTAGTTATTTCAGAATGGCCCCATCTCCATCCCAATCAGGGTAATATTTTCCGCTGAGCTGAGTCAATAATGTAAACAAGCCCATTTGCCCAGAAGCACAACACGGTACATGAGAAACATAGCTTCCTGGATGTTGCTCCTAGTGAAAAAGCATCTGGCAAAAAATAAATAAATAAATAAAGACATTTTAAATGAAACCCAGGAGGCAAATACCTTTACAAGTTGCAAAGGAAAAAGGTGTCTACACAAAGCAGCATGTTCCAGGATTCCCCATTATTTCAGGACAGACCCATTCAAAGATCAGAGTGGGTCTGTGAACTGAGAGGGATGGTGACCCACCCCACCTGGCCCGGCTGTGTCTGAGTGCAGCCACAGGCCTTCCCCACCAGAAAAATCCATCAGCTCTTCTTTAAGCTGCACTCGGAGTGCTAACTTCTGCTATCATCCACCCATGGAGCTTCAGAGCCACAGACACTTAAAGCTCACTGACCTAGAGTATAACCCAAACCCTTCACGGTTCAATTTTTCTTACCGATGTTTTTTAATATTCAATTAATGATTTTAGAAAGAAATGAATCACTTTTAAAGGTTCTTAGAACAAAAACCTATTTCAACTGTGGAACTGAGGAAATACAAAATGAGGCCATTTCTAGAATCCTGTACCCCCATCTTCCCTCCTCACACCCATCTCAAAAATAAAAGGATGACCCTCGTTATGATGCGGTCTCCATGACTAAAGCAACCACAGATTTCTCCATCCAGAATAGTGGTGCCACATAAAGCAGTTTCTCCTAGTATGACATTGAAAGCACATGGGGTCATCTTCTATTCTTATTTCCAACTTTGGATAACATTTTCCCATTTTTTTAAATTTCATCCATTTCTTTCCCCTATTTGTCTTCAAATCTGTAGGAGGTGACTAAGGAAGTAAGTTTTTCATATTGGCCCTAAGGAAAAACTAAGTCCCACAGGAATCTGCAGTTATTTGCAACCTTAGTGTAAATTGCATGCACAGCAAGGACTGAAGCAGAATCAGGAGCACCAACCACAGGGAAATCAAGGGCATGTGGTATAGCAGGTAAACCAGGCCGCTGCCCCACACCTCGCAGCAGCTTTGCCGAGACCAGAACTGGCATCTCCAGATTCCCAACCAGCACCTCAGCTCCACAGACAAACAGCAAGATCAAGTGCAGAGCCCCCCAGGCAAAGGTGGAGAATGCATTCCTGCAGAGCAAAGCCCCAGTCTTAACTACAGACGTGGCAAGGTGCAGTCCAGGACGTGTTGCTGGACCACATCTGTAAAACAACTTACAATTCATATTTCTAAGACAACTTTTTCTTTAATAAATTGTCTTCGAATAAATTTAGTAAGCGAAAACAGGAAGTGACTAAGCAGAGAGAAATGGCTGGTCTAACTTGAAATGGCAGAATGGTAGAATGGCATTCTCTCCTTACCTTTTGAACAGTCTTTCCTGAGAAATCCATGCTAATAAAATAGAAATCAGGGGTGAAGGGCGGGAATAGGTTGTGTCTCTTATATACATTCTATGGTAATTGACATCATTTTGTAGGTTTGGGTTTATATAGCTAGCTTAGGAGACTCTTTATCTCCTCCATCAAAACATCATTTTCAAAATATTAGGATCTTGGTTCTCATACCCTCATACGTGTAGCAAGCACAATTCTTTAACTCATTATGGAGGGAACCCATAGGATGGAAAAGCTGATTCTCAAAGCATTTGAGGCACACAGGTGTATTGTATATCAGAAAGAATGCTGAAAAAAGTTTGCTAAGTTACATACAAAACTGGTTAGTGTTCTATAGCACAATATAACTGTAATGTTTGGGTAATGTTTTGAACCTGAAGGAAATCAACCATGCTTGATTGATTTAAACATAAAAGAGTTGACTGGATGTGGTGGCTCATGTCTATAATCCCAGCATTTTGGGAGGCCGAGGTAGGTGGATTGCTTGAGTTCAGGAGTTCAAGACCAACCTGGGCAACATGACAAAACTCCATCTTTACTAAAAATACAAAAATTAGCCAGGCATGGTGGTGCACACCAGTGGTCCCAGCTACTTGGGAGGCTGAGGCAGGAGAATCACTTGAACCTGGAATGCAGAGGTTACAGTGAGTGAAGAACACAACACAGCCTGGGTGACAGAATGCGACCCAGTCAAAAGAAATAAAAGAGAGAGAAGAAAGAGAGAGAAGAAAAGAAAGAAAGAAAGAGAGGGAGGGAAGGAAGGAGAGAGAGAGAAATAGAAATAAAGAAAGAGAGAGAATGAAGGAAAGAGAGAAGGAAAGAAAGAAAGAGACAGAAAGAGAGAAAGAAGGAAAGAAAAATAAAGAGAAAGGAAGGAAGGAAATCATTCGCATCTGTACTGGACAAAATTGTATCCAGCTTAGCTCTTACAAGTTGACAGGCAGCCAATTACTAGTAAACAGTATGTGAAGCAAAGCTATATTCCCTGTGAGATTTAAATAATCCTTGAGTGGATCTAATAGGCAATGCTTTGATCTGGACTTTAAAGGGCATAGAGTCATCCACTTTCCCTATTTCCAAGTTTTGGATATTTTTTCCGGACACCTCTTAGGCTCCTTGCTGGCAAGGCAGTTTCTAGGAAGTCCATGGGAATGCCTGAGCTGTAGCTTCGTGACCGAAACTGATGTGAAGCTAAACACACAAATAGCAGACAAGCAAAGCACGGATTTACTATGTAGTGCCATGAAAAAGATCTACGTATTTAAAACTAAGCAGAATATTAAATTACTCATTTCAAATAGCCATGTACAACTGAGAGCAAAATTTAAAGAAATTTGAATGCCCAGGTACAAACTGGTACCTCTGTACATCTTTACATTTTATCCATCATTGTCTTTTTCCCACTTAGTTTTAAAGAGAAAGTTCAACATTTGGGTAACGGTTACAGAAGGAGGGCTAAGGAATTGAGGCAGGGCCTGGAATCATGGAACAAGGGACTGGCATGGGAGTTAATTGGACCCCAGGAAGCATATGAAAACCTATGGTTAACGCAGATCCTGAGTCTGGAGGACAGTGCTTATAATGAGTCATCCGAAGCATTGCCAGGCAAGCATCCCTGTCCTGCAACATCTGAGCTGGAGACCTCTCCCTCAGTCACCCTCCCTTTGCATTTCTGTGGGCACTCCTCTACTCCATACCTTTACTATGCCATGTCAACATTACCACTGTAGAATCCAACCCACCCATGCCAGTCCCTCCAAACACACAATGAATTACAGGGTAATTCATTTCATTTATTCAGCAAATACCTACTGAACAGCTTCCAAACACCAGCACTGTGCTAGGACCTGGGATAATCAGAAAATAAGATGAAGTTCTTTATTCTTACATATTTCCGTAAAAGCAAGGGGAATTCCCACAAAAGTAACGTCAAATGGTAACAAGTGAAAAACGAACAAACAACAACTCAAGCAGGTTTCGTTAAGGGGTAAAGAAGGATGGAAGGACAGGTTTCTGTTTTATTCAAAGTAACTGAGAAAGCCTCTCTGATAAGGGACTTGGAGGGAGTGAAAGAGCTGGCCGTGAAGATGTGGGAAGGAGAGTGTTCTGGGTAGGGAAAGCAGCTGGTGCCAAAGCCCTGGGGTGGGTGCGTGCTGCTCGTGAAGGAGTACCCGGGAGTCTGGCGAAGGAGGAGAAGGGGTAGAGTAAACTGAGTGAGAGATAGGATACAGAGGCACCACAGGTCACACAGAGCCATGATGGAAAGGACTTTGAATGTCATTCTGAAGGAAATGGGAAACGATTTGATGGTTTTGAGCAGGACAGTGAAACGGCCTGACTTGTTCTTAAAGGCTACCGAGAATAGACACGTGTGGAGCAAGGGGAGAAGCAGGGAGTTCCACCAGGCAGCACTTGCTGGGGTGCACACTGGTTGTAATGTGACCGTGAGTGCTGGGGTGGGGACAAGGGGCTGATTCTAGATGTATTTCAAGGGGAAAGTCAACAGGATGGCCACAGGTCAGGTGTCAGGTGTGAGAGGAAAGAGACATCAATGAGGACTTCAAGGCTGTCACCCTGAGTAACTGGGAGAATGGAATGGTTTTTCCTGTGATGGGGTCAGGAGGGGCTGGAGGAAGAGCAAGCTGGAAAGGGATGTGGATAAAGAGTTCAGGCTAGGGTATGTTGGAGATGCCTAAGGGAGATGCAGAAGAAGACGGATGTAGGTGGTGACTATTTGCACCCCCAGGTCCCAGCCTGGAGACTTACACTGAACAGAGAAGAGCCTGCCGTGGATAGCCGACATGTTCACACACACCCCACACACACACAGGTGGTAGTGCATGTGCCTGACATTCTGAGAGCTGACAGATATAGAGGCATCTGTTGGCAGATAGATAGAAGCCTGCAGAAGGAATCTAAGGCAGACACAGCACCTGCCTCACCTGTGAGGAGAAAGGAGGAGGGCTTGTGAGGAGGCTGGCGCCCTCTGGCACATGTGTCTAAAACAAGGCTTCACACGTTCCCCTCGAGAACCATCCCAGATGCCCTGCATCCAAGCACTTTGGGCTGATCTCTGTGGGGCTGTGTCCGATCATCCCTCTGCCTCTGGTCAAGCCCACTTGCCAGTGCCTCATCAGAGGAGCCTTCATCCAGGCCAGACCCAAGGCTCCTGGCCCGCCCATGCCCTTGCATATCTGGGCTCACTCCCCCAGCCCCTCCACTCTGCTGACACATTCCCACTGTGCCATCCAAGACCCTGCCCCACAGAGCCCTCCATGATAGCTCCTCCTCGGCCAGGACAATCTTTGGACCTTTACCACTGACTGGCAGCTACCAGTTGTGGGTCTCTAACAGGTCCTGTGGTTCTCTAACAGGTCCTTCTGGGTCCTGGCATTTCACGTGCTTGGCACAGTACCCAGCACAGAGTGGGCATTCAGTAGAAATTTGTTGACGAAAGCTGCATGGGCAAGGAGAAGGCCACCCACCATGCTGCCCTTGGTGACAAAAGCCCCTGTGTGGCCTTTGGTCTGCAGCCAGTTGAAGCAATCCTGCCACAGGTGAGCCTTCACCTTCCTCACCAGCACTTGCCTGCTTCTTCTCATGAGAGAAAAAAAAAAGTGGACTTTGTTCTTCTATGTGATGACTTTCTGCTCTGTTTGGCCACATTGAAGTTAGAAGAGAAAAAGATGAAGCTCACCTGAGGCCCAATCCCTCATCCCCTGGGACCACCCTTGCCAACCAGGAGACATGCCCCCTTTCAGATGAAAGAGCCTTTCTCTAACTGTAAATTATTTCTGAATTGTGTATCCTGTCCAATGCATTTCAAAATTGAAAGAAAATACGTCTCCCACAATTATAGTCATTTTGTAACTAAAGCCTGCAGTTTCCCAGCTCCCTCCAAACCTACTTATTTTAAAACAGAAAAATACTGCCATTTCCCATCATGTTCTTTATTGAGTAATCCAGGGTGTGTACAGTCGGCCACTCTATTCTCTGGGATTTTCGTAGGAGTACCAGATTAGAGACAAATTAGGTGATATTGCAGGCTGCCCTCTTGCAGGGATTTCGAGAGCTGGATTTTAAGGGAGGTGAAGGCCCACCAGCGTGCACACCACAGTTGGCGGGACCTTGTCGCTGTGACCAGCAGGGGTGATGGGAAGAGAAAAGAAGTGAAAGATGGAGAGAAGCTGACCCCAAGAGAGACTTGGTGCTGAAGGTCAGAGGTCTGTGTGCCCACTGGGTGGAGGGGACGGGGCCTCAAAGGGTCTTCCAGTACTAACACGGTCTGTGGCATTTTCTAGTGTCTTGTCACTTTTCTAAATGAAAAAATAAAGACCCTCCCTCCCCCTAAACACAGCTTAGATGGAGTGAGCCTCACCTAAACATAACCCTGAACTTCATGATAAGTAAGTGACACTGACTAAATCCCACAAATCACATGATCTGGGGACAAAATGGGACACCCAGGCACAAGTCCATGCCTGCCATGAGATAGGCAAGCTCAAGATGACAAAGCTGCCTCTTGAGGAAGAGGTTAAAGGACGCTAAGAGAAACAGCCGTAATGCACTCCCAAAGGTACAGAAACACTGTGGGCAAAGGACTTCCAGGGTTTGTGACTCAGGGGCTGCCAAAAACCAGGATGCCCCCAGCACATCCAAAGGGTGTGTCAGTTCTAAAACCCTCGCAAGAAGCTCTAGCCCAAGGCCAAGTCAGCGTTTCACTCCCATGCTGTTTCTTTAAACTGGGAGTTGGTTTTCACCAGGTGTGAGACACAGAGCTATTGACTCTAAGCCAAGTATTCAGCAGAAACCTTCCTTAGACTCAAACACTTGTCAGCTTGGATTTAAACTTGACCCTGCCTGCCTCTAATGCACGTGGGATAAAGGTCAGGAAAGGAAACAGTTCAGCATGCCATAAATGTCTCCACGATTAATCACTTTCCACCCAATTTGACAACCACAGATACTTTTTCCTCTCACCTTCAGGTATTATCTTAACACAGGATGAACTCAAAACTACCATTAGAGGCGTATACGCAAAACTGATTCAGAGGACACGTAGGAAACCTGACTCACATGCATTGTGGTGGATGTATCTGCCTTCCTCGGGAGGAGGACAATGCAAACTTCTCTACAAAACCCAGAGTTCAAAACTACGGTCATCTCATCCATAGACATGGTACTATCTTTTGCCTAAAAGCCAAGCAACTCAATTACATGTGGGAGGCAAAAAAATGTCTCTAAAACCATTGCACAGATAGATACCCATGGATTTCAGGAAGGCCAGTTCTCTCTTCTAGGCTAAAAGTGTTGATTTTGAATACAAAATGATACAGCCACCTTGGAAAACAGTTTTGCACCATCTTACAAAGTTTCAACATATGTCTATCCTGTGACCTAGCAAACCCACTGCTCGATATTAACCAAAAAGAAATGAAAATGAACTCCCCACAAAGACCTGTACATGAATGTTTATAGCAACTTTACTCTTAATTGCTCAAAACTGGAAACAACTCAAATATCCACCGACTGGTAAATAAAAAACCAAATTGTGGCACCTCCGTACAATGCATTACTACTCAATAATAAAGAGGAACCACACAGTGACATGTACAAGCCTCCAAAATATGATGAATGCAAGAAGCCAGACATAAACGAGCACACACTTCTTGATTCCATTTATATGAAAGACTAGAAAAGGCAAAACTGGACTTATAGACTGGTTACTGAGGCCAAGGGGAGGGCAGCGACTGCAAACAGGCTCAAAGGAACTGTCGGGGGTCACGGAGTTTTCTGTATCTCATTGTCAGGTGGTTATCAAATGCATACGGTTACCAAAATTCATTGTGTGAACTTAAAATAGGTAAATTTTATCTTTTTTTTTTTTTGAGACAAATTTTCGCTTGTCCTTGTTGTCCAGGCTGGAGTGCAGTGGCGCAATCTTGGCTCACTACAACCTCCACCTCAGCATTCTCCTGCCTCAGCCTCCACAGTAGTCAGGATTACAGGCACATGCCACCAAGCCCAGCTAATTTTTGTATTTTTAGTAGAGACAGGGTTTTGCCATGTTGGTCAAGCTGGTCTCCAACTCCTGATCTCAGGTAATCCACCCATTTTGGCCTCCCAAAGTGCTGGGATTACAGGCGTGAGTCACCTTGCCCGGCTATGAATTTCAACTTATGCAAATTATATCTCAATATTTTCAAAAGGGCCCACCTCGTTACTTCAAAAAATCAGTGTGTAGGCTCCGGCCCTGTCCTTTACCTGACTTTCGGTCTGCACCTTTGTTCCTGTAGAATGCTGTGGTTACCTGAAACAGGGGCCTGGGAGGGAGTCCCTGATGTTCTGTTCCTTCTAGAACAGGGTGCTCCATGGCAGGATGATGACACACCTTCAGCGAGCCAGAATGAGCATAGCCTGGTCACCAATGCATCCTGAATAAGCAAACACACATGAAAGATTTTATCCTGTAGATGATGCACTCTATCACCCACAAAAACAAGCCCCCAAAGACAACGGAGTGAGTACACAGTGATTACTCGGAGGTGAAGCAAAGACGTAGCAGGGTGTCACAGGTGCCAGGAGAGCAGCACAGGCCTCAGGGATCAACCCTCTGGGTTCCTGGACCATGAAAGAAAGGTCCATGTGAGCTTTAGAAATTTGCCAGAAATTGGCCAGACACGGTGGCTCATGCCTGTAATCCCAGCACTTTGGGAGGCCAAGGCAGGTGGATCACAAGGTCAGGAGTTCAAGACCAGCCTGGCCAATATGGTGAAACCCCATCTCTACTAAAAATACAAAAAATTAGCCAGGCATGGTGGCACGTACCTGTAATCCCAGCTACTCGGGAGGCTGAGCCAGGAGAATCGCTAGAACCCAGGAGGCAGAGGTTACAGTAAGCCAAGATTGTGCCACTGAACTCCAGCCTGGGTGACAGAGCGAGACTCCATCTCGAAAAAAAAAAAAATTGCCAGAAATCACACAAAGGATCTGAGGAGTAGGAGCCAGGAGCTTCTGCCTCCGGGAGTCATTCAAAGGTGAGAGGCAGAGAGACAGGAACGTGGTAAACATGAGTGTATGAGTGCAGAGGCCCCTCATCCCTGTAAAGTGTGGCCACATTCCACAGGATCAAAATTCTCCCTTGCTGTTTCACTCAAAAACAAACCATGAAGCTTCTTTTCATTTAGAGGACAAACACTGAAGGTCAGCTCTGTTATTTTTGCAAATTTACACATGCATGGAGCCTGGGAAAATTCTTGAGCAAGAGTATGAGGTGTGGATGGTGGTGTTTGCAGGTCAGCACACTGACCACATGCCCGCCCACTGCCTGGTTTGCCTGGCAAGGTATTGGGCAAACACAGGAGAACCAGTGCCACCACATTACATGCCAACCATTCAAACCAATTTCTGTGAAATAATAAAGAAATCATTACAGGTTCTCTTGAAGCCCAAACCCTGAATAATACCAACAATACCACAATAGCCCCCAAATTAAAGGCTGCAGCTGCCCAGCCTGAAAGGGCTGCAGGGCACCCTGGCCATGGCCCTCAGTCTCTGCTGAGCATTGCCCACATACCTGGTTTTAAAAGCCACAGGGAGGTCCTGGGCCTTTGCAACTCCTGTAAACTCACAAGAAAATAGAGGAAGGTCACTGATGCTCCAGCTCAGCAAAGAATATACAACCTTTCCATTTCCCAGGGCTCCTTGTCAAATGACCTGGCCCCACTTTTTGCTCCTTATCATTCTTCCTGTTCCTCAGCCCCTCCGTAAGTAGAACAGACAATTATGTCCTGTTCCAAGTTCATTGACAGAATAAGAGCTATGAGAAGGGAAAAGATTTAAACTCTGGGATAAAATGTGCAGGGTTGTATAGGCCATGAGTAGCAGGGCCAGGTCTGCAGGCAGGCTGTCCTCTCTCTACATAGCATCAAGAGAGGATTTTACATCTCCAAGCCTTTCCTGCAGCCCACACCTGCAGATATAATGAGGTTGTATTTTAAATCTCCTGCCCTACAACTGAGCTTTAGTCAGGGCCAACTGGACAGAATTAGGGATGCATGTACTATAGGAAGCCATGATTAAAAGGAATATGCCCTTGAGACCCCCTAGACTGCTGTGGACTGCATTCCCCCCCAGAGCTTTCTTGTGCCCTTAGCCTCAGCCTCCATTTCCCTATCTGTAAAGTGGGTGTTCTGTGTGTTGTAAAGAATGAATGCTATGAAATCAGTGAAAGGCAACCTACAAATTGTTAGCCAAGATTATTGCACGAAACTTGAAGCTGTTAGCCAAGATTACTATTTGGACAAACAACCAAAGTTATTAGCTTCCATTTAATAAAAAGCTATTACCCCAAATAGCTCATTTATCTTTATAAACCAACAACATCTCAAAGCTGTGATACTCAGTTAATTATGTGATTTTTTAATTAACAAAATGAACTCTGCTCTTGAATAAGCTGTACCAGCCTCTGGGCAGCCAGGCTGTTGGTTGAGTGCAAGAATAAAATAGAAATCTGGGCAGGAGGTCGGGCATAGTGGTTCATACCTATAATCCCAGCACTTTCAGAGGTGAGGCGGGCAGATCACCTAAGGTCAGGAGTTCGAGACCAACCTGGCCAATATGTGGAAACTCCATCACTACTAAGAATACAAAAATTAGCTGGGCATGGTGGCACACACCTGTAGTCCCAGCTACTCGGGAGGCTGAGGCAGGAGAATCATTTGAACCCAGGAGGCAGATGTTGCAGTGAGCCAAGATCTCACCACTGCACTGCAGTCTGGGCAACAGAGTAAGACTCCATTTCAAAAAAAGGAAAAAAAATCTGGGCGAGGACTTCACTTGCAAAGATGAGCCCTCTGGAGTCAGAATCTTCAGTTAACAAGAGTGGCAGTTACTGTGTAGGGACTTATCCCTTTGCCAGGGAGGAAAGGATCCCAGAACTAGAGCCTTGCTGCTGGACCACCCCCTTCTCTCCATGGCAGGGAACATGTCCACCAGCCCAGCAGCTGCCACTGATGCCCGTTGGCTAAATGCAGGTGGGTGAGAGACAAACCCTGCCACTCACTTGCCCTAACCTTCTCCTCTCTGCCTAAACTTGGGCTCCACAACACTCTTCTCTCAACTTGTACTGAGCAAGTGGCTAGTGGGGAAAGAAAATGTCTTAGCCTGCTTTGTGTTGCTGTAACAGAATACCACACACTGGGTGGGTAAAAATAAAACAAACAAAAAATATGTTTCTTACAGTTCTGGAGGCTGGGAAGTCCAAAGTCAAGGAGACTGCATCTTGCAAGGACCTTCTTGCTGTGTCATCCCATGCGGAAGATGGAAGGACAAAAGAGCAGGAGGGACAATAGAGAAAGGGGACTGAACTCATCCATTTATCAGGAAACCACTCCCTCAACGATTAACCCACTCCTGAGGTAACACCATTAATCCATTCATGATAGCAGAGCCCTCATGATCTAATCACCACCTGAAGCTCCCCATCCACACACTGTTGCCTTGTGAATTAGGTTTCCAACACATGAACTTTGGAGGACACACTCAAACCACGGCAGTAGGTGAACACTAAGGAGCACCTACGCTTTCCAGACACTTCTGTTTACATCATCCTCTCGTTTAAACCTCCCGACGGCTCTCATTACCTTCATTTAGTATATGAGGAAGCTAAGGCACAGAGAAGGGAAGGAGCTTGCCCAATTAGTGACCAGTCTGAGACTCAGACACAAGTCTGCCTGCGCACATCCACCAGCCGCCTCCCTGGCCGTTACGTACTTGACCAGTCACCAAGAAGCTTGTCACACCCTGAGCCCTGTGCCTCTCCTCCTGTTCTTCTCAGCTCTCTGCCTTTTGTTGACTTGCATCTACCATATAACCTCTCTCATTGGAGATGCCTGAGAGTTTTTTTTTTTTTTAATAAGTGAATCTGGGAATAAAAGGCCAGCCCACAACAACATAAGGCAGTTGAACAACTTCAAGAGAATGTTTTGGAGGTAACCGAAGGATATCGTGGGCAGACATTTCTGAAGACCCCCATCCCCTTTTTGGATAAATGTGGGTGTGCCATGTCCCCAGCAATGTAATGGAATATTTGAAGGCCAGGCTGAGGACCTAGAACTTCCCACCCTGCTACCCCCACTCTGAGAAGGATCTTGGTGAAGGGGGGCTCCTGGGACCATCTAACCTCTGGGGCAAGAGGGTGGTATAGTGTGGTTACTACATCAGCCTGCCTTGCTCCTGTCCCCAGAGGATCTGAGGTTGTATACCCTTCAAAACAACGGTCTGGTGACATCCCAGAAGATTCCTGTGACTGAAGATTGTTCCAAATAAAGTCGCTCTCAAGTGGGTTCCTAGGGTGCAGAGAACAACCCGGAAGCACCCACACTCAGCAGGCTCTCCAGGCAGAGCTCTGAGGGGATGGCAGAGGGGGAAATGTCTGGATGGGTGTTTCTTTGAGACAAGGTCTTGCTCCATCACCCAGGCTGCAGTGCAGTGACTATTTCCACGAGCAATCATAGTGCACTGCAGCCTCAAACTCCTCAGCTCAAGCAATCCTTCCGCCTCAGTCTCCCGAGCAGCTGGGATTCCAGGTGCATACCACCATGACCAGCAGGAAAATGTCATCTTTATAGTAACAGCACTGTCATAGGAAAAGATCAGGGAGCCTTGCCCACTTCAGAAGAAGTCTTAGAAAGAGCAAACTTAAAGTGTCTACACACCATCTCACACTCATCAGGATGGCTACCATCGAGAAAAAGAAAAACAGAAAATAACAAATGTTGGCAAGGATGCGGTGAAATGGGAATCCTTGTGCACTTGATGGACATATAAAATGAGGCAACCACTATGGAAAATAGGATGGCTGTTCCACAAAGAAAGAATTAAAAATAAATTCTGTATGATCAAGCAATTCAACTTCTGGGTATATACCCAAAGGAGTTGGAGGCAGGGTCTAGAGGAGGCATTTTACACCACGTTCACAGCAGTATTATGCACAGTGGCCAAATGGCAGCAGCCCGAGTATCTGTTGGTGAATGGGTGGATAAACAAAATGTGGTATAGACATGCTCTATTAGTCAGGGTTCTCCATGAAAACAAAACCAGTAGAATATACGCAGATATATAAGAGGAGATTTATTGCCAGCATTGGCTCATCCAGTTAAGGGAGCCAAAGGGGCCCACCCTATGCCATCTGCAGGCTGGAGAACTAGGGAAGCCCTGGTGTCGTTCAGGCTGAATCTGAAGGCCTAGGAACCAGGGGAGCCAATGGTGTGACCACCACTCAGCTGAAGGCCTGGGAACCTGGAGGGCTTAAGGTGATGAGTCCCTGAGTCAGAAAGCCCAAGAACCAGGAGCTCCAATTCCCCAGGGCTGGAGAAGATGGATACTCCAGCTAAGAGCAGAAAGAGAGAATTCGCTCTTCCTCTGCCTTTTTTATTCTACTTGGGCCCTCAACAGATTGGTTGATGCCTACCCATTGGCGAGCATCAATTTACTCAGCCTACTGATTCAAATGCTTATCACTTCTGGAAATTACCTCACAGACAAACCCAAAAATAATGTTGTACCAGCTCTCTGGACATCCCTTAGCCCAGTCAAGTTGACATATAAAATTAGCCATCATGCATGCAATAGAATATTATTCAGCTTAAATAGGAAGGAAATTTTGACACATGCTACAACATGAATGAACGTGGACATCATGCTAAATGAAATATCCCAGTCACTAAAAGACAAAATACTGTGATTCCACTTATATGAGGTACCTAGTGCAAACCAAAAATAAAATTCTAAGCACCCACCTGCCAACCATCTGAAAGGACTTCCTCCTCAGCCAGGGCTAATTTAATCAAAGGCTGTTTCAGGCCATGATGGAAAGCGGGGATCAGACATGCCTCATGATACCTCTCCAGCACTGACACCAACACAGACTCTAAGTCTCCTAAGGAATATTTTACAATCTGTTCTCTCTGAAGGCTACTACCTGAAGGCTTCCTCTGCAAAATAAAAACTTGGGTCTCCATAACCCTTTATCTTAACCCAGACATTCCTTTCCATTGCTCCCAGGTCTTTAGATAAACTCAACCAATTGTTAACCAGAAAAAAAAAATTATTTTTTTTTTTTTGAGACAGAGTCTTGCTCTGTTGCCAGGCTGGAATGCAGTGGCACAATTTCAGCTCACTGCGACCTCCACCTCCCAGGTTCAAGTGATTCCCCTCCCGAGTAGCTGGGACTACAGGCACACACCACCACACCCAGGTAATTTTTTTGTATTTTAGTAGAGAACAGGGTTTCACCCTGTTGGCCAGGATGGTCTCGATCTCCTGACCTCATGATTTGCCCACCTCGGCCTCCCAAACTGCGGGAATTACAGGTGTGAGCCACCATGCCTGACTGACAACTTTTTAATCTACCTATAAGCTAGAAGCCCCACCGACCCAGCTTTGAATTGTCCTGCCTTTCTGGACCAGACCAATGTCTTTTTTAAATGTATTTGATTGAAGTCTCATGTCTCCCTAAAATGTATAAAGACAAGCTGCACCCTGAACACCTTGGGCACGTGTTCTCAGGACTTCCTGAGGGCTGTGTCACCGGCCACGGTCATTCATATTTGGCTCAGAATAAATCTCTTCAAATATCTTACAGAGGTTGATTCCTTTCCTTGACACTAGAGTAGTAAAATTCATAGAGACAGGAAGCAGAATGGTGGCTGTTAGGAGTTGTGGGGAGAGAAACTTAGGGAGTTGTTTAATGAGTAGAGAGTTTCCGTTTTGCAAGATGAAGCGTCCTGGAGATCAGCTGCCCAACAGCGTGAATGTACCTGCCACTGCTGAGCTGCACACTTAGAAATGGCCAAGATGGTAAATTTTATGTTATGTGTATTTCACTACAATTAAAATGTTTATTGACAAGTGTCCACATGTATTAAAATCCTCACTGCCCCATTGTTAACCACATTCCACTTTTTGTTTTGCTGGGATGTGTCTCTTCATCAGCTTTGTATTTATCTGGTGCCAATTTTATGAATGGTAGAATGAGATTCAGATAAACTTTCCACCACAGAAAGGACAAACCCAAGAAGCAGGCAACTTGCCAGGACAAAAGAATAAGAAAATAAGCTAACAGCCCAGAAGGTGTAGTCTGGCCCTGCCGGGGGTCGCCAGGTAGCCAAACTGGCTCCGTGCAAGGTGATCTTGTCTCTCCTTCCTAAACTTCACAGCTGAAAGAAGGTGAAGGGGGCAGTGTGGGCCTTGGACCAGGTTACAATTCACAGAATGTATTCTCATTGCCCTTCTGGGTTCTAAATGTTTCTCTCCATGAGTCACAAAGGTTAACTGGCTTTAAAATTTAAAAACCCTCAGGGTTTTCCTTTTTTAGATTGTCCTCAGGAGACCTCTCACTGAGCATTCCCTCTATCCTCATTTCCAACTGGCAGCTGCTTCTTAGCATGCGTGTTTACAGAAATACCAGTAGTTATTGCATGTTCCTTTCCATGTGATTAAGCATTGCCATAAAGCCAGGACTGGATTAGAAATAGATCTTTCCCTTCTGAGAAAGCACCCAATGGAGCAAAGCTGGCAGCAGTGATGGGCAACTTGTGCCACCTACTGTCCACTGATGGTATCACATACCCAAAGCCAAAGACAGGAGAGGGCTTTGCCACCTGCCAATGAACTGGCCAGAGCCACTGCCTCACCCACTTTGCATGGCAGAGGGTGACTGGGAAATACAACCAATTGCCCCACTCTGGAACCGACCTCCAGGTCTGTGCTCTCCAGCCAAGGGTTCCAATCACCTAGGCTGTTATCTGAGGGAACAGCCCCTTGGAGTTCTTGTTCCAAAAGGGCCTGGAGGAAGGGAACTTCAGGAGACAGGGCCATAGATTGTGGCATTATTCTGCATGTGAGATCAGACTTGGGGATGAATGAAACACACTTCACTGTGTTCTGCAACTTTTGTCACAACATTTTACCTCCTTTGATCCTCCCTAACAGTTGTGTGAGCTAGGTTCTATTATTATCTTAGAGATGAGGAAACTGAAGCACAGAGAGGTTCAATCTTTGGGTTACATGCCTTTCCATGGCTACACAGAGGGAAATGAAGCCTGATGGGGTACTCACTGGAAAGCGGAGTCATAACATAATGGCTCTCTTTTGTGTTTATTTTTCAAAGCAAACACACCATCATAAAGATATCCAAGTGTTCTCTTGACAGTTTGGATGACTTTGTTTAGAAGCTTCACAAGCAAATAAACATCCTCAACCTTACAGCCACAGTCTCATTTCTTGGTTCATTTCAGTGACTATGGACTGATCACCTTCTGGGTTACAGATAGAATGGCGAGCGGGGACTACACCATCACCTACCCTGCAGGGCTATTTCTCAACTACGAAAGTAAGTTTTAGTCATGAGACTCTGCCACCACTAAGGCTATTCACGTTCTGAAACCCGTTCACAGAAGTTTTAGGAGTTATAGGAACAAGTACGTAAAAACCCTGAATGTGATCACTTCAAACAGGATTGTGCCCATGAAAATGCATGTCTTGATAGGTTCAATTAAAAAAAAAAAAAATCAGTGGTGTCCTGTTTAGAATTGCACCTGAAATATAGGAAAAGAACCTTCCTAGAGCCAGGCTCACTTCCTTATTCCTAAGAAGGGCAGCCTCAGTTTGGCGGGAAGCAGTGCGACATTGACTCCTCCTCACATGGCCAACCTGACTGAGACAGAGCCCAGTGTGCAGGCAGCCGGCAGTGACAGGTAGGGTGACACCAGAGCAGAACTTGGGCTTCAAGAGAGAAGAGGCTTGTTTATAGGCTCCTACTCAGAGTTTGCCTGGGGGCTGCAGCCTACCTATGGCAGAAACTGACAAATAATACCTGCATACATTCATTGAGCACTTTATATCCATCAGAGCTCTATTTTCATACTAGATCTCTGTTGCTTACCCCAGGAGGCTGTAGGGTGGGGACTGTTACTCCCAGGAGTAGAGTGAGGCAGAGGGTTTGGGCAGTTTGCCCAAGGTTCCAGGCAGAATCAGCATGGAAATTCCATTTCCTAGTGCCATTGTCAAACAGCCACTGGGTATTGACCCCCACACGAAAGTAAGAAAGAAGCTCAAGTCTACAGGAAATTGAAAGATAAGACTAATAAAAAAGTTCTTATATATGATCTCCTTCCTGAAAATTTCCTTTCTCTTTGACTTTTAAAGAAATCTGGAAGTTGGGGTGAGAGGTTGGGAGTTGGGTGAAGGAATATCCTCAAACCTCAGGGGGCTGTTTATGTCCTGAGGAGGCAGGAGGAGGAGGAAGCCTGGATATCTGGAGGGAAGAGGAAAATGTGAGCAGGATTGAGGCCCATCTCACCAGCACAGTGACTATTTTTTATTTTGCAAAGCTAGATATGGCCTTTCCAAACAAGGTTTGCTTCTGTGATTCTGGGACAAATTCCGGAAATGTAAGAGATGGAAATAGTTGTGGATGGAATCTAATCCAATCCACCTCACATTCCTCTTGAGGAAACAAAGCTCAGGGAGTTTCGGTCATTTCCCCAAAGTGAATCCAACCTTGTAACGTACATTAAAGGCCTTAACCCCAAGAACAATGCAAGCTCATGAAGGCATTTCACAACAGAGACATGATCAGAAGTCAATCTCCTTGGTCACTTTCGAATCCATCGTGCTTCTGCCAAAATTAAGGAATGGCTTCTTTCTGTAGTTCAGGTAAAATTGATCATTTATTGGTGCTGAAGAGAGGAAGGCAAGGAAATGAGAAGAGTCAATGATAAACTCCTGTGAGAGTGAAAGGACAGTAAGCAGGTGAGTGTGACAGCCAAGTGGCACACATCCCCAGTCACTGCAGCTGATGGCCTGAGAGTGACAGCGAAGGTAATGTTTGGAGAGGCAGCAAGGGATGGAGGCATGAGCAGAGTTGGGTAAAACCATCCAAAGGAGACTCGGAGCTTCAAGGAGCGTTTCAGAGGAAGCAAAACCCAATAGCATGGGCATTTAGAGTCTACGGTAAGGATCAAGAACAACCCCATGCCTCAGCATTACCCCCAGTGAGACATCTACTCAGAATCTGGTCAGTTTATTGAGCACCTCCTATACTTCGCCCTGTGGATTCAGCAGCATAACATCCAAGCCAGCCTAGACCCTGCCCTTGTAGAGTTTAGTCAAGCAGAGGAAACAGACTTTAAACGTGGAGCTATGTAATGATGAAAGGAGACAGCACCAACAAGGAAGACACAGGTGATCTGACTGAGCCAGAGCAATGGGCCATGGGAGTCGGGGAGGCTTCCCTGAGGAGCTCACATTTAAGAGGCACTTGATGAACATGTGGATCTTGGCAACACAAGACAGGAAGAGTGTTCCAGCAGAGAAAAGGCCTCTGGAAAAGCCTTGGGCATGAGGGACTCGGCTCATGACCACTGGACAGTAAGTCATGGTGGCTGGAACATAGGAAGAGAAGGGGAAAGAAGCTGGTCATGACCTTCCTTATGAAAGACGCCACACAGAACTCAGAGCAATGGGAACACATTAAAGACACAATCCGATTTGAGCTTTTCAGAAACCACAGCAGCTTTAGGGTAAAGAATGGTTTGTTGTGTGTGTGAGAGGATGAGGGGAGATCAGTGCAAATCCCACTGAGGTCACCTCAGCTAAAAGTGGGAGGGGCTGGGTCTGGTGGGCATGTGGGAGGTAGAAGTAAGCCATTTCAAAGACACTTTAGAAGCTAAGATCAAGGAAACATGCTAAGAGACTGGATATGAGGGGACATGATGGGGAGGTGTCAACCCTCAGGAGGATGGTTGCAGCATGTCTGAGACAGGGTGCATTTGAGCTGGAAGGTTTGAGCACAGAGTTGTGTATATTGAGTTTGAGATGTGTCAGGCCACCAAGAGGCAGCCAGAGCATGGAATCAGGCATCCTCTGCAAGTGGATGTCCCATGGTAAGTGGAGGCACAGGGAAGAATGAAATTGAATAGAAAGAGAATATAGCAGCCAGGAGCGGTGGTTCATGTCTGTAATCTCAGCACTTTGGGAAGCCAAGGTGGGCAGATCACCTGAGGTCAGGAGTTCCAGACCACCTTGGCAAATATGGGGAAACTCCATGTCTATTTTAAAAAATACAAAAATTAGCCAGGTGTGGTGGCTCGTGCCTGTAGTCCCAGTTACTTGGGAGGCTGAGGCAGGAGACTCGCTTGAACCTGGGAGGCAGAGGTCGCAATAAGCTGAGATCATGCCACTTCACTCCAGCCTGGGTGACAGAGCAAGACTCCATCTCAAAAAAGAAAAACAGAATATAACAAGAAATACAGTAGACCAGCCCCAAGGGCGTTCAGTGTCTGGTCAGGATGTAGGAAAGGACTAGAAAGGGGCAGCCAGGGAGGTGGGGAAATAGCAGAGCTTGGGGTCTCCAAGGCCAAGGACACTGGCACTGGGGCATCGGGAATGACAGAGACTAGGAGGTGCCCAGGGGATGTCACATGATGGCCTCAGAGGGCTCTTCGCTAACCACTCCACACAGGGTGACAATGCCTAACCACCCCTGAAATCAACAAGCAAGCAAAGGACCTGCATCCTCGTGATGTGCACACTTCCCAGTGTTTCTGTTTTATTTCCATAAAAACGCTCAACGAGCACTCACACAAACTATCACCTACGCTTCCCTCAGGTCTCAGAAGGAATTACTCCCACCCAAGATTCCCACTTTCTGAATAAATTAAGTAGATTTCCTTTGGTGGCTTTGGTTGAAAATCCTGAGTATTTATTGATTTATTTGCAAACTATTTATTGGGCACTTAAAATGTGTCAGATACTGTTCTGAGCAATTAGAATACCTCCGTGAACAAGAGAGAAAGGTATTTCCCACTGAGGAATTTATATTCCAGAACTGGAGGCAGAAAGGGCGTAGGAAAAGATGATAAGTGCTACAGAGAAAGAAAAAGTGGAATAAAGAGGACTAGAAGTGCTGGTCAGGAAGGAGGAGTTATGATTAACTTTTACATAGTATGGTCAGGGAGAAAGAGACGTTCAGTAAAAACAGGGCTCATTTAATAGTGGACTTCTCTCTTTCTCTCTCTCCCCCTGCACAAACAAAACAAAAGAACAGAAGAGTCTAGAAGCAACTGGAAGATTCCATCCACAAGATTTATGATGTTCCCATCAACAGAACTGGGCACAAAACTCAGGAAGGGAGATCAGAAAGCTCTCCAAGATGCAAACCTGACTTTGCAACAAAACACAATGATGATGAAATGGGAACCTGCACACGAAGTCTCCCTCAGGCAGGGTTTAAGTGGCCTCAACCAAAGCTGGACAAACAACACATGATCAAGCAAAAACTCTACAAGTGGTGACAAGCCTCAAATCATAGAAACTTACCACATAGGCCAAGGAGACGACAGCAAAAGCAGCCTCTGAGTCTCATCCAAACACAGTACTGAAGGGAGAAAGACCTGCTGCTCATAGCCAAAGCGGGCGCTGGCATGGGACAGAAAAGGAGAAAGGCCTCGGCTTCCTTCTCTCCTGGCTATTTCTCACAGATATAAAAAGGGACATTCTCCTTCCAAGGAGAAGCCGCCTCCTCTGAATGGATTTGTGTCTCCTGACCTCATCAGTTCCATTCCTGGCCAACATCAGAGCTGCCCTGTGCAGCCTGTTGAGCACCACAGGGAAAAGAAGAGATGCTGGAAGACTACAGACGGAATTCATCTCCAGACCGCAAACGGGGAGAAGCTGCAGAACAATGAGTAGAAAGATGGAAGGAATTGGCTTCTTCACGATGCCGCTGAACGGCTGAATCACCCACCCCGGACCACCTCCCCTGTGCCTCCTGTTATGAGCAAGTTGCATTCACTGGGGGCTTTCCTTTTTTTCTTTTCTTTTTTTCTTTTTTCTTTTTTTTTAATGTAGGCTCACTCTGTCACCAGGCCGGAGTGCAGTGGCGTGATCTTGGCTCACTGCAACCTCCACCTCCCAGGTTCAAGGGATTCTCCTGCCTCCATCTCCCGAGTAGCTGGGATCACAGGAGTGCATCACCACGGCCAGCTAATTTTTTTATATATTTTAAGTAGAGATGAGGTTTCACCATGTTGGCCAGTCTGGTCTTGAACTTCTGGCCTCAGGCGATCTGCCCACCTTGGCCTCCCAAAGTGCTGGGATTACAGGCATGAGCTACCATGCCCAGCCAAAAGGGTTTTCCTTTCTAACAGCTAAATACAAATGCACTGGTGAGGGTTATAGACAACAGAATCCCCTCTACCAAGTTTAAGGAGTGAACGATTATTACAGGACAAAGATAGCATACAGGAGGAGAGAGGTGGCTGAAGACATGGGCCATGACAGAGATACGGATGAGATTGTTGCTGAGTTTATTAAGAGGATCACTTCAAACGTCCCCATGGCCAGGTGTGGTGGCTCACTCCTGTAATCCCAGCACTTTGGGAGGCCAAGGCAGGAAGATTGTTTGAGTCAAGGAGTTCAAGGCCAGCCTGGGCAACATAGTGAGACCCTGACTCTACAAAAAATAAAATCATCCAGGCGTGGTGGTGCACACTTATAGTCCCAGTTACACAGGAGGCTGAGGTGAGAGGATTGATTGAGCCCAGGAGGTCAAGGTCACAGTGAGCCAAGATCTCACCACTGTACTCCAGCCTGAGCCACAGAACAAGACCCTGTCACAAAAGGAAAGAAAGAAGGAAGGAAGGAAGGAAGGAAGGAAGGAAGGAAGGAAGGAAGGAAGGAAGGACAGAGGGAGGGAGGGAGGGATGGAAGAAAAGAAAGAAAGAAAGGAGAAAAAAGAGAGAAGGAAGGGAGGGAGGGAAGGAAGGAGAAAAGGAAGGAAGGAAGGGGAAAAAGAAAGAAGAAAGAAAAAGAAAAATAAAGAAAGAAAAGAAAGAAAGGAGGAGAAAAGGAAGGAGGAAGGAAGGAAGGAAAAGAAAGAAAGAGAAAGGAAGGAAGGAGAGAGAAAAGGAAGAGAGGAAGGGAGGGAAGGGAAGGAAGGAGAAAAGGAAGAAAAGAGAAAAGAAAGAAAGAAAAGGAGAAAAAGAAGAAAGAAAAAGAGAGAGAGAGGGACCCATGATGGAAATGACAACAACCCTGAAAGCCTGGGATTTTTTGCCTGAAAATCAACTGCAGACTGTAAATTTCCAGCAGAGAAAGGAATCTGCCATTCAGCACTTGGTTCTGCTGTGTGAGGAGAAGCATGCAAGTCCCTATGACGCAGCCTTTTGAGAAACAGTTTACACTCAATTTCGTCAGCACAAGAAAGTTTGGGATGTTTTCCAGATGAGTAAAGGACCAGGTGAAGATGTTGACCTTTTTAATATGAAACAACTTAAAAATTCATTTAAGAAAATTCTTCAGCGAGCACTTAAAAATGTGACAGCTTCAGAGACACTGAAGAAAATGCAGTCTGGATTAGAATTGCCTGGGGACACAGTACGCAAACCCAAACCAGTACACGCAAACCCAAATCAGTACGTACAAACCCAAACCAGTACACGCAAACCCAAACCAGTACGTACAAACCCAAACCAGTACACGCAAACCCAAATCAGTACACGCAAACCCAAACCAGTACACGCAAACCCAAATCAGTACGTACAAACCCAAACCAGTACACGCAAACCCAAACCAGTACACGCAAACCCAAACCAGTACGCGCAAACCCAAACCAGTACACGCAAACCCAAACCAGTACGCGCAAACCCAAACCAGTACGCGCAAACCCAAACCAGTACGCGCAAACCCAAACCAGTACACGCAAACCCAAACCAGTACACACAAACCCAAACCAGTACGTACAAACCCAAACCAGTACACGCAAACCCAAACCAGTACACGCAAACCCAAACCAGTACACGCAAACCCAAACCAGTACACGCAAACCCAAACCAGTACGCACAAACCCAAACCAGTACGCGCAAACCCAAACCAGTACGCGCAAACCCAAACAGGTACGCGCAAACCCAAACCGGTACGCGCAAACCCAAACCAGTACGCGCAAACCCAAACCAGTACGCGCAAACCCAAACCAGTACGCGCAAACCCAAACCAGTACGTGCAAACCCAAACCAGTACGCGCAAACCCAAACCAGTACACGCAAACCCAAACCAGTACGTACAAACCCAAACCAGTACACGCAAACCCAAACCAGTACACGCAAACCCAAACCAGTACGCGCAAACCCAAACCAGTACGCGCAAACCCAAACCAGTACGCGCAAACCCAAACCAGTACGCGCAAACCCAAACCAGTACGCGCAAACCCAAACCAGTACGCGCAAACCCAAACCAGTACGCACAAACCCAAACCAGTACGCGCAAACCCAAACCAGTACACGCAAACCCAAACCAGTACGCGCAAACCCAAACCAGTACGCGCAAACCCAAACCAGTACACGCAAACCCAAACCAGTACGCACAAACCCAAACCAGTACGCGCAAACCCAAATCAGTACACGCAAACCCAAACCAGTACACGCAAACCCAAATCAGTACGCACAAACCCAAACCAGTACGCGCAAACCCAAACCAGTACGCGCAAACCCAAACCAGTACGCGCAAACCCAAACCAGTACACGCAAACCCAAACCAGTACGCGCAAACCCAAACCAGTACGCGCAAACCCAAACCAGTACGTACAAACCCAAACCAGTACACGCAAACCCAAACCAGTACACGCAAACCCAAACCAGTACGTACAAACCCAAACCAGTACACGCAAACCCAAACCAGTACACGCAAACCCAAACCAGTACGTACAAACCCAAACCAGTACACGCAAACCCAAACCAGTACACGCAAACCCAAATGAGTACGCGCAAACCCAAACCAGTACGCGCAAACCCAAACCAGTACGTACAAACCCAAACCAGTACACGCAAACCCAAACCAGTACACGCAAACCCAAACCAGTACGTACAAACCCAAACCAGTACACGCAAACCCAAACCAGTACACGCAAACCCAAACCAGTACGCGCAAACCCAAACCAGTACGCGCAAACCCAAACCAGTACGCGCAAACCCAAACCAGTACGCGCAAACCCAAACCAGTACCCGCAAACCCAAACCAGTACCCGCAAACCCAAACCAGTACGCGCAAACCCAAACCAGTACACGCAAACCCAAACCAGTACGCGCAAACCCAAACCAGTACGCGCAAACCCAAACCAGTACACGCAAACCCAAACCAGTACACACAAACCCAAACCAGTACGCACAAACCCAAAACCAGTACGCACAAACCCAAAACCAGTACATACAAACCTACCTACGTGGTGCCTCACTCCCAGACCGCATGTGCCTTCACTTCTTCCTCCAAGCTGAGGTACCACAGACCACTTCTTGGTCAGGCACTGACAGTTGCTAGCAGACACCATCAGATTGTGAAAATGGACCTTCAAAGCTGACATCTGGACTCCGAAGGCTATTGTTTTTAAACAGTATCATCAGATCTTTGAAACTCACAACTTGGCCGGGTGCAGTGGCTCACGCTTGTAATCCCAGCCAAGGTGGGTGGATCGCCTGAGGTCAGGAGTTCAAGATCAGCCTGGCCAACATGGTGAAATCCCATCTCCACTAAAAATACAAAAATTAGCTGGGTACAGTGGCAGGCACCTATAATCCCAGCTACTTGGGAGCCTGAGGCAGGAAAATCACTTGAACACAGCGGGCAGAGGTTGCAGTGAGCCGAGATCACACCACTTCACTCTAACCTGGGTGAAAGAGCAAAACTCTATCCCTAAATAAATAAATAAAACTTGCAACTCTACAACACTTCTACAGGAAAGAAGCCTTGGCCTAGATATAAATATGGATTCAAGAGTTATTCATGAAAACATAGTAGAAAAAGGAAGAGTTTAAGGAATAACTCAAAAAACCGTTGGAGACGATCCTCAACCCCAACTAGAATTTGTACAATCGAAGCTTGGAAGCATTGAAATCCTTAGCCCCAGCCAGCATTGCAGATGCACCACTTTCTCTACCACGCACTTGCATACCCAGCAAGGGAATGAATTATTTTAAAATTAGAGATAAATGAGACGTATGTGGTTTTGTAAGCACAGGAGCTCCTTCACTATATTGTACATGCATTTCAGTTAATAGCTAACTCTATGGCTCTGTCTACACACTTGTATTTTAGAAGTTAGCCCTTGGTATTGAAATTTCAGAAATGTCCGTGTAATTATTGGGACTGATTCATTCCTCCACGATATGCCACCTCTCTCCCATATCCTGTTAACCGTCACAGTTGCGGGCACTTGAGGTGACAGGATAGAGACATGGCTGCGCACTTGACCTGAGTGCCTGGATGCTCTGAAGTCAGACATATGGTGCAGTTCTCGAGACTGTGGGGGTCATGTCCCGTGTCCTTTCTCCCACTCCTGTCCTCTTTGATCCTGGGAGATCTGGTTCCAATGCTGGTTCCCAGGGATTCATTCTTAAGTCTTGGATCACAGAAAGAAGCAACAAGAAACTATATCCAACTCAAAACGTTTTACAAGAATCATAAAATTGGTCCATTCAGAGGGTAGAGTTGGGTCCACTAAGTTGTTATTGCAAGAGGCTGCATATTCAGTAATTCAGTTATACAAAATAATGTTCTTATTGTTAATATGATACTTTTATCATCTGTTATCATATGTGTAACATTAAACTGATAAATATTAATATTATAATAACTTGTGAGTAGAGATAACAAAAAGCTGTTTTAAAAAAAAAAAAAAGATAGCATACCAAATCATTGAATGCTGCAGAAAGAGACCCCCAATGCCACACCATAGAACTAATGCAGCGAGGGGCAGCTGCTCTGGCCCCATTTGGAGGCTGCTGAATCAGGACGCCACTGCCATGGCTGCCAGCCCCTCCCCCTGCCATTCCACCGCAATCTGCCCCAGTGATGGGAATTGCTCAGAACGAAAGCCTTGAGTGAGTGTCTATGATCACCGAACTAAATCATATATTTGTACCTCAAAAGCAAGGACAGCTGTGAAATGGAACATTCGGAGGTTAATTAGAAGGCAGGATGTACACCGTTGAGTGTTTTCAAACTGTGAAGAGGGTGCTGAAAAGATTTGAGGAGCCACAAATGCTGGAGGTACACCACAGCACACTCACTGACTCAGCCAGCACATGCAAACCGAGGTTCAGGTATGCCACCGAGCAGTGCCGCAAGAAGACCGTGGCACACTGCATTCTTGCCTCCTTTTACGGACAATGGGAGAAAACAATGCATGGTACTAGAAAAATCAGAAAAGAACGTTGCTGTTCACTGACAAGGTGCTTTTCCAGAAGGGACCCCACCATGTCAGCAGCCACATCCATGGGCCACAACTTGGAAAGCGTCCAGGCCACGCCCTCCAGGGAAATCCTAACACTCCTCTCATTTGTCTGCCCCCCTCAGGGACCACAGCTCTGTGCTGTCTGATGGCAGCTGCTTTGCTTTGTTATTTTTTCCCCATCTATTTTGTCCTGTGTTAATTATGTCAGGTGGAAGGATAAATGCAATCCCTGCTACTCCATCTCATCTGGAAGCAGAAAAGCAGGGCAGTGACCCTGACCCTGAGACTCACAGGGAGGGCAAGGGCAGCTTTCCCTGCCCCAGTCCAGCTGCCTCTGACTCTGCCTGGAACCTCTCCTGACCTGCCCCAAATTCTTCCCAAGGAGAGGCTTGGAAAGAACTGGGGCAGGTCAGGAGAGGTTCCAGGCGGAGTCACTTCCCACATCCCCTCCATCCCTCTCGCCACAGCCTCACTGAGTTTTAGTGCCAGCTGTGGTCGACCCCAGAGGTCTGCACCAGCCTGTTTCATCTAAACACGCTCTGTCCCCTTCATGCCATATTGAAGATGGTGTCTTGTTCATGTGGGTGACATTTACCTGTCAGCGTAGTGTGAGTTCATTTCTCTTCTCTGATAAGAACCCAGCATGTAGAGATGGAATTCATTTCCCTTACATAAACTCAGGCACTAACCAGACTACATGGCCCAATAAATGTAATTCAGAATTAGGAGGCGCAGGAGCACGGCCCTTCCTCACCTGACCATCCTATCACCGAAAGGCCCTCCAAGGAGGGAGGCTTACCATGGACCCAATCTCTATTGACAGCAATCAAAAATGGTTACCAACTTCTCTAAAAGAGAAGTGGCCCTAGATTAATGAATGACCGTACATACACTTGAGCTTCTTAATAAATTGTCCTATAAATTCCATGCATTATTTCTAATGAAAACACTAAAATTCCTCATACTTATGTAACCATTTACTGAAACACTCTCCCATAAGTTATGATGGTAATTCCTCAAAACCCCCATGAAATATAGCTAAGCGACTGGTCTGTTTTCCAATAGACATAAATAAATTCCAATATATTAATAATTTAAGATGATGACTGATATGGTTTGACTGTATCCCCACCAGAATCTCATCTTGAATTGTAGCTCCCATAAACCCCACATGTCGTGGGAGGGACCCGGAGAGAGGTAATTGACCATGGGGGCAGGATTTTCCCGTGCTATTCTCGTGATAGTGAATAAGTTTCATGAAAGCTGATGGTTTTATAAAAGGTAGTTCCCCTGCACAGCCATGTAAGACGTGCCCCTTTGCTTTCCACCATGATTCTGAGGGCTCCCCAGCCACGTGGAATTGTGACTCTATTGAAACTCCTTTATAAATTACCTAGTCTCGGGTATGTCCTTATAGCAGCGTGAGAACAGACTAATCACAATAATTGCTTAATACAAGTCCCTTAACATGTTTGTCCTTTGATGTGGTGTGCATGTTCAGCATCATCTCTGCCCTGAGGCAAGGATGCTCGCATTTTGCTCTTTAGACCTGCTCCCACTAGAGGGTGCACTAAGCCAACCTAGGCTGGTTCAATTGCTGCCATCAGTGCCTGACACACACCTGGCAAAGCCTGAGAGGTTTTTTCAGACCCATCATGCATCAGCCAGGCCTCCCACCAACCCCAGGAGTTGCTCTCACACTGTGCAGGGGTTTGGCTGCCTTGGCACAGGGACCAAGGATTCCTGAATTCATATTCGGTGCCCAAATTTTTTTACAATTACATCCTGAAACAATAGTATATTTTGATCACCTGTTTCTCCCTAGGCATTCTCCAGTCCTCAAAGCCCTTCTATCTAAAATGAAGGAACACATCCGTTTTCTCTCACAGGTCTATGAGGGGAGGAGGAATGGAGGGCTGGTAAAGACCACAGCCATGTTCTCTCCACTGAGCAGAACACCCCTCCAGGCCTACGTAGTCACAGAAAGAGACAGGCCTTTGTGGTCCAGAGGTCCCCACACGGCCTGCCTGCTGCAGACATTCCTCAGCTTCCTTTGGGGAAGAACAGGCAGCCAATTCCAGAGGAGGAAGCAAGAAAGAACAGAAGACTCTCTGAGCCCAGAATTCTCTTTCCCAGACCCATTCTGCTATGATACCTCAAATGCCACATGGCCCCCAATAGCCCATACCTCCCATGCAATGGTCCACACATCTCAGTTCAATAATTCACACCTCCCAGGGCAATGAGCTGCACCTCCCAGGGCAACAGTCCTGTGATGACCCACACCTCCCAGTGCGCTGGTCCACACTTCCCAGGGCAATGAGCTGCAACTCCCAGTGCAATGGTCCATGCTTCCTAGTGCAATGGTCCTTAACTACCAGTGCCAACAAGCCACACCTCCCAGGGCAATGAGCTGCACTTCCTAGTGTAATGGTTCTTGCCTGCCTCCCACTGCAATGGTCCACACTCCTAGGGCAATGAGCTGCACCTCTCAGTCAATGGTCCACGTCTCCCAGTGCAGTGAGCCAGGGTTCCCAGCAATGGTCCACGCTTCCCAGTGCCAATGAGCCATACCTCCCTGTGCCAATGGTCCACGCGTCCCAGTGTCAATGGCCCATGCCTCCCAATGCCAATGAGTCACACTTCCCAATGCCAAAATCAGCCACACCTTTGTGTTCCTTCTCACATTGAGTCTGGACATAACCATGTTTTTCCTTTTCTGTCCATTTACTTTCAATGTATCTGTGTCATATTTAAAGTGTGTCTTTGTAAATACTATATGGTTGGGTCTTGCTTTTTTATCCAGTCTGACAATCTCTACCTTGAATTCATATCATACCACTTTACATCTAATGTAAGAAACTCTGGTAGCCAAACCCCAGCCTCTTGCATTGCTATAATTAAAGTACTCTTATCTTTTCTTCGTGTTTGGAAGCTGGGAGTAGTTAATGTTTCAGACGGTTTGGATTCACCTTTAGGTTCACCCTCTGCAGGGCACCAGAACCCAAGCCTCACAGATATGTAAGGGTGTCTGTATTCTCCCTGCTACCAACCCCTTCTCTAATGCCACTTTCCCAGCAAAATTCTAGGGAAGAAAGAGAGTTGTTGGGCAGAGAGATTGATTTTTGTATTTGGAATTCCTCCAGACCCACATGTGGCCCCTGATGCATAATACTCCTTCTTAGCCCTGAAAAGCCTCCTGCCTGTAGGCAGCTGCTTCTTTTCCTGCCTGGACTCATTCAGGCACTTGCCCCAGAGAACTCCAGGGTCCCTGCTCACCTACAGAGGGTGCGCCCTCTGCAATTCAGTTCATCAGAGCTTCCTTATATCTTCCCATCTTTGAAAGCCCCATGAGACATATGATTTTAATATGGTTCATTCTTGTCATCACCATGGGAGAAAAGTGTTCATGTCTTTCTACATCCTAACAAGAACCAGGTGACCTAATCTTATTTAAGCCATTGATATTTGTGCTTTTGTTATATACAGAAAAGCTTAATTGCTGGGTTCATAATATAGAAAAGCCAAACACAACTTATACTGAAGCAGCTGCTAACCATTTGTGGTCAGATGTGATTATCCAGCCATCACCATGTTTTAAAACCGAACTTGAAAACATTCATATTGAATCCAAGATCTCTAGTTTATTGATGATGCCTCATACTTTATGTTATTATTTATCCACTAACTCCTCATATTTGCATTTAACTCCTTATATTCACATTTTCTTCTGGCCCTTACTGACATTTGAGTGTGAGACATTTCGTACATGAAAACTGAGAAATTCTGTGCATTTTATGTCCACTTTATAGTAAAATACATAAATCAGGGCAATTTATCTGCTTTCTACCCAGATATTTTGCATCTCATATCAAAGTTCCCATAACTGCATCCATTTTTTCGTACCTCAGTTTCTACAGAGAAAACCATTCTCTGTGAAAGTCAAATGCTACAGTTCACTAATGCAGGATCACCTCATCTACCTGCCCCAAAGGGTGGGTCCTGTAGTTTACCTTTAGAGATGGGAACACACTTGAAAAAACATAAAGCATCTTGCAAATCTGGCTTAATTTTTTTTCTCCTCCTTATACTCACAAAAGCTTTCTAGTTCACGGTATTTCTTCTGTACTTGGCACATGACAAAGACTTGAGGCTAAAGTCTGCATGCGATGTCAGCCTCCACAAAAGACTCATATCTCTTCTGCTCTCCCTTGATAGGGGAGGGGCCCCAGAGGTCTCTGGGGAGTGTCTGGTCTTTAGCATCTTTGTATAGAGCCAGTCTCCATGGAGGCAGCCTCAGGACTGGGCAGAGGAAATAACCTGGATTATTCAGAGGGCATTAAGGACACCACTGGAAAGCAATTGTGCCTACATAAGTCAGAGTCTCCCAATTGTA
Organism: Aotus nancymaae; assembly: GCF_030222135.1. Lineage (NCBI taxonomy): Eukaryota > Metazoa > Chordata > Mammalia > Primates > Aotidae > Aotus > Aotus nancymaae. The sequence goes on along the minus strand of NW_026988570.1, from coordinate 1,015,139 downwards.
ACTCCAGAATAGGACTACGTTGCACCTCACTACTCAAAGCCCAAACAATAGCTCATGGGGAAAAGAACAACCAACTCTTATACAACTGGGAAAATGGGTTCTCTGTGCACACAAGAGACTATTAAGCAGAAGCCACATTAGACTGTCAATTTCCTCTTTGTTTGCACCAAGGAAGTGAGTAGGGCAGTCTGCAGGGGAAGAAAGTAAAAAATAGCAAAATGCTTTGCTTTGCTTTTTAAAACTTTTTATTTTGAATTCATTGTACACTGACACATACAGTTAAAAGAAATGCTAGAGACTCCCACACACCCTTTGCCCAGTCTCCCCAATGGTGAAAACTTGCAGGACTGTAGTACAATATTACCAGCAGGGGAAGAGTCAGTGAAGTCTCTGGGTAGTGTCTGGCCTCAATCACAAAATTGCCATTGGTACAATCCATTCATCTATTGATATTTCACCACTTTTACATGCACGCCAGTGGGGTGTGTGTGTAGGTGTGTGTGTGTGTGTGTGTGTGTGTGTGTCTATGCAGTTTTATTGTGTGTATATTTGTATGACCACCACCACAGATAGCACAGCACAAGGAACCCTCATGCTATTTCTTTTACAGCCACAGCCATCCTCTCCCTATTCTCTTTTCTAAACGGGCAACTACAAGTCTGTTCTCCATCTCCATAAATTTGTCATTTCAACAATGCTATGTAAATGGAATCATGCAGCATGTAACCTTCAGAGATTTTTTTTTACCCAGAATGATTCCCTGGAGATCCACCCAAGTCATCTCTTTTTATTGCTGAGCAGTATTCTATGCTTTCTTAAAATAAAAGACAGAGGGATGTCTTATATTCTCTTACAATTCCAAGGACTGTCAGAACATTATTAGTGTCATTCTCTATTCTCATAACTTTTAGGGATAATAGTGAACAAATAAAAGAGATAGGGAGTGTACATGAAGTTATCACATACTCTCAGTTTGCATTTTTCTTCCTAATTTGTTGGTACCTTATTTTTTATATAAATGCAGCTTTCAGGGTAAACACTCCCTCTGTTGAATAAAGTTTGTGAACAGCAATGGCCTCTAGACACTCAAAATTCAATGGCAAAATAAAATTACTTTCTTGAACTGCTGGTTATGGACAAGATGGAGTAGATAAATTTCTCTCTATTCCTTCTTCTAAGTTGTGAAAACACTGGACATTATATATGAAGGATGAAAGACTTTAAAATATGGAAAGAAGAAGACAAAGTGAATAAGAATCTCAGGACATAAGAAATTAATACCATGGTCATAAGTTCTCTAAGTGGCTTCTTTTTTTTTTTTTTCCGAGCAAAACAAAATCAAATTTAATGGTCTTAAATGCAAAAGTAAAAACAAACAAAAAACACAAAAAAGCAAAAGAAAATTAACAGAACAGAACAACCCAAAATGTCAAGGCAGTTATGAAGAGAACTTTGAGGGTTAATCTTTAAAACTACAAATCAAAGGTTTTGGTTAATAGATAACTGGCAAGAAGTAAGTACTTTTCTGCTGAGTGTTCATACAAAAGCAAAATTTCAAAACAAAATCCGACTAAAATAGAAAAGGGTCTAAGCGCTCACGAGAAGGGATGCGAGAAATACAATGCTCAAATGTTTCTGTGTTATTAAAAAACAGAGCCATCTTACGCCTCCAAGCTATGTTAAATGCTCTTAGAAACGGGAGAAATGATCGTGAACAAGAGTATCCAATGTGGGGGGCGCCATGCATGCAATGTGTGGACAGAAACTCGGGGTGTCAGAGTAGCAACACATCTTCAGGCGTGCCTGGAGCTTAGATCTGACTCTGGAATATACTGGAGTTTCCCTGAAACTCTTTGGTCCGTTCCCATTGGTACCTGGGCTTACAAAACACGTTTGTGTCCTTCTCTGGAGGGCCTGGCCCGGCATGTGGCCCTAGTCCCAGTGGTGGCTCACGCTGGACGGGCCCGCCGCCATTCCCAGGACCACTCGGCAGAGTCCGGGACTGAGTGAGCAGGAGGTGGCAACGGGACCTGCTTGGAGAAGCAACTTCCTGTCAACCAAAGCATACACATTGCTTAAAATGGTGAAGTGGTTGAGAAAACGCACACTCAGCATCTGTCTAACATCTTTAGATTCAAAACTAAAACTAAAAGGTGATTTTTTTGTTCTTTTTTTGCTACCCGGTCTGTGGAGACACTGAATGAAACGCGTGTTAGACAGTCTTAGAGGTTAAAGCATGCTTCAGGTTCACCACCATCCAGAGGGACTGGTTAGTCAATGCAGTTCTACTTAGATTTCTGTTTAATAGATATCTTAAAGGAAATAACTTACGAAACTTAAGATTGGTCTAACATTGTGGGATTTCAAACATTTGAACATGTCGGTTGCATCCCAGAGTATAAAAACCTTCTCACTTCTCATTCAGACAAAGACAAACACTTGTGAAAATTGGCGCAAAATGAGTTGTACACTAACAAGAAAAGTTTCAACGCCTTCACTCTTAATTATCTATTCCGTACAAAAAAAAGCATGAGCGAGTTATTTGTGGGACTTGTTGGTTTTGAAGGAAACCTGTAAGATCTTGTCCCCCAGGCGGTAGCCATTCAGGCTGGCTATGGCCATCGCGGCTTCTTCAAAGTTTGTCATGGTCACAAAGCCAAACCCTTTGCACTTGTTGGTGTTGAAGTCGCGGATCACTTTCACATTGGTGACGGCGCCAAACGGCCCAAACATCTGCCAGAGGATCCCCTCGTCGGCGTCCTGCCCCAGGTTGTAGATGAAAATGCACCAGCCCGAAGAGGCGTTTCCGGGCACGTTGACGCCAGAGAGCCCGCTCATGTGATCGACGCCCATCAGGGAGAACCTGAATCTCTGCGCCTGGTGGTGAACGGGGCCTCCAAACCGTCGCGCTGGCGAGTGGTACAGCTGTGAGAGGAGTGCCACATATTTGTTCTGGTTGGGATTGGCTGCAAACTTCACTGTGATGGGCTCAGAGGAACCTGGGGGTTTATGACCATTGAAACTGGTAATTGCCTCTTCTGCCTCCGACCGTTTGTCAAACCGGATAAACGCAACCCCTCTGGACAAACCTGTGGTCTGATCCACGAGGACCCTTGAGTTGATGATCCGCCCAAACCGAGAGAACATGTCCTCTACGTCCTTCTGGGTCATGGTCCGTGGGAGCCCGCTGATGTACAAGTTGGCATCTTTGATGACCTCTGAGCTCGGGCGAGCATATGACACCTTAATGGTTTTTGACTGGAGCCTCAGGCCGTTCAGCGTGTTGATTGCTCTCTCTGCATCCTTTGCAGTCACGTAGTTCACAAAGCCATAGCCCAAGCTGTGTCCTGCTACTTTATCCCGAATAAGTTTTGCAGATTCAACTTCACCAATGCAGCTGAACAGGCTTCGTAACTCATCCTGGGTCATGTTCTGAGGGAGGTAGTTGACGATCAAATTCGTTCTCCCAATGTCACCCCTGCAGTCTTCGGCCATGTGGTCTTCATAACCATTAGACATTGTATTTTTCAAAAATCTGGACGCGGGCGGGCGGGCCCGGGGCTGCTCCGGGGCGGGCGGGCGGCGGCGGCGGCGGCGGCGGCGGCGCGGCGCTAACGGCTCCGCTCGGCCTCTGTAGCGGCGACGGCGGCAACGGCTCCTCCTCAGCGCGCACCTCTTTTTTTTTTTTTTAAAGACAGATTCTCACTCACCCCATCGCCCAGGCTGGAGCACAGCAGTGATGCGATCTCAGCTCACTTCAACCTCCACCTCCTGAATTCAAGTGATTCTCCTACCTCAGCCTTCCTAGTAGCTGGGATTACAGGTGCCTGCCACCATGCCCAGCTAATTTTTATATCTATAGTAGAGACAGGATTTCACCATGTTGGCCAGACTGGTCTTGAACTCCTGACCTCAAGTGATCAGCCCCCTTTGGCCTCTCAAAGTGCTGGTATTACAGGTGTGAGCCACTGCTCCTGGCTTCTTTTTGGCTTCTTATGTCTCAAACTGGGTGCCAGAGAAGCCAGCAACCTAGAAATACCAACAGGCACAGACCAAAAAAAAAGGCCCCAAGAAAAGCTTGATCTCCCTAACCAAAGGACCAGAAAAAGGTCAGCCTAACAAGGCAGAAAACTTTTGTCTATAAACTAAGCACCCCCAGCCAAACGCCATGAAAAAAATGTGACTCCAGCCCCACACTTGTTAGCAAAGGTTGAGAGGAGAATCTAGACTTGCACCTTCTCCTGGCTGCAACAAGTAACCTACCCATCCCATGCTAGCCAGGATGGTGTTGAACAAAGCCAAATGAGATCCAAGAATTTCACTCATGCCTGGTAATAATAAAGCATGCCCCTGTTCCTCAGTAGTGTTGGTGAAAGCTACGTGGAAATCTTAGACTCTGACCTCCACCTAGCAGTAACAAGGAACCCCTTCCCAGTGTAGGTGTCAATGCTGCCAAGTGGGTAACCTGGACTTCCACTCCCATCTGGCATTAAGACGGCAATGCCCTCTTCCCCTCTGCCAACACAATGTCAGAGAACATTTGCTAAAATAGAAGAGCTTCAGTGAGCAGTTATGAAAATGCTTGAAACAAATGAAAGAATTAAAAAGTCTCAGTACACTCCAGTCTGGGTTACAAGAGTGAAACTCCGTCTCAAAAAAAAAAAAAAAAAAAAAGTCTCCGTAAAAAAATGTATTTAAAAGAACCAAATAGAAATTTTAGAATTGGAAAAAAATACAATAAACAAAATAAATATTTTAACAATATGACTAAAGAGCAGAAAGAAGAGGATAGAGAAAAGAATCAACGGATTTGTATATGGAAAAATAAAAGGTACTCAATCTGAGCAAGAAAAAGAATACATACTAAGGTAAGGGGTACGAGCTTCAGGGATCTGTGGGATTATCTTTAAAAGGTCTAGCATTTGCATGATCAAAGACCAAGAAAAAGAGGAGAAATAATATGGGGCTTAAAAAGTATTCAAAGAAACAATGGCTGAAAAATGACAAATTTGGCAAAGGATGTAAAGCTACAGATTCGAGTAGCTGAGCAAATTCCAAACCCCAAACTCAAAAGAATCCATGTGAAGACATTATAATCACACTTCTGAAACTAAAGAAAGAAATCTTGAAAACAATAAAATGACATTTTACCTAAAAGAGGAAAGCAATTCAAATGACAATGTGTTTCTCATCAGAAACAACAGAGATCAGAGGAGGTAACAGATTTTTTTCAAGTAATGAAAGAAAAGATCTGTCAACCCCTGATTCTATATCTAGCACAAATATCCTTTAGGAATGCAGGGGAAATCAACATATTGTCAAATAAAGGAAAACAAACAGGATTTATTGCCAGCAGAGCTACCCTAAAAGAATAACTAAGGAAATTTCTTCAGATGGAAAGGAAATGATGATAGAAAGAAACTTCTAACAGCAGAAAGGAAGAAAGGACAAAAAGAGAAAAAATATAGATAAATATATGCTACACTTAGCTTCTCAAGTTTTCTAAACTATGATGGTTGATGCAAAAATTATAACGCTGTCTAATATACTTCTCAATATATAGAAAGAAACTATTTAAGAGAATTATATGAAAAACATGATAGGGTAAAGGGACCTAAAGGGAGATGAAGTTGCTATACTTTATTCAATCTGATAAAAACATCAACTCAAATAGACTTTACTGAGTTACCTATACAAAATTTAATACCTAGAGCAACGACTAAAAAATTGAACAAAGAAATACACTTAAAAAAATACTATAACTCAAAATGGAATTATGAAATATTTTCAAGCAATCCACAGAAAAACAAGGAAGATAAAACAGAGTAACAAAAAACAAAGAGATAAACACATGAACAAGCAGTCAGGTAAATAAAATGGCAGACTTAGCCTTACTATATCAATACTTACATTAAATGTAAATAGTCTAAATAGACCTATTAAAAAACAGAAACTGGCAAAGTATATTAAAAATCAGGACCCAACTATATGCTATTCATATTAAATTAACTTCAAATATAAGAATATAAGTAAAACATAATCAAATGAAAAAAATATGTACTGAGTTACCATGTAAACATCAGTCAAAACAAAGCAGGAGTGGCTATATTAATTTCAGATAAAGTAGAGCAAAACGATTATCAGAGACATAAAGAGACATTACATAATAAGAGTCAATCTACGACATTACATCATAAGAGTCAATCTACCAGGAAGACATAGCAATCTTAAATGTACATGCACCAAATAACAGAACTGCAAAATATGTAAAGCAAAAACTGATAGAACCAAAAGGAAAAAGAGAAAAATCATATTATACTTGGAAACTTCAATACTCTCTCAACAACTGATAGAACAACTAGGCAGAAAATCAGCAAGAATTTGGAAGAACACAAAAACACTGCCAATGAAAAGATTCTAATTGAGATTTGCAGAACATTCCCCCAGTGACATCAGACAGCACACATTATCTTTTCAAATTCCCACAAAACATTTATCAAGATAGACTGTATCCAGGGCCATAAAACAAATCTGAACAAAATTAAAATTGAAATCATACAGTGTATATTTTCTCACCATAATGGAATCAAACTAGAAATCAATAAGAGAAAGACATATAAAAAATCTTCAAACACTTTGAAATTATACAACACAATTATAAGTAATCAATGAGTCAAAAAGAAAGTCCTCAATTTCTCAGAAAATTTTTAAAATACATAGAACAGAATGAAAATGACACTATAACATAAAATTTTGTGAAATGCACCTAAAGCAGTGCCAAGAGGAAAATTCACAGCATTAAATGCTTACATCAGAAAAGAAGTCTCAAATCGATAATCAGACCTTCCACTTTTAAAATTAGAAAAAGATCAAAATAAAACTAAAACAGGCCAGGCAAGGTGCCTCATGCCTATAATCCCAGTGATTTGGGAGGCAGAACGGGGACAATTGCTTGAGTCCAGGAGTTTGGGATCAAACTGGGCAACACAGCAAGACTCCATCTCTGCAAAAAATAAAGAACATTAGCCAGGTGTGGCGGCATGCACCTGTAGTCCTAGCTACTCAGGAGGATGAGGTGGGAGGATTGCTTCAGCCCAGGAGTTCAAGGTTACAATGAGCTATAATCATGTACTCCAGCCTAGATGACAGAGCAAGACACTGTCTCTAAAATAAATAAATATAAGAAAACCAAAATAGAAAGAAGGAAGGAAATAGTAAAGAGCAGAAATTAATATAATTGAAACCAGAAACATAGTAGAGGATCAATGAAACAAAGAGTTAATAATTTTAACAGATTAATAAAATCCATAAACCTCTAGCAAGTCTAACAAAGAAAACAGAAAGACACAAATTACCAATATCATGAATGAAAGAAGGAATAAAGATATAGATATGGCAAACATTAAAGTTATAAGGGAATACTATAAACAACTCTACAAACATAAATTTGTCAACTTAGATAAAATGGACCAATTCCTTGAAACTTATCAAGTGCCACAACGCACTCAAGATGAAATTGATAATTTGAATTAAAGTAATTGAATTTGTAATTTTAAAACTCACAAGAAAGAAATCTCTAGGTTCAGATAATTTCCCTCTAGAATTCTGACAAGTGTTTTGAACAGTTTAAACATCAATTTTACAAAATCTCTTACAAAAATAAAAATCAGACAATACTTCCTTATTTTATGAAACTAATATTACCCTCATACCAAAACCAGATAAAGACAGTATTTTAAAAATTACAGACCAATATTTGTCATGAAGATAGATATAAAAATATTTAACAAAATGTCAACAAATAGAATTCAGCAATATATATATTTTTTAATTATACACCATGACTAAGTTATTCCAGGGATATAAGGCTGATTCAAAATTTGAAAAGCAATCAATGTAACTCACCATATCAACAGACTAAGGAAGAAAAATTACATGATTATATTAACTGATGGCAAAAAAAAAAAGCATTTGACAAGTTCTTTTTGCATAAATGCAAATTCTTAGCTCTTTTCTGCTAAAGAAAAGAAGAAACTTACCAATGAAATTGATGCATCATTTTTAAAATTTATATTATAATGCCTTAATACAGGTCACTAAATAACCAACCCCTCTCAAGAGATATAATAGAAAATATTATCTAAGTGTTCCCAAAATACCTACAATAATACCAAGTTCTTTATCAAAGCCAAAACTGTGATAATTCTACATTGGAAATTGTCTCAAGACCAGTCTGGCCAACATGGTGAAACCCCATCTCTACTAAAAATACAAAAATTAGCTGGTCATGGTGGCATGCCCCTGTAATCCCAGCTACTTGGGAGGCTGAGGCCGAAGAATTGCTTGAACCCAGGAGGTGGAGGTTGCAGTGAGCTGAGATGGTGCCACTGCAGCCTGGGCAACAAAGCAAGACTCCGTTTCAAAAAAAAAAAAAGAACTCTAGCCCTGGCATAGCTAAGTGGAAAGGCAAGACAGAGGACGCACAAGACAAAGTATCACTCCTTAAGGTGGGCATGGTGGCCTACTCAGGAGGCTGAGGTGGGAGGATTACTTGAGGCCAGCAATTCAAGGCTGCAGTGTACTATAATTGTGTCTTTGAATCTAGGTTCCTGCACTCTAGCCTGGGCAATGTAGTGAGAGAAGGAAAGAAAAAGAAAGCGGAGGGGAGGGGAGAGAAGGGGAGGAAAAGGGAAGGGAAGTAAGGGGAGGAGAGAGAAAAAAAGGAAAGAAAGAGAGAAGAAGAAAAAGAAAGAAAAGAAAAAAGGAAAGAAAGAAAAGAGAAAATGAAAGGAATGAAGGAAGGAAGGGAGGGAGGGGAAGAGAGGAGGAGAGAGAAAAAAGGAAAGAAAGAGAAAGAGAGGAAAAGAAAAAAGAATGAAAGAAACAAAGAAAGAAAAGAAAAAAGGAAAGAAAAGGAAAGGAAAGGAGGAAGGAAGGAAGAAAGAAAGGAAGGAAGGAAGTGAGTGAGTGGAGGGGAGGGGAGGGAGGGAGGAAAATATATTCACTCCTCTTAACTCTCATCCTCACTCTAGGGATCATACATTAACAGATGTTAGTCTCAGATGCACCAAGGTGAAGTGGGAGTAGGAAGAGAGGAGGGGTAAATTAAGACTCTGGAGAATCATTAAATAGAGGTTTTCCCCAAACCTGCCACATGCCAACTCATCACTATAAGCTCCTCCTTGATCTCTAGCCATCTTAGAGCAGCGTGCAAGGAATGCATGGCCACAGGAGAGGAGAGTACCCTATGAGGAGTCTCTGTAGGGAACTATGCTATGTAGGGGTTAGAATCATTCTCACTGTAGGGGTTAGAATCCTTTTCTGTGGAGTGGAGTTCTTTTCCCTGCCCTTAATACTACTTAGGTAAATTTGCCATATCACCATTCACAATCTAAAATAGTTCTCAAACCTTGCCAAGGCATCTGGCTTACACCATCTATCTATTGCTGGTGTTTCCAAGAAATGGATTCATAGTATTGTGCTGGGTCCTTGGGCACATTCCAGAACAAGATTTTACATCGCGCCTATAGCTTTAAGACAGAGGGATAAATTTGATCCTCCTGGTAGGAGCTGTGACCCTGCCCTTCATCTACACCTTTACTTGATGTCATTAAGTCATTAATCCCTGCTGGGGCAATGGTATATTTATGTACTGCTGTGTGGTGCACAGGGATATCTTCATGTTTAGCTTACTGAATCTTTGGGATCCTAGGGGTTATCTGCCTTATCCAAAGTTAACTCAGATTAATCAGGATGACTTGCATCTGGGGAACCTGGCTCTTGGTCTAATGGTCTTTGGGGTATACCATGCTGCCTCCCAGTGCAGGGTAGTGTAGGACTCACTCTGGGAAAAGCAGCAAGTCCTGTAGGATTGGCTCTTCCATTCATCCTCCGATGGACCTATGTGAGATTGTCATTCTCCCTCTGTTGCTGATGGTGTAACCATGACAAGGTCCCCTCTAATTGCAGTAATTGTATATGACCTAGTCAGCAGAGAGCATAGGGGGACACCATCTTACCCACCACCCCTCCCCCAGACAGGTGATGTGTTTCAGGAGACTTGGTTGCCTTGTCAACATGCAGCAATAACAGCAATGACATGTTTTGAACATGAACACCGGTATTCATTCATCCATTCCACAAACAACCCTAGAATCCCTACTGTGTTCTTCGAAGGGTCACGCAGTATCATCCTGACCCTCTCCTAGGCTTGCAGAAGTAAACCCTCCATGGAAAGAGTACAGCGTAGAACAGCCAACATCCTACCACCGACGCCACCACCCATAGAAATAGCCAGGTGGATCAACAGCAGATACCAAACTGCAGAGTGGGACTGGATGTGGAGAGACAGAGGCATATTTATCAGCTCCCACACCTCTGTCAATGAAGAGGGAGTAGAAGAAACCCACAGACTCTTTCCAGTATCATCAGCCAGAGACAGCCCAGCTGCACCCTCCTACTGGCAAACTCACGACGAAAAGAGACACAGAGCTCCACACTGGGCCTCTCACTGTAACCGCGTTTTTTCTCTTGGGTGCTGGTGGGGCACAGCTCCCCCCGAGAGAATGCTGTGGGTTCTTGGCCTCCAACGTCTTAAAGAATAAGCAATGGGACCACTGCAGGTGCGCCATATGCTGGTGAAAATAAATGTCGGACCCAAGAAGTGTTGAGAAGGTGATTTTATTTAGGTAGAGAAAAGAGAAGGAAAGGAGAAGAGAAAGATTTCCACAAAGAGTGTGGAAGGGGATCCCAAAGGGGAAAATCCCAGAGGTGAAAGGGAGCTCCCACTGTGTGGGAGGGGATTCCAGAAAGCTGGAAATCTGGCTTGGGTGAAGGAGCAGGGGAATTTATCCTAGGAGAAATTTGCACCTTCCCAAGTTCCACTGGCCAATGAAAGGAGTTCCTTTAAACTTCCACTGGGGTAATTGATTTTTAGTTTCTTCCCATGCCCGTGAAATTCAAACATAAACCGTTAAATCTCCCAGAGGGAGACAGATGGGAGGGGGGCATGGCGCTGGGAAATTCTTGCCCTTAAAACTACGCCCCATCATGGACCAGGAAAGAGAACACTTTCCCTCATCACTACCGCCACACCACTACCACTATGGCAAAACAAACGAGCTTTGCAGTCCCACCACCGCAGGAAGAGTACAAATGGAGGTAAAAGTTTAAGTGATAGACCAAGATATCCTCTTCCCCTAACCTCACTCTTCCTAGTTACCATGAGAGCCAACATCAGGAAGGGAGGGAGGAACGGGGGCACAGCTTGCCTCTCCTCCCCTTGGTTCCACAATGATCTCAAGAAGCCTGGCAGTTGTCATCAACCTTACTTAACACTCAAGTCACAGGAAGGTTTAGAGAGGGAATATTTTAAAGGAAGAGCATGGTTCCCTTCAACTTAGCCCTGCATAGACATGGCCTGATGAAGAGAAGGGAGAGAGAGCAGTTCCCATCAAGCCACTTGTCACCCACATCCTGGAATCCCCGGCCAGTGGCTCTCCAGAAGATCTGAGGCCGTGGCCAGTCTCAGCAGGTGGGCTCTGTGTGCCTTATAAATAGTACTCTTCAAAATGTTTGATTTGTTGCCGTTATTTTAAAATTTGGAGCATTTCATATAAAAGTCCGGGCTTCTCTTGGAACATCACAAGACCTGGACCCCTGAAATATGAATCTCCCACCTATGGCAATACATGGACCTGGGGTGGGGTACCCAGCAGCTGCCCCTAACTGAGCATGCCCTCTCATGCCCTCCAGCTCCACGAGGACCTCACACAGGATGCTGCTGACTTGTCCCAGCTGTGACATCTGTTATGGAGTTTCAAGCTAGTGGCAATGCTAAATTTGCCTGTCCTCCCTCTGTCTACCCAGACATTTCAAAGAGTTAAAGCTTCAGACTATAAAGACTCTTTATAAAGAATTACTAGGCCAGGTGCAGTGGCTCAGGCCTGCAACCCCAGCACTTCCAGAGGCTGAGGCAGGAGGATCACTTGACCTGAGGTGTTCAAGCCACCCTGAGCAATATAGTAAGACCCTATCTCTACAAAAAAAATAAAATAAGCCAGGCATAGTGGCATGCGCCTATAGTCCCAGATACTCAGGAGGCTGATGCTGGAGGATCTCTTGATCCAGGAATTTGAAGCTACAGTGAACTGTGATCACACCACTGTTCTCCAGCCTGGGCAACAAATTATACCCCACCTAAAAAAATATCCCTTCTCCCCTCTTCCCCAACTTGCACTCCATGATTTATATCTCACTAGAAGAGAGCTCAGCTGGTGTGAAGTCCAAAGACTGTCGGAGGCAGGAACCTAGCCATCAAGCCAAAAGGCATCCCTGGCTTCAGCGAAAATCCCTTAGTGAGCTAGAACTGGGGATGGAAAACAGGCCCAGCCAGGGCAGGAACAGTGCCCAGAAGGAGGAAGAGAGGAGGGCTGCCTCCATCTCCCTCAGCTCTGGACCCTGCAGGGCAGTTCTCACAGGACAAAAATCAGAGGGAACCATGGTGGAGTCTGTGGCTTGGTCCCTGGTCCCCAGCACCCAGGCTCCCAGTGGAAAGAGCATCTGTCAAGAGAGCTGGGCTCTGCCACTTGGGCCCTGTGCATGGTCATGCACTAGACTCTGATGCCCTCAGGGACACTTTTCTCATTTATCAAAGTACAACTTGAAATGTATGGGTTTCAAATGACTTTTAGTAGTAAAACCTTTTTTCAAACAAATTTCTCCACTGATCTCCAGTAAATAAAACAAACACAAACAAAGCTGGTCTGCCTGAAATGAGAGAGAAAGGCAATCTGACCCCCTTATTCAACTTGACTCACACACAGATATGCATCCCTACCACCATCCCCCAAAAACACAGCACCTCGGAGTTAGAAAGCCTTTTTGAGATGAAGTAAAACCTCCATTCATCTCTCATGATCATAATCACCTCTCCACGCCCCCGAGTGATGCTGTTTAACCTAACATGCCCCCAGACAGGTCCCTCCTACCTCACACAGCAGCCTGTTCCACACAGCAGCCAGTTTCGTTCGTTTAAAAACTTTCCTACTATTTTCAACAAAGATGCCTAGACCATTTAATGGGGAAAGACAGGCTCTTCAATAAATGGCTCTGGGAAGACCGAATAGCCACCACACAAGAATGAAGTTGCATCCCTACTGTCTTTGTCCATTTTGTGCTGCAGTAACAGAATACTGGAGACTGTGTAACTTATAACGAACAAGAATTTATTTCCTCACAGTTCTGGAGGCTGGGAAGTCCAACATCAAGGTGCTGACATCTTGTGAGCACCTTCTTGCTGCATCTTAACATGGCAGAAAGGCAAGAGAGAGACAAAGGGGGGTTGAGCATGTCCTTTTATAGAAAATCCACTCCTGCAATAACAGCATTAATCTCTTCATAAGGGCAGAGCCTTCATGACCCCATCACCTCCCACTTCCCAGCACTGCTGCACTGGTAATCAAGTTTCCAATGCAAGAACTTTGGGGGGCACGTTCAAGCCATAGCACTTGCTTCACATTGTGCTCAAAAATTAACTCAAAATAGATCAAAGACCTAAATATAAAAGCTAAAACTATTCAACTCTTAGAAGAAAACACGGGCAAAACTCTTTGCAGCCTTGGATTAGGCAATGGTTTTTTAGATACAACAACAAAAGCACAAACAACACAAGGAAAGAAAGATAAATTGGGCATCGTCGAAATTAAAAACATTCGATGTTTCAAAATGACACCATCAGGTGAAAAAGCAACATACAGGGCAGGGTGCGGTGGTTCATGCCTGTAATACCAGCATTTTGAGAGACCAAGGCGGGCAGATCACTTGAGGTCAGGACTTTGAGAACATTCTGGTCAACATGGTGAAACTCCACCTCTACCAAAAATACAAAAATTAGCTGGATGTTGTGGTGTGTGCCTGTAATCCCAGCTACTCAGGAGGCTGAGGCAGGAGAATTGGTTGAACCTGGGAGGCAGAAGTTGCAGTGAGCTGAGATTGCATCTCTGCACTCCAGCCTGGGCTAAAGAGTGAGACTCCATCTTAAGAATAAAATAAAATAAAACCATACAGAATGGGAGAAAATATTTGCAAGCTGTATATATGATAAAGAAATTATATTTAGAATATACAAAGACAATTAAGACATGTATTAGTATGCAAATACATTTACCCAATAAAATATTGTTAACTATAAAAATTATGGCTCAATAATGAGAAGACATGGGCAAAGAATAAACACATTATTTGCCATCTGTGTGATGTTATTAAAAAGATATTTCAATTAAAACCACAGTCTTATATGGTTAAAGTAGAAAATAATGATAACAAGAAGCAGCTTCTCCATTCCTTCTGGAATCTCCACCTGATTCAGCCCATCTGCCTCCACTCCTGCCTTCCCCATGTCCATCAGGGTGACCCAGAAGTCCTACAAGTTCTCCACCTCTGGCCCCCCAGCCTTCAGCAGCCACTCCTACATGAGTGGGCCCAGTGCCTGCATCAGCTCCTTGAGCTTCTCCCAAGTGGGCAGCAGCAGCTTCCAAGATGGCCTGGGGGTAGGCTATGGTGGGGCCAGTGGCATGGGAGGCATCACGGCCACAATGGTCAACCAGAGCCTGCTGAGCCCCCTTAACCTGGAGGTGGACCCCAACATCCAGGCCATGCGCACCCAGGAGAAGGAGCAGATCAAGACCTTCAACAACAAGTTTGCCTCCTTCATAGACAAGGTGCAGTTTCTGGAGCAGCAGAACAAGATGCTGGAGACCAAGTGGAGCCTTCTGCAGCAGCGGAAGACAGCTCAGGGCAACATGTTCCAGAGCTAGAGACTCTGGGCCCAGAGAAGCTGAAGTTGGAGGTGGAGCTTGGCAATATGCAAAGGCTGCTAGAGGACTTCAAGAACAAGTATGAGGATGAGATCAATAAGCCTACAGAGATGGAGAATGAATTTGTCCTCATGAAGAAGGATGCAGATGAAGCTTACATGAACAAAGTAGAGCTAGAATCTCACCTGGAAGGGCTGACTGATGAGATCAGCTTCCTCAGCCGCTGTGTGAAGAGGAGATCCAGGAGCTGCAGTCCCTGTTCCCAGACACGTCTGTGGTGCTGTCCATAGACAACAGCTGCTCCCTGGACATGGACAGCATCATCGCTGAGGTCAAGGTGCAGTATGAGGAGATCACCAACTGCAGCCACTTTGAGGCTGAGGACATGTACCAGATCAAGTACAAGGAGCTGCAGACGCTGGCTGGGAAGCAAGGGGATGACTGTGGCACACAAAGACTGGGATATCTGTGATGAACCAGAACATCAGCTGACTCCAGGCTGAGATTGAGGGCCTCAAAGGCCAGAGGGCTTCCCTGGAGGCCACCAGCACAGGTGCTGAGCAGCGTGGGGAGCTGACCATTAAAGATGCCAACACCAAGCTGTCCAAGCTGGAGGCCACCCTGCAGCGGACCAAGCAGGACACGGTAGCAGCTGCCTGAGTACCAGGAGCTGATGAACATCAAGCTGGGCCTGGACAAGTGTCACCTACAGGAAGCTGCTGGAGGGCAAGGAGAGCCAGCTGGAGTCTGGGATGCAGAACATGAGTATCCATATGAAGACCACCAGCCGCCATGCAGGTGGTCTGAGCTCGGCCTATGGGGCCTCACAAGCCCTGGCCTCAGCTACAGCCTGGGTTCCAGCTTTGGCTCTGGCATGGGCTCCGGCTCCTTCAGCCAAACCAGCACCATCAGGGCCGCAGTTGTGAAGAAAATGGAGACCCGAGATGGGAAGCTGGTGTCCAAGTCCTCTGACATCCTGCCCAAGTGAACACAGCTGCGGCAGCCCCTCCCAGCCTGCCCCTCCTGAGGCTCCCAGAGCCCGAGAGGGAGGCTCCTGTGAAGGATTAGCACAGGGAACAGGAGACCCACCTGAGGCTCAGCCCTAGCCCTCAGCCCAGCAGTGGGGAGTTTACTGCCTGGGGACCCCCTTGCCCATGCCTCCAGCTACAGAACAATGCAATTGCTTTCTTTTTTTTTTTTGTCCAAAATAAAACCTCAGCTCTAAAAAAGAAAAAAAAAAAAAGCAAGAGAAAGAGAGAGAGAAAGAAAAGGAAAGAAAAAGAAAGAAAGAAAGAAAGAGAGAGAGAAAGAGAAAGAAAGAAGAGAATGATAACACCAAATACTGGATGCAGAGAGAATGGATCACTCAGACACTGCTGGCAGGCATGTACAATGGCAGGACCACTCTAGAACAAAATGTAACAGGTTCTAACAAAAGTAAATGTGCACTCATCATATGACTGGGAGCACCCCTAGGCAATAAAAATGAATTAACTATTGATTCGTGCAACAACTTCACTGGATATTGGGAATTACACTAAGTGAAAAACACCAATCCCCGATTATATACCAGCTGGTTCCATTTAGGTAATACTGGGGGTTTTTTGTTTTTTTGAGACGGAATTACTTTGTCACCCAGGGTGTAGTACAGTGGCTGTTATGGTAGGTATGGTCAGGTCTGAGCAGGGCAGGAGAGGGCCCCCTGCAACCCCAAACCGGGAATGTCAGACGACCACCAGGTGATGATCAAGCAGTTGTTAACTGTCTCTCTAAAATAATAATTGGTTACAGCCAGCACCAGGGAAAGGCAGTTTCCCAATAAAGAGAAAACACCTGAACCTGGTGATCAGCGGCTTCCCAGTAAAATCCCAGGAGCTGAGCAAGTAGGCACGTGCGCACTAAGAGGCAAGATGGCAGAGTTTAACTGGTGTAAGACCTCCTAGGGGCATTCGGCTGGTAAGGGAAGAACACCTCAGGTGACATGCGTACAACTCCAGTCAGCACACTGCACATGCTCCTCTGGCAAGCACTAGCAGGCCACTGTGCATGCTGACAGCCCACCCCAAGGAAAGAATCAGGGAGAAGGAACACAAAACCCCAGAAGTATGCCAGCATATAAAACCCCAACTCAAAAGGTCAAACCCTGCACTTTTGTCCTTCAAGTCGCCCACTTGGGCCTCTTCCAAGTGTGCTTTCCTTCCTTTTTTTCCTTCTCTAAAGCTTTTTAATAAACTTTCACTCCCACTCTAAAACTTGCCCGAGTCTCTCCTTCTGCCTTATGCTCCTCAGTCAAATTCTTTCTTCTGAGGAGGCAAGAATTGAGGTTGCTGCAGACCCACGGGGGTTCACCACTGGTAATAGTACAAACATGGCTCACTGCAGGCTCAAGCGATCCTCCCAACTCAGCCTCACAAGTAGCTTGCACTACAGGTACACAACACCATGCCTGGCTAATTTTTTATATTTTTTGTAGAGATGGGGTTCTGCCATGTTGCCCAGGCTGGTCTCAAACCCCTGAGCTCAAATGATCCACCCGCCTTGGCCTCCCAAAGTGCTGGGATTAGAGGTGTGAGCCACCATGTTGGTCAATTATTGTTGAACTAACAAAATTACAAGACTGCAGAGATTAGTGGTTGCCAGGGACTAGGGAAGAGGGAATACTATAAACAGGCAATAGGATCGCCTAAGGTCAAGAGTTCAAGACCAGCCTGGTCAACATGGCAAAAACCCATCTCTACTAAAAATACAAAAATTAGCCAGGCATGGTGGTGCACGTCTGTAATCCCAGCTACACCAGAGGCTGAGGCAGGGATAATTGCTTGAATCCGGAAGGCCGAGATCTCACCACTGCACTCCAACCTGGGCAACACAGTGAGACTCCATCTCAAACAAACGAAAAAAGGTAATAGGAAGGATTCTTATAATAAACTGTTCTGTATCTTGATGATGGTCACATAAGTGTGCACATGAGATAAAATTGCATAGAACAAAATACATACACACTAGCAAATGTAACTAAGACTGATAAAATCTGAACAAGGTCAATGGATCGCACCAAACTCCATTTCCTATACTATAGTTATGCAAGTTGTTACCATTGGAGAAATTTTGATGAAGGGTGTCTAGAGCCTCTCTGTATCACTTCTTACAATAACATGTGAATCTATGATTATCTCAAAATATTAAAGCTTAAATTTTTAAATTTTAATATGATGATACTAGACACAAATAAGGCAATAAAATAAATAATATTAGTAACTTTTTAGTACAGATGAGGGGTTAATCAACTTTTAATTTTGCATTTTCTCAGTTTTCTGCTATGTGAATGTAATATTTTGATTTGTGATCATTAACGGATTTGATTGAACACAAGATGAGGCCTCACGTGAAGGTCATGTTGGGGTAAGAGCAGGTGACTCCAGCGTTCAGGCTGGGATACTAACCCCCTGCCCTGTGAGGCTCATGGCCTTTTTCTTGAGTGCCTTTTATGAACCAAAGAGCCATTCCTGGTGGAATGATGTGAGGTCATCAGTGAATCTAGACCAATGCTCTGGAATCCTGGAACGCATTTGACCCTAACGCTTGGCTACAGCCAGCGCTCTTTTCACTCCATGGTGGGGCTGCACTCTGGGTAAGTGTAAGCTCCATTTCAAGGGCCTGGAACTCCAGAGAGCCAGGAAGGTAATCACTCAGGGCGGCTATCACTCACTTCCATACTAGACAAGTCTCGGATCCTGAACTATCTTCTCCCAAGGAGTCTCAGGGATGGGGAAGGGACCACCTGTGAGTCTTCAGATGGAGGATTCGGGATGCAGCAGGAATAAAAACAGTTTTTGAATTTGGGGGAAAGAGAGGAGAGGAGGGAATGAGGGCAAAAAAGAGAAGGAAGGAGGGCTGACAGGAGAGCGAGCCAACTCCCACAGAGAACCTGGCCATCAGTGGCTGCCGTGAGAGTTTTGGGGAGCCACAGGGACAACGGGGGAGGAGCAGGAACAGAGCATCTACCAGACATGAGGAAGATGTCCAGCCAGGGGCAGGTGTCACCAGCCTTCTTGTGGGGTGGGGGCGTTAGGCACTGCCTCGATCAGTTTCAAGGGCTATTGCAGGCAGGTCTGGGCCACTCTGGTCATATTTTTTGGGCCAGGCTTGATTGCCCATGAATTTATAGTGGTTCACAGGGATATTTAGGCAGAGCTGATAGCATGGAAACTAAGGATGCCAGGTCATCAGCTTGACCCTGCTGGAAGTGAGAGTGAGGCTCAAATGTCACCACCGTGAGCCATCACTCTGGGAGCACTTGTTGGACATGAGTCCTAATCCCAAATCCAAAGTGCTCTAGCCGAGATGAAGGAACAAGCTCTAGACAAGTTAAGGCATCATTTCCTCATCCAGGAATCAGGTACATTATAAACCTTATCTCACAGATTATAAGGATTAAATTGAGGCAATTCTTAGTGCACAGATCAACATCTAATGTTTAATAAGTAATCAGTAACTGTTAGTTACTATGATTGTAATTTTTAATTATTATTATGTTTCATGAGAAGCAGGTTAAGCAGGAAGAAATGGCCTGGTTGGAATCATGTTCGGTCCCTTACATTTTTTGGTACCCAGAGAAGACAGGATCTCTGTGAGGTGCACATCAGCTGCTCAGAGACTGTTCCAAGGCCACAAGACCCAGCAAGGAAGGGTTGGAAGAACGAGTGTGCATGGAAAGGAAGGCAGGTGTGTGTGCGGTGGTTTACTCTTAGCCCATGGTCCCTAAATGAATGAAGGGTGATGGACCCCCATGGCCCCGGCACCATCTCTCCTTCTTCCTTCAACTCTCCTGAGTCAGATTCCACAGGGGGGAGAGTGTCAGGGTGAGCCAGGAGGTCACTTTCCTGCTCACTTTTGTAGCTATGGAAGACAGAAGACCAGAGGATTCCACATTTGTCTCCATAGAGTCCTCCAGGCAGAAAGAGCCATGGAAAGAGGCACAGGAGAGCAGCTTTTGTCTGGCAGAGAAAGGTAAGTAGGTAACTTGATTCCTATCCTTATTTGTAAATAAATGCAAAGTGGATGATGGCCATTCCCCTTATCCCCTCACATATCACGTTCAAAATCCTGAATGAGTGAGAAGGGAGGAGCCCAGCGTTTCCCACTGGGTCCCATTCATGATCACTCAGGGTCCTCTCTCCCTGCAGCTCCTCTGGCTGCCACTTCTGCCTCATCAGTGGCCATCCCTGAGCAGAGCACCCAGGGGAAGAGGAGGCGGAAGATGAGGAATGTGGGGGATGTCAAGGCAGGTGTGTGCCCTCCTTCATCCCTCCACCTCCTTGTCCCTGCACGAAGGGTCGGGTACTGCTGCATGAGCACTTGTCCCCTTGTTCACATGAGGCAGGATATGGTCTTCAGGGTGAGCTTAAGGGAAGGCCCAGGAGTGCCCAGGTGGGTCACATCTGTGCTCACTGGGGTCTGTCGTTCCCACAGCTCCCCATTACAGCAGCCCCACCACCTCCAGCTCAGCCTCCTCAGGAGCTGTTGCTGACCTGAAATCCTGGCAGATGAGGAACCACAATAGGAACATATGGACTGTCAACTATATTGGGGGAACGAAACTCAGGATGAACAAGAGGAGAAGACCCAGCTACCGCTCTGAGGACCAAGAAGCCTTCTATCGACTTCTGGGTGTGTTCTCCAAGCCAGCAGTGCCCTGGGCCCTGGGAGCATGTGCAGACCTCCTGGGGGCTCCAAGAAGTCCAGGAGGCCTGGACACTGAGCCGCCCCTGTTCCAATGGGGTGTGATGGGTGTTTCCTTCCTTCATGTTCTTGGAGGGAAGGAAAAGAGGCTCATGGCTGAAACACCAAAGGCTGTACCCCTGCCCACAGAGACCCAGTCAGTGATCCCCACCGGTCAAGATTCTAGAGATTAGTAGTGAAAGGACAGGCGAGATCGTGCTCTCTTTGTTCTCAAACCAGGAGGAGACAAAATGCAAACAGCATATACAGAAATCGGCTGGTCTCAGCCAGTGATAAAGGCAGAGAAGGAAATTTGTTTCAAGGCCATGATGCCTGGAGATGGGGTGTGAGTGAGGACAGCGAGTTTAATCAAATGGGAAACTCAGAAATGGTCTGTCCAAGAAGGTGGCATCAGGACCAGAGGCAAGATGAGTGTGGCAGGGTGGGGGACAACATGGAGGTCATGCCATTCACTACACCATCACCAGGCTCATGTAGCTACTTACGTTTAATTTTACATGATTTAAACACACTTTCAAGATTCAGTTTATCAGTCTTGCTCATCACATTTCAAGGGCTTAACAGCCACGTGGGGCTGGCAGCTGCCATAGGGTACAGCCCAGGTAGAGAGCACCTCTGTCATCACAGACAGTGCTTCTGGATACCGTGCTGCTGGACAGGGCTCTTCCAAGGACCAGGCTTACTGGAGAAGAGGCAAGGAGGGGGTGACCGTGAGCCACCCACCCTCCCTGCTGTGCCAGGGTCACCATCCTGGGGGAGGGACAGACGGGTCCTGGCATTCTCAGGTCTTCACTAGGAAATGGCCCCTCCAGGGGAGACCTCAAATCAAAGATGGGCCTCCTGCAGAAGAGCAGAGGTCAGGTCACATCTTCTGGAAGGCAGCAAAGTCCAGTGAGCCCAGGGGCCATGAACCTCCCCACCACAGCCCCAGCACTCAGTGGCAGTGGGACAGGGAGCTTGGCATAGCCACAGTACAATGCAGTGACAGGTCGAGGGATCACAGAGACCCAAGGCCACATCCAAGCTTTTAAGTTGAGGCAGATTTGTTACACTTTGAGACCCAAGTCACATCTCTGCAGTGAATGAATCTATCACATCCCATTGCGACCCTGTTGAGGATTAAATAACAGTAGCAACATTTGTACGGTTGAAACTGACCCTGTGTCAATGCGGGGAGTAGCCGCTGTTGCTGATGCAAGGCCCAGCACTTCCTGGAGGAGAGGCGGCTGGGTCTCCTCCCACAAGAGAGGAGTTCAGGGAAGGTTCAGGTTTTCTTCCTTTCTTCTGAAACATCCCACAGCTGCACACTCAGTCCTCCTTGCGGGGCCTCTCCAAGGCCTCATGGCTTCTTCCTTCCTTTGCAGAGGATCCCATTATCCAGAGCTTCTTGGAAGCTGACATTTTCCTCAAAGTGTCTGACAAGGTACCAACAGCACTGAAGTGATAAGGGACAAGGGGTCTGCAGAGTCACCGCCCCATGGGGGACAGGCAAAGAGTGTAGGATTTCCATCTGGGAAGGAGAAGACCTGGAGGGATGCACCCTCAATGGCAGAAGGAAGGGCACACTGCCTGTCCCTGCCCTGCCTGGAGTTACTGGGAACTCCTCCCCACCTTCCCATTGCTCACCTCGACATGGCACAGGGATGTGAGACCCACAGCAAGTCCAGCCCTGAGCCATTCTGCACCCTGTCCTTTGGGTGGGGAAGGTCCCGAGGCCCATGCAGCGCCCTCTCCCGCTGCTCTTTCCTGGTCTCCACACCCGCCTCTGTCTCTGGCAGTACCTGCTGTCCATGGTGGTGGAGTACTTCGGCCGCGTCGGGCTGCCTGGGCATTTCTACAACCGGATCCTCTTCCTCCTGGCCCTGTAAGCACCTCCTCAGGGACTCGCACTGAAACCTGCCCAGATCCCTGAATCCCATGTTTCCCTCACCCTGTCAGGGCAGCTCTGCTGTGCCCATGTGCTCAGGTTGTTCCTCTTGGTCAAAAAGCAGACAGGACCTTCAGGCGCCACTGAAGGTGGTGGGGAAAGGCAATGAGTAAGGTCCTGAGATACTGAGAGCAGCGGGGAAAACACCACTTGCTGCCCGGAGACTGAGTTACCTGAAGACAGAAGTCCCTGGGAGATGACCTTGTCAAGCCCAGAACCTTGTCTCTGACTGGGCACAGCACAGGCCCCACAGGCTAGGAGTTAAGGACACCCTGGGGCCCCTGTAGATCGGGTCAGCTGCAGAGAAGGCTCCCCCAGACCCCCAGACCCTCTCTCCTGGACACACTCTGCCTGGGCTCATGGTTCTTCCAATGTGACCTCTCCCTCCTGTCCCACCTGAGCTAGCAGCCATGACTCAAGGGACAGGCGAGCTTCCTGTCTTTTCCTGTGACAGCTACATTGCCTCTGACATGGAGGAGGACAACCCCACATCCAAGCGGAGCATCTTCCAGTTCCTGCTGGGCAAGGAGCACTGGCCAGACCTCTAGAAGGAGTTCCTACAGCTGAAGATGGAGTTCTTCCATGCAGTGGGGTACCGAGCCTGGGTCACCCCAGAGCTGTGCGAGGAGGTGTGTGGGGGATGCCGGTCGGCTGGAGAGGCGGGGAGATGAGAGCAGGTCCAGCCCCCGATCTAGCGCTCACTTCCCTGCATTTCCCTTTCAGATCCAGGCCCAGAATCCACATCACTAGGTCTGGAGTCGGGCACACCAGTGCGCCCCATAGGTTCCCAGGGCAAGGGAATAACCAGGGGGCCTGGACGGGTCTGCAGATGGTCCAGGTGTGTTTAAGCCCTGCTAGGGCTGTGCAGAGTCGAGCCAGCCCCGTCCTCTGCACCCTCGAAGGCCCCTCCTGGGCTTGGGAGTATGTGGAGGCCCTCCTGCATCCTATTTTAGACTTTATTCATGCATATTACCACAGAGAGGGCTTTGAGAACTCCTGTGGTAAGAAAGTGCTATATTCTCCAAATGAACTTGATTATAGAGTTACATGCTGTGCGATACCAGATCTCAACCTGCATGTCAATTTTTAAGGGAAAACTCTCGCAAATGCTGTTTTTGGTAATAACCTCTGCAGGGTTTTGATCTGAGGTTAAAATTTTAAACATAAATATATGAAACACTCGAGGTTCATCCTTTGTGGGAAAGGGACTGTCACCACGGTCGTTCTCGAAGGAAAGAAAGATGAACGCCCGCACCTCCTGCTCTGTTGTGTGTGTGTGTTCTGCTCCCCGGGAAGCCAGCTACACCGAGCCAGGCCCTCAAAGGATCTCACTCCTCACAGGCAGGAGGAGCTCTCAGGGCTCTCTGGTCTCTGAAAAAACTGGATCACTAGAAACAAAATGGAAAAACACAGATACTGAACTGTGAGGATGGACATAATAGATGAGGCATTTATAGAAACCAGTCCCCTGTCTAGCATTACATCCTTTCAAAGTGATTTCGTTTTGGAGAGAGAAAGTCTCACTCTATCACCCAGGCTGGAGTGCAGTGGCGCCATCTCGGCTCACTGGAACCTCTACCTCCCAGGTTCAAGTGATTCTCCTGCCTCAGTCTCCTGAGTAGCTGGGATTACAGGCACACACCATCACATCCAGTTAATTTCTGTATTTTTAGTAGAGACAGGGTTTCGCCATGTTGGCCAGGCTACTCTTAAACTCCTGACCTCAAGTGATCCACCTGCCTTGGCTTCCCAAAGTGTTGGGATTATAGTTGTGAGCTACCATGCCCACCCGATTTCTTTGGTTTAAATTTAGTTTTTATCTTTGGATTTACTTGAAGTGGAAGGGAGACCTCTAGTGAAATGCATGAGGAACACTTTGCCTGGGCACAAGGTTGTATCAGAGGAGTCCTGTGAACGGCCTGCCACACTGCAGGCTGTGATGGAACCTATTCTGATCCCAGGAAAAAGACAGCAGGAGAGAAGAAGGCAGAAAAAGGGTGCTCTGAGATAAACCAAGTTGGGTATAACCGATTCACCTACATGGTGGTTGGTTTTTATTTGAGATCTCAATCCAAAGAAAAATAGCAGTTGTTGGCCCCTCATGGGTCTCATCGCTTATAAGAGCAGTGGGGACAGTTGACCTAAGCTCCGCTCCAATGGGCACTGGTGGGTGCAACACTCAGGAGTCTGCCTTATTGTGCTCTGATCTCCCTCTCTCTTTTCTTGTCACTCCTGCCCACCCCTGCCTTCCCCCTCCTCCAAAAAAGAAGCGGCCCCTTTTCCCAAGCTCCAGGCAGCCACAGAGGGGCAGCACAGGCTCCAGCTTCCCTCAATCGTACAAGACACAGGGTCCAGGGAGAGCCTGGGCCACAGCAGCCTGCAGCTGGATGCCAAACCACTCACAGGAACACTGGCCCCCAGTCTTCAAGTGGGTATTGGCCAACAAAGGTCACACCCCCGGATGTCCTGGGGAAGGGAGGGTGTAGCAGTAACTCAGAGGAGGCACTAAGGGAACCAAAAGACCTCCAGAGCAGGAGTCACAACAGAGGCTGAGGACGGGAAGAGGGAGAAGGGATGGAAAGTCTAGGATAAGTCCTGGACCTTCGAGGAGGAGGACCTTGAAGGAAGAGGCCAAAGACGACTGGAAGAGGCAAGGAAGGGCAGAGGAGATGGGAATGGGAGAAACAAACGAGGCGAGAGGAGAAGTGCCCACCATAGACACGCGGTATCTTGGGGCAGTTGTACACAGAGCCCTTCCTGAGCAACCCACTGATTATCCAATGAAGCCTTATTCAAAGAAGAGACGACTGGGGAATTTCAGCCAAAGGATGATGGAAGGCATTGAGCCTCCTGGGGTGCAGATATGAGGTTGAAACAAATGGGGAATAAGAGGGAGGAAATCATGGCTAATCATATGTTCTGACATTATAGAAATAACTTTTTAAATGAGAGAAGAAAGGAGAGAAAAAGGGAACTGATTAGGGGAGATCAGGGATGGGAGTTCAGGGTCCTAGAGCATCATCAAAGCTGGGAACAAAACAGTGGCAGCCAAGGTAAAGAAAAGGGGGACTCAAGGAGTCCCACAAAGATTCCCTAAATAAAAAATACACTATAAATGTCAAAAGTAATGAATACAACACATTTTTAAAAGCAAAGAAAACAGACCAAATAAAGACACACAGCAAATGTAAGATATACAGCAACTATAATATACAAAATGAGACACAGCTGAAATTGGTCATATTATTTCTATTAATAAATCTGAACTTGCCACTAAAAAAGCTCTTCAGACTAATTTATAAAGCAAACCCCAGCTCCGTACTGTTTGTGGGAGATTAGACTTGAGTGATTCATAGACAAAAACAAGGGGAGGGAGGGAAGGGACACAAGCACACACCCTCAGTGAGAGAGGGAACCACTCTCTTGTGATCTAGATGCCAAGGAAGAAGAACTCAGCCTCGAAACCTTCCAAGAGACGAGGAAGGACACTTGGGTGGGGCCTGGGGGGCGGGGGTTCTGAGCATCAAAGCCCACGGAGCCAGGATTGGTGGCCAGGCATTAAAAGTGATCCAAGAGATACAGGCTGGTCTCCTGCAGCTTGATTTGCTCACTGATGTTTCAGTTTTGCAGCTATACATGCATAGCTATTTTGGACAGGAAATTTTACTATGGAGTATCTTACAGAAAAAAATAATTGCAGTGGCCAGATACTGTGTCTCTTCACCTCTTTATTTCAATGAGAATAACTGATTTTACCACGAAATTTCTGATAACTGCAAGGTTCCCAGGGATCTCATAATCAAGAATTAAAGGCCGGGCACGGTGGCTCACGCCTGTAATCCCAGCACTTTGGGAGGCCGAGGCAGGTGGATCACGAGGTCAAGAGATCGAGACCACCCTGGTCAACATGGTGAAACCTCGTCTCTACTAACAATACAAAAAATTAGCTGGGCATGGTGGTGCGTGCCTGTAATCCCAGCTACTCAGGAGGCTGAGGCAGGAGAATTGCCTGAACCCAGGAGGCGGAGGTTGTGGTGAGCTGAGATCGCGCCATTGCACTCCTGCCTGGGTAACAAGAGCGAAACTCCATCTCAAAAAAAAAAAAGAATTAAAGAGATCAGTGAGTCCCATAAAAAAGACTCCTGTCTGGAAGCAATACTGTATTAGTCTGTTCTCACACTGCTATAAAGACATACCTGAGACTGGGTAATTTATAAAGAAAAGAGGTTTAATTGGCTAATATTTCTGCAGGCTGTACAGGCTTCTGCTTCTGGGGAGGCCCCAGGAAACTTACAATCATGGCGGAAGGCAAAGGGGAAGGAGGCACATTTTTCACATGGCTAGCAGGAGAGGAGTGGGGGGAAGTGCTAGACACTTTCAACCAGATCTCATGAAAATTCAGTATCACGAGAATAACAAGGAGGAAGTCCACTCCCAAGATTCACCTCCCAGCAGGCCCCTCCTCCAACACTGGGGATACGATTTGACATGAGATTTGCATGGGGACAGAGCCAAACCTATCCAACAGAGTTACTGTCCAGCCTCTTCAGCCCACAAGAATTGAACATGTTCTTCTTGAGTCCTCTGCAAACCTCCAGCTGCAGATTATTGCAGTGCTATGACCTGGGAGACCCAGTCCATGCTGCCCTGTAAGTCTAGGGTGGAAACAGTGGGCTAAGGGGCTGAGTCCCTCTCCTCAGAGTGGCCACTGAATGGCAAACCCAGAACCAGCAGGCCTGGACACACAATGTTCCCATTCATGCATCAGCGATTCCATCCCCAGTAAGTTTGACACCCTGGGTTTGTACCAGAGGAAATACATGCATCGTTTAGTCAGTGACTCCTCTTGGCATATGTCAGGGAGAGACCTGGGTGGCTGGGGTTGGGGCAAGGGTGGGTCACCACTTCTCTAGCCCGCAGTTTGCTATGATCCACAATGCCAAGACTAACCGTTCCCATTTTGCTCTTGCTGACAAGTGCTGCTCAGCAGGCAGCTCTGGCCTGGCTCTCCTTTTTAGTTAGTAATCAGTGCAATGAGAGCCACCAAATGAAATTGCTGCATTCACTCTTGGGGCCAAAAATTATCTTAAGCCAAGGAAATGAAGATTCAAGTGTCATTTTAGAGTGAATTGGAGAACTCAGTATGTTATCAACAACACAAGCGTTAGGATAATTTCTTACAAAGTGAAGTGAGGCTCTAAGGTGCCTCTCTGGTTTGGGACCAGGTCTCAGGACCCCACAGAATCTTGCCTGAAGGCATGGAAGACAGTCCTGCTGGCTGCTGTGTTGCCCTCAGTGCTCTCCCTCCTCCCTCCCTCCTTCCCTCATCTCTCCTCCCTATTGCTCTCCTTCCTCCCCTGTGGCCCCTTCCTCCCTCCTTGCTTCAGTCATTTACCACAGCCCTGCGCTGAGGAGTGTTTTACAGACATTTTTCTGATCTGTACTTCTTCTCATCTCAGTGCCTACTGTGTTAGAAAAGTGGCCTTGCTTTACAGAATGGTTTGTGTTTGGTTTTCAAAATGCATCTTGCAAACTTAAACAAATGAACAAGCAAAAAACAACCCCATTAAAAAGTGGGCAAATGACATGAACAGACACTTCTCAAAGGAAGACATACAAGCAGCCAACAAACATATGAAAATATGCTCAATATCACTACTTGTCAGAGAAATGCAAACCAAAACCATAATGAGAGACCATCTCACAGTAGTTAGAATGGCTATTGTTAAAAAAAAAAAAAAAATTCAAACGAGGACACATACTGGGGAGGCTGCAGAAAAAAGGGATCACTTACTTACACACTACTAATGGGAGCGTCAATTAGTTCAGCCACTGTGGAAAGCAGTGTGGAGAATTCTCAGAGAACGTAAAAGAGAACTGCCAGTTCACCCAGCAACCCCATTACTGAGTCTATCTATCTAACAGAAAATAAATTGTTCTATCCAAAACACACATGCACTCACATGTTCATCACAGCACTATTCACAATAGCAAAGACATGGAATCAACCCAGGTGCCTGCCACCAGTGGATTGGATAAAGAATCACCAGCCTGATGAGCGGCAGGGTAGGTTTTCATTTCCGCAGTCCAAGCTTCCTCTGAACACTTATTTAAGGCTATACTGAAAGCATAGAGTGAGACCCACTGCTGCAGCTGTGAGATCGGTGCCACTCAGGTGAGTTTGTGCAGGGGTTAGGAAATTGCAAAGAAATTTTGGCATTTTAGAGAGCAACTGAGGATTTGAGGATGGAAAAGAAAAGTGAATAGCACTGGGAGCTTAGGGGAGGTAACCAGGTGGCTAGAAATTCTAGAAGCAAAGCCTAGACCCTGAGTGGCAGTGGGTGGTTTGGGTGGGACTCAGGGATGAGGCCGAGTTTATGTCTGAGTCATTGCATCCCTCAAGGGATCACGGGATTTGCTCAGGGATCCAAACAGGAAAGTGAAGGAAGCAGGGGACAAAGAAGCTCCTGTAAAGTAAACTTCCAGAATCTCAGCAGTGGTGACACCTGCTGCAGCTGGTGTTAGCTTCCTGCAGCCAGGAGTGTGCCCTCTGCCCTGTGTCTGCTGTAGCTAGTGCAGGAGAGTAAAGGCTTCACCTCCTCCTCTATCCTCCAGGCCCTGCGTGGGCATCTCCCACTGGAGGACTCTCATCTGGCACTACATGGGAAAAGCAGCTGGAAGCTGAGGAGACAGGGAAGACGCCAAGCTGACTGACATCCAGCCCACACATGGGCTGCAGTGAGATGACCCAAAAATGAATTAGTGCAACACAGGGGAGAGTTTGGAGGGAAGTGACAATGGAGACAGCAGCTATGCCCTGCTCTGAGGATTTGCAGAAATTTGCACAGAACATGGAATGAAAAAGGTTTGACCTCATCTGCCTTAGATCCAATGGGGCAGGGAGATGGCAGCTAGGGATGCTGACCATGATGGAGTTGCTAACGCATCTTCCTTCAACTTCAGAGTGGCATACATTTACTCACATTGCCAGCTGAGGAAACTCTTAATTTCTGAATTGGTTCAATAAGCAGCACCTAAAATATTCTTATTTTTATTTTTTGAGACAGAGTCTTGCTCTGTTGCCCAGGCTGGAGTGCAATGGCATGATGATCTTATCTCACTGCAACCTCTGCCTCCCTGGTTCAAGCAATACTCATGCCTCAGCCTCCCGAGTAGCTGGAATTACAGGCATGCACCACCACGCCTGGCTAATTTTTTAAAGTAGAGATGGGGTTTCACCATGTTGGCCAGGCTGGTCTCCAACTCCTGATCTCAGGCGATCCACCCGCCTTGGCATTCCAAAGTGCTTGGATTACAGGCGTGAGCCACTGTGCTTGGCCTAAAATATTCTTGATATGTACAAAAATGAACATAAGACAAATGAAAGAAATGTGAGTGGCACCAAGTAGCTTCCAAGCTCTGTCCTTACGTGAAGTTCCCCTAATGATGTAACCATGTGGATCATGAGCTAACGCAAGTTCTTAAAGCACATGGCCTATAGCTTCACAAGGAAGAGTGCCTGAGTGTGACAGATCCCTTAACTACAGAGACAAGGCAAGCACTGAGAATTAAGACTTTTCAGTTATTTATAAATTTTATTGAATTTAGTATAAAATCTTTATTTTATGCTGGGTACAGTGTCTCATACCTGAGGCGGGAGAATCACTTGAGGCCAGGAGTCTGAGACCAGATGCCACCATAGCAAGACTTCATCTCTACAAAAATTTAAAAAATTTAGCTGAGTGTGGTGGTATGTGCCTATAGTCCCATTTATTCAGGAGGCTGAGGCAGGAGGATTGCTTGAACCCAGAAAGTTAAGCCTGCAGTGAGCTGGAGTGAGCTATGGTCATGCCACTGACTCCAGCCTGGGTAACAGAGGGAGACTCTGTCTTAATCAATCAATAACTTATTTTAAGATTTCATATAATAATGTATCACACAAAATAGAAAGAAATCTTTTTAGCTATGAGAAAAAAATTTAAACTAAGGTGGTTGTTATAATATGACCAAGAAAGCAACACACAGATTATAATACTCAGTTAACCAAATTCCAAGAAATTACACAAAGCCTTTGTTTTTCCAAAGATGTAAAGAATAGTATGTCTGCTTTTCAAATGTGTTCATTAACTCTTCCTGGTGCCAAGTCCTTTTAACTTACATTTAATCATTGCCTCCTTCTGAGAGTCCGCCGGACTGGGAATGCAGGCACTGATGGACCAGTTTCAGGGCTGGGTGTAGGAAGTGTGGTTGAAAGCCAGCTTCATTAGGGTTGTGATAGGTGCTTTGAGGCAGCCAACCTCCCCTGCTGAGCCACAGGGATCTCACTCTAAAAGGGGCAGAACCGGGTGCCATCTAAGGGATCTTCTAGCACTGACATTTGATGCAGGTGTCTGATCAGTGGGTCTCCTTGCCTGAAGTCTGAAGGTCCTCTGACTGCCCAGAGCAGCCTCTACTGCCCATTCCGGCTTCCCTTTCACCCAAGGACATAAGATATAGGATCTTGGGCAGGCACGTCCATCCTTATCAATAGGTTAAGAGTTAAGGATACAGCTATAGAGGCTTTTTAATTTTTTCTGCAGCTTGTGATGTAATGAGAAGCAACCAGTGTATTTCAGAGTGCAGGGAAACCCGGGCAGCCCTTGGAAGCAGGAAAAGGCCACCACTTGGGAACCTTTGTACACTAGCGTGGATATCTGTGGGTTGCCTGTGGGCGCTGAGAGGCAGCCAGCCCGGGTACACCATCCAGAGTGGCCACCTCTCCCACCTCACTCTGCTTCCTTCCCCTGCTGGCTGGAGGTAGCATGCCCTAGCGATACAGAGGGGATCAGATCCTGTGTCCTCCCCCACAGCTTAATTGGGCTGATCCTCACACAGTGAGACATTTCCCCCCAAATTTGGTTCAGCATGAGGATGAGGGACCACAGAAGAGAGGCCTTCAACCCTGCAAGGGGGAGGCAGCAAAGTCTTCTTGGTTTGGACTTTCACATGCTCTGGCTTGTACTCCAAAAATGAATTCTCTAAATCTTTTGTAAATAGGGACTGTCTTGTTTTGTTTTTAAATACAATTTCTTTCTTTTTTTTTTTTTTTTTTTTTGAGACAGAGTTTCGCTCGTTACCCAGGCTGGAGTGCAATGGCACGATCTCGGCTCACCGCAACCTCCGCCTCCTGGGTTCAGGCAATTCTCCTGCCTCAGCCTCCTGAGTAGCTGGGATTACAGGCATGCGCCACCATGCCCAGCTAATTTTTTGTATTAGTAGAGACAGGGTTCCACCATGTTGACCAGGATGGTCTCGATCTCTTGACCTCGTGATCCACCCGCCTCGGCCTCCCAAAGTGCTGGGATTACAGGCTTGAGCCACCGCGCCTGGCCTTAAATACAATTTCTAAAGGCCCCTCTGTAGTAATTTCTTATTTTATCTATTTAGAGCAGGCTTCATGTATTAGTCTTCCTGGCTGCAATAACAAAATACCACAGACTGGGTGGTTTCAACAACAGAAATTTACTTCTTGCAATTCTGGAAGCTGGAGGTCCACGATCAAGGTGCTGGCCAAGTCTTCCTGGTAAGGGCTCTTCTCGGCTTGCAGATGGCCAACATCTCACGTATCTTCACATGGCAGAGAGAGAAAGAAAAATCTCTCTTCTCTGCTTAGGAGGCTACCAATTCTATTGAATTAAGGCCCCACCCTTATGATGACCTCGTTTAACCTTAGGAATCTTCTAAATGCCCTATTGCCAAATACAGTCACACGGGATTAGGGCCTCAATATAAAATTCTAAGAGGACAAAATTCAGTCCACAGCACTTCATGTTGACCAACTGAGGGTAAAAATCTCCTTCTCCTGTTTAAGGTGATCACATCATGAGAATGTCTGGCATTGTCACCAGAAATACAAACTTATTTCAGACAGGACGACGGTGACATCTGAGGAAATGTGAAAACGCCCCTTTGCCACAGAAAGTAAAACTTCATGACATAGCTTTTTTTAAAACTTCGCATTTTTTAGCATAGTCACTTCACCTGCACCACCACAGTTTAAAGACTTTAAAAATATTCACTCCAGCAACCCCTGCTCTCTTCTCTAAGTCCAAAACTAAAGCAATCATCAAGAGTTTTGAAAACAAACCAAAAACTTTATTTACAAAAGTAAATTTTAACTTGCTTTTATATATCATATAATGTTAATGATGACAGCAACAGATTTAAAATACACTGAGGTTTGTGCAGTTCATTTCCCCCTAGTTATACCGTGAAACTTTATAAACATTGCTTTAGCTTTGATGTTTGGTCATGTTTTCGGTTCAGAAGTCATGTTTCAGGGTACGTTCACCACCAGAACACTGTCACATCACCATTGGCTGTGGATTTCCAAGAAGCAAAGGAGCCAATCTCAGCAAAGCTCGCACTGGCATTTTTAGCTGCTTAAATTTGAAGAGCAGTTCAGCAAAGCTTGTGCTCCCTAAAACAGAAATGGAGGGGAAGGTCACATCTCTAAATAAATTCGGCCATACCTCTCCTTTCAAGGAAGCTTCAGAAACACAATCATGTTTAAAACAGGCATTCTTCCCTTCTAAAATGATTATCCAAAGACAGTGTTTAACATTATGAAATTCCCTAATACACTGTAATGTAAGTTGAGTATCCCTTTTCCAAAATGCTTGGGAAAAGATGTGTTTTGGACTCTGGATTTTTTTTGATTTTGGAATATCTGCATTACACCTACTGGTTAAACATTCTTAATCCGAAAATCCCAAATCCAAAATGCTGTAATGAGCATTTTCTCTGATCATCATGTTGGCACTCAAAATGTTTTCAATTTTGAAACACTTCAGATTTCAGATTAAGGACCTCAACCTGTATACGATTTGATAGAATTTACCCATTCTAGACTTCAGACAGTGGCCTGGCCTATAACTATATGTGAAACTACTAATATTGTTTAATTATATATATATATATATGTTTGTGTGTGTGTATATATATATAATCTTTATACACATACACGCGCACCTGCACACGCACACACACACACACACATGCAGTTCTTTTAATATAACGAGCACAAGTGCCTGCCTACCTTCAATTACTATCTAAGTGATAATTTACTGGTTCTAATATGGTTGACCATTGAACAACTCTGTAAGTCCACCCTGGCCTAAAAAGAAAGTCTATGCTTTAAAACGTCTTCCTTTTATTTTTAGTAGTTTGACTATTAACGTGACTAGGTGTGGTTTTCTTTGCATTTATCCTGCTTAGGGTTCACTGTGGGTTAATATTTAACATCATTTTTCAAAATTCTTAGCTTCTGTCTCTTCAAATATTGCTTCTAACTCATTTTCTCTCTCCTCTTATTCTCTTATTCCAACTTCATGCATGTTTGATTTTTTTTCACAGTTTCCACAGGTCTCTTATGCTCTTCTCTGTATTTCCTTCCCATTCTTCCCTCTATGCTTCAGTCTGTTTACTTTCCACTTGTCTTCCAGCAGGTAAGTGTCTTCTAGTTCACTTCAAATAATCCAAACTGAAATCTTCGTTTCAGTTATTACATTTGTCAGTTCTAGAATTTCTATTTAATCCTTTTTTATTGATTCCAGGTTTCTGTTGAAATTCCTTATCCTTCCCTCTATTTTCCTGGAATGTTAGTCATAGTTATTTTAGGTCCCAGTCTGATAACTCCAATATCTGAATCACAGATAGGTCTGTATTACTATGTGTTTTTTTCTTATTATGTCTCGTAATTTTTGATTCAACACTGAATCCTGTAGACTAAAACCCTCCTATGAAGGTTACGTTTTCTTCTGTCAGGTGGGTAGAAAGCACAGAGATCACCTCAGTTCTGCTCTAGGCTAACTGTAGGTCTGATCTGCTTGAAGTGAAGGTAAAACTGAAGCAGACCAGACCTAAAATTAGGCTAAAGCAAGCTTAAGGGTTGGTCATGTTATTAATTCACCTAAGAAGCTGGGATGCTAATCAGAGCCACTTTACTTCAACAAGCCTTGAACTCCACCCTTTGCCTCCTCAGTCCTATGTTGCTGTTGACATTTTTGCTTACATTTTTGGCCTTGTGGCTTCTGCGAAATATCTTGAAGTCTTATCCCATGTATGTGCAGGCTAAAATTTTGTAAGTAACTCAAGAGAAAAGTACATCCAGACTTCGAGTTATGATTCCTATTGGTCTCAATTTTGTTCCTCAAGTTCTAGGTTCTTGAGCAATCACAAACCCAACCTCTGGTCCCTCAGCCTAGCAGCACTGCTGCTTTTTTGCTGGGACTCTACTTCTTGTGCTATAAACTAGCAAATGCCTTTCGGGGAGAAGCTAGGGCGAATACAAAGCTCTCCCTGTTGTACTTCCCTCTTCTTACGGATTTTGTTCAGCTTTTATATTTGTTTTTGAGGGCAAGTGAGCCCATTACAAGCAATTCCATCATGGCCATAACTAGAAGTCTCTAGATAGTAAACCTGTATCAGAGACTTGCAAAACAGCAAAAAACCAGTAATGTAATTAAACATCAAGTTTAAATGATTAAATGGAACAATCTTTGCCTTCTGAAAAAATATCTTTTCAGCCTCAATTAAAGGGCAACAATTTAAAAGTCATATAAATAAATAAGGGTGCTTCGAATTCATTACATCTTAGTATTCAGCTTAATGGGTACATCTTTTATCTGTTTCTATATTCTGAAAAATACAATCAGTGCTAACACTATTAATTTTTTAAACTATTATGAACAAATTCAAACACAAAATTAGGTACCTGTTAGTTGTAAAGCTTTATATTATTAGAAATTAAGATTATGTGTGATTTTTAAAAACCCAACTGAAATCCCAGAAAATAAAGAAAAGTAACTTTAATAAAAAATCAATTAATAGAGAAGAATAATATGGAATATTAAGTTTATTAGTATAGACCAGTGTTTGGGGCTCTGTAAAGAAGAATCCATCCTTTTCTGAATAAAAATGAAAGTTATTCAAGTATAAAGTTGATAATTTTTTCTTTTCTCTTCCAAGACAGTTCCTAACAATGACACTGAAATATCAGTGAAGAGGAAAGTCAAAGTAGGGACAGTAACTCACTAGAAACTCTTCCTACCAAGAAACTAAAAGATGAAGGGGTGGGTAATAGAGGTACTAAGAGAGGACTTAGATATGCGATTACCTTCTAGTCCTAAAGGCGGCAGGTGCCGTGGAGCTGGCACGGAGTGGTAGATGAGGAAGCAGGCCAGCATGCTCAGCTGCGATTCCTCCAAGGGCTGCCCACTGAGGTAGGCATGCACACACATATCACCCCCAGCTGTGAGAGAAACACAAATGGAATCGAACCAATTGACGACAGAACTGAGAGGAATAAGAAATACCTTATTTCTATTACTTTTTCATCAAGAACTTATTGAACACATAGCATATTTAAAGCAGGTTCTATAGTCGGTATTGAGGCCACTGTGACAAGCTAGACTGAGTCCCTGTCATTGAAGTATTCAGAGTGTTGTTGGGGAAGACAAATATTACACAAATAATGACACGAACTGATGCACAATTATGAATTGAGATGAGTGCTATAAAGGTGCCGCTGTCAAGTGGTTGTCTCCCTGAAATACCCCTTGTCATACCCTTCCCTCCACTATGTATTATAATATTTGATGGGACTGATTCAGCTCCAGAACTATATCCTTATTAGTCTTGGCCAGAAGTTCTCAAACTTTAATATAAATCAGAATCACCTGGAGGGCTTGTTAAACCACAGATGAGTGGGCCCTACTCCCCCGACAGAGCAAAGTTTCTGATTCAGCAGGTCTTGGGTGGGGCCAGAAAAACTCCATTTCTAATAACTTCCCAGGTCATGCTGCTCCATGAACCACACTTTGAGAATCACTGGTCTTGGGTGATCAAGGCAATCCCATTCCCCTGATACAGTATTAGTTCAGAGACAGGCAAACCCAGGCTATTTTTTCAATAAGAGACATTCTCTGCCACAGGGATAGATTGAGGCGTGTGCATCAGTTGCAACTCGAGCCAGAAACATGAGGAGGTGCTTATTTTAATGACATGCTTACTGGAGGCTCCAAGGAAAGAAATTCCCCCATTCTTATCACAAAGCTCCTAGAAGCAACTCTATTCTTCCTCTGGGCATCATACTGAGCTAGAGGTGAACATGTTACAGCCAGTTGATTACCATCCAAAAAAAGCACTGAGGATAAAGTTATGGCACAGAATGTAGCTGATGGAACCTCAAAGAAATGGAGTTGAAGACACTGGAACAAGGTGACCCTTTATGTATCCTACCTGTGGACTTGTAATAACATAACATAATTTGTGTCCTTACCGTTTAAGGACAGGTTAAGTCAGGCCTTCTGTTACTTGCAGACAAAGGCATTTTGATACAAGAAAATAGTGAGAGCATGAGCAAGCAGGCTAAAGGACGGCAGGAAAGCTGCCTAAGGTAGAGTGGTCCTAAAGGCCTGGGAGGAGAGGTCATTAAAACTGAGGCTGCAAGGATGAATATGATTTGGGCAGGTGAAGAATGAAAGGAAAAGGTTCTAGGGAGGGAAAACAGCATATTCAGTGGCCCCACAATGAAAAGGAGCTCAGTGCTTTTGAGGAAGTGGAAGGGGCCAGGGTGGTGTGAGGAGCAACTGGTGTAAAAGAGGCTTTGTTGCGGAAAACAGGCACCTTGCAGGTCACGCAGGTTCTGGTGCCACACAGTAAGGATTTTTTTCACAACTGAATCAGAAGCCTTTGAAAAAGCTTTAAGCAGGAGTGTTAGATCATTTTATTCTTTAAAAGACTTCTGTCAGTTAACTTGAGATGATTAGAACAGAGATGAAAAAAACAAGGAGGCTATTTAAAAGGCTATAACAGACCAAGTGCGGTGGCTCATGCCTGTAATCCTAGCACTTTGGAAGGCTGAGGCAGATGGATCACGAGGTCAGGAGTTTGAGACCAGCCTGGCTAAGATGGTAAAACCCTGTCTCTACTAAAAATACAAAAATTAGCCAGGCACATTGGTGGGTGCCTGTAATCCCAGCTACTCAGGAGGCTGAGGTAAGAGAATCACTTGAACACGGGACGCGAAGGTTGCAGTGAGCCGAGATCATGCCATTGCACTCTAGCCTGGGCAACAGAGCAAAACTCTATCTCAAAAACAAAACCAAAAAAAGACTGTAACAGTGGTCCAGGCACAAAATAATCATTCTGTTGTAGGCAGAAGTAGTAAAACGTGGACAAATTCAAGAAATATCTATGATGAGGATTCAAAGGCTTCAGCAATGGGTCAGCTATTGCAGAGGAGGGGAGAAGGGAAGGAGAGAAAGCAGCAACAATGATTTCCAAACGGTCAGCAAAGGAATGACAGTGAAATGTGATAAATACACTGAGAAAGAATGGTAAAAGAGGATTTTTTTAAAAAATTGGGAAAATGTGCTGTCACAAAGTCAAGGGAGGTCCATTTCAAGAAGCAAAATGTAGCTAGAAGCCTCACCATTGTAGAGATGGAGTGAGATGAAAACTGTAGATGCCACTGAACACAGTTATGAGGGTGACAGTCTACTGGGAGGTAGAAACATTTAGGTTTGGGGGAGGCAGCAGAGGGAGAAGGACTAAAGGAGAACAGATGAGATTCTTCTTTGAATAGCTCATCATGAAGGAGAGCATGGTGGTTCAGCCTCTCTTCAATGACTTTCTCATGCCTACTAGCATTTTGTTTCACTGATTTTCTCTATT
The DNA here is from genome assembly GCF_030222135.1 of Aotus nancymaae. Classification (NCBI taxonomy): domain Eukaryota; kingdom Metazoa; phylum Chordata; class Mammalia; order Primates; family Aotidae; genus Aotus; species Aotus nancymaae. The sequence continues at coordinate 976,937 of NW_026988570.1, read as the reverse complement.
GCTTTTTCTGTTTTGGGTTTCATTGGTTTCTGCTTTTATTTGCTTGCTTTGGGTTCACTTTGCTTTCCTACTGTACTTGACAAGTCTTAAAAGAAAATAAAAAAGGACAATGACAAAAACTGCGTTGTACCCCACTGCTGGTGGGAAAGTAAAATGGCAGTTTGGAAAATTGAGTGTGGCAATGCGTGAAGGTAAGGATGATACAAAAATAGCAGAATGCTGGTAACTACTGAAATTGGTGATGGGATTTGTTAAATTAGTCTACTTACTCTGTATATTCTTTAAATTTCCATAACAAAATATGAAAAAGTTAATAAAACTTTTTAAAGTTCTTAAACTTGAAACCCACTTTCTCTGCCCAAAATTATAATTTGAGGAGAGAAATACTGTATAAAACATTTATAAAATATGATTAACTGGCTTCATTTTCAGATTAGTGTAGTGATTTAATGGGTTATCTCAGCTCTAATGAGTTATTAGTGAGTGACCCTGAAAGTCCACATATGCATCTGTGATTTTTACTCACACACAAATATGAATGCAATTTCCAATTTTCACTCAATTTATTGTTCTCTACCCCAAAGCCAACTGCTAGTGCTTATAAGAGAGGAGACCATATATTTCAGAGGTTTTTTTTATTAAAAATTTCTAGTTTTTCACTAGAAAATAAACACATTTTTGATAAATCTGAGTGGGAAATCAAATTCAGTGGAGGCTCAGAGCAATGCTGGAAACCACCAAATGCACTTAAGAGCAATAAGACAATCAGGGCCCTGTTTTAGAGACTGTTCTAGTCACTGCCAAAATTTCATACATTATATGAAATGTGCAAATCAGAGAATCTGCAAAGATTTAAGGACGTGTTTCTTTTTTTTCCTTTTTTTTTTTTTGAGATGGAGTCTTGCTCTGTCGCCTAGGCTGGAATGCAGTGGCATGATCTTGGCTCACGGCAACCTCCGCCTCCCGGGTTTTCAAGCAATTCTCTTGCCTCAGCCTCCTGAATAGCTGGGATTACAGGTGCCCACCACCAAGGCCGCCTAATTTTTGTATTTTTAGTAGAGATAGGGTTTCACCATCTTGGCCAGGCTGGTCTTGAACCCCTGACCTTGTGATCCACCCACCTTGGCTTCCCAAAGTGCTGGGATTACAGTCATGAGCCACCGCGCCCACCAAGGATATATTTCTATAGCAAAGGTCTGCTATAGGTAATAAACTGAATAAAAACGAAACACCAAAACCTATGAAATAACTTATTTTGTTTTCCCAAAAATGAAAATAAAAATGACTACCAAAAACATTTTTAAGCTACATGATCTTTGAATCTGAACACGAAATGACAAATGAAATGCAGCTGTTAAATAAAAAAACAGAGTCTGAAATCAGGCTTTCCAAGTATATACCTCACAAGCTAGTTTACAATTTAATTTTTTTCAGAGATTTTCTTCCTAGTATTACAGGTGGATAGTTTTAAACTGAATTATATTCAAATGCTTAGGTTCTATTGATTGTCAATAGCTTTCACTAATCAAAGTAAGAATTGTTTCTATTGCTATTACTAAGATTAGTATTTACCCAAAGCAAGCAACTGTCAGTTATTTATTGGAAGCATTTGAATGAACTAAAAAGAATGGAAAGATCAAGGAGTCTACTCCTGACAATTAGCTCCGGGAGCATTTAACACGTAAGATAAATTTCTGTAAATCTAAAGCATCTATCACTTGCCTTGTATAGGTCAGAATCATTTCTACACTGTTAATGAGTAAACAATTTCCTTGAAATCACAAATCCTGCTGATAGAAAGCCACCACTGTGACATTACACAGCTGTGGTGTCCCAGTTTTTCAAAACTGAGTTGGTACAACAAGCTCACTCAGCAAGTACACGTCAATTTCTATGTGTAGAGGGGATACCAGTACAAAAATAGGGATGGCTGCTGGCCTCAGGTAGGCGACAGGCCACACCCCTGGAAACAGGAGAGAGAGGCACTGGAAAGAAATGTGATCTGATGCTAGGAAAGAAAGAATGAGGTCCTGAGCACCAAGTGGTATTTAAAATGCTATAACTATGCTCTGCCTGGGTCGGATGTATTTTTCTAAAGAAGCTGAAGTAGATAATCAAAGTCTAATCCATCTAGCTGGAAACATTAAATCTACAGCCATTCTTGCTTATACTCAGAGTTATCATGCTTACCAACGAAAACAAAGTTACAACAGAAAAGCCTAAACCAAATGTATCTCAAAAGCACAAGAGCACAATGCTACAATGCTACCCTTACCTTGTAGCCACTGGTCCAGGGTATTATCGATGGTACACTTCACAACAGGGAGGAATTCTGAGTTCATAAAGAGCCCCCGCTTAGGGTGGTTCTGCAGCCGCTCCTGATGACTTCGGGAGCTGAAAAATTCTAACACCAACTTTATCTGCCAAAGTTCAGAAGTCTCAGACATTTCTCTTCTCCCAAGTCTTCTTATAGCCTTGAAGAGGAAAGAGGACAATTATTCACTTAATGAAAGAGTGGAGTGCTCTGTCTCTTCATCAGAGCTGTATACTGAGTATTCTTTAAATGTGGTTCCTAATTATAAAGGCTGGAGGGGTATCCATTCTGTGTTTTGGTGCAGTCTGCCCATAGCGGAGCCATCACTGGGTACAGGTGCATGGCTCACCTCCTTCAATATGACTCTACATGAGCAGCTTCCAGGGAAAAGTAACAAAGGTAAATGAGATCATTCTGGGCTCAAAAGCTTCGAATAACCAAGACCCAATAGGTCACAGCCAGTCACCTCTGGGAAACCCAAGCCAGGTACAATGACACGGCGGGGATCCTGGGAGGGCAGAGGGCAAGGAGAACACTACTAATAACACTGCCTTTGAGATCCATCTGCAAGTCACTGCAACTGCAACCAGAGAAGATATTCATGCATAAAAACCTGCCCATGACTGCATAGGGGTGAGGGTTCAGAGAGTAAAAGGACACATTCTCAGCCAGCAACTTAAAAACACAACTCATTATTTGGCTGCTGTACAGAAAGGCACTGTGAGAAGCAGTGCCAGCATGGATACCATATATCCATACTTTCCAACCAAAAAAGGGTGGATTCCAGACAATCATAGCATTCTGTGCCTACTTAGTTATATTGGAACTTGGCTTTTGATTAACGATGTTATTTAACACTGTGCATTTCCTGGTTTGGGGGAATTATCCTCTGACTGAACATATTTCTCCATTCAGCTTTCCAGCAAATTATTTTACCAATAAAGGTTATTTCTCTTAGACACTGAGTCTCAGACGCTCAGCTGTGAACTTATTACTTTCACTTAAAGAGCTGTTTAAAACTTGATTCTGAGGGCCGGGCGCGGTGGCTCACGCCTATAATCCCAGCACTTTGGGAGGCCGAGGCAGGTGGATCACGAGGTCAAGAGATCGAGACCATTCTGGTCAACCTGGTGAAAACCCGTCTCTACTAAAATACAAAAAATTAGCTGGGCATGGTGGCGCATGCCTGTAATCCCAGCTACTCAGGAGGCTGAGGCAGGAGAATTGCCTTAACCCAGGAGGCGGAGGTTGCGGTGAGCCGAGATCGCGCCATTGCACTCCAGCCTGGGTAACAAGAGCAAAACTCCGTCTCAAAAAAAAAAAAAAAAACTTGATTCTGGATCTCACCCCAGAAATTCTGATTCAATAGATGAGGCATAGAATTGGAGGATCTGTATTTTTAAGATGCCAAGGCAAATTTTTGCCAGGTTAAAAAACTACTGGTTAGACTTAACTGCAAGTCTGGGTCTGAAAGAATATTGAAAAGGCATATGCATTACTAGTTTGCCTAAAGTGAATAAATTGGTCTGATTCTTTAAGAACATTATTAAGCATTATTTTCTGCATTACCCCATTAGACTCTCTTTTTTTTTTTTTTTTTTTTTTTTTGAGACAGAGTTTCGCTCTTGTTACCCAGGCTGGAGTGCAATGGTGCGATCTCGGCTCACCGCAACCTCCGCCTCCTGGGTTCAGGCAATTCTCCTGCCTCAGCCTCCTGAGTAGCTGGGATTACAGGCACGTGCCACCGTGCCCAGCTAATTTTTTGTATTTTTAGTAGAGACAGGGTTTCACCATGTTGACCGGGATGGTCTCGATCTCATGACCTCGTGATCCACCCACCTCGGCCTCCCAAAGTGCTGGGATTACAGGCGTGAGCCACCGCGCCCGGCTAGACTCTCTTAAAACAGCAATAAAAACAGAAATTTAAAAATGAACTCCAACTCCCTAGATCACTACATATGGACTCTGTAACATCTTGCAAGCTTCATCACACAGGTCTAATTTCACAGTACTGCCACCGCTAGGGCACTATTTGTTCAGTAACTGCTTACAAGCAGACTTCCACAAAGAGGCTTTGCCAGGAGGGAGACAAGGATAAAATGGGAGAGAGGGAGGGAGTGCTCTCCTCCTAACCTAGTGAGGGAAGGACAAAAGGGAGGAATGGGAACCCTTAAAGGAAGACAGCCCCCCAAGGGGCACTTTTGTCAACATAAAGCCCAAGCTATTTGGATTTTTGAGAGTTTTCAAATTTGTTATGGTTTCCTTTCTTAAATTTCCAAAAGCAAATGGGAAATTAAAAGGAAGGATACTAGGCACCTTAGCACACTGTTCAGTGAGTTACCTGAAATACAGGACAAATCTCACCAGAACTGGTATAGATTTTTGGATCCATACCTGATCCATTGCTATGTATGCAGGCAACATCTCTGGGGTCTCCTGGGTAACACATTCATAGAGTACTGAAGAAAAGAGATCCAGAATTTCCTGTTTCTGCAGAAAATCAGAAGTTTTTTGTAGCACAAAGTGTATTCCAAAATCAATTCAAAAACCAATTGTATAGCACTACTGTGGCCCATTCTTAAGTTCTATAATGAATGACATAAGAGTAACACTACAATCTTTAAAAAAAAAAAAAGGTATAGCACATGTAACATTAAACATTAATAAAAAAACAACCAGAATTAAGTCCGAAGAGACAGTTAAGGACAGTAAGTGCTACAGAAGAGAAACATGGACCAAACTAGGATAAAATGAGTAGATAGGACATGACGGAGCTATGCCTTGGGTTGGGCTGGGAAGAGTAGGATCCAGAAAGGAAACACAGTAACAAAGCTGCAAGAGAAAAACACTGACCAGACCAAGTTTGGGGGAGGCACCAGAGTAAAGCCAGCTGGGGTTAAGCGTGGGCATGAGCATGAGCTTTATCAGAGACTCGTGACCTTGAGTGCACAGCCCAGCTCTTACTAGCTGTGTGATCTTGGGCATGTGACATATTTCAGTGGCAATTTCCTCATCTGTAAGCCCAGAATGATAAAATATCTACCCTCAGGGTCACAATTAAATGACAATTAAGTTCTTAGCAGAGTATCCAATATATAGTAAAGATTCAATAAATATGAGAGTGGAAGGTTATCTCATTTAATCCTCAAAACCATACTATAAGTAAGGTAGCTTCTATTATAATCACTTTTAGAAATAAGGAAACTACATTTTGGAGAGATTGAGAAATTTTCTTAAGGCCATATACACTTGTAAACAATAGGCTATCATCCTAGATATCTAACTCTACATCCAATCTTTCCTTGTCTGTATGGTGGATTAAATCAAAGATCTGGGCCAGGCACAGTGGCTCATGCCTATACAATCCCAGCACTTTAGGAGTCCAAGGTGGGAGGATCATTTGAGCCCAGGAGTTTGAGAGCAGCATGGGCAATATAGTGAGACTCCATCTCTTAAAAAAAAAAAAAAAAAAAAAAAAAAAAAAAAAAAAAAAAAAAAATTAGCCAGGCATGGTGGCTACATGTCTACAGTCCCAGCAACTCAGGAGGCTGAGGTGGAAGGGTGGTTTGAGTCTGGGAGGTCGAGGATGCAGTAAGCCATGATCACGTCACTGCACTCCAGCCTGGGCAACAGAAAAAAAAAGAGACCCTGTCTCAAAAAACAAAAAAATAAGAAAAATCTGCTAAGCACCCTTGGAATCTTGAAGATAACAGGTGTATGAATAATAAAAAGAAGGGTTATAATATAGAGAGGAAACAGTTAATGAAATTACATAAAAACAAGAGAAAGGTTGTAAACACTGAAAAAATAAAGCAGAATATGAATGGGTATCATTCTTGTACATGACAGAAACTATCATCTGTCAAAAGTAATATCTAATAAACTTTAAGTTGTTTCTGCTATCAAGGTAGAAAGTTACTGAATTTAATAGTTTTAGGCTATGCAAATCTATATGTGCCAAGCAAAAGTCATCCAATGTGGCACATGTCATCAGTCTCCAGGATAGATATAGATAGTACAGATGTTTCTGGTGACCCATACATAGAAATAATAACAAATTCTAGTCCTGGAGCTCGGCAACCCATAGAATATATACCTGACCCATGTTCACAGTTGGCTTGCAGAAATATTCAGCAAATGACAGAAGTGCTGGATCAGAAGTGAATGCTGAGATTGTTTCTGGCTAAAAAAAAAAAAAACAAAAAGCAACAATAACACTGTAAGATAACAAAAGATTATTTTCCTTACTGCTCAAATTGTAATATATGCAGTTCTGCCTTCCCTTTGTCACACAACATTCCCAAAGATGGTGCAGACTTGCTAGAGCTTCATCAGCCTGTTCTGCCAAGAAGTTACAAGAAGCTTTTGCACAAGTTAACATGAGCTACTAATTTATCAAGAGGCCAATAGCAAACAGTTCTTCTTGTTTACACAATTCACCCAAAAAAGGTTTTTCCCTCCTTCACTGACTAATTAAAAAGCCTACCACAAACTAGAATTGTTACTGAAAAGTTAAGGAAAAAAGAGTATCAGTGAAGCCAACCACAAAAGATTAATAGTGTAGGAATCCACATATATGGAACGCTTAGTATAATCAAAATCATAGAGACATAAAATAGAATGGTGGTTGCCAGGGATTGGGGGGAGTAGAATGGGGAGTTGCTGTTATAGGTATAGATTTCAGGTCTGTAAGATGAAACCGTTCTAGAGACGGATGGTGGTGATGGTTGTGCAAGAATATGAATGCACTTAATATCACTGAACTGTAACTTGGAAATAGTTAAGACAATAAATTGTGTGCATTTTACCACAATTTTTTAAACTTGGGAAAAAATAGAATATCATTCAAGGTTTCAGACTGAAAATGAAATACGAAGGTATTACTATTTTCCATTGAGGTTTATATTTTACTTCTGAACTTCCAGTAGGCAGGGAATTGAGATATCTTTTAATTTTTATATACTTTCTTCATTCAAACTCAAGTCTAAACTTACCTATTTTCTTTACAAATTGGGTTAGAGTCTTTGAGATATGCTCTCATTTTTAGAAGAAGCAATAGTACAAATTTAAGTTAAACTTTGTCCAAATATCCTTCAAAAGTATTTCATAAATAACTTACTGAATAGTCAAACAGAATTCACCAATGTCAACCCTGGAAACTATTTATACATTTCAATCCTGGGAACCATTATAAATGCTCAGTCATACGTAACTGACCTAAAATGAAATATGAGTTGAATTCATAAACTGTTGTCTCATTACTTGGAAGAACAAAGGATGCTAACTCAGCCCTCTGGCTGCCATTCAGCCAGTCCACCTGCCTCACTTTTGCTGTATAACTATCCTTTAGGGTCATAACTAATTTAGACTACTATGTATCACCAGCAGGGACACATTTGCTCGTGGAATTACAGAAAACTGAAGTTAAATTCAGAAATCTTAATGCCTGATTATGGAACAAAATTTCTAGTGCTGGAAACTTATCTGAGTCAAGAATGTAGAGTAAAATATGTGCTGACCTCGCCATGGGAATGAGATTGTTTCCTACCCTCATGTATTGTAACTATTTCCTTATTTCAAACACTACTGTACTGGCAGTCAAGTACTGTGTGAATAATAAAGCAAGCTAATAAAAGAAGTCTGAATCTGTCATCAGTTTACCCTCACCAAGATTAAAGAAACAAATGGTGGTTTTCAAATGGAGTTAATGAAAACTCTATTTTTACTATGAAATTAAGTACATCTTGGCCAATTTGAGAATTAATAATAAAATTACTAAATTATTTGTTATAGTGTCAAGATATAGTGTGACTGTCCTTGCTGCTAAATGTAGATCTTAACTTAGACTGACCCATATCTTATTATGGCCATCACATGAAGAGATATAGACTGACCCGTATCTTATTATGGCCATCACATGAAAAGCAAATGGAGCCAAGGTCAATCAGTCTTTATAATCTGCAACAATGAAAAAGGAAGCAGATCCACCTTTAAAGTTTATAGCAATGGGCAAGGAAGCTAGCAATTTATAATTATTTCTTTGCATTTTTACCAATCAATAATACTACCTTGAAAGCCCGGGCTTCAGAGTTTCTGTTAGCAACAGTCTGCGCCAACAAACTTTGCCACCCCATCGGATCTTCTTTGTAGGAGAGCTGACCTGCCCTGAGTTTAACATATAAAACCCCATCCTTGGAAAGAATGGACCTGAAAGAAAAAGGAATGAATTTATATAAAGTATTATTGGCAGTTCTTGGCTGGAAACACAGTGTTTTCCAATACCATGTTCACAGGAGACGAAGCTTTTACCATTTTCCACTAAGGTAAATGATTATTTACTGTTTCTAAGATTAAATCAGTCCCTATGAGAAAGCCTAGAATAAAGTTCTGCTTCTCTGTGGTGTCTAGATTCATGGAACTTGTTAAAGAAAAGGAACTTTGACTATTGGCTCAATCTGAGCTTCAAAAGTAGCACTTTATCTAATATTTCTTTGTATTCCCTATGTCCCCCAGCTCTATGCCTGGGGCACATGAGGTACTAAATATCTATTAATTGGTTTGTAGCAAAAGGAACATAATGCTGCAAATCTAAGGACAGAACAATATAAAAAACAGCTAATATGTAGACAGTCTGGAAAAATACACATTAGAACCAAACTATAAAAACTTTTACATGCTTGTTAAACTTCCTAGAAATTTAAAGACTTAACTGACATGTTACTTAAGGTATAAAATAATCAACACTCTAAAATAACTGCAAGTGATTATTTCCACTGGAAATAAACTAGGTGAATCGTATATATTATCTACAATAATCTTAATTTTAGGAGAACTTTCTAACAGAAGAATGGTAAAGAGATGCAACAGATGATGTGATCTGACAAAGAGTGATTGATATAATGAAGTTGCTTTTGTGGATGTACAAATCAGTTTTACTTTCTGACATGGTTAGGCTCTGTGTCCCCACCAAATCTCACGTCAGATTGTAATCCCCATGTCAGGGGAGGGACCCGGTGGGGGTGATTGAATCATGGGGGCAGATTTCCCCCATGCTGCTCTCATGATAGTGAGTGAGTTCTCATGAAATCTGATGGTTTAAAAGTGTGGCACTTCCCCTTCACTCTCTCTCTCCTGCTACCCTGCAAGACATGCGTTGCTTCCCTTTCACCTTCTGCCATGATTGTTAAGTTTCCTGAGGCCTTCCCAGTCAGGCAGAACTGTGAGTCAATTAAACCCCTTTTCTTTATAAATTACCAAGTCTCAGGCAGTTCTTTATAGCAGTGTGAAAATGGACTAATAAACTTTCTTAAACTAAATCTTATGTTAATATATCAAGAGATAAGTCCATTACTGTCACAAGTCAGTGTAAGTTTCTCAATAAATAACTATAAATATTTAGGGTTTGATTTCAAAATTAAAACTTTCATTTTCTAACACAAGTCCTGTTTCAAAGATACAGACCGCTTTATGGAAGATACACCCTACATATTGTCTTGGATGAGATTAAAGGGTGATGAGTCACATTCTGGATAATAATCTATAATTTATACCTTCCTATATACTTCTATTCACTTCCTATAATGTGTATCTGAGAAATTCTGTGTACTTACTTCAAGTGTTGTGTTCCTTTGCTTAAATCTATGAGCAGTTCCCAGTATCTTGGGCCTTTAACTTTAATCTGCCAAGATAAACGTAAACACAATCAAGCCAAAGCTGAAAAACATGCTCATTTGACAAACTGAAACCTATGTTTCTCAGAGGAAACAATAACAGCCAGAAAGAGGCATGAGGAAGTTAACAAGCTTCATTTCCAGACAGAAAATGAACGTAAATCATGTTCTGAGGCCACCTAAGCTATCAATAAAGATCTCTAAGACAAGACTTGCTCTATTCTTCCTGACTTTTCCTCCTGCTGCCGCTTTCTTATCTGCTACAATACATGAAGAAAGCAACTTACCTGCTTCAAAAGATGGAGTTCTGGAAGAAGGGTAGGAGCCATCAATTCTTCTTTGGTTTGTTCGTACCACTGAGTGCCCTTTACAAATGTAAAAGTCCAGCCACAATTCACCAGGTAGTCAGTGGACACAACAAAGAAACATCTCCACACTATACCTCCCCCTACCCCCGCAGTTCATACAAAGGCCTTTAAATGGCATAAAATCCTCTCTGGTACTCAAATCTTTGTCTAAATTCCTCAGTGTGTCACTTCCCACCACTTCAAGCCTTGCCCCTCACAGGCCAGCAGGACCGAAGGCTGTGCTCCAGTGCTGCTGGGTTTCTGCACGTTGCCTTCTCCACTGGGAAGGAGCTCCACTCAGTGGCCAGCCCTAGTCCAAACACTGTCCACTGTGACAGCCTCCTCAACCCCATAGCTAAGTGAGGATGCTTCTCCTCTGCTTCCCCAGCATTCCACACACATCTCCAATTATCACACTCTATTCTCATTATATCCATGCCTGGCTCCCCAGGGGACAGAAGTTCCTTAAGGAATATGACAATGTCATTTCATTTTGTACCCCAGAGCCTAGCAGTTTTCATTCACAGAAGGTACTTAATAATTTGCTGAATGAAAGAAGGACATACAACTTGTAATCTATTTGTGCATCTAAATAAAAGCTATCATCAAATACACAATTTTGGGTTTTAAAGTATTCAGCTAACAAATCTAAGAATGGGTCTAACTAAATTAGTTTTATAGAAAACTACCGTCAGTCATGCAAAGTTAACAGGGACATTTTCAAACTATAAGCTCTAAGGAGAAAAGAGTAGCAGATAATCCCTAAAAAATGATACCCAGAGAATATAAATGAGCGTGAATGGCCTGGCAGTATATACAACAACTTTGGAAGCTTCCATTTTTATGAAAGTTCAACTCACTACTTGTCACCTTTTACTGGACAACACATTTGAAATATTATGACCTGCAAAGATGGATGAGAGGTAATAAAATTACAAGTAAATGACAGGGAGAGATACCTTGTAGGTAACTTCTAAGAGGGCATAGCAGGGCGTGTTTGTGTCCACATCGACGGGCACTAGAAGCCTAGGCTCTGCGGCCAACACATAGAGGTGCCGGAGAGCCTGGAGATGATACCTGCTCACAAAACAGACGGGTTGTGTGGGGAACAAATGAGTGTGACAATATGAGCTCTGCAATCTGCTGTTGCCCATAAGCTGAGACAGGACAGAAGCTCAAGCACTATCTTCAAATGAACAGAAATCTTAAAGACAGATGAGCTTCTATTAAAAAGTAATGGAGAAATTATCTTTTAAAAATTCTATATAACTGATCTTTGACCCAATAATTCTTTACTTTAGTCTTTACAGTGAAGAGGTTTCAGAGGAAGGTAAAAAGTATCATAATATGAAAATATTTACTAACACACTGATCACTTATAAAATCCATTACTCTCAAATATCCCTTTCTACTTAACACAGGCATCTCTTTTTATCTTCTAAGAGATTTATTTCTATTTCTTTTTTTTTCTTTTTCCTTAAGGATTGATAGGGAAGAAGAGGGAAGACAGGATGTTAATTCTTCTCAGAGAGCAAAGTTCTTCTACATACACACGCTTGCGTGCACACGTCCTTGAAATATCAAACACCTATGTAGGTATGGCAGTATTCTTCTTTTGGGTTCTCAAAAAGTTTTTTAAACTAAGATTTCTATTTTAGAATGTAAAAACAAGAGTTTTTATATTTTAAGATCTCATAAGAAAAGGACAGGCTGGGCACAATGGCTCACACCTGTAATCCCAGCATTTTGGGAGGCTGAGGCAGGTGGATCACCTGAGGTCAGGAGTTTAAGATGAGCCTGGCCAACAAGATAAAACCCAGTCTCTACTAAAAATACAAAAATTAGCAAGGCCTGGTGGCACATGCCTGTAATCCCAGCTACTCAGGAGGCTGAGGGAGGAGAATCACTTGAACCCAGGAGGCAGAGGTTGCAGGGAGCTGAGATCACATCACTACACTGCAGCCTTGGCAACAGAGCAAGAATCCATCTCAAAACAAGAAAAAAATAAAATAAAATAAGACTTCAATTTTAAAAAGCTTTATAGACAACAACTTCCTTCTTACTCAAATACATTTACTTCTATAAATCTATTTAAAAAAAAACCAATAAAGATCAGAAAAAACTCACACTAATAAATTACACAAAGATTCTTGTCACCAAATGGCTTTGTTTACAATAGCTAAGTCAAACAGCTATGACCAGCAATATGTGAGTATGGCTCTCCACTGTATCCTAGCCAATAACTGGCTTTAACAACTCAAAAAATCTTTCCTAAATGACAGGCATGAGGGTCACATGTCAGAGGTGTATTAATTTAACAACAATATTCTTATGCAGCACCTACTATCAGAGTGTGGATTTCAGATTAGGCTACTTTTGTAAAACAGCCATCTTTCTTCTGTCCTTGGTTATACATTATAGTGCAGTTTAAAATGATGGCTTAGGTTACTGTGATAAGTGCTCCTGACCCTTCTCCCCTAAATAATAAAGGGCTCTTGACCTGTCTTTGGGCAGACAATAGAGGATGCCTTCCGTTAAGCACAGTGCTCAGGTATCTTATAAGGGGCTATTTTCTTCCCTTCCCCCATATGCAAGAGATCTGTATCTCAAACTACATCTAGGGAAACTGAGGTACTGGTGGTTCCTTGTACCCTAAAATGCAAAGCTTTTAACTGCTTCTACATGGTTTGAAGTTCTACTCCTCACTGCCACTTCTCAACTGTCTTTGATTTTTTGCTGTATTTTGCTTTTCTTGTCCCTTCTATGTCATTTATACAAAATGTCTCAGCATTTATGTGAAAAAGAAAAAAAAGGAACGCATACAGACACTGCCACTAAATTAGACAAATTTTTCTCTTGGAATTAAATAATTATAGCACAAAAAAGTATCCTGAACTTCCCTGGGCAACTGTCCTTTACCTGATGATTTTTTGTCTAAAGACAACTTTATCTGACCTCCTTCTGGGTTTAGAGCAATTCTATAGATCTAAGAATGGCAGAAGACTGGTAGTCATCAGGTGTCCAAAGTTCTCCTCTGGTCTAATACTTTGTGAGAGAATCTTCTTAGAAGATTTAGCCAGGAATATAACTAAGTTCAAGAACAGAACAATGCTAATTTGGAAATACTTCATGAAACCAAAACACAACCAAAGGATCCCAAGAACTTAAGAAGTAGTACATTGAAGACAGAATCACTAGACTCACCGGTTGTCAGTGCTGTGAGCTGGGAAGTGTGGGTAAAGGGCACAGAGAAGAGCAGCAATGGAAGAATTTGATGTGCTCAAAGAGTACCTGCAAAGTAAGTTTGGTGGGGATAGATATTATCAGTTATATTGCACATACCTTCAAGACATTCTTGAAAACCAGGAAACTGGGGTATAGTAAGGCATACTGATAAGATGCCCTCAAAACACAAGAATGTCAATGGGGTGAACATTCCGCTTTTCATTTAGTCCTTAGGCCATTTCAAGATCATCACTACTTAAAGCCAAAGTAACATCCCATAAATGTTAAATTTCAACAATTAAAGCAAGGTTTTACCTAAAATAGCACAATAGTGAAGACCACGAATGCAGTCCTAGAAATTATAAATATTGAAGAGTCATGTATAAAGTATGCTACCTTCTTATCCAATTTTATTAATATATATGCCTATTTATACAATTATAAATCTGACTTTTAAAAATACAGGATATTTTAGTTGGTATATAAACAGTTTTTTGTTTCTATAAAGCATGAGGATTCCTTTAGAATGACTGATTAAATGAAAAAGCAAAAGTTATTATTAAAAAGTTACAATGAATGTATAAACAACTGTTCCTCTAAATATAAATACTTTTCTTACCAATATGATAAACTTTTAAGATAAAGTTTTATACTTTTAAAATATTCTCTTAGTAAAGGATCTATTGAAATTTTCCTTAAATTAATTTATTGTTGCTCAAATTTAGTACAGCAAACAGGCAAATTAATCTAAAGTTCCAGAGTTTTTCTAAAAAATATTTTGAAATAAAGATGGCATAGGACATCATATAAAACCACTTCTAGAACTACTGAATATAAATACTTTTATTACACGCAAATATGCACACATATATACCCAAATCTCTTTCCCTGGTTTTTAAAATAATTGGAGTATTAAATAAGAACTTAGAATTCGTTATATATGCTCATATATTTAATGAATTAGAAAGAAGAGATTTCAAAAATTATGCAAGGAAATAACATCTATTTTGGCATGTGCATGGAATAAGCCATTTTCTCTGTACCGTTTTGATAAACCAAAATTCAAAGATAAATATTAAGATATTAATGTTAGAAATTTTGGGTAGAAACATTAATGGTGTAGCTATGCTAAATTTAAATGTTGTTACAGAGTATACATGACCATTTAAAAACCAAAAATCACTAGAAGAGCAGTAGCAGAATGGTAGAAAAATCTATTCAATATGAAAGAATAAAAAGGAGAGTCATACAGTTTGGAACAATGAAAGATGGGATTGAGTAAGGCATGTAGAGGCTCATTTTGAAAGGAAAAAAGTTTCAAAAATCATACAATAGAATAAAATAAATAAGAATTTCTGTAGTACTATTTTTTTAACCATTATTAATTCTAAACAATTAAAGAAAGACAATTCCACAAAACATGTTGAGAGGAAACACACGCCTTTCTGATCATCTTTACTTTTTGTACTTCTGGAAAGGTGAGTTCCAACAGTGAGCTCAGTCTTAAAAGAAGAGGGGGAAATAAGCCTATGTGACTTGTAGACACTGTAGCCATTGCTGTTGACCAGGGTCACACACGCTAGAGCTAAATAAATGCAGCGGTATACCATATTCACAGAATAGAAGACAATACTGTAACGGATCCTAATCTTCCCTAACACAGACACATACAATCAAGGCAATTCTGATCAATATTTTATCAGGTTATTTAGTATGGAAAATGACAGATTCCAATATTTATATGAACATGCAAAGAGCCAAGAAAAAAACCACACTTTTGAAGAAGAAAACCCAGGTTGAAGGATTTACTCAACTGGATACCAAGATTCATTCATAAGACAGTGTAGTATTGGTGCAAGTACAGAAAAAAAGACCAACAGAACCTAATAGCCCAGAAATAAACACAAGTGTATAGACATTTAATTTATATCATAGAGGTGATACTGCAGAGCAGTGGAGAAGGATAAACTTTTCAATAGCAGTGGGAAAAAAAAATAGAGAAAAATCAGTGCCAGGTAGATTTTAGATCCAAATATGAATTTGGAAAAGCTAAGAACTTCTAGAAGATAAAATATTAAGAACATCTCCTTTTCTCTGGGTAAGAAAATATTTCATAAGCAGTACAAAAAAGTAAAAACTGTAATAGAAAAACATTAATAATTATGTCATCAAAAGACACCAGGGAGAGAGTGAACAGGCAAATAAGCCCTGCGGTGGCAAAGATAACTGCAACATACAAAACTGACCAAGGGCTTAGGACATAGTTTAAAGAATCCATACACATCAATACAAAGCTAAACCAATGTGGAACAGTCAACCTCATCAAAATAGAAAGTAAAATAGTGGCTGCCAGAGGCTGGTGCACGCACAAACAGGGAGTTGTTTAATGGGTATAGTGTGCCAGTTGCACAAGATGAAAAAGTTCTGGAGATTGGTTGCACAACAATGTGAATATACATCACACTACTTAACTGCATACTTAAAAATGGTTAAGATGATAAATTTTATGTTATGTGTATTTTACAACAAATAAACATTTTAAAATAGATAAATATAAAAACTGGGTAGCAAGAGACTTGGACATCACAAAAAAAGTTTTGCGGTTGGCTATTAAAAGTATAAAAGGTACTCAAGAACATTATTCAGAAATACAGAAATTATAACCACAGTGAGATACTGTTATATACCTACTAGCTAGCTAAAACTAAACAGACTATAATAATAACAAGGGTTGACAAGGATGTGGAACAACTGGAACTTCGCATCCTGCCCATAAGTATGTAAAATAGTATAACTGCACTGCAGCACTGATGGCATTATTCACTGAAGGCAAATTCATATGTACAACTTATGATTTCACACACAGATCTATATACAACAAATCAAAGACATGTATAACCTTCCCTAACAGCAGTGTTCCTAATGGCCCCAAACTAGAAGCAAGAAGCATATCCATCAATGGGGGAGATCAATAAAATGTGGTACAGTCATATAATGAAATGTAATACAACACTGAAACTTGAATAATCCATTGCTACATACAACAGGCATCTGACAAACAAAATATTGAACAAAAGAAAAGTGCAAAAAGCTACATTGTATATAATTCAATTTAAATATCAAAAACAGGCAAAACCAACCTAAGGTGTTATGAGACTAGATAGTAGCTATCATTGGAGAGAGAAAGATAATAGTGACTTAGAGGGGCGCATGGCAGAAGCAGAGACAGGTGTTGCGAGTTGCGAGTGCTATACGGAATCTTGATCTACATGATAACAAAGAGATTTTTCTATGGTAGATAGCTCTTTGACCAGTACCTATGATTTGTACACCTTCTGTATATATGTTTTTATTCATTACAGATCATCTAAACTTGGTGCAGTCTTACAAAGGATGTAGTGAGGAATGGCAGATGTTGGAAAAAGAGCAACAAAGTTGAAAACTAAGAAAATGTCACAGGAGTTGGTAATAAATGATTTTGTTTGTGACCTTTTTGAGAAAGTAGCTTAGTGGAACAGTAAAATTTTTAACCAGTTGGGCATAGCAGTGATGCACTGAAGCACTGAGCACAGACTATTCTGAGAAATACAGTGATGCTCAGTGTCAGAGAGGATGCTAATTCTACTGAGTACACCATAAGTTGACGGTTAAACAATAAAGAAGCCCATCAAGTGGAATAATGCTGCTAGATGAGCTAAGAGCTAGTAAGAATTTTATTTTTTCATCTATCTTCAAGATCAAAGTAAGTCACCCTTATAGATCTCACCAATGAGATCTTTTCATTGGAAAAAAAACATATTCATTTACCTTCCTCCTCCCAAAAATAGAAGTCCAAGAGCCATGTGGTGGGCTAAGTGAAAGCCGTAGTTCATTTCACCACCTGTTTTCATGTGTAAGAAGCGACAAAGCTGCAAAACCTTTAGGTTTCCGGAGCCAGCCATGACCATGGCGAGAGACAGCAGCACCACACTCAGACAAGTTTCTAGGTTGTAAGGACCTGTCTACAAGGTAAAGAGATGACGTCACTGTAACAGCTGTGTTACATTTCTTTATTATCAGAATTAACTTAGCCATCATTAGAAGACTACAAAAGTTTGTAACTTAAAAAAAACTCTGCAAATACAAATATTTTCTCTGTCACCCAGGCTGGAGTGCAGTAGCACAATCTCGGCTCACTACAGACTCAGGCTCCTGGGGTCAAAGGATCCACCCACCTCAGCCTTCCAAGTAGCTGGGACTACATATGTGTGTCACCACACCCAGCTAATTTTTTATTTTTGTAGAGATGGGGTTTCCCTATGTTGCCCAGGCTGACCTCAACCTCCTGGGTTCAAATGATCCTCCCACTTCAGCCTCCCAAATTTGCTAGGATTATAGCATGAGCCACTGTACCCAGCCACAAAAAAATTCTTATATAACATGATTTTGGTAGCTCCACTGTATAAGAATGTATAAATAAGCCATAATCAAATTTAATTAACTACTTTTAGTCTTTTTTGACATTTCTAATTTTCTATATTATAAATAGTGTTGCATAAATCTATGTAGTTTTTGCCAGGAAAGAAAATCTCTTAGTTTTGTCATCAGAGAAGCAATGCCTCAAAAGCAACTGAATCCTTACTAAGTACTAATAGTTTTTAAAAAGGAAAATTCCCAATATTTAATACTGAGACAGAATTACATGAGGTATGACAATCCACAAGTGTTATGGCCTTTCTTATTCTCTTGTCACAAGAACTAGATACCTGTGCATCCTTCTAGGGTAATCATATTCTCACGTAATTTAATATCCCAAAACAAAAATAAAAAGATGAGCTAATGGTTCTTCAAATCTCTTGTTCTACATTCAAACGAACAGCAGAGATATCTGATAACACATAAGTAACTGGATTATCGGTAATTTTTTTTCAAGTTTAATTTTATTCCCAAGGAGAATGATAAAAAGACTTACAACAGAAGCATTAGGTGCAGACAAATAAGTCATAAAATCTTTTGCAAATTTATGCTAGAAAAACAAAAGAAAAAATTCAAAGTTAAAAGAAGCATCTTAAGGCTTTGTTAAAACAAAAAAGAACACAGTAAACTAAAATAGTTCTTACCAAACAGTTAAATGCTGATAAGTTTTCTGAGCCAGCAAATCGAAAACCCAGAGACAAACAGGCTCCTGCAATTATGTAGACATGTGCTTGCCTGAAAACAGGTGACAAGAAATTTAATAGTCATTATTTTACTTTAAAATTAATTTCAGATAAGTAACAATAAATATTCCAGTTCTCTAAGCTAGCTTATATCTTTCTGGGAATGATCAAGTGTGCCTCTTCTCAGTCAGCAGATTTCTACATTTTTTTTTCAGCAGAAGCATCGGGTCACCCTTACTTATAAAGTTTGCCCCTTACCTACAGTTTCATATGCAGCAAAAACAATTTTTTAAATTGTTGCCAATTTTTTAATGGAAAGGATAAAACAAAAATACATACAAGTTAAATCTCCAATATTGCTTTTGAGGGCAAGAGCTCTATACTTCAGAGAGCTTTAACCAACCTCATGAACCTCTGATAAATAATGGTGAGAAACGTGTGGGCTTCGGAATTACTTAAATCAAAGACAACAGTACTCCTACATACTATATTTCAATTTATTTATCTGATAGTTGCTAGAACAGCTAATTTGCATTATACATCACTTACGACAAGGTTTCCAAATTCAAATCCTCTGAGCAAGGCAATTCAATTTCACTGAGAGAGATACTATTTTCTCTTATAATCTGTCAATATAGAAAGAAGAATACTTAGATATCAATGTTCTAGTTATAAATATTTAATAATCTGAAGAATAACATACTGCTTATCATGGCCATATTTATATAAAGTAAACTTTACCAAACCATTTCACTCAAAAGCCTATATTTTAATCAACTGAATGTAATCAGATTTCAAATCTAAGATGGGCTATGTAAAAATAACAATTAAATAGGGCTGAACAAACATAAACAGGACATATAGATTCTGAATCACTAACAGGGTCAATATATTGCACACGAGTCAAATGAATTATAAAGATGATGGCTTTAAAATTGGGGCATGAGTGAGGGGAAGAAATGGGAAAAGAAAAACAGGAAAGAACTCTCATCAGATGTATTCTTCTTTATGGGGCGTTTCCAGCATTAATCCAACATACCTACCAGAGGTGAGGTTATTCACTAGGCTAATTACCCAAGCTAAGCTAAACTGTCAATATGTTTATCAGCTATGTTACAATATTGTTTAGAAAAGACATCCAAAAAAAAGCCAAAAAAGATAAAGCTATATATTCGCTGAATATATGAATGCATTTAAGATTTATTCTTTTAATCTTCTGAGAAGAGTATTTCAGGATGTTTTCTTCAATACAACAATAAATATTGGCTGGGCGCAGTGGCTCACACCTATAATCCCAGTACTTTGGGAGGCCAAGGCAGGCGGATCACCTGAAGCCAGGAGTTCGAGACCAGCCTGGCCTACATGGTGAAACCCTGTTTCTACTGAAAACACAAAAAATTAGTTGGGCCTCTAATCCCAGCTAATCATGAAGCATGAGAATCACTTGAGCCTGGGAAGTGGAGGTTGCAGTGAGCCAAGACTGTGCCACTGCACTCCAGCCTGGGTAACAGAACAAGACCTTGTCTCAGCCTCAAAAAAATAAAATAAAATAAATATTCAGAAAGCACTTATAATACAGTCTTCTTATATACTGAATATTACCAAATCAAAGACTTAAAATATCTTTCAGAGTTTCAAATTAGGGATACTCAATCATTAAGTATAATTTCAAGTATTCCAAAATCCAAAAACGCTTCTGGTCCCAAGCATTTCAGATAAGAAATAATCTGTACCACCTAATAATAAAAAGGATGAACTATTAATATGCTCAATATCTCAAAAACACTGAAAGAAGTCTTATACAAAAAAGTATATGCTGTATGTAACTTCATTAATATAAAGTTCTACATTAGGAAAGTAATATATTTTGGGGAAAAAACAAAATGTATATTGGTTACCCTGGGGGTAGGGGTAAATGCACAAAGTGGGAAGGGGGACACAAGAGACAGAGGCTGGTTTCCACAGGCCTATGTGTTAGTCAAATCTTATCCAGTAGGATACTTAAGATTTGTGCATTTCACAATATATAAATTTTATCTTAAAAAGAAAAAATGTAAATATCAATTCTAGTTAATACACATGGCATAATTTTAGCATGGAGTGTATTACTGTTTGTAACTAACATTGAAATTCATCAAAAAATGCTGGATTAGACAGAGAAATAGATAAGTGGATAGATAAGTGATTAAACATGTTTATACAGTAAAATATTATTTCAGAATCTATTGGTGATATGGACATTCATATAAAGTTCTTTCAACCTTTGAGATTTTTCTTCTGAAAATACTGAAAGAAAAAATCTACATAGTACTCTCAAGGATAAAAAGAAACTGAGACCACTAGACATGGACAGTTGACTAAGGGCAGTGGCTAGTCACAATATTTGATTTTGAGTTTTTACCAAAAGAATCTGTTTATTATTAACTAGTATATGTGGCTTATCGAATAAATATAATATAAAGTAATTAAAAGAAGTTATATTAAGAGGTCTAAAATTGTCACAAAGTAAAATAGCATGTTAGAAGTGCATAATTATGATAAAAATATCAAAAACACTCTTTTAGAGTATTTTAGCATACATATTTAATTTTTTCTTTCTTTAAGTGCACACAATACAATATTCATATTTAATTTTTAAAAACCACCATTTCCAGGGATCTGAGGCTAAAAGAGAAGGTTGTGGTCTGTGCAGCACAGAATCTTAAAATGAAAGTTCTTATCAATATTGCCTTCATAAGAAAAAATATTTTATAGGATAATTTTATGCTACTAAAGATATAATATTTATTATATGTACTTACTTGAGGAACATTGCTGTCAACCCACTTGGAATTTGGTAAAATATCATCCCACAAAATCAGGCATCGAGCAAGTGTCTTAAAAATGCAACAGAGATAAAATTAATTAGAGCACGTAAAGTTCATAGATTTTATAATGATAATAATAAACAGAACAATTTAAGAATCAGGTCCCAACTGATGACAATTTTGAAAAATAAGTATATACAAATGCAGGAAGGTTATGTACTGATAAACCTATTGTAAGTTGAAAATACCTTAAACTGAAAATACATTTAGGCCAGGCTCGTGGCTCACGCCTGTAATCCCAGCACTTTGGGAGACCAAGGTGGGCAGATTACTGAAGACCAGGAGTTTGAGACCAGCTTGGCCAACATGGTGAAACCCCATCTCTACTAAAAATACAAAAATTGACCGGACATGGTGGCACGCGCCTGTAGTCTCAGCTATTCAGGAGGCTGAGGCATAAGAATCGCTTGAACTAAGGAGGCAAAGGTTGCAGTGAGCCAAGATGGAGCCACTGAACTCCAGCCTGGGTGACAGAGTGAGACTCCATCTCATAAAAAGTAAAAAAGAAAATATAATACACCTCGCCTGCCAAACATCACAGCTTTGCCTTGACTACCTTAAACATGCTCCCAACACTCACATTAGCCTACAACTGGGTGAAATTCTCTGTTAGCATAGTAAACTGTAGAGTATGGGTCATTTACCCTCATGACTGCATGGCTGACTGGAAGCTGCAGCTTGCTGCGGTTGTCCAACACCATGAGGGCATCATACCACATATCACTAGCCCGAGAAAAAATTAAAATTCAAAATTGGAAGTACAGTTTCTACTGAGTAAGTGCTGCTTTCACACTATGGTTAAGTTAAAAAATCTAAGTTAAACCATCCTAAGTTAGGGACTGTCTGCAGTATCAACCTAAACTACTCATTAAAGATTTAAATTTTAACAAAGAAAAACTAAAATTGAATTGAACATCATCAAAGTTTAGAAGGCTTCGGGGGGAACTTTTTAAAACATACTCTGGAAAAGAAAAAAATCACAAAGGAAAGAATCATAGTTCTATCTACATTGTAATTTAAAAGTTTCTATATGCTAAGTTTAAACACCAGAAAAAAAAGAATTAGAGGGAAAATTTTAGACAATTATGTCAAACTGTTATTTTCTTTAGATTCAACCTTAACAGTATTATTACATCCCTGATAGTAATCCAAAAATGTAAAATAAAAAGCAGCAAAAAAGTCCTAATCACTTGTTGCTTTTTAGGAAGTTTTGAATAATAATGTGAGAAGGTAAAATGACACTCCAAGTATTACATATCAATGTGGATAACTTTCTTGGGATTCCCAAAGTCCTACTTGGGAAATTTCAAATGAACACTGCCAATTAGATATGCATGACAAATTAAAAATGATAGGCTCTCTTGTAAAGACATTTATGTTTGCAAGTTTTTTTTTTTTTTTTTTTTTAAGGAGACCAGCTTGTGCTGCCTGGGCTGGTCTCAAATTCCTGGGCTCAAGCAATACTGCTGCCTCAGCCTTCTAAAGTGTTAGGACTACAGGCGTGAGCCATTGCGCCAGGCTTACAAGCCAAGAACCATAAATAGACTCCTCATGTTAACAGAAATCAAAAATGACAAAGCATACCCTAAGCAAGAGAAATTCTGGCTTCACGAAGTCCAACAAATACATGGTGTCAGGAGCTCGGAGCCAATCTGCAATGGATCTGGTGGTGAAGGATAACAGTAAGGGACACTGCTTAAGTAGAGGGCAAGACAATCAAGAATATCAATATCTACTTCAAAATATTTCTTCTCACTCCGCCACTGCTATATATTTTTTTCACAATACACGTTCTAACGTAATAGTTACTATATATGGACATGTAGGTCTGACTATAGTATAAGCTCCATGAGGGCAGATATTTTTAGTTTTGTTTAATGAAATATCCCCAGTGCCAAGGAAGCACTGACCTACACATTCATCCAAATAGTAAGTGATAAATACCTATTTTAAACCACTTTGTTAATTCTGCACACATTCACTTTCTCTAAAGGGAGAAACGTAGAACACTGAAAAACTCCTTGAATCTTACAATTTTTTTTTAATTAATAGACTTAAAACATAGCATAATGTCTTGTACTCAATTCACTCTTCTATGTAAAGTGTAGGCATAAATGCCAAGGGTCTACTTTCAAGTGTCAGTACTAATATAGCAAGTTGGGAAAGTAGAACATTTGGTGATTACAAAAAGCTCCTGAACTAGGCAGAAACCACTGTTTTACATGGTAACCAAGATCAGACCAACAATAGGTATTTTTGGCTTAACCAGTCCGAACAGCAAGATGCTAAATTAATAAAACAAAGGTGGGCATTGTTTGGGTGTTACTGACACCAACTACAAAATAGAAATGAACAGAAATTGAAAACTATATTGTCAAATACCATTAAAATAGCCAAATATATTATTTCTAGGTAAAAATCTTTATAACTTCACATATTGTAAGTTTTCTTTCAAAAACTTACAGTTTTGACATGTATGTCTGACTACAACATTACATATAAACATGTATGGCCGGGCGCAGTGGCTCCCGCCCATAATCCCAGCACTTTGGGAGGCCGAGGCGGGTGGATCACGAGGTCAAGACATCGAGACCATCCTGGTCAACATGGTGAAATACCTCTCTACTAAAAATACAAAAAAAAATTAGCTGGGCATGATGGTGTGCGCCTGTAGTCCCAGCTACTCGGGAGGCTGAGGCAGGAGAATTGCTTGAACCCAGGAGGCGGAGGTTGCAGTGAGCCGAGATCGCGCCATTGCACTCCAGCCTGGGTAACAAGAGTGAAACTCCGACTCCAAAAAAAAAAAAAAAAATGTATGTCTGACTAAAACATAAGCTCCATGAGGGAAGGTATTTTCTTTCAAAAACTTACACTAGGGAGCCGCAGTGGCTCCGGCCAGTTGTCCTGGAGCTTGAGGAGGCAAGGCTATGCGTTCAAGACCAACCTGGGCAATATGAGAACCTCTCATTCATTTAAAAAAAAAAAAAAAAAACTTACAGTATTTGAAAGAACGAAAATCAGCTTCATCTAGCACAAGGGAAATAAATACATGAGATAACTGAATTTTACAACCAGGGTCAGAAAGGATATCACATTGTCATGGTGGGAGGAAGGGTGGGTGGGTAGAAATACCTGTTATTGGTTTTTAAGTAGATCATAGCCAAAGCTAGAGTAGCACCTGGACAAGTCACATCCACATTTATGGTATCGCCCTCCTATTGAAAAAAGAGTTTATGCATGTAAGAGTTCTGAATTATTATAAAATTCCTCTGAATAATAGCTATGCTTAAAATTAACATATTTATCAATGTTAGCATGAATACTAGTATTTTGCAATTTACTTCGTAGCTTCCAGAATTTTGATCTGTTACTCTGATGTGTACTTACTTTGATTTGATAACTTGGAGATTTATGTTTCTCCCTATGCATTCCTGTTTGAAAACGCCTATGTCCTCCAACCATGTACTGATAGAGCTGCTCAGGCACATTGAGATCAGACATACCTATCAAATTGCTGCCATGCTGGAAAAAGAAAATAACAGACAAGTGAAAAGAAATCTTACGGAGGAAGATTCATAACACATACTCATGACAAATATAAAAATGAACTAATTTCAAAGCAGGGTATTTCAAGTTTTGGGGTTTTTTAATTTCCAATTTAAAACAAATATTAATCATGAGAAAATACTCAAACTATTAATAATTCTCATAAAAGTTTTAATAAAGTATGTTCAATTTTAAGTACGTTCTTAAAAATACCTAAGAGCTTCAGAGTTACATTTAACAATAAAGTATTAGTTATATAATTGAAACCTGAACTGTAAATACCTGAATACTTTCATTATTGTACTTAAGAACTTTTCCAACAAAAATAACTGTGATAATAAATAGTAATTTATTGAATGCTCTATGCCAGGTACTATTTTGTGTATTTAATGTGAATGAAGAGCCGTATCAAATAGCTACTAGTAAAAACACTATTTATAAATAAGGAAAGTGAGGCACAGAGAGATTAAACCCAAGGTTACACAGCTATTATAGTAAGTTGCAGGGCTATATATAAAACATGGCCATCTGGTTCAACAATCCATAAGCTGATTCAACAACAGACACTAATGTAGTTAAATGACTTGACTCATGAGTTAGGACCAGAATTCAAGTTGGAATTCCCTGTATAATTATCTTCCATTGTACCACCAGCGTCTTTAGCTCATATGCCAATGTGAATTCAAGGCCCCAACAGATAGTAAACCACAAGGTGGATTTCCAGAAGACATATGAGAAAAAACTCCTTCCATTATAACTTTATATTATTTAGCTTGGCCATAACAACGTATTGGTGAGTTTTTTTTTTTAAGGGGAACCACATTTCAAGTGAAAGAATTATTTAATGAAATGTTGTTGGTAATTCTGTACCCATCTCTTAGATGGAGTTAAAGATGGATCAGCCTGATACTGCATTTTGTCACAAGGCTGATGCTACTGGGGCAACATTCTGTGACAGACAGTGAACATCACTATGGCAAAAGAGGGTTAGGATTTGTTTCCAGCAGTTACTATAGACTCTTAAGGCTCCCTATCATATATGTTTGCACTAGTTTCTGTTTTCAATTGTAGTACGTGGTCACTTATTCATTGTACGTCTTGAACTCTTTAAAAAAAAAAAAAATCATTCCCCTTAGTTTGTTTATGAACACTGTAAGCTGGAGGAAAGAAATCTTAAAACCCTACTCTTCACTACAGTTTCTCCCAACTTGCAAATCTGGTACTTTGAAAAATATCCAAAAAGACATAGAAAGGGACAGCATTCAGGTTTAGGTGTCAAGGTTATTTGTCTCAACACTATGGCTATGTATATTACTATATGGTGGGGAAGGCACAGACTAAGCTTACCCCCAAGCAGACCATGCCCAGGGCCAAGCCAGCAGCTAAGGAGTATGACTCTCTGTCAGTGCAGTATTCCATTTCAGGACCAGGAGGCCGTCCTGTAAAAAGAAAAGCAACACAGTTCAAACTAGCCTCTCAAAATCTCAATTCATAAAAATCTTAGAGTTAACTTTCTACAAGTTGCACTGGAGATACAAATGGAATATAACTCCATTCAGAAAGTTATGACACTATAATAAATGGTGTCCACAACTGTAGGTTCACCTATCAAAAAAAAAGGCCCCAAAATAGATCTTTTTAATTTGCCAATTTAAGTCTTCATAAGCAATGACATTCAAATACTGTGAAGCTTTCAGTCTTACCAAAAAAATTACTTAGTAGGGAAGAGTATTCAAAAAAAGTTTTATTTAAAAAAAAAAAAAATTCAGCTGGGTGTGGTACCTCATGCCTATAATCCCAGCACCTTAAGAGGCCAAGGCAGGTGGATCACTTGAGGCCAGGAGTTCAAGACCAGCTTGGCCAATATGGTGAAACCCTGTCTCTGCTAAAAATACAAAAATTAGCTGGGCATGGTGGCAGGTGCCTGTAATCCCAGCTACTCAGGAGGCTGAGGCAGGAGAATTGCTTGAACCCGGGAGGCGGAGGTTGCAGTGAGCCGAGATCAGGTCACTGCACTCCAACCTAGGCAACAGAGCGAGACTCCATCTCAACAACAACAACAAAAATTTCTTGCATTTTGCTTTCATTATTTTCAAATCCTCTCATCACGTGGTAAAACATGTTCAAATGATGATAGTGAATAAGGATGTCATTTACTTATGTTCTTAAGTTGTTAAATATTATGTTTAGACACTCATTTCCAGTCTATATATTAATCAGCCCTACTATGGTAGAATTTTTGTGTGTTAATCCTGGAAGTTTGACTGGATGCAAAACTCATACTTCTAAAAAGCACCCTATAACTCTTATGCTACCCTGTATAAAATGACAAAATGAACTATGTATTAAAACCCTTCCCTCTGAAAAAATGTTCACGCTCCTGAAATTTTATCCCTATAGGAAAAAAATGCAATTAAAAAAAAAAAGAAAAAAGAGTTGCCATGATGGCTCATGCCTGTAATCCCAGCACTTTGGGAGGCTGAAGTGGGCAGATTACTTGAGATCAGGAGTTTGAGACCAGCCTGGCCAATATGGAGAAATCCTGCCTCTACTAAAACTGCAAAAATTAGCCAGGCGTGGTGGCAGACACTTGTAATCCCAACTACTTGGGAGGCTGAGGCAGAAGAATAGCTTGAATTCAGGAGGCAGAGGCTGCAGTGAGCTGAGATCACACCACTGCACTCCAGCATGGGCAACAGAGCAAGATGACATCTCAAAATAAATAAATAAATAATGAAAATTTTAAGAAAGAAAAAAAAATCACGCAAAGGTAATCAGTGTAATGTTTATATAAAACAGCAAAAGATTATTAGAAACAATCTAAAAAGTTCTAAAAGTAAAAAAAAAAAAAATTAGGTATTTTATAGACCATCAACTCAATGATATTATACAATACAAAATTTATTTTAAAAATAATTTATAACAGTGATCTATAGAAACAGAATTTTAATATACATTTTGACAATAATTACATAAAAAGGCATACACATATGAATTTAAAATGAAATCTTCTATATACAGTATGAAAGAGGTATGCCACAGCTGTGTGACTGTGCAATGACATCATTGGACATCATCATGATATAGCCAAAGAATGGTAAACTACTTTGCAGATGAACCTGCTTTAACAACCAGTGTTGAATATTTTCTGAATAAGTCTTTTCAGATCTATAACTTATGCTACTATGTATTTTGATAGGAGAAACATTACAACTTTGTGAATAATTTCATTTATCATTACAGTACACTAAATTATGGGTCCCAATCTTCACTGGTTCTCTCTTAGGTTTCTGTCAACACCACGAGAGAAACACACCCTCCAGCCTGGGTCCCAGAATAAGGCAGGTGAGGCAGAACAGCAGCAGAGCAGCCGGCCTACATATCTACAGCTTAAAGCAGAGCTGCCTGGGCCAGTTATGTCTGTTTGTATGTAGCATCACTGTGGCAATAGCTATCTGATACAATTATACTAAAGAATAATACATCTTTAACAATATATTCAGAAATACATATATAAAAGATCTTGAATAGGACATGTAAGTATGTAACTAAATTGTTGAGCATACCAATAGTATTCCATTTGACAGAAAAAGATGACAACACATAATACAGACTTCCATAAAGTTTGGACCCAATAAAAACCAGAGAAAATGTTCACTGAAGTGTGTGTGTGCACCTTACCATTTCCAGGTTCAATCACCAATATACCCACCAGCATGTAAAGGAGGAAAGCAGGAGTAGTGCTATTATCCAACAGAGTAAACACTGTGATATTAGGAACCAAAACAATCTATTCTGAGTTTTAAGTGCAGGCCACTGCTGGACACTGCTGGTAAAGACATAGCAGGATAAACGGCATACTCATATACTCCTATGTGATTAAAACCACAGGTACCTCATTAAATGTGACCACTGGAATTTAGGAATGAGCTAGCAAATAAACATGGAGGCTAATAACCTGCAGTTTACATTAGCCTTGGATAACATTACTTAGAGATTTTTTCTTTTAATTAGTACTAGATCATTCTGTGTTCAAAAAAGCTACTGGTCTTTCCTTAATTTTTATCATTTTACTATCATTTTTACTTGGGTTCATGTGGAGTGGAAAGTACATGCCTATGAAGATTCAGCATTATTTATCCCATACCTATCTCAGCCAACAGGACTTCAGCAGTATGTCTGTGAGCTGTCCCTTGATATACAAGGCCAATGCCAACCACTGCAGCCACTTGAACATTGTGAGGAACATCCAGCTCTGTGGATGTTGGGGGTAAGAGAGCAGGAATGTGAATGCTAAGAAGTCGAGTAATAGACATATCCATAGTGCCTAGTTTTGCAGCAGAAACACCAAGTAGCAGTCCAATGCTTGTCATTTCATGGCCCTAAGATAGAAACAAAACAAATACATCATTTAAAATAAAATACTGCTTGCTACTTTCAGTAAGTACCTTTATGTTGACAGTCATGGTTAGAGGCACTGAGAATGTAGTGGTAAACTAAACAAACATGGTCCTTGCTCTCACGGACTTAATGCCTTAATAGGAAAAAAAGTGTTAAATTTAAAAACATAAACAAATACATATTAAAAAGTAGTACAATAATAAAGTACAAAGTATTATGAAAGAATATTTTAAAATGGCTTAATTTAGATTGGGAGGGACTAGAGGATTATTAGGGATGAAATCTCTAAAGATTATACAAAGAAATTTATGTTAGGACCTGAAGGATGAAAATTCATTAGCCAGGAAAAGTAGCGGAAAGGGGGACACTCAAGTTTAGAAGGTGAGGAAGACTGTTTCAGGTGATAAAACAGCAAGTAAATAAATGGCTCAGAGGTGATTCAGAAATAAACCCTCATGTTAACATCAACTGACCACAAGGGTGCCAAGACAATTCAATAGGTAAAGGACACTCTTCAAAAAAACAGTGCTAGGACAAGTGGAAAGACACATGCAAAAGAATGAGGCTGGACGCAACACAATATAACAAGTGTTGGCAAAAATATGGAGAGATTGGAACTCTCATGTATCACTGATGGGGTTGTAAAATGGTACAGTCATTCTGGAAAACAGTTTACAGTTCCTCAAAAAGTTAAAGAGTTGCCATATAACCTAGTAATTCCACTCCTAAGTATGTGCCCAAGAGTAATGAGAACACACATCCACACAAAAACATGTATACAAATGTTCATAGCAGCAAATAGCTAAAAAGTAAAAAGAATCCAAATATCCACCAACTTATGAATAAATAAGATGTACATTCAGAAAATATTTATTCAACAATAAAGAGGAATGAATTGCTGATAGATGGCACAACATGGATGAACACTGAAATCATCAGACTAAGCGAAAGAAGCCCATCCTAAAAGACCACATTTTGTATGACTCCATTTATATGAAAGGTCCAGAAAAGGCAAACCCATAGAGATGGAAAGTAGATTAGTGGTTGGAAGGAACTGAAGTGAAGGTGGGGAGTGGGGTAGAGGAAAGGGAGTCACTACTAGTGGTGGGCACAAGGTTCCTTTATGGTATGATGAAATGTTCTAAAATTAACAGTGGTGATGGATGCACAACTCTGTAAATATACTAAAAAGCAATGTATTATATACTTTAAACAGTGAATTGTATAGTATGTGAATTTTATATATTTATATAAATGAAGATTTTTTTAAAAATGAGGCTGTGAAGTGAAAGAGTTTAGTTTTCCAGGGAGCTGAAAAGGCCAATCTGTATGGTTGGAGTGTGGGGAGCAAGAAGAAGAGTGGCGCTGGGTGCAAAGGCCCACGCCTGTAATCCCAGCACTCTGGGAGGCCGAGGGCGGATCACCTGAGGTCAGAAGTTCAAGACCAGCCTGAACAACATGGTGAAACCCCGTTTCCACTAAAAATACAAAAATTAGCCAGGTGTGGTAGCAAACACCTGTAATCCCAGCTACTCAGGAGGCTGAGGCAGAAGAATCACTGGAACTTGGGAGGCGGAGGTTGCAGTGAGACAAGATCGCGCCACTGCACTCCAGCCTAGGTGACAAAGCGAGACTTCATCTCAAAAAAAAAAGAAAAAGAACAGTGGTACCAAGTAGGGCTGGAGAAGTGAATAGGATGACACCAGCTCTCGGAATGTATATTAAGAGCAATGGTCAATCCCCCTTTGCCCTATGATGTTGGGAATGTTGGCCTTGTTCTAAACCAGTTTCCCTTCACAGAAGTTCAGCCATTGTGTGGGATCGGAATAAGGTCCTGGGGCAACTAAAGGTATCTGGCCAAAGGTACAACTTGGTGTTATCCAAAGGACCTTGGTGTTATCCGAAGTCCCTGACAGCCTATTCAGGTGTCAGACAAAGACTTCCAATCTTTCCTATCAAGTTTTCCCTACTGCTCTTCTGAGAAATGTTGCTTAGTTATGTGCCTCTTTGACAAATTGCTTTTCAGGGCAGGATGCTGGGCTATGCCTGATGAGGCTAAATAAACTGCCAGCCAAATGAGAATTATAGACAAATAATATGCAGGGACCCACTGGTCTCATCTTAGTCTTGAGCTTATGTAGAATTCAGACAGAAAAATTAAAGCAGTAGACAAGGAGGGTCAAGGCTGAGCACATATGAACACAACTACTCCTGCTGGCTTGATCCTCCCCCGGTCATGAATGGCGGTTGTGCACACAATCATGACCAAGGCAAGCCTAAGAGTCGCCCTGGACTGTAGGACAGCAGAGGGAAAGACTAAGGATGCCTTTTTCTCCCCTCTCTCTTTCTAGATGGGTAGGCTGCACTCCTCTTAAGTGCATCTTGAGACACTGGGACTCCTTTGATACTCAGACTCTGAAAAAAAAATGCCTGGTATTTATCAGTACCAAGGCTTGGCCCAGCTAGAAGTTGGAAGATGGGGGAGACCTAGCCAGCTGGGGGAAATATTAATTATAATACTATCCTATAGCTAGATGTCTTCTACTGCAGAGAAGGAACATGGTCCAAAATTCCATACATATAGGCCTCTTTTGTCCTGCAGGATAACCCCAAGCTCTGTCAGCAATGTTGAATCAACCCTGTACTTATAGCAGTGATATCCAGCAAGGCAGAATTAAACCAGACAGAGGGTAAAAATCAGTCTGCCTCCTTAGAAAAGGAGGCAGAGGCCCCTGCACCAGCCCAGGTCCCAGGTCCTCTTACGCAGGCCCCCTTTTAGACATTCATTCTGTTAGAAGAGCTCAATCTGGATGCTTTCCAGCATCACTTCTTCCTTTACAGGAAATGCCTAGTGAATATGGTCCTATCAATGTACAAGTCCCCTTTTCTTTACAAGATTTAAGGCAGATAAAAGGAAATCTATGAAAATTTTGACAACCTTGATAGGTATACTGAAGCCTTTCAGTACTCAACCTCCTTGTAAAATTTGTTTTTTCTCACCTAGAGGCCATCAAACTCCAAATGGTCATGCAAATGGAACCTCGGTTGATGGCTCCCTTTTATCAGGAACCCTTATATAGGCCTCTAAGAGAGACCGGACTGCTGTTTCCCAAAATAGCAACCCCTGTCAGCATGAAGCAGTTAGAACAGTCATCACACTGATCCTAATGGCAGTTAGATGTACCTTTTTAGAGCTGGGATTGACAGCAATAGGAGGCAGGTACGTTCTCAAGTGAAACTCAACTTTTGAGCCAAGGACAGTCGAAAGCCTGAAAACCAAGCTACAAGTTCTGGATAAATCCATGGACTGAATTGAGAGCTCCCATTCCTGTTTGGCACACTCTTTCCTAATTGGTCCTTATTCTTCACCTATTTACATATACCTACCCTTCCCCAGTCTCTAAATGGTGCTTTTTCAAGCATACTCACAAACCAATCAGCATGCACTTTCCCATTCCAAGCCCATAAAAACCCCTAGACTCAGCCTCATGGCCAGTGACCAACCTTCGGGTCCCCTCTTGCTGTTGAGAGCTTTTCTGTCACTCATTAAATTCTACTCTGCCTTACTCAAAAAAAAAAAAAAAAGAGCAATGGGAGATCATTAATTAAATGGCTTTGACCAAGGAAGTGACATATTCTGATATATACTTTAGAAAGATTATTCTATGTACTGTGAGACAAATGGACTTAGAAGTACAAGAATGAAGAAAGAAGAGCAAATAGAGCAATCAAGAGCTACTACAATAGGCAGGTAAGGCACAAAGCCAGGCAGTGGGAGCACAGGTTCTCACCTTGGTCAAGTAGTCATGGATATTGAGAGTCGCCAGCTTGGTAAGGTGCCCATTCAGACCCAGAGCCATGAGAAAGCCAGCATACTCATTGGCTAACTCAGCATGCTTGGGCTTATTGTAAACAATCCAAGCTGAGTCGATCTGGGAGGCAGGAGCTATCTTCAGGCCAGCAGCCACGCCATTATGGAAACTGGCCCAGCTTGTCATGTTGGGAGGCACGTCGATGTTTCCACTATTAAGGTCTACTGTTGTGTTCCGAGGAGGGGCACGTCCTATCCACCCAAACGAAATTTAACATTCAGAAAATGAAAATTCACAAAACTAAGATTGTTAAATTTAGATCTTTGACAAGAAGATTACTTACATTTCCTACATTCAAAACCATTAACCCCAAAATGCCTGGAATGTTAGGTCTCTATAATCGCTTAAAACTTTTATACATGTGAGTCAAACTTAATGCAAACTGGAAAAACCTTTTCATTGTCTAAACAGTTCATTGTCCTTTTTGTTAAAATGTATGGGGCTATATAATAAGATAACTGATGCCAATTTAATGTTACACAGATATGATTAGGATAATCACTGCTTTGAAATCTTTCAAACAGTAGGGAGCTTAATTAGAAAACAAAATGAAGACTAATATCACCATTAAACTATACAAGTTATAAATCCCAACATCTGACTGATGACATTGGTGTTAATTTCAAATGTTCTATCCTATATTTTTCCCTGGACATTAAGGAAAAATGGCATCTCAAGAAGAAATAAAAGCCAGGCCTGGTGGTACGTGCCTATAGTCCCAGCTACTTGGGAGGCTGAGGCATGAGAATCATTTGAACCTTGGAGGTGGAGGTTGCAGTGAGCCAAGATCGTGCCCCTGCACTCCAACCTGGGCAACAAACAGAGACTCCGTTTCAAAAAGAGAAAAAAAAGAAACAAGAAGCTTTATAAATCTGCTATAGCTCTTACCTATATATGCCCCCCCCACACACACAAATACAGATATCTAATTATATGCTACTGTTAAAAATGCTTAGAGATAGCTTTGTAAAAAGCATCCTTTTATAGACTTGAGTCATCCAGTGAACTTCAAAAGAGCATTCACTAAATTTAATTTTATGGTTCATTTATTTAAGAGCAATGTAAATTGTATGTTCATAATGCTATATGTTCTCTATGAATTTTTTCTTCTTTTCTTTTCGATCTACATTGTATACAGTAAATATTGAATATTTTTATATACATTTTTAATATCTTGTCATGGATAAAATAATTAAAATAAATATTTTAATTACTGTATAAAGTTATCCAGTTCACTGGAGCTTTGAAAATATAATTTTAAAAGAGTTCTAAGATGTAAAATAAATTTTAAATAAACAGTGTCTTATTTGTAGCATGTATACATATGCACACAAAGCACAAAGTAAGACTTGTCTTTACTATATGCTTTTTGTACCTAAAAGCTAACTCAACTGCCAGTGTTAGCACCACAATGAGTAATAAGTTCATAAGTTACACTTGCACTTTCTCAAAGAAGGCAGGCATATCAATATGAAAAAATCGAGTAACCTTTCTACAACATTCATTCATCATATGCATAAGACATAATGTTTATACACGAGAAAAAATAAAATGCAAAGGGTAAGGCAAATTTTGTTCAATTAGAACAACATATAAAAGTATAACAGGCCACATCAGTGTGGGTTGAGCAATTATTTAAGAAAATATTTTTTCCTAAATTAACAGGATAACCTTTCCTTTTGGCCTACCAGAATGACTAAAAGAATAAAATATTGGATTAATGTCATAAGCACATTTTAAATCATGAAAATTCAATTCAATGTATTCAGAAAAAAAGATGCATGTATATATTTTTTAAACCCACCTAGGTATCATTTGAATACTAAATCACCCATATTGAATACATTTTAACATCTGCCAATTTTACATGAGATTTTCTTTTTAACCCACACTTATTATATGAAATCTTTCATATAAACAGCTGGAAAGACTACTAAAACGAACATCTATATACCATGCCTTCCATCTAGAATCAATCATTAAGATTTTGTCATAGGTGCTTTACCTCTGAGAACAATTTAAATATTAAAAGCAACTCTGCTCACTATGTCCCTCAATGAGATTAGGGCTCAAAATAAGCATGATACAGAGATGGGAATACGTTCTTCACTCAGTCTATCTCATTTCCTGCATGCTACTCAAAGCACAAGCTTTTCACAAATCTGAGTGGAACTCTGGATTGTTTAAACTATGCAATTTAAAATATACAATTATGCTTGTATATATTATATACTACAATATATATTACATTATGTATTATGTACTACTATATATACTATACTACATCATACGTACATTTTGTACAGGTTTCACAAAACCATATATACTATAATAGATTTTCAATGACAATTTCAATTACGCAATTGTCACCTTTAGAACATATTCAAATTAGCATTAGGTGGATATGCACTATAAAACCCATTGTAATCAAGACTGTAACTACAGTTGTATATGGCAGAAGTAAAAACCCATGCCAACCAGAAAGGCAATTTGACATGTTACATCAAAGCCTTAAAACCATTCATCTTGCTGTCTTAAGAATTCTACTTCTAAGCATTTAGCCTAAATACACAGGACAAATATGCCCCAACAAAGTTTATAATACCAAAAAACCGTAATTTCCAACAATACCAGGCTGCTTCTATAGACTATGGTATATCCACTGAATGAAACACTCTGAAGCAAATAAAAATGAATGTATCAATTAAAAACAAGTGTATACCATACGTATAATTGTAAACATATACAGTTATTTGCTAAATATAAAAAGATCTTCACCGTAAATTTTAAGAAAAATATCTAAAATACATTTAAATTCTGATAATTAAACAAATATAAAATTGTAAATATGTGGCAATAAAACTGGGAAACATATATACTAAAATGTTAACAGGAGTGATGCAGAAGAGTGGGAGTACTGTAAGTAACCATTTTTTCTTTTCGCTTAGTATATTTCTTGATTTATACAGTGATCATCTGTTCAAACTATGACATAAGACATTTTAAGACCAAATATTTTTACATCTTATACTTAAGATTATTTACAATTCAACAGTCTCATCATTATCAATAATATCTTTCTGAACTTCTCCAAGTGACTTTTTATATCTTGAAATCATCTCATTAAAAAGCAAGACTAAGTAATGGCTATATTCTACTTCTCTCAAGGTTTAGTTTGACATGATATTTGAGCTTTGATAACCACTATAGCAGCTATTAGTATTTAAAATCACTGGGAATGAAGGGAACATTTCTTTTGTTTTAACTAATTTAAAGAACTCCACTTAATTCATGTATGTAACCATTTTCCTTTCTCATTGAGCCCAGAATTTAACATACCAGTCAGATTCAATTTAGGAATAGGCAATGGCTCTGTTGGAACAGGATGGTATGAAAACAAAGTAAACATTCCTCGTCCTACAGGAAGAGCCATAGTTCGCTGGCACAATTGGAGCAATCTGTAATTAAAGTGAAAACCAACATATGAAAATTTTTAAAGTAAAGCACAATTGAAATATCATCTGTAAGTATTTCAAAAGAAGGTGTACTGTGTAAGATGAAGTTGTCTCAAAGTTAATTCATACAAAGACGTGAGTGAACTACCCAAACATGATTAATTTTCATTTTAATATTTTTGTTCTTACTACATTCTTAGGGAGAGACATGTTTGTTTTGTTTTGTTTCATATTTACATTGAATGAAAACCACCTGGCCTATAAACCAAGCAAACTCTCTCTAGGCATCCAAAAAGAAGAAATTTAAAATTCCACTCCAACTGATGCTAATCTTCTCAAAGGAAAATACAGTACTTTTGGGGTTTTTATCACTGTGTTAATTTCAGTCTAGCTGTCCTCAGTACATGTGGGTTCCTCCTCCCATCCCTTTTGCCAATACAGCCTCAGAAGTGCTCTGTGGCTTGTACACAAGAAAATAAACAAAGTCCCTATATTAGAGCTGAATGGATTTCATGGTGCTTCCAAGGAAATACAACTTGATTTCACTTACATGATGGCTAGGATTTATAGGACTAATACCATTCTACTGTGAAATTAATATACCACTCTTCAAAATTGTTCCCATGTTAAAATAGCTTAACATTCCATACAGCCCCTTAAAGAAAAAAAAAAAAAGAAATTTTGGAAGTAGGGCATTTATAACTAGGAAACACTTATACACAAGTTATATCTAAAGACACAGAAATAGCCCTTCAGAGGCTGACAGTGACTAACATTTTCTCTGCAGACAAAGCTATTCATAAGCACACTCTTTCCTTAACCATACACACATAACTGCTTTTCTAGCTAATTGGAAAGGAAACTTCTGTTGTCTTAAGATTCTTTGGGAACACGACCGCCACATTAATTTGGGATCAGGAAAATTCAAAATCAAGAGACTGCTGCAGCCCAGAGAATTTTTTAGAGGAAATCTTACACATAATTCACTTCAACTTTTCAGAAGCAACAAAATTATAACTAGAACAATAATACTATATCCCCTAAATATAAGATGCCACTGATAAGATGAATCATTATTTCATGAGATACGAAGAAAGAAAAAGCACTGCCAATTAAACTATGACACCAATTCACTCAAATACACATTCTGATTTCAGAGATATTAAAAAGCGAAAATATTTGCATCTTAGAATCAATGAACTCCACTACTATAAATGGCTCTCTGCACTCAGCTTTAATATGCACTGGGCAGTATTCTAAGTGCTATGTAAAAATAATTCACTTGATACACAGCACCATCCCATGACGTATGCCTATTTTTACAGATGAGGCAACTGAGGCAACTAGAGGTAAAGCAATTTAACCAGTTAGCCAGCACAGCATGGCCATGCCTGGCTCTAGAGGCCATGCTCATAAATTCTATGCTCTACACTCAACTTCTGTCACTCCATCTCTTTATTCACAGGTGACTAATAACTGGGTTCTTATGGAAACAGTTGACAGGGAAATCACAACTAATTCAGATCTTCAGCAGCCTGTGGCTAAGTGTGGGTGACCTTTCCCCTCAAAGCAGTACCATTAAAAAAATTAAGGAGAACTAGAAAACAGTGGTAGATGAATGATAAATGATAGAGATAAGACAGATAAAAGAACAGGAAAGAATTTTAAAATAGAAGTGTCCTAAGAGAATAGCTCTGGAATGTCATAGGCATGTGATGTCATTTACCACTGAGTCTTAAAATTTATCACGGGATGTATCCTGTGCAGGGAAGTGGCAGAAGAAAGGCTTATGTATTTTGCCTTATCTATTTATTTCGAGTATTATCTATCATATCCCCCCCTCAAAAAAAAGAAAGAAAGAAAAAAAATACTGGTATAAGTTTAAACTACATTAAAACAAAACCCCACTAACCTCAAAATCTATTCCAGATCAAGACACAGAAAAACAAGTCCAGTGTTTTATTTGTAAATTCTTAAGGTAACTACCAGGCAAAATAGTTTTAGATTCACTTTTTCTAAAGAGTAAACCGTTGTATGTATTTCAAGAGGAGGAAGATCTGAAATACAACAATTATGTCCTCAAAAGCCAAAGATTTTTTGCTAACACATGTGGTTTGTTGAAGTTAGATGAAAACTTAAAACACAGGGCATATTTTAACTTGAAAGTATCTTTTAAATCTTCTTAGGGTTTTAAATGCTAAAAACTTGAAGGAAGAACAAATATAAACAAGACCCAAATGTAACAATAATATAAACAAGACCTAAGTGTAACAATAAAACATGACAAGAGATAATACAGTGTTTTCTTTCACCTGTTTTCCTTTTCCTCAATGAACTCGTGGTCGCTGAGCTCTGGGTACTGCACTACGTTGACGCGGACAGGATGCGCACTCTGAAGAAGCCTTCGCACATCCTGTACCCTTAAATCTTCACTCCATATTAATGACATGACCTCATGATTCATGTCATTCATGCCGTCATCTTCCTCCTCAGTTTCCGTTCCTGAAGGAACATCTGATGAGAGCACCTGAGTAACAGATTGTATTATAATAATTTAAAAAGCCATCAACATGCAATTACTGAACATGAGGTATACAGAGATGTGCCATGACTAAACTAGCCATATTTTCACTAAACAGAGAAAATATGTTTTCCAAAGCAGGGATGGATGGGTTGGGGTCGCAACTTATACTGGGGCTCTAATATACAAATATTTTTTAAAAGTATTATATTGCCAGCCGGGCATGGTGGCTCACACCTGTAATGCCAACACTTTCGGAGGCCGGATCACTTGAGGTCAGGAGTACCAGACCAGCTTGGCCAACATGGTGAAACCCTATCTATAATAAAAACACAAAAATTAACTAGCTGGACGCAGTGGTGTGTGCCTGTAGTACCAGCTACTTGGGAGGCTGAGGCTGGAGAATCATTTGAATGTGGGAGGCAGAGGTTGCAGTGAGCCGAGATTGCACCCCACTGTACTCCAGCCTGGGTGACAGAGTGAGACTCCGTCTCAAAACAAACAAACAAACAAAAAGTATTAGATTATCTATACTTGGAAATATTTTTACCTGAACTGAAGGAGAAAGTTTCAATTTAGGACAACAGTCAAGAGGCTGGATATAAGCAGAGAAATATTCTGAATAAATGGTTAAAAAATCTAACTACATCCTAATCATTTTTAAAAAGAAACAAATTACTGCAAGTAGAATATGAACACCAGTCACTGCGAATAATGCTAATTTAAATACTGTCTGTTCATTAATAGAAGGAGAAAGAAAAGACAGAAAGGATAGACACCAAGGGCTGGGGGAAGTCACGCTATGAAATACTTTCTTATTTTGCTACTTTAAATAGATAGGATCATGGTTGGATTTCAATATTTTTTCTGTTTTCTTTTTTTTTGAGACAGGGTCTTGCTCTGTCACTCAGGCTGGAATACAGTAGTATGATCATGGCTCCCTGTAACCTCTACCTGTTGGGCTCAAGCAATCTTTCCACCTTAGCCTCCCAAGTTGCTAGAACTACATATGTGCACCACCAACTCAGATAAATTATTTTAAATTTTTTGTAGAGACAGAGTCTCTCCCTGTTGACCACGCTGATCTTGAACTGCTGACCTCAAGGAGATCCACTTACCTCAGCCTTCCAAGTAGCTAGGACTACAGGCACATACCACTACACTTGGCTAAATTTTTTTTTTTTTTTTAATTTTTAAGTAGAGATGAGGTCTCAATGTTGCCTAGGCTGGTCTCAAACTCCTGGGCTCAAGCAGTCTTCCACCTTGGCCTCCCCAAAGTGCTGAGATTACAGGCATGAGCCACCACACCCAGCCAGTTTTCACTATTTTTTCTAAATGTGTTTCCAATAAAAATTTCTTAGAAGGAAAAGTACTGAATGCAGTAAAACAATTAAGAGGGTAAATTCGTTGAATGTCATCATGTTCTCATAAGTCCAGCATGTGCTTTAATATGGTGCTTCCCAGTCCAAATAATTAAGTCTAACTGCAAAACAGATGTGAATTGCACGGAATCATATCATATTCTCTCAAGAGTTTTATACTGTTAACAACTCTGAGTTGAAATGTTAAAGTTTTGCAACATTTAATGTGAAAGCAACAAGGTTAACCTGGAAAAAAAAAGTAGATATAACCAAATAGTCACTTTTAGTTAATAAAAATTCACTTTGATTCCTATAAAACATCTAAATAAACTGTATTCTAATGGATGAGTTAGCTATAAAATATAGTCTCAGATAGTGACAAAATAAATTTAGATGAGGTTATAAAATGTAGTAACTGAACAAACTTAAAATGACATTCAAATACAGATTAATATTTTAATGCTAATGGTACTGAACTGCTCTTTCTCATAGGAAAATCGTATTATAAACAAAAAGATTTGTTTTCTGTTTAAAATAGGACGAAAATACTAATTCAATGAAGAGCTGTGACTGATATGCAGATTAAAGAAGGGATGTGCTGGGATGACCCTGCTGGAGATTAGATGCCCATGGGAACTGACTCCGGTGTGGGTCCACACAGGCAACTCTGAGTTTAGGAGTAAGTTTTGATATAGGCTCTGAAGAAGCAGTAATAAGGCCTAAGGTGACTCACAGTTACAATGTACTGATTATTATGTATTGATTCAAAAGCTACTAAGAGGCAAGGCCGAATTCCCACTGTCTTCTCAGGGACATAAACATAAAAGAATCACCAGGAATGGAATAATCATTCCTGAATCTCCCTTGATGAGATTCTACTGTTTATTTTTTAAAGTTAACTAGAATTCTAGAATAATGAAACTTTTAGATAAACTTTTAAACAATGAAACTTTTAAAAGTTTCATTTTTAAGCTTTAAGAAAGGATGACTTAAAAAGATAATTAGAAAGAAATGAGAAAATCAACCCATCAAAAAATATGAAGGAGAAAATATTTGTATATAATTCACTATCCAAATTCAGGATACATGTACTCTCCCTTTTCCTATGTAATAATTACAAAGTGGTTAATTACTAATATGGTACAAGTAGGGAAATAGCCATGGTAGTTTCCATGACTACCCTCAGGGCTTGTCTTGATTCAAGGCAAAGAAAGGTCCAGGCACAGGACAAAACACACAAAATCTCCTGCTCCCATGCTCAACTTACAATTAATAAGATGCATACAACTACAAACCCCATCTGGCATATAATAAAAGACAAACTGATATATATACTTACAAAAAGGCTTAAAGGAAAATGAAGAAAATTTCTACTTTATGATTTTATTTAAGACTAAAACTGAACTCTGAACTTCCTATGTTGATACTTACAGACTTCCCTCTGGGTAAGTTTCCTTCACACGCCTGCTTGGAAAGATCCTGACGTCCAATCAAGAGACAGACAGCTTCTGGCCAGTCTGAGGCAGGCTGCTCACGACAGTGATAAATTGCATCTCTGATGGGAAGAGCAACTCCAAAAGGAAGAGTTTCCAAATCTCTTAAAGTGAATCCTATGATTAAAGAGAGAAAAAAAAATTTTTTCAATTATTTTAGATCTTTATTAACAGGTGCTTGCAGTTTGTTGACTTTTTTGAAAAAATCAAGTTGTAAACTTTTATTACAAATTTAAAATGAAGTTCTTAAAAATCTCAACCTGACCAGATATGAAACAATTTAAAAACCTTTAAAGGCGTATTGAGAAAAAACCAGGCTTTTTTAAAAAACACATTTGTTATTACCAAAAAGAGACGTCTTTAGGTAAAAATAATAAAAACCCCATGCTGCACAGATAATGCAGATAGTTCTATTTATCTGGTCAACAGGCAAAAAGCAAGCACTTGAGGTCTTCAAATCCAATCTTTCGTTCATTTCTTATTGCTGGAATTTCATTTCTTCTTGTTGGATGACTAAACCGGATGATGGTAGAGATGATAGGCTGGGATTTACTCAGCCCCACCCTGCTCAG
Organism: Aotus nancymaae; assembly: GCF_030222135.1. Taxonomy (NCBI): domain Eukaryota; kingdom Metazoa; phylum Chordata; class Mammalia; order Primates; family Aotidae; genus Aotus; species Aotus nancymaae. The sequence goes on along the minus strand of NW_026988570.1, from coordinate 934,155 downwards.
CCTCGGGAGTGGACGAATTCTCAGCCGGTGGATCGGCTGCTTTTGTCTCTTTGCCATCTTGTGGTTTAGGGTTTTCTGGGTGGTAACTGAAGTTGCTGTGGTACCAATGTTGAGGTGGCTGCTGACCTTGGGTCTCATCCATCTCCTTGATTTTCTTTATCCTCTTCATTGCCGTCCTCTCTAGGCTGTCTTTGGCGAGGACGGCCCCTGTGGAATCATGGTCTATATCCCTGATACATATTCTACCTCACTGGTCTACCTTGTTCTCTGCACCCTGGTTGTCATCACCCTCCATCACTTCTCCCTGCACAGGAGGGTTGGACTGCTGTGGTCGACGCCCACAGGGTCTGCGCATGTAATAAGGTGGGAACCTTCGCCTGCAGTGGGCCGGTGTTGTTGGACCTGGCCTTCAGGAGCACTCTGATCCCTCCTTCTTTTCCCCACTCTCACTATTCTGGTGATTTTGCTGGTAATTGCGTGGAGGAACCCTACAACGTGGATAACGTCTATAATGGTTACGGTCTGCTGCATATTGACTGCCTTGAACTGGAACGCTACCAGGACCTGTAACATTTGCTGCCTCCGTACCCTCTTCTCATTCAACACCATCAAACTCTCCAATCTCCCCATCTCCTACACTGCCAAGGTATTTCTTGGGGTTATTCCTCTTTATGGCAGTCTGGTGTACAAATACATCTTCCTTGGTGTCATTCCTGTTGATGAAACCACATCCGTTCCTTACACTGAACCATTTTACTGTTCCCAAAACCTTCGTTGTGATGACCTTCTTGTCCCCACCAGCAGGCGTCAACGATGTGAAGTCGCCCAGTCCACCACTCCCTGAACTGCCCGCTGCCCGTAGTGTCCGGGCCTGGTGTCTGCGGCGCTGAGGGCCAGGACGGCGGGGGACGAGGGGCAGAGGACGGCTGCTCTTGCTCATGGTTGCTGTGATGGTGACTGGGACTGGCTGTGACGGCTGCGGCTCCTCCCTCCTCCCGGGGTGTGATAGAAACTAGGCCGGCGGTGGTGGTGGAACTGCTCAGGGCTCTCTGGGGTCCGCTCTCCGCTCCTGCTACTGATCGAACTCGAGAGAAAAATTTTAGTTCAGACTTGCCCCTGTCCCAATTATCCTGACTGAAGTTGGCAACAATATCTATCCTGACAAATAAATTCATTTTATTCATCTTACTACCAGACTAATGTCTTGACATCAGGGATTAGTATAAGAAGTCTCTTTGAAAGAACCTGTAAAAACCTGAAGAAAAAAAGACAATCTAATAGAATATAAAAGACAAAAAGAAATTTCCTAGAAGGGGAAACGTAAATGGTCAATATGCATATGAAAAGATGCTCTACCTAACTAATGACCAGGAAAATTCAAATGAAAAGCACTGAGAAATATAAACATCAAAGCCAATCACTACCAAGTGTTGGCAAATATGCAGAGCAACAGTAATTCTCTTTTTTTTTTAATTATTATACTTTAAGTTCTGGGGTACATGTGCAGAGCGTGCAGGTTTGTTACATAGGTATATACATGCCATGGTGGTTTGCTGTATCCATCCCCCCATCATCTACATTAGGTATTTCTCCTAATGCTATCCCTCCCCTATCCACCCTCCCCAACCCCCACCCCCTGACAGGCTCCAGTGTGATGTTCCCCTCCCCATGGCCATATGTTCTTATTATTCAACACACTTATGAGTGAGAACATGCCATGTTTCATTTTCTGTTCTTGTGTCAGCTTGCTGAGAATGATGGTTTCCAGCTTTATCCATGTCCCTACAAAGGACATGAACTCATCCCTTCTTATGGCTGCATAGTATTCCATGGTATATATGTGCTACATTTTCTTTATCCAGTCTACATTCATGGTCATTTGGGTTGGTTCCAAGTCTTTGCCATTGTGAACAGTGTCACAATAAACATACATGTGCATATGTCTTTATAATAGAATGATTTAAAATCCTTTGGGTATATACCCAGTAATGGAGCTGCTGGGTCGAATGGTATTTCTAGTTCTAGGTCCTTGAGGAATCACCACACTGTCTTCCACAATGGTTGAACTAATTTACACTCCCACCAACAGTGTAAAAGCATTCCTATTTCTCCACATACTCTCCAGAATCTGTTGTCTCCTGATTTTTCAATGATCGTCGTTCTAACTGGTGTAAGATGGTATTTCAATGTGGTTTTGATTTGCATTTCTCTAATGACCAGTGATGATGTTTTTTTCATGTTTGTTGGCTGCATAAATGTCTTCTTTTGAGAAGTATTTGTTTATATCCTTTGCCCACTTCTTGTAAATTGGTTTAAGTTCTTTGTAGATTCTGCATATTAGCCCTTTGTCAGATGGGTAAATTGCAAAAACTTTTTCCCATTCTATTAGTTGCTGGTTCACTCTAATGATATTTTCTTTTGCTGGGCAGAAGCTCTTTATAGATCCCATTTGTCTAATTTGGTTTTTGTTGCCATTGCTTTTGGTGTTTTAGTCATGAAGTCCTTGCCCATGCCTATGTTCTGAATGGCATTGCCTAGGTTTTCTTCTAGGGTTTTTATGGTGCTAGGTCTTACATTTAAATCTTTAATCCATCTGGAGTTAATTTTCATATAAGGTGTAAGGAAAGGATCCAGTTTCAGCTTTCTGCATATGGCTAGCCAGTTTTCCCAACACCATTTATTAAATAGGGAATCCTTTCCAATTGCTTGTTTTTGTCAGGTTTGTCAAAGATCAGATGGTTGTAGATGTGTGGCATTATTTCCGAGGCCTCGGTTCTGTTCCATTGGTCTCTATCTCTGTTTTGGTACCAGTACTGTGCTGTTTTGACTACTGTAGCCTTGTAGTGTAGTTTGAAGTAAGGTGGTGTGATGTCTCCAGCTTTGTTTTTTTTTACTTAGGATTGTCTTCACTATGCGGGCTCTTTTTTGGTTCCATATGAAATTTAAGGTGGCTTTTTCCAATTATGTGAAGAAAGTCAATGGTAGCTTGATGGGGATAGCATTGAATCTATAAATTACTTTGGGCAGTATGGCCATTTTCACGATACTGATTCTTCTTAACCATGAGCACGGAATGTTTTTCCATCTGTTTGTGTCCTCCTGTTTCCTTGAGCGGTGGTTTATAGTTTTCCTTGAGGAGGTCCTTCAGATCCCTTGTTAGTTGCACTCCTAGGTATTTTATTCTCTTTGTAGTAATTGTGAATGGGAGTTCACTCGTGATTTGGCTGTTTGTCTATTATTGGTGTATAGGAATGCTTGTGATTTTTGCACATTGATAATGTATCCTGAGACTTTGCTGAAGTGAACAACAGTAATTCTTATCCATAGCCAAAGGCAGTGTAAACTGGTTCAACCACATTGGAAAACAGTTGGTATGTACAGGTAGATCTACCCATTTGATCCATCAACAGCCATATAAAAACTTACACCCATGTACACCAAGATACAGGTATAAAAATACTCATTAGCAATACTGTTTCATTGTGGGAAAGAAAAAAAAAAAAGACGGAGAAAGGGGTGAGTCCCATTGTCTATCATCAATAGAATGGGTAATTAAATTGTGATATGTTCAAACAAGATAACCTATATATCAGAGAAAATGACCCACTGCTGCTGCTACATGAGTCGATATAGATGAATTTTTAAACAATAAAGTTGAGTAAAGGAAAAAGAACATATATTTACATCTATGTTTTCAAAAATATATAAAACCTACCAACTTTAAAAGATGTAAAACTATAAAGAAAAACAAGAGTAAGGTAACACAAAATGTAGGTAGGGCAGTGGTTCCCTATAACACTGGGGTGTCTGACAGGAGGGATCCACAAGGAGATATGTAAGAGCCTTCTACTATGTGGGTCATGTTCTATTTCTAAGTATGGGTGACCAGTACATCAATACTCAGCACCATTCTCTAAACTAAACATAAACATATACGTTTGATATATTCTTTTGTAAGTATATCATATTTCATATTTAAAATTTTTTTATCCTTGGTTTAAATCATATTTCTCTTATAATGATTTTCTAAATTTTATGCTACCATGCATTATTTATAATATAAAAAGTCAATTAACTATTGAGGCAAAAAATGTTTCCTTATATGAGAATAACACTTATTAAATATTATGTGATAGCAACTGCCTCAGTAATGACAGACCAGACTGCCTAGGTAGCGGCGGACGGCCTCAGTAGCAGCGAACTGCCTCAGTAATGGCGGACCAGACTGCCTCAGTAGCGGCGGACTGCCTCAGTAATGGCGGACTGCCTCAGTAATGGCGGACTGCCTCAGTAATGGCAGACCAGACTGCCTTGGTAGCAGCGGACTACCTTGGTAGTGGCAAACAGCCTCAGTAATGGCGGACCAGACTGCCTAGGTAGCGGTGGACTGCCTCAGTAGCGGCAAACTGCCTCAGTAGCAGTAAACTGCCTCAGTAATGGCGGACGAGACTGCCTCAGTACTTGCGGACCGGACTGCCTTGGTAGTGGCGGACTGCCTCAGTAGCAGCAAACTGCCTCAGTAATGGTGGACCAGACTGACTCAGTAGCAGCAGACTGCCTCAGTAATGGCGGACCGGATTGCCTTAGTAGCAGCAAACTGCCTAAATAGAGGTTGACCACACTGCCTCAGTAGTGGCAGACTGCCTCTGCAGTGGCAAATTGCCTCAGTAATGGCGGACCAGACTGCCTAGGTAGCGGCAAACAGCCTCAGTAGAGGTGGACCAGACTGTCTCAGTAGCGGCAGACTGCCTCAGTAATGGTGGACCACACTGCCTCAGTAGCGATGGACTGCCTCAGTAATGGCGGACCAGACTGCCTCAGTAGCGGCAGACTGCCTCAGTAATGGCGGATCAGACTGCCTAAGTAGCGGCAGACTGCCTCAGTAATGGCGGACCAGACTGCCTCAGTAGCGGCAGACTGCCTCAGTAATGGCAGACCAGACTGCCTCAGTAGCGATGGACTGCCTCAGTAATGGCGGACCAGACTGCCTCAGTAGCGGCAAACAGCCTCAATAGAGGTGGACCAGACTGCCTCAGTAGGGGCTGACTGCCTCAGTAATGGCGGACCAGACTGCCTCAGTAGCGGCGGACTTCCTTGGAAGCAGCAAACTGCCTCATTAATGGCGACCAGACTGCCTCAGTAGCAGCGGACTGCCTCAGTAATGGCGGACCAGACTGCCTCAGTAGCGGCGGACTGCCTCGGAAGAGGTGGACCAGACTGCCTCAGTAGCAGCGGACTGCCTCAGTAATGGAGGACCGGACTGCCTTGGTAGCGGCAAACTGCCTCAGTAATGGTGGACCAGACTGCCTCATTAGCAGCGGACTGCCTCAGTAATGGCGGACCAGACTGCCTCAGTAGCGGCAAACTGCCTCAGTAGAGATGGACCAGATTGCCTCAGTAGTGGAAGACTGCCTCAGTAATGGTGGACCAGACTGCCTCAGTAGCAGCAGACTGCCTCAGTAATGGCGGACCAGACTGCCTCAGCAGCAGTAGACTGCCTCAGTAGCGGCAAACTGCCTCAGTAGCAGCAGACTGCCTCAGTAATGGTGGACCAGACTGCCTCAGTAGCAGCAGATTGCCTCAGTAATGGCAGACCAGACTGCCTCAGCAGCAGTAGACTGCCTCAGTAGCGGCAAACTGCCTCAGTAGCAGCAGACTGCCTCAGTAATGGTGGACCAGACTGCCTCAGTAGCAGTAGACTGCCTCAGTAGCTGCAAACGGCCTCAGTAATGGCAGACCAGACTGCCTAGGTAGCGGCGAACTGCCTCAGTAGAGGTGGACCAGACTGCCTCAGTAATGGAAGACCGCCTCAGTAATGGTGGACCAGACTGCCTAAGTAGCAGCGGACTGCCTCAGTAATGGTGGACCAGACCACCTCAGTAGCAGCAAACTGCCTCAGTAGAGGTGGACCAGATTGCCTCAGTAATGGAAGACCGCCTCAGTAATGGTGGACCAGACTGCCTCAGTAGCAGCAGACTGCCTCAGTAATGGCGGACCAGACTGCCTCAGCAGCAGTAGACTGCCTCAGTAATGGCAGACCAGACTGCCTCAGTAGCGGCAAACTGCCTCAGTAGCAGCAGACTGACTCAGTAATGGTGGACCAGACTGCCTCAGTAGCAGCGGACTGCCTCAGTAATGGCGGACCAGACTGCCTCAGTAGCGGCAGACTGCCTCAGTAATGGCGGACCAGACTGCCTCAGTAGCAGCGGACTGCCTCAGTAATGGCGGACCAGACCGCCTCAGTAGCAGCGGACTGCCTCAGTAATGGCAGACCAGACTGCCTCAGTAGTGGAGGACTGCCTCAGTAATGGTGGACCAGACTGCCTCATTAGTGGCGGACTGCCTCAGTAATGGTGGACGAGACTGCCTCAGTAGCGGCAAACTGCCTCAGTAGAGGTGGACCAGACTGCCTCAGTAGCGGCAAACTGCCTCAGTAGAGGTGGACCAGATTGCCTCAGTAATGGAAGACTGCCTCAGTAATGGCGGACCAGACTGCCTCAGTAATGGCGGACCAGACTGCCTCAGTAGCAGCGGACTGCCTCGGAAGAGGTGGACCAGACTGCCTCAGTAGCAGCGGACTGCCTCAATAATGGAGGACCGGACTGCCTTGGTAGCGGCAAATTGCCTCAGTAATGGCGGACCAGACTGCCTCGGTAGCAGCAGACTGCCTCAGTAATGGTGGACCAGACTGCCTCAGTAGCAGCAGACTGCCTCAGTCGAGGTGGACCAGACTGCCTCAGTAATGGCGGGCCAGACTGCCTCAGTAGTGGCGGACTGCCTCAGTAATGGTGAATCAGACTGCCTCAGTAGCAGCAGACTGCCTCGGTAGAGATGGACCAGACTGCCTCAGTAGCAGCGGACTGCCTCAGTAATGGCGGACCAGACTGCCTCAGTAGCGGCAGACTGCCTCAGTAATGGCGGACCAGACTGCCTCAGTAGCGGCGGACTGCCTCAGTAATGGCGGACCAGACTGCCTCAGTAGCAGCGGACTGCATCAGTAATGGCGGACCAGACTGCTTCAGTAGTGGCGGACTGCCTCAGTAATGGTGGACCAGACTGCCTCATTAGTGGCGGACTGCCTCAGTAATGGTGGACGAGACTGCCTCAGTAGCGGCAAACTGCCTCAGTAGAGGTGGACCAGACTGCCTCAGTAGCGGCAAACTGCCTCAGTAGAGGTGGACCAGATTGCCTCAGTAATGGAAGACTGCCTCAGTAATGGCGGACCAGACTGCCTCAGTAATGGCGGACCAGACTGCCTCAGTAGCAGCGGACTGCCTCAGTAGAGGTGGACCAGACTGCCTCAGTAGTGGCGGACTGCCTCTGTAGCGGTGGACTGCCTCAGTAATGGCAGACCAGACTTCCTCAGTAGCGGCGGACTGCCTCAGTAGAGGTGGACCAGACTGCCTCAGTAATGGCAAACTGCCTCAGTAATGGCGGACCAGACTGCCTCAGTAATGGCGGACCAGACTGCCTCAGTAGCAGCGGACTGCCTCAGTAGAGGTGGACCAGACTGCCTCAGTAGCAGCGAACTGCCTCAGTAATGGTGTACCGGACTGCCTCAGTAGCGGCAAACTGCCTCAGTAGCAGCGTACTGCCTCAGTAATGGTGGACTGGACTGCCTCGGTAGCGGCGGACTGCCTCAGTAATGGCGGACTGCCGTGGTACTGGCGGACTGCCTGGGTAGTGGCGGACTGCCTCGGTAATGGCAGACACCCTTCCCCCCACAGAGCTTCAGATTGCCGGTCTTTGTGGGGGTGGGACCCGCCGAGCCAGACCACCGGGCTCCCTGCTTTCGGCACCCTGTTTTTCAGTTGAATGGGTGACTCTGTCTCCCAGGCTTTCCAGGAGTCAGTTGAAACGGACGCCCAGATTTGTGTGAGTTTTTGTGCAGAAACCTGCAGTGCCGGCTGAAACAGCTGTTCTGGAATGTTCTGGCACTTTTCGGCCGGGGGAATCTCCTGGTCTGTGGGTGGTTAAAAACTGCGGGAGAGGGGTAGTATCTGAACCAGAGTGCTGGAAGGGATGGAAAAGCCCCGGATGGCCTCCATTGGGAAGGGAGGGGTGTCCTCCAGGGATTGTACTTCCCAGGTGAGGCAGCACCTCACCCTGCCTTGGCTCGCCCTTCCTGGGCTACACCCACTGTGCCACCAGTCCCACTGAGATGCACCTGGTACTTCATTTGGAAATGCAGCGGTAACTCACCCTCTGCACAGCTCTGACTGGGAACTGTGCTCCAGAGCTGTTCCTATTCAGCCATCTTGCTCCGCCTCCCCTCCCAATTCATTTTTAAATATTTTGTAGAGACGAGGTCTCACTATATTGCCCAGGCTGGTCTCGAACATCCAGGCTCAAGCAATAATATTTCTTTTTTCTTTTCTTTTCTTTCTTTTTCTTTTCTTTCTTTCCCTCCTTCCTTCCCTCCTTCTTTCTCTTTCCTTCCTTTCTTCCGTCTTTCTCTCTCTCTCTCTTTTATTTTCTTTTTTTTTCTTTTTTTTTGAGATGAAGTTTCGCTCTTGTTACCCAGGCTGGAGTGCAATGGCGCTATCTTGGCTCACCGCAACCTCCGCCTCCTGGGTTCAGGCAATTCTCCTGCCTCAGCCTCCTGAGTAGCTGGGATTACAGGCACGCGCCACCATGTCCAGCTAATTTTTTGTATTTTCAGTAGAGACGGGGTTTCACCATGTTCACCAGGATGGTCTCGATCTCTTGACCTCGTAATCCACCCGCCTCGGCCTCCCAAAGTGCTGGGATTACAGGCGTGAGCCACCGCGCCCGGCCCCTTATTTTCTTTTTTAAATGGGTCTCACTGTTGCCCAGGCTGGAGTGCACTGGTGCAATCTTGGCTCACTACAACTTCTGCCTCCCAGGCTCAGGTGATCCTCCCACCTCAGACTCCCAAGTAGCCGGCTGGGATCACAGGCTGGCGCCACCACACATGGCTAATTCTTTTGTGTTTTTTTGTAGAGAGAGGGTTTGGTTATGTTTCCCAGGCTGGTCTCAAACTCCTGGGCTCACGATCTGCCCACCTTGGCCTCCCAAAGTGCCAGGATTATAGGTGTGAGCTAGTGTGTCTGGATATCCTTTTACTTTCAACCTGCCTGTATTGTTATACTTAAAGTGAATTTTTAGCTCGCCACGGTGGCTTACAGTTGTAATCCCAGAGTTCAAGACCAGCCTGGCAACATGGTGAAACCCCATCTCTACTAAAAATACAAAAATTAGGTGGGCGTGGTGGTGCATGCCTATAATCCCAGGTACTTGGGAGGCTGAGGCAGGAAAATCGCTTAAACCCAAGAGGCAAAGGTTGCAGTGAGCTGAGATTACACCACTGCACTCTAGCCTGGGGGATAGAGTGAGACTCTGTCTCCAAAAAAAAACAAAACAAAAAATAAAGTGAATTTCTTACAAAATAAGTAAATAATAAATAAATATTATGTGATATACAAATGGACAGAATTCATCCAATATTTTTCAGCATGGGTATCCTGTATGTATACTATGCAAGTTATTGTCATTTTTAAGGTAAAATGCAAAAAAAAAAAAAAAAAAAAAAAAACCTGTCAGAAACTTCATTTAGAACATACTTTAGATAAGACTTCAAGAACTTTTTTTTTTTTTTTTTTTTTTTTTGTAGAGATGGGGTTTCACCATGTTGACCAGGATGGTCTCAATCTCTTGACCTGGTGATCCACCCACCTTGGCCTCCCAAAGTGCTGGAATTATAGGCGTGAGCCACCGCGCCCAGCCAAGAACATTTTTTAATGTTCATTAAAGCTTTATTTTTTAACGTACATCCCATACAACATCCTCATTTTTTAAATATCTTTGTGGCAGTAATTTTTAATTTTGTTTTTCAGTCCTTTGTGATAAAAATTTGTTTGGTATTTTACTTAATTTAAAACCTAGGAGCATAGGTTTGGGGAATAGGGAATATCGAAAGCTTTTCCTCCCTCTTCCTCTTCCCAGTTCAATGTTAATCTTGGTGCCTGAAATCCCTGGCATTTATCCTTCTAAAGTATACCCTGAAATGTTTATATAACTGCTTTCAGACTTCGCGAAAAACACCGATTTCTGATATCTGAGTATCACAATGATTTCAGGTGTGAATGTAGGGTGATTAGAATTCTCCATTCTAAGAGACAAGCTTACATAGCCACAACCTCAAATGGTCCAATGTAATGGCAAATAAAGATTCCTTATGCACCAAGATAAAAAGCTGGTATCCCAAATATCATTATATGGAAGTTGTGAGATTGTCGAGAAAAAAAAAGTATGACTTGATGAAACATAATCACAATCTTGTGAGGTCTCTTCACAAAGCCAGTGCCCCTCTGTCCACGATTCCTTCCAGTTCTAGCTAGTCTGGAGGAGGCAGGACCTACTTAGGAGGTAACAAAGAAGCTCTTACCTACATTAGTCATCCAGACAACCAATTTTTCAGCTAGGCTAGAAACTGAAGTAGAATGCCTGAAACTAAACCTGTAAGAGAATAAAACATAAAGTTATTAGGCAGAACAGTGAAAGATAATATTGTTTAAAATGTGTGACATAAAAACACAGTCTAAATAAAAGTCACCTGTTTTCCTCTTGTTCTACTTGCAACTTCTGGGGGGCTAAAAGACAACAAAATGAAACAATTTTGATAGTCATCCTGGTAAACATATAACATGTAGAAGACATTTGAAAATAAGAATCCATTAGCAAAGAATATCTTTTAAAAAGTAATATAAGCAGTACTGTGGCAGGCTGAAAGTACAGTCAGCCCTCAGAATACTCAGGAAACTGGCTAAGACACCCTGTGTGTACCCAAATCTGTGCATGCTCAAGTCCTGCAATTGGCCCTGTGGAGCCTGCATATGGGTTTCACATCCAGAGAATAATATTTTCTATCTGCATTTGGTTGAAAAAAAATTCATTGTAGGTAGACCCACACAGTTCAAATTCATGTTTTTCAAGAGTCAGTGGTATATAATAATTTCCTCGAGACTAAAATAGTCCTTTTTACCCACACTGAAAATACAAGATTTGTTAAATTTTAAGTAATCCTGATACCTGAAAAATCAGTTGTGGACTATAGATCAGAAGAATACTAAAAAGGTAAGACATGGCTGCTAAAGCAAACAAGAAAAATTTTTTTCTATTTTTTCAGTTGTGATACTGACATTTACAAAAAGTTGTTTCCAGAAACCTAACATTACACCAACTTACCTATAGTTATTTTGGTTAAATATTGTGAGGATTCATCAGAAACAGAGCTCTCATCACCAAGTATGTACAGTGCAATACTCTGCAAAAGAAGAAAATAAACATTATTTTTCACTTTTCAGAGACAGCATCTCACTTTGTCACCCAGGCTGGAGTGCAGTGGTACAATCACAGCTCACTGCAGCCTCAAACTCCTTGGCTCAAGCAATCCTCCTGTCTCAGCCTCCAAAGTAGCTAGGACTACATGCATGCACCACCACATCCAGCTAATTCTTTTAAATTATTATTTTAATTTTTTTGTAGAAACAGAGTCTCGTTGTGTTGCCCAGGCTGGACTCGAACTCATGACCTCAAGCAATCCTCCTGCCTCAGCTTCCCAAAGTGCTGGGATTACAGGTATGAGCCACCACACCCAGCTACATAACTGAAGTATAACTAGAAAATAAATATAACATAGCCTAATTCATCCATCTTAGGTGTACAGTTCTATGAATTTCAAAAAATGTTATATCACATAACACTACCACGCTCACAATACAGACTATTTTCATCACACCAAAAAGTTCCCTTCTTCTCTTTGTAGTCAATCTTTTCCTCCTACACTCAGCACTGGAAACAACTCATCTGCTTTCTTGCTCTACTGTTTTGTCTATCCTACAATATCACATACATGAATCATATGATATGTAGTCTTTTTTTGTAGTATTTCTTTAACTTAGCATAATGTCTTTGAAATTCATCCACATCTCTCCAAGGATCACTAGTTTCTTCCTTTTTATGCTGAGTAGTATTCCATTAAACAGATGTACCAAACTACGTACTCAAAAACTGGTGAACATTTGGTTCCAGTTTGTGGCCATTATGACCAAAGTTGCTCTAAACATTCACACACATGTGGGTCTTTGTGCAGGTTGTTTTCATTTCTCTTGAGTAAATACCAAAGAGTTAGGATTTCTTTGTCTTACAGTAAATGTGTTTAACTTCACAAGAAACTGCCAAACAGTTTTCCAAAGTGCTGTGTCATTTTTGCAGTCCCCCCAGTAATGTATGAGAGTTTCGATTGCTCCATATCCTCACCAAAACTTATTTTTCAGTCATTCCAACAGGTATCGAATAGTGCTCTCTCACTACCTAGGAAGTGGTATTTGCTTTGAAGAGGAAAAGAAAAAGATAAGACAAAGGAAAAACTCTCTCAAAAGAGTTAAAATATTCAGCATATAACACAAACACAAAAGTACATCAGGTTTCTCTACTAAATGAGAAAACATACATAAAGTTCCTTGAAGACAACAGGCTCCCAATAAATGTTATCTCACTTCCTTCCTTTCCCTCATTTCAGCAAATGGTACATAGACAATGCCATCTCCACATACACAAGTGACTCAATAGAAAAGAGCCACCATGAGCTAGAAGGTTACTACAAATGTCTCATTAGCTATACACCACATAAAAAAAATTATCACTTGAGGTCAGGAGTTCAAGAACAGCCTGGGCAGCATGGCAAACCCCATCCCTACTAAAAATACAAAAATTAGCCAGGTGTGATGGTGTGCACCTGTGGTCCCAGATACTCGGGAGATTGAGGTGGGAAGATTGTTTGAGCCGAGGGCAAGCCTGAAGTGAGCCATGATCACGCCAGTCTGGGTGACAGAGTAAGACCTCTCTCCAAAAAAACAAAAAAAGCCCAATAAAATTCATAATGACAAAACCAAAACCCTATCAATAAGGGCTTCTATTTGATATTTTTTAGAATATTTTGATAAATAAATTTATATTTTATAAATAAATCTGTGAGCTGACAGTTTAAAAGAAATACCAAGAGGATAAAACTGAGATGAAAGGCCAGAGAGATAAACTGAGTACTGAAGCCAGTTTTACTGAAAAGACATTTGCAGAAAAACGATAGAATGGGAAAAAATATTTGCAAATCATATATTTGATACATTAGTATCTACAGTATAAAAATGCCTAAACTCGCCAGGCGCAGTGGCTCACGCCTGTAACCCCAGCACTTTGGGAGGCCGAGGCAGGTGGATCACCTGAGGTCAGGAGTTCAAGGCTAGCCTGGCCAACATGGTGAAAACCCATCTTTAAAAATATATATGTATATTTTTTAAAAATGCCTAACTCAACAAGAAAAAAACCATTTTAAAATACACAAAGGATTTGCAGAGATATTTCTTCAAAGAAGATACATAAATGGCCAATAAACAGATGAAAATATGCTCAACATCACTAATCATTAAGGATGCAGATCAAAACAACGAAGTATCAGTTCATAAGTACTAGGATGGCTATAATTTTTAAAAAATAGAAAATAATATGTGTTGGCAAGACTGTGGAGAAATTGGAACCCTTCCTCCTGCATTGCTGGTAAGGATGTAAAATGGTACAGCCACTATGAAAATGAGTTTAGCAGTTCCTGAAAAAGTTATACATCAAACTATCTACCATATGGCCCAGCAATTCCACCACTAGGTATATGTTCAAAAGAAATGAAAGCAGAGACTTGAACAGATATTTGTATACCCATGGTTCACAGCAGCACTATTCACAATAGCCAGAAGGTGGAAACAAGCCAAGTGTCCATCATCAGATGAAATGATAAACTGTGGTGTAGCCATACAGTGGAATACTGTATAGAATATTGCCTTTAAAAGAATGTAATTTTGATAGATGCTACAATATGGATAAACCTTGAAAACAGTATGTTAAGTGAAATAAGCTAGATACAGAGGGACAAATGTTGTATGATTCCCATAATATGAGGTACTTATAAGAAAGAAATTCATAAGAAACAGAACTACTAGGGCCTGGGAGGAAGGGGAATGGGGAGTCACTGTTTAATAGGCACAGAGTTTATGTTAAGGATGATGAAAAAGTCTTGGGTATAGACAGTGGTGATGGCTACATAACAATGTGAATGTATTCAATGCCACTGGATTGTACACTCAAAAATAATTTCAGGCTGAGTGCAGTGGCTCATATCTGTAATCCCAAGACTTTGAGAGGCCAAGGCAGGCGGATCACCTGAGGTCAGGAGTTCAAGACCAGCCTGGCCAACATGGTGAAATCCCATTTCTACTAGAAATAGAAAAATTAGCCAGACGTGATGGCTCACACTTGTAATCCCGGCTACTCAGGAGGCTGAGGCAGAAGAATCACTTGAACCCAGGCGGCGGCGAAGGGTACAGTGAGTTGAGATGGTGCCGCTGCATTCCAGCCTGGGTGACAGAGTGACTCAATCCCAAAAAATAATAACAATAATTTCAATGAGAAACATTATGTTATATATATTTTGCTATCAGTAAAATATCTGTGCTTTTTAAACAGAATCACCATTCTATATGTCTGTTTTGGAGTGATGGAGGGCTCTGAAGCACTTCTCACCATGAAGCAGAGCAAAGCATAGAGTAAAGAAAAAGAAGGGCAGAGGGCAAAGACATTTACAATCTACCAACATTTGAGAGAAGGAGCAAAAGCATATGGTTCTCCTGCAAGCCTGGGAAGACATGAGCAGGTTGCTCCAGGATGGGGAGACTGAAGAACAGGTGTGCCAAGAAACATACCTTATCAACTGTGACAGCCCTTTGGTTCTATGTGAAGTTTGATGTTGGGCATGTATTAACAAACTATTATCTAAAAATTAATAAATCATGAAATTTTCAGATCAAGGTAAAGGTGAACAAAAAATAATAAAAATAAAGATGTGTTTCTTTGAAAAAAATTTCAGCAGGATTTTTTTTTTGTAGCGATAGACAAGATGTTCATAAAATCAGTATGGGCCAGGGGTGGTGGCTCACACCTGTAATCCCAGCACTTTCAGAGGCTGAGGTGGGGAGTTCGAGACCAGCCTGGCCAATATGGTAAAACCCCATATCTACTAAAAATACAAAAAATTAGCCAAGCGTGGTGGCAGGGTTCTATAATCCCAGCTATTTGGGAGGCTGAGGCAGGAGAATTGCTTGAACTCAGAAGGCAGATGTTGCAGTGAGCTGAGATCATGCCACTGTATTCTATCTAGCCTAGGTGACAGAGCGAGACTCAGTCTCAAAAAATAAAAATAAAAATAAAATCAGTATGAAAAGGCAAGAAGAGTAATGAAGGAAGGAGTAATGCTAATCAGTTTTAAGACTTACTATAAAGATACAGTAATTACAGTGTAGACAGCCACAAAGATCAATCAACCAGAATAGAAAGTCCAGAAATAGACACAAGAATATGGCCTAATTGACTTTTGACAAAAGTGCAAACGCAATAGAGAAATGATAGTCTTCTCAAAAAATAGAGCTGGAAGAACTGGATATCCAAATGAAGTAATAAAAACCTTGACCTAAAACCTGACAAATTATAAAAAATTAACAAAATGGATTAGAGATCTAAATGTAAAACACACAAAGAAACCCAGGAGAAAATCTTCAAAACCTAAAGTTAAACAAAGAATTCTTTGACATGACACTAAAAGCAACATCCACTAAAGAAAAATACTGATAAACTAGCTTCATCAAAATTAAACACTGTCACTCTTTGACATATAAAGAGAATGACGAGACAAGACAAGGTAGAAACTAGAAGAAAATATCTGCAAACTACCTGTCTGACAAAACCTCATATCTAGAACCCTCAAAACATCATTAGCCATTAGGAAAATGTAAATTAAAACCACAATGAGGTATAACTACACAACTCTCAAAAAGATAAAAATAAAAAATAGTGACAATACCAAATACTGACAAGAATGCAGGTAAATGATCTCTTAAATATAGCTGGTAAAAATGTAAAATGGAAGAGCCACTTTGGAAAACAGCCAAGTTTCTTTAAAAACAAAATACAAACTTACTATATAACCCATCAATCCTACTCCTAGGTACCTGTCCTAGAGAAAGAAAAACTCATATTCACATAAAAGCCTGAACATGAATGCTGAGAGCATCTGTATTTACAATTGCTAAAAACTGGAATCAACCCAATCATCCTTTTTTTTTCCTCGTTTCAAGTTTTAATCAAAGCTCGTATATAAGATTACTTTATTCCTGCATCTTCTCAATTGTTTCTTCCTGGTATTTACCCTTTTCCTTTCCTACTTGGCAAGATTTGGCTTTCTGTTCAAGGATCTTTTTGCGGTCTTTGTCCAGTTTTAGCCTAGTGGTAACCACCTTGCTGGGGTGAATGCCTACGTGGGCAGTTGTGCCTTTAGCCTTTTCCCGCTGCACCCGTTCAATGTACATTACATATTTCTTCCTGCAAACCTGGACTGCTTTGCCAATCGGCTGACCTTTATAGTGTCCTCGTACAACCTGAACTTCAACATCCTTTCGGATGGGCATGGACTGCACGTTGTACTTCTGTCTCAGCTCTTTGGAAAGAGGGGAGGACATAATCTTCCTGCGAATGTGGGAAGGTGCATTGAAATGCCTTTTGCGATTCTTGCATTAGCCAGAAGTCACAAAGGGACTGAACTTCATCTTGGCTGCTCCCGCTTCGGTGATCAACCCAATTATCTTGAATGAAAAACCAACTATGGCACATCCATGCAATAAACTACTAATCAGCCACAGAATGCAATGAACTGCTAATATAGGAAACAACTTGGATTTATCTCAAAATCATGAGAGAAATGTTTAAGGGTGATACAAATGTTCTATATCCTAATTGTAGTAATTACATGAATCTATACACATACTGAAATTCACAGAAATATACACAGAAAGAAAAACTTAACCTTAGGTATAATTTTTAAAACTAAATTTTAAAAGGAAAAGAAGATAGGTAGTAACACTCCACATACATACCAACACTACTAGTCTGCTTCTTTCACAGATTCCAGGGAGGTAAGGATAAGGTGGCATTCCTTCACCCTTCAGACAAGAACTCACCCACTGATAAATACTTGGTGGCTCAGAAGTAAAAAATGATGGATGATGCATAAATCCTGTTTGACCTTTAAAATTAGATAAATAGATACAAAATTACATTAAGACAACATTATTTTAAAGGGAAGATGATCAACAGTTACCTATCATTTTGAAACAATTAGAATAACATTTTCTCATACCCTCCAAAATGCTTCATGTTTTCTGCCACAGTAAATAAGTGATTATGTTATTAAATGTAGAATATAAATGACTTCTATTTATCCCAACCTGGATGGAAATTTAGCAAATTATTTTCCCAAGGCATATAAAGAATCTAACCAAAGGCCTGGGGCAGTGGTTAACACCTGTAATCTCAGCCCTTTGGGAGGCCAAGGCAGGTGGATCACTTGAGGTCAGGAGTTCGAGATCAGTCTGGCCAACATGGTGAAACCTCATCATTACAAAAATACAAAAATGAGCCAGGATGGTGGCACAAGCCTGTAATCCCAGATACTCAGGAGGCTAAGGCATAGTGAGAGGCCCGGTGTCCAAAAAAAAAAAAACCCTAACCAAAATTTTTCGGTGGGCCCTAACTTTCAGTTCCTTTAGCTGAGGGTCTAAGACAGTACAGTGGTGATGGAAATGTTCTGTATCTCAATCTGCACTGTGCAATATGGTGGCACTAGCCCCATGTGGCTACTGAGCTCTCAAAATGCAGCTAGTGCACTGAGGAAATACATGTTTTATTTTAATTGAATTTAAGTAGCATATGGCTAGTGGCTACTAACTGGACAGTACAAGTCTAGGTTAAAAGCATCCTTGGCACAGGAAGCTGTTTCTAAACTTTTGCAAGTCTGAACCTTAGGGATGAGTAAAATTTTCACTATACACTGAAGATATTATGGCTTACTATGTGTCAGAAAACAAGCATTACAAACTAAAATCTGCCTGGTGGAAAGACACTGCCCCTGACTTAGAAGCCAATGGTAAGAAATACATCCTCTGCTCTTCACTGAGAAAGATACAAGCAAATGTCACCACACTGTTCAGGAAATCTTTAAAAGCACGATGACTTACCTGGATCAATTGTGCACACTTGTCCAGTAGTTCTGACAAGCGTTGGGTAGTCTCTATAGTAATGATCTACATAAGGTCCCAATTTTAAGTCCCTAAAACAGTAAGAGCATGTAAAAAAGAAGGTATTATAGCACTTTCTCCCAGCAGAGTTGGAAGGATTCATTAGTTAAAACTTTCAATTTAAAAACTTACTTATGAGAAAGAAGATAACCAAATCTAGAGTCTCTTTATTGTATTTTTGGACTTTAAAGTGCCCAGAGTGACAAATGCAACCCAATCTCTTTTTGCTAAATTTTGTGGAGGTAAAACTAGAGTAAAAGCACCGTGAGCTAGTTCCCCCTCTGCTATTTATTAGCTGTGTGATCTTCAGTAAGTCATGTCTAATAAACCTCAGTATTTTCTTCTAGAAAATGGGGCAATACCGGCTAACTTATTCTGAAGTTTTAAAGATTAAATAAGATGGGCCGGGCACGGTGGCTCACCTCTGTAATCCCAGCACTTTGGGAGGCCAAGGCGGGCGGATCATGAGGTCAGGAGTTCAAGACCAGCCTGGCCAAGATGGTGAAACCCCTGTCTCTACTAAAAATACAAAAAATTAGCCAGGTGTGGTGGCGGGCACCTATAGTCCCAGCTACTTGGGAGGTTGAGGCGGAAAATTGCTTAAACCGGGAGGCAGAGGTTGCAGTGAGCCGAGGTCACGCCACTGCACTCCAGCCTGGGTGACAGAGAGTCCCCCCCCACCGCAACAAAAAAAGATTAAATAAGATAAAGTATGTTAAAAAAAAAAAAAAACTGATAAAACATAAAATATGGACAATTCCCTTCCCTTTCTCTCTCTTCCCGCCCAAGATGCCGAAAGGAAAGAAGGCCAAGGGGAAGAAGGTGGCTCCGGCCCCTGCTGTCGTGAAGAACAGGAGGCTAAGAAACTGGTGAATCCCCTGTTTGAGAAAAGGCCTAAGAATTTTGGCACTGGACAGGACATTCAGCCCAAAAGAGATCTCACTCGCTTTGTGAAATGGCCCCGCTATATTAGGTTGCAGCGGCAGACAGCCATCCTCTATAAACGGCTAAAAGTGCCTCCTGCAATTAACCAGTTTACCCAGGCTCTGGACCGCCAAACAGCTAC
Source organism: Aotus nancymaae (assembly GCF_030222135.1). NCBI lineage: Eukaryota > Metazoa > Chordata > Mammalia > Primates > Aotidae > Aotus > Aotus nancymaae. The sequence goes on along the minus strand of NW_026988570.1, from coordinate 914,892 downwards.
TCAGCTGCCTAAGCTGGCCCACAAGCATAGACCAGAGACAAAGCAAGAGAAGAAGCAGAGGCTGTTGGCCCCGGCCAAGAAGAAAGCGGCTGGCAAAGGGGACGTCCCCATTAAGAGACCACCTGTCCCTCGAGCAGGAGTTAACACTGTCACCACCTTGGTGGAGAACAAGAAAGCTCAGCTGGTGGTGATTGCACACAACATGGATCCCATTGAGCTGGTTGTCTTCTTGCCTGCCCTGTGTCGTAAAATGGGAGTCCCTTACTGCATTATCAAGGGGAAGGCAAAACTGGTACATCTAGTCCACATGAAGACCTGCAGCACTCTCGCCTTCACACAGGTTAACTTGGAAGACAAAGGTGCTTTGGCTAAGCTGGTGGAAGCTATCCGCACCAATTACAATGACAGATATGATGAGATCCGCCGTCACTGGGGAGGCAATGTCCTGGGTCCCAAGTCTGTGGCTTGCATTGCCAAGCTCGAAAAGGCAAAAGCTAAAGAACTTGCCACGAAACTGGGTTAAACGTACACTGTTGAGTTTTCTGTACATAAAAATAATTAAAACAATACAAATTTTCCTTCAAAAAAAACATAAAATATCATGTTACTTATTTCAGAAAGCCATGATTACAGTTTGGAAATTACTTAATTGCAAAAGAATTTTCATGATAGTAATGACATCCTAAGTGAAATTTACCATTAATTAAAATTGCCATGTCTCAGGGTTGAATTTCAAGATCTCAAAAAAGATAACAGAAATTAGAAAATATACTATGTCTTAACTCAGAGGTTGACATTTCAATTCAAATTCAACTTCTTTATCACCAAAGGCCATAAAGGCTCAAACAAAACATAAGTATGACCCTAGAATTCAGAGCCATACACAAGATGCTTCAAACCTATTGAAAGGTGTTGAAACATATTGCAACTATCTTACTGTAGATCTACTATGAGTGCCTCAAAGACAGGAACGACCTCAGATTGCAACAAGGACAGCATAGCAAAATGAGTCTACAATTATCGAATACCCATATTCTTAGAAACAAATTTAGGCAAGTATCCTCATCACTAAAATAGGAATCTTACCTTGAGACTTTATATGTAAACTATGATTTTGTCAACTATAAAGCACTATTTGAATGTGGGTATTATAAAACAGCAGATATTATTCTAGAACTCCCACCACAGTGTAGCCAGTCATCCTGTCAAAATGAAAATCTGAGGCCGGGCACTGTGGCTCACGCCTGTAATCCAAGCACTTTGGAGGCCGAGGCGGGCAGATCACCTGAGGTCGGGAGTTCAAGACCAGCCTGACCAACATGGTGAAACCCTTAAAAAAAAAAAAGAAAAGAAAAAAAAGAAAATCTGAGTAGGTCATCTCCATTTTTTCATGACCTTCCAGTAATCTCAGGACAAACACTAAAAATACCTGCACAGCCCACAGGCCCTTACATAACCAGTATCTTCAAACAACTCTGTGGTTTACAGGAGATGCCCTAGTTTTCTGAGAAGGTAGACTTCAGAAACTTATTTACAAAGTCCCTATATGATATCATGGAAAAGATAGCCATCTAAGGACATCCTGGCAGTTTCTAACCTACAAACAAATTTACCTTGCCAACTGAACGAGAAGCTCAACAAGTGAACAAATTCCTTCTCCCATTAGAGTATTCAACTTAAGCTCCTCATACACCAGGTGAAGAACGAAAAAAATTGCAGGTATGTGAGTAAAGAGAAGTGTAGAAGAATCCAGACTGAGATTTTGTGAAAAACCCTCATCCTTCATCTGTGAAACTTCTGAAGAACTCAAACATAAGGCTCTGTTCAAAAGATGAGACTCAACATTCTGGTGGTAATCTGAATTTAGTAAATATTCCCAGTCCTGAGAAGAATAAAAAGAATATTAATTTTTAAAAATACCTCCTTAAAATACCATTAGAAAAGAAAATTCACTTAAAACAATTCAAGTTTCATTTTCACATTAAGGCGATCTAACAGTATATATTTAAAAAAAAAAATACTAAGAATGAAGGAATTATAAAATAGCACACAATTTCCAGATGCCAGTTACAAACATTAAGGCAAGCCACCTTTAAAAACCATTTTTTAAAAAAATCTTGTCATGTCCTTTTAGAAAAGACAACGGGAGAAAGACTCTACTATTTAGGTAGAGATTGAGAGAGAAAATTTAAGATTATCTCAGGCTAGGTTTTATAGGAAAAGTAGATGGCATGTTAGTGGCCACTACACTGAGCTATGTTTTGGTAAGAGGGAAGGTCCACCTGCATTCAGCTGGTGAATTCATCTTTCCTACATATATAAGATGCCAGGGCTAATAATATAATCTAATAATAACTGATTTTTATATTCAGACTGTGTACTACATTTTCCAAATATTCAGTCTATTTTGGTTCTACTTGTGATTTACTGAATTTGATTCAGAGAATGTGGTTTATGCTATTTCCAGATCTTGGAATTTACTGGTGTTTTTATAAGGCTTAATACAGTGTGTTATTCTGACTTAAAAATTCTTGGACTAGATATAAAGAATTAACCATAAGAGAAAAAACTAATAAACTGGATAATCAAAATAAAAAATTCTGCTCATCAAAGACACTGTTAAGCCACATACTAAGGGAAAATATGGTCAAGAACTCATGTCTAGAACATGTACATGAACTTCAACAGCTTACGCATTTTTTAAAACTTAATAAAAAGTAAGTAAAGACTTGAACAGAAACTTCACAAAAAGATACATAAGCAGCTAATGAGCACATGAAAGAGTGCTTACCATCCTCCTACCTCAGCCTCCAGGTAGCTGGGACTACAGGTATACGCCATCATGCTTGGCTAATTTTTAAATTTTTTTGGTAGAGACAAGATCTTATTATATGTTGCCCAGACTGGTCTCAAACTCCTGAGTTCAAGCAGTCTTCCTGCCCCTACCCCAAAAAGTGCTGCGATTACAGGTGTGAATTTTAATTTAAAAGAAATTAAAAGAAATTAAAAATTATAGGCATGAATTTTAATTTTAAGAAATTAAAAATTATAGGCATAAATTTTAATTTAAAGGAAATTAAGGCCAGGCACAGTGGCTCACACCTGTAATCCCAGCACTTTGGGAGGCCAAGGCAGGCAGATCATGAGGTAAGGAGTTTAAGACCATCCTGGCCAACATGGTGAAACCCCATGTCTACTAAAATACAAAAAATTAGCTGGGCATGGTGGCACGCACCTGTAGTCCCAGCTACTAGGGAGGCTGAGGCAGGGGAATCACTTGAACCCAGGAGGCAAAGGTTGCAGTAAGCCAAGATTGTGCCACTGCACTCCAGCTTGGCGATAGAGCAAGACTCCATCTCGAAAGAAAGGAAAGAAAGAAAGAAAAGAAAGAAGAAAACAAAGAAAGAAAGAAAGAGAGAGAGAGAAAGAAAGAAAGAAAGAAAGAAAGAAAGAAAGAAAGAAAGAAAGAAAGAAAGAAAGAAAAGAAAAGAAAAGAAAAGAAAAGAAAAGAAAAAGAAATTAATATTCACACCTATAATCGCAGCACTTGGGGGGTAAGGGCAGGAGGACTGCTTGAGTCCAGGAGTTTGAGACCAGCCTGAACAACATTTTATATTAAGACCTTGTCTCTAACAAAAAAATTTAAAAATTAGCCAGGCATGATGGTGCAAACCTGTAGTCCTAGCTACTCAGAGGCTGAGGTAGGAGGATGGCTTGAGCCTAGGAGTTCGAGGTTACAGTAACCTATGATAGCATCACTGCAGTCCAGCCTAGGCAACAGAGTAAGACCATATCTCTTAAAAAACAAAACATAAAGAGGCCGGGCACAGTGGTTCATGCCTGTAATTCCAGCAGTTTGGGAGGCTGAGGCAGGCAGATAACGAGGTCAGAAGTTCAAGACCAACCTGACCAACATGGTGAAACTCCATCTCTACTAAAAATACAAAAATTAGCTGGGTATGGTGGTGCGAGTCTGTAATCCTAGCTACTTGGGAGGCTGAGGCAAGAGAATCACTGGGAGGCGGAAGTTGCACTGAGACGAGATTGCACCACTGCACTCCAGCCTGGGTGACAAGGCAAGACTCCCTCTCAAAAAAAAAAACAAAAAAAAAAGAAATGAAAATACATGTCCACAGGCTGGGCATGGTGGCTCACACCTGTAATCCCAGCACTCTGGGAGGCCAAGGTGAGCAGATTACTTAGGCCAAGAGTTTGAGACCAGCCTGGACAACATGGCGAAACCCCGTGTCTACTAAAATTACAAAAATTAGCCAAGTGTGGTGGCACACACCTATAATTCCAGCTACTGGGGAGGCTGAGGCATGAGAATTGCCTGAACTCGGGAGGCAGAGGTTGCGGTAAGCCGAGATCATGCCACCACACTCCAGCTTGCGTGACAGAGCAAGACTCTGACTCAAAAAGAAAAAAGAAAAAAAAAGAAAATATATGTCCACAAAGACTTGATAGTGAATGTTAGTAGTAGCTTGCTTTATTCATAAGACTGACAAAAAAAAAAAAAACAGAAATAGCCTAGATAATCTACCAGCAGAAGGGTAGATAAACAAACTATGGTATATTTATACTGCTTAGCAATAAAAAGACACAAACTACTGGTGTGTAGCAATATGAATGAATCTCAAGAGCATTATGCTGAATAAAAGAAATCTTATACCAAAGATTACATACTCTATTATTTCATTTACATCAAGTTCTAGAACAGGTATAACTAAGATATGGTGACAGAATGCAGATCAGTGATTGCTAGAAAAAGAGGACAAAGCTGATTAAAAACAGCACAAGGAAATTTTATGGAGTTATGAAAATATTCTGTGTCTTTAAAGAAGTGTGGGTTATATGAGTGTGCATACATTAAGACTGATCAAACTGTAAACTTAAGATGTGAGGATTTCATTCTTGTAAATTACACCACGATTTAAAAAAATATATTTGGGCCACTTAAGAATATACAGTGGAACCTGATATGATTGAGAACTTTAATTTAAAAAACACTGCATAAAAAAGATAAATGCTGTCATTTCAGGTAATCAGTTGGTAATAAAATGTCTACAAACCTAAACTGAAATCATGCAGCAATACATATATTAATGTTTAGATAATCATTAAAGACCATAGAAAATGTAACAGATCCCACTCTTCAAAATAATTATCATTCAGTATTAAAATAAATAAAATGAAAGGTGCCGGAATAGAGGAATTGATAGGAATACCACAGAAGTGAGAGGCCAGTATGAGAATCCATAAATTAATTTATATTAGCAAGAAATAATAGTGCTTACATCTTCAGATCCCGTCTCAGAAGGCCTTGCTTTTTTGGGCGCAATGACAGGGGAAAGTGATCCTTCAAAGTCAAACTGAAAAGTAACCCCAAAAGAAAAGACAAAAGTCATAAATGCATTCCTGTCAAATGATCAACTTAAAGGATTCAGAAATCAGCCCTACCAATTATGGAAACTGAGGGAAGCCATCAAAACTCATTTTTTAATCTGGAAAGTCATTAGTTAAATATCTTTCTTCTAGGTCACTGTGAAGATAAAATGAAATCATATTAATATATGCAAACATCTAGTATGGTGCCCGGGCTCCTAAGTACTAATTTTAACGATAGTTTCCTTCCCTCTCCTACTTCTGTAAGAACACAGATTACATCACACCTCTGGTGGAATAAGAAACTTTAGGCATATCCACAATATGCCAAGTCTCAAAGGATCAACCCAATATCAGTCAAATGTTAGAACTAAACAAACATTTATTTACAGTCCATCTACAGTAAACTATCTAACAATTCTATGGCAGAGACAAATAGCTACTCTGAAAAATCTTTGTTCTCCTCTTTCTCCTGAACCCAGAGGCAGACTACATACATACTCCTGCCTCCTCTGAAGTTAGGTGTGACCCTTTGACTGAGTTAATTATAAAAGGAAGTCACTGTCATCACTTCCAGGACCAGTCCAGTCCTGCAGCTGCTCCTCCAGGCTCTTTGCCCCTTCAACCTGACTGGAATACAGTCAACCAATGGCAATCTTGAAACCGAAGACAGAAGATCCTCCATCAACCTGGGGCCCTGAATAACTGTGTGGCCTGTTTACCTGCTAAGCCCTGTTACATAAGCATCCTCCATCAACCTGGGTCCCTGAATAACTGTGTGGCCTGTTTATCGGCTAAGCCTCATTATATAAGCAAGACAAACATTCTTATTGTGTTTGAGCCATTGTATCTTTTGAGGCCGTTCTGTTACAACAGTGAGCCTAACTTCTAACTAATACAACTACATAAAGCAGTTTTCTACAAGTCACTCTTCTTTAATTTCCCCTGGCATAATCTTTGCTGCCCCAGCTACTTCACATGGGCATTGACTATCAGCTAATAAACTGTAACTCTATAAATGGCAATGGCTATTTTCCTATGCTAAAAAACTTACACATTTATCAATTCACTTACATAAACAGAGTTGATTTCTACATAAAAACTAAATATAGGTAGCAATAAAGTGATTTTTAAAACTGAATGTTATTGAGAGAGGTCTGCTTGTGAAGCATTCAAATAAAAAATAGCTCAACTCATACATATTATAAAAAACCTGGTGAAATCAAAGCAACAAATAAAATAGGAACTATTTTACCTAAAACTTCAACCAAAATATAACATACACAAATACACAAAGTCCCACAGTCAATAAGAATGTCCCTGCTACAATGATCAGATTCGTAAGGCCTGGAGTTATGAGAAAGTAGAAACTGCCTGATGAGGATGGCTCTTTGTACCATGCATGGATCTGTTTAATCTTCATTCTTTCAGTGTGTCTCAGGTTAGCCAACCCTGTTATATGCTCCAATGAACCTCTACCCTTCATCTATCATAATACATGTATCAAATATTATTTATTTGTCTCCCCCACGACAGTCAATTCCAGAAGAACAGTCTGTCTTGTTTAGGGTATATGTGGGAAACCTGGCATCATGCCTAGCTCACAACAGGGATTTGATATTTATCTAATAAAAAAAGAACAGCCCAAAAGCCACAAAAAGTTAACCCCAATTGCAACTATTCCTACAATGCACAGTCCAGTGTTCTCATTTAACACATCAGCAAATTAAAGAAAGCATAAAGAAATGCCAAAAATTTTGTAACTAGTCGTTGGCAGAAATTCTGTACTCCTCCACATTATATATATGAAAACAAAAAGAGAATAAATCTGGACAAAACAAAATGAAAACCATTTGCCAATGAGGACCATTTCATCCTGAGCTTTAAATATGAGGACAAAAGACAGCAAAGGTTTAACCATGCAGTCCTATAAATAAATGGCAAAGCAACTTAGCCTCAAGAAATATTTCCTTATTCCTTCCTTCATAATTATCATGCAATAAGTAAGTCAAAGACCCATGTCCTTTGCAAAGGAAAAAATCAGTAGGTGATCAGTCCTCCCCATAACACGGAAACGTGAGGGGGCATAGGTTCTCTGCCAGAGAACACAGGACACAACAATCTGTACTCATCAACAAGTTCCAAGCATAATGATAAACAAAACTAACAAAGCTGATGTGCTTTTTCATAATGTAAAAATCCACAGTTTCTATCAGGCTTAATCTTTTCACATGTAATAAAGAACACAAAAATTGGAGATAAGTTCACTTTGATGCAATTGTTTAAAATAAGAAAAGAAGGCCAAGTGCAGTGGTTCATGCTAGTAATCCTAGCATTTTGGGAGGCCAAGGCGGGAAGATCACTTGAGGTCAGGAGTTTGAAACCAGCATAGCCAACATGGTGAAACTCTGTTTCTACTAAAAACACAGAAATTAGCCAAGTGTGGAAGTGCATGCCTGTAATCCCAGCAACTCATGAAGTTGAGGAACAAGAATCGCTTGAACTTGGGAGGCAAAGGTTGTAATGAGCCAAGATAGCATCACTGCATTGCAGCCTGGGCGACAGAACAAGACTCCATTTTTTAAAAAAGAAAAGAAAATTGTCCCTATTATCCCATAAGATTTTTCTCATTCCTTCACATACTAAAATAGACATAAACTCTTAAAAACAGTATCTCAGTCAGATGGAAAATGGCATTCACTCAACAAATGTTCACTGAGTATTCTTCTACGCCAGGCAATACATAGCTCCTGGAGAGAGAGAGAGTAGTAAACAAAACTAAATGAGGCCGGGCACGGTGGCTCACGCCTGTAATCCCAGCACTTTGGGAGGCTGAGGCAGGTGGATCACGAGGTCAAGAGGTCGAGACCATCCTGGTCAACAAGGTGAAACCCCGTCTCTAATGAGGCCGGGCGCGGTGGCTCACGCCTGTAATCCCAGCACTTTGGGAGGCCGAGGCAGGTGGATCACGAGGTCAAGAGATCAAGACCATCCTGGTCAACAAGGTGAAACCCCGTCTCTACTAAAAATACAAAAAATTAGCTGGGCATGGTGGCGCGTGCCTGTAATCCCAGCTACTCAGGAGGATGAGGCAGGAGAATTGCCTGAACCCAGGAGGCGGAGGTTGCAGTGAGCCGAGATCATGCCATTGCACTCCAGCCTGGGTAACAAGAGCGAAACTCCAACTCCAAAAAAAAAAAACTAAATGAAACTCTTTGCCTTTTTAGAATTTATATTCCAGTTGGGGGAAGAGGGACACAAAACAAAATAAGTAAAATATATATTATATTTAATTGAAAAGAAAAAAATAAAGCAGGTAAATGGCACTAAAGGTGTGGAGGCAGGTATAATTCTACATAGAGAGACAGGACAGGCAGCACTGAGGTGACATCTGAATAAAGACCTAAGCACGTATTTTCCATAGAGGTAACAGCATGTGCAAACACTCAGAGGCAGAAACATCCTGGCAGTGCTCAGGGAACAAGTAAACGCCAAGGTGGCTGGGATGATGTGTGCAAAGCACAAGAAATCAGAGTAAGCGAGGGCTGGGTGACATGGCATCTTGTAGGCCTATATGGCTTTTACTCTGAGTGACATGGGAAGTCACTGGGGGATTCTACGCAGAGGCATGACTAACGTGACCTGACTTTATCACACAGGATTACTTTGGCCACTGGACTGAAAAGAGACTGGAACATAAACAACATGAAATATAAATCAAAAAATAATAACTATAAATAACTGATTAGATTTGGGAAAAAACCATTCCCATTTACCTATACAGAAATAAGATGCAATTTCTCAGTAAGCTGGCAAAGGTTCACCACACCACAAATAAACACTGTGGTGAAATGGGCACTTTTAAATGATGCTAGTAAGAATATCACCTGGGAACCCCTTTCCAAACATTACTTGGCCCAGCAGTCTCTCTTCTAAGATTCAATTCTTGGGAAGTAACTAGAGATATGGTTAAAGATTTGTGTGAAAAAGAATGTTTATAAATTACTCATAATAAGGAAAAAAAAAAGATTCACAAGGCACAATTTTTAGCTATTGGTTAATTATGATAAAACTATACTATGATGAAATGATGGGGGTTTTCTGGAAAAATTTTTTAATGATATGGGAAATTTTCAGTGACATTTTTATATAGAAGGTGACATGAAATATTTAGAGTGGTTATCTCTGAGTAGTATAATTATTTTCTTAATTCCTCCATTTTCCAAATTTTCCTTTCATAATTGAGACCAAAAACAATTTTTAAAGCTGGATTTGCTGTATAAGGCTAAAACACATAGAATAGTACAGCTGAGCTACCTGGAAAAAGGTTAATTATAATCAAGAGTAATTTGTTTTTCAGAGTGACCCAGGCAAGGTTGTCCTAGGAGTGGTCTCTAGAAGGAGATCACCAATACTGAACACACCACTCTGCTGATTTTGTAAATAATCTAGTTAGGGCTGTAAGGATGTTTCTGTGGGAAGAGGGTGAGAGATAAGGCTTTATACCATTAACAGAGTAGATACTCAGGCTAAAGTACTTTAAATCCCCCTCAAATCAAACTCTCCTCCTCACATCCTGAGCAACGTGTGTGTAAAAAGACAATCTTGTCTTCAGAAAAGAATGTTAAGCAAAAAGTTAGAAAATGCAGTCTAGTAGTTTTTAAAAAAAATCACATCTGTGATTTTTTTGTGATCTAGTTTCTTCATCAATAAAACCAAAACTATCAGAAATCCTGGCATAACTTGCAGTCGTTTTACAAAGGTGAAATGAGACATAGTCATATATGCTTTAACATTGTAAAGCTCAGTAATTACTAGTAAAATGTTAATATTAAATATTAAATGAGATTTGATTTATACTATATAGATACAATAAACCTTAGTATTATTCTATTATTTTCAATATGGTGTGCCTATTATGTACTCTGAATGTTATATTACCAATTATGCAATCATTACATTAACAGAATAACTCATAAAGAAAACAATTGTATTTACTTACATTTCTAGTCCAAGCTAAGCGATCTGTGTTATAACCCATCAGGTTCATGAGACAAGTCACAAATAAATTCCACTCTGAGTGATAACTGGGTCCTCCTGGAGCACTGTGGACATTGTACCACTTGACAAGCATCTGAACTGCTATTTCTTTTGGCAGGATAAACTTAATTGCTTGCAAACACGTTTGTACTATTAAAAGCAAAGATTAATTTTAGTATTCTTACTCTGCATGCATTTCTTTTCCCCTTTCAATAAGAAACTTTTTTAATTTCTACTATGTAAAGTCCAATTATTATGAAAAGAAAACTGTCATTAAAGAGCCAATAAGATGCAAACATTACCTAGCCAAAAATCTGAAACTAAAACCAACTACTGAATTCAACAGGGATTCAAAGAGATCTGAGGACAGCTTTTTGATCATTAATTCTGGATCCAAAATAAAGTGATCAAATAGCCCAGTTTGCCACAAACATTCCTGATTTACATCCATTGCCCCAGCAATTACTAACTGCTCCCCCTTTCACTCTTAAAGATGTTCTAGCTCGATGACAAATTAAAGGTCACTATGGGCCAGGCACGGTGGCTCACGCCTGTAATCCCAGCACTTTGGGAGGTCAAGGTGGGTGGACCACCCGAGGTCAGGAGTTCAAGACCAGCCTGGCCAGCATGGTGAAACCCCATCTCTACTAATAACACAAAAATTAGTTGGGCATGGTGACAGGCACCTATAATCCCAGCTACTCGGGAGGCTGAGGCAAGAGAATGGTTTGAACCCAGGAGTTGGAGGTTGCAGTGAGCCGAGATCATGCCATTGCACTCCAGCCTGGGTGACAAGAGTGAAACTCCATCTCAAAAAAAACAAAGTCACTATGAAAAACATACAACTTCTATGTTTATACATTTATATAAAATACTAAATACTTCGGTAAATATATAATATTCAATATATGCATCCACAAACAGCAATGCTTGGTTAGCATTACAAGATGTTCTAAATGAGTAAACATGCCTATTAACCAAAGCTTTATAACTTTTATTTTCTGACATCTTTCAGTTTCTAAAATGTTTCACATGCTCTCTGCCTTAAAAGGGTTAAGAGTTAATACCACATAATTTACACTATTCTTTTTTAGGTTAAGGGGAAACAGGGTCTTCCTCTGTCCCCAGGCTGGAATGCAGTGGTGCAATCATAGCTCACTGTAACCTCTAACTCCTGGGCTCAAGTGATCTACCAGTTCCAGTTTCCCAAGTAGCTAGAACTACAGATGCATGCCAGCACGCCTGGCTAATTTTATTTTTCTTTTTGTAGAGACAGCATCTTACTATGTTGTCCAGGCTGGTCTCAAACTCCTGGCCTCAAGCAATTCCCTCACCTCAGCCTCCCAAAGGGAAGGGATTACAAGCATGAGCTTACCACACCTGGCCTTACACGATTCTCAATGGCTCAAAGTCATTAGTATGAATGTCAGGTATAGCACTACACTGTCATACAGTGAGCCCCTCAGAGTGGCCAGGGCTACCACTGTGAAGAGACCCGAATCTGCTTTTAGTAGTAAACAACCCTGAACTGCTTGTACTCACATATCCTCTCTTCCAGGATTCTTTTTTCCCTTTCCACTGTCATGTCACTGGGCCCATCCTCAGCAACACATCCTCTGTCCCATCATTTTGCAATGTGCACACTCAAACAGCATAGGTTGGAAGCAAGTAATATTAAAATACCAAATAACCAAATATGTCATAACTGAATCCAAAGTGTAAACCGAATGTTGCATGAGTGTGTGAGAGAATCCTTTGTAGGTAAAGTACATAAACTTATGTGCATTAACTATGGAGCTTCTGTTTGGCTATAAAGGGGTAAGAAATTTTGCTTTTTTAATTTCCTCCATTATTATTTGTTTGTATATATTTTGCTTAGGCTTATAATACTTCTGGTACCTGGTTTTGTGATTATAAAACACCTTTTAGAAGGCAAGGAATCTCTACATCAACTTGGAATACCATTTACTACCCAATGAAAATTCCTAAAACGAAAAAGTCATTCTAGTCTACAAGCTGCCAATGTCCTGCATTGGCAGTTAGAATTTGAAACCAAGAGATGTCATAAACTTCCTTATATTATACAGGCTTTTTTTTTTTTTGAGACAGTCTTGCTCTGTTGCCCAGGCTGGAGTGTGCAGTGGCACGATCTCAGCTCACCGCAACCTCCACCTCCCGGGTTCAAGCAATTCTCCTGCCTCAGACTCCCGAGTAGCTGGGATAACATATGTGTGCCACCATGCCTGGCTAATTTTTGTATTTTTAGTAGAGACAGGGTTTCACCATGTTGGTCAGGCTGGTCTTGAACTCCCAACCTCAAGCGATCCACCTACCTCAGCCTCCCTAAGTGCTGGGATTACAGGTGTGAGACCCCATGCCCAGCCAGAATGTCCATATATTATTGCACTGCATGGTATTCCTCAACATAAGAATCTCAGAGGAACAGAACTAACACATCCTTCACCTGTACTCCAGCCTTAGAGCACACATAGAGTGGACATTACAAAGCACTCCCTAGCTCTTTAAAATTCCTCTACAAAGCTAAGAACTTGATCCAGTGGCTTCAAAAATGCCAAAACAATGTTTAAAACCCCAATTATTATTATTATTATTTTTTTTTTTGAGATAGAGTTTCGCTCTTGTTACCCAGGCTGGAGTGCAATGGCACGATCTCGGCTCACCACAACCTCCGCCTCCTGGGTTCAGGCAATTCTCCTGCCTCAGCCTCCTGAGTAGCTGGGATTACAGGCACGTGTCATCATGCCCAGCTAATTTTTTGTATTTTTAGTAGAGACGGGTTTCACCATGTTGACCAGGATGGTCTCGATCTCTTGACCTCATGATCCACCCGCCTCGGCCTCCCAAAGTGCTGGGATTACAGGCGTGAGCCATCGCGCCCGGCTAAAACCCCAATTATTAATGTAAATCACAATTACTTCACATCTTATAAATGAAACTTCTCAATCGTACCTAACTCAGAGGTGGCAATTTCAGGAATAGTGATCCTAACCATGGAGCCATTACTCAGTTCCTAGATGGAAACAAATGAGGAAGTAAGTAAAACTCGTACATTCTAAGTCTTTAATGTCTTAAAAATAGCTGGTATAAGACTTTGTCTAACAAAGCAATAAAATAAATGAAAAACAATTTTCAAAACAGAAATGAACACTTCCAAATTTCAGAAACTTTAAATGTAATTACTTGCAAAATGTTTTCCAAAATGCTTGTTTTAATAAAAAGTGTCTAATCTTTATACAGACAATGAGTCACCATCATCAAAGGGAGGACATTTAACGAAAAGACAAAAAAAAATCGTATCAATATGCAATTCAACTAAGCTTTTGTTCCCATTAAGTTTTTAGTAATACAGAAACTACAGAAAACAAGCAGAATTGCTGTATAGTAAAAGGTAAAATAGTGCCAAAAAATGACATATTACAATAGATTTTGTAAATCATGAGAAATGTTTGTGGTCACTTTTCTGACAAAATTCTGTATTCTGTCAAATCTGAAATGCTAGCCCACCTCTTGGAAAGCTACCAAATGTTTATACTTACTAGGCTGACCCTGTTATGGACAGGATCTCTGACAGAATGAACGTAAGTGCCAAGCTGTTGGAAAGTACAATCCTCATTATAGAGAGAATCATGAAGTTTTGAAGAATCCCTCAGTTCTGGAACTGGGGACAATAGAACAACCTGTAAAAGTCATAAATATAACACAAATGAATTGTTTTCTGAGAAACTAAGAACAAAGAAACTGTTTCTTTTTTGCATATGATCTAATGAACAATTATATGTAATGATTCGAAAATGTTCTACTCCAAGCCAAGCATGGTGGTGCACACCTGCATAGTCCCAGCTACACAGAAGATTGAGGCAGAAGAATCAATTGAGCCTAGGAATTTGAGGCTGTAGTGAGCCTGTGAATAGCCACTGCACTCCAGCCAGGGTGACACAGCAAGAACCCAGGTCCTTAAAAAAATTTGTTCCGGACACAATGAAGTACCAGCTAACCAAGGTCCTCACAGAAAACAGCCAGTAAAGGTAGGTAAAAGGAAAACATCTGATTGATGGCTGTGGGAAAGCTGTGGAAGCAACCTGGACTTGAGGGACCAAGATCTAGGGGAGAAGGCAACTGCAGGGAAGAGGGCCAACGTTCTCACCTAAAGAAGGCAACTACAGGGAGGGGTCCAACATTCTCAGAGAACCTTGCTTTTCCTGCTCTGGCCATCTGCAAATGTTGGTGGTACAAGGAACTTATGGAAAGGCTGATAATATGCAAGGAAGTCACAGCTAAGAAGGAGAAGCCAGCAGCACTGTTAGCAACCTTACAGGGCTAAAGACTAAACTGTGGGCCGGATACAGCGGCTCATGCCTGTAATGCCAGCACTTTGGGAGGCCAAGACGGGTGGATCACTTGAGGTCAGGAGTTGGAAACCAGCCTGCCCAACATGGTGAAACCCCATCTCTACTAAAAATACAAAAATCAGCTAGGCGTGGTGGTGCAGACCTGTAGTCCCAGCTATTTGGGAGGCTGAGGCATGAGAATCACTTGAACACAGGATATAGAAGTTGCAGTGAGGTGAGATCACACCACGGCACTCCAGCCTCAGCAACAGAACAAGACCATCTTGAAAGAAAAAAAAAAGTCTAAACTGTGATTTGAAGCAGCTGAAGCACTAAGAGCCCAGGAAGAAAGGACAGTAATAAAAAAGCAAACAAATGAGATCAGTATTTAGTGGTATTTCCAATATAGGCAATTATTTATTCAAAAATATATTTGCATTTATATATTAAATGCAAATATAAATATACATTAAAATGTATATATGAAGCATTTATTTGCTTAACTGCAGATATGCAAACAAAAAATTTAAATGATCTTAGTTACTAACTACATGCAGATGCTTCCAATCTTAAATCTCCACTCATGACCACCAACTCTTTTTTTATTCCTTTAATTCAATTTATATATCTCCAAGTGAATATTTTGTCAACACTTACAAATGAGACTAAGATGTATTTATTATATTCCAGATTCTACTCTAAAAGTTACCAGGAAAAATTCAGCTCCACTGGTCCTGGCTCTAAGCCTACTAGCACAATCTGCCAGAGAAGTAGAAAAGCCATCACCCAATGTGTTAGACTATCATTTCCATGACCTTATACCTATCAAAAAGATATAACTGTTACCAGGCTTATAGAATACTAAAAAAGTTGGAAACCATTTTCCATTATAAAAGAAATTCTTCCAAATCACACAAAACATTCTGACACTTCTCCAGTTCCCCTTCTGAATGTTCTGCAAACAGAAAAACATTCAATGTTGCACATTTAAAAATATATTAAAGACAGACATTATCAAATACAATTGATAGCACTAATCTTCCCTTTGAACTGTCCCTAAACATCCACACTCACATGTCCTTTAATACACACCACTTTCCTCCAGGCTTCCTAACTTGGTAAATTCAGCTACCTTCCCAGGTTAAGAGAATTTTCACCTTTCCAAGCCCAGCAGCACAACACCAATCAGCTGACAAATTCATTTCCAACTCCCAAGGCCTCTCATGTTATTCCCTCCTTTCCACACATACTGCTCTAGCTCAGACCCTCTTCATGCTTCTTACACTGATACAGACAACCTCACTTCGAGGCTAACTGGTCTCCTTATCCTTAATCCCAAAATACACCTGTATGTAACACAGATCCAAAAACTTGTAACTCCTTCCTCAAAATCATGTAATCCCCTGACAATTGCATTCAGAATAAAACTACCTTTTCATCTTTTCTTCCTTTTTTTTTTTTTTTTAGACAGAGTTTCGCTCTTGTTACCCAGGCTGGGGTGCAATGGCGCAATCTCGGTTCACTGCAACATTCGTCTCCTGGGTTCAAGCAATTCTCCTGCCTCAGCCTCCCGAGTAGCTGGGATTACAGGCACGCGCCACCATGCCCAGCTAATTTTTGTATTTTTAGTAGAGACAGGGTTTCACCATGTTGACCAGGATGGTCTTGATCTCTTGACCTCGTGATCCACCTGCCTCAGCCTCCCAAAGTACTGGGATTATAGGCGTGAGCCACTGCGCCCAACCCTTTCTTCCTTCAAGAACACATTAGTAAGTGTAAATCCCAGTCCTACCACTTATTAGGTTTATTTCATTTGTAACCTCTATCTCATTTGTAAAAAAAAGAATCATAGTAATATCTTCTCAATAAAGCTGCTCTAAAAAAATAATACTAGGGCCGGGCGCGGTGGCTCAAGCCTGTAATCCCAGCACTTTGGGAGGCCGAGGCGGGTGGATCACGAGGTCAAGAGATCGAGACCATCCTGATCAACATTGTGAAACCCCGTCTCTACTAATACAAAAAAATTAGCTGGGCATGGTGGCGTGTGCCTGTAATCCCAGCTACTCAGGAGGCTGAGGCAGGAGAATTGCCTGAACCCAGGAGGCGGAGGTTGCGGTGAGCCGAGATCGCGCCATTGCACTCCAGCCTGGGTAACAAGAGCGAAACTCCGTCTCAAAAAAAAAAAAATAATAATAATAATAATAATAATAATAATAATACTAATAAAGCACTGAGAACAATGCCTAGCACATAGAAAATGTTCAAAAAAGGTTATCCAACCCCTATCCTGCCTCACCCTACAGATTACTTGTACTTTTATAAGTATTTATTCTACAGATTTGTTGAGTCCTTAACTCATGCACTAGGAGATGAAGATACAAATAGCCATTAAAAAATGTTCTGCATTATCTGGCCTTCCTGTCTGTGCCTGTGTGATTCCTCCTTGCCCTGAATGCCCCTTTCTACATACAGATATCCTACTTATCCCCAAGGTCCAAAGCAAGTCTGACATGTCTCTCAGAGATGAGGCTTTGATTTCGCCATGTCCTCCCATTGGATATTATCTTCCCATCAGTCAATCTACGATGGTACTGTCTTTTACTCATCCATTAAGTCATGAGTCTTTCTTAAATTATAATTTCTTATGCAGACAGTACATCAAATCCACACAATTGTGAGATCCTTAGATGGAAAAGAATGTATCATTTCCATCTTTCCAGCACCTTCAAAAAGTACCACACACATCACAAGGGAGGTCAATGTATGTTAACTGAATCACTTGTGTTTGAAAACATTTATTATCCAAATATTAACTAAAATTAAGTTAACAACAGAAAGAACCAATATTTGACCAAACTTCTTTTAAAAAATCTTAACTTTTTGAAAACACCTAGTCCATTTCTTACCTCATCCAATGATCCAAGGAGTTTACTAAGAGGCTTTGGCGTACTGACGCCATCAAGTGGAGTACTGGGCCGAGGCATTGTGTTGGACATCGTCAGAGAAGGAGCTGGCAGTCCAGGAATAAAAACCTTTCCCACCTTTAAGCAATAAAAATATGTAAGAAAAAAAATTGCCTTTAATGCATCACATCCTTAAATAAAATGTTAACGAATGTAAACATATATTTCTTTTGATATTTCTAAGTTTATGCTTACCAAACACAACTAAGAAACAATTAAAATGTGAATAATCAATCCAATTCCACTATCCAACTGCAAATACCTTGGTATAATTTCTTTTTTTTTTTTTGAGACAAGATCTCACTCTTTCACCCTGGCTAGAGTACAGTGGCACGACCTCAGCTCACTGCAGCCTCAACCTACCAGGCTCAAATGATCCTCCCACCTGAGCCTCCTGAATAGCTGGAACTACAGGCACATGCCACTATGCCTGGTTAATTTTGTATTTTTTGGTAGAGACAGGGTTTCATCATGTTGTCCAAGCTGGTCTTGAACTTCTGTGCTGAAGCGATCTGCCCACCTAGGCCTCCCACACCTTGGTATAATTTCTCCTGGCTGGATTCCTTCTCTTCATTACTGAAGACCTTTTATGCAGGCAAGGAGGGGAATGTTAATATAGTCAACACATTATATAAAAGTCTGTACACTATGCACTTTTCTACCTTATTAGTCATAAAGACAGTGAGAACACTAAGCTTTCAGAAACTATAAGCAGCAATCTTAGAAGTCTCAAGCCTTGAGAGAAAGAACACCAATTATCCCCCAGGGGCTAAAAAAGTACGGTCAGATAATGCTCAAGAAATTAAATCCAACCTAATTCAAACTGCTCTCTCCAGCACACAATCTGTCTTCAATCATAAACTCTCAACTATTTCTTCCTCAAAAAAAAAAAAAACTCTATACAAATTGGAATAAATTCTTTGATTTTATAAAAGAATGAGTCAGCGGGCGTGGTGGCTCACACCTGTAATCCTAGCACTTTGAGAGGCCGAGGTGGGTGGATGGTCTGAGGTCGGGAGTTCAAGAACAGCCTGGCCAATACGTTGAAACCCTGTCTCTACTGTAAATACAAAAATTATCCAGGCATGGTGGCATGCACCTGTAGTCCCAGCTACTTGGGAGGCTGAGGCAAGAAGAGAATCACTTGAACCCAAGAGACGGAGGTTGAAGTGAGCCAAGACCACGCCATTGTGCTCCAGCCTGGGCAACAAGAGTGAAACTCCATGTCAAAAAAAAAAAAAAAAAAAAAAGAATGACTAGACAATGCATGCTAACCACTCCTTATTTCGGCTATCTGTAGGGTACTTCGGAAAAACGCAAC
Source organism: Aotus nancymaae (assembly GCF_030222135.1). Taxonomy (NCBI): domain Eukaryota; kingdom Metazoa; phylum Chordata; class Mammalia; order Primates; family Aotidae; genus Aotus; species Aotus nancymaae. The sequence goes on along the minus strand of NW_026988570.1, from coordinate 895,834 downwards.
AGAAATTCACATCTGTACAGGCTGAAAACTTGATAAAACTAAAAAGGAGATGCTCAGAACTAAAATGAGGTCTTAACAATATATATATTCTTGTTAATACACTGCTCAAAAGCTAACAAAATAATAGAAAATTACAGAAGTTGCCCCAATAAAATCTTTAGGCTTAAAAAAAATGACTATGAGAACTAGTTACACATAATTTTTTAAGAGCTATCTCACACCCCTAATTTATGAAAAGATGGAGTAAGCACATTCCATGCTATTCCCCCCATTAATCACCAAAAAGGAAAAAAAAACTGAATAAAATTTATAATGCAACTAACAGAAGATTCTGAAAAGTGAAGAAAAGAAGACAAACTGGCTAGTAACCTGAGACCCAGGAATGACTTAATGATGAATTCCCGAGGTTTTTTTTTTTGTTTTTTGTTTTTTTTTTTTTGACTCCTTACATAACTAGGCCTCAGGCTTTCAAAGAGCCTGCAACACAGACATGCCAACATTCACAAACAAATCAGGCCCTAAGAAAACCTTACTCTTTCCAGCCAAAGTGGTGGGAAAAGAGTGACCAACCAGGACAGAAACTTTTCACTATACCTGCACTACTCCTTGCAAACACCAAGAAAAAAGCCATGGCCCTCCCTTCCTCCTCACCAGGAGGCATAGTGAAAATTTTCAATGTCCCTCATTTCTCTTGGGAAGTCCCCTTCTATTTCTAGTTTGCTGAGAATTTTTTTAAAATCATAAACAGATATTTGATTTGGTCAAATGATATTTCTGCATCTATTTAGATCCTTGGTCAGCAAACTATGTTCCATGACCAAATCTGGCTTGTATCCTGTTTTTGTACAGTCTGTGAGCTAAGAATAGGTTTTACGTACTTAAAAGGTTAAGGAAAAAAACCAGAAGACAAATATGTAACAGAGACTGCATGTGGCCCACAGAGACTAAAACACTTGTCTGAACTCCCACATAAAAAGTTTGCCAGGCTGGGTGCAGTGGCTCATTTCTGCAATATCCCAGTACTTTGGGAGGCTGAGGTGGGAGGATCACTTGAGTCAGGAGGTCATGGCTGCAGTGAGCTGTGATCCCACCACTGCACTCCAGCCTGAGTGACAGAGCGAGACACTGTATCAAAAAAAAAGAAAAGAAATTGCCAAGGATGAAAAGGACATGAACAACATTATCAACAAAATGGAATGAGCTGACATTTATAAAATACTCAAGTGTGCCTTCTTGGTGATTTGGCCCTTTAACCAGTCTCTCTTTGTTCCTGGTCATTTTCTTTTTCTTTTTCTTTTTTTTTTTTTTTTTGAGACGGAGTTTCGCTCTTGTTACCCAGGCTGGAGTGCAATGGCACTATCTCGGCTCACCGCAACCTCTGCCGCCTGGGTTCAAGCAATTCTCCTGCCTCAGCCTCCTGAGTAGCTGGGATTACAGGCATGCGCCACCATGCTCAGCTAATTTTTTTGTAGTTTTAGTAGAGACAGGGTTTCATCGTGTTGATCAGGATGGTCTCGATCTCTTGACCTCGTGATCCACCCGCCTCGGCCTCCCCAAGTGCTGGGATTACAGGCGTGAGCCACCGCGCCCGGCCTTTCTTTTTTTTTGAGATGGAGTTTCATTATTGTTGCCCAGGGTGGAGTGCAACGGCACGATCTCAGCTCACCGCAACCACTGCCTCCCGGATTCAAGGAATTTCTCCTGCCTCAGTCTCCCAAGTAGCTGGGATTACAGGCATGCTCCACCACACCCAGCTAATTTTGTATTTTTAGTAGAGACGGGGGTTTCTCCATGTTGGACAGACTGGTCTTGAACTCCCGACCTCAGGTGATCCGCCTGCCTCAGCCTCCCAAAGTTTTGGGATTACAGGAGTGAGCCACCCCACCCGGCAGTTCCTGCCATTTTCTTTCCCACTTTATAGCAATTCCAGCTATCTTTTGATTACTTTTTGCATAATATATCATTTTTCTATCCTTTAAGTTACCTATGTCATTATATTTGAAGTAAGCATTTTATAACCAACTTATATAGTTGGGCTATATTTTTTAATCCCTCTGCTAGTCTCTGTTATTTGCGTTAGACCATTATATTTAATTAGTAACCTAGTGGATTTAAATTTAAATGGCCTAGTGACACTTAATACTTGTTTTCCGTATGCTCCCACTTTCTTTGCTCATCCAGAAGAAGCAACTCTTCAAGTCTGATCACAAGATTTTGGCAACTCTGTTCAAGTTTGGCAATTCTGTTCAAGCTTGATTGTAAGATTTTTGGCAATGTAGTCACATCTTCAGGCTCTACTTCTAATTTGAATTTTCTTGCTATTTTTACCACATTTACAGTTATTTCCTCCACTGAAGTTTTGAGCCCCTCAAAGTCATCCATGAGGGTTGGAATCAATTTCCTCCCAATTCCTGTTAATGTTGATATTCTGTCCTCTTCCCATGAATCATGAATGTTCTTAATGGCATCTAGAAAGGTGAATCCTTTCCAGAAGGTTTTCAATGGACTTTGCCATATCCATTAGAGGAATCACTAACTATGGCAGCTCTAGTTAAGTGATGTGTTTCATAGTTAGACTCGAAAGTCAGAATTACTCCTTGATTCACAGGCTGCGGAACAGATGTGTCAGCAGGCATGAAAACAACATTCATCTCCTTGTACATCTCCCTCAGAGCTCTTACATGACCAGGTACGCTGTCAATAAGCAGTAATATTTTGAAAAGAATCTTTTTTCTGAGCAATAGGTCTCAACAGTGGGCTTAACATATTGAGTAAACCATGCTATAACCAGGTGTGCTGCCATCCAGTCTTTGTTGCTCCATTTATAGAGCCCAGGCAGAGCAGACTTGGCATAATTCTTAAGGGCCCTAAGATTTTCAGAACGGTAAATGAGCATTGGCTTCAAATTAAAGTAACCAGCTGCATTAGCCCCTAACAAGAGTGTCAGACTGCCCTTTGAAGCCAAGCACTGACTTCTTCTCTCAGGTTATGAGATGGCATCTTCTTCCAACAGAAAGCTACTTCATCCACACTGAAAATCTGTTTAGTGTAGCCACCTGTGTCAATTATCTTAGCAGCTTCTGCATCAGCACATGCTGCTTCACCTTGCACTTTTGTGTTATGGAGATGGTTTTTTCCCTCAAACCACAAGAACCAACCTCTGTTAGCTTATAACTTTTCTTCTGCAGCTTCTTCACTTTTCTAGGCCGTCACAGAATTAAAGAGAGTTAAGGCCTTGCTGTGGATTCATCTTCAGCATAAGGGAATGTTATGGCTTGTTTTATTGTCTATCCAGACACTAAAACTTCCTTCGTATCGGCAATAAGGCTGTTCCAGTTGCACGTTCACTGAAATAACACTTTTAATTTCCTTTGAGAACTTTTCCTTTGCATGCACAAATTGGCTGTTTTGCACAAGTGGTCTGGCTCTCAATCTATCTTGGCTTTCAACATGCCTTCCTCAGTAAGCTTAATCATTTCCAGTTTTTTATTTAAAGTGAGAAACTTGTGATTCTTCCTTTCACTTGAAAACTTAGAGGCCATTACATGGTTACTAACTGGTCTAATTTCAATATTGCTTTGTCTCAGGAGATAGTGAGGCAGGAGGAAAGGGAGAGTGACAGAAAGGACAGGTCAAATGGGCAGGCAGAGCACACATAACATTTATCAATTAAGTTTCTCGTCTTACACGGGTGGGGTTCATGGTGCCCCCAAAGAATTCCAATAGTAACATCAAAGACCACGGATCACAGATCACCGTAACAGCTAAATTAATAACAAAAAGGTTTGAAATATTACAAGAATTATCAAAATATGAAACAGAGACACAAAATGAGCACATGCTGCTGGAAAAATGCGACCAACAGACTTGCTCAACACAAAGCTGCCACAAACCTTCAACCTATAAAATAAAATGCAGTATCTGTGAAGTACAATAAAGCAAAGCACAAAACAAGGTACGATGGAACACTATTAAATACATACATAACACTGAATGAGTAAACAACACTGTGCATCAACACAGACAAATCTGAAACAAATATAATGTTAAGCAAAATAAGTACATTAGAGGAGAGTACATGGTATCTTTTTTTATATAAAAATTCAAACACAGGCCGGGCACAGTGGCTCATGCCTGTAATCCCAGCACTTCGAGAGGCTAAGGTGGGCAGATCATAAGAACAAGAGATCAAGACCATCCTGGACAATATGGTGAAACCCATCTCTACTAAAAATGCAAAAATTAACTGGGTGTGGTGGCATGCGCCTGTAGTCCCAGCTACTCGGGAGGCTAGGGCAGGAAAATTGCTTGACATCAAGAGGAGCAGGCTGCAGTGAGCTGAGATCATGCCACTGCACTCCAGCCAGGGCGACAGAGTGAGAAACTGCCTCAAAAAAAAAAAAAAAAAAAAAAAAATCAAAAACAAGGAAAACTAAATAATGCATTCTTTGGTGACACACATAACTATAATAACTAGTAATACAAACAACTGATTTATCACAGAAGTCAGGATTCTATCTCAAGAGCAGGGAAAGATGAAATGCAATCAGAAAAGAACATAATAAAAATAAGGATACTGGCAATATTCTATTTCTTAACCAGAGTACTGGGTATATGAATACTCATTTCATTATTATTCTTCAAATTGTGTATATGTATTTAAATTTCATAATTTAAATTTGTAAAATGTATATTCTCTATGTAAATTTCACAAATGTCAAAAAAATACAGCTAACATATACCACATTTAACATATGAAACTTTAATACTTACCAAAGGTACCCATACTTCAGTTTCAAAACTAGTTAACTTAAAAACAAAAAAGCAATCTACCTATATTCACTGAAGGTTTCCCATCTGTGACAGGTTTAGAGTGCCAATGCATTTAATAGCAGTGAGGCATAGTCCTCCAAATTAGAACTCACCTAAATTGGAAGCTTCATTGTCAATTCTTAACAAAAATCTTCTGCCAAACTGTGCAGGCAGGAACGTAACAAATTTAAAATACCAATCTAAAATAACATTAAAAATATTCATGCAGGCAGTCTGAAGTCCTGCTAAACGCATGAAGTGCTACTTATTGCTTACCCGAACCACTCCTGTGTACAGCACCAGGTTTCCACTGCCTTCCAAGACTAGCATGGTGTCTATTTTCTTAAAAAAAAAAAGAAAGACAAAACTTTTACTTCTCAATCTGAGCAAATTAACGGATTTTTTTGACTGAAAAATCTGATGAAGCATAGTAATTTTCAACTTCTCAAGAAATGTGCATTACCTCCACTGGTGCTGCATCCTTTGCCGGTATGTTGGTCACAGAACCAAATATGAGCTGGGTTTTATCATTGCTCTCTTGAAACTTTACACAGCTAAATATTAACATAAAAAAAGAAACTTGATACACGAAACAACCTGTATGGGTATTAACTATATTATGCTGAACAGAAAAAGACAATCTCAAAAGTTTATATACTGTATGAGCCCATGCATATAACATTCACAAATGCCAAATTATCAAGATGGAGAATTAGTGGTTGCTAGGATCAGTGGGTAATAGTGTATGAGACTATAAGGAGTTACACAAGAGAGATAAAGACATTCTGTATCTTGATTGTGGTGGTGTTTACACACATCTATACATGTGAAAAAACCGCATGGAACCATATATACACACAAATGAGTACATGTTAAATTGATGAAATTTCAAATAAAATGTGTAGATCATCTCTTTCCTAGTTATGATAATGTAGTATAGTTATGTAAGAGGTTACCTATGAGGGGAAAAGAATGCAAGATACACAGAATCTGTTTACTATTTTGTAACTTCCTGTGATCTACAGTATTTCAAAATACGAAGGTAAATAAATGGGCAAAAGATTTGAATAGTTTACCTAAGAAGATAAATGGCTAATAACTTAATGAGATGATCAACATCAGAATCCATTGGAGAAAAGTAAATTAAAACCACTTCACAACTACTAGAACGGCTACCACCAAAGAGAGTAATGATATCCAATCGTGTCAAGGATAAAGAAACATTAACCTTCATATTTTGCTAGTGGGAATATAAAATGATACAAGCTATTTGGAAAATAGTTTGGTGATTTCTTAAAAAGTTAAACATGAATTTACAATTCAACCTAATGGCCCAACCCTAGGTATTTACTAAAGAAAAATAAAATCACGTATGTCCACATTTTTGCTCAAGACTTTTGCTCAAATGTTCATTCTGTCATAATTCCCAGTAGTCAAGAGGTGGAAACAAAAGTCCATCAGCTGATGAACAGATAAACAAAATGTGGTAGATCTATACAAAGGACTATTATACAGCAATAGGTATGAAATAATGATACATGTTACAAAATGATGGATCCTGAAAAACATCATGCTAAATGAAATCTAAACACAAAAAGCTACACTGTGTGTACATACATTATATATATAAAAATGTCCAGAAAAAACTAATCCATAAAGGCAGAAGCCTTGCGTGGTTGCCTGAACCTGGAAATGGGAACAAGACTGACTACAAAAAAGCACAAGGTGTAAAACTGGGTTTGTTGATGGTTGTATAACACTGTAATTTACTAAAAATCATTTCATTGCACAGTTAAAACATGTTAATTTTATGACATGTAAATTATGTCTAAATAAAACTACTTAAGCCAAAAAAAAAAGGAAAGAAAATAAAAAGAAAAAGCAGTGCTAAGTTACTTAAACAGGAACAACAGGAAATAAATATACTTACCGTAACTGGAGCTGGGACTCTACTAAAAAGCACAAGAACTTTTGCCCACATAGGTCAGATGTAATAAACACTTTTGAGGCTTGTGAATTTTTCTCTCTATAATAGATATATCAATAAATTGTCAGCACTGGTCCAAGAATCTACCACAGTAACCACTAAAAGTCTGAAAATATTCTGCAAGAAATCTAAAAACTACTTAGGTTAAGCAATAATCTTGAAAACACAAAAACATTTCTAAGAATTAAGCTTCATGATCTCTAAGATCCTTTCAGCTCTTTGATTATGAGCTGATTACACAGCTTTGTTGGGGAAATCTACAATAAATTTAACAATTACGGGCCGGGCGCCGTGGCTCACGCCTGTAATCCAAGCACTTTGGAGGCCAAGGCAGGTGGATCACCTGAGGTCGGGAGTTCAAGACCAGCCTGACCAACATGGTGAAACCTCGTCTTTATTAAAAAAAAAAAAAAAAAAAAATCACAGAAACTTTTAAATTAACATACTATGTAAGCTACCTACTTGTAAAGTAACGCAAACTAAGCCACCTACTTATAAAATAATGCCTGCAAACTTGAATTCCTATCTCTCAAAGGGCCAGATCTTTCATAATGCTATTTCTCCTATCTACTCCTCTCTCCTTCTCAGAGTAGGCCTCATTCACATCTCTTTGAAATCATATCTCTAATTCCCAAATCTTTCCTTCTAAAGTGCTACAGAAGACCCATAAATCTAAAAAATAAGAATCTATAATATATTCAACTTACAAACAAGTTAAAGAAAAATGATTTTTAATGGCAGATATTTTTTATTTTATATATGAGAAATAAAACAGAGAGCCTACTTCAACATTGTATCCACATCTTTACTTTCTTCAGACTACCTATCCCCCATTCTATTCTCTCTAAAAGTATGCATTTGCCTTCCATTTCAGACAAAATGAGGCTCTAAGGCTTGAGCTCAGCCTCCTGCCCTATGTATCTGATCAACCTTCACTCCTTTCACTTAAGGCTAATCTCACCACTTGTGTACCTTTCTGGTTACTTGTTCCATCAATCATTTCCTCTCCTCTGTATTTTCAATACTTTCCCTTGAGTATACGCCATATAGCCTACTATTTCACATTAAAAGTCTTAAAATATAAAATGAACTCAACATTAGAGTATACAAAAAACCTTGTCAATTTGGTTGGATATAAAACTTGTACTGCTGAGTGTGGTGGCTCACTCCTGTAATCCCAACAAGAGTTTGGGGGCTGAGGCAGATGGATCACAAGGTCAGAAGTTCAAGACCAGCCTGGACAAGATGATGAAACCTCGTCTCTACTAAAAATACAAAAATTAGCCAGGCATGGTAGCAGGCACTTGTAATCCCAGCTACTTGGGAGGCTGAGGCAGGAGAATCGCTTGAACCGAGGCAGAGGTTGCAGTCAGCAAAGATCGCGCCACTCCGCTCCAGCCTGGGCAACAAGAGCAAGACTCTGTCTCAGAAAATAAATAAATAAATAAATAACTTGTGGTTATGTAAGAAATACTGGGGGCCAGGCACAGTGGCTCACACCTGTAATCCCATTACTTTGGGAGGCAGAGGCAGGCAGACTGCTTGAGCTCAGGAGTTTAAGACCAGCCTGGACATCATGGCAAAACCCCATCTCTACAAAAATTACAAAGTCAGGCATGGTGGTGTGTGCCTATAGTCCCAGCTACTTGGGAGGCAGAGGTGGGAGAATCACCTGAGCCCAGGAGGCCGAGGCTGCAGCGAATGGTGATGGCGCCACTGCACTCCAGCCTGGGCAACAGAGTGAGACCCAGTCTAAAAAAAAAGAAAAAGAAAATATTGGGCAAGACGTCATGAAAACTAATTTTAATACACTTCAGCAAAAACAAAACTCTCCTTGACCAAGACTCCCTCTAGTTTTGTATCATCATTCCCATTCAAAGGCAAACTCCTTAAAATAGTCTGTATGCCTATGTTCATTTTCTCAGTCCCCATTGACTTTTTCTACCCCACTTTCCCCTGCCACCCTCCCAGCTTAAAATGCTCTGGCCAAGGTCACCAGAGAACCCACTGCCACCCAGGTACCTCCTCTCTGGGCTCAACTCTCAGGGCCACACTTCACCAGTATGTGGCAATACTGGTATCTCTGTATTCTTGAAATGCTCTCTTTTTTATGTTCTGTATTTCCTGCTGCTTCTCCCACCTGACCTCTTTTGCTTTGTCTCTCTGCCGCAGCTTTGTCTCTTTCCACTCCCTAAATCTTAAGTTTTCAGAACTTCAGTCCCTAGCCCTCTTCTAATTCTACACCATTGGATTTTAACTATTGGGAGACCATGAATCCCTTTGAGAATCTAAGGAATGTTAAAACTCTCTCCTTAGGAAAAGGCCTATATACTACACGTACACACAATTATTAAATACAATAATTCTTCAATTCTAATCCAACTCTCTTACCTCAATCACCACTTATAAACTGACAATTCCACATTTATTATTCTGCTCTTTCCTGAATTTCCAACACACTTATAAAGTGCCCTCGTACCACTGTCATCAAATAGACCAGGACTAAAGGGCAATCAGTAATCCCTCTCTCAAGCCTCCTCCTTTTTTGGGGGGGTGGGGGCGCGGGGAGGGAGGACAGAGTCTCACCCTGTTGCCCAAGCTGGAGTGCAGTGGCGTGATCTTGGCTCACTGCAACCTCCAACTCCTAGGTTCAAATGATTCTCTCACCTGAGCCTCCAGAGTAGCTGGGACTACAGATGCATGCCACCACACTTGGTTAATTTGGGTTTTACAATGTTGGCCAGGCTGGTCTTAAACTCCTGACTGCAAGTGATCCGTCCACCTCAGCCTCCCAAAGTGCTGGGATTACAGGTGTAAACCACTGCACCTGGGAGGCCTCCTCTTTATCAGCCCTTTCCCTCCCCTCTGCACAAACCACAGTGGGAGTACTTATAATTCCCTGAACACACAATACATTCACCAGAACTTCTCCTCTGATCCCACCCGCCATCTGTGGCCTTTCCCCACTTACCTACCTAGCAAATACCTATTCATCTTTCAAAGCCCTACCGGCAAAAGTAGTCCCTCCTGTGTCACCATACTTCAGCTATCTGCCTCTTTTGAGCACAGGGACAGTGAGTTATTAGATTGTTAACTAGCATATACATTGGTATACAGTTAAATTAACACATGAATTAAAGAGAACATAAAAGAAGAAAGGTCACCCAGAACAGAGATCAAAGCTATGTTTCCCAAAAAATAAAGCTGGCACTCAACTAACATGAACCTAAAACTTAGGAAACATAATAAAACACCCAAATGTCCTCATTGATAGAAATTAGTTGTTTCCACCTAGAACAAAAAACACCGGAAATCTGAGAGATTATTACTATTAAGGAAGAAATGTCAAATGACAAAATAATATTTTATGATCACTTTTTTTTTTGAGATAGAGTCTCACTCTGTCACCCAGGCTGGAATGCAGTGGCATGATCTCACAGCAACCTCCGCCTCTTGGGTTCAAGCAATTCTGCCTCAGTCACCTGAGTAGCTGGGATTACAGGTGTGCCCTACCACACCCAGCTAATTTTTGTATTTTTAGTAGAGATGTGGTCTCACAATGTTGTCCAGGCTGGTCTTGAACTCCTAGGTTCAAGTGATCCACCTGCCTCAGCCTCCCAAAGTGCTGGGATTACATGCGTGAGCCACCATTCCTAGCCTATGATCACTTTAATATCATTAACATCCCCTACTGAAACTGAGGTGACCTTAATACATATCTCTATATATTTTTACATATATCAGTAACTGATCACATTAAAAGGAAACTTTAGGCAAAATACCACATATTTCCCAAGACTTTTAGCAACACTTTTTTTGAATAATAATATATAAAACAAACCTTATATTAGTCATTGTTTCTGTCCACAAATGGTCAATACACAGTTCAGGAACAATTGGCTCCGTTTCTGGTGCAAGAAAGGAGCCATTAGAATTACTATTTGGAGAATGAGAAATACTGTGTCTCTTTGGAGATTGATTATGGCTTGAAATGTTGAACCTTTGCACCCCTGAAAAAGAGTGCACTCCTAAGGCAGGAGAATGAGCACGACTGCAAAATAAACAGAGAGGGTACATCACAGTTAGCAAAGCAGGCTCATAAGACACACACTCCAATGACACTTCCCAAAATTCCACAGACAGAAGAGCATTCATGGCATAATCCCAGTCAGAAATTAAAACTTTTCAAAAAGGAGTTACTATTTAAATAGTTCATGTCAATGTGCTTTACTATATTCTAAAGATTTAGAATTCTTATTAGAAAAATTCATCTTGGCTGGGCACAGTGGCTCATGCCTGTAATCCCAGCACTTTGGGAGGCTAAGGCAGGTGGATCACGAGGCCAGGAGTTCAACACCAGCCTGGCCAAGATACTGAAACCCCATCTCTACTAAAAACACAAAAAAATTAGCCGGGTGTGGTGGCACGTGCCTGTAGTCCCAGCTACTCGTGAGGCTAAGGCAGGAGAATCGCTTGAACCCGGGAGGCAGAGGTTGCAGTGAGCCAAGACCATGCCATTGCACTCTAGCCTGGGCAACAGAGCGAGACTCCATCTCAAAAAAAAAAAAGAATAGAAAAAAGAAAAATTCATCTTTTTTTTTTTTGAGACGGAGTTTCGCTCTTGTTACCCAGGCTGGAGTGCAATGGCGCGATCTCGGCTCATCACAACCTCCGCCTCCTGGGTTCAGGCAATTCTCCTGCCTCAGCCTCCTGAGTAGCTGGGATTACAGGCACGCGCCACCATGCCCAGCTAATTTTTTTTTGTATTAGTAGAGACGGGGTTTCACCATGTTGACCAGGATGGTCTCGACCTCTTGACCTCGTGATCCACCCGCCTCGGCCTCCCAAAGTGCTGGGATTACAGGCTTGAGCCACCGTGCCCGGCCCTTAAAATTCATCTTTTAAAAGTAAAAATTAGTTCGTATCGGAGTCACAGCACCAAAAAAAAAAAAAAAAACTAAAAATTAGATCATCTTTTTTGGAAAATGAACTGATTATTCATAAAGCTCTAAACACTGTCCCTGTATAGTCAGACATATATATACCCACCAACCAATGTCCCTGTAGCACCAGATATAAATATCTGGTGATTTAAATATGTATCTATATAGAGAGATATATACAATTAGATATCAAATAACAAGAACAAAATAAAAACTAACATAAATTAAGGCAAAAACAAAATAGTGCCATAATATTTTGGGAATTAATATTCATCGAACTGCTGTCCACACAGTGGTAGAAATGAGGCAACCAATCTCAGGACAAGCAGAAGCAGCTTCAAAATATGACTTAGGACAGAAAGTGACAAAGTAAACTTAGAAATCTTAGTAAAAGTGGCTCAACTGGGAAAATGGCTATTTCCCTTAAAAAGTATCTCCCCTAAATATATTTCCCCTAAAAAAAGCTGTCAACAGAAATTTTAAATCCTTCAGAACAAAAGAGAAAGCTTAAAAAGAAAAACCAGGAAATCCTTCTACCTTAGAGCTGCCATGTTGGAAATAGAAGGTGAGCGAGAATGTAGACTAGGTGATGAGGTTGAGCGACTCTGGCTGTGAATGGAGGAGTAATTCTGGAAAGGTGAAGTCACAGGGGAATCTCCTTTGGAGAGGCTTCTGAGATGTGCTGTGAGGGAGCTGCTAGTGGCCACATTCTGTGGGGTTCCCCCCTGTTCAGAGAACTTTAAAACAACATTCTCTTCCTTAAGTCAAAATAAAGAGGAGGAAAAAAGACAATAATTAGAACAAAACAGCAATTTCCTTGTAAGAATGCAAGTTGAAGTCAGTTACTAAAGACACAATATTTTTTCTTTCCTAAGAAGCTCAATCTATCTCACAAATGAGGTCACGTGCTATGGCTCACATCAATAATCCCAGCACTTTGGGAGGGTGAGGCAAGAGGACTGCTTGAGCCAAGGAGTTCAAGACCAGCCTGGGCAACATAGCAAGACACCTTCTCTACAAAAAATTAAAAATTAGGTGGGAGTGGTGGTACACGCTTGTAGTCCTAGCTACTCAAAAGGCTGAGGCAGGAGGATCACTTGAGCTCAGGAGTTCAAGGATACGGTGAACTATGATTGTGCCATTATACTTCAGCCTGGGTGAGAGAGTGAGACCCTGGCTCTAAAGATGATGATGACAATGGCAATAATAATAAAAAAAAACTATGCACAAATGATATTTCCAAAAACATGTAAAGGTATGAAGTATTAACTACTCTTTCCTTTTTTTTTTTTGAGACAGAGTCTCATTCTGTAGCCCAGGCTGGAGTACAGTGGTGCAATCTTAGCTCACTGCAACCTCTACCTCCCAGGTTCAAGCGATTCTCCTGCCTCAGCCCCCTGAGTAGCTGGGATTATAGGTGTGCACCACCACACCTGGCTAATTTTTTATATTTTTGGTAGAGATGGAGTTTCACCATGTTAGCCAAGCTGGTCTTGAACTCCTGACTTCAAGTGATCTGCCCGCCTCGGCCTTCCAAAGTGCTGGGATTACAGGTGCGAGCCAATACACCCAGGCTACCCTTTTCTACTAAGGAGAAGTGACTTGCCTTTCTCCTTACCTCTGATCTGACTCTCCGAAGAGTCCAAACAGAATGCACATTTTGAACAGCATCATAAGTCATTACAATAGAGGGGTCAGTATTGAGGAAAACAATTTTCATTGCATGATCTACAACATATTGCACCCGTGGTGAACCAAAAAGACCTTAAAAATAAAATAGAAAAATCAGGTATAGAACAATGGGCTTTATAAGACTGATATTTATGAACAGAGCTCTTAAAATTCTTAAAGAACAACCAAGCCAAGGAGCACACAAAATCCATTAATACGTTACATAATTAACTCTGAATTTTTAATAAATTTACTTTAGGCATTGACTTCCTTAAAATACATGAAAGATGAGAGCATTACAAGTTTCAGCTTCACACACATGTTGTTAAATGTTAAAGATTTGTGCTGACTCTCACCATTAAATTCATCAGCCACAGATAAAGGGATAAAGGGTCCATTACTTCTTCAACTGACTTATTTTTTTTTTTTTTTTTTTTTGAGACGGAGTTTCGCTCTTGATACCCAGGCTGGAGTGCAATGGCGCGATCTCGGCTCACCGCAACCTCCGCCTCCTGGGTTTAGGCAATTCTCCTGCCTCAGCCTCCTGAGTAGCTGGGATTACAAGCACGCGCCACCGTGCCCAGCTAATTTTTTGTATTAGTAGAGACGGGGTTTCACCATGTCGACCAGGATGGTCTCGAACTCTTGACCTCGTGATCCACCCGCCTCGGCCTCCCAAAGTGCTGGGATTACAGGCTTGAGCCACCGCGCCCGGCCTTCAACTGACTTATTTATAAATTGCACTCAACTATTCCCCTATTGGTTCTGTTCTTCTGTAGGAAAGCTGTACTCTATAATTACTATTCACACAGTGCTGAACAGTACACTGTTGTTTCTGCTTTACCAGTTACACATGCAAAATAAGGTTGCTCCGCCATGCGCGGTGGCTCACGCCTGTAATCCCAGCACTCTAGGAGGCCGAGGCGGGTGGATCACGAGGTCAAGAGATCGAGACCATCCTGGTCAACATGGTAAAACCCCATCTCTACTAAAAATACAAAAAATTAGCTGGGCATGGTGGCGCGTGCCTGTAATCCCAGCTATTCAGGAGGCTGAGGCAGGAGAACTGCTTGAACCCAGGGGGCAGAGATTGCGGTGAGCCGAGATTGTGCCATTGCACTCCAGCCTGGGTAACAAGAGCGAAACTCCGTCTCAAAAAATAAATAAATAAATAAATAAATAAAGTACCATTAACTGGTACTTACTTGACAGCATATCCTTACTTGACAGCAAATGTTTCCCACTCAGTTAAAATATTGAAAAATTTTAAAATATGATTTGATAAATATTAAGAAATACTTTATAAATAAATAGAAATCATGCCACCATCTCAAAATATCCACCATTAATACATTAGAGAATTTTTTTCATACATATATACATACTTTATAGGTTTTCACAAAATTATAATCATACTGTGTTAAAGTTTTGTATCCCACTTGACATTACAAATAAGCAATTCCTGAGTCCACTAAATATTATTCAAAAATATGATCAATAATGGCTGTACTCCTCTCTCTGGTATGCAGTTCCAAGAAGACAAGGAAAAGAAGGAACAACGGTCCTGACAAAAAGGGCCACAGCCACGTGCAGCCTATTCACTGCACGAACTGTGCCCAATGTGTGCCCAAGGACAGGGCCATTAAAAAGTTCGTCATCTGAAACATAGTGGAGGCTGTAGCAGTCAGGGACATTTCTGAAGCAAGCATCTTCGATGCTTCTGTGTTTCCCAAGCTGTATGTGAAACTGCATTACTGTGTGAGTTGTACAATTCATACCAAAGTAGACATAAAGCCCACAAGGACTGACCATGCCCACCCTGATTTAGACCTGCAGGTGCTGCCCCAAGACCCACACCAAAGCCCATGTAAGGAGCTGAGTCCTTAAAGACTGAAGACAGACTATTCTCTAAAGAAAAAATAAAATGGAAATTGTACTTAATAAAAAATGGCTGCATACCATTTAATCCCACGCCCTAATATGTTTATTTAGGTTGTCTGCAATTGCTAATATAAAATTTGAACTTCTTCTGCAAAAGATCAAAGCATAAATAGTATAGTTTGCTGTCCACATACTGACTCTATAACATAATCTTTGTTATTTTCTATAACCCTTTAAAAAAGTAAAAACCATTCTTAGGTCAGGCATGGTGGTTCATGATGTAATCCCAGCACTCTGAGAGGCCGAAGCGGGTGGATCACCTGAGGTCAGGAGTTCAAGACCAGTGTGATCAACATGGTGAAACTCTGTCTCTACTAAAAACACAAAATTAGCTGGGTGTGGTGGCACATGCCTGTAATCCCAGCTACTTGGGAGGTTGAGGCAGGAGAATCACTTGAACCAGGGAGGTAGAGGTTGCAGTGAGCCAAGATCACACCACTGCACTCTGGCCTGAGCAACAAGGGCAAAATTCTGTCTCAAAAAAAAAAAAAAAAAATTCTTAGCTCACAAGCTTTACATAAACATGCTGAAAGCTGGATTTAGCTCATGGCCTGCAGTTTGCCCAGACATGATATAGAAGACAAAAAGCAGCTGGGCGCAGTGGCTCTCGCCTGTAATCCCAGAACTTTGGGAGGCCAAGGCAGGTGGATCATGAGGTCAAGAGTTCAAGACCAGCCTGGCCAACATGGTGAAACCCTGTCTCTACTAAAAATATAAAAATTAGCTGGGCATGGTGGCGGATTCCTGTAACCCCAGCCACTTGGGAGGCTGAGGCAGGAGAATCGCTTGAACCCAGGAGGCAAGGTTGCAGTGAGCCGAGATCACACCACTGCACTCCAGCCTGGGCGACAGAGCAAGACTCCATCTCGGAGGGGTGGATGGGAGAAGAAGATAAAAGCCCCAGTGGAATTTCATAATATGTACTTGGAATAAAGTCCTAAAATAAAAATGTCAAAGAATATAAATTTCTTTTCAGTCTCAGATCCTCATTATCCTACATTTGGCCAAACTTAAAAATTTATAGAAAAGCATCTAGAAATATTTGTAGGAGGCCAAGGCAGGCAGATCACTTGAGGCCAGGACTTCAAGACCAGCCTGGCCAACATGGTGAGACCATGTCTCTACTAAAAACACAAAAATTAGCCTGGCACGTGTCTGTAGTCTCAGCTACTTGGTGGCTGGGGCACAAGAATCACTTGAACCCTGGAGATGAAGGTTGCAGTGAACCGAGATCATGCCACTGCACTCCAGCCTGGGTGACAGTGTGAAACTGAATTCAGAAAAAAAAAAAGAAAAGAAAGAAATATTTGTAGAAAATATTAGAAGTTCTCAGCCCCAGCAAATTATATTGTTATAAGCAGGAAAAGTGAAATATCAAAATTTACACAGCTTACACATAAGGCTCCATATTTTTTTCTTCAAAAAAAAAAAAACTTGAGCCAAGTGCAGTGGCTCACACCTGTAATCACAACACTTTGGGAGGCCAAGACAGGTGGATCACATGAGCCCACATGGTCGAGACCAGCCTGGGCAACATGGAGAAACCCCAACTCTGCCAAACAATACCAAAAAAATTAGTTAGGTTAGGTGACGCACACCTGTAGTCCCAGCTACTTGAGAGGCTGACATGGAAGAATCACTTGAGCCTGGGAGGCAGAGGTTGCAAGTGAGCCAAGATCACACCATTGCACTCCAGCCTAGGCCACAGAGCAAGACCCCATCTCAAAAAAAGAAAAAAAAACCCCAAAACAACAATAAACAATAAACTTTACTTCATCTAAGTATCATTCATTTACTTACTAAAGAACAGTCATCTACAGGTAGGTTAATAAATGTATCAGTATTCCTCATTGATTTATATGCCTTATTTTTACTAAAATAACTGTTGAGCAGTTAATACCAAAGTATTCAAGAAATTCATAATTTCTATTTTGTAGAAATTATTTTGTAAAATGTTTACATTATATTATTTTTATAAAATAAGTCAGTTTTCATACAACCTCCTGTACAATCTCCCCTCACCAAAGTCAAAAAAAAAAAAGAGCTTATCTAAAAGAATATAAAAATATACTTACTTCCAGATTTACAAACAAGTGGAGTTATTTCATCTAGTGGGTGCAGCATGCTGAACATAGTGGGTAAAGGTTCTCTAGCAATAAACAAATAAATAATCAATTAATTACCAATACAATATGAATATTTCTCTGCACATATTTTGCACTTTTCTTGCAAAGAAATATCTTCTCCAGATTACACAAGCAACTAGAAACCTACCATCTCAAAATGTAATCTTCTAAATTTTGTACATACTATTTTTCACATTATCTTCTATTTCATTCCTAGAAATCTCTCTCCTTAGAGTAATTCTATCAATGCACGGACAAAGGGAAATCAATACAGCCCAGGGAATTTCTGCACACAGCAGTCATTACAATACAGAACTGATGGAGTAATGTACACAAAGCAGTCTTTTTTTATTGACCTCTCTTACTGGCAGTGTGTCTTTGGCAGCTAAGAAAGAAATTTATTCTCCTGTACCCGCTGACAAAGAAGTGCATTTTTAAAAAAAGGAAGAAAAAAAACTACTTCAAGTAAATTAAAAGCCTATTTTTTTTCTTTTTCTTTTTCTTTTTTTTTTGAGACAGAGTCTCGCTCTGTTGCCCAGGCTGGAGTGCAGAGGCACAATCTCTGCTCACTGTAACTTCCACCTCCCAGTTTCAAGTAATTCTCCTGTCTCAGCCTCCAAAGTAACTGAGATTACAGGCACACACCACCATTCCTGGCTAATCTTTCTGTATTTTTAATAGAGTCAGGGTTTCACCATGTTGGCCACACTGGTCTCGAACTCTGGACCTCAGGTTATCCACTCACCTTGGTCTCCCAAAGTGCTGGGATTACAAGCGTGAGCCACCACACCCTGCCAAGAGCCTACAATTTTTTAAGGAACTTTTTTTCTTTGTTAATAAGTTCTGGCCGGGCACGGTGGCTCACGCCTATAATCCCAGCACTTTGGGAGGCCAAGGCAGGTGGATCACGAGGTCAAGAGATAGAGACCATCCTGGTCAACATGGTGAAATCCTGTCTCTACTAAAAATACAAAAATTAGCTGGGCATGGTGGCGCGTGCCTGTAGTCCCAGCTACTCGGGAGGCTGAGACAGGAGAATTGCTTGAACCTGGGAGGCAGAGGTTGCGGTGAGCCGAGATCGTGCCATTGCACTCCAGCCTGGGTAACAAGAGCGAAACTCTGTCTCAAAAAAATAAAATAAAATAAGTTCTGATAACCCACTACCATAGGACCAGCCAGTAATGATTTTTTTTGGAGTGAAGACAGGCTTTCTTTCCAAGCAGGAAGAGATTAAAATCTATAAGTAATTTATTTAAGACTTAGCAAGTGTTTGCCTCTTGCACCACATGACATATATGTTGCTGCCCTTCAATGTGTTCCCTTCAATGTGTTCACAATTCACAGGGAGACAAGATGAACACACCACTAATAAACATCTACCATTTTTTATTGCATACCTATATGTACTAGGCCGTGTGTCAAAGCCTATATACATTTAGCTAGTTTAATCTTTGCGTAAGTCCTAAAAGATAAATGATAATATTCCAGTAATAGTAAGGAAACTATAGATAAGAGATAATGATCTGCTCAAAGCACCACATTGAGAAAATGGCAGAGCTAAGAATTGAATCTTGTTATTTTAAGCTATTTATTTGCATATTCAATTTTACCACTTGGACTGGAAAAAAGCTAATTAAGTGCCAAGTATATAGAGCACATGAGTGTACATATGGGCTGAGTATCCCTTATCTGAAATACTTGGGACTAGAAGTATTTTGAATTTCAGATTTCTTCAGACTTCGGATTATTTGCTTTACACTAACAATTGAGAAACCCTAATTCTTTTGGGAGTATAAGTGGCTTTTGGTTCACAGAATTATATACTGGTGAATTCTGAGATTTTAGTGTACCTGTCACCCAAGTAGTGTATGTTATATAGAAAATGTAGTTTTTTTTAATCCCACACCTTCTTCCCACCCTGCCCCTTCTGAGTCTCCAAAGTCCATTAAAACACTCTATATGCCTTTGCATACTCCTTCATCTCATTTCTTTTTTTGTTCCATTTTTTGAGACTGAGTCTTGCTCTGTCATCCAGGCTGGAGTGCACTGGCACAATCTCAGCTCACTGCAACCTCCACCTCCCATGTTCAAGCAATTTTCCTGCCTCAGCCTCCTGAGTAGCAGGATTACAGGTGCACGCCACCACAACCAGCTAATTTTTGTATTTTGAGCAGAGATGGGGTTTCACCATGTTGGTCAGGCTGGTCTTGAACTCCTGACCTCGTGATCAACCTGCCTTGGTCTCCCAAAGTGCTGGAATTTTAGGCGTGAAATATTGCGTCCAGCCTGGTTTTTAATTGTTAAATGTGATGTGTCACATTTATTGACTTGTATATGTCCGAGCTGGGCAGATCACCTGAGGTCAGGAGTTCAAGACCAGCCTGGCCAACATGGTGAAATCCTGTCTTTTAAAAAGAAAAAAAGAAATTAAATTGTAAATTAAAAAAAAAAAAAAAGACTTGTATATGTTAGACCATCACTCCATCCCTGGGACAAAACCCACTTGATCATGATATATTATCTTTTTGATAAGAGTAACCCCAATTTGAGAATCCAAAACCTGAAATGTTCCAATAAGCATTTCCTTTCAGTGTCATGCTGGAGCTCAAAAAGTTGCAGATTTTTGAGAATTTCAGATTTTTGGATCAGGGATATTCAACTTGTACTGAGATGAGAGGCATATATCTATGCTGTTAGCATGAAAATTATTACCATCTCAAACTTTTAGATAAACCTCAGAACGAACACACACACAAAACCCAAGTAATAATATTCTGAAGTGAGTAAAATGAATACCTGGGGGAACCTGGAGGTACCTCATGTGAAGAAGTGCTTCGTTCAAACAACAATCCATATTTAGTGGGCCAAACGTTTGCAACCTTTCAGGTAAAGGAGTCGAAAAAGACAGAAGTAAGAGAACCTACCCCTTTATAAAATGGTTTAAAGAAACATTACAAATGTTTTATTTTCCTATTTAGTAATAGCTTTACAAAGTAAAATACTCATTAAGTACAGCATTTTTTAGAAAGTAATTCAAATAAGCAACTCTAAGATAATATAAAATCTCATAAAGAGGAGTTGTTCAATGTGAAATTCCTGCCACTGGCCAGTATCAGTAACAAAGTGACAATGTGTTAATGATAGCATAGGAATTTAAAAAGATGATGAGCAACAAAAAAAGACTAGTATTATTCATATGCCTTATTTAATATAACCAAAAGTTCTTACATATCATTTAAGCCAACAAAAACATACCACAAAAGACTTCCTTATTTATTTATGTATGTACATATTTATTTATTTATTTTTTAAGACAGAGTCTCACTCTGTCGCCCAGGCTGGAGTGCAGTAGCGTGATCTGAGTTCACTGCAAGCTCCGCCTCCCAGGTTCAAGCAATTCCCTGCCTCAGCCACCCAAATAGCTGGGATTACAGGCGCATGCCACTGCACCCGGCTAATTTTTGTGTTTTTAGTAGAGACAGGGTTTCACTATCTTGGCCAGGCTGATCTTGAACTCCTGACCTCGTGATACACCCGTCTCGGCCTCCCGAAGTGCTGGGATGACAGGCGTGAGCCACCACGTCTGGCCAAGACTTCTTAATTCACTGCATTATACAACTTACTTTTTCAGTGAAGTATGGAAAATGGTAAACGACTAAAGCTGCCAAAATTTAGTTATTTTATTTGAGTAAAAATAACTTTTTCTTTTTTTTTGAGGCGGAGTTTCACTCTTGTTACCCAGGGTGGAGTGCAATGGCGCAATCTCGGCTCACCGCAACCTCCGCCTCCTGGGTTCAAGCAATTCTCCTGCCTCAGCCTCCTGAGTAGCTGGGATTACAGGCACACGCCACCATGCTCAGCTAATTTTTTGTATTTTTTAGTAGAGACAGGGTTTCACCTTGTTGACCAGGATGGTCTCGATCTCTTGACCTCGTGATCCACCCGCCTCGGCCTCCCAAAGTGCTGGGATTATAGGCGAGAGCCACTGTGCCCGGCCAAAATAACATTTTTTATTACTACAAGACATGAGACATAAAACATACCTCTAAAACCAATTAATTCAAAAATGTTCTCCAACAAAAGCCCCCCAAAATTTGAAACACCTGTTTACCTGAAATGGTAAGGAAGCTATGTAATCCTTTCCTTCTATGCTATGCATATTAATACATGAGCTTTGTAATATACATATGCATTTTTCTATTTCATGGCTACCTGGAAAAAAAAAGGGTACGATAAGACTTACATGTTTTTTCCCCCAAAAGGAGTTCAATCTTAACAGCACAAATTATTTAATGCACAATATAAAGATTCTTAGGGTAAACCACTATTACTAGTGGCTACTTCTTTTGAATGAAAAATACAATGAGAAAAACATTTGGAATCATCATAAGAAAAATAAAATTTCAAAAAGAAACTTACTGTAGGCCTTTTCAGTCTTATCCTGTGATATAATGAAGTCACACCACAATGCCTAAAATCAAAACAAAATGCTGACCTAAGAAAATTATATGTAAATAATCATCTATTAACTAATGGCATCTAAATAATAATAATAATAATAATAGCATCTACATAATAACTTTGCCTCCTCAGCTCAATATTTACAATCATGGAAACAAAAAAAATAAGAAAAAATAGAGTAATAAATGATAAATATAAGGAAAAACAAAATATGTTTAAAATCAAATTTTATGAAAATATCCATAAGAATGATAATTTTAAATTAAAAAAATAAATTTTACAAAAAGAGAAAAATCAAAAAACCTACCAGAAACCTTGCAGCAAAAATTCAAATAGTGGCTCAAACCACACTAAATCCTATATCCTATACAAAACAAAAGATTATTCAAATTTTATAATCTCTAGATTAATTTTTTTTTTTTTTTTCAAAGACGGGGTTTCACCATGTTGGTCAGGCTGGTCTTGAACTCCCGATCTCAGGTGATCTGCCCACCTTAGCCTCCAAAGTGCTTGGATTACAGGCGTGAGCCACCAACGCCCCGCCCATCTCTAGATTAATTAATTGATCTTATCATTCTTAGACTCTCTCTAGAATGGCATTAGAAAAAGTATTTAGAAAAACTAACTCTTCCCTTTCTTAAAAGCCCATCTTACAAAATATAAACTAGAAAAAGCTATTAAACGTTAACTGACATACTTGACAATCACTTATTAGATTATTTAATAGCATTTTATGTTTTTATTAACTGTGGTCAAATATACACAATATGAAAATTACCATTTTAACAATTTTTAAGTAGACATTTCAGTGGCATTAACAACATTAAATTTACGAGCGGGCTGGGCGCAGTGGCTCACGCCTGTAATCCCAGCACTTTGGGAGGCCGAGGCGGGTGGATCACGAGGTCAAGACATCAAGACCATCCTGGTCAACATGGTGAAACCCCATCTCTACTAAAAATACAAAAAATTAGCTGGGCATGGTGGCGCGTGCCTGTAATCCCAGCTACTCAGGAAGCTGAGGCAGGAGAATTGCTTGAACCCAGGAGACGGAGGTTGCAGTGAGCTGAGATCGCGCCATCGCACTCTAGCCTGGGTAACAAGAGCAAAACTCCATCTCAAAAAATAAATAAATAAATAAATAAATTTACGAGCTTAGTACAATTTGTGAGCTTATACAATACTGTACATTTCTAGAGATTTTTCCTTATCTTAAACAGAAACTCTGTGCCCATTAAACAATAACTCACCATCTCCCCCTCCCCTGAGTCCTGGTAACATTTGTTCCACTTTCCCTATGAATGTGCCTGTGCTAGGTATCTCACATAAGTGAAACTGTACAACACTTGTCCTTTTGTATTTGTTTTATTTCACTTAACATAATGTTTTCAAGGTTCATCCATGATATCGCATGTATCAGAACTTTGTCACTTTTTAAAGCTAAACAATATTCCACTGTTTGCATGTACCACATTTGTTTATCCATTCATCTGTCAATGGACACAGGTTGCTTCTACCTTTTGGCTATCATAAATAATGCCGCTATAAACACTGGTGTACAAGTATCTATGAGTCCCTGTTCTCAATTCAATTGTGCATATACCTAGAAGTGGAACTGCTGGATCGTAATGGTAATTCCATGCATAACTTTTTTTTTAAGAGACGGGGTCTCACTCTGTCACCCAAACTGCAGTGCATGGCATGATTCTAGCTCACAGCAGCCTAGAACTCCTGGGCTCACATGACCCTCCTGCCTTGGTCTCCCCAACAGCTGGGAGTACAGGCATGCACTACCATGCCTGGCTATATGTATAACTTTTTGAGAAATCAGCAAACTTTTCCACAGCAGCTTTGTTACTTTCCCACCAGCAATGCACAGGAGTTCCAATTTCTGGACATCCTCACCAACATTTGTTATGTTTCTTTAATAAGAGTCAACCTAGTGGTGTAAAGTGGTATCTCACTGTGGTTGTAATTTGTATTTGCCTAATGATTAGCAAAGTTGCACATCTTTACATGCGCTTATTGACCATGTATACATCTTCTTTAGAAAAATGTCTGTTTAAGTCCTGCCCATTAGTTTGTTTTGTTGTTGAGTTGTAGGAGATTTTAATGGTTAAGAAAAGAAAATTCCACGCCTGTAATCCTAGCACTTTGGGAAGCCGAGGTGGGTGGATCACCTGAGGTCAGGAGTTCAAGACCAGCCTGGCCATCATGGTGAAACCCCATCTTTTAAAAAAGGAAAAAAAAATTAAAAAAAAAAAAAAAAAGATGGCCGGGCGCGGTGGCTCACGCCTGTAATCCCAGCACTTTGGGAGGCCAAGGAGGGTGGATCACGAGGTCAAGAGATCGAGACCATCCTGGTCAACATGGTGAAACCCCGTCTCTACTAAAAACACAAAAAATTAGCTGGGCATGGTGGCGCGTGCCTGTAATCCCAGCTACTCAGGAGGCTGAGGCAGGAAGAATTGCCCTGAACCCAGGAGGTGGAGGTTGCGGTGAGCCGAGATCGCGCCATTGCACTCCAGCCTGGGTAACAAGAGCAAAAATCCGTCTCAAAAAAAAAAAAAAGAAATGAAAATTCATGAAGAAAACCATGCACTAGAGCCATGCTCCAACCTGCAATGTCCGAAATCTACAATGCACCTGTTACAGTCTCAACTTCCTTTCATGAAATCCCATCCTCTCAGCCTCTAAAAGTAAATATTTTATCATCTCTTCTATCCCTGATATCTAAGAGATCACTAACCCCGTCCATATCTCCCTCTGCTTTATCATCTCTTCTTTGACAAGGCACCAATTTTTTATCTGCAAAATCACAAAATACTGCCCCTGACAAGTCTCCCTACTCTCCAGTCAATCCCATATATATATATATATGCAGTCTCTTCTCAAAACACAAAATTGATCACTTCCATTTTAAAATCCTTGGAAGGCTCCTTTCAGCATATAGTTTAAAATCCAAATTCCTTGGTTTATATACAAGGCCCTTTGGTCTCTATACTGCCAGCATCCACTTGCATCTCTCCACACCCACCCTTTGTGTACAGTCCCAAGTTTTAAAAAAGTCATCTTTTCCATACTTCTTTTTGCTGCGATTTCCTCTGCCTAGAATGCCCTTCTGCCACCATTTTATAATACAAATAGCATCTTCTTTGAAAAACCCTCCCTTTGGTGCTCAGTCCTTTTGGCTGTCATCACTCTGTGGACATGCAGTTATTATACAGCATTCAGAATAAAGTATTTCAGTTGATTTGTTTGTTCTCCTTTCTAGGCTATGAGTCCTTCAAAGGTAAAAACTACATTCACCTTTGTAGTCCCAGCATAATGTCTGAAACAGAGTAAGACTAAATACTTGCAGAAGGCCAGGCACAGTGGCTCATGCCTGTAATCCCAGCACTTTGGGAGACCAAGGCAGGAGGACTGCTAAAGTCCAGGAGTTCAAGACTAGCCTGGACAACATAGTGACATCCCATCTCTATTAAAAAATAAAAATAAAAAATAAATGAAAAAATAAAAAGAACAACCAAAAAAAAAAACTTGCAGGTTAAGTAAAAGAATGAACAACTAAAATCTGATTCACATATACCTGGTATTATTTCATAAACAAAATATAAAATTATCTTTTGCCATATTAGCAAGAAGATTAAAAACAATATATTTTCCAGATCAAAAGACTGAAATTCCAAATCTTATTATTACACTTACACGTGATCTTAAGATAAAGGAGATAATACATCTAACTGTACTTCCACAGAATCTAGTAAATAGGCAATTGTTCCTTGGAAAAATTAAGATGAAAATATAGAAGTAAAGAACTACTTGGATATCATCAAATGCACTTTTCACATCTATACTAACTATATGAATTGTATGGGAAAAAATTATCATCGAAAATATAATTGGCTTCAACACTCCTGGACACAAATGCTTTTGCAAATGCCCTCAAATGTTAGAACAATGATTCAGTTTCTCCTTCCCAATAAATAGAATACAATGCTCATCAGGAAATAGTTAATAGCAGATGGGAGGAGTGGGAGGAAGCAGTGTCCAGATACAAATATTTCAGCATTTATAAATATGAAATTTAACATTAGTCAAAGCCTCCAAAATCTCTTGCCAAACCTAATTCAACTACTATAAATGTATTAGTTTTTCCTCCAACTTTTTGTTATAAAAATTTTCATTAAAAGTTGAAATAATGCAGCGAACATATTTCGCCTAAATCCAATAATCATGAAAATTTTGCCATATTTGTTTATGTGTGTGCATTTGTGTACCTATGAGATTTTTGGAAGGGGAATGCTGACTGTCTGAAAATAAACGCACACACATCATGACACTTCACCCCTAAATACTTCATCATGCCTTTTCTAAAAATAAAGATGTTCTATAAAACCATAAAACCATTATCCCTGGGCCGGGCGTAGTGGCTCACACCTGTAATCTAAGCACTTTGGAGGCCAAGGTGGGTGGATCACCTGAGGTCGGGAGTTCAAGACCAGCCTGACCAACATGGAGAAACCCTGTCTTTAAAAAAAAAAAAAAAAACCATCATCCCTAAGAAAAAAAATACTTCTCTAATAACAGCTTCTAGCCAGTAATATTTAACTTTCCCAAATTTTCCCCAAAAATATCTTTTTACCTAGTTTTCTAGAACCAGGATTCAATCAAAGTTCATTTAACAAGGTTCAAAAAAATACTGCATTAGGTGATGTCTCTTTAGTCTCTTTCAATGTAGAATAATCCCCACCTTTT
The DNA here is from genome assembly GCF_030222135.1 of Aotus nancymaae. NCBI lineage: Eukaryota > Metazoa > Chordata > Mammalia > Primates > Aotidae > Aotus > Aotus nancymaae. Next base: position 869,135 of record NW_026988570.1, on the reverse strand, counting down.
TATGTTTCTTCATTACTTTTTAAAAGAAACCAGAATGTAGACTATAAATTTTTTATAATGGAAAATTTCAAATAAATACAAAGTAAACAGAATAGGATAATGAATCCCCATCAGCCAGCTTTAATAATTATCAAGCTTTAGCCATTCCCATCTCATCTACTTCCTTATCTCATGGTATTTAAAAATGTAATCCTCTAGTACCTATATTTCCTATAAACTGCAAGCTAGGTCTAAATATTCGTATTTCTGGGAAGAAAACTTAGTAGATAACATCATGTACTTCATTCCACATTATAGCTAGAAGCACATACTATTTCGTCATGTCACTATTAATTATTCTAAACTCAATCACTTGATTGAGGTGGAGATTGACAAATAACCCCAAAGTAGAGGTACATTTGTCCCTCCACATTTACCAAGTAATCCATAGGGTGGTATGTTGGTGCCATGGTAATATTCTTTCAACCAACAGTGTTAGTATCTATTTACAATCCTTGTTTGAATCAATTATTGCCCTGGAGGTTACAAAATGGTGATATTCTAATTCTAAAATTCCTTTTACATTTATTAGCTAGCATTCTTCTCTAAGAGTTTTTCTTCATCAAATGGAGATGAACTGCATGTCTTCGTGAAAAAATATGACAAATGCTTAATTTTTTACTTTTCATTATAACTTTCAGAACAGTTAGTTATAATAGCCAACTGCAATGGCTGCAAATCAGATTTTTTTTCTCTCTACCACTACGAACCCCATGATTTTTATTGATTCAAATCTTTGCAATCAATTTTAGTAATCATGTTAAAATATTTATGTACCCTTAATGTCTTATACATTTTTGCTAGCAATAACAAATTGAATTACTTAAGGACAGAGTGTTTAAAGATTATTATTAAAGTGACAAAGGATAATGTAAAAAAAAGTGATGATATATAAAATAAAATGAAATTTTTATTTTCCTGCCATTAACTTCACGTTACATTATCTCATGTTACAATGTATACCCAGCTGCTGAGATCATTATGCTGTTTTTATAATTTCTGTTAAATTTTAAAACAAAAACTTTTTTAAAATTGCATTAGTCAATAAAATGCTAAAATTCAAATCAACTCACCTGCTGAACAGGACTGTCAACTGTAAACGCTTTATAAACTGCCAATGCCTGGCTTTTACTCCCTTTGCTCCATATCACCATATTTCCAGCAACATAGAGTTCCTCATCATAGTCCACATCTTCTCCAATTTCACTTACTCCTTTCCTTAACTGCCAGCTTTCCTTAAAAATTAACACATGTAAGACATATTCAAGCACTCTTTTTTTGTTTTCCAAAAATCTGGAACAAAATTTATTTGCCTATGGAGTAAGACTCAATTCAAGCACAACTTCTAGAAGGTTTTGTATACTCATTAACAGAGGATGTGGATATATGCATTATATTACAGAATTTCATGAATAATAATTTACTCAATAATTCCCTATATTAAATGTTTTATATTATTCCTCTATATAAGTCTGCCAAAAACATAAACAAACAAAAAGTATACCTTCTCCATAGATCCAAAAATCAAATCACATGCTTGGGAGGCTAAAAGGACATATTAAGAATATGAGGCTGGCCGGGCGCGGTGGCTCACGCCTATAATCCCAGCACTTTGGGAGGCCGAGGCGGGTGGATCACGAGGTCAAGAGATCGAGACCATCCTGGTCAACAAGGTGAAACCCCGTCACTACTAAAAATACAAAAAATTAGCTGGGCATGGTGGTGCGTGCCTGTAATCCCAGCTACTCAGGAGGCTGAGGCAGGAGAATTGCCTGAACCCAGGAGGCGGAGGTTGCGGTGAGCCGAGATCGTGCCATTGCACTCCAGCCTGGGTAACAAGAGCGAAACTCCGTCTCAAAAAAAAAAAAAAGAATATGAGGTAGAGTAGGGAAAGGACAGTGAGGTGCACATGGAAATCACTCGGGGAGTTTATGCACAATGCAGACTTCCTGCTTCGCAGCCACATGTATCTTCACCTTCTTTTCCTTTGTCCCACCCACCAAAATGAATAGAGAAAAGAGAAGTTTCCATTTCTAACAATATAGACTATCTCTCCCTGAGATTTTGGTATCCCAAAGGGGTATGAAAATGGAACAAGGCAGGAGGCATTCATTTTCTGACACACACTTATATCTCATTCTTCTCCTTAAGAACTATGACTCGACTGTAATCCCAACACTTTGGGAGGCTGAGGTGGGCAGATCACCTGAGATCAGGAGTTCAAGACCACCTGATGAACATGGAGAAATCCTGTCTCTACTAAAAAAATTACAAAATTAGCTTGGTGTGCTGGCACATGCCTGTAATCCCAGTTACTTGAATCGCTTGAACAGGAGAATCGCTTGAACCTGGGAGGCGGAGGTTGCAGTGAGCCAAGATCATGCCATTGCACTCAAACCTGGCAACAAGAGCAAAACTCCATCTCAAAAAAAAAAAAAAGAACTATGACTCTACCTACTTTCATGGCATTTCTTCTCTCCTTTAGAAACATGTAAATCTTCTGCAGCAGGAACTATTTCTAATCTCTACCATTTAATCATTAAATAACAGGAAATCTGTTTCCCGTATACTAAGTGAAAAGAAAAAGTTTAAAATGGACTACAATCATACTACTGAACCTGACTCTCATTAAAAAACCACAAGTTACACAGGGTATCTAAAGAAGTTGCTATGACAATGTAATAAAGTCATTATTTTCAACATTTATTGAAATTACCACATCTTAACTCTACCCTAGAAGTGGCATCATACTCATCTCTCAGTTGCATCTCAGTAGCCTTAAATTACAAGTAGATCATATCACTCTACATTTTAAAAATTGAATGGGAAACTCAATGGAACCTTCTGTTTTTCGTGGATTGTAACCTCCTGAAGGGATCCCACCAAGCCAGCAGCACCATCAGAAGACCATAATTCAGAGGCTGGCTGCAGCTGGCGAAGTTGAAGGTTCAAAGCATTAGGGTGGTGCTTGCAGTGGTCTCGACCAAAAGGAACAAATTCCTGCAAATCCCTGGCTGCAATCATCGTTGCCCTTTCTTCATAGAAGTTCGACATGGGTTCCAAATATCAACATTATTTCTGTATGAATTCAAACACATTCTGGTCAGCTTCAAGACTCAAAACTAGAATAAAAATACGATAAACACATTAAGTCATTAATCCTTACATGAATGTCAAATAATTACATCATGTTGGTAAGTAGTCATAACATCAAAGGACATTCTGTATCTGATTCATTCAGGCAATTGCAGTTATCACATTTTAGTCACAGACTGACAGTTACCATTACAGGAAACCACTGAGTTGCAACAACTACTTGTGTCCCACGCCACCTATCTCATGTTTCCTACTACTATACACTAATTTTTCCATACTTTATGAAGTATTTAGACAAGTTGTACTCTACAGTTTATTACTACAAAAATGTGAACTTTATTAATGCCTTCAGCACAAGGTTAGGAAGCAGCTAGGCTTTATGCAAAAGTACAGATAAGCATAATTTGGTTGCCCTTTGACCCACTTTCCTGTACCTGCTTATATACCATGCTCCTATACGTAGGATTTTTTTTTTTTTTTTTTTTTTTTGAGACGGAGTTTGGCTCGTTACCCAGGCTGGAGTGCAATGGCGGGATCTCAGCTCACCGCAACCTCCGTCTCCTGGGTTCAAGCAATTCTCCTGCCTCAGCCTCCCGAGTAGCTGGAACTACAGGCGTGTGCCACCATGCCCAGCTAATTTTTGTATTTTTAGTAGAGATGGGGTTTCACCATGTTGACCAGGATGGTCTCGATCTCTTGACCTCATGATCCACCCGCCTCGGCCTCCCAAAGTGCTAGGATTATAGGCGTGAGCCACTGCGCCCGGCCTACATAGCATTTTTAATGTTAGGAGCCTAAGACTTTTCTTTTGAAATGATGCAAGCTAAAGACCCCATCAAGGAACCACATCAGCATGACAATGTGGTTTATCTCTCCATCCTAGGACTTCATCCTTCTTTCTCAGATCAATCAATACCTTAGCCCACTAACCTCCAAACTCTTTAAAACCTCTATACCTGACCTGTAATCCAAGCACTTTGGACGCCAAGGCGGGCAGATCACCTGAGGTCGGGAGTTCAAGACCAGCCTGAGCAACATGGTGAAACCTCATCTTAAAAAAAAATAAAAAAATAAAAAATAAACCTCTATACCTTAACTCTTTGGGGAAACAGACTTGAAGTTTCCCAAGTCTCCTAGTTTGGTGGCTCTGCAAGTAAAACACTTTATCTGCTGCAAACCCCGCTGTTTCCGTATGTCGACTTGCTGCTCATAGGGCAAGAGACTTAAATGGCCACACAAACACCCAAAGCCTACGTAAGGTGACAAAGTTATTTTGCTGTGAATTAAATGTTACTCTTAGGTAGCCGCAGTGGCTCACGCCTGTAATCTCAACACTCTGGGAGGCAGAGGCAGGCGGATCACCTGAGGTCAGGAGTTCGAGACAAGCCTGGCCAACATAGAGAAACACATCTCTAGTAAAAATACCAAAAAAAAAAAAAAAAAAAAAAAATTAGCTGGGTGTGGTGGTGGGTGCCTGTAATCCCAGCTACTCTGGAGGCTGTAGCACGATAATCGCTTTGGTAGGTGGAGGTTGCAGTATTGAGAAGACTTGAACTTGGAACACAACTAAAAAATGCCTTATAAAACTTACAAGAAAACAACAAAATTCAGCTGGTCTTCCTACATTTTATTCAACAGGATAAGCAACATTAACGAACTTTTGATTTTATGAAACTTTGGTTCTGCAATTGTATGATGTTATTTTCTTTTTTTGTTTGTATGCTGCTGCTTTTTTTTTTTTTAAGAGGGGGTTTCACCATGTTAGTCAGGCTGGTCTTGAACTCCCGACCTCAGGTGATCCACCCGCCTTGGCCTCCAAAGTGCTTGGATTACAGGCGTGAGCCACCACGCCCGGCCTATAATGTTATTTTCTTATAACTTTGAGAGAAAACTATAGAATTGTTAAAGATTTATCATTTTGTACTGATTAAGGCCACATACTTAATACTTTCACAATAACCTAAACTTTTAGAAATATTTTTACTTGTTAGGGGCAACATAAACAGCTTCACATAAAAATACCATTAAATTCATATGCTATAAATAAAAAATATCAGCAATGATTCCGACAAACAAACACTACCCTGCCAAAAAAAAAGGTGGGGGCGGGGACCCAAATGCTCACTAATCGGAGCTTGAGTTAAGTCTCCACAATAAGGAAGAACTTTCCCCAGCCGTTCTAGGGGACGGTGAAAAAAACAGGCTAAAAGCCCGGGGCTCGGAAAACCAGCTCAGAGAGACTGGAGGCCAATGTAGAAGCCGAGGCTGCCACTGGATGCAGCGCACAGCTCAGGTTGGCGAGCAGTGAGTGGAAGGAGCACCCCAGTCCGCAGGCCCGGAGCCCCCTCAGCCCCCAGGGCACGCTCAGGGCCCTCCCCAGGTTTCTAGTCCCCCAGGCTCCCAGCCCTAAGGCCACCAGGGGCGGATCGGCCTCGGGGCAAGTGCTAGAGTCTCGCGGCGTACGACAGACCACCCAAGTGCAGCTGATCCGGCCCCGCACCTGTGTAACTCGGGACGCGTCAGGCGCGGCGAGACCCGGCTGCTCCCCGGAGGTGCAGGGGCCGAGGAGGCCCGAGGGCAGCGGCGGGGTCCGTCACAGTGACTCCTCGACCGTGGCAGCTTCTCATTCCCTCTCCCTCCCCTTTTCTTGGGGAGGACTGGGCAACAACAGCGGGTGCGAGTCTTAATGGCAGGCAGGCGTGCGAGACGTTCAAATGCACGCGTCCATCTTGACTTTCCCGTCCGGCCTCGCGCCAGGGCGGAGCAACGCGATAGGCGCGCAGTGGCCTAGCAGTCCCGGCGCCTGCGCAGTTGCAGGAAAACTGCGGCCAGGCAGAACCTGTGGGCTCTTAACACCTTGCGTGCGACTGATCCGATCCCCAAAGCAGGATTGTGTCTGCCAGAGCCCATACAGTGAAAGGATTCACCTGCCGTCCAAGTTGTCTTCAGATCATGTCACTAGGGACTTAAACTGCCTCCTCGATCTCAGGTTTTTTTTTTCTGTCTGGTTTCCCTTCCGCCTCTTGACCTCCTGTGAAGGTAGGCACAGTCAGGCAGAGGGTGGGGAGCAGAGGTTGCTGATTTTCTCTACGTGCAGTGCTCTGTGCCTTTATGCAGTCCATACTCTTCGAAGAGTCGATGAACAGTATGAAGGTCCTCATAGAAACGTTGCTTGCAATTCCTAGATTCAGAGACACTTCTTGAGGCGATTGAAAGACCCAGGTTAAGAACCCCAATGGCCACTCGCGCTTGTAATCCCAGCACTTTGGGAGGCGAGGCAGGAGGGTCGCTGGAGCCTAAGAGTTTGAAACCAGCCTGGGCAATATAGCGAGACCCTGTCTCAACAGAAGAAAAATTTTTCAATTAGCCTGGGGTGGTGGCGCGCACCTGTAGTCCCAGCTGCCTGGGAGGCTGGAGGATCACCTGAGCGGAAGGAAGTTCGAGGCTGCAGTGAGCTATGATCACACCTCTGAACTCTAGCCTGGGAAACAGAGCAAGACTGTCAAAAAAAAGAGTGGGTTATAGGAGAAAGGATAGAAACAAAGATTCATGAAACAGTTAAAGTTAAGAAATAGCCGGGTGCGGTGGCTCACGCCTATAATTCCAGCACTTTGGGAGGCCGAGGCGGGTGGATCACGAGGTCAAGAGATCGAGACCATCCTGGTCAACATGGTGAAACCCCGTCTCTACTAATAATACAAAAATTAGTTGGGCATGGTGGCGCACGCCTGTAGTCCCAGCTACTCGGGAGGCTGAGGCAGGAGAATTGCTTGAACCCAGGAGGCGGAGGTTGCGGTGAGCCGAGATCATGCCATTGCACTCCAGCCTGGGTAACAAGAGCGAAACTCTGTCTCCAAAAAAAAAAAAAAAAGAAATAGAGTCTTGCTGTATTGCCTAGGCTAGAGTGCACTGGCAGAAACACAGCTCACTGCAGCCTTGAACTCCTGTGTTCAAGCAGTCCTCCTGCTTCAGCCCCCTAGGTAGATGGGACTCCAGGCATAAGCCACTGCAACCACCAGATTTCATGAGTTTGTAGAATATCCCTTAACTGGAATTTGTCTGATGTTTCTTCATGATTAGCCTGGGGATACGGATTTGGGGGAGGAAGATCATAAACTGTCATTTTCATCACATCATATCAAAGGTACTTATCAACAGCATAACTTATCACTGTTGATGTCAACCTTGATCACATAACTGAGATAGTAGTTTGTCAGATTTCTGTACTATGATGTTGCATTTCCCTACTTTCCATACTGTACTCTTTGGAAGGAAGACAATATGTACAGCCCTCAGTTACAGAGTGAGACCAATTGATTTTTTTGTTGTTGTTTTACAAACTTGCAAAAGCAAATGAAGGAGGAAAGCATCTTTTCAACAATTAGTGTTGCAATAATTGGATATTCATATGGAAAGAATGAACCTTGATTCATACTTCATGCCATATACGAAAATTTTAAAGTGCATCAAAGACCCAAATATAAGAGTAAAGCTATACACTTAGAAGAAAACATAGGTGTAAATCTTCATGACCTTGGATTAGGCAATGATGTATTAGATATGGTACCTTTAGTGCTTTGTGGTACCTAAAACACTAGAAACCTAGGGAAAAATTGATAAATTAGACACAAGTTTTAAATTTTGTGCTTCAGAGGTATTGTCTAGAAAGTGAAAAGACAACTCACAGAATGGGAGAAAAGATTTGCAAATTATCTATCTGATAAGAGTCTATTATCTAGAACATGTAAAGAAGTACTGGGTGTCATCCCAGCACATCAAGGCTGAGGCAGGTGGATCACCTGAGGTCAGGAGTTCAAGACCAGCCTGGCCAACAAGGCAAGACCCCGTCTCTACTAAAAATACAAAAATTACCTGGGCATGGTGGCGCGTGCCTGTAATCCCAGCTACTCAGGAGGCTGAGGCAGGAGAATTGCCTGAACCCAGGAGGCGGAGGTTGCGGTGAGCCGAGATCGTGCCATTGCACTCCAGCCTGGGTAACAAGAGCGAAACTCCGTCTCAAATAATAATAATAATAATATGGTATATGTATGTAGCAAAACATTATTCAGCTATAGAAGGGAATTAATTACTGATCCATGATACAACATGAATGAACTTCAAAAACATTATGCTAAATGAAAGAAGCCAGACACAAAAGGCCGCATGTTGAATGATTTCATTTATACGAAATACTCACTGGGGGCAAATCCATAGAAACAGAGTAGACTAGTGGTTGCCAGGGGCTAAAGGTGGGGCAAGGGACCGTAGAATAGGGAATGACTGCTAACAGGTACAGGATTTATTTTGGGGATAATGAAAATGTTCTAAAATTAGTGGTATCAGTTGCATGATTCTGTGAATAAAAGCTATTGAATTGTACACGTTAAAAGGGAGAATTTTTATACTACCATGATGACTTATGTTGGAGTGAAAAATAAAAAAAAAAAAAGATCTGTGTCACAGAACCAAAAAAAAAAAAAACAGGAGAGAATTTTATGATTTTTTGGTATGTGAAAGGTACCTGAATAAAGCTTGGTTTTTTTTTTTTTTTTTAAGTTCTTAAGTAAGACACCAAAAATACAATCCAGACAGGGAAACTATAGTCAAAAATAATTTAACTGTACATTTACAAATAACTAAAAGAGTATAATTGGATTGTTTGTAACACAAAGAATAAACGGTTGAGGTGATGGATACCCCATTTGCCCTGATGTGATTGTTACACATTATGTGCCTGTATTAAGAGATCTCATGTACCTCATAAATATATACACCTTCTGCAGGATTGGAGATCTCAATAAATAAATAAACACACCTATGTACCCACAAAAATTAAAATTAAAACAAAACAAAAACACAATCCATAAGAGAAAAAAATTAATGAATTGGATTTCATGAAAATTAACATTGCCAAAAACACTGCAAAGAAAACGAAAAGCCACAGAAAATATTTGCAAAACTGACAAATGACTTTTATCCAGGATATATACAGAGTTCTCAAAACTAAAAAAAATGGCTCCATTCCTTAATAAAGTTTCTGTCATACTTAAGATTTAGGCCCAGTCTGATGGTTCATGTCTGTAATCCTAGCAATTTGGAAGCCAAGGCAGGCAGATCACTTGTACCCAGGAGTCTGAGACCAGCCGGGCAACATGATGAAACCCTGTCTCTACAAAAACATACAGAAATAGCCAGGCATGGTGGTGTATGCCTGTAGATTCAGTTACTTAGGAAGTTGAAGTGGGATGATTGCCAGAGCCTGAGAGGTTGAGGTTGCAGTGAGCTGAAATTGTGCCACTGCACTCCAGCCTGAGCTTATTGCTGTCTCAAAGTGAGACCCTGTCTCAAAACAAAAACAAACAAACAAAAAACTGTATCACAGTCTTGGTTACAAATTTGATTTATCCAATTATAACTCGGTAGAAAGAAGGTCAGATTTTTTATATTTGAGACGGCATCTCACTGTGTCAGCCAGGCTGGAGTGCAGTGGTGCAATCTCAGCTCACTGCAATAGGAGGACAGATTTTAATTGAAGCTATGCAAAAAAAGTTCATGATTATGAAAAAAGAGGAGACCTAGGTAAAGTCACTCTGTATAATATTTAGGCAATGTTACCACTATTCTGAGTGATTTTGTAGACAAGGCTAATCAATACATTATTAATTATAACAAATATTATTATTATTTATTTATTTATTTATTTATTTATTTTTGAGACGGAGTTTCGCTCTTGTTACCCAGGCTGGAGTGCAGTGGCGCGATCTCGGCTCACTGCAACCTCCGCCTCCTGGGTTCAAGCAATTCTCCTGCCTCAGCCTCCCGAGTAGCTGGGACTACAGACAGGCGTGTGCCACCATGCCCAGCTAATTTTTGTATTTTTTAGTAGAGACGGGGTTTCACCATGTTGACCAGGATGGTCTCGATCTCTTGACCTCATGATCCACCCGCCTCAGCCTCCCAAAATGCTGGGATTATAGGCGTGAGCCACTGCGCCCAGCCTATAACAAATATGATTATATATTTTTCTTTTCTGGGAGTGGGGGGAACAGTCTCCCTATGTCACCCAGGCTAGAATACAATGGTGTGATCTCAGCTAACTGCAACCTCCACCTCCCAGGAGAATCCCAAGGGATTCTCCTACCTCAGCCTCCTGAGTAGCTGGGATTACAAGTGCCTGTAGCGGGGAGACCCCATAAGTGACAAGGCGGGAACCAAAGGCCTCAGCCTATTTCCATATAAATAATGAAGAAGAAAGTAATAGAAATACAACCATAGTAGTCATTAGTTATTCATAGGTGATCTTAGTTATTCATAGGTGATCTTAATTCTTTTACTAATGCCTCTCAGGTCAGAAGTGTGAACCTGGGGCGACACTGTGAAATGAATGACTCTAAGGCCAGATGCTTTAAGCCCTCTGTCTTGCCCGCATGAGGGCTGCTGGTGGGCACCTTGGCTGAGCAGCAGCACCAGCACTGGGAAAGCGCCCACTGTTTAGCCAACTAGGGAAGGAGACATCCAAAAGAGCTGAGACATCTCCTTCCTCGGAGGAGTTAGGAGAAAACTCCACTTCTCCAAGCTCTTGAGGCCTGACCCTGTTAAAAATACAAAAATTAGCTTGGCCCGCAGACATCTGGGGGCTTAATTGTCTCTATGTGATGCTGTGCTTCAGTGGTCACATTCCATGTCAACCTCATGATCCACTTCTGCACTTGGTTCTTTTTTTCTTGTAAGAATTAATCAATAAAAACAACATAAATCTTATTGTCTTTGTGACAAGTATGGAAAAAGTGCTGATGCATTAAGCCCCTTACCTCATCTCGGCTACGAAAAATTCCTGAGCCCCTACCTGCATGACACGTGATATACTTGACCCTATCACTGCCACACCCTCTTTTCCTCTGCCCCCAGTCGCCTACCTTCCCTGCCTCTAGCTTTTGTACTCAATAAAAGTCATAGTGTTGGGACACTTGGGCCACTGCAGGACTCCGAGTTTTGGTTAGCAGTAGACCCCTGGGCCCAAACTTTATTTTCTCTATCTCTATGTCTTGTGCCTTTTATTTCTACAATTTCTTGTGTGCGCACCAGCTGGGAGGGGCTCACAGAACCCTGTAGGGCTGGACCCTACACAGGCCCAGCTAATTTTTGTATTTTTAGTAGAGACAGAGTTTCACCACATTGGCAAGGCTGGTCTCAAACTTGTGACCTCGTGATCCACCCACCTCAGCCTCCCAAAGTGATGGGATTACAGGTGTGAGCCACCACACCCAGCCTTGTTTTTCTTTATTAGCTTAAATCTACATTACGATCTTTCACAGGATTGTGTTTTCTGAATTCTGAGGGGTCACTTGGTAAAGATATTATTTAAAGGCTGTTTCATTCAAGTTTGAACAAGTATAACAATTAAATTGCTGGCTAGAGATTAAAAAAAAATACAATTTTTTTTTTTTGAGAGGGAGTTTCACTCTTGTTACCCAGGCTGGAGTGCAATGGCACGATCTCAGTTCACCACAACCTCAGTCTCCTGGGTTCAAGCAGTTCTCCTGCCTCAGCCTCCCGAGTAGCTGGGACTACAGGCATGCGCCACCATGCCCAGCTAATTTTTGTATTTTTTAGTAGAGACGGGGTTTCACTGTGTTGACCAGGATGGTCTCGATCTCTTGACCTCGTGATCCACCCGCCTCAGCCTCCCAAAGTGCTGGGATTATAGGCGTGAGCCACCACGCCCGGCCCAAAAATACCCTTTTTTTTTTTTTTTTTTGGCCCAGGCTGGAGTGCAGTGGTGCCATCTAGGCTCTTTACAACCTCCACCTCCCAAATTCAAGTGATTCTCCTACCTCAGCCTCCTGAGTAGCTGGGATTACAGGCGTATAGGGTCCAACCCTATAGGGTTCTGTGAGCCCCTCCCTGCTGGTGCGGAGAGGAGAAACTGTAGAAATAAAAGACACAGACACAGAGATAGAGAAAAGAAAGTTTGGGCTCAGGGTCCACTGCCAGCCAAAGCACGGAGACCTGCAGTGGCAGAGTGTCTGGACACTCTGACAAAGCAGGGGGCAGGGAAGTTAGGGTGAGGTAATGGTGGTCGGTGATAGGGTCAGGTAGATTACATGTCTTGGAGATAGGGGGCCCAAGACTTTCAAGTAGCCGAGGCGAGGAGAAGACCTAATGTGTCTGCGCTCTTTGCAAATTTGTTAGAAATGTCAAGGACATTAATTCTTATCTTCTGAGAAAAGAGAAACCAGGGAAGCAGGTGCAGAAGCAGGGTGTAAGAGTAGACATGGAACATGACCACTGAAGCACAGCATCACATAGAGACAGTTAAGCCCCCGGAAGACTGCAGGCTTCCCTGACAGCCGTCAGACCTTGCCACAAGAACTTGGAGAAGCAGAGTTTTCTCCTAACTTCCCCAGGAAGGAGAGGTCTCGACCATTTTGGACATCTCCTTTCCTAGCTGGCTAAACAGTGGGCACTTTCACAGCACTGGCGCTGCCGCACAGCCGAGGAGGCACCCTCCAGCAGCCCTTATGCGGGCATGACAGAGGGCTTAGAGCATCTTGCCTTAGGATCCCTTTGTTCACAGTGTCACCTCAGTTCCATGCTTTCCATGCTTCATAACCCGATAGTCATTAGTAAAATTAAAGGTTATATTGAGTATATATCTTTATGATTATAAGTAACTATAAGATTTATATGATTATATAAAGGAATAACTATATGCCTACATTTCTAATTCAGTATTTATAAAATTTTTTTTTTTTCGAGACGGAGTTTCACTCTTGTTACCCAGGCTGGAGTGCAATGGCGCGATCTCGGCTTACCACAACCTCCGCCTCTTGGGTTCAGGCAATTCTCCTGCCTCACCCTCCTGAGTAACTGGGATGACAGGCACGCACCAACATGCCCAGCTAATTTTTGTATTTTTAGTAGAGACGGGGTTTCACCATGTTGACCAGGATGGTCTCGATCTCTTGACCTCCTGATCCACCTGCCTCCCAAAGTGCTGGGATTACAGGTGTAAGCCACCGCACCAGGCCCCTTGCCTTCCTTTCTTTGACGTAATTGTGCTCCTAGTGGCAAGCAAATGACAAACACCATTAAGAATTCTAGGAGATAACAGAGCCCACCAAGACAGATAATCAAAAATTATTATTGGGCTGGGCGCAGTGGCTCACACCTGTAATCCCAGCACTTTGGGAGGCCGAGGAGGGTAGATCACTTGAGGTCGGAGTTTAAGACCAGCCTGCCAACATGAATCCCCATCTTTACTAAAAATACAAAAAAATTAGTTGAACATGGCGGCAGGCACCTGTAGTCCCAGCTAGTCAGGAGGCTGAGGCAGGATAATCACTTGAACCCAGGAGGCAGAAGTTGCAGTGAGCTGAGATGGCACCACTGCACTCCAGCCTGGGTGACAGAGTGACTCCATCTCACACACACACAAAAAAATTATTATTGGGCTGTTCCCTCTGTCTGAAATGCTCTTCCCTTAGGCACATAGCTTCCCAGTTGACTTTCCTCCAAGTCAGCTCAAATCTCACTTTCTTGATGAGGCCTGCCTTGTACAATACTCTTCAGACGGCCAATCGTGGTGGCTCATGCCTGTAATCCCAGCACTTTGGGAGGCCGAGGTGGTTAAATCACCTGAGGTTAGGAGTTCGAGACCAGCCTGGCCAACATGGTGAAACCCCGTCTCTCTTTTTTTTTTTTTTTTTTTTAAGATGGGGTTTCACCATGATGGCCAGGCTGGTCTTGAACTCCTGACCTCAGGTGATCCACCCACCTCGGTCTCCCAAAGTGCTAGGATTACAGGCATGAGCCACCGCGCCTGGCCATCCCATCTCTACTAAAAATACAAAAATTAGCCGGACATGGTGGCTCATGCCTGCAGTCTCAGCTACTTGGGAGGCTAAGGCAGGAGAATTGCTTGAACCCAGGAGGCGGAGGTTGCAGTGAACTGAGATCGTGCCACTGTACTCCAGCCTGGGTGACAGAGCAAGATTCTGTCTCAAAAATATATATCTATTATCAATTGATTTCCTGTTGTCTGCCACCTGACAGATCTCCAAATCAACAGACACTCCCAAGAAACTACAAGAGCCAGACCTCTAATTTCAGTTTTTGTGCAGCAAATGGAATCTCTTATATGTGCTATCGCCATTCCTCCAACAAACTATAAGAAGAAGAAATTTATTTTCCAGATGGTTTTGGCAAATAGAATGGAATCCTTTTGTATGCACCATCTCAATTCCTCTAAAACTACAAAGACAAAGCACTTAGACTACTGTATTTTTTCAAGAAACTAAATGGAGTTGCTTACAAGATTTATGTGTTTCCCAATAAATTATAAGTGCAGTTTCCCAATAAACTACAAAACCTAGATCTTTGTGCTTCTCGTATGTTCTTCAGCATGCTGAATGGAGTCTTCTACATCTGCCATCTTTCTCTCTCTCTCTCTTTCTCTCTCTGTGTTTTTGTTTTGTTTTGTTTTGTTTTTGTTTTTGTTTTTTTAAAGACAGAGTCTCGCTTTATTGCCCAGGCTGGAGTGCAGTGGCACAATCTTGGCTCACTGCAACCTTGACTCCGGGGCTCAAGCAATCCTCCCACCTCAGCCTCCTGAGTAACTGCTGAACTCAGTCTAGCAGCAGTCACAACCATGCTGGGCTAATTTTTGTATTTTTTTTTTTTTTTTTTTTGTAGAGATAGAGTTTCACCATGTTGTCCAGGCTGGTCTCAAACTCAAGTCCTGCCACTGATATGCTGAACATGTTTGACACATAGATTGTGACCACAATGCCACTTTACCTTGGTTATAAATCTTCCATTCCTTGAGTCAGTGGGGGTAATCCTCTGTAGCCCTTAGATGAACATTGCTGCAGGCCTTTATCATTCCCTCTTAGGTGTTAAACACTAGGGTGCCTACTTGTAACACAGAGTCTTAGCTGACACAGGAGACGCAGTGGCCACTGGAGAATGGGTTCCAGGTAAGTGTCTTCTTGTTGAAGTTACATAAATGTAGCCTTGGAAATAGTTGTGTAATATGGGGTCTAGGTTGTTTTTTGTTTGTTTGTGCTATTTTGACACTTCCATCTTCAAGAGGTTGGGCTTGAGCCTCTATAGCTCCTCCCCATGAGGGTGGGCTTGTGACTGCTTCCATCAAGAAAGTAGGGTGGAGTTATGTGACCTTCCAGGCCACTAAGCTTCCTCCTTATTTACTGGAATGCTTGCTCTTGGAGACCTAAGCTGCCATGCAAGACTTCCAGCTACTCCAAGGCCACCATGGAGAAGCCTTCTTTAGGTGCTCCAGTTAGTCTGCAGCCCTAGTGCCCAAGTCATCCCAGGGCAAATGGCAGCTATGTGAGTGAATAAGCCTTGAGACCAGGGTTAGCCAACTTTTTATCTAAAGGGCCAGATTGCATTGGCTTTGTGGGCCACATAATCTCTGTCTCAACTACCAACATGAATGACTGTGTTCCGATAACACTTATTTGCAAAAAGAAGCCATAGGTCTGCAGGCTATAATTTGCTTCACGTGATTCTAATCCCCAACCATTTGAGCCGAAGGTCCCAGGCAGATGTGGAGGAGCAAAGACAAGCCATTTCCCCTGTACTCTGTCCAAATCTCTGATCCACAGAATCCAGGAATCTAATAAAATGGCTTACATTTTACTCCCACTATGTTTGGGGTGGTATGTCCAACACTGGTAGATAGCTGAAGAACATTTTTTTTTTTCTGAGATGGAGTTTCATTCTTGTCGCCCAGGCTGGAGTGTGATGGCCTGGTCTTTTCTCACTGCAACCTCTGCCTCCTGGGTTCAAGTGATTCTCCTGCCTCCACCTCCTGAGTAGCTGGGATTACAGGCGCATGCCACCATGCCCAGCTAATTTTTGTATTTTTGGTAGAGACGGGGTTTTGCCATGTTGGCCAGGCTGATCTCGAACTCCTGACCCTGTGATCTGCCCGCCTTGGCCTCCCAAAGTGCTGGGATTATAGGCATGAGCCACCACACCTGGCCATCTGAAGAGTATTGTACAAGGCAGGCCTCATCAAGAAAGTGAGATTTGAGCTGACTTGGAGGAGAGTCAAATGGGAAGCTATGTGTCTAAGGGAAGAGCATTTCAGGCAGAGGAAACAGCCAGTACAAAACCTTTCAGCGGAGGAGTGCTTGCTATATTTGAGTAACAGCAAGGAAATTGCAGGAGAACAGGTCTGCTGAGGTGCCCCTGGCAATCTTGCACATCTCCCGAGGCCATTTAGGTGAGGTGTGACCATGGTCCGACCCAAGTCTTGTTGGACTGCCCTGTGATTTCCCCTAAAACAGGGATAGGTAAGCCTGGTGAGGAGCCACTGGGAGGCCGTTTCCTATCCCTACCTTGCAGGAGACTGCTGCAAGTCCTTTTCTCTTCCTTCGCCAATGTTTTGGTTGACTGCAGGACTTTCCATATATCTCTCTCCACCTCCCAGCCCCCTTCCTTCCAAGCACACAGAGTCAGGCTCCTGCAAAGTCTATAAAACTGCTTGGTGTAGTTTAGACTTGGCTGCTCAGCGGCAGGGTTCATGTTGTTTTTCTTTCTTTCTTTTTTTCCTTCTTTTCTTTTCTTTTTTTTTTCTTTTTCTTCTTCTTTTTTTTTCATCATGTAGACCCATAGAATAACACTGGCACCTCCAGTTTGGTGTTACCTGTGGGTCTAAGCTGACATTACACTGATTTTGTTTTTGCTGTCGGTGTAAGTAATAACTTGCCTTAATCCATCTGGGCTGCTTGTCTCCTTACAGCCAAATCTAAGGGAAGTGTCCAGCCAGTGTAGGGGTCAAGGGACTTCTTGACAGGAGACCAGCGTAAATGGAAGAGGCGTAAGGAGATGAGGCCAAAGAGAAAAGGGGACCAGGTCACATAGATCCTTGTAGACCGCTGCAGGACTTCGGCTTATGCAGAGAGACAGCAGGAACCACTGATAGGTTTGATAGGTTTGGGTAGATTTGAGCAGAGGAGTGACATGATTTGGCTCATGTTACGTTGTCAAAGGGACCACATTAAAATACATTCATTCTAAAAGTGTTACCTTTAAGAAACTATGTACATAAGTTAAGTTACTGTTGCCATTATTAGTATAAGTAGTTACATTTCTTTTACGATTCACTCCTTGCTACTGCCTCTTGGACACTGCACGCCATGTGAAGGTCCATGAGAGCAACGTGCTGTGGCTTCTCATCTCACCACTCCTGCTCTGCACTTTATCATTCACGTTCATCTCCCTCCTTGAGCGTCACCTCTCTCTGGCTCTTCACTGAGCCACGGCAAAGCGTCCTTCCCCCAGGAACCCCTCCCCCAGGGGCGGTGAGACCCTCCACGTCAGGGCCGTGTCGCGCACTTCGGGCCGGGTACCCAGGAGGCGCTCGGCGGCGAGCGGAATGGAAGTCGAGGAGCGCTCGGCAGGGAGCGCTGCCGCCGTGGCCTTGGCCTCTGGGAGTGGTGCTGCCAGGATTTTCTGTGTCCGTCAAGCCTGGAATGCGGGGGAGCCTCTGGACCCTCCTTTTGGGTCTGGAGGCTACCTCGGGCATCCTCCACTTCACTCCCAGCTTCTGTCCTTCCCTATCTCCCACCCACACGTGTGGGGCTCCGGACCCGCGCAGCGGCCGGAGTTGTTTCCTCTGCACCTCCGACCCGACCCTCCCCTTCGCTTCTGCCTCCAGCTCCCTCCGGGTCTCTCCTTCCTCTCCCCTTCCTCTCCGCCCCGTCCTGCCCCGCGGTCCGCTTCGCGGTGGCCCCCGGCCCGCCCATCCTCTCCAGCCCCCTCCCTTTTCCCCTTTACGCCCCTCCTCCCCCACCCCGTACTCCCGCCCCCTCCCACCCCAACCTGCTGGGCCCGCCCGGACTCGCGCCCCTGCCCTCCCCTCTCCTCCAGCCCCGGCCGGCCTCGGCTCGGCCCCGGGCCCGCCCCTTCCAGCCCTTGGCACCTCCCGCCGGCTTCTGGGCTCCGCCTCTCCGGCAATCACTGCCTGGGCCGCCGGGACTGGGCGCTTCGCTGGCGCCCTTGGCAGGCGACAGGACAGGTTCGGGACGTCGGTCTCTCCGTCCGTCCGGGGAGAGATTACAGATCCGCAGCCCCAGGATGCGGCCGGCCCCGCTACCGCTGCTGCAGGGCCTCTTCCTCTCGGCCCTCTGGAGTACAGGTGAGTGCGCCCGGCTGGGGGCTTCTAGGAGGAAGCCTGGGGCTGAGGGGAGGGAGTGCGTCCACTGGGGCGCGCCCAGCTGCTGGGCAAATTTGCAGACACCCTCCACCTACTGCAGTGCCAGAGAATGGGGC
This sequence comes from Aotus nancymaae, assembly GCF_030222135.1. Classification (NCBI taxonomy): domain Eukaryota; kingdom Metazoa; phylum Chordata; class Mammalia; order Primates; family Aotidae; genus Aotus; species Aotus nancymaae. Next base: position 850,697 of record NW_026988570.1, on the reverse strand, counting down.
GCAAGCGAGCCTACCGTCCACTGACCGCGGCCCTTCTAGCGTCCCGAGGACGCCCAGCCCGGTTTGTGGGTGCTCGTCGTGGTGAAGCCGGGAAGGGGTCGGCGCTTCAGCCTCCCACCTCCACCGCGGAGGAGGAAGTCGAGCTCCGCGAGGCTCGCTGCAAGTCCCGAGGTTCCTACGAGAGGAACATAGGTAGCAGGTCTGGTCTGGAATGCGCTGGTCTGAGAACTTTTCCACTAGACAGTTGCATGGTGGGACCCCGCTTTGGCGGGAGTTCCGGGGGCCACAGATCCCGTCTCCCCAGGGACCAGCGCGGGGCGAACCGACAGCGTGCCGGAGTCGGAGTCACAGTCTGGGAGCCGCGACAGACCGAGGCCAGGCGTCTGGCCAGGGAGGGACGGCAGTCCTGGCTGCTCCCACTGGGCCCTTACCGACATTATTAGCATCCTTTTGCAGGGGCACCCAGAGAGTGTGGGAGCCTGGAAAAGGGGAGCATTCTTTTCACTCCTGATATGGCATAACAGAACGTACGGTGCTTGGATGCAGCCAAGTGTTGTTCCAGGTATAAGTGGAGGCAAGAAAGGCCGTTTCATTCTACTTGAACAGCTTGTTTGGGGAGTGAGTGATGAACAGATTTCAAGTGTTTTTTTTTTTTTTTTTTTTTTTTTTTTTTTTTTTGAGACGGAGTTTCGCTCTTGCTACCCAGGCTGGAGTGCAATGGCGCGATCTCGGCTCACCGGAACCTCCGCCTCCTGGGTTCAGGCAATTCTCCTGCCTCAGCCTCCTGAGTAGCTGGGATTACAGGCATGCGCCACCATGCCCAGCTAATTTTTTGTATTTTTAGTAGAGACGGGGTTTCACCATGTTGACCAGGATGGTCTCGATCTCTTGACCTCGTGATCCACCCGCTTCGGCCTCCCAAAGTGCTGGGATTACAGGCGTGAGCCACCGCGCCCGGCCAGATTTCAAGTTTGATCGCCGATGCACTTCTTGAGGAAGCTGGAAGAAACTTACCAGGCTTTATCCAAAAGAAAAAGAAACGTGAAAATGCTTAGTAAACACATTCCAAGTATTTTCTCTTAGCTAAAAAGTTTCTATTTCCCTTCAGCGTGTAGATTTTCTCTCTTTTGATCGTGAATGCACTTGACTAGCCTTCATCTATTATAATCAAAGATGTTTTTTAGGAATACCTGGAAAGCTCAATTTATAGTCAAGTAAGTTATATAACAGTTTTTCCTTGGAGATTTCCCTTTGAAAGCTCATTTACTCAAATGAAAAATTTTTAAACAATGCACCCACTTTTTGCACGTTAAATTACATAAGCAATTTATAATTTGGGGCAACATAGCAATTTGAAACAAACTTTCAGAGCCAAAAACCAGGCAAAGAACTAAAGCAGTTCTGTTCTCCACTGCCCCCCTCCACCAAACCTTCAAAAATTCCTCAGCATTTCTGCCAGACCCATTTTTCATAATCTGCTACAAATCTGTTATATGTTGCTACTAGTGAGGGCTGGCCGTGAATAGTCTTAGAGGTAGTGAGTGTGGTGAAAACTGTGGAGAAAGTAATGGGAACAATAGTTTTGTGTAAGATACTTAAAAATTGGAGTGCTTTTTTTTTTCTAAATTTTTTTTTTTTTTGGAGACAGAGTCTCGCTCTGTCGCCAGGTGCCAGGCTGGAGTGCAGTGGCGCGATCTTGGCTCACTGCAACCTCCGCATCCCGGGTTCAAGCAATTCTCCTGTCTCAGCCTCCCAAACAGCTGGGACTACAGGTGCACGCCACCACCCCCAGCTAATTTTTATATTTTAGTAGAGACAGGGTTTCACTATGTTGGCCAGGATGGTCTGGATCTCTTGACCTCGTGATCCACCTGCTTCGGGCTCCCAAAGTGCTGGGATTACAGGCGTGAGCCACCGTGCCCAGCCCAGTTTTTCTAAATTTTTAAAAGGCTGTAATAAAAAATTTTTTGTAGCCAACAATCAATATTATCAGATAATCATAAAAAGGCCTTTTAAAATCCACCCAGCTGGAAGAATAAAGTTTCACCTATTGTTCTTCTTGCACTTTATTTTTTATTTTTATTTTTTAGATGAAGTCTCGCTCTGTCGACCAGGCTGTAGTGCAGTGGTGCAATCTCAACTCACTGCAGCCTCCACCTCCTGGGTTCAAGTGATTCTCGCCTCAGCCTCCCAAGTAGCTGGGACTATAGGCGGATACTACCATGCCCGGCTAATTTTTTGTATTTTTATTAGAGACGGGGTTTTGTCATAATAGCCAGGATGGTCTGGATTTTCTGACCTCATGATCCTCCCACCTCGGCCTCCCAAAGTGCTGGGATTGCAGGCATCAGCCACTGCACCTGGCCTCTTCTTACACTTTTTTTCTTTTTGTTTTGAACTTTACCTGTGAGATGTCTGACAGTGTTACATTTCACCTTGTGAAAAGCTTAAAGAATGGAAATTTCACAGGCAGAATTACAGCACAAAGAGGAGTACTGTAGAAAGAAATTAAAAATGGAAATTAGCTGGGCGTGGTGGCTCACACCTGTAATCCCAGCACTTTGGGATGCTGAGGTGGGCAGATCACCTGAGGTCAGGAGTTCGAGACCCACCTGACCAACATGGAGAAACCCTGACTCTATTAAAAATACAAAATATTAGCCAGGCGCGGTGGCTCACGTCTGTAATCCCAGCACTTTGGGAGGCTGAGGTGGGAGGATCACCTGAGGTCAGGAGTTCGAGACCAGCCTGACCAATATGGTGAAACCCCATCTTAAAAAAAAAAAAAAAAAATACAAAATATTAGCTGGCCATGGTAGCACATGCCTGTAATCCCAGCTACTCGGGAGGCTGAGACAGGAGAATCACTTGAACCTGTGTAGATCATGCCATTGCACTCCAGACTGGGCAACAAGAGGAAACTCCATCTCAGAAAAAAAAAAAAAAGGAAATTAAACTCTTCATCTAATTTTAAGATTTTCCTATTACATATTGTGGGTCTGAGTGCTTTGCTGACTACACAGAAGAGACAGAGAGAGAGAGAGAGAGGGAAAGAATGAGAATGTGTGTGTAGATTCTACACTGTAGAATTATAAAGGAATGGATAAATAAAATTTAAACATCACTTTACCCCAGGAGTTCCCCTCTGTCCCCCAACACACATACACACCACACATCTCACAACAACATGCACACACAAAACTGGAACTGCCAAACAAAGAGCATTTTGAGGCTTTCCAGTCTTTCCTTTCTGCTCAGTCTCTGATGGGGGTGCCATTGAGCAGCAAAATGAGGCAAGTGGTGGCTCTCTGGAGGGCCAGGGAAAGAATGGAGCAAGAGAAGTATAAACCTGGATAAAAATGAATGCATTGTGAGGACTTAGTTCATGATGAGTCTATGTGGGCAGCTAAACTCAACCCTTAGAACAAATTAGGCTTTTGAGATTCTTTAATGTTAATATTTATCTTCCAAACTGACATTGTAACATGTATTTCAGTATATTGTAAACATCTTTCCAGAGGAGACTTTTAAGTTGTTCTGTTGCTTGTGGGCTTTATTACAAAGGCTTCAAATGCTTTTTGAAAGTACATGGTGCATATTTTAAAAATGAAAACTTTTTAGAAAGTTATTCTGACTCATTAAAGTGCTGAGTGAAATGCTTTTTCTCTGTCTTTTCTTTTCCTTCCTTCCTTCCTTCCTTCCTTCATTTCTTTTTCTTTCTTTTTGTTTGTTTTGAGACAGGGTCTCATTCTGCTACCCAGGCTAGAGTGCAGTGGCATGATCATAGCTCACTGCAATCTCAACCTTCCGAGCTCAAGCAATCCTCCCTCCTCAGCCTCCCAAGTAACTGTGACCACAGGCATATACCACCATGCCTGGCTAATTTTTTATTTTTTGTAGAGACAGGGTCTCACTATGTTGCCCAGGCTGGTCTTGAACTCCTGGACTCAAGGGATCCTCCTGCCTTATCCTCGCAAATTGTGGGGATTATAGGCATGAGCCACCATGCACAGCTGAACACAATTAAAAAAAAAAAAACCGCCGGGCACAATGGCTCACGCCTGTAATCCCAGCACTTTGGGAGGCCGAGGCGGGTGGATCACAAGGTCAAGAGATCGAGACCATCCTGGTCAACATGGTGAAACCCCGTCTCTACTAAAAATACAAAAAAATTAGCTGGGCATGTGGTGCGTGCCTGTAATCCCAGCTACTCAGGAGGCAGAGGCAGGAGAATTGTCTGAACCCAGGAGGCGGAGGTTGCAGTGAGCCGAGATTGCACCATTGCACTCCAGCCTGGGTAACAAGAGCGAAACTCCATCTAAAAAAAAAAAAAACCAGAAAATCACAATAGCAAAGTCTTGGAACCAACCCAAATGCCCATCAATGATGGACTGGATAAGGAAAATGTGGCACATATACACCATGGAATACTATGCAGCCATATAAAAGGATGAGTTCATGTCCTTTGCAAGGACATGGATGAAGCTAGAAACCATCATTCTCAGCAAACTAACACAAGAACAGAAAACTAAACACCACATGTTCTCACTCATAAGTGGAAGGTGAACAGTGAAAACACATGGACACAGGGAGGGGAACATCACACACGGGGGCCTGTCAAGGGGTGGGGGGCGGGGGAGGGATAGCATTAGGAGAAATACCTAATGTAGGTGACGGGTTGATGGGTGTAGCAAACCACCATGGCATGTGTATACCTATGTAACAAACCTACCTGTTCTACACATGTACCCCAGAAGTTAAAGTATTTTAAAAAAAAAAAAAAAAAAGGTGCCCATGAGTAACTGTTGAATGGGCGATGAGGGAATAAAAAGTAAAATAGTTAATAAAATGAAAAAAAGCCAATAATTATGTTTTTAAATGTTAATTTTTGAAATAATTTCCAGATAATCATAGAAGAAGGGCCAGTGAGTTACTAGTCAGCGTCGGTAAAGAAGAGGTTCAATCTTTTTATGCCTATGAATTGGGAACATACTGCCAGGTAGAAAAACTGAGCTAGGACCTTGAACACACATGTGAAACAGCTGCTTTCCATATAATAGCCAGAATGAGATCTTGGAAATGAACCTGATTGTGTTTTCCCCTTGAAAATCTTCCAGTGGCTTCCTGTTCCCTACTAGAGTTTGCAGAGACTGACAGCGAACCTCTTTGACTCATTTCCATTCACTTCCCTCTTGTTCCCACTACTCCAGCCACCTGTGTCTTTTTTCTCAGGCCTGAGCAGCCTTTGCAGTCACTGTTCCCTCTGGCTGGAAACTTTTCCCCAAGATCTCAGCATGCTGGCTTCTTCTCATACTTTGGGTTTCAGCTCAGAGGTTCTCCTTGAGAGGCCTTCCCCAGTAACCACCCTTAGCTAAAGTCTTATACATGTATACTCCACTATCCCTTAATTTCCTGATAATGCGTCTCACAACCTGATCAGTTCCTATTTACCTTTTTCTTTACTCATTTTCCTTCACTGCTCCCTACTACAAGGTAAGCTTTTGGTAGCAGGGCTGCTTTCTTGTTCACTTCTAACACAGCATGGAGCTCATATGGGTGCTCAGTGAGCACAGCATGAAAGAACCAACCCTTCGGCCAGGTGCAGTGGCTCACACCTGTAATCCCAGCTCTTTGGGAGGCTGAGGTGAAAGGATCACCTGAGTTCAGGAGTCTGAGACCAGCCTGACCAACATGGAGAAAGTCTCTACTGAAAATACAAAATTAGCTGGGCATGGTTGCACATGCCTATAATCCTAGCTACTCGGGAGGCTGAGGCAGGAGCATCTCTTGAATCCAGGAGGTGGAGGCTGCAGTGAGCAGAGATCTCGCAATTGCACTCCAGCCTGGACAACAAGAGTGAAACTCCATCTCAAAAAAAAAAAAGAAAGAAAGGACCACGCCCCTGCACATCTTGCCAGGCGCTCCTCACCCTTTGCTTTTCCTATTGGCTTTTCCAGAAACAATTGCTGAAGCTCTCATGCCCTCACATTCGGGGCTTGCTTAATAGAAAACAGTTTTTTATTTTGCTGTGAAACCAATGTGATTTCATTACTGGAGAAGTTAGTCAATTAAAGAAATAAAACGAAATAGATCAAATTAATTAAATTAAACAAAATAGATTTTTGGACTATATTAACCCCAAACATTTTATACTCTCCTAACTATTCCAACTAGAAAAAAAAATGTCAGAAGGTAATTTTTCATGTTAAACACAGTTCTAACAACTCCTTGCTCAGGGGCAGGTAGCCCTGGGTGTCTTGACTTCGGCCCTTGTCATTAGTTTAATCTTAACCCAAAGAACGTGGCTCCGAATTGGTATGTGTCTCCGCAGGAGGTTAATTATTTTAAAAACTGAAATAGGACTCACACTATGTGAGGCACACTATGCCTCTGGAGACTGGAATGAACGTGTTAGCCCAGCTGGCCTCTGGGGCTTTGGGGTGGTGGTGAACTTTCAGGACCTCTGTTCCTTTTTGAGTACAGTGGAAGGCTCTGTTTCGTAGAATTGTTAGGAGGATGAAATGAGCTAACAGCAGGTGATAAGTGCTTAAAATATATTTGCCGTTATTACCAGGTTCTTCTTGAATCTTCTGAACTCAAGTTTGGGGGAAATATTTTTCCTAGACAAAAGGTGTTGGGGGGAGGGTTGTTTTCTCACTAAGTGTGTCCTAAATGGCCCACCCTCCATTTCAGAATGCTTTGGTGAAGGGGCCCTGGGCTGTCCCTAGAGTGCCCAAGTCCTTTGCTGCAGCTCTTTAGGGTTTTGTTTTCTAGTGATTTGAGCAAAACCCACCCAGGACCAAGCAGTTTTCCAAAGAAGCAGGGCCCGCCCTGACTGCCACTCCCTTCCTACCTCTGTCCCCAAACCTTCCCTTATGGAGTTCAGACTTGACATAGTATAGGAATAGCTTCCTGTCATGTGCCTCTCAGGAAGGTAGAAAAATAAACTCCAGTTCCTGTTCAACTTTTCCCACATAACTCTATTCCAAAGTGGGTGTGGTTTTTATTTATTTATTTTTTATTATTTTTTGTATTTGTTTTCTTTTAGGGTTTTTGAGTGTGAACATCCAGAAAATTATTTTCCTTCTTACCACATCGAGCTAGGTTTTCCCAATGAGATCAGTTGGCTGCAACATAGAGAAAATGAGGCTTTGGTTCTTAGAGTAGATTCCCTGTACAGGTGTGGGTATGTGTGCGCATGGTGCCTTTGTAGGAAATGGAAAGGGCCATGAGCCCCAGGTGAACTCCTGACTCCTGGTGCTTCCTGCTTGATGGCCTGGGTGAGCCAGCCTTCAGGTGCCCTAGAGGGAGTCCTGATTACTCTCCCTCTGGCACTCTGGGCATTGGCTAACTCTTGACCAGAGTTAAACCAATTCCCTCTCTTTCCATTCCAAGGGTCCCCCACTCCTGCCTCCAGCTGAAGTGCTGAAAATGCAGCCTGGCAGGGACAGAGAATTCCATTAGGATGTGCAGGCCCCTTTTGGAGAACAAGAATACTAAGAATACCTGCCGTCCTGGCACTTCCTCCCTCCTAGGCCTTAGTTTTCTATCTGAACCATGGCTGTTGAACTGGGTGAAAGATTATTCCACAGGAAGGGAGGGCCTAGGTCTTCCCATTTTGTGGGACTCTGCAGCTGAACAGCCCTCTTTTCATGGGAGCTGCCACATTTTCACTCTCTCGGGGCTTCTTGTCAGGCAGCAGAATCTAGGGACATAGCCTGCATGTGAAACCCTGGGCTGCTATGTCCTCAGATCCTGGTGTTTCAGACTAATAAATAAAAAATGTGTTTATATCTTGAACATTTCATTGAGAAACCTACACTCAGTTCTTTTTTTTTTTTTTTTTTTTGACATGGAGGGTTACTCTGTCACCCAGGCTGGAGTGCAATAGCACAATCTCAGCTCACTGCAGCCTCCGCCTCCTGGGTTCAAGCGGTTTTTCTGCCTCAGCCTCCCCAGCAGATGGGATTACATGGCACCCATCACCACACCCAGCTAATTTTTGTATTTTTAGTAGAGACGGAGTTTCACCATGTTGCCCAGGCTGGTCTCAAACTCCTTACCTCAAGTGATTGGCCCACCTCGACCTCCCAAAGCGCTGGGATTATAGGTGTTAGCCACCATGCCCAGCCAGAAACCTACACTGAATTCTAAAGCATTTTATTTCATCCTTCTTGCCTAGTTCATCAACTATCAGTGTTCTTTCACTCAATGGTAAATGGATTTTCCGTGAGTCTTGGAGGTGGCAGGCAGGGAGAAGGAAGAGAGAAAGAGTGAACAGATATTGGCTTTATGTTTGGAACAAAATAACACCAAAACCTAAGAACATTTATATTTGTGCTTAGAGAAAACTCGTTTCGTTTTGGAAGCTCAATGCCAGCACATTTTAGACTTGTATGTTTCTCCTTGTACTCCTGTACCCTGTGCCTTCCATGTATTTCTGTCGGTCTCTTCAAAACAAGATCCAATCATCACAGGGTTAGTACCCTGCCCTAGCTCACTCCTGGAGGGGTCCATCCTCTGGATTTAGATCTCAGGTTGATACTTACACAAATACTTTCTGACAGATCCCTTTTTTGTGCATGTAATTTGCTTTTTCTTTGAGACTCCTCAGCATTCAGGGACAGTAAACATCTTAGAACTTGCCTTAGCTGTGGTCTTGCCTCTCATTAGATACACAAAGGAAAGCCTTGTTTATTCTGGAGAAGGACTTGTTTTGCTTTCTTAAGCCTTAGGGCCTTGTTGTTAAAGCTACCAATAGTAGATTGGCTTCATTATGGTTTTGGAAATGATCACTTTCACAAGTAAGAACAGGCTATCTTACTGGAGAATATTAGAACAGAGACTCAAACTTACTGAAAGTTGTTTTCTGTCACTGTGTCGCTTAGAGAATTCTCAGTGAGGTAATAAATATTCATGGACTCCAGTTTTTCACTTGTTCCAGTTAATGGCAGGCTGCCTCCACACAGGAAGTGAAACCAGCCTTTAAGCCTTTTTAGAATTCAGGCACATGATTTGAAGATTTGGTGATAAAAACAATGTTCTTTGAAAGTTTTGGAGCAAAGAAAAGAATGAAGCTTTTTAGATTCACCCTTAGTTTAAAAATAACCACTTTGGGACTTGAAAGATATAAGTTCTCATCCCAGCTTTGATAGGAACCTGCAGGGACAACTGGGGTGTAGTGTCCCCTCTTTCCCCTCCACATCCTCACTTGTCAAGTGGGAAAGCAGATAGATAATTCTGGGCCACATTGGGGCAGAACACTGATTCCAACTAAAGGGGAGAGATGGGAAGGGAGACATTCTCCCATGCAGTTTGGGACATAGAGCCTCAGCCTGAGTTTGACCCTCAGCCCTGTGCCTGACTCTGGGTGTGAACATTCTTAGGCATCAGTCTAGGAATGGAGATGGAGGCTGTGTGAAGAGTTTCATTAAAAATGAGTAATATAGCCAAGTGCCGTGGCTCTTGCCTGTAATCCCAGCCCTTTGGGAGGCTGAGGTGGGTGGATCACCTGAGGTCAGGAGTTCGAGACCAGTCTAACCAACATGGTGAAACCCCTGTCTCTACTAAATACAAAAAATTAGCCAGGTGTGGTGGCACATGCCTGTAATCCCAGCAACTTGGGAGGCTGGGGCAGGAGAATCGCTTGAACCCGGGAAGCAGAGGTTGCAGTGAGCTGAGATTGCATCATTGCACTCCATCCTGGGCATCAACAGCAAAACTCCTTATCCAAAAAAAAAAAAAGAGTGATGCTAGTGGGTTCTTTACTGTAGACAGCTGCCATTCCCTGCCACCTGGGCTGTCTGTTCCTCTATGAAATATCCCCTCCAACTCTATCTAGGGTAATAGAATAGTCTGGAAACATGGAGGTATATTTCTTAGAATATTGGATCTCCCCAAACGCATATGACCTCTTCCTGCTAAATCTGGGAGCATGGGCTCTTGGGTTCTGAGAGACAGAGGAATGGACTAAGCTTTTTCTGGGGTGGATGGAGTGGTGCACATGCTCCCCAGGGGGAAGAGCAGAATCTTCAGGGTCAGGGGCAATGATGTTGTGTTCAAAAGTTTATTCATTCAATATTATGATGTCATTTTATATTTGGAAATTTATTTAAAAGTATTTTGTGCTATAAACTGTAGAATGCAATGGTCATTAGTATTCTTGCTGAGAAGATAAGGATAAAGAATGATTCATGACAGGGGTTCTCAACAAGAGGAATGCTTCAGACCATCTTGGAAGTGTTTTCACAGTGCAGAAGCTTAGGTTCCCAGGACGTGTGGACTCAATATTTGGGGCTGTGGCTCTGCCTTGTGTATGTCCAAGCCATTCTGTGCCACCTCTTTCATTACACTCCACTGATTCAGTATGTCTGATGTCTGATTATTGGGGAGTGGTGGGGAGCCTCTCCCTATTACCCCATCCCAGGAGGGGTGTGTATCAGAACCTGGCCATTGAGGGTAGGAATAAGATAATTATGCTTATCCAAGGAAGGTGGTGAGTCCTGGCCAAAGTGAGAATGGTGAGCTGAATGATTCATTAAGCCAAGTGCCCTTAGGATTTTAGGACCTCTTGGTGGAAGGAGCTACAGCTAATAAGGTGGGCCAACCAGTAAATAGTGAGGCCTTTCCCTTTGTACCATTACATTTTTTCCTCTCACCTACTCTTTATACTCACATCTTATTTTTTTTTTTTTTTTTTTTTTGAGACGGAGTTTCACTCGTTACCCAGGCTGGAGTGCAATGGCATGATCTCGGCTCACCGCAACCTCCGCCTCCTGGGTTCAGGCGATTCTCCTGCCTCAGCCTCCTGAGTAGCTGGGATTACAGGCATGCGCCACCATGCCCAGCTAATTTTTTGTATTTTTTTTAGTAAAGACGGGGTTTCACCATGTTGACCAGGATGGTGTCGATCTCTTGACCTCGTGATCTACCCGCCTCGGCCTCCCAAAGTGCTGGGATTACAGGCGTGAGCCACCACGCCTGGCCCAGACTCACATCTTATTATAAAATATTTAGGATACACAAAAGGATATAATAGGTAATAAAACTCACCTGTGTACTCACTACTTGGCATAAGAAGTCAGACATTAGCACTCCGGTGGAAGTCCCCGGTCGTTCCTCTTTCCAGTCTCATCCCCTCACTTCCACCCAGAGAAAACCATTATCCCACATTGGGTGTTTGAATTCCCGTGCATCTCTTTATCCTTTGACCATGATTGACATGACTGTGTTGGTAACACTCTTTAGTGTTGTTTTACACCATATCAGTTGGGGTTTACATTTGATTACATATAACAGCAAACCTTACTTTGGTGGTATAAGCAAAAGGGTAGTATTTTTCTCATACAACAAGCAGTCTGATGACAACCAGGTTGGGATTGAGACAGTGGCTCCATGATAAAGTCAAAGACCTGGCTTCTTGCTCTGACATCTGTAGTGTATGCTTTTAGAACACATTGTTCCTTAAATGGCTGCTGTGCTTCTGGGCATTTCATTTGCATTCCAGGCAGAAAGAAGCAGAAGGGCAAAGGACAAACAGTCTCATACCAGCTGAGTCTGGCCTTTTTATCAAGAAGGTGACTCAAATATCTCAATGGCAGAAGAAAAGACAAGCAATCCGATTAAAAAATGGACAAGTGATCTAAACATATTTCTCAAAAGAAGACATACAAATGACTAATAAATAAAATATATGAAATAATGCTCAACATCACGAATCATCAGGGAATGCAAACCAAAATTACAACCGGGTTTCATCTCATTGCATTTAGGATGGTTATAATCAAAAAGGCAAAAAATAACATGCTGGCAAAGGTGCAGAGAAAAGGGAACTCATACACTGCTGGTGGGGATTTAAACTGGCACAGGCACTATTGTGGGCAGGCCAGGTCTCACTAACTCAAGCCTCCAAAACAACTGTTCAGCACTGAGTGGTTAAGTTAAATATTAAAAGCTAATAGAGCCAGTGCCCTCATACAAAGGCTGGAATGTAATAAAAGCCCACCAAAAGTTTTGCCCAGGCCTTTCCTGGGCCTTGAATCATGACAAGAAAATGAAGAAATTCTTAACAGGTCCCATTTAGGATTAAACACGTTTTATTGGGGATCTGAAGAAATTATCAACACCTCCACAAACAAGTTTATTGGGGGTCTGAAGGAACTCCTCAGACCTCCATGATTTAGCAGGAGACAAGATAATAAGGATAATCACCCCAGCACTTGGATCCGCATAGATTAAGTACATTTACTGAGACTCCAGAAAAAGGTCTTCAGGACTCAGATCTCAGTTATAGATTAGAAGAAGTTAATCACTTATGTCTGTCTTTCTTTCTTTCTTTCTTTCTTTCCTTTCTTTCTTTCTTCTTTCTTTTCTTTTCTTTCTTTCTTTCTTTCTTCTTTCTTTTCTTTCTTTTCCTTCCTTCCTTCCTTCCTTCCTTCCCTCCTTCCCTCCTTCCCTCCTTCCCTCCTTCCCTCCTTCCCTCCTTCCTTCCTTCCTTCCTTCCTTCCTTCCTTCCTTCCTTCCTTCTCCGAGTAGCTGGGACTACAGGCATGCACCACCATGCCCAGCTAATTTTTGTATTTTTTTTAGTAGAGACAGGGTTTCACCTTGTTGACCAGGATGGTCTCGATCTCTTGACCTCGTGATCCACCTGCCTTGGCCTCCCAAAGTGCTGGGATTATAGGCGTGAGCCACCGCACTCGGCCCACTTATGTCTTTCAATGAATGCACACTTACATGTAGACATATAGCTTAGAAGGTATACAAGTTCTGGAAAACTCTGTAATTTTGAGTTCGTCTGGTGATATTTTCTAGGCCTTCTCCCTGTACCCAGTTACCGAAAGAAACTCCCTTCTTTCCCAGTTCATCTGCATTTCATTATTGGGCTGAGAGAATAAGCAGCCCAACCCTCGGTTTGGTCCAGGAACACTATGGAGAATGGTATGGCAGCCCCTCAAAAAACTATAGCTAGAACTACCATATGATCCTGCAACTGCATTATTGGGCCTTTATCCAAAAGAAAGGAAATCGTATGTCAAAGAGACATCTGCACCCTCATGTTTATTGCAGCACTATTCACAATAACTAAGCTAAAGGATCAGTCTAGGTATCCATCAGTGGATGAATGGATGAAAAAAATGTAGTATAAGCCTCAACGACATGGCAAGACCTGGTGTCTACTAGAAATAAAACATTAGCTGAACATGGTGGTACATGCCTATCGTCAGAGCTGCTCAGCAGGCCAAGGTGGGAGGACTCCTTGAGCCCAGGAGTTTGAGACTGCAGTGAGCTATGATTGCCTTACTGCACTACAGCCTGGGCAATAGAGTGAGACCCTGTCTCTTAAAATATATATATATATATATATATACACACACACACACACACACACACACACACAATGAAATACTATTAAATATTTAGCCATAAAATAATGAAATCCGGTCATTCGTGGCAAATGGATGGAATTGGAGGACATTAGGTTAAGTCTCACTCTGCCACCCAGGCTGGAGTGCAGTGGTGCGATCTTGGCTCACTGCAACATCCACCTCCTGGGTTCAAGTGCTTCTCCTGCCTCAGCCTCCTGAGTAGCTGGGATTACAGGTGCACACCCACCACACCGGATAATTTTTGTATTTTTAGTAGAGATGGGGTTTCACCATATTGGCCAGGCTGGTCTCGAACTCCTGACCTTGTGATCCGCCCACCTCGGCCTCCCAAAGTGCTGGGATTATAGGCGTGAGCTCCCACGCCCAGCCCTCTCTCCATTTATTTATATAATCTTCTTGTGTTTCTTTCATCAGTGTTTTGTTATTTTTAGAAGATGAGTTCTCTATATGCTTTGTTAGATTTATACCTAAGTATTTCACTATTTGGAGTGATTGTAAATGGCATTGTATGTTTAATTTCAATGTCTATGTGTTTATTGCTTAATATGTAGACATACAATAATTTGTATCTTGCAATCTTGAAGTAACTTATTTGTTTCAAGGAGACCTTTTTGTAGATTCCTTGGAATTTTCCTTTTTTGAGATGAAGTCTCACTCTGTCACCCAGGTTGGAGTGCAGGGGTGCAATCTCGGCTCACTGCAACCTCCACCTGCAGGGATCAAGCGATTCTTGTGCCTCAGCCTCCTAGATGGCTGGGATTACAGGCGTGTGCCGCCATCATGCCTAGCTAATTTTTATTTTTTTTTTTGTATTTTTGTATTTTTGGCCAGGCTGGTCTTGAACTCATGACTTCAGGTGATCCACCCACCTCAGCCTCCCAAAGTGTTGGAATTACAAGCATGAGCCACTGTGCCCAGCCTTCTTTGGAATTTTCTATGAAGATAATCATATCTGCAAATAGCAATCCTTTTTTTTTTTCCTTTTCTGATCTTTTTCTCCTAATGTGTTTTCTTTCTTTTACTTGCTTTATTGCATTGGTACAACTTTCAGCATTGTGTTGAATAAGAATGGGGAAAGCAGATATCCTTGCCTTGTTCTTATCCATTGTGTGTGTGTGTTTTTTTTTTAAGTTTAAGTTAAGGACATGCCCCTCTCTTCCTAATTTTCTTAGAGGGTTTTTTGTTTTTGTTTTTGTTTTTCCATGAATGAATATTGAATTTTGTTAAATGATCAATATGATCATGTGATTTTTATTTTTTTAGCCTTTTAGTATGCTGGATGACATTGACTCATTTTCAGATATTGAACTAGCTTTCTATCCATGGCATAAATACCACTTGAGTGTGGCATATAATTATTTTTATATGTTGCTGAATTCTATTTGTTGATATTTTGTTAAGAATTTTTTTGCATTTATATTCATGAAGAATATTGATCTGTTAGGTTTTTTTTTTCTGTATTTTTTTTTTTGAGACGGAGTTTTGCTGTTGTTACCCAGACTGGAGTGCAATGGCACGATCTCGGCTCACCGCAACCTCCGCCTCCTGGGTTCAAGCAATTCTCCTGCCTCAGCCTCCCGAGTAGCTGAGACTACAGGCGCGCACCACCACGCCCAGCTAATTTTTGTATTTTTAGTAGAGACAGGGTTTCACCTTATTGACCAGGATGGTCTCGATCTCTTGACCTCGTGATCCACCCGCCTCAGCCTCCCAAAGTGCTGGGATTATAGGCATGAGCCACCTCGCCGGGCCTCTGTATTGTGTTTGTCTGGTTTTGGTATCAGAGCAATACTAGCTTCATAAAATATATTTGGAAGAGCCAACCCCTCTTCTAATTTCTGAAGGAGATTATGTGGAATTGGTGTTAATTCTTCTTTAACCATTTGGCGTAATTCTCCAGTGAAACTATCTAGACCTGGAGATTTGTTTTTTGGTAGTTTTAAAAGTTATGAATTCAGTTTTCTTAATAGTTATAGCACTTTTCAAATGATCTATTTCATGTTGGGTAAGTTGTGATAGTTTATGTTTTTTGAAGATTTAGTGCACTTCCTCTATGTTACCAAATTTGTGTGTGGTTATTTGTAGTATTCACTTATTATCCTTTTGATGTCTGCAGAGTCTACAGTGATTTCCCCTGTTTTATTTCTGATATTAGCAATTTATCTTCTCTTTTCTTTGTTAGTCTTGCTAGAGGTTTGTTAATTTTATTGGTCTTTTCAAAGAATTTGCCATTTGTGTCATTGGTTCTATATTGCTTTTTAAAATTTTCATTTTAAAAATATCTATTATTTTCTTCCATCTGCTTGTTTTGGATTTTGCTCTTTCTCTGTGTTCTAAACTTAGATGATGGATTTGAGACTTTTTCTCTATTTTAATACTATAAATTTCCTCCAGCACTTCTTTAGCTGTATCCCACAAATTTTGATATGTTGTGTTTTTATTTTCATTTAGTTAAATGTATTTTTTAAAAAGATTTTCTTGACACTTTTTCATTGACCCATGGACTATTTAGAAGTTTAGTTTGTGGCCAGATGTGGTGGCTCACACCTATAATCCCAGCTACTTGGGAGGCTGAGGCAAGAGAATGGCTTGAACCTGGGAGGCGGAGGTTGCAGTGAACCAAGTTTGCACCATTGCACTCCAGCCTGGGCAACAAGAGCGAAATTTCGTCTCAAAAAAATAATAATAATAAACAAGTTTAGTTTGCAAGTATTGAGAATTTCTATTGTGTTGCTGTTATTAGTATGTTGGTTATTTCCATGGTAATGAGAGAACATAAGCTGTATGATTTAAGTTCTTTTTAATTTGTTGGGATTTGCTTTATAAGGATATCATTTATTTTGGTTTATGTCTCATGGTCATTTGGAAAGAATGTGTATTCTGTTGTTGGGAAGAGTGTTCCATAAATATAGATTATATTTTTTTCTTTTCTTTCTTTTTTTGAAACAGAGTCTTGTTCTGTCACCCAGGCTTAAGTGCAGTAGCAACTCTGATGGCTCACTGCAGCCTTGACCTCCCAGGCTCAAGCGATCCTCCCACTTCAGGCTCCTTAGTAGCTGGGACTACAGGCATGTGCCACCGCACCTGTCTAATTTTTGTACTTTTTGGTAGAGACAGGGTTTTCCCATGTTGCCCAAGCTGGTCTCAAATTCCTGGACTCAGGCAATCTGCCGACCTCAGCCTCCCAAAGTGCTGGGATTACAAGTGTGAGTCACTGGGCCTGGCCAATTAGATTATTTTCATAAGCAGTGTCGTTAAGTCGTTTTACATCCTTGATTATTTTTTGTCTAGTTGTTCTGTCTGTTATTGGGAGAGGAAAGGAGAGAGAAAGAGAGGTGTTAAAGTCCCCAACTATAGTTGTTTATGTGTTTACCTTTCCTTTCAGTTCTATCAGTTTTGTTTTTGTTTTTTGTTTTTTTTGAGAGCGAGTTTTGCTCTTGTTGCCCAAGCTGGAGTGCAATGGCATGATCTCAGCTCACTGCAACCTCCACCTCCCAGGTTCGAGCTATTCTCCTGCCTCAGCCTCCCGAGTAGCTGGGATTACAGACATGCACCACCATACACAGCTAATGTTAGTATTTTTTAGTATACACGGGGTTTCACCATGTTCATCAGGCTGGTCTTGAACTACTGACCTCAGGTGATCCACCCACCTGGGACTCCCAAAGTGCTGGGATTACAGGTGTGAACCATCATGCCTGGCCCTGTTCTGTCACTTTTTACATCACACATTTTAAAGCTCTTTGCTTTGGTGCATGCTTATTTATAATTTCTGTGTCTTCTTGACAGGTTGACTTTTTTATTGTTAGATGATGTACCTTTCCGTCTCTGGCAATTTTCTTTGATTTGAAGTCTATTTTATCTGCTATTAATGTAGCCATTCTGTTCTCTCTCGATTATTCATTACATGATACATCTTTTTCTATCCTTTTGCTTTCAACTTGCCTATATTATTCTATTTTGGAGTGCAGTTTTTATAAATAGCAGATAGTTAGGTCATACTTTTTATTCTACTCTGCCAATCTCTTTTACTAGGTGTATTTAGATTATTTACATTGAATGTATGATATGATAATGCTATGTTAGGTGTGATGTTTTACTAGTTCAAGTGGATTATAGAATCCCTGCTCCTGGCCGGGCGCGGTGGCTCACGCCTGTAATCCTAGCACTTTGGGAGGCTGAGGTGGGTGGATCACCTGAAGTCAGGAGTTCAAGACCAGCCTGGCCATCATGGTGAAACCCCATCTTTAAAAAAAAAAAAAAAAAAAAAAAATCCCTGCTCCCTTTTAAGTCACTTTACCATCACCTGTTTATAATGTAATTGTCTTAAATATTTTCTTTTCATGTACAGAACCATATCAGACAGTGGTATGGTGTTTCTTTTACCATCAGACATAATTTACAAAACCCAAGAAGATAAGGAAAATCTATTGTATTTATTCATATTTTGCTTTCCATGTTTTTTCCTCCCTCTTGATATTTCTTTTATTGTTAAATTTCTGTTTAGAGAATTGCCTTTAGCTATTCTTTTATGATAGGTCTGCTGATGATAAATTCTTAGTTTTCCTTCATCTGAGAAAGAGTATTTTTATTTCTTCTTCATTCCTGAAGGATTCTGAGTTGACAGTTCTTTTCTTTCAGCACTTGTATTTTTAGCAGAGACAGGGTTTCACCATGTTGGCCAGGCTGGTCTCGAACTCCTGACCTCAAGTGATCTGCTCACCTCAGCCTCCCAAAGTGCTGGGATTACAGGCATGAACCACCACTCCCAGCCAGCCATTATTTCTTCAAGTTCTCTTTCAGCTTTGCTTTCTTTCTCCTCTCCTTTCAGGACTTCAATGATACAGATTTTAGATCTTTAATAGTAGTCCCAGAGACTCTATTCATTTTTGTTCAGTCTCTTCTCATTTTTGGTCAAATTGAATAGTTTTCCATTGTTTTGTTTTCTAGAATACTGATTCTTTCTTTTGTTTCCCTTTCATTTTACTGTTGAGCCTAGCCATTAAGTATTTGAATTTTTGATTATTTAATTTTAGCTCTAAAATTTCCTTTTGATTTTTAAAAATCTTCTTTTTTTTTTTTTTTTTTTTTTTGAGACAGAGTTTCGCTCTTGTTACCCAGGCTGGAGTGCAATGGCGCGATCTCAGCTCACGGCAACCTCCGCCTCCTGGGTTCCACAATTCTCCTGCCTCAGCCTCCCTAGTAGCTGGGACTACAGGCACGCGCCACCATGCTCGGCTAATTTTTTGTATGTTTAGTAGAGACGAGGTTTCACCATTTTGACCAGGATGGTCTCGATATCTTGACTTCGTGATCCACCCGCCTCAGCCTCCCAAAGTGCTGGGATTATAGGCGTGAGCCACCGCGCCCGGCCCAAAATTCTATCTCTTTACGGAGACTTTGTATACCTTTGCTGTGGCTATTTTTTCATGTTTCAAGCATGTATTCATAATTGTTCATTTAAAATTTTTTTTTTTTTTTTTTTTTTGAGATGGAGTTTTGCTCTTGTTACCCAGGCTGGAGTGCAATGGCATGATTTCGGCTCACCGCAACCTCCGCCTCCTGGGTTCAGGGCAATTCTTCCTGCCTCAGCCTCCTGAGTAGCTGGGATTACAGTCACGTGCCACCATGCCCAGCTAATTTTTTGTATTTTTAGTAGAGACGGGATTTTACCATGTTGACCAGGATGGTCTCGATTTCTTGACCTCGTGATCCACCCGCCTCGGCCTCCCAAAGTGCTGGGATTACAGGCGTGAGCCACCGCGCCCGGCCTCATTTAAATATTTTTATGATTGTTTCTTTAAAAGATTTTTCAGAATATTTGTCATTTTGGTGTTGGCATTTCATTCTGCTGGAGATCAGTTTTGTTTTGGTGGTGGTTTTTTTTTTTTGTTTTTTTGTTTGTTTGTTTGTTTGTTTGTTTGTTTGTTTGGCACACAGACATTTGGAGTATTATAAGACCCTGGATTATTAAGTCTTCTGTTTTACCCGTTTTCCTGTGAATTGCTCTGGCTGAGGAAGAGGGTATGCTGCCCGTTGCTGCCAGGTGGGGGTAGAATTCTAGGTTCCTCACCCAGCCTCCATTGACATCTGAGTGTGGGGAGAGCTTCATTACTGCTGGTCAGAGGTCAGGTGGGAGTTCCAGTACCCCACCAGGCTTCCACTGATACCTCTCTGGCTGGGAGGGGTAGGAGTGCCTCATTTCTGTTCCAACTCTTCCCTACCTGGCCTCCCCCAACACTAGAGTAGGGGGAAGGATGACCTTCTTGCTGGTTGGCAGTGAAAGTCTTGACTTTCTGTAGGCCCCAGATACTGTACCAGTGGGCAAGAAGAGAGATGCTTCATTGCTTCATTAATGCTGGGTGGGGATGGAAGGCCTGGCTCCCTCATGGTCCTTCTACCAGTCAGGAGGGCTGGACATCTTAGTTCTCTACTGCCTCTAGGCCCTTTCTGACACCACCCTGGAGGGCCACTTGTAGTACTTCTTTATAGCCGGGTGGTGGTGAAGTCTAGATTTCTCACTTGACTTTTGCTGGTTTGGGTGGAGACAGGGCCATGCTGTGTTCTGGGTTGCTTGCCTGAAGTAGAGCAGTTTATCATTTAAAAGTTTTCTGTCTGGCTCGTTGCCCTTTTCCTTGTCTTTCAGCTCCAGGACAAGGGGCATGTGGGGCAAAAGGAAATCCACTTGTTCTTGAGTCCTGAGGTTCCTAGCCAGTCTGCCTGCTTCTCTCTACCTTTCAGAGTTTTGTCTTGTTTTTTTAAAAATTATGCTAAAAGACCCATAATGTATAGTTTACCATCTTAACTGTTTCTAAGTGTATAACTCAGTGGAATTAAATCTATTCATAGCATTGTGCAACCTTGACCACCATTCATTTTCCTCCTGTAAAATTGAAACTCTATAACCATTAAACACTAACTCCCCATTCCCTCTCCCCTTAGCCCCTGGCAACCACCATCCTATATTCTGTTATATATGATTTTGACTGCTCTAAGTCAGAGTTTTGAAAATATTTATTTGATATTTAGTGTTTTGGGGTGTACTTAGTGGGAAGAAGAGGGAAAGTACATCTAGTCTGTTTTTGGAGGGGATTCTTTGTTCTCTGTTACTTAGGGAGGACTTTAACAAACTATTCTTGCTAACGGGTCTGGTCTTCCAGAGATAGTCACATTATAAAAGAAAATTATTTTTTCCTTAAGGAATGGCTTTTTAGTGATAAGAATTCAGGTGCTGGTAGGATAGAGTATATGTTTTGGGAGTTGCATGATGGAAAATTTAAACTTGAACTGAGCATCTCTTCTGGGTTTTGTGAAAGCCACAATTGGGCCTTGGGCAGAATCAATCCCAGACTCCCAAATGGAAAAGCTGCTTCAAGACCCTGGCCAGAAAGTGTTGCCTCAGAGCCTTTCTGTGACACTTGGCATGCTACCAATGGAGAAAGCAACGGGAAAGCCTTGGTTAAGTAAACATGATATTGTATACAGTATTCATATTTCATTGCAAGAGTTGAATGGTTTAGGTCAGCATAATCAGTTCCATGTATTTGGTATTGACAGTCAGGTATGACTAGTTGCACCTTTGAAACAAGACAAGTAAGATGTTTCATGTTGGGAAAATAATAGCTGCCATCGATTGCATGTCTATGCATGCCAGATACTGTGCAGTATTTCACGTGCAGTATTCCACTCTTATCTTGGAGAGAAACTAAGTACTGAAGTAGAGAATCCAAGTACTGGTGAGCTGGAGGGTATGTTTTGGGACCAGCATGATGGAGAAATTAATCTCTTCTGGGTCTTGTGAAAGCCACAACTGAGTCTCAGGGAGAATCAACCACAGAGCCTCAAAGGCTGGAGGGAAACTCTCATTTTACAGAAAGAGGAGAGTGAGTTTTGGATGGACAGGTGACCTGCACAAAGTCACCTGGTCTCCACGTGACTGAGCTGGGGCTATGCCTTGTCCCTCTGACTCCAGGGTTCTTGTTCTTACCCCACGCCTCCTGCAGCCTCCTTGTCTCCTAAAGCACATGCAGTCAAACCTGGGCCCTCTGCGTGAGGATTTGCCACCTCCATCCAGGCCACTCAGCACCCCCACCCCTGGCCCTCTGCATCCCCTTGGCCCTACCTTAGGGTGATTTGTGCTACTGGATCTATTCCCTAAAGAAGGGGTCTGATCCTGGCTGCACATTAGAATCTTGAGGGGAGATTTTTTAAAAAATCCCAGTGCCCAAGCTGCACCCAAGCCAATAAATTCGAGCCCTGGGTGAGACATGGGCATCAAAAGCTTAAGAACATTTCCTGAAAGATGCTGATGTTCTGCTGGGTTTGAGAGCATAGTGGGAGAGTTGAAAGAAGATGTGAAAAGTCATGGTCAGATTCTGTAAGGGTCTTTTCTGGTTGCATTCGTGCCCCCCATGGAAGGGACATGAACATTGCAGTCTATTTGGGGAGCTTCTTTTGCAAAGCACCACCAAGAAAAAGGCAAATGCCCCTGTGAAAAAGTGGGGGACAGGCTGAAGGGGATCATGAGAGGGTACCTAAAGCCCTTTGGGGTCCGTGGTGCTTGCCCTGCTAAAGTGTGTGTCAAGGCCAAGGAGAGAGGTACCTCTGCTCATTTTGTTTTGTTTTATTTTTTATTTTTGAGATGGAGTCTTGCTTTGTCACCCAGGCTGGAGAGCAGTGGTGCAATCTTGGCTCATTGCAACCTCCGCCTCCTAGGTTCAAGCAATTCTCCTGCCTCAGCCTTCTAAGTAGCTGGGACTACAGGCGTGTACCACCACACCCGGCTAATTTTTTGTATTTTTAGTAGAGGCAGGTTTTCACCGTGTTAGCCAGGATGGTCTCGATCTCCTGACCTTGTGATCCACCTGCCTTGGCCTCCCAAAGTGCTGGGATTACAGACGTAAGCCACTGTGCTGGGCCTTGGTGTTTTTTTTTTTCTTTCTTTCTTTCCTTTTTTTTGAGCCAAAAGGAATGTATGGGGCCAGGGACAGGAGAAAGGTCACCCTGCTGATAAGCCCCTTGTGCTTTTGCTCAGAGGTCCCAGCCCCTTCATGCTTCAAGTCAAGGCTCAGAAAGGTTGGATAGCTTGCCTGGTGTGCCAGGTCCCTGTGTGCCCCTCCAGACCCACTCTCCATCCTGCTCTAAGCTCCAGGAAGCAGCCTGTGGGAAGGGCAACAATGAAACTCCCCGGTGCTATGGCTCCAGCTGGTTTTGACTAAATGATCCTAAGTTATATTTGTTCCACTAAGTAAATCCAGGTGTTCGCATATTCATTGCTTATCTGAAATTCAGGTGTAAAAGGTTTTTTTATCTGGCAACCCAATGCCAAACCGTATTTTACAGGCAACTTCACATTCCTTCCACTGTGCAGGCATTTCTGGGCTTTCACTGGCACCTGGGCTTGTCTCCTCCTGTGGCTGGGCTGTGACCTCTTGAGGCAGACACTGCCCAGCCATTTACTTCCCTTCCTTCCTGCAAGCCCCAGGCCTTCTCTCCAGCACTGACTCAGAGCTAGCCACCCGGTTTTGCTTGCAGGGCTTTGCTATGCTTAGGGCAAACGAGTAGCCCAGGAGCTGCTCTTGTACCATGATCTGATCGCCTCTTCTTCCTTTAACATTCTCCAAGTGGCCCAAGGGTCACTCCAGTGAAGTTAATAATTACCATTTGCAATTTATGACTGATCCATCAGGTCAAGTGAATTCTGGTTGGTTATTTTTTTCCTCTAATGAAGTGTTGCTACTCTTTATCAATCAAGAATCCTTTGGGTATTGCATAAATAATACTAAGCGGAAAGTTTCTTTTTGTGTTATGTTTGGCCTCAGCTAGCTGTAGGGGTAAAGAGGGTGAGGTGGGAATCCTTAACCTAGGTGACAGGGCAGCTGCCAGGACATGATTCAAATATCAGCCTGGTGTGTGCACACGAAATGGGGCACTGATCTAGGTTCTGCTCTTTCTCCCAGAGAGAGTAGGGAAACAGGGATACCAGCATTTACAGGATTCCAGATGCAAAAGCCTTTTTCTAGGCCATGTGCAGTGGCTCATGCCTGTAATCCAAGCACTTTGGGAGGTGGAGGCAGGTGGATAACTTGAGGTCAGGAGTTCGAGATCAGCCTGGCCAACATGGTGAAACCCTGTCTCTACTAAAAATACACAAATTAGCTGGGCGTGGTGGCACCTGCTTGTAATCCTGGCTAATCAGGAGGCTGAGGCAGGAGAATCACTTGAACCCAAGAGGCAGGGGTTGCAATGAGTTGAGATCACGCCACTGCACTCCAGCCTGGGCTGTGACAGAGTGAGACTCGGTCTCAAAAGAAAAAAAAAAAAGGTCTTTCTCTAAATCACAAACCAACCCCCAGAAGGGCTGTTTGACAGCAAATACCTTCAGCAGACAGCAAGACTGGTGAGGAAGCCGGGCGCGGTAGTTCACGCCTGTAATTCCAGCACTTTGGGAGGCCGAGGCGAGCGGATCACAAGGTCAGGAGATCAAGACCATCCTGGCCAACATGGTGAGACCCCGTCTTAAAAAAAAAAAAAAACTGGTGAGGAAACAGCGTACCTCTGGAATAAGGTACATCCTCTTGGCCTCTTGGCTATGCATTTATGTGCCATATGCACATGTGTGCTCGAGGTGGGAAGCAAAGAAACTTCAGGAGCTCAAGATAAGCCCATACTCTCTTGGCAGCCTCCTCTGGGCCTCTTTATTTTATTTTATTTTTATTTTTTGTAGAGCCTTGTCTCACTCTGTTATCCAGGCTGATCTTGAACTCCTGGGCTCAAGCAATTGTTCCATTTTGGCCTCCCAAAGTGCTGGGAGCCACCAAGGCTAGGCTGGGCCTCTTGATTTTGAGGCTGAACTTCGGAGAGCTCAACTGATGCTTCCACCCATCTCATTGCTGGGGAAGAAATAGAAAGAGCAGGCGTAATGGCTCCCACAGGCTGACATTCAGTCTTGTTACTGTGACTCTGGTGGAGGAGCTGTCTCTCTCTCTCTCTCTCTCTCTCTCTCTCTCTCTCTCTCTCTCTCTCTCTCTCTCGGTACCTGGAATTATACAGCAGGCTGATGGCACACAGCATCCTAGGGTAGAATGCTGGGGTGGGATGGAACTGGATACGGTTCACCAACCAGCACCCTCAGTCCCACAGGGCTGCCATCTGCCCTGCTTAGCCCTCTTCCCACAGCATGGAGGGACTCCAGGGCCAGGGATGCTGCTTGCTGCCACACCCCACCCACTACCGTGGGACCTGAAATTTCAGTTGTTGATGCTTTCTTTATTCACCTTGGACTGTGATCACCAGGCTTCAAGAAAATCAAAGGAAGTTCATGTTAGGAAAAGCTTGTGGAGAGCATTTCTAGAGAGATAGAGAGATGCCTTAGAGCTGAGAGCCCTTCGCATCCCAAGCCTGATGTATACTTTTTCCTCTCATTCATGGCTGGCAATCATATTGCTATAGTATTGCCATTCCTCATGCATTGTCCAAGACAGACGTTACTGATCAAACTCAGCCCTTAGCCCCACAGGGCCCAGACCTGGCTTTAGAAATTCCTACTTTAGGTGGCCTGTAGGCCATGGCTCTTATGCAAGCCAGTAATAGCCATGTCAGCCAATATCTTTGGAATGTGCTGGTAGACTCGATGCCTATCACCTCCTACTGCTGAGATGATACTCTTGTCCTCACAGGAGTTCAAAGAAGTTATAGCGCTTTCCTGACGTCATACCTTGAGGTGGTAAGGGACTGGGTGGGCCTCAGCCCTCTGACTGCACAGCTGCTAGATAACCACTTTGCAGCACTGCCCACTAGCCCACCTGCCATTGCACACTGCACTCGACAAATGCTCAGAAAGGATTCATGGATTTGAGGGTAGGATGCACTAATTGATCACATGGAAACCAGCATTCTTTACTGGCATGCCCTAATCAACCAATTTTGAGTCAAAGAGACTATTCACAAAGTCCCTAAATGTCTGAGCCACTGTTAACTGTGTGTCACAGGCATGCCGACAGCCCCTCCAAGTTCCCCCTCCAGCCACAGCATTGTCCTTGCCTAGACCACCTCTCTTCTCTGCTCACCATTCAGGACCTGCTGCACCTCACACCTGTTTATTCTATAAATGTTTGCTGCATGTGACTCCATGCCACTTATGGTGGGTTTAGATGATGCCACCTCCAGCCTTCAAGGAAGTTACAGATAAGTATGTTCAGAAAAACAGGGCAATCTCACATGGAAAAATGGGCAGTATGTGAATAAACATTCACTACTCATGTCCCTTGGGCATGTCCCATGCTGGGCACTGGAGAAAGATAATGGAGACAAAAGTCCAGACTTTAAGAAGCTGACATTTGGGATCTAGTCAAGGGCTGCATGGTGATTGTAAACACATGGGCACAGGGCTGGGGTGCTGCACCACACAAGTCCAGGACTGGACGGAGTGGTCCCTGGAGTAGGTAAATGCAGCTGCTGGAGCAGCTGGGTAGCTACTCTCAAACCTGAGTGGGAGGCCGGTGCTCCAAGGCAGCTTAGCAGCATTCATTTACGTGACATTAAACTTCCACTCCAGCTGCTTATCCAGTCTACATGAGGAAGCAACCCTGGAAGAAGGTGGGAGGAATAAGGTGGAGATTTCTTGTGAATTCCACTCAAATTACAACCAGAGGCACCCCACTTTTCTATGTGTTGTGTAGAAAGGACCACATTTGCATTAAGTCTTTGATGTGGGTAAGCCTTTCAGTCTGAACTGTGCAATCACTCCCCAATAATAATTTTGAAAGTATTCCATTTCTGTGGGGAAAAATGGGGAAAAGATACATTATACAACCAAAGTAATTGAAATGATGAACAATTTAGCAACTTAAAATATAATTTCTAATTCATCATTGCCCCAACCCTTGGGTCCAAAACCCTGGAATGGTTTTTGTTTTAGCCTTTTTTTCTACACATCTTGAATAATCAACCAAGGCCCCCACATAGGGCTGGTGAGGTTATGCATTGCACAGCTCTAGAGAACAGTATGTAGGAGGTGCTCAAAATAGGTTTGTTGAATGAGTGAGTAAAGGTGTGGATCTGAGGAGGGATGGAGAAGGTGCCTGGGGCTGCCAGGGTCTGAGGTGGTGGAAAATCGGGAAAACAGGAAGTAGCCCAACCACTCATTCAACAAACCTATTTTGAGTACCTCCTACGTACTGGCTGTAGTGTAGGTGGTAGGTATCATGATGTGAATGGCAATACCACCCCCCAAAATTGTGCAGTATGAACCTCACCAATCTCACCAACCACGTGGGGGTCCAGCCTCAGTCCCAACAGTTCGCAGGGGTTAGACTATGGAAGGTTTTTACTAACTCTCAATAAAACGAGAAAATAATTAAAATAATAATAACTAACATTGAGTGCTTACTGTGATGCAGACATAGGAATAACTCCTTTATTCACGTCAGCAACCCTATGGGGCACCATGATTACCATCCCCACTTTTCCTATGAACAAACTGAGCCTGAGCAGCCTCGAGCCGCCAGCTGTCCACTCCTGAGAACACTCCTTTATGCCAGGATCGTGTCTTTCCTCAATATTTGGTGTCACACTGACTTTCCTTTGTGAACACTGGCGGTAGTGAGGATGCTATTGCTGTCAGCACCCTCATCTCGGTCTCCTGCTTCCTTCCTACTCCTTGATGACTGTCCTCGCAGTCACGTCTTCACTGTCTTCCACTTCCTGCTCTTCTTCCTCCCACTCGGCCGGTAGTTGGTGCCAGAATGTCCTTCATCAAGCCCAGCTCTGATTCTCACCCTCCCTTGCTCAGAAGCCTTCCAGGAACTTCTCCTGCCTCAGCTGGGATTCAAGACTCTCCACATTCAGCTTAATTTTGGTTTATCTCCCATTTTTGTTCTACCAGATTAGCTCCACTCTTCAGCTAAACTACTGTTTCCAACTGGTTGGGCTACTTCCTGTCTTTCCAATTTCCCACCACCTCTGACCCTGGCAGCCCCAGGCACCTTCTCCATCCCTCCTCAGATCCATGCCTTTACTCACTCATTCAACAAACCTATTTTGAGCACCTCCTACATACTGGCTATAGTGTAGGTGGTAGGTATCATGGAGCTTTCAGTCCGGCAGTGGAGAAATAACTAGATGAGTAATCATAAGATGTATTACAAAAGGAAAGGGTCCTAACACCTAACCGGAGTGCTAACTATAGGAGGTTAGTCAGAGAAGGCCTCCCTGATGCTATGGGACAGCCTCCCTTCACACCCCCAGTTAGCCATGTCCATCTCCCCTTTAGCTCCTGGGACCTACTGTGGCTCTGTTCCTGAAACAAGTCCCCTTCTTTATCCCATCTGACTGTCGTAGCAAATCTCGAACCCAGGAGGTGCTATATAAATATTTGTTGGAAATCAAATCATTCTGTCAACTTCTGGCAAATCAAATTGTGCAGATCAGATCTCTTTTAAATCATCCGGAGTGTTGAGTAATTTCAGGGTGGGTTTAGTGGCTCCCTGACTTCAGTGATGTCACATTAGTGGGTGGCCTTGCCTGTACCAAATTAACACTTTGTTCAGTGAACAGCTTGGTGCATGGGAAAGTGAAGATTATACTCCAAATTGTAATCAGAGGTTATCATCTTGCAGGGTTGGGCTTACAAAGCAGGCTTTCACTTTATATTATATGTGCTTCAGTAAATATTTGAATTTTTTCACAACAAATGTGTTAAATTTATAATTAAAAATTTTAAATATTCTTAAATAAGTTCAACAAACCAATGAAGATATTATTTACTTCTTCCACTTCCAATTTTTGCCTTCTAAGAAAGAGACCTACATTTAAAGGGGGAAAAAAAGTTATTTGGATTAAACCCCTGACTCCTGAGTCCTCTGTAGCTCACTGAATAGGAAGAACCACAGATGAGTTTGCCCATGCAGGTGGCAAAGGTGAATTGTCAAGGCTTCAAAGCCTGCATGAATAAGCAGAGCACCCTTGAGGGAGCTCTGCGGGCATCAGATGAAGAGCCAGAAGATGCATTGCTGCAGAAAGCTTCCACACATCAGAGGAAGAGGAGCCCCTTCCTCCTACCAAGAGTGCAGGCCCACCCTTGTGAAGAAGGTTTGCCTGGCATGTGGTCTGTGGGTGACTGGAGAGGCAATAGTCCCTTTCTGTTGTCATCCTGATCTTCACTCCCTGGCATAAGTGAACGCTCCCATAACAGTACACTCATCTATCTGGACAGCTGGGCTCCAAGCCAGCCCACAGCTGACCCACATAGCCCTCCCCTAAAACACACAGAAGGCCCTACACTCCCACACTCATCAAGACCGCAGGATAAAGAAAAGTCTTTCTGCATCCTTGTAGGAAAATCTCTTCTCTTCCATCTGGCATTCATCCTGACTCACTAAGGAGGCAGTTCCCAAAGGCAACAGCCTTGAGAGTCAGCCCCCAACACCAAAGGGGCCTGGGAAGGAACGGTTGCTGGGATGAGAAAAGGAGCTGCATGGCGAGGGCTCCCAAACAGAGATATGCCCTTCAGTTGAGGCATATGTGCTGTCCAGAGTGGCTTGGCAGAGAGGAAGCCAGAGGAAAAATTCCCAGATCCTCTCCCTTCTGCCCCACGATTTCCTGCTCGTATCCCCCATTAGCCAATTAAATACTTAACTGAATACTTAAAAAAATTCCAGCCTGGGCACATAGTCAGACTCCCTCCTTACAAAAAAAAATGTTAAACTAGCTGGATGTGGTGGCACAAGAATATAGTCTAACCTACTTGGGAGGCTAAGGTGGGAGGATCGCTTGGGCCTAGGAGATTGAGGTTGCAGTGAGTTATTGCGCCACTGCTCTCCAGTCTAGGTGACAGAACAGACCCTGTCTCTTTAAAAAACAATTATTTGTTGTTCATCTGAAATTCAAGCTTAACTGGGCATCTTGTGTTACTTGCTAAATAGGGCACAACTCTGAGCAAAGAACACCCTGCTCCCTGCACACACACACTCAGGGGCCCAGGAGGGCTTGATGTCCTGGGCATGGCAGGAGGCTAGCCCTTGAGCAAAGATGGAGCCCCTCTGTGTACCCTCACTTACTAACCTGCAACACAGAATGCCGGGCCTATATCCCACCCGCCTGTCTCACCCACTCCCTGACAAAGTATTTGAATAGATCACAACTGGTGTAGAATCTGTGTCCAAAAATGCCACTCAGAAAGCCAAAAGTGCAGCTATTATGAGCCTTCCTTCACTCAGAAACCTTCTAAAACTACTTGTGGACCAGATGAAATAAAAACATTTCCAGGTTTATTCCAGCAAGCAGGCATTTTCCTGGAAGCTTCACTATTCTACAGCTAGTAACTTAAGCATACTTTTTTTGTTGTTAAGGCACAAAAATTGTAAACACTTTGCAACCATGAGCAGTTGTTGGTTTTTTTGTTTGTTTGTTTTGTTTTGTTTTTGAGACAGGATCTCACTCTGTCACCTAGGCTGGAGTGTGGTGGCACAATTTTGGTTCACCACAGCCTTGACCTCCTAGGCTCAAGCAATCCTCCTTCCTCAACACTCCCCCATCAAGTAGCTGGGACCACAGGTGCATGCCAACATGCCTGGCTAATTTTTGTTTTGTTTTGTTTTTGAACCTGAGCATCTTCTTCAAGACTATTAGCCAAATTTGCAACGTCATCTCTGACAGAGCAGACAGTAAGGAAAGTTATTTATTTATTCATTCATTCATTCATTTATTTAGAGGCAGGGTCTTGCTGTCACCCAGGCTGGAGTGCAGTGGCACCACCTTGGCTCACTGTAACCTCCGCCTCCCACCTCCCAAGTAGCTGGGATTACAGGCATGCACCACCATGCCTGGCTGAGTTTTGTGTTTTTAATAGAGACAAGTTTTTTTTTTTTGAGACAGAGTTTCGCTCTTGTTACCCAGGCTGGAGTGCAATGGCGCGATCTCGGCTCACCGCAACCTCCGCCTCCTGGGTTCAGGCAATTCTCCTGCCTCAGCCTCCTGAGTAGCTGGGATTACAGGCACGCGCCACCGTGCCCACCTAATTTTTTGTATTAGTAGAGACGGGGTTTCACCATGTTGACCAGGATGGTCTCGATCTCTTGACCTCGGGATCCACCCGCCTCGGCCTCCCAAAGTGCTGGGATTACAGGCGTGAGCCACCGCGCCCGGCCAATAGAGACAAGTTTTTGCCATGTTGGCCAGCGTGGTCTCAAACTCCTGACCTCAGGTATTCTTCCCACCTCTGCCTCACAAAGTGCCAAGATTACAGGTGTGAGCCACCGTGCCCAGCCAAGAAAGGTGATCTTGAGCTCTGCTGTGTCATCACCTTCTTCTTATGCTGCTGAGTTGGGCATGAAGGACTTGCAATGAGTCGGTAATAAGAAAAAATTTATTTTTGGTAGGTGGAATTATATTTCTTCAGGACTCTTCCAGAAGTGAGTTTACAAATGAATGAACTGGTGAATAAGAATATGTCCAGATATGCATGTTAATTCTGCTCATCTCTTCCTGGGGAACTGCGGATACCCACTTCTCTCTCTTCATGGCCTAAGAAGTTGGAGACCTACTTGGAAAATTCTTCTTATTTAAAAGGCTAAAAATTGGATGTTCTGTTTTACAGCTATCACTGAGGCAAGGGAAGAAGCCAAGCCTTACCTGCCATTCCCAGGGAGGCTGCAAGCTGACAACACACCCCTGTTATCCTTTCCTCATGCCAGTGGGTACCAGCCTGCCTTGATGTTTTCACCAACCCAGCCTGGAAGACCACAAACAGGAAATGCCGCCATTCCCTGGGTGACCTCTGCCGCGTCAAAGCTCCTACCACCTCTTGCCTTCAAACACACAGTTGGACATGTAATACTTTCTGAACATAAGCACGTAAAATTTAATTGCTCAATCAGTGTACCTAATATATACCAGGACACCCCAATTTCTTGGTGGAAAGATGGGAAAGAATTGCTTGGGGCACATTCTATTACACAGTTTTATCCAGATGATGAAGTTACTGCAATAATCGCTTCCTTCAGGTATGTGTTCTTTCTTCCTTTATTTTTTTAATTCTAATTTTAATTAACTAATTTATTTATTGAAACAGAATCTCACTCTGTTGTCCAGGCTGGAGTGCAGTGGTGCGATCTCAGGTCATCGCAACCTCCGCCTCCTGAGTTCAAACAATTCTCCTGCCTCAGTCTCTGGTGTAGCTGAGATTACAGGCACCCGCCACCAAGTCCAGCTAATTTTTTTTTTTTTTAGTAGAGATGAGGTTTCACCATGATGGCCAGGCTGGCCTCAAACTTGTGACCTCAGGTGATCTGCCCACCTTGATCTCCCAAAGTGCTAGGTTAGAGACGTGAGCTACCTCACCAGGCCTCTTCCTTTCTTTTAAATGTCTTTATACTAGTGCTTCCTCAAAAGCAAAAGCCTTTTGTTTTCTGTTTAAGCAATCTATGGTCCCTTTAGGGAGTTGAAGGATAGCTGACAGTGTGTGTTCAATCTGAGCTTGGCAGTGTTGGCACTGTTGGTTAACACATACTCTGGGGCTGGGCCTGGGAGGGCACTTCCCACCTGACCTACATAGCTATCAAGTACAGCTGGACCCAGGAGCTCTACCAGTGAGTGGAAACAGTGTTTCTTATCAGGTAGGAAGAGTCCTCAAAATCATCCTGGCCCTGCAGGGCTTTTTAAACAGTGCAATTGCTTGATCCAGGGAGTGTTGGGCTATAGTGGTGCTATGCCAAATGGGTTTCTGCATCAACATGGGGAGCCCCCCCACCCCTGCCACCAAGAGCAGGGGACCACCATGTTACCTAAGGAGGGGTGAACCAGCCCAAGTCAGAAACGGGGCAGGTCAAAACTTGTGCACTGATCAGTATGGGACTGTACCCGTGACTAGCCACTGCATTCCAGCCTGGGCAACATAGTGAGACCCTGTCTCAAAAAAAAAATAAATAAAAACCAGTGCATCTCTCTCATCCCTTCAGCTACCCTGCTGCCCCTGCCTTCTACCTCTCCCTATCCCTTCCCAGTGCTGATGTAGCTCCCATACACACTAGGGCAGGAAGAGATGGAGAAGTCTGTCTCCAGAAATTAGACAGGCCCTAAGCCTTGGACCATCATCTCAGTACTCCACTTTGTTTTTTAAGAGTAAGCTGGATGAGGTTGAGGGGATTGTGTGTGACGGGGACAAGCTAAGCCAGGACTTGTATCTGGAATACTGCATTCTCCCAGAGACCCAGCCATTATGTCTCAGAATGCTGCAGACGGGCAGGTAGATGCTTCTCTTCTCACCACCCCTTTTGTATTCTCCACTCTTTCCTCTTAGCCAGAAGGTGTTTTGCTTTTCTGTTTTTGTTTTTTGCATCAGGACTTTGTTGCATGCACAGTTTAGAATTGGGTTGACCTATGGTTGTTAAAAGCTCAAAGTGAGGTCAGAGCCAGACAGCATGAAAGCGAGAAACTTTTCCCTACAATTCCTCCACTTTGGAGTAGAGCCTTCTTTGATCTATTACATTTTCACTTTCTCTGACATGATACTTGGCACCGTCCCATACTGTGTCATGCCTTTTGGTGAATCATTTTATGTTTCCTTTTCAGAAAACCACCTCACAATTACCACAGACCTAACTACTCAGGTTAGCATGCCAACACTTTCACAAGATGTGCCCTTCTTTTTGCATTTTTCCCCTCAGGTTGTAGGTTTGGTCAATGGATAACCTCTTTGCCTCCAGGCAAAGAATGCAACTTCCATATTACTCTGGCTAAGTCTCTCCTCAGCCACACTCAGCCAGTGGCTAAGACTGCTTGGGAGATTTGACTATTTTTTTTCTGCATCAACTATAAAAGGCAGATGTCTTACAATTATATAAACATAGCTTCTGATGAGAGAAGTAAAACTTTCATTTAATGATAAGTGAATGAGGAGTAGTTTAAAGGGTTCAAGAATAGCAAGCTGGCACATTGGTCTCATTGGGTGTCACCTAGGAGAGGAGCACAGCCCTGCCCTGCTGTCTCTCTGGACTTGGCCAGTGTGTGACTCTGGGTGAGCTGCCTCATTTCCCCTGATCTTTTTTCCAAAGGAAGAGATGGGTTTGGGCCATGTGACTGCCAGCTCCACTTCTGCTCTCAGATGTCATGAGCTGTTCAGAGGACTTAAATTGTAGAGTTTTAAAATTTTGATTCATCAGTTTTTTGTTTTGGACCCATGTCTTTAGAGTGCAGAAGATGACCTGGGTGTTGTTTTGAGAACGTTAGAACTTTGGAGTAAAATTTATTCTTTTGCATATATTCAGCTTTATTATATATAAACTCATTCTAAAGGAAAAAAAAATCTTATTTGACCTCCAAACTAGGCCTAAAAACAAATTTAGTGATCAGAATTTTTGCAAATAATGAGCACTTAGTTGAATTAGGTAGCATACAGGATGATACTAAATTTGCCTATATATGATTCTTCAACTTTATTAAGGTAATATTCAGGGGCAGAGTAGCTGTTGAGTGATTCAGTGAAATAAATTATAGTTGTAAGAGTTAAAGAAAGAGGAAAGAAATGCAAAATGTAGCTTGACAGTCAAAGACAGGTTTATTTTAGAAAAATAACCTGAGAGGAGCTTCTGGCCGATTTCAGTGAGGAGTGTTATCTTTTATAGACTAAGAGTATATATTAGTTTTAGGGTAAGGGTGCTTATCACAAGCTTGGAATGTTTCTGTGCTGGGGAGAAGCTTATGGCAGGGTTGGACTGTCTCTGGTCGGAGGGGAGGTTATCTTGGGGCTGGCATCTCTCGGATGAAGGGGAGGTTATCTCAGGGCCGGCATGTCTCTGGTTGGGGAGGAGTTTGGAATGTTTTTGATTGGAGATGTTATCTGTGGCTTATGGTTATGCTGACCTTAGCCATTAGGCTGATGCCCTTTGGATTTAGGCAATTTTTAATCAAGATGAACTTTAGAATGTGAACGCTTATCCAAGATGGTGATACTGCTGCTCTGTCAGTAGTTACTTAATCAAGATGACAAATATTTGTATAATTTCTTGGCAAGAGAGGATGTTGTTGGAGACCCTAAATGTGATGTTTTTTAGGTGAGGACACTAAAGTCCCCACGAGCAGGGTCACTAGGCAGTGAGCTAGTCTTTTTTTTTTTTTTTTAATGGGGCTTCACCATGATGGCCAGGCTGGTCTTGAACTCCTGACCTCAGGTGATCCACCCACTTCAGCCTCCCAAAGTGCTAGGATTACAGGCGTGAGCCACTGCGCCCGGCTGGCAGTGAGCTAGTCTTATTTAAACAGGGAGCCTGAGGGGTGGGGGGTGAAAAAAAAAAGAAAAAGAAAAAAACAAACAGGGAGCCTGATGTGCACACCAGCAGTGTCCTCCCTTCTCGCGTCTCCTGGGCCCTAAGGAAATCCACTCTGGCTCCCATGAACAGAGAAGAATTAAAAAATAGTTTTAAGCTTTCAATATATGTAATTTTATTAGAAATTTATTAGCCTGCATTTTTGTTGGAGTTGCCTTTAGCAACATCTATCTATATATATATATGAACTATGTTTACTCAAGGGAATGTGCAAATAAAACCACTAAGGGAAGAGAATATAGATGTATATAGGCTGAGGTCAAAATGATTCTAGAGAGAAGCACCTGGTATTTTGAGTTTGGTCATGGGACCATTTTTTCTAAAAGATATTAGGATCACACATAGACATTCCCATAAGAATAAGCAGAATTGGCCAGGTGCGGTGGCTCATACCTGTAATCCCAGCACTTTGGGAGACCGAGGTGGGTGGATCACAAGGTCAGGAGATTGAAATCATCTTGGCCAAAACAGTGAAATCCTGTCTCTACTAAAAATACAAAAAAAAAAAAAAAAAAAAAAAAATAGCCAGGTGTGGTGGCACAAGCCTGTAATCCTAGCTACTCGGGAGGCTGAGACAAGAATCACTTGAACCCAGGAGGCAGAGGTTGCAGTGATCTGAGATTGTGCCATTGCACTCCAGTCTGAGTGACAGAGTAAGACTCCATCTCAAAAAAAAAAAAAAAAAAAAAAAAATAGCCAGAATTTATGTGGATTTTTAAAGTGATGAGATCTCTCTAGATTGAGGACCTCATACTTTGTATCTGCACTCATCCTTTAAATAGAGCACAATTGTGAGTTATTAGAGACTGACACTGTGTTTATCTTTCTTAGTCTGACATTGGTTCCATGTTTTCTCTTCTGTGTTGTGCAAGCCTTTGTCTGCTGCCTACCCCACACTTAAACTCCCAAACTCCTCATTCTAAAGACAAGGTTGGCTGGGTGCAGTGGCTTACACCTGTAATCTCAGCACTTTGGGAGGCCAAGGCAAGTCATCACTTGAACTTAGGAGTTTTAGACCAGCCTTGCAACATAGCAAGACCCCCATATCTACAAAAAATTTAAAAAATTAGCTGGGCATGGTGGCCCATGCCTGTAGTCCCAGCTACTTGGGAGGCTGAGGTGGGAGGATCACCTTAGCCTAGGAGTTCGACGCTTCAGTGAGCTGTGATTGCGCTATTGTACTTCAGCCTGTCTGAAAAAGAAGAAAAGAAAAACAAGGGTTGGTCAAGCATCTGGTCTTTGGTCCTAAAACAGCACCTGTCCTGGTTGAAGATGTGGTTTAGAGTATCTAATGCACCAGAGCTTTGGTTACTCCTCATCGTTGCTCTTATACCCTCTTTTCCATAGTGGCCCCTGCTGTCATACAGCTCTTTCCCTTCCAAAGGAAGAAAGGACTGTGATAAAGTCATTTACTCTAAGGAAAGCTGTAACATTCACTGGTGATGTCATTTTAGACACCAAGAAATAGAGATATTTAAAAAATCAATACACGTAGACAAGTACACGCTAGTTATCAAAACGGCCATCCTTGCACATGAAGGTGTTTCTCAGCAATTGGTTATTTGTTGACTGCATATTTAACTGAATGGATGGCTGAACACTGAGGCAAGCTGGGCAGACCTGTTTGCTGTCCTCCTGCTCATGGTTGTGAACAGAATGGAGGGGAAGAGCCAAATCAAACATCAGGTGCGGCAGCGCTAAGGTACTGTTGCCTTCAGATTTTAAATTTATCCTTGAAGTATTGTTTTAGGGAACGAGGAACTGGCATCAGGACTGGGGGAGGTATACTTCTGCCACTCAGGAGCAATCACATCTTGCAATCAAACCTCAGTTAACTGAAACTGGGAGAAGAAAGATGGAAACAATAGGAGCTCATGGACATTTAAGTATGAATCCCATGTACTCTGGAAAGACAGGGAGATTTGGCATCATGCATGAGTACCCCTGAAAGATTTTTGAAACTACTTGGTCTTAGCTCGTGTGTGTGTATGTGTGTGTGTGTGTGTGTGTGTGTGTGTGTGTTTAAATTATTTTTATTTTTATTTTATTTTTTATTTTTTTCTGAGACGGAGTTTCGCTCTTGTTACCCAGGCTGGAGTGCAATGGCGCGATTTCGGCTCACGGCAACCTCCGCCTCCTGGGTTCAGGCAATTCTCCTGCCTCAGCCTCCTGAGTAGCTGGGATTACAGGCACGTGCCACCATGCCCAGCTAATTTGTATTTTTAGTAGAGATGGGGTTTCATCATGTTGACCAGAATGGTCTTGATCTCTTGACATCGTGATCCACCTGCCTTGGCCTCCCAAAGTGCTGGGATTACAGGCGTGAGCCACCATGCCTGGCCTAAATTATTTTAATAGTGATATATGTATTTTGTCAAAAACTTGGAAAATAACAAACAAGTACAGAGAAAGAAACAATGGCTTATAATTGCAACTCTGAGACAAATTTTCCAATTATATATAAATTTAATTTTCTTGAAATGAAATTAATCTTTTATTGCATAGATGACTACATATCCTGTTTCATTCACTTTATATTAGTAACATTTCTGTATATTATTGTCTTCAAAATATTTTAAGATTGCTATGTGCCACTGTAATCTGCTGTTGTGAAATGAAAGCAAATATCGAAGGATGCCAATGAAATTATAAAATTATAAAATTTAAAATTTTGTAATTTAAATTTTTATAAATGAAATTTTTTTTTTTTTTTTTTTTTTTTTTTTGAGACAGAGTTTCACTCTTGTTACCCAGGCTAGAGTGCAATGGCGTGATCTCGGCTCACCGCAACCTCCGCCTCCTAGGTTCAGGCAATTCTCCTGCCTCAGCCTCCTGAGTAGTTGGGATTACAGGCACACGCCACCATGCCCAGCTAATTTTTTGTATTTTTAGTAGAGACAAGGTTTCACCATGTTGACCAGGATGGTCTCGATCTCTTGACCTCGTGATCCACCCGCCTTGGCCTCCCAAAGTGCTGGGATTACAGGCTTGAGCCACCGCGCCCGGCCTGAAAAGTTTTTTTTTAAATGCTGAGGTTGAGGAAGAAATAACTGATGTTCTGCTGCTAGCCCAGGTGCCCTCTTGAGCTAGGCCTGTTCTATGCTGATAATCACCCCTTTTTTCCTGTTTCACTTGGATGTCTGTCATTGTTGATGAAGCCAAGAGTCATCTTTCAGTAATAGGTTTATAAAACACTCAGTGTCTGCTACAGGTTGAGATCCCTCGAGAGTGTTCACCCGGCCTCCTTTACAGGACTTGAGTCACTGGGCTGGACCTCCTCCTTGGTGCTATAGCCACTAACCTGTCTCAGCTGTATCTAATATTAGCTCGAAACTAGCACAGCGTTCATCCAGGCTCTAGGACACTGCTTGGCCAAGATCTTTCACTGGAGTCTCCAAAGAAGGGTGTAATTTGGGGGATATATTATA
Organism: Aotus nancymaae; assembly: GCF_030222135.1. Classification (NCBI taxonomy): domain Eukaryota; kingdom Metazoa; phylum Chordata; class Mammalia; order Primates; family Aotidae; genus Aotus; species Aotus nancymaae. Next base: position 812,558 of record NW_026988570.1, on the reverse strand, counting down.
ATTAGATCTGATGTCTCATATAGCAAGTAAACAGCCCTCTAGCTTGGGTGGAAATGTGCCCTGGTCAGGTGCAACACTCCAGAAGGACAGCAGTCACCAGACCAGAAGACCAGGAAGCCCGACTCCCAAGCAAAACCACAAACTGATGGGAGACTTGTGGTGAGGGGAAAGTATTTGTTGTTTGTTTTCTGTTTAGTCTGGGGATTCCCACTGCTTTTTAAATTCTGGCATAGTTCCCAGTGGCTAAAGCTGGAAAGTTTTTACTGTTTCATTAAATTTTCTTTGTAAAAATGTTAAGTTGAGGCCAGGCACAGTGGCTTACCCCTGTAATCCCAGCACTTTGAGAGGCCAAGGAGGGAACATTGCTTGAGCCCAGGAGTTTGAGACCAGCCTGAGCAACACAGTAGAACCCCATTACTACAAAAAAAAAAAAAATTAGGCAGACATGGTGGTACATACCTGTGGTCCCAGCTACTCAGGAGGCTGAGTCGGGAGGATCACTTGAGCCCACGAGTCTGAAGCTGCAGTGAGTCATGATCCGACAGAGCAACACTGACTCAAAAAAGAAAAAGAAAAAAGTGGGTAGTTTGGGTCCCCTTACACCTTGTGTCCTTTGGGGCCCCTGTCTCCATGTGAGCTTTTGGCATTGTGGAGGCTGTGTTTTGGGGGCTCCCATGGGCTTTCTGTTCTGGGCTTTTTCCCTCCCATCCTGCCTTCCTTGGGGCTGATGGATGTCTGTTGCCGGTTCTTTATTCTGCTGCTCTTGTTGGCAATGAAAACGGAATCTAGAACATAAAAACCTAATTTCTTTAGCCAAACCATCTCCTGGAAAAGCTGTAATTAACCACAGATGCCTGACACTTGCTGACTTGCTTCCTGTTCACAAGACCTCCTTTCAGCTCAAAGTTCCTTGCCCTTGGGTTACCCCGTCAGCACCATGTGAATGGTGGCAGGTGAAAACAGGGCACTTACAGTGGACCTATTTCTTAAACATTTTTTTGATATGGTAAAATATACATAACCTGAAATCCCCCATTTCAGCATTTCAATGGCATTCACATTTTTGTGCGACCGTCAGCACATGCTGTGCATCCATCTCCAGGACTTTTTAGTCATCCTAAACTGAAACTCTGTACTATGAAACAATAATCCTCATTCCTCACTCTCCCCACCCCTAGTAACCACTATGCTACTTTATTTTTTATTTTTATTTTATTTTATTTATTTATTTTTCTCTTGACAGGGTCTCACTCTGTTTCTCAGGCTGGAGTGCAATGGTATGATCACGGCTTATCGCAGCCTGGACCTCCCAGGCTCAAGTGATCCTCCCACCTCAGCCTCAGTAGCTTGGACCACAGGCATGAGCCATTACACCTAGGTGATATATATATATATATTTTTTGTATTTGAAGAGACAGTTTTGCCACGTTGCCCAGGCTGGTCTTGAATTCCGGGGCTCAGGCGATCCTCCTGCCTCAGCCTTTTACAGTCTTCTTTCTTTCTCCGTGAGTTTGATTACTCCAGCTACCTAACATAGGTGACGTCATACAATATTTGTCCTTTTCCGTATTTCTTTTTAAAAAGACTCTAGAGCGTAACTGCTACTTCCAAGTCATTTCTGAGCAGGCCAGACTAGTAGCAGTAAGGACTGAAGGTTAGAGACATGCTGTGTGTGTATAAGATGTGCCTGGGCTAACCCAGCCTGTACTGCCCTGGGGTGATGGGCTTCTGCAGCTTCAGGTCCTGCAGCTGTGGCCAGGTGGTTCCTGTCTAGACACCGTGGCTGAGTAGGTGCTATTTCTTTTGTCTTTTCTTGTTCAGATGTTTATGTTTGACCAAAATCTGATGAGATTTTTATACCATTTTTCTTAAGCAGTGATAAAATATTCCGACTATTCAAAAAGTCTTTTCTCTACCTCAGCCCCCAGCCCTCTCCCTATGGGAAGTGGAGGTTACCCATCTCTTGGGTATCTTTCCATAGATATTCAATCCATAGGTAATCCTATGTATGTTTGTATTTGTGTGCTAGTCTCCAGCATGGTGTGTTAATCTAACAGAGCGTTACTCATAGCTGTGGTTAAATCAATACCCAGGGTATTTTTTGTGGCTATGGAAATTCTGTTTTCAGCTGAATCATGTAATATGTTATAATTATATTTTACTTCTTGTCTTAGTTCGTTTTCTGTTGCTTACAAAAGGATACTTGAAACTGAGTAAATTATAAAGAAAAGAAATTTATTTCTCACAGTTAAGGAGGCTGGGCAATTCGAGATCAAGGACCCCCATCTGGTGACGATCTTCTTGCTGATGCAATTCTGCAGGGTCCTGAAGCAGCGCAGGGCATCACACGGCGAGGGGGCTGAGTGTGCTCATGTGCTAGCTCAGGTCTCTCTTCTTATAAAGCTGCCAGTTCCACTCCCATTAATCCTTTATTCTGTTATTAATCCATGAATGGATTAATCCATTCATGAGGGCAGAGTCCTCATGACCCAATCACCTCCTACAGGCCTCACCTCTCCACACTGCCACATTGGGGATTAAGTTTTAATACAAGTTTTGAAGGCACTATTCAAGCAATAGCACTTAATTCATTCATTTATTTGTTTGTTTATTTATTTACTTGAGACAGGGTCTCGCTCTGTCTTCCAGGCTGGAGTGCAGTGTGCAATCATAGCTCATTGCAGCCTCAAATTCTAGGGCTTAAACAATCCTCCCACCTTAGCCTCCCAAGTAGCTGGGGCTACAGGCATGCTCCACAATGCCCAGCTAATTTTTAATTTTTTCTTTTGCCAAGAGATGGGTTCTTGTTATGTTGCCCAGGCTGATCTCAAACTCCTGGCCTCAAGTGACTCTCTCACCTTAGCCTCCCCAAGTACTGGGATTGCAGGCATGAGCCACTGCTCCCAGCCCCAGAGCAATTCTTGAGTAGCTTTTTGATTATCTTGAATTTAAAAGTTTTCTAAGTATCAAGCACTCATTCTTCTCTAAACTCAAAAGGAATGTATGCATCTCCTCCCACCATGAGAAAATTATCAGTACTGATATTTATTTATTTATTTTGGAGATACCTGTCCTGGCTCCCTCCCTTCCGCCTCTGTCTGATCAGGTTACCCTTTGAGTCTGGGGTCCAGCTGTCTTTACTACTATTCTGAGGTCCCCCTATTCCTCCTGTGGTCCAGCTACTGTTTACTGGAGCCCAGGTCCTCTTTCTTGGCTTTTCCTTTTTTTTTCTACTTTCTAAAACTTCATTAAAGAAAAAAGTAATGGTGGTAAATCTCTAGAACATATTCAATTTTCTGGGATCCCTCCCCCAAGAATGTGACATTGATTTCCAAACATGCCAGAAGTCTACATGGTTCCCAATTGTACTAAATAGGTAAGAAGCTGAAGTCCTAAAGTGTTCATCTTCCAGCTTTTCCCAGTTTGTGCTCTGTCCTTGGATCAGCAATAATTGTCTGAAGAGGCTTCATTAATTTTTATCTGTAGCTCTCTGAGCTCTTCTATATGCAGCAATCACAGAATTTGAGCAGCTTCATTAAGAACTGCATCTCCTGTGTCAAAACCAAGAACATGTTTGTCTAAAACAACAGGCAAGCCTTCTTTTGTTTGATTTGCCTTAGCAACTGCATCTGTGTCAGGCACCCCTAAACCAAAATTCGAATTGCCTTAAGCATTACCAGGTAATCATCATGACATTGAATCTGAAGCAGGTTAGTCAAAGCCATCATACCAGGCTTAAAATCAGGATTATTTACATCCAAATTTATCAATGGTTCTGCATTTTCAGTTGCATTGTCAGCAGTTTTTGCATTATCAGATACTAATTCCTTGTATTTTTCAGTGTTATGTCCATATTCAAGTCTAACAGGTAAACCAAGAAGCCAGTCAATAGCTTTTTGTCAATCTTGAATAAGGACAGTTAACATCTCTGAGATACTTTTCAAAGAACTTGAGCCAGTCACTGCTGTGGAAGTTTCTTAAATTACCTCTGTCTTCAATCTTGTAGTGTCTAATTTTCTGGTCTTGAGCCAAAAAAATGAAGTTTCTAAATTCCATTTCATCTTTGCAGTTGAAGCCGGCGGGTTGTGGTAATCGAGAGCCGTCAGCTTGTATCAGAACATGGTCCCCGCTTCTCACTCTCCTTGGCTTTTACTATTTTACTTTGGCAAGGAGACCATCCTTCGCTAACTTCCTGGGACTTGCATGTGTGAAAATGCAGTTCTTTTTCCTACCTTCGCCTTGAGATAGTTTGGCTGGATACAGTGTTTGAAAGGAAAATACTTTTTGTTTTAACTTTGAAGTCATTGATATATTTCCTGTGAGTTCTGGGTTGCTCTAGAGAAGCAGAATGCTATTCCAATTCATTCATAAATGATCTGCTTCTTTTCTCTCTGGAAGCTTTTGGGATCTTCGCCTCATCTTAGAGTTATAGCGTTCCCAATGAAGCCCCTTGGTGGGCCTTTTTTCTCCTACTGTGCTGCCCAGCCAGAGGTCCAGTTAGGAAAGACCTGGATCTTCAGTGCTGGGGCACTTTCTTGAACGTTCCCCTTTCGCATCCACTTTCCCCGTGTTCCCTCTGGATCTCCTCTTTCATGGTTGTTGGGAGGCCTAGATTGCTACTCTGAGCCCAGAGCCTTTCCGGTTAAGCCTTCACAGAAACTGACCTTCCTGTTTCTCTGGGAAGAGGGAGGAGTGTCAGGGACAGCCACTCCTCCTGTCTCGAGCCCCACCCCAAACCCCACCCTCCCAGTGGGAGCCTTTCCCTTGGGTGTCTAGAAAGCAACAAGTATAATGATTTATGACGAATCTTTGCTGTAATATAGGTGGCATGGATCTGGCCTTGCTAATTAATGCAGGCACCTATTGTTACCAGGCAACTGCTAAGCCCTTCCTGCCATGAATGACTAAAGACAAAATTCTGATTGAGTTCTCCCTGTGTTCTGCACGCTCCTTTTCTATTTCTCGGCTGCATCCTCCTTGTTAGTTGGCTTGAGGTTCTCCTGGACATCTTATGCAGTCTGATTTCTACCATCCAGGATGTGCCGCCAAACTGTCCTTTGTGCCTCAGTTTCTCAGCTTCTGGGGGCTCTGCCCCAGTGTGCTTTGCACCTCTGGTCTCGGTGTAGTTTCCTCAGGCTGCCTTCCTGGGGCTATGCCTCACCTGCCTCCTGGCCTTCACTTTCTCTCTGGTCCCTGTCTCCCTGAGTCCAACTGCAAGCCAGTTCCAGGTTCCAGGCCTTGAGGTGGAGCCAGTCTTCGAAGGCACAAGTGTGTCCTTTGAAGACTAGCTCTGCCTCAGTCTTCAACCATCAGCCTGTCTGATCTGATGGTTCACTCTGTTGAGCCCATGGGTCTTGCCTCAAGAAAATGATGCTTCTTCTAAAGTGGATTTGTGAAGTAGGTAGAAAGCACCCCCTCTTCAGTAGCCTTGGTTTCCCTTAGAACTGCAAAGACTAGACCCAACAGTTGTTCAGGATCTTCAGGAACTGCTGAAAGCCAGGGTCACCACTCAACCACTAGCCATTGTCCACGATGAGCAGGGCATCATTCTTGGCACAGAATTCTACTTCTCTTTCTTCAGCCCTTCCTGTCACCATGATATCCAGGGGGCTACCAGGAGAGGGTCAGCTAGTTCCTTATTTGGAAATACTTGTCCTGTGTATTCTCTTTTCATCTTCTCCTGACAACCTCTAGGCATTGTGACATCCAGCCACTGCCCCAGAGCACGAAAGGATCTGGCCTTTCCTTGATCCCTGGGACCTCCCTCATGCCTACCATTCATTCATCAGGTGCATTCCAAAATTATATTGCTCCTACTGAGGAACAAGGGAAAAGGGGAAGACAGAGTATTTCAAGTCAAAGGGATGCCACTCAGATTTACACATCAGGAAATGCAATGACAGGGGACTGTTAACTGCTGGATCCTGGGAACAATAAGCAAGTAATGTTAACCTGAGCAGTTCTGACCACCACCCCCCTCCCCAGTTCTGACTGATGCCATTATTGAGCTGTCTTAGCTACTCTATCACAGGCTAATGAGGATCTGCAAAATGGTATTGTTGGGAAGAAATAAATTAAAAACTTTTAGTGTTCTGATTCATCCTAAGGAAACTGTGTCTCATTTAGACCTGGGGACCTCACTCACTACCATGTGTCTGCTCCAGATGCCGACCAGGTTGTGCAATCCCCTGGCAGCTGCCACCCCTGCCTATGGGGCCATGGGTCAGGATGGAGCCCCCTCTCCCCTTGACAGCTTCCTGTCTTTTTAAGCTTTAAGCCTCAGTCTTTCACAGGTTGAGGGATGAGATTTATTTTGCTTTGAGATAAATAGGTTATATAGGGAAGTGAGCTTTAGGAAGGAAGGTAGACCTTCCATATTTTTCTTCTTTTTCTTCCATCCCCTGGTCATGGTCTTCTTTACTGTGTTTAAAGAGCAGTGTCTTTGAGCCAAAAAAGAAATCCTCTGGAGAGCATCTGAAAGTATTTAAAAATCTTCCCCAGCTGATAAGGGTGGCTTATGGCTATACTCCCAGCATTTTGGGAGGCTGAGGTGGAAAGATGGCTTGAACCCAGGAGTTCAATGCTGCAGTGAGCCATGAAGGTGCCACTGCACTCCAGCTTGGGTGACAGAGCAAGACCCCATCTCGAATGAAATAAAATAAATTAAATTAAAATGTGGATTTCAACATGTAAACACAGTGTCCACTCCGGGAGAGATCATTAGGTACTCATGGACTTGCACCTTAGGTGCACCTTCAAGCACATGACCTGTGACCACTGCAAATACAGTCATGCTGTCAATGACAGACCTTGCAAAATGAGGGCTAGGGCTCCAGAAAGTTCTAAACAGGACAAAGGCTACCAGCTCTCCATTTTTATGGTAGTTTTGCAGTCCTGGTAAATTAGGTGGATATTGAAACCATACTTTGTGTGTATGTAAAATGAAATTAGGTTCTAGTCTCAGAAGGTTGTTTGGGATATGGAACAGTTGCCCTTGGCCCCTGAAAACCCATGGTGCCCCCCTAGTCATTGTCACCACCAAAAACAACTCCACAAATTTCCAAAATGCCTTGAGGGGGCAGTACCCTGATGCAGAGAACCACTGGTGCAGAGTCTACCATAGAAATCAAGACAGGTGGCCAGGGGCAGTGGCCCACACCTATAATCGTAGAACTTTGGGAGGCCAAGGTGGGCGGATCACCTGAGGTCAAAAGTTTAAGACTAGCCTGGCCAAGATGATGAAACCATGTCTCTACTAAAAATACAAAAATTAGGTCAGGCACAGTGACTCACATCTGTAATCCCAGCACTTTGGGAGGCCAAGGCAGGCGGATCATCTGAGGTCAGGAGTTCGAGACCAGCCTGGCTAACATTGGTAAAACCCTGTTTCTACTAAAAATACAAAAAATTAGCCGGGTGTGTTGGCGCACCTGTAATTTTAGCTACTTGGGAGTCTGAGGCAGGAGAATCGCTTGAACCCAGGAGACAGAAGTTGCAGCGAGCCATGATTGTGCCATTGTACACCAGCCAGGGCTACAGAGTGAGACTCCATCTCAAAAAAAAAAAAAAAAAAGAAATCAAGATAGGTGATAGCACACATATTAGTCGGGGTTTTCTTCCAAGTAACTGAACCTATAGGATCTATATCTATAGTTTTACCTAGAAAGAGAGAGCCAGATTTATTTTAAGGAATTAGCTCACACATAGTGAGGGCTAACAAATATGTAATCAGCATGGTGTTGGCTAGAGACCCATGAAAGGCGGCTTAATGTTGCAGTCTTGAGTTCTAAGGCAGTTTGGAAACAGAATCCCCTCTTTCGCTGGGACCTCTGTCTTTTTCTTATAAGGCCTTCAGCTGTTTGGATGGGGCCTACCCCCATCATGAAGAGTCATGTGCTTTACTCAAAGGTTGCTGCTTTAAGTGTTAGTGACATCTGAAAAGTACCTTCACAGCAACATCTAGGCTAGTGTTTGACCAAACAGCTGGGTAGTATGGCCTAGCCAAGCTGACATATAAAATTAACTATCACAGCATATGACAAAGAAATTGAAGAAGTTTCCAATCCTATAATAGGTATTCAAAGGGTAGTCACTGTAAATATCTTTATGTGTTTTTCTTTGCAGCATAAGCAGCGTGCAGCGTTCAGACAATGGGTCATATGTCTGTAAGATGAAAATAAACAATGAAGAGATCGTGTCTGATCCCATCTACATGGAAGTACAAGGTAAGTCCACAGACCAGAGTCCCTTTGTCAGAGAGCTGTTAGTTTTAGAGCCTGTGTTAAATATTTTGTGTGTAACACTCTAGAGTTTTACCTGCTCATTTATAACTCTGTTTGCAAATCTTGCAAATCTATCAGCACTGAAATTTTACAAGATATTCCCCTTTGTAGTCTGTAAGTAATAATGAAATGAATTTAATTCCTGAAGTTTGAGCTCTATCCTAGGCATTAAAGGTAAGATAAAAAGAGATAATGGACTTCCTTGTCCACAGATTATTTACAATAAAAATAAGCTGAAGAGTTCTTTTTAGAAGCAGACTGCATTCTACTATCTAGTTTCCAGTGCTGGTACCAGCTATCACTCACCTGGTCAAATGGCTCTTGGCTTATTGTTCAGCATCTTTTCCTGGCTTCCCTATGCAGACAGTGAAACCCTGGAGGGTGAGTGGTTTTCCTGGACTGGCTCAACAGCTCAGCCCAAGACTTCCTTTGGGCACTGGTATGTGTCAGGTGCATGGTTCAGAGAAATTCCATGACATCATATAAGGTCTGTGGGGGTGAGGAGAGAGAAATCAGACTAGGAAAAGGCAATCTCTGCCCTCAAGGAACTTGAACTCTAATGGGCAATGTGAGCTGATGTACAGGTGAGCCCAGGTCCTGGGTTTGGTGCCCTGAGTCTGGGGGTTTGCATGCCTAATTCTGCAATGGGAGGGCTGCAAGGAGGAAGCATCTTTATTATCACCCCCAGTGGTCATCCTCACTGCTTTCCGGGGTGCTTGTGTCCCTGCTCTCTGAGGTACCCCTCCTCTCTGAGGTGCCCCTCTTAGTAGAACCATTAGATCATATTAGCTTTTTAATCAGAAACATCTCCCACTAAAAGGCTGCTGTGCTACCCATTCTTTTGTGAACCTCAACTTGATGCCCACCAATGTGGAGGGAAGCCTCAGGGAGCACGGATGGAAGGAAAGAGGAGGAGTGAGTGGGGAAGACAGAGCAGGGAAGAGACTCTCTCAGAGGAGTCTCTTCAGGACCTTTGCTCTAGGCCCATCCCAGGCTGGACAGCTCTTTCTCAGGGTTACGTCAACATCAGCCAGAGAGGGGGTTTCCTACATTTGCAGCTAATCTGGGGAAAAAATGTTTAAAGGAAATTTTATTTGTCAGAATCCCAGAAAAATGCCCAGAGCAGGAACATGTTAAGTCCAAATAGTTTCAAAAATCCTTGAAACAGGACAAAATAATTTTATTTTACATAACTGCCACATCATTCCTGCTGGGTCCAGATATGTGAGTTCCCAATCCCCAAAAGAGCACAATTAGCTGGACTTGTTCTATTTTTGACACCTGCCCCAAATAAGTACTGACTGGCTTTCTCTGAGCTTCCTTGGGGCCTTCATTTTGGAAATTATAGTAGATCTTAGAATTGCAACTGCAATTATGTGTATACTGTTTTCATGAGAATCTGCTTTGGAAAGCACTCAGCCTTATACAAGGCTGTAGATTTTAAAATTCATTGTGACTCATCTGAAAGTCACACACACAATAGAGTGTCTTCATACCATGGACAGATCTATTACATCGTTCTGTTTTACTCTGTTTATTTTGGTAAGAAATACTGAAAACCTGCCAACCAGTCAGTCCCAGGAGTTTGAGCAACACCTGATTTAAGAACTGCCTGTGGCCTGCCTTCTGGTAAAACCAGTTCTGAACAGGCCCCTTTGGCAAAGTATCCTAGAAAGCTGGCTTAAGGTAGACTGGCAGGAATTAGCCTCTGTGCTCTTTCTTATTCAATTTAAGGAGGTGAAAACTGATGAATACAGACCTGACTGAGGTGGTAGATAAAGAAATCTGTTGCCAAGGCTGGGTGCAGTGGCTCACACCTATAATCCCAGTACTTTGGGAGGCAAAGGCAAATGGATCACTTGAGGGAGTTTGAGGCCAGCCTGGCCAACATGGTGAAAACCCATCTCTACTAAATATACAAAAATTAGCCAGAGGTAGTGGCGCATATCTGTAATCCCAGCTACTCGGGAGGCTAAGTTAGGGGAATTGCTTGAACCTAGGAGATGGAGGTTGCAGTGAGCCGACATCAGCCCACTGCATTCCAGCCTGGGTGACAGAGCGAGACTCCATCTCAGAAAATAAATAAATAAATAAATAAATAAATCTGTTGCCAAGTTCTAGTCCAGTTTCCATTCCCTTTTGGGCTCTGTCTCTGCTTTCAGATCTGAAACATTCTTTCATGTAACACTTTCTCTGCAGGACTTCCTCACTTTACTAAGCAGCCTGAGAGCATGAATGTCACCAGAAACACAGCCTTCAACCTCACCTGTCAGGCTGTGGGCCCACCTGAGCCCATCAGCATTTTCTGGATTCAGAACAGCAGCCATGTTAACAAGCAGCCTGAAAAATCCCCCTCTGTGCTAACTGTTCCCGGTAAGTTCGAGCAGTGGGCTTATTTATTGATTTATCCTCTAATAGTGAAAGGGATCAAAAGTTCGGTGACCCTTGCTGTGCACCACTAGCAGGCAGTGGAGACAGATGAAAATGCAGGTGTGGCAGCAAGATTATGGGACCAGGTAAGAGGGGAAGGCAGGCGGGAATCACAGGTGTGAGAATTCACAGGCCAAAGCAGGGAAATAGGTGAGGGCCCTCTGAGGCTATATAGGGTTAAGTTATTGAACTGGCCAGAATCCCCGAGCCCAGGGAGCAGGAGCCCTGCTCACATCTCCTGTTGCACCTGTGGCCTTGCTGGCCTGGCAGGTCTTGTGTTTATGGAATCATTGACATCAATACTCAGTGGGTTTGACACCAAGAGAGTGATTGGTCATGGGGAGCTATTGCAGGAAGTATGAGTCCTTGTGGGATTGTGGCTGAATGCATATTCCATGGTCATCTTGATTTCCATCCAAATGAAAGCACCCAGCTTTAGTCCCACACATCACTGATAATGCTCTTGTCAGTACCATTGACGTTTCCCATGCACTGAAGTCAGTGGGCTCTTCTGTGGCTCCTCTGACTGCATCTTTCAGCAACAGGCAAGGTTACCACACTCCCTCCCTCTTTCCATTCTCAGTGACTGCAGTATGCCTGAGGCTGTTCTAGGCCTTCAGGACATAGCACGGACTTTTGGAAACACTGTCTTGGCTTCCATTTCATTGAATGACATCAATTCATTGCTCCTTGTTTGTCATTGACTAGAGTTTTGAATGGCAGGGCTCAATCCTGGTCCCCCTTCTTTTACTCTGAGATGCTTCCTTTTAGGAGAATTTCTCTGGGCCCCTGGCTTTAACACTATACATAAGAAATGACCTTGAACTTTACATCTCCAGCCCAGACTGCAGGCTCATGTATCCAGCCATCTCTTTGGCATTGTCACTTACTGGGTACATAGGCATCTCAGAATGAAACTCTTAATTTCCACCCAGACTTGTTCCACTTCAGAATTCCCCATCTTAGTGAATGATAGCACCATTTTCCCACCCTTCCTTTTTCTCGTTTTTCATGTTGGCATTGGCAGTTCTGTCAGTTCTGCTCCTACAATACATCTGAAATCTGTCTTTTCTCCATTCCTGCTACCAGCACCCTGGTCCACATCACTGCCAGCTCTTGCCATCACCTCTGCAGTAACTTCCTAACTGGGTTTTTTTGCTCCCAGCCTTGTCCTCACTCCCATCCACCCTCCTTAGCAGCAGATGACATCACCTGCCGGCTGAAAACCAGCAGTAGCTCCCCGTTGTCTTAGATTGTCAACCAGTCCTTCCTGCTCTTGCCCTAGGGGCTACGTGTTCCAACTCCTACCCATCTATTCAGCCCAGCTCCATCCCATGCTCTCCTCCCTGCTCATTAGGTACAAGTCACATTGATTGTCTTTCACTTCTCCAGGCACATCCTGTTCTTTCCTGTCTCATGACCTTTTCACTGTCTCTTATCTGCTTGAGGTGTTCTTCTATCTGCCCTTTGTTCCATGACCCAACTCAAACATCACTTCTTCAGGGAGGGCATCCCTGATCACTCCCAATCCCATATTCCTGTGTACTCCCAATCCCATATTCCTCCCAATCCCATATTCCTGTGTACTCCTCCGTTGTGCTTGTCACTGTCCTTAATTACCCAGTGTATTGGTTTGGTCTCCTTGTCCAGCTTCTTAGAGAATGTATGTTCAGTAAGGACAAGGGCTTTCTCTTTCCCATTCATCTCTGCACAGCCAGTGACTGGAGTGGAGCCTGACTCTAGTAGTACTCAGTAATTATTTATGCCTAGGATGGATCAGTAAGTGAATGCCAGCCCCTAGCTATTAACTCTGAATCACTTTTCTAACCCATGACTTCAGGAGGAATGTTATGGTTTTCTTTCCTTCATCTGAGTTTTATTTGAGTTTTTCTAGGGAATTAGTAAGTAACTTCTTAGTTCAAATTCAAGGATGATTACACTGAAATCCCATAACAAAAGACTTCTTTTCATTGAGGTAAAACTGACATACGATTAAATGCATAGAATTTAGTTGTACAACTCAATGAATTTTCCTAAGTGTAGAAAATTGAGCTACCACCTCAATCAAGATATAGAATATTGCCATCACTTCAAAAAGTCCCTCATGATCCCTTCCATTGAGTCACCATCTCCCATAGGCAATTCTGTTCTGATGTCTATCATCACAGATTAATTTTGCCTGTTCTTGAACTTCAAAAAATGGAATATAAAGTATGTACTTTTTTATGTCATATGTACTTTCATGGCTTCTTCCACTCAGCATAGTATCTTTGAGATTCAGCCATGATGTTTTATTTGTCGGTAGTACATCATTTTTATTTTTATTTTTTATTTTTTGTGAGGGAGTCATGCTCTGTCACCCAGGCCGGAGTGCAGTGGCGTGATCTCAGCTCACTGCAACCTCCACCTCCCAGGTTCACACGATTCTCCTGCCTCAGCCTTCCAAGTAGCCAAGACTACAGGTACCTGCCACCATGCCCAGCTAATTTTTGTATTTTAGTAGAGACTGGGTTTCACCATGTTGGTCAGGCAGGTCTCTAATTCCTAACCTCAAATGATCCAACCACCTTCACCTCCCAAAGTGCTGGGATTACAGGTGTGAGCCGCCATGCCCAGCCAGTACATTTTTTATTGCCGATATAGTACTCTGTTATATTAATGTGTTAATTTGTTTTATCCATTTGTTTGGTGAACATTTTGGATATTTGTGGCAGTTGGCTATTATGAATAAAGCAGCTATGAATATTTGAGTGCAAGTCTTTTGGAGGACAAATGTTTTTATTTTGTCTTGGATAAATGCCTAGGAGAGGAATTGCTGCTTCATATGCTTAACTTTTAAAGAAACACCAAACGGTTTTCCAAAGTGAGTATACTATGTTTCATTCCCAGCAACAGTGGATGAGAGAGTTCCAGTTGCTCCATCCATATCTTTGCAAACATTTGATTTGGTCAGTCTTCTTAAGTGTAGACATTCTAGTGGATTTGAAATTTAGTGGATTATTGTGATTTTAGTTTGCATTTCATTTCCCTGATGCCTAATTTTATACAAGACTTAGAAAAGATTTTAGTGTCTTTTCATGTGCTTATTAATCAGTCATGTCTCTTTTTTGATAAAGTGTCACTTCAGGTCTTTTGCCCATTTCTATATAAATCCTAGAATCCACTTGACAATGTTTACACAAAAAAGCCTGCTGTGATTGTTTGCAATTTTATTGTATTTATAGATAAGTTTAGAAGAAGATGACATCTTGACAATATTGAGCCTTCCAATTGATGAACATATTATATCCCTTCATTTATTTAGGTTTTCTTTAATTTCTTTCAGCAATTTTTGTAGTTTTTGAGGTACGGATTTTACAAGTCATTTGTTAAATTGAATTTTTTTCTTTTAAAATTGGAATTATATGTATTTAAGGTATACAATGTAATGTTTTGATATATATAGTGAACTGATTATTACAGCCAAGCTAATTAATATAGCTCTGTTTTCGCATAGTTATGTTGTCGGGGGTGGTGGGGAGGGAGTGTAGGAGAACACTTAAGATCTACCCTCTTAGCAAATTTCCAGTATACTGTGCACTATTGTTAACTCTGCTGTACATTAGATCTCTAGAACTTATTCATCCTACAAACTAAAACTTTCTACCTTTTGACCAACATCTCCCCAATCCTCACCCTCACCCTCCTCCACCCACCCTTTTTAACCACAGTTCTACTTTTTGTTTCTGTGAGTTTAACTTTTTTAGATTGGACATGTAAGTGAGACCATGCAGTAATTTTTCTTCTTTGCCTGGTTTATTCAGTTAGCATAATGTCTTCCATTTTCATCCATGTTGTCGCATAAATGGCAGGATTTTCTTTTTTTGTACAGGCTGAATAATATTCCCATAATTTTTAAATCCATTCTGTTTATGGACACTTACCTTGTTTCCATGTCTAAGCCACTGTGAATAATGCTTCAATGAACATGGAAGCGCAGATACATCTTTGAGATCCTCATATCATTTCCTTTGGGTATATACCCAGTATGGGGACTGATGAATCATATAGTAGTTCTATTTTTAATTTTCTGAGGCACCTCCATACTGTTTTTCTTAATAGCTGTGCCAATTTACATTTTCACCAACAGTGTACAGCCAATCAGAATGCATTTAGTATTTATGTACTAATAAATAGCATATTTGATTTTATTTCCCAATTGTTTACTATTAGTAAATAGAAAATATGTTTTGTATGTTTTATAAAAATAGGGACAAAATCTGTCCATCTCTGTTTGTCTAGAACTTTCTGTATGTTTTCTTAAAAATTAGAACTGTGTTTTTGCAGTAAGAGCTGCAAATTATTTTAATACCTAAGGCTGTAGTTTGTCTTGGCTTGGAGATATGACTTATTTTTAAAAGTCCAGTTACACCCTTATAACTGGAACCTATTTTGCATTTCAAGTTCTTTACAATTTAATTTTACTTTTTAAATTTTGAACGTTTTTTTTTTTTTCTTTGGTAGAGAAGATTTGGGCCCACATTTTTTTTTCAGGGCATTATATGAAAATTCTCAAGGTGGACTACTAGGTTTAGCTAGAATAAATCTGACAGTGTTCAAATCATCAGTACCCTTTATTTTTTTATTTTTTATTTTTTTTTAAGATGGCGTTTCACCATGATGGCCAGGCTGATCTTGAACTCCTGACTTCAGGTGATCCACCCACCTCGGCCTCCCAAAGTGCTAGGATTACAGGCGTGAGCCACTGCACCTGGCCTATCAGTACCCTTTAAG
Source organism: Aotus nancymaae (assembly GCF_030222135.1). Taxonomy (NCBI): domain Eukaryota; kingdom Metazoa; phylum Chordata; class Mammalia; order Primates; family Aotidae; genus Aotus; species Aotus nancymaae. Next base: position 797,073 of record NW_026988570.1, on the reverse strand, counting down.
AGAGTTATTAGAATTACGTGATGATCTGAAAAGTTTAGGACACAAACTCAGATAGCAAGACAGCCCAATCCAATCATCCTTGTAGGGTCAAGCCCTACAGGGTCATGGGGTGTCCCCTATTGCTGTGCTGAGGTGCTGGATCCGAGAAATAGAGAGACAAGACATCAAAGGACTGAAAAAGACAGCTAGGCTCAGGGGCCACTCCACTTACAAATGGAGACAGGCGACACCCCAACGTCCAGGAGCGTCTGCATTTACTGGGTGCAAGACAGGGGGAAGGGTAGTGAGTGAGGTCATCTTAAGGACAGTGACAAGGTCAAGACAATCACGTGTGCAATAAGCAAAGCATCCACCCCCATTAGGTCACCGAGGCAAGGAGGTGGACCATGTGCAGCAAGGGGCCCACCCCCATTAGGTCACTGAGGCAAAGAGGTGGGCTGTGTGCAGTGAAGAGTGTGCAGTGTGCAACATCTCTTATCTAGGGGCAGGCTACTTATAAAGAATCTTATAGGAGGATGCTTTGAGTCAGCACAGCAGCTAAAGAGCTGACAGGGTATACAGACACCTGCTGGCAGCTTCCAGTGATTTCTACAGGAGGATGCTTTGAGTCAGTACATAGCAACAGAACTGACAGTGTTCATGACCACCAAGGTGCAATTATACCGAGGGGTTTTAAACCCTCAGATGCTCACGGGATTGCCTTCCAGAGGCCAGCTTTCCACAGGAACTGGATGCAAGATACTGCAACTCCTTTATAGGAGGGGTGACTCTTGCTCCAAGCCTGCCATACAGCAGGTATCTTTACAATACTGAATGCTGCCACCTGGGCTGGCCTGCCATGTAGCACATGCCCTTTCAGGCAGGGGCACTACTGCCTGGGCCATTGATTCTTGTCCTGGTATATCTGTTTTTCCCTAATTCATGCTCTGTGTCATGTCTGCTCTAGACATTCCTCCAACTATAAACAAGATATGATTATATATGTATAGCTGTTTTTTCCTAAATTCATGCTCTCTACCGGGCCTGCTCTAGACATTCCTCTGACTATAAACAAATATATAATTATGTAGAAAGATTATTTATAAAAGGAAATAAATGAGTGGTAAGATATTCTTCAGGCATTAATTGTGCCAGGGGTCTGCTTAGCTCTCTTCCTCAGTGCCCAGATGGGGTGTTACCACAATCCTTAACAATCTGAATAGTTAGAATAGAACTGTAGCATACAGCCTGTTGGTCACAGGAACAAGAACTATTTGTTCATTTGCATCTCATCAAATTCTTACATGCACTGATTCAACCAATGAGCCAAAACATTGGGTCCAAAAATGTTTATTTTGGACTTCTGTAACTCTAAAGTCTATCCAGCATAGTTAACTGTTGAAGTTTGTCCAGCTGACCAGTGCATAGGGTGGTGGTACCAAGTGTATTGGCTTTCCCACCATACACACTCATGGAATCCACAGTACCACATGCCATCCAGTCAATGGCTCCACACTAATCTCTTTTATTGTTCCACTTTTAGTGTATGTGCTGCCAAAGTGAGCACCATCTGTATTTCTTCAGGAGGGATATCTAAAAGGGGAACAGAAGGGAAAAGTGAATATATTGTAAATTTTGATATTCTAATCTCCCTCCAAAAAAGACTTGCCAGTTGGCAATCTTTTTAGTAGAATATGGTAATATGTACCCTATATCTCATACACATAGTATTAAGTCTTGAGTTTTTGCCAGTCTGATGGCAAATACTCTCATCTGTCAGAATATCTGATTTACACCCCCTCCTGTTTCCATGAGACCAAGGGGCCTGCTGAAGGCAGGAACGGAGGCTTTCCTTGGCCACATCTTCAGGGGTCTGGTTCAGTGCCTTGCATGTGGTAGTTGTAGAAATGACCTGTAAGAGAGCACCTGCTGCAGCATTCACCAGAAGGTGCTTCTGGATCTGGGAGTGCATGATTAATTCACTCTCCATCAGGGACCATAGGGTACCAAAAACCAAACCATGATCATGGAAATCCTCACTAACATTTCACCAGCTTTTCTAAAGTTTTCAGAGTAGTGACAAATGTGTCTGTAAATGAAGAACTCTTACTTAAACTGCTGAGTTGAAATTCTACTTTCTAAATGAATATGCCGTATACTGCACTGCTCAGGCAGATTTCCTATTTGTGAAGAGTTTGGAAAGTGGGGCTGCTGGCTTTATTTTTCTTAGTGACAGTATTTATTAAATGCCTGTTTGATAGCAAAGATGGTCTAGCTAGTGCTATAGTGTGAAGTGAAGGCCTGGAGGTGTAATCATATATTTAAGCCAGAAACCTGAAACTTTCCCAGGTTCTTCTCTCTTGCCCATCCAACAGTCATCACCAATATCTGTACATTGTTCTCTCTCTCTCTCTTTTTTTTTTTTTTTGAGATGGAGTTTTGCTTTGTCGCCTATGCTCAAGTGTAGTGGCGCTATCTCGGCTCACTGAAACCTCCACCTCCTGAGTTCAAGTGATTCTCCCACCAGCTGGGATTATAGGCACTCACCATCATGCCCGCCTCATTTTTGTATATTTGTAGAGATGGGATTTTACTATGTTGGCCAGGCTAGTCTTGAACTCCTGACCTCAGGTGATCCACCCGCCTCAGCCTCGCAAAGTGCTGGGACTCCCAAGTGTGAGCCACCATGCACGGCCCTGTATGTTGTTTTCAAATGTCAGTTGTGCTCATTTCTTCCTCTGCACTTCTGCTACCATGGCCTTAATTCAAGCTTTTCTGGTTCATCGTCAGGACTGTTGCTGTCACCTCTTAATTACGGTCCCAGCTTTCATGTTTTCATCCCCCTACTCCACCACCTTAGTGAGTGAGTCTCCACCTGGTGAGTAAAGGGTTTCTCCTAAAATACAGAGCTTCTTGTTCTTGGCATAACTCCTCACTACGTGCAGGTTAAAATCTACCATTTTACCCTGAAGTCTGAGACCTGTTGGGACTTCCGCCTAACCTTCCCAGGGTCTCTGCCTGCCTCACCTGCAAAGGAACCTGCTTGTGAGGCCTGATGAGCTTCTCACAGGCCCATGAGTGCACTGTGCTTTCTTGCCAAGCTGCCTTTCCATTGTCTGGAAGACCCCTGTTCACCTGACACACCAATCACGGCTGTCCTCTGAAAACCTTCCTGGTCACCCCTGTGTCTGTGTATTCACAAGGCCTCATCCCCAACTCCTATACCTCCCCATTGCATTGAAGCACAAACCATCTGTTTATTTGTCAGGCCTTCAAGAAGGCTTACTAACCAGGTAATTTTTTTTTTTTTAAGATGGGGTTTCACCATGTTGGCCAGGCTGGTCTCGAACTCCTGACCTCAAGTGATCCGCCCACCTTGGCCTCCCAAAGTGCTGGGATTACAGGTGTGAGCCACCATGGCCAGTCTTAACCAGGTGATTATTATGTATGATTTATTAATTAGGTTAGCCCCGTCACCCAGCATAGCACCTGGCACATAAGAACTATGTGAATTAACGAATGAACTAATGAATAAACAAATGAGTTACAGATCGTCCCCGAGTTTTAGGTCTTTCCACTGGGACAAAGGCACATCATGATAATGAAGTAACTTGTATTTATAAAATTATTTTACATTTAAACTCTTATCTCTTTTCTCATTTACATCTCCATCTGGTCCTGCAAAATTTTAGAACAGGATCTTTAATGTCCATTCTGCAGACACAAAGACTAAAATAAGTCCAAGGAGGAAGGGTGTGGGGCCCAGGCTCTGAGGATTGTGCTGGGCTCACAGGAGTTACTCTCAAGTCAGCTTGTTGCTGATTGTTCCCATGTGTCTGCATTTTGTAACATTACAAAAGAACTATGTAAAAACTTATTTTTAGTTAAATCTATTTTTAATTTTGAGGAAGCTTTAGTTTGATAACTGAGTCCCTCCCAGTAATTCATGTATAAGGAACTAGGTGCTGAGGTCGGCTTCTGGGGCCCTTGTGCCGAGCTCACATGCTGATGTAAATAAAGCAGTGAGTGTTCGCAGGGAGACACCATGCTATCTGAAATTGACCCCCAAATAAACTTTGCCTACCCCTTCTACTGAGGGAATGTTAAGTAGAGAAGTGGTTTAAGTAGCCAATTGTTTGGGCTGCTTTTAGAAAGCATTGTTTATGAACAGGAAGGTGGTGTGCCTTTTCCCTCTTGATACAAGTTTTTATTTTTCCTCTGTGTTGTATGAGCTTTCTTCAAGGAACATGAGCAGAGAAGTACTTTGTCCAAAGAATATTATTCTGAGTGAACAAAGCCAATCTCAAAGGTTACATACTGTACAATTCCATTTAGATAACATTCTCGAGAGGACAAAATTTTGGTAATGGAGAACATATCAGAACAATTTCAGGGGTTAGGTTTGGGGATAGGATGTTTCTATAAGAGGTAGAATGAGAGAACTTCTTTTTGGCGATGAGAAAGTTTTGTGGCCACAAATCCGTACCTGTCATAAAATTTCATAAACCTATACACTCAGTCTCCCTCCCCAAAATAAAACAAAGCAGAAACTGGTAAAATCTTAACAAGGTCTGTATTTTAGTTAATAATATTGTACCAAAGTCACTTTCCTGGTTTTTATCAGTATCCCAACGGTTATGTAAGATCTTATCATGGGGAAAAGCTGGGTGGAGGGTGCACAGTAACTCTGCTATTTTTGCAACTTCTTATAAGTCTAAAGTTATTTCAAAATAAAAAGTTTCCTTCTTTTTTAAAGTATTTTGTCATGGGCAAAACCAAATCTCAAAATAAAGAGCAGAACTACAAAGAGCTTTAGTTTCATGGTGTTCATTGGTGGAGTGCTTTTTTTTTTTTTTTTTGAGATGGAGTCTTGCTCTGTCGCCTAGGCTAGAGTGCAGTGGCACAATCTTGGCTCACTACAACCTCCGCCTCCTGGGTTCAAGCAATTCTCCTGCCTCACCCTCCTGAGTAGCTGGGACTGCAGGCACCCACCATCACACCTGGCTAATTTTTGTATTTTTAGTAGAGACAGGATTTCACTGTGTTGGCCAGGCTGGTCTCGAACTCCTGACCTCGTGATCTGCCCACCTTGGCCTCCCAAAGTGCTGGGATTACAGGCATGAGCCACCACACCTAGCCTGGAGTGCTTTACAAGTTAGCGGGTAAAAGCTCCAGCTTTGGCATGTAGACTGATGCCACTTTGCTGTCGTGTATCCCTGGGCAAGTTATTCTACTTCTGTTTATAAAATGAGGATAATAGCAGTGTCTACTACATAAAATATTGATGAGGTTTCAGTAAAATAATGAATGTAAAGCTCTTGGCACAAGGATTGCCTATAGGAATGATTGAAATGCTACCTATTATAATTTTTTTCTGTTGTTATTTTTACATGCAGTAGTTACTAACTCACTGTCAATTTTGATCTGCCTTTCTTTAAACAGTGGCAGGCTTGTGTTGATCTTTCTGGCTTTTCTTTTTTGAAAAATACTTATTTTATATTTAAAATCCACATCTAGGAAACAGCTAAGCTAGCTTTTATTTTAGTTAGTTGGATATGATTATAATATCCTTGTAATAACAGAAACAGTAATAATAACTGGAATTTATGCGAATTAGTTCATAATGCCCTCAGTACTTTCTGTGAAGAATTACTTTGAATCACATAGCAAGCTGTGATAATTAGCCAGTTTTGTTGTTGTGTTTAGAGACAAGGTCTTGCTCTGTCACCTAGGCTGAAGTGCAGTGATGCGATCTCGACTCACCGTAACCTCAATCTCCAGCACTCAAGCAGTCCTCCCACCTCAGTATCCCAAGTAGCTAGGACTACAGGGATGAGCAGCTTTTTTCAAATTTTTTGTAGAGACGGGATCTCACTATGTTGCCCAGGCTAATTAGGCATTTTTAATACCCATTTTACATAGCAGAAAAACATTTGGCGCTATTAAGAGACCTGCTTTCTTAAGGTCTGTTCTCCACATGGCAGCTGGAGCAATCCTGATAGATCTGGGTTTTCCACCCCACTCAGAGAAAAAGGCAAAGGCCTCTCCCACATGTTCCCTCTGCCTGGAACCTCCCCAGGCCCAAGAGTATCAACTTGGCCCATTTCCTTACCCCAACTCTTTCATCAGAGGCCATTTTTCAAGGAAACATCTCTGATGCCCTCTGCCCATCATTTAAAATTGCAACTTGCTTCCCTACCCGTCCTGACCCTTTGATCATCTTCTATTTCTCCACATTACTTATCACCTTCTAATAGAGCATACATCTTGCTTATTTATCAAAGTTATTATTTATTGCCCGTTTCCTCCTTGAAAAATGTGAGCTCTATAAGGGAGAGGATCTTTGTTTTATTCATGGATATATCCCAAGTTTCTGGAAAAAATGTCTGGCTTGTAGTAAATACTCGGTAAATATTTGTCACATGGATGAATGCAGAGCAGATAGAGAGTTCCAAGTTAAGAAACTACCTACACAGCATGATCTTGCATTCGTTGCTTCCTTTGGTAGAAAGATGGACACTAGGGAAAAAAGAAAAAGAAGGAACAGGATTGTTTATCTAGTTAATTAGCATGATTGCTTAATCCAGAACTCAAAGAACTGGCTCAGCTGTGCTCTTCAGAGTTGCTCCCTCAGCAATTCCGATTGTCCCTCCCTCAAGGGAATATCCTGTTACTGAATATTCCTTAAAAATATCTTTCAGAGCTGTGTTATAAATATCTTTTCTCAAACCAGTAGAGGACTAAGCAAGAGGGGCGTGCACCATCATAATAGAGTTGGGGGAAAAGGAGAAATTGCTGTAAGGGGCATGACCTACCCACTAGAAGAGGAGTTGGCTCAGGAGACTATGGAGGCTCCAGTTTCCTGGGGCCATTCAGGACAGAGTGGGTGGGAGGGTGGAGACATAGGGAAGTGGATGCTTTTCTCCCTGGAAAGCCACAGGGTTTGGGGCTATAAAATGTCAGGGTCTATTCCAGGCTGGTGGTTATTGTTCATCCACAGAGAGAGAACTGGCAAGTGATAGGGAACTGTCTTTTCCTAGTGTACACTCATTGCTGTGGTCAATCCAGGCTTATAAATGAGTGTCTAGTTGGGAAGCCATGAAAGTTTAGCTGAAAAAATTAAGCAAAGAAGACTATATTTTGCCCTGAGTGCCATCTAGTTTTGGGAAAAGTTATCTTTGGTTTGAAACAGTTTCCTCTTCTCTCTGCTGGCATCTATCTGGCCTATGGGCGCTAACCACCAGACCTTGTAAACTGTATTAATACATTGTTTAGCTACTGCTGGGCAATTCTGAATTGGTGTGAGTGTATTCTGCTAGGACATTTACTATAGGTTATGTTTTTGACCTTGTGTGCACTATGAAAAGAAACACACAGGAGAAATGACTGTCTGTTTGACCTGAAGTCATGTTCTGTGATAATGTTTTCCTTTCAGCACTGATAAGCCTAATAGGACTGAAGACCAGTGGGCCTGAATTGTGCTACTACTGTGGGATCCTATGACAGGATCTGTAACTTGCTAATGGATCTCAGTGAAATAAACCTCCTGTTTTATCACAGGGCTAGCTCTTCCCCTCATGACACGTTTAGAATGTGATTTTGTAGTTTGTATTCAAGGGTTTCCTAAGAGTTTAGATAAGAATAATTGAAGTCGGCCGGGCGGGTTGGCTCACACCTATAATCCCAGCACTTTGGGAGGCCGAGACAGGTGGATCACAAGGTCGAGAGATCGAGACCATCCTGGTCAACATGGTGAAAACCCATCTCTACTAAAAATAGAAAAAAATTAGCTGGGCATGGTGCCGCGTGCCTGTAATCCCAGCTACTCAGGAGGCTGAGGCAGGAGAATTGCCTGAACCCAGGAAGCGGAGGTTGCGGTGAGCCGAGATCGCGCCATTGCACTCCAGCCTGGGTAACAAGAGTGAAACTCTGTTTCAAAAAAAAAAAAAAAAAGAATAATTGAAGTCAAATCACTAATTTTAACCTGCAAATGTCTCCTCCAATATGTAAAAAAGATAGGTTAATAAGTAGCTCCCTGTATCTTCTGATTGAACCAAAGCCAATTTTTTCTAAATATAAGCCAGTTTTTGCCGGGCGCGGTGGCTCACGCCTGTAATCCCAGCACTTTGGGAGGCCGAGGCGGGTGGATCACAAGGTCAAGAGATCGAGGCCATCCTGGTCAACATGGTGAAACCCCATCTTTACTAAAAATACAAAAAATTAGCTGGGTATGGTGGCGTGTGCCTGTAATCCCAGCTACTCAGGAGGCTGAGGCAGGAGAATTGCCTGAACCCAGGAGGCGGAGGTTGCGGTGAGCCGAGATCGCGCCATTGCACTCCAGCCTGGGTAACAAGAGCGAAACTCCGTCTAAAAAAAAAATATATATATATATATATGCCAGTTTTTGCAAGTTCATGCAACCTGGTGGGTGAAATGGGCATCTCACTTGGGAGCTTAGGATCTGGAAGGTTCAAAGGGATGCCAAGGCATGAAAATCAAAGTGTCAGAGGCTTCACCATGAAACAGTGATCAGCAGAGCACGGATCCTTGGAGCGATCAGTGTCTTGGTCCTCATCCTGTACATATCTTCTTTCTTAGAATCAGTGCTTGTCATAGTGCCCAAAGTCCAGATATCACTCCAGTTCTCCCTTTCCACCTCCTGTTTTCCTTTCATCTCTTCCTTGCATTACTAAAGAAAAAAGACCTCTCTCACCTGTCAATGAGTATAATCAATTCAGAAGAAAATATTTTCGCAATTTCAAGGTATATTTTCATTGCCAATAAGTTCCCATGATTTGATTAAGCAAAAACTTTCAAATGTGTACCATTAGGATGAAATTATTGGGAGGAGTAGAAGGGTCATGGTGGAAAACTTCTCGCTGCTGGGGAAGAGTTGTTTCAATGGGTGTTGGTGTCAAGATATTCAATGTACCTCAAATTACATTCTTTGAAGCTGTTTAAATTATAAAAACTTTAAGGATGCAAACTTCAAAATGTGTCAGAGGCCACATGTATTTTTCAAAATTCTCTAGGAGGAATATAAGCAGAAGATATAAAGACCCCGAGGCAGAGTATCACAGGGATCCTTTTATAGATGTGCGTGTAATGGGTGTAAGAGAAATATTCTTCCTCAGTGCAATAAATATTTTCTAAGTCACTATACAAACTAGTAGCAATTTCATGTCTCACTTGAGAGGAAGTGACAAAAATACGAAAAGAGATGGCTTTTTAGCTGGGCATAGTGGCGTGTGCCCGTAATCCCAGCTACTCGGGAGGCTGAGGCAGGAGAATTGCCTGAACCCAGGAGGCAGAGGTTGCGGTGAGCCGAGATCGCGCCATTGCACTCCAGCCTGGGTAACAAGAGCGAAACTCCGTCTCAAAAAAAAAAAAGAGATGGCTTTTACCAGGAGTTTTTGTTTCTTAGCACTTTAAATTTTCAAGAGAATTTAACTAAGCAATCTAGCTTAGGGTTCTCCTCCAGTCTGAGTATAGTATTCCTCGTCTTGGAAAATTAAGATCCTGTGAAGTATCTGTCAAATTCTCTGTATAATACAATGTTATTTTGGAAGAAATGAAAGGTCACTACCGAATCATAGGACAGAGATGCATGGGTTTGTTTTTCCCTGAGGGACCCATGTCTAGTCAGGAAAATGCAGACACTGGTGACAACCTTCTACTAGATGGAAAATTACCAGCACTGATTTTCTTTTTTACACACATTTAACCTTTCAGGAGAAGTACTGATGTAAAAGGGATCAGATATGCATTTTTTCTACCGCTTCTCCCAGACACAGCTCTCTGCCACGTAGTGGCCACTTGGCTATAGCCCTGGCACAGTCGTGGCCACGCAGGCATCCGACCAGGAACAGCCTTTCTCTGCTGTGCTTCCCTTGGCAGTTTTTTTCCCTTTCATTCTTCAAATTTTTTATTACTCCATTAGTGACAAGCTTTGAGTTTAAAAAGATCAGATGGAAAATTTCCTAAACATGTAGACAGAAGAAAACAAAATAAGTTTTTCTGCTAAGAAGCAAATGGTGGCATATTTTCAACAATTTTATGAAGATACTACTGTGTGCCAGATGATGTTTTTGTGTGCCAGATGATGTTTTTGTGTGCCACAGATATAGAAGTTTTCAGATTCAACTAAATGATATATACTGTATAGTTGTATTTTTAAAAAATAACCATTCAGGCCAGGCGGAGTGGCTCATACCTGTAATCCCAGCACTTTGGGAGTCCGAGGCGGGTGGATCACCTGAGGTCAGGAGTTGAAGACTGGCCTGGACAACATGGTGAAACCTGTCACTACTAAAAATACAAAGTTACCTGGGCGTGGTGGTACATGCCTGTAATCCCAGCTACTCAGGAGGCTGAGGCAGGAGAATCACTTGAACCCTGGAGGTGGAAGTTGTAGTGAGCTGGGATTGCATACTGCACTCCAGCCTGGGGGACAGAGTGAGACTCAGTCTCAAAAAAAAAAAAATCAAATTTTAGGATTGTTTTAGACATATAGAAAAACATTGGAGATAATATGGCAAATTCCTATAAACCCCATCCCCACTTTTCCCTGTCATCAGCGTCTTGAATTAGTGTGGTACATTTGCTACAATTGATGAACCAATACAGATACATCATCATTAACTAAGGTCTGGACTTCAGTCACATTTCCTTAGCTTTTTACCTTCTGACTTTTTCTGTCCCAGGATCTCATCCGGGACACCATAATGCATTTGGTAATCTATGTCTCATTAGGCTCCTCTTGGCTGTGACAATTTCTCAAACTTTCCTTGTTTTTAATGACCTTGACAGGTTTTAGGTCTTACTGGTCAGGTGTTTTGTAAAATGTCCCACAATTTGGAACTGACTGGTAGTTTTTTTTTTTTTTTTTTTTTTGAGACAGAGTTTCACTGTTGTTACCCAGGCTGGAGTGCAATGGCATGATCTCGGCTCACCGCAACCTCCGCCTCCTGGGTTCAGGCAATTCTCCTGCCTCAGCCTCCTGAGTAGCTGGGATTACAGGCACGCACCACCATGCCCAGCTAATTTTTTGTATTTTTAGTAGAGACGGGGTTTCACCATGTTGACCAGGATGGTCTCGATCTCTTGACCTCGTGATCCACCCACCTCGGCCTCCCAAAGTGCTGGGATTACAGACTTGAGCCACCGCGCCCAGCCTTGACTGGTAGTTTTTTCATGATTAGCCTGGGTTTTTTGTTGTTGTTGTTGTTCTGAGGAGGAAAACCATAGAGGTGAAGTGACATTTTCATCACCTGTTATCAAGAGTACGTTCTGTCAACATGATGTATCACTTGATCATCCAGCTCAGGTAGTCTGTCGGTTTCTCCACTTAGTTTTCTTTTTTTTGTTCTTATCATAACGTACTTGTTGGAAGGGGTCACTGTGTGCAGCCCATGCTTAAAAAGTGGGAAGTTATGCTGCAGCGCTTTGAGGGCAGAATATCCAATAAACTATTTGGAATTATTCTGCAAGAAGATTTGTCTATTCTATCCAACTTATCTAAGTATTTATTGATATCAGTAGAGACTCCTGGGTATTTATTTTCTTCTTTGGGTTATAATCCAAAGCTACTTTATTTTCTTGCTCAAATTGTTCCAGCTTTGGCCATTGGGAACTCTTTGAGTTAGCTTCTCTGTCTCTTTGACATAACCCATTATTGTCTTTCTGTGTGTACATGTGTGTATATGTTACGTGTTGTGTTTGTTTTATATTTTACTCCAGTCTCATATATTTCCTGCACCAATCTGAGAATCAGCCATTTCTCCAAGGAGCCCTGGTTCCTTTTGTTGGAGAATGGCATTAGAAACCAAGATCTGGGTAACTTCTCTTCCTTTCTATTTGAAATTAATAAATCAGTTTTTTAAAGATGTCTTCAAACCTCTGAAATGTTAGCATTTTTCATTTAGCACTAGTGTCTTCTCTTTGATTAGTTATAATCCCTTGCATCTATATAATACATCCTTGTGAATTGACCAGTTTTTACTATTAAAAAATGATTAATTACAACAAATCATCTGAAAATTTTAAACTGTGGCTTTTATTTGCTATTTTTGGTATTCTGAAATATGCATAGCGTATGGCACTGTATGTACTGGGGGGCTAGGCAGCAGGATGGGGTAAGCCTCAGAATCCACTTTCCTTGCTATTGGGGCCAGAGATTTGCAGTAGAATTCTAAATGATCCTGCTTTGTTACTTAATGTCTCACCATTCAGGATCTGAATAAATGAAAACATCTACCTTTTGGGCCCATGGCTACCTTGCTTTTGGTGCCTTGGGTTCAATCCCAGGTTTGTTTCTCTATAGCTAGGCACACCTTTTAAATTAACTTTGCACTATTGACCAAAAACAATGAACCAAGAAATAAAATAATGCTAAGACAACCATAGAATTGTGGTAAACAGCAGTCTGTTTCTCTGCTGCTGGTGTCATGCGTCTCCTTCCATTCCAGGCCTGACAGAGATGGCGGTCTTCAGTTGTGAGGCCCACAATGACAAAGGGCTGACTGTGTCCAAGGGAGCGCAGATCAATATCAAAGGTAAGCATCAAGGCTGGGTTCCCCATGCATGTTCTGGGAGCTGGGGAGGGTGCTGTGTGAGCTTGCAGCCAGCTGCCAGAGTGTGGGTCCTGGCTTTCTCACTGATGTTCTTTGTGACCTTGGACAACTCTTGGTTTCAGTGTTCCCCTCTGAAAAGTGGAGATAATGACAGAATCTACCTATTGTTGAGGCTGATTGATTCAATACAAGTGAAAGTACTCAGAAGTTCCTGGCATATAGGTCCTTGATAAACATTCACCTCTTTAGTTCTGCTCAGTCCAAGAAGAAAATAAGCTAAAATGTTTTCCCTTGATCATATTAGTTCTTATTTTCACTTTTCCCTTTTCCACCCAAACTACTCATTAACCCTCGAAGAGCCCTGGGGATGAGGCTGGCTTGGGACATGATCTAGGAAATGGACCCTGTCCTTCCCAGGTCAGTGGGGGCCTGACATGAGTCTCTGCCACTGACTGACTCAGGGAGACAGAGGAAAAGCAGGGATCAGATCACTCTTCTTTGGAGTAAACTCCCTCTTCCTCTTGCTTCCTCTGAGCTAAAATTTCACTAGGCTGAACTTGCTTGGCAGTAAGTTATAATAACAGAATTAAAGGCACACATTTGAAGGCCCCCAGGCTAGTGGAGACATTTCATTCCAATCTACCTTATCCTCCTTTGTGTGATCAAAGGTATTAAACTTGAAATTTGAAAGAGAAGGAAAACCTACAAGTAGGCTTTTATCTCTTCTTAAATCATCCTCCTTAATGTATCATAGAAATTCAAACAAATTTTATGTTTTACTGTTTGATCTTAATTTAAATACTGAGAAGTAATTATTGGGCTCATGTTCCTTTCATCTATCCTTAGGAAAACAGTGCAAGGAAAAAACAGAGCTTCTTTAATAATGAATTAAAGGTTGAGTACATACAGAAGGAGATTCAAAATTACAAAAGAAGTTCTACTCAAAAAAGATGCTAATTTTAGTTTCAGCAAATCAGCGGGACAAAGGCTATGAAAGGGCATATTCTAAAAGTTCACTGGGATAAAAAAATAAGCAAACTAAAAGTTATTACTGGAGGAAGTGTATAACTTCCTTCCTTCATCACAAATCTCATTATTACAATTTCCAAAAGACATGTTGGGAATGTCAAAAATTTGTGAGTGGGTGTGAGTTTGTAAAGACATCTTCATAAAGTATAAACTTCTTAAAATTTAAAAATGTGTAAAATGAAAAGCACTTCTTCAATTTTATGCTTTACTCAAAATTTTAGCTAAGATTTTATTCTATTAGATCATTCCCAAAACTTCTGATTTTGGCTTTCATTTATTGTAAAATTTATATCAAAGAAACCAAGTCTCCCTTCTTCTAATGTGTAATTACTATGGTATATGTGGTCAAATTTTGGTCTGGAAAGGCAGGTATTGTAGGACAATTCCACAAATAATCTGCTGAGGGAAGTGAGTCAAATGCTATGCTAATTCTTCCCTACTCCCCAAGCTGTGTGTCTACTAGCAAAACCCAAACTCCTAAATGTGGCACCCAGGGCACGCTTGATGGTCTTAACACACCTTCCTCCTTCTCTCCTTCTCATCCCATTATCACCTTCACCCTTACCACAGCCTCCCTGGGCCTCATCTATGGCTCACCGTGTTTATTCCTCACTGCAGCTCCATGGAGCGGGGCTGTTACTATCCCCATTTATAGAGGAGAGAACCTTATGTAGTTGAAGACAGGGCATGTAGTTGTGCCTGGGGCCATATACCAGGTCAGGTGGTAGAGCAGACTCATAGTCCCTGCTGGTGTTCCCACCATCTGCTTGCTGTCCTTGGCAGTAGGCCTCCAGTGTTCTGTTAAGGGATGTAAGTGCCAGGGTCAGGCAGACCAGAGTTCAAGTCCCCGTTGTACTGCTTACAACCTCTCTGTGATCTTTGATAAGTTTTTAACTTCTCTGATCCTGTTCCCTTAACTGTAAATGGGGATTGTAAGACTACTTCTCTAACAGGATTCCAGGAATGATAAAAGGAAGCCCTCAAAGTGTCTGGCACATAGTAAGCACACAAATGTTAGCCTTCATTTTTTATTATAAGTGTAATTATTATTACAAATTCAATTCAGCACAAAGAAATAAGATTCCCCAAATTTAAGATCCTCCTTGGATTCTAATTGAAATAGCTACCCTTGATGCACCTGCAGCTGAGGTCGTAGCACACTCATTGGAGGCCACACCCCCTTCCCCCAGCAGATGCAGTTGGCTCATTTGCTTAAACGAATTCCTAGTGTTTCCTGGGCTTGGAAAGCTTCTCCTCCTACACACACACATACACACACCTGCACACACATGCACACGTGCACGTGCACACACACAGACACACTCCTGTGGCACCGCTCTCTTCTGGTCACAGGGCGCTCTTGTTCTCGGTTAACATGGGTCTCCCATACCAGGCCATGTGCTCCAGCAGGGCAGCGCTATGACTCTGTCTCTGTTTAGTGCACTAGTACCCAGCCAGATGCACATGGCAGGGTCCATGAACATCTATCTACTCAGTAAAGGGCATCAGTATTTCCACATCCTCTTCCAAGTCAAAGGTCTCCTCACTTCAACGGGTCTGCGTTCCACTTCTTCGGCCATTCACTGGAAGACTTAGTGCAGGCTAATACAATTACCCTTGAAAACATGTTTCTGTTTACTGATCTCAAGGAACAAAAATAGGTATTAATGCATTTGTTTGATAGCTGTAGACTCTCATGATCTATAACTGTGTTTGTGTGTGTGTGTGTGTGTGTGTGTGTGTGTGTGTGTGTGTGTGTGTGTGTGTGTGTTTGGTTTTATGCAGCAATTCCCTCCCCACCAACTGAAGTCAGCGTCCGTAACAGTACTGCACACAGCATTCTGATCTCCTGGGTGCCTGGTTTTGATGGATACTCCCCGTTCAGGAATTGCAGCATTCAGGTAAAGCTCCAGGGTGAAGAGGGAAGTAGCCATTTGGTGCTCTCTGTGGGTCTAGGGAATTTTTTCCTCCCAAGGATGGGCACAGAGGGCATTTCTCCACCTCCGTTCGGAGTCCCCTGACCTCCCTGCTTCTCGTGTCCAGCTGCATGCATCATCTCATGTCCATGCTCTGCCCATGACACTGTGTCCTCCTTCCTGTGCAAGGTTCAGGGCATCCAGAAGCAAAATGTGTTTCCAGGGGAGAACATCATGAGACTAGGGACAGTTCATTTTTAAAGCCCCAAAACACATCCCTCAATGAGGACTAGCTTGTGACTGGAAGTTGAAGAAGCCAGGCACTCCCCATTGTGGCTCCTCCTGGGCTGGTGGCCATGAAGGACAGAGGGCCAGCACAAGATAGGTCATCTGTGCTACTGAGTGTAGCGCCTTAGCTAGTGCCACAGGATCCTGGGCATTACACGCCTTGTGGAGTCTTCAGCCATTTTTCACTGCTGCCTAAAATGGGTATGAAACAGTACTATTAGCTATCCTAAAATGATATCTTGCCCATGATGTAAGCACTACTCTTGAGTGTTCACTTTATAAAAATGAAAATGGTGGCAGTAACATAACTATTTACTGAAGGACCTCAGTGACTCAGGGGCTTTGCAAACATTATCTTACTGAAAACACACCAGCACTGCAGACTCAGAGTACTCACACAGCCTATGAGTGGCAGAACCAGAATGAAGCCCAGGAAGCTCCAGTCCCTAAAGCAGTACTCAGAATCATCAGCTCTGCCATTGGGAGAGACATCACATTTGGGAGCAGGTTACCGAACATGCAGGAATTATCCACTAAAAATATGAACTCATTCTGACTTGTACTTTATCATGCAGTAGGGTCAGGAATTGGTTTACTAAATGCTTGGTCTCATTAGTTAAAAATATGTTAACCTGTCACAGGCCAGTCATGCTAACTCAGCTCAAAGAATTTTGTGTTGACTACCAGATGTTTTTACTTGGTAGTCAAATTAATTTCTCTGTTCTTAATACCTCCCACTCTTAACTAACAGCTGTTCCTTCCCTGAAGAGTAAAAGCCTATATTATCCCCAAAAAGCCTCCACCCTCACCAACCACCTCCAGCCTTTCTTAATTCTTGCTTAGTATTTTTTGTAAGCCTCCCAAGCACTGGTAAGTGTTAGAAATTCTTATTACATCTACAATTCCTCACGAGGAATGGCCTTTTTTTTTTTTTAACACCTTTTTTGAGATATAGTTTACTTTTCTTTCTTTTCTTTTCTTTTTTTTTTTTTTAATTTGAGACATAGTCTAACTCTTGCCTTGGCTGGAGTGCAGTGGCACAATCTTGGCTCACTGCAGCCTCTGCCTTCTGGGTTCAAGCAATTCTTCTGTCTTAGCCTCCTACTCACCATCATACCCAGCTAATTTTTGTATATTTAGTAGAGGCAGGGTTTCCCTATGTTAACCAGGCTGGTCTTGAACTCCCGACCTCAAGTGAGCCGCCCACCTCAGCCTCCCAAAGTGCTGGGATTACAGGTGTGAGCCACCACACCCACCCGAGATGTATTTTATATACCATAATATTCACTCATTATTTAAAATGTACAATTCAACAGTGTTTAGTATATTCAAGAGTTGTACGGCCATTACCACTATCTAATTGTGTCTGTATTCATAAGAGATATTGGTCTGTAGTTTTCCTGTGGTAGCTTTTTCTGGTTTTGGCATTAGTGTAATACTGGCCTTTTAGAACAAGTTTGAAAGTTGTTGTTGTTCACCTTCTTCTTCTTCTTCCTCCTCCTCCTCCTTTCCCTCTTTCTTCTCCTCCTTTCTCCTTCTTCTTCCTCCCGTTCTCCCTCCTCCTCCTCCTCTTTCTGCTTGTTTTCTTGGAAGAGTTTGTGAAAGATTGATGTTAAATCTTCTTTAAATATGTAATATAATTTGTTCTCTTTGTGGAAAGTTCTTCCAATACTAGCTTCATCTTTTTACTTGGTATAAGTCTAATCAGATTTTGTATTACTTCTTGAGTCAGTAGTTTCTATGTTTTAGGAACTTGAACATTTCATCTCAGTTATCTAATCTCTTGGTATATAATATAGTACATAGTTTTCTATTATAACCTTTTTTATTCTTTGAGGTTAGTAATAAAATTCCCTATTTCATTCCAGGTTTTAGTAATTTGTCTTTTCTTTTATTTTTTTAGTCCAGCTAAAGGTTTGTCGATTTTATTGATCGTTTTGAATAACCAACTTTTGATTTTGTGAATTTTTTCTATTATTTTTCTACTCTCTATTTTATTCATTTCTGCCTTAATTTTTGTTTCCTTTTTTTCTGTTTGCTTTGGTTTAGTTTGCTCTTTTTCTAGTTTCATAAGATAGAGGTTAGGTTATTGATTGTGTTCTTTTTTTAAAAAAATAGGTGTTTACACTATACATTTCCTTGTAAGCATCGCTTTAGCTGCATCCCATAAAGTTAGTTGTTGTTGTTCATCTCAAGTATTCTGTCATTTTCCTTCTGATTTTTTTCTATTGATTATTTAGAAGTGTATAAATTTTCACATAATTATGAATTTCCCAAATTTTCTTCTTTTACTGATTTCTAATGTTATTCTACTGTGTTTGGAGAATATACTACATATGACTGTGATCCTTTTAAATTTTTTTTTTTTTTTTTGAGACAGAGTTTCGCTCTGGTTACCCAGTCTGGAGTGCAATGGCACAATCTCGGCTCACTGCAACCTCCGCCTCCTGAGTTCAGGCAATTCTCTTGCCTCAGCCTCCTGAGTAGCTGGGATTACAGGCATGAACCACCATGCCTAGCTAATTTTTTTGTATTTTTAGTAGAGATGGGGTTTCGCCATATTGACTAGGATGGTCTCAATCTCTTGACCTCGTGATCCATCCGCCTCGGCCTCCCAAAGTGCTGGGATTACAGGCGTGAGCCACCGCGCCTGGCCCTTTTAGATTTATTAAGGCTTGTTTTATGACCTAAGTTCTATCCTGGAGAAAGTTTTATGTGCACCTGAGAAGAATGTACTTTCAGCTGTTGTTGGATGGAGTGTTCTGTGCATGTTGTTTAGGTCTAGTTGGTTTAAACTCTTCAGTCTTCTGTTGCCTTGCTGATATTCTGTCTTATGGTTCCATATGTTACTGAAAGTGGGGAATTGAGATCTCAACTCTTATTTTTGAACTATTTCTCCCTTTCATTCTATCAGCTTTTGCTTCACTCTTGTTGTCCAGGCTGGAATGCAGTGGCGCAATCTCGACTCACTGCCACCTCCACCTCCTGGGTTCAAGCGATTCTCCTGCCTCAGCCCCAAGTAGCTGAGATTTACAGGCACCTGTCACCAAGCCTGGCTAATTTTTGTATTTTTAGTAGAGATGTGGTTTCATCATGTCAGCCAGGCTGAGGTACACCTTTATATACATGGACATAACTGAAGCATGGGCCAGCCCTTTTTAAAACTGTTACCAAATTGCTGAGTTGTTAGTAGAGCCTAAGAGGATGTGAAACATGACGATGGTTAGCTTCAGGGAGGCTCTCAGGAAGAGTACCACCCCACCTTGAGACGGCAAGTCTCAGGGTGACGTGAGGTAGGTAGGATGGTTGAAAAGTCTAAAACACCAGGTCACCTCTGATGGTGGAAGGTGATCACACACAAGTTTTACCTCCTCTCTCTCTGCCATGGTTTTGGGTATTCATGATACACATGAAAAATCATCCTGAGACAGCCCAATTCCAGGCCTTTCTTGCCCATCTTGGATTCTGTGGTGTGGGACATGGTGATTCTGTTCTTGTCCCCCTTGGCTAGCTCAGCCTCCATTCATCCTTTCTCCTTTCCATCTCTGGTATGGTTTCCAGATTTGGCAAATAAGAATACAGGACACCCAGTTAAACTACACGAGTGATCTTGTAATATACCTATACTGAAAAGTTACTTGTTTTTTTGAAATTCAAGTTTAACTAGGTGTTGTATATATTATCTTGCAGTCCTACTGAGGTTAGTCAGCACAAGCTCTAAAAGTTGTCTTTTATATTCTGTCATTAACAGTGTATTCCCATTCTTTGAAGGGACCAAGTATGGCTCTGTAACATTATAATTTTAAACTCTGACTCGGGACCAGATGAATGTTTTGGATGAGATCCAGATCCATGCACTAGCAGGACACACCCTCTCACTTCCTTTGGTCCTGATCTTCGCTCTTTTCTTCACCCATTTTTGGGCCACACACTCCATTTCTATTTTTAGCTCCCCCACGTACTTCTTGCCACTTACTCTGTCTTTTCCCTGAGGACACACTGAAAAGCACTGTTATAGAAACTCTGTTTTCCTCTCGGAATGTGCTCTCAGCGAGCGTCCCTGTGCCTGGAAATGCTCCCCACATGACTCTGGAAGTGGGAGGAGAGCCAAAGATTTCCTCCACCTTCGCTTTGGTGGTTGGTCACCAGGAAGTAGGTTGCACACTCTAAAGTGAAAAAACAGAAAGTGATGTCTGCCAGCAGCCATCACCAAGACAAGCGTCCAGCTTCTCATTTCTTCTCTAGTGGCTCCTCAGGCCAAATGGTACCCTCTTGTCACCCACAGGGTCTGAGTCAGAGGTGAAACTCAGCCCCCACACCATACTCATGATATCCTCCAGGGGATTTGGAATTCCAGAATGTTTATTTCTGGTTCATTGACCTAAGATTCAAACACACATAACCTGAAATTACAGTACTGTATACCCACAGCCCAGAATTGCAAGCCCATTATTAACAGCAAAACATTTGTGCCCTGAGGATTTTTCCCAAATTGCTCTCAGTTGTTTGTTTTACCCAATATCATTTTGTCTGTTCTGATTTTATAAGTGCCATATATTAGAGAAAATTTGAAAAAGCGTGTAATAGAAAGCAAAATCTATACTCTCCCTTATCCCCATACTCAGACAGAAGGTGTGCAAGGAAAGAGATGGAAGTTTCGCCCAGGACTAGATTTGTGCTGGGAATTGCCCTCTCTTGCCTATACATACAGAGATTCGGAGGGGGATGTGGAGAGACTGGTGGAATTCCAGAGGGAAAGATGAGGCAATAGGTTTAAAGGAGATTTGGAGCAAAGTTTGCTGGATGAGGGGCACATGACCCTTTCCTATATCTCCCCATAAAAAAAAAAAAAAAAAGCCAAGAATCTACATTTCCTGCGTGTCCTTCTGGAAGTAAATTTCTGTTTGGGTTAAGGGATTAAGAATAAAAGACACACTTAAATTAGCCTCAGGACAGGTGCACTGGCTCACATCTGTAATCCCAGCACTTTGGGAGGCCAAGGCAGGCAGATCACTTAAGGTCAGGTGTTCAAGACCAGCCTGGCCAACATAGTGAAACCCCGTCTCTATGGAAAAAAAAAAAAATTAGCCAGGCATGGTGGCAGGCACCTGTTATCCCAGCTACTTGGCAGGCTGAGGAGGGAGAATCACTTGAACTTGGGAAACGGAGGTTGCAGTGAGCCAAGATTGTGCCATTGCACTCCAGCCTGGGCAGCAGAGCCATACTCTGTCTCAATAATAATAATAATAAAATAAAAGCCTCAAGGCAAAAGCAGTGTTCTTCAGGTTACATAATAAAAAGAAAGATTAAGAAATGCTGGGCATGGTGGCTCACTCCTATAATCCCAGCACTTTGGGAGGCCAAGGTGGGCAGATCACCTGAGGTCTGGCTTTTGAGACCAGCCTGGACAACATGGTAAAACCCTATCTCTACTAAGAATACAAAATTAGCCAGGCATGGTGGTGGGAACCTATAATCCCACCTACTCAGGAGGCTGAGGCAGAAGAATTACTTGAACCCAGGAGGTGGAGGTTGCAGTGAGCCAAGATCATGCCACTGCACTGCAGCCTGGGTAACAAAAGCAAAACTCTGTCAGAAAGAGAGAGAGAAGGAAAGAAAGAAAGAAAGAAGCAAAGAAAGAAACAAGGAGAAAGAGAGAAAGAAAGAGAGAGAAAGAGAGAAGGAAAGAAAGAGAAGAACGAAACAAAGAAAGGAAAGAAAGAAAAAGAAAGAAGGGAGGGAGAGAGGGAAGGAAGGAAGGAAAGAGAGAGAGAAAGAAAGAGAGAGAGAGAAAGGAAGGAGCCCATCCTCTAAAAGCAGGATTTGGGAAATACTTCCTTTAAAAGACAAAATAATAAATATTTCAGGATTGGCCAGCACATATGATATCTGTTATCTCTGTTGTATATTCTGTGAAGCAGCCAGAAGAAGTCAAGAATCGAAGAGGTTCTAAGAGAGGAGGAGCTTTATTTTATAGTATAATATGAATCGTAATTATTATAATTATTTGCTCCGTTACCTGCCACAGTGAGAATTGTTATTTTAGGCATTTTCCTCAGGTGTTCAGTTGTCTGAGTGCCATGAGTAACACGCAATGATGCTGGCGGGAAAATGTGTGTGTGCCCAGAAAGGAAGGAGGTCCTTCCCCTCAGTGTAGAGGAAGGGCCACGTGCACCGAATGCACGCATGCCCCGCGCCTGACATTCCCACCACCTTACTAATGCCCGGTCCTCATGTTTACTCTTCGTTTAGGTCAAGGAAGTTGATCCGCTGAGTAATGGCTCAGTCATGATTTTTAACACCTCTGCCTCACCACATCTCTATCAAATCAAGCAGCTGCAAGCCCTGGCTAATTACAGCATTGGTGTTTCCTGCATGAATGAAATAGGCTGGTCTGCAGTGAGCCCTTGGATTCTAGCCAGCACGACTGAAGGAGGTAATTCCTGAGGTTCAGAATGAATATTGACCCTGATGGCGTGTGATTCAACAAACCCTTCCCAGTGGCCTGACTGAGAGTTGAAACTTTGCTTTGTTTGGACTTTGTCTCTGGAGGAGAAAATCATTGAGGTGACTGATGAAAATGGGAATGATATTTCCTCCATACTTTAAAAGGATTTAGTGATAAAACTTAGCCTTGTTATGTATAGGTAATCTTTTCTTTTACATAGGAAGACAATACCAGCACACTTTAAAACATGCTGTCTCACAACACAACAATCAATACATGTTACCAATACAACAAGCAACACAGAAGCCTTTGGTGACCCCAACATATGTGGGGAATTCTCTCCACCAACAAGCAATCAGCTCTGCAGCGGAGACCAGCTGTATGTCCTCTAATTCAAGTCTGACACTACATGGAGATAGCTTCAGACCCCACAGGTTGAGGGCTCAATCCCCAGGCCTCTCCTCCCTGCTGTCCCCAACCCCAGCCTCTAGATGCCAATCACAAATCTGGGCCTCTGGAACTTCTGACTGACCGACTTCAAGAAGTGTTTCCTATGACCTCAGTTTTGTGTCCAATTAATTTGCTGGAACTGTTCACAGACCTTAAGGAAACCCTTTTGTTTACCAGTTTATCATAAAGGATATTACAAAAGATTTTTAAAAAAAGAGAGAGATCCAGAGGGCACGGTATAGAGGGAAAGGGCATGGAGCTTCCATACTTTCCCTGGGCACACCACCTCCAGGAACCTCCACATGTTCAGCTATCTGGAAGATCTCTGAACCTGTCCTCTTGGTTTTTTTGTCGAAGCTTCATGACGTCAGCATTCCTTCCTCCAAGTTATGGTCAGGACCCCCTTTGTAATAAGGGTCTTATGACCCACAGTCAGAAAGATAGGGAAGATTAAGACCAGGTGCAGTGATTCACGCCTGTAATCCCAACACTTTGGGAGGCCAAGGTGGGCAGATCACAAGGTCAGGAGTTCGAGACCAGCCTGACCAACATGGTAAAACCCCGTCTCTAGTAAAAATACAAAAATTAGCCAGGTGTGGTGATGCATGCCTGTAATCCCAGCTACTCAGAAGGCTGAGGCAAGAGAATTGCTTAAACTCGGGAGGCAGAGGTTGCAGTGAGCTGAATTGGGAAGATTAGAGTCCTGCACTGAGGCACGTGAAAGGAGGGCAGGAAGAGGTCAGAGAGGTTGTTTCCTGAGGCCTGCCCCTGAGGCGTAAAGCACATCATCATAGCAAAAGATTCTAACCACAGCTATGGGAGTTGTAAGCCAGAAACCATGACAAAAACCTGTGTGTGTGTGTGTGTGTGTGTGTGTGTGTGTGTGTAGGTTATTATATGTATGTACACATGCACATACAAACATGTATATACACACATAAAATAACCCCACAAGTCCATTAAAATGTAATGGACTCATTCAAATGAATAGGTTTAAATGCATCATATTTTCTATTTGTTCTATCTGTAATTTGTTCTCCTTTTCTTCTTCTTTATTTAAAAATATTTTATTTCTATATTTTTAATATTTTTATGATTCTATGCTTAATTTTTTATGATTCAATTTTTAATTTTTTGTTGAGCTTATTAGCCATAGCTGTTTTTCTGTTCTTTTTTTTTTTTTTTTTTTGAGACGGAATTTCGCTCTTGTTACCCAGGCTGGAGTGCAATGGCGCGATCTCGGCTCACCGCAACCTCCGCTTCCTGGGTTCAGGCAATTCTCCTGCCTCAGCCTCCCGAGTAGCTGGGACTACAGGCACGCGCCACCATGCCCAGCTAATTTTTTGTATTTTTTTTTTTTTTTTAGTAGAGACGGAGTTTCACCATGTTGACCAGGATGGTCTCGATCTCTTGACCTCGTGATCCACCCGCCTCGGCCTCCCAAAGTGCTGGGATTACAGGCGTGAGCCACCGCGCCCGGCTTCTTTTTCTGTTCTTTTAGTGGTTGCTGTAGGATTCACAGTAAACATATTTAACTTATCACAGTTTACCTTCAAGTGGTTTATACCACTTCATATATATTCCATTTTCCCCTTCAGATATTTTGGCTCTTGTTGTCAAACATTTTACTTTAATGTATCTTAAAAACCCATGCTACATTGTTGTTATTTTTGTTCAGTCATTAATCTTTTATAGAGAGATTTATATAATCAGGAAAAACATGTTTATGCGTATAGTTACCATTTCTAGTAGTCTTCATTTTTTGGTCTTTATATTTTATCTGGTATCATTCTCCTTCCTGAAGAACTTTTTAAAAAATGATTTCTTATAGTGTGGATCTGCTGGTATGGTATTCAGCTCCTATAGTGTAGGGGAAAATATTTATTTTACATTTGAAGTCTTATTTTTATTTTTAGCCTTCATTTTTGAAAGGTATTTTCACGAAGTGTAGAACTGTATTCACAGTTTTAGTTTAGTTTTTTTTTCCTTTCAGTACATTCATAGAAGTTGCTCCACTATCTTCTTGGCTTGCATTGTTTCCCACATGAAATCTGTGGTCATCCTGACTTTGTCCTTCTGTATGTAATGTGTCTTTTGTCCTTATTTTTCCCCCATCACTGATTTTGAGCAATTTACTTGTGACATGCTTTGGTGTAATTTTATTTATATTCCTTGTATTTGGAGTTCATTGGAATTTTGGGGTCTCTGTGTTTGTTGTTTACATCAAATTTGGGGAAAAAAAATTGGCCATTATTTCTTCACTTTCTTTTTTTTTTTCCACCTATCCTCTCTTTTAAGGACTCTGGTTACATATATATTAGGCCATTTGAAGTGTCCCATAACTCACTGATGATCTGTTATTATTTTCCCCTTCTTTTCTCTATGCATTTTATTTTGGATAGTTTCACTCATCTTTTTTGGTGCAGTATCTAATCTGACATTAGTCCTACCCAGTTTACATTTCATCTCATACACTAATTTTTAATCTCTTTTTGATATTTTTATGTCTCTAACTTTTGGTCATCCAGAATGTAGTTATAATTACTTTTCTTTTCCTTTCTTTTTTATTTTCCTTTTTTGAGACGGAGTCTCATTCTGTTTCATAAGCTTGAGTGCAGTGCCAATCATAGCTCACTGCAGTCTTGAACTCCTGGGCTTAAGCAATTCTCCTGCCTTCACCTTCTGAGTAGCTGGTACTACAGGTGTATGCCACCACACCCAACTAATTTTTGTACTTCTTTTGATTGTTTTTGGTGGTTTGTTTGTTTGTTTGTTTATTTGTTTGGTAGAGAAAGGGTCTCACTATTTTGCCCAGGCTGGTCTCCACCTTCTGACCTCAAATGATCTTCCCACCTCAGCCTCCCAAAATGTGGGGATTACAGGCATGAGCTACCACATCCAGCCTTTTCATGACTATTTCAATGTCTTTGGTTGCTCTCCTAGCATCTATGTTATTTGTGGGTGGTTTCAACTGGTTCATTTATGGTCCACTCTAGATAGTATTTTTCAGGTTCTTTGCATGCCTGATAATATTTGATTTGATTACAGACATTGAGAATTTTACAATGTTGGATATTAGATATTCTTGTATTTCCATAAGTAGTGAGCTTTGTTTTGAGACACAGTTAAGCTAGTGGGAAACAGTTTAATCCTGTAGGGTCTTGCTTTTAAGATTTATTAAGCAGAACCCCAGCAGAGCTCAGTTTAAGGTAAATTGTTACCCACTGCTGAGACAAGACCATTCTGTGTACCCTACGCAGTGCTTCTTGAATCATTATATTTTCCAGTCTGATTGATGGGAACAGGCACTATTCTTTTTTTTTTTTAATTGCATTTTAGGTTTTGGGGTACATGTGAAGAACATGCAAGATTGTTGCATAGGTACACACATGGCAGCGTGATTTGCTGCCTTCCTCCCCTTCACCTGTATCTGGCATTTCTCCCCATGCTATCTCTCCCCAACTCCCCACCCCCCGCTGTCCCTCCCCTATTTCTCCCCGACAGACCCCGGTGTGTGATGCTCCCCTCCCTGTGTCCATGTGTTCTCATTGTTCAAAACCCGCCTATGAGTGAGAACATGCAGTGTTTGATTTTCGGGAACAGGCACTATTCTTGCCCTGTGTGAGGCCTGGGTACAGTGAAATTGTTTCATGTTTTGTTTTCCTATTTTCCTTTAGAGTTATCCTAAACATTCTGGTGCCTTCTCCTGGGTATTTGCCCTTCTTAGTTTATGCCCTTATTTTCATGGAGCCTATTCTCAGTTAGCTTACACAGAACCTATACATAAAAAGTAAAGATTGTGGAAACTTGCATGTCTTTATGTAATACTGGCTTAGTCATTTTTCCAAATGTATAATTTTAGGTTGAAAATTATTTTCCCGGCCGGGTGCAGTGGCTCACGCCTGTAATCCCAGCATTTTGGGAGGCCGAGGCAGGCGGATCATGAGGTCAGGAGATCGAGACCATCCTGGCCAACATGGTGAAACCCCGTCTCTACTAAAAATACAAAAATTAGCTGAGCGTGGTGGCGTGCGCCTGTAGTCCCAGCTACTCGGGAGGCTGAGGCAGGAGAATTGCTTGAACCCGGGAGGCAGAGGTTGCAGTGAGCCGAGATTGTGCCACTGCACTCCAGCTTGGCACCTGGCGACAGAGTAAGACTCTGTCTCAAAAAAAAAAAAAAAAGAAAAGAAAATTATTTTCCCTCAGATGTTTAAAGATATTTTTGTATCATTTTTTTAGCTTCATGGGTTGCAGTGAAAAATTCTGCTAAGTTTTCTATATGAACTGCTTTTTAGTTTTAGTTTTTAGAATATCTTTTCTCTTTAATACTGGTTCTGTGATAAGCTGTGATGTGCAATTTGTTTTGGTCATTATCATGGGTATTCAGTGGCCCCTTTGACCTGGAAATGCAAGTCCTTTTGTCCTTGTACTTTTTTCCCCCCTTTGGAAATGTTCCACTCTGTTTTTTCCAGAAATTGTGTTAGACAATTGTTAATTAGACTTCTTTGATTGCTTCCTCAATTTTCTTTTTTCAAATTGGCCTATTTTCTTTCCCTTTTTATTCTACCTTCTTGGAGATGTACTTGATTTATCTTCCAGTTCTTCTATCAAATATTTTATTTTACTTACTGTGTTGCTAATTTCAAGTTTTTTTCACTGACAATTTTTTCTGGTTCAATCATGAGAGCCTTTGCTGGATATCTCATTTTTTAAATTTGTTTTGTCTTTAGTTTTCTCTAGTTTCCTACAGTGGCTTAGTCTCCTCTAAGCACTCTGTTCTGTGTGGTTTTTCAGTCCCTGACATTCAGGAGGGACGCTTCCCCAGAACTCTGCCAATTTCTGCTGTCTGCTCCAATGGAAGAGTGAAGAATCATTGATTTGATTGGAACTCTGTGAGTGTGGGCAGAGTTTGTAGGTTTCACTATCAGGTGAATGGGCAGTGATGTGTTTTGATCCAGATACCCCAAGTGTCAAAATTGGTTCCTTTCTCTGTAGCCACTCACATAGTACAATGGTGCAATCTCAGCTCACTGCAGCCTCTGTCTCCTGGGTTCAAGCGATTATCCTGCCTCAGTCTCCTGAGTAGCTGGGATTACAGGTGCCCACCACTATGCCCAGCTAATTTTTGTATTTTTAGTAGAGACAGGGTTTCACCATGTAAGTCAGGCTGGTCTCAGACTCCTGACCTCAACACATGCACTTTTTAAATGTGTTAACAGATTAGCTCTGTTCAGACCATCAGTAACTTGCCTCTAGACTTTAATATGGTGGCTGCATTCTGAGCTCAGCAGTGTTTCCTACCTTGTGTATCTCAAATGACACCAAGCTGATCTCTGGCCTGCTGTTGACTTTCTGCCCCACAGGTTTGTGCTGGAGAATATTGTTCAAGTTGTATCTGCTATGCTTCCCCAGAGTCCAGAGCACCATCCACCCTACCTACTTCCCTGCCTTCCTCTTCTTTGCTATTTTACTTTAGGTGCTCATGAAATTTCCTTTTTTTTTTCTTTTTTCGGTTTTTTTTTTTTTTTTTTGAGATGGGGTCTTGCCCTGTGGCCCAGGCTAGAGTGCAGTGGTGCAATCACAGCTCACTGCAGCCTTGACTTCCCAGGCTCAGGTGATCTTGCCTCAGCTTCCCAAGTAGCTGGCACTACAGACCAGTGCCATCACACTCAGCTAATTTTTTATTTTTGGTGGAGATGGAGGTCTCACTGTATTGCCCAGGCTGATCTCAATCTCCTGGCCTCAAGTGATTCTCTCCCTCTGGCCTCCCAAAGTGTTGGGATTATAGGCATGAGCCACCATACCTGGCTAACAGTTTATGTCTCCTTCCTTCCCTTCCCTTCCCTCCCTTCCTTCCTTCCTTCCTTCTTTTTATCATTCCTTCTTTCCTTGCTTGCTTGCTTGCTTGCTTTTTCTGCCCAGGCTGAGGTGTGGTGACATGATCATGTCTCACTGTAGCTTCAATCTCCTGGGGTCAAGGAATCCTCCTGCCTCTGTCTCCTGAGGGACTGGGACTACAGATGTGCACCTTTTGTTTTTTGTTTGTTTTGTAGAGAGGGTCTCACTATGTTCTAGCTGACATTTTCAACTTAAGAAGTGAATTTCTAGGCTTCAGTAACGTAAAAGGGCTTACTTGTTAAAACTCATGTGATATCTCAGTGAAAACCTTAGTTTAAAAGGTGAAAATCTGCTATAAGTCTTGGTCTCATTTGAGTGCTTTTCAGAGAGCATTTGGAAACGAAACACTTGAAAACCAAGATGAGAATGCTTTTCTTTGTGCTTTTCTTCATTCTTCTCTCCTTTTTCTTTTGTAGCCCCATCAGTAGCACCTTTAAACGTCACTGTGTTTCTGAATGTATCTAGTGATAATGTGGACATCAGATGGATGAAGCCTCCAACTAAGCGGCAGGATGGGGAACTGGTGGGCTACCGGATATCCCACGTGTGGCAGAGTAGAGGGACTTCCGTAAGTCTAAACCCTAAAAGAGCACGATTAATCATCTCCTTTCGACTTGCCAGTTTACTTCAGTTTTAGAAGCTTTCATTTGGTTGTGAAAAGACCTGGTGTGAATGAGTCAGGCAAGGCAGGCAACTTTCAGGGGAACATAAAGAATATAGTACACATTAGAGGTGACTGAATAGTTACAAAATTCTAAGGAGTCTTTTGGGACTTTCCTCACTCACTCATTCATTTATTCATTCATTTACTTATTCAGGAGATAGATATAGAACTCACCTCTGTCATCACCTGACTTTTGCCTTCAGGGAATTTAGGTTCTTATAGGAAAACAGTGTGGACTACCCAGATAATTGTAGCATTAGGTCAGGGAGCTACAGGGCTTAGCAGTCCAGCAATTCATGGCCTTTTGGAAATTTCATGGGATTTTGCAGAAGAAGAAGATCAGGGAATAACCTCATCCTCATAGAGAATGGCAAGAGGTAAGTAGACACCAGAGGAAGTGACTAGGCAAGCTCACTGGCCAGCCTGACACAGCTGCAGACAAGCCAAAATTAGACACGAGACTTACTGGATCAGGACATAGAGTCTGTCACTGCATAGCACACAACCAGGTGCATCAGCCAGGTGACAGGTTCCCTGCCCCACCAAGTCCCATTGGGCAATGTGATGTACCCACTTGGTGGATTGTGCAGCTGAAGGTACAAGGGTCAAGGGCTCAGCACCCTGTGTAGTGAGCAGCAAACAAGCTGATCCTCTGTGCAGTTCCACGGTTGTCATGCTGTGGCCACCTTGACCTACTTCATTGTCCATGTGACCAACCCCAGCATGGCTCAGGGTTGCGGACGGTTAGGCCTTGCAGTTTGGCATGCTCAGTAAGGATGTACAAAGATGCTTGGAGCCCATGGCAGACTGCCTCTCCCAGCAAAGGTGGTGCTTGAATTGGGCTTGTGTAATAGTCAAGGTTCTTTAGAGAAACAGCTAATTGAAGACGTATGTATAGAAGGAGATTTATGATGAGGAATTGACTCATGCAATTACAGAGGTAATTGAGAAATCTCACGATCTGCTGTCAGCAAGCTAGAGACCCAGGAGCCAGTGGTGTAATTCATTCCAAGTCTGAAGGCTTGAGAACAGGAGCAGGGGTGTAGATCTCAGTCCAAGGATAGGAGAAGACTGATGTCTCAGCTCAAGCATTTAGGCAGAAGAAAAGGGGAGAATTCCTCTTTTCTTCACCTTTTGTTCTTTTCAGGCCCTCAATGGATTGAATGAGGCCCAGCCACACTGGAGAGGGCAGTCTGCATTAGTGAGTCCCCCGATCAAATAATAATCTCACTGTAAACACCTTCACAGACACACCCTGAAATCATGTTCAGCCACATAGCTGGGCACCCTGTCCCCCAGTCAAGGTGACATATAATATTAACCATCCCAGCTTAGGGTAATTTTGACAGATGAAGTTTGAGGAGTCTCAGATGAGAAAAGATAACATGAGAGAAGGCACAATATGGCAGCTTTAAGTTCTGACTCACTTGAAGGCCTGGAACATGACCCTTTTATGAGAGCGAGGTATGAGATGAAGCTGGATTGAGAGTTCTGACCCTAAAATGCAGGACCCTGAAAGTGAGGCCGAGGCAGGTAGGAATTGTTCGATAGCAAGGGAGCCAACGACAAGGTTGAGCTCAGGAGCACCACTTGAGACTTACAGATTATGAAGACGGCCTAGATGATTCCTTTATGAATAATGACATTGAGTTTGCTGAGTAACCTTCCAACCTGCCTTCTTTCCACCAGAGCATACTTGCTGAGCACATTTCCACTCTGGTCTTCCAAGACTGAGCAGGGAACTCAGCAGCAGGCTCCTGCCAGCTCTAGAGGTTTTCTTGCTCCCTAAAAGTGTGTATCAGAATCGTTGGCAATGTTTATTTGCAATACCAGTGTGTACTCGGAACTGGGTAGGTGTATGGTGGGGGAGCATCAGTATGTCAGGTAATTCCTGCCTTATAATCAATCTAAAGCTGGCAAGATCCTTTAGATCCTTGCTAAAGCTGGCAAGTTCAGTGAGGACTCTTTAGTGTAAGTACTGGTTTCATTTCACAGTGGCAAACAAAAGGCAAAGGGAATCTACGTGTGAAACTAAGGCTCCCTCCCTAACTACCAGCTAGTGCCCTTCCAATGACTTTGTTAGGCATGACTCCAGTCAAACCCAGAGGGACATTTGATTTTGATTTCTCTGAAGTCTAAAGACTACTGCTATGATGGGAACCCTGGACCCAGTACAGCAGCAGGAAAGGCAGCTGGGTAATGATGCCTGGGTGTGGTTAGGTGGGCAGCTTCCAGACAGGTTCCCTTCCCACCTAGGAAAGGAAGAGAGTGGGATAACGCTGCCTCCTTTTGTGACACAGAACATCTATGGAAGGGCAGATGCACTCGTTTCATTATCAAGTCTGTCTCTCCTTTACCGTGATCATGAAAAGCATGCTTCTTCTGTGTTGCCATATTCCTGATCAATCTAACCCTAGTGACAGATTGTATTAGTCTGTTCTCCACTGCTAATAAAGACATACCTGAGACTAGGTAATTATAAAGAAAAAGAGGTTTAATGGACTCACATTTCACATGGCTAGGGAGGCCTCACAATCATGGCAGAAGGCAAAGGAGGAGTAAAGGCACATCTTACATAGTGGCAAGCAAGAGAGAGTGTGCAGGGGAAGTCCCCTTTATAAAACTTAGGATCTCATGAGACTATTCACTATCAAGAGAACGGCACAGGAAAAACCCACCCCCATGACTCAGTTACCTCCCATGACTTGTGGGGATTATGGAGCTACAATTCAACATGAGGTTTGGGTGGGACATAGCCAAACCATATAATAGATCCAAATTTTAGCTTCTTTGTGGCATCCATATGGAGCATCACATGAAAGTAAGCCCCTTGCATGATAGATGAACAGGGTGAATGGGTGAGCAGGTGCACCCATCGAAGATGCCAAAGCTTTGTTTTAATCATTTTTAGCCACATATCCAGCATTTATCAAAACTGCCATTTTCTGAAAGGACACTTGAAATTTATTTATTTTGATTTCCCTGCCTGAGTTTACCTATCAGGAAGCAGACTGTTAGAAGCAGTATGTGATAGAAGTAGAGAAAAAGAAGGCTTAGAAGTCCATATTGTTCTGCCTCATAGTAAATGATCATGGTATTAATTGTAGTAGTAGCAATCCTGCTTAAAAGTCACAGCCACGAGAGAAGCAGCCTTTCCTCTTGTCTTTTGTCCCATGGCATTTGTGCAAGGTGCCTCTGGATTAACTGCTTGTCTCCATTGGCTGAGTCACCGGAATCAAATGCCTCTTTGAGGGAAAGGCTTTTGTTCACAATGCTGAATGCTTGGTATAGCTATACTAAGCATAAAGGTTCAGTAGGAATTTTATCTTACTCCAGTTGGCAGAAAATAGTGATTACCAGCAGATACTTGAGCTGTCTAAAAACAAGCCAGTTTGTTTAAAGAACTGCAGGTCATCCTTTCTCCTTCTACTTCTGACATGGGTGAAAGCTGCTTTTCCGAAGGGGGCCTCTTGAGCTGAGGCATACTAAAGGGCAGAAATGATGAAAACCTTATGAATGACTCTGGCTGGAGAGCCTTGTGCACTAAATGCCATTAGCACTCAGCGAGGCTGTGCATTCTCATTGCCCTTTGTTCAGAACGGTCCCCTCTGTGGAGAGAACAGAACGGCCACAGTTAGGGCTGTGACCTTTCTAGTCAGTTACCTCCTTGGGGATGCCAGATCATCCCAGTGAAGTCATTTATTGTGCTTTATGCTATACTTTATGCATCATGACAGTCTTTTTTTTTTTTTTTTTTTTTTTTTTTGAGACAGAGTTTCACTTCTGTTACCCAAGGCTGGAGTGCAATGGCGTGATCTCGGCTCACCACAACCTCCGCCTCCTGGGTTCAGGCAATTCTCCTGCCTCAGTCTCCTGAGTAGCTGGAATTACAGGCATGCGCCACCATGCCCAACTAATTTTTTGTATTTTTAGTAAAGATGGGGTTTCACCATGTTGACCAGGATGGTCTCGATCTCTTGACCTTGTGATCCACCCGCCTCGGCCTCCCAAAGTGCTGGGATTACAGGCATGAGCCACCGCGCCCGGCCCAATCATGACAGTCTTGTAACACAAAGACACAGTGGCTCACTTTACTCTGGAAAACATTCTCTGTTGCAGCTAAGTTTCAAGCTAATGATCCAAAACTAGGGGCAAATAAGAACACAGAAGAAAGACGGACCCTGGGAGGCCCCTGAAACCCAAACCCAAAAGGAAGTTTGAGATGATCTTGGCATCTGTCACTTCGATTTCCTTGAATTTCCTTCATCTCAGATGGGCAAAGCTTAGACACAACCTCGTCTCTCAAAATTATCCTTTCATTTTCATTTTTTGTTGATACTAAAGCTACTTCCTTATGCAGGACAGAGGAGATGGATATTATTGAAAGATATTTCTCACTTATAACTGTAATTAAGGGTGGGGTTTTTTTGTGTGTATGCAATTTCAGAACTTTCTTTTCAGTCGTTTTTGCTTGGCTTATTGCAGTTACACTGAAGACGGGTTTGTACCTTTGCGTTCCTACAACGGTCATGTCACTTTCAGACTAAGAATCCTTTGGTCTTTACTGTATGACTATTTATTATATTTCAATGATGATATCTATGTTTTTTTGTTCCATTTTTCTTGCTATTCCTTGCCTTCCAAATCAGAGCTTAAAACCCAAAGATAAAGAGCAAATACAATCTGTTCTCTTTGCAGTCGGAAGAAGGTATTGCTCATCTTCATACTGTCTGAACACAGGGCCTTGACCTTGCTTTGTAGGCATTTATGGCACTATAGATTTGACGTGTGGGCCCAGCTACACCATCTAAACCAGCTGGAGAATTTCTCTCTGTGAATGGGACAGTCTTTTGTTAAGTGTGGACTACTATTTCCCACCCCATCCCCATTCCCATAAAGTGTCAGTGAATCTTTCATGAAAAAAGAGTTCAGTGAGTAAATAGAGTTATAAAATATTGCATATTATACCACCTTGAAGGCCTACCATGTATACTGGCAAGTTTCTTTGAAGTTCAACAGAAAATAAATCTGTTTAACTTTGACCCAGAATTGCCTAAACCTTAGACAGAGACACATTTTTTTTTTTTGAGTCGGAGTTTCGCTCTCGTTACCCAGGCTGGAGTGCAATGGCGCGATCTCGGCTCACCGCAACCTCTGTTTCCTGGGTTCAAGCAATTCTCCTGCCTCAGCCTCCCGAGTAGCTGGGACTACAGGTGCACGCCACCATGCCCAGCTAATTTTTTTTGTATTTTTAGTAGAGACAGGGTTTCACCATGTTGACCAAGATGGTCTCAATCTCTTGACCTCATGATCCACCCTCCTCGGCCTCCCAAAATGCTGGGATTATAGACGTGAGCCACTGCGCCCGGCCATGAGACACATTTTTTATGTGTGGTTTTATGGAGCTCATTGCTTTGGGTTTATTGCTCTGATGTTGGTTTGCTCTTTTTGTCCAAAGGGTATAGATCTTAGAAGGAAGTCTCATAGCAGAGATTATTATAGCCTTGAGACAGCATGATACATAGAACAAACTCCTTTTTTTTTTTTTGAGTCAGTGAGCACAATCTCGGCTTACTGCAACATTTGCCTCCCAGAGAACCAACTTCTTTAAAGACTCAGGGAAGCCTCAATGTACTTGGCCTGAGACCTCGGCCTGCTAACAAGCTCCCCTAATGAGGAGAGCTATGTGCCTGGCTGTTGGCATGTGCCCAGCACCTCTTCCTTTTTTCTTTTCTCCTTCCTTCTCACTGTCAAAGAAGAACAGAGCATTTGAACTGATGTTATCTTGAAGTATGAGGAATAGGCAAGGTTCTCATGGCCAGCCAGGGATCTGAACCAGTTCTTAAACCCAGGGATTGATCAAATAGGGTACATTTCACCTGGAGGAGAAACTTACCATGGAGATAAACTCCGTGAATGATCAAATAAGCTTCTTAGTTTGGGGAACTAGACAGCCTTGATGATTTTTTCTAATGCACCAAGACTTGAAAGATACCACAAGGTTAATTCTGTAAGAAGGCTTTTTATTTATTTATAGGGAAAGAAGACCCAACTTTAGCACCACGTTGAATATGATATAAGGATAATCATAGCCACCACTGATTACTTGGAACATGCCAGATCATGTACTGTGTTTTACATAAAAGAACTCATTTAACCCTTATAAAAAACACTGTGAGGCTGGGCGTGGTGGCTCACGCCTATAATCTCAGCACTTTGGAAGGCTGAGATGGGCAGATCACCTGAGGTCAGGAGTTCAAGACCAGCCTGACCAACCAATGGTGAAACCCCATATCTACTAAAAATACAAAAATTAACCAGGTGTGGTGGCAGGTGCCTGTAGTTCCAGCTACTCGAGAGGCAGAGGTGGAAGAATTGCTTGAGTATGGGAGGCAGAGGTTGCAGTGAGCTGAGATGGCGCCACTGCACTCCAGCCTGGGGAATAGAGTGAGACTCTGTCTCAAAAAACACTGTGAGAAAGACAACATGCTCAATTTTCAGCTGAGGAAACTAAAGCTCAGAGATACTGGGTAACTGGCACAGAGTCACAAAGCTTGAACTAAAAACTGGAGTCTGACTGACTCCAAAACCAGTGCTTTTTAGAACCCTCCTATACTTTCCCAGGTGCCCTTGGCTTTCTTCATAATATAGTCTCTCATCCAGATTCCACAATGTGGCCTCTCCACAGAAAGAAGGAAGAACAGGACATGTTTTGAAGAGTTAGATGTGAGAGTTTTGCGTTGGTACCTGTGAATTTGAAATCCCTTTGAATAAGTCACCTTTGTTGTTATGAGACAGAAACTTTTATCCCATTGAGGTTATAAAATAGGCCATAGTCTTAAATACAGTTAGGAGTTATAGGGTTGTGAATTCTTATAGAGTAGTTGGGGATGTTTAGGTCTTTTGAGCATTGTAAACAAGTACCACTGCAGTTGTCCTGCCTGACTCTAAGGCCACACATAGGATAAAAAACAAATTGACTTTCCAGAGATGTGTTATTACTTTCCTGACTGTCAAGATTCACTGTCTTATGTTATATGTAAGTGGAGTTGCAATCAAGTGCCATATTATAAATCTGATTTTATTACCAGGAAATGCTTTCAGATGTTTAAGTCCCTGAGGCTATGAACCTGGTGTTGGTGAAAAATGAAAAGCTCACTCAATGAGAAATATGCAGTTGGCACATGGCATGCATCCCATGACCAGACCACCTCATGCCAGGGAAATGGCCCCACCTTCTGTGATCTGTACCCTGACAGCACCAGATATAATACACATGGGGTAGCTCCTGCATGCATCTGATTTTAATGGATTTCTCTGACAACTTTAAAAATCAGACTTAAATATTTGGGGATATGAATTGGGGCACCCCGTTCTTTACATACTTGGCACCAAAACAGTATGGATAAATTACATCTATTTTCTGGCCGGTCGTGGTGGCTCACGCATGTAATCCCAGCACTTTGGGAGGCTGAGGTGGGTGGATCACCTGAGGGCAGGAGTTCGAGACCAACCTGGCCAACATGGTGAAACTCCTTCTCTACTAAAAATACAAAAAATTAGCCAGGTGTGGTAGTGCATGCCTGTAGTCCTAGCTACTTGAGAGGCTGAAGCAGGAGAATTGCTTGAACCCGGGAGGTGGAAGTTGCAGTGAGCCAAGATCGCACCATTGCACTCCAGCCCAGGCAACAAGAGTGAAACTCCATCTCAAAATTGAAAAAAAAAAAAATTACATCTATTCTTTTTTAAACTATATTTAAGGTTACCATTTAAGGATATTCTTAGAGAAAACTGTTAAACTTCTGTTAAAATATATGTCCTATATCTTTCTAATCACTATGTTAACATTTATTATAATTCTACCCTTAAACTGTGATAACCCTTGACCATCTCCAAAATATGTGATTGATAAACATTGGCCGGTATCTTTGTCATACTTCAATATTCAGAATGATGGCAACGGCTATGATACTGGCCATCATCGAATGGTGGGAGCATTTGCTCTGAGCCAGGCACTGTTCTAAACACGTTACACATTTGTTAACTCACAAGAATAAGAGATGGAAATTTAAAAAGTAACCTTTCTGGAGTTTCCTAGTGAGTCATAGGCCCTAAGTGAGTAGACACAGGGTAAGTATCCCTTATCCAAAGTGCCTGGGACCAGAAGTGTTTCAGATTGTGGATTTTTTCTGATTTTGGAATATTTGCATTATATTTACTGGTTGAGCATCCCAAATCTGAACTGCTTTAACTAGCATTTCCTTTGTGTCATGTCAGTGCTCAAAAAGTTTTGGATTTTGGAACATTTCAGATTTTGGGATATGAGATGCTCAATTATGTTATAGCCTACTTGAGTGTTTATTTCCAAAAGAATAATTTTGTTTTTGTTAGGGTTCCTTTTCTTCTATTCATTTAATTCTTTCCCAATCGTGTAATTCCTCTTATTTTGAGATAATTCTCTCATAAAGTGAGGTATCATATTTGAGTCATTATAAGAAAGAAAGCACTCAGCCGAAACAGGCCAGTGTTCTGCATTGGGCGTGAGGCTTGTCCTTTGGAGGAGCTGTCTACTGTGAAGCCGATGTGTTAGTTATGTTTCAGCGATAACCAGAGTCAACAAAGGGCTCCATGACTGTGGGGGTTTGGTCCATGGAGTTACTCTACCTGATGACTTTCTGCCCTGCTCCCAAATTAAATACAGAATGACCAACTAACCCATAATCAAAAACAGTTTGCAGTAAATACAGTGTTTTATTTCTTTCTTTTCTTTCTTTTTTTTTTTTTTTTTAGATGGAGTCTCTGTTGCCCAGGCTGGAGTACAGTGGTGTGATCTCGGCCCACTGCATCCTCCACCTCCTGGGTTCAAGCAATTCTCCTGCCTCAGCCTCCTGAGTAGCTGGGATTATAGATGTATGCCATCATGCCTGGCTAATTTTTGTATTTTTAGTAGAGGCGGAATTTCACCATGTTGGCCTGGCTGGTCTCAAACTCTTGACCTCAGGTTATCCGCCCACCTCAGCCTCCCAAAGTGCTGGGATTACAGGCGTGAGTCACCTTGCCCAGCCCAATGCACTATTTCTAAAAAAGATATCACCGGAATCTACAAAAAAAATTAATTATTAAGTTGTTCACTTAATTAAGAAAGAAGTCTATGGCAAATGTCATATACTCAGAGTCCAGTGGGGTAGAAAAATTTTAAGGTTATATTTTCCCTTTCATCCCTTGTTTGGGGGGGGTGTGATATTATGACATACTGTGTTTCTGGAGGTGTGTGTACACACATAATATATATATAATGTGTGTGGAAGGGAGGTTTCCATCCAGGGGTCCTGGCTCATTACTCCCGTAGCCCTTGTTGTTTCCTAAGGGACTAAAACAACAAGCATATTTTTTGTTGAAGTATTTGGTCTTTTGTCCTTGGTTTCTGAAGCAGCTTCAGAGCTTTAAAGGAGAAAGACAGTCTTTTGTTATAATGCTGGGGCACTTTAAGCCTCAGAAAACAGAAAACAGAATCTCTCTCGCTGATCTTCTCCTGCCCTTTTTCACGTACTCCTTTCTCCTTTTCCTCCCCAAGGCAGGGCTCTAATTTTCCCCTGCTTTTCTGACTTAAGAGTCAGCCATAAAGAAATTCTTTGACCCACCTGATCTGATTAGAAGTCATAAGACTCACATTTTGGAAGGAGTCCTACTTCCATTCCCTGGAGGAAGGAGCCATGCACAGAGAGGCCAAGAAGAATCTGAACAGATAGGTCTTGGGTTTCCTCACTCAGTCTATTAGTATTAGACCATGCCCTTTTTGTTCAACCACAATCCTACATGGTTGTGAATCATGCCTATCCAATGGAGCCTCCATAAAAGGCCCATGAGGATGGGGTTCAGAGCACTTCTGGGTAGTGGAACACATGGAGGTTTCCAGGGGATGGTGCACCCAGGGAGGGCATGGAAGCTCCGCTCCACTTCCCATGTGCCTTGCCCTGAACAGCTCTTCATCCGTATCTTCTGCAATATCCTTAATAATAAACCAGTAAATGTCTTTTCCTAAGTTCTGTGAGCTACTCTAGCAAATTAAACAAACTCAAGGAGTGGGTGATGGGGCCCTGATTTATAGCCAGTCAGAAGTATAGCCAGTCAGACTACCTGGGGCTTGTGATTTGCATCTGAAATTGGGGGCACTTTTGGGGACTGAGCACTCACCCTATGGGATCTGACACTATTTCCAGGTGATAACATTGGAATTGAATTGGGTTGGAGGATGCCTAGCTGGTGTCTGCTGTGGAACTGACTGACTGGTTGTTGGTAGGGAAAAATTCCCATATAATTCTTGGTGACCAGAGGTCACAAAAATCTTCTGGGTTGACTATTGTCATGTGAGAGGAGAGAAAACAGCTTGTTTTTTTTCTGCAGAGGACATGGGGGCATTTCTGGGCCCTGATGGTCACTGTCTGTTTAGATTTATAAACAGTCTCTGGATGGCCAACCCAGGTGCCCCCTTGCTCCTGAATGATGGACTGCTTTCTCCTTAAGGATTGAGATTGTTTTATTCTTCATTATTACTAGGAAAGTGACTGGCTTGAAAGCAAGTGACCAGGGAATAAAGTTACCAACAGACTGCCTTTGCTCTTCATTGATGATCTGTGACATCTGTGACCTACATGACCTGATACTTCTTTCTTTCTCGAAATAAAATTTCCAAAATTCAGATATAAAGACATGTTCCTAGAACTTCATTTTAGCTTTCACAGCCCCTACAATTTTCATTTGAAAAGCCAGCCCAAACACAAGATTAGTTTCCTACACCAGAGAGCATAATGATTATAGAGGTTTGGAAAAAGGGAGGAAGGTGTCATATAAACACTTCGTTCTGGTTATTCTTTTTCCTTTGTTTGCATGACAGTGACTATAAAATAACATATATATATAAATAAAACCGGAGTTTTAAAAATTGAGCAAGTTGTACATATGTCACACTGAAAGAAAAAAAAAAAGCGTCAGTGCCCTCTTCCAGGTAGATTTTAGTAGAAATTCTTATAATTTCAAGGAACAGGAACCCACTCATGCTGGTTCAAGGGCAGGCGGCAGGTGGACAACGTCAAGGGAAAGTGTGACTGGCGTATTGTGCTATGGGTGGTTCTGAGGATCGGGTGCTCAAGGAGTCGGTCTTGCTCTGCCATCTGGGTACATCTGCATGCTCCCTCTCTTCCAGAAGCTTCTTTAGGACAACTCTAAATGCCAAGCCCTCATGGCCCTAGCTTGCCAATGCCCCAAAACTTGAGGTTGCATCCTGTCCCTACCCACTTTTTGGTTCCATTGGCTGTGGCCTGAGTGAGGAAGAAACTCTGTGGAAGTGTAGCTACTGCCCCCAGACATGGGTGGGATGGCTTCCCTCAGAAGGAACTGTAGACATGCCTGCAGTGTGCCCAGCCCTGTGTTTCATTTCTTCTTTTCCTCTGTCTCCAGAAAGAGCTCTTGGAGGAAGTCGGCCAGAATGACAGCCAAGCTCAGATCTCTGTTCAAGTCTACAATGCTACGTGCACAGTGAGGATTGCAGCCGTCACAAAAGGGGGAGTCGGACCCTTCAGTGACCCAGTGAAAATATTTGTCCCTGCGCACGGTGAGAGCTATACCCAGTAGGGGCTGATAGGATGTGGTGGTCCAAGCAGTGCACAGATTGCCAGAAAGTAACCTGAGGGATGGATGGCTGATTAAATAATGAAAAATAAGACTGGGCTCATCTCAACACTTTGGGAAGCAAAAGCAAGAGGAATTTGAGACTAGCCTGGGCAACATAGT
The DNA here is from genome assembly GCF_030222135.1 of Aotus nancymaae. Lineage (NCBI taxonomy): Eukaryota > Metazoa > Chordata > Mammalia > Primates > Aotidae > Aotus > Aotus nancymaae. Next base: position 756,039 of record NW_026988570.1, on the reverse strand, counting down.
GGGACCTTGTCTCTACAAAAAAGATTTTTTTTTTTTAAATTAGCTGGGCATGATGGATCATGCCTGTCGTCCCAGCTACTGGGAGGCTGAGGTGGGAGAATTGCTTGAACCCAGGAGGCAGAGGTTGCAGTGAGCTATGATCATACCACTGTACTCCAGCTAGGTGACAGAGTGAGACCTTGTCTCAAAAAAAAAAAAAAAAAGAAGAAGGAAGGAAAAATAAGAATCAAAAAGAATTTTTCCAATGATAAAGATATGATAACATGCTTTACAGAACTACCAATACCCATGGGTCCCTGCTATAGTTACTGTTAAGGATAATAACTTACTTGGAAGATCAGTCTTTTCAGATGCCAACTCTGACTTTACTTATTGAACTTAGTTGCAATGATGTGTACTGTACATGACTGAATTTTGGGCAGGCAATATAGCTAATCCTTAGCTGTTTATAACTGGGACTGTTTGTTTGCTGGTGCTTGTTTTGCTGTGTTTCAAACAGTACTGCTTTGCCATGTTTTTACCCATTCAATCCTTGGGCAGCATGCTTTGTGCTTTGGTCTGCATAGAACATGAAATATTTCCTATGGAAGCCATCCTCAGACTGCCCTGGGCCCACTGAGCTAAATGCCCAGCCATGTGTGTTGGCTTTTGCATGCTGCTGAAATGTCCTTTGGCACGGTGCCACTGTGGTTACCCCAAGTGACTCAAGTGCTGTGCTCACTCCATAACCCAATGGAGCCACCTTTGTTCTGATTCTAACCTGCCCTAGGTTGTTTAATGTTAAACTGTTGTCATAAAGTCCATCCATAGGCACCTAGATCAGTTTATACATTAAGTTCTTGCCAAACATGACCTTTGTACTAGATAGCAGACAGAACTCGTGAGCAGACGTTTGAGTTCCCACGTGTCTGTTCCCAGTGACCCTCAAACTTGGTCTCCTTTTTGGTGCTGAAATGGAACCATATTAGGTTCCTGTAGCCCATAGGCACAGTTTCTGGGGAACATTAGTAACTGGTGATAGGGAGGTAAGATGTGTCTACCTGGTAGAAATTCAAAGATAGTGAGATTCTGGCCAGGTATGGTGACTCATGCCTGTAATTCAGCACTTTGGGAGGCCAAGGCAGGCAGATCACTTGAACTCAAGAGTTCAAGATCAGCCTAGCCAACATGGTAAAGCCCCATCTCTATCAAAAATAACAACAACAAAAATTAGCAGGGTGTGGTGGCATGTGCCTGTGGGTCCCAGCTACTTAAGAGGATCTCTTGAGCCCAGGAGATGGAGATTGCAGTGAACCAAGATCATGCCACTGTACTCCTGCTTGGGTGACAGAGTGAGACCCCATCTCAAAAACAAAACAAAACAAAACCAAAAAAGAACACAGATAGTAAGATTTTGATTCTAAAGGGACAGCTTAAAAAAATCAGAGTTTAGGCAGGGTACAGTGGCTCATGCCTATAATCTCAGCACTTTGGGAGTCTGAGGTGGACAGATGCCTTAAGGTCAGGAGTCCCAGACCAACCTGGCCAACGTGGTGAAACCATGTTTGCTATGCAGGCAGTCCTTACCTTGCATGGCTCCAGTATGCACAAATTTCAATTACCACAGTTAAATAATACCTGTTCCCCAAAAAATATAGTTCAAATTTTAGTCACTATTCTATATTAACTGTAATGGCATAAAGCATAAACTCGGGCTGCTGGCTCTTCAGGCCACCAATCACTGTAGAAATAACAGATGCACATCACAATCATGACCAATGGCGTCACTTATTCCAAAGTCTGTTGTGATTGGTCCCTGAGCTTTTGTCACTCATTTCGTGCCCACCTAGCAGAGGCATGTGGCTGTGTTGCTTCCTTGTCTCCCAGGGACGAACCCACATGACATTTTACAAAAATGGGTAATTGAAAGAGGGTACTGGTGAACAAAGGTAAAAGTGCAGCAAAGAAGCGCAAAATGATAGTGGTCGACATAAAATTTGAATTGAACATAAAACTATGGAAAGTTGTTACTGCCTGCACTGATAAACTTTAGGTATGAACCAGAGGTCCTTAGTGAAGGTGAACTAATATTTTTCATTTTTTTGTACATGTATAATTGACATGAGTTTTCTCACTGATTTTTAAATTACTGTGTTTAATTAACAATTGAAAAATTGTATATACCTATGGAATACAATGTGACATTTTGATCTGTGTTTATGTTGTGGAATGAGTAAATCAAGCTAGTTTCCCATCGATTATTAAGATCTCTTTGGATGATCTCAGCTTACACAAAATAAGACCTGCCTACATTTGTAGATTATAAAAGATTTAACTGAGTTCTGAAAGCTTTGACTATTTGTTCTTCCGTATTACAAGCCAGTGTTTCTCGTGTTATTTCAAACCCATGATTGGTCTATCCTTTTTTTCCAGGTTGGGTAGATTATGCCCCCTCATCAACTCCGGCACCTGGCAACACAGATCCTGTGCTCATCATCTTTGGCTGCTTTTGTGGATTTATTTTGATTGGGTTGGTTTTATACATCTCTATGGCCATCAGAAAAAGAATCCAGGAGACAAAGTTTGGGTAAGTCTCCCAGCTAAAAATGTTTGCCCAGTGATACCACTGGTTGAACTCCTGACAAGCTTGTTATACCAAGTTATTATGCCTTTCCTGTTGGCCTTGCTGCTCACATTGCTCCCAGATGGCTGCCCTACCTGATGCATATACTGGGCTCAGGCAGCTTCCTGACTTAGGCCATGGCCTACAGAGGCAGCTGCCAGCAAAAGCCAGCCCTGAAAAGGGTTCTTTTACAGAAAGAGTATAGTAGGCCTTTGCTTTTCAAACTGGGTTGCTGTTAAGTGAGGACTTTTATTAGAAGCCTTAAAAATAGGCCAAATGCTGTGGCTCACACCTGTAATCCCACCACTTTGGGAGGCTGAGATGGGCGGATCACATGAGGTCAGGAATTTGAGACCAGACTAGCCAACATGGCAAAACCTCGTCTCTTCAGAAAATACAAAAATTAGCTGGGCATGATGGCACATGCCTGTAATCCCAGCTACTCGAGTAGCTGAGGCACAGGAATTACTTGAACCCAGGAGGCAGAGGCTGCAGTGAGCTATCACGCCACTGCACTCCAGCCTGGGTGACAGAGTGAGACCTTGTCTCAGAAAAAAAATAAATAAATAAATAATGCTGATTATTTTTCTTCAACGTATATATAGATAAAGATATGGGGAGGAAATTCACCAAAGCATTAGCAACTGTGGCTGGTATTATTGTGGGTGACTCTGTGTTTTGTTGTTGTTGTATTTTGCACATGTCCTATAATGATTATTTTTCTAACAGGGACAAAGTTTATATTTTAACATTCAAATAAGAAAAAGAATCTCTTGTTCACATTTTCTTTTTTTTTTTTTGAGACGGAGTCTCGCTCTTGTTACCCAGGCTGGAGTGCAATGGCGCGATCTCGGCTCACCGCAACCTCCGCCTCCTGGGTTCAGGCAATTCTCCTGCCTCAGCCTCCTGAGTAACTGGGATTACAGGCACGCGCCACCGTGCCCAGCTAATTTTTTTTTTTTGTATTAATAGAGACGGGGTTTCACAATGTTGACCAGGATGGTCTCGATCTCTCGACCTCGTGATCCACCCGCCTCGGCCTCCCAAAGTGCTGGGATTACAGGCTTGAGCCACCGCGCCCGGCCTCTTGTTCACATTTTCTATGCATTTTACTTTTATAATAAAACACTAATTAAATATCAATGAAAATGAGAAGCTGTGTTAAAGCAACCTAATGAAAAGAAGGCTGTGTATAAATGTTGTTTCTGGGACTCAGTTTTCTGCTGCAGCATTCTGGAAGCAAATTTGGATTTCCTTGAAATTGAATTTATCATTAATGAGAGAGGAGGAAGCATTTTGTATGAGATAAATTGTTGGCAGTTTGGAGTGGGACAGAATGAGTGAGGGGTGTATGGCTGTGCTTTGGAGGGGGCTAAGCAGCCCTTTTTCATTGCTCCACCTTCAGAATGCTACTAGAACATCCCACTAACTCCAAGACTTGCGATAGGCATGGGAAGGGGCTTAAGACTGGCAGCCAGGCCACCCTTTATTTGTGTTCATCCGTGTCTTAGGGGTCAGTTACTTTAGTCCTTACAAACCTATTCTTATAATTATTATATCTTGGTATGTGAATTCTAAGAATGACTATTTTAAAGAAGTAGACAAAATCTGATCTAAATCTTGAACATATAATTGACTAAAATACATCCCAGTGTCTTGGTGTGACATGTAGGCTCATCACAAAACAAGTACAGAGAACCTCTGCAGAAGTTGCAAGAGTAGCTCATTAATATGTATTAAAGGCCTGCTAGGCACTGGGCACTGAGGTGGACTGGAATACAGTGGTGAATAAAATCCTGCCCTCATGGGGTTCACAGTTCATGGGGAGTCAGGCAGTAGTCAAGCAGTCACAAAAATAGTCTTAAAATGGCAACTGTAATAAACTCTATATAAAGGGTTAAGAATGTGTCCAAAAAATTTGACTGCATTAAGAAAGTGAGGGAAGTCTTTCATGCAGAAGTGGCTGACACTTTTAGCTAAGATCTGAAGAAAGAGCAGGTATTCATTAGATGAGAGAGAAGAGCATCCTAGCCGGAAAGAGCAGCACATGCAAAAGCTCTGTGATACTTGGGGTCTGGCAGGAGGAGAGAGCACTGGATTGAAAGTTGTTAATTCGTTCACTGGGTTCCAGCATTAATTCTACCAGTTTGACTAGCCTTTTAACTTTTCCAAGCTTCCTTGATTTATCTGTCTCTGAATAGTCTCTGTGGTCACTACCAGTTCTAATTGCTATGATTCTGAATTGGGACTTCTGTAGACTCACTCAGTCATTAAAATATACGAGTCTCTTAAAATGTTGATGTCTTTAAGCATTCAGAACAGAATGCAGTTTTTGTCATCAAGTGGAAATTCATGGTCAGCATTGTTGAAACAGTCACTGTTACAGAATGATTCATAAATATATTTGCTTGAAACTAACCAGATAGAATCAGAAAAATGAAGGCAAAGCTCCTATGGAGGTTCCAAATGCTGATGGGGACTAGTAAAGCCTCCTAGAATGTGCAACTAAGGTAATCCTGGAGGGCTGGAGTGCAACAGCCCAAGGATGCACATTGGCTTTTGAAACCTTTGCCAAGAGTTTTAGGGACCATATATAGCAATGCTGATGTTCCCAGTTCCCAGAAATCAATTACCTTTCTGCTTCTTCTGAAGTCTCTCTTTGGTTCCCTCCTTTTTGGCTTTCCTTTAGGGAAAAAAAATTTTTTTTTTTGTTTATAATATTATATATTATAAAAATATTTTGACTCTAGTTTAAAAATACATTAAAGACAACATGCTGAGATGAGACCCCATTCACAACAGCATAATAACTATAACATTCCTGAGAATAAACCCAATAGATGTGCAAGAGCTTTGTAGAAAAAAAGCATTAAACTTCCTGATATTGTTAAAGAAAACTTGAATAAATTGACAGATGTGTACCATGTTCATGGATGGGAAGGCTCAATATTTCAAGAGAACAAGTTTCCCTAAGTTAACCATAAATTCAATAATCACCATCACAATTGGTACAGAGTTCTTGAGAAAAGTTGGCAAATTGATTTGAAAATATATGGGCTGGGCGTGGTGGCTCACCCCTGTAATCCCAGCACTTTGGGAGGCCGAGGCAGGCAGATCATGAGGTCAGGAGATTGAGACCATCCTGTCCTATCTCTACTACAAATACAAAAAATTAGCCGGGCATGGTGGTGTGCACCTGTAGTCCCAGCTACTTGGGAGGCTGAGGCAGGAGAATCACTTGAACCTGGGAGGCAGAGGTTGCAGAGAGCTGAGATTGCACCACTGCACTCCAGCCTGGGTGGCAGAGTGAGACTCTACCTCAAAAAAAAAAAAGAAAAAAAATATGTGAAAGAGTAAATGTGTAGGAATAGCCAAGACAGTTTTGAAAAACACAAAGATTTCAGTGTAGGGAGCTGGTTCTCCTAGACACAAAAACCTATTTAGTGATTAAAGCAGTGAGGTATTGGTACAAACAGAAAGAACTCAGTCTGTGAACAGCACAGGATGTTCATGTATAGGGCACTTTTAGGAACTGAATATAGGATGAAGATGGCATTCTAAATCTGGAGAAATAAAAGAATGTTCAAAAAATTGACCCATTAGCTGAGAATCGTGGTGCATACCTGTAGTCCCAGTGAGGTGGGAGGACTGCTAGAGCCCGGGAGGCTGAGGTTGCAACGAGCTAAGATCACGCCACTGCACTCCAGTCTGGGCAACAGAGCAAGACCCTGTCTCAAACAAAGAAACACTTTGTTCTAGGCACTGGATAGAGAGAAATGAACAAGACATACATGAGGCTGTCCACTTGAAGCTTATAGCCTAGCAGTTGAGAAATGCAGAAGAAAATGCTCCATGTGAAAATATTTCTATCAGCTAGGTCTCTACTAACTCATAAGTTTAGCACCAAAATGGATCATAGATATTATTTGATTCAACCCTGATTATAATAATCTGGGAAAGTTTGAGGTTGAACATTATAAGATTTACCAAAAAGTGGGGATGCTGAGTACAGCAAGTATATTAACAAGATTATAATACTATTTCAAATATTTAGAAATAAAACTATTTCCAGGAACCATTAAGCTCAGCAGAAGCTTAAAACAAATGAAAGACTTGTAACAGGTTATTTTTATCTGTACTGAAGTCATTTCCCATGGATCCTTACTACAAGATCTATTCATTTGTCCCTTTTGTAAAAACACCTTCCAGCTCATTTTTAAATGAAAATACTTTTATTTTTATTTATAAATGTGAAAATATAAAAGTAACATTATATTTTTAAAAAATCAGATTATATAGAATAGTCAAAAGGAGAAAGTGAGGCCCATCTCAGGCCCATGTATGGTCTTTTGGCATACATTCTTTCAAGTGCTTTGCTTTGTGTACATAAATATTTTTTTCAAAATTCTGTTATCTCTTTAAAATAATCTATGTACCTAAGGTAAACTGCGATTAAATCTGTAGGCCAGGCATGGTGGCTCATGCCTATAATTCCAGCACTTTGGGAGGCCGAGGCAGGTGGATCAGCTGAGGTCAAGAGTTTGAGACCAGCCTGATCAACATGGTGAAACCTTGTCTCTCCAAAAAAAAAAAAAAAAAAAAAAAAAAAATAGCCAGGCATGGTGATGCATGTATTCCCTGCTACTTGGGAGGCTGAGGCAGGAGAATCACTTGAACTCAAGAGGTGGAGGTTGCAGTGAGCCAAGATTGCTCCATTGCATGCCAGCCTGGGCAACAAGAGCAAAACTCCGCCTCAAAAACAAAAAAAATCTGTAATCTAGACTTTCTAATTCATAATACTTTTCCACCAATTAGTCTAAAATAGTGACTAAATGGATTATTAAAATAGACTTCATTTTTAAAATTAATTTATTTTTTGACACAGGGTCTTGCTCTGTTGCCAGGCTGGAGTGCAGTGGTGCAGTCATGGCTCACTGCAGCCTCAACCTTCAGAGCCCATGTGATCCTCTCATCTCTGCCTCCTGATTAGCTGGGACCACAGGGGCACATTATCGCATCCAGCTAATTTTTTTATTTTTGTAGAGATGTGGGTCTCACTTTGTTGCCCAGGCTGGTCTTGAACTCCTCTGGGTTTAAATGATTCTCCTGCCTCAGCCTCCCAAAGTGCTGGGATTATAGCCATGAGTCACCGTGCCCAGGCTTATTTTTTAAAACAGTTTTAATTTTACAGAAATACTGAGAAGATAGTACAAAGACTTCTCATATACTCCATACCTACTTTCCGCTATTATTAACAGCTTACATGGTTAGTACAATACGTTTGTTACGGTTAATGAGCGAATGTTGATACATTGTCATTAACTAACATCTATACTTGCTTGAGATTTCCTTAATTTTTACCTAATGTCCCTTTTCTGTTCTGGGATCCCATCCAGGTTGCCACATTACATTCAGTCGTCACATCTCCTTAGGCTCCTCTTGGCTGTGGCTGTTTCTTAGACCTTCCTTGTGTTTGATGATCTTGCCAGTTTTCACAAGTGTTAGATGTTTTGTAGGATGCCCTTCTATTGCAATTTTTTTCAATGTTTTGCTCATAATGAGCATGGGTTATGGGTGATTGAGAGGAAGAGCACAGAATTAAAGTGCCATTGTCATCACATCTTATCAAGAGTACGTATTAACATGGTTTATCACTGTTGATGTTGACGTTGATCACCTGGCTGAAGCAGTGTTTGCCGGTTTCTCTACCATGAAGTTATTTCGTCTTCCTTTCCCTACTGTTCTTTGGAAACAAGTCACTATGCATAGCCCACACTGACAGCCTGAGGATTTACCTCCCTCCACCCCTTAAGGGCACAATAACTACATAAAATATTTGGAATTCTTCTGCATAGGAGATTGGTGTCTTTTCCATTTATTCATTCATTCAATCATATTTTCATAAGTGTAGACTCATGGATGTTCATTTTATACTCATAGTCTAGTACTACTTTAGTTTCTTGCTCAGATTGTTACAGCTTTGGCCATTAGGAGCTTATCTGTTATTCTCTGTTCTTGATGGTGCCTACTAGAGTAGTTTCGATATTGCCAAGTAAGTCTAAAATAAATCAAAGGAAAGAAACGCGTTTCTCCTAGGGGGAAAGTTTTTGTTGTAGAAGAGCCCGTTGAAAAGGGGCCGCTCTGTAGCATCCTTGTGGAATCAGTGTCTGCCCTGTAGCCCTGTTTTTATAGTGAAGTGTCTTTGTTTTCATTCACCCAGGAATGCATTCACAGAGGAGGATTCTGAATTAGTGGTAAATTATATAGCAAAGAAGTCCTTCTGTCGGCAAGCCATTGAACTTACCTGTAAGTTGACTTTCATTTCCCTTTTTGGCAAAAGTTCAAATAGTTGAGAACAAAGACAGAGCAATAGACAGATTTCTAACAAAAGCCAAAGATATTGAAGAAGAATGGATATTTTTAATGTACAAAATATGTTTAGAAACCAGCAAGTAGATAGTCAGACATTGCCATGCACAGCTCTGCAGGCTAATTTACTGGAATCTGGAGCTGGACCTGGGGTTAAAAGGACTCATAATGTCATGAAATGTGGCAGAAAAGAGGAACCTTCTGGGGTGACAGAAGATGGGTAGAGGTCAGGGATTTAAAGAAAACTTCTGACTAGTGGACATAACCTCAAGCCTCATTCCTGTTTTCTTGGCAGCCAACTTTGAGAATGATTTGCCAACATCCTTTGTAGTAATTATGGTTTGAGCTTTGCTGAATCAGAGAGTGAAGGCTTCTGGGTTAAACAGTGGAAATAAACAGATACTAGTGTTCCTGAATAATTTCAGAAAAAGTATAGAAAGGATATGCGCCGGGCACAATGGCTCATGCCTGTAATCCTAGCATGTTGGGAGGCCGAGGTGGGTGGATCACCTGAGGTCAGGAGTTCAAGACCAGCCTGGCTGTCATGGTGAAACCCCATCTTAAAAAAAAAAAAGAAAGGATATGCAAATATTAACAACAAATTCATGCTTCTGGATGTTTTCCCCCAATAAAGAAAAGACATAAGGATGATGGAATACAGGTTGCTATGAAATATAAACTTGCTTGGTGTGGATTTTTTTTTACTTTTCTAATCTTTAAGTTTTGACTTTTGATATCCTCAATTTTTTTTTAATTTAAAATTTGTCATTTAGACCACTTTCTTTCTTTTATTGGAGAACCACTGGATAAAATTTTTTCTCTGAGAACTAATGTGTCCTTCTAATTATCCACATTTTTTTGTCTTTCAAGAGCTTACACATGCCTTAACTATGGTCCAGACCAAATCATTTGCCAAGAGTTGTTGAACTGGTCTCCTTCTGATTAATTTCTCTTGCCGCCAACACAACACATCTATTATATAGATACCTTACTGTATTACATATCTTATTATAGAAGAGCTTATTCTCCAGTTCCTCAAAGTGCTCAATTTGGCCCTTGCTATGCTGTTATAATGAGGTTTCATGTACAGTATGTGAGATAAGAGTTTGTTCTCTAGATGTTTCCTGGGGTTTGTGAGACTCCGTCCATAGCATAGGAGGGTAGGAGAGGTATGGATCTTCTGTATACTGTAGTTAGGGGTATAATATTAATGGTGAAGAATTCACTAGAAAGTACCTATTGACTTATCTTTCTTACCCCTTTAAGTCAAGGACAAACCACCCCATATGAATCTGATTGCTGGCTGCTGCTACCACACAACAGAAAGAGAAATGTGGCTCTGATTTTTCTAATTCTTCAGAATTAACCTTGCCCTGAAGGATTCATTATACTTAGTTTAATCATAATAAAGTATGAAGTTCTATTACTGGTGTTTTGGGGAGAGAAATAATAGATACAAAATGAAAAAAAGGGGCGGGCACAGTGGCTCATGCCTGTAGTCCCAGCAATTTGGGAGGCTGAGGCAGGCAGATCACTTGAGTTCAGGAGTTCGAGACCAGCCTGGCCAGCATGGTGAAACCCTGTCTCTACTGAAAATACAAAAATTAGCTGGGCGTAGCACGGGCCTGCAGTCCCAGCTACTCAGGAGGCTGAGGCACAAGAATCACTTGAACCTAGGAGGCAAAGGTTGCAGTGAGATGATATTGCACCACTGCACTCCAGCCTGGGTGACAGAGTGAGACTCCGTCTCAAAAAATAAATAAATAGATAAATTAATTAATTAAATAAATGAAAAAGGAATGTTTATTATACAGGACTTTATTTCATTTTAATTATCAAATGAAAGAAAGCATGCTGACAATTTTTATACGTAGTATGTTACTCCTTTTTCAGTACGTAGCCTGGGAGTCAGTGAGGAACTACAAAGCAAACTAGAAGATGTTGTGATTGACAGGAATCTTCTAATTCTTGGAAAAATTCTGGGCGAAGGTAAGCAGTTTAAAGTAATGCATTTAAAATGTGGGATAAGAAGTTAAGCAGTTTAGAATACTTTTTAATATGTATTTCTTAAATGAAATACCATTTTAGGACTCTGCGTTATACTGTGGATCATTACATTTTATGATTTAAAATGATAGACTACTGATTTTTGAAACTCAGATCTGGCAAATGAAGATAGTCTTCAATGCACACACAGTAGGTCCTTGAAAAATATTAATTTTCTTTCCTCATTGAAAAGCATGTAATTCATTGATTAGTTTCCTATGTACTTTAAATTTATTCCTCTAGTTCTTAAGTTTATTATTCTTGGCACCTTTCTAATTAGGAACAAAAATGAAAATACATATTTAACTGTTAAGTTGTTCTTAGGATGAATGATAATGGTATTAAGAGTTTGTGCTTTAAAAACTTCAATAATATTTTTCATGTTCTCCTCTAAGTGTCTTGGATAGGTTATAATGCTTAATAAAGTGGTGAGCTAAGTAGGCCCAAGGCACCCAAGCTCATGACAAGCAGGAGACTAGAGCATGGCTCGTGGCCGTGGTTTGCAATGTGGGTGGCCTGGGCAGGCTCTGCCTGGCTACCTGTGGGTGAATTGCTCTCATACCACATGAAACCAGCAGCTCTGGCACTGTAGCATTTCTGTGGTCAGGGGAGAATTTGCACCGTGTCTATAGAGATGTTCTTTTACTTCACAGGAGAGTTTGGGTCTGTAATGGAAGGAAATCTTAAGCAGCAAGATGGGACCTCTCAGAAAGTGGCAGTGAAGACCATGAAGTGTGAGTTATCAATGATGAATGCCATTCTTCTGGGGTAGGCAGTTACTTCAGTATTGGGTGCTCCATGAGGCCATATGTCACAATCTCAATTGCCAGCAGGTCAGAAGGCAATGTGGATCACTGGTCACCAAGGAAGTATTACTATAATGAGCTCCTCATGCGTGCATTACATATTCTTTATACTCAAGGCAACAACATTTTTTACTATTGCTAACTCTAGCATGCCTATGCATGCATTCTCTCTGTCTTGCTCGTTCTTCCTCTCTCCCTCTCTCTCTTTTCATCTAGTAGAGCTAACAACTCTAAAGTAGAGCATGAATTGCCAAGGCAGGGGTGATCTGATGGCAACATCTGACCGCAGGGGTTGGTCTGGCTGACCTGTCTATTGTGGTGGAACCACTTCCTCATTTGAGGATGACTGCATGGCCCTGAGGAAGCTGTGGGCTGCCTGGAAAGTAAGTTTTCCAGAAAGAGGATAAATATTTGGTCAAGACATATAAAGATTTGCTATCATAAGCTAGAACTTCCAAGCAAGCTGGGAAGAGAGCCAGCAGTGGGGCAGGGAGGGCCTTCTAAGTCATAGTCAAGATCCTGCTTTATCCTGCAAGAAGTAGAGCGCTATTAAGAGTCTTAATCAAATGAAGAACAGAGAAGTTTACATTCCAGAAAGTTCACTTTGGTGTCAGTGTGAGGAAAAGAAATTGCAGTGTTGACAAAAATAGTAGTAGAGAAGCCAGTTAGGACATTTTGAAATCTGTACAGTCTAGGCCCTCTCAAATCCTTTTTTTTTTTTTTTAATTGAGACAGAGTCTCACTCTGTCTCACCTACCACAAGGCACCTACCACCAGGCCTGGCTAATTTTTGAATTTTTAGTAGAGATGGGGTTTTGCCATGTTGGCCAGGCTGGTCTTGAACCCCTGACCTCAAATGATCCGCCTGCCTCGGCCTCCCAAAGTGCTGGGATTACAGGTGTGAACCATCATGCCCGGCCTAAAATCTATATAGGTAAAGAAACTATAGGGATTTGCTGACTTGTCTAATTGAAATAGCTAGAAAGGGGGCAGGTTGTGCTGAACATCTTTATTACCATAAGATGACCAGATTTCACTGACAGAGCAAGCTAGCATTTCCTCTCCATGTCCTTCTCCCAGGAAATGCATTTCTGAAGCTGGGGCCACACAACTGTCTATGTTTGATTCTGTAGGTGTCTAGCTGGTCATGGCCTGTCACTGGAGGACTTAGAAAATAGACCATTGTCATGTGGCATTTCACCCGCAGTCTTCATCACGAATCATGGATGGAGATTATCTGGTGCTCAGTTTGTCAATATTCTTGATGTTGCTTCCTTATTAACCCCTTGTACCTATTCAATACTATTTTTGATCAGGGAATAAAGTAAAATTGGATTCTTCCTAAAATTTAAATCTACTATTTACTGGACATTAAAGCATAAGCTAGATTATAAGCATGTACTGAGACTCTTAAATGAAAAGGCTAAAGTTTATTTATTTTTTTCTTTTTGAGACAGAGTCTCGCTCTGTTGCCCAGGCTGGAGTGCAGTGGCATGATCTCGGCTCACTGCAACCTCTGCCTCCAGGGTTCAAGTAATTCTCCTGCCTCAGCCTCCCAAGTAGCTGGGACTATAGGCATGCGCCACCATGCCCAGCTAATTTTTGTATTTTTTTGTAGAGTCAGGGTTTCACCATGTTGGCCAGGCTGGTCTTGAACTCCTGGCCTCAAGTGATACACCCGCCTCGGCCTCCCAAAGTGCTGGGATTATAGGTGTGAGCCACCATGACTGGCCTGGAGGCTGAAGCTTAATTCAGTTATAAAAAGGAACCACAATAACAAACAAGTCATATGAACGGTGCTTTTTGCTTTTTAAGCAGTCTGTAATGACTAATATTTATGTGACACTCATTGTTAGCCAAAGGGCATTGCAATTATTCCTGCATTTCATCAGGACAACAGGAACAGAAAATGAACATAACTAAAAAGTAGGTTCAGGAACTAGCCTCCAGATACTAAAACACTCTGAAGTTAGAATACTCACCGGAGCGGAACCAAGTACTGAGCCATATTCTGCACCATTCCTGCCTCTTATATGATTTTATTTGAGCCTCACAGTGTGTCTGTGGGGAGTCCTTTCATGATCCCTATTTAGGGATGTAAGGCAGGGATATTAGGAGGCCTGGTGGGAGGAGCTGAGCCTGGAACCTACTTTTTCTCTGGCTTGATTCTGCTGTTCTTTAATTTCATTAGGGTAACTTGCATAGGGATTACATCCCTGCTGATTGTTAAAGATTGAGAAAATAATCTGTAGCTTCAAAATCCCCAGGCTCAGATACATCTACCCGTGGGTTGGTACCCCGGGGAAGTGTCTGTAGGCAGAGCCCTACCCCTCTATTCCCCCATGTGATTGTTTGCAGCGAAAGGAATAAGTGAGGGCAAATTTTTGCAGGTGTCTAGATTTTTTTTTTTAATTAGAAAATTTTTAAAATTTTTCTAAATTTTCTTCAGTGGAAAGAAGATTAATATATATTGAGGCCATAGGATGGTAGACACATTGCATTAGATGGCCTCATGCATGATTTTAATCATAGTTATACTCTGTTAAAGCAAACTCCCTAAGGCAAGCTTGACTTTTTGTTTTGTTCGTTTGTTTTTAATTGTGGCAACATATACATAACATAAAATTTACCATCTTAACCATTTTAAGTGTACAGTTCAGCGGTATTAAAACCATATTCCTAATGTTATACAACCATCACTACCATCTCCAAAACTTTTCGTCTTGTAAAACTGCAACTCTACACCTACCAAGCAATGACTACCCACTACCCTCTCTCCCCAGCCTTGGCAACCATATTCTATTTTCTGTCTCTGATTTTGACTATCTAGGTACCTCATATAAGTGGAATCGTACAGTATTCATCCTTTTGTGACTGGCTTATTTCGCTTAGCAAAATATTAGAATTTTAAATGTCTCTTTTGAGCCAATTTAGTTCAAAAAACTTGGTATGAAAATGCATCCAGCTCACAAGGTGTGGTTCAGCAACCAGACTTGCAGGATATAAACCAATAGAAAGGGAAAGGTGTGGGGTTCCTTCTTTCTTTCTTTTTTTTAAAACAGCAAATTTAATTGTGTAATGGCCCTTAAAGTCCCCTTTGCTTTGCCTGTTTCTCCCTCTCTTCTTCTCTCCCCCTGCCCCTACTGGCCCCTGACAACCACTCATCTGTTTCCTGTCTCAATAGTTTCATCTCTTCCTGACCTAAGTTTGAGAGAACAGAATGCTGTTGCCCACCCCCTCCCCTTAATTGAGTAAATTATCCATACCTAACCTTTTCTATTTTCTCCTTTAGTGGACAACTTTTCGCAGCGGGAGATCGAGGAGTTTCTCAGTGAGGCAGCGTGCATGAAAGACTTCAGTCACCCAAATGTCATTCGACTTCTAGGTACTTCTGAGAAATGCAGGAGTGGGTGGCCAAGGGGACTCTGCTGATCTGCTCTGTGCCAAAGGAAAAAAATTCTCTGGTGTAAATAAGTTTACACTTTGTATAACCCCAACATAATGTATAACATTGAGGTTTTCACCCCGACTTCTCTTCATAAGGATGTTTTCTGAGGCTGATAGTAATAATGAGTTTGCATTTTCTGGACACTGATGGGCTCAGGAATGATTTGAGTTTTCCACAGAATTCTAGGAGCGTGTGCCCTCAGTTACTCAAAGGCAAGACACAGAGGTGGTCGTGTTATAATTTTTATTAATTTAAGGTTATATGTGAGTTAGATAGCAGTGGGATAAAGCTGGAAAAGTAGACGAATTTCATAGGTTGTCTTTGAGAAATAATTTATTAACCTATTTGAAAGTACTGACCTCTTTTTTCTTTTCTTTTTTTTTTTTTTTTGAGAAAGAGTTTCACTCTTGTTGCCCAGGCTGGAGTGCAATGGCTCGATCTCAGCTTACTGCAACCTCTGCCTCCCCAGTTCAAGCAATTCTCCTGTCTCAGCCTCCAGTAGTAGCTGGGATTACAGGCATGCACCACCACACCCAGCTAATTTTGTATTTTCAGTAGAGACATGGTTTCTCCATGTGGTCAGGCTGGTCTTGAACTCCCAACCTCAGGTGATCTGCCTGCCTCAGCCTGCCAAAGTGCTGGGATTACAGGCATGAGCCACCGTGCTTAGCCAAAAGTACTGATTTCTTAAGATCGTGGTACATTGATGATTTCATGGAATATGATTTAACAGTTCCATAGAATGTGATTTAATGTAATTTGGCTTTGCGGCTCCATTAGTGAAAAAATACAAAAGAGGAGATTAAGTATGAAGTGAATGCTGTGTAAGTGACACTGTCCCAAGAGAGAAGAGCAACCTGGAAATAATTGAATTTTCTGCTGGCCTTGGTTTTTTGGTTTTTGTTTTGCTGTCCTGTGACTGGATACATGCTAAATTCTTTTGAGATCTTTCAGAGTTTTCTATGATTGACACTGCAGAGAGATGTGAAAATCAATGTTTGTATACAGTATTATGTCAAATCAACTACTGTTATTCATTCACTGCTATTGGCTTAGCTGACTATGAGAACAGTAGCACTTTGTGATCTTACCACAGAGTACAGGAGCTTTGCAAGTTTCGGATTAGGTGACAGCTTTTGGCTCTCAGATTCCATGATAAATGATATTGTAGCTTCTCCTTTACAAAACTGTGTTAAAATTTAGGGATGTGAATTTTATCTATAGGCCTTCAAAGTTATTTTAATAGTTTAAGCATTTGCAGTGGACTTCTTCACATAATCAAATATCTATCACATGAAACAAGTTAGCCCTTGAATCTTATGGGGTCACTACCCCCTCAGACTCAGCCTAACAAATTCCTAGGTTTCTAGATGGCTATACTTGTTACAGTTTGATTCGTGAGAGCCCTCATGCCCTCATTAATCTGAAAGGGGTGGGGAAAAACAAGTAGTGGACCCTGTGTATGTTTCATTTTCTAGAACAGAGTGTGAGAGGAGCTCTTGGTTATTTTAATTGTTAAAACATAGTTTCAGTTTGGCCAGTGGTCCTCCAGGGCTTTTCTGTTCACAGTAACAAGGGCTCTTTGTAACTGATTCTGTGTTTGTAATTTCAGGTGTATGTATAGAAATGAGCTCTCAAGGCATCCCAAAGCCCATGGTAATTTTACCCTTCATGAAATACGGGGACCTGCATACTTACTTACTTTATTCCCGATTGGACACAGGACCAAAGGTAATGATCTCCTTGTGTTACCTCTGAATGCTTCTCAGGGCTTGTGTGACTTAGCCAGGACAACCAAATCATCTAATCTTGAAAGTGAAGCCAGGAAGGAGAGGACTTTGACCTTTGTTCAGTGCTCCGTGTGTGTCCAGGGGTTGAAATGTGGTGTCTGTCCTCACAGCAGGCCTGTATCGGATATTATTACTCCTTCTTTATGGTGGGGGAAAGTGGCAGTGCTCACAGTTTTATGGACGAAGCCTTACCAACTTGAGTTGGGTGGCCCAGGCTCCTGGTTCTGCAATTCACACCCCTCATGGCCGCATACTCCCCAGAGCTTGTAGACTGTGGGAAGGCCATTAAAGATGGCTTTCCCAAAAGAAATTTTATAGAGCTCATTCTGGAGTTCACAGATTTCAACCTTTGAAGAAGTGTGGGTGAGCCAAAAGGACTGTACAACTGACGTTCTGAAAAATGTTTGCAATATTTTTCTCCCTATGTTGACTTACCCGCCATGAGCACTGTGAAGTCCTGGTAATTTTGGATGTAGCTGTAGAGGCAGTTATGGATCATCTAGGAAATTTAGGACCACAGACAGGCTTGCCTTCCTTTAGGGTCAATTTTTAGTATTGATGTCAATGGTTGTAGAGTTAAGGAATCGTAGCCACTGGGGACATTGTGTCTTTAATTTCCTGGGCCTCCTTATCTGAAACGAAAACAGTATCCTCCTGTCATGTTTTGTGGACAGATGGTGGACTGTGAGCAGGAGGTGTGAGCATGTCCTGACTACATGCCTGGCTGAGCAGCATGCCCTTCCTGCCTTGCACGCACCTTCTCTGTCTGTTGGAGGAGGCAGCGATCCTGCAGGGTTCTGGTTGGGACACGTGTGGGAACAGTGTGTGGCTGGCCTCTGTCAACAATCATTCTCTGACGGCAAAAGTTACTCCAGATCATCACTGCCGTTAATCACTGCTGTAAGAAACCACAGGTCCTGGGAAGGAATCACACCACTCAATCCACACTTTGGCATTCTCGGACACACCCCACCTTTATCCCTTTAGCTGCCATCAGTATCAGGATCGCTGAATGCAGTAATGCAATTAGGAACAACTGCTTCCTTCACTGCATCAATGATGGCTCCGGGAAAGAATTCTTGCTGCTCTTACTTGATGGTCTGATGAGTCCACAGGATGAAAGTGCAAGGAAATTAGTTCTTAGGGACCATGAAAACTCACTCCCACTGACTCTGCAAACAAAACATAGAGGGGAAATGTCCCGTGCATGACCAGTGTGGTAGAGTTCTGCACACTCCTCTGTATCTACAAACTTGGAGTGACAGTGGCCTAGGGTCAGCCAGGTCACTTTTCCACATGAAGCAATGGCGTGGGACTCACTCACAAACCCTTACCCAAAGTAGGTTTATTAAATTCTGGCCGGATGTGGTAGCTCACACCTGTAATCCCAGCATATTGGGAGGCCAAGGTGGGCAGATCACTTGAGGTCAGTTTGAGACCAGCCTGACCAACATGGTGAAACCCCATCATCTCTACTAAAAAATACAAAAATTAGCCAGGTGTGGTGGCAGGCACCTGTAATCCCAGTTACTCAGGAGGCTGAAGCAAGAGAATCACTTGAAATTGGAAGGCGGAGGTTGCAGTGAGCCGAGATTGCTCCACTGCACTCCAGCCTGGGTGACAGAGTTAGACCCCATCTGAAAAAATAAATAGATAAGAAGGCTTATTAAGTTCTTTAGTTCACTCTGTGAACAAGTGCTGACTCTGAGCTGGGCAATGGGCTCTGGGAACACTGGAGGGAACATGACAGATATAGTTCCTGCCCCATGGAGTTGACCTGCTGGTGGTGGGTGAGGGGAGAACAGGAGACAGACAATTGGTTATTCACAGTGAGGGAGCTGTGAGCACCAGGAGCACAGGGGCTCAAGTGCCCAGTGGGCCAGGCAGAACCCAGTGGGGGCAAATGGGCATGATGGGTGCAAGGTAACCAGACTGGGCACTGTGGTGTCCATGCACAGGTGCAGAACCTCATGGTGGCAGGGCCAGGACTTCTTTGTTTCGGTAACCTGGAGAATGTTGGCAGATAGATCAGAGATGGTGATTGGAACATGATGCCCCATATACTGTGGGGTCTGCCGCTTAGTAGAAGGGATTGCTGTAGAGAAATGTGCATTCCCTTTCCCCCCACCCTTGACATCCAATCATTGAGAATCTTAATATCAGTAAAGCCACATTCCTTCTAAAAGATGTTTGGGCCCTGTGTGCTGTCAGAGAAGCTTCTTGTTTTTAGAGTCACCTCTTTTTTGGCTTGTTCATTATAAAATCCCTGGATTCAGGATGCATTTCAGTTCTCCAGTGGAGGCTGCATGGAGTTGCATTCTAGTTGTTCACTGAGAGTCAACTCACTCACTCCATTCATCTTCTCTTTATCATGAGTCTATCTAGCCTCAGGATCAGAAGACATGTTGGGAATTGGTAGGCCAGCATGCTTGCCTCACCAGTGCCCCTAAGAGGGGCAGCAACCCCTGCCCTGAATTTTTCCAGCACAGAGAAACTAGACAGAAGCAGGACCTCAGTTTGAAGTGCCCCAACATCCAGTAACTTATGAACTTAATAACCACAGGTCACAGGTGACTGCTAGACGCAGGCGATGGTGAACCATGATGACAAGAATGACAACTGAGGGCCTTCATGGGGGAAGTTGGCTTAGAAAGACAGTAGCCTTCATCCCAAAAGACAAGTCAATCTGTAGAACAGCTCTTTCTTCAAAATTTGGGAAAGGAGTTGAAACAAATAGGCAAAAATGTGAGATTCAATTTAGGGTCAGCACATGCTGGAGCCTCCTTTTCTACTTCCAGCTGACTTTGCTGATATCTCAACACCTGTGTGTGATGGAAGGGAGTGGACTTTTGCTTTGCTTTTTTTCCCCCCTTTTGCTCTTTCTGTTCTTCCTGGGGACAGTCTAAGTGACCTGGACAGGAAAGTAGACCCCTTTGTTTTTTCCAGCTCCCCCCAGCCCCATGCCCACACTTACTCCTGTTCTCTTCCATGAGAATGCACTTGTCTTTCACCAGAGCGAGCACTAACTGTAGAGACAGGAAGCTGCAGCCACATCGCAGTGTTATAAAATCACCAAGACTCCTCCAAAGAGGTGAGGGGCCTAGTCCAACACAGAAAACATTACAGATAGGACTGAGTATTTTCTGCCACTTTTTCCCCCAAAAAGAAAGATGATAGCATTATAAGAAGTCTGTAAAAGAATAAAAAAGTACCCACAATTCCCAACACCTTAGTACAGTTGTTGGCAATTTCAGACATTCACCTCTCATTGTTCATTTCATGCCTACATTTCTCATGGGCTTCACATCACTACATATACACCTGCGCCTGGGATGACTAACCTTTCTCAAGCATGTAGCATAGGTCAGCCTGTATTTTGCATGTATTAATGCACCAATGGCACAACCACCCTAGAAAGAAGTTACTAGTGGAATCTAAGGGGAGGAAACTGAGGCACAGAGGGCCATGGTGGAAGCAGGACTGGCCCCCAGGCTGCAGACTGTGTGCCTTCAATGCTCTTCAGACTGCCCCATTCTGTGTGCACCCCTCACCAGGAGGGCAGCCCCAGACACATCTCTGAGTGGCTGCACCACATCTTCTTCAGTGGATTTTGTTTCATGTTGATGGGTGATTTTACTCACATTTAATTTATGGTATGTTGTATAATTTTTCTTATAATTTCTTGGGGATATGGAAATTTTTTTTTTTTAGACGAAGTCTTGCTCTGTTGCCAGGCTGGAGTGCAGTGTCGCAATCTCAGCTCACTGCAACCTCCACCTCCCAGGTTCAAGCGATTTGGGAATTTCATGTTATTGTACAAGAGTGCATTTTGTAGCAAAAAATTTAAAAATACACAGGGCTATTTGATGGGCCAAAATTGCCTGTCTTTACTCTCCAGCCTATTTTGGACCCCCGTGTAAATATGGTGAGCCTCATATTGGATGTCTTTCTTAAATCTTTCTAGAGGAGAAATAGACAATTTATATTCTTTTAAAAATAGCTTTAAATTATCATACAGTAAAATTGACTTTTTTTTCCTTTTTGTTACATACATCTGTGAATTTTAACACATATAGATTAATGTACACATAATCCTAATCAGGATATAGAACGTTCTATCATCCAACAAAATTCCCTCCTGCTACCTCTTTAAAGTGACACCTTATACCCCCATGACTGACCCATGGTAAGACTGATCTTTTTTCTCCCCCCATAGTTTTGTCTGTTCAAGAATGTCATAATGTCATGTCATATAAATGGAGTCATACTATTTATAACCTTTTTTTGCGGGGGGGGGGGTGCGGGGGATAGAGTCTTGCTCTGTCACCCAGGCTGGAGTGCAGTGGCACAATCTCGGCTCACTCCACCTCCCGAGTTCAAGTGATTCTCCTGCCTCAGCCAACCAAGTAGCTGGGACTACAGGTGCCTGCCACCATGCCTGGCTAATTTTTTTTTTTAATTTTTAATAGAGACAGGGTTTCACCATGTTGGCCAGGCTGGTCTCAAACTCCTGACCTTAAATGATCCACCTGCCTCCACCTCCCAAAGTGCTGGGATTACAGGTGTGAGCTACCGTGCCCAGCCAGTTTATAACCTTTTGAGACTGGCTTCCTTCACTCAGCATTATTTCTTTGAGATCCAACCAAGTTGTGTATATCAATAGTTCATTCCTTCTTTATTGCTGTATAGTATTCCATTATACGTTTATACCACAGTTTATCTGTTCACCTGTTTAGGGACATATGGTTTGTTTCTAGGCTTTAGCAATAATAAAGGAGGCTGCTATAAAATTCATGTACAGATTTTTTGATGAAATCTTCATTTTTCTAAAGTAAATGCCCAAGAGTAGGATGCTGGGCCATATGGTAAGTGCATATTTAACCTTGTAAGAAATTGTTGGCTGGGTGTGGTGGCTCACGCCTGTAATCCCAGCACTTTGGGAGGCCAAGGTGGGCAGATCATTAAGTCAGGAGTTAGAGACCAGCCTGACCAACATGGTCTCTACTAAAAATAAAAATACAAAAAAAAATTAGCTGAGTGTGGGGGTACATGCCTGTAATCCCAGCTACTCGGGAGGCTGAGGCAGGAGAATCACTTGAACCCAGGAGGTGGAGGTTGCAGTGAGCTGAGGCCATTGCCCTCCTGCCTGGGCAACAAGACTCCCTCTCAAAAAAAAAACAGAACTGTTTTCCAGAGAGGCCATTGCATTTTACATTCTCACCAGCAGTGTGTGAGAAGTGCAGTGCTCCTTGCTCTTATTAGGACTTGGTATTGTTGGTAGCCTTTCTGGTTTTTGCTTATAGCTGTTCTGATTGGTGTGGAGTGATAGCTCATCATGGTTTTTACTTGCATTTCCTGAATGACTAATGATGTTGACCATCTTGCCATGTACTTATTTGCCATCCTTATATTCTCTTTGATGAGTGTCTGCTGTTCAAGTATTTTGTTCATTTTTCAATTGAGTTGTTGATTTTCTTATTGTCAAATTTTGAGAGTACTTTATATGTTCTAGATACAATTCTTTTGTTGGATGTGTGATTTTCAGAGATTGTTTTCCAAGTTTGTAGCTTGTCATTGCATTCTCTTAACATGAGCAGAAAATTTTAAATTTTGATAAAGCCCAATTTATCAGTTTTTTTTTTTTTTTTTAATGAATCATGCTTTTGCTCTCGTGTCTAAGAACTCTTTGCCTAACACCTGGCAAAAAGATTTTCTCCTATTTCTTTTCTAAAGATTGTGTGGTTTTACATTTTATATTTAAGTATATGACAAATTCTGAGTTATTCTTTATATAGGGTTTGAGATTTAGTTCAAGGTTTGCTTTTTTTTGCATATAGATGACCAAGAGCATTTGTGAAAAGATTGTCCTTAATCTATTGAGTTCCTTTTGTACCTTTGTCTAAAAGCAGTTGGTTGTATCTTTCTGAGTCCTCTGTTCTGTTTCATTAAACCGTGTGCCCATCCTTTCCCCTACCACATTGTCTTGATTACTGTAGCTTTGTTATAAATCTTAAAATCATCCAGTGTGATTCCTCCTACTTTGTTCTACTTTTTCAGAACTGTTTTACTATTCTGCTTTCATTGCCCTTCCATTGAAACTTTAGAATCAGCTTATCTGTATCTGGCAAAAGTTCTGCTGTAATCTTATATCCTTTTGAACAAAAAAACAAGTAAGGGAAACAAGTACCCAGTATTTTACTGACTAATGAATAGTTTCTATTTGCAAAAAGTACAAATGTATTTTCAGTGATGGAAAATAACTTCCAAGTATTAAAAAGATAAAAAAGAGTGTAGTTTTCTATTTGGCTACTTGGTAGCCACAGATAAAGATGGAAGATACAAAGTGCATAGACAAACAGGAAAATCAAGATTTTATTTAGATCTTTTCTTTGCTGCCTAGAATAAATAAATCATGTTTCTGCTAGAGCAGCCCAACACTATTATCACTGCATTTGATACTGTGATGACCCAATATCAGTGTATTTAAACATGCTTCTCCAGGAGGGATTGGGTGCTGGACCCATAGTGCCACTCTGCCCAGGGCAGACATCACTCCTGGAGCTGTGCAGAGCAGACAGGCAGATGATGAGACATGACCCCAGGTCTCATGGAGGTGGATAGTACAAAGGGAGGCAGGCTGTAATAACATATGCACCACACAGCGACGGGAGCAGCCTGCTAGAACTTCAGGGAAGAAATGAGTTCTGGCTAGAGAAATGTTTTAAATATTCTACACTGCCAGCCGGGTGCAGTGGCTCACTTCTGTAATCCCAGCACTTTGGGAGGCCGAGGTGGGCAGATCACTTGAGGTCAGGAGTTTGAGGCCATCCTGGTCAACATGGCGAAACCCTATCTCTCCTAAAAATACAAAAATTAGCTAGGGATGGTGGTGCATGCCTGTAATCCCAGATATTCGGGAGGCTGAGGCAAGAGAATTGCTTGAACCCGGGAAGTGGAAGTTGTGGTGAGCTGAGATCACGCCACCGTACCACTCCAGCCTGGGTGACAGAGCAAGACTTCATGTTAAAAAAAAAAAAAAAATTCCACACTGCCATCATGAATATCCTCAAAAGAGTGGTAGGAGGAGTACAGAAGAAAATTAAGAGAAGCACACAGCCAGGATCAGAATGAGCAAAGACCAAATGATCTGGGAACACATCCATGTTTTAGTCAAAGTAGATTGTCTCACGTGGCAACAGCCAAGCAACGGAAGGATAGGAGGTGGGGTGGTAAAACAGAAAAGATAAGTTGGGGTCGATGCTTAGGTTCTGCAACTAGTGGGATTACTTCACCAACTCAAAATGATTTTCACCAGAGATACGGGATCTCGTGAAATAAAGCCCAGAGGTAGCACAGCTGCAGAGTTGGCAATTTTTGTCCTCAACATCAAGTGTGCGAAAGTGTTTCACCTTTCTCTGTTCATCTGCAGCCAGCACTCCTCATGGTTACAATATACCGGCAGCTTCTCCAGCATCACATCCTCACACACCAGTCTCCAGAGACAAAAGAGAGGCCTATCTTTTGTCTCTTCGTTCTCTCTCTCTCTCCCTCCTCTCTTTTCCTGGAACAGTGCTTTCTTTTCTTTTCTTTTCTTTTTTTAAGATGACAGCTTTATTGATATATAATTCAAATATTATATAATTTTCCCATTTATCCGATTCAGTGGTTTTTAGTATACTCACAGAATTGTGCGACTATTACCACAAACAATTTTAGGACACTTTTCATCACCTAAAAACAAAAACAAAACAAAACCGACCCCATACTCTTTAGCTGTCAGCTCCTAATCCCTTTTACCCTCCTTGTTCCCAGCCGTAAGCAACCACTAAACTACTCTCTCTCTCTCCTCTCTCTCTCTCTCTCTCTGCCTATTTTAGACATTTAATATAAATAGAATCATACAAATTTGTAATCTTTTGTGACTAGCTTCTTCTACTTAACATAATGTTTTCAGGGTTCATTCATGTATAGCATGTGGCAGTATTTTATTCCTATTTATGATTGAATAACAGTCTGTTGTATAGATATACAATATTTTGGTTATTTATCTGTTGATGGACACTTGGGTTATTTACTTTTGGGCTTTTATGAGTAATGCTCTATGAATATTTGGTACACATTTTGTGTTGACGTATGCTTTAAATTTTCTTGGGTATATACTAACTGTAGAATTGCTGGATGGTAACTTCAATGTTTAACTTTTTGAGAAACTACCAGCTAGCTTTCTAATGTAACCACATCATTTTACATTCTTACCAGCAACGCACGAGGGTTCTAATTTCTGCATGTCCTCACCAATGCTTCTTAGTATCTGACTTTTTAATTCTAGCCATTCCAGTGGGTGTGAAGTGGTATCTAACTATGATTTGGATTTGCATTTCTCTAATGACTAATAACATTGAGCTTATTTTTATGTGCTTATTGGCCATTTGTAGGTCTTCTCTAGAGAAATGTCTATCTGATCCTTTACCCATTTTTAATGTGACTATCTTTTTATTATTGGGCTGTAAGAGGTCTGTATATATTCTGTTTTTGTTTGTTTGTTTGTTTGTTTATTCAAGATGAAGTCTTGCTCTGTCACCCAGGATGGAGTGCAATGGCGCAATTTCAGTTCACTGCAACCTCTGCCACCCGGGTTCAAGTGATTCTCCTGCCTCAGCCTCCCAAGCAGCTTGGATTATAGGCATGCACCACCATGCCTAGCAAATTTTGTATTTTTAGTAGAGACAGGGTTTCACCATGTTGGCCAGGCTGACCTCAGATGATCCACTCCTGACCTCAGATGATCCACCCGCTTCAGCCTCCCAAAGTGCTGGGATTACAGGCATAAGCCACTGCACCCAGCCTGAGTTCTGTATATATTCTAGATACAAGTTCCTATCAGATGGGGGATTTGTAAATATTTTCTTCATTTTGCGGGTTCCTTTTCACCTTCTTTATGGTGTTCTTTGAGACACGAACATTTTTAATTTTGGCAAAATCCATTTTTCTTTTTTTCCTTTGATTGCTTGTGCTTTTGGTGTTATATCTGAGAAACCATTGCTTAAGCCAAAGTCACAAAGATTTGCCCTTATGTTTTTTTCTAAGAATTTTATAGTTTGAGGTCTTACATCTGGGTCTTTATTTAATTTTTGATTTAATATCTATATATGGTTTGAGGTAGAGGTTCAGTTTCATTCGTTTTCATGTGGCCATTCACTTGTCTCAGAAACATTTGTTGAAAAGACTATTTTTCCCTTATTCTCAGTGGTCTTGACATCCTTCTTAAAAGTCAGTTGATCATACATGGGTCTATTCTTAAACTTTCAATTGTCTTCCATTGATCTTTATTTTTATCCCAGTACCATACTGTCCTAATTATAGTTGCTTTGTAGTAAGTTTTTAAGTTGGTAAGCTTGAGTCTTCCAACTTTGTACATATTCAAGCTTGTTTTGGCTATTCTTGGTTCCCTGAGTTTCCATATGACTTTTAGGATCAGCTTATCAATTTCTACAAGGAAGTCATTTGTATTCTGATACAGCTTATGTTGAATCTGTAGATCAGTTTGGGGAGTATTGCTATTATAATACTATTAAGCCTTCCTATCCATGAACACAAGATATCTTTCCATTTATTTAGATCTTCTTTAAGTTCTTTCAATATTTTATAGTTTTCAGAATATAATTTTTACAATTCCTTGTTAACTTTATCTCTAAGTATTTTAATTCTATTGTAAATTAAATTGTTTTCTTAATTTAATTTTCAGATTATTCATCACTAGTATATAAAAATACAGTTGATTTTTCTATGTCCATCTTGTACCCTGCAACCTTGCTGAACTCATTTATTAATTGTGCTACATAATTATTTTTTAAGTGACTTTTGGTCACAGTCTCCAAGAATAACAGAAATGTTCTAGGAAAACACAGCACAAATGAATAGTACCTGATACTCATTACACCTTCATGAATGACAGTAGGATGTAATATTTCTTAGGACCTGAATCCTTTCCTGGAAATTAGCATGCAGAAAACCAAATACCCAAATAATACAGAATAGAGGCATAAAACTTCCATGCCTGATTTTTAAACAGCTCCATTACTTAAAGGTAAAGATTAAAACATTTCATTTTATTTATACAGTATGTAATTGACATATTTCTTGGTTGGAAAATAAAAATTATTAAAAATGCAATGTCTTCATGAGTACCATTTTGGAAGACTCATGTTTGGAAAGCAAGCCGTGACAAATCCAATGCCTTGGGGAGGGTACATAATGGATGGACCCATTCATGACTATCAGGGACTTGTGCAAATCCTTTTCTGCAGGGCCATGATTGCACTAAACAATTCCTACATGGAAGTTTTATCAGTAGTCATCCTCATAACTGATGCCAACAGTGGCTGGTTTTCTAATACAGCAATCTAGTTTGATTTTTATAAGCTAGAGAAAACACTAGACTGTTGAGATTTATAGGAAGTCCCTACAGGAACAAAATGAAAATTCCTGATTATGTACTTACAGTGCTTTGGTCCTGTAATAAGAGGTAAAGACTCTCCTAATTTCTGTTCAGAAGGAACAAGTATCTTTCAAAACATTTCAAAGTGAAATCGTAGCAGATAGGGGTGCCTTGAAGCAGTTCATCCTAAGTGGACTTTTTACCTCCCAAACATTAGACCCCTGACATACATACACACACACACACACACACACACACACACACATGCCTCACGACTGCTGAAGCCAGACCATCTGTCCCTTTCTCTCCTCTGTGCAATGTGTGTGTTCTGTCCCACTCTGAAGGATACAGGGGAAAATCACATTCGAACTCATACCTTGTGAAAAGAAACTATGTCATTCACTGTAAATACTTTTAAAGATGGGGAAAAGAGAATATGTTTGCCAAGAAGTTTAAGGGTTTTTTTTTATTCCTTTTTTAAAAACCTTATTTGTGATATTAGTGATACAGAAATAAAAGATTTGTTTCCTTATTTCATTACTACACTGTAACAAATTAAAGCATCCTTTCCCCCTCAGGCAGAAACCACTTACAAGTTTTCCTTTTTAAAGGTAGTCTTTCTTTTTGTTTCCTCTATCATCCAGCATATTCCTCTGCAGACACTATTGAAGTTCATGGTGGATATTGCCCTAGGAATGGAATATCTGAGCAACAGGAATTTTCTTCATCGAGATTTAGCTGCTCGGAACTGCATGTAAGAGTCCTTGGCCATCCTGGAAGGGTTGGGACCTCATGGTGTTTGGTCTTTGCAGAGTTACGGGGATGACCGGTTCCTGTTTAGATAGGGAAGGAAGCTATAGTCAGAGGGGGATGGTATGGCTTGCTCCAGAGATGGAAATACAGCTGGGTGTTTGGGCGTTTTCACTGCCTCTGCGTCTGAGAGTCTGCTTGGCTTCCAAAGCTTTCCACTATGACTCCAGTTTTACCTTGACTCTCTCACTCAGGTAGGAATGTGAAGTGTGACCCTTGTGATCCTTCCCCATGCCATCAGCTAGCTTTGGACCTAGAATTATGTGCACATCACCTCATCATAAAGACAGCAGTGAAAATCATAAAGGCCTTTCCCTAAGTTTTCAGAACACTTCCTTAGGAAGAAGTTTTGTACTTTGAATACACGGAAGCTTTCCTTTCACAGCAGACAATGGCTTCATTATACAAGAAATGTGGACTTAAGTTCTCCCCATTTCTTCAGTCTGCTTCAGCAGAGCTGTTGTCTGCTGTAAATCTTCAAAAACAATAACTATGTCTTGATTTTAAATTTTTTATTGCAAGAAGAGGGAGTGGTCCTTCAATGTACTTTGTCATTTGTTTTTCTTGGCCAGAGATGTGACAATGGGGCCTGCCCCCTCATGCCTCCCAGCCAACCCTGTCCCTAGGGCTCCTACCCCTTTCACCTCATTTTTGAAAACACTAAAGGGGTTTTGGTTTTGTTATTATTTTTATTTAAATAATTTTTCAACCATGAAGGGAGAATCATGAAAACTCTTTTTCTCTTAGTATTTTCCTTCATGTTTTCCCAACAGGTAGGGTGACCAGCTTTACAGTTTAGCCTGGCCTGAGGGGTTTCTCAGGACATGGAATTTTCAGTGTAAAAAATCAGTGTCAGGCAAACAGGGACAAGTTAGTCTTCCCCAGACCACTTTATATCTATTTCTTTTCCTTCTCTTCCTTTTCTTCCTTCTTCTCCTCCTCCTCCTTCTTGTCTAGGAGCTGTTTTAATAACTTGGGCTACAAATGCAATTGTGGCCCTTTAATTTCCCGATTAATTCCTTAAGCACCCACCTGGCCATCTTAGCAAGAAGCTCAGCATCTTGCTCTTACTGCATGTAATTCCCCTTCTTCCCGAGACTCTCAGAGGGCTTACTTAGTCCACAGGGTCAGGGCTGCTTCCAGACCTCTGGGAGGAAGGCTACTGGGGTCCTAGATTAGTCCACCAGAGGGCCCTGGTTTTGAGCTGCTGCTGTTTCTATTCCTGCTGTTCTGCATCTCCATCCTCTTCAGCTTTTTCTATCCACTATGCACAGGTACTCTTGCTGGTTCGCATCCCCACACAGACCAGAGTGATGCAAGATTCATGACTTGAGGCCAGGTGTAGTGGCTCACGCCTGTAATCCAGCACTTTGGAAGGCCAAGATGGGCAGATCACTTGAGGTCAGGAGTTCGAGACCAGCCTGGCCAACATGATGAAACTCCATCTCTACTTTAAAAAAAAAAAAAGTAGCCAGGTATGGTAGTGTGCATCTGTAATCCTGGCTACTCAGGAGACTGAGGCAGGAAATCACTTGAACCCGGGAGGTGGAGGTTGTTGTGAGCCAAGATCGTGCCACTGCACTCCAGCCTGGGTGACAGAGTGAGACTTCATCTCAAAAGTCTCAAAAAAAAAAAAAAGATTGCATCATTTGCTTTTGCTTTTGCTCTGCCATTGGTCCCAAAGCAGCATCCTCACAGGCTGGTGGTGTCTATATGTTCTTTTGGTCAGTTTATCATAAGTGTTTTCACCTGTGTCTGATACAGACCAGTAATTTGAGGCATTGCTTCTGACACTGCTGAAGACATAACTTGCTCTCTGTAGGTTGCGAGATGACATGACTGTTTGTGTTGCGGACTTCGGCCTCTCTAAGAAGATTTATAGTGGCGATTACTACCGCCAAGGCCGCATTGCTAAGATGCCTGTTAAATGGATTGCCATAGAAAGTCTCGCAGACCGAGTCTACACAAGTAAAAGTGATGTGGTATGTACACGGCTATGATTCAGGGGCCCCACATTGCAAAGATGTGGGCACACCGAAAGAAATGACTTCAGCTGGTGTGGCAAGACATTTTACTCTTTGATAAATTGAAGATTGGGAGCTTGCTCAGACCTCTCTTTTATTTCTTACCAGATACTTCAATTCAGGTGGAACGGTAGATGTGAAGTATCCTGACATTCAGAAGACATGTGCTTTGCAAAGGCCCTTAATTTCTTCCCGTTTTTCCTTGCTATCAAAGGATGAGTCATTGCCCACAACTAGGACATTTCATAGTCACATTAAATTGAATGAGTTCATCCAGTGGCTCTTGGAACCTAGATGCTATATGAAAGAATCATGCCCTTGACCCGAGATTAGGAAAAGAAGGAACCTCACAACAACAGTGGAGGAGAGCATTAAGCAGATGTGTGACGAGGCTGGTTCTGCCTCTGTCAAATTTCCCAGAACAGCTTTTGTGGAAGTGGGGAACTGTGACACTCCAGCCCCACGTTATTGCGGCGTTGGGAGAGGGTAGTGTGTCTCACACATAATTGCCAGCTTTGTGTGCGATCATCAGTGTTTAAGGAAATGACCTTTCCCAGTGAAAAAGTCCATTCAGGCTTGGTGGAAAGGCTTGCATCCTAACTTGTTGCTTTGTTCCCAGTGGGCATTTGGCGTGACCATGTGGGAAATAGCTACGCGGGGAATGACTCCCTATCCTGGGGTCCAGAACCATGAGATGTATGACTACCTTCTCCATGGCCACAGGCTGAAGCAACCCGAGGACTGCCTGGATGAACTGTGAGTGGGCCTCTCTGTGTGCCTTGTATACTCTGCATGGGGCAGCCACTTGGCTCTGCAGTGACCTGGGAAACACAGCTGTGGGAGGGGAAGGGAACTGCTGTAAGCCAGATGGGCATGTGCAGAGGGTGGTACCCGCAGACACCCCAGGTCAAGAGCCGTTCCTGATGTGGGAGATAGTGTGTGGTGTCTCCAGTGAGCCCAATGAGCCTCACTCATCCAAAGGGCCTCAGCCTCGAAGGACAGGCACTGTCAAGACAAGGCAATGGCACCTGTCCTAAAATTCTTGACACACCTCTAGGAAATGTATCCACAGATAAATAGGTTTGCCTTATAGTGCATAAGGTGCTTGAATGATTCGCTCACCTTCTTTGGGTCCAGTTATCCTTCTCTTTCTATGTAGCATTTCATATACTCCACTCACAGTAGTAGCCTTCATCAGGAAACTCAGAAATCAAAACAGTGACTTTGAGATCAGGCTGCTCATCAGATAGTCTAACAATTCAATTCCTTGGCCCTGTTCCTGGAAATTATGATGCTTTTGGTACAAAATGGGCCCAGAATTGTGTTTCAGAATGCTCCCTGGGGCTGGGTTCAGGGGCTCATGCCTGTTATCCCAGCACTTTGAGAGGCCAAAAAGGGAGAATTGTTTGAGCCCAGGAGTTCAAGACCAGCCTGGGCAACATAGTAAGACCCTGTGTTCATTAAAAAATAATACAATAAAATGTTCCCTGAGAGATCATGTGTTTAGACAGGAAAAAGAAATACCAGCTGTGACACACACACACAGCACACACATCCCATCCTGTCAGGCCCCATCTTCATGGCCAGGCAGTATGGGGAAGAGACCCAGGCCTTGGAGGCAATAGGCCAGGCTCTAAATCCTAACTGGCCATGTGAGTGGCCATGGCAATTAATCTCCCCCAAGCACTTTGCTGACCTTATTAAAATAATTTCTTGTGGCACTGCTGGTAGCTCAGTGATGGTGATTTGTACCTTCCTAATGGGGAGTCTCCTCCCTGTACAATAAGGGCCATGGGCTTGGAAATGGGCATTCTCACCACATTTAGCGAGAACATTTCAGGACCATGGGCCTGCACTGGCTCTGTCATGGAGTGCCATGACCAGGCTGGCACAGGTAAATGTGGGCAGCACCCTCCCTACACACACACACACACACACACACACACACACACACTCACTCACACACCCACACGTCCTGCTGCCTCACATGGGAGAGAGAGCCCGGGTCCATTTGCCTGCAGGCCTCCCAGGTTCCTTCTAAGCCAAAAAGAAGGCAACTGTTGTAATCAAAGCCTCGTCCCGTTGGCAGTGGTTGATGGTTGTTACTGTGGTTGTAGATGTATAACATTAAGAAGAGAAACAAGCACTGTAAATCCTTTAAAACATCCTGAAATGCTAATAAAATTAGTTCTAGGGTTTCATGGTAGTTTTAAAAAGTGCCATGTTTATGAAGTGCCTGCTTCTGAAAATAAGGAAGCATTTCAGTCAAACAATATTGACTATGGAAAGAGTTTTGTTACAGTTTCATTCTTAGCTTTCCTCGCACACCAAAAAAAGTTGACATTTGCAGTGATTAAGTCGGGTCTGTTGGGTCTTAGCAAGGTCTAAGCTGTGTCACATTGTGGTTTTTTAGAGCCAAAACAAAGGAATGCTGAGTCGGTTTTCTGTGAGGCATTTTAGGGGACAAAGCAGCAGAGTCAGCACATGCCATGTGGCTGGGGAAGTCAGGCGGAAAAAGGGTGAACCTGCCACCCCCGCCTCCTGTGTGTTCCGTGCACTGGGTGTGCTAAGGCTAAGCTATAGCTGTGCTGTGGCCCTGGGGCCCTCGTGAGCCCGGCTTTCTTCCCTGTCTCCTCTCGAATCTAGACGCTGGGTAACAACAGCATTCCCCAAAGAGGCCTCTGTTCCCGTTTCTGAGACGTTTCCTTTGAAAAATGAACTCAGGCTGAGTGCAGTGGCTCATGCCACTTTGGGAGGCCAAGGCAGGAGAATTGCTTGAGGCTAGGAATTTGAAATCAGCCTGGGTAACATAGTGAGACCCCGATCTCTATAAAAAAAAATTAGCTGGGTGTTGTGGGGCATGCCTGTAGTCCCAGCTACTCAGGAGGCTGAGGTGGGAGGATCACTTGAGCCTAGGAGGTCAAGGCTGCAGTGAGCTATGATCATGCCACCACACTCCAGCCTGGACAACAGAGCAAGATCCTGTCTCAAAAAAAAAACGACAAAAACCAAAGAAACAAATCTAAAGTGTTTCACATGACGGCTGAAATAGTAAGCATGAGGGGAAAGGTAACTCTTCTTAGTGACGGAGGTAGAGGTCACGGATGAGAGCAGGGGACCTGTGTCAGATGGACTGGCACTGCCACTGACTGTTGGTGTGACTTCAGTCAGTCCTTCTCCTCTCCAGGCCGCAACTGCCCTGTCTGTGAATGGGGCTGCAGTGAGGAATAAACAGTTAGGGCCCATCAGGCCACACACAGCTGGCACTTGCTGGTCACGTTCTACCTGCATCAGCCACCTTGAAGCTGAGGTTGTGTGGGCTCAGGGGCTCCTCTCCGGGACTCACCTGATGCCCATCCCAGCACCACCCTCACGCTTCACACACCTGACCAGCTGGCATTGCCCTCACACCCTTATTCATCCTGGCACCCAAGACCTGGTGTGTTGGCTGGCACAGAGCCAGCCTGCCTCTTGCCTGCTGCTTGTCTGCCCCAAGGACCCCAGCTTACACCCACTTTCTTCATCTCAGAAACCCCCCTTTACCCATTGATATCTCCACTGCCACCTGAGGTATCCAAGATCTGGAAAAGGGACAAGATGGGAGCCACAGTGGGCTGAGTGGCAGAGCTGGCTAGATGCCGGCTAGCACAGTGGAAGACAGCTGAGAGGAGACAGGCATCGCTTCTCTGTGCAGACTTGCAGCCCTGCACTCGCTCATCCTCAGAGTTTGAAAATATTAGTAAAGTCATCAATTTACAAATTTTATAAATGTATATGATTGATTGTATTTATTTATTTATTTTTTTAGAGACAGGGTTTCACCATGTTGGCCAGGCTGGTCTTGAACTCCTGACCTCAGGTGATCCACCCGCCTCCGCCTCCCAAAGTGCTGGGATAACAGGCATGAGCCACCGCGCCTGGCCTTGTATTTAATTGTGATAAAATATGCGTAACATAAAACGTACTCTATTAACCAGTGTGCATAGCTCAATGGTGTGAAGTACATTCACACTGTTGTATGATCATCACCACCATCTGTCTCCAAAACTCATCTTATCTTGTAAAACTGAAACACTCTAACCATTAAACTAATCCCATTCTCTCCTCCCCACAGCCCCTGGCAACCTTTATGGTTACATCTTTTATAAAATCTCAACAGAAAAATAAAAATGACCATTTACAAAGACAGTTACCAAACTTATTTTTCTTTTCATCCATAAAATTTTATAAAATTTAAATCACTAAATATCACAGCCTTCCTATTATTTACCAGGTGGGGGCTTCTTGTTGATCTCCTTGGTCTACTACTATGAAATTGTCCGTTTGTGGGAGTAGGTTAGACAGTTTACATGTTCACCATGTCTTTCAAAGTCACATTTATGTTTTATACATTTGATAAGGTATTGAATATAAGAGAAAAAAGAGTTTCAAAATGACATTGCTACTATTCTAGTTGGAAATAAAGATAAATTATTTAAACATTTTCCCCTAAGACATGAAATAAATGAAAGTAAGCTAAATACCACAGCCTCTTGCTGAAGTAATGAAAAGGAGATTATGTCCCTAAGAACAGAATGGCTCAAAGCTCATCTCAGATACAAACAATCAAGGCTCTGTGGAAAACAGAGTCATGCAAATTGATTTATGCCATGAAAACCTCAAAAATAAAAACAGAAACTGTCTGCCAAGTCTAAGTGACCATCTAAAGAAGGTAAGACAGGGAAACAAAAAAGACCCTGTAAGCCTGAGATGAGAGCCAGTATTGTGAGACAGGGAAATGTGCCATGCCATCGTCTAGGTGTCCTATGTTCAGGATTAGGTTCTTTATATGCATGGCACTTTGCCAGCCTCCACATTCCAGATGCGTGTGCAAGTGTTTATAAAGGCTGGAAAGTGGACAGATGAAAAGATATTATTATATATCTACATGAATGAGATCTGCATGTTGTGTATGAAATACCTTGTTAGTAGAATTAGCCAAAGGTTCTGTAGGCTATAACTAAATTTAAGTATGGAAATTGCATATTTCTGTTTATAAGATGCCAGTAACTTATTGCATGGGTCAGATGATTTAAATTTGGGTCTTTATTTTTATCCAATGACATATGAATATCAGTTTCTCTAAACAGAAAAGAATCAAAATGAAATGATGCCTAGGTGTGCTGGTGTGCACCTGTAATTCCAGCTACTCTGGAGGCTGAGGCAGACAATCACTTGAGCCCAGGAGTTCAGGGGTTCTCAACCAGCTTGGGCAACATAGCAAGGCTTCATCTTAATAAAAAAAAATACGTAGCCGGGCACAGTGGCTCACGCCTATAATCCCAGCACTCTGGGAGGCTGAGGCGGGCGGATCATGAGGTCAGGGGTTTGAGAACAGCCTGACAAACATGGCAAAACCCCGTCTCTACTTAAAAATACAAAAATTAATCATGCATGGTGGTGCACACCTGTAATCCCAGCTACTTGGGAGGCTGAGGCAGGAGAATCGTTTGAACCCAGGAGACGGAGGTTGCGGTGAGCCAAGAGTGCACCATTGCCCTCCAGCCTGGGTGACAGAGTGAGACTCTATCTCAAAAAATATATACATATATTTAAATATATATATATATATGCGTATATGTGTACGTGTGTGTGTGTGTGTGTGTGTGTGTATGCCAATTAATATGCCTGGCCCTGAAATGTCAGGTCAATCAATTATAAGAAAAAAAACCATTTGTAATGAAATGATGATATAACTCACTCTTTATCTCAGCCTATTGACTCCTAATTGTCATCTGTCTGTGCTTCGTTAAATGTCCCTCCATTGGAATCGTTTTTTTTTTTTTTAGACAGAGTTTCGCTCTTGTTACCCAGGCTGGAGTGCAAATGGCGCGATCTCGGCTCACCGCAACCTCCGCCTCCTGGGTTCAAGCAATTCTCCTGCCTCAGCCTCCCGAGTAGCTGGGACTACAGGCGCGCACCACCATGCCCAGCTAATTTTTGTATTTTTTAGTAGAGACGGGGTTTCACCTTATTGACCAGGATGGTCTCGATCTCTTGACCTCATGATCCACCCGCCTCGGCCTTCCAAAGTGCTGGGATTATAGGCGTGAGCCACCACGCCCGGCCGGAATTCTTAACTATATGAGACACTGGGATGAAAAAACCACCCAGAAGTGAATTGTCCTCTATGAAGCAAAGTGGAAGGGATCATGAGGAGCACTTGGACGCAGGAGTTGTCCAATCTGAATCTGAATCCCTGGCTACCCATGTGGCCATGGCATGTTCTGTAATGTCCCTGAGCCCACTGTCATCTTCATTACAAGTGACAATGACAGAGCTATTAAGAAGACTGGATTAAGTGATACACAGTACACAACTACTCTCTGCCCTAACCCCTGCTCCTGGCCTTCTTAGCCCTAACCCTAGGGCCCCAGGGCCCCAGCTAACTCAGCTGTTCTGGTAACAACCCAGTTTGATGGCATAGGATAGAGGTCAGCAAACTTTTCCTATAAAGTGCCAAATAGCAAATATTTTTGGCTTTGCAGGCCTTTTAGTACCTGCTGAACTCTGCCATTGTGATATAAGAAGACATAAACAACATGTAAACAAATAAGGATAACTGTGTTCCAATAAAACTTTATTTACAAAGCAGATAGTGGGCCGGGATTGGCCCGTGGGCCATAGTTTGTCAGCCACTATAAAGTAACAGATCTAAATACTCCTTATCTGCGAAATTAGATATAATTGCCACATATGTGCTCTTTTCCTAGAAACAGAATCACTTTCCATGGAACATTTACAAAAGTTGTATAAATATTAGGCCACCAAAAAAGTCTCAATAATTTTAATAAAAAGTAGAATGAATGCTGATTAAAATGTGTTAAAGATTCTATAAAAACAAAGGCATGGATTGCACAAAGAGATGGGTGCTATGCTGGGAGATAATCCACTTCTTTTTAACTTTCAGATATGAAATAATGTACTCTTGCTGGAGAGCAGATCCCTTGGACCGCCCCACCTTTTCAGTGTTGAGGCTGCAGCTGGAAAAGCTCTTAGAAAGTTTACCCAACGTTCGAGACCAAGCAGATGTCATTTACATCAACACACAGTGGCTGGAGAGCTCTGAGGGCCTGGCCGAGGGCTCTGCGCTTGCTCCGCTGGACTTGAACATTGACCCTGACTCCATAATTGCCTCCTGCACTCCCCACGCTGCCATCAGTGTGGTCACAGCAGAAATTCACGAGAGCAACCCTCATGAAGAACGGTACATCCTGAATGGGGGCAGTGAGGAGTGGGAAGATCTGACTTCTGCCCCCTCTGCTGCAGTCACAGCTGAAAAGAACAGTGTTTTTCCAGGGGAGAGACTTGTAAGGAATGGGGTCTCCTGGTCCCATTCGAGCACGCTGCCCTTGGGGAGCTTGCTGCCTGATGAACTTTTGTTTGCTGACGACTCCTCAGAAAGCTCAGAAGTCCTGATGTGAGGAGAGGTGAGAGGAGACATTCTAAAAATCAAGCCAATTCTTCTCCTATAGGAGAATCCAATTGAACCTGATGTTTTTGGTATTTGTCTTCCTTACCAAGTAAAACTCCATGACCCCAAAGCACCAGATGAATGTTGTCAACTAAGCTGTTATTAAAAATACATAATATATATTTATTTAAAGAAAAAAATGTGTATATGGTGGAAAAAGACAAGGATATTATATTTTAATAAAACATTACTTATTTCATTTCACTTATTTGCATATCTTAAAATTAAGCTTCAGCTGTTCCTTGATATTAACATTTGTACAGAGTTGTTAAGTTCTTTTCTTTTTCATGACTATTAAATGTAAAATATTTGTGAAATGAAATGCCATATTTGACTTGGCTTCTGGTCTTGATGTATTTGATAAGAATGATTCATTTAATGTTTAAAGTTTCATAAAACTGATTAATTTTCTGATATGGCTTCCTAATAAAATATGAATAAGGAAGGGTATGTTGAACTTACTTGAGCCTTGAAAGACAGCAGTCAGCGGCAGCCTTGCGGTTGCAAAGGAATTCCCTTAATGCCTGGCCCTTGGGGCAAATCCTCTGACCATTCTTGGCATTGCTTTCTAGAGATAAGGAAAAACCACCCCAGGGTCCATAGATAACGAACAAAAATTATTAAAGGATTGAAAAATACAATCTAAGTGGAAAGATTTTAAATCAGCTGCAGAAGGGAATCTGGCAGGTGAAGCATTTTTCTATTTGGTAGGTGTAGCTCACAGGAGGTAGGTGTGGGCAGTGGGGCAGGGCACAGCTGAGCTCACATCCTGGCTCTGCCACTTCATAATAGCCATCATTTGTAGAGTACTTGTTATGTTTCGGGCACTTTATGTGAACCATCCTATTTAATCTGTATGTCATTATAACATGGGTACAAATGCCATGGTCATGTATGAGCCAAGAAATCCAGGCTTGGAGTAATTGAATAACCTGCTTGTGGCCCACATCTAAACAGTGGAGGAGCCAGAATTTAGAACATCTGATTCTGGCCGGTTCTATGCATGTGATTTGGGGGTTGTATTAGTCCATTCTTGCATTGCTATAAAGAAATACTTGGAACTGGGTAATTTATAAAGAAGTTTAATTGACTCACAATTGTGCAGGTTGTACAGGAAGCACGGTGCTGGCATCTGCTCAGCTTCTGGAGAGGCCTCAGGAAGCTTCCCATCAAAGCAGAAGGCAAAAGGGGAGCAGATGTGTCACATGCAGGAGCAGCAGCGGGGAGGGGGGAGGTGCTACACACTTTTCAACAACCAGATCTCATGAAAACTCACTATCATGAGAACAGCATCAAAGAGCTGATGCTAATTCATGAGAAATCCACCCCCATGCTCCAATCACCTCCCGCCAGGCCCCACCTTCAACACTGGAGATTACAACTGAACTAGAAATTTGGGTGAGGACACAGATCCAAACCATGTTAGGGGTCTACTCTAGAGCTTCTCAACCTTTTTACTTTATTTACTAAACATATATCACTTACTCTGCCAGGCATGGCACTCATTTAACTTTCATAACAACCCTACCAGATAGGTACCACTATTATCTCCACTTCACAGATGGGCAGACTGAGGCAGGAAGCAACCAACTTACTCTGCTAATAAGGGCAGTAGACTGATGCAATCAGTTG
Organism: Aotus nancymaae; assembly: GCF_030222135.1. Lineage (NCBI taxonomy): Eukaryota > Metazoa > Chordata > Mammalia > Primates > Aotidae > Aotus > Aotus nancymaae. The sequence goes on along the minus strand of NW_026988570.1, from coordinate 716,561 downwards.
AGTTGTTGACTCCCCAGCCTTCAGGGCAGCTGAGCGGGCCCAGAGCCACTAGCATCTTCAGGCCTGCTTACTCTCCACCAGTGAGCAGCCTCGCCCAGGCCTCCCACAGTCTTTGAGAATCAGAATCTATATGGGGTCCAAAGGTGTGGCTCTCACCCAGGTTCTGGTCCCAGCTGCCCACCCAGGCACCCAATCTCCAGGGTGAGCCGGCTCCTCTGTTACTGTGAAATGCTCCATATGAAATATTCTGGCTGGATGTGGAGATTCACACCTGTAATCCCAACACCAGGAGGCCAAGGCAGGAGGACTGCTTGTGACCAGTAGTTCAACACCAGCCTGGGCAACATAGTGAGACCCTATCTCTACAAGAAAAATATTAGCCAGAAATAATTGTGTGTGCTTATAGTTCTAGCTACTCTGGAGGCTGAGGCAGGAGGATCACTGGAGCCCAGGAGTTTGAGGTCACAATGAACTGTTATTGTGACACTGCACACTAGCCTGGGTGACAGAGTGAGATTATGTCTCTAAAAAAATAAACTAAAAAGAAAAAGTTCTGAGGGGTTGAAAGGAATCTGTAAAATGCCACCATTACATTTTATTAGTGAAAGAAAAGAGCTGTAGCTCTTATAAAGATAACTTATACTGTTGAAAATTTGCGAATGGTCATTAAAAAACAGACAAAAATGTTATCACCTGCTTGTAGAAACAGTTTCTTATTGATGGTAAGTAGCAAGAATTTGAAGAAATCATCATTAAAGTATTGATCAGGACCTGATGGTGACTAGTTCAAACAAACAAACAAAAAAACCACCCCAATATAGAAAAGTATGCTTATATCTATGAGCTAAATAAGTAATTATAAACATTGAAAAATGTTATTTGGGAGTTTAATATAAACTTAAATATCTAAGCTAACATACAGTACTTTGTATTTTATATTTTAATTTTAGCAGCATAATGTAAAAAATGCATAATGAATAGTTCAAAGGCCCCCAGCCCTCTAAATCCTGTCCAGTATTTGCCATGTGGCCTAAGCAGGGCTGGGGAGCCGGGGCCAGTTCTGCCAAAGGAGAGTATAGAAAGCTGAGTCAGCAGCGACTTCTGGCTTTTCTTGCGACATCACGAAACGTAGCAGAGAAATTCACTTCAGCACACAGCGTGATGCACCCAAGTGTTGGTTAAAAGTAGTGTGATGAATGAGAATGAAGCTGGGCTACCACTGCTCTGCACATTTAAATCTCTGTGCTGAGAACACTGGTGTTCTTCTTAGCCACATTTGAATGTTTGAAAATTTGGAAAGAACTAACTTTCAGATGATCCAGTCATTGGCAAACTCTCATATTGTCTTCTGAGCATAAACTGAAAACAGCCTTTCAAATTCTCTTTCATAGAAACTCGAATTACTTTTGTAAGTGGCTCTTATAGGCAAAAAGAGGGAGAGAGGAAGCAGGAAGAAATAAGTCGGTTAATTGTCTTAACCATGCTGGGGCTCAGGATCAGGAGGTCCAAAGGACAAGGAAACAGATGTACGCCAGAAGCACTCGTGACCGGCACGTTGAGACTTGCCCTCCCTTGTAAGGATTTTCTTTCTTTTGTACTGTTTTTTTTCTTTCTCTTGCTTTTCTTAATTAGTAGAAAAGAGAATCCAGCATCAGGGCAACTCTTGAGAAAACAAAAAACAAAAAAGCCAAAGCACTCTTCATCGTGAGCCAAGCCACATGGTCAGAGGTGGGCTGGATGGGAGCTCACCCTGCCAGATCTCCTTGGGTAATTGTGGGCAGGTCACTTGACTTTCCTTGAGCCCCAGTTTTCTCAAATGTTCAGTAAAGATACCAATGCCTTTTTCTGCAACACCATATGTAAGAAGGGGAGGAAGCAAGGTCTTTGAAAGAATTTTATAATCACAAGAGGCTGCTCCCAATTTGCAGCATCATTTCTTTTTTTTATTTATATTTATATATTTATTTATTTATTTATTTATTTTTATTTTATTTTTTTTTTTTGAGACGGAGTTTCGCTTGTTACCCAGGCTGGAGTGCAATGGCGCGATCTCGGCTCACCGCAACCTCCGCCTCCTGGGTTCAGGCAATTCTCCTGCCTCAGCCTCCTGAGTAGCTGGGATTACAGGCACGTGCCACCATGCCCAGCTAATTTTTTTTGTATTAGTAGAGACGGGGTTTCACCATGTTGACCAGGATGGTCTCGATCTCCTGACCTCGTGATCCACCCGCCTTGGCCTCCCAAAGTGCTGGGATTACAGGCTTGAGCCACCGCGCCCGGCCTTATTTATTTTTTTTAAGACGGGGTTTCACCATGTTGGTCAGGCTAGTCTTGAACTCCTGACCTCAGGTGATCCGCCTGCCTTGGCCTCCAAAGTGCTTGGATTACAGGCGTGAGCCACCACGCCCAGCCAGCATCATTTCTTATGCAGTGCAAACCCAGCAACATTTGTCATATTAGAAATATTTTCAGAGGCTGGGCACGGTGGCTCACGCCTGTAATCCCAGCACTTTGGGAGGCCGAGGCATGCGGATCACGATGCCATGGTGAAACCCCATCTCTACTAAAAATACAAAAATTAGCTGGGCGTGGTAGCACACGCCTGTGGTCCCAGCTACTCGGGAGGCTGAGGCAGAAGAATCGCTTGAACCCAGGAGGTGGAGGTTGCAGTGAGCCGGGATTGCGCCACTGCACTCTAGCCTGGCAACAGAGCAAGATTCTGTCTCAAAAAAAAAGAAAGAAAGAAAGAAATATTTTCAGCCAGGCATGGTGGCTCAGCCTGTAATCCTAACACTTTGGGTTGCCAAGGACAGAGGATAGCTTGAGCCCAGTAGTTGGAGACCAGCCTGGGCAACATACGGAGACTCTGTCTCTATAAAAAATAAAAAATAAATTAGCCAGGCATGGTGGCATGCAATTGTGGTCCCAGCTGCTCAGGAGGTTGAGATGGGAGGATCACTTGAGCCTCAAATGTCAAGGCTGCACTGAACTGTAATCACACCACAGCACTCCAGACTCGGTGACAGAGCAAGACTCCATCTCAGAAAAAAGAAAAAGAAACATTTTCCCTGATTGTTCCATCAACTCACTTCAAAATAAATAAACTCATTCATAATTTGAAAAGAGAAAAAGATAGTATTTCACCTTAGCTGGAAATACACAGTTGGGGAAGTTTAGAGTGAAGGAGGATGGTCCTCAGTCCTCACCTCAAACAGCTGTTGGGCTCAGGAGCTGGCAACTACCTTCCTCCTGTCTATCCTGGGGTTTAGCTGCTGCTGATAAGAACTGTAGTGCGCCTCTCCCCAGTATGTGGGTTATGACAAGCAGTGGTGACTTGCTTTATCAGGAGAATGTGGGGACATGCGGTGGGGCAGAATGCTGTCCCTCTGTCTCCATGTCTGCCAGACCTAGCAGAGGTTCCCCACCTGGGAAACAAGCCAAACCACAGTCTCTTCTATTACACAGCAGGCTGATTCTAGCCAGACCAGTTTTGATTTATGAAAGTCAAGACTTTTGTAACTTTTCCTGGTCAATGGCAAAAGCAAATTGGAACTTCTGCTGAGTCCATGGGAAAGTAACTGACCCAATAACAAACTAGCTACAACAGCAACTTAACTTCTCTAAAGATGTTTGGTAACTTTGGGTGACAAATGAGAAAATGGGAAGTTTTATTTTCTTTAATAAGTGTTTCAGTAATGCACAATGTTCCTATTGTTAGATTTTGTTTTCCTTCTTTTAAAGCTCTGCGAATAGCAGCAAAACTTCCATTCTATCTAACTTTAAAAGGCATGTATAATTACTTAATTTTTCGGTATTTAAATGCAATAATGCTGGGCATGGCGGCTCCTGCCTATTATCCCAGCACTTTGGAAGGCAGAGGTGGGAGGATTGCTTGAGCCCAGGAGTTCAAGACCAGCCTGGGCAACATGGTGCAATCCAATCTCTACAAAAAATACAAAAATTAGCTGGGCATGGTGGCACATGCCTGCAGTCTCAGCAACTTCAGAGGCTGAGGTGGAAGGATCACTTGCGTTACAGGGGTCAAGTCTGTGGTGAGCTGTAATCATACCACTGCACTTCGGCCTGGGCATCAGAGACCCTGTCTCAAAATAAATAAATGTAATAATTTTTTCTAAAACTGTAACCTGTAGACCACTATTTTAGAATATTTTTACATACAATATTTCTTATTTAAATGGGATTCCATGTATAGATATATTAAAGATAAACTAGAGAATTATATATATTAACTCTTCCTACCCCTTAAGGACACGATAATTTTTAATTAATGGATTTATTGAAACTGTGCACTTAAACATTCTAATGAAGAAAGTGTTTTTGAACAACAGTCATATGAGGTCACATATAACCCACTCATCCATTTGCAAATATTCACTGAGAGGAAGGCCCTGTTCTGGGAATTGGAATCTTGCAAAGAAGGGCAGTCTAGGCCTTGCTGTCTTGAATAACAGTCCAAAGGAGGGAACAGTTGGCTTTAAATTAATTGATGGCTCACGCCTGAAATCCAAGCACTTTGGAGGCCAAGGCGGGCAGATCACCTGAGGTTGGGAGTTCAAGACCAGCCTGACCAACATGGTGAAACCCTGTCTTAAAAAAAAATAAAAATAAAATAAATAAAATAAAAATAAAAATAAATGAATTCTTTCCTTTTTTTTTTTTTTTTTTTTTTTGAAACGGAGTTTCGCTCTTATTACCCAGGCTGGAGTGCAATGGTGCGATCTTGGCTCACTGCAATCTCCACCTCCTGGGTTCAGGCAATTCTCTTGCCTCAGCCTCCTGAGTAGCTGGGATTACAGGCACACACCACCACACCCGGCTAATTTTTTGTATTTTTAGTAGAGACGGGGTTTCACCATGTTGCCCAGGATGGTCTCAATCTCTTGACCTCGTGATCCACCCTCCTCGGCCTCCCAAAGTGCTGGGATTACAGGCGTGAGCCACCGCGCCCGGCCCAAATTCTTTTCTTTTAAAGAATATGCTTGGCCAGGCATAGTGGCTCACGCCTGTAATCCAAGCACTTTGGAGGCCAAGGCGTGCGGATCACCTGAGGTTGGGAGTTCAAGACCAGCCTGACCAACATGGTGAAACCCTGTCTTTATTTTAAAAAAACTTTTTTTTAAAAGAAAGGAAAAGAAAAGAATATTCTTCAGAATACTCTGACTTGCACATTTTGTTGAAGTCCATTAATAGCATAGTGGCACAGAGTAGCCACGCCTGCAGATTTTATTTAGAGACTCTACAAGAAACTTCCGAACAAGAGACAGAATGCCTTTCCTGAAAGCCAGTTCCAAGGCCCTGCTCCATATGACTTAAAATAAAGGCCCATCAGCTGGGGTTTAAAAATCAAAATCCCATTATACCACAAACAGTCTGAGCAGTTCAAGGGAATGCAGGCTGCTGATTTAACTCCATAAGTATTAATGGCTTGTTTTAACAAACAGCTTCTCATCATAAAAATGTGTACTTTGCCAATTTTTTCATATGTATGTACTTTATATTAGATTATCTCTAATGATCTATCTTCAAGTTTGCTGATTATTCTTCTATCAGCTCACAGCTACTATTGAGACCCTCTAGTGGGTTTTTCATTTCAGTTATTATACTTTTTCAACTCCAGAAATTCCATTCGGTTATTTTAATCACTTCTATCTCTTAATTGATATTCTCTGTTTAATTTTAAATTAAAAAATATAAAACATGGTATTCTTTAGTTTTCTGAACATATTTACAAATAGATGCTTTTCTATAATGAAGTACAGTCATGTTTCACTTAGCGATAGGTATACAGTCTAAGAAATGCATTGTTAGGCAATTCCATCATTGTGAGAACATCATGAGTGTACTTGCACAAACCTAGATGGCAGAGCCGACTACACACTTAGCCTATTGCTCCTATACAAACCTGTGCAGCATGTTACTCTACTGAATACTAAAGACAATTGTAACACAATGGCAAGTATTTACATATCCAAACATAGAAAAAGTACAGTAAAAATACTGTATTAACCTTATCAGAACACAGTTGGATATGTGGTCTGTCTTTGGCCAAAACCTTGCTATGTAGCACCTGACTATATTTATCTGCTAAGTCCAGTATCTAGGCCGTGGCAGAGACAGTTTCTATTGGCTTTTTCCCTGTATATGAGATAACTTTCTTGTTTACTTCATGTTTTGTATGTTTTTGTTGAAACTAGATATTTCAGATCATAAATTTCAGAAACTGTGGATTCTAATGTACCCCTCTCCCAGAGGTTATTATTGCTGTTTGTTTAGCGACTTGCCTGAATTAATTCTGTAGATTGTGTTTCTCCTGTAGTGTTTGAGCACTGATGTCTCTACTCGGTCGCTTTTTAAAAATTATGCTTTCTAAAATGTTTAAGCCTGACTTTCAACAAGACACCCCTAGATCAACATAGCTTAAGTACTAAGCCAATTGATTGGTCAGATGTTGTGCTTAAACATCTTGAACCAGTATGATTTCCACATTTTGCTTATGAATCTTTCTGTAGTTTGCAGAATATATTCCAAGTTTCTTGTTTACCCAGAAGCAAATAATTCAGTAAATGTAAATAGATTAATCATTCCAGTCAAAAGACAGAGATTGTTAGGCTAGACAAAAAGAGATATATACCCTGAATATATAAAGAACACTTGCAACTCAACAATGAAAGGACAAATAACCCAATTTTAAAATGGGCAAATGATTCAAATATACATTTCTCCTAAGAAGGTTTATAAGTTGCCAATAAGCACATGAAAAGATGCTCAACATCATTAGTCATTAGGAAAATTCAAATTATAACCACAAAATACCACTTCACACCCACTAGGTTGGATATAATCTAAAAGACAGGCAACAACAAGGGTTGGAAAGGAGGTAGAAGAGTTGGAACCCTCATTCATATAAACTGTTTATAATTCAGCCATGAATGAGGGTCCCAATTATTCTAAATTACGAAATTCATATGTTGAAGCTCTGAACCCCAGCTGCATTTGTATTAGATGGGACCTCTAAATAAATAATTAAGGTTAAATGAGGTCATAAGGGTGGGGCTCCAATCTGATAAGATTCATTTCCTTAATAAGAAGAAACAACACCAAAGAGCTCAACTGCATTCTCTCTGCATGCATGCACAAAGCATAGGTCACGCGGCACGCATTGAGAAGGTGGCCATCTGCAATCCAAGGAGAGAACACTCTCACCAGACACCAACCTTGCTGGCACCTCAATCTTAGACTTTCGGTCTCCAGAACTGCAAGAAAATAAATTTCTGTTGTTTATACCACCTAGTCTATGGTATTTTATTAAGGCAGCTGATGAAAATGTAAAATGGTACAGCTGCTTTGCAAAACAGTTTGGCAGTTCCTCAAAAAGTTAAACATAGAATTACCATATGACCCAGCAATTCCACTGTTAGTTACACAGCTAAAAGAATTGAAGCATGTCTTTAAGTAAAAACTTGTATGCAAATGTTCATAGCAGCACTATTCACAATATTCAAGAGATAGAAAGGAACTAAATGTTCATCAACAGATGAATGGATAAACAAAATGTGGTATTTATGTATAATGGAATATTATTCAGCCTTAAAGAGGAAGGAAATTCTGACACATGCTACAACATGAATGAACCTTGAAGATAGTATGTTAAGTGAAAGAAGCCAGTTAGAAAAGAGTAAATATTGTATGATTCCATTTATATGAGGTTAGCAGAGTAATTAAAGTCATAGAGACAGCAGATTGGTGACTGCCAGGGGCTGTGGGGACAAGGGAATGGGGAGTTAGTGTTTAATGAGTATAGAGTTTTAGCTAGGGAAGATGAAAAAGTTCTGGAGATGGATAATGATAATAGTTGCACAACAATGTGAATGTCCTTAATGCTATAAAACTGTACACTTAAAAATGTCTAAAACAGCCAGGTACAGTGGCTCACACCTATAATCCAAGCACTTTGGAAGGCCAGGGCAGGCAGATCACGAGGTCAGGAGTTCAAGATCAGCCTGACCAACCTGGTGAAACCTCGTCTCTACTAAAAATACAAAAATTAGCCGGGCGTGGTGGCACACACCTGTAATCTCAGCTACTCAGGAGGCTGAGGCAGGAGAATCACTTGAACCCAGGAGGTGGAGGTTGCAGTGAGCCAAGATAGCACCACTGCACTTCAACCTGGGCAAGAGAGCGAGACTCTATTTCAAAAAAAAAAAAAAAAAAGGCTAAAATGGTAAATTTTATGTTGTGTATATTTTATCACAAATTTAAAAAGTGGATTTTATGGTATGTGTGAATTATATTTTAAGTCGTTGTACAAAATAATGAATCACACCAAACAAATAGCACAAAGGGGAGAAGAACCCACATGATTACTCAGTAGATAAAGAAAAAATATCTGTAAAAATCAGCATTCATTCATAATAAAACCTCTGACAAAACTAAATATATATGTTTCGACAGTTTCCTTAATGCTAGGAACTGAAACAAACAAATAAAACTCTAAATAAACAACAACAAATAGAGAGAAGCAAAAAATACAAAACCAAAAACCAACCACCTCTCCCAATCTTTGCAAGTTAGCTCTATGCTGGGATGCACTTTCAGCACTTAGGAAGGCTCACCCTGAGCCTAGGGTCAGCCTTAAGTAAAGACTTGATATCTTCTCAAGTCTTTTCTGAGCATGGATTTTGCCTAGGTGTGTATGTGGCTTTCTAAATTTCTTGGTATACACTGCTGCTTTTGCATGTCCTAATTTCCCAAAAAATCTCTCCCCAGATTCTCCTTTAGGCCTTTGATGGTCTATTGTACATCTCTACCCATAATCTCTTGGGTGCCTTAGGCATCCAAGGGTCTGTAGTCACCTTGCATTTTTATGAGTGATACCCACCACTTTTCTTCCTGAGTTCCAAGTTAGGGAAAACAGAGAGGAGCACCTTGTGTTCATCTTTCAGATATCCTGTAGAGAGGTTAGAACAGGTGTACGTAATAATTTGTAAATAAAGTCTGCTTTGCCCCTTCTGCTTTGAGAGAGAGAACTGGGAATCCAGCTTCTGCAGTTTCAAGACCAAGACTGCCACTGCAGCAGTGAGTGGGGGTAGGGGGGTGTTGGGCAAAAGTAAAATCACTATGAAACCTTTCAACCACTTTGATGATTTTTTTTCTTTTCTTTTCTTTTTTCTTTTTCTTTCTTTCTTTCTTTTGTTTTTGAGACAGAGTCTTGCTCTGTCGCTCGGGATGGAGTGCAGTGGCACAATCTCAGCTCACTCCAGCCTAGCCGCCTCCTGGGTTCAAGAAATTCTCCTGCTGCAGCCTCTTGAGTAGCTGGGATTACAGGTGCCTACCACCATACCCGGCTAATTTTTGTATTTTTAGTAAAGACGGGGTTTCACTATGATGGTCAGACTGGTCTCTAACACCTGACCTCAGGTAATCCATCCACCTTTGCCTCCCAAGGTGCTGGGATTGCAGGCATGAGCCACTGTGCCCAGGCTTGCTTTTCTTTTTTTTTAAATGAGATAGGTTCTCACTATGTTGACCAGGTTAGTCTTGAATCCTGGCTTCAAGTGATTCTCCCATGTTGGCCTCCCAAAGTGCTAGGATTACAGGCATGAGCCACCACACCCAGCCAAGATGTCTTTTTCTTGATTGGGCATTTGCTTGGTTGCTGTTAACATTGGGTTGTTTTCCAGAGCACCAACAAAGGTGGTTCAGACAGTCAGTGTTCTGAAGTGAGGAACAAAACCTTAGAGTTTTCTAGTCTGCCATTTTGTTCACATCACTATCTCTTTTGTTTTAGAAAGATATTTCTGTTGAGTATAGAATTCTAGGTTGAAGGAATTTTTAATATCAATGCTTTAAAGATGTCCCCCACACTATCTTTTTTTTTGAAACAAAGTGTAGCTCTGTCACCCAGGCTAGAGTGCAACGGTACAATCGTGGCTCACTGCAACCTCTGCCTCCTGAGTTCAAGTGATTCTCATGCCTCAGCCTCCCAAATAGCTGGGATTACAGGCATGAGTCACCACGCCTGGCTAACGTTTGTAGTTTTGGTACAGACAGGATTTCACCATGTTGGCCAGGCTGGTCTCAAACTCCTGGCCTCATGTAACCCCCTGCCTCGGCCTTCCAAAGTGCTGGTATTACAGGCGTGAGCCACTGTGCCTGGTACCCTACTGTCTTCTTGGCTTACATTGTTTCTAACAGATGACATCGATGTCATCCTTCTTTTTTTTCCTTTGTACCAAACGTGTCTTTTTCTCCCCTCTCTGACTGCTTTTAGGAGTTTCTCTTTTCACTGATTTGTAGAATAGTTTTCTTCATGTTTCTTTGGTTTAGCCTTAATTGAACTTCTTGGATCTATGGGCTTGTTGTTTCATTAAGTTTGGGAACATTTTAACCATTCTTCTTCAAATATTTTTCTATTCCTCCACTCTTTTTTGGATCCAATTACACATATATTAGACCATTTGAATACTCACTAATAGTCTGTTAATTTTTTAAGTTTTTCCCCAAGATTTTGGTTATTTTCTATCCTTCTGTCTTTAGTTTCTCGAATCTTATCTTCTGCAGTAGACAGTCTGCTATATTAAGCCTATTCAGTGTATTTATTTTGAGCATTGCATTTTTCATCTTTAGAAATTTGGGGCCGGGCACGGTGGCTCATGCCTGTAATCCCAGCACTTTGGGAGGCCAAGGCGGGCGGATCACCTGAGGTCTGGAGTTCAAGACCAGCCTGGCCAACGTGGTGAAACCCTGTCTCTACTAAAAATACCAAAACTTAGCCAGGCATAGTGACAGGCTTCTGTAATCCCAGCTACCCAGAAGGTAGAGACAAGAGAATTGCTTGAGACCAGGAGGCAGATCTTGCAGTGAGCCGAGATCATGCCATTGCACTCCAGCCTGGGCAACAAGAACAAAACTCTGCCTCAAAAAGAAAAGAAAAGAAATTTAGATTTCATCTTCTTTCTACTTTTCATATTTTTAATTAATTTTTAAACATATGGAATACAGTTATAATTTTTAATGACTTTCTTGATCATTCTAACATGTGTCAGTTTTGGTCAGTTTCAACTGATTGCTTTTCTCCTCCTTATGTCTCATAGTATCCTGATTCTTTGCACACCTAGTAATCTCCAATTGGATGCCAGACATTACGATTTTACCTTGTTGAGTGTTAGAGATTTTTGTTCTCCTATAAATATTCTTGGGCTTTGTTCTAGTGCATAATCAACTTACTTGGAAACTGGTTCATTTGAGTTTTGCTTTAAAGATTTGTTTGTTGAGACTCATCTGGCAGGGAGGTGAAAAACTAAAAAGAGACTCAAGCCCTGTTTAGTCTAAAGGTAATTACTCTGTACTATTGGGGCAAGACCTTTCTGAGTATTCTACGCAATGCCCTGTGAATGAGGAAGTTTTCTATTCAAGCTGGTGAGAACAGGCCATTTTCCCAGCTCTTTGTGATATTATTTCTTCTTATTTTTTTGCTGACTCTTTCCTCCACTTCATGCAGTTTCTTCAGATTCAGTGGCTGATAATTTCTCTGCTGAAGATTTAAGAGAGGAACCTTTTGCAGATCTCAGGAACTCTCTCTGCACCACTCTCACCTATCCATATATATTGTCTTGCAAACCCTTGCTGCTTTGTTCACACAACTCCCAGCTTTGTCTTCTCAACTCAGGGAATCTGCCAGGCTCTGCTAGAGTTATTCCTCCCCATGCTGTGGCCTGAACAGTCTCTCAAGCCAGTAAGCTGAGGCAATCAAAGGACTCCACTTTTTTTTTTTCCTTCACTCAGAGGTAACTGTCTTTCACTGCCTGATGTCTGGTGTCTTGAGAACTGTTATTTGATCTATTTGGTCTGGTTTTGTGTTATTGTTTTAGGCAGGAGGGTAAATTTGGTCCCTATTACTACATCTAGCAGAAGTCTTGAATGTACTTATATAAGTGGGCAGAATAGTTGTGTGACTGCCTATGTCTTCATCCCTAGGCTTTAAAACGTGACCAAATCAGGCCCAATCTTGTTTTATCTGTGCCCCTACTCACTTCTCTCCCTCTTGCTTTTTTTCTTTCTTTTTTGAGATGGAGTCTCATTCTGTCACTCAGGCTGGAGTGCAGTGGCACGATCTTGGCTCATTGCAACCTCTGCCTCGCAGGTTCAAGCAATTCTCCTGCCTCAGTTTCCTGAGCAGCTGGGATTACAACGCATGCCACCACACCACACCTGGCTAATTTTTGTATTTTTAGTAGAGACAGAGTTTCCCCATGTTGGCCAGGCTGATCTTGAACTCCTGGCCTCAAGCAATCTGCCTGCCTCGGCCTTCCAAAGTGTTGGGATTACAGGTGTGAGCCACTTCACCCAGCCTCCCTCGGGCATTTTGAAGCAAATTCCAGGCAACATGTAAGTCCATCTGTAAATATTTCGGTGTGAGTTTCTGCAAGGGTCCCTGCCAGTCCTCTACCTGTGTCTATCCTGCTGTTTCATTTCAGTGTGCCTGAGCTGACTTCTAGCTGTCATGGTCTGCATCTCTCTGCTTGAAGGCCTTCCTTAAATTTCAGAAAAGCCACGCTGCCCTGTGCATAGTGAGATGGAAGCCACCCTGCCCTGTGCATAGTGGGATAGAAGCCACCCTGCCCTGCGCATAGTGATTGGTGCTCTCCCCAGCGTAGCCCTCCACATCCCAGCTCCCTCACCCTTGTTGAGATAACTCTATGGCATTTGTCTCACACCTTTCCTAAGTTTCTCTGTGGGATTGTGTTCCATTCGCCCACAGTGGTGGCTGACTTGATAATGTCCCCTTTATGTCTGCATTCCTTTCTCTGTCACATTTTCTCTTTCCTTGGACTCGTTTGCTAGTGCTGCCAAAACAAAGTCCCAGAAGACAATTTTTATTTATAAAATCAAAACTGGTTTAGGCAACAGAAATGTATTTTCTCACAGTTCTGGAGGCCAGAAGTCCTAGATCCAGGTGTCAGTAGGTTGGTTTTCTCTCTCCTGGGCTTGTAGATGGCTGTTTTCTCCCTATATCTTCACATGGCCGTCCCCTCTGCATATTGCTGTGTCCTAATCTCCTCTTCTATAAGGATGCCAGTCACATTGGATTAGGCCCTACCCTAATGACCTCATTTTACCATAATTACCTCTTTAAAGGCCTTATCTTTAAATACAGACACATTTTGAGGTACTGGAGGTTAGGACTCCAACATATGAATTTTGGAGGTGGAGAGGATGGCGTTTAACCCATAATACTCCCCTACTGGCATTTACTCTACCTCCCAAATCAACTACTGCCACTCAAATACTTATTTCAGGATCTACTTCCAGGAAAATCCAAATGAAGGAAATCTCTAAAAGATAAGGCCTCTTGAAAAAAGTAACCACATCTCCCCTAAAGCACTCCTCATATCCACACTTAAGGACTTTCCCACTGTGCTGTTTACGTGGACATCCCCTCTGGTGAAGGCAGAGACTACTTTTTATAGATCTTCTTATCTAGGCAGTTCCTTGGATATAGGAGATACCAAATGCTGCTTGATTTGCTTAACTGAATGCTGTGAGTTCTAATCTTCCTTGGAAACTTGGTTATAATCAAATAGAAAAAAATCTGCTGGGCAAGGTGGCTCATGCCTGTAATCACAACACTTTGGGAGGCTGAGGCAGTCAGATCACCTGAGGTCGGGAGCTGAAGACCAGTCTGACCAACATGGAGAAACCTCCATCTCTACTAAAAAATACAAAATTAGCCAGGCGTGGTGGTACATGCCTGTAATCCTAGTTACTAGGGAGGGGGAGGTAGGACAATCGCTTGAACCTGGGAGGCGGAGGTTGCCGTGAGCTGAGATCATGCCATTGCACTCTGGCCTGGGCAACAAGAGCGAAACTCCAGCACAAGAAAAAAAAAATTATCAATCTGCTAGTGTCACCTACTGGTGAAAATTGGCTACTGTTGTAAAAACAATTCTATCCATTTCTCAGTGCTCTTGAATTTTAATGGTTATGTAACAAGTGTTCTGTAGAAGTATTAGTAAACAATAAAAATTCAACAAAATAGAAAAAGTATTAATATTTATGTGATATGTAAGTTGCATGTGAAGAAGAAATATCAGAAAAACAATCTTTATGTTTACATATCCATAAGCCTCAACTGAAAACTAAAATCAGTTTTGATTTAGGAAAATAAAAGTTAAATGAAGGCAAATGGGGGTCGGGCGCGGTGGCTCACACCTGTAATCGCAGCACTTTGGGAGGCCGAGGCGGGTGGATCACGAGGTCATGAGATCGAGACCATCCTGGTCAACATGGTGAAACCCTGTCTCTACTAAAAATACAAAAAATTAGCTGGGCATGGTGGCGCGTGCCTGTAATCCCAGCTACTCAGGAGGTTGACGCAGGATAATTGCCTGAACCCAGGAGGCGGAGGTTGCGGTGAACCGAGATCACGCCATTGCACTCCAGCCTGGGTAACAAGAGCGAAACTCTGTCTCAAAAATAAATAAAGAAATAAAAATGAAGGCAAATGGAAGTATGTGGAAAAGTGCTTTATATGATAATGTCTCAAAATTTCTCACATAATCCAATATTTTAAGTAAAAGCAATAAATCAAATGTACAGCTTTTTATGCAAAAATAGCATCTATTCAGGCCAGGTGCGGCGGTTCACCCTGTAATCCCAGCACTTTGGGAGGCCGAGGCAGGTGAATCACGAAGTCAGGAGTTCGAGACCAGCCTGGCCAACATGGTGAAACCCCATCTCTACTAAAAATACAAAAATTAGCCGGGTGTGGTGACAGGCGCCTGTAATCCCAGCTACTTGGGAGGCTGAGGCAGAACTGCTTGAACCTGGGAGGCAGAGGTTGCAGTAAGCCAAGACCACACTATTGCACTACAGTCTGGACAACAGAGTGAGACTCTGTCTCAAAAAAAAAAAATAGCATCTATTCCTTTTTGTTGTTAACCATACCCCAAAGTCTCTCATTAATAGCATTGAATTCAGGATCTCATGATACTTCATGTTCTCAAATGCCTTTTCATTTCCCTGCACAGTAACCTCTGAACTATGACTCAGTTTTTAAAATTTTTTTAATTATTTATTTATTTTAAGACAGTGGTTTCACCATGTTGGTCAGGCTGGTCTTGAACTCCCGACCTAAGGTGATCCACCTGCCTTGGCCTCCAAAGTGCTTGGATTACAGGCGTGAGCCACCACGCTCGGCCTTATGATTCAGTTTTATATCAGCTGCAATAAACTCTACTAGAGGAAGTGTTGGTCTATCGATTCGGATCTTTCAGTTCTACCTTACAGTCAACTATTGACAAATTTTTCCTTATTTATTCTTTGGACAATTTTTGTTTGCCCCAAGATTTAATTTTTAAATAAAAAATTATACAGTAGCTGGTTTTTGTTTTGTTTTTCTAAGTCCTGTAAGACTCAAAAGAGAATGAGTAATGCATTCTGGCAATCAGTCTATTATCAATCTATTTTTTGCAAGTAACCATAAATTTTTCATCTGCTGTGTAGAACACCAAGTTAGATCCCTGTATGGGATTTGAGAGGTGTGAGATACTCCTTTCCTTCTTCCTTCCTTCTCCTACTCCTCCTTTCTTCTTCCTTAGAAAGGCATACAAATTTTATTAACATATATACAGGGGGAACCACAGAGTGATTACTCACTTCTTTCTTAGTTTTGGAAGTTTTTCTTTTGAAATGATTTCAGACTCAAAGAAAATTTACAAGAATACAAATAACTCCTGTATACTCTTCATTCACATTGGCTTTATTAGATTATCCTGATAGACAGGTAAACAGATGAATAGAGATGGCATACATGTTATATATATACATATCTATAAAGCTTATATATATAATATATAAAGAGTTTTTTGTAACCATTGAAGAATAAGTTCAGATGTGCTGCCCATTTACCTTTAAATACTTCAGTGTGCTTTCCTCTAGAAAAAGGACATTCTCTTAGTGTGATAACAGTACTGTTTTCACATTCAGAAAATTCACATTGATACAATACCATTTTCTTATTTACAGTCCTTGTTCAAATTTCACCAATTGTCTAAAGAATTTTTATAGCAAAAAACAATTTTTCTGGTACAGGCTCCAGATTGTTAGGCTCATATATCACAGTAGGTTATCATGATCCTTGGGTGTCCTTTAACCTGTAACTGTTCTTCAACTGTTTCATGACCCTGACATTATTTTTTTTAAGTATACCAGCTAGTTACTTTATAGAATGTCTCTCAATTTGGTTTGTCTAATGTTTCCTTGTGATTAGATTTAGGTATGTGAATCTTTTCCATATTTACTTGAATACCTTGATTAGATGCATTTTTGCATTTTGGGCATGCATTTTTGGCAGGAATACCACAGAAGCAATGCTGTTTCTTTTCAGTGAATCATATTATCTCTGTGTGTGTGTGTGTGTGTGTGTGTGTGTGTGTGTGTGAGAGAGAGAGAGAGAGAGAGAGAGAGAGAGAGAGAGAGAGAGACAGGCTCTGGCTCTGTCACCCAGGCTGGAGTGCAGGGCTCACTGCAAATTCCATCTCCCAGGCTCAAGTAATCCCCCCACCTCACCTTCTTCGAGTAGCCAGGAACACAGGCATGACACCACACCTGGCTAATTTTTGTATTGTGTGTAGAGACAGGGTTTCACCATGTTGTCCAGGCTGGTCAAGAACTGAGCTCAAACTATCCGCCTGCCTTGACCTCCCAAAGTGCTGGGATTACAGGTGTGCCCAACTGCTATAAACATCTTATGACCATGGGTGGTGACTGGCAAGAAATGTGCCTTGCTAGTTTTAAGATGGAGTTGATTTTTTAAAATAGTGTCACCCTGGCTCTCCTATGCTCCCATTGCCCAATTTGACAACCAACATGATCTTTCTGATCACCTCATCCTTACTTAAAAAACATCACTGCCTCTCCAGTGTTCTTACACTAAAGGTATCATCTGCCTAACTTACTTTAGGAATGCCTGTATGCTCTGGTATTGTTTAAATATTCCCAGCTTTGCCACTTCCCATCTCACACCAACATCCAGTCATCTGGAAGATCTTTCCATTCCTCCAGTTCTCTTGTAACTAAAACAGCTTCAGACTTACCCCTCACTCCCACAGGTAACTTGCCCGTAACTCTTCTTGTAGAACTCAAATCTCATCTATTGTTCTCTCCTTCTGTCCCTGACTTAATTCATAAATCTCTGATGGATGTTCCCTTGTGGTCCTGTTGCAAGGTTATTCCGACCTAAACAGAATAGACTATATTGCTTGCTGGGAAGATGCACATGCGATCTCTAATATATAGTAGGTCCTCAATAATTACTGGTGACTGGTAAAGCAGCCAAGGCCTTTTGACTATAGATAGATCTTATTCTATGTTAATAACAACATTAGCACAAGATTCTATTCCCCTGCTGGACATTATTTATATTTGATAATGAATTAACTAATTCTCTTTGACAGCACAATAGGTATTCAGCTTACAGTCGAAAATGCAAGGCAAGGTACACAATTAGACAGATCCAAGCCCTGACCCCTCTGAGCTTTAAGCAGTCAGGTAACTATTTGTTCTGAAAAGTATTAACTGTTCTATCAATATTAAACTTCACCGCACAACGCCTTGTGTTCATTGGCCTTGGTCTCAAAGCAGTTTGCTGGCACATTCCCTGAATTTATATTTATTTATTTATTTAGAGACGGAGTCTTGCTCTGTCGCTCATCCTGGAGTGCAGTGGCGTGATCTTGGCTCACTGCAACTTCCGCCTCCCAGGTTCAATCGATTCTCCTGCCTCAGCCTCCCAGGTAGTTGAGATTACGGTCGTCCGCCACTACGACCGGCTAATTTTTTTGTCTTTTTAGTAGAGACGGGGTTTCTCTATCTTGGCCAGGCGAGTCTCGAACTCCTGACCTCGTGATCCACCAACCTCGGCCTCCCAAAATGCTGGAATTACAGGCGTGAGCCACAGCACCCAGCCTCCCTGAATTTAAAGAACAGCCCTGACAGACCCCGCCTCCCCACTCAGGCCACGCCTCCACATTTAGGACTCTCTCCGCCCAGTCCCGTCTCCGTACTAGTGCTTGCCTCAAGCCCTGCTTCCTCTCCCAGCCTCGCCTCCTCACTACGGCCTAACTCCAAGCGCTTCTCCCCGACCGGCCCCGTCTCCACACTACCGCCTGGTCCTCAACTCCGCATCCCCGCTCCGACCCCAACTCCCTGACCAGCCCCGCCTTTACGCTCAGGCTCCGCCTCCCCGTCCGGTCTTGCCTCCATACTGCGGCCCTGTCCCAAGCCACGCCCCCACACGGCCCCGCCTTCACGCTTGGCCTGGCCCCCAGCTTCCCCTTCCTGCTGCGCCCTATCTCCGCACTCCTGCCTGGTCCCAAGCCCCGCCCCACCTCCTGCCCCGCCTCCACACCCCCGAGCTCCGCCTACAGCCCCCGCTCTGTCTCCCCACTCCACCTGGTTCCGACCCGACCTCCCGCCCCACCTCCACATCCCGGGCCCCGCCTCCAACCCCGCCCTGTCCCCCCATATTCGGGCTGGTTTCCACCCCACCTCCTCTCCGCCCCTTTTCCCACTCCGCCCCGTCTCCACACTCCCGAGCCCGCCTCCAACCCCGCCCTGTCTCCACACCAGCCTTGTCCCGAGCCCCGCCTCCCGCCCCGCCTCGCTTTGCACACTCTCGAGTCCCCGCCTCCCGCCTTCACACTCCCGAGCCCCGCCTTCCTCCCCGCCTTCACACTCCTGAGATCCGCCTACATCCCCGCCCTGTCTCCTCACTCCGCCTGGTCCCGAGCCACGCATCCCTCCCCCGCCCTGCCCCGCCCTGCCCCGCCCTGCCCCGCCTTCACACTCCTGAGTTCCGCTCGGTCTCCACACTCGAGCGGCACCTCCCTACCCGGACCCACCTCTGCACTCCGGCTGCCAGCCTTCTCTTCCACGCTCCGGCTCCGCCTCTATCTCCACGCCCAAGCCAGTCCCTTAGCCCCGCCTCCACGTCTCGGTCGCAACTCCACATCCTGGTTCCCATCTCTACCTTCCACGCATCCTCGAGCGCTTGGCTCGGCCCTGAGCCCTGAGCCCTGAGCCCTGAGCCCTAAGCCCTGCGCCCTGAGCCCTAAGCCCTGCCTCCCGGTCTTGGCCCCGCTGCCCAGGCCTGCACCGCGCCTCTCTGCCCAGGCCCAGGCCCAAGCCCAAACCCAAGCCCCAGTCCCTCTTCCACACTCGAGTCCGAGCCCGGCGTCTCAGATCCAGACCCACCTGCCTGAGGCGGAGCTGCACCAGGTGCGGGCCCGGGGCGTGGCAGGCTTCTCAGAGCACCAGGTGCGGCTTCTGGGTCAAGAGGGCCGCCTCCGGAAGCACCGGGGCCGGGCTCCTGCCGTGCCGCCGCTGCTGCCTTCCCGCCGGGGCCCCGCTGCTGCGCGTCGCCCTCTGCCTCCTGTGCTGGGCCCCGGCGGCTGTGCGCGCCGTTCCCAAGCTCGGGGTCTGATTAGAGACAGTCAACGACGTAAGTGAAGTGTCGGGACCGAGGCGTGGCGCGTCTCGGGCCTTCAGGGCCCTCACGGGGCTTCACTTGACCCCGGGCTTGTTCACCTGGTCTCTGCCGGGCCTGCTCCGGGTCCCCTAATACCATCCCCGAGCCTTTCGTCTGTTACGAGCGGGGAGCAGAGAGCAGCCCCTCCTCCGGCCCGACCTAGGCTGTGGGGAAGAGCAGTCAGGACTGCGCATGGGACGGCTCTCCAGTCCCAGAGCTCGGACTGTTTCTCAGGGTCACCATTCCCGACGCCCCGGCCCTCATTCTGCTCTGACATGTTTTGGCTGGATCAGGTCCTTGTTTATTCAGACCTAAGCCCAGAATCTCTTGGCACATCTAGCAGCATCTTTGGGATTTGACTCGTCCTGTCCAGATGCAGCCACAGTGGGCCACATCCCTGAGGCCGCAGAGAGGACTTCCGCGCTTCAGTTTCGGCATAAACTTGGAAAGCGCGTCTGCCGCTTCCTTCTTAAAAAAAAAAAAAAAAAAAAAAGAGAAAATTTAAATGGGGAAACGTGCGGTAGTCATCCTACCTCTATTTCTCTCTTCCTGAGTTCCTGAATTTCTCTACAGCTCCTATCACAGTTCCGGGAGTTTGTGAGTAAGAGTGTGGGTGTGTGTGTGTGTGTAGGTGGCGCAGAACTTGTGATTAGGGAGTGCTTGAAAGGTGAATCTGGAGGCATGAGTAGGTGGAAACTTTCCAAGGCAGGCTATTAGAAAACTTGGCATCCAGTAATTAGAGGAGGTGATGTGGGAGGGATGCAGGAGCAGAATTATGGAAAGTCTTGCAAAAGAGAGACAGGAAGTCTGGAAGAGGCATTATCTCCTGCTTCTCTAGGGTCAGCTGACTCATCCAGCAATGTTTGGGATGGATATTTTCCGTGGACATATGAAATAATGTCCAAGTTCCAAAGATGAGACTTATATTTTGGTTCCCTTAACCAGAAAAAGAAAGTAGTTCCAAAGACTACAGATGCTTCCCACAACACAAAAGCTACTCATAGAAACACGCTGAGTACCTTTCTGGATCTTTAAGACTTAGTGCAGCCATTTCCTCTAGGAGTCTTCCAGGTTGGCGACTTATTTTGTGCACCAGCTATATAGTCTGCACATTTCCATTATTTAATTTCTCTGAACGGGGAAAAAGCAAAACTCGGTGAACTACGCTCATGGTTTCCTGCTACTACTATGGTGAATAGTCAATGTAGCTGTATTGGAAGTGAATCAGCTGCATGCATATTGTTAGATTACTTGAACATATCTGTAAAGATATGTACAGACCATATCTGTAAAGATCTTTGCCAAGTGTACTTCTTCCTGCATGAGGAAGAGAAGTTTGCTCCTCGAGTGCTGTGTGACCTTTAGTCTAATTTTACTCTTATGTGACCCTGGGCCACTAGAAGTCTAAAAGCCCTTCTCTCCCAAGAGTGGACTTACTGTTTTCCTCATTTCAAGTTGTCAGAAACAGAAAAGGAGAGTGGGGTTTTCTCTCATTTGTATAATTCATCTAAAGATGAATTACAGGATCAGATCTGGAAGTTAAGCTATTGCAGAAATTAGGCAGGAAATGCAGAGGGCTTAAATTAGGGCAATGGTGACAGGGATGGAGAGGAAGAACTAAATTTGATGAATGTTTGTGAGATAAAGTAGGCATGCCTGGGGATTGGGCTATGGAGGTGGGAAACTGGAAGGAGCTATGGCTTGGGTGACTGTAGATGGTACCACCTCCAACCATCTACAGTGTAGGAAAATTAGTGAGCAGAGAGGACTGTGTCTGGTTTAAGACAGATGTGTCCTTTGGGAGGCCGAGGTGGGTGGATCACAAGGTTAGTAGTTCGAGACCAGCCTGACCAAGATGGCGAAACCCCGTCTCTACTAAAAATACAAAATGTAGCCAGGCACTGTGGCAGGCGCCTGTAATCCCAGCTACTTGGGAGGCTGAGGCAAGAGAATCACTTGAGCCCAGGCAGCAGAGGATGTTGTAAGCCAAGATCGCGCCACTGTACTCCAGCCTGGGTGACGTAGTGAGACTCTGTCTGAAAAAAAAAAAAAAAAAAACCCAAACAGGTGTGTCTGTTGGACAACCCCCAGTGGACATGTCCTTTAGGCAGTTGGGTATGTGGATCTGGAGCTGAAAGGAGGGATCTGAGTTGGGAATTTTATTGTTATTATTGTTGAAACTGTGTTGGGGAGGGGGAAGAGGGTAGGACCACTTGTCCTATCAGTGGTTTTTTTTTTTCAATTTCTTTCTTTCTTTCTTTCTTTCTTTCTTTTTTTTTTTTGAGATGGAGTCTAGCTCTATTGCCCAGGCTGGAGTGCAGTGGCACGATCTCGGCTCACTGCAACCTCCGCCTCCCGGCTTCAAGCCATTCTCCTGCCTCAGCCTCCCGAATAGGTGGAATTACAGGCATCCGACACTATGCCCAGCTAGTTTTTGTATTTTTAGTAGACACAGGGTTTCACTGTGTTGGCCAGGCTGGTGTCAAACTCCTAACCTCGTGATCTGCCCACCTCAGCCTCCCAAAGTGCTGGGATTACAAGCGTAAGCCACTGTGCCTGGCCTTTTTTTAAAGGTTCTAATCACTTATACATTTAACACAGTTTCTAACTGCAGGACTTTTATTCTTGAGGAGAGAAGACAGTAAATAACTAATCAATTATTTGATTTTAATTGTGGAAAGGTTATAAAGAAGAAAGGGTGCTAGGGATTATGTAAGGGAGGGCCCGGCCTGATATGAGCCACGGTGGAAGAATTCCTTCAGAATGGACTTTTGAGCTGGGCTTTGAAGGGTAAGAAGGAGCCAACTAGATGAACAAAGAGTGAAAGGAAGGATTTTTAAGTAAAATTTTCAGAGTGACCACTAATCCTGAGGGCAGGAAAGGATATCATGCTTTTCAGGAACTGGAAATTTGCTGGAGAGGTGCGCAGGCCTTGATTATTCAGGGTTCTATAGGCTACAAAAAGAATTTTGGTCTGTTGTAATTGCATTGGTAAACCATAACAACTTGGAGCTGGGAGAGGGGGACAGTTCTTTGTCAAACGTATGTTCAAATTGACACCAAGAGTATGCAAATGCAGATAGTTCATGTCATGTCTGAACAGCACTAATCCTGAAATGGGAGCATCTTTTACTTCTTATATGTCACTGGCCCTGGCTGAGTCTGCTAGAGGCAGGAGCCCTCCTGATCCTCACGGTAACTGCAGGAAGTAGAATCATGACAAGGTTTTTTGTTTTGTTTTGTTGTTTTGTTTTTGAGACGGAGTCTTGCTCTGTTGCCCAGGCTGGAGTGCGGTGGTGCAGTCAGGGCTTGCTGCAGCCTCTGCCTCCCAGGTTCAAGCAATTCTCCTTCCTCAGCCTTTCAAGTAGCTGGAACTACAGGCGCACACCACCATGCCTGGCTAATTTTTTGTATTTTTAGTGGAGATGGGGTTTCACCATGTTGGCCAGGATGGTCTTGATCTCCTGACCTCATGATCTGCCTGCCTTGGCCTCCCAAAGTGCTGGGATTACAGGTGTGAGCCACTGCACCCATCCATGACAAGGTTTTAAGCAAGTGAGTGATTTGATCAGATTTACATTTAAAAAAATACTCTGGTCCGAGAGAGGAGTGCAAAGATTAGAACTCTATATGTTGTGGGGTACAACTACTCTTAAACAGTTACAAAAGAAACTTTTTAACAAAATCTTTTATGTTTGTTTTTCATTTTAGAAATCAGGACCTTTGATATTTAGGAAAACTATGTTTAGCTCTACAGATATCAAGTTTTCTGGTAAGTATAATAAGATAACAAAATACATATATATATATAAACAAATGCATTACTGTAAACGAATATAACATATATAATAAACTAAGCAAATGTTTTGTTTTTAAGTGGTTCTGACATTTTAAGGTTTTGTTTTGTTTCAGTCAGGACTTGGTTATTTACAAGAATGGATTTTTCTTTTTTTTTTTTTTTTTTGAGATGGAGTCTCTGTCACCCAGTGCAATGGCACAGTCTTGGCTCACTGCAACTTCCAACTTCTGAGTTCAAGTGATTCTCCCATCTCAGCCTCCTGAGTAGCTGGGATTGCAGGTGCCTACCACCATGCCCAGCTAATTACTATATTTTTAGTAGAGATGGGGTTTTACCATGTTGACCAGGCTGGCATTGAACTCCTGACCCCAGGTGATCCACCCACCTCAGCCTCCCAAAGTGTTGGGATTACAGGCATGAGCCACTGTGCCCGGCCCACAAGAATGGATTTTTCTGAACCTCTTTCAGAAAATATAATATGAATCATTTTATAAAAATTATAATTAATGTCTAATAGACAAGCAAAAAAGTATTTGGTTTTTGTGAAATTTGACTTTGAGTCTCAGATTTTTAAAACTAGATAAATTGCTTTATGAGTATATGAATGTCATGATTGTGATAAACCCTTTATGGCCTTGAAAATTTATAAAAGTTAAAATATTCATTAGGTAGGGACTGTCTTTTCTGTGTAAATACTGATGTACAAGAACTACCAAGGTTTTTCAAGAGTTTCACTGGGTTTATATTGGATCATATTCACTGTGGCCTAATCCCTCTTATTGTTTCCAGTAACCTAACCAGGAAAATTGGTTGCCAGAGTTAGAGTCTCAGGATAAAGAGCAGTTTTTTGCTGGGTAGAGCAAACTGACTTCCACAGGATCCAAAGCCATGCCTCTTTCCTCTTTCACACAACAGATCATGCTCCACTCATTTGTTGGGGGAAATTCTGCCTTTTATGCAGTCAGGCTAGCCAGCAGCTAGAAAGCAGAGGTGGTTTTGAGCAGCTCTGTAATATAGATCATCAGTGGTGATAAGAGCTTGGTAAGAGGAAAGTGAGGGAGGGGTGTGTGTCCGAGCTCCCGGAGAGAGAGGGGGGTGTGTCTGAGCTCCCGGAGAGAGAGGGGGTTTGTCCGAGCTGGCGACCGGCCTTACAGTGTGCACAAATAAAGGATTACTCACTTTTTAGTGTGTACCCAGTAGTGAAACCGCTGTGTAAAATGATATCTCTGTCTTAAGTTCTTTGAGAACTTTCCAATCTGCTTTCCAAAGTGGCAGGACTAATTTATATTCCTATCAACAGTGTATAAGTGTTCTCTTTTCTCCACAGCCCTACCAACATCCGTTGTTTTCTGACTTTTTAGTGATAACTCTTCTGAGTGGGGTGAAGCTGCACACCTACAGTCATCTCATCTTTGATAAGGCTGACAAAAACAAGCAATGAGGAAAGGACTGACTCCCTGTTCAATAAATACTGCTGGCACAATGGGCTAGCTATATGATGAAGATTTAAACAGGACGTCTACTTTCAACATGTATAAAATTACCTCAAAATTGATGAACGATTTAAACATTAGACCTCAAACCATAAAAATCTTTGAAGACAACCTAGAAATACTCTTCTCAACACTAATTTTGACAAAGAATTTTTGGCTTAGTATCCAAAAGCAATTGCAACAAAACC
The DNA here is from genome assembly GCF_030222135.1 of Aotus nancymaae. NCBI lineage: Eukaryota > Metazoa > Chordata > Mammalia > Primates > Aotidae > Aotus > Aotus nancymaae. The sequence continues at coordinate 691,532 of NW_026988570.1, read as the reverse complement.
AAAATAGACAAGTGGGACATAATTAACTAAGGAGTTTCTGCTGAGCAAAACAAACAAACAAGCAAACAAAACTATCAGCAGAGCAATCAGACAACCTACAGACCATGAGAAGATATTCACAAACATTGCATCCACCGAAGTCCTAACATCACATCCAGAATCTATTGGAAATTTAACAAATTAAGAAGCAAAAAACAACCTCATTAAAAACTGGCTAATTTATCTGTGTCCCCACCGAAATTGAAACTCGAATTTTATCTCCCAGAATTCCCAAGTGTTGTAGGAGGAACCCGCAGGGAGGCAATTGAATTACTGGGGCCCATCTTTCCCATGCCGTTCTTGTGATAGTGAGTAAGTCTCACGAGATCTCATGGATTTATCAATGGTTCCCGCTTTTGCTTCCTCCTCATTTTCTCCTGCCACCAACACGTAAGGAGTGCCTTTCACCTCCCATCATGATTCTGAGGCCTCCCCAGCCATGTGGAACTGTGAGTCCAATTAAAACTCTTTTTCTTCTCAGTTTCAGGTATGTCTTTATCAGCAGTTTGAAAATGGAATAATACATGGGCAAGTGACACAAACAGACACTTCTCAAAAGAATACACACAAGTGGCCAGTAAATATATTTTTAAAATGTTTAGCATCACTAATCATCAGAGAAATGCAAATAAAGTTTCTGATTTCTGTCACTCTATGTCCATTTTTCTTGTTTTGAACTTCATAAAAATGGAATCAAATATCATAGATCATTTTTTTGTAAGGGACTACTTTTGCTATTTGTGAGCTTCATTCATGTAATTGCATCTATCAAGTTTTTGTCATATATGAACATATGTATGTACTCATACACATATAGGTATTTCATATCTGAATCAGTCCATTACATTAATAAATGACAGTTTACTAAGTAAATAAATCAGTTCATTAAGTTAATAACTGACAATATGTATATCTATTTTTCCATTGATGGAATTTAAATGTTTCCATTATAAATATGTTAAACAAATCTGTTATAAATATCTTTGTACAAGTTCTTCTGCTTATATTCTCACAATTTTATTGATAAAATATGTAGAAATATAAGTATGCATCACCTTTTTAGCTTTATGGAGCTATAGCTGAGTAATAACATTTTATGTATTTAATGTACAACATTTGATGTATTGATGTATTTGGGAAAATGCTCATCATGATCAAGGTAATTGGTACGCTTATCATCTCAGAGAGTTATCATTTTATGCCTTTAATTTATTGTGTGTGTGTGATAGGAACACCTAAGATCTACTCTTCTGGCAAAAGATAAATTTGTAATATAATATTCATTAGCATTGTCACATTAGTGTGCATTTCATCTCCAGAACTTCTTCAACCTGTGTATCAGTCCGTTCTCAAACGATTATAAAGAACTACCTGAGACTGGGAAATTTATGAATGAAAATGGGTTAGTGACTCACAGTTCTGCAGCCTTAACAGGAAGCGTTACTGGGAGGCATCAGGAAACTTTTGTGGAAAGTGAAGGGGAAGCACGGACCTTCTTCACATGCTGGCAAGAGACAGAGAGAAAGAGCAAGAGGAGGTATGCCACACTTTTAAACCATGAGTTCTTCAAAGAACTGTATCCCAACAACATCAAAGGGGAGGGTCGCCCCCATGATCAAGTCAGTCCCCATCAGACGTTTCGTACAACACTTGGGGATTAAAATTTGACATGAGATTTGGGTGGAAATACAGAGTAAAACCGTATCATTCCACCCCCGGCCCCTCACAAATCTCAAGTCCTTCTCACATGGTAAAATATAATTATCTCTTCTCAACAGTCGCCCATTCTTAACTCATTTCAGCATTAACACAAAAATCTACAATCTAAAGTCTCCTCTGAGACAAGGTAAGTTTCTTCTGCCTATAAACATGTAAAATCAAAAACATGTAATATCCATATGGGAGATATTGGCCGTAACAAAAGGGGTACGGGCCCCATGCAAGTCCAAACCCCAGCAGGGCAGTCATTAAATTGTAAAGTTCCTTGTCTCACATCCAGGACACACTGATGCAAGAGGTGGTTTCCCAAGGCCTGGGAGACTCCACCCTTGTGGCTCTGCAGGGTACAGTCCCCATGGCTGCTTTCACAGGCTGGCATTGAGTTTCTATGGCTTTTCCAGGCACACTGTGCAAGCTGTTGGTGGATCTACCATTTCGGGATCTGAAGGATTGTGGCCCTCTTCACACAGATCCAGTAGGCAGTGCCCCAGTGGGAACTCTGTGATAGACCTAACACCACAATGTCCTACACTGGCCCAGTAGAGGCAGTTCATTAGGGCTCAGCCCCTGCATCAGACTTCTGCCTGAATATCCAGGCATTTTCATACATCATCTGAAATCTAGGAAGAGATTCCTAAACCTCACTTCTTGCCTTATGTGCACCGGCAGGCTCAACACCACATGGAGGCAACCAAAGCTTAGGGCTTGCAGCCTCGGAAGCACTGGCCAGAGTTGTACCTTGACCCCTTTTGACCATGGCTGGAACAGGAGAGTCAAGCATGCAAGGTGCCATGTCCCAAGGTTGCACAGAACAGTGGCATTCTGGGCCTGAACCATGAATCCATTTTTCTCTCCTGGGCTTCAGGATCTATGATGGGAGGGGCTGCCACAAAGATCTCTGAAATGCCCTGGAGACATTTTTTTCCCATTGGGCTCATTACTTATGCAAATTTCTGCAGTGAGCTTAGATTTCTACCCAGAAAATGAGTTTTTCTTGTGTACCACATGGCCAGGCTGCAATTTTTTATCAAACTTTTATGCTCTGCTTTCCTTTTAAATATAAGTTCCAATTTCCTACCACCACTTTGTGAATGCACACGACTTAATATTCACAGAAACAGCCAGGTCAAATCTTGAATGCTTTGGTGCTTAGAAATTTCTTCTGCCAGATACCTTAAATCATCTCTCTCTAGTTCGACATTTCACAGATCACTAGGGCAGGGGCAAAATGCCACTAGTCTTTCTGCTAAAGCATAGCAAGTGTGACCTTTACTCCATTTCATAATAAGTTCTTCATCTCTCTGTGATACCACCTTGGCCTGTACTTTATTGTCCATATTGCTATCAGCATTTTGGTCAAAACTATTCAACACGCCTCTAGGAAGTTTTGAAATTTTTCCACATCTTCCTGTCTTCCTGTGATCCCTCCATGCTTTTCCAACCTCTGCCCATTCCCCAATTACAAAGCCACTTCCACATTTTCAGGTATCTTAATAGCAGTACCCCATTCCTGGTGCAAATTTTTGGTATTAGTCCATTTTCAGGCTGCTATAAAGAACTACCTGAGACTGAGTAGTTTATGAAGAAAATAGTTTTAATAAACTCAGTTCTGCAGGCTAAACTGGAAGCGTTACTGGTAGGCATCAGGACACACAATCATGCCAGAAGGGAAAGGGGAAGGGGAAGCAAGAACCTTCTTCACATGGTGGTAGACGAGAGAGAGCAAGTGAGCGGGAAGGGGCCACACCTTTAAACCAACAGATCTCTTGAGAACTTTATCATGAGAACAGCAAAGAGGAAGGCCACCCCATGACCCAATGTCTTTATATTAGGGCTTTCCTTCAACATGTAGGAATTTCAGTTTGACGTGAAATTTGAGTGGGAACACAGAGCCAAACCATAACAACCTGCATAACTGAAAGATTTTATCCTTGACTGATATCACCCAATTTTTTCCTCCTCCAGCCGCTGGGAACTACCATTCTAGTCTGCTTCCAATAGTGAATATTTTGGATTGTACATATAAATGAGATTATGTAACATCTGTCTTTCTGTGTCTGGCTTATTCGACTTAGCATAATGTTCTCATATGTTGTAAATGTAAGAATTGCCATGTTTTTTGGATGAACCTGGAAAACATCATTCTCAGCAAACTGACACAAGAACACAAAATCAAACACCACATATTCTCACTCATAGGCAGGTGTTGAACAAGGAGAACACATGGACACAGGGAGGGGAGCACTATACACGGGGGTCTGTTGGGGGGAGGGGGGATAGCATGGGGAGAAATGCCAGATATAGGTGAAGGGGAGGGAGGCAGCAAATCATACTGCCACGTGTGCACCTGTGCAACAACCTTGCATGTTATTCACATGTACCCCAAAACCTAAAATGCAATAAAAAAAAAAAAAAAAGAATTTCCATGTTTTTAAAGGCTGAAAATATTCAATTTTGTGTAGGTATAAGCCACATTTTATCTGTTCATTCATAGGTGGACATTGACTTATTTTACAAATCTAGGTTATTCTGAATAATCTCAAAATGAACACACATTTGTCACACTCACTGTATTTTCTCTAGATGTATTCTCAGAAATGGGTATACTCTTATGTTCAAGTCACTGAGTAATCTTCATGTTGGTTTTCATAATGAGTGTACTAATTTATACTTTGTTCAAAACCATACATGGACACCTTTGAACCACATTTTCAGGTCTATGTTTATGTCTTGAATCCATTTTTACCTGATTTCTGTGTATCGTGTGAGGTGAGGTCCATCTTTTTTCTTCTGCATACGAATGTGCAGTTTTCACTCCACTTGTTGAAGGACTGTCCTTTCTCTATTGTGAGTTCTTGGCAACTTGTCGAAGATCAGTTTCTTGCGGAGAAATGTGTTGATTTCCAGGTTGCTTGTAACTTTATATTGGATTATGTGTCTGTTTTAATGTCAGCATTATACTGTTTTAATTTATGTAGATTTTATTTTGAAATTATAGAATATGATATATTCATCTTCGTTATTTTTGCCCAAATTTACTTTGGCTCTTTGAAGGCTTTTATATTTTTATATAAACTGGAGCTTTTAAAAATATTTTTGTAAAACACGCCATTGAGATTATTTATTTGTTGCATTGGCATATATCTGATACACCTATTTTATGGGAACATGTAATATATTGATACATTTATAAATGTGTAAAGATGAGTTCAGGATTGGTATGTCTATCACATTTAACATGAATCTTTTCTTTATGCTAAGTACACTTGAATGACTCTCTTCTAGCTATTAATGTGCACATTAGATTATTGTTACCTATAGTCACCTTACTGATCTATCAAACATTGAGGTCTTATTTCTTCTATATTACTATATGATTGTATTCAGTAATCAGCCTCTCTTCATCTCCTTCTCTCTTCCATCCATCCAGGATTCTGGTAACCACAGTCTACTCTCTGTCTTCAGGAGATCCAATTTTTTAGTTTTCATGTAAAAGTAAGAAGATGCAATATTTGTCTTTCTTTCTTGGCTGATTTTACTTAACATAAACACTTCCAATTCCATTCATATTGTTGCAAATGACAAGATATCATTTTGATGGCTAAATAATATTCTATTGCATACATGGATTCCATTTTCTCTATCCATTTGGTCACCTATAGACACTGAGGTTGCTTTTATATCTGGATTATTGTGAATAGTGCTGCAAAGAACATGGGAATGCAAATGTGTTTATGAGGTGGTGATTTATCTTCTTTAGCACATACCCAGAAGAGGATTTGCCGATTCATATGGTATTTCCATTTTTAATTGATTTTGCAGTCTTCATACTACTTTGCACATAGTGGAAATACAAATACAGTAAACATTATAAAAAGCAGTTTCAGCTTTGAGGTATGATCCAAAAATAAATAGTGTTTGATCATGATTCTCATGGGGTGTCTCCTATGGATCTGGTGGAAATGCAGAAAGTGTTCTATCCTTGTTCAGAAAATCATGAGTTTGCACCTTTTTCTTTTTGAGGCTGAAAATTGGCATGATTCAAGATGCATGCTGTTGTCAGGTTTAAGAACAATACAGCAAAACTCATTGAGATGAGAAGGGAGAGAACGAGAGAGAAAGGCCAAGAAGGAGAAAAAATAAATTTTACAAAAGGAGAAAACTGCTGAATATCAGTGTTGGGTTTTTGGTCATAGATGCATCTAAACTGAGTGAGAAACCATGAAGTCAAGGGAAGAGACTAGAGCTTGTTCATTTAAAGCATCAGCATATTTCTCAGAGACACCTATTTCCACCACATCACAAGGGTAATGAACTTTTGATTGCCATTAATTATGAGTTCTCAGTAAGTAATAATGTTTTCATGAAATTCAGTAAAACACCAATATGTGTCCATATCACTCATGCACTAATAAACAAAATTTGCTTTTGCATTTATGGCTATCTAAAGACAAAGTGCGTTGAGGAGACTTCAGCAGGCTACAGAGATCAGTTTAAGTTTGGGATCACATGGGAGAGTGCCTCTTAGTGAAGGCTGGTGTATAAATCAAGATCAAAATTCCTTCTATGGGAGTAGCATTCCAATTGTGAAGAATTTTTAATTCCTTATTGAGTTGTAAAACACAATCTCGACAACTGAATCCATGGATTTTTTACTGCCATGTTGATAAAAAAAAAATCTAATAAGCTTCCTTCCAGTGCTTAGGGAAATTTTTCTCTAAACTTTTTCCCAATATGTAATTTTTTTCTGGCTAAAGATAATAAAAGGCTGTTAAAAAGATATACTGGAGAGGCAGCTTTAATCTATTGGTGATAGGAGTAAACATAATACATGAATCCCTTTGAGTGTTTTGCCTCATCCAAATGCAGCATGGCAAAGGCAAGTACTGGAGGCAAAATCTCTAAATTTTTTTTTTTCCAGCTACCAAGTCATAGGGCAATAACAGATACATCCTTAACATTGTGATAACTTTAATGTATGAATACCATTCTGTTAAACTTACATGGAAGATTGTGGGAGGTTATAACAATGTGGTACTTAATGTCAGCCATGTCTCACAGAATCTTTTTATAATAGTTCCTTTCCTGGATGTGCTTCACTCAGTTCATGCAAAACCTGGTTGGTAACAGGCTAAAAACACAAAATACAGAAGCTTTTAATCAACTAAAACAGCTGTAGCCTTTTGTCAAGAAATTATTTCAAGACATGGAGAACACAGACAGATGATAAATAAAATACATTCACATCCCCTCAAGGGTGGAAAATGAAGAAAGTCTATGTAAATGTGTCCAAAGGGCTGTATGGCTTGGTGTATGTGTAGGCCTCCATGTTCGAGTATTCCCAGAATCTTGTGGTGAGCTGGTCATACCTCATCAAGAATTAACCTCTGTTGTCTTTTCTAAGTTTCCTCAAAGTGTTTATTTAATCTGATAACCATTTTGTCTATAAATTGTAGAGTTGAAATGCAACAAATATTTATTTAAAATAATCTGGCATAAATTATCTAAGTAAAATCGATAGCTAGATGTATTTCATTCATTTTTATTTAAGATCAGGGGCTAAGCATTGATATATTTTGATAACATCTGTGACTCTCTCTCAGCAGCTTTATCTTCTGAGGATATGATCTGGTATGGCAGTTTTCTTTGCTTCAGTGTTACCTCTTTTTACACTGACTTTCACATTTATATTTGCCAGGAATCTGGGATAAAGGAGCGTTTCTAAGGGTTCCCTAACTTGCCCATTTTGGTGGGTGTTCCAGAATATGTGAGATGCTTTTTCACTTACAAAGCACCCCAAAGCCATGCACTGCCTTACGACGTGTTTGTTTCCTAGTTTGACAAGCTAGAAAGTTCTAACAAATACAATCACTTCTGCCAAATGGGCTGATTTTACATCAGATAGAGGACTATGTTCTAAAGGAAGGCTTTTGTTAGCAACAGCAATTATTATTGAAGTGTGATTCATAACAAATAATAGTAGGTCAAGGTTCTCAGTGGGAGTGTCTAAATCTCTTGGGTGTACAGGGTCTCCCCTATTAACATGAAGAATTCATGAGCACAGTCAGTTTCCAGCCATGCTTCTCCCTGTCTCACTATCACCACAAACTGTGACCTCACCTGGAACTTGGGTTAATATCCAAATAAGTTATTTTTTAATCTTTATGCCCCTAGATTATTATGTGGGGCTATTTCATTAGAAAGTTAAAAAGAATATTTGTACTGACTAAACAACATGGAAAATCATAAATATAATGCAAAGCCTAAACATGAGAGGCTCCAGGCCTGGATAATGAAACAGTATACAGGTAATTTCCTTGGCCAATTCTACAATGACACACCCAGCATGTCAGCTTCATTCCCCATTTAACTCCTATTATGCAGGGACATGGCAATGACATTTTCAAGGGTCACATACAGATGTGAAATCTGATGTGAATAGGGGAGGAGATGATTCTGCAATTTTCCTCTGATAGACCAGGAAAGCCTGGACAGACCATCTCCCTAATCTCCATGACTGCACCACGTGCCCACATGGACACTAATCCCTAATAGGATAAGAGAACTCCATTGATGTAGCTGAGCATTTTATAATATAAATTACTAGATACTGGCATTGAGGTTTCAATAACTAATTTTTATAACCTAAATTTAATTACGCCTGAATTGTTACCTCTTTCTTCAGTGAAAATTTGCTTGCTGTGATTGAGTTTTAGGAAGATTCCCAATATTCACAACTGAGCTTCCAAGAGTGTATTGAGAGCAAAAACTGGATGAGGGCAGAGAAACCCACCTTTACTGTGTTCACCACTAAACTGAAGTGAACTCAGCAAGATCCATGATCACTGCTGCTTCTCTGCAGAGATCAGGTTTCTGCTTCTCACAATCCAACACAGACTCTCCCTCTCCTCAAATGTTTGGCCTCCACTTGCTATAAGGTCACTCTCTGTTCTTAGCTTGTTGTCTGAACCGCTTTATGAGGGTGGAGTGAGCCACTAAATGAAAATTATATATCTTCTAAAATTGAATCCTATGGTTGATCATGCATTATTTTTCTGATTATGGGAATTGACTTTTCTTGGCATGTTCATTACTAGTAATATTCAAAGCCATTTTGTTTACATGTTTGATGCTTCATTTTTTGTTGCTATGACACTTTTTCTTCTATTGAGTCTTCCCACTAGCATTATAACATGATCTGGTATCCAGGCTCAGCTGTCATTAATAAACACATATGTTAAAAGCTATGTATTATTTTTACAGCAGACATAATTTTCTCTTTTATGGGGATGAACACACACTGCTGAGATACCCCCACTCATGAGAACATATGCATAAGTATGATATTTTCATTTATTTGACTAATACATTCTATCATTCTCCCTTCAAAATTTTTACCCTGAGAAGGCCCGGACAAACTCTTCTGCATCTGTTCAAACCATAAACTCAGAAACCACATGGTGAGTAAAAGATCACCAGGTTCTGGATGTTGGGTCCAGCTCTTCCCCTCCAGTGTCCCACAGCACCTCAGCCCACCTGTCCAGGTTCTATCAAGAAAGTTCAGCTCCTGCACAGTAAAGGAAACAAATGAGTGAGGAGAGAACCTGCAGATGATAGACCATATCTGAAAAGTATTCATATGACAGGGGATTACTATCAAGCACATAAAATCAACTCAACTGAACTGCAAATAATAGTATGATTAATAACAGGTGAAGAATATGAATATCCTTCTCTCCAAAGAATAAATGAAAAAGGGTAGACAGATAGATAAGTATATATACATACATATATTGCTAGAAATCACTGATATTCAAAAAATGCAAATTCACAATAAGAGGTCTTTCATCTTTCATTTTTGCTTGAAACCCAGAAAAGCAATAAAATAAAATAAAATAAACAACAGAAGCTGGCCAGGATGCATAGAAAGATAAACTCTTATAGACCACTGGTGGAAGTGTAAATTAGTATAGCCATCATGAGAGAAATAGAACTACCATGTAATTCAGCAATCCAACTGCTGAGTATATATCTATCTAAATAATTAAAGTAAAAATCTAATATTGAAGAGATGCCTGTACACTCGTGTTTATTGCAGCATTATTCATGATAGCTAACATGAAATCAACATATGTGTCCATCAACAGATGAATAGATAAATAAAATGTGGTATATTTACACAATGGAATATTACTCAGCCTTAGAAATGGAATTCTGTTGTTTGAAGCAACATGGATGGAACTGGACACAATTAGGTTGAGTGATACCAGCCAGACACAGAATATTAAATACCGCATTTTCTCAATGTTTTGTGGAAGTTGAAGAAAGCCCATCATCTGGCAGTAAATAGTAGAGTAGTGGTTATGAGATGCCAGGAATGAGAAGAGACTGAGAGACAAGAAGAGGTTTGTTAACAAACGCACAATTACAGGTAGACATGAGGGATGTGCTTTTGTGTCCGACCGCACAGTAGGCCAACTCCAGTTAACAATATATGGTACATTTTATGTCTACACATAGCCAGAGAGAGAATTTTGTATGCTACGTACACAAAGAAATGTTAGTGTCTAATCAGGTGAATTTGCTCATTGTTCTGATTTGGTCATACTACATGGCACACATGTATAGAAATGTCACGCTGTACCCCATAAATATAAACAGTTATTGTGTGCCAACTCTAAAAAATTATTTGATTAAAAAGAATTTTATTGGCATATATTACAAATGATTCCACACACAGCCAGGAATAATAACATTTTTCTTTGAAATAGTGAATTTTCTAATAATGTAGTCACATTCATCTGAACCAAAGCATGTATTTGATCATGGTAAGAATAGACAGACTTATGTGCATAATAATATATTTTAATTTTAGGTTTCTACTTAATACTATCAGTGCAAATACTTTTTTTTTTTTTTTTTTGAGATGGAGTTTTGCTCGTTACCCAGGCTGGAGTGCAATGGCGCGATCTCGGCTCACCGCAACCTCCGCCTCCTGGGTTCAGGCAGTTCTGCCTCAGCCTCCTGAGTAGCAGGGATTACAGGAAGGCACCACCATGCCCAGCTAATTTTTTGTATTAGTAGAGACGGGGTTTCACCATGTTGACCAGGATGGTCTCGATCTATTGACCTCGTGATCCACCCACCTTGGCCTCCCAAAGTGCTGGGATTACAGGCTTGAGCCACCGCGCCCGGCCCCCGCAAATACTTTTAAAACGAGTAAGTAGCCCTTCTCCCCGACGGTTAGTGCTGAGAGTGCGGAGTGTGTGCTCCGGGCTCGGAACACACATTTATTATTAAAAAATCCAAAAAAAAATCTAAAAAAAAATTTTAAAAACCCCCCAAAAATTTACAAAAAATCCGCGTCTCCCCCCCCGGAGACTTCTATTTTTTTTTCTTCCTCTTTTATAAAATAACCCGGTGAAGCAGCGGAGACCGACCCGCCCGCCCGCGGCCCCGCAGCAGCTCCAAGAAGGACAAGAGACCGAGGCCTTCCCGCTGCCCGGACCCGACATCGCCACCCTCGCTCCCCGCCCGCAGCCAGCAGTCAGAGGCAGCGGATCGACCCCGTTCTGCGGCCGTTGAGTAGTTTTCGATTCCCGTTGATTTTTGTCCCTCTGCGTTTGCCCCCGCTCCCCTCCCCCCCAGCTCCAGCCCCCGGCCCCGGCACTCGCTCCCTTCTTCTCACGGACAGGTCGCGGCCTGTGGCCCTGCGGGCAGCCGTGCCGAGATGAACCCCAGCGCCCCCAGCCACCCCATGGCCTCGCTCTACGTGGGGGACCTCCACCCCGACGTGACCGAGGCGATGCTCTACGAGAAGTTCAGCCCGGCCGGGCCCATCCTTTCCATCCGGGTCTGCAGGGACATGATCACTCGCCGCTCCTTGGGCTACGCGTATGTGAACTTCCAGCAGCCGACGGACGCGGAGCGTGCTTTGGACACCATGAATTATGATGTTATAAAGGGCAAGCCAGTACGCATCATGTGGTCTCAGCGTGATCCATCACTTCGAAAAAGTGGAGTGGGCAACATATTCATTAAAAATCTGGACAAATCCATTGATAATAAAGCATTGTATGATACATTTTCTGCTTTTGGTAACATCCTTTCGTGTAAGGTGGTTTGTGATGAAAATGGTTCCAAGGGCTATGGATTTGTACACTTTGAGACGCAGGAAGCAGCTGAAAGAGCTATTGAAAAAATGAACGGAATGCTCCTAAATGATCGCAAAGTATTTATTTGTTGGACGATTTAAGTCTCGTAAAGAAAGAGAAGCTGAACTTGGAGCTAGGGCAAAAGAGTTCACCAATGTTTACATCAAGAATTTTGGAGAAGACGTGGATGATGAGCGCCTTAAGGATCTCTTTGGCAAGTTTGGGCCTGCCTTAAGTGTGAAAGTAATGGCTGATGAAAGTGGAAAATCCAAAGGATTTGGATTTGTAAGCTTTGAAAGGCATGAAGATGCACAGAAAGCTGTGGATGAGATTAATGGAAAGGAGCTCAATGGAAAACAAATTTATGTTGGTCGAGCTCAGAAAAAGGTGGAACGGCAGACGGAACTTAAACGCAAATTTGAACAGATGAAGCAAGATAGGATCACCAGATACCAGGGTGTTAATCTTTATGTGAAAAATCTTGATGATGGTATTGATGATGAACATCTCCGTAAAGAGTTTTCTCCATTTGGTACAATCACTAGTGCAAAGGTTATGATGGAGGGTGGTCGCAGCAAAGGGTTTGGTTTTGTATGTTTCTCCTCCCCAGAAGAAACTACTAAAGCAGTTACAGAAATGAACGGTAGAATTGTGGCCACAAAGCCATTGTATGTAGCTTTAGCTCAGCGCAAAGAAGAGCGCCAGGCTCACCTCACTAACCAGTATATGCAGAGAATGGCAAGTGTATGAGCTGTGCCCAACCCTGTAATCAACCCCTACCAGCCGGCACCTCCTTCAGGTTACTTCATGGCAGCTATCCCACAGACTCAGAACCGTGCTGCATACTATCCTCCTAGCCAAATTGCTCAACTAAGACCAAGTCCTCGCTGGACTAATCAGGGTGCCAGACCTCATCCATTCCAAAATATGCCCGGTGCTATCCGCCCAGCTGCTCCTAGACCACCATTTAGTACTATGAGACCAGCTTCTTCACAGGTTCCACGAGTCATGTCAACACAACGTGTTGCTAACACATCAACACAGACAATGGGGCCACGTCCTGCAGCTGCAGCTGCTGCAGCTACTCCTGCTGTCCGCACCATTCCACAGTATAAATATGCTGCGGGAGTTCGCAATCCTCAGCAACATCTTAATGTACAGCCACAGGTTACAATGCAACATCCTGCTGTTCATGTACAAGGTCAAGAACCTTTGACTGCTTCCATGTTAGCATCTGCCCCTCCTCAAGAGCAAAAGCAAATGTTGGGCGAATGGCTGTTTCCTCTTATTCAAGCCATGCACCCTTCTCTTGCTGGTAAAATCACTGGCATGTTGTTGGAGATTGATAATTCAGAACTTCTTCATACACTTGAGTCTCCAGAGTCACTCCGTTCTAAGGTTGACGAAGCTGTAGGTGTACTAGAAGCCCACCAAGCTAAAGAGGCTGCCCAGAAAGCCATTAACAGCACCACCGTTGTTCCAACTGTTTAAAATCGATCAGGGACCACAAAAAGAAACTTGTGCTTCACCGAAGAAAAATATCTAAACATCGAAAAACTTAAATATTGTGGGAAAAAAACATTGCAAAATATAAAATAAATAAAAAAAGGAAAGGAAACTTTGAACCTTATGTACCGAGCAAATGCCAGGTCTAGCAAACATAATGCTAGTCCTAGATTACTTATTGATTTAAAAATAAAAAAACAAAAAAACATAGTAAAATATAAAAACAAATTAATGTTTTATAGACCCTGGGAAAAAGAATTTTCAGCAAAGTACAAAAATTTAAAGCATTCCTTTCTTTAATTTTGTAATTCTTTACTGTGGAATAGCTCAAAATGTCAGTTCTGTTTTAAGTAACAGAATTGAAAACTGAGCAAGGAAACGTAATTTGGATTACAAAATTATTGCTTTAATAAAAATTCCTTAAACAGTGAAAAAAAAAATAAGTAAAAAAAATAAAGTTGAGGAAATGTGTGTGTGGTGTGTGATGTGTGAGTTTTTTCTTGTACACTGCTCTGTCCATGGTGGATGTGTGGTGCGTGTGTCTGTGTCTGTGTGTGTTTAATCTGCTTGGGGTTCACTGTGATTCTAGGATCTGTAGTCCTGTGTATTTCACAAAATGGAACATTCTTAGCCGTCATTTTTTTAAGTACTGTCTTTGTATCTACAGTTTTTACTTTTCAGATTTAAAAAGTATATATACTATACCTTTTGTTATTAATGTTTACTTTCTTCACTCTCTTTTCCTTTGCCATTTACTTTGTGAAATTTCTAGTGACATTTTAAGGGCATGGTTGCATTTAAAAGCTGAGCCAGCTCTACTGAGGGGTGTGCCCAAAGCTTGCTCAAGTTTTATACTGCATTGCTTTGATTTCTTGTGCATTTCCATTTGATTCCTTCTTAGTATTTTTATCCCTCAGTTTCCTGTCTAGTCCTGCATCATGCCCACAGTTTCTGTAAGAGATTTTTACATATGAATTATAGTTGCTTTACATACCTTATTTAATTAGATAGTTCTAATATTTGTATCATTTATGAATCTCATTCCAATTATTTGTTTATTGAGAATTTGATATTTCTCACTAATATATGTAATAATTGTTGTTGATAACCAGACCTGTTGGGTTGGACAGTTAATGTTGGCTTATTATTTCATTTTACGCATTTTCTGCCTGTATTTCAGCACACTCTATCTTTGCCGGGCCTTTATTGTGGAAGTGTCTGTGAATCTTCTCAGAGCTACATTGGACATTTACTTTTGCAGCTGACATCAGAGTTGAAGTCTGTTCTTTTAGGTCCACCAGAGACTTCAGATCCTCCCGTGACACCTTGTTTTTCTTTCCTGCTTGGCTTTGCCTCTTCACCTTGTCCCCTCCAGAGAATCGCTCTCAGCTCCTTCAGGTGGATTAAAATGTTATATTTAACTGACAATTGTGAAATTGGTGGAAGGCGGTAGAATAGTAAAAGATGTTCTGAACTTTCACGGGTCCACGTTTCCACGAAGGCACTCTGATCCTTGGTCTGGGTGTGAGCTTTGAGTGTTTCTCCAGGTGACATGTTGGTCTGTGTGTTCTTGTTCCTTTTTCCCGGGGTGGAGTCCTTTTTTTCCCCAGTTGTTCCCTCCCACAGCTCCAACATTCTCTTTTTGTGTTATCACCTTCCAGATTTGCTGACCTGACCTTCCGATTAAGGCTCCGGTTAAATAAGAAAGAGAGGGGAGATACTTCTCAATGGAACTTAGGTGAAGACCTCTTTTCCCATCTCAGTTCCTAAGGGGTTTCCCCAGTGCCCCTAAGATGCTGGTTTTGGTGGCTTGCCCCTGCTGAGTAATTTCTTAGTTCTGTAGTGGGGATAAAGGAGGTGGTTCTAAATGCATTTCAGAGCGTGGGCTCCTTTTCTCTCCCAGAGAAAGTAACAGAATTAAAAACAGAAATATGTTTTTGATGGTCCTGATTTTGGGGAAAAAGGATTCAGGAGGATAGGAAAGCTCTTCAGTGTGTTGTCCCTGAGAAATTCACACTACAACATGTTTACTACACTTGACTTTGAGTAATCTAATACATATGTATGTTTTTATATTGTAATAGCTACATTTGATATTCCAGACTCTGCCCCAGTTCAGCTCTCTACAGGAACTGCCCTCTCCCTAGATTTCAGACTTGATGTTTATCTTAAAATTTCCAGTATTTAAAATATTTTTTTAATTAGGAAAATTCCCTTTTCTGTATTTATCTATTATTGTTGATGTTATTGTTGTAAAAAAAAAAAAGTAAACTATATTCCCCATCTATGTACATTTCAAAGGTGAGTTGCAGATTTTTTTTTTTTTGTCAAGTGCCAGAGTAATAAAAGAATGCTAATATTGTTAAGCTGCTTAGTAGAAAAACAAATTACGGTAAATTTGTTTGCTGGAATACTACCCATCATTTCTAATAAACAAATGCCAAACAAATAAGGATATATAGTATGTTCTTTCATTTTAATACATTTTGGTAAATAAAAATATGTCTAAAGCAATATAATAAAGATTAGTAGTTGTCTGGGGAAAATGGTGGAGGAAGGGAAGGGGAAAGGAGCAGGAATATGGCAGAACAAGAGGAAATGTTGAGAAGAATTCACTTGTCCACTTTCTTGATAATGCTGGCAGTTACATTATGTTTATTCATTGTACATTTTAATTATGTAAAATTTATTACCTTTCAATTAAGCCTCATAAAATGTATTACAAGAAAACAAATGGAAACTTAGACAAGGAAGGAGTAATAGAAAGATAGAAAAAATATGTTAAATGTCAGAGCTACTTGAAAATTAATGTGCCTGGACCCTAGTTCTCCTCTTATTTTCAGGTGAGTGCTGGAGGGCAGCAACATCACACATGCTCTTATTACAGAAACTGGGTTCTGAAAACCACACTAGAAGCATCCAGCTTTGTCCTGGAGTTGGTTTAGGGAGCAGCAGATCCAGTGATGAGGAGCACAGGGCCAGATACTAGGGTCCACTCATCCCAGACATGAGCTTTCAGATGCATACAGAGCCCCTCCAAGTGTGGGTTCACTTTCACATGTGTAAATGGAGAAAATATCGAATCCTACCAACCATAATTTACAGAAATATTTAAACATTAGATAGGGTGATCAGGGGAAAGCATTTATCACAGCACAATTTCATAATGAAACAGCATATGTTCCAAATACCATCACTGCCAGCAAACTGCTGCAGGACACTGTCATCTTCTCTGGGCACAGCCACCTCCTCAAGTGTCCCACCCTAGAGCTTGCTATATAGTAGGAGACATGCAAATAGGGCCCCTCCCTGTACTGATGAAAACCAGCCCGGCCCTGAACCTGCAGCTCTGAGAGAGGAGCCTTAGCCCTGGGGTTCCAAGGCATTTCCATCTGCTGATCAGCACTAAATGCAGAGGACTCACCATGGAGTTGAGGCTGAGCTGGCTTTTTCTTGTTGCTATTTTAGAAGGTAATTCACGGAAAAGTAGAGAGACTGAGCGTGTGTGGACATAAGTGAGAGAAACAGCGGATGTGTGTGGCAGCTTCTGACCAGGATGTCTCTGTGTTTGCAGGTGTCCAGTGTGAGGTGCAGGTGGTGGAGTCTGGGGGAGGCTTGGTTCAGTCTGGGGGTCCCTGAGACTCTCCTGTGCAGCCTCTGGATTCACCTTCAGCAGCTATGGCATGGATTGGGTCCGCCAGGCTCCAGGGAAGGGGCTGGAGTGGGTCTCATACATTAGTAGCAGTGGTGGTACCATATACTACGCAGACTCCATGAAGGGCCGATTCACCATCTCCAGGGACAACGCCAAGAACTCGCTGTATCTGCAAATGAACAGCCTGAGAGCCCCTCGAGGACACGACTGTGTATTACTGCGCGGGACACAGTGAGGGGAAGTCAGTGTGAGCCGACACAAACCTCCTGCAGGGGTCCCCGAGACCACCAGGGGGCGCCCAGACACTGTGCACGGGGCTGTCTCCGGGGCAGGTGCAGGTGCTGCTAAGAGATGGCTTCCTGTCATGGTCTGGGGCTGCCTGGTTGTCACATTTCCCCAGGGAACATCTCCAGATTTACAATTCTGTGCTAACATTTGATGTCTCTAAATGCAAAACTTCTTTTCCTTTCTCTTTCTTTGTTTTTGTAACAGGAGGACACATTCTCTCCTCTCCAGAAGCCAGAGTGTCACGTTGTGGGTAGAAATAATCCTTTCGTGGTCAACAGGATGAGAGTCCTGAGGAATCCTACGGAATCATGGGGAGTGTTTTCCAGTTAGACTCGGGACAGTGACCTTCATGGGAATCTCTGATTAGAACAGGCTTTGACGCATGAACCCTCAAGTCAAAGAGCCTCCCTGAGGAATAACAGCTTCGTCCACATCTAGTTCAGGAATAGTTTCTATAGTAACCTATGACATGGCCCCCTTCCCAAAAAACAAAACAAAAAACAAAGACGATGAATCCCTGAGAACAGTGAGAAGGAGAAAAAAAAAAAAAGAACAGGCTTTGAGTTCTGACAGGAGCCAAGTGAGAGGCTCACCCAGGGTCAGGACTTAAAAACTAACGTTTTTCACCGCTATCCCCCCTCGTCTTGTAAAACTGTGCACATCTGACTCAGACTGATTCAGTTGACCCTCTTTCTGGTAATCCATTTTCCTTCTCTGTAGACTTGATTCTCATAGTTCCCTTTCTTCTTCTCTTCCCTGAAAACAGAGGATGTGTTTTCTGTAGTCAAAATCCTAGGGCTCAGGTCTGCAGGACCTGGGTAGGCTGAGGGACTTTCTCACTCCCTATTGCCTGGATGCTCCTGTTGTCTTCTGTGTATGGAGGTATTTGGGAAATGAAGTGGACATTAGCCATGAAGGGAATAGTACTAGTTTTCTCTAATGGGATATTGATGTAGAGCTGATCTTGGCCTTTTCACACAAGTGACAGAGTTTTCACTCTCACCTGTGACTTTGAGGAGAGCTGAGGATGGTCACACCATTTTGCTGTGAGCTTTGGGAGGCAGTAGCTGTAGGGTCTGGCTAGGATGCCTAAGGTCAATACTGCTGGCCATTGGGAATGACAGGTTAGAATTCACAATCGTAAAATAACCTTAAAAATGGACAACCAGCATCCCATGCCGCTGCTCTGCCTATGGAGTAGCCAGTCTTTATTCTCTTACTTTACTATAAAGTGGCTTTCATTTTACTCTTTGGATTGGCCTGGAATTAGGACCCCTTTCTGGCAACATTTGTATTATCATTGATTTTCTAAGCTAAAAACTCCAAGATGGAATGAAGTTTCCCTGAATTTTTGTAAGAAGTGCATTCATCCCTTTGAGAGAAAATGCACAGGGTGTGGAATGAGGCTTTGAAGCTGATGGCATATGAGGGAAGCCTGCCCCTGAGTGAAGGAGAGAGGGAGGGAGGATTGGGTGGAAGGTTCCTGTATTTCTGTGCTGTGCAAGGAAGGTACAAAATATAATTGAGCTTTGTGCAAGTCAGTGCTACCTTTCAGGGGGCTCCCATGACTCCCAGAAATGGCTCTGCTTACAAATTACTGAGGAGTCAGTCCTTTCATTAAAGTGGACCAAAGGACATGGGCCTCAGCACACACCATGACACAGGTGTCAGAAAGCAGCTGCTGGGAACCAGATCCACGTGCATTTTGCTGCCTGTAGAAGGAGGCAGGGAGATGCATTTCAGGGTCAACATACTGTTTGTGGATGTTTATAGTGAACACCTGCTTTTACTGTGTTTTATTAGAAAGTACATGAACAAATGTGGATCTGCAAACAATTGTGATTTTCACATTTGCTTCAATTGCATCATTTCTTAATTTTGCAAGGTGTCCTAGCACAGAGTTGAATTTTTCATAGTGATTGTTCAAAGGATAGAGAACATGCATTTTCCGCTCTCACTGTTTTTTCTCCACGTTCAGAGACCTTGAGTAAAGCACATCTGGCCCTTAT
The DNA here is from genome assembly GCF_030222135.1 of Aotus nancymaae. Lineage (NCBI taxonomy): Eukaryota > Metazoa > Chordata > Mammalia > Primates > Aotidae > Aotus > Aotus nancymaae. Next base: position 672,162 of record NW_026988570.1, on the reverse strand, counting down.
CCTCACTGTCTCTATCTCCAGTGTCCCCCAGAAAACAGCAGAGACTTGCCTGACTGCAGAATCTGGGGTAGGAGTCTGCACACCTCAGAGCCTGCAGAGAAGCCCAGTGAAGTCTTATGGAGTCAGAGAAATATCCCATGTGGGGGAACCTCTATCTTCCCACTGCCAGAGATTGCTGCTCTGCTGTAATCGCAGGGTTTATCATTGGAGCACCTGGTAGCCTATCTCAACACAGTCCCTTTATGTAACTTACCACCATTAGACTCTAGGTAATTACTCGATCTTGATTTTTCTGACCCTATTTTCTCATCTTATTTATTTGTAAGTTTGGTTATAGAAAATATCTTTTAGTTTATACTTAATACCTCAGAGTTTTCTGAACTTCTTAGGAATAATACAAAACGTGTCCAGTTTGGGGGAAATGTAAATGAATGTCCGTGCAGTGTGTGTGCTTGTGTGTGCTCACATGTGTGTGTGTGTGCATGCACATGTGTGTGAATATGAGTAACTTACAACTTACAACCCAATGAACATTACTGCTGAATTATATAGTCAATGTACAATTAAATTTGCTGAAAATTGCCTACAGTAATGTCTGTGAAGCTGATGCTGTCACCTTGCTGTGAGGATGCTCAGTGCACAGGTGAGGTCTCACAGGAGAGATCCAAGGTGAAGCCCCCAGCACTGGCAGAGCTCCTGGCCTGGAGCCAGACATAGAACTGGGCATCTCAGAAGCAGATCCTCCACGCTTCCCTTAGCTGGGCTGCATGGGCAGAAGAGGGCAAGCAGGAGATGCTCAGAACCCCCACAAGGCAGAGCCCTAGTGAGGAGCAGATGCAGACAGGAACCATCTAGGAAATGTATGACCACAATCCAGAGTTGTCTTTTGCTTAACAGCATCCAGCCCTAAGGAGACCACCCACTATGTCATGTTACTCTTAACTTTCTTGTTCCAAACAAAACAGAAGTAAATGTTACTCTGCATTAAACTCATTGAACTTGGGTTATTTTTCTGAGAACGCCATCAGCTTATGTATGATCATTGTCAGGTCAAAATCAACACACATATTTAGTCACCATGAAGATTGTTTTATCTCATGGTAAAAATGTTTATTTAATTAAAATCACATTTAATGGGAAAAGGTCTGTATAGGTTCATCCTCACACTGCTGTAAAGATACCACCTGAGACTGGGTAATTCGTAAAGGAAAGAGATTTAATTGACTCACAGTTCCGTATGGCTGTGGAGCCTCAGGAAACTCACAATCATGGTGGAAGGCAAAGGGGAAGCAAGTACCTTCTCTACAAGGTGCCAGGACAGAGAGAGGAGAGAGAGAGAGGAGAAGAAGGAGAAAGAGCCGAAAACTTATCGAACAACCAGATCTCCTGAGAACTCTGTCAGGAGAACAGCCTGGAGGAAACCACTCCCATGATCTAATCACCTCCCACCAGACCCCTCACCTGACACTTGGGGTTTACAATTCCAGAAGAGCTTTGGGTGAACACACAGAGACAAACCATATCAGAATTTCTAGGTGGTAATTGGTCAATTTATAAATTATGAATGAAGTATCAGAAGAATAAATGGAACCAGTGTGGTAGTTATCCAGTTAATCTATAAAACATCTCAATATTCATTTTATGAGAGGTCTAGGACAAGTGTGAGATGGATAGATAGATAAATAGATAGATAGATAGATAGATAGACAGACAATTCTACCAAATACTATCACATATATATAGTGTAGAAATATCATTTTATACACTATTTGATAGAATTAGTATCATACCTAATATTTCATATATATACATATTAAAGTATTTGGTAGAATTTGGATGTGTGTGTGTACATATATATGTATATATATACACACACACATATATATGTATATATATATATGTACTTTATAATGTCTATAAAAATGTCTCCTGGAATTTTTATTATACTTTAAGTTCTGGGGTACATGTACAGAATGTGCAAGTTTGTTATGTGGGTATACATGTACCATGGTGATTTGCTGCATTCATCACCCCATCATCTACATTAGGTATTTCTCCTAGCACTATCCTTCCCCTATCCCCCACCCCCTTCTATCCCTCCCCTAATACCCCACTCCCCAACAGGCCCTGGTGTGTGATGTTCCCTTCCCTGTGTCCATGTGTTTTTATTGTTCAACACCCACTTATGAGTGAGAACATGTAGTCTTTGGTTTTCTGTTCTTGTGTCAATTTGCTGAGAATGATGGTTTCCAGCTTTATCCATATCCCTGCAAAGGACAAGAACTCATCCTTCTTATGGCTGCATAGTATTCCATGGTGTATATGTGCCACATTTTCTTTATCCAGTCTATCATTGATGGGCATGTGGGTTGGTTCCAAGTCTTTGCTATTGTGAACAGTGCCACAATAAACATAGGTGTGCATATGTCTTTATAATAGAATGATTTATAATCCTTTTGGCATATACCCAGTAATGGGATTGCTGGGTCAAATGGTATTTCTATTTGTAGATCCTTGAGGATTTGTCACACTGTCTTCCACAATGGTTGAACTAATTTACACTCCCACCAACAGTGTAAAAGCATTCCTATTTCTCCACATCCTCTCCAGTATTTGTCTTCTGATTTTTAATGATCACCATTCTAACTGACGTGAGATGGTATCTCAATATGGTTTTAATTTGCATTTCTCTGATGACCAATGGTGATGAGCTTTTTTTTCATATGTTTGTTGGCTGCATAAATGTCTTCTTTTGAAAAGTATCTGTTCATATCCTCTGCCCAATTTTTGATGTGGTTGTTTGTGTTTTTCTTATAAATTTGTTTAAATTCTTTGTACCTTCTGGATGTTAGATCTTTGTCAGATGGGTAGATTGCAAAATGTTTTCCCTTCTGTTGGTTGCCATTGACTCTAATGGTAGTTTCTTTTACTCTGTAGCAACTCTTTAGTTTAATTAGATCCCACTTGTCTATTTTAGCTTTTGTTGCCATTGCTTTTGGTGTTTTAGTCATGAAGTCCTTGCCTATGCCTATGTCCTGAATGGTATTACCTAGGTTTTCTTCTAGGATTTTTGTGGCATTAGGTCCTATGTTTAAATCTTTAATCCATCTAGAGTTATTTTTGTATAAGGTGTGAGGAAGGGATCCAGTTTGAACTTGCTGCATATGGCTAGTCAGTTTTCACAACACCATTTGTTAAATAGGGAAGCCATTTCCCATTGCTTGTTTTTGTCAGCTTTGTCAAAGAACAGATGGTTGTAGATGTGTCGTGTTATTTCTGAGGGCTCCATTCTGTTTCATTGGTCTATATATCTGTTTTGGTACCAATGCCATCTGTTTTGACTACTGTAGACTTGTAGTACAGTTTGAAGTCAGATACTGTGATGCTTCCAGCTTTGTTACATTGGCTTAGGATTGTCTTGGCTATGTGGGCTCTTTTTTGGCTCTATATAAAATTTAAAGTTGTTTTTTTCCAATTCTGTGAACAAAGTCACTGGTAGATTGGTGGGTATAGCATTGAATCTACAAATTACTTTGGGCAGTATGGCCATTTTTATAAAATTGATTCTTCTTAACCATGAGCATGGAATGTTTTTTCCCATCTGTTTGTGTCCTCTCTTATTTCCTTGAGCAGCAGTTTGTAGTTCTCCTTCAAGAGGTCCTTCACATCCCTTGTTAGTTAACCAAATGAGTTCACAAATGAATTCTACCAGAGGTACAAAGAGTATCTGGTACCATAACTTCTGAAACTATTCCAAACAATACAAAAAAAGGGAGTCTTCCCTAACTCATTTTATGAGTCCAACACCATTCTGATATGAAAATGTGGCAGAGATACAACTAAAAAGAAAATTTCTGGTCAATGTCCATGATGAACACTCATGCAAAAATCCTCAATAAAATACTGGCAAACCAAATTCAACAGCACATCAAGAAGCTTGTCCACCACAATCAAGTCAGCTTCATCCCTGGGATGCAAGGCTGGTTCAACATATGCAAATCCATAAAGTAATCCATCACATAAACAGAACCAAAGACAAAACCCACATAATTGTCTCAATAGATGCAGAGAAGGCCTGCGACAAAATTCAACAGCCCTGTATGCTAAAAACTCTCAATAAACTAGGTATACATGGAATGTATCTCAAAATAATAAGTGCTATTTATGACAAACCCACAGCCAATGTCATACTGAATGGGCAAAAACCCAAACCATTCCCTTTGAAAACTGGCATAAGACAAGGATGCCCTCTCTCACCACTCCTATTTAACATAGTATTGGAAGTTCTGGCCAGGGCAATCAGGCAAGAGAAAGAAATAAAGGATTCTTTCTCTTGTATTCGATTATGAAAAGAGGAAGTCAAATTGTCTCTATTTGCAGATGACATAATTGTATATTTAGAAGACCCCATCATCTCAGCCCAAAATCTCCTTAAGCTGATATGCAACTTCAGCAAAGTCTCAGGATACAAAATCAATGTGCAAAAATCACAAGCATTCCTATACACCAATAACAGACAAACAGAGAGTCAAGTCATGAGTGAACTCCCATTCACATTTGCTACAAAGAGAATGAAATACCCAGGAATACAACTAACAAGGGATGTGAAGGACCTTCTTAAGGAGAACTACAAACCACTGCACAAGGAAATAAGAGAGGACACAAACAGATGGGAAAACATTCCATGCTCATGGTTAGGAAGAATCAATATTGTGAAAATGGCCAAACTGCCCAAAGTAATTTATAGATTCAATGCTATCCCCATCAAGCTACCACTGACTTTCTTCACAGAATTGGGAAAATCCATCTTACACTTCATATGAAACCAAAAGAGAGTCCGCATTGCCAAGACAATCCTAAGCAAAAAGAACAAACCTGGAGGCATCATGGTCTCTGACTTCAAACTATACTACAAAGGTACAGCAATCAAAACAGCATGATACTGGTACCAATACAGAGATATAGACCAATGGAACAGAACAGAGGCCTCAGAAGAAATGCCACACATCTACAACCATCTGATCTTTGACAAACCTGACAAAAACAAGCAATGGTGAAAGTATTCCCAATTTAATAAATTGTGTGGGGGAAACTGGCTAGCAATGTGCACAGAGCAGAAACTGGATCCCTTCCTTACACCTTATACAGAAATTAACTCCAGATGGATTAAAGATTTAAACACAAGGCCTAACACCATGAAAACCCTAGAAGAAAACCTAGGTAATACCATTCAGGACATAGGCATAGGCAAGGACTTCATTACCAAAACACCAAAAGCAATAGCCACAAAAGCCAAAATAGATAAATGGAATATAATTAAACTAAAGAGCTTCTGCACAGCAAAAGAAACTATTATTAGAGTGAACTGGCAACCAACAGAATGGGAAATCATTTTTGCAGTCTACCCATCTGAAAAATGGCTAATATCCAGAATCTACAGAGAACTTAAACAAATTTACAAGAAGAAAAGAAACAACCACATCAAAAAGTGGGGAAAGGATATGAACAGGCACTTCTCAAAAGAAGACATTTATGCAGCCAACAAACATATGAAAAAATGCTCATCATCACTGATCATTAGAGAAATGCAAATCAAAACCACATTGAGATACCATCTCATGCCAGTTAGAATGGTGATCATTGAAAAATCTGGAGACAACAAATGCTGGAGGGGATGTGGAGAAATAGGAACACTTTTACATTGTTGGTGGGAGTATAAATTAGTTCAACCATTGTGGAAGAAAGTGTGTTTATTCCTCAAGAATCTAGAAATAGAAATACCATTTGACCCAGCAATCTCATTACAGGGTACATACCCAAAGGGTTATAAAACATTCAATTACAAAGACACATGCACACATATGTTTATTATGGCACTGTTTACAATAGCAAAGACTTGGAACCAATCCAAATGCCCATCAATGATAGACTGGATAAAGAAAATGTGGTACATATACACCATGGAATACTATGCAGCCATAAAAAAGGATGAGTTCATGTCCTTTGCAGGGACATGGATGAAGCTGGAAACCATCATTCCAGGAAAACTGACACAAGAACAAGAAACCAAACACTGCATGTCCTCACTCATAAGTGGGTGTTGAACAATGAGAAAATGGACACAGGGAGGGGAACATCACACACTGGGGCCTGTCAGGAGGTGGGGATCCTAGGGGAGGGATAGCAAGGGGTGGGGGGATTGGGGAAGGCTAACATTAGGAGAAATACCTAATGTAGATGATAGGGGGATGGATGCAGCAAACCACCATGGCACATGTATACCTATGTAACAAACCTGCACATTCTGCACATGTACCCTAGAACGTAAAGTATAATTAAAAAAATCCTAAAGCAACTTATTAAATGTTTCCAGCTTAGTCTTTTTCTACCAGAAATGCCATCCAGTGGCAACAGCCCCAGCTGCAATAATGTGTGGGTCTTGGTTCTCCCTGCAGGCCCCTATCACCTCAGATTGCTGTTTTCTCATTTGCCCTGTGACATTAACTCGGATACAGATGCTTTATTTCCTTTATTAGTAGTTGTTCAAGTTTAATGTCAATGAGGTAGAATATTGTTGTATTTTTCTCACTTTTTTACTTTTCCTTATGGAGTAGTTGCTTCCTATATAAAAGATAGCTGCTGAGAAAACAAATCAAATATAAATTATAGGTGAATGACTGAACAGTTTCAGATATATTCATGTAGTGGAATACAGTTCAATCAAGGCATGCCTGTGTCACAGAATAACATGACTGTATTCTCAATAAGTGTGCCAATAAAAGAAGCTAAAGAATTGCAAGTATGATACATATGATACAATTCCACTTGTATAATTATAGATAATGCAACTATTCTGAAGTAACATGGAGAAACTTTGAATTTGTGTGAGAATAACATGGCAGGAGTACTGGAGGTATGAGTGAAAATTACAGAAAATGAAGAGAAATTTAAGGGTTAATTGAATATTTCACACCTTGCTTGATGTCCTGATTAAAAGATTGCACACCTAGTTCAACATTTCTAAACTGTGCAGTACAAATTTAGGTTTATTATTAGTTAATTATACTTAAATAAATCAGTAATTAAAAAGTGAATATATTGGCTGAGAATAAGCAATAAAAATAAATAATGACATTTGAAACATTATAAACTCCTCAAACTTCCCATGTATGAACTCTGATTATTTCTATACATTTTAAGTGAACACTAAATACAACAAAAACACACACAGTTGTAATGAGAGGTATGGACTTTAGCAAACCTCACAAGGCATGTCTCACACTGCCCTGGAGTTGTCTCAGGGGGCCACCGTCCTTTGTGTTTACAATCACAGGCACAGATAATGGGGCTAACTCTGTCCTGATGTGAGCTCTTGGACACACTGCAACTGCTCTGTTCTGTAAGTATATTTTTCTGTAAAATGTACCGTTAAAACCTATATTAAATATATATTGGGCAAATAAGAAAAATTACATAAGATAGTGACTTCTAAGTGTTAATCAATGCACAATTGCATAATATAGAATTATGTTCTCCTGAAGGGTAGTATTTCTACTCATCTCACCTAGGACCTTCTCTGGGACCTGCCCTCTCCTCAGGCATCCTATCCAGAGCTTGCTATTTAGTGACCCTCAGCTCTGGGAGAGGAGATCCAGTCCCAGCATTTCTATGTGTTTCTATTTGGTGTTCAGGACTGAACACAAACAACTCACCTTAGAGTTTGGACTGAGCTGGGTTTTTCTTGTTGCTATATTAAAAGGTGATTCCTGGAGACCTGAAGATATTTAGTGTGCATAGATATGAGTGAGAGAAACAGTGGATATGTGTGTCAGTTTCTCACGACTGTGTCTCTGTGTTTGCAGGTGTCCAGTGTGAGATGCAACAGGTAAACTCTGCAGGAGGCTTGGTAAAGCCTGGTGTGTCCCTGAGACTCTCCTGTTGCATCTCTAGATTCAGTTTTAATAGCAATATATACACTGGATCCACCAGGCTTTAGGGAAGGGGATGGGGTGGGTGTCGTGAATTAGTAGTGATGGATCTAGCACATACTTCACAGATGCCATGAAGGGCTGATTCACCATCTCAGAGACAATTCTAAGAACTCCTTTTACCTGTAAATAAACAGTGTGAGAGCTGAGGACACTGCTGTGTATCAATGTCTTAGAGACAAAGTGAGAGGAGATCAGTGTGAGCCCAGGCACAAACACATGTAGGAAATTAGCTGCAGAGGGCGCTCAGAACCCACTGGTCAGAGTCAACCCCAGAGACAGGTGCAGATGGAGGTTAAGGATGTGTTTCCTTTCAGTGGATGGAATTTCTTCTTCATCTGACAGTTTCCCCAGAGAGTCTCCCTAATTTCAGAGTTCTGTGACTACCGATGTCATCTATAATTTTTTGTCATTGTAATTGATATGGTTGTCTCTATGTTCCCAACCAAATCTCATCTTGACTTATACTCCCATAATTTCCATGTGTGGTGGGAGGGACCCTCTGGGAGATAATTGAATTACAGGGACACGTCTTTTCCATGCTGTTCTTGTGATTGTGAATAAGTCTCATGAGATCTGATGGGTTTTTTTAATGAAAAAAAGTAATTTCTCTGCAAAAGCTCACTTCTCTTGTCTGCTGCCATGTGAGACATGGCTTTAACCTTGCACGATGATTGTGAGGCCTCCTCAGCCAAGTGGAAATGTAAGTCAACTAAATCTCTTTCTTTTGTAAATTTCTCAGCCTCAGGTATGTCTTTTCCAGCAGCGTGAATATGGACTAATACAGTAATTTGGTACCAGGAGCAGGGTGCTGCTGAAAAGATACTCAAAAATGTGGACTCTGGAACTGGGTAACAGGCAGAGGTTGGGAGAGTTTGGAGGGCTCCTAAAAAGGCAGGAAAATGTGGGAAAATTTGGAACTTCCTAGAGCCTTGTTAAATGGCATTGAATCAAAATGCTGATAATGATATGGACAATGAAATCCAGGCTGAGGTGGTCTCAGATGGAGATGAGGAACTTGTTGGGAACTGAGCAAAGGTTATTCTTGTTATGTTTTAGCAAAGAGACTGGTAGTATTTTGCCCTTGCCCTAAAGATGTGTGGAACTTTGAACTTAAGAGAGATAATTTAGGGTATCAGGTGGAAGAAATTTCTAAGCAGGAAAGCATTCAACAATTGACTTGTGTGCTGTTAAAGGCATTAAGTTTTGTAAGGGAAGCAGAGCATAAATGGTAGGAAAATTTGCAATCTGACAATGCAATAGAAAAGAAAATACCGTTTTCTGAGGAGAAATTCAAGCAGCTGCAAAAAATTGCCTAAGTAATGAAGAGCTGAATGTTAATCCTCAAAGACAATGAGGAAAATGTCTCTGGGGCATGTCAGAGGTCTTTACTGCAGCCCCTGTCAGCACAGGCCCAGAGACCCAGGAGGAAAAAGTGTAGTGTTGGACAGGCCCAGGGTCCCCATGCTGTGTGCAGCCTAGGGACTTGGTGACCTGTGTCTCAGCTGCTCCAGCTGTGGCTGAAAGGGGCCAATGTGGAGCTCGGGTCATGGCTTCAGAGGGAGCAAACCTCAAGCTTTGGCAGCTTCCACATAGTGTTGAGACTGCCAGTGCACAGGAGTCAAGAATTTAGGGTTTGGGAACCTCTGCCTAGATCTCACAAGATGTGTGAAAAAGCCTGTATGTCTAGGCAGAAGTTTGCTGAAGGGGCAAGGACTTCATGGAGAACGCTGCTAGGGCAGCATGAAAGGGAAATGTGAGGAGGGAATCCCTACACAGAGTTCCTACTGGGGCACCACTTACTGGAGCTGTGAGAAGAGGGCCACCATCCTCCCAATCCCAGAATGGTAGATCTACCACCAGCTTGCACCTGCACCTGGAAAAACCTGCTCATGGAAGCAGCAAAGAGAGGGGCTATACTCAGCAAAACCACAGGGATGGAGCTGCCCAAGGCCATTGGAGCCCATGTCTTGCAGGGATGTGACCTGGATTTAAGACTCATTTAGTGATGTAACATATAACCTATCATGGAGAATGTTCAGAGCATGCTTGACAAGAGTATGTATTACACTGCTCTTGGTTGGAATGTTCTGTAGATGTCTATATGATAAATTTGTCCAATAGTGTTTTTGAACTCCACTGACTTCTTAAGAATTTACTTTCTGCAAGTTCTGTAAATTACTGAAAGTGAGATATTAAGATCTTTTTCATTATTGAATTTTTTTATTTCACCCTTCATATCTCTTGAAGTTTGCCTAATGTAGTTATATTTATGTTTTTAAAAATATGGAAAAAGATATAGATATTGTCAAGTGATTTTCATGATGTAATCACATAATAAGAAATTATATTTCTCTAAATTCTTTTATTGCCACTAAATTCCAGGAGTCTCATATCTGCACTGGGCCCTGCCCTATCCTAAGGCATCCTACCTTTGAGCTTCTATGTAGTAGGAGACATTAAAATAGGGCTTTCTCTCTACTGATGAAAACCAGCCCAGTTCTGGTCCTAAATCTCTGGGAGAGGAGTCCCAGCCCTGAAACTTCCAAGCATTTCCACTGGGTAATCAGGAATGGACACAGAGGATTCAGTATGGGCTTGTAGCTCATCTAGATTTTTCTTGTTGCTGTTTTAAAAGGTTATTCATAGAGAATTTGCAAAAGTGAGTATAAGCAGATATGAGTAAGAGGAATAGTGGATGTATTTGGCAGTTTCTAACCAGGATGTCTATGTGTACGAAGGTTAAAAGTGAGGTTCAGCTGGTGGGGTCTGGAGAAGGCCTGAGACAGCCTGAAGAGTTCCTGAGAGTCTTCTGTGTGCTTCTGGATTCAACTATAGCAGCTACTGAATGAGATACTGAATGAGGAGCTACTGAATTAGCTGGGTGCACCAGGCTTCAGAGAAGGTGCTAGAGTCAGCAGTAAGTACAAAGTATGATGGAAGTCAGATACAGCATTAAACTCTGTGAAAGACAGATTCACCATCACCGAAGACAATGCCAAGAACTCGCTGTGTCTATGAATGAAGAGTCAGAGCTGAGAACATGGACTTGTACTACTGTACATCAATTACTAAGTGAGGGAATGTCAGAGTCAGCCAAACATGCAATTTCCTGCAGCAAGAAGTGAGGAGGTTGCAGGAACCATGCAACACCCATAGAAGTTAGGGGCATCCCCAGGACAGGCACAGCTTAAGGTCAAAGGCTGCTTCCCTTCAGGGTTCTGTGGCTTCCTCTGCATCAAACAGTTTCCCTGGGAGCCTCTCTAAATTTATGTTTCTGTGCCTACGACTGAGGTCTCTGGATTAGAAAAGTTTATTTTAAAAAAATTCTTATTTTTCCCAAAGTGAGATGTAAGCAGGGAGGCAGAAAAACACACAGGAGGCCAGGTGAGGCTGTAGACACTTCAGGCCAGGATGCCAGTCTCACAACCAGTGCTGGAGAAACACGGAAGTTTGATGGATATTCCTAGTTAACCTGTGGTCCAAGCTAACTCTAGCTAGGCCATTGGTGCCGCCCAGATTAGAGTTGCCCATCAGGAGTCTCCCATCAGTCCCAGCAGAAGCCATACCTTAATATCTCCCCTGTGCACAGCCATTTTCTGGGAGGAGCTCCCATGATTGACACATTTGAACATACACCAGGTGATAGACGTAAGAGAACAGAAGCTGGTTTCCTGCATAAACATGTTTCTGAATCAGTGTTGTAAATATTTTGAAACACAGCCACTAGATCACATTTTAACTCTACTTTTATCTCTGCTTTTTAAAAAATGGCAAAATGTATTTCATTTTGTGCATGCACCATTTTGGATTCACACCAACCATACATAGTAGTTTTTGTTTCTCCACAATCTTATTGCCATTTTTGACCATTAGTATTATGCATTTTAAGCATTCTAGTAGGGGAGTAATGGTATTTAATTTTTGTTTTAATGCACACATCCCTAATGAAAAATTTGTATTTAACAATTTTTACATAATTTTGCTGAGGTGCCTGTTCTGATATTTGGTTCATTTTTTACTACATTTTTAATTAGGTGTAGTTTATTTGCATATTCATTATAAAAGTCATTTACTAAAATAAAATAAGTCATTTAATAAATAGATTACTTGAATATATTTTCTCCAAGTCTGTAGTAGTCTTTTCACTCCCTTATCAGTATGTATTGCAGAAAAATGTGTGTATGTGTGTTTACAAATTTGAATAAATTAACATGTATAATTTTATTCATCCATAGACCTTTTATGGCATTAAATCTGAAAACTCATTATAAAATAAGCAAGCACTGATTACCTTTTCCGTGTCTATAATCTCAGGCCACAATCAATACATGAGTGTTTGAACCTCATCTCCTTGATGAGAGTACTATCAACCCAAGATATTGCTTACTTCTGTAAGGGAGATGTGGCCTTCTTTTCAAGTTTTCTTTATTTAATCATCTATTAATAACAGTATTGGTTTATGGATGTTAATTTCATATTCTGAGGAAGATCCATGCTTCATTATTCATGTCATGACTCAAATCACCACAACTTTTTTATCTGCTGGGATCCTGCATCCTCACAGCACACCTCTTCCTTTTGTTTCTGAACACTTCCCTGTTTCCTGGTATTGTGAGAAATTCTAAGCTCCTTTTCTGTATTATCTTTTTCACACACAGAATCAGCCATTTTTTCTAAGGATTGCTGCCTTCTGGTGTTGAAGAATGGTACTAAAATACAGAATTGTGAAGTTGGGTGTGTGTGTTGTTAATGGGGTATAAGTGCCTCTAGAACCTCTCAACTAAGTGGCCAAAAATGTGGATGTGTATATCAACCCACAATTTATAGACACATCTAAACTATGTATCTGATCTTCTTACCCGTAATACATTAAAAATAAGAGCCCACTTGTATCTCCACCCATCTACCTTACCACATGAACTTTTCTTGCCTGCCTGTCTTGCCTGTCAATCACCACCTGCTGCAAAGTGAGGGACTCCATCCCACTATACTCCATTGTATTACTTAGCTGAACAATTTCAGTAAACATGCAAGCAGAAGGAAAACTGTGAAGCTGTACCCCAGTGGAAAACATGTTTATCTACTAGAGTACAGTGCTATGTGCAGTTTATTTACACTTTAGACTTTCAGAATAGCCTAATTTCCAAAGTCATTTAGGTCAGAGTGTATTTTCCACTTTCTTCAATGAAGTATTTTTATCTAATAATTTGTTGTATGCACATTATGCCAACCATGCAAACTTACCAGCACGTTCACCTTAATCCAATACTACGTGGACATTTCTCACTCTTCTTCCTTGCTGTCTGTATCTCCCACTCCAACTGTGAGGAACCCCCTCCCACCACACACCCTCTGTTCCCTGTGTTGTCCAGTTCTAGGACTCCTGTAGCGTAGAATCATGAATGGTAAGCTGTGCTCCTTTGTGGAACATCTCCATTAACTAGAGGACAGTGCCGACGTGCAGTTTCTTTATTTAGCAGCTTCTTTGACCTACTTTCCTCAGTGATGTTATTTCATGCAATTTAAAGAATCAGATATCTTCTGTATAGTCTGCATTCCATCCTGGGGTCTCTAATTTCTTACTGACTTTTAATTTTTTGTAAAGTAAGATCTAGCCTTCATGCTGTATATTCTGTGGAATTTGACAAATTTATGACATCACATATCTACCGTGGCAATGTTATACATAATAGTTTTGTTACCCTTTAAAGTCTTCTGTTTTTTACACATTCTCACCTTCTCCCCAAATTACTGGCAAATACAAATTTGTTCACTTTGTTTAATGTTTGGCCTTCTCCAGGTTGCCAAATGAATTAAATTATATATTGTGTAGCTTTATCAGACTGGTGGTTTATTTTACTTAACAATATGTATTTAAAATTCATTCAAGATTTTCATGGTTTGACAGCTGTTCTTTATAATGGCTAAATTATTCCATTATAAGAATTACCACAGATTGCTTATTCACCTACAGAAGAACCTTTTGAATGTCTATAGTTTTGGGAAAATATAAATGAAGCTACTGTAATTACTCATATACAGTTTTCTTTGTGGACATACTTTTAAAATCAGATAGATAAACACTTAAAAGCATGATTACTGGATTACATAGTTGAAGTATGTTATAATTTGACTAAAATTGCCTCCTGGTAGTTCTGTGAAGTGGAGGACATTCAGCTGACTCTGTCTCCTTGGTGGGAGAAAGCCCAGTGCTCAGGGTGGGGCCTCCTGGGTGGATCCAGGCCCAGCTCCATCTCAACCATTAGGCACAGCAGCCTGCCCTGTGGATGCACATCTAGGAAGCAATTGCCCCAGATGTGCGTTGTCCAGGACCACAGAGACATTCAGGACTCAGGCAGGAAGGGACAATCTGAGGAGCAGGTGTGGGATAGACGAGGAGGGGAGCCTCGGGCCGAACCTGGGTCCTCCTTTAGCTGAATGGCATCTAACCCCCAGGAGACCTTCCACTACATCTTTTGTAACCCATGCCCTGAAATTTCCAGTCTCAAATATAGTAAACTCAGTGAATTTAGCTAGAAGTGTGAAAAAAGCTGAAATGGAAACTACTCAAGTTATTTCTGTGACAATTGGTCATTTTCCAGGGAACATCCCAATAATATTGATAATAACAATATTGCTAATGTCAAAAGCCACACACATCGCATGATGTGACTGTGTCTCATGGTAGAATAAACTTATTTACTTGAAAATTACGTTCACACCAATCTTTTCCCACAGAAAATTCAACTTTCTCTTCTCACGCAATCAATTACAGCATCCTAATTCTCAGAGTTGGAAGCACCCTGTCCTCAGGATTAGGATGGAAAATCACTAGGATGGCCCTGGAGTCCTGGTGACAGATCCTTCTACATCTTTGCGGCAATCAAAGGCAAAGATTCTCTACCTACTTGAAGGACTTTAATTAGAAAATTATGATTTAGTTTGCAAGAATAGTACCTCACACACGTACACACACAGGTTTTTAATATTTGTTTGTTGTCTTTTCCATGATAACCTCTTATAATGTTGTATATTTATTTGATATATTTGCATTACTTTAATTTCATTAAGGTTCCTCACTCCTTCATGTGTGTATTACATTTCCCTAGAACTATCACGTATTCTATGTACTTAGCCATGTAAAGCTCCTGGTTGCAGTTGTCTGTGCAGCCGGCAGGGGGAGCCAAAGGAAACGGGTAACACTCCCGACCCTCTCTGCACAGCCACAGGTTCAAAAGCAGAGGCCCCTGCTCTGCCCCTTCCCTGCGACAGCTTTCTTAGTGGTGGGTCTTGAGTTAATTAATAAGAGTTTCTCTTTTATGTGTGTGGGTCTAAGTGCAGCTACCAAATCCAGTGCAGGAGTCGGAATAAGCTTCCAAAACACAGTATTACCGAACAGGTAACTGAGTCTATTCCTGCATCTGAATTCCAGCTCCTGGACAGAGACTCAGAATCATAAGCACTTTTCATATGTGTCCTGTGCTGCAGGTCTTCCGTGTCACTGCATGTTCAGCTACATCTGTGTGGTGCCATTTGCACTTAATGAGATGAGATTCCTACTGCTCATATTAGGTCAATGGTGATCTCTGAAGCTACTTCTGGTTTCTGCTTTAATATGTAAAGAGCACGTCAATCATCGCCCACATTCTTACAATAATAAAAGCCTGGAAATTTGATTATCGATGACTTTTTGTATCTGTTGAAGAAGTGAAATTTCAGGGAAAATCAGGACCCCAAAACTAGAAAGACATTAAAATAGAGATTATCAGATTGAGAGAATAAACTTTCTATGGCAATAAAATACCAAATTATAAACAAGATCTAAGGTCACAGCAGGAAACAATTACATCATTCGCCTGTACACTTAAAAAATAGACTATGTGACTATGTTGTAACTGCCACAGGGCTTTTTTTTCTCTAGTAGCTGTGTAAGCACTGGTCCTGAGATAAGCAATATTAAATCATTTGCAGCTCATGGACACAAGGTAACTGTGCCCCTGTTCCACAGCCATAAATAGAGCTTTGATTGTACAAGAGACTGATTTCAGCAAATTTCTCCTGAGAAGAGACCACTGACCAGAAACTTGTCCTGGCCAATTTACAGAGACTGTGCACTGTGTGTCTTTCTGCCCCTGTACAAAGCCCTTCTGATGTACAGGGTGAGACTGTAATTCATTTAGTTCTTAAGTCCTCACCCCAAAGCAAACACAAAATGCATGTAACAGATGTGTTTTCTTTTTACACATGAGAGCCTGCCAGCCACGTGAATATCCATAGCTCCTTCTACAGGCTGCTGAGTGTATACACTGGTCAATCCATTTGCACGAGTTCATTTCTCCTCTTCCTCTCTTTTGAAGTGCCTGCTCAGAGGCTCTGTGGGAAGCTTTGCTTCCCAGCCTGTTAAGATGGCCATCCTGCACCTCCAACCCTTTATCAGAAATAAAGTTTCCTTTCTAAGTTTATAAATTGGGTGATTCTTCAGTTAACAGTACAAGCTGGTGGGAACAGTTACATGGCAATTCCATAGTCTGGAGGACAGGTGTGGCCATGAATAGATTAAGAACTCCTGGGGACTGCACACCCCACACTTTTATGGAATTTTCCTTCAGAAACTTCTGGGTTCTCAAGATGAGAATCCAAACAGATTCCCTCATGGCTCTGTCATCAGGAGAACTATTTTCTGATGAATACAGAGAAAAAGTACTCCAAGGTCTTTATTCTGTGTGAAGGGGAGGGATTCTTTTCCATCCCAGGCAGCTTCATCTTAGCCTTCCTGTGTCATGAAAAGGGGTATAATTAATAAAACAACTGGGGTGAGATTCAAGAGAATAATCTGTGGATGCTGCAGCCAGGAGGGGGAGTAGAGGACGGAGGAGAATCAGCTGAACCACTGGAGACCTCTCGTAAAGGGTGCAGCATAGAGAAGAAACAGCAAGACAACATTGGAATTAGATTTCAAGAAAATATCCTGCTCCCCTGCCCATCATATCACCTCCTCACCAATATGATTAATCTGGATTAAAGAGAAAAGTGTAGCAATGCACAGACTCTGTCTGAGGACTAGAACTTAGGGAAGCCAAAACTGCCTTTGGTTTCCCTAATTTCTGATCCTCTCACAGAGTCTATGCATTGAAACATCAAGGACAGTGAAGCGATCTAAGGCCCCTGAGAACAACAGCTTCAGTACCAGGGTCACGGCCCCTCCCTCAATGGCCTTAGATCTACCTCTCGTGGGGCATCTCCCG
This sequence comes from Aotus nancymaae, assembly GCF_030222135.1. Lineage (NCBI taxonomy): Eukaryota > Metazoa > Chordata > Mammalia > Primates > Aotidae > Aotus > Aotus nancymaae. The sequence goes on along the minus strand of NW_026988570.1, from coordinate 654,926 downwards.
GGTTCCCAGGTGAGAACAGGCAAAAACAAAATGAAGACACTTTTCAAATCTCCGGTAGCACTGAGTTTGTTTTAGCTCTGTTTGGGGAAGAAAAAAAAAGCCAGTAACAACAAAAAGCATAAGCAGGACGAGGGTCAGTGTTGGAAGTACTTCTCTTTGGCAAGACACTAGGAAGGAGGGCAAATTTGAGGCCCATTACTGTGTAAATATGCCACTGTGAGTGTATGGCGAGGGTGGGGGGCTTTGAGATATATGGTCTATGCGAAATTTATCATCCAATGTAAACTTCAACCACAGATCCCTAAAAAAAAGAGGCTGCCCCAAAGTCTCCATCAGTTCCTGAACTTGCCATGTGTCTGGACCGTATCAGTGCATCAGCAGCTCCAGGGAAGGGGCTCTCTGGTGGCTTTAGTGATTCCTTGCTTGCTATGCTAAGGTCTCCCTATAGATTATGTTGGGTTTTCTGAGGCCTATTTCCTAATTTAAGAGGTTGTGTGAGAAGCAATTGCTGTCACTGAGGAGCATTCTGAGCCAGAGCGTAAGCACTTCATACTGGGCTTGAGACGCTGGGAGAATTCTCTGTGAGCCGACAGGAACTTCCCTGCAGGGCAGGAGCGGAGCTGCAGGGGGCGCTCAGGACGCACAGGACCCAGCCCTGGAGCAAGTGCACAGGAGGAGGGGAGGGGTTTCCTCTCAAGAACCGAATATTCCTTATTTCAAAGCAATAATGACATAAAAGTTAAATAAGTATTTAGCAAGCACTGATGTGCTTATTCTCTTGTATATGTAGCCTATACCAACTCAAAAAATTTAATGCAAACCACATTTAAAAGGAGAAATGTCTAGGCCTTTCAAATGTATTTATAGTTAGGAATTGAGAGTGGTTTTATTAATTCAATGGGTGTTACTATCGGGAGACACACTCATCCCAGAAGTTAGATGTGCAGAGGTCAAGGCCCAGGAAATGCTCAGGTTGTCAGTGTGCCATAGGAACAAGGAATCACACTGAGGACCACGCCCTGTGAGACCCTGGGTTTCTGTGAGAGGGATTCTGTCTTCCTGGACTTCTGAGCATGCCAGAGGACAAATATCATGAAACAAAGTTTAGGGCAGGGAGCTCAGCATGCCACTGTGGCGTGGTCCAGGTGTCACCTCTCTTCTTCCTCAGGCTGGGGTGGCTTGAGCTATGAAATACCTGCTTCATGAAAACGCAAAGGCACTGATGTCTACCGAGGTAAATACAGGTCTGTCCTTGCCCAGAGAGCATCACACAACAACCACATCCCTCCCCTACAGAAACGCCAGAGCACAGCACCTCACCATGGACTGGACCTGGAGGATCTTCCTCTTGGTGGCAGCAGCTACAGGTAAGAGAATCCTCAGTTCCAGAGCCGATGTGGGAACTGGGCCCAGTCCAGGGAGATCTCATCCACTCCTGTCTCCTCTCCACAGCTGTCCACTCCCAGGTGCAGCTGGTGCAGTCTGGGGCTGAGGTGAAGAAGCCTGGGGTCTCCATGAAGGTCTCCTGCAAGGCTTCTGGATACACATTCATCAGTTACTACATGCACTGTGTGCGACAGGCCCCTGGACAAGTGCTTGAGTGGATGGGATGGATCAACACTAACACTGGTGGCACAAGCTATGCACAGAAGTTCCAGGGCAGAGTCACCATGACCAGGGACACGTCCACAAGTACAGCCTACATGGAGCTGAGCAGCCTGAGATCTGAGGACACGGCCGTGTATTACTGTACAAGAGACACAGTGTGAAAACCACATCCTGAGAGTGTCAGAAACCCCAGGGAGGAGGCAGCCGTGCTGGCATGGAGATGACAGGGGCTATTAGATTGGAGACTTTCTTAGAAAATTACATTAAGTCATTAAAGAAAACAACAATATAAATATGAATTTTAGAAATTTTAGTTATTTGAGAGATTTTTCATACAACATTCATTCTAAGAGCAAATTTCAGGGATTAGAGAATGAATAAAATTGATAAAGCTGATACAGAACTTCCTCTAAAGGGATATTTGTAAACATCAGTTTCTGAATCAGTGTTGTAAATATTTTGGAAGACAAACACTAGTCCACATTTTAACTCTATTTTATCTCTATAAAAAATGCCAAAAAGTATCTCATTTTATGCATGTGCCACTGAATTCTCCACCGTCAAGCCATGATCGTTCTTAGCTTTCCACATTCATGTTGCCATTTATCCTTATGGGAATTCTGTGTTTTAACCGTTCTAGTAGGTGAGTAATGGCATCTAATTTTTGCTTAAATGCACACATCCCAAATAAAAAATTAATATTTAACAATTTTATATAGATTTGGTGAGATGCGCCTCCTGATAGTTGGTTCATTTTTAACTGCATTGTTTTCCTTTGATTAGTTGTAAGTTTACTTGCATATTGATTATAAAAGTCATTTAACAAATTAAAAGAATTTATGTAACAAATATGTAACTTGAAAGTATTTTCTCCAAGCCTGTGGTTGCCTTTTATGCCCTTATCAGTGTGTATTGCAGAAAAATATGTGTGCGCCTGCACAAATTTAAATTAAAGACATGTAAAATTTTATTCATTCATAGATCATGTCTTTGGCATTATGCCCGAAATCTCATTATAAAATACACCAATAGTGAATTTTTTTCCCTGTCTCTAATTTCAGGCCACAAATAACTCATTCGTGTTTAAACTTCACCTACTTGATTGGAGGACTGTCCGCCTAAGATATTTGGAATGCTTCTGTAAGGAGATGTGTTCTTCTTCCCATTATTCTTTATTTAATCATCTATTAATATCCATATTGGTTTATGGATGTGTATTTCATACTCTGGAGAAGATCCATGCTACATTATTCATTTTATTGTTGAAACCACCACAGCTTTACCAGGTGCTGGGAGCTCATTTAGTTTGGATCCTGCATCCTTACAGCACACCTCATCCTTTGGTTTTTGAACACTTCCCTGCTTCCTGGCATTACAATAAATTCTAAGCTCGTTTTCTATATTACCTTTTTCATGCATAGAAGCAGTCATTTTCCCAAAGATTGCTTGTTTCTGATGTTAAAGAATAGTATTAACATTTTAAAAAATGGTGACACTGGGTATGTCCATTGTTAATGTGGTTTAAGGACTTGTAGAACCTCTCAAGCAACTGGCCTAGTAAATGTGCATGTTTACATGAACCCATGTTTATGGACACATCAAAACTATGTATCTAATCTTCTGTAACTTTATTACACTAAAATGTGAACACACTGGTCTCTCCCCCCAACTGTGTCGCCACATGGACCTTTCTAGCCTTCCTTCCTTGATGTCCGTAAATACCCACTGCAAAGTGAGGAACCCCATCCCACCATAGGCCATTGTATTACTTAGCTGCACAGTTTCAGGACACAGGCATAGCAATATCAGAAATGTAAAGTTGTACCCTTCTTGGAAACATGTTCAACTATTAGAATAGAGTGCTTATGTGCAGTTTCTTTACGCTTTAAACTTGTAGAATTTCCTCATTTTCAAAGTTCCTTAGGTCAGCAACTTAATTTTCCACTTTTTTCAGTGAAGTCATTTTAATTACACTGTAAAATTTTGTTTATAGTTTTGGCTTTTATAGAACTTATTTGAAATTCTATAAAAGCCAAAACTATAGTCAAGTAAACATATAGAGCGTATCAAAAGAATTCAGAGAGTGAGTATAAAATAAGTTAAAAGGTCACAGTTTGAGAAGAGTAAAACTATTTTTGGTAATATGCAATGGTTGAAATATGAAATGATTGATTTGTCTAAGCTCATAATTTGTGATGGAAAGCATAAACTTAAATATATACCACTTAAAAAATTCACATCCTACATTTCAGAATACATTTACCATTTTAAAGAAAACATTCAAACATTGAAAGAATTCTAACTACATGAGCATTTGCAGCCAATATGTTAGAACCCTCCACGAATCAGAGCACAGCCTCTGTGTAGATTTTGTAATTCCCATGTGCAGACCGCTGTTCCTTAGAGACTGAAGCAGGCAATGTTGTCAAAAATTACTGCGACAGCTGAGATCAAGGAACAATCCCAAGCTAGAGTTGACACCAAATAATGCTGAAGTGAATTACATTATAGTAAAAATATATTTATGTTTTCTTACATTAGTGATATTTCAATACTTCATGATATCAAGCCCACTGTTATTTCATACCTAACTCATACCATATAATCTGTCCCTATATATCGAAGATTCAACTAAATTAGCCATTCCAAAGGAGTAAATTGAAGAACTCTCTGTTTCTGTTTACATTGTCAATCTGTGTTTTTGGGTTATTTCAAAAGTAATTAGGAAGAAAAATGAAGACTATATCCAGAAAAGGCCTTTAAATGCAGATCCTACGTCGACGCTTCTTACTTCAAAAGAACAATACTGACACTTGCTCTGCGAAATGTCAATCATGACCCCAAATCACTGGAATCCCCTGAGTGCCTCCAAGAAATACAGAATCACAGGCTCACTCTGACACACGAATTGCAGCCTGTGTTTTAACAAGAATCCTAAGTATATGAAATACACATAAGTTTGAGGACACCAGTGTATCACCTCAAGGGGACCTGAGGACGGGAAGGCTAGGGTCCCTCCAGCCCTCGATGTGCCGCAGGACCAAGGGCCCTTGGAGGAGTTTGATTTTAGGTGTGTTGTGCCCGTCTTCTTTCTTGAGGAGTGACCGGCCTGGGGATGAAAAGGAGAGTAGGACACCTGCAGGTGGCAGCCAGAACCCACTACACTGAGGCTTTAGAAACCACCAGCAAAACAAAGAACGGCCACGCAGCCACCAAGCTGAGCCAAAGGCAGATCCGCACCAGAAGGTAGGCGGACTACAGAGAAACCGCGCTGGCGTGCACTGGCCACACTCGTGTCAGCATGTCGCACCCACACACACAGGCACACACTCATCAACACACTCAGAAAGACACACGTACACACGCACTCTCACACACACAGGAAGACACACGGAGATACCCAACACTCTCACGGAAACACACACTGCCAGGCAGCTCCTGAGGCTTCCGGGTTCTGCTCTCTGCCGGGAAGCCCCTCGGGGAGAGAGCAGCCCCGCGGCAGGCAGGCAGGCCGGCCGTACCTGGAAATCCCAGCCGGGAGGACTTTCAACGAGGGGCACCTTCACACCGTCTGGGCAGGCCTGAGGCATCCTGGGGATCCCTGGGGATCGCCGTGGGCATCCTTGAAGCCCCTTCGGACCTTCTCTCAGCCTGCTTCGGCCTGCCGGATTCCTAAAATCTCGGGACCATGGCATGATCCCGCTGAGAGGAAGGGCCGTTGCCAAACGCCGAGGCACTGCTTACGGAGGGCCCCTGCTTGCCTAAGCCGCTCAGACCGTTCCCCAGGCAACGGCGGCGGTTACTGTGACGCGAGCCCCGCCCGGCTCAGCGCCGGCGGCTGCCTCCGGCTGCCTGCGCATGCGCATTCGCGTACCCGGGTGGGGAGCCGCAACGTCGGCGCTGTCCAGCTGCTGCCGCACAGGTGCACGGGGGAGGCGGTGACAGGGCGGCGCCGGGAACGGGGCTGCGCGCCACAAGCAGCGCTGGACCCCGACAGTCCCGACCTCAGTACGTCCTTGAGCCGCCTTTCCTCTTCGGGTCGGGTGGGAGAGGAGCGCCCTTCAGACCGTGAGGTGGGCGCTCGGGACTGCTCTTCCCATTGGATTTCGGATCGGATGGCGTGGGCAGCGATCGGGTCCCGTGGGGCTGGCGATTAGTTTGATGAAGTGTGGCGGGGGTCGCTGGGCCGCAGAAACATACCCGAGACCCTCGGGGAGGGTGTCGGAAGAACAGACCCCGGCTCCATGAGCTGACTTCCCACCTTTGATCTGAGCCATACACCACGGGGCCCTGCCTTGGTCTCCAAGCTCAGGGACTCCTGCTTCTCAGCACTGCTGTCTGGACATGGAGGGAACAACCGCAGAGAGGCGAGCCCAGTGTGCAGCAGAGGTGGCGACACCTGGAACTGGCCTCCTGTGGGGGCAGATCAGGTGGACAGGGTGTCTCAGAAGTTCTCTGGCGCCAATCCAAGCCTGAGACGGACGTGCAGGCATGCAGCTGAGAACCCCCGAGAAAGCCAAGCACAGGCAGATCGCACCTGTGACCACGGGAGGGCCTGTGCCGGAGTCCAAGCCTCCTTCAGGAATTACCGCCAGAGGAGCCAGGAGGATGCAGCCAAGTGCAAACCGCCCCAACCCCCACCCTGGGATCACTACCCGCCACCTGGCCTGCACCCAGCCACCCCTCAGTCTCCTTAGCTCCGTGCAATCCCTGGCAACCAACAGGTTCGCTGCTGATAAAACCTGTAGGTCCCACAGCAAAAAGGCCTCAATCAATCGCATATTTAAAAGAAAATTAGTAAGACACAGTAGATACTCACATAGGTTCAAATAATAAGAAGATCACAAAATTAGCTGGGCATGGCGATGGGCACCCATAATTCCATCTACTTGGAATACCGAGGCAGTAGAATCACTTGAACCTAGAAGGCGGAGGTTTTGGTGAGCCTGGATCACATCATTACACTCCAGCGTGGGAAACAAAAGTGAAACTCCTTCTCAAAAAATAAAAAATAAAAAAAGAAGGACCCTCCAGTACAATGTATAAAAATGGCCAGAGCTGACCTCTCTGCTTTATTTTCAGTCTTGCGAGGAAAGCACTCAGATGTTTACTAGTGAGTATAATGTTCGATTTAAATTTTTTTGTAGTATAGTTTTTATCAGATTGAGGAAGTTCTCTTTAATTCTTATTTTACTAATAGATTTTAAAAATCGCAAATGAATATTCAATTCAATTTGTTAAAATAATACTTTTCATTTGTTTTGCCAGTCACATGGTGATTTTCATTTATACTGTTAATGTGGTGAAATGTTTATCGAATTTTTAATTTTTAATTTATTTTGAGACAGGTTTTTACTCTGTTATTCAGGCTGCAGTGCTGTGGCACAATCATAGCTCACTGCAAACTCTAATTCCTGGGAATAAGTGATCCTCCCACCTCAGCCTCCAGAATAGCTGGGAGTGTGAGCACACACCACCACATCCAGCTATTTTTTTTTTTATTTTAATCTTCAGTAGAGACAGGATTTCACTATACTGCCTAGACTGGTCTCAAACTCCTGAGTGCAAGCGATCTTCCAGCCTCAGCCTCACAAAATTCTGGAATTACAGGCGTGAGCCACCATGCTCAGCTTTTAATTTTTAATTTTTATTTGTACATAGTAGGTCTATGTATTTATGAGGCACATGAGATATTTGTTATGGCATACAATGTGTACTAATCATATCAGGATAAACTGGGTATCCACTACCTTAAGTATTACTCATTTCTTTGTGTCAGAAGCATTTCAATTTTACTCTTCATTCTTCTGCAATGTACAATTTATTGTTGACTATAGTTACCCTGTGGTGCTTTCAGATACTGAGCCTTATTTATTCTATCTAACTATATCCTTGTGCCCATTAACCATCTTCTTACCACCCCTGCTACACTTCTTAGCCTCTGGTAACCATCCTTCCACTCGCTGTCTCTGTGAGTTCAACTGTTTTAGTGTTTAGCTCCCACAGTTAAGTGAGGACACATGAAGTTTGTCTTTCCGTGCTTTGCTTATTTCACTTAACATGATGTTCAATTTCATCTATGTTGCTGGAAATGACAGGATCTCATTTTTTTGATGGTTGAATAGTACTCCATTGTGTGTATCTACCACATTTTCTTTGTCCATTCGTCTGTGGATGGACACTTAGGTTGCTTCCAAATCTTGGCCATTGTGAATAGTGATGCAATAAGCTTGGGAGTGTAGCTATCTCTTCCATGTACTAATTTATTTCTTTTGGGTATATGCCTAGCAGTGGGATTGCTGGATCATATGGTAGGTCTATTTAGTTTTTTGAGGTTCATCCATATTGTTATCCATACTAATTCACATTCCCATCAACAGTGTAAGAGGGTTCTTTTTTTTTCTACATTCTCGCCAGCATTTGTTATTGCCTGTCTTTTGGGTAAAAACCACTTTAACTTGAGTGAGGTAATATATCATTGTAGCTTTGATCAGAATTTCTTTAACGGTCAATGGATATTGAACACCTTTTTATGTAACTGCTTTCTATTTGTATGTCTTCTTTTGGGAAATGTCCATTCTGATCAGGTGCCAGTTTTTAAATTGGATTATTAGATTTTTTTTCCTATTGAGCTATTTGAGCTTCTTACATATTATGGTTATTAGTCCCTATCAGGTGAATAGTTTGCAAATATTTTCTCCCATTTAGTGGGTTTCTCCTCACTGTGTTGATTGCTTTCTTTACGGTGCAGAAGTTTTAAAATTTGATATGATCCTATTTGCCCATTTTTGCTTTGGTTTCCTGTGTTTGTGGGACATTATCCAAGAAATATTTGCCCAAGTCAATGTCCTGGAGATTTTTCCTAATGTTTCCTTTTAGTAAGTTTATAGTTTCATGACTTAGATTTATGTCTTTAATCCATTTTATTTGATTTTTATATATGGTGAGAGATAGGAGTCTGTTTTCACTCTTCTACAAATGGATATCCAGTTTTCTTGCACCATTTATCAAGGATACTCTTCTTTCCCAAACCGTATGCTCTTGGCACCTTTGTCAAAAATGGGTTCACTGTACATCTCTGAATTTGTTTCTGGGCTTTGTAGTCTGTTCCATCGGTCTATGTGTCTGTTTTCATGCCAGTACCATGCTCTTTTGGTTCTTGTAGCTCTATATTATAATTTGAAGTCAAGTAATGTGATTTCTTTAGAGTATCCAGAATACTCAGCATTTCTTAGAATATTCTGGGTTTCCTGTGAGTACATGTAAATTTTAGGATATTGTTTCTGTTTCTGTGGAGAATGTCATTGGTATTTTGATAGAGATTGAGTTGAATATGTAGATTGCTTTGGGCGGTATGAACATTTTAATGATATTGATTCTTTCAATTCATGAACATGGAATCATTTTTTTTCTGTCCTCTTCAATTTCTTGCATCAACATTTTATAGTTTATCATTTATTGGTTTTTAGTGCTAAACTAATCTTGGATTTCTAGAATAAATGCCAATTGTTTTAACCTATTATCTTTTTATATACAAATGAACTGTATTTGATAATGTTTTGTTAGGATTAAAACAGAAACTTTATGCACTATGAGTTCTTCTAAATGAAATTCTAGAAAATGTAGAACTATAGCAACTGAAAACAGATGAGAGGTTGCCAGGGCTGAGGGGTGAGGGTTATGAATGGACTGAATAGGGTTTAGAGGGAAAGCTTTAGGAATGTCAGAAATGTTCTATATGGTGATTGTGATGGTGATTACGTTACTATGCACATTTGTTAAGGTTCATCAAATTGTGCACATAAAGTTGTTGAATTTTATTACATGTAAATTATTCCTCGATAAAGCTAGCCAATTAACATATACAGATTTTTAGTAGAGAAAAGCAAGTTGAGAATGTGTTTGTTTGTTTGTTTGTTTGTTTGTCCATTTGCTTCTTTTTGAGATGGAGATTCACTCTTGTCACCCAGGCTGGAGTGCAATGGTGCAATCTTGGCTCCCTGCAATCTCTGCCTCCCAGGTTCAAGTGAATCTCCTGCCTCAGCCTCTCGAGTAGCTGGGGTTACAGGCACCTGCCACCATGCCATTATTTTCTTTGTATTTTCAGTACAGACAGGGTTTCACCATGTTGGCCAGGCTGGTCTAGAATTTCTGACCTCAGATGATCTGCCTGCCTCAGCTTCCCAAAGTGCTGGGATTACAGGCATAAGCGACCACACCCAGCCATGTATGTGTTATTAAATTTAATACCTCTACATTTGTGTATATAAAAGTTTTTTTTAATGTTTGGAATCATAAAAATAGTAAAAAAAGAAAGGGGATGGGAAGTGGGTAATAGTCAAATGGAATATTATCTTTTATTACAGTAGTTCAGTTTTTAAGAAAAGTTTATTTGCACACTCACCAGTTGTACAATTAAAATTAAATTTAATTATGGCAGTACAAAATAATTTTTGCAGCTATGCACATAACAGAAACTAATGTATAATTTACTCTTTTTGTGTTGTCTTTGCCGGGTTTTTGTTGTTGTTGTTGTTGTCGTTTTTTGTTTGTTTGTTTGTTTTGAGACCATCTCTGTCACCGGGCTGGAGTGCATGGTGCAATCATGGCTCACTACAACCTCTGCCTCCTGGGTTCAAGGGATTCTCTTGCTTCAGCCTCCCAAGTAGCTGAGATTACAGGCCCATGCCACCACGCCCAGCTAATTTTTTGTATTTAGTAGAGACAGGGTTTCACCATGTTGGTCAGGTTTTCTTGAACTTCTGACCTCAGGTGGTCCACCCGCCTGGACCTCACAAAGTGCTGGGATTACAGGCGTGAGTCACCATGCCCAGCCTGTCAGGTGTTTATATTGACATTATATCTGACTTCATAAAATACATTGGAAAAAATAACCCCCTCTTCTGTTTTGTAGAGAGTTTGTGTACATTTTTCTTTATCTGCTTGTTGATAGAATTCGATAGTGAAATCAGCAGGGCCTGAAGATTTCTTCTTGGAAAGATTTTTGATTACATTTTCTTCAACAGATATATGACCATTTAGATTGCCTATTTCCCATTGTGTCCTTTTACAATTTGATTTTTACAATGAAATTTATTTATTTTCAAGCTTGTTGGCAAAAAAGTTCTTTCAAATCAATTGGTAAAATGTGTGTATTATAATTTTGACATATATATACGTGGTCTGCAGTAATATTCTTTCATTTCTGCTATAAGCAATTTGTGTTTTGGGTGTTTTTATTAGTCTAACCAGGTTTTAATCAATCTTTGCAAAGCAGCAGATTTTAGTTTATAGAGATCTTGAATTTCAGTGATTGACCATCCAAAAGGACTGCTTGCTAAAATTTAGAGCTCATTACCTTTTGGCTGGGTGTGGCAGCTCATGCCTGTAATCCCAGCACTTTTGCAGGCCAAGGAAAATAATCACTTGAGGCCAGAAGTTCGAGATTAGCCTAAGTGACATGGTGAAAACTCATCTCTACAAATATAGGAAAATTATCCAGGTGTGGTGATGCACACCCATGCTCCCAGCTACTCTGGAGGCTGAGGTGGGAGTATCACTCTGAAAATGTGGAGAAGAAATAAATTTTCCTCCCTGTGGCCCCTGTTGATTTGTTGCTTGAATGACGCTTCTTACTTCAAAAGAACAGTACTGACACTTGCTCTGCGAAATGTCAATCATGACCCCAAATCACTGGAATCCCCTGAGTGCCTCCAGGAAATACAGAATCACAGGCTCACTCTGACACACGAATTGCAGCCTGTGTTTTAACAAGAATCCTAAGTATATGAAATACACATAAGTTTGAGGACACCAGTGTATCACCTCAAGGGGACCTGAGGACGGGAAGGCTAGGGTCCCTCCAGCCCTCGATGTGCCGCAGGACCAAGGGCCCTTGGAGGAGTTTGATTTTAGGTGTGTTGTGCCCGTCTTCTTTCTTGAGGAGTGACCGGCCTGGGGATGAAAAGGAGAGTAGGACACCTGCAGGTGGCAGCCAGAACCCACTACACTGAGGCTTTAGAAACCACCAGCAAAACAAAGAACGGCCACGCAGCCACCAAGCTGAGCCAAAGGCAGATCCGCACCAGAAGGTAGGCGGACTACAGAGAAACCGCGCTGGCGTGCACTGGCCACACTCGTGTCAGCATGTCGCACCCACACACACAGGCACACACTCATCAACACACTCAGAAAGACACACGTACACACGCACTCTCACACACACAGGAAGACACACGGAGATACCCAACACTCTCACGGAAACACACACTGCCAGGCAGCTCCTGAGGCTTCCGGGTTCTGCTCTCTGCCGGGAAGCCCCTCGGGGAGAGAGCAGCCCCGCGGCAGGCAGGCAGGCCGGCCGTACCTGGAAATCCCAGCCGGGAGGACTTTCAACGAGGGGCACCTTCACACCGTCTGGGCAGGCCTGAGGCATCCTGGGGATCCCTGGGGATCGCCGTGGGCATCCTTGAAGCCCCTTCGGACCTTCTCTCAGCCTGCTTCGGCCTGCCGGATTCCTAAAATCTCGGGACCATGGCATGATCCCGCTGAGAGGAAGGGCCGTTGCCAAACGCCGAGGCACTGCTTACGGAGGGCCCCTGCTTGCCTAAGCCGCTCAGACCGTTCCCCAGGCAACGGCGGCGGTTACTGTGACGCGAGCCCCGCCCGGCTCAGCGCCGGCGGCTGCCTCCGGCTGCCTGCGCATGCGCATTCGCGTACCCGGGTGGGGAGCCGCAACGTCGGCGCTGTCCAGCTGCTGCCGCACAGGTGCACGGGGGAGGCGGTGACAGGGCGGCGCCGGGAACGGGGCTGCGCGCCACAAGCAGCGCTGGACCCCGACAGTCCCGACCTCAGTACGTCCTTGAGCCGCCTTTCCTCTTCGGGTCGGGTGGGAGAGGAGCGCCCTTCAGACCGTGAGGTGGGCGCTCGGGACTGCTCTTCCCATTGGATTTCGGATCGGATGGCGTGGGCAGCGATCGGGTCCCGTGGGGCTGGCGATTAGTTTGATGAAGTGTGGCGGGGGTCGCTGGGCCGCAGAAACATACCCGAGACCCTCGGGGAGGGTGTCGGAAGAACAGACCCCGGCTCCATGAGCTGACTTCCCACCTTTGATCTGAGCCATACACCACGGGGCCCTGCCTTGGTCTCCAAGCTCAGGGACTCCTGCTTCTCAGCACTGCTGTCTGGACATGGAGGGAACAACCGCAGAGAGGCGAGCCCAGTGTGCAGCAGAGGTGGCGACACCTGGAACTGGCCTCCTGTGGGGGCAGATCAGGTGGACAGGGTGTCTCAGAAGTTCTCTGGCGCCAATCCAAGCCTGAGACGGACGTGCAGGCATGCAGCTGAGAACCCCCGAGAAAGCCAAGCACAGGCAGATCGCACCTGTGACCACGGGAGGGCCTGTGCCGGAGTCCAAGCCTCCTTCAGGAATTACCGCCAGAGGAGCCAGGAGGATGCAGCCAAGTGCAAACCGCCCCAACCCCCACCCTGGGATCACTACCCGCCACCTGGCCTGCACCCAGCCACCCCTCAGTCTCCTTAGCTCCGTGCAATCCCTGGCAACCAACAGGTTCGCTGCTGATAAAACCTGTAGGTCCCACAGCAAAAAGGCCTCAATCAATCGCATATTTAAAAGAAAATTAGTAAGACACAGTAGATACTCACATAGGTTCAAATAATAAGAAGATCACAAAATTAGCTGGGCATGGCGATGGGCACCCATAATTCCATCTACTTGGAATACCGAGGCAGTAGAATCACTTGAACCTAGAAGGCGGAGGTTTTGGTGAGCCTGGATCACATCATTACACTCCAGCGTGGGAAACAAAAGTGAAACTCCTTCTCAAAAAATAAAAAATAAAAAAAGAAGGACCCTCCAGTACAATGTATAAAAATGGCCAGAGCTGACCTCTCTGCTTTATTTTCAGTCTTGCGAGGAAAGCACTCAGATGTTTACTAGTGAGTATAATGTTCGATTTAAATTTTTTTGTAGTATAGTTTTTATCAGATTGAGGAAGTTCTCTTTAATTCTTATTTTACTAATAGATTTTAAAAATCGCAAATGAATATTCAATTCAATTTGTTAAAATAATACTTTTCATTTGTTTTGCCAGTCACATGGTGATTTTCATTTATACTGTTAATGTGGTGAAATGTTTATCGAATTTTTAATTTTTAATTTATTTTGAGACAGGTTTTTACTCTGTTATTCAGGCTGCAGTGCTGTGGCACAATCATAGCTCACTGCAAACTCTAATTCCTGGGAATAAGTGATCCTCCCACCTCAGCCTCCAGAATAGCTGGGAGTGTGAGCACACACCACCACATCCAGCTATTTTTTTTTTTATTTTAATCTTCAGTAGAGACAGGATTTCACTATACTGCCTAGACTGGTCTCAAACTCCTGAGTGCAAGCGATCTTCCAGCCTCAGCCTCACAAAATTCTGGAATTACAGGCGTGAGCCACCATGCTCAGCTTTTAATTTTTAATTTTTATTTGTACATAGTAGGTCTATGTATTTATGAGGCACATGAGATATTTGTTATGGCATACAATGTGTACTAATCATATCAGGATAAACTGGGTATCCACTACCTTAAGTATTACTCATTTCTTTGTGTCAGAAGCATTTCAATTTTACTCTTCATTCTTCTGCAATGTACAATTTATTGTTGACTATAGTTACCCTGTGGTGCTTTCAGATACTGAGCCTTATTTATTCTATCTAACTATATCCTTGTGCCCATTAACCATCTTCTTACCACCCCTGCTACACTTCTTAGCCTCTGGTAACCATCCTTCCACTCGCTGTCTCTGTGAGTTCAACTGTTTTAGTGTTTAGCTCCCACAGTTAAGTGAGGACACATGAAGTTTGTCTTTCCGTGCTTTGCTTATTTCACTTAACATGATGTTCAATTTCATCTATGTTGCTGGAAATGACAGGATCTCATTTTTTTGATGGTTGAATAGTACTCCATTGTGTGTATCTACCACATTTTCTTTGTCCATTCGTCTGTGGATGGACACTTAGGTTGCTTCCAAATCTTGGCCATTGTGAATAGTGATGCAATAAGCTTGGGAGTGTAGCTATCTCTTCCATGTACTAATTTATTTCTTTTGGGTATATGCCTAGCAGTGGGATTGCTGGATCATATGGTAGGTCTATTTAGTTTTTTGAGGTTCATCCATATTGTTATCCATACTAATTCACATTCCCATCAACAGTGTAAGAGGGTTCTTTTTTTTTCTACATTCTCGCCAGCATTTGTTATTGCCTGTCTTTTGGGTAAAAACCACTTTAACTTGAGTGAGGTAATATATCATTGTAGCTTTGATCAGAATTTCCTTAACGGTCAATGGATATTGAACACCTTTTTATGTAACTGCTTTCTATTTGTATGTCTTCTTTTGGGAAATGTCCATTCTGATCAGGTGCCAGTTTTTAAATTGGATTATTAGATTTTTTTTCCTATTGAGCTATTTGAGCTTCTTACATATTATGGTTATTAGTCCCTATCAGGTGAATAGTTTGCAAATATTTTCTCCCATTTAGTGGGTTTCTCCTCACTGTGTTGATTGCTTTCTTTACGGTGCAGAAGTTTTAAAATTTGATATGATCCTATTTGCCCATTTTTGCTTTGGTTTCCTGTGTTTGTGGGACATTATCCAAGAAATATTTGCCCAAGTCAATGTCCTGGAGATTTTTCCTAATGTTTCCTTTTAGTAAGTTTATAGTTTCATGACTTAGATTTATGTCTTTAATCCATTTTATTTGATTTTTATATATGGTGAGAGATAGGAGTCTGTTTTCACTCTTCTACAAATGGATATCCAGTTTTCTTGCACCATTTATCAAGGATACTCTTCTTTCCCAAACCGTATGCTCTTGGCACCTTTGTCAAAAATGGGTTCACTGTACATCTCTGAATTTGTTTCTGGGCTTTGTAGTCTGTTCCATCGGTCTATGTGTCTGTTTTCATGCCAGTACCATGCTCTTTTGGTTCTTGTAGCTCTATATTATAATTTGAAGTCAAGTAATGTGATTTCTTTAGAGTATCCAGAATACTCAGCATTTCTTAGAATATTCTGGGTTTCCTGTGAGTACATGTAAATTTTAGGATATTGTTTCTGTTTCTGTGGAGAATGTCATTGGTATTTTGATAGAGATTGAGTTGAATATGTAGATTGCTTTGGGCGGTATGAACATTTTAATGATATTGATTCTTTCAATTCATGAACATGGAATCATTTTTTTTCTGTCCTCTTCAATTTCTTGCATCAACATTTTATAGTTTATCATTTATTGGTTTTTAGTGCTAAACTAATCTTGGATTTCTAGAATAAATGCCAATTGTTTTAACCTATTATCTTTTTATATACAAATGAACTGTATTTGATAATGTTTTGTTAGGATTAAAACAGAAACTTTATGCACTATGAGTTCTTCTAAATGAAATTCTAGAAAATGTAGAACTATAGCAACTGAAAACAGATGAGAGGTTGCCAGGGCTGAGGGGTGAGGGTTATGAATGGACTGAATAGGGTTTAGAGGGAAAGCTTTAGGAATGTCAGAAATGTTCTATATGGTGATTGTGATGGTGATTACGTTACTATGCACATTTGTTAAGGTTCATCAAATTGTGCACATAAAGTTGTTGAATTTTATTACATGTAAATTATTCCTCGATAAAGCTAGCCAATTAACATATACAGATTTTTAGTAGAGAAAAGCAAGTTGAGAATGTGTTTGTTTGTTTGTTTGTTTGTTTGTCCATTTGCTTCTTTTTGAGATGGAGATTCACTCTTGTCACCCAGGCTGGAGTGCAATGGTGCAATCTTGGCTCCCTGCAATCTCTGCCTCCCAGGTTCAAGTGAATCTCCTGCCTCAGCCTCTCGAGTAGCTGGGGTTACAGGCACCTGCCACCATGCCATTATTTTCTTTGTATTTTCAGTACAGACAGGGTTTCACCATGTTGGCCAGGCTGGTCTAGAATTTCTGACCTCAGATGATCTGCCTGCCTCAGCTTCCCAAAGTGCTGGGATTACAGGCATAAGCGACCACACCCAGCCATGTATGTGTTATTAAATTTAATACCTCTACATTTGTGTATATAAAAGTTTTTTTTAATGTTTGGAATCATAAAAATAGTAAAAAAAGAAAGGGGATGGGAAGTGGGTAATAGTCAAATGGAATATTATCTTTTATTACAGTAGTTCAGTTTTTAAGAAAAGTTTATTTGCACACTCACCAGTTGTACAATTAAAATTAAATTTAATTATGGCAGTACAAAATAATTTTTGCAGCTATGCACATAACAGAAACTAATGTATAATTTACTCTTTTTGTGTTGTCTTTGCCGGGTTTTTGTTGTTGTTGTTGTTGTCGTTTTTTGTTTGTTTGTTTGTTTTGAGACCATCTCTGTCACCGGGCTGGAGTGCATGGTGCAATCATGGCTCACTACAACCTCTGCCTCCTGGGTTCAAGGGATTCTCTTGCTTCAGCCTCCCAAGTAGCTGAGATTACAGGCCCATGCCACCACGCCCAGCTAATTTTTTGTATTTAGTAGAGACAGGGTTTCACCATGTTGGTCAGGTTTTCTTGAACTTCTGACCTCAGGTGGTCCACCCGCCTGGACCTCACAAAGTGCTGGGATTACAGGCGTGAGTCACCATGCCCAGCCTGTCAGGTGTTTATATTGACATTATATCTGACTTCATAAAATACATTGGAAAAAATAACCCCCTCTTCTGTTTTGTAGAGAGTTTGTGTACATTTTTCTTTATCTGCTTGTTGATAGAATTCGATAGTGAAATCAGCAGGGCCTGAAGATTTCTTCTTGGAAAGATTTTTGATTACATTTTCTTCAACAGATATATGACCATTTAGATTGCCTATTTCCCATTGTGTCCTTTTACAATTTGATTTTTACAATGAAATTTATTTATTTTCAAGCTTGTTGGCAAAAAAGTTCTTTCAAATCAATTGGTAAAATGTGTGTATTATAATTTTGACATATATATACGTGGTCTGCAGTAATATTCTTTCATTTCTGCTATAAGCAATTTGTGTTTTGGGTGTTTTTATTAGTCTAACCAGGTTTTAATCAATCTTTGCAAAGCAGCAGATTTTAGTTTATAGAGATCTTGAATTTCAGTGATTGACCATCCAAAAGGACTGCTTGCTAAAATTTAGAGCTCATTACCTTTTGGCTGGGTGTGGCAGCTCATGCCTGTAATCCCAGCACTTTTGCAGGCCAAGGAAAATAATCACTTGAGGCCAGAAGTTCGAGATTAGCCTAAGTGACATGGTGAAAACTCATCTCTACAAATATAGGAAAATTATCCAGGTGTGGTGATGCACACCCATGCTCCCAGCTACTCTGGAGGCTGAGGTGGGAGTATCACTCTGAAAATGTGGAGAAGAAATAAATTTTCCTCCCTGTGGCCCCTGTTGATTTGTTGCTTGAATGACGCTTCTTACTTCAAAAGAACAGTACTGACACTTGCTCTGCGAAATGTCAATCATGACCCCAAATCACTGGAATCCCCTGAGTGCCTCCAGGAAATACAGAATCACAGGCTCACTCTGACACACGAATTGCAGCCTGTGTTTTAACAAGAATCCTAAGTATATGAAATACACATAAGTTTGAGGACACCAGTGTATCACCTCAAGGGGACCTGAGGACGGGAAGGCTAGGGTCCCTCCAGCCCTCGATGTGCCGCAGGACCAAGGGCCCTTGGAGGAGTTTGATTTTAGGTGTGTTGTGCCCGTCTTCTTTCTTGAGGAGTGACCGGCCTGGGGATGAAAAGGAGAGTAGGACACCTGCAGGTGGCAGCCAGAACCCACTACACTGAGGCTTTAGAAACCACCAGCAAAACAAAGAACGGCCACGCAGCCACCAAGCTGAGCCAAAGGCAGATCCGCACCAGAAGGTAGGCGGACTACGGAGAAACCGCGCTGGCGTGCACTGGCCACACTCGTGTCAGCATGTCGCACCCACACACACAGGCACACACTCATCAACACACTCAGAAAGACACACGTACACACGCACTCTCACACACACAGGAAGACACACGGAGATACCCAACACTCTCACGGAAACACACACTGCCAGGCAGCTCCTGAGGCTTCCGGGTTCTGCTCTCTGCCGGGAAGCCCCTCGGGGAGAGAGCAGCCCCGCGGCAGGCAGGCAGGCCGGCCGTACCTGGAAATCCCAGCCGGGAGGACTTTCAACGAGGGGCACCTTCACACCGTCTGGGCAGGCCTGAGGCATCCTGGGGATCCCTGGGGATCGCCGTGGGCATCCTTGAAGCCCCTTCGGACCTTCTCTCAGCCTGCTTCGGCCTGCCGGATTCCTAAAATCTCGGGACCATGGCATGATCCCGCTGAGAGGAAGGGCCGTTGCCAAACGCCGAGGCACTGCTACGGAGGGCCCCTGCTTGCCTAAGCCGCTCAGACCGTTCCCCAGGCAACGGCGGCGGTTACTGTGACGCGAGCCCCGCCCGGCTCAGCGCCGGCGGCTGCCTCCGGCTGCCTGCGCATGCGCATTCGCGTACCCGGGTGGGGAGCCGCAACGTCGGCGCTGTCCAGCTGCTGCCGCACAGGTGCACGGGGGAAGCGGTGACAGGGCGGCGCCGGGAACGGGGCTGCGCGCCACAAGCAGCGCTGGACCCCGACAGTCCCGACCTCAGTACGTCCTTGAGCCGCCTTTCCTCTTCGGGTCGGGTGGGAGAGGAGCGCCCTTCAGACCGTGAGGTGGGCGCTCGGGACTGCTCTTCCCATTGGATTTCGGATCGGATGGCGTGGGCAGCGATCGGGTCCCGTGGGGCTGGCGATTAGTTTGATGAAGTGTGGCGGGGGTCGCTGGGCCGCAGAAACATACCCGAGACCCTCGGGGAGGGTGTCGGAAGAACAGACCCCGGCTCCATGAGCTGACTTCCCACCTTTGATCTGAGCCATACACCACGGGGCCCTGCCTTGGTCTCCAAGCTCAGGGACTCCTGCTTCTCAGCACTGCTGTCTGGACATGGAGGGAACAACCGCAGAGAGGCGAGCCCAGTGTGCAGCAGAGGTGGCGACACCTGGAACTGGCCTCCTGTGGGGGCAGATCAGGTGGACAGGGTGTCTCAGAAGTTCTCTGGCGCCAATCCAAGCCTGAGACGGACGTGCAGGCATGCAGCTGAGAACCCCCGAGAAAGCCAAGCACAGGCAGATCGCACCTGTGACCACGGGAGGGCCTGTGCCGGAGTCCAAGCCTCCTTCAGGAATTACCGCCAGAGGAGCCAGGAGGATGCAGCCAAGTGCAAACCGCCCCAACCCCCACCCTGGGATCACTACCCGCCACCTGGCCTGCACCCAGCCACCCCTCAGTCTCCTTAGCTCCGTGCAATCCCTGGCAACCAACAGGTTCGCTGCTGATAAAACCTGTAGGTCCCACAGCAAAAAGGCCTCAATCAATCGCATATTTAAAAGAAAATTAGTAAGACACAGTAGATACTCACATAGGTTCAAATAATAAGAAGATCACAAAATTAGCTGGGCATGGCGATGGGCACCCATAATTCCATCTACTTGGAATACCGAGGCAGTAGAATCACTTGAACCTAGAAGGCGGAGGTTTTGGTGAGCCTGGATCACATCATTACACTCCAGCGTGGGAAACAAAAGTGAAACTCCTTCTCAAAAAATAAAAAATAAAAAAAGAAGGACCCTCCAGTACAATGTATAAAAATGGCCAGAGCTGACCTCTCTGCTTTATTTTCAGTCTTGCGAGGAAAGCACTCAGATGTTTACTAGTGAGTATAATGTTCGATTTAAATTTTTTTGTAGTATAGTTTTTATCAGATTGAGGAAGTTCTCTTTAATTCTTATTTTACTAATAGATTTTAAAAATCGCAAATGAATATTCAATTCAATTTGTTAAAATAATACTTTTCATTTGTTTTGCCAGTCACATGGTGATTTTCATTTATACTGTTAATGTGGTGAAATGTTTATCGAATTTTTAATTTTTAATTTATTTTGAGACAGGTTTTTACTCTGTTATTCAGGCTGCAGTGCTGTGGCACAATCATAGCTCACTGCAAACTCTAATTCCTGGGAATAAGTGATCCTCCCACCTCAGCCTCCAGAATAGCTGGGAGTGTGAGCACACACCACCACATCCAGCTATTTTTTTTTTTATTTTAATCTTCAGTAGAGACAGGATTTCACTATACTGCCTAGACTGGTCTCAAACTCCTGAGTGCAAGCGATCTTCCAGCCTCAGCCTCACAAAATTCTGGAATTACAGGCGTGAGCCACCATGCTCAGCTTTTAATTTTTAATTTTTATTTGTACATAGTAGGTCTATGTATTTATGAGGCACATGAGATATTTGTTATGGCATACAATGTGTACTAATCATATCAGGATAAACTGGGTATCCACTACCTTAAGTATTACTCATTTCTTTGTGTCAGAAGCATTTCAATTTTACTCTTCATTCTTCTGCAATGTACAATTTATTGTTGACTATAGTTACCCTGTGGTGCTTTCAGATACTGAGCCTTATTTATTCTATCTAACTATATCCTTGTGCCCATTAACCATCTTCTTACCACCCCTGCTACACTTCTTAGCCTCTGGTAACCATCCTTCCACTCGCTGTCTCTGTGAGTTCAACTGTTTTAGTGTTTAGCTCCCACAGTTAAGTGAGGACACATGAAGTTTGTCTTTCCGTGCTTTGCTTATTTCACTTAACATGATGTTCAATTTCATCTATGTTGCTGGAAATGACAGGATCTCATTTTTTTGATGGTTGAATAGTACTCCATTGTGTGTATCTACCACATTTTCTTTGTCCATTCGTCTGTGGATGGACACTTAGGTTGCTTCCAAATCTTGGCCATTGTGAATAGTGATGCAATAAGCTTGGGAGTGTAGCTATCTCTTCCATGTACTAATTTATTTCTTTTGGGTATATGCCTAGCAGTGGGATTGCTGGATCATATGGTAGGTCTATTTAGTTTTTTGAGGTTCATCCATATTGTTATCCATACTAATTCACATTCCCATCAACAGTGTAAGAGGGTTCTTTTTTTTTCTACATTCTCGCCAGCATTTGTTATTGCCTGTCTTTTGGGTAAAAACCACTTTAACTTGAGTGAGGTAATATATCATTGTAGCTTTGATCAGAATTTCTTTAACGGTCAATGGATATTGAACACCTTTTTATGTAACTGCTTTCTATTTGTATGTCTTCTTTTGGGAAATGTCCATTCTGATCAGGTGCCAGTTTTTAAATTGGATTATTAGATTTTTTTTCCTATTGAGCTATTTGAGCTTCTTACATATTATGGTTATTAGTCCCTATCAGGTGAATAGTTTGCAAATATTTTCTCCCATTTAGTGGGTTTCTCCTCACTGTGTTGATTGCTTTCTTTACGGTGCAGAAGTTTTAAAATTTGATATGATCCTATTTGCCCATTTTTGCTTTGGTTTCCTGTGTTTGTGGGACATTATCCAAGAAATATTTGCCCAAGTCAATGTCCTGGAGATTTTTCCTAATGTTTCCTTTTAGTAAGTTTATAGTTTCATGACTTAGATTTATGTCTTTAATCCATTTTATTTGATTTTTATATATGGTGAGAGATAGGAGTCTGTTTTCACTCTTCTACAAATGGATATCCAGTTTTCTTGCACCATTTATCAAGGATACTCTTCTTTCCCAAACCGTATGCTCTTGGCACCTTTGTCAAAAATGGGTTCACTGTACATCTCTGAATTTGTTTCTGGGCTTTGTAGTCTGTTCCATCGGTCTATGTGTCTGTTTTCATGCCAGTACCATGCTCTTTTGGTTCTTGTAGCTCTATATTATAATTTGAAGTCAAGTAATGTGATTTCTTTAGAGTATCCAGAATACTCAGCATTTCTTAGAATATTCTGGGTTTCCTGTGAGTACATGTAAATTTTAGGATATTGTTTCTGTTTCTGTGGAGAATGTCATTGGTATTTTGATAGAGATTGAGTTGAATATGTAGATTGCTTTGGGCGGTATGAACATTTTAATGATATTGATTCTTTCAATTCATGAACATGGAATCATTTTTTTTCTGTCCTCTTCAATTTCTTGCATCAACATTTTATAGTTTATCATTTATTGGTTTTTAGTGCTAAACTAATCTTGGATTTCTAGAATAAATGCCAATTGTTTTAACCTATTATCTTTTTATATACAAATGAACTGTATTTGATAATGTTTTGTTAGGATTAAAACAGAAACTTTATGCACTATGAGTTCTTCTAAATGAAATTCTAGAAAATGTAGAACTATAGCAACTGAAAACAGATGAGAGGTTGCCAGGGCTGAGGGGTGAGGGTTATGAATGGACTGAATAGGGTTTAGAGGGAAAGCTTTAGGAATGTCAGAAATGTTCTATATGGTGATTGTGATGGTGATTACGTTACTATGCACATTTGTTAAGGTTCATCAAATTGTGCACATAAAGTTGTTGAATTTTATTACATGTAAATTATTCCTCGATAAAGCTAGCCAATTAACATATACAGATTTTTAGTAGAGAAAAGCAAGTTGAGAATGTGTTTGTTTGTTTGTTTGTTTGTTTGTCCATTTGCTTCTTTTTGAGATGGAGATTCACTCTTGTCACCCAGGCTGGAGTGCAATGGTGCAATCTTGGCTCCCTGCAATCTCTGCCTCCCAGGTTCAAGTGAATCTCCTGCCTCAGCCTCTCGAGTAGCTGGGGTTACAGGCACCTGCCACCATGCCATTATTTTCTTCGTATTTTCAGTACAGACAGGGTTTCACCATGTTGGCCAGGCTGGTCTAGAATTTCTGACCTCAGATGATCTGCCTGCCTCAGCTTCCCAAAGTGCTGGGATTACAGGCATAAGCGACCACACCCAGCCATGTATGTGTTATTAAATTTAATACCTCTACATTTGTGTATATAAAAGTTTTTTTTAATGTTTGGAATCATAAAAATAGTAAAAAAAGAAAGGGGATGGGAAGTGGGTAATAGTCAAATGGAATATTATCTTTTATTACAGTAGTTCAGTTTTTAAGAAAAGTTTATTTGCACACTCACCAGTTGTACAATTAAAATTAAATTTAATTATGGCAGTACAAAATAATTTTTGCAGCTATGCACATAACAGAAACTAATGTATAATTTACTCTTTTTGTGTTGTCTTTGCCGGGTTTTTGTTGTTGTTGTTGTTGTCGTTTTTTGTTTGTTTGTTTGTTTTGAGACCATCTCTGTCACCGGGCTGGAGTGCATGGTGCAATCATGGCTCACTACAACCTCTGCCTCCTGGGTTCAAGGGATTCTCTTGCTTCAGCCTCCCAAGTAGCTGAGATTACAGGCCCATGCCACCACGCCCAGCTAATTTTTTGTATTTAGTAGAGACAGGGTTTCACCATGTTGGTCAGGTTTTCTTGAACTTCTGACCTCAGGTGGTCCACCCGCCTGGACCTCACAAAGTGCTGGGATTACAGGCGTGAGTCACCATGCCCAGCCTGTCAGGTGTTTATATTGACATTATATCTGACTTCATAAAATACATTGGAAAAAATAACCCCCTCTTCTGTTTTGTAGAGAGTTTGTGTACATTTTTCTTTATCTGCTTGTTGATAGAATTCGATAGTGAAATCAGCAGGGCCTGAAGATTTCTTCTTGGAAAGATTTTTGATTACATTTTCTTCAACAGATATATGACCATTTAGATTGCCTATTTCCCATTGTGTCCTTTTACAATTTGATTTTTACAATGAAATTTATTTATTTTCAAGCTTGTTGGCAAAAAAGTTCTTTCAAATCAATTGGTAAAATGTGTGTATTATAATTTTGACATATATATACGTGGTCTGCAGTAATATTCTTTCATTTCTGCTATAAGCAATTTGTGTTTTGGGTGTTTTTATTAGTCTAACCAGGTTTTAATCAATCTTTGCAAAGCAGCAGATTTTAGTTTATAGAGATCTTGAATTTCAGTGATTGACCATCCAAAAGGACTGCTTGCTAAAATTTAGAGCTCATTACCTTTTGGCTGGGTGTGGCAGCTCATGCCTGTAATCCCAGCACTTTTGCAGGCCAAGGAAAATAATCACTTGAGGCCAGAAGTTCGAGATTAGCCTAAGTGACATGGTGAAAACTCATCTCTACAAATATAGGAAAATTATCCAGGTGTGGTGATGCACACCCATGCTCCCAGCTACTCTGGAGGCTGAGGTGGGAGTATCACTCTGAAAATGTGGAGAAGAAATAAATTTTCCTCCCTGTGGCCCCTGTTGATTTGTTGCTTGAATGACGCTTCTTACTTCAAAAGAACAGTACTGACACTTGCTCTGCGAAATGTCAATCATGACCCCAAATCACTGGAATCCCCTGAGTGCCTCCAGGAAATACAGAATCACAGGCTCACTCTGACACACGAATTGCAGCCTGTGTTTTAACAAGAATCCTAAGTATATGAAATACACATAAGTTTGAGGACACCAGTGTATCACCTCAAGGGGACCTGAGGACGGGAAGGCTAGGGTCCCTCCAGCCCTCGATGTGCCGCAGGACCAAGGGCCCTTGGAGGAGTTTGATTTTAGGTGTGTTGTGCCCGTCTTCTTTCTTGAGGAGTGACCGGCCTGGGGATGAAAAGGAGAGTAGGACACCTGCAGGTGGCAGCCAGAACCCACTACACTGAGGCTTTAGAAACCACCAGCAAAACAAAGAACGGCCACGCAGCCACCAAGCTGAGCCAAAGGCAGATCCGCACCAGAAGGTAGGCGGACTACAGAGAAACCGCGCTGGCGTGCACTGGCCACACTCGTGTCAGCATGTCGCACCCACACACACAGGCACACACTCATCAACACACTCAGAAAGACACACGTACACACGCACTCTCACACACACAGGAAGACACACGGAGATACCCAACACTCTCACGGAAACACACACTGCCAGGCAGCTCCTGAGGCTTCCGGGTTCTGCTCTCTGCCGGGAAGCCCCTCGGGGAGAGAGCAGCCCCGCGGCAGGCAGGCAGGCCGGCCGTACCTGGAAATCCCAGCCGGGAGGACTTTCAACGAGGGGCACCTTCACACCGTCTGGGCAGGCCTGAGGCATCCTGGGGATCCCTGGGGATCGCCGTGGGCATCCTTGAAGCCCCTTCGGACCTTCTCTCAGCCTGCTTCGGCCTGCCGGATTCCTAAAATCTCGGGACCATGGCATGATCCCGCTGAGAGGAAGGGCCGTTGCCAAACGCCGAGGCACTGCTACGGAGGGCCCCTGCTTGCCTAAGCCGCTCAGACCGTTCCCCAGGCAACGGCGGCGGTTACTGTGACGCGAGCCCCGCCCGGCTCAGCGCCGGCGGCTGCCTCCGGCTGCCTGCGCATGCGCATTCGCGTACCCGGGTGGGGAGCCGCAACGTCGGCGCTGTCCAGCTGCTGCCGCACAGGTGCACGGGGGAAGCGGTGACAGGGCGGCGCCGGGAACGGGGCTGCGCGCCACAAGCAGCGCTGGACCCCGACAGTCCCGACCTCAGTACGTCCTTGAGCCGCCTTTCCTCTTCGGGTCGGGTGGGAGAGGAGCGCCCTTCAGACCGTGAGGTGGGCGCTCGGGACTGCTCTTCCCATTGGATTTCGGATCGGATGGCGTGGGCAGCGATCGGGTCCCGTGGGGCTGGCGATTAGTTTGATGAAGTGTGGCGGGGGTCGCTGGGCCGCAGAAACATACCCGAGACCCTCGGGGAGGGTGTCGGAAGAACAGACCCCGGCTCCATGAGCTGACTTCCCACCTTTGATCTGAGCCATACACCACGGGGCCCTGCCTTGGTCTCCAAGCTCAGGGACTCCTGCTTCTCAGCACTGCTGTCTGGACATGGAGGGAACAACCGCAGAGAGGCGAGCCCAGTGTGCAGCAGAGGTGGCGACACCTGGAACTGGCCTCCTGTGGGGGCAGATCAGGTGGACAGGGTGTCTCAGAAGTTCTCTGGCGCCAATCCAAGCCTGAGACGGACGTGCAGGCATGCAGCTGAGAACCCCCGAGAAAGCCAAGCACAGGCAGATCGCACCTGTGACCACGGGAGGGCCTGTGCCGGAGTCCAAGCCTCCTTCAGGAATTACCGCCAGAGGAGCCAGGAGGATGCAGCCAAGTGCAAACCGCCCCAACCCCCACCCTGGGATCACTACCCGCCACCTGGCCTGCACCCAGCCACCCCTCAGTCTCCTTAGCTCCGTGCAATCCCTGGCAACCAACAGGTTCGCTGCTGATAAAACCTGTAGGTCCCACAGCAAAAAGGCCTCAATCAATCGCATATTTAAAAGAAAATTAGTAAGACACAGTAGATACTCACATAGGTTCAAATAATAAGAAGATCACAAAATTAGCTGGGCATGGCGATGGGCACCCATAATTCCATCTACTTGGAATACCGAGGCAGTAGAATCACTTGAACCTAGAAGGCGGAGGTTTTGGTGAGCCTGGATCACATCATTACACTCCAGCGTGGGAAACAAAAGTGAAACTCCTTCTCAAAAAATAAAAAATAAAAAAAGAAGGACCCTCCAGTACAACGTATAAAAATGGCCAGAGCTGACCTCTCTGCTTTATTTTCAGTCTTGCGAGGAAAGCACTCAGATGTTTACTAGTGAGTATAATGTTCGATTTAAATTTTTTTGTAGTATAGTTTTTATCAGATTGAGGAAGTTCTCTTTAATTCTTATTTTACTAATAGATTTTAAAAATCACAAATGAATATTCAATTCAATTTGTTAAAATAATACTTTTCATTTGTTTTGCCAGTCACATGGTGATTTTCATTTATACTGTTAATGTGGTGAAATGTTTATCGAATTTTTAATTTTTAATTTATTTTGAGACAGGTTTTTACTCTGTTATTCAGGCTGCAGTGCTGTGGCACAATCATAGCTCACTGCAAACTCTAATTCCTGGGAATAAGTGATCCTCCCACCTCAGCCTCCAGAATAGCTGGGAGTGTGAGCACACACCACCACATCCAGCTATTTTTTTTTTTATTTTAATCTTCAGTAGAGACAGGATTTCACTATACTGCCTAGACTGGTCTCAAACTCCTGAGTGCAAGCGATCTTCCAGCCTCAGCCTCACAAAATTCTGGAATTACAGGCGTGAGCCACCATGCTCAGCTTTTAATTTTTAACTTTTATTTGTACATAGTAGGTCTATATATTTATGAGGCACATGAGATATTTGTTATGGCATACAATGTGTACTAATCATATCAGGATAAACTGGGTATCCACTACCTTAAGTATTACTCATTTCTTTGTGTCAGAAGCATTTCAATTTTACTCTTCATTCTTCTGCAATGTACAATTTATTGTTGACTATAGTTACCCTGTGGTGCTTTCAGATACTGAGCCTTATTTATTCTATCTAACTATATCCTTGTGCCCATTAACCATCTTCTTACCACCCCTGCTACACTTCTTAGCCTCTGGTAACCATCCTTCCACTCGCTGTCTCTGTGAGTTCAACTGTTTTAGTGTTTAGCTCCCACAGTTAAGTGAGGACACATGAAGTTTGTCTTTCCGTGCTTTGCTTATTTCACTTAACATGATGTTCAATTTCATCTATGTTGCTGGAAATGACAGGATCTCATTTTTTTGATGGTTGAATAGTACTCCATTGTGTGTATCTACCACATTTTCTTTGTCCATTCGTCTGTGGATGGACACTTAGGTTGCTTCCAAATCTTGGCCATTGTGAATAGTGATGCAATAAGCTTGGGAGTGTAGCTATCTCTTCCATGTACTAATTTATTTCTTTTGGGTATATGCCTAGCAGTGGGATTGCTGGATCATATGGTAGGTCTATTTAGTTTTTTGAGGTTCATCCATATTGTTATCCATACTAATTCACATTCCCATCAACAGTGTAAGAGGGTTCTTTTTTTTTCTACATTCTCGCCAGCATTTGTTATTGCCTGTCCTTTGGGTAAAAACCACTTTAACTTGAGTGAGATAATATATCATTGTAGCTTTGATCAGAATTTCCTTAACGGTCAATGGATATTGAACACCTTTTTATGTAACTGCTTTCTATTTGTATGTCTTCTTTTGGGAAATGTCCATTCTGATCAGGTGCCAGTTTTTAAATTGGATTATTAGATATTTTTCCTATTGAGCTATCTGAGCTTCTTACATATTATGGTTATTAGTCCCTATCAGGTGAATAGTTTGCAAATATTTTCTCCCATTTAGTGGGTTTCTCCTCGCTTTGTTGATTGCTTTCTTTACGGTGCAGAAGTTTTAAAATTTGATATGATCCTATTTGTCCATTTTTGCTTTGGTTTCCTGTGTTTGTGGGACATTATCCAAGAAATATTTGCCCAAGTCAATGTCCTGGAGATTTTTCCTAATGTTTCCTTTTAGTAAGTTTATAGTTTCATGACTTAGATTTATGTCTTTAATCCATTTTATTTGATTTTTATATATGGTGAGAGATAGGAGGCTGTTTTCACTCTTCTACTAATGGATATCCAGTTTTCTTGCACCATTTATCAAGGATACTCTTCTTTCCCAAACCGTATGCTCTTGGCACCTTTGTCAAAAATGGGTTCACTGTACATCTCTGAATTTGTTTCTGGGCTTTGTAGTCTGTTCCATCGGTCTATGTGTCTGTTTTCATGCCAGTACCATGCTCTTTTGGTTCTTGTAGCTCTATATTATAATTTGAAGTCAAGTAATGTGATTTCTTTAGAGTATCCAGAATACTCAGCGTTTCTTAGAATATTCTCGGTTTCCTGTGAGTACATGTAAATTTTAGGATATTGTTTCTGTTTCTGTGGAGAATGTCATTGGTATTTTGATAGAGATTGAGTTGAATATGTAGATTGCTTTGGGCGGTATGAACATTTTAATGATATTGATTCTTTCAATTCGTGAACATGGAATCATTTTGTTTGCTGTCCTCTTCAATTTCTTGCATCAACATTTTATAGTTTATCATTTATTGGTTTTTAGTGCTAAACTAATCTTGGATTTCTAGAATAAATGCCAATTGTTTTAACCTGTTATCTTTTTATATACAAATGAACTGTATTTGATAATGTTTTGTTAGGATTAAAACAAAAACTTTATGCACTATGAGTTCTTCTAAATGAAATTCTAGAAAATGTAGAACTATAGCAACTGAAAACAGATGAGAGGTTGCCAGGGCTGAGGGGTGAGGGTTATGAATGGACTGAATAGGGTTTAGAGGGAAAGCTTTAGGAATGTCAGAAATGTTCTATATGGTGATTGTGATGGTGATTACGTTACTATGCACATTTGTTAAGGTTCATCAAATTGTGCACATAAAGTTGTTGAATTTTATTACATGTAAATCATTCCTCGATAAAGCTAGCCAATTAACATATACAGATTTTTAGTAGAGAAAAGCAAGTTGAGAATGTGTTTGTTTGTTTGTTTGTTTGTTTGTTTGTCTGTCCATTTGCTTCTTTTTGAGATGGAGATTCACTCTTGTCACCCAGGCTGGAGTGCAATGGTGCAATCTTGGCTCCCTGCAATCTCTGCCTCCCAGGTTCAAGTGAATCTCCTGCCTCAGCCTCTCGAGTAGCTGGGGTTACAGGCACCTGCCACCATGCCATTATTTTCTTCGTATTTTCAGTACAGACAGGGTTTCACCATGTTGGCCAGGCTGGTCTAGAATTTCTGACCTCAGATGATCTGCCTGCCTCAGCTTCCCAAAGTGCTGGGATTACAGGCATAAGCGACCACACCCAGCCATGTATGTGTTATTAAATTTAATACCTCTACATTTGTGTATATAAAAGTTTTTTTTAATGTTTGGAATCATAAAAATAGTAAAAAAAGAAAGGGGATGGGAAGTGGGTAATAGTCAAATGGAATATTATCTTTTATTACAGTAGTTCAGTTTTTAAGAAAAGTTTATTTGCACACTCACCAGTTGTACAATTAAAATTAAATTTAATTATGGCAGTACAAAATAATTTTTGCAGCTATGCACATAACAGAAACTAATGTATAATTTACTCTTTTTGTGTTGTCTTTGCCGGGTTTTTGTTGTTGTTGTTGTTGTCGTTTTTTGTTTGTTTGTTTGTTTGTTTGTTTTGAGACCATCTCTGTCACCGGGCTGGAGTGCATGGTGCAATCATGGCTCACTACAACCTCTGCCTCCTGGGTTCAAGGGATTCTCTTGCTTCAGCCTCCCAAGTAGCTGAGATTACAGGCCCATGCCACCACGCCCAGCTAATTTTTTGTATTTAGTAGAGACAGGGTTTCACCATGTTGGTCAGGTTTTCTTGAACTTCTGACCTCAGGTGGTCCACCCGCCTGGACCTCACAAAGTGCTGGGATTACAGGCGTGAGTCACCATGCCCAGCCTGTCAGGTGTTTATATTGACATTATATCTGACTTCATAAAATACATTGGAAAAAATAACCCCCTCTTCTGTTTTGTAGAGAGTTTGTGTACATTTTTCTTTATCTGCTTGTTGATAGAATTCGATAGTGAAATCAGCAGGGCCTGAAGATTTCTTCTTGGAAAGATTTTTGATTACATTTTCTTCAACAGATATATGACCATTTAGATTGCCTATTTCCCATTGTGTCCTTTTACAATTTGATTTTTACAATGAAATTTATTTATTTTCAAGCTTGTTGGCAAAAAAGTTCTTTCAAATCAATTGGTAAAATGTGTGTATTATAATTTTGACATATATATACGTGGTCTGCAGTAATATTCTTTCATTTCTGCTATAAGCAATTTGTGTTTTGGGTGTTTTTATTAGTCTAACCAGGTTTTAATCAATCTTTGCAAAGCAGCAGATTTTAGTTTATAGAGATCTTGAATTTCAGTGATTGACCATCCAAAAGGACTGCTTGCTAAAATTTAGAGCTCATTACCTTTTGGCTGGGTGTGGCAGCTCATGCCTGTAATCCCAGCACTTTTGCAGGCCAAGGAAAATAATCACTTGAGGCCAGAAGTTCGAGATTAGCCTAAGTGACATGGTGAAAACTCATCTCTACAAATATAGGAAAATTATCCAGGTGTGGTGATGCACACCCATGCTCCCAGCTACTCTGGAGGCTGAGGTGGGAGTATCACTCTGAAAATGTGGAGAAGAAATAAATTTTCCTCCCTGTGGCCCCTGTTGATTTGTTGCTTGAATGACGCTTCTTACTTCAAAAGAACAGTACTGACACTTGCTCTGCGAAATGTCAATCATGACCCCAAATCACTGGAATCCCCTGAGTGCCTCCAGGAAATACAGAATCACAGGCTCACTCTGACACACGAATTGCAGCCTGTGTTTTAACAAGAATCCTAAGTATATGAAATACACATAAGTTTGAGGACACCAGTGTATCACCTCAAGGGGACCTGAGGACGGGAAGGCTAGGGTCCCTCCAGCCCTCGATGTGCCGCAGGACCAAGGGCCCTTGGAGGAGTTTGATTTTAGGTGTGTTGTGCCCGTCTTCTTTCTTGAGGAGTGACCGGCCTGGGGATGAAAAGGAGAGTAGGACACCTGCAGGTGGCAGCCAGAACCCACTACACTGAGGCTTTAGAAACCACCAGCAAAACAAAGAACGGCCACGCAGCCACCAAGCTGAGCCAAAGGCAGATCCGCACCAGAAGGTAGGCGGACTACGGAGAAACCGCGCTGGCGTGCACTGGCCACACTCGTGTCAGCATGTCGCACCCACACACACAGGCACACACTCATCAACACACTCAGAAAGACACACGTACACACGCACTCTCACACACACAGGAAGACACACGGAGATACCCAACACTCTCACGGAAACACACACTGCCAGGCAGCTCCTGAGGCTTCCGGGTTCTGCTCTCTGCCGGGAAGCCCCTCGGGGAGAGAGCAGCCCCGCGGCAGGCAGGCAGGCCGGCCGTACCTGGAAATCCCAGCCGGGAGGACTTTCAACGAGGGGCACCTTCACACCGTCTGGGCAGGCCTGAGGCATCCTGGGGATCCCTGGGGATCGCCGTGGGCATCCTTGAAGCCCCTTCGGACCTTCTCTCAGCCTGCTTCGGCCTGCCGGATTCCTAAAATCTCGGGACCATGGCATGATCCCGCTGAGAGGAAGGGCCGTTGCCAAACGCCGAGGCACTGCTACGGAGGGCCCCTGCTTGCCTAAGCCGCTCAGACCGTTCCCCAGGCAACGGCGGCGGTTACTGTGACGCGAGCCCCGCCCGGCTCAGCGCCGGCGGCTGCCTCCGGCTGCCTGCGCATGCGCATTCGCGTACCCGGGTGGGGAGCCGCAACGTCGGCGCTGTCCAGCTGCTGCCGCACAGGTGCACGGGGGAAGCGGTGACAGGGCGGCGCCGGGAACGGGGCTGCGCGCCACAAGCAGCGCTGGACCCCGACAGTCCCGACCTCAGTACGTCCTTGAGCCGCCTTTCCTCTTCGGGTCGGGTGGGAGAGGAGCGCCCTTCAGACCGTGAGGTGGGCGCTCGGGACTGCTCTTCCCATTGGATTTCGGATCGGATGGCGTGGGCAGCGATCGGGTCCCGTGGGGCTGGCGATTAGTTTGATGAAGTGTGGCGGGGGTCGCTGGGCCGCAGAAACATACCCGAGACCCTCGGGGAGGGTGTCGGAAGAACAGACCCCGGCTCCATGAGCTGACTTCCCACCTTTGATCTGAGCCATACACCACGGGGCCCTGCCTTGGTCTCCAAGCTCAGGGACTCCTGCTTCTCAGCACTGCTGTCTGGACATGGAGGGAACAACCGCAGAGAGGCGAGCCCAGTGTGCAGCAGAGGTGGCGACACCTGGAACTGGCCTCCTGTGGGGGCAGATCAGGTGGACAGGGTGTCTCAGAAGTTCTCTGGCGCCAATCCAAGCCTGAGACGGACGTGCAGGCATGCAGCTGAGAACCCCCGAGAAAGCCAAGCACAGGCAGATCGCACCTGTGACCACGGGAGGGCCTGTGCCGGAGTCCAAGCCTCCTTCAGGAATTACCGCCAGAGGAGCCAGGAGGATGCAGCCAAGTGCAAACCGCCCCAACCCCCACCCTGGGATCACTACCCGCCACCTGGCCTGCACCCAGCCACCCCTCAGTCTCCTTAGCTCCGTGCAATCCCTGGCAACCAACAGGTTCGCTGCTGATAAAACCTGTAGGTCCCACAGCAAAAAGGCCTCAATCAATCGCATATTTAAAAGAAAATTAGTAAGACACAGTAGATACTCACATAGGTTCAAATAATAAGAAGATCACAAAATTAGCTGGGCATGGCGATGGGCACCCATAATTCCATCTACTTGGAATACCGAGGCAGTAGAATCACTTGAACCTAGAAGGCGGAGGTTTTGGTGAGCCTGGATCACATCATTACACTCCAGCGTGGGAAACAAAAGTGAAACTCCTTCTCAAAAAATAAAAAATAAAAAAAGAAGGACCCTCCAGTACAACGTATAAAAATGGCCAGAGCTGACCTCTCTGCTTTATTTTCAGTCTTGCGAGGAAAGCACTCAGATGTTTACTAGTGAGTATAATGTTCGATTTAAATTTTTTTGTAGTATAGTTTTTATCAGATTGAGGAAGTTCTCTTTAATTCTTATTTTACTAATAGATTTTAAAAATCACAAATGAATATTCAATTCAATTTGTTAAAATAATACTTTTCATTTGTTTTGCCAGTCACATGGTGATTTTCATTTATACTGTTAATGTGGTGAAATGTTTATCGAATTTTTAATTTTTAATTTATTTTGAGACAGGTTTTTACTCTGTTATTCAGGCTGCAGTGCTGTGGCACAATCATAGCTCACTGCAAACTCTAATTCCTGGGAATAAGTGATCCTCCCACCTCAGCCTCCAGAATAGCTGGGAGTGTGAGCACACACCACCACATCCAGCTATTTTTTTTTTTATTTTAATCTTCAGTAGAGACAGGATTTCACTATACTGCCTAGACTGGTCTCAAACTCCTGAGTGCAAGCGATCTTCCAGCCTCAGCCTCACAAAATTCTGGAATTACAGGCGTGAGCCACCATGCTCAGCTTTTAATTTTTAACTTTTATTTGTACATAGTAGGTCTATATATTTATGAGGCACATGAGATATTTGTTATGGCATACAATGTGTACTAATCATATCAGGATAAACTGGGTATCCACTACCTTAAGTATTACTCATTTCTTTGTGTCAGAAGCATTTCAATTTTACTCTTCATTCTTCTGCAATGTACAATTTATTGTTGACTATAGTTACCCTGTGGTGCTTTCAGATACTGAGCCTTATTTATTCTATCTAACTATATCCTTGTGCCCATTAACCATCTTCTTACCACCCCTGCTACACTTCTTAGCCTCTGGTAACCATCCTTCCACTCGCTGTCTCTGTGAGTTCAACTGTTTTAGTGTTTAGCTCCCACAGTTAAGTGAGGACACATGAAGTTTGTCTTTCCGTGCTTTGCTTATTTCACTTAACATGATGTTCAATTTCATCTATGTTGCTGGAAATGACAGGATCTCATTTTTTTGATGGTTGAATAGTACTCCATTGTGTGTATCTACCACATTTTCTTTGTCCATTCGTCTGTGGATGGACACTTAGGTTGCTTCCAAATCTTGGCCATTGTGAATAGTGATGCAATAAGCTTGGGAGTGTAGCTATCTCTTCCATGTACTAATTTATTTCTTTTGGGTATATGCCTAGCAGTGGGATTGCTGGATCATATGGTAGGTCTATTTAGTTTTTTGAGGTTCATCCATATTGTTATCCATACTAATTCACATTCCCATCAACAGTGTAAGAGGGTTCTTTTTTTTTCTACATTCTCGCCAGCATTTGTTATTGCCTGTCCTTTGGGTAAAAACCACTTTAACTTGAGTGAGATAATATATCATTGTAGCTTTGATCAGAATTTCCTTAACGGTCAATGGATATTGAACACCTTTTTATGTAACTGCTTTCTATTTGTATGTCTTCTTTTGGGAAATGTCCATTCTGATCAGGTGCCAGTTTTTAAATTGGATTATTAGATATTTTTCCTATTGAGCTATCTGAGCTTCTTACATATTATGGTTATTAGTCCCTATCAGGTGAATAGTTTGCAAATATTTTCTCCCATTTAGTGGGTTTCTCCTCGCTTTGTTGATTGCTTTCTTTACGGTGCAGAAGTTTTAAAATTTGATATGATCCTATTTGTCCATTTTTGCTTTGGTTTCCTGTGTTTGTGGGACATTATCCAAGAAATATTTGCCCAAGTCAATGTCCTGGAGATTTTTCCTAATGTTTCCTTTTAGTAAGTTTATAGTTTCATGACTTAGATTTATGTCTTTAATCCATTTTATTTGATTTTTATATATGGTGAGAGATAGGAGGCTGTTTTCACTCTTCTACTAATGGATATCCAGTTTTCTTGCACCATTTATCAAGGATACTCTTCTTTCCCAAACCGTATGCTCTTGGCACCTTTGTCAAAAATGGGTTCACTGTACATCTCTGAATTTGTTTCTGGGCTTTGTAGTCTGTTCCATCGGTCTATGTGTCTGTTTTCATGCCAGTACCATGCTCTTTTGGTTCTTGTAGCTCTATATTATAATTTGAAGTCAAGTAATGTGATTTCTTTAGAGTATCCAGAATACTCAGCGTTTCTTAGAATATTCTCGGTTTCCTGTGAGTACATGTAAATTTTAGGATATTGTTTCTGTTTCTGTGGAGAATGTCATTGGTATTTTGATAGAGATTGAGTTGAATATGTAGATTGCTTTGGGCGGTATGAACATTTTAATGATATTGATTCTTTCAATTCGTGAACATGGAATCATTTTGTTTGCTGTCCTCTTCAATTTCTTGCATCAACATTTTATAGTTTATCATTTATTGGTTTTTAGTGCTAAACTAATCTTGGATTTCTAGAATAAATGCCAATTGTTTTAACCTGTTATCTTTTTATATACAAATGAACTGTATTTGATAATGTTTTGTTAGGATTAAAACAAAAACTTTATGCACTATGAGTTCTTCTAAATGAAATTCTAGAAAATGTAGAACTATAGCAACTGAAAACAGATGAGAGGTTGCCAGGGCTGAGGGGTGAGGGTTATGAATGGACTGAATAGGGTTTAGAGGGAAAGCTTTAGGAATGTCAGAAATGTTCTATATGGTGATTGTGATGGTGATTACGTTACTATGCACATTTGTTAAGGTTCATCAAATTGTGCACATAAAGTTGTTGAATTTTATTACATGTAAATCATTCCTCGATAAAGCTAGCCAATTAACATATACAGATTTTTAGTAGAGAAAAGCAAGTTGAGAATGTGTTTGTTTGTTTGTTTGTTTGTTTGTTTGTCTGTCCATTTGCTTCTTTTTGAGATGGAGATTCACTCTTGTCACCCAGGCTGGAGTGCAATGGTGCAATCTTGGCTCCCTGCAATCTCTGCCTCCCAGGTTCAAGTGAATCTCCTGCCTCAGCCTCTCGAGTAGCTGGGGTTACAGGCACCTGCCACCATGCCATTATTTTCTTCGTATTTTCAGTACAGACAGGGTTTCACCATGTTGGCCAGGCTGGTCTAGAATTTCTGACCTCAGATGATCTGCCTGCCTCAGCTTCCCAAAGTGCTGGGATTACAGGCATAAGCGACCACACCCAGCCATGTATGTGTTATTAAATTTAATACCTCTACATTTGTGTATATAAAAGTTTTTTTTAATGTTTGGAATCATAAAAATAGTAAAAAAAGAAAGGGGATGGGAAGTGGGTAATAGTCAAATGGAATATTATCTTTTATTACAGTAGTTCAGTTTTTAAGAAAAGTTTATTTGCACACTCACCAGTTGTACAATTAAAATTAAATTTAATTATGGCAGTACAAAATAATTTTTGCAGCTATGCACATAACAGAAACTAATGTATAATTTACTCTTTTTGTGTTGTCTTTGCCGGGTTTTTGTTGTTGTTGTTGTTGTCGTTTTTTGTTTGTTTGTTTGTTTTGAGACCATCTCTGTCACCGGGCTGGAGTGCATGGTGCAATCATGGCTCACTACAACCTCTGCCTCCTGGGTTCAAGGGATTCTCTTGCTTCAGCCTCCCAAGTAGCTGAGATTACAGGCCCATGCCACCACGCCCAGCTAATTTTTTGTATTTAGTAGAGACAGGGTTTCACCATGTTGGTCAGGTTTTCTTGAACTTCTGACCTCAGGTGGTCCACCCGCCTGGACCTCACAAAGTGCTGGGATTACAGGCGTGAGTCACCATGCCCAGCCTGTCAGGTGTTTATATTGACATTATATCTGACTTCATAAAATACATTGGAAAAAATAACCCCCTCTTCTGTTTTGTAGAGAGTTTGTGTACATTTTTCTTTATCTGCTTGTTGATAGAATTCGATAGTGAAATCAGCAGGGCCTGAAGATTTCTTCTTGGAAAGATTTTTGATTACATTTTCTTCAACAGATATATGACCATTTAGATTGCCTATTTCCCATTGTGTCCTTTTACAATTTGATTTTTACAATGAAATTTATTTATTTTCAAGCTTGTTGGCAAAAAAGTTCTTTCAAATCAATTGGTAAAATGTGTGTATTATAATTTTGACATATATATACGTGGTCTGCAGTAATATTCTTTCATTTCTGCTATAAGCAATTTGTGTTTTGGGTGTTTTTATTAGTCTAACCAGGTTTTAATCAATCTTTGCAAAGCAGCAGATTTTAGTTTATAGAGATCTTGAATTTCAGTGATTGACCATCCAAAAGGACTGCTTGCTAAAATTTAGAGCTCATTACCTTTTGGCTGGGTGTGGCAGCTCATGCCTGTAATCCCAGCACTTTTGCAGGCCAAGGAAAATAATCACTTGAGGCCAGAAGTTCGAGATTAGCCTAAGTGACATGGTGAAAACTCATCTCTACAAATATAGGAAAATTATCCAGGTGTGGTGATGCACACCCATGCTCCCAGCTACTCTGGAGGCTGAGGTGGGAGTATCACTCTGAAAATGTGGAGAAGAAATAAATTTTCCTCCCTGTGGCCCCTGTTGATTTGTTGCTTGAATGACGCTTCTTACTTCAAAAGAACAGTACTGACACTTGCTCTGCGAAATGTCAATCATGACCCCAAATCACTGGAATCCCCTGAGTGCCTCCAGGAAATACAGAATCACAGGCTCACTCTGACACACGAATTGCAGCCTGTGTTTTAACAAGAATCCTAAGTATATGAAATACACATAAGTTTGAGGACACCAGTGTATCACCTCAAGGGGACCTGAGGACGGGAAGGCTAGGGTCCCTCCAGCCCTCGATGTGCCGCAGGACCAAGGGCCCTTGGAGGAGTTTGATTTTAGGTGTGTTGTGCCCGTCTTCTTTCTTGAGGAGTGACCGGCCTGGGGATGAAAAGGAGAGTAGGACACCTGCAGGTGGCAGCCAGAACCCACTACACTGAGGCTTTAGAAACCACCAGCAAAACAAAGAACGGCCACGCAGCCACCAAGCTGAGCCAAAGGCAGATCCGCACCAGAAGGTAGGCGGACTACGGAGAAACCGCGCTGGCGTGCACTGGCCACACTCGTGTCAGCATGTCGCACCCACACACACAGGCACACACTCATCAACACACTCAGAAAGACACACGTACACACGCACTCTCACACACACAGGAAGACACACGGAGATACCCAACACTCTCACGGAAACACACACTGCCAGGCAGCTCCTGAGGCTTCCGGGTTCTGCTCTCTGCCGGGAAGCCCCTCGGGGAGAGAGCAGCCCCGCGGCAGGCAGGCAGGCCGGCCGTACCTGGAAATCCCAGCCGGGAGGACTTTCAACGAGGGGCACCTTCACACCGTCTGGGCAGGCCTGAGGCATCCTGGGGATCCCTGGGGATCGCCGTGGGCATCCTTGAAGCCCCTTCGGACCTTCTCTCAGCCTGCTTCGGCCTGCCGGATTCCTAAAATCTCGGGACCATGGCATGATCCCGCTGAGAGGAAGGGCCGTTGCCAAACGCCGAGGCACTGCTACGGAGGGCCCCTGCTTGCCTAAGCCGCTCAGACCGTTCCCCAGGCAACGGCGGCGGTTACTGTGACGCGAGCCCCGCCCGGCTCAGCGCCGGCGGCTGCCTCCGGCTGCCTGCGCATGCGCATTCGCGTACCCGGGTGGGGAGCCGCAACGTCGGCGCTGTCCAGCTGCTGCCGCACAGGTGCACGGGGGAGGCGGTGACAGGGCGGCGCCGGGAACGGGGCTGCGCGCCACAAGCAGCGCTGGACCCCGACAGTCCCGACCTCAGTACGTCCTTGAGCCGCCTTTCCTCTTCGGGTCGGGTGGGAGAGGAGCGCCCTTCAGACCGTGAGGTGGGCGCTCGGGACTGCTCTTCCCATTGGATTTCGGATCGGATGGCGTGGGCAGCGATCGGGTCCCGTGGGGCTGGCGATTAGTTTGATGAAGTGTGGCGGGGGTCGCTGGGCCGCAGAAACATACCCGAGACCCTCGGGGAGGGTGTCGGAAGAACAGACCCCGGCTCCATGAGCTGACTTCCCACCTTTGATCTGAGCCATACACCACGGGGCCCTGCCTTGGTCTCCAAGCTCAGGGACTCCTGCTTCTCAGCACTGCTGTCTGGACATGGAGGGAACAACCGCAGAGAGGCGAGCCCAGTGTGCAGCAGAGGTGGCGACACCTGGAACTGGCCTCCTGTGGGGGCAGATCAGGTGGACAGGGTGTCTCAGAAGTTCTCTGGCGCCAATCCAAGCCTGAGACGGACGTGCAGGCATGCAGCTGAGAACCCCCGAGAAAGCCAAGCACAGGCAGATCGCACCTGTGACCACGGGAGGGCCTGTGCCGGAGTCCAAGCCTCCTTCAGGAATTACCGCCAGAGGAGCCAGGAGGATGCAGCCAAGTGCAAACCGCCCCAACCCCCACCCTGGGATCACTACCCGCCACCTGGCCTGCACCCAGCCACCCCTCAGTCTCCTTAGCTCCGTGCAATCCCTGGCAACCAACAGGTTCGCTGCTGATAAAACCTGTAGGTCCCACAGCAAAAAGGCCTCAATCAATCGCATATTTAAAAGAAAATTAGTAAGACACAGTAGATACTCACATAGGTTCAAATAATAAGAAGATCACAAAATTAGCTGGGCATGGCGATGGGCACCCATAATTCCATCTACTTGGAATACCGAGGCAGTAGAATCACTTGAACCTAGAAGGCGGAGGTTTTGGTGAGCCTGGATCACATCATTACACTCCAGCGTGGGAAACAAAAGTGAAACTCCTTCTCAAAAAATAAAAAATAAAAAAAGAAGGACCCTCCAGTACAACGTATAAAAATGGCCAGAGCTGACCTCTCTGCTTTATTTTCAGTCTTGCGAGGAAAGCACTCAGATGTTTACTAGTGAGTATAATGTTCGATTTAAATTTTTTTGTAGTATAGTTTTTATCAGATTGAGGAAGTTCTCTTTAATTCTTATTTTACTAATAGATTTTAAAAATCACAAATGAATATTCAATTCAATTTGTTAAAATAATACTTTTCATTTGTTTTGCCAGTCACATGGTGATTTTCATTTATACTGTTAATGTGGTGAAATGTTTATCGAATTTTTAATTTTTAATTTATTTTGAGACAGGTTTTTACTCTGTTATTCAGGCTGCAGTGCTGTGGCACAATCATAGCTCACTGCAAACTCTAATTCCTGGGAATAAGTGATCCTCCCACCTCAGCCTCCAGAATAGCTGGGAGTGTGAGCACACACCACCACATCCAGCTATTTTTTTTTTTATTTTAATCTTCAGTAGAGACAGGATTTCACTATACTGCCTAGACTGGTCTCAAACTCCTGAGTGCAAGCGATCTTCCAGCCTCAGCCTCACAAAATTCTGGAATTACAGGCGTGAGCCACCATGCTCAGCTTTTAATTTTTAACTTTTATTTGTACATAGTAGGTCTATATATTTATGAGGCACATGAGATATTTGTTATGGCATACAATGTGTACTAATCATATCAGGATAAACTGGGTATCCACTACCTTAAGTATTACTCATTTCTTTGTGTCAGAAGCATTTCAATTTTACTCTTCATTCTTCTGCAATGTACAATTTATTGTTGACTATAGTTACCCTGTGGTGCTTTCAGATACTGAGCCTTATTTATTCTATCTAACTATATCCTTGTGCCCATTAACCATCTTCTTACCACCCCTGCTACACTTCTTAGCCTCTGGTAACCATCCTTCCACTCGCTGTCTCTGTGAGTTCAACTGTTTTAGTGTTTAGCTCCCACAGTTAAGTGAGGACACATGAAGTTTGTCTTTCCGTGCTTTGCTTATTTCACTTAACATGATGTTCAATTTCATCTATGTTGCTGGAAATGACAGGATCTCATTTTTTTGATGGTTGAATAGTACTCCATTGTGTGTATCTACCACATTTTCTTTGTCCATTCGTCTGTGGATGGACACTTAGGTTGCTTCCAAATCTTGGCCATTGTGAATAGTGATGCAATAAGCTTGGGAGTGTAGCTATCTCTTCCATGTACTAATTTATTTCTTTTGGGTATATGCCTAGCAGTGGGATTGCTGGATCATATGGTAGGTCTATTTAGTTTTTTGAGGTTCATCCATATTGTTATCCATACTAATTCACATTCCCATCAACAGTGTAAGAGGGTTCTTTTTTTTTCTACATTCTCGCCAGCATTTGTTATTGCCTGTCCTTTGGGTAAAAACCACTTTAACTTGAGTGAGATAATATATCATTGTAGCTTTGATCAGAATTTCCTTAACGGTCAATGGATATTGAACACCTTTTTATGTAACTGCTTTCTATTTGTATGTCTTCTTTTGGGAAATGTCCATTCTGATCAGGTGCCAGTTTTTAAATTGGATTATTAGATATTTTTCCTATTGAGCTATCTGAGCTTCTTACATATTATGGTTATTAGTCCCTATCAGGTGAATAGTTTGCAAATATTTTCTCCCATTTAGTGGGTTTCTCCTCGCTTTGTTGATTGCTTTCTTTACGGTGCAGAAGTTTTAAAATTTGATATGATCCTATTTGTCCATTTTTGCTTTGGTTTCCTGTGTTTGTGGGACATTATCCAAGAAATATTTGCCCAAGTCAATGTCCTGGAGATTTTTCCTAATGTTTCCTTTTAGTAAGTTTATAGTTTCATGACTTAGATTTATGTCTTTAATCCATTTTATTTGATTTTTATATATGGTGAGAGATAGGAGGCTGTTTTCACTCTTCTACTAATGGATATCCAGTTTTCTTGCACCATTTATCAAGGATACTCTTCTTTCCCAAACCGTATGCTCTTGGCACCTTTGTCAAAAATGGGTTCACTGTACATCTCTGAATTTGTTTCTGGGCTTTGTAGTCTGTTCCATCGGTCTATGTGTCTGTTTTCATGCCAGTACCATGCTCTTTTGGTTCTTGTAGCTCTATATTATAATTTGAAGTCAAGTAATGTGATTTCTTTAGAGTATCCAGAATACTCAGCGTTTCTTAGAATATTCTCGGTTTCCTGTGAGTACATGTAAATTTTAGGATATTGTTTCTGTTTCTGTGGAGAATGTCATTGGTATTTTGATAGAGATTGAGTTGAATATGTAGATTGCTTTGGGCGGTATGAACATTTTAATGATATTGATTCTTTCAATTCGTGAACATGGAATCATTTTGTTTGCTGTCCTCTTCAATTTCTTGCATCAACATTTTATAGTTTATCATTTATTGGTTTTTAGTGCTAAACTAATCTTGGATTTCTAGAATAAATGCCAATTGTTTTAACCTGTTATCTTTTTATATACAAATGAACTGTATTTGATAATGTTTTGTTAGGATTAAAACAAAAACTTTATGCACTATGAGTTCTTCTAAATGAAATTCTAGAAAATGTAGAACTATAGCAACTGAAAACAGATGAGAGGTTGCCAGGGCTGAGGGGTGAGGGTTATGAATGGACTGAATAGGGTTTAGAGGGAAAGCTTTAGGAATGTCAGAAATGTTCTATATGGTGATTGTGATGGTGATTACGTTACTATGCACATTTGTTAAGGTTCATCAAATTGTGCACATAAAGTTGTTGAATTTTATTACATGTAAATCATTCCTCGATAAAGCTAGCCAATTAACATATACAGATTTTTAGTAGAGAAAAGCAAGTTGAGAATGTGTTTGTTTGTTTGTTTGTTTGTTTGTTTGTTTGTCTGTCCATTTGCTTCTTTTTGAGATGGAGATTCACTCTTGTCACCCAGGCTGGAGTGCAATGGTGCAATCTTGGCTCCCTGCAATCTCTGCCTCCCAGGTTCAAGTGAATCTCCTGCCTCAGCCTCTCGAGTAGCTGGGGTTACAGGCACCTGCCACCATGCCATTATTTTCTTCGTATTTTCAGTACAGACAGGGTTTCACCATGTTGGCCAGGCTGGTCTAGAATTTCTGACCTCAGATGATCTGCCTGCCTCAGCTTCCCAAAGTGCTGGGATTACAGGCATAAGCGACCACACCCAGCCATGTATGTGTTATTAAATTTAATACCTCTACATTTGTGTATATAAAAGTTTTTTTTAATGTTTGGAATCATAAAAATAGTAAAAAAAGAAAGGGGATGGGAAGTGGGTAATAGTCAAATGGAATATTATCTTTTATTACAGT
Source organism: Aotus nancymaae (assembly GCF_030222135.1). Classification (NCBI taxonomy): domain Eukaryota; kingdom Metazoa; phylum Chordata; class Mammalia; order Primates; family Aotidae; genus Aotus; species Aotus nancymaae. Next base: position 610,694 of record NW_026988570.1, on the reverse strand, counting down.
AGTTCAGTTTTTAAGAAAAGTTTATTTGCACACTCACCAGTTGTACAATTAAAATTAAATTTAATTATGGCAGTACAAAATAATTTTTGCAGCTATGCACATAACAGAAACTAATGTATAATTTACTCTTTTTGTGTTGTCTTTGCCGGGTTTTTGTTGTTGTTGTTGTTGTCGTTTTTTGTTTGTTTGTTTGTTTTGAGACCATCTCTGTCACCGGGCTGGAGTGCATGGTGCAATCATGGCTCACTACAACCTCTGCCTCCTGGGTTCAAGGGATTCTCTTGCTTCAGCCTCCCAAGTAGCTGAGATTACAGGCCCATGCCACCACGCCCAGCTAATTTTTTGTATTTAGTAGAGACAGGGTTTCACCATGTTGGTCAGGTTTTCTTGAACTTCTGACCTCAGGTGGTCCACCCGCCTGGACCTCACAAAGTGCTGGGATTACAGGCGTGAGTCACCATGCCCAGCCTGTCAGGTGTTTATATTGACATTATATCTGACTTCATAAAATACATTGGAAAAAATAACCCCCTCTTCTGTTTTGTAGAGAGTTTGTGTACATTTTTCTTTATCTGCTTGTTGATAGAATTCGATAGTGAAATCAGCAGGGCCTGAAGATTTCTTCTTGGAAAGATTTTTGATTACATTTTCTTCAACAGATATATGACCATTTAGATTGCCTATTTCCCATTGTGTCCTTTTACAATTTGATTTTTACAATGAAATTTATTTATTTTCAAGCTTGTTGGCAAAAAAGTTCTTTCAAATCAATTGGTAAAATGTGTGTATTATAATTTTGACATATATATACGTGGTCTGCAGTAATATTCTTTCATTTCTGCTATAAGCAATTTGTGTTTTGGGTGTTTTTATTAGTCTAACCAGGTTTTAATCAATCTTTGCAAAGCAGCAGATTTTAGTTTATAGAGATCTTGAATTTCAGTGATTGACCATCCAAAAGGACTGCTTGCTAAAATTTAGAGCTCATTACCTTTTGGCTGGGTGTGGCAGCTCATGCCTGTAATCCCAGCACTTTTGCAGGCCAAGGAAAATAATCACTTGAGGCCAGAAGTTCGAGATTAGCCTAAGTGACATGGTGAAAACTCATCTCTACAAATATAGGAAAATTATCCAGGTGTGGTGATGCACACCCATGCTCCCAGCTACTCTGGAGGCTGAGGTGGGAGTATCACTCTGAAAATGTGGAGAAGAAATAAATTTTCCTCCCTGTGGCCCCTGTTGATTTGTTGCTTGAATGACGCTTCTTACTTCAAAAGAACAGTACTGACACTTGCTCTGCGAAATGTCAATCATGACCCCAAATCACTGGAATCCCCTGAGTGCCTCCAGGAAATACAGAATCACAGGCTCACTCTGACACACGAATTGCAGCCTGTGTTTTAACAAGAATCCTAAGTATATGAAATACACATAAGTTTGAGGACACCAGTGTATCACCTCAAGGGGACCTGAGGACGGGAAGGCTAGGGTCCCTCCAGCCCTCGATGTGCCGCAGGACCAAGGGCCCTTGGAGGAGTTTGATTTTAGGTGTGTTGTGCCCGTCTTCTTTCTTGAGGAGTGACCGGCCTGGGGATGAAAAGGAGAGTAGGACACCTGCAGGTGGCAGCCAGAACCCACTACACTGAGGCTTTAGAAACCACCAGCAAAACAAAGAACGGCCACGCAGCCACCAAGCTGAGCCAAAGGCAGATCCGCACCAGAAGGTAGGCGGACTACGGAGAAACCGCGCTGGCGTGCACTGGCCACACTCGTGTCAGCATGTCGCACCCACACACACAGGCACACACTCATCAACACACTCAGAAAGACACACGTACACACGCACTCTCACACACACAGGAAGACACACGGAGATACCCAACACTCTCACGGAAACACACACTGCCAGGCAGCTCCTGAGGCTTCCGGGTTCTGCTCTCTGCCGGGAAGCCCCTCGGGGAGAGAGCAGCCCCGCGGCAGGCAGGCAGGCCGGCCGTACCTGGAAATCCCAGCCGGGAGGACTTTCAACGAGGGGCACCTTCACACCGTCTGGGCAGGCCTGAGGCATCCTGGGGATCCCTGGGGATCGCCGTGGGCATCCTTGAAGCCCCTTCGGACCTTCTCTCAGCCTGCTTCGGCCTGCCGGATTCCTAAAATCTCGGGACCATGGCATGATCCCGCTGAGAGGAAGGGCCGTTGCCAAACGCCGAGGCACTGCTTACGGAGGGCCCCTGCTTGCCTAAGCCGCTCAGACCGTTCCCCAGGCAACGGCGGCGGTTACTGTGACGCGAGCCCCGCCCGGCTCAGCGCCGGCGGCTGCCTCCGGCTGCCTGCGCATGCGCATTCGCGTACCCGGGTGGGGAGCCGCAACGTCGGCGCTGTCCAGCTGCTGCCGCACAGGTGCACGGGGGAAGCGGTGACAGGGCGGCGCCGGGAACGGGGCTGCGCGCCACAAGCAGCGCTGGACCCCGACAGTCCCGACCTCAGTACGTCCTTGAGCCGCCTTTCCTCTTCGGGTCGGGTGGGAGAGGAGCGCCCTTCAGACCGTGAGGTGGGCGCTCGGGACTGCTCTTCCCATTGGATTTCGGATCGGATGGCGTGGGCAGCGATCGGGTCCCGTGGGGCTGGCGATTAGTTTGATGAAGTGTGGCGGGGGTCGCTGGGCCGCAGAAACATACCCGAGACCCTCGGGGAGGGTGTCGGAAGAACAGACCCCGGCTCCATGAGCTGACTTCCCACCTTTGATCTGAGCCATACACCACGGGGCCCTGCCTTGGTCTCCAAGCTCAGGGACTCCTGCTTCTCAGCACTGCTGTCTGGACATGGAGGGAACAACCGCAGAGAGGCGAGCCCAGTGTGCAGCAGAGGTGGCGACACCTGGAACTGGCCTCCTGTGGGGGCAGATCAGGTGGACAGGGTGTCTCAGAAGTTCTCTGGCGCCAATCCAAGCCTGAGACGGACGTGCAGGCATGCAGCTGAGAACCCCCGAGAAAGCCAAGCACAGGCAGATCGCACCTGTGACCACGGGAGGGCCTGTGCCGGAGTCCAAGCCTCCTTCAGGAATTACCGCCAGAGGAGCCAGGAGGATGCAGCCAAGTGCAAACCGCCCCAACCCCCACCCTGGGATCACTACCCGCCACCTGGCCTGCACCCAGCCACCCCTCAGTCTCCTTAGCTCCGTGCAATCCCTGGCAACCAACAGGTTCGCTGCTGATAAAACCTGTAGGTCCCACAGCAAAAAGGCCTCAATCAATCGCATATTTAAAAGAAAATTAGTAAGACACAGTAGATACTCACATAGGTTCAAATAATAAGAAGATCACAAAATTAGCTGGGCATGGCGATGGGCACCCATAATTCCATCTACTTGGAATACCGAGGCAGTAGAATCACTTGAACCTAGAAGGCGGAGGTTTTGGTGAGCCTGGATCACATCATTACACTCCAGCGTGGGAAACAAAAGTGAAACTCCTTCTCAAAAAATAAAAAATAAAAAAAGAAGGACCCTCCAGTACAACGTATAAAAATGGCCAGAGCTGACCTCTCTGCTTTATTTTCAGTCTTGCGAGGAAAGCACTCAGATGTTTACTAGTGAGTATAATGTTCGATTTAAATTTTTTTGTAGTATAGTTTTTATCAGATTGAGGAAGTTCTCTTTAATTCTTATTTTACTAATAGATTTTAAAAATCACAAATGAATATTCAATTCAATTTGTTAAAATAATACTTTTCATTTGTTTTGCCAGTCACATGGTGATTTTCATTTATACTGTTAATGTGGTGAAATGTTTATCGAATTTTTAATTTTTAATTTATTTTGAGACAGGTTTTTACTCTGTTATTCAGGCTGCAGTGCTGTGGCACAATCATAGCTCACTGCAAACTCTAATTCCTGGGAATAAGTGATCCTCCCACCTCAGCCTCCAGAATAGCTGGGAGTGTGAGCACACACCACCACATCCAGCTATTTTTTTTTTTATTTTAATCTTCAGTAGAGACAGGATTTCACTATACTGCCTAGACTGGTCTCAAACTCCTGAGTGCAAGCGATCTTCCAGCCTCAGCCTCACAAAATTCTGGAATTACAGGCGTGAGCCACCATGCTCAGCTTTTAATTTTTAACTTTTATTTGTACATAGTAGGTCTATATATTTATGAGGCACATGAGATATTTGTTATGGCATACAATGTGTACTAATCATATCAGGATAAACTGGGTATCCACTACCTTAAGTATTACTCATTTCTTTGTGTCAGAAGCATTTCAATTTTACTCTTCATTCTTCTGCAATGTACAATTTATTGTTGACTATAGTTACCCTGTGGTGCTTTCAGATACTGAGCCTTATTTATTCTATCTAACTATATCCTTGTGCCCATTAACCATCTTCTTACCACCCCTGCTACACTTCTTAGCCTCTGGTAACCATCCTTCCACTCGCTGTCTCTGTGAGTTCAACTGTTTTAGTGTTTAGCTCCCACAGTTAAGTGAGGACACATGAAGTTTGTCTTTCCGTGCTTTGCTTATTTCACTTAACATGATGTTCAATTTCATCTATGTTGCTGGAAATGACAGGATCTCATTTTTTTGATGGTTGAATAGTACTCCATTGTGTGTATCTACCACATTTTCTTTGTCCATTCGTCTGTGGATGGACACTTAGGTTGCTTCCAAATCTTGGCCATTGTGAATAGTGATGCAATAAGCTTGGGAGTGTAGCTATCTCTTCCATGTACTAATTTATTTCTTTTGGGTATATGCCTAGCAGTGGGATTGCTGGATCATATGGTAGGTCTATTTAGTTTTTTGAGGTTCATCCATATTGTTATCCATACTAATTCACATTCCCATCAACAGTGTAAGAGGGTTCTTTTTTTTTCTACATTCTCGCCAGCATTTGTTATTGCCTGTCCTTTGGGTAAAAACCACTTTAACTTGAGTGAGATAATATATCATTGTAGCTTTGATCAGAATTTCCTTAACGGTCAATGGATATTGAACACCTTTTTATGTAACTGCTTTCTATTTGTATGTCTTCTTTTGGGAAATGTCCATTCTGATCAGGTGCCAGTTTTTAAATTGGATTATTAGATATTTTTCCTATTGAGCTATCTGAGCTTCTTACATATTATGGTTATTAGTCCCTATCAGGTGAATAGTTTGCAAATATTTTCTCCCATTTAGTGGGTTTCTCCTCGCTTTGTTGATTGCTTTCTTTACGGTGCAGAAGTTTTAAAATTTGATATGATCCTATTTGTCCATTTTTGCTTTGGTTTCCTGTGTTTGTGGGACATTATCCAAGAAATATTTGCCCAAGTCAATGTCCTGGAGATTTTTCCTAATGTTTCCTTTTAGTAAGTTTATAGTTTCATGACTTAGATTTATGTCTTTAATCCATTTTATTTGATTTTTATATATGGTGAGAGATAGGAGGCTGTTTTCACTCTTCTACTAATGGATATCCAGTTTTCTTGCACCATTTATCAAGGATACTCTTCTTTCCCAAACCGTATGCTCTTGGCACCTTTGTCAAAAATGGGTTCACTGTACATCTCTGAATTTGTTTCTGGGCTTTGTAGTCTGTTCCATCGGTCTATGTGTCTGTTTTCATGCCAGTACCATGCTCTTTTGGTTCTTGTAGCTCTATATTATAATTTGAAGTCAAGTAATGTGATTTCTTTAGAGTATCCAGAATACTCAGCGTTTCTTAGAATATTCTCGGTTTCCTGTGAGTACATGTAAATTTTAGGATATTGTTTCTGTTTCTGTGGAGAATGTCATTGGTATTTTGATAGAGATTGAGTTGAATATGTAGATTGCTTTGGGCGGTATGAACATTTTAATGATATTGATTCTTTCAATTCGTGAACATGGAATCATTTTGTTTGCTGTCCTCTTCAATTTCTTGCATCAACATTTTATAGTTTATCATTTATTGGTTTTTAGTGCTAAACTAATCTTGGATTTCTAGAATAAATGCCAATTGTTTTAACCTGTTATCTTTTTATATACAAATGAACTGTATTTGATAATGTTTTGTTAGGATTAAAACAAAAACTTTATGCACTATGAGTTCTTCTAAATGAAATTCTAGAAAATGTAGAACTATAGCAACTGAAAACAGATGAGAGGTTGCCAGGGCTGAGGGGTGAGGGTTATGAATGGACTGAATAGGGTTTAGAGGGAAAGCTTTAGGAATGTCAGAAATGTTCTATATGGTGATTGTGATGGTGATTACGTTACTATGCACATTTGTTAAGGTTCATCAAATTGTGCACATAAAGTTGTTGAATTTTATTACATGTAAATCATTCCTCGATAAAGCTAGCCAATTAACATATACAGATTTTTAGTAGAGAAAAGCAAGTTGAGAATGTGTTTGTTTGTTTGTTTGTTTGTTTGTTTGTCTGTCCATTTGCTTCTTTTTGAGATGGAGATTCACTCTTGTCACCCAGGCTGGAGTGCAATGGTGCAATCTTGGCTCCCTGCAATCTCTGCCTCCCAGGTTCAAGTGAATCTCCTGCCTCAGCCTCTCGAGTAGCTGGGGTTACAGGCACCTGCCACCATGCCATTATTTTCTTCGTATTTTCAGTACAGACAGGGTTTCACCATGTTGGCCAGGCTGGTCTAGAATTTCTGACCTCAGATGATCTGCCTGCCTCAGCTTCCCAAAGTGCTGGGATTACAGGCATAAGCGACCACACCCAGCCATGTATGTGTTATTAAATTTAATACCTCTACATTTGTGTATATAAAAGTTTTTTTTAATGTTTGGAATCATAAAAATAGTAAAAAAAGAAAGGGGATGGGAAGTGGGTAATAGTCAAATGGAATATTATCTTTTATTACAGTAGTTCAGTTTTTAAGAAAAGTTTATTTGCACACTCACCAGTTGTACAATTAAAATTAAATTTAATTATGGCAGTACAAAATAATTTTTGCAGCTATGCACATAACAGAAACTAATGTATAATTTACTCTTTTTGTGTTGTCTTTGCCGGGTTTTTGTTGTTGTTGTTGTTGTCGTTTTTTGTTTGTTTGTTTGTTTGTTTGTTTTGAGACCATCTCTGTCACCGGGCTGGAGTGCATGGTGCAATCATGGCTCACTACAACCTCTGCCTCCTGGGTTCAAGGGATTCTCTTGCTTCAGCCTCCCAAGTAGCTGAGATTACAGGCCCATGCCACCACGCCCAGCTAATTTTTTGTATTTAGTAGAGACAGGGTTTCACCATGTTGGTCAGGTTTTCTTGAACTTCTGACCTCAGGTGGTCCACCCGCCTGGACCTCACAAAGTGCTGGGATTACAGGCGTGAGTCACCATGCCCAGCCTGTCAGGTGTTTATATTGACATTATATCTGACTTCATAAAATACATTGGAAAAAATAACCCCCTCTTCTGTTTTGTAGAGAGTTTGTGTACATTTTTCTTTATCTGCTTGTTGATAGAATTCGATAGTGAAATCAGCAGGGCCTGAAGATTTCTTCTTGGAAAGATTTTTGATTACATTTTCTTCAACAGATATATGACCATTTAGATTGCCTATTTCCCATTGTGTCCTTTTACAATTTGATTTTTACAATGAAATTTATTTATTTTCAAGCTTGTTGGCAAAAAAGTTCTTTCAAATCAATTGGTAAAATGTGTGTATTATAATTTTGACATATATATACGTGGTCTGCAGTAATATTCTTTCATTTCTGCTATAAGCAATTTGTGTTTTGGGTGTTTTTATTAGTCTAACCAGGTTTTAATCAATCTTTGTAAAGCAGCAGATTTTAGTTTATAGAGATCTTGAATTTCAGTGATTGACCATCCAAAAGGACTGCTTGCTAAAATTTAGAGCTCATTACCTTTTGGCTGGGTGTGGCAGCTCATGCCTGTAATCCCAGCACTTTTGCAGGCCAAGGAAAATAATCACTTGAGGCCAGAAGTTCGAGATTAGCCTAAGTGACATGGTGAAAACTCATCTCTACAAATATAGGAAAATTATCCAGGTGTGGTGATGCGCACCCATGCTCCCAGCTACTCTGGAGGCTGAGGTGGGAGTATCACTCTGAAAATGTGGAGAAGAAATAAATTTTCCTCCCTGTGGCCTCTGTTGATTTGTTGCTTGAATGTCCTGGTAATGTTAAAGAACAATCTGATACAGGTAATACTTCATTTCAGTAAAGATTTTGAAATAGAGACAAATTCATGGAGTGGATGCTATGTGGACCTGCTCTTTGGTGAGGCTTCGCAGATTCACTGAAAACCATGGTGAGAGGGGAGACAGCCAAGTCAGGAACAGGGATGTGCAAAACCCATCTTATGCAACACTTCCATTCTCCTCATAGATGCCTTCATGATATTGTTTGCTTCTTTGATGCTTTGTGCCATTTATCGCTCCTGGTTTAAAAATGAGACATCACTGCTCATGGATGTTCCAGCTTTCCCTTTGGGTTAGAATGACTCCAACATCAGTTTGCCCGAAAGCAGGAGTTGGTTTCCTTTCCACTCTGGTGCTCATTCCTTATTTGGAGCCTCAGTCCCTGCTCGGCACATCACTGTCCAGCTTTACGTAAACCAACTGTGAGAATATAAGCGCACATTACCAAACCATCAGCAAGGAATGTAAGACCACCCCTGGTTCTTGTCTTCCACAAACGTTGCCAATCAGTCAGAAACACCTACCATTTATTCATGAAAAGAATTTTCAAGAGCTAAATTGTAAAGTTTTATAGGAGTCAATGCTAGCTCTTCAAACTTAAAATATCATTGTGCTCCAGGCTGAGGGCTTGTAGTGTCTTGGCATCTGGAGATAATCACTTAGTCCCTTGAGAGTTGTTTTGATGAAATGTTTACTGAGCTCCAGCAAATGTTCAGCTGAGTGCTTTGCCAGGATTTGGCTTCCGATAATTTTGTTTCTTCATACAGAGAAGCACAACTCAGTAAAAGAGAGCTTCCGCTACGTAAACCTTACATGCAGCTCTGGCAACCAAGTCCCACGAGCCCCTGGCCAACCAAGCGCCCCTAAGGAAATGTTTATCACTGTTGAGTTTGAGCTTGAAACTAACCAAAAGGAGGTGACACGTTGGTTTGAAAACAGTCTACGTTGCCAGGCTTCTCACAGCTCGCTCCTTATTTCTCTGCCTTTTACTTACCATTCTTGGGGAAAAAAATAATGCAAACATTGAAGTATCTCCTGTTTTTTTTTTTTTTACCCTGAAACTAAATTGAATTGGTTTGGAACCTGATGATTTTCTCTGCTTCATAAAAACCCAAAGCTATCATTTTGATCCACAAATTTCTGTTTGAATCAAATGCTGCCCAGACTGCTAGGTAGCCCCCTCCAGGTTTCTCCCTATTCGGTCCACAGGGAGCTTGTGGTGTTGGAAGGGCCTGCAGTTGATCTGGCTGTTATTGCACGCTGCAGCCTGACCTCCTCCTGCACTGCTGTCCTTCCTGTTTCTGTAGCTTCTTGTGAACTGAGCTGCATCATAAAGTGAACTGAGAAGTGGCTCTGGAAGGCCATTTTCACACTCAGAATGGTCACCCACAGAGAGCAGTTTCACCTCCAGTTCTCAGGCATGAACCTCGACTTGGCTAAAAAGCCTCCCAAAACATCTGAATGCCAGGCAGAGTCCTGTGGAGTGGGCCAAGGTCACGTAGAAAATCAATGTGGTGAGTGGCCTGGGACATTCTTGCTAACAGCACAGCCTTGGGCTCCATAAATACTCAGGGTACCCAAAAGCAAGTCTGGCCCATCCTCCCTTCTCAGTGCTCACTTTAGAGGACACTCTGGGCAGCCCCTCTCTTTAGTAACTATGGTGTTTGTGTCTTGTCCCTGCTAGGCCCAGAGCTCCCTGGGGAGAGACCGATTTTGTTCACCTCTGTCCTCAGTGCCTGGCATAATATCTGGCTTGTGGTGGGCACTAAAATGTTTGCTGGCTTGAGGAACAGGAGAGAAGTGGCGAGGTTGATAAGAAGAGGAGACGTTGCCCTTTACAGGTTTGAGGTATGGTGTTCTTCCCCAGCTGGGGCCGGGCTGCAGGGGTAAGGCACACTGGAGCCTTCACCACACTCTGCCATCACAGCTTCTCTTATGGCCTCCCTCTGGCTTGACCAATGATGGTAATGAACAAACTCCTGTCCATAGTTTTGTGCAGAGGCAAAGCTAGGGGGCTGCTTGGCTGCCCTGTAAGACCCCAGAGCCTCAGCCCAGGGCTCCTAACAGTGTCAGTCCATTGTATGGGTTGTGTTGGTGGTATGTGTTTCAGAATTAAATTTGAGACCTGGCGCTTGAGGAGTATCAACTCTGTCTCTCTGATAAAGCTAGCAAGAGGATCCAGTACACAAGATTCTAGGATGGTCAGTTTAGAGATTTATTTGTCACAAGAGACTCTTCTGGGTAATTATGGGAGACTTGACCTGAAAAGTCTTAGATGGGGAAAATTGGGGTCTCACTTTATAGTAATAATAATAGTGACATACTAAGTTCTTATCTGTCACAAGCATAACACTAAGCCTCATGTCTGCATTATCTCATTTAATCCTAACAGTAACCTTCCCAGGTAGGTATTATTCCTTCCATTTAACAGCTGAAGCTCAGAGGGCTAAGTTCTCTTGCTCAAGATCACATTGATGGTTTGATTCCAAAGCCTGTGCTCTTGTCCCAAGCAGAGTGAATTTCAGCAACTAGAGTTATCCAGGATAAACTGATGTCCTTTTCCAAAGTATCAGCAGAATCATGAGGCCCAAGCAATGAAGCTTAGCTAAGGAGTAAGAATTTGTGTTTCTAAATAAGCAAAGCTGAATCCAGGGGCACTTGTTCCAGAGAATTGTCAGCCTTAGGCCCACAGCTTAAATTTGTTGCTTTGCCAAAACTTAGTGAAAATCAAGTGCAAAATCAAGTGTAACTGTCTACAGGGGGCTGGTTTCCAGATAGTCTTGACTTTAACTCCAGCTGATTCTCTCTTAAAAAGAAGCAAAGGGAGAAAAAAGTAAAAACAGCCCATCTGGTTGATCTCTTCTCATTTAAAATTCTGAGTTCTGGTTCCCATACTAAAATAGTGGTGAGAGTTGGCTGTTGCTGCCCTACTTTCCAGGATGAGTTGCAGAAACTGTCAAGGCCATCCTGGCCTCTCAGGGTTATACTGCACCCCTCCCCCATCTGCTATCCTGTTAGGGTGAGGCCTCATGGACTGGCCATGGAGTCTTTGTGGCCAGTTAAGAAGTCAGGAAAACTTAGTGTCAAGGGCCCCATGGACTGGCTCCCAGTGAGGGTATCACTAATACTACCATGGGTATGTTCCTGGGGAGTAAAGACCCAAGGATAAGGAGCAGGAGTTACTTAATAGAGGCTGCATGACCAAGACAGCCTACGAAAGACACTCAGTAGAGGGTTTGGGTAGCTGTTGTGGTGTGGGAATGTGTCCGTGAGATGCTTATCATGCTAAATTAGATTTGATTTGTTTCTAGGGCAGGTGATGTGTCTTGTCTCAAGAGCTCCCTTTAACACTGGATGAATTTTGTAGCCCTCATGGCATCAAATCTGGTCCAGGTCTGACAGCAATGTTGAAGATTTTACCATGTAGAGAAAATAGCTCAAGGAGTTACCCGTGACACTCCTTCTTGCTGCTGAGGGAGGAAGTGGGTATAAAGAAGCATCAGGTGTGTTAATTAGAAAGGCTTTTTTATCCAGCAGGCAGCATGTGGCAGGGGAAAGGCTGTGTGTGTGTGTGTGTGTGTCTTCTATTCCTGGTCTATTTGATGATGTTAGGACTTCATAACAACCTGATGTTTTCTGAGCTCTGGATGGTACAGATGGCAGAGACAAGCCTAGATAGTTCTTTTTAGAAATTATTTTCAGTATCTGCAGAAAAGAACTCCAAAAAATGGAGTAACTTCCATCTCTCCTGGAAGATTAAAAAGATAAACATAAATCATTATGTTAATGGTTTATGTTTATCTTTTAAAATATTTTAAATTTAGTTTTCAATTACAAAAGCAGTGCATATTTCAAATGGCACAGAGATGTATATAGCAAAGATGGAAGTTCTCTCCACAGCTCCCTAATCCCATTCCCCAACAGTAATCACTGTTATAGTTTGCTGTGTTATTTTTCCACAAGTGTTTCTATGCACATATAAAAAGGAAATTTTATATATTCATTCAGTAAACATTTATTGAGCACCTTATGTGCCAGGTGCTATTCTAGATACCAGGGATCTAGCAATGAAGAAACAAGCAAACATCTCAATCCTGACACAGTTTACAATTTTAGAGGAAGAAGGTAGAAAGCTAACCAATAAACAAGGAAAGATATTACTATCATGTAGCAGAGGGTAATGGGGATATGGAGAGCAGGCCTCCAGGGAAGTGGATAGGAAAGTGCCAGGGCAAGGTGAGGGGTGAGGAGCATACTCCCCTAAAGTGTGGACTGTGATGAGGGAAGGCCTCATTGCAAAGTGTCTTTTGGGCAGAGACGCAAAGGACAGGAGGAAGCAAGCTGTGGAGATATCTGGGGGAAGAGAGTTTTAGGCAAAGAGAATAACAAATAGGAAAACCCCAAGGTACTGGAAGGAAGGCCAGAAGGATGAGAGCTGAGAGAGGAAGGGAGGGAGAGCAAAGGCAGAGCAGCAGCAGAGGGAACTCGAAACCAGGGAGGACCCTGGCCTGGAGTCTGGAGGGCTTTGAGCAGAAGAGTAACTGACGTGGTTTCAAAAGATAACTTTGGCTATTGTGTTGAAAATAGACTTTAGGTTTATGTATGAATAAACACATTTAAAAAAATAGGCTGGATGCAGTGTCTCACATCTGTAATGCCAGCACTTTGGGAAGCCAAGGTAGGAGAATCCCTTCAGGCCAGGAGTTCAATACTAGTTTGGGCAATATAGTGAGACCCTGTCTCTACAAAAAATTTATTTTTTGTAGAGACAGGGTCTCACTATGTTGGTTGGTAGCACCTGTAGTCCCAGCCACTTGGGAGTCTAAGGTGGGAGGATCATTTGAGCCCAGGAGTTCGAGGCTGCAGTGAGCTATGTTTGTGTCACTGCACTGCAGCCTGGGTGGCAGACCAAGAACCTGTTTTAACAAAATAAAAAATAAATATCAATACAATTTGAATAGTGCTATGTGCTATTTTTAACTGTAGTGTAGATCAAGGGCATCTCTCTAACATGATAGAGGAGTGACCTCATTTCTTTTACAGCTTCCCAGTCTGTATTTGTTTGAAGACACCAGTGTTTATTAGCCCTACCCCTAGTGATGAACATAGAAGTTATTGCTAATTTTTCTATTGCAAATAGTGCTCAGTGATATCATTCTTTTTACAAATGGCCAATATTCTGAAGGATACACTTGTACAAGTACAATGGCTGACTTAGAACATGCATATTTAAAACTTTAATAGATACTACCAAATTACTTTCCCAAAAGATCATACCAATACATATTGCTTCCAACAGTGAACTGGAGTGTTTATTGCCCGACATCTTTGCTAACATAGATTATTTATCATTGATTCTTTAATTTTTGCAAATCTGATAAGCAAAAAAAAATAGTCATTTTAACTTGGTTTTCTTTATTAATAAAACTAAGCATACTGTCTTATGCCTGTGGTCATTTGGATTCCTTCTTCTGAGAACATCCATATTCTTTGCCTATTTTTGCATTGAACTGTTTATCCTTTGAATATCATCAAGAAAATAAATTTTAAAGTCCCAATTTACACCAGAAAAAATAATCACTTCTGACTAATTGTAGATTTTCTTTCGTATTGTTATTTTGTAAAGTCTCATTAATTTGCCATTTGGGGACTTTGGGGACAACCTGCTCTGCAAGTGACCTTTGTACCATCTGTGATCAATTTTAGCAAGATGGCAGAAAAAAAGATTATATTCTCCAAGGGACAAATTTCTTAAGCTTTATAGTACTTCATAAAGTTCTTCATGTCTAAAGAAAATTAACTAAGATATGGACATCTAGCTATTGTATTTTCATAATACTAGCTAAAAGATGAATTAAGAAATACATTGGATAGTGTGTGTGTGTATGTGTGTGTGTGCATGTGCGTGGGTGCATGTGTACACACTATATTTGGTTGTTTTTAAAACTTGCTGAGATTTTTGGAAGAAACAATCCAGACAACTGGCAAACTGGGAAGTATTTTAGTACCTGCGTTCTTGAGAGACTAGGAACATTTAATTCTGTTTCTAACAGCTTACTGCTGTTCCTCTTCAGCAACTGAGAAAACTTAATTCAACTGGTACTAATCGAGTAGCATTCTGCCCACTCTGTGCTTGGGATGAAGCAATAAGAACATAATAATCAAAGGGCCTGGTCTGTTACAAAGTTCACATTGTAACAGAGGGAAACAGAAATTTAAAAGTAAAGTGATAAATTCAAAAGTGTAAGTGCTATGAAGAGAATAAAGCAGAGAGGATTGGAGGGAGGGTTGCTTTCCATATGGTTGCCAGGGAAGGCTCTTGGAGCAAGCGGTCAAGCACTAAGGCCCAAGTGAGGGGAAGCAGCTGGCATGTGATGCACTCATGGTGGTGCCTGGGGGTTGTGGGGGAGCCCCCTCATCAGGGAGGATCAGTAAATGCAAAGGGCCTAGGGCAGGAAGGAGCTGGGAATTTTCTTCTTTTTAAAAAGTATTATTATTCTATTTTTTAGAGATGGGGTTTTGCTATGTTACTCAGGCTGGTCTTGAACTCCTGGGTTCAAGTAATCCTCCCACCTCAGCCTCCAAGTAGCTGGGATTATAGACGTGAGTATCTGCACCTGGCTCAGATATTCTATTCTGAATTCTTTCAAAATTGATAAATTATTTGGAAATGATCAGGCAGGGATTTCCTTTTTTGTTTAAACTGAGGAAAATAAACTGTATTAGGAATATAGACCAGTGTTAGACCAATATTTAGCACACAGACTGAATAGGAAATTCTTTTAATTTAGTAAAATATTGACATATATAGAACACTTACACTGTGTTTAGCCCTGTGCTGAGCACTTCACCTGTATCATCTCATCTAATCCTCATCCCAAGTCTGTATTAACTCATCCATTTTTACAGGTAAAGAAACTGAGACACAGGATGATAAGCATTTTCCACAATGTCACCCAACAAGTAAGTGTAGCAGAGGCAGGATTCAAATACAGATCTGACTTGAGTCTATGTTCTTTTTTTTTTTTTTTTGAAGACAGACTCTTGCTCTTGTCATGCAGGCTGGAGTGCAGTGGCACCATCCCAGCTCACTCCAACCTCTGCTTTCCAGGTTCAAGTGATTCTCCTGCCTCAGCCTTCCAAGTAGCTGGAATTATAGGTGCCTGCCATCATGCCTGGCTAATTTTTGTATTTTTAGTAGAAACGCAGTTTCACCATGTTGGCCAGGGTTGGTCTTGAACTCCTGATCTCAAGTGATCCACCCACCTTGGCCTCCAAAAGTACTGGGATTACAGATGTGAGCCACTGCACCCAACCAAAAATCTATATTCTTAATTCTCAATTTGAGTGCCCTCACCTCTCCTGGGTACAGCCTGTGCCCTGGGACCATCTTACTCAAGCTGTACTCATATGCATAGCCCTCCATGTACCAGCTCTGTGGGGGATGCTGAGGAAGCCTAGGTAATTAAGACACCATCATTAAGTCACACTTAACCCTCCAGGGAAGGGTCATAGATGCCTTCCCCAAAGAGAGAAAGCCTATGCTGAGTTTTGAAGGATGCACAGATAATGGCTCAGCGGGGAGGAGTACTCAGCCTGAGGAACAGCCTTGGGAAATGAGGAAGAGCAAGGTGTGCACAGGCCATTATTGACATGTCAATGTCACTGAACCTGGAGTGCCAGGTAGGATGTGGAGGGCAACTAGGCTAATGGAAGAGCATGGCCAACTCATGGAGACCTTGAATATGCTGCTAAGGAGCCTCAACTCTATCTCTAGGTAACACGTTGCCACTGGAGGATTTACTTGGGAAGTGTCCAGGTCATATGTGTATTCCAGAAAAATCTGTCTGACTATACTGAAGGAAGCAGAATTAGAGGCAGAAAGACCAATCTGGGGGCTTTTGAATGTGTTACCTATGAGAGATTTTTTTTTTTTTTTTTTTTTTGAGGGGAGTGAGTTTTGCTCTATCATCCAGGCTGGAGTGCAGTGGTGCAATCATGGCTCACTGCAACCTCTGCCTCCTGGGTTCAAGCAATTATCCTGACTCAGTTTCCCAAGTAGCTGGGACTACAGGTGCTTGCCATCACAGCCTATGAGATATTGAGAACATGAAGACGCTAGATGGAGTAGAGAAACAGCAATTGGTTGGAGAAAATAAGAGGAAAAACAAGCAGCATTTGGGGATGACATGGATTGGGGACTGAGAAGAGGAAAGAGGGGACTGAGCTCAGAGAATTCTGATGTGGCCTCTGATCCTGGCACTTGCTTCCCATACATCTCTCATCTCACCCTGCCCTGTTTCATATGCAGGAGACACTGAGAAAAAGCCAGGGGGTTGGTTGAATGATGAGATGAATGTGATCACTGGGGAAGAAATAATCAGAAGAGATTTATAGGAGCAGCAAGAAAAAAAAATAGGCTTTGAGAGAACATGAGAAAGGATGAAAAAGATACAGAAAAGGAGGCTAAAGCATGAATATTGAGTCAGAGAAAGTGAGAGGATTGCAGGAAATCAAGGCAAGGAGGTTTTTGAGCCAGGGAGTGAAGCAATCAGAAAAAGACTTCAGAGAGGCTCATCAGTGGTAGAAAGGAAAGAGCAGTGGCCAGGAGGGACAGAAAGCCAGGGCAATGTTGGAAGGTATTGCAGCAATCCAAATAAGAGACAGTGAGGATCTAAGGGACATTCGTCCCATGGGGATGAAGAACAGGGGATAGAGAGAAGGGACACAGCTGTAGGATGCTGCCGCTGAGTGAAGGGGCAGTGGGGAGAGAAGCCAGGGAAAGCTGTGGTTTGGATCCTTGGTGACTGGGAGGATATAGATGCCTGTATAAGAGGAGTAAAGCCAGAGGTCAGGGAGAGAAGTGCTCCCCATGAGCAATGAAATTTCTAGGCAGAGGTGTCCATGAGTGTCTGGGAGTCTAGTGAAGCAACTTCTTCTCTTCATGTCCAGCCTAACTTGCCTAATCCCATGTCTGTACACACAGAATCAGAGCTGCCTCCTGTTAAAATGGATGGACAGTCCATGCCCCTATCTAAGGCCATGTCTCTATCTTCCACTCGAGCTGGAGCCTGTCCTCTCTCAACTTGGGTTCCCCAAGTGCTGGGATTACATGTGTGAGTCACCACGTATTTTAAAAGGAACTCTTCAGGAGGAAATGAAATTCAGGAGTAACGAACATGAATGCTGTGGGTCAGTTCTCCCTGTTGCTACAGAATAAAACCAAATTTCCTCATCTGGCAATCACAGCTCTTTGCCACCAGGCCCTTTTGCCTCATCCACCGCCTCTGCCTCCTTTCTGCAGACACTAGGCCTCTTGCATTTGAGAACAGCCCAAATTCTTTGATGCCTCCAGGCCTTTCCCAAGCCCTCCTTCCTTCCTGGCATGGTGGACTCTCACTCAACCTTCATCCCATGCTCACAACAGCTTACAAGGTTGGCAGGATGAACCTGCTTTTTAGAGGCTGGGTCATTGGCCCAATGTCGCACAGCTAGTGAGTGCTAAGCTGAGAATGAGAGCAGGCTGTCCTTGTAAGTTCAAAGCCAACTTTCTCTCTCAGGCACTCAGTAGTGTTCACTGAATGCACTGAATTGAATAGAATCTTTCATTTCTTTCTCTTAACCTTCACCTTCTGGGTAGAGAATAGTGACCTATTGGAGGTGTCTCTTATTGATTGATTGATTGATTGATTGAGACAGAGCTTCACTCCATTGCCCAGGCTGGAGTGCCGTGGCATGATCTTGGCTCACTGCAACCTCCACCTACCAAGTTCAAGCGATTCTTGTGCCTCGGGCACCAGAGTCACTGGGACTACAGGCACCCAACACCACACCCAGCTAATTTATGGGCTTTTTTTTCTTTCTTTCGAGATGGAGAGTCACTGTTGCCCAGGCTGGAGTGCAGTGGCATGATCTCAGCTCACTGCAACCTCCCAGGTTCAAGCGATTCTCCTGCCTCAGCCTCCTAAGGAGCTGGGACTACAGGCATGCACCATGACACTGAGCTGATTTTTGTTATTTTTAGTAGAAGTGGGATTTCACCATGTTGTCCTGGCTGATCTGGAACTCCTGACCTCGGGTGATACGCCCACCTCAACCTCCCAAAGTGCTGGGATTACAGGCGTGAGCCAAGATGCCCAGCCAATTTATTTATTTTATTCATTTATTTTTTTGAGACAGGGTCTCACTCTTTTGCCCACATTGGAGTGCAGTGGTGTGACCTTAGCTCACTGCAATCTCCACTTCCCAGGCTCAAGGAATGCTCCTGCCTCAGTCTCCCAAGTAGCTGGGATTACAGGCATGCACCACCATGCCCAGCTAATTTTTGTATTTTTTATAGAGACAGGGTTTCACCATGTTGGCCAGGCTGACTGTGAATTTGTCACCTCAAATGATCCACCCCCCTCGACCTCCCAAAGTGCTGGCATTACAAGCATGAGCCACTGAGCCAGGCCAATTTTTTAATTTTTAATTTTTGTAAAGATGGGGTTTCACCATGTTGGCCAGGCTGGTCTTGAACTCCTGAACTGCCCACCTCGGCCTCCCAAAATGCTAGGATTACAGGCATGAGCCACTGCACCCTTGTCTTTTTTTTATTTAAAGAGACAAGACAGAAGTGATTAAGATATTGAATTCTGGAGCAAAACTTTGTTGTGCAAGTGCCAGCTCTGTGAGACCTTGGGCCACTTACCCAACCTCACTGGTTCTTCATTTTTTCAGCAGTACAATTGGGATAAGGGTGCTTAGCTCATAGGATTGTTGTCAAAATCAAATGAGATATGTGTAAAAAGTGCTTACCATGATGCCTGCACAAAAGAAGAGCTCAGTAAACATCAGTTGTCACCTTCATTGTCATGACAATCTCCCTCCACTTTCTGCAGGATGCCTCACGTAATGCCATGCACAAGCAGGTAGCTCACAGATAGTGTTCTTTAGTAGAGACGGGGTTTCACCATGTTGGCCAGGATGGTCTCCATCTCTTGACCTCATGATCCACCTGCCTTGGCCTCCCAAAGTGATGGGATTACAGGTGTGAACCACCATGCCCAGCCCTGATCCTGCTGTTTTTAAAGAATGGGCAGTGGCTCCACGCCTGTAATCCTAACACTTTCTGAGGCTGAGGGAGGCAAATCACTCAAGCCCAGGAGTTCAAAATTAACCTGGGCAACATGGCAAAACCTTGTCTCTACAAAAAAATACAAAACAGCCAGGTGTGGTGGTGCATGCCTCTAGTCCCAGCTACTGGGGAGGCTGAGGTGAGAGGATCTCTTGAGCCCAAGAGATCAACACCGCACTGAGCCCTAAGCATGCCACTGCACAACAGAGTGAAACCCTGTCTGAAAAAAAAAAAAAAAAAAAAGAATGGGGGATTTGAAATTAGGGACGACTGTTGGAAAGGAATTTGTTAGTCAAGATATGTCTTAGTAATAGCCAAAGAAGACCCTAAACACTTTTTTTTGCTTTATTTAAAGTGTTGTATAATTTTATATTGAAACTAAAGTATAAGGAAAAAATGTCTACTCTTTCTTCCCCTAAACAAATTAACATTTTCATTCATTTGTCTTACTTTTCAATCTTTTCATTTGTTTGGCAACCTTCTATTTTTTAATTAATTTTTATCAAATTATGTATGGTGATCCTCCTTTCAAAATTGTA
The DNA here is from genome assembly GCF_030222135.1 of Aotus nancymaae. Classification (NCBI taxonomy): domain Eukaryota; kingdom Metazoa; phylum Chordata; class Mammalia; order Primates; family Aotidae; genus Aotus; species Aotus nancymaae. Next base: position 590,891 of record NW_026988570.1, on the reverse strand, counting down.
CTAAGATGTTTAAAAAAAACAGCAGATCCCTGCGCCACCCCAAACCTGCTCCCCAAATATCATTCCTTTAATTCTTCTGACATTTACCTCCATATTTCTAAACATGCTGATACTGTTAATTCATGATTTGTTAATTTCAGATATTATACATTCCAATAGATGAAAATTACATTATCTTTCTGCCACCACTTCTCTCTTTTATTATAGTTAAATCATGATGTTAGTTAAAATGATAGTCAGCATTATATTATTATAACAAGTAAGTAATCCTCACTGCCGAGGCAAGTAAGTGTACTTTTTAGTTTTTTGAGATGGAGTCTCTCACTGTCACCCAGGTTGGAGTGCAATGGGGTGATCTCAGCTCACTGCAACCTCTACCTCCAGTCACATACAGGGATCAGTCAGCCCAGGCTGTCAGTTAGATGACACTTGACCCCACGGCACAGTGTCTCTCAGCAGCATAGGGTGGATTTCTCTGCTATGTTATGCATCCCACCTGGGTCGGCTGAGACTGCTCCTTGCTCTCTTTACTCCATGCTCTCTCTGCTCCTGGAAGAGGGAAAAGAGAACGTGATAAACCACGCCCTGGCTCTTTTTTTTTTTTTTTTTTTTGAGACAGACTCGCTCTGTCACCCAGGCTGAAGTGCAGTGACGTGATCTCAGCTCACAAAAACCTCCACCTCCTGGATTCACGCAATTCTCCTGCCTTTCACACAATTGCCTCCCGAGTGGGATTACAGGTGCCCACCACCACACTTGGCTAATTTTTTGTATTTTAGGTAGAGACGGGGTTTCACTATCTTGACCAGACTGTTCTCGAACTCCTGACCTCATGATCCACCCACCTTGGCCTCCCAAAGTGCTGGGATTACAGGAATGAGCCACCGCACCCAGCCAGCAATGTATTTTGATTATATATTTTTTCTGATGCAAATCCCTCCCCTCCTGCCCCAGAGATAATAATTGTTTTAATTTTTCACTTGTATAATTTTTTGTGTAGTTAGTCTTAGTTGTTTTCTATCACACTTGTCATATCATTTGCCCTGCCAAATCATCAGTTTTCCGTCAATTCTATCCTCCCTTTCCCCAGAGAACATCCTCCTAGAGCCCTCTGTTCTCCAGCCCCAACCAGGTTTGTACTCTCTAGACCTATGTCTAGACCAGAACAGACATCCTGTCATGGTCAAATCTCTCATGTCTTGGATCTTGTGCCTTCTTCCTCAGGGGTTAATCCCTCATTTTGCTGGAGCATATCCTCCTGTAATTTTCTAAGAATATTTATGAGGATGGATATAGACACACACACACACACACACACACATATATCATGTATGTTCCTGATCTACATATATAAACATCTACATATATATCAGGAACATACATGTTAAGTCTTTTCGTGTCAAATATCTTTATTCTACCCTCATACCTTTTTTTGATAATTTGGCTGGGTATGAAAAGTCTGTGTTAAAGATAATTTTCCCTCAGAATTTTGAAAGCATTGCCTTCTAGCAAATGGTACAGATGCTAAGAAAGTCAATGTTATGATTCTTATCTGTTTTTATGACACTTATTTCTTTCTCTCTGGAAACTTTTAGGAACTTTTTTTTATTCCTGATATTACAACAGTTTCAAAATTTGGGGCCTTGGTCTGCTCTGCCTGCTCATTTTTGATTCTGTAGCTTTTTAGTAGATAACTGAAGTGAAGAGGAGGGGAAGAGACCTTTAAATATCCCTTGGCTTCCAAGGAGGTGTAGCACGTATGAACAATACTAGTGCCATGTACCTTTCACATAGGGTTTGTTTCTTCTTTTTATTACTGATATTACAACAGTTTCAGAATTTGGGGTCTTCTTTACTGTTTTTGTGCAGGCCATTTAGTAACCTTTTTAATTTGGCAATGTGATACTGTGAAATATGTATTTGGTCTTCAACCCCTTTTTCTGGCATAGAACTCCTAAAATCCTTAGAATCTCCAAAATGGTAACTTTTATATACTAATGATTTACTGATGGCTGGCAGCCTCTAGGCAGCTTCAGGATGGGGGCTGGTCACAGGAAGGACCAAGGTAAGATTAGAGGGCTGGGATGTTCAGCCTCACTCCTTTCCTCCTCACATCTGGGAAGGGGAGAGGGGACTGAAGATTAAGTTGATCACCAATAGCCAGTGACTTAATCAGTCATGCTCATATGAAGCCTCCATAAAAACTCAAAAGAACCTGGTTCAGAGAGCTTCCAGGTAGTGGAACATGTGGAGGTTCCAGGAGGAGGGTGCACCTGGGGAGGAGGATGCACCTGGGGAGGGCATGGAAGCTGTGTACTCCTTCTATACCTCATCCTCTGCATTTTTTCTTCTGTGTTATTTGTGATATCCTTAAAATAAACTGGTAAATATTTTTCCCTGAGTTCTCTGAGCAGCTCTAGCAAATTAATAGAACTGAAAGAGAGAAGCATGAGAACTTCAAACTGAAGCCAGTTGGTCTTAGATGTTCTGGAGGCCTGGACTTAAGACTGGTCTCTAGAGGGTGGGCAGTCTTGGGGACTGAGCACTTAACCTGTGAGATCTGATGCTACCTCTAAATAGTGTCAGAATTAAATTGGAGAACACCCATCTGGTGCCTGCTGCAGAATTGATTGCTAGCTTGGTGGTGGGAAGAAACCACCCCCCCCAACATGTAGTCACAGAAGTCTTCTGTGTTGATTGTTGTGGTGATGTGAGGGCAGGGGAGTTTTTCTACATTCTCAGGGAATATGTGTCCTTCACTTCCAGCATGTTTTCTTTATTTCTTTCCCTTTTAAAAAAATAATTTCTTCCTTCTGTTTTTTTGTTAATCTCCTTCTAGAAATCTAGTCAATCATATTTTGTTTCCCAAATTGAGTTTCTAATAATCATATATTTTCTCCTATTTCTATTGGCTCTACTTTCAGAGAAATGTCCTCAATTTCATAGACGAACCCTTCTATTGAATTTTTATTCAGTAGAACTTCTTCTATTGAGTTTCAAGGTTCAGTTTTCATTCTCTGCCTGCTTGTTTGTCCACGGTGTCCTGCCCTATCTTACAGATGCAGTGTCATATCTCTTTGGGGCTAGAATCATTTTACTTGTTTGGTTTTTTTGTTTGTTTTCTAGTTTTAACAAAGGATTTTATTTGTTGCTAAAAAGTAGAATCCAGAAAATAGCAACCCACTGCAAGAAGAGTTCTCTAATAAAACATTTTCAGTCATTCTCTCTTCTCTTCACATGGTGTACTCTTCCATGTGCACATCATCAGAAAACAGACTGATACATGCAAAGCCTGTGTGAAAGGCAGACGGCACTAGTATTGCTCACACTTGCTACACCTCCTTGGAAGCTAAGGGAAGCCTTTTCTGCAGTCTCTCCATTTTGATAGAAACTTTTCACAATTTTTTTATAGCAAAATATTTAAAGGTGTCTTCCCCTGCTCTTCATTTCAGTTATCTACTTCAGGTACAGAATTAAAAAGCTTTTTTCCCAGCTGTGATCAAAACACAGAATACTAAAAAGCATCTGGGTTACTGTAAGTTCCTGGGTTTCATACTTGGATATTTATAGAGGAAGTTGAACCTTGAGTTCTGCAGCTCTTCAAAATGGGTGACAGAAGAGAGGATGTGATAGGACAATTTTAAAAATTTGATAGTCATTCTCTGATGGAGTGAAGCAAGCTTTTTCAACCATCAACCAATATGACCTCATTGGTCAAAAGACAAGCCCTGCAGAGATCCAACAAGAGTTGAGTTTTAAATACAGAACATATTTCAAAGAGAACCAGTAGAGAGTGCTGATGTATGAACAGAATTGAGTGCTGGTGAAAGCAGAGAGTAAAGAATCCCAAGAAACTTTTAGTGACATTTTCATTTAATAAGCAAGTAGTATAGCAACCTAAAAACCTTGGCTGTGATGACACCAGGATGTTTTTATGGAACTGCTGCAGGAAAACATGATTGGCAGCTGACATTCTCTGGCTCTCAGCACCAACTTCTCCAAGAGACTTAAGGCTGGGGTGTGAAGCAGATGTATTTCTTGCCAGATGGGAGCCCTTTGGTGAAGACTCCTTTTGTGAGAAGTCTTTTGGCTTCCTCTTCAGGGATGGTTGGAAGGACCATCACGCTATTCCCATCATCCCAGTCAACTGGGGTGCCAACCCTCTTTTCTGCTGTCAGCTGGAGAATCTCATCAAAGTTCCTGCCAGTGGTAGATGAGTAGAGGATAGAGAGTTTCAGCTTCATATCAGGACCGAAAGCAAACACCACCACATGAGTTGTCACAGGCACGCCCTTTTCATCCTTCTCTGCTGGATCCAGCATGCCCAACAGGATGGCAAGGTCTCAATTCTTATCATCGATGATGGGAAAAGGTGACTTCTCTGTGGGCTCTTCACCATTGTAAGCATTTGTGACCTTGCTCCAGGCAAGGCCTTTCTCAACACTGTCTATTGAAAGGGGAATCAGCTTGACATTCCTCTTGGCAAATTCTGGTGCCAGCTTTGCAGCTCTGCCAAGCTCTGTGGTGCACACTGGGGTAAAGTCCTGAGGGTGGGAAAGAGAACGTCCCATGAGTCTCCCAGAAAGATCATGGAAACAGATGCAGCCGACAGTGCTATTGACCTCAAAGTTGGGAGCCATGTCCCCAACAAACAGACCTCTGAGCATGGCAGTGGTGGTGATGAGGAGGTGGCAGTGATGAGGAGGCACCGCTTGGACAGCAACCAACCAGGGGATTCTCATGAAGGGACCGCTTGTTTGTTTTAACTGTGTTAACAGCACTGCTGTTTCCTTTTTTTTCAGGAGCATTTTTAAATTGTTTGCTTTGATCTGTTTTTTCATACCAAAATCCCATCCCAAACATCCTTGGCTGTCTGAGAACTTTTTTTTTTTTTTATGACAGTCTCACTTGGTCTCCCAGGCTGGAGTGCAGTGTTGCTATCTCAGCTTACTTCAACTTTCGCCTCCTGGATTCAAGCAATTCTCCTGAATCAGCCTCCCAAGTAGCTGGAACTACAGGCACGTGCCACCACCTCCTGCTAATCTTTTGTATTTTTAGTAGGGATGGGGTTTCACTGTGTTAGCCAGGATGGTCTTGATCTCCTGAACTTGTGATGCCCACCTTGGCCTCCCAAAGTGCTGGGATTATAGGCATGAGTCACTGTGCCCGGCCTGTTTGAGGATATTTTAAGAATGAAGTCCTAAAAGCTAATTAAATGTTCTGTGTAGTTAAAGTTTATTGAACATTGGACTTTACTGTATAGGAGGTCAGGCTGATGGTGAAGCTGGCCTATTGGGTGACCTCTAAATGCTGAAATCTGGAGATCTTTTGTTTGGGCCTGGCTGCCAGGATTCTGAGATCAGGGCAGGGAAAGAGAGCATAAGGTTTACAACACTCCTTATGTAGACCTTCACTTAATTCTCCCTGCCCCTAATCCCTGAGGGTTGTAAGGTTCTGAGGGGCCCCTGGCCTCTTATCTGTAACTCCCTTTTGTAGCATTCAGACAGAAGTTCCTCCACTCAGAACGAGCCAGCTGCCCATGCTGCTGCCACTTGGACAGTTATTTATTCATTCATTCATTTGTTCATTTTTGTGGTTTTATAATTTTATTTGACAATCAACAGTTTGTTCTCATCCACAATGACTGACTGCCAGTTTCTGAAAGTGGCAGTAGGCACACAGATAATGAAAATACACAGTTTGTTTGGTGAATCTTCATCCTCGTTATGCTTTCTGGACAGCTGCACATGGATATGGTATGGAACGTTCCTTATTCCTTTGGCCCAGACAGCTTTGTTGAGCCTAGTGTTAGCATGTCTGGAGTCCCCATCTCCTTCATGGCTAAGTTCTGGGTCTCTTTGAGTGCCCAAGGCTGAGGGGGCATGCTGCTTGAAGTCCACTCCATGGGTGTGCCTGTGAATGCAGATGTCATATTCTGGTGTTACCACCTTATTGGTGGCAGGTGGCAGAATATCCCTTTTTTTCTTTTTTAGACAGAGTCTTGCTCTGTCACCCAGGATAGAGTACGGTGGCACAATCTGGGCTCTCTACAGCCTCTGCCTACCAGGTTCAAGCAATTCTCCCACCTCAGCCTTCCAAATAGCTGGGACTACAGGCACATGTCACCAGGCCCAGCTAATTTTTGTATTTTTAGTAGAGACAGGGTTTCACCATCTCTTGGACAGGCTGCTCTTGAACTTCCGACTTGAAATGATCCACCCACCTCAGCCTTCCAAAGTGCTGGGATTACAGGCATGAGCCACTGCACCTGGCTAACACCCCTCCTTTTTTTTTTTTTTTTTTTTTTTTTTTGAGACAGAGTCTCACTCTGTCACCCAGGCTGGAGTGCAGTGGTGCAATCTCAGCTCACTGCAACCTTCACTTCCCGGGTTCAAGCGATTCTCCTACCTCAGCCTCCCAAGCAGTTGGGACTACAGGTGCATGGCACTACACCTGGCTAATAATTTTTTGTATTTTTAGTAGAGACTGAGTTTCACCATGTTAGCCAAGATGGTCTCAATCTCCTGACCTCGTGATCCACACCCCCTCAGCCTCCCAAAGTGCTGGGATTACAGGCATGAGCCATCATGCCCAGCCCCAGCACCCTTCTTTACAGGAGCTGTGCTGCTGGGCCAAAGTTGGAAAGGGCTTTTAAAAACTTGTTTATATCTCTTCTCCACTGAGTTTGGCTTTTGATCCTTAAGAATTTACACACACAACAAAAATTTCTTTTCATAATTGTTATATTGTTTGGAGAGAGGGAGAAAATATATGTACATGGTCAATGCACTATTAGCTCTAATAGAATTTTTGTTCTGTGTTTCACTTACATGTATATTTTTCAGTTTTGCTTAAATCTTTTTCCCCTTATCTTCTCTCATGCCATCCCCTTTGCTTCTGTCCCCTTTGCCCCCAGAAAATTGTGTTAACACCTGATATATACCTGTTCATGTTTCTATTCTCATTCAGTTATACTCATATATATATTCAGGGAGGTCTTTTTCATAACTTATTTCCATAGAAAATTGAATCATACTGGCTGAGTGTGGTGCAAGCCTGTAGTCCCAGCTACTCAGGAGGCTGAGGCAGGAGAATTGCTTGAACCTGGGAGGTGGACATTGCAGTGAGCCAAGATCACACCACTGCACTCTAGCCTGGTGCCTAGTGACAGAGCAAGACTCTGTCTCAAAAAAAAAAGAAAAAGAAAGAAAATGGAATCATACTATAAAAAGTTGTTTGCAACTTCTTTTTCTCACTCATCAACACGTTCTGGCCATCTGCAGGCCAACAGATGGGTCTATGCAACTAATTCTCATTCTCTTTAATATTTGCATAATATTTCATAGTAGATAGCAGTCATCTCTTCGACCATTTCTAGTTTGATAGACATTTAGATTTAAACTAGATCTCACCTTATTCAGCCATTCTCTCTTGATGACCATTCAGTACCACAGGAAAAGAGGGAAAGCTATCCATTTTTTTAAAGCTTGCGTAAACTTAATTCTAAAACTTGATAAATCTTACACAGAAAGAAAAACTATGACCCAATCTCATTTATGAACATAAAACCATGCAATTCTAAATAAAATATTAGCAAATGCAATCTAGCAGAATATTGAAAGAATGACCTCGTGGTGCATTAACCTACTTTGTTAATCCGTGCTGGAGAGGAGAGATCTATGATACGGTTCAGGGCTGTTTTGAATGAAAACTATAAACATAATAGTAACTGAAGGAAAAGACTTACATGCAACCACAACTATCAGAAACCAGGACCAAACCCAGTATTCCATGGGGCATGCCAAACTATTTCCCTCTATCTCAGGAATGAGAGGAGGACACCTGCCTGTGGCACTGGGAATCAGCCGACTGTGTTCTCAAACCCTTCCACTCTCCTCTTGGTCTTTATGAAGACAAGGGCTTTTCATCATGGGCATCATCCTGCAGTGTTTCAGGGTTCTTGTTTTTTTGTTTGTTTGTTTTTTTGAGACAAAGTCCCAGTCACCAGGCTGGAGTTTAATGGTGCGATCTCGGCTCACTGCAATGTCTGCTTCCTGGGTTCAAGCGATTCTCCTGCCTCAGCCTGCCAGGCAGCTGGAACCACAGGCACACGCCACCACACCCAGCTAATTTTTGTATTTTTAGTAGGCACAGGGTTTCACCATGTTGGCCAGAATGGTCTCAATCTCTTGACCTCGTGATCCGCCTGCCTTGGCCTCCCATAGTGCTGGGATTATAGGCGTGAACCCCTGCACCCAGCCCCTGCAGTGTTTTTGAAGTAATTCCCAGTGGCTGGTAGGAAGTTACTCTAAATGGTATATCTGTTTGCCTTCTCTAGAAAAGCTCCCCATCTCAAGGTGAAAGAACTACCTTCTTATGCTTCACATCCTAGGAATTGTAAGAGAGGAGAAATGAGAGGCTTCGGGGGAGTTAATCTCCTCACCATTCAGGAAACAGTGGTATTTATTAGTGCCGGCCTAGGCAGTCAGATGGATTTTGCTGGGAACATGTGAGGAGTGCCTGGTGGGGCCATGGTGCTAGCTCAGGACCTGTGGGGAGAATTAATCACAGGAGCTGAACAGGGTCGGGAGCACTTAGGATCTGGGGTCCCAGAGAGGGAGGATCCAGGTGCAGTAGCTTGTTCAGAGCCAATCCTGGGCACGTATGGATGTCATCCTGCATCCACCCTGTGAATGAACCCTGGTGGCACGGGGTCTTCTCTGCTCCCTCTCCAGAGAGAGGAGGGTACCAGCCCCAGCACCCTACTCACACCAGTCACTGTTGGCCTTGAGATTTCTGGTCTGCCTCAGCATCTGACTTTCCACCCCGGGATGCATTTGGTCTGTTTTGCCAGTTAGAGAATTGGAGACACCTGAGCCTGAACACTTCATGGGGCCTGCACCGCCAGGTCTGAATGAGTGGGGCCTCGACCCTAAGAGTAGTTTCCATTTATTAAGCTCTTACTCTATGCCAGACACTGGTGGAGGAGGCCCTTAGTCACAGAGCAGCCCTTTTGTGCCAGACACGGGGCACAGTTTGCCTGTTTCACAGGTAGTGAGATGGTTCTGGGCATAGTGATTCTCTGGTGCTTCTAGGGAGCTGCCTGTCTGGCAGTGATGCAGTACACAGACTCATTCCATTGTGTAGTCCATGACTACATTCCCATTGTTTGAAAGGTTTATCATGCAGACCTACTCGAAGGGAGAAGTGAGTGACTCCCCACTGGCACACCCTCAGCCCCAGCCCACCCCCACTCCCAAGGTATGCATTTCTGTTTCTGTCACGTAGTGCTCAACAATGCTACAGAGTTGGTATTATAATTATTCTGATTTTATAGTTGAAGAAATTGAGGCTTGGGGAGGGGACTCAACCCCAGGTTCCAGTTGTGTGTCTGTGTATGTGTGTCTGAGTGTGTGTGTATGTGTTGCGAAGTAGGTCAGCCAGCAGCACATAAGCCTAATGGTTACATTTCCCTGGTAGCATTTGTCACTCAGGCTCCTAAATTTGGCCATCAGGATCTCTTCAGGGTTGGAAAGTTAACACATACTGCCCAGGAGGGAGGCAATGTAATGTGATATGAGTGCCTCAGCTTCCTCATCTACAAAATGGGCCGAGGATAATACCTCAACACAATCACCCAGAACAAGGCCTGGCACATGTTTCCTAGAGACTTTGTGGGAACTTAGTGAATGTTCCCTGACAGATCTGTCACAGAAACTAAATACTGCCCCTTATCCCTTCTGCACCTCTTGCAGCAGTGTCTTCCAGGAAGCTTGGAAACCTCAGGAGATGAGATATAGGGGCCCTTTTCTCAGCATACCCCAAGAAAACTCTCTCAATGTCTTTTAAAGTTGTCAAGGTCCCACTTTGTAGCAGTTCCTCATAAAATGCCAGTTCCCTTTGCCATCCACTGGACTCACTCTTCATCCTATTCCCCAAAAAGTGAGAAAGGTGGGCTGTGTCATGGCATTCCTAGCCAGGGGAGGGCATCTGGCCCCAGCACGTGAATTCAAGCCCTTTCCCAGCTGTAATAACCACCCTCTTTTTTCCACAGGGGCTAAACTGCACAGTTAAGAATAGTAAGTCATCTTTTTCTGTTCTTCTCGTTGCCTTGTTAATCAAGTGACGGCCTGGTGCCAACTTCTGGCAGAAGCCCTGCCATGCCACTCCAGGTTCAGGCTGTGAGCTACAGCCATCAGCAGGAGGGATCCTGGAGAATCATGAATGCATGCACCTGCACTTCCTATCAAGAGAATTCATTATGCAAAAGTCAGGAAAGGAGAAACAGAACGGTCATTCGGATTGTGAAAATATTACCTGGGGTGCTGTCCTACTGTATCTATAATGTAATTTGATTTGCCACAGCTTGTCACTGTAAAGTGAGAGACATCTGTGGTGTAGATTTTGTTTTGTTTTAATTCAAAGAGGAGGCACATATTCAAGTGTCTGAGCCAATTAGGGACCCCTGACATATAAAAATAAAGCAGCTCTTACTACAGCCCCATCCCACCTGTGCCCTCATGCCCAATCACAGCTTCATCTCAAGATCAAATTGCATACTTTGTCTTGCCTCCTAAAATTCCCTTTAGACTTGAGAGATTTGTAGTGACCCCAGTACACGTTAGAAAAGAGGGAGCAGGGCAGTGAAGCTGAGGATGCAGCCAAGGGTCACAGGCCCCTGAGCTGTTTTCTGTTTAGCTGTCTGTACCCACTGCTGGGGCATCCATCTCCTCTGTAAGTCTCTGAGTGCTGCTCTTCCCTGGCTGCCAGGTACCTGCCTGGATGACAGCTGGATCCACCCTCAAAACCTGACCCCTCCTCCCTGAAAGAGCTGTAGATTGAGCTCTGCTTTGCCTGCACCCAGCAAGGAGACCTGTTCCCTGTGGCTCACATTGAATGGATGGTGCAGACAAACAGTGAGTGGGCCTGCCAGCAGGATGCTGGGGGAGTCTCCCTGCCTCCAAGTGAGTCCACAGACCCACCTGTCAGCTCTCCCAGTCAGCTCAGGATTGGGCTCCCAGTCCTATGCTCAGACATGAGGGCTCAAATTTAGTGTTGTAAGGATACATCATTTCAAGCGTTAATGCTTGTTCAGTGTTTTGGGTATTAACCCGCAGTGATGCCTTCCCATCACTCCATTCCTCATGAAAGGACGTCCTTCAGCCTAACATTTTTAGCACCCTGGGGATAAAAAAGCAAGTGGTTAATTTTGTGACTGCAGTACCCAAAATGAAGTAGAAAATGGCAATACATTTGCCAGCCTGTTTGTTCCTTTAATTTAGGGACCACTTTTAAAACATCCCCGGAGCCTATTCAGGAATGGAGAGTTTATGTTACAGAACTGGGGTGACTGGGGTGAATAAGCACCAGCCCCAGATTTGTGACCAGGGCCTCAGGGAGTTCTCTTTGGAAGTCCCCGGCATCAGTGCTCCTGCTGACTGCCGCAGCCTCGTGAGGATGATGGCGCGGCTGTGTTCGACACCCATGCCAGGCTGTCAAAGCCCTCACCAAAAATTTGCAAAGCCTTTGCTTCTAGCCCTGTGTAAAGTGTCATTTTTCCTTGCCCAGCTAGAAATAACTGTCTGCAAGGAAGTACGCAGTGAGCTGAAAGGGACAGGAAGTGGAGAGCTGGGTTAAACAGGGCAGATTTTCTTTCAAGAGTGAACAACCACAGCAGATGGAGGTGACACACCCAGCACTTGTCGTGGCTGACCTGTATCTGTTTGCCTCCTCTCCACTTCTGTCCTCCAGCCAGTATCCTGTACCTCGAGGGCACAGAGTTATCTGTCCTGCAGCTAAACACCAATGAACATTTGTGCATCACGTTCGAGTTTCTGTCCAAACTGAGGCATCACCACAAGCGGGTAAGAATACAGCTCCTGAGTGGATCATGGTCCGCTGATGACACCAGTACAGACTTGTCCCCAAATTCAGACCCTGATTTAGAGCAGTGAAGACCCAGAGGCACTGAGAGAGTCTGAGGAATTCCAAACGGCAGCCTCAGATGGGCAGAAGTCAAAAGAGAAGTGGTGTGGCCGTCATGAGCACTAGTGAGGGACAGAGTGTATTTTGAAAGCTTTCCTGACATACCCCTGCTCTTTCTTCCCACTTTACCGAGCTATTCATTCTGAAAGAAAGGTGAATTGGAAGACAACTTCCACAGCCCTGCTTCCTGCCATCTTTGTGTAACTTTGTATGACATCTTTGCTGTGTAACTTGGGTTAAGCTGGGGCTTACCTGAGGAAGAAAAAGCTGCCCAGACCAAAGAGCTGCCACAGGTGGTCAAATGAGCACTCCGCAGCTCAGTCTCACACTGCTGCGCATGGCTATAGCATGAAATGTTGATTCTTTTTTATGTTTGTTTGAAGCAGTGGGTCCTAAAGTGTGCTCCATAGATCAGCAGCCTCAATCTCACCTGGGAACTTGTTAGAAATGTGTGTTCTAGTTGGGCATGGTGGCTCACGCCTGTAATCCCAGCACTTGGGGAGGCTGAGGCAGGCGGATCACGAGGTCAAGAGATGGAGACCATCCTGGCCAACATGGTGAAACCCTGCCTTACTAAAAATACAAAAATCAGCTGGACATGGTGGCACCCACCTGTGGTCCCAGCTACTCAGGAGGCTGAGGCAGGAGAATCGCTTGAATCCAGGAGACAGGTTGCAGTGAGCTGAGAGTGCGTCACTGCACTCCAGCCTGGTGACAGAGTGAGACTCTGTATCAAACAAAAGAAGAAGAAAAGGAATATGTGTTCTATGGCCCCTCCCCAGACTTCCCAGGCCAGAAATTCTTAGGGTGGGGTCCAGCAACTGTTGCCTAACTGCCCCTCAAGTAATTATGATACAAGACTTAGTCTAAAGACTACTGGTTTAAATCTGCAAACAGCCACTTGAAAACAAGTTAGATCTCCCACAGACACAGCGGCAAACACAGAACCCCTCTCCAATGTTAAATTAGGACCCCCAAACTTGGCTGCTGTGTGATGGTGAGAATCAGGTTTCTCCATCCACTTAGAAGTGAAGGACCCCTGGCTTCTCCTCCAGGGTAACTAGAATGGGGGTTGGAGTTGATATCTGTAATCTCTACCACCCGGAAAATAACTCGGCACAAATTCAAATATCTCTGCAACTAAGGTGCCTGCTGGCCCAGGGTGAGTGGGCCTCTCTAGCTTGTCCTCTGCACTTTTTTACCCCAGAACGTTCTCAAGAGATCCCTGGCTTTTCCATTTCAGGAGGAAGAATCATTTGACAAAGTTTTTACCTGCCTGTGTGCCAGATCTCCACAGCCCCAAGTCCTCTGGCCCAGCCGACTCACACCCATTGTTCTAGAATTTGAGAAGGCTGGTGGGGGGGCAGGACTGCTTTCCCTTATTCACTGTCTGCTCAGGAGGCCAGATCCATGTTGCTACTGTTTTTCTTAACAGGCAGAAAAGACCAGAGGAAACAGGACAAAGATACTGATTTCCCTGACTTTGGGTTTTGCTGTGGTTGTTGCTTTATTCTTACTTTTGGCTGAATGTTTGGGAGTGGGTGGGAACGGGGAACTTTGGGCATAGAGAGGTGTGTGTAACCCATCCACCTTCCCTTCCTGCCTTCTCTGCAGTGGCATTTTACCGGCAGCCACTTCGTGGTCAACCCTAACCTGGAGCATGAGGTGACCGTTCACCAACTGCCCAAGCCCATCCCTGATGGAGACCCAAACCACTAGTCCAAGAATTTCCTCGTGCCTGGTAAGGCACGGGTCTTCTGGGTCTTCTGCCCACTTGTATCATCTCCAGAGTCTCACAAATTTCCTTGCATCTAGCAGGTGGTCCGGAAATACTTGTTAAGGATGGTGTTGACCTTCATCCTGGAAACACCCTGCACATGCGTGCACACACACTCTCGGCTTACCCTGCTGTGTGTTGCTGTATGTGGCTCATCACTCCCTGGCATGGTGTTGCATGCTGTGTGTTTGCTTTTTTTTTTTTTTTTTTTTTTTGAGACGGAGTTTCGCTCTTGTTACCCAGGCTGGAGTACAATGGTGCAATCTCGGCTCACCGCAACCTCCGCCTCCCGGGTTCAGGCAATTCTCCTGCCTCAGTCTCCTGAGTAGCTGGGATTACAGGCATGCACCACCATGCCCAGCTAATTTTTTGTATTTTTAGTAGAGACGGGGTTTCACCATGTTGACCAAGATAGTCTCAATCTCTTGACCTCGTGATCCACCCGCCTTGGCCTCCCAAAGTGCTGGGATTACAGGCGTGAGCCACCATGCCCGGCTGTGTGTTTGCTTTTATTGGTCTTTCCTACTGGCTTGAAGTCTCCAGGGGGCAGGGCTTTGTCTTGTTTACCACTTACCTGCAGTGCCAAGAACACAGCCTGGTGCATGGTTGGGGCCCATCGGTATTTGTTGAAGGAGTCAGTCTCCTCAGTTCTCTCTCCTGTTCCTGAAGTGACTGACGCAGTCCCTGTCCCTCCATGCTGATTCACACCTGTCACATGTCTTCTCAGCCTGGGCAAAGACAGGCAGCCCGGGGCAAGAAGCTGTGGGTGGACAGAGAAGGAACTGGAGGGGACTGGGATTGCTTGGTCACCCACAGCAAGCTCAGGAGGAATGCACTTGAATTGGGAGGGTTCCCTGAAAGAAGATGATCAGGCAAGCAGGCTGACACACATGCTGAGGTGGGTGCAACCCCGGAGCTCACTCTGAAGGGACCACCCAGGGGAGAAAAGATAGCTGTTCTGGTGTCAGGAGTCTGGAAGAACAGGTTTCCTAAGGTGGAGGCTTCATGAGTTCCCTTTTCTCTGCATCGGTAGGCTGCAAGGACACCAGGATGAAAAGAACCACGCCGTGCGTGAGGGCAGGTAATGGGCCGCCCAGGACAGCTGCACACATGCACGCACGCTCCCACTCCCACGCCCCTCCTCACTCCCAGCCTGCGTGCATAACCTTGGCAGGCAGCCTGTGGGACCCCGACATCACTGTGGAGAACCTGGAGGCCCACCATCTGCATGTGAGCTTCACCCTGTGGAATGAATCTACCCGTTACCAGATCCTGCTGACCAGCTTTCCACATACGGAGAACCACAGTTGCTTTGAGCACATGTACCACATGCCTGTGGTAACTCTGCTATTTTTGACCTTTCTAGCATAGCTCAGAACCACCCCTCCAAGCCCCAAGTCTCTTCTCTGCTAGTCTGACAGAATTGTGTTGCCAGAGCTTGGAGCTCATGCTGTGCTTACTCCGAAGTGATCATGGTGCCTTGCCTTTTTCTTCCCCGGTAATCTGATGGTTGATAGAAAGGCAGTTGACTCCATCCTGCCCATGACTCAGTCCTTTTCATTCTTCCCTCCTCCATAGGCTCCCTTGTTCTCTTTTTGTTTTGCTGTGTTTATTACAAAAAGGATTTGAGGATTTAAAAAAAGAAATGTGGAAATAGAGATAAAGGGGAACTAAAGGAAATAAGTGCCTCACACCCATAATCCCAATACTTTGGGAGGCCACGGCAGGCTTGAAGTTGGAGTTGGAGCTGCAGTGAGCCTTGATGGCACCACTACACCAATTGGGGGGACAGAGCAAGACACCAGTTCTTATAAACAAAAAGGAGGCTGGGTGCGGTGGCTCATGCCTGTAATCCCAGCACTTTGGGAGGCCAAGGTGGGTGGATCACAAGGTCACGAGTTCAAGACCAGCCTGGCCAAGTTGGTGAAACCCCATCTCGACTAAAAATACCAAAATTAGCTGGGTGTGGAGATACATGCCTCTAATCCCCGCTACTCGGGAGGCTGAAGCAGGAGAGTTGCTTGAACCTGGGAGGCAGAGGTTTCAATGAGCTCAGATCATGCTTCTGTACTCCAGCCCATACAACAGAGTAAAAAAAAAAAAAAAGTTAATGAAATAAAATAGGCCGGGCATGGTGGTTCATGCCTATAATCTCAGCACTTTGGGACGCCAAGGCAGGTGGATCACTTGAGGTCAGGAGTTCAAGATCAGCCTGGCCAATATGCTGAAACCTCATCTGTACTGATACTACAAAAGTAAGCCAGGTGCACTTGCACACGCCTGTAATCCCAGCTACCTGAGAGGCTGGGCAAGAAAAGTGTGCTGTGTGGCTCTGTACAACTGGTGTGAATGAACACAGATTTGTAGCCCCAATTCCCAGTAGCCAGAGCAAAGAGAGACTTACCAGTTAAGAAATACACTAACGAATTTACAGCAAACCAGCTTCCATGCAAAAATGGAGTTTTTTCTGGAACACAAACCTGAAAAGCATTTGTCCCCTGGCTTTCCTAAGGGGTGCCCTGGACAGCTTCTCCATGGCAGAGCTAAGTAGCTCCTTATCCAACTAGCCTTACCCATCCCTGCCTCTCTCCTCAGCCCAGACCAGAGGACTTCCATCAGCGATCCAATGTCACAGTGACTCTACGCAGCCTTAGATGATGCTGTCGCCACCGAGTGCAGGTGAGTGTAGTGTGGATGGGTGCAGGGAGCAAAATGGATGGACAGTATGGGGTGGATGGAAGTGAGGAGTGTGCAGAGGTGGAGATCGTGGTGTGGATGGGAGTGAGGAGTGTGCACAGGTGGAGAGTGTGCTGTGGATGGGAGTGAGAAATGTGCACAGGTGGGGAGTGTGATGTAGATTGGAGTGAGGAGTGTGCACAGGTGGAGAGTGGTGTGGATGGGAGTGGGGAGTGTGCACAGGTGGAGAGTGGTGTGGATGGGAGTGAGGAGTGTGCACAGGTGGAGAGTGGTGTGTGGGAGTGTGGAGTGTGCACAGGTGGAGAGTGTGGTGTGGATGGGAGTGAGGAATATGCACAGGTGGAGAGTGGTGTGGATGGGAGTGAGGAGTGTGCACAGGTGGAGAGTGGTGTGTGGGAGTGAGGAGTGTGCACAGGTGGAGAGTGGTGTGTGGGAGTGAGGAGTGTGCACAGGTGGAGAGTGGTGTGGATGTGAGGAGTGTGCACAGGTGGAGAGTGGTGTGGATGAGAGTGAGGAGTGTGCACAGGTGGAAAGTGTGGTGTGGTGGGAATGAGGAGTGTGCACAGGTGGAGAGTGGTGTGGATGGGAGTGGGGAGTGTGCACAGGTGGAGAGCATGGTTTGGATGGGAGTGAGGAATGTGCACAGGTGGAGAGCATGGTGTGGATGGAGAGGGGAGCATGCAATGGTTTAGAATGTTGTGTGGAAGGAGAGGGGAGCATGCATAGTCTGTTGTTCCTGCTGGTGTACAGGGAAGGCTTGTGCTCTCTCTGGCTGTAAGCACCGCTGGCAGTGAGAATTCCTTGCCCATTGAGACACTGCCCCTGCCTTTCTCCTTTCTGATTCTATCAGCCTCATCTGGGCAGAGGCCCTCTGACTCCCCACTGTTGCTGGAGGGGAATCAGAGGGCCCCTAGAGATCGTGGAATAGCCTGGAGACGATGGCCACCTAGAGATCGTGGAATAGCCAGCCACAGTCCCCTACTCTCATGTTGCCTCTGCTGGCTGGATGCCGTGGGCACTCTATGGTCCTGGAGCCCTTAACCTGCCCTCTCTGCCCACAGATCCAGCCCTTCTTCAGCAGCTGCCTCAATGACTGCTTCAGACACTCCGTGACTGTTTCCTGCCCAGAAACACCAGACACTCCAGATAGGAGACATGCCGCTGTCCAGGGCCACACTGGGAGTGCAGATGGCTGAGGGCCACCAGCCTGGGCTGAGGCCTGACCTGGTTCTTGGAGGTGATTTGCAGGGAGAGTTTAGTTTAACTTGGAGCTCTTCAGGCCTGAAGTGTGGAGTGGGCTTCAGAGTGTCACTCCCTGGGGTTGGACTCCTGGCTGCCTTTCATTAGCGATGCATCCTCAGGCAAAATCCTTAACCTTTCTGACCCTCAACTTTCTTGACTGGAAAATATGGTGGTTTTTATCCTATAGGCCTAGTTCTGCGCCATGCACAGAGCGCGCTGCTCCAATGTGCTGTCCATGTTTGATGCTCACTCGTTGTGAGTCATCATACTGTGAAGTAGAGGATTCCCCCACCCCAAACCCCAGGTTCATGGATGAGGAAACTAAGACACAGTGATATTGAATAACTTGTCCAAGATCACACACCAGGGACTTCAGAAGTCACATGCCCTAACACATGGGAGGCTGTGGCCATAGGCTCACAAGAAGGCTGAGACATGGGGCCAGGCTGGAAGGAGACGCAGCCTCCCAAGGAGGAGGCAAGGCATCTCTCCTTAGACCAGCAGCTCAAGTCCTTGTCTCTTGTAGGTGGTTTCATTAAGTTCAGCCTGGATCTAAAGTGCCTGGTGCAGGACCAAGGTCATGAAGGGCCTTAAGGGATGTCAGTGGTGGTTTTTGTGATGACTGGGAAGGGTTAAGAATACTCTTTCCCTTTGTTCGCATTGCAGAACCAATTGTGGGTAAGCTCCGATCTCTGCAGCGCTGTACCCCTCAGGGGTCATTCCCCAGGGCCCACATGAGAAGTCCCTGCCTGAGCCAGGCAGACAAGCCTGAAGGAGTGGGATGGGGTGTGAGACCATGGTTTGTCAGCCCGGAGGGCGGGTGAGACCATGGTTTGTCAGCCCAGGGGAGGTGAGACCATGGTTTGTCAGCCTGGGTGAGGGGAGGGGCAGACCATGTTTTGTCAGTAGCCAGAGAGGACAGAGCCTGGGGCTGGGGCCCTCAGGGCCAGCAGGGCAGGCCTGGGCAGCACTCACTCTGTTCTGCTCATCACAGACTACATGCCCCTGTGGGTGTACTGGTTAATCACAGGTGTCTCCATCCTGCTGGTGGGCTCCATCATCCTGCTTACCATCTGCATGACCTGGAGGCTACCCAGTAAGGGCTGGGGCTCTGGCCACGCCTAGCACTGCCACTCACTAGCAGGGCAAATCGCTTTATTCTCTGAGCCTCAGGTTCTCGCTTGGAAAATGGAAATCACAGTGATAACCATGTCACTGTGCTGCTGAGTGAAATAAGGCACATGAATTCTTAGCACAGAACCTGGCATGTGCTGTTTGCACAGTGTCTGTTAGCTACCATTATATTTGTTGTTATTAAATGAAATATTTTTAAACTCAACAGGTTGGAAGGAGCCGGAGTGAAGTTTTTTTTGTGTCAGGAATTACCAGCTAGGCAGGCGGAGCAGCCTGAACAACCCCATCCTGCAGCCCCCAAATGTGTACATCTGGGGTCAGGGAGAATAGCGAGGGCCAGCGTCGAGTGATAGAGAAGTCCCCAGCTGCCCTGAGCCATCGGGGTAGACCCCAGACCCACCTCGTTAGCCTTGTAGTCAGAGGCCAGTTACTTAACACACCATGGAGTCACTTTTCTGTAAAATGTGTTGATAATGCTTCCCTGTCAGGGCTGTGATGAAGGTTAAATGAGTAGCTGAGGAAGGTGCTTGCTGGGGGGCATTAGTACATACCAGTCTCTCCTACCTGCAGCCCTCTGCTGGCATGAGAGGGCCTTTGGGGGGTTCTGATAACATCTGATAACTTCTCGGCTGGTGCTCTGTTGGCTGTGCGGCTCTCTAAAGGTGTGGCGGGTGCTTTTCATTTCGTTTCTGCTGTTTCTGTTTCCCAAAGTGTGCCACATCCCGGGGTGAAGACAAGGAGGAGCCTCACTGGTTATTTCACTGTCTTTGATGGTTCTAGGAAAGAGTTGAAAGGGTGAGGATTGAGATTAAGGTTCTGAGTCACTTGCTCAGTCATCTGTGGGTCTTGATCATCCCAGCTGTCACCAAGGAGTTAACTCCCACAGAGCAGTTTTTTCATCACATCTCCGAGGGGAACAATTGCTTAAGTATGTCGGTTCCCCTTCCTCACCCCAAAAACACCAGGAAGAAATGTTGCAAGCGGCCCAGTGGGGCTGCTTCTGGAAAGAAGTGTAAGATGCATGCCTTCTGCAGGATGCTTCTGGGGAAGAGCTTTCCCTCGGGTGGAGTCAGTTTGGGGTGGCCAAATTTCAGGGACACAGGGCAGACCAAGACCATAGTGAGGAGCCAGGGTGGACCCTCCAGCACTGTTCTGGGGGTCCCAGCTGGGTCAGTGCTGTAAAATAACAACTATGACCCCAACTGATTATGTGCAACGTGCCAGGACTTTACATACACATGCTTATTTAATACCCGTTACACAAAGCAAACACAGACCCACTACACAGAGGAAGAAGCTGCATTTCAGAGGCACCAGTAACTGCTCCGGTCATGTGCTTGTAGTGGCAGACCCAGGATTCACGGCTGTACGGGCACCTAGCACGGCCTCCCAGCTCAGGGCTGCCCCCTTACCCTTCACCCTTTGTCAGGGTAAGGCACGTGCTCTGTGAGTAGGTTTCTATTTCTCTTCCCAAAGAACCACTCCAGTATCTTTCTTTTCATTTCCAGGGCCTGCAAGCGAAAAACACAGTAATGACACCAAACATGCCGGTCAGTATTTCCTGGTTTGCGTGTTTGCTTGTTTTTAAAGCAGTGGAGGTTTCTCCTGGGATAAGTGGGTGGGTTGCCTCCTGCCTTCTAACTCCCAAGCCCCTTCAGGAGACCCTACCCTAGGACTCCCCCTTCTAGGATCCCACTCAGAAGGGCCCCTAATAACAAGGCCTGGGTGCCATTTATTGAATCAGACGAGGAAAGGTAAGTGCACGGTATTTTGTGAAAAGAGGTCCTCCCTGTAGGAAGCAGACCAACAGGGCTGGCCGCTCTTTTTCTTTTTTTAATTAAAGTGCAGGCTAAACCAGATAGGAACGTGAGAGATTCTTTTTCCCACAAGGCAGCAGACTGATTTTCTTTAGGCAGCCAAAGGTGGAATACTAAACCTGCATTTTTCCAGCAGGCCTCAGTCGCTTTCTCAGGCTAGGGAGAGAGCCAGGCTGTGTCCTGGTCCAGGCCCCTTCAGGGCTGGCAGGCACAGAGGGCCTGGGCCCTGGGGTGTGGGTCAGCACGTGTGGTCTTGTTTCCTTAGATGGCCTGCCTGCTGCTAACCTGATGCCCCTGTAGCTGAAGCCCAGGAAGGTCTGGATCATCTACGGAGCCGATCACCCCCTCTACATGGACGTGGTCCTGAAATTCGCCCACTTCCTGCTCACTGCCTGCAGCACGGAAGTGGCCCTGGACCTGCTGGAAGAGCAGATCATCTCAGAGGTGGGAGTCATGACCTGGGTGGGCCGCCAGAAGCAGGAGATGGTGGAGAGCAACTCCAAGATCATCATCCTGTGCTCCCGCAGCACGCGCGCCAAGTGGCAGGCGTTCCTGGGCCAGGGGGCGCCTGTGTGGCTGCGCCGCGACCACAGGAAGCCCGCGGGGGACCTGTTCACAGCAGCCATGAACATGATCCCCCCGGACTTCAAGAGGCCAGCCTGCTTCGGCACCTACGTGGTCTGCTACTTCCGCGAGGTCAGCGACTAGGGCGACGTCCCCGACCTGTTCGGTGTGGCGCTGCGGTACGCGCTCATGGACAGGATCGAGGAGGTGTACTTCCGCATCCAGGATCTGGAGATGTTCCAGCCGGGCCGTATGCACCGTGTTGGGGAGCTGTCGGGGGACAACTACCTGTGCAGCCCGGGCGGCAGGCAGCTCTGCGCCACCCTGGACAGGTTCCGGGACTGGCAGTCCCGCTGTCCCGACTGCCCCGACTGGTTCGAGCGCAAGAGCCTCTGCCCGGCTGATGACCAGGACGCCCCATCCCTGGACGAAGACGTGTTCGAGGAGCCGCTGCTGCCTTCAGGAACTGGCATTGTGAAGCGGGCGCCCCTGGTCCATGAACCTGGGTCCCAGGCCTGCCTGGCAGTAGACCTCCTGGTTGAGGAGGAAGGAGGAGCAGCAGTGGCGAAGCTGGAGCCTCACCTGCAGTCCCGGGGGCAGCCAGCGACGCAGCCCCTCCACACCCTGGTGCTCCCCGCAGAGGAGGGCACCCCGGCGGCTGCAGTAGAGCCCGGGCCCCTGGCTGACGGTGCTGCTGGCCGGCTGGCGCTGGCCGGGGAGGACGAGGCGTGCCTGCTGCGGGGTGGCGTGGGCACTAGGTGAAATAGCATCCTCTTCCTCCCTGTGGACCCCGAGGACTCACCCCTTGGCAGCACCTCTATGGCGTCTCCTGACCTCCTTCCAGAGGACTTGAGGGAGCAGCTGGAAGGCTTGATGCTCTCGCTCTTCCAGCAGAGTCTGAGCTGCCAGGCCCGGGGGGGCTGCGGCAGACCCGCCGTGGTCCTCAAAGACCCGCACACACCCTGCGAGGAGGAGCAGCAGCAGTCGGTACAGTCTGACCAGGGCTACATCACCAGGAACTCCAGGCAGCCCCCCGACGGACTCACGGAAATGGAGGAGGAAGAAGAGCAGGACCCAGGGAAGCCCGCCTCGCCACTCTCTCCCGAGGACATGGAGAGCCTGAGGAGCCTCCAACGGCAGCTGCTCTTCCGCCAGCTGCAGGAGAACTCGGACTGGGACACGGCGGGGTCAGAGTCAGAGAGGCCCCGGGCCTGAGGGCGGCTCCCCAGGGACCGCCCAGATCCCAGCCTTGAAGGAGTTTGTGTGCACGTAGGTGTACACGTGTTCTTCTGTGTGTACATATCTGTATGTGTGTTTGTTCGTGTGTGAAGTGTAGGCTTTAAAATGTAGGTGTCTGGATTTTCATCCCAGGCATCCCCCTGAATTCTTTATGCAGCCATCTGGTTATTTTCCATCCCCAGGGGAATCCACACAGCCTACTCCAAGGAGCTAATGGCAGAGTGTCCTTGATTCACCATCATTCATTCATCAAGCATTTATTGTGCACCTAATATGTGCCAGGCATTTGAGATACCAAGATAAGTTACATGTGGCATGGCCGCAGCCACCAAGGAGCTTAACCTTTAGTGCTAAGGACACATTAACAAACAGAATGGGCCAGGCACAGTGACTCAGGCCTGTAATCCCAGCACTTTGGGAGACCAAGGTGGGCTGATCACTTGAGGTCAGGAGTTCGAGACCAGCCTGGCCAACGTGGTGAAACCCCATCTCTACTAAAAATACAAAAATTAGTTGGGCATGGTTACACATGCCTGTAGTCCCAGCTACTTAGAAGGCTGAGGCAGAATTGCTTGAACCTGGGAGGCGGAGGTTGCAGTGAGCCGAGATTGTGCCACTACACTCTAGCCTGGGTGACAGAGGGAGACTCTGTCTCAAAAAAAAAAAAAAAAAAGGATGGTCACATGTGATGTAAAAGCTGAATGGGCCAGGTGTAGTGGCTCATGCTTGTAATCCCAGCACTTTGGGAGGCCTAGGCAGGTGGATTGCTTGAGCTCAGGAGTTCAAGACCAGCCTGGGCAACATAATGAGAACTCATCTCTACCTATTTTTTTTTTAAATTAGCCAATCATGGTGGCACATGCCTATAGTCCTAGCTACTTGGGAGGATGAGGTAAGATGATCACTTACTTGAGCCCAGGAGGTGGAGGCTGCAGTAAGCTATAATGGTACCATTGCCCTCCAGCCTGGGCAACAGAGTGAGACCTTGTCTCAAAAAAATAACAAAAAATAGAAAGGTTGATTTGAAGCCTGCCCAGGGCTGTGAGCATGTACAGGAAAGGCACCAGGTCAGGAGGAGGTCCTGGGGACGCCTAAGCTGAAGGATTGTGGGTGGGGGAAGGAAGCAGCCTGTGGACGAGTGCTGGGAGGGAGTGGAGTGCGCATGTCAGGGAGCTGCTGGTGGAGCCTGGACTGGGAGGAAGGGCGCAGCCAGAGAGATCGGGGTGGGGGCATCAGCCCCAAGGCCTGAGGCCCCTTTTGTCTGATGAGCTGTCTGTCTGCATGATGAAAAGCTGAGGGCCAAACACAGCTGGATGTCACCTGAGCTCATTTATAGACAGAGAGAAATGTGGAGGTGAAACAAAAATAATCCTGTAGGAAGGTGAGTTTGAACCTGCACCCGCATCCCAGCTGGCCGTCAGTGGGGAGCCGTCGACCCTCAGTGGGGAGCTGTCAGCCTTCAGTGGGGAGCTGTTAGCGTGCAGGATTCTTCAGAGCAGCTGGGCTGGAGCTCCCCTGAGCTTGGGAAGCCGTGGGGTACAAGGGCAAGGAAATGAGGGGTAGGGGGAGCAGTGAAGACCTGGCCAGACCTTGTGTGGGGAGAGGAAGGGGTGCTGCTGTGACTTCAAGGTCTGAGGTCCAAAAGCAGCATTTGAAGAGATGCTCTGAAGCCCGTGTTTGAGGAATCTGTTCCTGAACTACCTCCTAGGAGTAGGCTGAAGGCTTCTGGCTCCAGGGTCCTGAAGAACACATTGAGGTGCTGTCAGACGCTGGAATAGGGTGCCCTTTATTCCTGCACCTGATCGCTTAACTGTATTTCCAAGCTCCAGTGAGGAAAGGATTTGGAAATGTGACAGCAGAGCAAATAGGACAGTGTGTGTCTGTGTGTGTACACGCATACATGTAACTGAAAGGTTATTAATAAAAGAATGCATAAATTGTTAATCTGGTAAGAGTTTCTAACAGTTGTTTTGAGTCACATATTGTAGGTCAAGAAGTTCCTAGTTGTAGAGTTTTTTCTTGCAGTTGGAGTTTGCCTAGTGGCAGCAGGGCCACCAAGGTCTGTGTCCCAGACAGTGCATGGCCCATACTCCACCCAACAGCAGCAAAGGACCAGGCAAGGGAGAACAGGAGCTGAGGCCTACCAGCCACTGGCCTTTTGGGCTCTGTCTCTCCTCCAGTAGTCCTGGAGAGGGGCTTCATTGGGCCTGAACAGCTACCAGGCTTTCTGTGACCTTTCCCTGGTTTCCAGTAAATACCTGTTCAACCTCCAGAGTACAGGCTACTACGGTGCACTCTTCCCTGGCTAGAGCACATGTTCCCATCTTGTCCCATTCCTCACAAGCCTTGAATTCTAGCTCTGCTGGCCTTTGAGCCCATGTCAATAAATGTCCCCAATGGGAAGTGCCCGCTATCTCCGGGGGAACTTCCTTTGTTCTCTTAACAGCTTTATTGGAATACAGTCCACACGCCGTACAACCCACAATTGACCCTGCACAATTCAATGCGTTTAGTGTAGTTACAGTTCAGCAACCATCAGCACAATCTTAGAACAGTTTATTACCCCCAAAAGAAATCCAGCCCCCTTAGTCCCCACCCCACCCTCCCCATCCCTAGGCACCCCTTGGCTACTTTGATCTCTGTAGACTTGCCTCTTCTGGACGTGACATGGAAAGGAGCCATAAGTTCTCCAGGGCACCTCCATTTCTTCTTCTTTTTTGTTTTACAATGGGCTTTCACCATGTCGGTCAGGCTAGTCTTGAACTCCCGACCTCAGGTGATCCACCCACCTTGGCCTCCAAAGTGCTTGGATTACAGGCATGAGCCACCACGCCCAGCCACCTTCATTTCTTCTTTAGTGTCAATCCGTTTCTCCTCACATTCCCTCCCCATTTCCTGGGCCCAGTCTCACACCTGTCCTTGCTTATCCTAAATGCTAGGAATTCCATAACTCTCAGTATGGTGTCCACTGTCAGTCGAATGCCAAGAGCTTCAAGAGTGTGTATAAAGCCATGCCTTTATTTTTGTATTATTCTGAACCATGGCTAATAAATTCTGCTTCAACCAGAAATGTCTAAGAACAGATGCCCTCCACGCTGTGCCCCTCCCACCTCTTCAGCAGTCTGCATGTGCCCAAAACCTGCAGTGGAGCATGTAACCGTGACTGTCCAGGGCGATTGTGCACATGGCCACCAAGCAAGCTCCCAGTTCCCGCACAGAGTTTCATGACTTTTCCTGCCTACTATCTTGATCCTGGTTTTGTTATTTTTTTTCTTTAAATGAATAATTACCTGGATTCAAAACTAGTTTCTCTTTTCTGCGTAGGAAGGTTCTTGAAGATATTGAGGGTCTAAAGAGGGTTGTGTTCAGTCCCTGAAACATCTGAGCTGCGTCTCTGAATGCAAGGATGTGGTGGAATTACTTCCTTCTTGCTTTTATTGTGTCTTGGTTTTTTGTTTATTTTTAAGTCAGGAGCTCTCTCTGTCCCAGGCTCAAGCAATCCATCCACCTCAGCCTGCCCAGTAGCTGGAATTACAGGCACGTACCACCATGCCCGGCTAATTTGTGTGTGCATATTTTTTGTAGAAATGGGGTTACACCATGTTTTCCAGACTAGTCACAAACTCCTGGGCTCAAGCCCTCTGCCCACCTCAGCCTCCCAAAGTGCTGGGATTACAGGCATGAGCCCACCATGCCTGGCCTTTACTGTTTATCTTTGAAAATTAAATAGGGCATAAGAGAGAAGAAGCTTACAATGCAGTGGGCAGTTTTAATTCTATAGCCTTTGGGCTCTGCGGTTGGTGCTCTCCTTCCTGAATAAATGAGGGATGTGCAGGGCCCTCTTCTGCTTTAGCGCCCTGCCACAGCTGGGACTCCAGCAAGGCTGGGGGCACTTGAGGGCAGAGTGAGATGGAGGCTGCCACTCAGCATCCAGGCCCTCGTCCCACAAGTCAGGTGTGTCAGACACAGGGTCCTCACACAGAAGAGGCAGCAGGGTTGGGGACTGGCCAGCTGCTCATTTGCCCTAGGTGGTTTGCCCATCTGTAAAGTGGGTGGGGCAGGAGTTCTCACTTCATGGGGTCCCAGGAGGCCTGCAGTGTCCCTGAGAGGCACCAGCCTGCTTCTGGGGCAGAGCAGTTTGTGCCCCTGAGGCACCGTTGAGCCTCTTTCCCTGCTGTTAGGTATTGCTCTCTCCCTCCTGTGTTTGCTTTTTCAGACTCTAAAAGTAATAAGTGTTCCCATACTGGGCATCTCTAAGGAGGTCAGGAAGTGTCTACCAAATCTGCCAGAAATGACCACGAAGCAGTTCAATCTTCCTGATCCCTAGGCCCTTCTAGAGAACACAACTGCCATTCTCTAAGCAGCACCCACGCAGACCAGCCTCTTCCCCAGAGTAAGAGCTGGCATGTAGCAGACACTGTGCTGGTACTGGAGGTGGCATTTCACATTTCCCTCTCAGAAAACTCCTAGGAGAGGACACTAGCATCCTCATTTTACAAATGAGGAAACTGAGGCACAGCAAGATTCAGTAATGTGTTCAAGATGGCAGAGCCAGTATTGCAACTCAGTCTGATTCCAGAGCTTAAATCCTGCTGTAGAGCTGGGCAGACTATGGTTGCCCTTCTCCCCTTCTTTGCTGGTGTCCGCTTCAGCTGACCATATTACTACTAGTTGTGAAAAAGACCTTCCCTTCCCTCCCTTGCAATGAGGTGTGGCTATGTGATTAAGCTACAGTCAAGAAACGCAAAAATGCTGGGCTAAATTTTTTCCTTTTTTTGAGGTGGAGTCTCACTTTGTTGCCAGGCTATAGTTCAGTGGCACATCTTGGCTCACTGCAACCTCCGCCTCCCAGGTCCAAGTGATTCCCCTGCCTCAGCCTCCCAAGTAGCTGCAATTACAGGCACGTGCCACCACATCCGGTTAACTTTTTGTATTTCAGTAGAGACAGGGTTTCACCATGTTGGCCGGAATGGTCTCAATCTCCTGACCTTGTGATCCGCCCACCTCAGCCTCCCAAAGTTACAGGGGTGAACCACTGTGCCTGGCCTGGGCTCAACTTTTAATAAGCAGCCTTAAAATTAGGGACAAAGGATGGGATTGGTGGCTCATGCCTGTAATCCCAGCACTTTGGGAGGCAGAGGCAGGTGGATCACCTGAGGTCAGGAGTTCAAGACCAGTCTGACCAACATGGTGAAACACTGTCTCTACTAAAAATATAAAAATGAGCCAGGTGTTGTGGCTCACACCTGTAGTCCCAGCTACTTGGGAGGCTGAGGCAGGAGAATCACTTGAACCTGGGAGGCAGAGGTTGCAGTGGGCCAAGATTCTGCCACTGCACTCCAGCCTGGGTGATAGAGTGAGACTTCATC
This sequence comes from Aotus nancymaae, assembly GCF_030222135.1. Taxonomy (NCBI): domain Eukaryota; kingdom Metazoa; phylum Chordata; class Mammalia; order Primates; family Aotidae; genus Aotus; species Aotus nancymaae. The sequence continues at coordinate 563,067 of NW_026988570.1, read as the reverse complement.
TAAAAAAATAAAATAAAATAAACTGGTGACAGAGTAGTCTTCTCTGCCCTCCCCAACCCCTTCCTGTCACCTGGAATAGTAATATGATAGCTGGCGCTTGGCCGCAATATCGGCTCACTGCAACCTCCGCCTCCTGGGTTCAAGCGATTCTCCTGCCTCAGCCTCCTGAGTAGCTGAAATTACAGGCGCCCACCGCCATGCCTGACTAATTTTTGTTTTCTTAGTAGAGACAGGCTTTTGCCATATTGGCCAGACTGGTCTCAAACTCCTGACCTCAGGTGATCCACCCACCTCGGCCTCCCGAAGTGTTGGGACTACAAGTGTGAGCCACCGCATTTCTCAGTGTCATCTATGCAACGATTCTATTTTTAATTAGAGAAGTTCATCTCAAATCTGATTTAAAACTGAAATCTTCCCCTTGCTTTTCAGTTCACAGTGACATAACCAACCAAGCCCACTGGTGTAGTGTCAGCATACCCTCCTCTAGGAATAATACTTCAGAGACAATGCCAACTTCAAGCCACAGAGACACACTTTAAAAGTGACAAGAGCACCCCCATCTCTCTGGGGCTACTGAGACGTGCCCTGAGGCAGCACTGGCGTGCCCACCCTCTGCTGATGAGCACTCACAAGGCTGACTGGAGGTCAGCAGCAGGCTGAGACTCAAGAGTCGGCCCATGCAGATAACAGCAGCGAAACGGTACACAGTAGCTGTCAGCTGGACTTCAAGTAAGCACCCTGAGGGCCAAAAAAGGACCGCCCATACTTGTGCTAGTTAGCCACAGAATAAGACAGGACAGATGACACCAACACAGCTGAGCAGGGAGTGCAGGCACCTGCATGGCCCTGAGAAAGCCACTTATCCTCTGGGTCTCAGTTCTCTGGTCTAGACAACCATTGAACAATCCTTGGCCGGCGTGATGGTACACACCTGTAATCCCAGCACTTTGGGAGGCTGAGGCAGGGGGATCGCTTGAGGCCAGGAGTTCAAGGCTGTAGTAAGTTCTGATTGCAACACTGCACTCCAGCCCAGATGAGACAGTGAGACCCCTGTCCCTGCCAAAAAAGATGAATCCTTGCTTCCCCTGCTCTCTGTCTTAAGGGTGCAAGGAAACAAGGAAGTGAAAGAACCAATGCCACGGGGCGGAGCCAAGGAAGGAAGAGCAACTGAATAATGTGCAGTGACACGGCACAAAAGGTGTCCATGGTTTGGGTTCCACTAGACACGAGGAGCATGTTCTGTTAAGATTACCGGGGGCAGAGGGCATGCGTGAAACATCCTCTCCTCAGACTCTGTAATCTGTAGTTTAGGTTTAGTAACTAACTTGTGAAGTGATCCTTCAAAGGCCAGGTTATTGCAGCAATGGGGCCTATCTAAGTAAGGTCCAACTACCCTGGGTCTCAGAATGATGAGTGGGAACTGCCTGCAGCACTGCCCAAGCAGCAGCCAGGAGTGGGCCACCAGGCCAAGGCCAGAGCTTTGTGTCCTCACCTGGGCATCTTGGCTTCAGCCATCCACAGGAGATCCATGTTGCTAGCCAGGACAGGGAGGTGGGGATAGGGGGCTGTCGCCAGGCTAGTCCCAGGGCTCCCATTGCTGAGGAGGACATCCATGATCAGCTGCAGGCTGGTCTCCCAGCGGACCGGCTCCCCTAGGAGGAGCAGCCCTTTAAAGAACAGAGGCACAGGTGAGGGCTGCAGGGCAGGAGGCAGGCCCTTAGGATGCCAGCTAGGGTGACCCACCCACACGCCCTCCACCCACAGTGCGCCCAGCTGGGCAGGGGCACAGCTCCCCAACAAGCCTAGAAGAGCCCCTTACCCATCCACCCTGGGTGCACAAGGCCCAGGGCCCAGGAAGAAGCTTCCTGAGGGCTCCCATTCTAACTTTAGTCCACTGGTACTTCGCAGAAGAGGTTATGAGACAAAACCAGCAGGTCTGACACAGTGGCTCACACCTGCAATCCCAGTACTTTGAGAGGCTGAGGCAGGTGGATCACCTGAGGTCAGGAGTTCAGGATCATCCTGGCCAACATGGTAAAAACCTATCTCTACTAAAAATACAAAAATTAGCTGGGTGTGATGGCAGGTGCCTGTAATCCCAGCTACTTGGGGGCTGAAACAGGAGAATTACTTGAGCCCAGGAGGCAGAGGTTGCAGTGAGCCAAAATCGCACCACCGCCCTCCAGACTGGGTGACAAGAGTGAAGCTCCATCTTAAAAAAAAAAAAAAAAGTATTTGACAGAATCCAAATAAATTTAGTGCAGTCTCTGCACTAAAAAGACACTCAGCAGACCAGGAATAAAAGAGAAGTATCTGAACCAGATAAAAGAGCATCTACTAAAACCCCACAATACCATGTTTACTGGTGAAAGACAGAATGCTTTCTTGCTAAGGTCAAGACAAAATAAGGGGCTGGGTGTGGTGGCTCACGCCTGTAATCCTAGCACTTTGGGAGGCCGAGGCAGGTGGATCACAAGGTCAAGAGATCGAGATCATACTGGTCAACATGGTGAAACCCCGTCTCTACTAAACATACAAAAAAATTAGCTGGACATGGTGGCGCACGCCTGTAGTCCCAGCTACTCAGGAGGCTGAGGCAGGAGAATTGCTTGAACCCAGGAGGCGGAGGTTGTGGTGAGCCGAGATTGTGCCATTGCACTCCATCCTGGGTAACAAGAGTGAAACTCCGTTTCAAAAAAAAAGAAAATAAGGATGCCTACACTTGCTTCTTTTATTCAGCATTGTACTTGAAGTGTGAGCTGGGACAATCAGGCAAGAAAAAGAAATGAGATTAAGAAAAAGAAGTAAAATTCTCTTTTTGCAGATGGCATGATTTTATATATAGAAAATCTTGAGAAATCCACACACAAAAAATTAGAACTAATAAATGAGTTTAACAAGGTTGCAGGATGCATATTAATATTACAAAAATCAGTTTTATTTTTTATACATTTACCATGAACAACCTGAAAATGAAATTAATAATTACATTCATAATTTCATCAAAAAGAATAAAATAGGAATAAATTTAACAAAAGATGTGAAAAATTTTAACTTTGAAAATTGTATAGAGACATCAAGATGGCCGCTTAGGAGGAACTCGGGAATGCAGCTCCGAGAGAAAGCACAGAGGGTGAGTGGACGCCGTATTTCCAGACTGATTTTTACTGCCCACAGACCAGGAGATTCACACGCAGAGAAGCCACACGGGTCGCCAGCGCCGCTGGTGCTGCTGGCTTGAACGGCGCAGCCGCTGGGCCGGCACCCTGAGCCAACGGCTCACTGTACAGAGTGAGAGAGTCTGAGTCCCCTATAAGCCAGCAAGGGGAGCTGAAACGGGGAGCCAGGCCAGCGCCACGAATCTCAGAGCCGCGGCTTTAGCCAACGCAGCGGCTCCGGAGGCAGATCAGATGAGACGGTGTCCCCTCTTACCCAGCAAGAAGACCTGAAACACAACTGAAACCGGGACGGTCCAGCTCTGTGGAGGAGGGGCGTTCTCCATAGGCACCCTGCTGTTCTCTACCAAGGCAATCCGCCACTACAGAGACTCCGTCACTACAGGGGCGAGCCAACATATCGGAAGCAGTTCTAACTACACCCAGAAGTTCACACGGAAGCTGGGTGGAGCCCACAGCAGCTTAGCGAAGCCTCTGCAACCTGAGTGTGACTAGGCTGCCACCTTGTGGGCAGGGAAAACAGCAACCGCACAGGGGAACATCATAAAACCGTAACTCCCTGGGACAGAACACCTGGGGGGAAGAGCAGGGGGTTTATGAGTTCTGCCACAGCAGACTTAAAATTACCAAAATCAGAAAGACAACAACTACAAAGTCAACAGGTGGATAAATCCACAAAGATGGGAAGAAACCAGCGCAAAAAGGATGAAAACACCCAAAACCAGAACACTTCTCCTCCTACAAGGGATCACAACTCCTCACCAGCAAGGGAACAAGACTGGATGGAGAATGAGTGTGATGAAATGACAGAATCAGCTTTCAGAAAGTGGATAATAAGAAACTTCCGTGAGCTAAAAGAACATGTTCTAACCCAATGCAAAGAAACTAAGAACCTTGAAAAAAGACTTGACGAAATGCTAACAAGAATGGACAACTTAGAGAGGAATATGAGTGAATTGATGGAGCTGAAAAACACAACACGAGAACTTCGTGAAGCATGCACAAGTTTCAACAGCCGAATTGACCAAGCAGAAGAAAGGATATCAGAGGTCGAAGATCAACTCAATGAAATAAAACGAGAAGGCAAGATTAGAGAAAACAGGGTAAAAAGGAATGAACAAAGTCAACAAGAAATATGGGACTATGTGAAAAGACCTAATCTACGTTTGATAGGTGTACCTGAATGTGACGAAGAGAATGCATCCAAGCTGGAAAATACTCTTCAGGATATTATCCAGGAAAACTTCCCCAACCTAACAAGGCAGGCCGAGATTCAAGTCCAGGAAATACAGAGAACACCACAAAGATACTCCTCTAGAAGAGCAACCCCAAGACACATAATCATCAGATTCACCAGGGTTGAAATGAAGGAGAAAATACTAAGGGCAGCCAGAGAGAAAGGTCGGGTTACCCACAAAGGGAAGCCCATCAGACTCACTGTAGATCTCTCAGCAGAAACCCTACAGGCCAGAAGAGAGTGGGGGCCGATATTCAACATCCTTAAGGAAAAGAACTTTCAACCCAGAATTTCGTATCCAGCCAAACTAAGCTTCATAAGTGAAGGAAAAATAAAATCCTTTGTGAACAAGCAAGAACTCAGAGAGTTCATCACCACCAGACCAGCTCTACAAGAGCTCCTGAAGGAGGCACTACACATAGAAAAGAACAACCAGTACCAGCCACTCCAAAAACACACGAAAAGGTAAAGAGCATCAACACAATGAAGAATCTGCATCAACCAAAGGGCAAAACAGCCACCTAGCACCAAAATGACAGGATTGAATTCACACATAACAATATTAACCTTAAATGTAAACGGACTAAATGCCCCAATCAAAAGACACAGACTGGCAAATTGGATAAAAAGCCAAAACCCATCAGTGTGCTGTATCCAGGAAACCCATCTCGCATGCAAGGATACACAAAGGCTCAAAATAAAGGGATGGAGGAAGATTTACCAAGCAAATGGAGAGCAAAAAAAAGCAGGAGTTGCAATTCTCATCTCTGATAAAATAGACTTTAAAGCAACAAAGATCAAAAGAGACAAAGAAGGACATTACATAATGGTAAAAGGATCAATGCAACAAGAAGAGTTAACGATCCTAAATATATATGCACCTAATACAGGAGCACCCAGATACATAAGGCAAGTTCTTAAAGACTTACAAAGAGACTTAGACTCCCACACAATAATAGTGGGAGACTTCAACACACCCTTGTCAATATTAGACAGATCAACGAGACAGAAAATTAACAAGGATATCCAGGACTTGAACTCAGACCTGGAACAAGCAAACCTAATAGACATTTACAGAACTCTCCACCCCAAATCCACAGAATATACATTCTTCTCAGCACCACATCACACCTACTCTAAAATTGACCACATAATTGGAAGTAAATCACTCCTCAGCAAATGCAAAAGAACGGAAACCATAACAAACAGTCTCTCAGACCACAGTGCAATCAAGTTAGAACTCAGAATTCAGAAACCAACCCAGAACCGCACAGCCTCATGGAAAATGAACAACTTTCTCCTGAATGTTGACTGGATAAACAATGAAATGAAGGCAGAAATAAAGACGTTCTTCGAAACCAATGAGAATGAAGACACCACATACCAGAATCTCTGGGACACATTTAAAGCAGTCTCTAGAGGAAAATATATAGCAATAAGTGCCCACATGAGAAGAAAGGAGAGATCTAAAATTGACACCCTATCGTCAAAATTGAAAGAGCTAGAGGAGCAAGATCAAAAAAACTCAAAACCTAGCAGAAGACAAGAAATAACTAAGATCAAAGCAGAATTGAAGGAGATAGAGACACGAAAAACCCTTCAAAAAATCAATAAATCCAGGAGCTGGTTTTTTGAAAAGATCAACAAAATAGACAGACCACTAGCCAGACTAATAAAAAAGAAAAGAGAGAATAATCAAATAGATGCAATAAAAAATGACAAAGGGGATATTACCACAGATTCCACAGAAATTCAAACCATCATCAGAGATTATTACAAACAACTCTATGCACATAAATTAGAAAACCTGGAGGAAATGGATAAATTCCTGGACAGCTGCCTCCTGCCAAGCCTAAACCAGGAAGAAGTCGAAACCCTGAATAGACCAATAACAAGGTCTGAAGTCGAGGCAGCAATTAAGAGCCTACCACCCAAAAAAAGCCCAGGTCCAGATGGGTTCACAGCCGAATTCTACCAGACATACAAAGAGGAACTGATACCATTCATACTGAAACTATTCCAAATAATCCAAAAAGAGGGAATCCTTCCCAAATCATTCTATGAGACCAACATCATCCTAATACCAAAACCTGGCAGAGACTCAACAAGAAAAGAAAACTACAGGCCAATATCCATGATGAACATAGATGCAAAAATCTTCAATAAAATAATGGCAAGCCGATTACAACAGCACATCAAAAAGCTTATCCACCATGATCAAGTAGGATTCATCCCGGGGATGCAAGGCTGGTTCAATATACGCAAGTCTATAAATGTAATTCACCACATAAACAGAACCAAAGACAAAAACCACATGATTATCTCAATTGATGCAGAGAAGGCCTTCGACAAAATTCAACAGCCCTTTATGCTAAAAACCCTCAATAAACTAGGTATCAATGGAACGTATCTCAAAATAATAAAAGCTATTTACGACAAACCGACAGCCAATATCATACTGAACGGGCAAAAACTGGAAGCATTCCCTTTGAAATCTGGCACTAGACAAGGATGCCCTCTCTCACCACTCCTATTCAATATAGTCCTGGAAGTTCTAGCCAGAGCAATCAGGCAAGAAAAAGAAATAAAGGGTATTCAATTAGGAAAGGAGGAAGTCAAATTGTCTCTATTTGCAGATGACATGATTGTATATCTAGGAGACCCCATCATCTCAGCCCAAAATCTCCTGAAACTGATAAGCAACTTCAGCAAAGTCTCAGGATACAAAATCAATGTGCAAAAATCACAAGCGTTCCTATACACCAATAACAGACTTAAAGAGAGCCAAATCAAGAACGAACTGCCATTCACAATTGCTACAAAGAGAATAAAATACCTAGGAATACAACTAACAAGGAATGTAAAGGACCTCTTCAAGGAGAACTACAAATCACTGCTCAACGAAATAAGAGAGGACACAAACAGATGGAGAAACATTCCATGTTCATGGTTAGGAAGAATTAATATCGTGAAAATGGCCATACTGCCCAAAGTAATATACAGATTCAATGCTATCCCCATCAAGCTACCAATGACCTTCTTCACAGAACTGGAAAAAACCACCTTAAACTTCATATGGAACCAAAAGAGAGCCCGCATAGCCAAGTCAATTCTAAGCAAAAAGAACAAAGCAGGAGGCATCACACTACCAGACATCAAACTCTACTACAAGGCTACAGTAATCAAAACAGCATGGTACTGGTACCAAAACAGAGATATAGACCAATGGAACAGAACAGAGGCGTCGGAGGCAACACAACATATCTACAACCACCTGATCTTTGACAAACCTGATAAAAACAAGCAATGGGGAAAGGATTCCCTGTTCAATAAGTGGTGTTGGGAAAACTGGCTAGCCATATGCAGAAAGCAGAAACTGGATCCCTTCCTGACACCTTACACTAAAATTGACTCCAGATGGATTAAAGACTTAAACATAAGACCTAACACCATAAAAACACTAGAAGGAAACCTAGGCAAAACCATTCAGGACATAGGCGTAGGCAAGGACTTCATGACCAAAACACCAAAAGCATTGGCAACAAAAGCCAAAATAGACAAATGGGACCTAATCAAACTCCACAGCTTCTGCACAGCAAAAGAAACAGTCAATAGAGTGAATCGGCAACCAACACAATGGGAAAAAATTTTTGCAGCCTACCCATCTGACAAAGGGCTGATATCCAGAATTTACAACGAGCTAAAAAAGATTTACAAGAAAAAAACAAACAAGCCCATTCAAAAGTGGGCGAAGGATATGAACAGATACTTTACAAAAGAAGACATACATGAGGCCAACAAGCATATGAAAAAATGCTCATCATCACTGGCCATTAGAGAAATGCAAATCAAAACTACATTGAGATACCATCTCACACCAGTTAGAATGGCAATCATTAAAAAATCTGGAGACAACAGATGCTGGAGAGGATGTGGAGAAATAGGAACACTTTTACACTGTTGGTGGGAGTGTAAATTAGTTCAACCATTGTGGAAAACAGTGTGGCGATTCCTCAAGGACCTAGAAATAGAAATTCCATTTGACCCAGCAATCCCATTACTGGGCATATATCCAAAGGATTATAAATCGTTCTACTATAAGGACACATGCACACGAATGTTCATAGCAGCACAGTTTACAATAGCAAAGACCTGGAACCAACCCAAATGCCCATCGATGATAGACTGGACAGGAAAAATGTGGCACATATACACCATGGAATATTATGCAGCCATTAAAAACGAGGAGTTCGCGTCCTTTGTAGGGACATGGATGAACCTGGAAACCATCATTCTCAGCAAACTGACACAAGAACACAAAATCAAACACCACATGTTCTCACTCATAGGCGGGTGTTGAACAAGGAGAACACATGGACACAGGGAGGGGAGCACTATACATGGGGGTCTGTTGTGGGGGAGTGGGGGGGACAGCGGGGGGGTGGGGAATTGGGGAGGGATAGCATGGGGAGAAATGCCAGATATGGGTGAAGGGGAGGAAGGCAGCAAATCACACTGCCACGTATGCACCTAAGCAACAACCTTGCATGTTTTTCACATGTACCCCAAAACCTAAAATGCAATAAATAAAAAAAAAAAAAAAAGAAAAAAAAAAATGTATCAAGTTAGAAGAAACTTGGAGCTAGGCATAGAAGAGAAGAGTTTAAAAAAAAAAAAAAAAAAAAAAAAAGAAAATTGTATAACATTGTTGAAAGAAATTGAAGTCTTATTTTTTTTTTTAATCTTTTTTTTCCTTTCAATGTTATCCAAAAATTTTTTTAATGAGGTGTCTCTATGTTGGTCAGGCTGGTCTCATACTCCTGACCTCAGGTGAGCCACCTGCCTTGACCACCCAAAGTGTTGGGATTACAGGTGTGAGCCACCTTGCCCAGCTGAAGTCTAATTTAATTTGGAACTCTTAAGTCTTCCTGATCTTCGATTTGGCAGAGGATTCTTAGATATGATACCAAAGGCACAAGCAACCAAAAACTTCAAAATTTAAAAAAATAGATAATTGGACCTCAGCAAAATTAAAAACTTTTGTGAGTCAAAGGACACTATCAGGAAAGTGAAAAGGCAACTCAAAGAAAGGGAGAACTTATTTGCACATTTTATATCTGATAAATACATGTACCCAGAGCACATCAGGAATCTTACAACTCTGGCCAGGCATAGTAGCTCAAACCTATAATGCCAACACTTTGGGAGGCTGAGGCAGGCAGATCACCTGAGGTCAGGAGTTTAAGACCAGCCTGGCCAACATGGTGAAGCCCTGTCTCTACTAAAAATACAAAAAATTAGCTGTGCATGGTGGTGTGTGCCTGTAGTCTCAGCTACTTGGGAGGCTAAGAAAGGAGAATCTCTTGAACCCAGGAGGGGGAGGTTGCAGTGAGCCGAGATCGTGCCACTGTACTCCTGCTTGGCAACAGAGAGAGACTCCGTCTCAGAAACCAACCAACCAACCAACCAAAAAATCAGTTAACAGAGAAAAACAAGATAAAACAAAAATAAGACAAATCTACATGTAGATCTCCTAGACATTGTTAAACGAAGAAAGAGCTGGCTATAGAATGAGACATGCGATATACGACTTATATAAAGAAAAAATAATTGCCACCAGACCAGGCTCTTTCTGTGGATCTACATTCATATGTATAAAGGTATTGTGGTTCTTGAGTGCAGCTGCTCCATTCCACTAATAAATTCTTCATCTAATGTCAATCTCAGATGGTCTTAGGGTTTCCTTCCAGGTTGCAGAAAGGAAGGACTTTTATCTTATAACACTGTTAGCATAAATGTCATTTTCCCTGCTGATTGTAATACTCAGTGGTAAAATATCCTCCAGTGAAGAAAGATTCAATTTCTGGAAATTTTAGGTTTAAAAAATGACCTGTTGGCATAGTGAAAGTAGTGTCTTTTTTTTTTTTTTTTTTTTTTTTTGAGACAGGGTCTCACTCCGACATCCAGGCTAGAGTGCAGTGGTTTGATCTTGGCTCACTGCAACCTCCTCCTCCCAGCTTCAAGTGATTCTCCTGCCGCAGCCTCCTGAGTAGCTGGGATTACAGGTGCCCACCACCATGCCCGGCTACTTTTTGTATTTTTAGTAGAAAGGGGGTTTCACCCTGTTGAACAGGCTGGTCTTAAGCTCCTGACTTTAGGTGATCCACCCACTTTGGCCTCCCAAAGTGCTAGGATTACAGATGTGAGCCACCACGCCTTGCCTTGAAAGTAGTATCTTTTAAGAGGCAGCCTCATATAACAGAACTACCATTGAGCTAGAAGCAGTCCAGGGATGTGAGTTCTCATCCTGATGCTGCTGCTGAGCAGATGGGTATTTTGTAGCAATCCATTTAATCTCTCTGGGCCTCAGTTTCTTTGTTAATTACATTAATGGAATGGACAGATTGCTGAGCATCTTTCAGGCCTAAGATCCAATGAACCCTGTTCATTCACATGGAGCTTACATGGAAGTTTCACTCAGCCTTCAGTAGGTGCATGGAAAGTAAGATTTTTGCTTTTATGTTTTGAAACAGGTGACAACCAAAGCCAAGCAACTGAAGGATTCAGTGACCTGCTCCCCAGGTGAGTTCACACTTCCTCTACTTCTTTAGTCTAAAGTGGTATCTTCTAAATTAATCCCTTTTTATAATAACTTCTTTAAATATAAGCATCTGGAAGTTTTGCCTAATGAACTCTAAATCTGGTCGTATCTCTAAAAGTGGTTGAAATACAGGCACCAGCAAGCCAGTCCAGCCCTGCACATACTGGTGCAGAGAAGAGATATTTAATTAATAAGTTTAAAGAAGTGTAAAGATCTTCTTCTCTAGTATTTGTGGGAACAGGGAACACAGGAGAAAGCCCTGTGTTCTGCACTCCATGCAAATGCTGTGCGCACACAGTTTCCCCACACTGTCCAACCCCTTCACCACCGCACTCACAGAGCTACCCTTTGGGATAGATGACAAACAGCTTTCCTGAGCGTTTGTCTTTCTCAAAATCACTTTCCTCCAAGATTAACTGGAATTTTGTTAGAGTCTCAATATTCTTTGTTCAGGAAGTAAGAAAATGCCTCAGAAACTTTCCAACCAAACTCAAATACAGGTCCCAGGGAGAGTAATGCAGATGAAGAAGCCAGTGATTAGCAAACCCAGAGATCTCAAAAAGCCATCCCAGCTGGGCGTGGTGGCACAAGTATAGTTTCAACTCCTCTAGAGGCTGAAGTGGGAGGATCACTTCAGCCCAGGAGTTCAAAACCAGACTGGGCAACATAGTGAAACCCCTATTTCTGAAAAGTAAGTATAAAAATATAATAATTTTTTAAAAAGAATTCAACTTGGAGCTCTCCAGGCTTTGTCAAAGAGGACATTTCCAGATTTCTTTTTCTGCCAATGAAGATATTTCTGTGGGCATGGAGACAGGGACAGGGCAACGGGATGTTATATGACAGAAGCCTACTTCAAGACATTCTCCAAAATCATACCATTGAAAAGACAGTGCAGTTCAGAGTAATTAACTGACATAGATCTTCCTGAATCTTTGGTGGAGGGATCAGAAGTATGAAGACATTAGGAAATGTGGAGTTGAGCATTTAAGCACATCTCTGAGGTGACACTTGTGGTTTAGAGAAGGTATCAGAAGCAGCTTCCAACAAAAAGCAGATCCAGCATCAGGACAGAGAGGAAAAGAAGCAAATCTGATGCGATATTTGGCCACATCCAAACATCCTGTGGCTCCTCTAAAAGCACCATAAGGTCTTTGTCACAAATGTGTATTCATTAAACTCTGTGTTTTACTTTGTTTTTTTAATAAGCTTTAAGAAACCAAAGAATTTTGAAATAAAAGTGTTTCTTCTGATTATGTTCACAAATTAATGAAGAATCCCTAAGCAGTGTGATCCATTAAAGCCACAAAGCTGTGCTTCTGAAATATTGTTAGAAATCTAAAATTGTTTCCTAAGATTGTGCATGCCTTTCAAAGACTTTGATATGAGTGGTTTGGAAAACACAACTGGCTTAATAGGCTAGCACAAGGGAAAATGACCTTCTACAGATAAGAACACAGCCAGATGCAGCTATTCAGCTGTTTCTTATGAGAGTTGTTTTAGTGAGCATGGAAAGAAATGTTCACTAATAGAAACTCAAAAAATATACAGATAAAAGGAAGAAAATAACAATCACATGTAACCAACATGGCCAGCAGGACACTACATGTGGGTAGATGGATCTTTGTAGGTCATCTTTTCCAACTGTGATGGCCATTCAAAGTCAGGTGCCAAAATAAACTGAATTCCAAGACAGGCCGTTGAGTATTTATCCAGTATTAAGCAATTTTTTAATCTCATTGTTTTTAATGTTAGTATTTTCATGATAATGTTTCATTTCACATAATGATGTTTTTAGATTTTTTTATCCTTAATTTGATTTTTTATATGTGTTTTATAATATGGAGTGGTAGATATAATTGAATAAGTAAATATGCATATATTAGAATCAAATAAAATGTTTTATTGATGAAGTACATAATCAAAAAATATGGAGGAGATAATGATTATGAAATGCTGTTTGTTTGCAGTAGCAAAAGACTGGGACCTGGAACTATTTAAATAAGTCATGACATATGCATTCAGTGGATTACTACACAGCCACTAAATCAGTGTGAATCTGCATGAGCTAATAAGAATAACCTTTAAGGAAGTTGTTGCCATTATTAACATAAGAAATGAGGAGGCAAATGCAGCTACATAGGGTATGCAAGACTCATTCTCTTTCTGGATGTTCACACACTCACACCCAAACTCATTTTTGCCTCTTAGAAAATGACCAGGAACCCAGACTAAGAAAGCAGACCACGAACCCAGTCTAAGCCACGTTTTTTCATTGTATTCCTTTTTGTAGTTTTTACATTTTTTAAAATCGTGTAGGATTTTTTTTTGTTTGTTTTTTTGAGACAGAGTCTCACTGTGTCACCCAGGTTGGTGTGCAATGGCCCTATCCTGGCTCACTGCAACCTTGCCTCCCAGGTTCAAGTGATTCTCCAGTCTCAGCCTCCCAAGTAGCTGTGATTACAGGCATCTGCCATCATGCCTGGTTAATTTTTGTATTTTTGTAGAGACAGGGTTTCACCTTGTTGGACAGGCTGTTCTCGAACTCCTGACCTCAGGTGATCTCCCCGCCTTGGCCTCCCAATGTGCTGGGATTACAGGTGTGAGCTACCATGTCCAGCTGGATCTTTGTTTTTTCTTTTTTGAGATGGAGTCTCACTGTCACCTAGGCTGGAGTGCAGTGTCACGATCTTAGCTCTCTGTAACCTCTGCCTCCTGGGTTCAAGCAATTCTCTGCCTCAGCCTCCCGAGTATCTGGGATTACAGACACATGCTACCATGTGTGGCTAATTTTTTTTTTTTTTTTGTATTTTTAGTAGAGACAGGGTTTCACCATCTTGGCCAGGCTAGTCTTGAACTCCTGACTTTGTGATCCACCTGCCTCCACCTCCCAAAGTGCCACCATGCCTGGCCTTCTATCTCAGCTCACATCAACCTCCACCTCCTGGATTCAAGTGATTCTCCTGCCTCAGCCTTCTGAGTAGCTGGGATTACAGGCTCCTGCCACCACACCTGGCTAATTTTTGTATTTTTAGTAGAGAAGAGGTTTCTCCATGTTGGAGGCTGGTCTCAAAATCCGGACCTCAGGTGATCCGCCCCCCTCAGCCTCTCAAAATGCTGGGATTACAGGCTGAGCCACCACACCTGGCCAATTTTGGTTTTTATTAAATAAAAGCTAGTATATAAAAAAGGAAGCATTACTGTAAAAAATGAAATAAAATATTGGCTCCTTTTTTATGTGTTTTGTTTTGTTTTGAGACAGAGCAAGACTCTGTAGCCAAGGCTGGAGTGCAAGGGCACAATCTCGGCTAACTGCAGCCTCCACCTCCTGGGTTCAAGCAATTTTCATGTCTCAGCCACCCAAGGAGCTGGGATTACAGGCATGCACCACCACATCAGGCTAATTTTTTGTATTTTTAGTAGAGACTGGGTTTTGCCATGTTGCCCAAGCTGGTCTCGAACTCCTAGCCTCAAGTGATCCACCAGTCACAGCCTCCCAAAGTCCTGGAATTACAGGCATGAACCACTGCACCCAGCTTAAAATATTGTCATTTTGTAGCTAAATTTTCATATACATTTATAATTATTTCCATAGGAGAACCGCCTCTAAGTAAAATTATAGCATCACAAGTAAATATATTTTGAAGGTTCACCTCCATCTGACAAATTGTTCTTTAAAAAGGCTTGACCTGTGCTGTCTAATATGGTAGCCACTTACCTCATATAGCTATTTATGTTAAAGTTTAAATTAGTTAAACTTAAGTAAGGTTAAAAACTTTATTCCTCAGTGCTATACCAAGTGGTTTATGTACTAGCATCACAGCATGTTTCACTGGACAGCTCTGGCCTGGGCCAGTTTCTGCTCCCACTCCCGGTGTCGAAATGTATCCATTTTCCTACATCTTTGCCAGCACTGGGCATTGTCATACTTTCTAATCATTGCCAATTTAGTAATTGAAAAGTGGTGATTTATTGTTTCAGCTCTGTAATACTCATCAGCTGTTGTTGTAGTTCTTCCTTTGTGAGCTGTGTTCTTTGTTCTTATACTGAGTTGTAACTCCTACTGTATTGAGGATAGCAATGCTCTGTCATCTATTCTGTCCTATTACAAGGTTTAAAACTTTTAATATTAATTATTATTACCTTTAGAGACAAGATCTCACTCTGTTGCCCAGGCTGGAATGCAGTGGCTTGATCATAGCTTTCTGCAGCCTCAAACTCCTGGGCTGAAGCAGTCCTCCATCCTTAGCCTTCCAAGTAGCTAGGACTACAGGTGTATACCACCATGCCCAGTTAATAAATGTCTTAATAAAATTTTTCTTTTCCATGTTTAAAAATTCTTACTGTAGCTGCCAATACAGTATAATTTACTCATACACTTGCCTTCCGGGGGCAGCACAGTATAAGGTTTGACCAGTTGATTTTTGTTTTGCCAGTGGAGCCAGTGAATCCTTCCTTTTTTTCTTTTTTCTGAGACGGAGTTTTGCTCTTGTTACCCAGGCTGGAGTGCAATGGCCCAATCTCGGCTCACTGCAACCTCCGCCTCCTGGGTTCAAGCACTTCTCCTGTCTCAGCCTCCTGAATAGCTGGAATTACAGGTGTCTGCCACCATGCCCAGCTAATTTTTGTACTTTTAGTAGAGACAGGGATTCATCATGTTGGCCGCTGATCTCAAACTTCTGACCTCAGGTGATCCACCCACCTCAGCCTCCCAAAGTGCTGGCATTACAGGTGTGAGCCACTGTGCATGGCTGAATCCTTCCTTGTACTGAATAGCAGGTTATTCCTTCTCAAAAAGATGTTTGCATTCTTGTTCACAATCTGATTCTTTACGTACCCATTATTCCTCAGAGTAGAGAAAGGGAAAAAGAGTTGGAATCAGAAGTGGGTTCAGATCCCATTCTAGTGCTTTCTGAGCCTTCTTTTCCTAATCTGTAACATTAGGGTAATGATCCCTATGTTTCTAGAATAGTGTGGAAATGAAATTAAACCATGTATGCAAAATGCGTAGTGTGCCCAGCAGCTGCTATTCCCACCATCTCCTAAATTCACCTTGCCCTTCACCTCTGTGTGGCACACCCCTCTTTCCTAGGAATGGTTAGACTCTCCAAACTCAAATTGACAGTTCAGAATTCCAGGCCCATCAAAACGGCCGCCTTGCCCAATAACATCATCACCCAGTGAGAGGACACAGAGGGGTTGGCAGCAGAGGAGGAGCAGGAGGAGGACTCCAGAGAGCAGGAGATGGGGGACACTGAGGCCCGGCCTCAGAGGTGGAAGCCAGCCAAGCTGCTGGAGGCCACGGAGAAGCTGGAGCCAGAGGAGAAGACCAGAGGAAGACGGCAGAAGGACATTGATGCAGCAGAATAAAATGAATCCAGCGACGAGGAGAGCCAGAAAAAGGAGAGAGCTCGGGCTGCAGAGGAACCATGGACTCAGAATCAACAGAAACTTCTGGAACTGGCATTGCAGCAGTATCCAAAGGGATCCTCTGATAGCTGGGACAAAATAGCCACCAGATGTGTCCCATCCAATAGCAAGGTGAGTGACAGGCAAAGAGGCCTCCACATGGGTGTTAGAATCCCACCGGAGGGGCAGCAGCTTGTCTGCCTGTCACTTTTTCCCTCTTATTCCTATCTACTGACATCTGTCCCATAATCTCTTATTTCCCAGTTATCCTCCAGTATATTTCTCCCTAGAGCATGTGAATCTGTGCACTCAGGTGGTTTATGTGTGCAGTTGAGCTCAAGATTCTAAGTTTCATCATCACACAGAACAAGATTCTAATTTCATCATCACACAGGTGGTTATAGAAACTTAACCCACCACACTTGCCTACCTTCTTGAGAACTCGTCCACTCAGGCTGGGCTTTAAGGGCACATGGGAGGCTCAGCTGGTGCCACCTCACTGTGAAATGTGGCAGCTGGGGAGGGTCAGGATGGGAAGTTCCCTTGAACCAGGCTGAGGGTTTATAAATCACAAGACCCATTGGCTGTGCAGCAAATCTTTGACCAAAAGGATAGCTGGTGTAGATGGTATTGCTGTGATCAAATTTGATTCCACCATGTAAATAACTGTGGACTCAGTGGGTGCAAACAATGGCTGCACAGAGGCCCCGAGGCCATATCCATGTGTGGTCTGTGCCAGGCAACAGCTAGGGTTGGGCTTACCTTCCACGGCATGGCTGTTTGTGGTTGGCCTTTTTCCCTGCTTGTAGCGCTTGGTGTCTGCTCAGATACATCTGAGATGGTTCTCAGATAAAAACTCAGATGGGAGGAGAGGGTGGGAGTGCCCTGTGCAGAGTTCACCCACCTGGCTTGGGGGACTCTTTTCTGTGATCTGCCTGTGAGGCGCTACAGAACTTCAGAGTGTGTGGAGGCTTCTTTCCCTATAGCTAGACTGTTAGTCAAGGCATCAGGAACACTGAGAATCAAAAGCCCGGATCTCTTCCACCTTCTGTGCCTCCCTCAGTCGCCTCTGGGCATATTGATGCTCATTTACATTCCTATTTTTTTAATTGAAATTCTATGTTAGAAAATCTAGCTTGTGGCCATGCACGTCCCTGAGTGTACAGGTCTAGTCATCTCCACCTACTTTAAAATGATGAAAGTTGAGAGTTCTGGGGAGAAAAGTAAACCATTGGTTGTTGATCTATTTGGGAAGCACAGATTCTCCCAGCCTCTCCAACTGGCTTGCCAGAAGTAACTATTTTTTCCCGAATCTCTCTAGCATCTGTCAGGATACAGGCATCTCCATGTGTGTTGAGTCCACACTGGCTTATAAATGAAGGGGCTGGAGCTTGGATTCCTAAGGATGGAACCCCAGAAGCTCATGCCTGGGGCATGGAAACCTTCCTGTTTTCAACCAGCAATGAGCAGGGCTTCCTCAGCTTACAGGTGTTCCCCTGAATCCTTGACTTCAGAGCCAGCCAGGGCTGAGCTGTCTGCTGGTCCCAGAGCCTGGGTCTGGCTGCATGGGCTCAGCTCAGAGCTCCCAGCATGCTGTCCTTCTCAGGTTAAGTGCTGAGTCTGGCCACATCTGGTCTCAGCACTCTGTGATTAGGAACAGCATAGCTACTAAGGAAAGACTGATACCTTTAAAGATCTTAGGCACGTAATCTTTGGGGACGCAGAAAAAAACTCTTAGAAGAGACTCTGATAAAACCACTAAGCTAAAATTCTAGAAGAATAAACATCCTTTCCCTGTCCCAGGCAGCTGATAAAGTCAATTTGCACTGGACCCTGAGTCACCAAAAGCTACAGAACCACAGGGCCAGTATTTTTGGAACAGAAACAGAATAGATTCTGATAAATTCCTTTTGAACTGAGAATAATGAGGCCTCTCCCTACCATCATCCCACCCCTGTTTTGGTCTTGAGCCTGAGCCCAGGGCATGACAGCTGTGGGCAGCTGAGGTCTGAGGTGGGTAGCTCTGCAACCTGTAGGGTGGGATGGAGGTGGGGCTGGGAGGAGCAGTGGGGAGGGTTCCAGCCATGTCCTGCCAGTGTCCTGGGGGCCAGCCCCCATGGGAAAGGTCTCAGCAGCCCCTAGGGAAAGCCAGACCCACAGAAGAAGACTATTGTGGCTGCCTGGCTGGCCCCAGGGTGTTTGATTTCTCTAAAGTAGCATGTTGTGATGAAAGAGTGAGATGTTAACATGAAAATGAGAGTTAGCAAGCTGAAAGTCCCGATCATGATGCTAGTATGTCTCACAAACAGCTGCCCCAGCCCCTCACCCCGTATTGAGCACCTTCCCCTCTGGCAGTGCTTGCAGGAACCCTTCTCACACTGCCCAACCAGGTCTGCCTTGTGAGCGGCTGGACTCCAGGACATCCCCAGAGTTCTGGGCAGAGAACTCCAAAAGTAAAAACAAGTTACAGCTGAATATTCTGGGAGATGATGTTCACCTTAATTTTCTAAAATGAGTATCTTAAAAATCTTATGCAGAAATTTGCATTTCGTACCTCAATATTTCTACATCATGTGCCTTAGTAAAATAAATAAATAAATAAATAAAAGGTGAGTGTTGTGCTATACTGTTTAAGCAAATACTGTGCTGGGGGAAAAGGATTTGGGTATTTTGCAGATTATTTTATTTCTCATCATGCAAGGTTTCCTTTCTTAGGGAATAAACAAATAGTTCTTTCTAATGGTCAGGTAAAAATATATGGTTTTGAAGGAACCTGTGAAAAAAACTAATGTGTAAGAATTCAAACTTAATGTTTCTCCCAAACCACCACCAAAGAACACAGCAGTTCATGTCTTTATTGGCAGTTGAGTAGCAAGATCAGTTGCTTGGGGAGAAATAAAACCAGGTTGGTATCCAGCTGGCTGGCTAAGAACAACATGAGATTATCTTAATTAGTTAAATATATCTAGGGAAAAAAAACAGTCTAAGTGAACAAGGAGATAAGGTAATACACTAAGTCTGAGCTGCTTGATAGAAATGTGTTCCCACCTGATAGAATTTCCAGAGAACATGCAGGACAGTTTTCAGGAAATGATGAAATTGGGTCCTTTGTTTGTACCTAAGTTAAAATCACCATTTTGACTCTTTTATACTATTACTTTCTGTTGAAGCCTTTCTTGCTGTGCTTGAACTGTCACTGTCAGCTGAGTGCTCCTTTTAAATCTTCTGTAATTTGCTCAGGGTGTGGAGATAGTGTGATGAACACAGCTTGCTTAAACTTGAAAATCATGAAGATAACCACAATGCAGTTAAGGGATGTGATTTGATAAAGTATCTTAAAGATGTCATTTTCTCTAAGGACTGAAGTGAGGGTACAGTTTCCTGGAGGAAAGTTTGGGTGGCAGAGGTCCCCACTCTGCGGTGCAAGCTTCTTTTCATACAGAGGATGTGGAACCAGGTAAGTCCCCAGCCCTTTCCCTAACAGGAGACAAAGGCTGTCTCAGGTCTCAGGCCAACACCCGGCTCTGAGCAGATGTTGTAGGGAACTTACACCTCAGACACAACTCCCTCATCCCAAAAAGAGCAGTGGAAAAGTGAAAAAACAGCCAGCACATTGCAGGCTGAGTATCCCTTATCCAAAATTTTTGAGACCACAAGTTTCAGATTTTGCATATTTTTTTCTGATTTTGGATTTTTTTTTTTTTTTTTTTTTTTTTTTTTTTTTTTGAGATGGAGTCTCACTCTGACACCCAGCCTGGAGTGCAGTGGCACAATCTTGGCTCACTGCAACCTCTGCTGCCTAGGTTCAAGCGATTCTCCTGCCTCAGCCTCCCCTGAGTAGCTGAACTACAGACTCATGCCACCATACCCAACTATTTTTTTTTTTTTTTATTTTTAGTAGAGATGGGGTTTCACCATGTTAGCAAGGATGGTCTTCTCCTGACCTTGTGATCCGCCCGCCTCAGCCTCTCAAAGTTTGGAATTACAGGCAAGCCACCGTGCCCAGCCTGATTTTGGATTATTTACATATACATAACAGGTTGGCTTGGGGATGGGACCCAAGTCTAAACACCACATTCTTTGTTGTTTGTTTTTGGAGACAGAGTCTCACTCTGTCACCCAGGTTGGAGTGTAGTGGTGCGATCTCGGCTCACTGCAACCTCCGCCTCCCAGGTTCAAGTGATTCTCCTGCCTTGGCCTCCCAAGTAGCTGGGACTACAGGCATGTGCCACCACACCTGGCTAATTTTTGTATTTTTAGTAGAGATGAGTTTTGTCGTGTTACCCAGGCTGGTCTTGAACTCTTGATCTCAAGTGATCCTCCTGCCTCGGCCTCCCAAAGTACTGGGATTACAGATGTTTATCATGTTTGACATATGCCTTATGCACACAGCCTGAAGGTAATTTTATGCAATATTTTTCATAATTTTGTGCATGAAACAAAGTTTATTTGCTGAACCCATCAGAAAGCAGAGGCATCAGTTGTGAAATTTTCCACTTGTGGCATCACATTGTTACTCCAAAAATTTGGATCTTGAGAGCATTTCAGATCTTGGATTTGAGGTTAGGGATGTTCAGCCTCTGCCAGCCACCATCTCCATGGTCTGGTTTGCACAGAACTGCCTGTGTCAGGAGGCAGCAGCTTCCATCAGCCTCAGCCAGCAGGGACAGGGTAGTGGTGCTTGTCTGGCCAGGAGGGGACACGGGACAGGTACAGTCACCTGGCCCCAGTGGTGCTCACTGTCTTTTTCCTGCAACAAGCCACAGCCAGGTCAGTCACAGGAATCTGAGCCTTCCCCAGAGCTCTGTCCTGCTGCTAGGGGGCAATGAGGTGGCCACTGTTGCAATTGCAGTGGTTACGTGTGAGTGACACATCCGAGAAGGAAGCTGGTTCCTGGAGAGGGACAGAGACAGAGGAGGATTTTCCTGGCCATGTGCCAGGCTGGGGGCTGCTCTGGTGTCTGAGCCCAGCCTCAGGCCTGTTATGCAGCCGAGGACACTCTGTGAGCGTTCTACTATTAAATTGCCCTTTTCACTTACAGCACCCCAAATTGGGTTCCTCTCACACACACCCCAAAGCCCAATTAGGAATTTCCTGGGCTTTCTTTGGGAGAGGCCCATGGGGGTCCAGAGGTGCTTCAGGAAATCTGGTTGCTGGAACCCCTCACCTCGCACTGCTCTCACCTTCTCCAGCCGCCTTGAGACAGTGAGGTGCTAGTGTGATTCTCCTGCCTCAGCCTCCTGAGTAGCTGGACTACGACACATGCCACCATGCCCGGCTAATTTTTTTTTTTTTGGATTTTTAGTAGAGATGGGGTCTCTGCCTGCCAGGAAAGGCCTGCTGCCCATGGTGTCCCTTTGTGGGGCTCTGGGGGCCAAGGAGTCAGTTGAAGTAGGATAGGGTGAGGGGGGCTTTGGGGGGAGGGAGGCCAGGGTCGGAGGCTGGGCAGAAGGACTCATGCAGGCTCCCAGCTCTCAGAGCACAGCCCTCTACACAGACAGGTCAGAGCTGCCACCCTGGGTCATAGGAGGCGAATGTGATAAACGGGCATGGGGGTGTGGGACATGCACCAGCCAGACAGACACAGCCCCGGTGCACCCGTTGTCCCCTCCTGCTCCCAGACCTTGTCCTCCCAAGCTACCCTCCCTGCCCACCGAGGAGGCCTCCCCACACCATGCCCACCTCCCACAAGTAGCCTGTGCTTGCTTTTCTGTTCTTGCTGCCTTGCTCATGAGAACCAACCCAACCACTCTCTTCCTTTCCTCTTCAGTTTTCACTTTTTTTTTTTTTAAGAGAGAGAGTCCTGCTTTGTTGCCTAGGCTGGAGAGCAGTGGTGGGATCACGACTCACTGCAGCCTCAAACTCATGGGCTTTAGTAGTCCTCCTGCCTCCCTCCCAAATACCAGGACCACAGGTGAACATCACCACACCTGGCTAATTTTTTTCTGTTTTTTTTGTAGAGATGGATCTGGCTTTGTGGCCCAGGCTGGTTTTCCCTTTTTGAGGGAAGAAAAGAAGTTGTCTATGGGACATTACTGTGTGTGCTGCTATTTTTTCCTTGTTAAATGAGACCTGATTAAACGTGAACCTGGAATGTCCCAGGTAGGAGGGCAAACCCTAGTCTCCCCAGGCCCAGGGCCCTGGACTGCTCGCTGGCCCCACACATCCTCCCTGGGCTTGGAGCCTCTCTGAGGGATCACTTCTAGGGTCTGCAGTGCGTTCTTGTGGACATCCTCAGCTGGGCATAATTTAGTCTCCTGAGGGTGAAGCTGATATCGAGAACAGCCCAGGGCCACCCTAAGAACAGTCACTGAGCAGAACTGAGGTGCACTGGGCCCTGGTGAGGCCTCCAGGCCTCTACTTCTGGGGACACCACAGCTCCAGCTCCTTGGCAGCCACCCCCTCAACTCCCCGCCCCCATGGCCATGTCCATTTGCTCATACTGCAGGGAGTGAGCCCCAGCTGGAGGTGGGGGACACTGACTCCCCCACTGTCTGCTGAGCTGGGTGACATCAGGTGTGTTGTTCTACTCTGCCTCAGTTCCTCATCTGGAGAAACAGAGAATAATGGCAGCTGCTGCTTAGGTTGTTAGGATGATAAAGTGAGATCATATATACGAAGTCTTTAACCCAGTGCCTGGCTTGGAAGAAACAATGTTGTGTTATTTGTGACAGCCTGGCTTCCTGTCATCATCATCTCCACAATGGCCACAGCAGAGCTGATGGGTCAGGGTCAGACTCCTTCCATCTCCTGCCCGTGGAAGTGGGAATCCCAACCTGGGGCCTGGGGGCACTCCGTTCACTCCCAGGAACCCTGCAAAGGGTTTGCAAAATCTATCTTGGATGTGTAGTTTTCTGGAGAGAGCATCCACATCTTTCACTGGGTGCCCCAAAAGTCTCTCACCCAAAAAGACTCATAGCCTGTGCGGTGACGTTTCTTTTCACATGGCCCCAGAAGGGCTCGTGCAGCGTACAGCAGAACTTTAGACTGGGCTTCAGGCAGAAAGGGGCTCGAGGTCTCAGCTCAGCAGCTGATAGCCTGGGGTGTGGGCTAGTGATCTCAGCCTCTTTCTGGGGCTCATTTCCTGTCCACAGAATGCAGGTGCTCATATCTGAGGGTCAGCGACCTGCTCTTGAAAGCCTTTCACACTCAGGGCCATCTCGGCCTTGCCCCCATCTGTCTGCTCCTCCCCTTGCCACTAAATGGGAACGTTTCTTCCCCAGGGCTGACCTCAGCCTGGTCTCCTCTCCTTCCTCAGGTGTGGTTTAAGGAAAGGGCAGAGTTTGGATGGGAAGAATCACATCTGAATCATCTGCATCGTAGGTGAAGACCATGGGGAAGAAGCAGGGACCAAGGCATGTAGAGGGCTGTGCTTTCGGGGACTGCAGAGGGCACAGGAGGGGCTGGGGGAGGAGTGGAGGGAGGCCATCTGCAGCCCCTATCTGGTCAGCCCCACAGAGTGCAGAGCAGCAGGGTATGCCCGGGCATGACAACAGGTGAGAGGGCACTGCCGTCATCATCCTAGACACTTGAGTCTCTTATCCTTTAGTGGCTTAAATTCTCTCTCCCCACTGGGGCAGAAACCTCAAAGCTGCCATTTCCTCAAACCATTTATAGTACCAGTTTTCAAAGCATCTTATTTATCCCTAACGGGGTTCTGTCCCCACCCACAGGGGGTCAGGAATGTGCAACCAAGCCGAGTTCTTCCTCAGGTGTACAAGAGCTTCCTGTGCTCAGCCTTAGATTGCCTTGTTAGGAAAAGTTGGTGTAGGAAGGAAGTTTTTTATCAGTGGACAAGCTTACTTAGATTTTCAGCAGATCATCTGATTCATCTGCAGAATTTGCTTTGGGAACTGCCTGGGAGTTTCTCTTCAATTGGTCTGCACGTGCTTGGCAAACACCCTGAGTGTTGCAGACTGTGGTTTCCTCTTCCGCCAGAGAGTTCTTAGATTCCCTTCACAGTTTTAGAATAAGACCTTAATAAGCTTTCCACTGTCCATGTTTTCAGATACTTTAAAAATGCCTCTTGCTGCAGGACTTCTTGATATCTGCCAGTCACAATCCCGCAAACTCCTCTCAAAGTAGAGAACTAAATCTCTATCAAATATTTCATCTCAACTTAATTTTCTAGGGTATTTGTTGTCATCCGTTTTGGCACTTAGGCTTTTTCCTCCAGTTGAAATGGCATGGTTCAAATCATGTTCTGTGCATCCAGGGAGGCCATGTGATCCCTGGGGCCCAGGACACCCAGTCTGGGCGCTACATTATGCAGCCCCCTGTCTATGGGGCATCACTGCTAACAGGTGGCCAGTCCTAAATGCCTGCAGATTTTCAGAGGGGTGCTGAACTCCCTGGAGAGGAAGGACAGCTCAGAGATTTCCATTGTCTTTCTTTGGTTTAGAAAACCCCAGGGTAGAAGCGAGTCCTGGTCCTGCCCCAGCCCTCGTGAAGACCCACCTCCCTCAGAGATGGCTGAGCCACAGAGACACCTGAGTCAGGGCGCAGCCTGGCAGGATTTCCTGCAACCACGTGCACCGGCACCTGTGCTGCAGGCCTCCCGCCCCCAACCACGGACCAGCACCTGGGCTCAGGTCTTTAAGACTGGGAGTTGGCTCTAGAGGCTGTGGAGATGCGAGATTTTGGTGTGAGGTCTGCATGACTGCAACTGGACAAGGTTAGTCATTTGGTTAAAAACATATTTTGGTCTTTCCTAAAACAAATCTGACTTCCAAATATTGGGCTGAAACATGAATGGTGTTTTTCTCGGGTCTGAGGACTGCTTTTGTAACCTCACTCAGGAGTTTGAGATGTGGGGTGGGACCCAGGCTAGGTCACTTGTGGTGTGGGCCTCTTGTCCTCACAGCCTTGTCAGGAACAGCCCCAAACCAAGACTGTCCCCCCATCAGTATCTCCTGTGTTATTACATGAGTTTACTATGATAAACCTTATCTGTGGGTTGTACAGTTTATCATTTACAAAAGGAAATTGACAGATTTTGGGGGCAACGGTAGGGTTGCTGTATGATTTACTATGGCTTAAGTCATAAGGGAAACTGAGCCATCTCGGTAATGTTTGCTTTTGTTGTTACTCAAAAAGAAATATCTTGCAAAATACCAGGTGTCTCATTGCTCGTACTGTCATTTCAGTTCCAATCTTGGTTTCACAGTTAGATCACGTAGATATCTTGACATGTTTGACCTCAGATGTTTTCCTTTTTTTTTTTGAGAGTCTTACTCTGTCGCCAGGCTAGAGTGCAGTGGCGCAATCTCGGCTCACTGCAACCTCCACCTCCCAGGTTCAAGTGATTCTCCTGCCTCAGCCTTCCAAGTAGCTGGAATTATAGGCACACGCCATCACATCTGGTTAATTTTTCATTTGTAGTAGGATGAGGTTTCACCATGTTGGCCAGGCTAGTCTCAAACTCTTGACCTCAAGTGATCTGCCCACCTCGGCCTCCCAAAGTGCTGGGATTACAGGCATGAGCCACTGTGCCCGGCCCTTCTTTCTTTTTTTAAGAGATAAGGTCTCACTCTGTCACCCAGGCTGGAGTGCAGTGGTGCAAACATGGCTCACTGGGCTCGTGCAGTGGTGCAAATGTGGCTCAAACTCCTGGGCTTCAGCAATCCTCCCACCTTAGTTTCCTGAGTAGCTGGGACTACAGGCACATGCCACTGTGCCAGGCTAATTATTTTTGGAAATGGGGACTCCCTATGTTGCCCAGGCCGGTCTCAACTCCTGGTCTTAAGCAATCCTGTTGCCTCAGCCTTGGAAAGTGATCTTTTCCTAAAACTCCAACAGCGTCTTTCGCCACCAGCCCCAGACTAGAGACCCCTGCTGCACCTTCCCATCCCCTGTAGATGAGTGGGATAACGGGCCACCTCTGTTGCAGTGAGAGTTCAGGTGCCCATGCGATCTCCAGACCTTTCCTCCCCAACTCCCCAGGTCCCTTCTGAAGGCAGGAACCACAGGGAGAACAGAGAATGCCAGAAGTTGAGCTCATTCCCTCCATGGCATCAATACCTGACACTTGGTCCTATACTTGGGAAGCAGGGCAAGAACAAGAGGTTCTTGAGAATGACAAGGCAAAGCAGCAGGCAGAGACAGGCCCGAGGGCTCCACTGGCAAGCTTACACACCCCACAGATATTAGGACAAGTTTCTTCCTTCATGCTATCAAGCCCACCTGTCTCCCCTGCTCAGAAAAAGTCAGGTCCAGGGCATGGCTGTGTTAATGCTGGGCTGACAGTCCCACAGTTTTGACTCCCAAACTGTCCCAGGCCGCTTTATAGCTGTGCTCAGGCATTGGGAAAAGGAGGTGATGAATGAGGTGAGGTGCTTCCAAAGCCTGCCAGAGCATGTGACAGGGCTGCAGTGGACTGGGGCTCGGGTCCCAGTCAGTAAGCTGGGATGGTGACCTGGTCTGAGATGGAGTGTGCAGCCCTGATTCACAGGCAGGTGACATTTATAGAAAAGATGAGGCACCTCCCAGGCTGAACACTCTGTCATTGAGCCCATCTACCCTCACCTTCGGCCTCTGCACTCCTCGCCAGAGCTGGGGGGGCAGGGGTGGAAGGGTGACCTTCTGACATCCTCACCCATCTATAGAAGAAAGTAACTCAGGGAGCTGCCAGACCAAACTGACAGCTCTCCTCAGCCCAGTGCTCCTGATGGGGACTCCCATCCCCAGCCCTGCTCCGCTTCTGCCTTTGCCATGTCCCCCTGTTCCCTTCCTGTGGCCTCATCATCGTCTCCCCACCCCATCATAACTTGCTCCAGGGAACTCTGGCCCAAGAGAGGCCAGCTGGCCCAAAGCACCTGAAATGCTGGCAAGGGACAGAGCCCTTGGCGGAGTCCCTGTGGAGGGTCAGGCTGAGTCATGGCGGCTCCAAGTGCAGACAGAGGGGAGAGCCCTAGAGATTCAGGCTCCAAGCTACCCCGTGGCCTGGCACACCAGCCTGGCTCCTGCCCAGTCCAACCTGTATCCATGTTGGACACAGGCTGGCTTCTTGAGGGGAAAGGGATAAGAAAAAGGAAAGGAGAGGAGGGAATGGGAGAAAGAATTTGGAGAGGAAGAGAGAGAAAAGGAAGGGCAAGAGAAGCTTGATCAAGGAAATTTTAGAACCCAACAGAGGTCCGGGCGCGATGGCTCACGCCTGTAATCCCAGCACTTTGGTAGCCGAGGCGGGCAGATCACCTGAGGTCAGGAGTTCGAAATCAGCCTGTCCAACATGGAGAAACCCCATCTCTACTAAAAATACAAAAAAATTAGCCAGGTGTTGTGGTGGATGCCTGTAATCCCAGCTTCACCAGAGGCTGGGTCAGGAAAATCGCTAGAACCGAGGAGGTAGAGGTTGCGGTGAGCCAAGATCACACCATTGCAGTCCAGCCTGAGCAACAAGAGCGAAACTCCATCTCAAAAAAAAAAAAAAAAAAAACACCCAACAGAGATGGTTTTTTGGAGACAGAGTCTTCCTCTGTTGCCCAGGCTGGAGTGCAGTGACTTAGTCTCTTGAAGCTTAGGTCCAGAGGAAGCAGGGGCAGATCCCGGGCGCTCCAGGCAAAGGGAGCTGATCTCGGGGCTGGGGTCACAAAGCTCCACTCCTGCCACCTCTAGGGCTCTAGAGCCAGGGAGGATGAGAGACAGGAGGCCTTTAGTTCACCCCTGGGGCTGGACAGAGTGTCAGCCTGTGCCACAACCTGGGGCGGTTCTGGCCAGGCTGAGCCGCGGCCCCTTTAAGAGGGGGTGGTGCTTCAGCTTGAAGGGAGGGACGCTGCCTGCGTGCGTGCCCTACGGAAGCCCGAGACTGCGCTTCCTGCGAGGATCCGGCAGGAGCAGCGGTGTGGTCAGAGGGAGAAGAAGCAGTGGCGCGGCCGGAGGGAGAAGAAGCGGCGGCGCAGTCGGAGAAGTTTCTTCGGAGAAGCCGTGGCGGCTTCCACGTAATAGTGGAGGAGGAGGCAGGTCTCTGCGGTAAGTGGCAGGGACTTGTACCCCACCAGGAACCCTCCAGGCCACCCTGCTCCTTCTCCGCGGCTCCCTGCTCCTTCTCCGCGGCTCCCTGCTTTCCGGTCCTGACTTCTTTGTGGGCATTTGGGCCCCAGTCATCCGCGTGGGGGAGGTTGTGAGGTCCTGGCCGTGGCAGCATCCGCGGCAGCATCCGCAACCCTGCCGGGAAGGTTATGCCCGTGTCTGACCTGCATCCAGCATCTAGGAGTGCACAGGCTCTGAGCCATGGTGAAGCCCGGGACCTGGGTCCCTCTGAGCCCCATGGCCCTCTGAGCTGGGGTATCCTCATTTTCATTTCCATCTACAGTGTATGAGTCCCCCTTTTCTAAAACCACACCCGGATTTCAATTTTTTTTAAGAGACTGAGTCTGGTTCTGTCGCCTAGGCTGGAGTGCAGTGCCACAATCTCTGTTCACTGCAACCTTCACCTCCTGGGTTCAGGTAATTCTCCTGTCTCAGCCTCCTGAGTAGCTGGTACTACAGACACCCACCATGATGATGCCAGGCTAATATTTGTATTTTTAGTAGAGATGGGGTTTCACCATATTGGTGATGCCAGACTAATATTTGTATTTTTAGTAGAGATGGGGTTTCACCATATTGGTCAGGCTGGTTTCAAACTCCTGACCTCAGGTAATCCGCCCAACTAGGCCTCCCAAAGCGCTGGGATTACAGGCGTGAGCCACCTTGCCTGGCGAATTGCAGTTTCCTAATGAATTGTTCATTTTGAGGACCTAATATCTTATCTGTTGTTCGATTTTATGTCTGCAGAATTGTCTGGTCAGGTTCTAGACTGGATTCTTGCTTCTTTGTAGTTTTTTTTGTGTACACGTTAGTCTCGCCGTTTCAGACTCTTCTGGATATGTGGGCCCACCTGCTCCGAGTGGGCTTAGAGGAGGAGGAGGAGTTGCCCGCAGCCCATGCTGGAGGCTGGAGCCTGCACTGTTCCCGATGGGGAGTGGGTTAGGGCACTCACTATTCAGGGTTGCAGTGCCCGCAGTGGGGAGTGGTTTGGGTGCCATATAGGGGCATTACTGCCTGTGGTGGGGGTCTGGTGGGGGACTCTATCTGTGGTTACACTGCCCATTGCAGGGAGTCGGTTGGGGCGCTATCCCGAGCTGTGCTGCCCATGGGAGGCGGGTGGTCTGCAGGTGCCATCGAGTGCTGCAGTGTCTAAGGCAGGGGCAGGTTAGGGGCTGCCATCACATGCTACACTGCCAGTGGTGGGGTCTGGGGTGTTGGCACTATCCTGGGGCTACACTGCTGGTGGCAGTGGGTTAGGGGCTCTGTCAGAAGCTACACTGCCATTGGCAACTGATGGAGGTTTCAGTGACAGCTGTGGTCTCTGAGAGAGGAGTGGTCCTCCTCTCCCTGGACCCTAAACTCTAAAGGGCCATCTCCTACTGCATGGTGGGCAGGATTTTCACGTTTCTGTGAAAATCCTGATCACAGCAGGGCACCCAGACCCATCTTGGTTCCCAGGCCCGAGCCCTCACATTCTGTGTTGCAGAGACTGCCAGGGATGCCCAGGCATGCAGTAGCAGGCACCATGGGGTGACAGGGCCCTGTGGGTGGAGGTCTCAGGAATGGGAACCAGCATGTTGGTGAGGAGGGCTGGCTGGGGCTGAGTTTCTGCTGCTCCTGTTTCCTGAGCACAGCCTTGGTGGTCCCAGTGGTACTGTGGAGCGGGAAGCCCAGATACCATGGTGTCTCCAGTCTCCACTCCCTAGCCAGTTTGGGCCAAAAAGAGCTGCCGTGGACTTTGGAGGGTGGGTGTGAGTGCCTTCACCGAAACTGGCCTGTGCGACCCAGTTGCCAGCATGACAAGGTGGGGGTCTAATGCTACCACTGTCTGTGTCCCGTTCTAGGCTTTTCTGGCTTTGCCCACCCAGCTGCTCCATGCCAGGAGAAGGAAGAGCCATCTGCTACATGCTGGAGGCTGGGGCCTGTGGCACCACGGCTCGCCTCGCTGTGGTGGGTGGCAGCGACGGAGACTGCAGAGCGCCAGAGAGGTAAGAAGTGGCTGGCTGCCACCAGGGCAGGGAAAGGGGTGCAGAGGTGGCCAGGTGTCAACCTCAGAGGTGGCCTTGGTCCCCGGGTCCCCCACTGCTGGTTACGGCAGGCAGAGCTGGGGTTGCCACCTCTTCTGCCGCAGCTTGTGCAGGTGGCAGCTGCTGTTGAGTCCATGGCAGAGGGTGGCAGTGCAGGTCCAGACCTGAGTGAGGCCTGAGGTTCACGGAATACCCCTCTCCCACCCTAGGATCCGCTCCTCTTTGGTGGCTCCCTGAGTGCTGGGCCACGGGTCTGTACACTGTGCAGCCACTGGAATGGGGCTGAGCGCCACTTTCTGCTCTCCTGCAGCTGTGGCTTCACTGCCTCCTTATGGCCACGGTGGCATCTGGCCTCTGGTTCTGTGCTGCTGGCCGCCGTGTGCATGTCTAGGGTTGCCGCCGTGTGCATGTCTATGGTTGCCCCCGCTGCTGACATGCACCGTCTGCAGGGGGCAGCTGCAGCTGAGCCCATGGCATCAGCTGGCAGGGCTAGTCCCAGAAGACCCAAGGGCCGCCCAACAGACTGCCCTCCCAGCCTAGGGCCCCTCTTTCTTGGCCGATGCACAGAGTGATGGGTCGCGGTCCCTGGGTACTGTGCAGCCACTGGATCCTCAAGGTGGGCTGGCCAGTTCCTGCTTTTCTGCAGCAGCAGGGCTAACTGCCTGTGTTAGGAGCTGCGGAGGCTTCTGGCCCTGGGATCCTTATTGCGGTGGAGCGGGTGGACAGCGTCAGTGGTTGTCACTGTGACTGGTGCATGGCGATATGCAGGTGGCAGCAGCAGCTGAGCCCAAGGCAGAGGCTGGTCCTAGACAGCCCGAGAATTGCCCAGTGTACCACGTAGGGTCCATCTTCCTTGCCCCTGCCCAGAGTGTGGGGTCTGGGTGCTGTGCAGCCTCGGGGTGGGGCTGAGCACCAGTTCCTGCCCTCCTTCTGTTCCTTTTTGACCTTGGTCCAGGGGGCTGGTTGTGGGCGCTGGATACCCTGCAGCCACTGGGATGGGGCTGGGCGCCAGTTCCAGTCCTCCTCCTGCTGCGAAGCCTGACTTAGGCGCTGCAGCAGGGTCTGGCCCTTGGGTCTGTGTTGCTGGTGGAGGTGGGCAGGATCAGGGGTTGCCACTGCTGCTGCCGCATGCCATCTATAAGTGGCAGGTGCAGCAGAATGCACGGGAGGCCACAGGGCTGGTCTCAGACAGCCTGGGGGTCACCCAAGGCACCTCCCCCCACCCTAAGATCCGTGCTTCCTTTGCCCAAGCCCAGAGTGTGGGGTCACGGGCTCTGGGCCCACTGCTGCCCCCAGGATGAGGCTGAGTGCTGGTTTCCGCCCCCTTGAAGCTGCACCGCTGACCACCTAAATTAGGCACCATGGTGACATCTGACCCTGGGATTCCTGCTGCTGGTGGGGAAGGACAGGGCCAGGGGTTACCACTGATACTGAATTGCACCATTTCCAGGTGGCAGCTGTGGCTGAGTCCATGGCAGATTCTGATGGGGCTGCTCCCTGAGGCCATGAGGGTCGTGGAGTGTACCGCCATCCCACCCTAGGGTCCACTTTTCCTTGTCCCTGGCCCAGAGCACCAGTTTGCAGGCACTGGGCACTGTGCAGCCACAGAGTTGTGCCTGAGCACCTCGTGCCCTCCCACACCTGCAGGCTGACTGTGGCAGTATCTGGTCCTGGGTTCCATGCTACTGGGGCCAGTGTCCAGGGTTGCCACCGCTGCTGCCCCATGCATGTACTGCAATAATCAGATAGCTGAGCCAGCTACTGAGTGCCTGACAGAATTGGTAGTATAGAGAGTGTGGACTGGCCACACAAAGGGAGATTGATGGCCTCAGGTGGGGCAGTTGGGATGGTGTAAGATTTCATCATGCTCCTTGGAATGGCATGCAAATGAAAACTGAATGTTTTATTTCCAGAATTTTCCATCTGATATTTTTGGGATGTGCTCAGGGAACTGAAACTGCAGAAAGCAACACTGTGGGTAATGGGAAACGACTGTGCCTCTATTACTTTTTATATTAGTTTTCTATGGTTGCTATAGCTTATTATGACTCACTTAGCCACTTAATATAATACAAGCTTATTATCTTTAAGTTCTGGAGGTCTGAGTTTGAAATGCATCTTACTTAGTAGGATAAAATCAGGATATTGTCAGGGCTACATTCCTTTGGAGATGCTGGGGGAGAATCTGTTTCCTTGTTTTGTCCAACTTCTATAGAGGCTGCCTGCATTCCTTAGCTCATTGCCCCTCTTCCATCTTCAAAGGCAACAGTGCAGCATCTTCAAATCTCTCTCCTGACTCTCCTACCTTCCTCTTCCATCTTTTGTTTTCTCAAGACAGTGTCTTACTCTTTTCTCCAGACTGGGGTGCAGTGGCATGATCATGGCTCACTGCAGCCTTGACCTACCTGGGCTCACACGATCCTCCCACCTTAGCCTCCCATGTAGGTAAAAGTACAGGTGTGTGCTACCACTCCCAGTTAATTATTATTATTATTATTATTATATATACATCATAGAGACAGGGTTTTGCCATGTTGCCCAGGCTGATCTTTTTTAAAATATTTTTTAAATTTTCCTTTAAGTTCTGGGATATATGTGTAGAACGTGCAGGTTTGTTATACAGGTATACATGTGCCCTGGTGGTTTGCTGCACCTATCAGCCTGTCATCTAGGTTTTAAGCCCCGCATGCATTAGGTATTTGTCCTAATGCTCTCCCTCCGCTTTCTCCCCATGCCCTAACAAGCCTTAGTATGTGATGTTCCCCTCCCTGTGTTCATGTGTTCTCTTTGTTCAACTCC
Source organism: Aotus nancymaae (assembly GCF_030222135.1). NCBI lineage: Eukaryota > Metazoa > Chordata > Mammalia > Primates > Aotidae > Aotus > Aotus nancymaae. The sequence goes on along the minus strand of NW_026988570.1, from coordinate 529,791 downwards.
CACTTATGAGTGATAAAATGAGGTGGTTGATTTTCTCTTCCTGTGTTAGTTTGCTGAGAATGATGGTTTTCAGCTTCATCCATGTCCCTGCAAAATACTTGAAACTCATTCTTTTTTATGACCGCATAGTATTCCATGGTGTATATATGCCACATTTTCTTTATCCAATCTATGATTGATGGGCATTTGAGTTGGTTCCAAGTCTCTACTTTTGTAAATAGTGCTGCAGTAAGCATATGTGTGCATGTGTCTTTATAGTAGAATGATCTATAATCCTTTGAGTATATACCCAGTGATGGGATTGCTGGGTCAAATGATGTTTCTTGTTCTAGATCCTTGATGAATCGTCACACTGTCTTCCATAATGGTTGAACTAAGGTGATATTTTTCTTAAGCCGCTATTGGTGATATGTACTCTCAAAGCAAAAACAGCCAAGTATGTTATTTTCACAGATGTCAGACTACAAAAGTGTGTTTTCAAAATCTCTGGTTACTTGGGTTCCTAACCCTTCCCCTCAACTGTGTAGATGGTATTCTAGTGTTTCCCTGAATTTTCTATCACAGAGGAAAAGCCAGGGTCAGTCTGATTTTCATTCATTTCTAAGTACTTTTCTCAGATCCTGGAATAGTTTAAAGTTTTCCAGCATTTTAATACATATTCTGCCAGGATATTTCTATGTGAGGATTTCTTTTTATACAACATGATTTTTTTTAAAGTCAAGAAAAAATATTTTCTATTTTTTTTTCCCATTAGTTTGTTGTTCTTGTTGCACTCTATTCTGAAAAATGTGTTATATTAATATTGGAGTTTTAAAATTGGGTGTCACAGAGTTCTCATTCCCATTACTTTCATTCTGTTATCCTTTTCCTCTACATTCATTGAGAACTTCTCCAATGTATTCTTAATATCAATGATTTGATTGTTTTTTGCGTGTTTATGGTATCAGTGTTGCTGGTAAATATCTTCATGTGGATATTTAAATGCTTTTTGATCCCTTGCAAATCTTTTTTTTTTTTTTTGAGACAGAGTTTCGCTCTTGTTACCCAGGCTGGAGTGCAATGGCGCGATCTCGGCTCACTGCAACCTCCGCCTCCTGGGTTCAGGCAATTCTCCTGCCTCATCCTCCTGAGTAGCTGGGATTCCAGGCACGTGCCACCATGACCAGCTAATTTTTTGTATTTTTGGTAGAGACGAGGTTTCACCCTGTTGACCAGGATGGTCTCGATCTCTTTACCTCGTGATCCACCCGCCTCGGCCTCCCAAAGTGCTGGGATTACAGGCATGAGCCACCGTGCCTGGTGCAATCTTTTTTTTTTTTTTAATTGTACTTAGGTTCTGGGGTACATGTGCAGATCATGCAGGATTGTTGCATAGGTACACACATGGCAATGTGGTTTGCTGCCTCCATCCCCCGTCACCCACATCTGGCATTTCTCCCCATATTATCCCTCCCCTACCTCCCCACCCCCCACTGTCCCTCCCTTGGCCCCCCCAACAGACCCCAGTGTGTGATGTTCCCCTCCCTGTGTCCATATGTCCTCATTGTTCAACACCCGCCTAGGAGTGAGAACATGTGGTGTTTGATTTTCTGTTATTGTGTCAGTTTGCTGAGAATGATGGTTTCCAGATTCATCCATGTCCCTACAAAGGGCACAAACTCATCGTTTCTTATGGCTGCATAGTATTCCATGGTGTGTATGTGCCACATTTTCCTCGTCCAGTCTATCGTCAATGGGCATTTGGGTTGGTTCCAAGACTTTGCTACTATAAACAGTGCTGCTATGAACATACGTGTGCATGTGTCCTTATAATAGAACAATTTATAATTCTTTGGGTATATACCCAGTAATGGAATTGCTTAGTCAAATGGAATTTCTATTTCTAGGTCCTTGAGGAAGTGCCACACTGTCTTCCACAATAGTTGAACTAGTTTACTCTCCCACCAACAGTGTAAAAGTGTTCCTATTTCTCCACGTCCTCTCCAGCATCTGTTGTCTCCAGATTTTTTAATGATCGCCTTTCTAACTGGCGTGAGGTGATATCTCAATGTGGTTTTGATTTGCATTTCTCTACTAATCAGTGATGATGAGCATTTTTTCATGTGTTTGTTGGCCTCATAAATGTCTTCTTTTGAAAAATGTCTGTTCATATCCTTCTCCCACTTTTGGATGGGTTTGTTTTTTTCTTGTAAATCTGTTTTAGTTCTTTGTAGATTCTGGATATTAGCCCTTTGTCAGATGGGTAGGTAGCAAAAATTTTTTCCCATTCTGTTGGTTGTCGGTTCACTCTGTTGACTGTTTCTTTTGCTGTACAGAAGCTCTGGAGTTTAATTAGGTCCCATTTGTCTATTTTGGCTTTTGTTGCCAATGCTTTTGGTGTTTTAGTCATGACGTTCTTGCCTATGTTACATATATTCCTTTTCATCTCCTTCCATTTCATTTTTCTTTTCTTTTCTTTTTCTTTTTTTCTTTTTCACGAGACAGAGTCTTGCTCTGTTGCCTAGGCTGATATGCAGTGGCACAATCTCCACTCACTGCAACCTTTGCCTCCTGGGTTCAAGCAGTTTTCTGCCTTTGCTTCCTGAGTAGCTGGAATTACAGGCACCCACCACCACGCCTAGCTAATTTTTTGTATTTTTAGTAGAGATGGGGTTTCGCTATCTTGGACAGCTTGGTCTTGAACTCCTGACCTTGTGATCCACCCACCTCGACCTCCCAAAGTGCTGGGATTACAGGCATGAGCCATGGCACCTGCCCCTTCCATTTCATTTTTCCTTTAGGAGATTCTCACTATAGATTTTTACTCTTCATTTCATGAAGTCCACATGTCCTTGAATTGTTTTGAGACTTGCTCCACCCCTCAGACTTTGGGATATGATTCTGAAAGGGTTTTGCCCATCTCCATGTCAGTTTTCTCCTTTATTTCAAAGCAAGGTCTGTCCCTACCTAGTTCTTACCAACAGATAGGAGTGTGAATTGCTTCAGGCTGCACCTTATGTCCACTTGGGTGATGTATGGTGAGTTCCATTTCTAAGGCTAGAGGGAAGTATGCTGTATGATGGTCTAAATTTAGGTACCAGGTTCTAGCTGGCTTTCACTTACTACAGTTTCTGCTTTAAAAAAAAAAATAGATTTGCCAGGTGCAGTGGCTCACGCCTGTAATCCTAGCACTTTGGGAGGCTGAGGTGGGTGGATCACCTGAGGTCAGGAGTTCAAGACCAGCCTGGCCATCATGGTGAAACCCCATCTTCAAAAACAAAAATGATTCAGGTAGGCACATGGGCATGTTTGTTACGTGGATGTATTATGTGATGCTGAGGTTTGAGGTATGATTGATCTGTCACCCAGGTTGTGAGCATAGTACCCAATAAATTTCCTTTTATTTTTCCTCCCTCCTTCCTTCCTTCCTTTTCTTCCTTTATCTTTCTTTCTTTCTCTCTCTTTCTCTCTCTCTCCTTCCCTCCTTCTTTCCTTTCTTCCTTCCTTTTTTTCCTTCTTTTGTTTATTTCTTTCTTTTGAAATGGAGCCTTACTCTGTCCCCCAGGCTGGAGTGCAGTGGCACAATCTAGGCTCACTGCAGCCTTCACCTCTCAGGTTCAAGAAATTCTCCTGCCTCAGCCTCCTGAGTAGCTGGGATTACAGGTGCACACTACCATGCCTGGCTAATTTTTGTATTTTAAGTAAAGATGGGATTTCACCATGTTGGCCAGGCTGGTCTTGAATGTCTAACCTCAAGTGATCCACCGTGGCCTCCAAAAGTGCTCGGATTGCAGGCGTGAGCCACCATGCCCAGCACAATAGATAGTTTTTCAGTCTTTCCCCCCAACTCCTCCAGTATCTCTCATTCCCATCTTTATGTCTGTGAGTACCTAATATTGAGTTCTTACTTATAAGTGAGAATATGCAGGGTCTGGCTTTCTGTTCCTGGGTTAATTCACTTAGGATAATGGCCTCCAGCTGCACTCATGTTGCTGCAAAGGACATGATTTCATTCTTTTTCACAGCTGCATATTATTTCCTGGTGCATATATGCCACATTATCCAATCCACTGTTGATGATCACCTAAGTTGATTCCATGTCTTTGCATGGAATAGTGCTGAAATAAACATGTGAGTCACAGGTTTCTTTTTGGTAGAAGGATTTATTTTCCTTTGGGTATATCCCAGTAATGGCATCACTGGATGGAATGATAAATCTAATTTTAGCTTTTTGAAAAAATCTCCAAATTGCATTCTGCAAAAAGGAAACATTTTCAAATTGCATTTCTCCAGGGGGAAACAAATTCAGAACCCCAGTGTATAATATATATTTGTATAGCTGCAGCTTTCACCTGTGACATCTTATTCTTTGCCCTTGTCTAGTTCTTCCTTGTTTCGAACCAACAGAGCACTTGAAAAACAGCCATCATCACTATTTGGTGCTGCCAGGGTTGGTGTTTTCTTTGTCTCCATGTCCAGTTCTTTATTCATGGAGACTACATCCCCCAGGCAGGTATCATGGTGCTCTGGTAGAACCTGGGCTTTAACGTCAGATCTCAAGTGAAGCCCCAGCTCCATCATCTTGAGCTGCTTACAGAGCTTCTCTAAGTCTCTGTTCATCCATACAGTGGAGCTCACAGCATCTTTGAGATGATTAAACGAGTTAATAGAAGACACTATTAGTAAGGTGCTTGAAACCTGGAAATAATAAACTGAGTGCTCACTATGGTTAAGCATTCTTCAAGGACTTCATGTGTTTTAAAATATAAGGTAGGCACTGTTAACATTTCTAGTTCACAGAGAGGAAGGAGGCTTGGAGAGGTTAAGGTGTTTGCCCATCCTTGCACAGCTAGTAGGTGGTAATGCTGGGATTCACCCCTTCAGAGACTTCAGAGACTGGGCTCTTAACCCATCATGTCACCATACATGCTGTCTCAAAAATTTGTCACTGCCATTCCCTCCACTCCCCACAATTTCATATTAGTTCGACTTTTGTCGTTGATTTGTCAGGACATCAACATTTGTGAAGAAAGGTGAGATAAGAGTGGAGTGGCAGGGGTAGGATGGGGGAAATTGCAGAGTGCCCTAGAAGTTGCAAAGTGTGTTTCTTAGTATATGAAGACTGAGCGGGGCATAGTAGAAGTTGTCTGAGAATTCTGCTAACCTTGCAAGCTGCCTGTCATTTTCATGAGGTAGAACCAGGACAGGTCTTATAGTTTGGGCTGTGATATAGGGATTCCGTCTAGATTTAGGCTTTAGTTTGACCATTGGCTTAGTTGTGGGTTTTGTTGTTGTTGTTGCTTTGTTTTTAGAGCCTCAGTCTCCCAGGCTGGAGTGCAGTGGTGCAATCACAGCTCCCTGCAGCTGTGATCTTGACCTCCTGGGCTCAAGAGATCCTCCCAAGTAGCTGGGTCTAGAGGTTTGTGCCACTATGCCTGGCTAATTTTTTGAATATTTTGTAGAGATGGTGTCTTTCTATGTTGCCCAGGCTTGAACTCCTGGGCTCAAGTGATCCCTCTACCTCAGCCTCCTGAAGAGCTGGGATTACAGGCGGGCACCACCATGGCTAACTTTAATTGTTTGTAGAGCTGGGGTCTCACTATGCTGCCCAAGCTGGTCTTGAACTTCTGGTCTCAAGAAATGCCAGAGCACTGGGATTATATGTGTGAGCCACTCTGCTGGGTCAATTCCTTCTAGATTTAGGCTGTAGTTTGACCATTGGCTTAGTTTTGGAGAGAAAGCTGTGTTTCCATGTTTTTGGATTTTAACCTTTCATGAGAAGCTGGGAGAATGGGTATTAGAATTTTATCTATCTATCTTTCTATCTATCTATCTATCTGTTGTTGTTGTTTGAGACAGGGTCTTGCTCTGTTGCCCAGGGTGGAGTGCAGTGTTGCAACACTGCCAGCGGTGAGGGGTGTGTTGGGGTTGCTATCAGGTGTTACATTGCCCCCAGTGGTTGGGGGGTGTGATATCCAGGACATCATTGCCTGTGTCTGGGAGCTGGCTGGGGGCACTATCCAAGGCTGCATTGCCCACATGGGGAGCGGGTTGGGGGCACTATCTGGGGCTGCAGTGCTGGTGATGGAGGATGGGTTAGGCTTACTATAGGGTGCTACACTGCTGGTGGTGGGGAGGGGGTTGTTTAAAGGTGCCATCGGGACTACACTGAGACAGAGGTGGGGGAGCTTGTTGGGAGAGCTACACAGGGTTGGACTGCCTGTGGAGCGGGCTACAGGGTTGATGGAGGCACTGTTGGGGCCAGATGCACAGCCTGAGGTGCGGGAGGTGGCAAGTGGGTTGAGTGCTCTCAGGGATCTGCACTGCCTGGCAAAGAGTGGATGAGTGTGCTATTCCGGGCTGCATGGGTTGTGGCAGGGGCAGGTTGGGTGCGCTATCAGGGGCTACCCGAGCTATCCATGGGGGTACTTCCCAAGGTGGAGAGGGAGTTTGGAGTGCTATCTGTGGCTGCACTGCCCAAGGCAGGGAGTTGGTTGGGGGTACTATCCAGGGCCGCACTGTTCCTGATGGGGAGTGGGTTAGAGCACTCACTGTTCAGTGTTTGCAGTGCCCACAGTGAGGGGTGGTTTGGGTGCCATATGGGGATGTCACTGCCTGCAGTGGGGGTCTTGTTGGGGATGCTATCTGTGGTTACACTGCCCACCGCATGGAGTCAGTTGAGGTGCTATCCCAGGCTGTGCTGCTCATGGCAGGGAGGTGGTCTGCGGGTGCCATTGAGTGCTGCAGTGTCTAAGGCAGGGGCAGGTTAGGGGCTGCCATCACATGCTACACTGCCAGTGGTGGGGTCTGGGGTGTTGGCACTATCCTGGGGCTACACTGCTGGTGGCAGTGGGTTAGGGGCTCTGTCAGAAGCTACACTGCCATTGGCAACTGATGGAGGTTTCAGTGACAGCTGTGGTCTCTGAGAGAGAGGAGTGGTCCTCCTCTTCCCAGACTCTAAACTCTAAAGGGCCATATCCTCCTGCATGACGGGCACACGTTTCTGTGAAAATCCTGATCACAGCAGGGCACCCAGACCCATCTTGGTTCCCAGGCCCAAGCCCTCACATTCTGTGTTGCAGAGACTGCCAGTGCCAGGGATGCCCAGGCATGCAGTAGCAGACACCATGGGGTGACAGGGCCTTGTGGGTTGAGGTCTCAGGAGTGGGAACCAGCATGTTGGTGAGGAGGGCTGGCTGGGGCTGAGTTTCTGCTGCTCCTGTTTCCTGAGCACAGCCTTGGTGGTCCCAGTGGTTCCTGTGGAGCGGGAAGCCCAGATACCATGGTGTCTCCAGTCTCCACTCCCTAGCCAGTTTGGGCCAAAAAGAGCTGCCGTGGACTTTGGAGGGTGGGTGTGAGTGCCTTCACCGAAACTGGCCTGTGCGACCCAGTTGCCAGCATGACAAGGTGGGGGTCTAACGCTACCACTGTCTGTGTCCTGTTCTAGGCTTTTCTGGCTTTGCCCACCCAACTGCTCCATGCCAGGAGAAGGAAGAGCCATCTGCTGCATGCTGTAGGCTGGAGCATGTGGCACCACAGCTCGCCTCGCTGCGGTGGGTGGCAGCGGTGGAGACTGCAGAGCACTGGAGAGGTAGGAGGGTGGCTGGTTGCCACTAGGGAAGGGAAAGGGGTGCAGAGGTGGCCAGGTGTCATCCTCAGAGGTGGCCTTGGTCCCCGGGTCCCCCACTGCTGGTTACGGCAGGCAGAGCTGGGGTTGCCACCGCTTCTGCCGTGCCATGTGCAGGTGGCAGCTGCAGTTGAGGCCATGGCAGAGGGTGGCAGTGCAGGTCCCAGACCTGAGTGAGGCCTGAGGGTTACGGAATACCCCCCTTCCACCCGCTCCTCTTTGGCGGCTCCCTGAGTGCTGGGCTGTGGGTTCCTACACTGTGCAGCCACTGGAATGGGACTGAGCGCCACTTCCTGCCCTCCTGCAGCTGTAGCTTCACTGCCTCCATTAGGGCCATGGTGGCATCTGGCCCCTGGTTCTGTGCTGCTGGCCGCCGTGTGCATGTCCAGGGTTGCCACCACTGCTGACGTGCACCATCTGCAGGGGGCGGCTGCAGCTGAGCCCATGGCATCAGCTGGCAGGGCTAGTCCCAGAAGACCCGAGGGCCACCAGCTGACTGCCCTCCCAGCCTAGGGCCCCTCTTTCTTGGCTGATGCATAGAGCGACGGGTCACGGTCGCTGGGTGCTGTGCAGCCGCTGGATCCTCAAGGCAGGCTGGCCAGTTCCTGTTTTCCAGCAGCAGCAGGGCCGACTGCCTGTGTTAGGATCTATGGAGGCTTCTGGCCCTGGGTAGGATCCTCATTGCATTGGTGCCGGTGGGCAGCGTCAGTGGTTGTCACTGTGGCTGCTGCATGTCCATGTGCCGGTGGCAGCTGCAGCTGAGCCCAAGGCAGAGGCTGGCCCTAGATGGCCCAAGAATTGCCCAGTGCACTGTCTAGGGTCCATCTTCCTTGCCCCTGCCCAGAGTGTGGGGTCCGGGCGCTGTGCAGCCTCGGGGGTGGGGCTGAGCACCGGTTCCCGCCCTCCTTCTGTTCCTTTTTTGTCCCTGGTCCAGGGTGCTGGTTGTGGGCACTGGGTACTCTGCAGCCACTGGGATGGCGCTGGGTGCCAGTTCCAGTCCTCCTCCTGCTGCGGGTCCTGATTTAGGCCCCGCAGCAGGGTCTGGCTCTTGGGTCTGTGTTGCTGGTGGAGGTGGGCAGGATCAGGGGTTGTCACCACTGCTGCCGCATGCCATCTATAAGTGGCAGGTGCAGCAGAATGCACAGGAGGCCGCAGGGCTGGTTTCAGACAGCCTGGGGGTCACCCAAGGCACCTCCCCCCACCCTAAGATCTGTGCTTCCTTTGCCCAATCCTAACACGTGAGGTTGCGGGCTCTGGGCCCACTGCATCCCCTGGGATGAGGCTGAGCACCGGTTTCCGCCCCCTTGCAGCTGCGCCGCTGACCACCTAAATTAGGCGCCATGGTGACATCTGGCCCTGGGATTCCTGCTGCTGGTGGGGGAGGACAGGGCCAGGGGTTACCACTGATACTGACCTGTGCCATTTCTAGGTGGCAACTGTGGCTGAGCCCATGGCAGATTCTGGCGGGGCTGCTCCCTGAGGGCATGAGGATCGCGGAGTGTACCGCCATCCCACCCTAGGGTTCACTTTTCCTTGGCCCTGGCCCAGAGCACCAGTTTGCAGGCTCTGGGCACTGTGCAGCCGCAGAGTTGTGATTGAGTGCCTCCTGCCCTCCCGCACCTGTGGGCTGACTGTGGCAGTATCTGGTCCTGGGTTCCATGCTACTGGGGCCAGTGTCCAGGGTTGCCACCGCTGCTGCCCCATGCATGTACTGCAATAATCAGATAGCTGAGCCAGCTACTGAGTGCCTGACAGAATTGGTAGTATAGAGAGTGTGGATTGGCCACACAAAGGGAGATTGATGGCCCCAGGTGGGGCAGTTGGGATGGTGTAACATTTCATCATGCTCCTTGGAATGGGATGCAAATGAAAACTGAACGTTTTATTTCTGGAATTTTCCATCTGATATTTTTGGGATGTGCTCAGGGAACTGAAACTGCAGAAAGCAACACTGTGGGTAATGGGAAATGACTGTGCTTCTATTAGTTTTTATATTAGTTTTCTATGGTTGCTATAGCCGATTGTGACTCACTTAGCCACTTAATATAATACAAGTTTATTATCTTTAAGTTCTGGAGGTCTGAGTTTGAAATGCATCTTAGTAGGATAAAATCAGGATATTATCAGGGCTACATTCCTTTGGAGATGCTGGGGGAGAATCTGTTTCCTTGTTTTGTCCAACCTCTATAGAGGCTGCCTGCATTCCTTAGCTCATAGCCCCTCTTCCATCTTCAAAGGCAGCAGTGCAGCATCTTCAAATCTCTCTCCTGACTCTCCTACCTTCCTCTTCCATCTTTTTTTTTTTCTCAAGACAGTGTCTTACTCTTTTCTCCAGGCTGGGGTGCAGTGGCATGATCATGGCTCACTGCAGCCTTGGCCTACCTGGGCTCACATGATCCTCCCACTTTAGCCTCCCATGTAGGTAGAAGTACAGGTGTGTGCTACTACTCCCAGTTAATTATTGTGATTATTATGTATATATCATAGAGACAGGGTTTTGCCATGTTGCCCAGGCTGATCTTTTTTTAAATATTTTCTAAATTTTCCTTTAAGTTCTGGGGTACATGTGCAGAACATGCAGGTTTTTTTACACAGGTACTCATGTGCCATGGTGGTTTGCTGCATGTGTCAACCTGTCATCTAGGTTTTAAGCCCCGCATGCTTTAGGTATTTATCCTAATGCTCTCCCTCCCCTTTCTCCCTACCCCTGACAGGCCTCGGTGTGAGATGCTTCCCTCCCTGTGGCCATGTGTTATCATTGTGCAACTCCCACTTACAAATGAGAACACGCAGTGTTTGGTTTTCTGTTCCTTTGTTAGTTTGCTGAGAATAATGGTTTTCAGCTTCATCCATGTCCCTGCAAAAGACATAAACTTATTCTTTTTTATGGCTGCATAGTATTTCATGGTGTATACGTGCTGTATTTTCTGGACCCCCGAGTCTGGGAAGGCAGATTCTCACTCAATTTCCACCTTTTCTGCTGCCCTCTCTTCTCTCTGCCATCTTCTCCCTTTCTGTTCTTTGGAGAAAATAGGTCTGCAGCAGCCACTGAACTTTGTCTTGCTTTGTGTTCTACTCTTGGTCTCGCTTTCTTTCTTTCTCCTTCCACCTTGCCTGGCTGATTTTTCATATCCCCTTGAGAAGGCTTTTCTTTGCTCTCTGGTTCCCACATTGGATTCTGTTTAATCCCACTTCCTCGGTCTGTTGGGTAGTCCCAGCCTACCCTGATCTCTACCATGTGAATGGAGGGAAAGCTAAGCCATCCTTCCTGGCTTTCCAGTGAGCCAGCAGGTGGATCTTCAGACCTTGTTGCCTGTGTGGGCATCCAGAAAACTTTTGGAGTGTGTTGCCATGGAAACAATTGAGTATTTATTGTACTACCTTCCTTAGACTTTCTTATGCAACCTGCCCTCTTTCCTGGATTGCTGTGATGCTGCAGGGAGGTTTCTTAAATTAATCTTGTCAAAATAGCCTTCAAATCCTTTTGGAGCAGGAATTTCTTTTTAGTCTCACAAGACACAAACTGTTCAAGGGAAGAATTAGGAACAAAGACAACTTGTGCAGGGGGACTGGAGAGAACTTGGAGAGCATTTAGAGAAAAGCGAGGAAATGATTGTTGGGTTGGAAAACAGGAAAATGGATAAGTGATGAGAGGAATGGGGATTATTTAACTGGGACAGAGAGGCTGACAGGTGACCTAGTAATAGGCTTCCAGTTTGTGGAGGGTTAGCACAGGAAGACTGGCTTCCCATTACCAGGGAAGAGAAGACACTGAAAGTGGGAGGTAGGGGAGCCTGAGGCTGAGGAAGAACTTCAAATCACAGGGTCCAGTAATTATAGCAAGGGAGGATGGATCACAAACTCTTCACCGAGTAGTCTTCCCAGACAACAGCAGCACTGGGATGGTGGTAGGGCTTTCTGTGAGTCATCCGGTGCAGAGCTTCCTGATCACTTGTCCTAAGATAGTAGCAGGATGGCTGCCTCAGCATCTCCAGGGACACATGGTAAAAATAAAATTTTCTGGCCCCTACCCAGACCTTCTAGTTTGGAATTTCTGGGAGGAAAGTCCAGGTGTCTGTATTCTTACACCTCCCCCCCGCCACCCCAGAGAAATGTAGAACTAACTCATTGAGAACCAAGAGGCTGGTGATGTGGAGAAAGAGGAAACACCTCCCCCACATCCCTCTGATGTTTTCTGTAGCATCCTGCTAGTGCTTCCACTGCCTATGAGCTGCTCTGGAGTTCAGGCCACACCTGCCCTGGTGACTCTGTCCAGCATCCCTGCTGGGCCACTTGGAATGGACCCTGGGGCATCAAAGCTGCTGTACAGCTCTGAAGAACCCGTGTCTCTCCTTAATCGCAAGGGTGTTGGGAAAAATGCTCATTCCATGTTTTTGTTCTAGATTTCACTGACAGTCACTGAATTATTTGGTGGCTGTTCTGTGGAGTTTTCCAATGCCAAGGGGTCCCTCAGACACAACCGCTGCCCCAAAGGGACTAGAATGGAGCAAGCCTGGGAGTCAAGAGATGGTATCTCTCTTGAGCTTGAGCAGGCTGTTTTACCTCCCCCTTTCACTGGAAAAGGAGGCACCCAGCCTGGACAATCTCTAAGGTCATTCCAGCTTTACCTTTCTGTCTCTACTGGCTGTTTGAAGAATTGCAGTGCTTTAAGAGTATAAAGTCATAGATTCAGTGTAATATTTCATAGTGAAATATTTTAAATTCAGTGTTTTTTTCTTTGTATAACTTACCTTGGGGATGTTGGAAAGGATGAGGGAAAATACACAAATACACCCAACTCCAGTGAGCTCAGCTTGTGTGTGGACCTGCTGTTCACCGTGCGCGACCATGCACAAGCTCTCTCATCCCTTGGTGGCAGCCAACCAAACTACACATGCTGTTCTTTGGCCTCAGAACAGTTTTTTGTATGTTTTAAATGTGTAGCTTGGAATCAATGAATATTGTTCATGGGAATACTAGGAAGGTTGTGGGGGCTGGAATCATTATTTCACATACTTACTTGCTTGTTTCCTGCTGAATTTAAGATTGCAATGATACTTCAAAAAAAAAAAAAGCTCTAATGTTAATTATTAATTTTGCTTGTAAGATTTTGGGACCAGCGACACCCAGACACTTAAAAAATAATAATGAAATGTTAGTATAAGAAAAATTGCTAGCTGCCTATCCCAACCCTCTATCTTAGTAACTGAACCTTTCAAGGCACATTGCTACCTACACTGTAATAGTAGATTTTCCAGTCTCCTGTATGACCTGGTAAGTTGTGGACGATGATAGAGATAAATTACCCTGTAAGCTATCATTTAAGGAAGTCTTTTTTTAAAAAAGTAAGAAAAGGATTCTGTTTTCCTTTCTACCTTCCTCCCTTCATTTCTCCTTCTTCCCTTCTTCCTCCCTCCCTTCTTCTCAGAATGCAGTTGTAATGGCTGGAGTTCCAGTAGCCACTTTAGACCATAACATGGAAATCAAGCATTGAGGATGGCAAAGCAAAAAGCTAAAAGCCTGAGACACGATGACCGTGGGGCTGCCATCCCACCCCAGGACTGTCTTTCTTCAGACATCTTTTATGTGAGAAAATAAATAAAGCCACTATTATCTTTTGTTTTACTTATGCAGCTGGATCAAATTCTAATGAATCCATATAGGTTCCAGGTGAGCTGGCTTAGATGATGAGAACCAGGGTCAAAGGCAAAGGGTAGCCCTGATAAGCAAATGCCACAGCTGAGTTCCTCAGAGCAGTAGGCTTTTGCTATAACATAGCACAGGAAAGGAGTGATTTGAGAGGCAAATGGAGTGTGACATCCAGCTCTGCCTGAGACCGACTGTGATCTTGATCAACTGATTGTCTTGATTCTGGATTTCTTCATTTGTAAATTAGAGTAATAATCTCCACCCCACTCATTGGCATTAAAGATCATATGTATTAGGTATCTTGTTTAGTACCTTGCACACAGGTGGTGTTTAAAAGTAGTGGCTCTGTGTATGCACGGGCACGTTGTGTGTCCACCTGGCCACAGACACTGTGTCATGTGCTGGGGACATGCTGAGGCATACGGTGTAGCCCCTGCTCTGAGGAGGCTTGCAGGGTACTGGTACATATCCAGATATGCAGCGTGTGTGTGCCTGCATGCTGTGGTGCAGGCTTAGGAATGTGTCCCAAGCCTGTGTGCAGTGCCAGAGATTAAAGGATCTCATCTTGGAGTGGCGCTTCTTGGCCTTCACTCACATGGGCCTAGAGCTAGGGATAACTTCCTTCTCCTTTACTCCTTCTGTATCCTACCTGTTTTTACGGCCCATGGAAGTCCTTCCTCCCCCATAGATGAATCTGGTCTAGCTATTCCACAACATTTCCACTGAGCTTATTTCAAGCCCACACAGTTCAGGGCTTCACTTGTTCTCCTGCATGTGTGTCCTCTTCAGCTGGACCATAATCCTCTTGAAAGCAGAGGCCAGTTCTGATCATTCCTTTTTTGTGGAAGCACAGTAGGCACTCAGTGTTGTTATGGAGAAAGCTGAGTTTCACAGTTAAGAATATTTTTTTGTGCGAGGGCCCAGATGCCTGCAGTCCTCTCTCTCCTATGGCTGCAGACAGTGTAATGAGGGAGAATGGAAAGAGAACAGGAGGGGTTGCTTGACCCCAGTTGCACATATAGCCCAGTCCACATTCTTGGCCCAGTAAGCATCAGGGCAGCTGTACCAGGCAGACAGAGCCTTCGTCCGACCCAGGTGGAAACTCCTGACCTTGTGTTCTGCATGCCTCCTCCTCCCAAAGTGCTGGGATTGCAGATGTAAGCCACTGCACCTGGGATTTTTTTGTTTATTTTAATTTTTTTAGTCAGGGTCTCACTTGTTGCCCAGGCTGGAGTGCGGCAGTGCAATCTTGGTTCACTACAGCCTCCACCTCCCCGGCTTAAGTTGTGCACCTCCACACCCAGCTAATTGTTTGTATTTTATGTGGAGACGGAGTTCACCATGTTGCCCAGGCTGGGCTTGAACTCCTGGACTCAAGCAATCTGCCCACCTCGGCCTCCTAAAGTGCTGAGATGACAGGTGTGAGCCACCACGCCTGGCCCATTTGACCTGTTTTGGAGTTGACATTTAAGTGGCGTACAGTCAGTTCACATTGTCGCTGTCACTGCCATCCATCCCCAGACGACTTCACCTTCTCACACTGAAACTGTCTGCATGAAACACCCACTCCGCCTTTGTCTCCCAGATGTTTGTGCCTCCTGCTGGTTGTGTGCTTTCACACATCAAGAGAGGACAATTAACATTTGAGCTAGAGCATCATTTGCTTTTTTCTGATGGGTGAGATTTTTGCTTGCATAGTCCATATTGTAATATGTTTTTGGGGCCCACAGGATTATTCTTGGTCATCTAAGATATCACTGACATTACTAAAACTTTATCTCCTTCAACTGACTACTGTTTATTCTTTGAAATAACCAGACACACACATTGTTTCAGTAATTTTTTCAGTTGGTCATTTGCATGGTGCAGTACTATGTGAGACCACCTCCCCTCAAATGACCCATAGACGGTAACAGTCTGTGAACAAACGTTATCACAGAGACCAACCACATGTAGACATGGAGTAGGTCATTACAAGGTGGGGTAGTTAACCTGAACCCTAAGCTTACACAGACAGCAGAAGAAGCCACAATCCTTTAGAGAGAAAAAAATTACAAAATATCTTTTGTTATGAGAAACAGACCATCTACAGAGGATATAATACTATTAAAATGTGATCTCATTGTTCAGCTCCTACTTATGAGAGAGAAAATTTAATGTTTGGTTTTCTATTTCCTGTGTTAGTTTGCTGAGGATGATGACTTTCAGCTTCATCCATGTCCCTGCAGAGGACATGATCTCATACCCTTTTATGGCTGCATAGTATTCCATGGCATATATGTAGCACATTTCCTTTATCCAGTCTGCCACTGATGAGCATATGAATTGGTTCTATGTCTTTCCTACTGTGAATTGTGCTTCAAAAAACATACATGGAGCAGATTATGCTCAGAGCAAGATGGTCCTCTGAGCAAAATGGAGCTCCAAGCACGATGGAGCTCAGAGCAGATGGAGCTCTAGGTGACATGGAGCTCAGAGCAATGTGAATCTCGGAGCAGATGTTGCACAGAGTATAAGACGGAGGTCCGAACATATGGTCTCAGAGCAAAATAGAGCTCAGAGCAGATGGTGATCAGAGCAAGAAGGAGTTTGGACTGATTGGAGTTCTGAGCACAGTGGAGCTCAGAGGAGTTGGTGCTCAGAGCGACATGGAGGTTGGGGTGATTGGAGCTCTGAGTAGATGGAGCTCAGAGCAAGATGGAGATTGCAGTGATTGGAGCTCTGAGCAAAATGGAGCTTGGAGCATATGGAGCTCTGAAAAAGATAGACCTCAGAGCAAGATGGAGCTCAGAGCAGATGGAGCTCTGAGCAGGATAGAGCTCAGAGCAGATGGAGCTCAGAGCAGATGGAGCTGTGAGCAAGATAAAGTTCAGAGCATATGGAGCTCAGAGCAGATGGAGCTCTGAGGAATATGGAGCTCAGGGTAGATGGAGTTCTCAGCAAGATGGAGCTCAGAGCAGATGGAGCTCAGAGCAGATGGAGCTCTGAGCAAGATGGAGCTCTAAGCAAGATGGAGCTCTGAGCAAGATTGAGCTCAGAGGAGATGGAGCTCTGAGCAAGATGGAGCTCAGAGCAGATGGAGCTCTGAGCAAGATGGAGCTCAGAGCAAGATAGAGCTCAGAGAAGATGGAGCTCAGAGCAAGATGGAGCTCAGAGCAGATGGAGCTGTGAGCAAGATAAAGTTCAGAGCATATGGAGCTCAGAGCAGATGGAGCTCTGAGGAAGATGGAGCTCAGAGTAGATGGAGTTCTCAGCAAGATGGAGCTCAGAGCAGATGGAGCTCAGAGCAAGATGGAGCTCTGAGCAGATGGAGCTCTGAGCAAGATGGAGCTCTGAGCAAGATGGAGCTCTGAGCAAGATTGAGCTCAGAGGAGATGGAGCTCTGAGCAAGATTGAGCTCAGAGCAGATGGAGCTCAGAGCAAGATGGAGCTCAGAGCAGATGGAGCTCTGAGCAAGATGGAGCTCAGAGCAAGATGGAGCTCAGAGCAGATGGAGCTCTGAGCAAGATGGAGCTCAGAGCAGATGGAGCTCTGAGCAAGATGGAGCTCTGAGCAAGATGGAGCTCTGAGCAAGATGGAGCTCAGAGGAGATGGAGCTCTGAGCAAGATTGAGCTCAGAGCAGATGGAGCTCAGAGCAAGATGGAGCTCAGAGCAGATGGAGCTCTGAGCAAGATGGAGCTCAGAGCAAGATGGAGCTCAGAGCAGATGGAGCTCAGAGCAAGATGGAGCTCAGAGCAGATGGAGCTCTGAGCAAGATTGAGCTCAGAGCAGATGGAGCTCAGAGCAAGATAGAGCTCAGAGCAGATGGAGCTCTGAGCAAGATGGAGCTCAGAGCAGATGGAGCTCTGAGCAATATTGAGCTCAGAGGAGATGGATCTCTGAGCAAGATTGAGCTCAGAGCAGATGGAGCTCAGAGCAAGATGGAGCTCAGAGCAGATGGAGCTCTGAGCAAGATGGAGCTCAGAGCAAGATGGAGCTCAGAGCAGATGGAGCTCAGAGCAAGATGGAGCTCAGAGCAGATGGAGCTCTGAGCAAGATTGAGCTCTGAGCAAGATTGAGCTCAGAGCAGATGGAGCTCAGAGCAGATGGAGCTCTGAGCAAGATTGAGCTCTGAGCAAGATTGAGCTCAGAGCAGATGGAGCTCAGAGCAAGATGGAGCTCTGAGCAAGATGGAGCTCAGAGGAGATGGAGCTCTGAGCAAGATTGAGCTCAGAGCAGATGGAGCTCAGAGCAAGATGGAGCTCAGAGCAGATGGAGCTCTGAGCAAGATGGAGCTCAGAGCAAGATGGAGCTCAGAGCAGATGGAGCTCTGAGCAAGATGGAGCTCAGAGCAGATGGAGCTCAGAGCAAGATAGAGCTCAGAGCAGATGGAGCTCTGAGCAAGATGGAGCTCAGAGCAGATGGAGCTCAGAGCAAGATGGAGCTCAGAGCAGATGGAGCTCTGAGCAAGATGGATCTCTGAGCAAGATGGAGCTCAGAGCAAGATGGAGCTCAGAGCAGATGGAGCTCTGAACAAGATGGAGCTCAGAGCGGGATGGAGCTCAGCGGGATGCACCTCTGAGCAACATGGAGCTCAGTGGGATGGAGCTCAGAGCGAGATTAAGCTCAGAGGAGATGGAACTCTGAGTGAGATGGAGCTCAGAACAGATGGAGCTCAGAGCGGGATGGGGCTTAGAGCAAGATGGGGCTCAGAGCGAGATGGGTCTCAGAGCAGATGGAGCTCTGAGCGAGATGGGGCTCAGAGCAGATGGAGCTCAGAGCGAGATGGGGCTCAGAGCGAGATGGGGCTCAGAGCGAGATGGAGCTCAGAGCAGACGGAGCTCTGGGCGAGATGAAGCTCAGAGCAGATGTAGCTCTGAGCAACTTGGAGCTCTGAGCAAGATGGGGCTCAGAGCAAGATGGGGCTCAGAGCAGACGGGGCTCAGAGCGAGATGGGGCTCAGAGCGAGATGGAGCTCAGAGCAACTGGAGGTCTGAGCAAGATGGAGCTCAGAGCAGATGGGGCTCTTAGCAAGATGGGGCTCAGAGCAGATGGAACTCAGAGCAACTGGAGGTCTGAGCTAGATGGAGCTCAGAGCGAGATGGAGCTCTGCGCGAGATGGAGCTCAGAGCGAGATGGAGATGAGAGCGAGATGGAGCACAGAGCAAGATGCGGCTCAGAGCGAGATGGGACTCTCAGCTTGATGGGGCTCAGAGCAGATGGAGCTCTGAGCGAGATGGGGCTCAGAGAAAATGGAGCTCAGAGCGAGATGGGGCTCAGAGCAGATGGAGCTCTGAGTGAGATGGAGCTTTGAGCGAGATGGAGCTCTGAGTGAGATGGAGCTCAGAGCATTTGGAGCTCAGAGCGAGATGGAGCTCAGAGCAGATGGAGCTCAGAGCGGGATGGAGCTCAGAGTGGCATGGAGCTCAGAGGAGCTGGAGCTCAGAGCAAGTTTCAGCTCAGAGTGGGATGGGGCTGTGAGCGAGATGGGGCTGTGAGCGAGATGGAGCTCAGAGCAGTTGGAGCTCTGAGCGAGATGGGGTCAGAGCAGATGGAGCTCAGAGCGAGATGGAGCTCTGAGAGAGTTGGGGCTCACAGCAAGATGGGACTCTGAGGAGATGGGGCTCAGAGCGAGATGGGGCTGAGAGCAAGATCGAGCTCAGAGCAACTGGAGGTCTGGGCAAGATGGGACTCAGAGCAGATGGGGCTCTGAGCAAGATGGGGCTCAGAGCAGATGGAGCTCAGAGCAACTGGAGCTCAGAGCGAGATGGAACTGAGAGTGAGATGAAGCCCTGAGCGAGATGGAGCTCAGAGCAGTTGGAGTTGAGAATGAGATGGAGCTGAGAGCAGTTGGAGCTCAGAGCGAGATGGGGCTCAGAGCGAGGTGGGGCTCAAAGCAGATGGAGCTCTGAGCGACATGGGGCTCAGAGCAGATGGAGCTCACAGTGAGCTGGAGCTCAGAGCATATGGAGCTCTGAGCGAGATGGAGCTCAGAGGAGATGGAGGTCATAGCAAGATGGGGCTCTGAGCGAGATGGGGCTCAGAGCAGATGGGGCTCAGAGCAGATACAGCTGTGAGCAAGTTGGGGCTCAGGGCAAGATGGGGTTCAGAGCAGATGGGGCTCTGATCAGGATGGGGCTCAGAGCAGATGGGGCTCAGAGTGAGATGGGGGTCAGAGCAGATGGAGCTCTGAGCGAGATGGGGCTCAGAGCAGATGGAGCTCTGAGCAAGATGGGGCTCAGAGCGAGATGGAGCTCTGACCGAGATGAAGCTCATAGCAGATGGAGCTCTGAGCAGATGGAGCTCTAAGATAGATGGAGCTCAGAGGGAGGTGGAGCTCTGGGCGAAGTGGAGCTCTGGGTGAGAGGAGCTCAGAGCGAGATGGATCTCAGAGCAGATGGGGCTCAGAGCAGATGGGGCTCAGCAGGATGGGGTTCAGAGTAGATGGGGCTCAGAGCAAGATGGAGGTCAGAGCAGATGAGCTCAGAGCAAGATGGAGCTTTGGCAGATGGAGCTATTAGCAAGATGGGGCTCAGAGCAGATGCGGCTCAGAGCAGATTGGGCTCTGAGCAAGATGGGGCTCATAGCAGATGGGGCTCCGAGCAGGATGGGGCTAAGAGCAGATGGGGCTCAGAGCAAGATGGAAGTCAGAGCAGATGGAGCTCAGAACGAGATGGAGCTCTGAGTGAGATGGGGCTCAGAGCAAGAGGGAGCTCAGAGCGACATGCAGCTCAGAGCAAGATGGAGCTCAGAGCAAGATGGAGCTCAGAGCAAGATGGAGCTTAGAGCAGTTGGAGCTCAGAGCAAGATGGAGTTCACAGCAGATAGAGCTCGGAGCAAGATTGAGCTCAGAGCTGATGGAGCTCGAAGCAAGATGGAGCTCAGACCAGATTGAGTTGTGAGCAACATGTGGCTCAGGGCAAGATGTGGCTCAGAGCAAGATGGGGCTCAAAGCAGATGGGGCTCTGAGCAGGAAGGGGCTCAGAGCGAGATGGGGCTCTGAGCGAGATGGGGCTCAGAGAGAGATGGGGCTCTGAGCGAGATGGAGCTCTGAGCAGATGGAGCTCTGAGCAAGATGGAGCTCAGAGCAGATGGAGCTCTGAGTGAGGTGGAGCTCAGAGCGAGGTGGAGCTCTGAGCGTGATGGCTCTCAGAGCAAGATGGGGCTCAGAGCAAGACGGGGCTCAGAGCAGATGAAGCTCAGAGCAAGACGGAGCTCAGAGCAGATGGAGCTCTGAGCAAGATGGAGCTCAGAGCATGCGGAGCAATGAGGAAGATTTGGCTCAGAGCAGATGGGTCTCAGAGCAAGATGGAGCTCAGAGCAGACGGGGCTGAGAGCAAGATGGGGCTCAGAGCAGGCGGAGCTCTGAGCAGGATGGGGCTCAGAACAGATGGGGCTCAGAGCGAGATGGAGCTCAGAGCGAGATTGAGCTCAGAGCACATGGATCTATGAGCAAGATGGGGCTCAGAGCGAGATGGGGCTGAGAGTGAGATGGGACTCAGAGCAGATGGAGCTGAGAGCAAGATGGAGCTCAGATCAGATGGAGCTCAGAGCGAGATGGGGCTCTGAGCGAGATGGGGCTCAGAGCAGATGAAGCTCAGAGCTAGATGGAGCTCAGAGCAGATGACGCTCAGAGCGAGATGGAGCTCACAGCGAGATGGAGCTCTGAGCGAGATGGAGCTCACAGCAGATGGAGCTCAGAGCGAGATGGAGCTCAGAGTGAGATGGAGCTCTGAGCGAGATGGAGCTCAGAGCAGATGGAGCTCTGAGCGAGATGGAGCTCAGAGCAGATGGAGCTGAGAGCGAGATGGAGCTCAGAGCAGTTGGAGCTGAGAGCGAGATGGAGCTCAGAGCAGTTGGAGCTCAGAGCGAGATGGGGCTCTGAGCAAGACGGAGCTCTGAGCCGATGGAGGTCAGAGAAAGACGGAGCTCAGAGCAGATGGAGCTCAGAGCGAGATGGAGCCCAGAGCAGATGCAGTGCAGAGCAGATGGAGCTCGGAGCAAGATGGAGCTCAGAGCAGGTGGAGGTCAGAGCGAGACGGAACTCAGAGCAGATGGAGTTCAGAGCGAGACGGAGCTCAGAGCAGATGGAGCTCAGAGCGAGATGGAGCTCAGAGCGAGATGCTGCTCAGAGCAGATGGAGCTCAGAGCGAAATGGAGCTCAGAGCAGATGGAGCTCGGAGCAAGATGGAGGTCAGAGCAGGTGGAGCTCAGAGAGAGATGGAGCTCTGAGCGAGATGGAGCTCAGAGCAGATGGCGCTCAGAGCAAATGGAGCTCTGAGCAGGATGGAGCTCAGAGCGAGACGTAGCTCAGAGTGAGATGGAGCTCTGAGCGAGACGGAGCTCAGAGGAGATGGAGCTCAGAGGAGATGGAGCTCAGAGGAGATGGAGCTCTGAGTGAGATGGAGCTCAGAGCAGATGGGGCTCAGAGCGAGATGGGGCTCAGAGCAGGATGGGGCTCTGAGCAGGATGGGGCTCTGAGCGGGATGGGGCCCTGAGCGAGTTGGGGCTCAGAGCGAGATGGGGCTCAGAGCGACTGGAGGTCTGAGGGAGATGGGGCTCTGAGTGAGATGGGGCTCAGAGCAGATACAACTTTGAGCAAGTTGGGGCTCAGGGCAAGATGGGGCTCAGAGCAGATGGGGCTCTGATCAGGATGGGGCTCAGAGCAGATGGGGCTCAGAGTGAGATGGGGGTCAGAGCAGATGGAGCTCTGAGCGAGATGGGGCTCAGAGTAGATGGAGCTCTGAGCGAGATGGGGCTCAGAGCAAGATGGAGCTCTGACCGAGATGAAGCTCATAGCAGATAGAGCTCCGAGCAAGATGCAGCTCAGAGCAAGATGGAGCTCAGAGCAGATGGAGCTCTAAGATAAATGGAGCTCAGAGCGAGGTGGAGCTCAGAGCGAGGTGGAGCTCTGGGCGAGGTGGAGCTTTGGGCGAGAGGAGCTCAGAGAGAGATGGATC
This sequence comes from Aotus nancymaae, assembly GCF_030222135.1. NCBI lineage: Eukaryota > Metazoa > Chordata > Mammalia > Primates > Aotidae > Aotus > Aotus nancymaae. The sequence goes on along the minus strand of NW_026988570.1, from coordinate 507,596 downwards.
TCAGAGCAGATGGGGCTCAGAGCAGATGGGGCTCAGAGCAGGATGGGGTTCAGAGCAGATGGGGCTCAGAGCAAGATGGAGGTCAGAGCAGATGGAGCTCAGAGCGAGATGGGGCTCAGAGCGAGATGGGGCTCAGAGCGAGAGGGAGCTCAGAGCGACATGCGGCTCAGAGCAGATGGAGCTCAGAGCAAGATGGAGCTCAGAGCAGACTGAGTTGTGAGCAACATGTGGCCCAGGGCAAGATGTGGCTCAGAGCAAGATGGGGCTCAGAGCAGATGGGGCTCTGAGCAGGAAGGGGCTCAGAGCGAGATGGAGCTCCGAGCGAGATGGGGCTCAGAGAGGTGGGGCTCTGAGCGAGATGGAGCTCTGAACAGATGGAGCTCTGAGCAAGATGGGGCTCAGAGCAAGATGGAGCTCAGAGCAGATGAAGCTCAGAGCAAGACGTAGCTCAGAGCAGATGGAGCTCTGAGCAAGATGGAGCTCAGAGCATATGGAGCAATGAGGAAGATTTGGCTCAGAGCAGATGGGTCTCAGAGCAAGATGGAGCTCAGAGCAGACGGGGCTGAGAGCATGATGGGGCTCAGAGCAGGCGGAGCTCTGAGCAGGATGGGTCTCAGAGCAGATGGAGCTCAGAGCGAGATGGAGCTCAGAGCGAGATCGAGCTCAGAGCAGATGGATCTATGAGCGAGATGGGGCTCAGAGCAGATGGAGCTCAGAGGAACTGGAGGTCTGAGCGAGATGGAGCTGAGAACGAGATGGAGCTCAGAGCAGTTGGAGCTGAGAGCGAGATGGAGCTGAGAGCAGTTGGAGCTCAGAGCGAGATGGAGATCAGAGGAGATGGAGCTCAGAGGGAGATGGAGCTCTGAGCGAGATGGGGCTCAGAGCGGGATGGGGCTCTGAGCGAGTTGAGGCTCAGAGCGAGATGGGGCTCAGAGCAAGTGGAGGTCTGAGCAAGATGGGGCTCTGAGCATATGGGGCTCTGAGCAAGTTGGGGCTCAGAGCAGATGGAGCTCAGAGCAAGATGGAGCTCAGAGCAACTGGAGGTCTGAGTGAGATGGTGCTCAGAGCAGATGGAGCTCTGAGCGAGATGGAACTGAGAGCAGTTGGAGGTCAGAGCAAGATGGAGATCAGAGCGAGATGGGGCTCTGAGCGAGATGGGGCTCAGAGCGAGATGGGGCTCAGAGCGAGATGGGGCTCAGAGTGAGATGGGGCTCAGAGCAATGTGGGGCTCTGAGTGAGGTGGGGCTCAGAGCAGATGGAGCTCAGAACGAGATGGAGCTGTGAGCGAGATGCAGCTGTGAGCGAGACAGAGCTCAGAGCGAGACGGAGCTCAGAGCAGGATGCAGCTCTGAGCGAGATGGAGCTCAGAGTGGGATGGAGCTCAGAACGAGATGGAGCTCAGAGCAGATGGAGCTCTGAGCGAGATGGAGCTCAGAGCAGATGGAGCTCAGAGTGAGATGGAGATCTCTCTGAACGAGATGGAGCTCAGAGTAGATGGAGCTCAGAGCAGATGGATCTCAGAGTAGATGGTGCTCTGAGCAGGATGGAGCTCAGAGCAGGATGGAGCTCAGAGCAGTCGGACCTCTGAGCGAGATGGAGCTCAGAGCAGACGGAGCTCTGAGCGAGATGGAGCTCAGAGCAGATGGAGCTCTGAGCAAGATGGAGCTCTGAGCAGAATAAACTCAGAAAAGAAGCAGCTCGATGCAAGATTGAATGTGGAGCTGATGTTCTTCTGTGTAAGATGGAGTGCACAGCAAGATGGAGCTCTGAATAAGATGCTGCTCAGAGAAGATGGAGCTCTGATCAATAAGAAGCTGTAAGCAAGATGAAGCTTGGTGCAGATATTGCTTGGTTTTAGATAGAGCTCAGAGCAGATGGTGCTTACAGCAGGATGGAGCTCAGAGTGATTAGAGCTCCAAGGAAGATGGACCTTAGAGCTGAGGGAGCTTTGAGCAACATGGAACTCGGAGCAGATGTTGTTCAGAGTAAGAAGGAGTTCCAAGGAAATGGCACTCAGAGCAAGATGGATCTCGGAAAAGATGTTCACAGTGAGATGGAGCTCTGAGAAGATGGTGCTTAGAGCAAGATGGAACTCTTGAGTAGATGGTGCTCAGAGCAAAATGAAGCTAGGAGTGGTTGGAGTTCTTAGCAAGATGGCGCTCCAAGCAGGTGGTGCTCAGAGCAAGATGGAGCTCAGAGAAGATGTTGTTCACAGTGAGATGGAGCTTCAAGTGGATGGTGCTCAGTGCAAGATGGAACTCCAGAGTAATTGGAGCTCTGAGCAAGATGGAGCATAGAGTAAATCGAACTCTGAGCAGATGGGGTTTAGAGCAGATGGTGCTCAGAGCATGATGGAGCTCTGAGCAAATTGTGCCCAGAACAAGATGGAACTCCGCTTAGTCAGAGCTCTGAGGAAGACAAAGCTCAGAGTAGATGGTGCTCAGAGCAAGATGGAGCTCTGAGCATATAATACAGCAAGATGGAGTTGAGAGCGATTAGAGCTCAGAAAAGATGGAGTTCACAGAAATTGCTTCCAAGCAGATGGTAATCAGAGCAATCTGGAGCTCCAAGTAGATGGTGCTCAGGGCAAGATGAACCTCAGAATGAACAGAACTCCAAGAAAAATTAAGCTCTGTGCAGATGGCACTTAAAGCAAGATAGAGGTCAGAGTGATTGGAGCTCTGAGCAAGATGGAGCTAGGAGGAGGTAGAGCTTTGAGCAAGAAGTACCTCCAAGTAAGATGGAGCTTGTAGAAGTTGTTTTCTGGTGTAAGATGGAGCTCAGAGCAAGATGGAGCTTGGAGTGATTGGAACTGTGAACATTGTTCTGAGCCATTGGAACTCTGAGCAAGATGGATCTCTGAACAAGAAGGAGCTCTAAGCAAGATGGAACTTGGAATAGACATTGCTTGGTTTTAGATGGAGCTCAGAGTGATTAGAGCTCCACAGAAGATGGAGCTCAGAGCAGACAGAGCTCTGAACAAAAAGGAGCTTCAAGCAAAATGGAACTCGGAGCAGATGTTGCTTGGTGTAAGGTGGAGCTCAGGGCAGATGGTGCTCAGAGCAAGGTGGAGCTCAGAAAACATGCTGCTCACAGTAGTAAGGTGGAGCTTTGAGCAGATAGATGGTGCTTAGAGCAAAATGGAGCTGGAAGTGACTGGAAATCTCAGCAAGGTGGACCTAGAAGATGGAGCTCTGAGCAGAGGGTGCTCAGAGCAAGACGGAGTTTGGAGTGATTGCAGCTCTGAGAAAGATGGAGTTTGAAGCAAATGCAACTCCAAGTAGATGAAACTCTGAGCAGATGGTGCTCAGAGCAAAATGGAGCTCAGAGTGATGGGAGCTCTAAGCAAGATGATCTCAGAGCAGATGGAGCTTCAAGCAGATGGTGTTCAGAGCAAGATGAAGCTTGAAGTAATTGAAGTTTCAAACCAGATGGAGCTCAGATAAGATAGATCTCTGAGCAACAAGGAGCTCCAAGCAAGATGAAGCTTGGAACAGATGTTGCTGATATATGATGGACCTCAGAGCAGATAGTGCTTAGAGTAAGAGGCAGCTCGGAGTGATTGGCACTCTGAACATTGCTCTGAACAATTGGAGCTCTGAGCAAGATGCAGCTTGGAGTAGATAGAGCTCTGAGCAAAAATGAGCTCTAAGCAAGATGGAGTTTGGAGGAGATGTTGCTAGGTTTTGGAGCTCAGAGCAAAATGGAGCCCATAGTGATTATAGATCCAAGCAAGGTGGAGCTCAGAGCACATGTTGCTCAGAGTAAGATGAGCTCCGAGCAGATATTGCGCAGAGCACAATGGAGCTGGGAGTGATTGGAGCTCCCAGCATGATGGAGCATAGAGTGATTAGAACTCCCAGCAAGATGGAGCTCAGAGTAAATGGATCTCTGACTAGATGAAGCTCTGAGTAAGATAAATGTCTATGCAGATGGTGTTCAAAGAAAGATAGTGATTGGAACTCTGAGCAAGATGGAACTTGGAGCACGTGGAGCTTGGAATAAATAGAGCTTGAAGCAAGAAGGACCTCCAAGCAAGATGGAGCTTGCAGCAGATGTTGCTCTGTGTAAGATGGAACTCAGAAACATGATGCTCACAGCAAGATTGAGCTGAGTGATTGGCACTTCAAACATTGCTCTGAGCCATTGGAATTTGGAGTAGATCATGCTCAGAGAAAGATGGTGCTCAGAGTGATTGGAGCTCCGAGCAAGCTGGGGCTTGGAGAAGATGGAGCTCAGAAAAGATGATGCTTAGAGTAAGATGGAGGTCCGAGCAAATGATGCTCAGAGCAAAATGGAGCTCAGAGTGATTGGAGCTCCAAGCCAGCTGGAGCTCAGAGCAGATGGACTTGGAAGAGACACATCATTTGTGCTGTATTTCTTTCATTCATGGTGACTTTTTAAACAGCACACACATTATTAGAAATCATTTGGGAAAAATATAAACACTCAGCATTTATCTTTTGCAGTCTTACAGAAGGAAATTCTAGCAGATTTTATTACCAAACTTCTAGGGAAGGAACAGACCAGATGTTTATTGGCCACATATACTATGATGTTAGTCCTAGAATCACCTTGCAATGGAAAGTTTAATGACAGTTTAGGTCTCAACAGAATACATAATCCAAGAGAAGACTTAAGGATTCCTACATCAAGCTCATTGTCTTCAAATATCAGAATGGAGAACTACTTGTCAAAGGTTAGTTATGGTATCTCTTTTCTTTAGTTTTCAGATTTCTTACATAATTCTTGTATTTTTCGGTTAACAGATCAGAACAGCTCCAGGAACATAGTAGAGATCTTATAGACCAGGCCTCTCATCTTTGGTAAAGGGATATTAAGAGTTGGCTCTGCTGGGGTGTCACCTTGTCTTCATTCTCAGAGCTCTTCCCTTTCCTGGGACCCCTGGCCTCTATCTTCCTTCTCCTTTTTGAGCCTTGTTCTCTGAATCTTCTCAGTTTATTTCCTCCCATCCAGAAACCATCAGACCTCAAATGGTCTTGCGATGGGGATATCAACCTCTTTCCCTCCAGGACAACCAAGTCCCTATATGTCTCCTCTGGACAGCACGAGTGAAATCTTCTAAGAGACAACAATCGTCAAAATCTCCTCACCATGACAGCATGCAAGGAGGAAGGACCCTGAAGACCCTCAATGCCCCTTTTCAGCAGGAAGTAGCTACAGAGAATGACGTCTGCCCCATCTCCCAAAAGGTTTCTGGGTCCCAACCACTTGAGGGAGAAATGTAAGAGTAGACAGATATGAGCAGGCACAAGGGGGAGGTACCCATGCTCGAAAGAATCCCCCAGAACACCTCTTTGGGTGCTCAGTCCTCCATCTTTGAACTGTCAGAATGTTGTTAACTAGATCATGATAAGGAAAAAAGGCAAAGGGGAATTCCTGAGAGCTGAGCAGGCACAATGAGTACAAAATTGACTGCTATACCTTCCTGGGGTGGTGGTAATATTCAGTGCCACCATTAGGTAGGAGTCGTATTGATTAATGTTTCCCATGCATTAAGCACAGTAAGGGAGGATCCCCCAAACTTTGGTGAGAACTGAGCAAAGAAATAAGTGAGACAATAGAAGATTACAATGCAGAATGTCATGGGGATGTTTCCAGCAGGGTCAGCCCCCTCCTGTCTTGGAGTGTATTTGTACTTTCCTAATAAAACTTTTCTTTATTTACAAATTGGTCTTTTGTGTAAATTCTTTCTTCCACGAAGACAACCAAGGATTGCCCGGATAACATCTTCATGTGATTTCACTCATAGTAAGAGTCTATTTCTGGGCATCTCAAAGTGAATCCAATAATGACAAGGAGTATCAGTTACAGAGTTGGTAAGGAAAAAATAGTTCAACTATGGTTGACTTACTAAGAAACTTATCTAGGGTTTGACTGTTGACAACTGGGTGAAAATCACAAAAGCCAAGTGCAGTAATGCACAACTATAGTCCCAGCTACTCCAGAGGCTGAGGCAGAAAGATCTCTTAAGCCCAGGAGTTCAAGGATGTACGTGAAATGATGGTGCCAGTGAACAGCCACTGCACCCTATCACTGCAGCCTGGGCAACAGTATGACCCTGTCTCTTGAAAATACTACAATTATAAAACATTTGTTTTAACAAAAATAAATTGTAAGTTTTTTGTCTCATTGTTATTTTAAAAATTCAGTCAATGCACTTTAACTTACAGTTTTGATGGTGTTTTTATGATCTCCTCAATGCCCAGAAAACTAATATAAGCCCATGTTAAATGAGGCCTCAGACTTCTTTCTTTACCTGGGTTTATGTACTAGCACATCATAAAAAAGCAAATCTAATGTTCTTAGGAAAGCATTGCAGCAGATAAAAGAGAACAAATTAAATGGTTGTTCTAATACATAAATTACAAATTCCCTGCTAGTTGATTTAAAAAATCTTATTGCTTTGTGTTATTTCTTTACAAAAATGATATGATGAGAGTTTAAGTGCTTTAGAGTCATGAAATTTTGCCACTGGGTGGGAAAAGAAAATGAAAACTTCTGTAAATTAAGCATGATGAAAATGTAAATGTTCTCGGTTTTTGCCAGCAAAATTAGTTAGCATGTCATTTTACAAGATGACAATGAATAGCATACAAATGAAGATTTATAGTTTGCCAAGTCATGTTAGGCTTAATACATGATTCAAAATTATTCTGTCAAGATAGAAAGGTGTGATTCCATAATCACTGTAGAATGCCTTGAAAGAATTTTAATACAGTTGCTGTCTATTACATTCTTAAGTTACAGAAAGAAAATGCGTTCTGGAGTCATTAGTAAGTGTAAATTGATTTTAAACAGTGATGAACTTTCTGGATGCCTCTTTTATGTTGGATTTTGATATTTTCAAGCAGAAGCCATTTTTTTTTCATTCTGTGATGAGCTAAAGGATGGTATAACAAGAACTCAATGAAGATATCTAGAGAGTAGTGCATGGATATTATATTTGTCCAGTACTTTTAGACTGCTTCTTGCAAATGGCATTTGTCATGGCCACAAGAGCGAGAAAGATAGAAGAAAAAGCAGTTTTCCACCAAATATTGGCAAAAATCTGGAGGGGGAGTGGATACATATGTAAAGGTCATCTACAGAAAAGCACAGTAGAGTATAAATTGTGCGGGTTCTTTATAGACAAATATGGTTCCATACTATGAAGACTAGAACAGATTGTGTTTGTGTATAGTAAACATAACGATAACTTGTGTCTAAAAAACATGGAAACAAATGTCACAATTCAGGTGATTTAAAACCTGGTAAATTACCTCCACAAATAGTTCTAGGCAACATATTTGAAATAGCTAAATATTTGCCTTATGACTCTAAGTATATTGGATTTCAGAAATGAAAAGTCAACATTCTGAGATGAGAGTAGGTGATACAATGAAAATTGAAACCAAGTACTTTTATCATGTTTTCTTGTAGAGAATTCAAAAACTAGATGAAGAGATCTCAGAAACATTTACCTAACAAAGTGCCATGAGGAATTTTTCTGCTTCTTTTGGCCTTGAAGACCAAAATGATTATTCTGTGACAGCTCTCACTTATAGAACAATAAGATACGTGGAATACATCTATCCAGGATTTGTTGTCTCTGGCGTGACTAGAGCCTTTTTGGTGAAAGTGTCTTGCATCACATTTCCAATGTTAGATATAAGTGATACAATCCCACAGAACATCACAAATTTAGCAGAAGCTATTATTAAATGTAAAGAGAAGTATGACCCAGGATTCTATATTGATGGCCAGGGAACAATATTCATTTCTGTAATCAGGCATACTTCCTTTGACAAAGTTTATGATAGCAAACCTCACAAGGGCAACCAGAACTCTGCAGTGTTCACTTCTCACACCTCAGACCACTACAGTTTAGTAAAGGTGACAGCCAAGATAGACACACACTTTTTGATGACCAGTCTTTGGAACTTGAGACTGAAAATGTATGTTTCCTCAGATTATTTTCCTTTTAGCACCTCCAGGTGTAATTTTGACAATACTTTGTATTGGGCTGATGACACAATGAGGAAATATAAACTACTGACATTGGACTTCTGCAATACACTAACAGCCATGTGCAAGGCCATTGAAAAAGTAAAGACTGGTGATTACATTGCCACATGTTTTTCTGCATAGCATTATCATCTTAACTGTAGACGTGTGCTTTCACAGCATGATGTTTCTAGTATTTAGAAATGGACCTTATGCATCATACACTTCATAAGAGCTTAGAAAGCTCTCACCCAGATATTACTAAATGCCAAACATCTCTCTGTGTATGCCATATTATCCCACAGCCAGAATTCATTCTGGGTGGGATGCTGATCTTGATTGCTAAGAAAGTGATGTGGGGGTGCCAGGTGTCTCTCGCTGTCTGTGAGTATGTAGCAAAAAGGAGAACACTGAAAGGCACTAAGTTTACTGCCACCGTTAGAGGAACTTGTCAAACACTTTTTAGTTCTCCCCATCTGAGTGTTGTAGTCATATGTGGCCAACACCAACCTGGGTTTTTACAGCAATTATTCCATAATGATCACAATCTCATTCAAGTTCACATTCTAAGAAGTCTTAGGTCCTACAGAAATTCTGATAATGTCCCATAGACCTTTCAGTAGCTAAAATTAATTAGTTTAAAAAATAATTTTAATTTGGCTTGCTCACTTCTTCAACAGAATGCCCTGGTGAGTCCTGCTCTGTCCTCATATTTTATATGTGTGGCTATCCCTCTTGCTGTGTTGGAAGTCAGTGTTCCAGAATGTCAGCTTCTCCAAATACCTATGTATAGAGAAAAGAGAAAACTCTTCAAGGCAAAAGAGTGTATGTTGTTTCATGGGGATCTCCAGCCTTATATTTGGAACTCTAATGTTTACTACAAAGAAGATGGTTATTTTTTATATTTTATTTTTAATTTTGTGGGTACATAGTATTTATGTCATACATGACATGTTTTGGTATGGAAGCATGCAATAGGAAAAAAGCACGTCATAGGGAATGGGGTATCCATCCCCTCAGTCATTCTTTAAGTTAAACACATTCCAATTACACTCTTTATGTTATTTGTAAATATTATTACTGACTATGGTCACCAGGGTTTTATTATTTCTATTTTTCTGTATCCACTAATAATTCCCATATGCCACTCAGTCTTTCACTACCCTTTCCAGCCTCTGGTAACCATCCTTCCACTGTCTATATCCATGAATTTAATTGTTTTGATTTTTAGATATGAGAAATAAGTGAGAACATGCAACATTTGATCATAAAACCTTTGCTACAGCCTACGTCCAGAATACTATATTCTGGACTTTTGTCTACAGTTTTTATAGTTTTAAGTTTTACATTTAGGTCTTTAATCCATCTCAAGTTGATTTTTTTAAAATATGTTAGAAGGAAGTTTTACAATTTCACTCTTCTGAATATAGTTAACCAGTTATCCTAGTACCATTCATTGACTAGGGAATCCATTCCCCATTGCTTCTAATTATAGACGTTGTCAAAGATCAGATGGTTGTAAGAGTGCAGCCTGCAACCTTCTCTAACCTGTTCCAGGTTAGAGGTTGGTTTTGTGTTATGATTTCTGTATCAGAACTATGGTGTTTGCTTACTATAACCTCGGAGTATAGTTTGCGAACCCCCAAAATCTGAGACAGATATCAGTTAATTTAGAACGTTTACTTTGCCAAGGTTGAGGATGCACACCTGTGACACATCCCCAGGTGATCCAAATGACTTGTGGCCAAGGTGGCAAGGGCACAGCTTGGTTTTATACATTTTAGGGTGATATAAGACATAATTAATATGTGTTTAAGATTTACATTGGTTTAGTCTGAAATGATGGGATAACTCAAGGTGAAGATGGGAGAACTTGGAGAGGAGGCTTCAAAGTTATAGGTAGACAAGAGAGAAACAGTTGCATTCATTTTTCTGATTGGTCTTTCCAAATGAGGCAGTCAGATATCAATTTATCTCAGCACAGGATGACTCTGAATAGAATTGAAGGCAGGTTTGCCCTAACCAGTTTCCAGCTTGACTTTTTTCTTTAGCTCAATAATTTTGAGCTAAAGATTTATTTTCCTTTCACATTTTTCCCTTTTTCTTTAAAAAAAAATCTATGGGAAATTCTCACATTTCAAAATGGCTGAATAGGAACAGATCCGGTTTGCAGTTTCCAGTCAGATCGATGGAGAAGGTGGGTGATTTATGCATTTACAACTGAGGTACCCAGTTCATCTCACTGGGACTGGTTGGAAAGTGAGTGAAGCCCACAAAGAGCAAGCCAAAGCAAAGTGGGTAATCACCTCACGCAGGAAGCAGAAGGGGTCCAAGGATTTCTCTCCCCAAGCCACGGAAGCCATGAGAGACCGTACCAAGAAGAATGATGCATTCCAGCCCAGATACTGTGGTTTTTCCATGGTCTTCACAACCAGCATATTAGGAGATTCCCTCCAGTGACTATGCCATCAGGGCCCTGGGTTTCAGGAGCAAAACTAAGCAGCCATTTGGGCAGACATGGAGCTAATGGCAGGAGCTTTTTTTTTCTTTCACACCCCAGGCACACCTGGAATGCCTGCAAGACAGAACCCTTCACTCCCTGGAAGGAGGGCTGAAGACAAGGAGCCAAGTTGTCTGGCTCAGTAGGTCCCACCCTCATGGAGCACAGCAAGCTAAGATCCACTGGCTTGACATTCTAGCTACCAGCACAGCAATGTGAGGTCAATCTGAATTCTCGAGAAATCAGGCAGAGAGAAACAAATATACTCTAAATTTTGTTTGCAGGAGTATACTCAATTGTTAAAAGCTGTAGATAGCTTGAAAAAAAACTTCTTGTCTCTGAAAAACAAAACAAGGTTCAGCAATGTTTTAAGCAAAAAGATAAAAAGGATTACTTCAGTTTTCTATTAGTTCAGTCCTTTCAGTTAACTCTTATTCTGCTTGATATTCATGAGCATTTCAGCTCTTAATGGGTCCTGTACATTTTTACTTCAATGTCACAATCTCTAAAGATATAAGAAACCTGCATTTATGAACACCTATTAAAGTGCAATCGCTGATTGTAAACCATCTTTTCAAGAGGATCAAAACAAAACAGCAAATGTCTGTGAATGACAAAATGTCCAGGGTAGTTGTAGTCAAAAAACACAATTGAGAAATGAATTTGATTATTTCCGTGTTTTACAATAGCTTAACATAATGACCTAAATTATGACTCATAGCACACAGATATTAGAATTCGAAATATTCCATATGATTTTGGTAGCTATATTAATATTATTCACTAAAATATGTCCTGAAAAAGATTAAATATTGTTTCTATCCCACGTAAGTAAACATGTCAAATAATCCTGTTTACCTATCTTCTGGGTGTTCCAGAGGTCTTCTGTAGCATCCAAAATATAGACATCAAAACAGACAACCTTGAAACTGAAGTTTGATTTGGGGAAGGCTACCAAACAGATTAAAGGTTTAAAACACTTGATATTATAAAATAGTGTTCAAATAAACATATGTTATTATAATTAAGGATATCCTCCGTAACTCGTTTTATGACACCAATATAATTCTGATACCAAAACCTGACAGAGACACAAGTTAAAACTATATTACAAAGCTATAGTAATTAAAACAGCATAGTACTGGTAACAAAACCGATATAGACCAGTGGAACAGAACAGAGGCATCAGAAATAATGCCACATATCTACAACCATCTGATCTTTGACAAATCTGACACGGATAAGCAATGGGGAAAGGATTCCCTATTTAATAAATGGTGTTGGGAAAACAGGCTATCCATATGCAGAAAACTGAAACTGGATCCCTTTTTTTTATTGCATTTTAGGTTTTGGGGTACATATGAAGAACATGAAAGATTGTTGCATAGGTACACACATGGCAGTGTGATTTGCTGCCTTCCTCCCCGTCACCTATATCTGGCACCCTTTCTTACACCTTAATACAAAAATTAACTCCAGATGGATTAAATATTTAAACATAAAACCTAACACCATAAAAACCCTAGAAGAAAACCTAGGCAATACCATTCAGGACATAGACATGGGCAAGGACTTCATGACAAAAACACCAAAACCAATGGCAGCATAAACCAAAATAGACAAATGGGATCTAATTAAAGTAAAGAGCTTCTGCACAGCAAAAGAAGCTATTATTAGAGTAAACTGGCAACCAACAGAATGGGAAAAGTATTTGCAATCTACCCATCTGTCAAAGGGCTAATATCCAGAATCTACAAAAAAATTAAACAAATTTACAAAAAAAAAAACCCATCAAAACGTGGGCAAAGGATATGAACAGACACTTCTCCAAAGAAGACATTTATGCAGTCTACAAAAATATGAAAAAAGTACATCATCACTGGTCATTAGAAAAACACAAATCAAAACCACATTGAGATACCATCTCATGCCAGTTAAAATGGCAACCATTAAAAAAATCAGTAGGCAAGAGTTCCAAGATGGCCGGTTAGATGCAGCTCAGGATTCCAGCTCCGAGTGAAAGTGCAGAGGGTGAGTGGATGCCGCATTTCCAGATGTATTTTTACTGCCCACAGACCAGGAGATTCCCAGGCAGAGGAGCCCCACAGGTCTCCAGGGCGGCTGTTTTGCCGGCGTGGCTGTTTTGCTTGCGCCCGGGTGCAGCGGCTCCCAGTGCAGAGTAAATGGGACTGTGTTCCCACTTGGCCAGCAAGGGGAACTGAAACAGGGAGCCAGGCCAGGAGATTCCCGGGCAAAAAAAAGCACCACGTATCTCAGAGCCATGGTTTCAGCCGGCACAGTGGGTCGCCGCACAGGAAATCACACAGATCCTGGCACCTATTCAACAGGGGACCTGGACATCTGGTAGAGAGCTGAGCATTCAACTAAAAAACAAAAGGCTCTGAGGCAGGGAGCCAGGTGATCAGGGTCGGCTGATCCCACCCCCACAAAAACAAAAAAAACAGCAATTGGAAACTCTCAGAGTTGAGAGTTTCACAACAAGCACAGCTGAACCCTGGACAGTCCAGCTCTGTGGGGGAGGGGCGTCCGCCATTACTGAGGCAGCCTGCCATAGCTAAGGCAACCCACCATTGCCGAGGCAACCCGCCATTACAGAGGTGGGCCAACATAGCGGAAGCAGTTCTAACTACACCCACATAAACAGGACTGCAGGGAAGTTCACGCCGGAGCTGGGCAGAGCACACAGCAGCTCAGCAAAGCCTCTACAGGCTGAGAGTGACTAGGCTGCCTCCTTGTGGGCAGGGCAGCCCTGAAGAAAAAAAAGGGCAGCCGCACAGCGGAAACTCATAAAGCCCTAACTCCCTGGGACAGAACACCAGGGGAAAAAAAAGGGGGGGTTTATAAGTACTGCTGCTGCAGACTTAAATTTACCAGCCCAGCAGCTCTGAATGAACAACGGGGCTCACAGCTCAGCACCTGAGATAATGTAAAGGACAGACTGTTTCCTCAAGCAGCTCCCTGATGCCCATATATCCAAAGAGTCACCTCATAAAGGAGCGCTCAGACTGACATTTGGCAGGTATCCTTCTGGGACAAAGCAGAAGAAGAAACTGGTAGCAACCTTTACTGTTTGGCAGCTGCTGCATGTGGTCCCCAGGCAAGCAGGGCCTGAAGTGGACCTCAGCAGTCCTACAGCAGAGAGGCCAGACAGTTAAAAGGAAAACTAAGAAACATAAATAACTTCATCAACAACACACAGGACATCCACTCAGAGACCCAATCAGAAAGTCAACAACTACAAAGTGGACAGGTGGATAAATCCACAAAGATGGGAAGAAACCAGCGAAAAAAGGATGAAAACACCCGAATCCAGAACACCTCTCTTCCTACAAGGGATCACAACTCTTCACCAGCAAGGGAACAAGGCTGGATGGAAAATGAGTGTGATGAAATGACAGAATCAGCCTTCGGAAAGTGGGTAACACGAAACTTCCGAGAGCTAAAAGAACATTTTCTAACCCAACGCAAAGAAACTAAGAACCTTGAAAAACGATTTGGCGAAATGCTAATGAGAATGGACAACTTAGAGAGGAATATAAGGGAATTGATGGAGCTGAAAAACACAACACGAGAACTTCACGAAGCATGCACAAGTTTCAACAGCCTAATTGACCAAGGAGAAGAAAGGATATCAGAGGTCAAAGATCAACTCAATGAAATAAAACGAGAAGGCAAGATTAGAGAAAAAAGGGTAAAAAGGAATGAACAAAGTCAACAAGAAATATGGGACTATGTGAAAAGACCTGATCTACGTTTGATAGGTGTACCTGAATGTGACAAAGAGAATGAATCCAAGCTGGAAAATACTCTTCAGGATATTATCCAGGAAATCTTCCCCAACCTAGCAAGGCAGGCCAATATTCAAGTCCAGGAAATACAGAGAACACCACAAAGATATTCCTCAAGAAGAGCAACCCCAAGGCACATAATCCTCAGATTCACCAGGGTTGAAATGAAGGAGAAAATATTAAGGGCAGCCACAGAGAAAGGTCAGGTTACCCACAAAGGGAAGCCGATCAGACTCACAGCAGATCTCTCAGCAGAAACCCTACAAGCCAGAAGAGAATGGGGGCCAATATTCAACATCCTTAAAGAAAAGAACTTTCAACCCAGAATTTCATATCCAGCCAAACTAAGCTTCATAAGTGAAGGAAAAATAAAATTCTTTATGAACAAGCAAGTACTCAGAGATTTCATCACTACCAGACATGCTTTACAAGAGCTCCTGAAAGAGGCACTACACATAGAAAAGAACAACTAGTACCAGCCACTCCAAAAACACACCAAATGGTAAAGAGCGTCAACACAATAAAGAATCTGCATCAACCAATGGGCAAAACAGTCAGCTAGCATCAAAATGGAAGGATCAAATTCACACATTACAATATTAACCCTAAACGTAAATGGACTAAATGCCCCAATCAAAAGACACAGACTGGCAAATTGGATAAAAAGCCAAAACCCCTCAGTGTGCTGTATCCAGGAAACCCATCTCACATGCAAGGATACACAAAGGCTCAAAATAAAGGGATGGAGGAAGATTTACCAAGCAAATAGCAAAAAAAAAAACAGGAGTTGCAATTCTCATCTCTGATAAAATAGACTTTAAAGCAACAAAGATCAAAAGAGACAAAGAAGGACATTACATAATGGTAAAAGGATCAATGCAACAAGAAGAGTTAACGATCCTAAATATATATGCACCTAATACAGGAGCACCCAGATACATAAGGCAAGTTCTTAATGACTTACAAAGAGATTTAGACTCCCACACAATAATAGTGGGAGACTTCAACACACCATTGTCAATATTAGACAGATCGACCACACAGAAAATTAACAAGGATATCCAGGACTTGAACTCAGACCTGGACAAAGGAAACCTAATAGACATTTACAGAACTCTCCACCCCAAATCCACAGAATATACATTTTTCTCAGCACCACATCACACCTACTCTAAAACTGACCACATAATTGGAAGTAAATCACTCCTCAGCAAATGCAAAAGAACGGAAACCATAACAAACAGTCTCTCAGACCACAGTGCAATCAAGTTAGAACTCAGAATTCAGAAAAGAACCCAGAACCGCACAGCTTCATGGAAACTGAACAACTTTCTCTTGAATGTTGACTGGAAAAATAATGAAATGAAGGCAGAAATAAAGATGTTCTTTGAAACCAACGAGAACAAAGACACCACATACCAGAATCTCTGGGACACATTTAAAGCAGTCTCTAGAGGAAAATATATAGCAATAAATGCCCACATGAGAAGAAAGGAGAGATCTACAATTGACACTCTATCATCAAAATTGAAAGAGCTAGAGGAGCAAGATCAAAACTCAAAACCTAGCAGAAGACAAGAAATAACTAAGATCAGAGCAGAATTGAAGGAGATAGAGACACGAAAAACCCTTCAAAAAATCAATAAATCCAGGAGCTGGTTTTTTGAAAAGATCAACAAAATAGACCACTAGCCAGATTAATAAAAAAGAAAAGAGAGAATCACCAAATAGATGCAATAAAAAATGATAAAGGGGATATCACCACAGATTCCACAGAAATTCAAACCATCATCAGAGATTATTACAAACAACTCTATGTACATAAACTAGAAAACCTGGAAGAAATTAATAAATTCCTGGATAGTTGCCTCCTCCGAAGCCTAAACCAGGAAGAAGACGAAACCCTGAATAGACCAATAACAAGGTCTGAAGTTGAGGCAGCAATTAAGAGCCTACCACCCAAAAAAAGCCCAGGTCCAGATGGGTTCACAGCCGAATTCTACCAGACATACAAAGAGGAGCTGGTACCATTCCTTCTGAAACTATTCCAAATAATCCAAAAAGAGGGAATCCTTCCCAAATCATTTTATGAGACCAACATCATCCTGATACCAAAACCCAGCAGAGACTCAACAAGAAAAGAAAACTACAGGCCAATATCCATGATGAACATAGATGCAAAAATCTTCAATAAAATACTGGCAAGCCGATTGCAACAGCACATCAAAAACATTATCCACCATGATCAAGTAGGATTCATCCCGGGGATGCAAGGCTGGTTCAACATACATAAGTCTATAAATATAATTCACCACATAAACAGAACCAAAGACAAAAACCACATGATTATCTCAATTGATGCAGAGAAGGCCTTCGACAAAATTCAACAGCACTTTATGCTAAAAACCCTGAATAAACTAGGTATCGACGGAACATATATCAAAATAATAAAATCTATTTATGACAAACCAACAGCCAATATCATACTGAATGGGCAAAAACTGGAAGCATTCCCTTTGAAATCTGGCACTAGACAAGATGCCCTCTCTCACCACTCCTATTCAATATAGTACTGGAAGTTCTAGCCAGAGCAATCAGGCAAGAAAAAGAAATAAAGGGTATCCAATTAGGAAAGGAGGAAGTCAAATTGTCTCTATTTGCAGATGACATGATTGTATATCTAGGAGACCCCATCATCTCAGCCCAAAATCTCCTGAAACTGATAAGCAACTTCAGCAAAGTCTCAGGATACAAAATCAATGTGCAAAAATCACAAGCATTCCTATACACCAATAACAGACTTAAAGAGAGCCAAATCAAGAACGAACTGCCGTTCATAATTGCTGCAAAGAGAATAAAATATCTAGGAATACAACTAACAAGAAACATAAAGGACCTCTTCAAGGAGAACTACAAACCACTGCTCAATGAAATAAGAGAGGACACAAACAGATGCGGAAACATTCCATGTTCATGGTTAGGAAGAATCAATATCGTGAAAATGGCCATACTGCCCAAAGTAATTTACAGATTCAACGCCATCCCCATCAAGCTACCAATGACCTTCTTCACAGAACTTGAAAAAACCACCTTAAACTTTGTGTGGAACCAAAAGAAAGCCCGCATAGCCAAGTCAATTCTAAGCAAAAAGAACAAAGCGGGAGGCATCACACTACCAGACATCAAACTCTACTACAAGGCTACAGTAATCAAAACAGCATGGTACCTGTACCAAAACAGAGATATAGACCAATGGAACAGAACAGAGACCTCAGAGACAACACAACATATCTACAACCATCCGATCTTTGACAAACCTGATAAAAACAAGCAATGGGGAAAGGATTCCCTGTTTAATAAGTGGTGTTGGGAAAACTGGCTAGCCATATGCAGAAAGCAGAAACTGGACCCCTTCCTGACACCTTACACTAAAATTAACTCCAGGTGGATTAAAGACTTAAACATAAGACCTAACACCATAAAAACCCTAGAAGAAAACCTAGGCAAAACCATTCAGGACATAGGCATAGGCAAGGACTTCATGACCAAAACACCAAAAGCATTGGCAACAAAAGCCAAAATAGACAAGTGGGACCTAATCAAACTCCATAGTTTCTGCACGGCAAAAGAAACAGTCATTAGAGTGAATCGGCAACCAACAGAACGGGAAAAAAATTTTGCAGCCTACCCATCTGACAAAGGGCTGATACCCAGAATTTACAACGAACTAAAACAGATTTATAAGAAAAAAACAAACAAGCCCATTCAAAAGTGGGCGAAGGATATGAACAGATACTTTACAAAAGAAGACATACATGAGGCCAACAAGCATATGAAAAAATGCTCTTCATCACTGGTCATTAGAGAAATGCAAATCAAAACTACATTGAGATACCATCTCACGCCAGTTAGAATGGCAATCATTAAAAAATCTGGAGACAACAGATGCTGGAGAGGATGTGGAGAAATAGGAACACTTTTACACTGTTGTTGGGATTGTAAATTAGTTCAACCATTGTGGAAGACAGTGTGGCAATTCCTCAAGGACCTAGAAATAGAAATTCCATTTGACCCAGCAATCCCATTACTGGGTATATATCCAAAGGATTATAAATCATTATACCATAAGGACACATGTACACGAATGTTCATTGCAGCACAGTTTACAATAGCAAAGACCTGGAACCAACCCAAATTCCCATCGATGATAGACTGGACAGGGAAAATGTGGCACATATACACCATGGAATATTATACAGCTATCAAAAACGATGAGTTCGCCTCCTTTGTAGGGACATGGATGAACCTGGAAACCATCATTCTAAGCAAACTGACACAAGAACACACAATCAAACACCGCATGTTCTCACTCATAGATGGGTGTTGAACAATGGGAATGCATGGACACAGGGAGGGGAGCACTACACACTGAGGTCTGTTGGGGGGGGAGTTGGGGGGACAGCGGCGGGTGGGGAGTTGAGGAAAGATAGCATAGGGAGAAATGCCATATATAGGTGAAGGGGAGGAAGGCAGCAAATCACACTGCCACGTATGCACCTATGCAACTATGTTGCATGTTTTTCACATGTACCCCAAAACCTAAAATGCAATAAAAATAAATAAATAAATAAAAAATAAAAATCAGTAGGCAACTGCTTTTAAACTGCTGGTGGGAATGTAAATTAGTTTAACTAATTTGGAAGAAAGTGTGACAATTCCTTAAGGATCTAGAAATAGAAAAACCATTTGACCCAGCAATCTCATTACTGGGTATATGCCCAAAGGATTATAAATCATTCTGTTATAAAGACATATGCAAACCTATGTTTATTGTGTCACTGTTCACAATAGCAAAGACTTGGAACCAAACCAAATTTTCATCAGTGACAGACTGGATAAAGAAAGAGTGGTACATATACACCATGGAATACTATGCAGCCATAAAAAAGGATGAGTTCATATCCTTTGCAGGGACATGGATAAAGCTGTAAACCATCATTCTCAGCAAATTGATGCAAGAACAGAAAACCAAACACTGTATGTTCTCATTCATTAGTGGGTATTGAACAATGAGAACACATGGACACAGGGAGGGAAACATCACACACTGTGGCCTGTCGGGGAGTGGGTAGTAGGGGAGGTATAGCAGGAGGTGGAGGGATAGGGGAAGGATAGCATTAGAATAAATACCTAATGTAGATGATGGGGTGATGAATGCAGCAAACCATTATGGCACGTGTATATCTATGTAACCAACCTGCACATTCTGCATTTGTACTCCAGAACTTAAAGTATAATAAAAAAAATTCAGGAAACGACAGATGCCGAAGAGGATGTGGAGAAATAGGAATGCTTTTATGCTGTTGATAGGCGTTTAAACAACTTCAACCATTGTGGAAGACAGTGTGGTGATTCCTCAAGGATCTAGAACTAGAAATACCATTTGACTCAGCAATCTTATTACTGGCTATATACCCAAAGTATTATAAATCATTCTACTATAAAGACACATGCACATGTATGTTTATTATGGCACTATTCACAATAACAAAGACTTGGAACCAACCCAAATATTCATCAATGATAGACTGGATAAAGAAAATGTGGCAAATATGCACCATGGAATACTGTGCAGTCATAAAAAAATGAGTTCATTTCCTTTGCAGGGACATGGATGAAGCTGGAAACCATCATTCTCAGCAAACTGACACAAGAAGAGAAAACCAAACACCACATGTTCTCCCTCATAACTGAGAGTTGAACAATGAGAACACATAGACACAGAGAGGGGAACATCATACACTGGAGCCTGTTGAGGGGTGGGGGTTAGGGGAGGAATAGCATTAGGAGAAATACCTAATGTAGATGATGGGTTGGTGGTTGCAGCAAACCACCATGGCACATGTATACTTATGTAACATACCTGTACATTCTGCACAGGTACCTCAGAACTGAAAGTATAATTAAGTAAAATAAAAAATAAAAGTAAAATAAAATAAAATTTTAAAATTATAAGAAATTGAAATTGAATTGTATGAAATGCCTTTAACTGTTGAGGTGATCCTATGGATCTTCTCTTATTTTGTTAATTAGGCTGGAGATAAGTAATATTTAAATATTAAGCAAACCCTCCATTTCTGGGATGAATTCTTTGTTTATGATGTATTAATATTTTATTATGTCATTGGGTTTAGTTTGTTAAAGTTTCATTTCAAATTTATTTTTCAGACATTTTTACCGCAGTTTTATATTCACAGCAAAATTGATGGAAAGATACAGAGATTTTCCATATACCCTGCCCTCACACATGTATAGTCTTCCTCTTTATCGATATTCCTCACCAGAGTGGTACACTTATTACAATGAAGGAACCTACATTGAAAAAGCATAATCATGCAAAGCCATAGTTTACATCACTCTTGTTGATGTACATTTTATCAGTCTGGATAAAAGTGTAATAACATGTGTCCATCATTATAATACCATAGATTTCCACTACTTTAAAAATCTTCTGTGTTCTGCCTATGTACCCTTTTCCTGCCCTTCCCAAATGTTTGGCAGCCACTGATCTCTTTTACTGTATTCATAGTATTGCCTTTTCAGAATGTCATGTACTTAAAATCATATAGTAAGTAGCCTTTTCAATTGGGGTCTTTCACTTGGTAATATACATTTAAGTTTTCCTCATGTCTTTTAATGACTTAATCACTCATTTCCTTTTAGCACTAAGTAACAATGCATTGTATGCCTGTAGCACATTTTATCCATTTACCTATTGGAGGGCACTCAGTTGCTTCACAAATTGATTGAAGTTTTATATCCATGCTTATGAGGGAGTTTTTTGTTTGTAATATTATTGTTGAGTTGTGGTTCAGGGTAATGCTAACAATATAGAATTGGTTGGGATATAGGTTTTCTTTTTATTTGGGGGAAGGGGTAAGAATTGTAGTTGTGTAGGATATTATCATTTCTTTCTAAAATGTTTGGTAGAATTCACCAGTCTATCTGGCTGGACCAGGATTTCTCCTTGTAGAAAGGTTTTCCTATGACTCTCTTTTATTTTATAGGTATAGGGTAATGCAGGTTATTTATTCTTGATTGAGTTTTGATAATTTTCATTTTTCAAGGAATTTGTGAATTTTATTTGTCATGTTTATTAACATAAGTTCTATAATATTGCCTTTTTGTAGCATCTGTAAAATCTGCAATAATGTCACATTACTCATTTCTGAAGTTAGTAATTTGTATTTTCTCTTTTTCCTGGGCAGCCTAGCAAGATAGAGGTTTATTGCTTTTATTGATCTCAAAGTGTTTGGTGTTATTGACTTCCCATACCGTTTTAATGTTTTACTGCCTTTATTTTTGATGCCTTGGTCCTTTAGGCCCATTGTTTTAAAAAAAATCATAGCCTGGGTAGCTAATAAACAAATAAATTGGTTTTTCACAGTTCTAGAAGTTACAAAGTTCAATATCAAGGTGTTGTTAGGTTTGATGTGTGTTGAGGGACCACTCCATGATTCATAGATAAATTATAGTTCCTTGTGTTCTAACATGGCAGAAGGGGTGAACAGGCTTTCTGAGGTCTCATATATAAAGATATTAATCAATTCATAAGGACTTAGTCTCCATGACCTAATTACTTTCAAAAACCTTTCCCTCCTAATTACATCACCTCTGTGATTTGGTTTCAGCATACAAATTTTGGAGAGACCCAAATAATCAGACCGCAGGAGATATTTATTATTTTCTTTCATCTGCATCCTTTGGGTTTAATGTTCTCTTCTTTTTTCTAATTTCTTAAAATAGAAGACAAAATAATTGATGTGAGACTCGTCTGACTCATCTAATATAGACACTAAGTGCTAAAATTGTGTGTTTAAGCATAGTTGTAGGGACATTCAGCAATTTTGGATATGTTGTACTTTTATTTTTATTCAGTTCAAAATATTTTCTATTTTTTTATTACTTATTTCATACGAGGTTATTTAGATTTGTGTTACTTAGTTTCCAAATGTTTGAGTACTTCCTAGAGCTGTTTTTGCTATTAATTTCCAATTTGATGGTTTTGTGGTCACGGCACATACCTAAACCCTTTTCACTTAATTTTTCCATTGAGAGATATTGTATGGCCTAGAATGTGGTCTGTTTTGCTAAGTTCTCCACGGGTACTTGCAACGCATGTTGTTGTTCAATTCTACTCTATTCTCATTGATTTCTGCCTCCTTGTTCTATCACTTATTGAGTAAATGTTATTGAAATTTCAGGTAACTTTGAAATTTTCTGTTTCTTTCTGAAGCTCTATCCATTTTGCCTCATATATTTTGAAGCTGTTATGTTATTCAGGACATAAACATTTAGCATATTTGTGTCTTCTTTACTAATTGAACATTTTTTCATGGAGATATGACCTTGTTTATAAGTGGGGACTATTTTTTGTTGTAAAGTCTACTTAGGTATTATACAGCCACTCCTGCTCAGCTTTCTTCTGTCAAGTGTTGACATTAGTCCTATTCAACTTTTTAATCAATTAGTATCTTTACATGTAAAGTGCATTTCTTATAGGCAGCATATAATTGAGTCTTGCTTTTTAGTTGAGCCCTAGAGTTTATATTTTAATTGAGGTTTTGAGACTAGTGAAAACCCAAATATCCCATGATTAAAAGCAGAAACACATTAGCTATAGAAATAAAAATATTTCTGTGTTATTGAGAAATAGCTACTTTGCTTTGTTCCTGTGTCTTAAATTAGAGCTCTTAAAATATTCAAAATCTACAAAGTGATGAGTTTTTCTTTTTGTATACTAATGAGATAACCATTAGTTTGGGGTTGCCACCAACCATTGATTGGCATGGTTGCCAGGTGAACCTACCCTCTAATTAGAGGGTTGGAATGTTCATCCCTACTACAAACCTCCTTGTGCGGATAGGGACTGAATTTCTCACCAATGGCTAATGATAGGATCACTTGGAGGTTTCTAGAGGGTGGTGCATCCAGAGAGACCACAGAAGCTCCATGCTCTTTCCCACATATTTTCCCTGTATAGCTCTTCCCTCTGCCTGTTCATCTGTATTTTTTGTAATATCCTTTGTAGTTAATGGGTAAACAAGTAAATCAGTAGAGTATTTACTTGTAATCAGTAATAAGTAATGTGTTTACTTGAGTTCTATGAGCCTCTATAGCAAATTAATTGAACCTAAGGTGGTGGTCATAGTAACTCCAAGGTAGAGCTGCTCAGTCAGAATTTGCAGAGGTCCAGATTTGTAACTGGCGTCTGAAGTAGGGATGAGGGGTATCACGTGGGCTGGAGACCTTAACTTGTGGATGTGATTTTATCTCCAGGAAGGGTCTGAATTCAGGTGAATTAGAGGACACCTGCTGCTGTCTGCTGGAGAAGGCCCTGCAGAATTCCTTGCTTCTGATGTCTGGAAAAAGCAACACACATCTGTCACAGAAGTATTCTGTGTTTATTGTTGTGTAGGAATATGAAAATTGCTATTATTTTCTATATTCTTAGAGAATCTAATGTTCATAGATCAGATGACCATATTGTTAATGTCTAAACTATGAAAATCATCTACATATTTAATGCAATCCTTATTAAAATTTAAATAGCATTTTCTTTCCAAAATATTTTTTTAAATCTCGAATTGTTTCTCTGTGTTTTACTGATATATTCTTTGGAGTTTTCTTAAAATACATGTTTTGAAGTCTTTGACTATAAGACCACACATCTTCATGACTTTAGTGTCAATCTCTGGTGCTCTATTTTTCTTTTCTTTTTTTTTTCTTTCTTTTTTTTTTATTGTATTTTAGGTTTTGTGGTACTTTTGAAGAACATGCAATATTGTTGCATAGGTACACACGTGGCAGTGTGATTTGCTGCCTTCCTCCCCTTCACCTATATCTGGCATTTCTCCCTATGCTATCTCTCCCCACCCCCTGCTGTCACTCCCCATGTCCCCCCAACAGACCCCAGGGTGTAGTGCTCCCCTCCCTGTGTCCATGTGTTCTCATTGTTCAACACCCACCTATGAGTGAGAACATGCGGTGTTTGATTTTCTGTTCTTGTGTCAGTTTACTGAGAATGATGGTTTCCAGGTTCATCCATGTCCCTACAAAGGACACGAACTCATCGTTTTTGATGATTGCATAATATTCCATGGTGTATATGTGCCACATTTTCCCTGTCCAGTCTATCACCAATGGGCATTTGGGTTGGTTCCAGGTCTTTGCTATTGTAAACTGTGCTGCATTGAACATTCGTGTGCAGGTGTCCTTATAGCAGAATAATTTATCATGCTTTGGATATATACCCAGTAATGGGATTGCTGGGTCAAATGGAATTTCTATTTCTAGGTCCTTGAGGAATCGCCACACTGTCTTCCACAATGGGTGAACTAATTTACACTCCCAACAACAGTGTAAAAGTGTTCCTATTTCTCCACATCCTCTCCAGCATCTGTTGTCTCCAGATTTTTTAATAATCGCCATTCTAACTGGCGTGAGATGGTATCTCAATGTAGTTTTGATTTGCATTTCTCTAATGACCAGTGATGAAGAGCATTTTTTCATATGCTTGTTGGCCTCATGTATGTCTTCTCTTGTAAAGTATCTGTTCATATCCTTCGCCCACTTTTGAATGGGCTTGTTTGTTTTTTTCTTGTAAATCTGTTTTAGTTCTTTGTAAATTCTGGATGTCAGCCCTTTGTCAGATGGGTAGATTGCAAAAATGTTTTCCCATTCTGTTGGTTGCCGATTCACTCTAATGACTGTTTCTTTTGCCGTGCAGAAGCTGTGGAGTTTGATTAGGTCCCATATGTCTATTTTGGCTTTTGTTGCCAATGCTTTTGGTGTTTTGGTCATGAAGTCCTTGCCTATGCCTATGTCCTGAATGGTTTTGCCTAGGTTTTCTTCTAGGGTTTTTATGGTGTTAGGTCTTATGTTTAAGTCTTTAATCCATCTGGAGTTAATTTTAGTGTAAGGTGTCAAGAGGTGATCCAGTTTCTGCTTTCTGCACATGGCTAGCCAGTTTTCCCAACACCATTTATTAAACAGGGAATCCTTTCCCCATTGCTTGTTTTTACCAGGTTAGTCAAAGATCGGATGGTTGTAGATATGTTGTGTTGTCTCTGAGGCCTCTGTTCTGTTCCATTGGTCTATATCTCTGTTTTGGTACCAGTACCATGCTGTTTTGATTACTGTAGCCTTGTAGTAGCGTTTGAAATCCGGTAGTGTGATGCCTCCCACTTTGTTCTTTTTGCTTAGAATTGACTTGGCTATGTGGGCTCTCTTTTGGTTCCATATGAAGTTTAAGGTGGTTTTTTCGAGTTCTGTGAAGAAGGTCATTGGTAGCTTGATGGGGATAGCATTGAATCTGCAAATTACTTTGGGCATTATGTCCATTTTCACGATATTGATTCTTCCTAATATGAACATGGAATATTTCCCCATCTGCTTGTGTCCTCTCTTATTTCGTTGAGCAGTGGTTTGTAGTTCTCCTTGAAGAGGTCCTTTATGTTCCTTTTTAGTTGTTTTCCTAGGTATTTTATTCTCTTTGTAGCAATTATGAACGGCAGTTCGTTCTTGATTTGGCTCTCTTTAAGTCTGTTATTGGTGTAAAGGAATGCTTGTGATTTTTGCACATTGATTTTGTATCCTGAGACTTTGCAGAAGTTGCTTATCAGTTTCAGGATATTTTGAACTGAGACGATGGAGTCTCCTAGATATACAATCATGTCATCTGCAAATAGAGACAATTTGACTTCCTCCTTTCCTAATTGAATATCCTTTATTTCTTTTTCTTGCCTGATTGCTCTGGCTAGAACTTCCATTACTATATTGAATAGGAGTGGTGAGAGAGGGCATCCTTGTCTAGTGCCAGATTTCAAAGGGATTGCTTCCATTTTTTGCCCATTCAGTATGATATTGGCTGTTGGTTTGTCATAAATAGCTTTTATTATTTTGAGATACGTTCTGTCAATACCTAGTTTATTCAGGGTTTTTAGCATAAAGTGCTGTTGAATTTTGTCAAAGGCCTTCTCTGCATCAATGGAGCTAATCATGTGGTTTTTGTCTCTGGCTCTGTTTATGTGGTGAATTACGTTTATAGCCTTGCATATGTTGAACCAGTCTGGTTGAGTATCTGCCGGGTTTTGGTATCATGATGATGTTGGTCTCATAAAATGATTTGGGAAGAATTTCCTCTTTTTGGATTATTTGGAATAGTTTCAGAAGGAATGGTACCAGCTCCTCTTTGTATGTCTGGTAGAATTCGGCTGTGAACCCATCTGGACCTGGGCTTTTTTTGGGTGGTAGGCTCTTAATTGCTACCTCGACTTCAGACCTTGTTATTGGTCTATTCAGGGTTTCAACTTCTTCCTGGTTTAGGCTTGGGAGGAGGCAAGCGTCCAGGAATTTATTCATTTCTTCCAGGTTTCCTAGTTTATGTGCATAGAGTTGTTTGTGATAATCTCTGATGACGGTTTGAATTTCTGTGGAATCTGTGGTGATATCCCCTTTATCGTTTTTTATTGCATCTATTTGGTGATTCTCTCTTTTCTTTTTTATTAATCTGGCTAGTGGTCTATTTTGTTGATCTTTTCAAAAAACCAGCTCCTGAATTTATTGATTTTTTTGTAGGGTTTTTCGTGTCTCTATCTCCTTCAATTCTGCTTTGATCTTAGTTATTTCTTGTCTTCTGCTAGGTTTTGAGTTTTTTTATCTTGCTCCTCTAGCTCTTTCAATTTTGATGATAGGGTGTCAATTTTAGATCTCTCCTTGCTTCTCATGTGGCCATTTATTGCTATATATTTTCCTCTAGAAACTGCTTTAAATGTGTCCCAGGGATTCTGGTATGTTGTGTCTTCATTCTTGTTGGTTTCAAAGAACGTCTTTATTTCTGCCTTCATTTCATTGTTTATCCAGTCAACATTCAAGAGCCAGTTGTTCAGTTTCCATGAAACTGTGTGGCTCTTAGTTAATTTCTGAATTCTGAGTTCTGACTTGATTGCACTGTGGTCTGAGAGACTGTTTGTTTTGATTTCCGTTCTTTTGCATTTACTGAAGAGTGATTTACTTCCAATTATGTGGTCAATTTTAGAGTAAGTGTGATGTGGTGCTGAGAAGAATGTATATTCTGTAGATTTGGGGTGGAGAGTTCTGTAAATGTCTATTAAGTTTGCTTGGTCCAGGTCTGAGTTCAAGTCCTGGATATCCTTGTTAATTTTCTGTGTGGTTGATCTGTCTAATATTGACAATGGGGTGTTGAAATCTCCCACTATTATTGTGTGGGAGTCTAAATCTCTTTGTAAGTCATTAAGAACTTGCCTTATGTATCTGGGCTCCTGTATTGGGTGCATATATATTTAGGATCGTTAGCTCTTCTTGTTGCATTGATCCTTTTACCATTATGTAATGTCCTTCTTTGTCCTTTTGATCTTTGTTGGTTTAAAGTGTATTTTATCAGAGATGAGAATTGCAACTCCTGCTTGTTTTTGCTCTCCATTTGCTTGGTAAATCTTCCTCCATCCCTTTATTTTGAGCCTTTGTGTATCCTTGCATGTGAGATGGGTTTCCTGGATACAGCACACTGAGGGGTTTTGGCTTTTTATCCAATTTGCCAGTCTGTGTCTTTTGATTGGAGCATTTAGTCCATTTACGTTTAGGGTTAATATTGTTATGTGTGAATTTCATCCTGCCATTTTGATGCTAGCTGGCAGTTTTGCCCGTTGGTTGATGCAGATTCTTTATTGTGTTGATGCTCTTTACCATTTGGTGTGTTTTTGGAGTGGCTGGTACTGGTTGTTCCTTTCTATGTGTAGTGCCTCTTTCAGGAACTTGTGTAAAGCAGGCCTGGTGGTGATGAAATCTCTGAATACTTGCTTGTTCATAAAGAATTTTATTTTTCCTTCACTTATGAAGCTTAGTTTGGCTGGATATGAAATTCTGGGTTGAAAGTTCTTTTCTTTAAGGATGTTGAATATTGGCCCCCATTCTCTTCTGGCTTGTAGGGTTTCTGCTGAGTGATCTGCTGTGAGTCTAATGGACTTCCCTTTGTGGGTTACCCGACCTTTCTCTCTGGCTGCCCTAAGCATTTTATCCTTCATTTCAACTCTGGTGAATCTGGGGATTATGTGCCTTGGGGTTGCTCTTCTTGAGGAATATCTTTGTGGTGTTCTCTGTATTTCCTGGACTTGAATATTGGCCTGCCTTTCTAGGTTGGGGAAGTTGTCCTGGATAATATCCTGAAGACTGTTTTCCAGCTTGGGTTCATTCTCTTTGTCACATTCAGGTACTCCTATCAAACGTAGATTAGGTCTTTTCACATAGTCCCATATTTCTTGGAGACTTTGTTCATTCCTTTTTACCCTTTTTTCTCTAATCTTGCCTTCTTGTTTTATTTCATTGAGTTGATCTTTGACCTCTGATATACTTTCTTCTGCTTGGTCAATTCAACTGTTGAAACTTGTGCATGCTTCGTGAAGTTCTCGTGTTGTGTTTTTCAGCTCCATCAATTCACTTATATTCCTCTCTAAGTTGTCCATTCTCCTTAGCATTTCATCAAATCTTTTTTCAAGGTTCTTAGTTTCTTTGCATTGGGTTAGAACATGGTCTTTTAGCTCACGGAAGTTTTTTTTTAACCCACGTTCTGAAGCCTGCTTCTGTCATTTCATCGCATTCATTCTCCATCCAGCCTTGTTCCCCTGCTGGTGAGTTGTGATCACTTGTAGGAGGAGAGGTGTTCTGGTTTTGGGTGTTTTCATCCTTTTTGCACTGGTTTCTTCCCATCTTTGTGGATTTATCCACCTGTCGTCTTTGTAATTGCTGACTTTCAGATTGGGTCTCTGAGTGGACGTTCAGTTTTTTGATGATGAAGTTATTTTTGTTTCTTAGTTTTCCTTCTAACAGTCTGGCCTCTCTGCTGTAGGACTACTGAGGTCCACTCCAGGCCCTGCTTGCCTGGGGATCACCTGCAGCAGCTGCAGAACGGGAAGGGTTGCTACCAGTTTCTTCTTCTGCTTTGTCCCAGAAGGATACCTGCCAGATGTCAGTCTGATCTCTCCTTTATGAGGTGACTCTTTGGTTATACAGGGGTCAGGGGGCTGCTTGAGGAGACAGTCTGTCCTTTATAGGAGCTTGAGTGCTGAGCTGTGAGCTCTTGTTCATTCAGAGCTGCTGGGCAGGTACATTTAAGTCTGCTACAGTAGAACTCATAAACCCCTTTTTTTCCCCAGGTGTTCTGTCCCAGGGAGTTAGGGCTTTATTTATGAGTTTCTGGTGTGCTGCTGCCTTTTTTTCAAGGCTTCCTGCCCAGCAAGGAGGCAGCCTAGTCAGTGTCTGCCTGCAGAGGCTTTGCTGAGCTGCTGTGGGCTCTGCCTAGCTGCCGTGTGAACTTCTTTGCAGTCCTGGTTATATGGGTGTAGTTAGAACTGCTTCGGCAATGGTGGCCCACCTCTGTAATGGCTGACTCTCTCTGTAATGGCGGGTTGCCTCGGCAATGGCAGGTTGCCTTGGCAATGGCAGGCTGCCTCAGCAATGGCAGACTACCTCTGTAGTGGTGGAGTGCCTCGGTAGTGGTGGATGCCCTTCCCCTACTGAGCTTGACCATCCTGGGTTCAGCTGTGCTTCCTGTGAAACTCTCAACCCAGAGCATTTCCAATTGCTGTTTTTTTGTGTTTTTCTTTTTTTTTGTGGTGGTGGGAACAGCTTAGCCTGATCACCTGGCTCCCTGACTCAGAGCCTTTTTTTTTTATTTTAGTTGAATGGTTGACTCTCTCCCAGGTGTTCCAGTTGCCTGTTGAAAAGGCACTGGGATCTGTGTGATTTCCCGTGCGGTGACCCACTGCGCCAACTGAAACAGTGACGCTGAGATTTGTGGCACTTTTTTGCCCAGGAATCTTCTGGCCTGGCTCCCTGTTTCAGTCCCCTTTTTTAATCAGCTGAATGGGTGACTGTGCCTTCCCGGAGCTCCTCTCACCAGCTAAAATGGCACCCAGAGTATTTTGTACAGAGAACTGCTGCGCCAGCATGCCAGCAAAACAGCCACACTAGCCAAAACCACCACACTGGTGACCCGTGGGGCTCCTCCGCCTGGGAATCTCCTGGTCTGTGGGCAATAAAAATCCATCTGGAAATGTGGCATCCACTCACCCTCTGCACTTTCACTGGGAGCTGCAGTCCTAAGCTGCTCCTAATCAGCCGTCTTGGATCTTCTCCTGGTGCTCTCTTTTTCAAGTCATGGTTTTAAGAATGCGTTTGATGCTTGTGGGCATAAAATAAGCACATTAAATGATTAGGTATTTATTACAGCTTCAGCAGTCTGGCTTTGTTTGTGCTTATTCTTTCAGAGATTCTAAGCAGGTTGGTTATTGTGTTCTCCTGTTGTCACTGCTTCTTTTTCAGTATTAGAGAGTGCTCTAAGCCTAGGCTTGCCACATGTTCAAAGTTGCTGTGTTGTTCTGGCATGAAAGAAGTAGAGGAGGGCTTGAAGTGGCTACTCCAACCCACTGGCTTTGCAGGTTTTCCCATGGGACTGGGACAGGCCCAGAGGTTCTGTTTATGGTCCTCTGGTTGGGATCAGGCACTTCAGTGCTCTGCACAGTGCAGGACCCAGCACTGGGCTTCCAGGCAACATGTGCCTGCTCTGGATTAATGCAGCTCTGCCTGTGGAAACCATCAACCTCCTAACACTTTCTCCAGCAAATCTTCTGCACTCATATTTATTTGTTGTGTGTGTTCCTGGAGTCTCCAAGTCGACTGAGGTGGTTCCTCTTGTGCCTATTTGGGATACAAACTAACTGGAAGTTTCCAAACGCCCTGTGAGAAGCTGAGTCCATAAGATAGATGTCTTAGTACACTGTGACTTTCTGTAGCCTCTCTGGGTCTCTGTTTTCTTGGCTGGGTATTTTTTTTATTGTACTTTAGGTTCTGGGGTACATGTGAAGACTATGGCATTTCTCCCCATGTTATCCCTCCCCAACTTTGGCCCCCTCAACAGACCCCATTGTGTGATGCTCCACTCCCTGTGTCCATGTGTTGGCTGGGTATTAATTTCAATAACTGGTGATGAGTGAAAAAAGAGGGACAAGGAATTGAAGAATACTTTCTTCACTTTATATTTTCATGGATCCAAGGCATGCCCTAGCCAGGACAGCAAATAAAGCAGGACATTGAGAATTTTGGTGCTCATGAGTGTTCCAGCATCCTGCTCTGTGGCCTGGTGGCTGGCTGGAGACTAGGAACTGCCTTTTCTGCCCTGAATAGCACACATACATCTATGGTGCATTTGGGAGGACAAGAGACAGGAGGAAGCTATAACAGAGAGAATCATGATGGAAGTTGTGAAGATCCAAAATAAGCAGGAGAGAAATGGAGACTTCATTCTACAGGAAGGATCAGACCAGGACCTCCTTCAGCACAGCTGTCCCAGAAACCATGGGCTTGTGAAGCTAAACCTATCTGTCCTCACATTTGGTAATGACACCTGATCTGTGGTCAGATGAGAGAGATAGCAGGTGATAACCCAGGTTCTGTACAAAGTCTGATCACTCATGCAGAATGATGAACATTGCACTAAAGGTCAATAATATTTTAATTAATAATATACCTGTAGCATTTATTTATTGCATTTTGTTATATAAGAAGCACTTTCAGGCTAGGCACAGTGGCTCGTGCTTGTAATTCAAGCACTTTGGGAGGCTGAGGAGGGTGGATCACGAGGTCAGGAGTTCAAGGCAAGTGCAGACAAGATGATGAAACCCCATCTCTACTAAAAATACAAAAAATTAGCTCAGCATGGTAGCAGACAAGTAAACCTAGCTACTTCAGAAGGTGCAGCAGGAGAATTGCTTGAGCCAGGAGGTGGAGATTGCACTGAGCCAAAATCATGCCACTGCACTTCAGCCTGGGCAACAGAGTGAGACTCTGTCTTAAAAAAAATAAGGCACTTTATTGGTTCATTTAAAACATTTAATCACACTAAAAGTATTCTTAAATAATTTCACAGATGAGAATTGTGAGTTTCAGATTGGGGAATTATTTGTCCATAGTCACAGTTAATAAGATGCATGACATGATTGCTTGCATGTGGTTAGTTCACAGATTTAATTAAAAGACCTGGGATTAGAGGTTATTAATCAATTTTTAAGTATTTTAGAATCATCAGTGAGTAGTCACATTTAGCATCTGATGGTAGAATGGTCAGGATATTTGCACCACACCTGTGTCAAGTCCTTATGGTAAGGTTTATCATATATTTAGAGTGTATGCATCTATATGGATAAGTCATATGTCAAGTCAGCCTGGAGAATATTTGACTGGGCCCCAAGCAGATCTTGAACATTTAATATACAGAGCTACCTTTTCCCAGTGGAAAGAAAGGTAGTCCTTGACCATTGCCTGTAGTCATTGCCAGAGATGGTGCAGGCTGGACAAGAATGCCCACCATATATCCAAGAACCAATGTCCTTCAAGGGTGTTTCTGTGGACTTCAGGGAGAGTGTGTCCTGCAGAGGAAGTGGCACAGAGGTATGATGCCAGAGAAACACGGTCATCTCTGTGTGGGCTGTCTGTGGGTGACACTTTCCACACTCACGTATCTAATACAAAGTCATCTAGAACAATTTCTCCATATTCCACCCTGCCTGTACTCTGATTCCTAGACTTCCATGGCACTACTTACGTGTGAATGAAGGAAATTTGTTTATTCATGTATTCACTTACTCATTCACTGACTGTGCAATGATGAGGGAGCACTGGCTCTGGGAAAAAAGCTTGGAGAAGGAGGGAGAATGTAGTTTGGGGTTAAGGCTCAGGAATGGAAGAGAGACTTGGAAGCTGAGGACCAGGAGAAAGGAAAAGCTCTGCTCAGCCTCCCTTGG
Source organism: Aotus nancymaae (assembly GCF_030222135.1). Classification (NCBI taxonomy): domain Eukaryota; kingdom Metazoa; phylum Chordata; class Mammalia; order Primates; family Aotidae; genus Aotus; species Aotus nancymaae. The sequence continues at coordinate 474,402 of NW_026988570.1, read as the reverse complement.
TGATGCTATACGCAACAGGGGCTGGCAGGACCTGTAAGTTTGTGACTGAAGGGGAGGGTTACTCCAGCCACATATGGAAGACTGGCACCTAATGTGTGGGCTTCACCAGGATGGAGGGTGTCTGAAGGCAGCAATAGAAGCAGCGCACCTGTTATCTCACATTGGAGTTTCTTGTTCCCAAATTCTTCTGTCCCAGTGAACAGAATAGGACCACCCTTCTCACACGCTGAATTCCTCCCTCTTTACAGGGAGGGCTCTTCTTGCAAATCGGTTCTTCTCCAGTTAGCCACACAAGCCCCACTCTGGGCATAGAGTGTGTGAAACCTGCCCCTGGATCTGGTGCTAGGAAGGAGACCCCAGGAAAGAGTGTGACATGGACACTCAGAGACTCTGGGAGGGACAACAGCTGAGAGGGTGAGCACCAGAAGATAGAGGACAGTGACCATGGTTGTCATGTGACCATCAGGGACAGGCAGAGGCCCTCTGTGACTCCAGGGCCCAGATCTTCCCAGGTCATCTTCTTGTCACTGATCTATGCCCTGGGTCTCCTCCTATGAGCCACAAAGGACAATCTCCTCTTACAGCTGTGCACTCATTATCACACCTGGCCCCATGCCTCTTCTTCAGACCAGCAGTGCAAGGGCTGAATCTTGGGGACCCAGCCACTTACTGCCCATGTACGGGGCAAGCTTCTCAATGTTGCTGCTGCCTTGACTTGCTCCCATGAGACCTGCATATCCTCATCAACACAAGACCCTTCTCTGCCTGCTCTGGGGTCCCCAAACCAAAACCAGCAGAACCAGGCAATGGCTCACATGATCACCCTCTTTGTAAGAGCATTCCACTTGACCCTAATGGAGGATACCTTTAAAAATGACTCATCTGTGAACTGGAATCCCCATTACAGAAATCTAGTTTGTGAACAAGTTTTCGGGGATAAAACATGTTACACCATAAGCTGGTTCCAACATGTGTGGCAGAGACGAGGTTCCCTGGACCCACATGCCCCAGAGAAAGGCCCAGGCACTCCCCCAACAGGTCTCACTCAGTAGCTGCCTGGTAGCTGGCCTGGGTCTCTGAGGAGGGGCCCCAAGGCTCAGTCCAGGGCCTTCTATATGACTTTGGGGTTTCTCCTGGGGGACTCGTGCACATCTGAGACCTTCTGGACAAGGAAGGTTGAGCCCCGCAAGGGGAGACAGAGTCATTCTTTAAGGGAGGGGCACAAGATGGAGCTTGTTTGCTTGATGCTCCTCTCCTACTCACTGTGAAGGCTGGTTTTTCCTCTTCAGGGGCCCTAAGGCACCCACTGAAGGCTTCCCAAAGGACCAGAGGTGCCTGTGCTTCTTGCTCATCTGGAACATCCAGGAAAGGGTCCTGCTTCTGCCCTTCCTGTGGTAGGCAGATTCTGAAGAGTGGATGAGCAGCTGCAGCCAGGCGAGGCACACAGCTGAGCACCTTAGAGTTTAGGCAAGGCTGAGCACAGGGGTCCTTCAAGATGTTTTCAACAGGTGCCAAGGTCTCTGAGTTCCTCAGAGCTCATCCTGTCCGCATGTAGCCATGGGCCTTGAAGCTGCTGGAAAGCAGAAAAGAGGCTTTCTAGTTCTAAAGGGGAAACTAAGGCAGAACCCCAGACAACCCCCACACTGTCAAGATGAGAATTATACTAGTCCAAGGCTGAAAGGGCATGTGTGACTCAGAGTCCAGCCTCTGAAGCACCTGGAGGGAGGGATGACCACCAAGACCTGCCTATACTCCTCCCAGGATGGAGCACTGCCCATTTTGTCCACCCCATGGGCTGCTGGTGCTAAGGTTTCTACAGACCCTGTTCTTCCACTTACTGTCGATCACCCCAAGGGGTTTCTGTGTTTGCATGAGCCTGTATTTCATGCCCTCATTTCACTGTAGATGCAGAGTGTAAGGTTAAGTCACCAACGTACCCATTTATTTCTGATGGTCAAAGCTGCAGCCCACAGATGCCAAGGCAAACCACAGACATGTCATGAGGGGGGAGCCACATGCCAGGGAGGAAGCCCATCCCTTAACACCCCAGGCTGCAGGGAGAGGGGTGATGGGGCAGAGTTTGAGGACACACCTAGGGCATGCCGTGTGCAGGTTGCAGGGAGAGGCAGCAACTGGCTCCTGTGGCAGAGAGTATGGCACAGCCTCATGTTCCCGGCTTGTGTGGCCCCTGTCTATTGCTGATGTGAGATCAGAGTGTGGAAGTGCCACTGCAGGGAACCTTGAGGGGCCTCAGGAGTTGTCTATGGTGGTCAGAACCAAAACTTGTCTCTGCTTCGCCATCTCAACCACAGTTTTCTACAATGTTCATAGATGCTGCTCAGAGGGTTGCTCCCGGCCCATGTTGAGCTGCAGCCCAAAGAAGAAAGAAAATAAGAATAGTTAGGAAGGAGAGGAGGGAATGAAAAGGAGAGAGAGAACTAAGAGCAAATCCAACAGCAGAGGGCAATGTTCTGTAATCGAGGCTCTGGCTTCAGTGCTAAAGGCCATTCACTCCCTTGGAGCTCCACAGCATCTGGGGTCTGGGGGTTTTGGGAGGGACGGTCTGTGCCCTCTGTTAGCACTATGGCATTTGGGTGTCTGGGTATTTGAGGAGAGTACTCAGAACGCCCCCCTTCAGCTTCTTCCAGGGACAAGCCCCATATAATCTGTGAGCCTTGAGATGTTTGTACAGCATCTGGATGTCTGAGTCTTTTGGAGGTAGAGGGTCCCCAGGCATAAACTTCGGGTGTCCCAGTCTTTCCTCTGCCATCAGAGTCCTATCAAGCTGCGGCTTTCTCTTGTAGCACCCGGATCCGGGGCCATGTTTTGGGGCTTGTGAGACCCTGGGACTCTGGCCCTCAACTCTCCCTCAGCACACACACCACTGCCTGAGGAATGTCCAATATAACCATGGCCAGCCAGGTGCTAAGAGCGCCCCCTTCAGCTTCTTGCAGGGACAAGCCCCAGAAAACCCACCCTTGCTCTCTCTCTCTCTCTCTCTCTCCATGAGCTTAGGAGAGAAGCTGGAGAAATGGCTTCCAAGAATTGCCTGTTTTTCCTATCAGCAGCCTACCTCTCTTCCCCACCCCCTCTCTTTCCCTCTCTCTCACTCTCTCCCTCTTTACTCCAACCCTCTTATCCTTTTTCCTTTCCTCTCCTTTTCCCACTTCCCTCTCAGCCTAAGCAGGTGGGCAACATGCCTGCTGTGTGCCTGGCAGTGGTCCCATACCATCAGGCACATTTCTAGTTAGCACTGGCTCACATCACCACCAGTCACATCATGACCATCAGGATGGGGGATTGATGAGCTCATCCAGGCTTTGTGTCTGCCCCAGGCCAAGGTGTTTCCAGAATGCCTCTCCCTCACCTCCTTCCATCACAAGAATGGACTTTCTGTTTTGACTTTTCATAGATGCTATAAATTATAACCAATGTGTGTGCATGTGTGTGTTTCTGTGTGTGTGCATGTGCCCATGGACATGGCTTCACAGCTGGGCCTTCTTGCTCTGAATCACCTCATGGATCCTTAAAGAAAGGGGTTAGGGTGGCTCTTCCCATGGCTCACCCCAGCTCCTTGCTATAAGAGGTGGACACCACACGGTGAGCTTCTTGGGAGCCGCATGGCAGCAGCAGGACACAGAACCAAGGGGGAAGTCTCCCAAGGCTCTGCTCCTTCCTGCATGCTCAGAATCCATTAGGTGAACTGACATAGATGGCTCAGTGTTCCTGTCTGCAAACACACCCTGCACGGGGCTGGTGGCCAACATGCCCACTAAAGGGAGAGGACAAGCCCAGCAGAAGGCCTACAAATTGCAAGTTCAGAAAACCTCAAATGATGTGCAAAAAAAAAAAAAAAAAAAAAAAAAATTGTCAAGGGTAAGAGAATTTTTCTATCACTTTGCTTCATGACTCAGCATTTCTGATGGGGGTGATTTATGAGCTGAGGGAGCTGGCAGAGGGCTTGGGGGAGAGTGGGCAGGAGGGCAGTATGCTTTGGAGGTTCTAGAATTCCGGAGGCTCAGCACCAAACAGCCTCAGAACCAGGCTTTCAAGCGGCAATCAGGTGGGGAGCCAAAGTTTAAATTTGGAGAGAAATGCATCCCTGAGGACACAGTGGCCTCCACACAGCGACACCATGACTGGACCATCTCCTTCTCTCTCTGGCTCTCTCCTGCATTCACTAATTGTGTATGAATAGAAGTGAGCAATGCAGCCTGGGTCAGGCACTCTGCATTCATCCATGCATCTGTCTACCCACTTCTCATCTGTATTGCCCTCCTGTGCCACAGAGACCACACCAGGCCTCAGGCCCTGCCTCAAGAGGCTCAGATGGCCCCGACTGTGTCAGGGCTAAAAGACTTCACACCAGAGCAGGCCCAACTCCCAGATGTGGCTGGATGTAGCATGTACCCAGGTTAGAAAGGCCAGGTTTGCACCCTAGGAAAGGCAGAGACATTGCCTTTGGCATCAGATCCTTGCTGCTGGCCCCACCAGGCACAGCAGGAAGCATATGTTCAGCTGCATGTTGCTGTGATCTTTGACACCTCCCTCCCTATGAGGATTCTTCTTCTATGATTTCCTGATCTCCAGGAGCACCCAGAACCCAAGAGGGCCCCAGTCAGATGCAACTTGGGCAGCCTGAGGTCTACCAACCTGGGGAGGGGTGGCCTCTCTCTGTCTTTGTGGGTGTTACAGCATCTTTAGGGTACCATTTTTTGGGCAGAAAGCTCTGCAGCTGGTGGCACCTTTGCCCAAGTTCTTGTCCTGTGTCCACGAAGAATGAGACACACAGAGAAGTGGAAGGTGAGCAAAATGAAGATAAACTTTACTGAGTGTTAGGATAGCTCAGAGGAGGCCCCCAGGGGCAGCTCCTCTCTGTAGGCAGGTCCTCTCCTCCAGTGATCAGCTCTCAGCAGAGAGGTGGCCCTGGAGTGGGTGGTTCCTCTCTGCAAGCAGGTAGCTCCTCTCTGCAGCCAGTCATCCAGTCATCTCAGTCCTCTGCCCTGCTCTGGCTAAGCTTTGAGCTTTTATGGACCTCAGAGGTGAGGAAGTGCTTGCTGATTGGTCCATAGGGTATGGGCCTGCAGGAAGAGGCACCACAAGTCCTCATTCCAGTCCCCACCTGGTCCCCAGCCTTCAGGCCCTCCCTGTCTTGCAGGTGGGGACTTATCAGGGACCCCCACACTTCCTGTCTATATCTGCCTCTCCACTGGTGCCCGTGGCACTCAGGCCACTGGCACCAAGGGGCACCCTCAGGCCAGTGTTGAGGTCCCCCAACCCCCATCTCAGCCTCCCTCCCACACTCGTCACCCAAAGTCTGGAGGGGCCAAGGTGGCAGGGGCCAGCGTGTCAATGTTGCCCCTAGCCTGGGGCTCCAACAGGGCCTGGACTCGACCCCAGACCCTCCCCAAGATCTGAGTCAGCACCAACCAGGAGGTCTGGGAAGCAGCTCAGACCTGGGTGGCTCCAGCTGTGCCTGGGGAACTATAGCCCTGCCAACTGGGAGAGGAGGGTTTCCCACCTGTCTCTGGCACTGCAGAGTGCACAGTGCCAGCCCGTGCACCTTCTCTGCGTCTTCCCACAGTGGCAGCGAGCAAGGTGCAGGTGGCATGGTGGAACTGGCCAATCCTGCAGAAACCTGCTGCTCCCAGGGCCAGTCCTCAGAATGCCAACTGCTCCTTGGCCAGTGCTTGGGAGCCCCTGGGGCAAGGCAGGGAGTGAGGCTGAGGCTGCAGCAGCTCAGGGCCTGGGAGCGGATCTTGCCAGGCAGTGCGAGGGCAGAAGTGGTATAGTCAGCTGCCTTGGGAACATGGGGCCCACTGCTGCCATCGTTGCTCCCACAGCCGCCCCCGCTGCCCTCTGCCACCTTGCAGCCTGGGGCAGGGCTCCAAGCCCTTGCTGGGCTGGGGCAGTGTCCGGGAAGGGGGCGACATCACCGCAAGTTCCCCACTGCGGCCTGCGCTTTCCCAAGCCTGGCTGGCGACCCTGCCAGGTAGCACCTCTGGGACCCAATTGTGGACGGGACCTGGCCAGCTGCCACACTCCGATGCGGAGTGGATCCTGGGGATGCAGCCTCCGGTGGCCCCTTGCTGAGCCTCCATCGTGGGCACATAAAACTGATACCCGGCAGGGAGCCAGCAGCTGCCACGTCGCTGGCCTGTCCAGGAAGCAGGCGCCACTCCCACTTCCCACCCCAGGCCGCTGAAGCTTGGTCACCGCTCCGCCTTTGCATTTGGGGTGCGGACCCCATGCTCCTAGCCCAATCAAGGCACTGTCCTGGGCCCAGCTCCTCACTGGGGCCCCTCGGTGGAGGACCTTGCAGTTCCCCTTCCAGTGGTTGGGTGAACCCGGCCAGGCCACACAGTAATGGCTCCCAGGGCAGCAGGCCCTGGGACTGTTTGCCTCAGGGTCTGTGCCAGAGGACCCACAGCCTTCGCCCTCACCTTGCTGCAGCCGGTGCCATGGCAGCTGCCACTTTGGACAAGCCGCCACTGCCGTTATGGGTTCTGGCAAGTCTCACTCCAAAGGAAGCAGGGACCAGGACATGTGACTGCCCAGGCATGCTTTGTGGAGTCCATGGGAAATCCTGTCCCTCCCAGAAAAGGGCATGGGCATCCTCCCTCCAGTCCTTGAGTCAACTCCAGAGAGTGAGCATGGCAGCAGCTGGTGGCACAGTTCTGGAGTTCGGCGCCTGGGCTGGTAGCTGGCCCTTCTCTTGTGGCAGCTGTGTATTCGGAGACTTCCATCTCCTCTTCTGCAAAATGAGGCAACACAGCACCCAGCTCTTAGATCCCTGGCAATGAATGAGAGTCCTCGATTGCCAAGCGTGTCCCTGAGTGCACAGAGACCACAGGAAGGAAGGCGAGAGGACAGGAAAGGCAGCAGGAAGGAGCAGCGATCTGTGCAGCCATCTGCCTTTTTTGGAATCAGAGACAGCACGGGCACAAGAAGCCAGGCCTGCAGCCTCCCACCCACCTGACCAGAACCATGCACCCAGGGCCAATTCAGGAGCATTTCTCTGGTCTGAGACAGAAAAACAGTAGCTTTTGAAGCTCTGTCCAAGCTCTGGGGCCTGCAGCCTGACTGTGTTGAGGTATAGGCCCTACGCCTCCCAGCCCCCTCCCAGCACACCCCTCCCAATGCTCCCCTCCCAGCACACCCCTCCCTGCACAACCCTCCCAGCACACCCCTCCCAGCACATCCTCTCCTAGCTCTCTTCCAGTGCACCTCTCCTAGCGCATCTCCTCCTAGACCCCTCCTAATGAACCCCACCCAGCACACCACCTCCCAACTCACCCTTTCCAGCAACCCCTCCCAACACACCCCACCCAGCCCTCTCCCTTCACTGCCCCTCCCAGTGCACTCTTGCTGATTCAGGGCCCTGAGATCAGGGCTTCTTCTGGCTTTCTTTGAGGAAGCGTCACCACAGAGTCAGAGGAAGAGGTGCAGTTGGCATGATGGCCTGGCCAATCCCGCATGAACATGCCCCTTCCAGGGCCTGCCCTGTGAATGCCAGCTGTGCCTTGGCTCAGTAATGTAGAGTGTGGGAGGTGTGCATGGCCATGTACAAGTGTGTGTGCAAGTAGGAGTGTGCAATGGCGTGTGCGGGTGCACAGGAATGTGTGCGCGTGTGTGGCAGCCTGCACAGACATGGACGGGTGTATGGGAGTGTGTACAGGTGTGCTAGTGTGCATGGGCATATGAGGGCATGCAGGAGTGTGCGAGGGCTTGTGAGAGCATGTGTAGGCATGTGCAGGTGTGAGAGGGTGTGTGCCCAAGTGTGGTGGAGTGTATGTGTGTCGTAGTGTCCTTGGGCATGCAGGAGTGTGTGGAGGTGCAGGAGTGTGCATGGGGTTGTGCACAAGTGTGGGAGTGTGCAAGAGCATGCATGGATGTGCAAGGGTGTGTGTAGGTGTGCAAGACAATGCAAGATTGTGGGTTTGTGAGCAAGTTCAGGGGTCATAAAGAGTGCAAGGGCGTGCGGGAGCGTGTGGGGGTGCCCACAGGCGTGTGCCAGCGTGGTGGAGCCTGCACACCTGAAAAGGGTGCAAGGGCGAGCGGGAGCGTGCGGGGTGCCCCGGGGCCTGTGCCGGCGTGGGGGAGCGTGCCCCATGCAGAAAGCGGTGCCGGGGCGAGCGGGAGCATGCGGGGGTGCCCCGGGGCGTGTGCCGGCGTGGGGGAGCGTGCCCGATGCGGAAAAGGGTGCCGGGGCGAGCGCGAGCGTGCGTGGGTGACCACGGGCGTGTGCCGGCGTGTGGGAGTGTGCCCGATGCGGAAAGCGGTGCCGGGGAGAGCGGGAGCGTGCGGGGGTGCCCACGGGCCTGTGCCGCCGTGGGGGAGCGTGCCCGATGCGGAAAAGGGTGCCGGGGCGAGCGGGAGCGTGCGGGGGTGCCCACGGGCGTCGGCCGGCGTGCGGGAGCGTGCCTGATGCGGAAAAGGGTGCCAGGGTGAGCGCGACCGTGCGGGGGTGCCCACGGGGGTGTGCCGGCGGGGGGTGGAGCCCGATGCGGAAAAGGGTGCCTGTGCGAGCGGGAGCGTGCGGGGGTGCCCACGGGCGTGTGCCGGCGTGCGGGAGCGTGCCCGATGCGGAAAAGGGTGCCGGTGCGAGCGGGAGCGTGCAGGGGTGCCCATGGGCGTGGGCCGGCGTGGGGGAGCGTGCCCGTTGCAGAAAGCGGTGCCGGGGCGAGCGGGAGCGTGCGGGGATGCCCACGGGCCTGTGCCGGCGTGGGGGAGCGTGCCCGATGCGGAAAAGGGTGCCGTGGCTAGCGCGAGCGTGCGGGGGTGCCCACTGGTCTGTGCCGGCGTGCAGGAGCGTGCTCGATGAGGAAAAGGGTGCCGGGGCGAGCGGGAGCGTGCGGGGGTACCCACGGGCCTGTGCCGGCGTGCGGGAGGGTGCCCGATGCGGAAAAGGTGCCGGTGCGAGCGGGAGTGTGCGGGGGTGCCCACGGGCGTGTGCCGGCGTGCAGGAGCGTGCCCGATGCGGAAAAGGGTGCCGGGGCGAGCACGAGCGTGCGGGGGTGCCCACGGGCGTGGGCCGGAGTGCGGGAGCGTGCCCGATGCGGAAAAGGGTGCCAGTGCGAGCGGGAGCATGCGGGGATGCCCACGGACGTGGGCCGTCGTGGGGGAGCGTGCCCGATGCGGAAAAGGGTGCCAGGGCGAGCGCGAGCTTGTGGGGGTGCCCACGGGCCTGTGCCGTCGTGGGGCAGCGTGTCCCATGCGGAAAAGGGTGCCGGGGCGAGCGGGAGCGTGCGGGGGTGCCCACGGGCGTCGGCCGGCGTGCGGGAGCGTGCCTGATGCGGAAAAGGGTGCCGGGGCGAGCGGGAGCGTGCGGGGGTGCCCACGGGCGTCGGCCGGCGTGCGGGAGCGTGCCTGATGCGGAAAAGGGTGCCGGGGCGAGCGGGAACGTGCGGGGTTGTCCACGGGCCTGTGCTGGCGTGCGGCGCGTGACTGATGCGGAAAAGAGTGCCGGGGCGAGCGCGATCGTGCGGGGGTGCCCACGGGCGTGTGCCGGCGTGCGGGAGCGTGCCCGATGCGGAAAAGGGTGCCGGTGCGAGCGGGAGCGTGCGGGAGTGCCCATGGGCGTGGGCCGGCGTGGGGGAGCGTGCCCGTTGCGGAAAGCGGTGCCGGGGCGAGCGGGAGCGTGCGGGGATGCCTACGTGCGTGGGCCGGCGTGGGGGAGCGTGCCCGATGCAGAAAAGGTGCCGCGACGAGCGGGAGCGTGCGGGGGTGCCCACGGGCGTGTGCCGGCGTGCGGGAGCGTGCCCGATGCGGAAAAGGGTGCCGGGACGAGCGGGAGCGTGCGGGGGTGCCCACGGGCGTGTGCCGGCGTGCGGGAGCGTGCCCGATGCGGAAAAGGGTGCCGGGACGAGCGGGAGCGTGCGGGGGTGCCCACGGGCGTGTGCCGGCGTGGGGGAGCGTGCCCGATGCGGAAAAGGGTGCCGGGACGAGCGGGAGCGTGCGGGGGTGCCCACGGACTTGTGCAGGCGTGAGGGAGCGTGCCCCATCCAGTGCCGGGTCGAGCGGGAGCGTGCTTGTCCTGCCACGCAGTGCAAGGGTGGAGATGGTACAGTAGGCTGTCTTGGGGACATGGGGGCAAGGAGCAGACTGCCGCCCTCACTGCTCCCACAGCCGCCCCTGCTGCCCTCTCTGCCGCCTTGCAGCCTGGGGCAGGGCTCCAATCCCTTCCTGGGCCAGGGCGGTGTCCGGAGAGGGGGCACATCGCTCCAAGTTCCCAGCTGCGCCCGGCACTCCCCCTCACGTGGCTGAGGAGCCTGCCAGGTAGTGCCTCTGGGAAAAGATTATCGCCCACACCTGGCCACGGCTGATATGGGGTGCATCCTGGGGACGCAGCCTCAGGCCCCTCGCTGAGCCTCCGGCCTGGGCCCAGGAACCTGGCCTCACAGCAGGGAGGGCGCAGCAGCTGCAGTTGGCCAGGTCTGGGAAGCAGGTGCCACTCCCGCTTCCCAACCAAGGCCACTGAAGCTCGGCCACCGCTCCGCTTTCGCGTTTGGGGCCCAGACCCCGCCCTCTGAGCACGATCGCGGCACTGTCCTGGACCCAGCTCCGCACTGGGGTCCCTCCGTGGCAGACCTTGCAGTTCCCCCGTTAGCCGGTGGCTGGGCCCGGCCAGGCCCCACACAGTAGTGGCTCTCAGGGCGGCAGGCCCCGGGACTGTTTGCCTCAGTGTCCGCACCAGAGGACCCACAGCCTTCACTGCCCTGCACTGCAGCAGGAGCCACGGCAGCTACCGCTTTGGACAACCCGCCACCTGCCATCATGGATGCTGGCAAGTCTCACTCCAAAGGAATCATGGACAGACCAGGACATGTCACTTCCCAGGCCAGCTTTGTGGAGTCCACAGCATGGGAAATCCTGTGGCTCCCAGAAAAGGGCACGAGCACCCTCCGTCCATTCCTTGAGTCAGCTCCAGAGAGCAGGTATGACAGCGCTGATGGCACAGCTCTGGAGTTCGTGGCCTGGGCTGGTAGCTGGTCCTGCTCCTGGGGCAGCTGTGTATCCAGGGGCTTCCATCTCCTCTTCTGCAAAATAGGCAACACAGCACCCAGCTCATAGATCTCAGGCAATGAATGAGGGTCCTTAATTGCACCCAGCATGTCCCTGAGTGCACAGAGACCCCGGGAAGGAAGGAGGCAGGAGGAAGCAGTGGTCTGTGCGGCCATCTGCCTTTTGTGGAATCAGAGACAGCACAGGCGAAAGAAGTGAGGCCTGCAGCCTCCCACCCACACAACCAGAACCATAGGGCCAGGGCCACGTCAAGAGCATTTCTCTGGACTGAGAAAAGCAGCAGCTTCTGAAGCTTTCTCCAAGCTCTGGGACCAGCAACCTAACTGTGCCAACAGGAACAGGCCCTACCCACTCCCAGCCCCTTCTGAGCACACTCCTCCCAATGCACCCCTCCCAGTGCACCACCTCCCAGACCCCTCCTAAAGAACCCCCAGCACAGTGCCTCCCAGCACAGTGCCTCCCAACTCACCCCTTTAAGACCACCCCTCCCAGACCCCTTCCATCTCACTCCTCCTAACAAACCCCAACCAGCCCCTTCCTAGCATGTCCCAGCTCATCCCTCACAGCACACCTCTCTCAACACATCACTCCCAGCACACGCCAGGGCTTCTCCTGGCTTTCCTGGAGGAAGTGTCACTGCTCACTGGGCTCCCCTCACAGCCTCCACTCTGTGGAAGGAAAGAGTTAACCAAGATCACTCAGTCATCCCAAGTGGACTACCAGGGAGAAGGGAAGCTTCTCACTTTAGGATCTACCAGGTGTAACTCCCAGCCTATCACCATCCAATTTGTCAGGAGTTGGGAACAAGCCTCTTCTGGGGATGAGGAGAAGTGGCCTAGGAAACAGGAGTGACAAGGAAGGAGAGGCTGTCAGGCCAGAGAGGGGACCCCACCTGCAGGGCAGGGAAACATGGGCAGGTACTCCGGACCAGAACCCCTGGGGGATTTGTTGCCTCTGGTCTCCAGGCCTCTGCACCCCCAGAGGGACAGGGACACACCAGGGCTCCAGAACACTGTCCCATGAGGGTGAGAACCCAGCCATGTCCTTGTTCAGACACACTTGAGAGAGCTGCAGGTATCTACCCCAGCAAGTAGAGGGCTAGGATTCAGAGTACATGCAGATACCTTCTGGGCTGTCACGTGCAAAAGAGAGGCTTATTCTGGAAGGTGGCAGGGGCCTTATGGGAATGGAGGGACTGTCCACCCAAAAACAATTCCCAAGGTTGTGAGCAAGGTAGACAGAGAGGGGGAGAGCAGGCTGGGACATTCGGGCCCCCACCAACACAGGTGCTGTGAGTCCTCCACCCCATAGCAAGCTCCAGCCCCTACCAGTGGTGGAGTGGGCCAGGGACCCCTGGGTCTTGGTCAGCTCAACACCTCTCTTGGTCTTAGCCAGCTCAGCCTCTGTCCCTCCCTGTGGCAGAGAAAGACAGCCAGGGCTGCCTCAAAATGTGGAGGGCTGCAGACTGCAACTCTGGCTTGGTGGGTCTTTTGAGAGGTTTCCTGCAACACATCAGCAGTTGGGGTGGCATCAGCAGTTGGAGTGGCAAGTGAGGGTGGCCCTAAGAGGTCTTTGTGCTTGGGGAGGGGTCTCACCCACATGGATCTGGTGGCCTTGGGTCTGCTCCCCTAAAGATGAGAGAAACTGCCTCCCCCAACAATGACCAGTCCCTGTGGCCTCCTTCCTCCCAGGCCATGCCCTGGCCACCCCTGTCTTGGCAAGAAGTGGGATGCAGTGGAGCAGGCTTCCAGGTGTGTGCTTCTTGGGTTGGGCTGGCCCTGGATTTGGGCAGGGCAGGCAGTGACCTCCCTGGATGGTGTGAGGACCCTTCATACAACCCTTTTAGGGACCAGGACCTAGAATGTCATGGGGGATTTGCTGTCCTGCCTAGGGCAGAGCTGTCTCTGCATAAGTTGGTAACACAAAGGAGATCTCCCTAGGACACCTGACCTGAGCCCTAAGCACCAGGATAGCCACCAATCCCCAACAAGATGAGGCTCGAGCCAGCCTGGTTATGCTCAGACTCACCTCCCCTCTGGATCACAGGCCTATACACAGTTCCAAGTGGACAGGACTCAATGGCCAACCTTGGGTGAAGAAGGGACCTGGCCATTCAATCGCAGTATGTGATTTAGAGCACAGGGACCCCAGCAGTCCACTCCACTGCTCTGATTCACCTCCCACTTTACACCCCAATCTCCTTTGCCCAGAACCTTTGGGCCCTCATTGCTCACCCTTATGAAAGATAGCATAAAAGAGCAATCTCACCCACTTGATGGCAGATGTCAGCAAAGAGACTGACAGCAAGCTGAATGAAAGAGTCCCGAGACCCTCGCCCTGTCTCCACTGTGCTCAGGGTCCGGCTTTCCCCGGAAGCCTCAGGAGAAGAGGAAATACCATGCATACAGCAGGGACATGTGGACCACGTGCTTCCCTATTGCTTGGTGTTGACATAGAAATTTTTAAAAGAACTCTTACATCAGCCCTGAGATGGCTAAGAACCCAGGAAAGTACATGCTGAGTGCTGAGGGTCAGGCACTAGGGTCATGGAGGCTTGTGCACATAGGCGTGGATGCCCTTGGCCTCAGCCTCCCGAGGTTCTGGATGCTGGCAACTGAGGGCAGAGGCTGGGCAGGAGTGCACTCTTGTGCCCTGGCAGGCTCCTTCAGCCATCTCTCCCTGTCTCCCCACCCATGCCTCTCTCCATCTCTGTCTTACCCAGGTTCTACCTGGCTCTCTCTGGTCTATCTCCTCTCTTTCAGAATTAGGCATTTTGTTTTACACTTGGCACGAATAGCAAAGTCCCCAAACAGCAAAGAAATCTCAGAATTGAGGCTCCTTGGTTCACAGACTCTTTCCAGATTAGCCCTTTGAGCTGTCTGGCAGAGCTGGGCCCTCAGACTTGTCACTTGTAGGATGGGGCTGCTGCAGCAGCTCCCCATGGGCTCCAAGAGGGGTGTAGTTTTGGAGGCGATGGGCACAGATGCACAGGTGAACTTCACAGCAGCTTCTGTGCATCCCTGAGCTAAGCAGCTGCTCCTGAAACCTCTGTTTCCTCATGGACTCTCAGGCCAGGTGGGCCCTTGGTCATTTAGAAAGCATCTGAGGATGTCTAGGGAACATCTGAACTGTTTACAAAGCACCTGACTCTCTATCCAGAAGTGGGCAGCTCCAGACCTCAGGTGGAAGGCTCCTTCCCCTCTGCCAGGTCCTATTGTTCACAACAGGAGAACTCCAGGGAATAAGAGGCCCATGGTGCTCAGAGTCAGCCTCTGCTATTTTTGCTTGGACACGTAATCGCCCCCCATCCTGACATCACTGGGTCCTTCTGACTCCCTGCTCCATCACCCCTGCCCACCCAGACACACCTGCACAAGGGCACAAGGACATACCTGCGCAACTGACTACAGCTGCTCAAGAACACACCTGCACACTAGGACACACCCACCCAGCACCCACCGCCTGCCCAAGGACACACCTGCCCACCCAGACACACCTGCACAAGGACACACATGACCACTAGGACACACCCACTCACCAGAACACACCTATCCACCAGATCATATGTGATTAGGAACACACCTATCCAAGGTAACCCCTGCTCATCCAGACACACCTGCCCCCCCAGACACACCTGCCCCAAAACACACCTGCCCACCTTGACACATCTTCTCACCAGGACACACCGGCCCACCAAGGGATACCTGCCCACCAGAACACATTTGCCCACAGACACACCTGTCCACCCAGACATACCTGTCCAGCAGAGCACACCTGCCCACATGGACACAGCTGTCCACCAGGGCACAGCCTTTCTACTTTCAGGACCTGAGTGTGGTGTGACTTCAGCCGCTGTCACCTGCCCTCCCTTCAGCCTCATCTGGGCAGTGCTCAGCTGCCCGAGAAGCTCACCCATGACACTGCTGGTTTGGATTCAGAACCAAGAATAGGCACTGGGCAGAGTGGAGGAGGCTGGGGACTGGGCTCCACGTGCGGCCATAACTCATGGTCAGGCTGGTCTAGGGGATGCCCTCTCTCCACAGTGGACAGCCAGGCAGGTAGTCTCCTAAATGGTCCTCTCAGAGGAGTGGGGTGATGGCAAATATGAAAAACAAGCCCTAGAAGCTGCTGCTCTGCCCATTCAGAGGCAACAGTTACAACAATGTAAAGCCAAGTCAGTGTGAGTATAACTACTGGGAAGAAAGAAAAGCAGGAGTCAGAGGTGTCCTGTCTGGCCTTTGGCACACTGCTGGGTGTCAAACTGAAACTCTCCAGCTTTAAAAAAGTGAAATACTTTCCTTACTCTCAGAGTGAAATATAGGCTGCCATGAGCATGCACATGTGTGTGTACGCGCACACACACACACAGCAACACCTTTACCTTCAGACATATTGTTCTCTGGCCCGGAGCCCCAGCTCCATAGCAGAGGGCTCTACTGCCAGGCACAGTGGCCCTGCCTTCTCACATGTGAGACAGCTTTACTGTGGGAGGTCGGGGTTGCAACCCTGGAGACTCCTTTTATCGCCAGACCAGGGAAGTGATCTACTTGGTGAGAAAAGAAAAGGCCATCTCCTGCCTCCTGGGCATAGGTGAGTTGGGTGGGCCAGGAACCTTGCTGATGCCCAGATGGTGGGCTGAGATCTGCAGATCTGGACGCTGACTTGCCTTTCCACTTGAGCCCAAACAGCCAGGTTTCTGGCTGGGTAGATGCCGTGTACAGACTGTAGCACCCAAGATACCTCTGTCTCCTGCTTTTCTATCTTCCCAGCAGATCTCAGAAGACATGCACAGTAAGAAGTTCTGCACAGAGGCAATTCAGGCAGGGTCCAGCAGCTGGCTCAAGTACATCTGCATGCCATGCTCCTGTGATGAGCAGAACCTCACCATATATCAGATTAGTGAGTGGATACATCCAGGTTCATAAAAGTGGCTTCTGCCCATCATAATTATCTCCAAAGATGTGGCACCAATATCAGTAAGGGTGCTGAGGTGAGGGCTGGCTGAGCTTCTTTGAGGACATCTGCCATGTCACCCACAAGGATGGCCACGTCCCCTTCATCCCCAGGAGCCTTTCCCTTTATGAGTCTAGATCAGTCCTGTTTTCTTGGAAGAGCCTCAGCCCCAGGTCTTGGAGAGGCAGGTGGATTTCCTGAGGCCTCTCTCCGGTCTAGCAGCCAGTTCGCTCACCAGGTCTGCAAGGCCCCTGGAAACTACACAGTTAATGTCATCAGAAGAGAGTCTCAAGCACCCATCCACCCAGGGGTAGGCAGTGATTCCCCTGAGAGAAATGCATCTTCAGACATTCCTAGATTGAAGATGCAGAATTCCTGGTGCTGGCTGCACTGCCCATGCCCTGGGCTCCACCTCAGATGGCCTGACCTCCCCTTTCTGAACTGCTAGATTTCTCCCACACCCCAAAGAAAAGTTTCTCTTTTCAGGAGTCCCCTCGACAAGCTACAGTTGAAAGGGTTCCGAGCAGTGCTGCTGAGAGCTAGCATTCCAAATGGAGGTCCCCTCAAACCCAGGGCTTGATTCAGGCTGCAGAACCTACCTAAGCCCATTTCATTCTTAAGGGTAGGCTTCATTGCACAGACTCCTTCCTGAGGGATCAGCCACAGGGTGTGAAGCTTACAGCAGAAACACAGTTCTGCCCCACCACCACTCAGCCTTCCCAGCTCACAGATCAGTGCTCCTGGGACAACTGCAGCCCCATATCCTGACCCACTGGCCAGAGCTCGGCTCATGGCCACTTTCAGAAACAACTCAAATCACTCTGTCCCCCAGCCCCACCAACAAAGAGTTTCTCACTTACATACAGAAACTTGAACAACAGAAACTCGAGAATTGACCAGGTGGGCTCTTGATGGAAGAGTGGCTCTGCCATTTCCCCAGGACACCCCCAGATGGGAACTTTGATGGAGATCCTGACCTATTTAGTTCACCACCCCCGGTATCAATATCTTAAAGCTAAATAAAGGAAATTAAAAAGGAACTCAATTCCTTCAGAGCATATTCTGCAAAAGTTCCAGAGGAGACTGTCTTGGTGGTAGTTAGAGGAAAATCTAACACAGGGTCAGCTGTGTCCATGGTGTGAGGCCTGAGTGTGCACTGAGAGGTTTTCCAGACACCAACAAACAACACTCACCCTTTCTCGCTGGTCTCTCCATCCTGGATTTACTATAAAGTCATTAAGGACATTGAGGCAGGTGAGGAACTGCTGGTGCATGTAAAGGAAGTCATCAATCCCTTGGGCACAGTGCCACCTGGTCTGGACAGAAAGACCCCTCCATGCACTGGGCTGTGACACCTGGAAGCCCCCAGTCTGCCCAAAAGAAAAGCAGACACATTGGAGGATCCATGGCCTCTCATCACCTCCTGTCACCCAATGAGGGCCAGGCAACCACCAGCAGATGGCCTCCTCAAGTTTCTGCAGACCCCAGGACAGCAGAAATTACCTCCCTGCACACAAAGTCTCAACTTAAAGGCTTCCTTGCTTCTTCCCTGGAGTACTGGAGCTGCACCCAGAATTTTAAAAGGACTTTGGACAAGGGGTGAATTAGTACTGGGTGGATTATATCTTTGCAGTGTTAGACTGGCAGGTAAGTTTTTAACTGTTATTATTGTTGCTATTATTCTTATATAGCAGCAGCAATGGCAGCCGTTACTTTCCTCAGTCCTTAAACGAAAACAAACACGAAGCCAGTTTTGCAGTTTCAACACATTTCTGGCTGCCCAGTGCTCTCTGTGATGTGAGAAGTTTTTGTTTCATTTAAGAGAGCAGATGATGGCATATGTATCTTTAAAAGCAATGTGCATCTGTAGCTAAAATTCCAAGAGAAATATTAGGGGAAGTTTCATTTGGCAAGAGGGAAAGTTGAGGATCTGGGGCAGTCTCCCAGTGGTGCAGTCACCTGGCTCTTCTGGACAGGGCTGTGGGAAGCCTTCTGAATTTCCCTTTCTCTCGATTTGTCCATCCCTATCTGTCAAGTAGGGATGTGACAAGTGGTGTCTCATTTACCTTCCCCATACCCAAGTTCAGCTGAGGGGATTCTTGAGAAAACTCCAGTCCCACACGGAGGAGGTTTTCTGAAATACAGACTTATTTTCCTGCCTCCTTATTTTCCTTTCTCATGAAGCAATGTGTCCATTCCCCTGTGGCTTCCTGGAATGGCTGACCAGAAATGGCTTTGTGGGCAGCAAGGCACTGACCTAAGTCCGTGCCTGTCCTTCTGTGCAAAGGGCTACAGTGTTCTTATCTAACTGCAAGATAGATGGGTGGGAACCCACAAGTGAGCAGGAAAGCAAGCTCCCCTTCTTGCTATTTCTGGAGCTGATGATTCCTGCTCATGCTGGAGCCTGGAGGGAGGTTGGGCTTTTCCTTCTTGCTTCTTTGACCTCCTCTTCAAAAACACCAAGGCTTAATAACTAATGCCATTCCCTGCAAGTTTCTCTAAGGAACCACTCTGATTTCACAGTGAAGGAATGGCCCTGGAATTAGTGAACTCCACTTTAATGTACACTTACAGTCACTGAGCATGGCCCAGCTATCAGAGTCTTCCCTTGATGCAGTATCAGTTTATGTCCCTGAGTCATCCAAAAGGAAATGACCACAGAAGGACAATTTTATAAGCCAGATTCTCTCTGCATACTCCTCTAAAGTATAATTTTAATTATACTTTCAGAAAAGAAAAATACATTGTGGAGATCTGGGTGGCAGTGGAGTTCTCATTTTCCTTAAAACAATTGTTGAAAAGACCTGTGAATGTTAGCTAGCACACAATAATGTAAAATGCATATCTCTTTAAGAAGAGTGCTTGACTATGGAATTTCATTTGTACAGTGAAATTTCTTTCTTCCAAAACATTGTTTTAAAAACTTTGATTCCTGCTCCCCACCCCATTTAAACCTGATATTAAATAACCTGCTTCTACATGTTTCTAATAATTTATCAATCATTTGTGGGCTAACTGCTTTCCATACATGAGTCTAGCATTCAATATTTGACTTTTTCTACTCTTTCCTGTTAAGATCATGCTTCCCCAATAGCTGGCTCCTCCCAAGTTAAACTTTGAATCACACAGAAAAAAAAAATGTGAAAATGTGTCTAAGATAATTATGGCCTTTGATGGTCTATTGTACATCTCTACCCATAATCTCTTGGATGCCTTAGGCATCCAAGGGTCTGTAGTCACCTTGCATTTTTATGAGTGATGCCCACCACTTTTCTTCCTGAGTTCCAAGTTAGGGAAAACAGAGAGGAGCACCTTGTGTTCATCTTTCAGATATCCTGTAGAGAGGTTAGAACAGGTGTACGTAATAATTTGTAAATAAAGTCTGCTTTGCCCCTTCTGCTTTGAGAGAGAGAACTGGGAATCCAGCTTCTGCAGTTTCAAGACCAAGACTGCCACTGCAGCAGTGAGTGGGGGTAGGGGGGTGTTAGACAGAGTCTTGCTCTGTCGCTCAGGATGGAGTGCAGTGGCATAATCTCAGCTCACTCCAGCCTAGCCACCTCCTGGGTTCAAGAAATTCTCCTGCTGCAGCCTCTTGAGTAGCTGGGATTACAGGTCCTACCAGCATACCTGGCTAATTTTTGTATTTTTAGTAAAGACGGGGTTTCACCATGATGGTCAGACTGGTCTCTAATACCTGACCTCAGGTGATCCATCCACCTTTGCCTCCCAAGGTGCTGGGATTGCAGGCATGAGCCACTGTGCCCAGGCTTGCTTTTCTTTTCTTTTTTTAATGAGATAGGTTCTCACTATGTTGACCAGGTTAGTCTTGAATCCTGGCCTCAAGTGATTCTCCCATGTTGGCCTCCCAAAGTGCTAGGATTACAGGCATGAGCCACCACACCCAGCCAAGATATCTTTTTCTGGGCATTTGCTTGGTTGCTGTTAACATTGGGTTGTTTTCCAGAGCACCAACAAAGGTGGTTCAGACAGTCAGTGTTCTGAAGTGAGGAACAAAACCTTAGAGTTTTCTAGTCTGCCATTTTGTTCACATCACTATCTCTTTTGTTTTAGAAAGATATTTCTGTTGGGTATAGAATTCTAGGTTGAAGGAATTTTTAATATCAATGCTTTAAAGATGTCCCCACACTATCTTTTTTTTGAAACAAAGTGTAGCTCTGTCACCCAGGCTAGAGTGCAATGGTACAATCGTGGCTCACTGCAACCTCTGCCTCCTGAGTTCAAGTGATTCTCATGCCTCAGCCTCCCAAATAGCTGGGATTACAGGCATGAGTCACCACGCCTGGCTAACGTTTGTAGTTTTGGTACAGACAGGATTTCACCATGTTGGCCAGGCTGGTCTCAAACTCCTGGCCTCATGTAACCCCCTGCCTCGGCCTTCCAAAGTGCTGGTATTACAAGCATGAGCCACTGTGCCTGGTACCCTACTGTCTTCTTGGCTTACATTGTTTCTAACGGATGACATCGATGTCATCCTTCTTTTTTTTCCTTTGTACCAAACATGTCTTTTTCTCCCCCCTCTGACTGCTTTTAGGAGTTTCTCTTTTCACTGATTTGTAGAATTTGCTTCTGATGTGCCTTGATATAGTTTTCTTCATGTTTCTTTTGTTTAGCTTTAATTGAACTTCTTGGATCTATGGGTTTGTTGTTTCATTAAGTTTGGGAACATTTTAACCATTCTTCTTCAAATATTTTTCTATTCCTCCACTCTTTTTTGGATCCAATCACACATATATTAGACCATTTAAATACTCACTAATAGTCTGTTAATTTTTTAAGTTTTTCCCCAAGATTTTGGTTATTTTCTATCCTTATGTCTTTAGTTTCACTAATCTTATCTTCTGCAGTAGACAGTCTGCTATATTAAGCCTATTCAGTGTATTTATTTCAAGCATTGCATTTTTCATCTTTAGAAATTTGGGGCCAGGCACAGTGGCTCATGCCTGTAATCCCAGCACTTTGTGAGGCCAAGGCGGGCGGATCACCTGAGGTCTGGAGTTCAAGACCAGCCTGGCCAACGTGGTGAAACCCTGTCTCTACTAAAAATACCAAAACTTAGCCAGGCGTAGTGACAGGCTTCTGTAATCCCAGCTACCCAGAAGGTGGAGACAAGAGAATTGCTTGAGACCAGGAGGCAGATCTTGCAGTGAGCCGAGATCATGCCATTGCACTCCAGCCTGGGCAACAAGAACAAAACTCTGCCTCAAAAAGAAAAGAAAAGAAATTTAGATTTCATCTTTTTTCTACTTTTCATATTTTTAATTAATTTTTAAACATATGGAATACAGTTATAATTTTTAATGACTTTCTTGATCATTCTAACATATATGTCAGTTTTGGTCAGTTTCAACTGATTGCTTTTCTCCTCCTTATGTCTCATAGTATCCTGATTCTTTGCACACCTAGTAATCTCCAATTGGATGCCAGACATTACAATTTGACCTTGTTGAGTGTTAGAGATTTTTGTTCTCCTATAAACATTCTTGGGCTTTGTTCTAGGGCATAATCAACTTACTTGGAAACTGGTTCATTTGAGTTTTGCTTTAAAGATTTGTTTGTTGAGACTCAGGGAGGTGAAAAACTAAAAAGAGACTCAAGCTCTGTTTAGTCTAAAGGTAATTACTCTGTACTATTGAGGCAAGACCTTTCTGAGTATTCTACGCAATGCCCTGTGAATGAGGAAGTTTTCTATTCAAGCTGGTGAGAACAGGCCATTTTCCCAGCCCTTTGTGATATTATTTCTTCTTATTTTTTTGCTGACTCTTTCCTCCACTTCATGCAGTTTCTTCAGATACAGTGGCTGATAATTTCTCTGCTGAAGATTTAAGAGAGGAACCTTTTGCAGATCTTAGGAACTCTCTCTGCACCACTCTCACCTATCCATATATATTGTCTTGAAAACCCTTGCTGCTTTGCTCACACAATTCCCAGCTTTGTCTTCTCAACTCAGGGAATCTGCCAGGCTCTGCTAGAGTTATTCCTCCCCATGCTGTGGCCTGAACAGTCTCTCAAACCAGTAAGCTGAGGCAATCAAAGGACTCCACTTTTTTTTTTTCCTTCACTCAGGGGTAACTGTCTTTCACTGCCTGATGTCTGGTGTCTTGAGAACTGTTATTTGATCTATTTGGTCTGGTTTTGTGTTATTGTTTTAGGCAGGAGGGTAAATTTGGTCCCTATTACTACATCTAGCAGAAGTCTTGAATGTACTTATATAAGTGGGCAGAATAGTTGTGTGACTGCCTATGTCTTCATCCCTAGGCTTTAAAATGTGACCAAATCAGGCCCAATCTTGCTTTATCTGTGCCCCTACTCACTTCTCTCCCTCTTGCTTTTTTTTTCTTTTTTCTTTGTTGAGATGGAGTCTCATTCTGTCACTCAGGCTGGAGTGCAGTGGCACGATCTTGGCTCATTGCAACCTCTGCCTCACAGGTTCAAGCAATTCTCCTGCCTCAGTTTCCTGAGCAGCTGGGATTACAACGCATGCCACCACACCACACCTGGCTAATTTTTGTATTTTTAGTAGAGACAGAGTTTCCCCATGTTGGCCAGGCTGATCTTGAACTCCAGGCCTCAAGCGATCTGCCTGCCTTGGCCTCCCAAAGTGTTGGGATTACAGGTGTGAGCCACTTCGCCCAGCCTCCCTCTGGCATTTTGAAGCAAATTCCAGACAACATGTAAATTCATCTGTAAATATTTCGGGGTGAGTTTCTGCAAGGGTCCCTGCCAGTCCTCTACCTGTGTCTATCCTGCTGTTTCATTTCAGTGTGCCTGAGCTGACTTCTAGCTGTCATGGTCTGCATCTCTCTGCTTGAAGGCCTTCCTTAAATTTCAGAAAAGTCACCCTGCCCTGTGCATAGTGGGACAGAAGCCACCCTGCCCTGCGCATAGTGATTGGTGCTCTCCCCAGCGTAGCCCTCCACATCCCAGCTCCCTCACCCTTGTTGAGATAACTCTATGGCATTTGTCTCACACCTTTCCTAAGTTTCTCTGTGGGATTGCGTTCATTCGCCCACAGTGGTGGCTGACTTGATAATGTCCCCTTTATGTCTGCATTCCTTTCTCTGTCACATTTTCTCTTTCCTTGGATTCGTTTGCTAGTGCTGCCAAAACAAAGTCCCAGAAGACAATTTTTATTTATAAAATCAAAACTGGTTTAGGCAACAGAAATGTATTTTCTCACAGTTCTGGAGGCCAGAAGTCCTAGATCCAGGTGTCAGTAGGTTGGTTTTCTCTCTCCTGGGCTTGTAGATGGCTGTTTTCTCCCTATATCTTCACATGGTCGTCCCCTCGGCATATTGCTGTGTCCTAATCTCCTCTTCTATAAGGATGCCAGTCACATTGGATTAGACCCTACCCTAATGACCTCATTTTACCATAATTACCTCTTTAAAGGCCTTATCTCTAAATACAGACACATTTTGAGGTACTGGAGGTTAGGACTCCAACATATGAATTTTGGAGGTGGAGAGGACAGAGTCTAACCCATAATACTCCCCTACTGGCATTTACTCTACCTCCCAAATCAACTACTGCCACTCAAATACTTATTTCAGGATCTACTTCCAGGAAAATCCAAATGAAGGAAATCTCTAAAAGATAAGGCCTCTTGAAAAAAGTAACCACATCTCCCCTAAAGCACTCCTCATATCCACACTTAAGGACTTTCTCACTGTGCTGTTTACATGGACATCCCCTCTGGTGAAGGCAGAGACTACTTTTTGTAGATCTTCTTATCTAGGCCGGGCCCAGTGGCTCACGCCTGTAATCCCAGCACTTTGGGAGGTCGAGGCCGGTGGATCACGAGGTCAAGAGATCGAGACCATCCTGGTCAACATGGTGAAACCCCGTCTCTACTAAAAATACAAAAAATTAGCTGGACATGGTGGCGCGTGCCTGTAATCCCAGCTACTCAGGCGGCTGAGGCAGGAGAATTGCCTGAACCCAGGAGGCGGAGGTTGCGGTGAGCCGAGATCGCGCCATTGCACTCCAGCCTGGGTAACAAGAGCGAAACTCCGTCTCAAAAAAAAAAAAAAAAAAAAAAAAAAAAAAAAAAATTTCTTATCTAGGCAGTTTCTTGGATATAGGAGATACCAAATGCTGCTTGATCTGCTTAACTGAATGCTGTGAGTTCTAATCTTCCTTGGAAACTTGGTTATAATCAAATAGAAAAAAAATCTGCTGGGCAAGGTGGCTCACGCCTGTAATCACAACACTTTGGGAGGCTGAGGCAGTCAGATCACCTGAGGTCAGGAGCTCAAGACCAGTCTGACCAACATGGAGAAACCCCCGTCTCTACTAAAAAATACGAAATTAGCCAGGCGTGGTGGCGCATGCCTGTAATCCTAGTTACTAGGGAGGGGGAGGTAGGACAATCGCTTGAACCTGGGAGGCGGAGTTTGCTGTGAGCTGAGATCTTGCCATTGCACTCTGGCCTGGACAACAAGAGCGAAACTCCAGCCCAAGAAAAAAAAATTATCAATCTGCTAGTGTCACCTACTGGTGAAAATTGGCTACTGCTGTAGAAACAATTCTCTCCATTTCTCAGTGCTCTTGAATTTTAATGGTTATGTAACAAGTGTTCTGTAGAAGTATTAGTAAACAATAAAAATTCAACAAAATAGAAAAAGTATTAATATTTATGTGATATATAAGTTGCATGTGAAGAAGAAATATCAGAAAAACAATCTTTATGTTTACATATCCATAAGCCTCAACTGAAAACTAAAATCAGTTTTGATTTAGGAAAATAAAAGTTAAATGAAGGCAAATGGGGGTCGGGCGCGGTGGCTCACGCCTGTAATCCCAGCACTTTGGGAGGCCGAGGCGGGTGGATCACGAGTTCATGAGATCGAGACCATCCTGGTCAACATTGTGAAACCCCGTCTCTACTAAAAATACAAAAAATTAGCTGGACATGGTGGCGCGTGCCTGTAATCCCAGCTACTCAGGCGGCTGAGGCAGGAGAATTGCCTGAACCCAGGAGGCGGAGGTAGCGGTGAGCTGAGATCGCGCCATTGCACTCCAGCCTGGGTAACAAGAGCGAAACTCCGTCTCAAAAAAAAAAAAAAAAAAAAAAAAAAAAAAAAAAAAAAAAAAAAAAAAAATGAAGGCAAATGGAAGTATGTAGAAAAGGTGCTTTATATGATAATGTCTCAAAATTTCTCATATAATCCAATATTTTAAGTAAAAGCAATAAATCAAATGCTTTAAACAAAAGCAATAAATAAAAAGCTTTTTATGCAAAAATAGCATCTATTCAGCCCAGGTGCGGTGGTTTACCCTGTAATCCCAGCACTGGGAGGCCGAGGCAGGTGAATCACGAGGTCAGGAGTTCGAGACCAGCCTGGCCAACATGGTGAAACCCCCATCTCTACTAAAAATACAAAAATTAGCCGGGTGTGGCAACAGGCGCCTGTAATCCCAGCCACTTGGGAGGCTGAGGCAGAACTGCTTGAACCTGGGAGGCAGAGGTTGCAGTAAGCCAAGACCACACCATTGCACTACAGTCTGGACAACAGAGTGAGACTCTGTCTCAGAAAAAAAAATAGCATCTCTTCCTTTTTGTTGTTAACCATACCCCAACGTCTCTCATTAATAGCATTGAATTCAGGATCTCATGATACTTCATGTTCTTAAATGCCTTTTCATTTCCCTGCACAGTAACCTCTGAACTATGACTCGTTTTTTTTTTAATTTTTTTATTATTTATTTTTTTAAAGGCGGGAGTTTCACCATGTTGGTCAGGCTGGTCTTGAACTCCCGACCTCAGGTGATCTGCCTGCCTTGGCTTCCAAAGTGCTTGGATTACAGGCGTGAGCCACCACGCTCGGCCTTATGATTCAGTTTTATATCAGCTGCAATAAACTCTACTAGAGGAAGTGTTAGTCTATCGATGGGGATCTTTCAGTTCTACCTTACAGTCAACTATTGACAAATTTTTCCTTATTTATTCTTTGGACAATTTTTGTTTACCCCAAGATTTAATTTTTAAATAAAAAATTATACAGTAGCTGGTTTTTGTTTTTTTTGTTTTGTTTTGTTTTGTTTTTTTGTTTTTTTGTTTTTTTTTTTTCAAAGTCCTGTAAGACTCAAAAGAGAATGAGTAAAGCATTCTGGCAATCAGTCTATTATCAATCTATTTTTTGCAAGTAACCATAAATTTTTCATCTGCTGTGTAGAACACCAAGTTAGATCCCTGTATGGGATTTGAGAGGTGTGAGATACTCCTTTCCTTCTTCCTTCCTTCTCCTACTCCTCCTTTCTTCTTATTAGAAAGGCTTACAAATTTTATTAATATATATACAGGGGGAACCACAGAGTGATTACTCACTTCTTTCTTAGTTTTGGAAGTTTTTCTTTTGAAATGATTTCAGACTCAAAGAAAAGTTACAAGAATACAAATAACTCCTGTATACTCTTCATTCACATTGGCTTTATTAGATTATCTTGATAGACAGGTAAACAGATAAATAGAGATGGCATACATGTTATATATATACATATATATAAAGCTTATATATATAATATATAAAGAGTTTTTTGTAACCATTGAAGAATAAGTTCAGATGTGCTGCCCATTTACCTTTAAATACTTCAGTGTGCTTTCCTCTAGAAAAAGGACATTCTCTTAGTGTGATAACGGTACTGTTTTCACATTCAGAAAATTCACATTGATACAATACCATTTTCTTATTTACAGTCCTTGTTCAAATTTCGCCAATTGTCTAAAGAATTTTTATAGCAAAAAAAACAATTTTTCTGGTACAGGCTCCAGATTGTTAGGCTCATATATCACAGTAGGTTATCATGATCCTTGGGTGTCCTTTAACCTGTAACTGTTCTTCAACTGTTTCATGACCCTGACATTATTTTTTTTAAGTATACCAGCTAGTTACTTTGTAGAATGTCTCTCAATTTGGTTTGTCTAATGTTTCCTTGTGATTAGATTTAGGTATGTGAATCTTTTCCATATTTACTTAAATACCTTGATTAGATGCATTTTTGCATTTTGGGCATGCATTTTTGACAGGAATACCACAGAAGCAATGCTGTTTCTTTTCAGTGAATCATATTTTCTCTGTGTGTGTGTGTGTGTGTGTGTGTGTGTGAGAGAGAGAGAGAGAGAGAGAGAGAGAGAGAGAGAGAGAGAGAGAGAGAGAGAGGCTCTGACTCTGTCACCCAGGCTGGAGTGCAGGGCTCACTGCAAATTCCATCTCCCAGGTTCAAGTGATCCTCCCACCTCACCTTCTTCGAGTAGTCAGGAACACAGGCATGACACCACATCTGGCTAATTTTTGTATTTTGTGTAGAGACAGGGTTTCACCATGTTGTCCAGGCTGGTCAAGAACTGAGCTCAAACTATCCGCCTGCCTTGACCTCCCAAAGTGCTGGGATTACAGGTGTGCCCAACTGCTATAAACATCTTATGACCATGGGTGGTGACTGGCAAGAAATGTGCCTTGCTAGTTTTAAGATGGAGTTGATTTTTTAAAATAGTGTTACCCTGGCTCTCCTATGCTCCCATTTCCCAATTTGACAACCAACATGATCTTTCTGATCACCTCATCCTTACTTAAAAAACATCGTCTCTCCAGTGTTCTTACACTAAAGGTGTCATCTGCCTAACTTAATTTAGGAATGCCTGTATGCTCTGGTATTGTTTAAATATTCCCAGCTTTGCCACTTCCCATCTCACACCAACATCCAGTCATCTGGAAGATCTTTCCATTCCTCCAGTTCTCTTGTTAACTAAAACAACTTCAGACTTACCCCTCACTCCCACAGGTAACTTGCCCGTAACTCTTCTTGTAGAACTCAAATCTCACCTATTGTTCTCTCCTTCTGTCCCTGACTTACTTCATAAATCTCTGGTGGATGTTCCCTTGTGGTCCTGTTGCAAGGTTATTCCAACCTAAACAGAATAGACTATATTGCTTGCTGGGAAGACGCACATGCGATCTCTAATATATAGTAGGTCCTCAATAATTACTGGTGACTGGTAAAGCAGCCAAGGCCTTTTGACTATAGATAGATCTTATTCTATGTTTTTTTCTTTTTCTTTTTTTTTTTTTGAGACGGAGTTTCACTCTTGTTACCCAGGCTAGAGTGCAATGGCGGGATCTCGGCTCACCGCAACCTCCGCCTCCTGGGTTCAGGCAATTCTCCTGCCTCAGCCGCCTGAGTAGCTGGGATTACAGACACGCGCCACCATGTCCAGCTAATTTTTTGTATTTTTAGTAGAGACGGGGTTTCACCATGTTGACCAGGATGGTCTCGATCTCATGACCTCGTGATCCACCGGCCTCGGCCTCCCAAAGTGCTGGGATTACAGGCGTGAGCTACCGCGCCCGGCATTATTCTATGTTAATAACAATATTAGCACAGGTTTATATTCTCCTGCTGGACATTATTTATATTTGATGATGAATTAACTAATTCTCTTTGACAGTACAATAAGTATTCAGCTTACAGTCGAAAATGCAAGACAAGGTACACAATAAGACAGATTCAAGCCCTGACCCCTCTGAGCTTTAAGCAGTCAGGTAACTATTTGTTCTGAAAAGTATTAACTGTTCTATCAATATTAAACTTCACCACACAATGCCTTGTGTTCGGTTGGCATTGGTCTCAAAGCAGTTTGCTGGCACATTCCCTGAATTTATATTTGTTTATTTATTTAGAGACGGAGTCTTGCTCTGTTGCTCATCCTGAAGTGCAGTGGCGTGATCTCGGCTCACTGCAACTTCCGCCTCCCAGGTTCAATCGATTCTCCTGCCTCAGCCTCCCAGGTAGTTGAGATTACGGTCGTCTGCCACTACGACCGGCTAATTTTTTTGTCTTTTTAGTAGAGACGGGGTTTCTCCATCTTGGCCAGGCTAGTCTCGAACTCCTGACCTCGTGATCCACCAACCTCGGCCTCCCAAAGTGCTCGAATTACAGGCGTGAACCACAGCACCCAGCCTCCCTGAATTTAAAGAACGGCCCTGACAGACCCCGCCTCCCCACTCAGGCCACGCCTCCACATTTAGGACTCTCTCCGCCCAGTCCCGTCTCCGTACTAGGGCTTGCCTGAAGCCCTGCTTCCTCACCCAGCCTCGCCTCCTCACTACGGCCTAACCCCAAGCGCTTCTCCCCGACCGGCCCCGTCTCCACACTACCGCCTGGTCCTCAACTCCGCATCCCCGCTCCGACCCCAACTCCCTGACCAGCCCTGCCTTTACGCTCAGGCTCCGCCTCCCCGTCCGGTCTAGCCTCCATACTCCGGCCCTGTCCCAAGCCACGCCCCCACACGGCCCCGCCTTCACGCTTGGCCTGGCCCCCAGCTTCTCCTTCTTGCTGCGCCCTATCTCCGCACTCCTGCCTGGTCCCAAGCCCCGCCCCACCTCCCGCCCCGCCTCCACACCCCCGAGCTCCGCCTACAGCCCCCGCTCTGTCTCCCCACTCCACATGGTTCCGACCCGGCCTCCCGCCCCGCCTCCACAGCCCAGGCCCCGCCTCCAACCCCGCCCCGTTCCCCCCCCACATTACTCCTGGTTTCCACCCCACCTCCCACTCCGCCCCGCCTCCACACTCCCGAGCCCGCCTCCAACCCCGCCCTGTCTCCACACTCAGCCTTGTCCCGAGCCCCGCCTCCCGCCCCGCCCCGCTTTGTATACTCTCGAGTCCCCTCCTCCCGCCTTCACACTCCCGAGCCCCGCCTTCCTCCCCCGCCTTCACACTCCCGAGACCCGCCTTCCTCCCCGCCTTCACAATCCCGAGACCCGCCTACATCCCCCCCGTCTCCTCACTCCGCCTGGTCCCGAGCCCCGCATCCCTGCCCCGCCTTCACACTCCTGAGTTCCGCTCGGTCTCCATACTCGAGCGGCACCTCCCTACCCGGACCCACCTCTGCACTCCGGCTGCCAGCCTTCTCTTCCACGCTCCGGCTCCGCCTCTATCTCCACGCCCAAGCCAGTCCCTTAGCCCCGCCTCCACGTCTCCGTCGCAACTCCACATCCCGGTTCTCATCTCTACCTTCCACGCATCCTCGAGCTGCACGGTTGGCCCGGCCCTGAGCCCTGAGCCCTGAGCCCTAAGCCCTGCCTCCCGGTCTTGGCCCCGGTCCCGAGGCCTGCATCGCGCCTCTCTGCCCAGGCCCAGGCTCAAGCCCAAACCCAAGCCCCAGTCCCTTTTCCACACCCGAGTCCGAGCCCGGAGTCTCAGATCCGTACCCGCCTGCCTGGGGCAGAGCTGCACCAGGTGCGGGCCCGGGGCGTGGCAGGCTTCTCAGAGCACCAGGTGCGGCTTCTGGGTCAAGATGGCTGCCTCCGGAAGCACCGGGGCCGGGCTCCTGCCGTGCCGCCGCTGCTGCCTTCCCGCCGGGGCCCCGCTGCTGCGCGTCGCCCTCTGCCTCCTGTGCTGGGCCCCGGCGGCTGTGCGCGCCGTTCCCGAGCTCGGGGTCTGGTTAGAGACAGTCAACGACGTAAGTGAAGTGTCGGGACCAAGGCGTGGCGCGTCTCGGGCCTTCAGGGCCCTCACGGGGCTTCACTTGACCCCGGGCTTGTTCACCTGGTCTCTGCCGGGCCTGCTCCGGGTCCCCTAATACCATCCCCGAGACTTTCGTCTGTTACGAGCGGGAAGCAGAGAGCAGCCCCTCCTCCGGCCCGACCTAGGCTGCGGGGAAGAGCAGTCAGGATTGCGCATGGGACGGCTCTCCAGTCCCAGAGCTCGGACTGTTTCTCAGGGTCACCATTCCCGACCCCCGGCCCTCATTCTGCTCTGACATGTTTTGGCTGTATCAGGTCCTTGTTTATTCAGACCTAAGCCCAGAATCTCTTGGCACATCTAGCAGCATCTTTGGGATTCGACTCGTCCTGTCCAGATGCAGCCACAGTGGGCCACATCCCTGAGGCCGCAGAGAGGACTTCCGCGCTTCAGTTTCGGCATAAACTTGGAAAGCGCGTCTGCCGCTTCCTTCTTTAAAAAAAAAAAAGAGAAAATTTAAATGGGGAAACGTGCGGTAGTCATCCTACCTCTATTTCTCTCTTCCTGAGTTACTGAATTTCTCTACAGCTCCTATCACGGTTCCGGGAGTTTGTGAGTAAGAGTGTGGGTGGGTGTGTGTATGTGTGTGTGTGTGTAGGTGGGGCAGAACTTGTGATTAGGGAGTGCTTGAAAGGTGAATCTGGAGGCATGAGTAGGTGGAAACTCTTCTTTCCAAGGCAGGCTATTAGAAAACTTGGCATCCAGTAATTGGAGGAGATGATGTGGGAGGGATGCAGGAGCAGAATTATGGAAAGTCTTGCAAAAGAGAGACAGGAAGTCTGGAAGAGGCATTATCTCCTGCTTCTCTAGGGTCAGCTGACTCATCCAGCAATGTTTGGGATGGGTATTTTCCATGGACATATGAAATAATGTCCAAGTTCTAAAGATGAGACTTATATTTTGGTTCCCTTAACCAGAAAAAGAAAGTAGTTCCAAAGGCTACAAATGCTTCCCACAACACAAAAGCTACTCATAGGAACACGCTGAGTATCTTTCTGGATCTTTAAGACTTAGTGAAGCCATTTCCTCTAGGAGTCTTCCAGGTTGGCGACTTATTTTGTGCACCAGCTATATAGTCTGCACATTTCCATTATTTAATTTCTCTGAATGGAGAAAAAGCAAAACTTGGTGAACTACGCTCATGGTTTCCTGCTGCTACTATAGTGAATAGTCAATGTAGCTATATTGGAAGTGAATCAGCTGCACGCATATTGTTAGATTACTTAAACATATCTGTAAAGATCCTTGCCAAGTGTACTTTGACCGTATCTGTAAAGATCTTTGCCAAGTGTACTTCTTCCTGCATGAGGAAGAGAAGTTTGCTCCTTGAGTGCTGTGTGACCTTTAGTCTAACTTTACTCCTGTGTGACCCTGGGCCACTAGAAGTCTAAAAGCCCTTCTCTCCCAAGAGTGGACTTACTGTTTTCCTCATTTCAAGTTGTCAGAAACAGAAAAGGAGAGTGGGGCTTTCTCTCATTTGTATAATTCATCTAAAGATGAATTACAGGATCAGATCTGGAAGTTAAGCTATTGCAGAAATTAGGCAGGAAATGCAGAGGGCTTAAATGAGGGCAATGGTGACAAGGATGGAGAGGAAGAACTAAATTTGATGAATGTTTGTGAGATAAAGTAGGCATGCCTGGGGATTGGGCTATGGAAGTGGGGAACTGGAAGGAGCTATGGCTTGGGTGACTGGAGATGGTACCACCTCCAACCAAGGTGGACAGTGTAAGAAAAGTTGGTGAGCAGAGAGGACTGTGTCTGGTTTAAGACAGATGTGTCCTTTGGGAGGCCGAGATGGGTGGATCACAAGGTCAGTAGTTCGAGACCAGCCTGACCAAGATGATGAAACCCCGTCTCTACTAAAAATATAAAATGTAGCCAGGCACTGTGGCAGGTGCCTGTAATCCCAGCTACTTGGGAGGCTGAGGCAAGAGAATCACTTGAGCCCAGGCAGCAGAGGATGTTGTAAGCCAAGATCACGCCACTGTACTCCAGCCTGGGTGACGTAGTGAGACTGTCTGAAAAAAAAAAACACACACCAAAAAAACCAAACAGGTGTCTCTGTTGGACAACCCCCAGTGGACATGTCCTTTAGGCAGTTGGGTATGTGGATCTGGAGCTGAAAGGAAGGATCCAAGTTGGGAATTTTATTGTTATTATTGTTGAAACTGTGTTGGGGTTGGGGAAGAGGGTGGGACCACTTGTCCTATCAGTGGTTTGGTTTTTTTTTTTTCAATTTCTTTCTTTCTTTTTTTTTTTTTTGAGATGGAGGCTAGCTCTATTGCCCAGGCTGGAGTGCAGTGGCATGATCTCGGCTCACTGCAACCTCCGCCTCCTGGCTTCAAGCCATTCTCCTGCCTCAGCCTCCCGAATAGGTGGAATTACAGGCATCCGACACTATGCCCAGCTAGTTTTTGTATTTTTAGTAGACATGGGGTTTCACTGTGTTGGCCAGGCTGGTGTCAAACTCCTAACCTCGTGATCTGCCCACCTCAGCCTCCCAAAGTACTGGGATTACAAGCGTAAGCCACTGTGCCTGGCCTTTTTTTAAAGGTTCTAATCACTTATACATTTAACACAGTTTCTAACTGCAGGACTTTTATTCTTGAGGAGAGAAGACAGTAAATAACTAATCAATTATTTGATTTTAATTGTGGAAAGGTTATAAAGAAGAAAGGGTGCTAGGGATTATGTAAGGGAGGGCCTGGCCTGATATGAGCCACGGTGGAAGAATTCCTGCAGAACGGACTTTTGAGCTGGGCTTTGAAGGGTAAGAAGGAGCCAACTAGATGAACAAAGAGTGAAAGGAAGGAATTTTAAGTAAAATTTTCAGAGTGACCACTAATCCTGAGGGCAGGAAAGGATATCATGCTTTTCAGGAACTGGAAATTTGCTGGAGAGATGGGCAGGCCTTGATTATTCAGGGTTCTATAGGCTACAAAAAGAATTTTGGTCTGTTGTAATTGCATTGGTAAACCATAACAACTTGGAGCTGGGAGAGGGGGACAGTTCTTTGTCAAACGTATGTTCAAATTGACACCAAGAGTATGCAAATGCAGATAGTTCATGTCATGTCTAAACAGCACTAATCCTGAAATGGGAGCATCTTTTACTTCTTATATGTCACTGGCCCTGGCTGAGTCTGCTAGAGGCAGGAGCCCTTCTGATCCTCATGGTAACTGCAGGAAGTAGAATCATGACAAGGTTTTTTGTTTTGTTTTGTTGTTTTGTTTTTGAGAAGGAGTCTCGCTCTGTCACCCAGGCTGGAGTGCAGTGGTGCAGTCAGGGCTTACTGCAGCCTCTGCCTCCCAGGTTCAAGCGATTCTCCTTCCTCAGCCTTTCAAGTAGCTGGAACTACAGGCGCACGCCACCACGCCTGGCTAATTTTTTCTATTTTTAGTGGAGATGGGGTTTCACCATGTTGGCCAGGATGGTCTTGATCTCCTGACCTCATGATCTGCCTGCCTTGGCCTCCCAAAGTGCTGGGATTACAGGTGTGAGCCACTGCACCCATCCATGACAAGGTTTTAAGCAAGTGAGTGATTTGATCAGATTTACATTTAAAAAAATACTCTGATCAGAGAGAGGAGTGCAAAGATTAGAACTCTATATGTTGTGGGGTACAACTAACTACTCTTAAACAGTTACGAAAGAAACTTTTTAACAAAATCTTCATATGTTTGTTTTTCATTTTAGAAATCAGGACCTTTGATATTTAGGAAAACTATGTTTAGCTCTACAGATATCAAGTTTTCTGGTAAGTATAATAAGATAAAATATATATATATATAAAAACAAACGCATTACTGTAAACGAATATAACATATATAATAAACTAAGCAAATGTTTTGTTTTTAAGTGGTTCTGACATTTTAAGGTTTTGTTTTGTTTCAGTCAGGACTTGGTTATTTATAAGAATAGATTTTTCTTTTTTTTTTTTTTTTTTTTTGAGATGGAGTCTCTGTCACCCAGTGCAATGGCACAGTCTTGGCTCGCTGCAACCTCTGACTTCTGAGTTCAAGTGATTTTCCCATCTCAGCCTCCTGAGTAGCTGGGATTACAGGTGCCTACCACCATGCCTGGCTAATTACTATATTTTTACCATGTTGACCAGGCTGACATTGAACTCCTGACCCCAGGTGACCCACCCACCTCGGCCTCCCAAAGTGTTGGGATTACAGGCATGAGCCACTGCGCCCGGCCCACAAGAATGGATTTTTCTGAACCTCTTTCAGAAAATGTAATATAAATCATTTTATAAAAATTATAATTAATGTCTAATAGAGAAGCAAAAAAGTATTTGGTTTTTGTGAAATTTGACTTTGAGTCTCAGATTTTTAAAGCTAGATAAATTGCTTTATGAGTATATGAATGTCATGATTGTAATAAACCCTTTATGGCCTTGAAAATTTTCAAAATGTACATATCCGGCCGGGCGCGGTGGCTCAAGCCTGTAATCCCAGCACTTTGGGAGGCCAAGGCAGGTGGATCATGAGGTCAAGAGATCAAGACCATCCTGGTCAACATGGTGAAACCCCGTCTCTACTAAAAATACAAAAAATTAGCTGGGCATGGTGGCACGTGCCTGTAATCCCAGCTACTCAGGAGGCTGAGGCAGGAGAATTGCCTGAATCCAGGAGGCGGAGGTTGCGGTGAGCCAAGATTGCGCCATTGCACTCCAGCCTGGGTAACAAGAGCAAAACTCCGTCTCAAAAAAAAAAAAAAAAAAGTACATATCCTTCTTACTACTGTAAGAAGTAAAAATTGCTGGATGCCAACATTTTAATTAGAGTTTTAAGGTTTATAAAAGTTAAAATATTCATTAGGTAGGGACTGTCTTTTCTGTGTAAATACTGATGTACAAGAACTACCAAGGCTTTTCAAGAGTTTCACTGGGTTTATATTGGATCATATTCACTGTGGCCTAATCCCTCTTATTGTTTCCAGTAACCTAACCAGGAAAATTGGTTGCCAGAGTTAAAGTCTCAGGATAAAGAGCAGTTTTTTGCTGGGTAGAGCAAACTGACTTCCACAGGATCCAAAGCCATGCCTCTTTCCTCTTTCACACAACAGATCATGCTCCACTCATTTGTTGGGGGTAATTCTGCCTTTTATGCAGTCAGGCTAGCCAGCAGCTAGAAAGCAGAGGTGGTTTTGAGCAGCTCTGTAATATAGATCATCAGTGGTGATAAGAGCTTGGTAAGAGGAAAGTGAAGTCCAAAGTGGGTGAGAAAAAAAAATTTGGCATCTGTTTATTTAATGAATTCATGTCTCAAAGTCTAGACAAAGAGGATTGAAAAGAACCTCAGTCTGGTGCTCACAAAAAGTTATATGGGGAAAAAAAAGTAATGTCAGCCACTGAAACACAGCATTTGATTTTTAAAAGTCATTACAAATGCCCAAGATCAACCTATGAGTAGACTACAATCAAGACATTGTTATTAACTTAAGAAAGAATGGAACAGCATGAGAGATTTAAGAGCAAAAGCATAATGAAACTAGGGTTTAGTCAGGCAAATGCTTGTCATGTCCAACAGCTTTGTTGGGGGAGAGGTTTTCTTGAACCGTGACCACAGCCATGACATGGGGCTGGCAGATGTGGTTACAGCATCCACCTGAGCCTCCTTGTTCTGCTATCATGCTCACCAAACCACCTTCTCATCTGTATTGGGCCTCCAGGGAGGCATGCTGAAGGGAAAGAGTTGATCATTGCTAGTCCAGTTTACAGCTTCTGTTCATTGTAAGTGAGTAATTGAGCATTCTCATTTACATGTCTACCACTGGGAAAGAATCTGTGTTTTCACAGAGCCAGATTTTAGTGCTTGTAAAGCTAAGGACTGGTCCCTTGGATATATGTCCATGCTGTTTGGGAGATCAGATATCTGGCTTTTCTTTAGGCAACCTCTTTTCTGCTGTCTCATTCAAGATGCAGTCATGTGGAACCTGTGCTAAAAAAAAAATTCTCAATGTAATTCACCATATTAACAGAATATAAGAAATGTACCGTGTGATCATCTCAAAATACACAGAAAGAGCATTTGAAAAAAATTTAGCACCCATTCATGATAGAAACTCTCAGAAAGCTAGAAATAGAAGGAAACTTCCTCAACCTGATAAAGGACATCTATGAAAAATCTATAGCTAACATCATACTGTCAATTATTCCCAGATCTATAAATTCATTTTAATCCCAGTCAAAATCCAAGCAGGCTTTTTGTTTGTTTGGTCGGTGAATATTATGAATTTTACGTTCTCAAGTGCTGGAGGATGTCAGTCTTTTAACAGCTTTGTTCTAGCAGACATTTAAGTTCCTTGTGGGTCAATTTGATGCTTTCCAGTTTTCTTGTTAAGTTCTTTTAGGATGGTTCTGCAGTAGCCTTTTCTCTATGGCAAACTTAGCAGTACTTCTGTGGTGTAATGTTTCTACTTGTCTTCTAAATCCCTGGTATATTTACTCAGGCCTCTCTACTCTGGCTAGTGGAAACTCAAACAGTTCCCAGCTCTGCGTGAGCTCTGAGAATTGTTGGGCTTGTTCCCATGCATGAGCAGGCTGCCCTTCAGCCAGAAACTTCAGGAGATCACTGCGCAGACTTCTCTTTCTCTTTCTTTATGTAGCTTCCATCTCTTGGGTACTGTACTCCAGAAAATCTACCAGCCGCAGTTTGAACTTGAATCTCTGGCCTCAGTTCAGTTTCCCTCTTTGTGGTTATTAGCCTTTAAGATGACTCCCAATGATCCTGGCTTCCTGTTATTCATGATCTTGTGTGGTCTGTAGGGCTGTAGGGCCCCACAGGGTCTTGGGGTGTCCCTTATGCTGTGCTGAAGTGCAAGATCCGAGAAGTAAAGGGACAGGACACTGAAGAACTGGTGAAGAGCATCTGGACTCGGGGGGCCACGCAACCTATGAACAGAGATCAGCGGGGGCCCCAAATGCCCAGAAGCATCTATATTTATTAGGTACAAGCAGGGGGCAGGATCATAAGTGAGGTCATCATCTATAGGCTTAGTGATAGGGCATACATAATCATGTGAGTCACAAGCAAGGGGCCACCCCATTATGTCACCTGGGCAGAGAGGTGGGCCATGCGCAGTAGGGGGCCATGTCGTGCACAGTATTAGAGGGTCGTGTACAGAAAAGGGATCCACCCCCATTAGGTCACTGAGGCAAGGAGATGGGCTGTGTGCAACAGTTGTCGTGCACAACACTTCTTATCTGGGGGCTGGAGACTTCAAAGGATTTCTAATAGAAGGATACTGTAAGCCAGTGCAGTGGGAGCTGACAGACTGCTCTTCTCTTAAGATATTTATGGCCGGGCGCTGTGGCTCACGCCTGTAATCCCAGCACTTTGGGAGGCCGAGGCGGGTGGATCACGAGGTCAAGAGATCGAGATCATCCTGGTCAACATGGTGAAACCCCGTCTCTACTAAAAATACAAAAAATTAGCTGGGCATGGTGGCGCATGCCTGTAATCCCAGCTACTCAGGAGGCTGAGGCAGGAGAATTGCCTGAACCCAGGAGGCAGAGGTTGCGGTGAGCCGAGATCGCGCCATTGCACTCCAGGCTGGGTAACAAGAGTGAAACGCGAAACTCCGTCTCAAAAAAAAAAAAAAGATATTTATGAGAGGAGGATGATTTGAGCTAGCACAGAAACGAGAAAAGACTGACAGGGTGTACAGCCACTGTGACTGGTCACACCAGAGGGGTTTTTCTCCCTCGGTTATTTCCAAGATCTCAGGAACTTGCCACAGGAACTGGATGCAAGGTACTACAACTCCTTTATCAGGAGGAGAGGCTCTTGCTCCAAGTCTGCCATACAGCGTATGCCCTTTCAGGCAGGGATGCCACCGCCTGGGTCTTTGGTTCTTGTCCTGGTCTGGATATTTTCCCATATACTGCTTCTGTTCTGTGACTGCTCTAGGCATTCCTCCTACTACAAACTACTATATGGTTATATAGAAGGATTATATAAATCAGCGCTAAATGTGTCAGTACAGCTCCAACTACAATACCTATATGATTATATAGAAAGATTATATAGAACTAAGTATGTTAGATATAAGTATTGAGTATGATTATATAAGCTAGATATATGTAAGCAGTAAGTTATACCTCAGGCACTAATTCTATAACCTAATATATGATTATATATAAAGGATTATATAAAGGAAATAACTGAATAATAACATTGTAAACTAAGATATTCTTCAGGCACTAATTGTGCCTGGGG
Organism: Aotus nancymaae; assembly: GCF_030222135.1. Taxonomy (NCBI): domain Eukaryota; kingdom Metazoa; phylum Chordata; class Mammalia; order Primates; family Aotidae; genus Aotus; species Aotus nancymaae. The sequence continues at coordinate 435,652 of NW_026988570.1, read as the reverse complement.
TCTGGACAGTTCTCCTTCCTCGGTGCCCATAGGGGGTGTTACCCACAGTAGTCCTCTAACACATTCTATCAGAGTTGGTCTGAGTGACTGACAGAGCATGGTGGAAATAATGGCACATCCTTCTGAGGCTAAGTTATAAAAATACTGTGGCTGCTTCTTTGCTCTCTCTCTAATCACTCACTTTGGGGTAAGCCAGCTGCCGTGTTGTGAGGATGTTCCCGACAGAGCTCTCCTTAACTCCAGACTTAATGCTTTTCAGTCTGACTAATCATGTTACCCTCTTACCTGGATCATTCGGAAGAAAGACCAAACTGCTTAGCAGGGCGTAAGACCTCATGAATTTTCCCCAGCACTCTTCTCCAGCATCAACTCTTTCTCCTTTCCCCAGTCTGAGTTCTAAGCATAGCAGACTATTTTCAGGGGGTCAAAGTCATGCTGTGCTTTCACTCACCCTGGGCATTTACATGTGTAGTCCACCCTTCTCTTCACCTGGCTGACTCCTGCTTTTCCTTCAGATTACAGGTCTCCTCCTCCAGCAAGCTTACCCAGAAATCATTCTTCATGCTCTCCTGGGCCATGATAGGTGACCTGCCCAGAGCTCCCTTGACTGTTCTCAGCCCCTTGGACTATTAAAAGTGCCTGTTTAGTTGTTAAAACTCTATCCTCCAGTAACTCTTAAGTCATCAATAGGCACTGTTTTTGTTTACCTTCGTAGCTCTTCCTAGCACACAGGATGGGGCTCATTCAGTATATTTGAATGAATATGAGTGAGAAAAATGTTTGAGAGTGAAATAAGCAGTAACTTAGCATATCAGGCCACTGAGTTTATTTAATATTAGACTTATAGATGAAACGAGCAGTATCACAGCAGCTTTTGGTTAATTATAACAATTTAATGCATTCATCTGTCTCATTTTACCGTGACTTTTTGGAGAAATTAGGTAATGTTTTACTCATTGTTACATTAAAGTAGCCTATTTTTAATTGCATTCTCAAAACCTTAAGTTTATGCTAGAGTGTATGTATTATTCATATAAAACGAGACTTTCTTTTTCTAAACAGTTAAGTCATTCCATTGTTCTCGGCCTGTGAAGTTTACCATAATGTGGCATTTGAAGTATCATACCTGTCACAATGAGTATTCTAATCTGGAAGTAAGTAAAACACAAGTTTTTAATGTATATAAAGAGACGAAGGAAAATTGTGGGTATAAAGATGTATTAGCTCATCAAGTGAGGAGGCTAGAAATAGAGATTATAGTTTTAGAAGTGCCACAGAGTAATTTTGGGACTTATGGCAATAAACAAAGGTATGTGCTTTCTGAGAAGGCTATAAGCCTTTAGTTGCCATGTGTGTTATGAAAAATGTTAGTAAATGGCTAAATTCAGGCACGTATGAGTCATTGATAAAGACGCTGTACAGACAAATAAAAACTTAATTTACAAAATAAGTTTAAATAAATTAAATTAAATTGCGAAATAACTTCTTAAAAAAATTATAGGGAACCTAGAACTGTATTGAATACAGGTAAATTTACTGAGCACAAGTAGATTGCAGAAAGAGGTGAGGAGAAGGAAGGAGATATCTGGGGAAAGGCAGAGGAGACTGAGAGAGAAGGAGAAAATGACTGTGCTGAGGAAGGCTTCTCCTGCACCTGGCTGTGAAGCCTGGGTTCCTTCCTTCTGCAAGGTGCGCTGGGCTCTCTTGATGATTCTCATGATGGTTGCTTGGGATTGTTTCCTTTTCAGATTCTCTGTTACCTGTTTGGCTTCTACTTTGAATAATATATGGGTTTCCATATTTTAATTTTTTAAAATTTTATTATATATGTATATATGCATATACCAATACATATACATATATGTACATATACCTATACATGTATATGCATATAAATACATATGAGATCTCACTCTGTGACCCAGGCTGGAGTGCAGTGGTATGATCATGGCTCACTCCAGTCTTGAACTCCTGGGCTCAAGCAACCCTCCTGGCTTAGCCTCCAGAGTCTCTGGGATTATAAGCATGAACCATTGTGCCTGGCTTTCCATATTTTTATTAGCATTATCTTTCTGTTTGGATTGAACTATGCCATTTTCCTTGAATACTGCCTTTTTGATTTTATCTCTAAATATTTTACACCTTCACACTAAATACTTCAATGTATATTTCCTAAGAACAGAGATATTCCTTTACTTTTTCACAGTATAATTATAGAATTCAAATTTAACACTGATATGATGCCATTATATGTAAACCTTATTAAAATTTTGCAGCTGGACATGGCTCACACCTGTAATCCCAGCACTTTGGGAAGCTGAGGTGAGAGGATTGCTTGAGCCCAGGAGTTCAAGACCAGCCTGGGCAACAAGTGAGACCCTCTCTCTACAAAAAATTTAAAAATTAGCCAGGCATAGTGGCATGTGTCTATAGTCCCAGCTACTCAGGAGGTTGAGGCAGGAGGATTCCTTGAGCCCAGGAGTTCAAAGTTGCAGTGTGCTGTGATTGCACCACTACACTCTAGCCTGGGAGACAGTGAGACCTTGTCTCAAAAACAAAACAAAAAAATTCACCAGTGTCTCAATAATGCCTTTTATAGCAGGTCCCTCCTGCACACATACTCCACACACCCCATACAGGAACCAATTCAGCGTCACATTTCATTTCCTTTCCTTGTTTTTGTTTTTAGTTCCTGATAATCTGGATTTTCCCCTCCTTTTTGGTGTGTCATGACATTGATAGTTTTGAAGTATACAAACCATTTGTTTTTGCAAAATGCCCCTCAATTTGAATATTTCTGATGTTTATTCATGATCAGATTCAAGTTATACGTTTTTGGCATACATACCACAGAATACTGATTTATCTCATTTTTGGTGATTGTTAATTTTGTCAGTCGGTCAGGGAGGCGTCTGCAATATTTTTCCATTTTAAAAAGTTACTAATTTTTGTTATTAACAATAACTTATGAGGAAATGCCTTTGAAACTATGTAAATATCTTGTGGTGTTCATCAAACCTTCAGCTACTTGTTTTAGCATCTTTTCATGATTCTTCCCTGATTAGTCAGTCATGACTGTGCTGATTGCTGAATGGTGATTTTCTAGTTCCATACTTTCTTCTTCACTTATTAGCATTCTACTATAAGGATGCCCTGTCTCTACTCCCCTAACCAATCTATCTTACCTGTCAGTCATCAGGTTGGACTCATTGAGTTTTACTTTGTTATATAGGTCATAATCTGTTACTGTTTTTATTTATTTCCCTCAAATTGTCTCATATTTGGTCTGGGGGAACCAACTTCACTTTTTTTGATGACTGGGAGCTGCCGTTAGGAACCTGGTTCATTCCTCCCTTCAAGGATGCCAGAAACCTCAGGTAGTTGTGTAAATGAGCGTCTCCTCTGCATTCAGCTACCTTTGCTGTATCTTACTGTTTGCTTTCTCTTTTTTGTAGTTGAATGCTGCTTTCTTTCTCTGTAAAATCTTACACATGGGATAAAATACAAGTAGCCCCAGAACAAAGTAGTGTTTTATTTCTCTGGAAACTATTTTCTTGTGGTAGTATCTTAATCAATTTTCTTACTGTAAGATTATGCTTGTATTATATATTATTATATCTGAACACACTGGAATGGCTAAAAAGTTACAATGATCTCAATTATACTTAAAATTATATTCAAAACATTTTTTATTTGATACTTTATTCTACTGCATATTTCCAGGTATTTCAAACTGAATATACTTTTGGTATTATTTAGACATTAAGTTTTATTTATATTCTAGGATAAGAAGTGTGGGAATAAATTATAACATAGAATTTTACCTTATGTAGGAGCTGTCCCAAAAACATGAACTTCATGTTGATGAAGACTTTTGTGGTCATTATTTCAACAATATCAACTGTTGGACAACAAAGAATGAAAACTTAGATTGCAACAGTGATTCACAGGTGTTTCCCTCTTTGAACGTGAGTATCTGACTTGCCATGTTAAAATAAAGTTTATTTTATTCCCAGTGAATACAAGTATCAACTGAAGTAATGTTTTATCAGAATTTTGTAAAGATGGTTAAGTTGTTAATTTTTAGGTTTAGTTTTTTTGTGTGTGTGTATAGTAGTACATAATAAGTTAAGATAGTTGGCCGAGTGCCATGGCTCACACCTGTAATCCCAGCACTTTGGAAGGCCAAGGTGGGTGGATCACCTGAGGTCAGGAGTTTGAGACCAGCCTGGTGAAACCCTGTCTTTACTAAAAATACAAAAATTAGCTGGGTATGTGCCTGTAGTCCCAGCTACTTACATGGCTGAGGCATGAGAATTGCTTGAACCCAGGAGGAAGAGGTTGCATTGAGCTGAGATCACGCCACTGCACTCCAGCCTGGGTGACAGAGCAAGAATCCGTCTAAAAAAAAAAAAAAGATACTGATACCATTGTTCCATTTCTTTGCAACTTATTTTGGCAACATCCTTGCAAGGGTGTTTTATATCTGCTGCCTCCAGTTTATCTCTCACTCTTTCTTCTGTGAACTACAGTCAGACCTTTGCATCCATCATCCCATCAAAACAGCTCTAGTCAAAGTCACCAGTAACTTCCATGTTGTTAAATCCAACAAAACAGCCCTACTCAGTCACCAATGACTTCCACGTTGTTAAATCCAAGGATCTGTTCCTCTTACCAAAAGTCTTGACTTATCAGCATTTGACATACTTCAACACTACCGTCTCCTTTATGCAGTTTCTCCCTCCCAATGTGGAAGCTTAGATTCTAAAATGGTAACAGCAGTCAGCCTTGGGTAGTGAGGTTATGGGGCATTTAAATTTATTTTTTGTTCTTTTGTAAATTCTAAAATGAGAATGTTTTTAGTAAAAGTTTTAGAGGAGTTCTCTTTAAAATGTGTTGAAATATAATAAACACAGAAAAAGTATACATAAGTGTGCCCCTCGAAGAATTTTTAAAAACTGAGCACAACCATGTAGCCATCATGAATTATAGAACATTTTAGCACCTAAAACTCCCTTTTAGTTCTTAACACTTTCCCTGCCAATGGCGACACTATCCTCATTAAGGAGTAAGTTTTATTTTTAACTTTTATGTTCAGGGGTATGTACATGTGCAGGTTTGTTGCATAGTAAACTCACATCACAGGGATTTGTTGTACAGATTATTTCCATGAGCCAGGTAGTAAGTTTAGTACCCAATAGTTATTTTTTCTGCTTCTCTACCTCCTCGCAGCCTCCACCCTTAAGTGTAGGCCCCTCTTTGTGTCTGCTGTTCCCCACTTTGTGTCCATGTGTTCTCATCATTTAGCTCCCACTTATAAATGAGAATATGCAGTATTTGGTTTTTTGTTCCTGTGTTAGTTTGCTGAGGAAAATGGCTTCCAGCTCCATCTTTGTCCCTGCAAAGGACACGATCTCCTTTTTTATGTCTGCATATTATTCCATGGTGTATATGTACCACATTTTCTTTATCCAGTCTACCATTAATGAGAATTTAGGTTGATTCCATGTCTTTGCCAGTGTGAATTGTGCTGCAGTGAACATATGTGTGCATATATATGTCTTTATTTCAGAACGATTATATTCCTTTGGGTATATACCCAGTAGTAGGATTGCTGTGTCAAATGGTAGTTCTGTTTCCAGCTCTTTGAGGAATCACCACACTGCTTTCCACAGTGGTTCAACCAATTTATACTCCCACCAGAAGTGTATAAGCAGTCCCTTTTCTCCACAGCCTTGCCAGCATCTGTTATTTTTTGACTTTTTTTTTTTTAGAATAAAAAAATATTTTACTAAAACATAAGATTTACAGAAGTTTCCAGACAAGCCATACAAAATGGTCACAAGCTTTTTTTGAAGGGAGGAATCTACACTTGACAGCAAAGTCACAATGTTATTAGTGAGGGCTGTGATGTTTGTTTAATGTTCCCATTTTGGTTCAAACAATCAAGCTTGTCCATCTACAGCATCTAAATAAAGTTAGACTTGGCTAGAGAGCGTATCCTAAATAACTGGTTAGCTGCTTTTAACCAATGCAATTAGATCACCATAAAAGGGGGAAAGGAGCCCATAAAATTAAAATAAAACTACCTCCCCCCTCAAAAAAATAAAGAAAAACACCCACACCCCTGCAGCTAACCTGACAACTACCTTCATTCACAGTGCTTTATACTTAAACCAGGATGGGGGAAATGAGTAAAAGCAGGAAGGGGCCGCTGCTTTTAAACCTTTCACAACAATCCAGATGATACTTCTAGCCTCTGCTCATGCTTTACGACAGTGAATCAGGACAAGACATAGATTTGCAAATGTGCATTTAATCACCAAAGGACTGAAGATGTCTGGGCTTTTTTATTCTGTAATGTTTCTAAGACTGTGTCCATTAAATGCAAACAAAAAGGAAGAAGTCTTGGCAGAACAGGAGAAGTGATGCACACTTGATGATCGGATCAATTTAAATATTATTCATGGCATATAGCCCAGTCCATGCTCTAGCTGTTTCTATGGCTTGGGCTTCATTGGTCTTCCACTGCTCCGCTACATCATTTGCTAATGGATCATCTGGATTAGGAGCACTTAACAAGGCCTGGATCGATAGCAGAACCGTGCAGATCTGCAGTGCTGGGGACCACTTATCTTTCAAAATATCTAAACATATTCTTCCCAACTTGTCTACATTAGGATGATAAATTTTGGTCATGAAACATACTTTAGGGGCTACCATTGGGTATTCTTCTGGAAGGAATAGTTCAAGTTTAAAAGTCCCTCCCTCGAAGGGGGAATCCTGAGGGCCAGCAATGACCACATGAAAATAACAGGCGTTGCTCTCATCTGGTTCTGCTTTGATGCCAGGAACTGGTTCTGCCAGCAAAGTCTGGGTTTTCTTGATGATCCTGTGGGGCAGCCTGGCCATCTTGTCAGGACCTGAGTTCGGCCTCTGGTCTCCTATTTTTTGACTTTTTTATAATAGCCATTCTAACTTGTGTAAGAGAGTATCTCATTGTGGTTTCGATTTGCATTTCTCTAATGATCAGTGATATTGAGCTTTTTAAAATATACTCATTAGCCATATGTATGTCTTCCTTTGAATAATATCTGTTCATGTCCTTTACTCACTTTTTAATGCTTGTTGTTATTGTTTTCCTTGTAAATTTATTTAAGTTCCTTATAGACGCTGGGTACTTAGACCTTTGTCAGATGCATAGCTTTCAAATATTTTCTCCCATTCTGTAGGTTATCTTTTTACTCTATCGATAGTTTCTTTTGCTGTACAGAAACTCTTTAGTTTAATTCAATCCCATTTGTCAGTTTTTGCTTTTGTTGCCATTGCTTTGGGCCTCTTTGTCATGAAATTGTCACCTGTTCCTACATCCAGAACGGTATTGTCTAAGTTGTCTTCCAGGGTTTTTATAGTTTTAGGTTTTACATTTAACTCTTTAATCCATCTTGAGTTGATTTTTGTATATGATGTAAGGAAAAGATCTAGTTTCAATCTTTTGCATATGGCTAGCCAGTTATCCCAATACCATTTATTGAATAGGGAGTCTTTTCCCCATTGTTTGTTTTTGTCAACTTTATTAAAGACCTGATTATTATAGGTGTGCAGCCATATTTCTGGGCTCTCTAGTCTGTTCCACTGGTCTATGTGTCTGTTTTTATACCAGTACCATGCTGTTTTGGTTATGTAGCCCTGTAGTATAGTTTGAAATCAGGTAGCATATGCATCCAGCTTTGTTCTTTTTGGTTAGGATTGCCTTGGCTATTTGGGCTCTCTTCTGGTTCCATATGAATTTTAAAATAGTTTTTTCTAGTTCTGTGAAGAATGTCATTGGTTGTTTGATAGGAATAGCTTTGAATCTATAAATTGCTTTGGGCAGCAGGACCATTTTAATAATACTAATTCTTCATATCCATGAGCATGGACATCTTTCCATTTGTTTTTGTCATCTCTGATTTCTTTGAACAGTATTTTGTAATTCTCATTGTAGAGATCATTCACCTCCCTGGTTAGCTGTATTCCTAGGTATTTTATTCTTTTTGTGGCAGTTGTGAGTGGGATTGCATTCGTGATTTGGCTCTTGGCTTGGCTGTTGTTGGTGTAAGAAATGCTAGTGATTTTTTTTTCTCATTCTGTCGTCCAGGCTGGAGTGCAGTGGCACAATCTCAGCTCGCTGCAGCCTCCACCTCCCAGGTTCAAGCAATTCACTTGCCTCAGCCTCCCGAGTAGCTGGGATTACAGGCACCTGTAATCTGTTGGCCAGACTGTCCTCAAAATCCTGACCTTAGTGATCCACCCACCTTGGCCTCCCAAAGTGCTGGGATTACAGGAGTGAGCCACTACACCCAGCTGCTAGTGATTTTTGTATGTTAATTTGGTATCCCAAAACTTTGCTGAAATTGCTTATCAGCTCAAGGAGCTTTTGGGCAGAGAGTATGGGGTTTTCTAGATGTAAAATCATGTCATCTGCAAACAGGGATAGTTTGACTTCCTCTCTTCCTATTTGGATGCCCTTTATTTCTTTCTCTTACTTGATTGCTCTGGCCATAACTTCCAATACCATGTTGAATAGGAGTGGCGAGAGAGGACATCTTTGTCTTGTGCCTGTTTTCAAGGGAAATGCTTCCAGCTTTTACTCATTCAGTATGATGTTGGCTATGGGTTTGTCATAGATTACTCTTATTATTTGAGGTTTGTTCCCTCAATACCTAATTTATTGAGAGTGTTAAACATGAAAGGATGTTGTATTTTATCCAAAGCCTTTTCTGCATCTATTGAGATGATCATGTGGTTTTTGTCTTTAATTATCTTTATGTAATAAATCGTGTTTATTGATTTGTATATGTTGAACCTACCTTTTATCCCAGGGTTAAAGCCTGCTTAATCATAGTAGATTAACTTTTTGATGTGCTGCTGGATTTGGTTTGCTAGTATTTTGTTGAGGATTTTTGCGTCAACGTTCATCAAAGATACTGGCCTGAAGTCTTCTTTTGTCATGTCTCTGCTAGGTTTTGGTATCAGAATAATGCTGGCCTTATAGAATGAGTTGGGGAGGTGTCCCTCCTCCTCAGTTTTTTTGGAATAGTTTCAGTAGGAATGGTACCAGCTCTTCTTTGTACTTCAGTAGAATTTAGCTAAGTGAATCCATCTGGTCTTGGGCCTTTTTTTGGTTGGTAGACTACATCCATTTCAGAGCTTCTTATTGGTCTGTTCAGGGAATCAGTTTCTTCCTGGTTTAGTCTTGGGAGGGTGTATGTGTCCAAGAATTTACCCATTCTAAATTTTCTTGTCTGTGTGCAGAGAGGTGTTCATAGTATTTTCTGATGGTTATTTGTATTTCCGTGGGGTCAGTGGTAACATTCCCTTTGTCATTTCTAATTGGGTTTATTTGGATTTTGTCTTTTCTTCTTTATTAATGTAGCTGGCAGTCTATCTGTCTTATTAATTTTTTCAAAAAACAGCTCCTGGATTCACTGATGTTTTGAATTTTTTTTGTCTCTCAGTGTCCTTTACTTCAGCTATGATTTTGGTTGTTTCTTGTCTTCTGCTAGCTTTGAGGTTGGTTTGCTCTTGCTTCATTAGTTCTTTAGTTGTCCTGTTAGATTGTTAGTTTGAGATCTTTTTAACTTTTCTTTTCTTTTCTTTTGAGACAGAGTCTCACTCTGTTGCCCAGGCTGGAGGGCAGTGGTGCGATTTTGGCTCACTGCAACCTCCGCCTCCCAGGTTCAAGCAATTCTCCTGCCTCAGCCTCCTGAGTAGCTGGGATTACAGGCATCCGCCATCACACCCAGTTAATTTCTATATTTTTAGTAGAGACGGGTTTTCGCCATGTTGGCCAGGCTGGTCTCAAACTCCTGACCTCAGGTAATCCACCTGCCTCGGCCTCCCAAACTGCTGGGATTACAGGTGTGAGCCACCGCACCCAGCTGAGATCTTCTTAACGTTTCAATGTGGGCATTTAGTGCTATAAATTTCTCTCTTAACACTGCTCTAGCTGTGTCCTAGATATTCTGGTATGTTATATCTTTGTTCTCATTAGTTTCATTGGTTTCAAAGAACTTCTTGATTTCTGCCTTAATTTCATTATTTACCCAAAAGTCATTCAGGAGCGAGTTTTTAATTTCCATGCAGTTGTATGTTTTTTGAGAGATTTTCTTAATCTTGATTTCCAATTTTCTTGTGCTGTGGTCTGAGAGAGTGGTTGGTATGATTTTGGTTCTTTTGCATTTACTGAGCATTGCTTTATTTCCAATTGTGTGGCCAATTTTAGAGTATGTGCCATGTGGAGATGAGAAGAGTGTATATTCTGTTATTTTTGGGTCAAGAGTTGTGTAGATGTCTATCAAGTATTTGATCCAGTGTTGAGTTCAGATTCCGAATATCTTTGTTAATTTTCTCAGTGATCTAATACTTTCAGTTGGGTGTTGAAGTCCCTCACTATTATTGTGTGGGAGTCTAAGTCTCTTTAAATGTCTCTAAGAACTTGCTTTATTAATCTGGGTGCTCCTGTGTGGGTGCGTATATATTTAGGATAGTTAAGTCTTCTCTTTGAATTGAACCCTTTACTATTACATAATGCCCTTCTTTGTCTTTTTTGATCTTTGTTGATGTAAAGTCTGTTTTGTCTGAGATTAGGCCTGCAACCCTGCTTTTTTTCTCTTTTCTATTTGCTTCGTAGATTTTTCTCCAATTTTTTTTTTCTCCAGTTTTTATTTTGAGCCTGTGAGTGTCACTGCATGTGAGATGGGTCTCTTGAAGATGGCAAACCATTGGGTCTTGCTTCTTTATCCAGCTTGACACTCTGTGCCTTTTAATTGGGGCTTTTAGTATGGATATTGTGGATTTGGTCCTGTCATTGTGTTGTTAGCTGGTTATTATGCAGACTCATTTGTGTGGTTATAGTGTCACTGGTTTGTGTACTTAAGTGTGTGTTTTGTAGTGGCTGGTAATGGTCTTTCCATATTTAGTGCTTCTTTCAAGAGCTCTTGTAAGGCAGATCTGAACAAATTCCCTCACCATTTGCTTGTCCATAAAGGATCTTATTTCCCCTTCACTTAGGAAGCTTAATTTGGCTTGACATAAAATTCTTGGTTGGACTTTCTTTTCTTTAAGAATGTTGAATATAGGCCTCCAAACTCATCTTCGTTTAGGGTTTCTGCTGAGAGGTTTGATGTTAATCTGATGGGCTTTCCTTTGTGGGTGACCTGACCTTTATTTCTAGGTGCCTTTAATGTTTTTTCTTTCATTTTGACCTTGGAGAATCTGATGATTTGTGTCTCTTGGGGATGATATTCTTGTAAAGTATCTTGTGGGGGTTCTTTGTATTTCCTGAATTTGAATGTTGGCCCCTCTAGCTAGGTTGGGGAAATTCTCATGGATGATATACTAAAATAAGTTTTTCAAGCTGCTTCCATTCTCCCCATCTCTTTCAGGAGTGTCAGTGAGTCTCAGATTCAGTCTCTTTATATGATGGGGTAATTTTTCAAAAGCAGAACTTTGTTATTCATGATTGGGATATAGTGAGATTTGTGCTTTGATGTTTAGCTTTTAATTCTTAATTTTTCTTCTAACTTTTTTCTTAATTATTAAAACGGTTTTTCTCCATAGAAATGCAGCAATATAAAATGGCATTGTTTACTCTTTTTTCCAGAATAAAGAACTAATAGATATCAGAAATGTTTCAAACCAGGAAAGATCAATGGTAAGCAGTTTGATTTTTCTTTAAATCAAATATACACAAGTTAACATAAGACTGAAAAAAGTTGCTGATAGATGCTTTGAGAGTGATATAAAGTAGCGTTATTAGAATTGTGGCAAAAAAAGGAAGCATTGTTTAAAACCATATGGTTTCAAGCCAGGTGCAGTAGCTCATGCCTGCAATCCCAGCACTTTGAGAGACTGAGACAGGTAGATTGCTTGAGGCCAGGAGTTTGAGACCAGCCTGGCCAACATGGCATATCCTCATCTCTACTAGAAATACGAAAATTAGCCAGGCATGGTGGTACATGCCTGTAATCTCAGCTACTGGGGATGCTGAGGCATGAGAATCACTTGAACCTGGGAGGTGGAGGTTGCAGTGAGCTGAAATTCCACCACTGAACTCTAGCCTGGGTGACAGAACAAGACTCTGTCTCAAAGAAAAAGTTTTCTTATATATGTCTACGTGGGTTTTGTATATGCTGTTTCTATCTTTGTCTAAAAATCTTTTTAAAGCAATTTAAGATGAATTTCTATGCAGCCTTTCTTTTCTTTAAAAAATAAAATTCTACCTCTAAATGTCTAAGATAGCATACCAATGGGCTCTGATTGTCATTAAAGATTTAAAGAAACAGAAACCATAAATTTAGCATGTGGGAGGGAAATTTTGTCATTTTGGGGAACTACTAAAAGTCAGAAGACTGAGTAAGGGCCCAAAAGAGTTGGGAGTTATATGTAGGGACTGAAAGCAGGTTTGGGAGAGTATAATGTTTGCTTATATACTATGACTCTTCATGTTTTGTCTTTAGCCATCTGAAAGAAGTCTGATAATGGAAAGGCACTCACTATGCAGTGGCCAGGACAAACTTTGTACAAAATCTGTCATGATGAGGAATAGGAAATGAAAGAAATGGATAGGAAGTATTCAGGAAAGTGGAGTATAAAAAGTGTGTTCCGACTGGGTGCGGTGGCTCATGCCTGTAATCCCAGCACTTTGGGAAGCTGAAGCAGGCAGATCACCTGAGGTCAGAAGTTCAAGACCAGCCTGACCAACATGGTGAAACCCCGTCTCTACAAAAATACAATAATTAGCCAGGCATGATGGAAGGTGCCTATAATCCCAGCTACTCTGGAGGCTGAGGTGGAGAATAGGAGGCAGAGGTTTCAGTGAGCTGAAGTAGTGCTGTTGCCCTCCAGCCTGGGCGACAGATCAAGACTCACTCTCAAAAAAAAAAAAAAAGTGGTCTAGGTCGGGTGCGGTGACTCATGCCTGTAATCTCAGCACTTTGGGAGGCCAAAACAGGCGATCACAAGGTCAAGAGATCAAGAGCATCCTGGCCAACATGGTGAAACCCCATCTCTACTAAAAATACAAAAATTATTTGGGTATGGTGGCACACACCTGTAGTCCCAGCTACTCGGGAGGCTGAGGCAGGAGAATTGCTTGAACCCGGGAGGTAGAGGTTGCTGTGAGCCGAGATCATGCTTCTGCACTCCAGCCTGGCAACAGAGCAAGACTCTGCTTCAAAAAAAAAGTGTGGTCCAGTTATGGGAGGGCACTGGAAAATTTACAGGCATTACAGTAGGAAGTTTTTCCTTAGTGGAACTGCAGGTAACATAGTACTTTAAGAAATTTGAATCATTTAGCTTATATACTTAATTTTCGTCATTTCTGACAAAGTTATCTAACTTCCTCTTACCCCAGTTCAATTTAAAAACCACACATTAGGCCAGGCATGGTGGCAGGCACCTGTAATCCCAGCTACTCAGAGGCTGAGGCACGAGAATTGCTTGAACCCAGGAGGTGGAGGTTGCAGTGAGCCAAGATTGCATCACTGCACTCCAACCTGTGCGAGAATGAGATTCCATCTCAATAAGTAAATAAATAATAAAAACCACATAGTTAAGTAAAACAAGGTGTTTGATAATACTAGGATTAATATGAGAAGAGTAATATTAGAAACAAAGTGTTTTTTTGAGACACAATCTCTCTCCGTCACCCATGCTGAAGTTCAGTGGTGCTATCTTGGCTCACTGTAGCCTTCACCTCCTGGGTTCAAGCAGTTCTCCTGCCTCAGCCTCCCAAGTAGCTGGAACTACAGGTGCCTACCACCACACCTTGCTAATTTTTGTATTTTTAGTAGAGACAGGGTTTTGTCACATTGGCCAGGGTGGTTTCAAACTCCTGAGCTCAAGTGATCCACCCACCTTGGCCTCCCAAAGTGCTAGGATTACAGGTGTGAGCCACCCTGCTTAGCCCTAGAAAAAGTTTTTTATTGATAATATTAAACAGAATATAGAACGGTAATATTAAGGGGAACCTGTAAAAATATAAAAGATAGAAAACATTAAAGAATGAGAAAAACTTCTTTTTTCCTTTACCTTTTTAGGTTTGGGAGGATGGTGGCTAAAAAATAAGAGAAATAGCTGTTCTCCCACTTCCTGCTATTCCTTTTCTGTTTTATTTGTTTTTGTGCGTGTGTTTTTAAAAAGTAACCCAATACGGCTGGGTGCAGTGGCTTACGCCTGTAATCCCAGCACTTTGGGAGGCCAGAGGCCAAGGCGGGAGGATCGCATGAGGTCAGGAGTTTGAGACCAGCCTGGGGAACATGGTGAGACCCCCATCTCAAAACAAAACGAAAACAGAAGGAAAAAGTTAAAATACAGAAAATTGAAAAAGTAACCCAATTCAATTATTTTAAAATATGGCAAACAGTTGTTCAGCTATGTTATATAGCAATTTGTTAAAAATAACATGAAGAATTTTTTTCCCTTCTATTTCAGGATGTGGTAGCCAGAACACAAAAAGATGGGTTTCATATCTTTATTGTTTCCATTAAAACGGAGAATACAGATGCAAGCTGGAATTTAAATGGTATAGTTAAACTGCATGCATGTTTACTGTCTGCATTTTCTGTATTCTCTATTTTTGTCACTGACCTGAGTCAACATTCTGTTTCAAATACAACATTCAAAAATGAATTTCTATTAATCATACATTTATTTTAGATACTTAAAATGTAACATTAAGCTCTCTTAATGCTATTTATTTTTTGATAGATTGAAAATTTTACTATGTTAATTTAAGAAATTTTTTAAATTTCAAACTTCATAGTGGGATATAAAATTCTCCATTCTTTCAGGTCAAAACAATTTTCTAACATGTAGAAATAGGTAGGCAACATGTTAGTTGTATTTTCAAGTAGGTTATATTTTTTGTTTCTTGAAAATGGCCATCATCAGGGGTTTAAGATTTTTATCATTTGGCAAATTTCATTTTAAAGATCTGTCTGTAGCCTAGGAGTAGAAGCAGCATATCTGCCAGCATGTGGCTTCTGTGGTCTGTGAGGCACCCCCACCTCTGTAAGTTAGACCCTCTGTGCCTTGTTAACCTGTGGTTCCTTAGTGCCAGAAAAGTAGACTCACAATAAGCAACTTTCAAGAGAATGAATGCTTTCATGTTTTCTAGAATCACTTTGGCTGATGTTTTCCATAGTGGGTATCTACTGGGTCAGCAGTAGCCAGTCAGCATGTGAGGGCCCTGGGAATTTGATATTGCTCTGATTCAGCCAGTCGGGGCAGAAACCAATGAGGTGAGGTAGGCATTGCTGCAGAGGAGGTATGGTCTGGTGTACTGCATGGCCCGTGGAGGGAAGCTGGCAAGGTGGCTGCTCTGGAAAAGTGTGAGATAAGGCTTCCTTCTGGAGATGGCATCATGAGCCAGACTGTGCCAAGTAAAGGGAGTAGGGACCCTGAGGCCATTCTGTCACCTAGCTATCTTAGTCTGTTTGTGCTGCTATCACAGAATACTTGACACTGGGTGATTTATAAAGAACAGAAATTTATTTCCCTGCAGTTCTGCAGGCTGGAATGTCGAAGATCAAGATGCCAGCAAGTTCAGTGTCTAGTTAGGGCTCTGGTGTCTGCTTCCAAGGTGACACCTTAAATGATATGTTCTCACACAGCAGAAAGGATGGAAAGGCAGGAAGCACAAAAGGGGACAACCACTGTGCCCTCACAGAGTGGAGGCAGAAGAGCAAAGAAGGGCCTAAACTAGTTCCCTCCAGGTCTTTTGTAAGGCATTAATCTATCCCAAAAGGCCCCATCTCTTAATACCACCACAATGAGGATGAAGCTTTAGTTAATTTTGGGGGACATTCAGACCATAGCACTAGCCTTGTGCCTGCTTCTTTCTCAGGCATTGTGTCTTTTCCCCTGACTTCAGTGGGGAGTTTTGAGCCCCTGCTAGTTAGTATCTGGAGCTGTTGCTGAGCCCTGCATGTTTTGCGACGTACTTGGCACTTGGTTTATTATTGCTCTCTCAGACAACACCCAAACTAGATGTGTGAGTTTGGTAATTTATTCCAAGTAACGTCATGGAAGGTAAGGTCCTCAGTGAGATCAGTGAATTAGCAAGGGGGCCAGTCTGAGGTTTTCTTTGGTAGCTAGGACTACTGTGCTTCTGATATGATCAGATTTGGCACAGGTTTTTAGAATGGCATATATACAAGTAAAGATATCTCTTTTTTTCTTTTTATTGTAAACTGACAATTATAATGTTATAAATGTATGAGGTACAAAGTGATGTTATAATCTATAAATACAATGTGGAATAATTAAATCAAGCTAGTTAACATATTCGTCACCCCAGATGCTTAACATTCTTTGTGGTGAGAACATTTGAAATGTACTCTCTTAGCAATTTTGAAACATACAGTAGTCTATTAACTATTCACCATGCTGTGCAATAGAGCTCAAAAAAAGAAAAAACTTACTCTTCCTCTCTGAGATTTTTTTTACCCTTGGACAATCATCTCCCCATGCCTTCCACCCCCCAGCCTCTGTAGCCACCATTCTGCTCTCCTTCTAGGCATTCGATTGTTTCAGATTCCACATATAAGTGAAAATGTGCAGTATTTGTCTTTCTGTGCCTGACTCATTTCACTTAACACAATGTTTTCCAGTTCCATCCGTGTTGTTGCAAATGACAGAATTTTCTTTTTAAAGGCTGAATAGTATTTCATTGTGTATATATACACATTTTCTTCTTCCATTCATCTGTTGATGGACCCTTAGGTTGATTCTATAACTTCACTACTGTGAATAGTGCTGCAGTGAGCATGAGGGTGCAGACAACTCTTTTTTTTTTTTTTCCCCAAGCCACACTGTATCCAGCTTTATTAAAGATACTTTCCATAAACAATCATGGTATTTCAGGCAGGACATGGGCAGACAATCATTAACAGTATACAACTTTCAAACTCCCTTCTTTGATGGACTACCAAAAATTAGAAAGCCACCATAAAACCCAATGAAGTCTTCATCTGATGCTCCGAACAGGGAAAGTTTAGAGTGAGAGTTGACATTTCACATTTAGCATGTTGTTTAACAACTTTTCACGAGCCGACCCTGACTTGCAGGAAGTGAAATGAAAATGACAGAATTTATCTGAAGATCCACAATCTAGAAATGGAATCACTGTTCTTTTGACAGGTGCCATCTCAGTGGCATCACTGGCAAGTCCAGATTGCCTGACACTGGTAACAAATGACTAGGGGTCAGGTCCTAATAGATGTCTGGGCTTAAGGGAGTTAAGTCTATGCTGAAAGACGGAAAGGGAGAAGAGGACATAAAAACGAATTTGTTTTTCCATACCACAAGGCTTTTGTGTGCCAAGATGGCCATGTGTGTCAAAGTCAGGGAA
Source organism: Aotus nancymaae (assembly GCF_030222135.1). Taxonomy (NCBI): domain Eukaryota; kingdom Metazoa; phylum Chordata; class Mammalia; order Primates; family Aotidae; genus Aotus; species Aotus nancymaae. The sequence goes on along the minus strand of NW_026988570.1, from coordinate 418,254 downwards.
TCCCTCCTCCTGGGAGCCAAGAGGAATTCTCTCAAAACTAGAAGGGAAAGGCATTTCCCCATATCAATCTAGCTTTGGAGACATTCTATTAGTGACATATGCCCCTTCCCCCAAAACAACAATGAAGTGTTCTGTGTGCTAACAACATAGCTTAAAAAAAAAAAAAAGTAAAACAAAATTCTGCATTTTTATAAAACTTGATTAAAAATAGTATTTCAAACTGTACAGTCACCAGAAGTACACAGTTATCAAAAATGCACACACTTCACTTAACATCTCCAGCACCTTCGGCTTTCTGTGCTTGGTCTGTTTTGGCATCTCCATTTTCTGCAGGGTTATTCCCTTCCTTGCCAGCATCAGCTTTTCCCTTTTTCCCTTTGGGTACCTTCTCTCCCTTCTTTGCAGGGGCCTTTTTAGGCTTGGGCTCTGGCTTTGAAGGAGCAGGTTTAGCAGACAACCTCGTGGATCTTCTCTGTGGTTCGTCCTTCACCTTGGCTTTATCTCCTTTAGCATCCCCTTCAGCCTTTCTCTTGGGCATGGTGGCGACGGCGGCGGGACGTAGGCGCTGGGCGCGGAATGCAGCAGCGCATGGGCTTTGGTCAGTCCGGGGGTCGTTCTCGCCTCTTCTTCTTCCCAGGCAACTCTTTGACAAACTGATTTTAGATCTTTTGGGTAAATAGTAAAGTGGGATTACTGGATTATATGGTAATTCTGTTTTTATTTTTTTGAGGACCTTCCATATTGTTTTTTGTAATGGCTGCACTAATTGACATTTTCACCAACAGTATACAAAGCATCCCTTTTCTCCACGTCTTCACCAACACTTCTTGTCTTTCATCTTATTGATAAAAGCCATTCTGACAGGTGTGAAATGATATTGGGGTTTTAATTTGCATTTCTTTAATGATTAGGGATGTTGAGCATTTTTTGTATATTAATATCAGTTGATCATTTATATGTCTTCTTTTGAGAAATGTCTATTTAGGTCCCTTGCCCTTTTTTTTGGTTTTTTTGAGACAGGAGCTTGCTTTGTCACCCAGGCCAGAGTGCAGCGGCATCATCTCAGCTCACTGCAACCTCCGCCTCCTGGGTTCAAGTGAGTTTCCTGCCTCAGCCTCTCAAGTAGCCGGGATTACAGGTGCACGCCACCACACTTGGCTAATTTTTTTGTTTTTAGTAGTGACGGGGTTTCACCATATTGGCTAGGCTGGTCTCCGTCTCCTGATCTCAAGTGATTCACCCACCTCAGTCTCCCTAAGTGCTGGGATTATAGGCATGAACCATCACACCCAGCCCCTTGCCCATTCTTTCAGTTGGGTTTTTTGTTTTCTTGCTATTGAGTTGTTTGAGCTTACATATTTTGGATATTAATTCCTTCTTGGATATATGGCTTGCAAATTTTATTTCTCAGTCTCTAAGTTGTTTATATCTACTATTAATCATTTCCTTTGCTGCACAGAAGCTTTTTATATTGATGTAATCCTGTTTGTCTATTTCAGCTTTTGTTGCCTCTGCTTCTGGGATCAAATCCAAAAAATCATTGCTCAGACCAGTGTTGTATAGTGTTCTCCCTATGTTTTCTTCTAGCAGTTTTAGAGGTTCTGGTTTTACAGTAAAGGTATCTTATTAAGTTTTACATAATCAAACAATTACTAATTGTTCAATACTATATATGTGCTACATAAAAATTCAGCATTTGTTAGTGTGATTTGTATTCTTGGAGTCTTCTGGGAAATGAACTTACATTTAAAGACTTACGACTGACTGTTAATTAACTCTCTCTTCTTCTCTATCCCAGTTTCTCTTTCTATGATTGGGCCTCATGGATATATCTCTGCATCAGATTGGCCCCTAATGATTGTGAGTATTTCTCATCATTTTTTCCTTTTTGAAAAATGATTTATACCTTAAGAGCTTTGTGGTAGTAATTCCTCAGTAGCTAATGCTCTGACATGTCATCTATTTCTGGTTCTAGAGTGACTAGAAAATGAAAGGTTAGATATCTGAATGTAAAAGTGCCAACTTTCAAGTGATCAGAAGGCTTAACTGACTAAAATTGCTTCTCTTTCTACAGTTTTACATGGTGATGTGTATTGTTTACATATTATATGGCATACTCTGGCTGATGTGGTCTGCCTGTTATTGGAAAGATATATTAAGAATACAGTTCTGGATTGCAGCTGTTATTTTCCTAGGAATGCTTGAAAAAGCAGTTTTTTATAGTGAATACCAAAACATCAACAGCACTGGACTGTCAAGTAAGTTTTGGCTGTCTCTGTGAATACAGTTAATCTGAGAGTTTCCCAGCATTTGGGCACAGAGGTGTGGGAGGCCACCTCTGAACAGTGGTTTGGAAACAGCCATATTACAGATGAAGAGAAGGGAAGCCAAGAAGAGAATGTCAGAGTAGCCCTCTGATCTGGTCTAGTATGTGTCCTCTCTTCATTATCTGTTTTCCTTCTTGTTAACTTTCCCCTCACTTTTCTCCTGGGAAAAATAGAACTCCCATTCCCTAAGGTTCAGCTTAAATTAAAACAGTCCAAAGTTCTGGACAGGGAGATTTCAGGTGCTGTCAATCCTTTTAACATATTTTTCCTTCCCCCCACATCTTCTTTTCCTTCTCCTCCAAAAAAGGAAAGAAAGGAGGTTGGCCACAGGGAGTAAAGTCAGGGGTGCTGGAATGGATGGTGCCTGCAGCCTCCTTGTGCTCTCCCCACCTTATTATTCCTGCAAGGATCTTCATATGACCAGTGGAGGCACCATCACAGTTTATACAGTGGAATATGTGAGGCAGGGAGGGCATACAGCTGGGCATCCTCAGATGTATGCCCTAGACTTCTAGAAAGTAGATTTCAAAAAAGCCAGAGAAGTAAAGGTACAGCTCTCCCACCGAACCTTTGGAAAAAGAGCAAGCTTAAAGGGGTTGAGCGAGCTCAGGAGTGTACTTCTGAGTGACCAATTACAAATGATCTTGGTGCAGATTTTCAAAGGACATGATTTTGTCTGTTATTGATTGATTGATTGACAAGGTCTCGATCTGTTGCCCAGACTGGAGTTCAGTGGTGCGATTTCAGCTCACTGCAACCTTGACCTCCAGGCCCAAATGATCCGCCCACCTCAGCCTCTGGAGTAGCTGGCACTATGTGTCTGTTACGTATTTTAAAATGCTCTAGAAGAAAAAATGAACTGGAGTATAGATTAAACAAATTTGGCATAACATTGCTAATTATTGACGCTGCATGATGGGTACATGGGAAATTATATTGCTTTCTCTCTTTTGGGGAGTATTTGAAATTTCCCCAAATAAAAAGTTAAAAAGGGCATGTACCAAAGAATAAAGAAAGGGCAAACATCCAGGGATGTATATTAGAGATATCACTACTCTGTAAGAAGTTTTTTATGGGGGGTGTGTGTATGTGCATGCATGTGTGTGCACACGCACACTCTAAACCAGATGCTGAAGGAAGGCTAGGTCTGCTGCTTAGGATTGAAGCATTCCTAATGTAGAGAAGGCAGTTCTGATACTTTGCTGTTAGTGGTTGTAATCTCTTGTTTAGTGAGGGTAAAGGGCGGCATGGACTTCAGTGAGGAGCAGCAAAAACCTGAGATCCATGAAGAGGTGAGAGGCCATCTGCCATCCTCGGGAATCTAAGCTGTCTGAGATGGCACTAGAGGGCTTGGAAGAGATACCCAGACTGCTGTCAGGGTCTTTGAGGAGCCCTGACCAATAGGAGAGGTGCCAAAAGACTGGCTAGAAGCTGATGTCCTTTCTGATTTTCCCAAGTGGGAATTCTGTGACAGGAGCTGTCTTGCCCAGCAATGATCCTGAAGCATCAAATTTAGAAAAATCATTAGAAGGATGAGAACCATTGATTGTTAGGACCCGAAATGGGTACATTAAGAATAGATCATGTCAGACTAATTTTTTTTCTTTTGGGATGCTAGAATGACAGGAAAATGTAAACTTAGTGTAAATGACTTCTTCAAGGCATTTGACAAGGTCTCTTGTGACTTCTTGTGGACAAGATGACCTGAAAACTGGTGGTGCAGCCATATCTAAAGAGTGGCTGGGCGTTGTGGCTCATGCCTGTAATCCAAGCACTTTGGAAGCCAAGGCGGGCGGATCACCTGAGGTTGGGAGTTCAAGACCAACATGGTGAAACCTCGTCTTAAAAAAAAAATTAAAAAAAAAAAAAGAGTTCATGGAGATAATCACTGGTCAGTCTAGACCTGTGCTATTCTCTGTGGTAGCCACGAGCCACCTCTGAGTACTTAAGTAAAATTAAATAAAATTAAAAATTAGGTTCCTCAGTTGTTCTAGCTTCATCTCAAGTGCTCAGTAGCCACAGGTGACCAGTGGCTGCTGTATTGGACAGCACAGAGGTAGACCACTTCCATCATTGCAAAAGGGTCTCTGGGACAGCACTGGTCTGGAGCAATGGTTCTTATCCCTGGTTTTACATCAGCATCACTTGAAGGACTTCAAAATGGTACCAGTGCCAGAGATTCTGATTAGCAGACCTAGGAACTGAGGGCAGTGTAGAGGCTTCCAGGCGATTCCAGTGTGCCTCTAGGATTGAGAACTGTTGAGCTAGGAGACTTTGAATGGTGCTTGTCTCATGGATTTTAGGCCTTGTCGCTGGTTTATTCTTGTTGTGAATCTGTTGGTTTGTTCAACTAACATTATTTTGTGACTATGTAGACAGCATTCTCTTAAATTTTGTGGATGATGTGAGGCTGTGCCCAGCGGAGCTGATTAGATAGATAGAGAGTGAACTCTTTAGTAGGGAGTGAATCCTTCACTGAGGTTTTCAAGTATCATTTGGATTCAATGACTTTTAAATCAAATGTGGCTGATTAGTCTGAAGTCCGAATGTAGTTATACACAGGACACGTTGAGAATCTTGGTTGGCAGGCTTCCCGATGTACACAAAGTGAATTATTTTATTTTTTTCTCCCTCAGCCCAAGGTTTATTGATATTTGCGGAGTTGATTTCTGCGATTAAGAGGACGTTGGCTCGCCTCCTTGTGATCATTGTGAGCCTGGGCTATGGCATTGTGAAGTAAGTGCTGGCATGTGGGAAAGATGCTGGGTCCCAGCCCATTGATTCAGTCCACCTGCATTATGACCTTTGCGAAAATGGAACTTCTCAGTATTATAATACAAATCCCTTTGGGAAAAATCCACAAGAAAACATTTTTAAAAGATTTCCACATACTTGCTATTTTATATTATTTTCCAATAAAGACCCTGAGTTTGTATTTCAATAACTTTATATAGTTAGATGAATAATCAACTTTAGGGATAATGGAAAATCTAAAATGATTCAAACAATTTTCAAACCCTTTACTGTTTTTTAGACAGTACCATTAAGCTTTTATGGTCATATTTGAGAAGTAAGAGAGAGTGCATTAAACACCAAGTCAGCAAAACTTCTGACTGAAACCTATCTGTCCTCTGAGGACTCTGCTTTTGGACCCTCTCCAGCATGTCTTTTCCCCCTCTGACCTGTGAATCACTGGGCATAAGTATGGGAGAACTTGATTTCTATCCTTGTTGCATTTTTCAGACCATTCTTCCTGCTTCTTTCCTAAAACCCTGACTCCCAGAAGCTCACTCTTCAGGCTGGATCACCCGCTGCATCTTGTGGCCACTGTGGGCTTCCAGGCCCTCCCTCATCCCTTAACTTGTGGGCACCGACTTCACAGGTGTTATCCTCAGCATTTCATCTGTCAGAAGGCCTTGGGGTCTCAGGAGCCATGTGGATGACCCTTTAAGTAACCTGACCTCACCTCCCCACCTCTCCTGCTCTTGCCTCTTACTGCGTTTCAGCTACTGATTCCCAGGATCATTTTCTAGACTTTATGTATAACTGTACCCTCTTCAAAATCTCAGTTTTAAGCAATCCACTTTTCAACTGTCACCTCCTCTGTTTCCTGTTTACTTTCTCTAACATGTCAGCTGCAGTCATTTTTGACTGTACTGTGGCCTCTAGCCTTTTGACCCTGGCACATTGTCCCTCCCATCTTACATCCTCACCTTCTTCCTTTTGGTTGGATTCCCTGGTTCAGTAGGACACTGACACCCAAAGACCCTTGCCTTTCTCTTTGTCGACCTTCTTGACAAAACCTCAGCCTTGCTAAGTCCAGCTTTCCTTCTGCTTCAGGCTACTACCCGAGCAGGGGAATTTGCCCAAAAAGAACCCTGGACTACACTGAGGGGGCCTGCTTTCCATTCATGACCCTCAACTTCACACCTTCAGTGCTGCTGGCAGTTGTACTCAATCCCCTTGCCACTATTTTCTCACTCTCCTGTCTGCAGAAGACCATTTTACCCCTTCTTTCTTCTCAGGCCTCTCAGACTATCCCATCCCTCTCAGCTGACCTTGGGGTTTTTTTCACTGAGGAAGTAGAAGCCATCAGAGGGGAATTCCACTGCATCTGTGCCCTCAGACCCCGTCATTTCCCCCACATCTGGACCGCGTGCACCACCACTTTCCTCCTCCTGATAGGCGTGGGCCACCCCTGCCCTTATGCCCACTCAACTGTGAAGGAAACTGCCCTAGTTTTTCCCTTTCTTCCTGGGCCTGTTTCCTAAAACAAAGGGCCCACTCAACTGTGAGAGAAACTGCTGGGTTTTATTTTCTCTTGCATCATCAGCTCCTGTCTGGTAGGTCACCACCATTAGCATCTCATTATTTCTACCATTTCTTAAAGCAAAGCCCTCCCTCTGCCCCACATGGCCCTCCCCTCTGCTTCTACCTCATTCACCTTTCCCCTGTGCAGCATAACTTCTCACATGAGTAGTCTGTACCTCAGCCTCCCCAGTATTGCTCTATTGAGACGGCACTTGTCAAGGCCACCGTGACCTCTCCCTGCCATATCACACGGCCCTGCTCAGCCCTTGTCCAGGTGTCCCTTGAGCAGCTTCAGTCGAGGGTTGCCAGCTTTGCCTGGTTTTTGGGAGCTTGTCTTCCATCCCCTCATGTCACTGGCTGCTCCTCCCCAGCCTCCTCTGCTGCACCTTCCTGTGTTCCTGAGCTCCAGCCCCTGGGTTCCCAAGCTCAGGCCTCTACTCTGTGACTCGCACCCGCAGGCTCTCCTCCTGTATGCATGCCTGTTTGCTTGTGAGCTGGGGATTGGGAGTTAGCAAGATTTTAGCCTGGAAGCCTTTATCCCCCAGGACTTTTACTGAGATTCTTTCTCAAATGCCATTTGTGTTCTTAGTACAGTACAGGAAACATGAAGGCCTCTTGTTGAGGAACCTCACAGCTCTGGTTATGAACATCAGATACCAACAGGTGCAGTGTTGTTACTGTGAAAGGAATAGGAGATTGAGTGAATGGGTACAGGCATAAACCCTTTTTGAATGAATCCCTTCATTGTTAGCTTGCTTGACTCAACTCATAAAGTGAGAGCAGTAACAGTTCTGGTTATTTGGAGGTTCTGGTTAGTTGTTTATAATGAATCAGAATTCAGTTTCCTTAGGTTAGGTAAATAGTCTTAATTAAAAATGAGCTATGACCAATTATTTAATTTTTTACTTACATTTTGTTTTGAAATGACTATCTTAAATATTTTTCTTAAACCAGTTTTTTCTTCTAATTGCTCTAAGAAGAGGGTTTTTGAGTAGCCTAAAATGTATATGCAAAAAATACTGATTTGCAAATATGAAATTATTCTATTTTAAATTATTAATTGCAAAAACCACCATCTTTGCATTTTCTCAACTCATTTATATTTTGAAAGAGCCAAAAATGGTTTGTTTGTTTGTTTTTTGGAGACGGTCTCCCTCTGTCACTCAGGATGGAGTGCAGTGGCGCAGTCTTGGCTCACTGCAACCTCTGCCTTCCAAGTTCAAGTGATTCTCATGCCTCAGCCTCCTGAATAGCTAGCACTACAGGCATAAGCCAGCACGCCAGCTAATTTTTTGTATGTTTTAGTAGAGACAGAGTTTCACCATGTTGGCCAGTTTGGTCTTGAACTCCTAAGCTCAAATGATCCACCTACCTTGGCCTCCCAAGGTGCTAGGATTACAGGCATGAGCCACTGGGCCTGGCCCAAAAATGTTATTTTCACTGTTTTCAGTTTAAAGAATGAAAATTAAATTCTGTTAGCACTCCTGTTCTGGTTGAGGCCAGTGATCAGAAAGGAGGTCATGGAGTTCCATCTAATGTGCTCTTTCTCTGCCCAAGTCGTGAGACAAGTGAATTATCTCTGAAAAGATAGACCTTAGGGAGAATTAAATTCGACTTTCCGCCAGTGGCACTTAGAAGTTGGCATTTACCTTCTTCGATTTCATCAGTCTATTCTTCCATTCTTTAGAAACAGTACCTGAGTTATAGTCATTCTTTTGCTTGAATTTCAGCAGCAAAATCCAATGGGACCTTTGTGGCCTCCAAATATTGCTTCACAGGCATCAGTATGGCTTCAGGTCCTAGAGAAAGAGACCCTTTGTTACTGGGCCTGTTTCCTAAAACGAAGTACTTCAGAGCCAGGAGCAGACTGATGTGATTAGATGGTGCCAGTTGCTGTATTCAGGTGCATTTTACTCACTCATGCATTTTCTTTCTGTTTCCTCTTCCTGATTCCAGGCCTCGTTTAGGAACAGTCATGCACCGGGTGATTGGACTGGGGCTTCTTTACTTAATCTTTGCAGCTGTTGAAGGCGTGATGAGAGTCATTGGGGTAAAAACTACATAATTCTACTACCATCCTTTTTTGTTATTGTTGTGAAATGTGGCTTTACTTTGTATCTCCTGAGATGAATTTTTAGGTAGAAACTTGTGATAAAGGCCCAGTTTGAACTTTTCTTCTACGAGATGTTTTCCTTTTAAAATACTTCCTGAAAGACAAAGGCTAGACAGAGTGCTTGTTAAGATGATACAACTGATTGCGAAGGCATCACTTGATATTATCCCAGGTATCAGTCCCAACCCAGAAATGTTCATGGTTATTCTTCATAGAGAACATTTGTCTTTGTCATTATGCAGCTGGTATACCTTAATATCATTCTTAACCCTGGATTTTAAAATGTGTCAAGTGAACAGAAAGTTAATCACACCCATACAGTACATTTCATCACTCTTTTAAGCCTCATTTGTTTATTCATTTTCTCTGACTCTTGGGGACTAGCTATTTTGAGGATTCAGTAGACCCCACTATTGGAAGAGTCAGGAGGAAGTGGTGTTCAAGGGGAAGGTAACCCTGGCTATGTGAGCAGCAGCACTTTATTCTCTACAGAAGTGTCGGTATTTATGTCTGCAAAACCCCTAGATTTCTAGCTTCAGTTTTTTACTTTTATTTTGTGTGGTTTTTTGTTTATTTGTCTCGGTTGGTTGGTTGGTTGGTTGGTTGGTTGATTGGTTTTAGAGACAAGGTCTCACTCTGTTGTCCAGGCTGGGGTACAGTGGCACACAGTCATGGTTCACTGCAGCCTCCAGCTCCTAGGCTTAAGCAATCCTCCCACTCCAGCCTCCCGAATAGCTGGGATTACAAGTGCAGGCCACCACACCCAGCTAATTTTTGTATTTTTTGTAGAGATGGGGGTCTCACTATGTTGCCCAGGCTGGTCTTGAGTTCCTGGCTGGCCTCAAGTGATCCTCTTACCTCAGCCTCCCAAAGTATTGGGATTACAGATGTGAGCCACCACACCTGGTTGCTTCAGTTTTTTGAATACATGGTTGAGGACTGAGTGATTAGGAAGCTTATTATATCTTACCTAATCCAAAGACCTTTGTCATTTTATCTAAAATGTCTTTTGGATTAGCTGTATAAATTGGATCATAAATATTCATCTAATAATACTAAAAAGCCTCATTCTTCTCCCTTTTGTCTTTGATACATCTGCATTCTGTGTTCAATGCTCTTTTAGTCTTTGAGTATATTTATTTCCACCTTTGCATAATCATGAAGAACTCTGCATTCTTACAACAAATAATAAATATTTGCCAGAAAGCAATAGAAAAGATAAGTATCCCACATGTAAATACAGTATATATATTGTGTTCCTTTAAAATTTTATATAGCTTGTTGGCACACGCCTGTAATCCCAGCTACTTGGGAGGCTGAGGCAGGAGAATCTCTTGAACCTGGAAGGCAGAGGTTGCAGTGAGCTGAGATTGCACCATTGCATTTCAGCCTGGGCAACAAGACTGGAGAGCAAAACTCTGTCTCCAAAAAAAAATTTACATAGCCAACATCTTAGTGACTTTTACATATGACTAGTCATAATAAATATCTAACATGGATCTCCCCTTCACTTTTTTTGTGTTCCTTCACAACATGGTCAGGAAAGATCAGGAGTTCATTTCATTAATAGTCCTGGGTGTCGGTTTGGTATAGAGGAGAGAGATTGAAATGGCTGGTGTTAGTGAGGTTGGGGACATGATGCTTTTTATTTGCCATTACATAATACAGTTTTATGTTGCTATCATCAGATAAATTGATGACAAATTGGCACTTGTTGCTACCAAAAAACAGGTCATTTCCCTGTACTTAAACACAATTCTCTTAGGAAATTAAATCTTTTATGTGGCTTTGTAAAGTAATGAGATAAGCTAAATTATTTTTCTTCATCAAATGATAATTGCCATAGTGTAATGAAACTGTTACATTCAGGTTTTTCCCCCTATTTTTATCTTTCAGGGTTCTAACCATTTAGCTGTTGTTCTTGGTGATATTATTTTAGCAGTTATTGACTCCATTTTTGTGTGGTTCATATCCTTTACTATGTCCTTCAAAATAGTTTGTTGTCTCATTAAAATCAGATTACATGTAATTTGTAATAACAAATAGAATAATAGAAAGAAATACAATTACACGTTTTTGTTACCTCAATACAAGAGTTTAGTTGAAGATGAAAAATTAGCAACACCCCCCAACAAGGAAAATATTTATTTTTTCTCTATAGTTTATCAGACAGTTAGTGCTCATGCTCAGTATGTGCCCCATACTGATGAGGCATGGGTGAAAAGATGTTGTCCCCAAATTTAAGGAATTCACAAGCTTGTAGGGGAGACAGATGCATAACTAGCAGCAATATAGTAATAGTAGTTTCCATCTTAGAGAGGTGCTGTGCCAATAGGGGAAGAGAGAAGTTAATGCTAGCATAAAAATCTGGAAAGACGTCACAGAGATGGCAACATGGCAACATTTAAACTGAGACTGGAAAGACAAATAGGGGTTTACTATTAATAAGACGGTCCTTAGGGAAGGAGGTATTCTAAGAAGAATTGAGGGGAGCAAATAGTTGAAGCAGGAAAACACAGGGAGACAGTGGCAGAATGTCCAGGAAAGCCTGCCCGTGGGTGGACGTGCATGGGAGAGCCTTGGCTGGCAGTTCAGGGAAGGATGGCAGGGCACACTCAAGAGCTGAGTGCCTTCCAGAGGCAGGGACTGGAGAGGAATTGAAGCTGCACCGGTGAGTAATGTGATGAAACCTGTGTCAGAGAGAACTCTGGTGACAGAAGAAGATGATGTGGGAAAGGAGAGTCTAGAGGTAGGAAGGTGAGTCAGTATTCCTTTGCCTTTGCAGTGGTCCAAAGAAGAGATGGTAAGGGTCAGAAATAGGGTAGGGGATATTGGAAGAAAAGCCCATGTGATAGACTTGCTGTCAATGGATGGCCAGAGAAGGGAGAGAAGGCTCTGAAGAGGTCTTCTCTCATTTGGATGGCTGGGGGCAGTGTTGCCATTTTCAAGGCAGTGAACTTGGAGGAAGGGCTGTAATGGATGAGGTTTGAGCTGAGTTTGAACCACCCAAGGCATTTATATGAAGAAGAGAAATGGAAATCTCAGGCTGGGTTTGTGAGAGGAGTCAGAACTGGTGATGAGGATTGGAGGTCATCTTACGAGAGAGAAGGTTGCAGCTGCAGAATGATCTAAAGAGAACATGTAGATCAGGGAGGATAGGAGCCAGAATGGTGCCTTGTGGGGAGGGAAGCATGTGTGGAAAGAATACCAGGATGAAGGGAGGTGGGAGGACCAGGAAACTGTCAAAGGGGAGAAGGGAGTGGAGGGGTGGTCAACAGTGGCCAGTGCTATAGAGATGGCCTTGCAAGGCACTCCTGGCTTTGTCCTTCCAGAGACCAGGATGGGCAGGAAGAGCAGGTTCAGAGAAGGTTTAGGGGCTGCAGCCATGTTACAGGAGAAGTTTTAGAAGCAGTGGGGACTCAATCCTTGAGGGTCTTCTCTGATTCAGTGACTCAAGCTGAGTCTGGGAAATCCTCATTGCTTTTTTCTCCATGGGCACACTTGTGGAAATGGGAGGAATTCTAGAGAAAATGTGACTGGCCAGAGTAGAATGTAGGGTTATGCATATCCCAGAACATTATTTGCATCTGTTTTTATTATATTTATGTCCTCTTTGAAATGCTTTCCTATTAGATAGGTTTCATTTTTGCCAAGTTCTTTGTTTCCACTGTTTTTGATACTTATGTCCTTTAGCTTTTTGACATCTTATTGTTGTTGTTTTCGTTGTATTTTTTTCCATTTTTTCATCTCTGTGTCTCATAGGAAGGGCCGGGGGCTTGGATTTCATCACTTTGTCTCTCCCTTAGAAGAAAGGTCTCCCATTTTTCAGGTGTGCTAGCAAATGTAGCACTCTTCATAGGCTTTTCTGAGCCCCTTGTGGGTTGTTTGCTAAGCCTGCTCTACCTATTCTTTTTTTTTTTTTTTTTTTTTTTTGAGACGGAGTTTCACTCTTGTTACCCAGTCTGGAGGGCAATGGTGCGATCTCGGCTCACTGCAACCTCTGCCTCCTGGGTTCAGGCAATTCTCCTGCCTCAGCCTCCTGAGTAGCTGGGATTACAGGCATGCGCCACCATGCCCAGCTAATTTTTGTATTTTTAGTAGAGACGGGGTTTCATCATGTTGACCAGGATGGTCTCGATCTCTTGACCTCGTGATCCACCCGCCTCGGCCTCCCAAAGTCCTGGGATTACAGGCGTGAGCCACCGTGCCCGGCTCTACCTATTCTTTAAATTCTCTGTTTGTGAATTCTCGGTATCCTTCCAACTTAAAAAGCTTATGAACAGTTCTACAAACCAAAAATTTCTAATTCATTGTCCTTACTCATCAAAGCAGTGATTCTTAACCTTGTTTGGGTAGTAGGTTCAGAGATGCCTTAGAAAATCTTCTAACAGCTGTGGAACCTCTCTTCACAGAATACAGACACATACAAGGAGCTTTGCATATGACAGGGCAGTTAAAGACTTCCCAAATTATATCTGTGTACATCTTAGTCTGAGGAGCCTACTTAGGGAATAATAACTGATTCAAAGAGTTGTTTCTGACTGAACTTGTTTAAAAAAGCATATTCTACTTTGTTAAAAGCTACTAGTTTAGAATCCCAGTTCGTTGAATAAAATTTTAGTTAAATAAATCTGATTTTCTCAGAGAGTGATACAGATCTCTTCCTCTGGTCTATATTAAAAAAATTAAAGACATTCATTTGCTAAAAATGTGAAGTCTGTTTCTCAGTTCTGCATGTGAGCAGTGTTCCAGTGATAAGATTACTCACCACAAAGGTTGTAGTCCTGCAGGACTGCTTGTTGGGGGGCTCACCTGTCTTGAGAATGGGCAGGAAGTATAAACATACCTTGCATTGGGATAGGCAGAATTACAGTGGAGATGAACCTGCCTGTTGACCTCAGATTATCTTTAGATCTTAGTGTCTTATTTTCTGTCATTGTGTGTTTATAAAATGAGCTGATGATAACTGTTCAATATAGAATTGTCTTGTTTCTAAAATTGTTCATGCTTGGAACTTTAACAAGTTAGGGAGTATGATCTTTCATTCAGTTAATTAAACTGCAAACTGCATTTTTTAAAAGTTGAACTATCGTTTCTCCTGGTAATTTATAGATATGTATTTCAAAGATTTCTTGTTCTTAACCATCCACAAGATAGTTCATTGGGGAAAACACTCAGTAATGCAGCCTGGCAGAAAATTCCAAAGAAAAGCATCTCAAAAGGTTCTAATCCATCTGGATTTGAGTGAGGGTAATTATCACCTTTATGGGCAGCATTGACTTTCACGCATCCCAGTACCTGATTAGCCAGATTGGGATAGGAAGATAAGGAAAACAGATGAAAGACTTAGTTTGCTTAATTATGAATATTTATAATGAAAATGTTTCAGGAAATAGTCAAAGAAATCTAGAACATAAAAGATCTTGTTTAATGTTTCATGGTGAGACAAAGGAAGTCTAGTATCTATTTCTACATAAACCTGAATTTGTGAAGTTTGCTTTTAGATTGCTGTTTGGTAATTTTCATCACTAAAATGAAATGTCTGCTTCCTCTATACAGAAAGAGAGCAGATTTCCTAAATGATTATAAATGACAAGAAAAAGAAGCAGAACTAAGTACATATACAATTGAGTGCTTTGGAAAATGACCTTGCTTCCTTTGATTTTAATGAACTTAATATAGCCAACCCTCTAAGAATCTAATTCTAAAGTCTTAGGAAAAAAGTAAGCTGAAAAATTCAAAAGCCATAGCCTTAGCCTTTCTCATGTGGCCCCTCCTTCCCTTTTTTTCTGCTTGTTTCTTTTTCTGTCTTTCTTTTCTTTCTTTCTTTTTTTTTTTTTTTTTTTTTTTTTGTTGCTGTTTTGCTGCAGGCGAGTGATTCTGATCTTGTTCTTCTGGCCAGCCTCCCGCTCTCTCTCCTTGACTCTGGCTTGTGCTGGTGGATATCCTTTTCCTACCACAGCAGCACTTCTCACTTCGGGATCAGGAGGCCTATTTGCTTTCATGACTACTTTCCTTCTATGACAGGAATGATTTAAACTTTACCTAAATTTAACAATGTCTTGGTAAGTGAAAGCTTAGGCAGTTTAGAATTTGCTTTTGATCTTTTTATTTCTTAGCTTAAAAACATTTTTTTTTAATTATTAAGCCAGACCAGATTTTTTTTATCCTGGAAAATTGGTCTTAGTAAAGAATTTTTAAAAGTATATATATTGATGTATTTAAGGAACAAAGTATATTTGCATTTTTGAAGTTCTGATAGTAACCTGAATAAGTTGGATTGTGTTACTTTAGAAATTGATCCCCTTTTGTAACTCATTGGTCATTTAGAAAGATTAAAAAGTAGTTTTGTACAAAAGTAGCTTTAGTACTAAAACATTTGATTAATGGCATATTTATAACTTTTAAAACTTGCCACTTCCATTGTGTTGCTCAACTCTGTTATTTTTAGTGTTTGGTTCATAAACAAAGTTTGTTGGTCCGCTCCAGAGGAAGGAATTCTCATTTAACAGCAGAGAGAGCTGGCTTGAATTCTGCTTCACTGCTGAGGAGTCAGTGGAAAAGTCTCTTTTTGCTTCTTTATCTTTGGCAATGTTGAACTTTACCTGAGCCCTGTGCTCCTGGAAAACAGCCAAGAAATTAAGACACCCCCATCCAAACCCTCTCCCCTATTTGTGTTCCGAGAAAAGACTTACCGCAGAGAACCCCCTTCCCCATTGGACTTAGATAAGACACCTGGAGGCCCCCTTGTCTACCTGTGACAAGGCCAGGCACAGACCCTCCGATTTCCCATTCCTTGCATCATGAACGATTAGATGAACTCTTTATACCACTGGTAGATCTGAACAAAACACTGACTGAACCAAACTGTTAAGTATTCTCCTTCCTCCAGGCCATAAATGTTGACTCTCCGTCAGCCTGAGCCAACACACAGCCCTCCTTCAGGGCCCTCCCGAAAATCTGCACATCTCAAGAAAAGACATTCCCTGATCAGTGTGTCTAGTCCCACCACTCACTCCCCATACCTGCTGCCTTCTAGCCTTGTTTGCTGCTCTCTATAAAAGAAAAACTCTTTTCTGCCTCACCTTGGAGATTCTTGCAGATCTTATAGTCGTAGTATTCTTCCTATTGCAATAATCCTCCCCCATTACAGTCATCTTTCAAATAAAGTTCTTAACTAAATCCAGATTTGTTTTCTCTGACGTATTTCAGTTTTTTAATTTATAAAATGGAATTGGTAGATGACCTAACTTCTTAATTATGGTTATTCAAAGAATAAAATGAAAATAGACTAGAAAGAACAAAATAAGAAATAGAGCCATAAAAGCACAAGCCAAATGGCATGTCAAAATGGGATCTGTAACAGCCTGGACAACAGAGCAAGACTCCATCTCAAAAAAAAAAAAAAAAAAGAGTGTCTCATTCGGAGGGGTTTTAGTGCATGCACTGCTCTATCCCACGTTAAGGGAGTGTGGCATTGGTAGAACGCATCATGGGTCTTCCGTGTTTTTTCCTTGGAATTTGTTTTCTTAGTTCAGACAATGGTAAATTGTAAAAGAAAATCTGTGGTAAAGTATTGTGATTGTACAGTATTGGCTGAGATAACATTTTCTGTGTTTTTATTAGCTTCAAATTTTAGGAACTGTATTTAGTAGTACTGACTTGGGAAACATAGTAGAAGATTCTTTTTTTTTTTTTTTAATCACTTATTATTACTTGAAATGTTTTTCCTTAACTTTTTTCACATTTTTATAAGTTTGGCGCAAACTATGAAGACTCTAAGGCTAAGAAAGAACACTGTGAAATTTTCATTATATAGACACTTTACAAATACTCTGATCTTTGCCGTGCTGGGTAAGCTATTTAATTTTTCTTATAATAAATTATCTTAGTATTGTTATGTTCCTTCAAAGGTGACTTTGTGTGTGTGTTGCAGCTTCTGTAGTATTTATGGTGTGGACAACTAAGACATTTAGAATTGCAAAATGCCAATCAGTAAGTATAATCTTTCTATTTAAACAGTTGTTATTTTTATTTGTACTATTTTGTATAATTTTGAAGAATTTATGCTTGTAAACAGAGGTGATTAGTGGAGATTTTCTTTCTACTTTAAACTATTTTTTACAGAGTTACAAAAAATTTTAACTCCTCCAAGTGAGTTTGAAAAAGTTCCTTCTAAATCTCCTTTTCCTATTATGCCCTTTTCTCAAGTTCTTTTTATGTATTTTGAAAACAAATTATCTTCTTATATACCCTAACAGGAAATTCTCTTCTTCCTGCACACCATGAAATTGAGTGGTTTTGTATGTAGGTGGGACTTGAAATCTTAAGACTGCCATGTTTCTAGGATCATGTGTTCAGTATGGGTATTCGAGAGATGTTTTCCACGGATTCTCATGTTGGAAGAAGATACATTTCTTAGAATATAAAAGGTCCTCTTTTGGGGATTTCTTAAGATTTGGAGCTAGTCTCTAGTGCTGTATAAATAATCACAAAAAGCCCTCTGAAAATTCAGAGCTTTTGCTGCCTTAGAGACAATGAAAGAAGAGGCTGGGCCTTCTGAAATTTCTTTTTTCTCCTTCCCTTCTCTTAGTATTTGCCACTTGAAATCCTAAGTATATGTTTTGCATTTTTTGTTTTTGAGATCTTTCTGTTAACCTAAAAATTTTATGGCAGGGAATATTTGTAACACTACACAGCCTTTTAGAAACATTTTTTGAACAATATAGGTTTCTTGGAAAAATATGTGCTTGTTTGTTTTGAAGGCTTACTTGTTGGAAAGATTCCATTGTACTTGTCATTGTACACTATTTGAATGGGAAACCTGTATAGTTATCATAAGAAAATTAACTTTTCATGTTTGAATTGTCCTTATTTTAGGATTGGATGGAACGTTGGGTTGATGATGCATTTTGGAGCTTCCTTTTTTCACTTATCCTTATTGTAATCATGTTTTTGTGGAGACCATCAGCAAACAATCAGAGGTACCTAACATAGGAAATTTCAAGTCGGCAAGCATTTGTCGATCACCTTCTATAGTGTCAAGAACACGTTTATAGAAACCAGGGGAGTAGTCCTTGCTTTTAAGGACTATATAGTCAAGTAGGGAGATAAGCAAAACAAATGCAAGACAGTGAAAAAAGATGTATAGACTAGTCTGGGGTAAGATGGAAGAGGGATGAGGAAGACTTTTTGAAAAGGCAGCGCTTATATTACACCTTGGGGAAAGGAATAGGACAACAAATGACTAAACTAGGAAAGAATGTCCATTTTCTGGGGTAGTGGGAAAGGCATGAGATACTTTGGAGACCAGTGAGACATGCAGTTTGGTTAATACCACGTACTCATACTGGAGAGAGATCAAGTTGGAAGGGAGAGGTGCAGCCAAAATGACAAAAGACTTCAGTGTCAAGTTCAGAAAGTTGCACTTAAGACTGCATGTGGTGGGAAGCCTTACCTTCCTTGCTTTATCCCTCTGCCCCAAGGAAAGAACTTAAGTTCTTGTCCATTCGTTAGGGGAAACTGAAAAAGTATATACAGATTGAATATCCCAAATCCAGAATGCTCCAAAATCCAAAACTTTTTGAGCACTGACAGGATACTCAACAGAAGTGCTCGTGGGAACATTTTGAATTTCAGATTTTCAGATTTGGGATGCTCAGCTGGTAAATATAATGCAAATATTCCAAAATCTAAAAACATCCAAAACTCTAAACATTTCTGGTCTCAAGCATTTTGCATAAAGGCTACTCAACCTGTATCAGTATATGTGTTTCTCCTGTCCTTTTTAAAATTATACAATAATATATATACATACTTACATATACCTGCTGTTCTGTACATTCCTGTTTAAAATATATCTTTCTGGCTGGGTGCAGTGGCTCATGCCTAAAAGCACTTTGGGCAGCCAAGTGGGTGAATCACTTGAGCCCAGGAATTGGAGACCAGCCTGGGAAACAAAGCGAAACCCTATCTCTACAAAAAAATACAAATATTAGCTGAGTGCAGTGATGTGTGCCTGTACTCCCAGCTACTTGGCAGGCTGAAGTAGGAGGATGGCTTGAGCCTAGGAGGTGGAAGTTGCAGTGAACTGAGATCATGCCACTGCTGCTACACTCCAGCTTGGACAACAGAGCCAGACCCATCTCAAAAAATCAAAAGTATGTTCCCATATCAGCATATATAGATCTATCACATTACTTTTAATGGCTATATGGCATTTCATAACATGAATGTAAATGTAACATAATTTATATAAGCAGTCCCTGGTTATTATTTTGTTTAAAAAATAGATTTTTGCTATTATCAATCATGTTTTTAGAATGCTGTTGGACATCATCTTGGCAAACTTTTGTTAGTATAATGTAAGGTAAATGCATTTTACTTTGATGGCTATTGCCAGATGACCCTCCAAAAAGGTTGTTTTGATTCACACTTTATCAGCAGTATTTTGATCTTATCACCTAGGAAATGTGGCCCAATCAATGGGCCTTATTTTCACCAATCAGATTAGCAACTTCTCTTTTTTTAGGGAATAAACTGACAAGTGGTAAGCAGAGAGGTAAGCCTGACATGGAGAAAGAAAGAGCAGAAAGTTCCCTTCCTTCAACATTAAATATTGCTAAATTGCTTGGCAGAATGATTTTATCCACTTACACTTTTACAAGTGGTTTGAGAACTCTAGTTTCAAAATTTCTTCACAATAATTCTAGCTAATTTGAAAGTAAAATAATTACATTTTCATTATTTTAAAGTATAAGAAATGTTTTAAATGTAGATTTCTTATACGATGACTTTTAGATAGAAACTGAAAATTGAACAAGCTTAAACATACTAGTAAAACTACTACTCATTTTTGCTATAGATATGCCTTCATGCCCTTAATAGATGATTCTGATGATGAAATTGAGGAATTCATGGTAACTTCTGAAAATTTAAGTGAGTAATATGTTTTCTTTTTAAATGACCACTGTACATATTGTAACAGAAATACTGTACCTTTACCCAAGGTCACATACATTGTTTTTTTCCTATAAAATATTTTTAAAACTTTATCTTCAGAAACCCTATTTTGGTAGACAATAACAAAAAGAAAAGTCAATGATGAAATTTTCAAGACTATTAATGTAGTTTGAGCTTTTGTTACACGTTTGAGCTTGTTACTCATTTTGTAAAATGTTGAAATAGTTACACTGTATTTCATAAGAGTGGTTTGGTGTATATTGTGCTTAGCTGCTAAATAATGTTCATCTTGATGATTGAGTTTCTTTGAGTTGCATCTTCTTGCTCTTTTTAAAGTATGTACACCTGTAATTTCTGGTCATGCCCAAAGCATTTCTACTTACGGTTTTAATGGTATTTTCATTCTTTCTATTAATTGCTACATAGCATTTTAGCATTTTATTAGTTTTATTATAATCTAAGCATCTGTTAAGGCAACATCAATAAGTAACTCATATGTTGAGGGTAATTTTATCTTTATTTCTTTTTTTTTTGTCTTCTTTGGCTTCTTTTAGTAACATTTTTTCACTTTATTTTGGTTCTCTAATACATCAATCAAATAGAAAACAGGAAAATAAATAGAAAAAGTCATCAAATCTAAAAGTAATTACTTTGAAAAGATTAGTGAAAAATGGCTTAACCTCTAGCTAGTCTAAACCAGAAATAAAAAGAAACTAGTGGATCCTTGAATAATGTGGGGTTAGGCATGCCAGTCTCCTGAGTAGTTGAAAATCTCCTTATAACTTTTGACTCTCCCAAAATTTAACTACTGATAGCCAACTGTTGACCAGAAGCCTCACTGTTAACATAGTTATCACATATTTTGTATGTTATATGTATTTTATACTGTATTACTACAATAAAGTAGGTAGAGCAAAGAAAATGTTATTAGGTAGAAGGAAAGGAGAGTCAGGAAAGGCAGACATATATGGTGTAATTTTTATTGAAAAAAACTCACATGTAGGTGGACCCAAGCAATTCAAACCCATGTTGTTCAAGGGTCAACTGTAGTACTGTAAGACAAATGTCTAATTTTGGAAATGATAGAGAGGACATTACTACAGTAAAAAAGGTAAATAAGGGAATATTGTGAACAAATTTATGGTAATAAATTGGGCAATCTGGATGAGACAGACAGATTCCTTGAAAAATACACATAACAACCCAATCTTAATTCTAACCCTGTGCCACTAAGTCTGAGTAGCTCTGGTCTATTAAAGCAATTAAAAAAAAAATTTTTTTTTTAATTTAAAATCTTTGTATAATAGGCTCAAATGGATTCACTAGTGAGTTCTTCCAAATACTTAAGGAAGAAATGTTCTAATTTTACCAAAATCTTTAGAATATAAAGCAGGCAGGAGTACTTTTAAGTCCAGCATAACTGAAATGCCAAAGTCTAACAGACATTACAAGAAAAAATTATAGACCAATATCATTAATGAGTAGACACATAGAAGTTATTTAAAGATATTAGCAAATAAAATCTAGCAAAGTATAGAAAGACAGTCATGATCAAGTGGACTTTATCCCAGGGTTGCAAGACTGTTTTAACATTCTAAAAATTACTCAATATAATTCATCATATTAAAATAGTACATATAAGGCTGAGTGTGGTGGCTCATGCCTATAATTCCAACACTTTGGGAGCCCAAGGCAGGCAGATCACCTGAGGTCAGGAGTTCAAGACCAGCCTGGCCAACATGGCAAAACCCTGTCTCTACTAAAAATACAAAAATTATCTGGGTATGGTAGTGTGTGCCTGTAATCCCAGCTCCTCGGAAGGCTGAGACAGGAAAATCTCTTGAACCCAGGAGGGAGAGGGAGGTTGCAGTGAGCCAAGCCACTGTACTCCAGCCTGGGTGACAGAGCAAGGCTCTGTCTCAACAAAGAAATAAAAATAAAATAGTACAAATAAAAGAAGAAAGAAGAAAAAAATGACGTAAGTATCTCAGTGGATGCAAATAACAAAAGCCTCAACAAACTAATTCTAAAATGGTATGAAAACATTCTACAGTTAAAATTCTATTTAGTGGTGAACACTTTCTTCTCAAGATTAGGAATCAAGTACAAGGATATCTACACATCACTTTGATTCTGTGTTGTATAGGAGGTCCTATTCAGTGCAGAGAGGCAAAACAAACAAAACTCCAACAAATATAAAAGAAGGAGCACGTGGAAAGGAAGAAATAAAACTGTGTTTATTCTCAGGCAACAAGAATATATGTGGAAAATCCCGAGGAGTCTACAGAAAAGAAAAAGTACAGTAGAACTAATAAGTGACTGTGACGGTCATAGGGTATAGGTCCAATATACAGAAATCAGTTGTTTTTGTACATATTCACTGAAAACAGTTGAACGTAAAGTTTAAAATGTTATTTACCATACCTTCAAAAATAAAATATTCAGATTAAGTTTAATGAAAATGTAAAACCTCTGCAATGAAAACTGTAGAGAGAAATTTTAGAATAAGTAAATGTAGAGATAGAACATGTGTCTGAATTGGAACTCTCAATATTAAGCTGTCAGTTTCCCAATCTGATAAGTAGATTCAGTGCAATCCCAATTATAATTCTAGCTGATTTAAATATATATATATAATGGTTACGTTGATTCTAAAATGTATATGGAAAAGCAAAAGACCTAGAAGATCCTTAACATTCTTGTAGTTACAACATGAGTGAACCTTGAAAACATTATGTTAAGTAAAAGAAGCCAATCACAAAAGACCACATACTGCATAATTTTGTTGATATGAAAGGTCCAGGCTGGGCACAGAGGCTGATACCTGTAATCCCAGCACTTTGGGAGGCCAAGGAGGGCAGATCACCTGAGGTCAGGAATTTGAGACCAGCCTGGCCAACATGGCAAAACCTCATCTCTACTAAAAGTACAAAAATTAGCCAGGCGTGGTGATGGACGCCTATAATCACAGCTACTCAGGAGGCTGAGGCAGGGAAATCACTTAAACCTGGGAGGCAGAGGTTGCAGTGAGCCGAGATTATGCCACTGCACTCAAGCCTGGGCGACAAGAGCAAGACTACATCTCAAAAAAAAAAAAAAAAAAGAAAGGAAAGAAAAGGTCCAGAATAGGCAAGTCTATAGAGGCCGAAAGTAGCTCCGTGGTCATCAGAGGTTAGAGGAGGGGGAAAGTAGGGAGTGACTGCTAATAGGTTTGGGGTTTCTTTGCGGGGTGATGAAATTTTCCAAAATTGGATAGTCGTGATGATTGTACAACTCTGTGAATATCTCAGAGTCTACTAACTGTACTTCAATATGGTATGTTAATTATATCTCAATAAAATAAAATCAATGGATACTGATTTTAAGACATAGTGATTTCAGATTACAGCAATCCAGACAGTGTGGTATTGGCATAAGGATAGAGAAAACCATCAAGGTAGTAAAATAGAGTCCAGGAATAAACCCATGCATGTGTGGTCACTTGATTTTTGACTAAGTCACCAAGGCTTACATGAGGAAAGGATAGTCTTTTTAGTAAATGGTACTGGAACAACTGGATAAATGTATAGAAAAAAAATCACCTAGACTTTTGCTGCACATCTCACAATCATTAATTCAAGATGGATCACAGACCTAAATGGAAAAGCTTCAACTGTTACTCTTCTAGAAGAAAACAGGAAAATATTTTAATGATATTGGATGGGCTAATTTCCTAGGACACAAAAAGCAGTAACCATTAAATTAAAAAATGAGACTTTATCAAAATTAAAAATCTATGCTCATCAGGAAGAATTTAAGAAAATAAGGCTAGCTACAGCAGGATATTCTCAATACATATATATCTGACAAAGGCCTTCTATACCAGAATATAAGTAGAATTCCTGTAAATCAATAAATGATAACCCATGAAGCAAAAAATGAACAGAAGACTTGTGTAGACACTTCAAGGAAGACATAGGAATGGCCAATAAACCCGTTGAAAGGTGCTCGATATAATCGGTCATCAGGGAAATGCAAATTAAGACCATAATGCTACCACACATCTGCTACAGTGGTTAAAATTAAAAAGTCTGATAGTATGAACTATTGGAGAAAATGTGGAACAGCTGGCTCTCTCATACAGTACTTGAAGGAAGGTAAAGTAGGATGACCTCTTTAGAAAGCAATGTGACAGCTTCTTACAAAGTTAAGCATATACTTACCTTACAGTCCAGCTGTTCCACTCTAAGGATTTTACCCAGAAAAATGAAGCAGACATCTATAGAAAGACAATGTTTATAGCAGCTTTATTCTTAGTAGTCCAAAACTGGAATAACACAATTATCTACGAACAGGTGAAAAGTTAAAGAAATTGTGGTATATCCATACAATGGAATACTTTCCAGTAATAAAAAGAACACTGTATAACATGACTAAATCTCAAAATTGTTTATATTGCATGAAAGTAGCCAAATCCAAAAGTATGTAGACTCTCTATACTGTGGTTCTATAAATGAAGTTCTTGAACAGGGAAAACAAACTATAATGATTATCTAATTAGAGCAGTGGTTGCTTTTGGTGAGATGGGGATGGACTGGAAAGGAACTTAAAGAACCTTTTGTGATAATGGAAATGTTAACTGTATTAATTGGCATGGCAGTTACTCAAGTGTATATATTTGTCAGGTTTCTTCAACTATACACCTAAAATGTGTATATATTTTATATATTTGTATATATATATACACACACACACACACACACTTCAGTGTTTAAAGATCACTGTATTCCCCATCTAAGATAAATGTTGGAGTTTCAAATATCCCAGGAAAACATTTTTTGATTGAGGAACCTCATCTTCATTTATTACATCGGCTTATGTTATAATTATCCTACTTTATGGAGAAGCAATATTTGCAAATTAGTGTAATAACAAAAGTGACTACTTACTGGGCATAGATTGTGTGTCAGGCGTTTTATATGTGCTAACTTGTTCAGTGGTTACCAGAACTCTATGAAGTAGATGCTATTATTATACCCAGTTTATAGTCAGAAACACTAATTCACAGGAAGTTAATTGCTTTCCCCAAGATTCCAGTGAGGCAGTCTACTTCCAGGACACAGGCACTTAGCCTTTGCTCTACTGAAACTGCAAACATACAGAAGATCCTCGGTCAAATATGAAAGAAATCTTGATCTTTCCTATCGTTTTTATGTCTTATGCACATTTCAAAATTTGTACATCAGGGATGTAAAGCGTACCCAAAGATGTGTTTTGTTCTTGAATATACCATGAATTCTAAAGATTTTTAAGTCCATAAACTTTAAAATAATTACAGTTAAGGAAATATGTGTGCATGTTTACTTTTAGAGGAGTTTGTTTAAACTCCTCTAAAACTAGGATTCAAACAAGAAACTTGAAAACCTGGTGGTTCTGACAAACAGTTGTCAAAAATCTGTGAACTTTTTTCATGTATCTTTTCTACATTTCCAAATGGTAAGTTCTGCATCTGCCTAAAGTTTCCACTCTTAACCCTCCATTAAAAAAAAAAAATGTAATTTTTTTTATTAGGTTATTAAATTTCTAAAGGAAAATATTATTTTATGATTTTATATATATGTTTATAATGTCTCTTGTAGCCGAAGGAATAAAATTAAGAGCCTCAAAATCAGTTTCCAATGGAGCAGTTAAGCCTGCCACTTCTGATAACTTTGTGAGTATAGTATATATTTAGTACAATCTTAGTCTTCACTGTTTTAGAGATGAGTGTCATATTCGTTGACTCTCAGAAGAACAGTTTTTAACTAAGGTTTTTGTTGTTATAAAAATTAGTGTTGCTAAGTAGCAATCCTGGTTGTCCATAACTGAAATATCTTCGTTGTAGATCTCACTTCTCACCTGCTATTCCTAGGCCAGCAGCATGAGCGTCATCTGGGAACTTATTAGAGATGCAGAGTCTCGGGCCTACCCCAGATGCTCCTGAATCGGAATCTGCTTTTCAGAAAGATTCCATAGGTTATTTATCTGCATATTCAAGATTGGAAAGCTTTGTTGCAATAAAAGCTTGTGTTAACTTTTCAACATATGAAAGTGATTTTTGAAGCCATTTTAAATAACATTTGTTATCTGTTGGTAAAGAACTTTATGTGTTACCTACACAGTTACCAAAATTAACAGATTTTTCTTGAAGTGGGAAGCTTGAATAAACTTGTAAAACATTGGGCAGAGATAAGCTAAATAATATTTTCTGCATAAAAATGTTTTTGAAGGCGATGATATAAAATGGAAATGTCTATCATACAGTTTTGTACTTTCTTACAACTATATGTGCTGTGATTAATACTATGTAAAAATTTATGTATGCGTATGTGAGTTCCGACAGGATATGTGAAAATATGTTTTATCTGTTCAATTTGGCAAATTCTCTAATTTTTATTTTTGATGATATAATTTTAAAAAGTATGTTATTTGTGTAGTTTTATAGTAATTTAAATTCTTAAAAATTATAATACTTTCAATTATCTAGTGTTAGATCTGTTATACTTTCAATTTGTTAAGTATTTTTTTATTCTATGTATATATGTGAGTTTATTTTAAAACAGTATTTTCAAACATGTCAAGGGAATACTTTTTAATTTCTCTAAAGTAAGTATAATTAGCTCTTAAGCAGAAGCTGGGGGTCTTATATCTCACTGACTTATTTCTACCTGAGACCCACTCAGAGAATTGGGGTTCCTATTAATGCTGGCTCAGTTGCTTGTTTCTCTCTCTAGATTAGCAAAATGTAATTAATACTAGAACCAGACCATTCCATGTAGATAATAAAGAAAAATTTAGATTTATTTATATTATCAACCAAAACATTCAGTATACCTTTTATTTTCTTTCTCCTAGTGAAATAACTATAAGCAAGTTTTCTGTTAAAAATAGATAAGAGGTTAAATAGATTAGATAGATAAGATATATGGATAGATAGATAAGATAGATTAGACAGATTATAGATAAACAGAATAGATTAGATAAAATAGTTTGGAGGGGTGGATAGATTGGATGGATGGATGGATGGATAGATAGATAGATAAAGATAGATAGACAGATAGATACCTCAGCTGACCTGTTCTCCTTTTCTTGCCTCCTGTAGGGAGATGAACATAAATACAAGTGATAAAAATAAATAGACTTTTCTAAAGTTAGACTATTTGAGATCAGGCATGGTGGCTCATGCTTGTAATCCTAGCACTTTGGGAGGCTGAGGCAGTGGATCACTTGAGCTCAGGAGTTTGAGACCAGCCTGGACTACATGATGAAACTCTGTTTCTACTAAAAATACAAAAATTAGCTGGGTGTGGTGGTATGTGACTGTAATCCCAGCTACTCAGGAGGCTAAGGCAGAACCCGGGAGGCAGAGGTTGCAGTGAGCCAAGATTGCACCACTAAACTCCAGCCTGGGCAACAGAGTCAGACTGTGTCTCAAAAAGAAAGAAAGAGAAAGAAAAAATAATACTTGTATTATCTTTTAAAAAAAAAAGTTATCAACTCACATATAAAAACTTGAACAAATTAGGAGGCATAATGAGTGTGGCATAGCAAAAATTCAATATCCTTGCTATTTTCTATCTTAGGAATGAACTTTGTGTTTTTACTGTGATTTCTCAGGACAAAAAAGTACACTTCATGCATCTAACTAAAACCAAGAAGTGTAAAAATCTGAAATCCAATTTTTGTTTGCGTGTGTACGAAAACACTGGCATAATTTCCATATGGCATGAGTGCCAACTTCTTAGGACATATAAAGAAACTAAAAGAATCTCAAGTATTTTCATTTAAACACTCAAATTTTACATATATTCTGTTTTAGAAATTCTGCTGTCAGGTGATATTAAGCAAATGCTAAGTATAAATATTTCTACAGGATGAAGATTTGAAGTGGGTGGAAGAAAATATTCCTTCTTCATTCACGGATGTGTAAGTATCTTCTGTTACAGTTTGATTATAAATTTTAGGCTTTAGTTTAAAAAGGATCATTCTCATCCTTTGTTATATGCTTTTCAAACCTCGCACTTCGTATTCTTGGGTAAGCCCCTATCACCAGTAAATGGCCCTTAACAGAACTACAAAGAAAAACCCTGGCTTGTTTGATTTTTCACTGTACAGCAACCATTTTAAAACTAGTGGCCTGGCCAGGCGCAGTGGCTCACACCTGTAATCCCAGCACTTTGGGAGGCTGAGGTGGGCGGATCATGAGGTCAAGAGATCGAGACCATCCTGGCCAACATGGTGAAACCTCATTTCTACTAAAAATACAAAAATTAACTGGGCTTGGTGGTATGTGCCTGTAGTCCCAGCTACTTGGTAGGCTGAGGCAGGAGAATTGCTTGAACCTGGAAGGCGGAGATTGTAGTGAGCTGAGATCACATCACTGAACTCCAGCCTGGTGACAGAGCAAGACTCCAGTCTCAAAAAAAAAAAAAAAACCACAACAAAAACTAGTGGCCTATAATCAACTCTAGCTTTTTCTGATCTGCAGTTATCATGATCATTTCATTTTTTTCTTTCTTCTTCTTCTTATTATTATTTTTGTAGGGATGGGGTTTCACCATGTTGGCCAGGATGGTCTCAATCTCCTGACCTCATGATCCGCACGCCTTGGCCTCCCAAATTGCTGGGATTACAGTCATGAGCCACCGTGCCTGGCCTTCATTTTTTTTTCTATCATGGAAAACGTCAAACATACGTAAACTTTCTTTTTAAAGGTAACCACAACACCGTGTATTGTGGGGAAGCTTTTGGAGGAAAAACATGAGCATAGGAATCTTCTCTGGAAACGTTGAGATATTCAGGATCCTCTTTATGTATGTCCTGTTTGAGACAAGAATTCCAGATAATTGTTTCCATAGTGAAGAACTAGAATAGCCAAGTATGATAACATTTTCACATATTGGTCTTTCCCTTCCTGGCCCCCATTTGGTTTCCGTTTAGATAGTTTCTGTGTAGTATGATACTCCTTTTGCCTGAAGAATTTCCTTTACCTTTCTAATTCTTGTAGTACAGGTATGCTGGTAGTAAATCCGTCAGATTTTTGTTTGTTTGAAAAAGTCTTTGTTTCACCATTATTGAAGATATTTTTTGTGGGAATACAGTTCTTGGTTGACTTTGTTTTTTTCTTTCAACACTTAAAGGGTTGGTCACTTGAATGTCTTCTGGCTTTCATAGTTTCAGAAAGATGTCTGCTTTAGTTCTTTCTGCTTTAGTTCTTACCTTTGTTCCTCCACATGTTATATGGGTTTTGTTTGTGTGGGTTGGGTTTTTTTTGAGGGGTGAGAAAGGTGGGGGAATTGGCTGCCTTCAGGATTTTCTCTTTGTCTTTAGTTTTCATCATTATGAATATGATGATTCTAGGTATGTGTGGGCATGTATTTTCATTTCTTTTGGTTGTATACCTAAAGTGGAATTGCTAGATCATATAGTAACTCTAACACTTTGAGGAAGTGCCAAGCTGTTTTCCAAAGAAGCTGTATTATTTTATAATCCTATCAGCAATATATGAGGGTTCCAACTTCTCCACATTTTTTGTTAATACTTGTTATTGTCCACCTTTTTGATTTTAGCTCTTAGTGACTATGAAGTGATATGTCATTGTACTTATGAGTAACTGAAATTCAAACTGTCTTGTTGGGGAAACTGGTGTTATTTAAACTGTGGTAACTGAAATTCATGTATAAATAGTCTATGCAAAGTAAGAACTGCCTATTCATTATGAAACTTACAATACACTATTATACTTCAGCAGTCAGAAGAGGAAAATATGGGTATATGTATTTTTTTATATTTACCCATATATTTACTGTTTCTTTTTTCTTTCCTTTATATGTAAGCTAAGGTCTTTCTTTAGTATTTCTTATAGGATAGGTCTGCTAACAACAAGTTCTCTCAATTTTATTTATATGAAAATGTATTTACTTTGCCTTCCTTTTTTTTTTGAGATGGAGTCTTGCTCCCGTCTCATAGTCTGGAGTGCAGTGGCGCCGTCTCGGATCACTGCAACGTCTACCTCCTGGGTTTAAGCACTTCTCCTTCCTCAGCCTCCCAAGTAGCTGGGATTACAAACATGCACCACCACACTCAGCTAATTTTTATATTTTTAGTAGAGACGGGGTTTAACCATGTTGGCCAGGCTGGTCTTGAACTCCTGACCTCAGGTGATCCACCTGCCTCAGCCTCCCAAAGTGCTAGGATTACAGGCATGAGCCACAGCACCCGGCCATTTGCCTTCCTTTTTAAAGGATAGTTTTGCTGAATATAGAAATCTTGATTGACTTTTGTTTGAACACTTCCAATACGTCATTTTAATATCTTCTGGCTTTTATTGTTTTTGAGGAGAAAGTAGTCATTAATTGTATTGTTCTCATGTGTGTGATGTGGCATTTATCTTTCGCTGTTTTTCTGATTTTTCCTTTATATTTGGCTTTCAGCAGTGTGTCTATGATATACTTAGGTCTTCTTTTTGTCTATTCTTTCTGGAATTTGTTGGGCTTCTCAGATCCATGTCCGTTGGTCATTTTCCAGTGCCTTCAGCTACTTTTTAAAACATTTTTTTGAGACAGTCTCTCGCTCTTGTTACCCAGGGTGGAGTACAAGGCAGTGGTGCAATCTTGGCTCATTGCAGCCTCTGCCTCCCAGGTTGCAGCAGTTCTCTTGCCTCAGGCTCCCTGGTAGCTGAGATTACAGGCACATGCCACCACACCTGGCTAATTTTGTATTTTTAGTAGAGATGGGGTTTCACCATGTTGGCCAGACTGGCCTCAAACTCCTGACCTCAGGTGATCCACCCACCTAGGCCTCCCAAAGTGCTAGGATTACAACCATTAGCCACTCTACCTGGCCAGCTACTTATTTTTGGTATTTTTGTCCAGGTTTTGTCAGTACTTTTTGTGGAAGGAATCATCTGACCTTTTCTGTCCACCTTTACTTGCTCTCTTGTGTTGCAATCACTTTCTGTGTGATCCTTTTGTCCTTCTTTCTTTATTTCATTTTCTTTGTGTTTTCCTGCCACACATAAGATTTCTTTTGAATTATTCTCCCTTGGGTACCTTATAATGTTCTCAATCACCGGAATAATTTTTGTCTTTTTTTTTAATTTTTTTTCCGAGTATGATTGACTCTTTGAATTTCTTTGTGCTTTGTTTTTATCTACTTCTGCTCTTGGCTTTTAGATTCCTTATTGTAGAATTTTAATATTGCCAAATGTTCTTTTTAAGTTATTGTATTTAATTTGGAGTATTGTGTGTTATAACTATAGTTTTCTTCTACTGTAAGATATTTTGATTTTCATTTTCCTTCTTTTTCTTTTCCTGCAGTATTATATGGAATTGATTTTAGTTTTCCCATTCTGAGAGATTTTATGAAGGTTCCTGGTTTGAGTGCCTTTTTCCATCAGTGGGCATGAATTGTTGTTTCTTTTATGGATAATGTTGATGGTATGGAGGAGTATGGAGTAGGGGAGGTTGGTGGTGTTTTGTCTGTCTTTTATTTCTGCAGACCTTCCCTCCCCCTTTTTACTGTCTTTTTAAAATTTACTACACTATCAGATCTCCAAGGAATATTCCTCTTTTTTATATGTGATCCTTTCCTGAAAACAATGATCGTTCAAGGCTGCTACTTTTTGTCCCACTCAAATTGAGCCCTTTCGATGTAGCAAGTGCTGTGAACTTCCAAGTCACTGGTTTTATACAGTCTGTTGGCACTGAGTGTTGGGCTTTTCTGCAGGGATTGATTTTTGTCTATGCTTGTCTGAGTCTTCCCACCCCTCTACTGTTTTTCCCCATAGTCTCTGAACCCTCTCTTTCCCTACTCTCTGTAACCATGAGCTTGTAGTAACAGCAAGGAATCTGTTGGGATTTGACATTTATTTCTCTATTAACATATAATTTCAAGTTTGTGGTGTTTTTCTGGTAACTCTGAAGGCATATGTCTTTTGTGGTTTTGTTTGCAATCCTTAGTAATTTTATGGTTTTTTGAGCAAGCATATATGGAGACACTCAAATTAAGTGGCCACCATTATTTTCCAGATTTGTAAACTCATAACTAAGCATTTTAGAAGGAAATTATTTAAGCAGGCTTACCTCCTACTGTGCCACCACTTCTTGGTGGAAACCAGTAAGGCTTCTAGGTAGTTCTCTTTATATGTGAGAAAGTCATTCTTCTCTACTGTTTTTTTCTGTAGATAGAAATATCTTCCTGGTTACAAAAAATCCTTTAAAATATAGAAGATTAAACTGTCTTATTTGATGTCTTCATGAACCATTTATATAAATGATTAGAGCTGTATAATCCAAGAATAATTTCCAAAATTTTAGGTTTTTAGGAACCTTTGCTTCTCCACTTCTGAAAACTTTAACACAAGAAATGTAGCCCAATGTTATCCAAAATTAATGTACAATTTACATAGCAAGTTTAGTATTTAGATTTCAAACACAGAAAAGCCTTCCCCTTATATAATTGTAGAAATGGAACAAAAATTTTGTAAGTCATAGGATATTTTAAACAGATCATGAATAATCATATGATACCATGTATTATGAGATACTGGTATGATATTCACTGTGAATTTCCTCATCTTTGATAACCCATGAAGGTGAGATTAGCATAGTTCATCTCTCTCTTTAATGCATTGAATCGTTCTTAATAAGTTTTAAGTGGTCATCGACATCACAGCAGGGACCATTGTTGATATTGCTAGTGTTTCCTCTAAACAAGGTGCCAAGCACGCAGCAGATTGTCTTCTGGACCTCTAGGGTTCATCTCTCCCCTAATGCCGTCTTCTCCCCCAGATTTTTTTAATCGCATTATTCCAGTCTGCCTTGGCTCCTTCCTCACACTGGTCAGTCTCCTGGCCCTCCTGGCTTCACCATGGACCGCACTGTAGGTGGCATCCTCTGGAGTTGTGCATTGCTTTTTCATGGCAAAACTTTGGCACTTGGACTTTTCCTTCAGGCTCTCCTCCCTCAGACCTCTGTCACATTGAGGCTAGATTAAAGTTACTTAACATTTTTATATATTCATCTTTTCTTTTTTTATTATCTTTGTGGAGCAAAAGTTCTGTTGTGTAACTCTCTCTCTGGAACCCTTTGCTGGCAGACATCCAGGCAGTAGTCATAATGGCACAGAAGTTAAACAAATGCTGGATTCTGTAATACTACCTTTCATAATGTATTTACTCATAAATCGGTTAAGTCTGCAATATAATTTTTGGATGAGAACATTTGTATAATCATCACCCAGATCAAAGAATAGAATAATGCTCGTGCCCTGAAAAGCCCATTTCCCATTTCCCTTTCAAATCAAGAATCTACTTTCCCAAAGGTTCTGCTGTCCTGAAATCTACAACTGTAGATTACTTGTGTCAGTTTTTAAAATTTTATCCCTCAATAGGTATCCATTTGCTTTGCTGCATACTATTCCATTTTCCGAATAACCCATAATTTGCCCATTGGGGTTATTTTCAGTTTAGTGCTATTGAGAACAGCACTGCTGTGAAAACTCTCCTCCATGTCTGTCTGTGAGCCTGGGTGCTCCCTTCTGTCACCTCTGGCTATCCAGGAGTGAGAATTGATGGGTCATGGCATGTGCCTATATTCAGCTTTTGTGGATACACTTGCCTTACTGTGAACAACATTATCACCTTTTTTTTCCTTTAATTTCAGAGCTCTTCCAGTATTAGTGGATTCAGATGAGGTAAAATATATTTTTGCATATTTCCTTGGAGCTGATATTTTCACAAAGTAGAGATGTATTTCAGAAAGAAGTTCTGAAAACTACTTTTTATGATTATTATAAATTGAGTAGACAGAAAGATGCTATGAATTGATTTGTGGGTAAAGTTTAAAGGATTTATGGATAAAGTCCTCATTTCAAACAAGAACAAGATAAATATTTATTGGTATGGAAGAAGTGAAGGATTATTTTATGAGATCTTGATTCTGTGATTTTCTAAAATCTTGTGTATAGATTAGAGTTTAAAAGATTTTAAGATGGCAGTTTGTCTAAGTTAACCTCTGATACTTGTAGATATTTTGCTGAGGTATTATAGTTTCTATCTCATTTTCATTTACTAAGCAGGAAATTTGGATAGAGGATGTGGAGTTAGGAAAGTTTTTGGGGAAAAAAAATTAGCTGTGGATCACTTGGACATTGAGTTGTGGTACGAGGCAGGAAGAAATCTGAAGTGTAAGAATTAAAGGCTGGATACATGGAACATTAAGTTTCACAAAGGAAGGGTGGAGGGAAGTTAATGGTAGCTGAATAGTCACTTGTATGGTGGCTGTAGCACATAAGAGGAGCCAGAGCTCTATTCATTGAAAGAGAAGGGAAATGATTTTGGCATCACTCTGTTATTTGACTATACTGGGATGGGAAGGTTTGAGAAGGCCTTGCTGCAAAACAATTAAACTTCAAGATTTATAACTCCACAGAAAGATGTAGCATGTAGATTAAAAGTAATTTAAATGCCCTTTTAAAAGTAATTTTATGCTACATCTTCCTGTAGAGTATTACAAGTATTACATCTTTCTGTAAAGTATTAGTAAATCATCTGTAATTTCAAAAATACATTAATTTAGTAAAGTGAGGCAAATCTCTAGATGAGCTAGGCCTAAGAAATCCATTTTAGCAGCCAGGCATGGTGGCTCACGCCTGTAATCCCAGCACTTTGGGAGGCCGAGGTGGGTGGATCACAAGGTCGGGAGATCAAGACCTTCCTGGCCAACATGGTGAAACCCCCTCTCTACTAAAAAAAAAAAAAAAAAAAAAAAAAAATACAAAAAATTAGCTGGGCATGGTGGCACCTACCTGTAATCTCAGCTACTCAGGAGGCTGAGGCAGGAGAATCACTTCAACCAGGGAGTCAGAGGTTGCAGTGAATCTAGAACGCGCCACTGCACTCTAACCTGGTGACAGAGAGACTCTGTCTTAAAAATAAAACAAATAAAATTTTAAAAAACACAATATTTTAACTCCATTCCTGCCTCTCACTGGAGATTCTGAACCTGACATGTTTTCTAGCTAGCAGGAAATGTGTAGAAGCAGATAACTGACTATGCATTATTGGAGAGTATGAATTATATGGTTTTAATTTTTAAATTTTTATAAGGATGGGATCTCATTATGTTTCCCAGGCTGGTGTCAAACTCCTTGCCTCAAGCAGTCCTCCAGTCTCAGTCTCTCAAAGTGTTGGGATTACAGGCATGAGCCACTGTACTTTGCCTTTTATTTTCTGTACCTGATATTTCCATGTATATATTATAGAATATATTTAGTTCCCCTAAATGTAGCTGTCAAAAGATTAGAAATTTTTTGTTAGGGTTCTGGAAGCAGCATCAACATGTTGATATATATCTTTTTTTTTTTTCTTCAGGAAATCATGACCAGATCTGAAATGGCTGAAAAAATGTTCTCTTCAGAAAAGATAATGTGATTAGAACCCATATAAGTGAAATGTAGTTAAGCATGAAGGACTATCCTTCATCAAGACTGAAAGTGAGCTTTGTTTTGATATTGCATAGCAAGTTTTTATTGTGTTATCTTGGAAGTCTGTGTGTCAAAATGAAGAATTCAGGTGGCAGGAGGGTTCTGCAATCCTTTTAAAGTTGACTCTTGAGTGTCAGTTGAATGTCTGTTAAATTGGATTTGGAAATAACCTAAGGAAAGTATTATGATAAAGATCTGCACAGATGCCTCTTAGCTGACAGGTGGCAGACATGTGGGTTTGGGTTCTCCCGCTTTTCTCTGGAACATATGACAATTCCAGATTAAAGAAAAATGTTTTTTAATAAACACGTTGGTCTTTTTTCTAGTCACCTTTGAGGTAGATATTGTGATTCTTCTGGACTATAGTATATCCATGTCTTTATGTCTTGGGTTTACTAGATGCAATAATACTTTTCTTTGACGTTTGTACTGAAGTGATTCGATATTAAGTAAAACTTGGTTAATGTTGGAATATAGGCATATTTATAGGTTTTTGCAACCCCCCCCCCCTTTTTTAAATCTGCACAAGGCCCTTGTTTGTGAGTCTCATGCACATCAAATGATGGAGCTAGGTCTTCTCTGAGCTCAGGGGAACACAAGTGCACAGAGAGAGATGTCTTGAGGGTCACTACCAAAGAATTGCCCTCATTGTCCCTCACTCAGGCCATGTGTACGTGTGATGCTGCTGAATCTGCTGGGGTGGGTGATGGCCATATGGATCCCCCAGAGCACTTCCTACCCAGCAAGCTGGGAGACCCATTACCGGTGAACTTCGTGGAAATTAGAACTGTATCTTTTGCATAATGTTGGCATATTACATTTCATAATAAAAACATATATTTAGTTGCATGCTACATCACTGTTGATTTTATAATTAATTTCTTAAACTTCAACCATGTTTTATACCCTATTTTGTTACATCATATATTTGTAACGTGTAATATGAAATCTTTTGCTTTAATGTCTTTTTAAAAAATGTAAAATGTTCTAAACTTGAAAGGCAATTGAATGTAGTATGGTGAAAATGTGAATGTTTTGCTGCTTTCATGACCAAAGATACAGGGCTAGTGGACATTTAGAATAGTAATTAAAGTTAGAGTCTTGAATGTCTTTTCTTTGAAGGAGTTCTAACCTTGTAAATTGAGAATGACTTCAGAGAATTTTGATTAAGAAAACATTGAAATTTTAACTGGTACAAACACTTAAATATAACCTCCATTTTTTTTTACTGTGAAGCCACAAAGCAAATTTTTTTCTTTTTCTTTCAAAAGCCTACCTTCTGTATTTATTTCTTGCTTACTCATTTCAGAGAGAGTAGTAAAGAAGATCTATTTCTGTCAGTCATATCTCTTGAAAGATATTGGCAAATGTGTTTTCACTCCTGACCATGTGGAAAGTGAACAGTGTGGGCAAACATTGCTGAGAAAGGCATACTTTTCAAGATGCCCTTGCTTTGGGATATCCTTCCTAAGGAGAAAAAAAGTTTAACAATTGTGAATTCCATTTCTTATTTCAGTTTCTGCTGCAGTAATGGGTTCCCACCCACTACAGTTCCCAGCATTTATGTTCTGGTGTATTCTCCCCTTAGTCCATTAACATTTTTATGTAATACCCCACTCCCCAAGTTTTAAGACAGAATGACCCCCTACTTATTACATGGCTATAGTTGAATTTGAAAATGTGGAATATTGGGCTTGCAGGCAGTAGGAGCTGCAAATCTGGTAGAGTGGGAGTGAGGAGTTAATGGTGAGTATGATGATAAGGGAAACTGCCTCTGACAGAACCGCAGTAATGTTTACCAAAACATGTCTTTCTGCAGCTGGTAGCATAAATGATGCTATCTCTGTAGCTCAGCTACAGGCTGCACTGCAAACTTTTCTTCCATCCAGAGAAAGCAGAATTCCCTCCTAGTAGCCTTGTCACAAATATTGTTTCTAGAAGGGCATGTGCTATCTGTCACCTTCAATGATATTTGTGCCATCTATTGATGGCTGATGACCTGGATCGAGTATTTCTGTGGAGGGCCTTCTTAGGCCCCTCACATACATGAGAGGGGTACTCTAGTGCCATAGCCATAGTTCACAGGAAGGACACCGGGGGAAGTTATACTTAAGGCCACTGAGCAGCTCATCATCCTTGCTTCTGCACAAAGTTTCCCGAAACTGGCCATCAGGGCCTCTGAGGCGCTCAAATCAGTTTACTTTTAGCATGCCAGCTAAAAGTAAAGACGGGTCACCCTGTTAGTGAGGGAATCTGAGGATACGGGTCCGTTTGATGTTTTTTTCAGGCAAAATGCTTAAGTGTTCTGGTTATGCCATTTATATTAGATTAATATGATGTGTGAAATTTTCTTAAAAGGGAATTTTCATGATTTGATGTAGATTAGTATTTAAACATCTGCTTTAGATAGCAGTTTTATTGCAAAAATAAGGAAAAATTGGTGAATATGTGAATTTTTTAAGCCTGAGAGATGATAGAATGTTCCCATATTTTTCCTGTAAAGAAAATAATATTTTAACGTACACATCCTGTAGAAAATGCGACCCTTTCCCCTTGTATTACAATACAATGTTTACACTACTATACTGTCAAGACAAAGTATGAAAAATGTACATATACATTTTGATTTATATCTCCTTTTTTAAAAAAAAAAGTTTGAGTCTGTTGCACTAGGCTGTACTTGACTAAAGTTTGGACAGATTCTATGTTAGATTTATGATCACTAGTTCTGGTACTCGTGTCTTTTTATGATCAAAGCACGCAATAAGCAGTACAAAGCACCAAGCCTTATACTTAGAAGAAGTTTAACATTGGTTAACACGCTGGTCAGACACATTGAATGTATATAAGTGGCAAAACTAGATTTTTAAGGAACTGTACATTATAATATTGGAGCGCAGTACAGCATGAAGAAACTTCTTTAAAATTAAGAAAACATTCATTTATTTGGGGAGAAATTTTAGGAGTTTGAAAAGTTGTATTGTTCTATTTTAAAAAGTTAAATTGTTCTATAATTTGGAAGAAATTTCATTGAATGTAAGATATAACTGAATGATTTTCATTTGAAAAATTGATGTATTTTGTGCCTTAATATTTTGTTCTTTTAATAAAAATCCTCTGAAATTTTGAATGATTGATTCTTGATTGTATCTATTGGTTCTAGATTATATAAATCTGTAGGAAATATAGACTCCAGTAGATGGTAGGACAGAAACAAAATTCTTAAAAGAGGAGGCACAGCTAATCAAACACAGAAAAGTGCTCAACCTCGGCAGTAGTAAAGAAATGCAAAACAAAAGATAGGGGATATTTTTAAAAATCAAATTAACCTGTTTCTACTATGGTATATTTGTAAAATCCCTTTGCTTTCAAAGTCTGATGAAATGAGCACACTTACTAATGATGGTCATATAATTGATTCCATTTTTGTGAAAAGTTCAACAATGTGTTTATAACCTTTGAATAATGTCAATTCTGGTGATGTTTTAAAAAATTCAAAATACAGAATAAAGTTTCTGTACAAAAGTGTTTATTATAACATTATTTAAAGTAGAAATAAAATTAGGGACAAACAGTATCATAGTTAAGTGAGGTAAGATTTAACCAGCTACTTTATAGGATATTGTACAGCCATTAAATGATGAAGAATTCATAATAAAAATACTTAGAAGAACTGTGATGCAGTGGCACATATGTGAATGCTTATCTATGTAAAAATAAGGTAGAGCAACTTGCTCTGATGGTTCAGAAAAAAATGCGTTGTATTGTATCTTCCAACTTTTCTGTAACTTCATGATTATTTTGAAATAAAGATAATTAAAAACAAAAAAAGGTAGAGAAAGGATTGAGTGGAAATGCAGCGGAGTGGCACACATGATTAGTGTCGAGGCTCACTACTTGTGGTCACAACTTGATTTTAACCTTTCAGAAAGTTAAGGCAAAAACTTTATTTCTTGCACATGTAACAGTTTTGGAGTGGGTATAGAGGTGGGGAGGGCCACCCTCCTCCCCATGGACACTGGGGGTTTATTTCCTTTTTGTGCGCCCACCATACCCCAGGGCTTAATTTTCCCTGGGGTATGGGAATATTTTCTAAGGTAAACATATTAAACATAAATATGTAAAAATGATAGTGCCTTAATTAGGATATATATCAGAAAGTTTGGAAAAGTGTGGTCTTGGGTCACAGCTTAATCTTGTTAATTAAAATCCATCTTGCTATAAGTAGATGGGACACGGGGAATTTTCTTCATGGACATCCTCCCAGCTTTGAGGAATGAGGAGTGAGAGGGACAAGATGGGTAGTCCCAGAGGAAAAGGAAGAGCTGTTGTAATAAGAGTGATGACAATTTTGGGAGCATTGAGAGCACTTACAGAGTGCCAGGCTTTGGTAATCACTGTATTCTCACAGTAGCCAATGGTCTAGGGGCTGTTATTTCCCTTGGTTCATGGATTAGAAAACCAAGAGTCAGAGAGGTTAAATAACTTGACAGTTTACCCTCCAGGCAGGTGGTAAGGCTGGTATAATATGGTAGGAATCATCCTAGAAGGGTTGTCCTCGAGGTCCTGAGGAGAAAGGAGTTTCAGTTATCAAAGTGCTGTTTGCTTGTTAGAGAAGGTTAAGTAAGATAATGTATCTAAAGTGCCTGGTGCATCGCCTTCAGGAGGCAGCTAAGGTTAATATGAAAGATACAGCAGTGACTGAGGTATGACTGAGACCCAAACGACACAGGAAATTCAAACACATTCCATGTGTTAAAATGAAGTTACGCAGGGCAAGTTTTATGCCCCTTAAGTGATAGGGAATTTACAGCTACATTAACAGAGGCTGACCTGATATTTACATCTGTCAGAGGCTGATCTGATTTATATCTGAATTCAGATGCAAATAATTTTGACAATATTTCCTTAAAATCGTCTTGAAAAAGTAACAAGATGCAGTTGAAGTTTATGCAGAGGAAAAAATGTGAAACCTATCCAGCAGGTGGTGCCAAAGTAATGTCTCTTCAAGAGTTCTAATCTTACCTTTTCTCTAATTCTTTCCTTTAAAGCTTTTATAAATTTACTTACCAAATGCCACTAAACAAACTTGGGGATGAAAAAAAAAAAAAGCTCAATTCACACAGTATCACTGCCCTGGAAAAACAGTTATGTTGGTATATTTTAAAATTTTAAAGCTGGAAAGGGTCTCTAAGATCATTTTACAAATGAGAAAATGGAGGACTAGGAAAGCTTTGCTGGCTACAGCTCTCTCCGACCAGGGTTGAAGCCTGCTTCCTAGTTTGTTTTTCTCACCTCTGGTCCTTATTGTCAAGGAGAAAGAGATGCCACAGAAGGGTTGGACTCAGCATCAAAACTTGAATTACATTTTATACGCTTTGGTTACCTCTTGCTATGTCATTTCATATGACTTCATTGTCTTTTCAGCCTCCAAATTCTTGTTACTACATAGTCATAACTCCAGTTGTCTGCTTCTCCATTTCATAAGTGGAGATTTTCTTGGGGTTCAATGGAGTCTGCTAGAAAGGCTTGTCTTTGTTTGACCTGAGTCACAGCTTTCCCAGAGCTAAATGCCTTTTTCCAGGGGATGCTTATTAAAAGTATTTTCACAGGCATGTTTTTTAATGTTGCAGCTGCCTAAAGCAATAAATAACATTCAAAGCAAACAGTAGACTGACCAAAAACCTTAAAAGGAAAATCTAAAGAATGAGATGACCCTAAGGCCATTGAAAAACCTTCAACATACTTATGGGAATAGAAAAGGTCACATGCATGCATAGGGCTCTGTGCATGCTCAGCAAAGACCACAAACAAGAAGTGAAGGCTAAGGCAGAGTTTAGTCGTAAACTGCCTGAATGAGTGCTGAAGGTGTGCCCCTTCAGCACTTGGCAAGCACTTTGTCAAAGACTGGGAGATTTACTAGTTCCAAGAGGTTAAGAAAGTCTCTGTCCAGTAATTGACTAACCGTTACATAACTGAGTAGAGACTTCAGTGACTACATATTACAAAAAATACAGACTTTACAGAATTAGTTCAGAGAAGTCACTAAACGACTACTACGACAAATAGTAACAGCAAATGCTGGGAAGGGGAAAGAATCTGGTTTTCAGAATTACCACATTATATTACTTAAAATGTCTAGTCTTTACAAAAAATTATGACATAAGCAAAGAAATGAGAGGGTATCTCTCACAAGAAAAAAAGAGCATCAAGCAAAATGTTCCCAACAAAGACCAGATGTTTAAGTTACTAGACAAAAACTTTAAGCTGTTTTATGTATATTCAATGAGCTAAAAAAGTATAAACAACAAAAGTATGAGAATGATGTTTGACCAAATAATGTCAATAGAGACAGCAATGATAAAAATAAACCAAATGAAAATTCTTGTATTGACAAGTACAGGCCGGGTGCAGTCACTCATGCCTGTAATCCCAGCACTTTGGAAGGCTGAGTCAGATGGATCACGAGGTCAGGCTTTCAAGACCAGCATGGCCAAGATGGTGAAACTTTGTCTCTACTAAAAATACAAAAATTAGCTGGCTGCAGTGGCAGGCACCTGTAATCCAAGTTACTCAGGAGACCAAGGCAGGATAATCACTTGAACCCCAGGGGGCAGCAGTTGCAGTGAGCTGAGACCACGTGCCACTGCACTCAGCCTGGGCGACAAAATAAGACTCTATCTCAAAAAAAAAAAAAAAAAAAAGTAAAGTACAGTAACTGAAACAATTTATTAGAGGGTGCTCAATCAAGAGCAGATATGAGCAGGTAGAAGAAAGAATCAGTGAATCTGAATATAGGTCAATTGAGATTATTCAGTGTGAGGAACAAAAAGAAGATAGAATGAAGAAAAATTAACAGGGTCTCAGAGACCTGTGGAACAACATCAAGCATACAGGCACACACATAGAGTACCAGAAGAAGCAGAGAGATGAATACAAATACTTGAAGAAATAGTGGTTGAAAACTTTTAACACTTGATGAAACAGTCTACCTAAGCAGAAAGATTAGCAGACTCCAAATAAGATGAACTCAAAGAGATGTGTACTGAAACATCACAATTAAATGATGGAAAACAAAACCAAAGATGGAATTTTGAAAGCAACAAGAGAGAAGTGATTTATTGCATAGTAAAAAGCCTGTATAAGATTAACAACTAGTTTTCCCCCTAGAAACCATGGTGGTAAGAAGGCAATGGGATAATATATTTAAAGTAATGAGGAAAAAAAAAAAACGTCTGTCAGCCAAGAATTCTATATCCAGGCAAACTATCCATTCAACATGAATAAAAATACAGACATTTGAGATAAAAACTGAATTTGTTGTTAGTAGTTTTTTCTTGCAAGAAATACTAAAGTAGGCTGGGCACGGTGGCTCACGTCTGTAATCCCAGCACTTTGGAAGGCTGAGGTGGGCAGATCACTTCAGGTCAGGAGTTCCAGACTAGCCTGGCCAACGTAGTGAAACCCCATCTCTACTAAAAATACAAAAATTAGCCAGGCATGGTGGCAGGCACCTATAATCCCAGCTACTCAGGAGGCTGAGGCAGGAGAATCACTTGAACCTGGCAGGTGGAGGTTGCAATGAGCTAAGATGGTGCCATTGCACTCCAGCCTGGGCAACAAGAGTGAAGCTCTATCTCAAAAAAAAATTAAAAAAAGAAAGAAAAATACTAAAATAAGTACTTTGGGTTAAAATGAAAGAACACTAAACAGTAATTCAAATACATAGGAAGAAATAAACAGTACCAGTAAAGATAACTAGCCAGATATAAAAGAAAGTATAAATGAATTTTGGTTCATAACTCTTATTTTATCTAGTATATTTAAAAGAAACATGTATTAGTTATAAATCTAAGTTGATGGGCACATAATGTGAAAAAATAACAATTTGTGACAATAACAGCATAAAGGATGGGGGAGAGAAGCTATACAGGAGCAAATGTTTTCCATACTATTAAAATTAAGTTGATATAACTCAGAACTAAAATCTTATAAGTTAAGGTACCATTGGTCAACTCCAGGGCAACATTAAGAAAATAACAAACAAAATGTAGTAAAAGCAATGGGAAAGAAATTAAAATGGTAAACTACCAAAATTTTTTTTAACAAAAGAGACAGTAGTGGAGGAACGAAGAACAAAGAAGATAAGACATACAGAAAACAAACAGCAAAAAAGGGGACGGAATATGGGAATATAATGAATAACATTTTGTCAATAAAACAACTCATATGAAATGGACAAATTCCTAGGAAGATACAAACTACCAAAACTGACTCAAGAATAAATAGACAATCTGAATAGACTTACAATAAGTGACAAAATTCAATTAGTAATTTGTAAAAACTACCCACATATTTTTACAAAGTCTAGGCCCAGGTGACTTCACCACTGAACTCTACTAAACATTTAAAGAATTAAGCTGGATGCAGTGGCTTATGCCTGCAATCTCAGCACTTTGGGAGGTCAAGGTAGGTGCATCACTTGAGCTCATGAGTTCGAGATCAGCCTGGGAAGCATGGCAAAATCCCATCTCTACAAAAAAATTTTAAAAGTAGCCAGGCATGGTGGTGTACACCTGTAGTCCCAGCTACTCAGAAGGCTGAGGCAGGAGGATTGCTTGAGCCCAGAAGGTCAAGGCTGCAGTGAGCCGTGATCACATTACCGCACTCCTGCCTGGGCAACAGAGTGAGACCCTGTCTCAAGAAGAAGAAAGAGAAGGGAGGGGAAGGAGAAGGGAGAAGAAGAAGAGGCAAAGGATAAGGAAGAGAAAGGAGGAGGAGGAGGGAGGACAGAGAAGGGAGGAGGAGAAGGTGGAAGAGGAAGAGGAGGAGAAGGAAAGAGAAAAGAATAATTAGTACCAATTCTTCATGAATTCTTCCCCAAAATAGAAGCAGCCACTTCCCATCCCATTTTATGACGTGAGTATTACCCTGATGCCCAAACTGGCCGAAGACAACACAAGAAAACTACAGATCAACATCTTTCATGAATATGGAAGCAAATCTTCTTAACAAAATACTAGCAAACCAAATCCAGCAACATACAAAAAGAATTATACACCAAGACCAAGACAGATTTATCCTGGGAACGCAAAGACGGTTTAACACCTGAAAATTAATGTAATACATCATATGAATAGGACAAAAACTCAAAATGCCATGAACATCTCAATAGTTGTAGAAAAAGCATTTGCCAAAATGAAATACCCTTTCATGGTTAAAAAAAATATATATATATACCAACAAACTAGAGAGAGAGTGAAATCTCCTCAACATGATAAAGGGTACCTACAGAAAAAAGCCATAGTTAATGTCATACTAAATGGCGAAAGACTAGAAGTTTTCCTCCAACTATGGTCTGAATGTTTGCGTCCCCCACAAGTTGATATATTGAAACCTAATCCCCAATACAATAGTATTAAGAGGTGCGACCTACCTATGTACTAAACCTGCATGTTCTGCACGTGTATCCCAGAACTTAAAGTATAATAAAAAGAGGTGTGACATTTAGAAAGTGATTATGTCATTATGGCAGCATCCTCATGAATTTGATTACTGCCCTTATCAAAGAGGCCCAAGGAAG
Organism: Aotus nancymaae; assembly: GCF_030222135.1. Classification (NCBI taxonomy): domain Eukaryota; kingdom Metazoa; phylum Chordata; class Mammalia; order Primates; family Aotidae; genus Aotus; species Aotus nancymaae. Next base: position 373,454 of record NW_026988570.1, on the reverse strand, counting down.
CTTGTTTTTCCTTTCCTCCATGTGAGGATTCAACAAGAAGTTGCCAACTATGAGACACAGACCAAGCTCTTACCAGACATTGAATCTATTGGCACGTCGATCTTGGACTTCCTAGCCCCCAGAACTGTGAGGAATAAATTTATGTTGTTTCTAAATTACCCAGTCCAAGATATTTTGTTATAACAGGCTGAACAGACTAAGACACCCCCTAAGGTCTGGAAAATACAAGAGTGTTCTCTCTCACCGCTTCTGTTCAACATTGTACTGGAGCTTCTAGCCAGGGAAATCAGAAAAGAAAGAAAAAAAGAAATGATAAAGAAAAAGAAAAGTTATTGAAAAGGAAACATAAAAGTATCTCTATTTTCAGATTTAATAATCTTGTATATAAAAATCAAATCTCTAAATTTAATGATCTTGTATATAAAAATTTCATTATTTTCATTAATGATCTAGTATATAAAAATCCACTAAAAAACTATTAGAACAATAATGAGTTCTTTAAGGTTGCAGGATACAAGATTGACATATGAAAATCAATCATACTTCTTAAACTTGCAAAGAAGAATCCAAAAATGAAAGTAAGAAACCCATTTACAATGGCACCAAAAAGAATACAATACAGTGACTCAGACCTGTAATCCTAACACTTTGGAAGGCTGAAACAGGAGGATCACTTGAGGCCAGGAGTTCAGGATCAGCCTGGGCAACACAGGGAAACAACGTCTCTCCAAAATATTTAAAGAATTGCCCAGCACTTTGAGAAGCTGAGGCAGGCGGATCACTTGAGGTAAGGAGTTTGAGACCAGCCTGGCCAACATGGCAAAACCCTGTCTCTACTAAAAATATAAAAATTAGCTGGGCATGGTGGTGGGCACCTGTAATCCCAGTTACTCAGGAGGCTGAGGCAAGAGAATCACTTGAACCCTGGAAGCAGAGGTTGCAGTGCTGAGATTGTGTCACTGCACTTCAGCCTGGTGGCAGAGAGAGACTCCATCTCAAAAAAAAAAAAAAAAAAGAATTAACCAGGCGTGATGGTGGACATTTATGGTCCTACCTATGCAGGAAGCTGAGGCAGGAGGATCACTTTAGCCCAGGAGTTGGAGGTTGCAGTCAGCTATGATCACACTACTGCACTCCAGGCTGGGCAATGTGAGACCCTATCTCTAAAATATATAAAATAAAATACAATAAAATACTTAGGAATGAATCTAACAAAGTAAGGGCAAAACTTCTACACTAAAAACCCATAAAACATTATTGAAAGAAATGAAGCAATAAATGAACTGAAAAAAATTCCATGTTCATAGATCAGAAGATTTAACATTGTTAAGATAGCAATATTTCCCAAATTGACCTAGATTCTAATAATGCAATCCTTACCAGAATCCCCGACAACTTCTTTGTGGAAATTGAGAAGCTTATTTTAAAATTTATATGCAATTTCAAGGGACCCAGAATAGCCAAAATAATCTTGAATAAGAATAACTAAGAGGAGGACTCACACATCCATTTCAAAACACACACACACACACACACACACACAACTATTTAAAGCAAAAATTATATTACACTATGAAGTTTTTAACATATATGGACATAATATACATATGACAACCATAGCATAAATGACAGGAGTTGGTAACTGGCCCATTTGATTGCAAGCTTTTTACATTTAATTTAATTTATTTATTTACTTCTCTTTTTGAGACAGGGTCTTGTTCTGCTGCCCAGACTGGAGTGTGGTGGCACTATCACGGCTCACTGCACTCTCAATCTTTCAGGTTCAAGTGATCCTCCCACCTCAGCCTTCCAAGCAGCTGGGACCACAGGCACACACCACTATGTCTGGCTAATTTTTTTCATTTTTATTTTTGTAGAGACAGGATCTCACTATGTTGCCCAGTGTGACCTAGAACTCCTGGCCTCAAGCAATCCACCTGCCTTGGCTTCCCAAAGTGCTGGGATTACAGACATGAGTCACTGCATCTGGCCTTCTTACATTTTATATGCTATATATACTGTTAACTCTAAAAAATACTATGATAAATTAAGAATGTATATTGTGATCCAGTGGCAGACATTGAACAATTATAACAATAATGCAGAGGTATATGTTAGAAGTCAATAAAAGAATTGAAATGAAGTTTTAAATATTCAATCAATCAATCTAAAAGAAGGCAGAAAAGGAAAACAGAGGAATAAAAAACAGAGGGAACTAGGGCTGTGTGTGATGGCTCATGCCTGTAATCCTAGCACTTTGGGATGCCAAGGTGGGCAGATCACCTAAGGTCAGGAGTTTGAGACCAGCCTGGCCAACATGGTGAAACCCCATCTCTACTAAAACTACAAAAATTAGCTGGGCATGGTGGCAGGCACCTGTAACTCCAGCTACTCAGTAGACTGAGGCAGGAGAATGGCTTGAAACTGGGAGACAGAGTTTCAGTGAGTCAAGATTGTACCACTTGTCCAGGCACTGCAGCCTGAACAACAGAACAAGATTCTGTCTCAATAAATAAATAAATAAAAATAAAAAACAGAGAAAATAAATAGAAAACAATAAAATGGTAGGCCTAACTTCAGCCATATCAATTATTACATTAAATGTAAATGAACCAAACACTCAGATTAAAAGACAAAGATTTTTTACAATGGATAAAAAGGTGAGACTCAATTATATACTATCTAATAAAGGCATACGCAGTGAGCCATGATCACACCATTGCACTCCAGTCTGGGTGACAAAGTGAGACTCTGTCTCAAAAAAAAAAAAAAAACGAAAACATAAAGTGTCTTCTCTGACCACAGTGGAATTAAATTATAAATAAATAATAAGATATCTGGAAAGAAATCAAATATGTGTAAATTAAACCACACAGATATAAGTAACCTATGGATCAAAGAAAAAATTATGAGAAAAATTAGAAAGCATTGTATACTACACGAAAATAAAAACACCATATCCCAAACTTTGTAGGATATAGCTAAAGCAGTATTTAGAGGGAATGTGATAACTTTAAGCACTTATGTCAGGAAAGAAGAAAGGTATAAACTCAATTAATCTATATTTCAATTTTGAGTATCTAGGAAAAAAAGTGCTGAGTGACTAAACCCAAAGAAAGAGAAAGCAATAAAATAATAATATAATATAATATAAGCTATATTTTCTTATTTCTGTGTTTTTTATGTTCTTGCATCTGATCCTTCCTGACTTGAAAGGACTGCCTCTCTGGAGTTTGCAAATTCCTAAAGATAGTAAATGACTTACTCTAGAGCATGCCATTTATAGGTAAACCAAATAACCCCAAGCCCATACTCCTACTTGTTTCCTTTTATCTGGTATGATACCCTTTTGCTCTAATTTCCACAAAGGTGGGTACTGGACAACTAGGGACCACCCATAGAGCCTAGAACCCACAAAAACTATTCAAACTACCCAATCCTAAACCCGCTTAGCTTGCTTACCTTGTTTCAGTTGCTCCTTCCTGTGAAAACCACAATAAAATCTCTTGTCCCCAGTTCCTTTCTCTCTCTCCCTTCCTCTCTCTCTGCCTGCTTATCTCACCTTGGCATTTTCCTGTGTGATCCTGCTTTATATACCATCCCTCTTGTTCTTAGGAGACTATGAGTATAATAAAAACTTCTTTCTTCATGGAAATTACTTTCTCTATATATATGTGTGTGTATATATATATATTATTGCACTTTAGGTTCTGGAGTACATGTGCAGAACATGCAGGATTGTCCCATATGTACATACACGGCAATGTGGTTTGCTGCCTCCATCCCCCCTTTACCTATATCTGGCAGGAAATTATTTTCATGTCTATGTATCTTACCACACCTGATTAAAACATATCCTAGGTACTATTGAAACAAATAAAGATATGAGCAGAAACCAATGAAATTTTATACAAACACTTGAGAAAGTTAACAAAGAAAAAAGTTGGTTCTTTGAAAATAAAAATAAAATTTATAAATGTTTATCTATAATAATTAAGAAAAAAGGGAAAGAGCACAAATCATTAATATTATGAATAAAAGAAGGGCTACCACTACAGATCCTACAGGTATTAAAAAGATAAGAGAAGGCCAGGTGTGATGGCTCACACCTGTAATTCCAGCACTTTGGGAGGCTGAGGTGGGCAGATCATCTGAGGTCAGGAGTTTGAGACCAGCCTGACCAATGTGGTGAAACACTGTCTCTACTAAAAACGCAAAAATTAGCTGGGCGTGGTAGCAGGCACCTGTAATCCCAACTACTCAGGAGGCTGAGGTAGGAGAATTGCTTAAACGTGGGAGGTGGAGGTTGCAGTGAGCCAAGATTGTGCCACTGCACTCCAGCCTGGGCAACAGAGCAAGACTCTGCCTCAAAAAAAAAAAAAAAAAAAAGAGAGAGAGAGAGAAAGTAATACTATTTTATGCCACTATATTTAACAAATAAGATAAAATTTAAAAATTCATTGAAAACTATAATTTATCATAACTGACATAAGGTAAAATAAAATATTAAATTGTACACACACACATTTATTTACTTAGAGATAATTTTAGACTTACAAGTTGCAAAATTAGTACTTATACCTTTCATCCAGGTTTTCCTTTTGCTTAGCATTTACTCAAAATTTCAGTTTGATCTTGGGCAACCTACTGAAGCATTCTAAGCCTCAGTTTCAGAATCTGTAAAATGGGATTAATAAAGGGATCCATTTCACTGGGTTGTTACAAGAATAAATGAGAGCATCGGTGATCGGTTTACAGTAGGTGCTCAAGACGTGTTTGTTCCCTTCTTATGTTGTCCCTGTATGAAGGACCATCAGTATAAGCAATGTCCCTTTAACTGAGCATTTACTTTATGCTAAGCATTGTGTTAGGCACTTTATTATTTTGAAATATCATAATCTCTTTGATAAGTACTTGTATTCCCATGTATAAATCAGGAAACTGAGACCTGTAAAGATTAAGAGAGTTACAAGTTCACACTGGCAGCCAGAAGGGGGTAAGATTTGGCCCAGGCATGTCTGACTGCAAGGGCTGTGTGTGCCTGACCGCATCCACCACTCTGCTGCTTCCAAAGGCACGTGGAATGGCATTCGTGGATGTTCAACATTTTGCTCCTTTTGGCAGATGTTAACTGGCATTTGGTCTTTAATCACAGCACAGTGAAATCTGCTTTTCTACAGGCTTTCATCTTGTAAAATTGGAAACGGTTTTCTGGGGGGGACAGTTCCAAGTAGCAGTCCTGACATCATATATAAGTACATAGTCTCTTCAACGTTCGGCACAGGACCTCACAGTTCTGTTAGCGAAAGCTCTAGATGTAATGTGAATGTAGTGGCTGGCACAGGGCCATGCCTGGAGTTGGCACTTGACAGATATTTTTATAATGAATGAATTGGATGACATCACTGCACTCCTGCTAGACCATTCTCCCTACACTGTTTCTACCCTGTTGCTCTGTCAGGCTAACATGCTGGGCTTTGTTCCTGGGACCTCTATAGGTGCTTCGTAGGGGTTGATGACATTTAGAACTACAGACAGATGTGGGGTAAAGGATGAAAAGGGAGAAAAGCAGCTGCAAATGAGCTGACAGTAAGACTCAGCCATAGTTGAATCAGTAAGTCCACGGACCCAAAATGGTATGCAACATAGGAGGACACAGTGGAAGACCCAGAGGAGGTCCCAGGATAGCTCTGGAATGATTATTTCAGACTGGATCCTGCTTCTGCTGGAGTTTGTTGTTGCTGTCGTTGTTGTTTGTTTGTTTGTTTGTTTGTTTGTTTGTTTGTTTTGAGATAGAGTCTCACTCTGTTGCCTAGGCCGTAGTGCAGTGGTGTGATCTCGGCTCATTTCAACCTCCACCTCCTGGGTTCAAGTGCCTCTGCCTCCCAGGTAGCTGGGATTACAGGTGCCTGCCACCACACTTGGCTAATTTTTGTACTTTTAGTAGAGACAGGGTTTAACCATCTTGGCTAGGCTGGTCTCAAACTCCTGACCTCAAGTGATCCGCCTGCCTCGGCTGCCCAAATTGCTGGGATTACAGGCGTGAACCGCCACACCTGGCCCCTGTTGGGGTCTTAAACACAGATTTCTACAACAAATCTTCCCATTTTGTGTTGCATGTCCATATTACACAGACAACATGAGTGTATCAAAGCATGGATCCCAGGAGATGGCAACTGATCCTGCCTGCCAAAAGACTTTAAATACTTTCTGCAGACGTGTTGACCCCCGCCAAACCAATCCCCCGACACTCAAGAATATCCTCTTGAAAACTAAATAGAGGGGAAATAGAGGAATAAAATAGCTGATAGGCCCCTTGTACTAAGTTAAAGGTGAGATTTAGGGGGCTTAAAGGTAGAGCACCCTGCTTATTTTCATGGACTGTCTGCTTACAGACAGCCTTGATAGGTTCTGGGCTTGATAGGATCTGCCTTGATTACTGCAGATGCAGGGCAGCTGAGGACAGAGACAGAGAAAGGACAGTGCTGCTGGGGCAGTCAGATCTTAGAAGGTCATTTAGACCAGATGCCAGAACACTAGAGGGAAGGCAGCCATAGGGCAAAGGTAACAAATAGAAATTATTACATAGGAAAAAAATCCTGTTGAAACTTAGAAATATTTGAAAAGCAAAAACCCAAGAAAACAAAAAACAAGAAAGAAAAAAAAAACAGAACCCCCACCCCCCCCGATTTCTGTAAATAAAATTCTTGAAATATTGTGATCATATATTTAATATAAGTAACATAGTATCCCTAAAGTGAAAGGTGGGATTAAGTCAAAGGTAGTTTGTCCTAGAAACAGCACCGCTCTGGGAGGAGGGATCTTGAGACCAGAGTTTGCATGCTTTGGGCAAGTCAGTCAACCATGCCCCGCTTCAGCTTCTTGATCTGTGAAATCAAGAATCTCTTCCAGCTTTATGACTCCATAGAAAGGGCAGGAGAAGAGAAAAGAAGGCTTGCTTGCATCTGCCCAATGTCTGATTCCCAGCGCACAGCCAGAACAAGGCTGAGAGCCAGGACAGCTGGCCCTCCAAAGAAGGTTGCCATGTAAACAACACAAAGTGTGATAGGACACAAAATATTAATAAATGCAGCTACACTGACCAGAAGGAAACTTTTCAAGAATAGAGCAGAGGACAGAGAGACAGAGAGGGGAGCAAGGCACTGGCTTTTGGTTATAGACAGCAAACATACGAGAGAGTGAGGCAGAAAACCACAATCTCCACAGACTGCCCTGGACTGGGGCCATGCTGTCCCGTCTTCTCCACCTGGACAGGGAGAGGCAGGGGTCCGACCATGTTTTTCTTCAGGATGTTCAACCAGGAATGCAAAATAAGATTACATGGATCCCTTGCTGGTCATGGTGGCTCACACCTGTAATCCCAGTACTTTGAGAGGCTGAGGCGGGTGGATCATTTGAGGTCAGGAGTTCAAGACCAGCCTGACCAACATGGTGAAACCCCATCTCTACTAAAAACATAAAAAATTTCACTGGGTGTTGTGGCAGGCACCTCTAGTCACAGCTACTCAGGAGGCTGAGGCAGGAGAATCATTTGAACCAGGGAGGCAAGGTTGCAGTGAGCAGAGATCAGGCCACTGCACTCCAGCCTGGGCAACAGAGCAAGACTCCATCTCAAAGAAAAAAAAAAAAAAAGATTACATGGGTCCCGTTCCTCCTCCTTTGCACAGGAAGGTCAGGGGAGCAGCACTATAGGATTTCCTGGGCAACGAATGCCCAGGAGGCCAGCCTGAACCATGACCCCTGCTTTCTGGGGCACTGACTAGGTTCTGAGTGTTGGTGTCTCCCCTAAATTTATATGTTGCAAAACTCATTCCCAAGATGATAGCATTAGGAGGTGGATCCTTTGAGAGGTGACTAGATCATGAGTGCAGAGCCCTCACAAATGGGATTAGTGCCCTCAGAAAAGAGGCCCCAGAGAGCTTCCTTGCCCCTGTGAGGACACGGGAACCAGAACTCAGGCCCTCACCAAACACCTATTCTGTTGGCACCTTGATCTTGGACCTCCCAGCCTCCAGAAATGTGAGAAATATGAATCTGTTGTTTATACGCCACCCAATTCATGGTATTTCGCTACAGCAGTTTGAAGGGACTAAGCCAGGACTCCAACTTTCCTTTCTGGCCTCCCCTGGAAAACAGTTCCTGCTCTGCAGTGGCAGTCTTCTGGGCTCTCCATTCCTTGAGCTCTGAGAGGGCTCAACAAAGTAAAACGTGGAAAAGGAAAAAGCGATCTGGGGCTTGACCAGACTTGTGTGTCCTGGGACATCTGCAGTGGCTGCTTGCAGAAAACCTTCCAGGAAGAACGTCAATCACACCTTCCAGGAGCTCAGGTCAGAGGCATCCGTTGTACCACAGCCCTGATGGCAGGGGACTTCAGACTGCTGATGCCGGCCCGGTGCTTCCTGACTTGACTTCAACAAGGCATGCAATGTTCTAGAACATGGTCTCCTGTTTAAACCGAGTTTCTCCTTCTCTTGAGCAGAAGGACTGAATCAGGAGAAGGGCTGTAGATCACTGTGTCACTGTGTATCTACTCACTGTGCGTGCGTGTTCTCGCACCCCAATTGCATTATTGAAAGGGACATTAGTTTATTTGGATGGAGAACTCAGTCCACTTCATGTCAAGCTTATGAAGTCTTTCGCCTGGTCCCCTTCTCGGAATGTCGTGGAGGAGGGTGTCGCTTGGGTTTTGAGGTAGGACAGAGCTGGGTTTGGGTTTCTGTTCTGCCACCTGTCCTTGGTGACTGAGCCTCAGTCTCCTTGGTTGGGAAATGGGACAATCAGGAGTGAACCTACCCAGGGTGGGCTTCCAGTCATCCGCACATGTGCGGAGCACCCGCCGCCCGTCCCTGCCAGGCCCTGAGGATGCCCGCGCTCGTCCTCAGCGTCGTGCCCGGCCTCCTTGGGGAGCCGCGCGGGTTGGGCGCGCTCCCAGGCGCATTCCTGGCCGGGCAGCCCCTCCTCCCTCGGCCTTAGCCAAGGGGCTGGCGCCTCCCCGCCTCGCCCGGACTGTCTCGTGTGGGCAGCTGCGGACGCTCGTGGCCGCGCTGCTCCAGGGTCCGGTGCACTGCGCACCTGGACCCGAGCAAGGGCCGGGCGGCACGGCGCTCGGGAGCCTCCCGCCTCCCTGCCTCCCTCCCTGCCCGAGCCGCCTTCGGGCCGCGCGGTGCCCCGCACCCTGCAGGGGCGTCTGCCGCACCGCTAGGACTAACTCGGCAGGGGAGGCAGACAAAGTTATTTCCCCCTCCCAAGCAGCAAGATTCCGATTGGCAAGATGGTGCCCAGCTCTCCGAGCGCGCTCTTCCTTCTGCTGCTGCTCCTCGCCTGCCCCGAGCCGCGGGCTTCCCAGGTCAGTGTCCCTCCCGCCTCTCTCCCCTGTCCCGCGCGCAGGGGAGGCAGCCCAAGGCCGGGGAACGTAGGCTTGCCACTTTCCACTCGGATGCCTGCGTTGGGAGTTTGGAGAGATGCCTAGGCTGGGGTTCAGTTTTCGGAGAGGTGCAAGGTCCCCCGTCTGTCATCTCAGCGGCATCCCGGGCCGGGCGCCTGAGAGGATCCGGGCTGGGCTGGCCGAGCACTTGGTGCGAAAGCGTCGGTCCATCGGGGGAGAGGGCTCTGCGTGAGAACCGCCGGGTGGAGGAAGATTTCTCCGGGATTTAAGACTGGTCTTTCCTGGGTCTCCATGAGAGCTCCGGGTCACTCGATTAGCTTAGAGAATGTCCCCGCCCTCCAAACTCCGACATTTAAATTTCCAACCGAAATGTTAGAACACTCACAGGACTTTCTTGGCAGTTCGTGGCATTTCCAAGGCAGAGGTGGCCGGGAGGTTTCTGAAGCAGGGATGTGGGACTACATTTTCTTTCACACATACACAGGCAGCTTGCTGTTTAATTTTTCTCTTCTTGCCATTGGCATTTGTTAGAATCCCACTGGATTTATTTATTTAATACTTGACCAGATTCACTTTTATAGCAACGGATTTTAAAAATTAAGGTAAGAACTTGAATTGCCGAGTCCAAAGCCCGCATCCAGCAGAGTAACCCTGGCAGCCAGGGACTGCCTACCTGTGTGAGGGGCCCAGCTGGACTGCCAACCTGCTACCCCCCGCAATACCAACAGAACATGCTTCCTGAGTACCTGGTGCATCGCAGGCTCCCTGCGGGGTATCTTCCAGGCACTTCATTCCCGGAGCAACCCTGTGAGATGGGGACTATTATCCCCATTCTGCAGATGATGAAATTGAGGCCCAGGGAAGATGGGACTTATTCAAGGTCACACAACCAGATATGAGTGGAGTAAACCCAGTCTCTCTTGTTGGGCTCCCAGATTTCTTCCTTCCCTGCAGATACTTGTCCATACTCCCCGGCAGGAGACTGACTTCCTGGGCCAGGCAGGCATGACCATGGCCAGCTGGAAGCCCCTGGGGTGCAGAAGGGATTCCAGGCAGGCAGAATTTGGCTCAGGCCAGACGTGGTGATGTTAGTGCAGACGTGGTGAGGGGCTGCCACAGGGAGCTACTCAGTGACTAGGCAGCAGAGGCCCAGTGTGGGGCCACGCTGAACCCACCGAACAGAGCAATGAGGTCTCCCACCAACTTTGCAGGTTACAGAACAAAATAAAACCCCACCTCAGACTTAGAGCCCAATGCCAGAAGCGTAGATGGGTCCATCCCTAAGCCTGCTCCCCAGCCTAGGCTCCAAGGAGGCAGAGTGGACAGGATGTGTGATAGATGCTTGGGAGCCAGGCCCTGCCATTGTGTGATCTTTGCTGCTCAGGGAATGAGGCAAACACCTGTCTCTAATGGTTACCCAGAAACCGGGTGAGACCGAGATAGTTGTCACATGTTTGCAGCTGCTGTAGAGGCAAAGTGGACTCACTCAGACTCAACCTGGAACTTCTGGGTTCAATCCCTGTCCTGCTACATCCAGGCTTTCTCAAGTTTCTTATCCTCTAAATCTTACTGTCTTTACCTGCAAAACACCTGTCTCAGGCGCTTTCTGCAGGGAGAGGGAACAAAAAAGATTGCCCATAGATGTTCATTTAAAAATTCTAGTGAAACTCTCTTTCACCCACAGTCCTACGTGACTGGGGGTCTTCCCTTCTCCACCCTTGACCCTGTCCAGGCCAGCTTAAAGGGTGAATTATAAAGGAGGCCCCAAGGCCTGGTTTATGCTGGAGCAAGCATTACCTGACTCCTTTAGGTCAGGTGACTGTGTGACCTAACTCCTACCAAACCTCTTTCTACTCTAAACAAGTCCCCTTTCTGTCCCTGTATTTTCTGTTTCCTTCCTTCCTCCTTTCCTTCCTCCCTTCCTTCCTTCACTTCCCTTCCTTCCCTCCCTTCCTTCCTTCCTTCTCTCTTTCCTTCCTTCCTTTCCTTCCCTTCCTTCCCTCTATCCCTCCCTTCCTTCCTTCTTTCTTTCTTCTTTCTTTTCTTGAGGTAGAGTTTCGTTCTTGTCTTTCAGGCTGGAGTGCAATGGCGCCATCTCGGCTCACCACAACCTCCACCTCCTGGGTTCAAGCTATTCTCCTGCCTCAGCTTCCATAGTAGCTGGGATTACAGGCTTGCACCAGCACACTCGGCTAATTTTGTATTTTTAGTAGAGATGGGCTTTCTCCATGTTAGTCAGGCTGGTCTCTAACTCCCAATCTCAAGGTGATCTGCTTGCCTCAGCCTCCTAGAGTGCTGGGATTAGGCCAGTTCCGTGAAGTTAGCCACCATGCCTGGCCAGTTCCTGTATTTTCTATGTGGGTCCCCTGAAGGGCTCTGGCATAGGACTGATCATCATTTGTAATGATGTATTTTGGTAGGTTTCGGGTTTATTGTCTGTATTCCCACTATAGGGCTCCAGGGGCAGCAAACAACCCAGACTAAAAGTAGCGAGAGGCCCAGGACTCCTGAACCAAGCAGTAAGAGCTGTGGGCTGGTGGAGACTTAGCAAGTTTGCAGAATGAACTGTGCCCACAGGATCATCTCTTGCCATGGAGGAGATGGGATGGGTCAGGCAGGAGGCACAAGGACGGGCTTCCTTGGCCAAGGCCCAGTGACACACCAACTCCAAGGAGCTCTAGATGGAGGCTGTGGTGCTCCTCGTGGCGGCAGGCCACAACCCTGTCTGGGGTTCCTGTTTGCCAGGAAATGTGCTTGCTTTGTGTATTAGGTGACAGCTCAAGGGTAATATGATGGGCGTGTGTGTGTGTGTGTGTGTGTGTGTGTGTCAGTGGATGTATGTGTGTCTGTGTGTAGTTATGTGTATACACCTTTTTGTGTTGGTACCTGTGGTTGTGTGTGCATGTGTCCGTGTGAATGAGTGATTGTATGTGTGATGGTGGGTGTATGTGTGTATGCATATCTGTGCTGTGTGTGTGGCTGAGTATGCACATGTCTTTGTGTGTTGGTGCCTGTAATTGTGTGTGTCTGTGTGATTGTGTGTGTGTGTCACAAGGGAGGGCAGGCTGTGTGCTGCAGGGTCCAGAGCAGCGCTTCTGCAGGGATGGAGTCTTGTCTCTCTCCTAATGGCCTCCATGGCTATCCACTGTGTCCCTCTTGTCAGCACATTGGTCTCAAGTCACTTTGCAGGTTTTTGTCACTGGCTGATAAAGAGCAGGTAGTCACAGGGAAGGAAGGGAGGCTGAGAAGTTTGGGATATGCACAGAGTGGGAGCCCTTTCTCGACACTGTGCCTGCCCTGTGGCCTTCCCACTGGAAGAGAAACACCTTGCTGGGGAGACCAGAGCAAACATCTAACGATCCTCTTGCACCTCACCTTCAGCCCACAGTAGCTCTGGGTGGGCAGGGGGTGCATGGTCCCAGCCGCCTCCTCACCTGTGTGGGGAGCTGCTACGGTGTTTCAGCAGGCTTCCCTCCTCCACCCTCTCCCTGTGATCAGATGTCACCAGGCTCCAAATTCTACCATGAGAAGTTCATTCTTTTAGGTGCCTCCTCCCATCTGATACATTGCTTTTTATACTTAAATAAAAATAAATGTTGTTCATGTATAATTTCATGATTTTAACCATGGAACTATATCCTATGTGTGGCAACCACCACCACAATCAGGATACAGAACAGTTCCACCGCCCCCAAAGCTATATCACGCTGCTCTTTGAAGTCACACCCTCTACCTATCCCAGCCCGGGCAGCATTGGTCTATTCTCTATCACTACAATTTTATCTTCTCCATCATGTCATACAATTTTTTATTTTATTTTGTTTTAGCAACAGGGTTTTGCCATGTTGTCTAGGCTGATCTCAAACTCCTGGACTCAAACAATCCTCCCACCTCAGCCTCGAAAAGTGCTGAGATTATAGATGTGAGCCACCGCACCTGGCCTCCACAATGTCATATAAATGAAAAAAGAGTACATGGCCCTTTGAGTTTAGTTTCTTTACTCCCATTTGCCCCGAGAATACCAGCCAGCAGTGCTTGTGGCTTCTGCGTTTACCTCGAGATAACTTTGCCACAAAATATCTCGCTTTTATTATTTTCACATCACTCTAGGATATCAACTTTGGAAACAACAGACATCATTCTATTTATAGCATTCTGTTCTTAGTAGTGGCATTTCCATTTATAAAATATAATTCTTGATCGCTGAAAATGTCAAATCCTAGAAAACATAGCATTCCTACGCGTGATATTAACATTGCTCTGGAACAGTTGTTGGCCAAAGATTCAATCGATGCATCCAGTTTTTCCAAAATAGATGATTCTGATGATTCAGACAATTCTGATGTTAGTTCTGCTTAGAAATAACTGCAAGAACAGTTTTCATATTTTATTTTTGCATTGACAGTCAGATTTGCTTCAACCTCAAAGAGAATGTTTCTGTAAAATTAAATGAGTGATGGCAGCACACTGCACTTTTTTTTTCTAAATGGGAAAAGGGTTAACTTCATATAATGCATCTAAGACTCACCCAAGCCATAGGCTCCTTTTTATTGCTAAGTGGTGCTCCATGGTGTGGGTATATTACTGATTATCAGTTCACCCACTGAACAATACCCACCCATGGCATCATTCCAGTTTGGGGCAATTGTGAATACAGCTTGTATAAACATTCACATACACTTTTCATGTGAATGTATTTTCATTTCTTATGTAAGTACCTGGGAGTGGGTTTGCTGGGTCACAGGGTAAATGTGTGTTTAACTTTGTAAGAAACTGCCCACCTATGTTCTGTATTAGTTTTACCACTTTACATCTATGAAAGACCTCACTACACTGCATCCTTACCAGCATTTAAAGTTCTCGGGTTGGTTAGTCTTTCTCCAAGTCATTCTAGTAAGTATGTAGTGTTATCTCATTGTGGTTTTAATTTCTTTCTGTAATGACTAATGACATTGGACATCTCTTCATGTGCTTATTTGCCAAATAGTCTATTGGGCAAAACATCTGCTCAAGACTTCTGCCCAATTTTTAAAAAATGGACTGTTTCTTTTCTTTTCTTTCTTTCTTTTTATTTTTTGAAACGAGGTCTTGCTATGCTGCCCAGGCCAGACATGGAACTCCTGGGCTCAAGTGATCCTCCTGCCTCAGCGTCTGGAGTATCTGAGATTACAGGCAAACCCTGATTGTTTTTAATAAATTTTGAGCACTCTTCACATTTTCTAAATACAAAACCTTTTTTAGATATGTGAGTTATAAATATTTTTTCTCATTTTGTAGGTTGTCTTAATGCCTTTTGCAGAGCAAAAATTTTAAATTTCAATGAAGTGTAGTTTATCAATTTTGTATTTTAATGGATTGTGTTTTGGGTGTCAAGTCTAAGAACTCTTGGCCTAACCTCAGGTCATGAAAATTTTCTTCTAAAATTTTTTATAGTTTTGCATTTTTATTAAGACCCATGTTGAGTTACTTTTAAAAAATAAGGGTCGGGCATGGTGACTTACAGCTGTAATCCCAGCACTTTGGGAGGCTGAGGCAGGCAGATCACCTGAGGTCAGGAGTTTGAGACCAGCCTGACCAACATGGAGAAACCCCAACTCTACTAAAAAAAAAAAAAAATACAAAATTATCCAGGTATGGTGATACATGCCTGTAATCCCAGCTACTCAGGAGGCTGAGGCAGGAGAATGGCTTGAACCCTGGAGGTGGAGGTTGTGGTAAGCCGAGATTGCACCATTGCACTCTAGCCTGGGCAAGAAGAGCAAAACTTCATCTCAAAAAAGTAAGGTGTGAGATTTATGTTGAGGGCTACTTTTTCATGTGACTATCCAATTATTCCAACACCATTTGTTGTTGAAAGACTGCTGATTTGCCATTGACTTGTCTTAGCAACTTTGTCAAAAATCAGTTCATCATACACTTATGGGAAAATTTCTGCCAATAACACACTTACCTTGATTACTATAGTTTTACAGTAAGTCTTAAAATTGAGTAAAGTGAGTCCTCCAACTGTATTCTTTTTTTTCAAGATTCCTTTGGCTATTCTAATTTCTTTGCCTTTCCATTAAAATTTCAGAATCAGTTGTCTTTTTCTACAAGAAATTCTACTGCCAGGCATGGTGGCTCATGCCTGTAATCCCAGCACTTTGGGAGGGCAAGGTGGGTGGATCACCTGAGGGAGTCTGAGACCAGCCTGGCAAACATGATGAAACCCCAGTCTCTACTAAAAATACAGAATTAACCAGGCGTGGTGGCACATGCCTGTAATCCCAGCTACTTGGTAGTCTAAGGCAGGAGAATTGCTTGAACCCGGGAGGCAGAGGTCACAGTGACCTATGAGCTGAGATGCACGATGGCACTCCAGCCTAGGCAATAAAAGCGAAACTCCATCTTAAAATATATATATATATATATATATATATATATATATATATATATATACCGGAGTTTTTATTGGGATTGCATTAAATCTATAGATCAATTAGAGGAGAATTGGCATCTTAAATGTATTGAGTCTTCCAATCTGTGAACACAGTGTATCTTTCTACGTACTTAGATATTCTTTTATTTCTTTCATCAGTATATATGTATTTTTTAGTTTTCAACACAAACATGCTTTGTTAGAATTATACCTAATTATTTCATTTTTAAAGCTATTTTAAATATTTTGTGTGTGTGTGAGAAGGAGTCTCACTCTGTCACCCAGGCTGTAGTGCAGCATCGCCATCTCGGCTCACTGAGACCTCTGCCTCCTATGCTCAAGCAGTTCTCCTGCCTCAGCTTCCTGAGTAGCTGGGATTACAGGCGCATGCCACTATGCCTGGCAAATTTTTGTGTTTTTAGTAGAAACGGGGTTTCACCATGTTGGTCAGGCTGGTCTCGAACTCCTGACCTCATGATCCGCCCGCCTCAGCCTTCCAAAGTGTTGGAATTACAGGCGTGAGCCACCGTGCCAAGGCTATTACAAATAATTTTTTTAAAAATTCATTTCCAAGTGGATATCCCCAGTATGGAGAAATCCAGTGGGCTTTTCTATGTTGACCTTGTATCTTATGACCTTGTGGAACTCAATCATTATTTATAGGGAATTTTAAAAAATACACTTCCTGAGTTTTTTTTTTTTTTACATGGACAATCATGTCATCTATGTATTGGAACAGTTTTATTTCTTCCTTTCTAACGTATGTGTCATTTATTTATGTATTTAGCCTTATTAAATGGACTAAAATTTGAAGTACAATTTTTAATAGGAGAGTGAACATTCTTTCCTTGTTCTAGAACTTAGGAAGAAAGCATTTAATTTTTCAACATTAAGTTTGGTTCTGGCTGTAGGTTTTTTGTAGGTGTTGTTTGTCTGCCTAGGGTTTCCTTCTTGCCCTAGTTTGATACAATATTTATTATGAATGGATGTTGAATTTTTTCACGTGCTTTTTTTCCACTTCACTTGATATGGTCCTGTGGTTTTTCTCTAGTCTGTTAATAAGATGGATTTTCTGTCTTCTGGAAGAGATGGTGTAGAATTGGTGCCAGTTCTTGAAATGTCTGGTAGAATTTACCAATGAAACCATGTGGGCCTGGAGACTTCTGGAAAGTTTTAACTATGAATTCAATTTCTTACATACAGAGCTATTTAGGTTAGCAATTTTTCTTCCCTGGGGTGAGTTTGGGTAGTTTGTATCTTTCAAGAAATTGGTCCGTGGCACCTCTCTCTCTCTCTCTCTGTCTCAAGGCAACTACTTCTAAATACCCTGGGGACCACTCCGCATTTCTACACAATTGGTCTCCTGTAATGACAGATGAATACTTTGCTCCATAATCTACCACAGAGCCAAACAATCTCATGATTAATTTCCTTTCTTGTGTAACTTTTTAATTTTCCTAGAGTTTATTCCCTTTTGCCCCAGTCTGCCGTCTACACAAGCACAGTTGTTTCCAGGATCTCCTTCCCAGTCAGTGTTCTGCCAGGGCGGCTTGTCCCTAGAGCCCAGACTCCCTAGGCCTCTCTGCCTTCGGCTCCCGCCTTGCTGCCCTCCCTGGGCTCGTGGCCCTGCGGCTAGACAGGGGCTTTGGGAGAGAGCCTCCCTGCTATCCTGAGTTGGAGTCTATGTTTTTGAGATCACATGTCTTCCTCTTTCTTTGGCTTACTCCCTTATTTTTTTGAACACATCCTTAGGAAAATGATTTTTAGCTCATTATTGCTGGGCTTGTCAAATCGCTTGCCTATGGTAGATATCACACTTTTTCTATGCGGAAACTTTAAAGCAGCCAACAGTAGCATCATGATCCCAGGTTGTAGGTGGGGGATCTGCTGTGGCCAAGAAAGTGGTGGCTGAATCCTACAGTTGGGAGCAAGGCCAGAGGAGGAAGTGAGAGGAGGAAAGCTGACCGTGCTCTCTCCGACTCACTGCCCGCCAGCACTCCTCCCCGCTGATTTCCTAGAGGAAACCAAGGCCTCGAGCTGGAGCAGGGCTTGAGACTGATTTCTTGGTCTGAGAAAAAAAAAATGAGCTGAAAGGTGGAAAAATGAAAACAAAAGCTTGCTCCTTCCTGGCCTAGGATGGCCTGTGAAGTCAGCCCATCAGTGTCAATTTAGCTGCCTATTCAGATGGATTGCCTGGGACTGCCTTGAGTCCAGGTTGAGATGGCTTGTCGGTCACTCTAGAGCTTGGCATGAAAGGACACCATGATTGACAGCAGTGTCTGCCTTGTCCTAGCACCAGGAGTGTTCACTAACCCTGAAGTAGAGATTTTAATACTAATACATGAAGATGAGCTGAAGCAGCAGGGGCTTGTGAATCATTCAGATCTATTGATCTGAAATAAATGCCTTTATCTAAAATGAGGTATTTCATAAAACAGATATTTGGTGTCTGCAATGGCCCAGGCACTGGGAATAAAACAGACAGTCCTGCTTTGGTTTTAAGAGAGCAGTTATGGATTTGAAGTTGGCAGACCAGGGTAGCAATTTGAGCCAGGCTCAGCTGGGCTGATGTGCTAGTCAGGGCTAGGCTCAGCTCATCTGGTCTGGGCTTGCTGGTTTGTCTGTGGTCAGCTGCCAAGCTAGCTGGGGATAGTTGGTCTAGGGCAGCTCATCTGGTGCATGCGGTCTCTGCTCCACAAGGCCTCTCATCCTCCAGGAGGTTAGCTGGGGCTTTTCTCATGGTTGTGGTTGTGGTGGTGGTGGTGATGGTAGAGCATCAAGACTGAGCAGAAGCTCACAGCCTTCTTGAGACCCAGCCTTGGAACTGGAACACGACTTCTACTGCATCCTGTTAGCCAAAGCAAGCCACAAGACCAGCCCAGATATGTAAGGTGGGAAAACAGACTTCCTTCTTGATGAGAAGAGAGCAGAGTCTCCTTGCATATGGTGTTGGCACAGGGAGGAATATCCGGGGTTATTTTTGCAAGTCTTCCATCATGGTGACCCAGAGACTTACTCACCAAGGCACCTGTGTTTAGACAAATGGGTGGAATCAGGGCAGGGTGGTGACAGGAAGGTCCTTTTGACATCTTCTGTTCTCTAGCAGCCTCCACTTCTCCCTGGCACATTCAGGAATGAGATCTATGTCCTGTCAAGGGCAGCCCTGATTGCAGAGGAGAATGGAAGCCCCCTTGCTCCCTTGGGATCATTTCTGGCCCTGGGGGCATTGGGCAGTGAGTGTTAGGGGCTTGGTCCACACCATGGCCCACTGGGAAAGGAGACATAGCCAGCCAGTTCAGTGGTTTCTTGGGCTAGCCTGGAGTCTTTCCATCAGGAACAGATGTCCTCCCAGGTCTGCTCACCCTGGGGAATCCTATTTGGCACTAGACTTGATTCCAGGCAGACCAAGCCAGATGCCTTTGAAGCTGCTTCCCTTCCCTTTGGGCACGAGCCTTCCCTCCATATGCTGCCTCAGACCTGCCTCTCAGCCAGCTGTGCCAGGAGCAGTGTCCATTGTTGGGGCACAGCTGTTGACAGAGGCCTGACTGTGCTGGCCACTCTCCCCTGACCCATAGAGGCAAAGATTTGTGCAGCCCTGGGGCTCCAGGGAAGACTCTCGGTGTGGGTTGAACTTTCTTTATCCTTTCAAACTCTCTGCCAGCACCTTCCATGCTCTTCAGTAACTGCCTGAAACCTAAAATAAGGACATGACACATATTTTCATTAAAGAAAAAATAAGCACCCATAATTTGACTGGACCCAAACCCATCCATTTGTACAAGTCTCAAGTATGATTTGTAACTTAAGTAAGTAGAATTTGTATCTCAAGGAAGTAATCATCTCCCCTCCTATATATAGGAAAATGTGTGCCTCTCTGGGCACCAGAATCTCTCAAAGGAGGCAGCCTCAGTGGGAAGTGAGACCTAAGGAACTCAGTGTGGGGCTGGGTTCCTAAGTCCTAAGTACTAAGATTGAGACATGATCAGAGGCATGGGGGATGTTGGTGGTGACTGGGAGGGAATTGGAAAGTCCCCAGGCCATCCTGGGCCCCGCTCTTGCCATTTGGTTGGCCACTATCTGAGACATTTTCCCTTCTGCTGGAGATCAGTTGCCTCTGGACCTTAGATGGAAGGGGAGGGTGCTGTGAGCCCTGGACCAGCCCTTCCCCATGCTCACCCCATCTCTGAAGAAGGGTTGGGGTCAGAGAGCAAGACCAGCAACTGGTTGCATTGCCCAGAAAGCCTCACCTGCCCTTGTGGAGCTGAGAGCATCAGATGAAACCCGGGTTGATTTGAACTAAGAGAGAGGACCACTGAGCTCCAAGACAGGGGTCTCTGCAGTATCAGAAGCAAAAAAAAAAAAAAAAAAGCATCCAGAGAAGCATCAGACTGTAGTGTAAAAACATACAAACATGTTAGCATCACCTCAGTGCTCCTGCAATTTGGCCTTTTCTCTGCATGACAAAAAGAATCTAGTAAGATAATGTGCTCATCCCACAACTATGTCCTGAGAGGCTAGCACGGGAAAGATGCTGTTCTGGGAGGCAGTAGGGCCTGAGGCAGCGCAGCAGGTGGTGAAGACTCCTAGGCCTGGCTCGGTCTTGGCTCGGATCCTTCCTGGTTGACTGATCTGGGCCAAGTTCCTGCCCCTTGTGAATCAGTTTCTTCCTCTGAACAGTGGCGATAACAGACATTCCCATCTGGTGGGGTCATAGTTGAAGAAATGAATTATATTCAAAGATCAGGTCTATAACAAATGCTCAATACGTGACAGGAGAGAGAAAGATGTGGCTGCCACAGTCCCCACTGCCACTTAGCTCACCAAGCAGGAAGAGGAAAACCAGACAAATTAGAAAATTATCAGAGGGTCAACGATCGCCTGAGCAGGCTGCTGCAATGGAGGGTGGCCGCGAGACTACTCCAGGTTAAGCAAGCAGGTAAGGGCTGTCTAAGGAGGGAACATCTGGGTCGAAGTGGAAAGACAGCTCTAGAGGACTCAACTCTAGAGGACCTGGGGGCAGATTCCCTGGCCAGAGGACCCAGCCATTGCAAAGGCCCCAAGGTGGAAATCGCGGTGAGAGGGCCTGGATCCCACAGGCAGCATGGGCAAACGGGAAGGAGAAGGATCAAATGACAGCTATGTGCCTGGGCACGTTGCCTGGGTCCTGAGCCTTGGAGTCTTATTCTTGGAGTAACTAACCTAGATGGTGGTAAAGACTAAATCAAAAGTGGGGTATGTTTTCAGATTTTCCTATTCTCTCTTAGGGGTAAATCCCAAGTGTTTCTGAGTGGGTCGGGAATGGGGCAACAGAAATTATCCTCTCCTGCACCACAGCAGTCCTGTCCCACCTCCCCTCCCTGCATCCTCACTTGCTTTTGTAAAATCTGTATTTCCCAGAGACAGAGGTCAGAGGCTGGACTGCATCACGCCCCTGCCTAAACCCCACAAAAAGTCTCCTTGCCCCTGAGAATAAAGGGAAACACTTCACCATGGAGCTGACAGAATGTATTAGTTTTTCATTGTTGCCTTCTTTGATTCCTTTTTATCTACTAAACTTTCTCTCTCCTTCTGTATTCATATTGTGTTAAATCCCAAATGGAAATAGGCTAAATGTGCTACCATTTTTGCTGGTAGGAGGCCTTCAGGCTGTGGGATGTGAGGAGAAGGTTCATGGACCAGGCTTGTGTACCTAGGAGGGGATTGCAGCTACTGGATGCCATGTGTGTGGACCCCAACCTCCCTACTTGGCTTGGGCACTGGGGGCCTCAGAGACTTGCTGAAGATAACACTGAGGCTGTGAAAGGCACAAACCAGTCCACAGATGCAGGTGGCATCTGGACAAAGGTTAGCTGGGCAGCAAGCAGGTGAAATGGGGAAGGTAGGTTTGGGTGGTAAGATGAGCAAGAGATTGTCTTTGGTTCACACTTAATTCATTCCTTCACTCCACACTCACTTATTCATTTGTTTGTTCATTGAAATGAGCATCTAGTGTACACTCAGATCCTGTTCTCAGCGTTGAGGATCCCAAGTTGTCTAAAATTCGTTTTCTGTCCTCAAGAATGCCAAGGGGCCAGGGGAGAGGTGACTGGGAGGGTGACCAAAGATGGACACCAAAGCTTTCAAGGGGGTGCTGTAAAGTGAGAGGGTGAAGGAGGCAGGACTCATGACAGTTCTCCGTGCATCCATCTCTAAGGTGAGTCCAGCTATCTTACCACACTAGGAGGCTGCAGAAGGCACACTGGGGTTTAAATCCTGGAGAGGCCACCGTGGCTCAGGGACTTACACAGCTTCCGCCCCTGTCAAGTGGGTGTTGTAATGGTGCCGCATCCTGGCCTGTCACGGTTCCCATGTGAAGTATGTCTGCAGCGCCGGCTCTTGGTGCCTGCTGTTGTCATCATCGCTCCCATGACTGTTTTAAAAACCAGACCAGAATGGGGCTTGGAGTGTAAATGTAGAATTGCGGGCAGCCAGCAGGGTGCAAACTCAAAGTACCCTGAGCATCCTGGGATGCCGAGCCCCTAAGGGAGGCTCCAGCTGGAGAGCTGGGTGGTTAATTGTATGTCTCAATTTAGCTAAGACATGGTTTCCAGATATTTGCTCAAGCACCAGTCCAGATGTTGCTGGGAAGGGATTGTTTAGATGCGACTAGCATTTAAGTCAGCAGCCTTTGAGAAATTCAGATTCGCCTCCTAATATGGGTGGTCCTCATGCCAAAGACTGAGGTCCCCCGAGGAGGGAGTTCTGCCCACAGCCTTCTGCCTTTGGCCCCAAGGTACAGCATCACCTGCAACTGGCCCTGGGTCTCCAGCCTGCTCCTGCCCTGCGAAGGTTGGACTTGCCAGCCCCCACAACTGCATGACAGTTCCTTAAAATTTCTTAAAATTGGACTTGCCAGCCCCCACAATGGCGTGACAGTTCCTTAAAAATGTCTTTCTCTCTCCATATATTAATAAGTATGTTGTATATATGACAGTATTACATATGTATACATGTGCATATGTGTGTATACATAATATACATCTCTTTCCTATTGCTTCTGTTTCTGTAGAGAGCTCTGACTAATCCAAAGGCCTCGGGCAACTCCCCAAGTGAAATTCTCTCACTTCCCCCAGAAGCGCCCACTTTCTCTCTTCGTATATGTGGGCTGAGTAGAGGTCCCTGGCATGAAGAGTAGTTGAGGATTTATAACCCGCCTCTGACTCGGTTGAAAATAAAAGTAAGTTCTGGAGAAAAAACATTCACGAATTGAACATGACTCAGACGCTGAAGGCTCCAAGCCTTGGCCAGCAGGCACACATTTGGCAAGTTGCTTGGTCCTTTCAGAGACCTAAGGCATCAAAACATCTGTGTTCCCATTAACAAAATGCTGACATGACGCATAGCTGTGGCTTGGGAGAAACCAGCATGGGAGACGGCCCCTCCAAGTCTAGGGGTCATCTGTGGCCATCAGAGGTCTCAGGGCTCTATTGTCACCAAGGAGGCTCTCAAAAGGTGTCGTTGTGCCAAGACTGTCACTGTGAGGAAGACCATCGAGCCAGGTCACAGGAGCACAGAGGCCCCACGGACCAGTCCCCATGTTCCTGTACATACCCCTGGAGCTTCTCCATGCCCTTTGGTGCCTTGAGAGCAGGCTCCCGATGTGCCTGAACAGCATGGGGGACTGGGATAGAATGGGAAGGGTCAGGCCTGCTGGGTTCAGGCAGGGGACCAGGTGAGCTGGAGGACACACACCCATTTGGCTGTGTCCACCCCTGGACCAGAAGGTGGGGTCTGGGGTCCTGAAATGTCTCTGGAGGCCCAGCCGTCCTGGGGTGCTGGTTGGTTCTCAGAGGAAGGAATCCTTGTGATCTCTGAGGAATCTTCTGTGGCCCCTCTGGAGTAAACACTGTGAGAGAAAAGCCTGGAGGGGAGATGAACAGGAATTCCCAGAGGAGGGCAGGGGTGGATGGAGTGTTCTGGGGGGCCACGTGCTCCCAAGAGTCTTAAAACCAGCTCCTCCCCTCACCCAGCTCTCAGCACTGGCCTGCGTCTTCCAGAACCATCCATGCCACCTCTATCCCAGCTTGGGAAAACCTGGATGGGGTGACACCTGTTGTTCCTTCTCTAACTGGTTCTCATCCTCTCTGCAAACATTGCCATTGGTGTCAAGTTAGATGAAGTACTCACCCCTTTAAAGAGTTTCATAACAGAAACAGTAAACCTTAATATTTTTCTCCGCAAAGATGGAAGAGTTTTACTGAATGTCTCTTGTTGGTTTCATTTCAAATAAGTTATTAATTCAAAGAAATGGAAACTATCTGTCATTGTTTACTGTCAACGGCATAAGCTGGGGATGGAGACCGGTTTTGAAGAGTTGGAAATTTACACCATTTGAGGGGATCTCTCTAAGAAAAAGATTTAAAACGGGGGCCCCTCAAGAGCCCTGGAAGAGGCCTGGGGAAGTGAGGGCCCAGAACACAGCCTCTGGAACATGCTCTTTCCTTCCTGGTGTGTGGGGGCCTTGCTGCCCTGTCTGGATCTGACCTTCACCCAGTCCCGCCTTGGTGAGCGGGAGGTCAACTCTGGAGGGCTGTGCAGAGTCTGGGGTTGCTTTTCGTAGTAAGGACCTGGGACCCTGAGATGGGAAAGCCCCGCCCAAAGCCAGCCCTTCACTGAACAGCAGGTGGACAGTCCCTGAGGGTCCGGCCGGCTTCCTGTCCGTCCATAGCCCCTCACAGCACCCTCGGCTTGCCCTCAGGTCAAGGGCCACATGTGCATAGAAGGAAATGACCTGCTCCCACGCAGGGCGCCTCTTGGCTCAGAGCAGGGGAGGGTGACAGGTATGGGAGGGGAATGGCAGAGAACTGGGGCTGTGGGCAAGGAGTCCCTTGCCCAGGCTGAAAAGACCACATTGAGGTACAGAAGCAGAATTGAGACACAGAGACAGGTTGCTCTGCTTGTTAACATGAAAATGGTGCCACAGCCAGTGTTGAGGGAAAGGAGCTGACGTAGAACCTGCGTCCCGTGGGCTTGCGTGATGACGTCTGTGCAAGTGACCACCTATGTCTAACTCAAGACTTGAAACCCAATGAAAAGTTCACAGCAGTTGTCTCTGGTTGTGGGACTTGTTCTTTGTTTGAATGCATTTTTCTCTATTTTGAATTGTTTGGCAGAGATTATTCTTTCTTTTTATGATCATGCAAAATGATAAAGCTTTCTCACTTTGGGAAAGGGAGGCACCGGGGTCTCAGGCCCCTTGCATGACCTCATTTGTCCCCATAGTGCGGGCCTTGTGGGTGCTTGTCTTGGTGTGTAAAGATTCCAGCTTCATCACCTAACTTTGCAAAGGAGCTCGGTGATGCCTGTGCCTGTGCCAATTCAGGTGACAGATGAGCATGAGGGCCATGATTTTGTGCCCCAAATCCAGCAATTTGGGATCCAGGACCTGTCCTGTTAGGAGCAGCTGCAGCTCAGATCCTGAAACCTCATGTCAAAGGTACGGATACTCTCTGCTTCCCGGGTTCCCTGGCTCCACCCTGCCATGCTGGCTTGCCAAGAGCAGCAAGGAGCTTCCTTGTACCGCACTGTTTCATTAGCCTCCCTCCAGAGAGGTTGGAGGCTGGGATGGGCCAGAGCCTTGGCAAGTCAGCCTGCAGCCTTTCCGTCTCCCTCCCCACCTGGGATGGAGATGCAGCCTTGATTTGCTCGGTCTCAAAGATGTTTAAGTTTTTCAGTGGCTACTGGTAATCTGAGCACATCTCACCTCCAGTGAGCACCAGGGAGAAAGCTGGTGCCAGGCGCCCACAGAGCAGGAAGTGCCACTGGAAGCAGAAAGCAGTTGTGCCCAGAGCTAGCAGCACTGAGGTTAGAAGTGGAAAAAGAGCCCCTGTCCCTCCACACACACACTCCCCTGCTTCCTTTATTTCCTGGAGCCCCAGGCCACCACCCCAGGTTTTTGGCATGATGCTTGCCCTTCCCAGCACAGCCCTTGGCACAGATTTCTCCACCTTCACAACTGAGCCCTCCATGTACCCAGGGCAGCTGCAGCTCTATGAGCCCTCTTTCAGCTGTCAGGGCCTGGGCAGCTTGTGTCGCAGGAGGCAGCTGCTTACCTGGCTTGCAATGGGCAAGGACGCCTCCTCCACCTTCCCTCCAGGCTTCCTGCCCCCACGTCCAAGGCGCCCAACCTAAACTTTGCACGGGAGTGAGAAATCTACTGTGGGACATTTGGGCTCAGTCCTATCAATCCCTAGTGCAAATTCATCAATAAGATCATTCACCACACGGAAGCCTGTGAGAACAAAGGAGCCGGCCCATTGGGGTGGCTGGGGGAGCTGGGTGGGAATCAGAGTTCCCAGCCTGGCTCTACTGCTCCTAAGCCCCATGATTTGGGGCAAGTTGTTTGACTTTCAGTCTCCATATCTTTCTCTATGAAATAGAGACAAGCCCCACTCCTCCACAGGGTTGCTGCCAGCCAGTAGCTGAACTATTCTTTGCTATTGCAAAGAAGTTCTTTGTGGACCAAAGTACACAAATGTAATTGACATAAAAACCATGAAGTCAACTATAAAAGCAGAGCCCCCCCCTCTTTTTTAAGGAAGGGGACATGGGTGTGGGAAATCAGGTTTGGGTGGGAGGGCCTCGAGGTGCTGGGCAGGCAGGGGATTGCAGGAGGTCGCCCCAGGACCCGCACAGGAGGAGCCACAACGGGGGAGGAGGAAGGCAAACAAAGCAAACTTCTCTCCGAGCAATTGCCTTTGGGGCTGCACCCCGTCAGGCCCTGAGCATGGTGGAGGCCCAGGAGCCCCCGTGGATTAACGAGTTCCAGGGGCAACTGGGGATTCAACTTTGTCAAAAGCATCCATTCAATCTGGCCAGCGAGTCATCCATTTGGTGAACTCTCCACGGGCAGAGGCCTGGCAGCCTCCCCAGGAGAGCGACAGTGGCTCCTTTCCCGCTGAGGTGGTGGTGCTTCGCTGGTGAGCTGGAAGCCGCCCAGGCTGTGGGGGCCACATGCCTCCCCGCCTCTTCACTGCTGCACCGTCTTTAAGGCAGTTTTTAAAAACTATAAAACCAATACTCAGTAGAAAAAAAAATAAGTATAAAAAATGAAATTAAGGCCGAGGGCAGTGGCTCACACCCGTAATCCCAGGACTTTGGGAGGCCGAGGTGGGCAAATCACCTGAGGTCAGGAGTTCAAGACAAGCCTGGCCAACATGGTGAAAACCCGTTTCTACTAAAAATACAAAGATTAGTGGGGCATGGTGGCGGGTACCTGTAATCCCAGCTACTAGGGAGGCGGAGGGATGAGAATCGCTTGAACCCAGGAGGTGGAGGGTGCAGTGAGCCAAGATTGTGCCATTGCACTCCAGTCTGGGTGACAGAGTGAGACTCATCTAAAAAAAAAATTAAATTAAATTAAATGAAAACATAGTCCATAAGCGTATCTCTAAAGATAACCATCCTCATTGTACTGATGTATCTCTTGTCTCCTGTGCAGGCAGCAGAGCCCAGGCTGTGCTGTGGTAACACACAGCCCCCAGTGACTGGGAATGGCCTTAGTAGAGGCCATTGCTCCACTAGGCCGAGGTCCCATCACTCCCCACTTGATTCACCCTTTCTTTACTATTTTTCATGTCCTGGCTCTTTTTCTCAATTAGGTAATTAATTTTTGTTGAGGCAGGGTCTCGCTCTGTCACCAAAGCTGAGAGCAGTGGTAGAAGCATGACTCACTGCAGCCTCGACCTCCCAGGTCAAGTGGTCTTCCCGCCTACAGGCATGCGCCACCATGCCTGACTAATTTTTTATTTTTTGCAGAGGCGGGGACTCAGTCTGTTGCCCAGGTTGGTCTCAAACTCCTGGATGCAAGTAATCCCAAAAGTGCTAGGATTACACGTGTGAGCCACTGCACCCAGCCTGTCCTGGTTCTTTTTTTTTTTTTTTTTTTTGAGACGGAGTCTCACTCTGCCACCAGGATGGAGTGCAATAGTGTCATCTCGGCTTACTTCAACCTCCACCTCCAGGTTCAAGTGATCCTCCTGCCTCAGCCTCCCAAGTAGCTGGGACTACAGGCACACGCCACCACGCCCAGCTAATTTTTTGTATTTTTGGTAGAGACACGGTTTCACCATGTTGGTCAGGATGGTCTCGATCTCTTGACCTTGTTATCTGACCACCTTGGCCTCCCGAAGTGCTAGGCTTACAGGCATGAGCCACCACACCCGGCCCTGTCCTGGTTCTTAAAGGTAATTGAGGTTGGAAATATCTAGTTTGGTTTTGTTGTTGTTGTTTTGAGATAGGGTCTCACTGTTCTCTAGGCTGGAGTACAGTGTTGTGATTGCAGCTCACTGCAACCTCCCTTCCAGGCTCACGCAATCCTCCCACCTCAGCCTTCCAAGTAGCTGGCACTACAGGCATGTACCACTGGGCTCAGCTAATTTTTTTGTTTTTAATTATTTTATTTATTTATTTTTGAGACAGAATCTCACTCTGTTGCCCAGGCTGGAGTATAATGGTGCGATCTCAGCTCACTGCAATCCCCGCCTCCCAGATTCAAGCATTCTCCTGCCTCAGCCTCCCGAGTAGCGGGATTACAGGCATCTGTCACCAGGCCCAGCTAATTTAAAAAATATTTTTAATAGAGTCTGGGTTTCACCATGTTGGCCAGGCTGGTTTTTGAACTTCTGACCTCACATGATCCACTCCCCTCAGCCTTCCAAAGTGCTAGGATTACAGGCGTGAACCACTGCACCAAGCCAAATCGTTAAATTTTTTGTAAAGATGAGGTCTCACCATATTGCACAGGTTGGTCTCAAACTCCTGCGCTCAAGCAATCCACCCATCTTGACCACCCAAAGTGCTGGGATTATAGGCATGAGCCACCACGCACCCAGCCAGGAAACCTTGAGATTTTTAGCATTAAATAGAATGCTGGCACCTGGAGAGAGTGGCCATCTGCCATCCAGGTGAGACCTCACTAAAAACTAACACTGCTGCTGCCTTGATCTTGGACTTGTAGCCTCCAGAACTGTGCAGAAATAAGTTTCTGTTGTTTAAACAAGCAAACAAAATGTATGACGCTGGATGCTGCTTTAAGTTAGGCAATCTTTACCATGATAACCATGATACTCCATTTTCTATCTTTCTATGGCTTAAAAAAATCATCAGAATGAAACATTGACTTTAATTGAATGCCTCTTCAACTCTAGTTAGTTTTTTCTTATTTTCCCTGTTATATGTCTTTAAAGTATAGGAACCACTGGGCATTCCTGTTTTGCCTGTTTTACATGTATTATTGGTCCTTCGCTTTTAAAAATGTCTAAGAGTGACAGAAAGAAAATGTTTGCCAAGGCCCAGGTTTCAGAGCATTAATTTAGAGTGAAGAATTAGAGAGAGTCTCTGTTGGAGTGACAGCATAGTGATTACAGGGCTCTTTGGATTCAAATAACTGTTCATCTACCCAGTCATTTAGAGTCATCTGTCCTGCCTGCATTTTGTTTTTGTCAAGGGGTGAACTGGGCTACCATACATGTGCTTGGGTCTGGCCAGCTGCAGGTCACTTTCACGTTGCGTTTAGTGAACCTCAAATGCAGTTTGGACCCTGTAGCTTGGATGGTTTCAGAAGCTCAAACAAGCATGTGGGACTGACCCAGTCTTAATGGGTGGGTGATGTCTTCTCTCTGCAGAACTGTCTCAACAAACAGCAGCTCATCTTGGCCATCCGCCAGCTGCAGCAGCTACTGAAGGGCCAGGAGACGCGCTTCGCAGAGGGCATCCGCCACATGAAGAGCCGGCTGGCCGCGCTGCAGAACTCTATGAGCAGGGTGGCCCCAGATGCCCCTCCAGGTGGGTCCCCACGTCAGCACTGAGGGGGTGGCAGGGCAGCACTCAAGCACTCGTCCCTAGATGCTCCCAGTGGGAAGCCCCTGTGCCATGCCTCACCCATCCCCCCTCACCTTCCGTCTTCCATCTGTGGCCCATTTTTAACCCTGGTTGGTGGCAGTGGGGGTGGGGTGAGTGCATTAGAAAGGCGGCTGCCCTCTTTCTTCTCCCTCAGTCTGAATGTCACTGCGTTTTCTCTTAAGCCTTTTCATTCTATCATATCTTCATATTGACCAGACTGTCACAAGGCGCCACTTCTAGATCACACACTGCTTTTCCCTTCCCCATCCACAAGCTGCATCCAGTTTTGGTTTTGTTTTCATTTTTTATTTTAGTTTAATATAGGTTTTTAAAGCTATAACTTTAAACTTTATTAGTTTAATAAAGTTTAATATAGTTTTTTAAAGTTTAATATAGTTTTTTTAAGTTCATAGCAGAGTTGACTGGAAAGCACAGAATTCCCCCACACTTTGAGCATATGCATACATACACACACACACACACACACACACACACCCAGCCCACACCAGTGCAATACACTGGTTCCAGTCCATGAACAGGGTTGGCTTTAGTTCTTCAGGCTTGAAAGTGCATCCTCCAGGGAGTCCCTGTTAGTACCAGGGCAGTTGGGAGAGAAGGGCCACTGAGGACAAGCTCCACTTGTCTGGTGAGGCTACAGCGGGCACCCCAGACTCCCTCCCCTGAGGGCACGACTCTGACAGACATAGGGGCACTTTTTCCTGCTTGTCCTGTAACAGCTTTCACACCGCCAAGGCACCGAGATGGGCGGCTGGTTTTCCTCTGGTCTCTTCTCAGAGTGCTGGGGGGCAGGGGACAGTCATCACGTTCATTCAAAGTCAGGAGTCTGTGGAATATCTGACATCATTTACTCACTGCAGACACATTTATCAAGGGCTGTCTTTGTTGAGTGAGTTGAAGTTTCCTGGGGAAGGCGTTGGATTTCCTACCTTCTCAGAGATGATGGTGGCAAATCCAATTCTCAACAGCACTGAGTCCGTTCCTGTTTTCCTTGGCTCCACAGCTGCAGAAATAACCACCAGCCAAGCCTCACACTTTCCAAGGCACTGTGAGGCCCAAGCCCTCACTGGGACTCCACACACCCAAACTCCACGAGGCAGGCAGGGTGTCATTCCTTCCTGCTCCAGATGGGGAAACTGAGGCCAAGACAAGTGAGTTAGCAGTCAGAGGTCCCTGATCTAGTTATTTTTCTTTTCCTGCTAAAGGCTTGACTCCACAAAACCTTCCTTGTTTTCATGGGGTCAGAGCTGCCCGCAATCCCTGGGAGTTTCAGTGGAGCCCACAGGGCATGTTATACAATTCCCCTGTCCATGTGAGAAGCCCCTGCCCACTAGACAGATGGAAAGGCAGCTATTATTACATTACTCCTCCTCCTTTCCAAGATTCAGGGGCTTTCATCTCTGAAATGTACAATATTTTTTAAAGTGGCAAATTCTCTTTTTAAAAAATTGCCATCATGTATTGTATCTCTAAGTCTGTGGGGGAAACCGTGCTGAGTACTTTATGTGCACAGAGGCTGATCCTTTGACAGCCCTGCAGAGGACAGGCAGCTGTCAGGATTCCTTTTCAGGGTGGCGTGGGGGTTGGGCCTGCACCTGGAGGAAGGCCAGACACTTGCCCAGATCAAATGGCACATAGTGGAAAAATCATCTTATTGCTTTTTTAAAGAGAGACAAGGTCTCACTCTGTCACCCAGGCTGGAGTGCAGTGGCTGATCCTAGTTCACTGTAGCCTCCCAGGCTCAAGCGATCCTCTCATCTCAGCCTCCTAAGTAGCTAGGACTACAGGTGCACACCACCGCACCTGCCTGATTTAAAAAATTTTTGTAAAGATGGGGCCTCACTGTGTTGCCCAAGCTGGTCTTGAACTTGAATTCCCAGGCTCAAGTGATCCTGCAGCCTCAGCTTCCCAAAGTGCTGAGATTACAGGCACGTGCTCCTGTGCCCCGCCTCTTGCTTTTTTTTTTAGGGAATTTGTTGGGAGTCAGGAAGAATAATTTCTAGTTCTGGAGAATTCTTGGTCTTCCTTTCTGGCTTCCATATGAAGTATCTCCCTCCTATTTTCCTGGTCTTTCTTTCCTGGGTGCACCATCACAACCGATCAGCTTCAGGGCTCATCCAGAGCAGCCTCAGTGGATTCATGTCCCCATGTTGCTGAGACTGCTTAACTGTGGATCTTATGTCTTACATGCAAACTTTCCCCCAGAGGCGCAGGGAGTTTCACTGTGGCTCTGCACATGCCACAGGATGTGTTCCTCATGAGCAGAATCAACCAAAGGACGTGTTCTCCTCCTGTCACTGGAGAAGGGCCTTCAGCTCCCATTTGGGATGTGACTACAAATTGATTTTTAATTAATTTGTATCCATTCATCCACTCCATTCACATTTGTTGAGCACCTACTAAGTGCCAGATACTGTTTAATCTATTCAGGTATGGTGTATTTGTGAGTTGCAGGCAGTTTTCCTTGTTGAGGTTTTTAAAGATTTTTCATCCCCAAAGAGACCCTACTGTTTTTCCTCAATGCATTTTAAAACCTTTTAACACAATAAAGTACTAGGTTTTAAAAAGAACTTTAAGTAATTTATTTCAGAGACTGAGGCAGCACCCTGGGATCAGCTGAGTCCTGGGATGTGAGCTCTCATTCACTTCCTTCTCACAAGGTTATTACCACTGGGGCCCAACTTGGCGCTTTACTCAAGGAAGGCGATGCAGCAATGGGCAGATATTCCCCAATCACCAAAGGCCACCAAACACCCTTGGAGAGTCCGGCACCTCCCTCCTTCCAGCTCAGGCTGCCATGGATGCTCCTCGAAGGACCTCAGGTTGCGTCCAGCCCACGTGGGATTTTGGGCAGAGCTACAATGTCCTGCCAGTTGCCCTCCTGGACCGGGAGGCCCCTCATGCTCCTTATTGGCCTCAGGTCCAGGGCAGCCCTGATCGGTGCATCCTCATGCTCATCGGGGATGCTGCGTGACTCTGTCACTTGCTTTGACCTGCACAGCTGAAACAACAGTTCTGTTTTCATCTGTTTAAAATACTAACATGGCAAATGACACTTGGAATTTACCTTAAGGGCATTTTAGAAATGGCTCTGAATTTCCATCTAAACTGAGTCCAAATCCAAGCCATCCCAACTTTGGGCATCCGCTCGTCGCCCATGCATGACGCTCTGTTGCAAAAAGAAGAGGGACAGGCTAGCTTCACCCCATCTCTCTCCAACCATGTCAGCCCTTCAGGAAAACACAGAGCAGCCAGGTTTGGAACCGTGCCTCTCATGTCCAGCTACTACCCTGGCCTGAGCTTCTCTCCCCTTCCTCTTGCTTGGGCACTTCACGATCAAACCACAGCAGGAGTGATGCTCGGAGTCAGGCCGCTTCATGCCTGGGTTCAAACCTCCAGCGGCCACATCTCACACAGAGAACAAATTGCATGGCCTCTTTTTTTCTTTCCAATGCCCCATGTAACTCTGCGCCCTCTTGCTCCTGTTGCCTGTCTGACTCATCTCTAACTGCTTTCCAACTTGTCCCCTCTGCTCCAGCCCTGTTGCCCCCTTGACATTCCTAGACCTGCCAGGCACACCCCCACCTCAGGATGTTTGCACCAGCTGTCCCTCTGCCCTCCCCAGGCATCTGCCTGGCTATGCCTTCACCTTCAACTTGTTCTGGTGAGTCCTGCCCTGACCACAGTATTCAAAATGGTGCGCCCTCTCCGGCATCTCCAGCACTATTCCCTGCTTTCATCTTCTGCATGGACCCCACTCTGCCATGGCTTATGATCTCCCCTGCTAGAAGACGGGCTTCCTGAGGTTTCAGTTTTGCCTGTTTTGTTCATGGATATAGCCCAAGTGCCTAATATAGGTCCTGGCACATCGTAAAGATGCAATAAATAAGGTTTCGTTCATTCATTTGTTCAAGAATGATTTATCAAGCATTCACTCTGTGCCAGGCAGTGGGCTGGTGCTGGGCATACACAGGAACATAGGCCAGATGCATTCTGACAGAGAGGACTGACAACGCATTTGGAAAGAAACAAGTCAACAAGAAAATTCCAATGATTACAAATGCTGAGAAGAGAGCAGAGTGAGCGCCTAGGGTAGAGTGTGCCTGGGGAGGTCTGGGCTAGGTGCGGTGGCTGGGAAACACGTGGGGAGGCGGTGGCATATGAGTGGAAACCTGGGGAGTGAGAAGGAGCCAGTTGTGGAAGCTCTGAGGAAAGAGCATTCCAGGCAGAGAGAAGAGCAAAATCCCAGGCCTGGAGCGGGGCTGAGCCCGGCCTGTTCAGGAGACCTAAAGAAACCCAGTGGACTTGGGTGAGTATGTGGCAGTGACAGGGTGGATCCTTGCAGGCTGGGCCCTTCCGTTCTTCGAGGCCCTGCACACAGCATTAAGTGTCTCTGAGCCCCAGTCTCGTCACCTTTTGCTAGGCAGGCATCGTACCACCCATCCATCCCCAAGAAAGCTTTGAGGACTCAATGAGACACAGCACGCGGATGACCAACACAGTGCACAGCCTGCAGCAGGCATGCAACAGAGGGCGCTACAGATGGGAAGTCCTGTAACTCGGTGATGCCTAAGGGCTGTGGTCCAGGACGAGGAGCTCATAATCCTTCCATCTCTCCTTACAGTTTCCTGCCCGGCTCTGAACGCCCCTGCGGATGGCAGAAAGTTTGGAAGCAAGTACTTAGTGGATCACGAAGTCCATTTTACCTGCAACCCTGGGTTCCGGCTGGTTGGGCCCAGCAGCGTGGTGTGTCTTCCCAATGGCACCTGGACAGGAGAGCAGCCCCACTGTAGAGGTATCGTCCCTCCTTCCCATCCCACTGCGCTGGACCCATCACAGCATAGCAAGGGGTTGCTGCACAGAATGTCATTGCTTGGAACATTTTCTGCTTGGTACTTTAATCATTCCTCAACCACAGAACAGCAGCCAATGTGCCTGATCGCTTACCTCCATGCCAGGTTGGGGCTGGTCTCTATCTTCATGAGCTCACTAAACCTTCACAATAATTTAGTCTCATTTTGCATATGGGGAAATTGAGGCACACAGAGGTTAAAGAACTTGCCCAAGGTTACACAGCTGGGGGCTGGGGGGGCACAGTTAAGATGCTTCACACCTGGACACTCTGACCCCAGAGTCTGTGCTCCTTCACACCACTCTGTTCTGGACACCGGTGACTGGTTCTTATCAGTGTAAGGACAAGAAGCTGCTTTGGGTTGGGGAAAGGGACCACGCTCCTGTGGCTGCTCTGTTCAGGGCCTGCAGTCTGTCTGTGAGGCTGTTGGTATCCTCTGGGGCTGAGGATACCAACAGGTGTCCTTTCCATCTGCACTGGGACTTGGTATCAACAGGCTCCAGAGAGTCCACTGTGTGGGGGAGGCATGAAAAGGCTTCTCTCTGTGCTGGGTTTAAAAACAGCACTTTTTTGATATAGAGGAAAATCAGCCTTGGCACAAATAATCTGTTGGCTTTTCAAAAACCCATGGTAAAAAAATCCTGGCTACCAGTCACCAGTCATTTTCAGAGCAAGGTTCGTGGGACATCTGCTGAGGCAGAATGTCCATGATTCTAGCCAAAGAATTGAAGGAGAAACACAGACATTATGTAAACAAGAAGGTTGCAAAGAGCACAGTAGAGAGGGGACTTTGTTTTCGTTTTTGTTTGAAACGGAGTCTCACTCTGTCATCCAGGCTGGAGTGTAGTAGCGCAATCTTGGCTCACTGCAACCTCTGCCTCCCGGTTTCCAGCAATTCACCTGCCTCAGCCTCCTGAGTAGCTGGGACTACAGGTGCCTGCCACCATGTTTGGCCAACTTTTGCATTTTTAGTAGAAACGAGGTTTCACCGTGTTGGCCAGGCTGGTCTTGAACTCCTGGCCTCAAGTGATCTGCCTGCCTCCGCCTCCCAAAGTGCTGGGGTTACAGATGTGAGCCACCGTGCCTGGCCAAGAGAGGACTTTGGATGCTTAAATTACTTGAAAACATAGAGGGACTCCAGAAAGTATGCCATCCTTAAAGATGAGTATGTATTGCCATGAGAAGCTAAAGGCAACCAGAACCACGTTTACAATTTAGGCCTCTGTTTCCTGTCCCCTTGAAAGAGTGATGATGGTTCAAAGGTTGATGACCAGCTCTCAGACCTATCTGGAAACCAGCCAGCAAGTACAAGTCATGTAACATACAAACAAAACAGGGGAAATGCCAATATCTTGTATTTACCTACTTGACTCTGAAAGATCTCAAGCCAGGTTAAGCACCTCCTGGGTGATAAGCCACGTCAGAGAAGGTGGGTACACACAGATATTTCATTTTTATTGCTTTGGGTATCAGTATTTTAAACTTATAGATTGAGTTACAAACCCTGGTTGGTTTCCTTCTCGGTCTGCTCAGCACTTTCAGGACCCATCTGCATTGCCACGTGCAGTCTGCTTCAGTGTCTCTGATAGCTGCCTCGTCCCCTCTAGGGTGCACCCCCACATCTGATCTGTCCACTCCCTGCATGGACACCTGATTGCAGTCAACTCCTGGCCACCACAAACAATGCTGACAAGGCCTTCTCATTCCCCGATGTTATCTCTGGGCTGTGTATCTGTGGCTGGAGCGGGGCCT
This sequence comes from Aotus nancymaae, assembly GCF_030222135.1. Lineage (NCBI taxonomy): Eukaryota > Metazoa > Chordata > Mammalia > Primates > Aotidae > Aotus > Aotus nancymaae. The sequence continues at coordinate 337,127 of NW_026988570.1, read as the reverse complement.
ACTGGCTTCAGGCTCACTTTGAACTGAGCACTGCCTGCTGCTCTGCAGAAGGGCTGCACCAGCCCACGCGCCCCCCAGCGGTGCTACAGGCAAAACCACATCTTACTTGTGTGTGTGCTGTTTTTTCTTGCTTGCTCAGATATTATCCAAATATTCTGTTCTCGATGGCAACATACATCTACGTTGTGCGTCATGTGATTAAAACAAATAGATGAGTTCATCGGAGAAGATAGCAGAAAGAATGCCTTTTCAGGCAGATAGATACAAAACACTGGAGGCCCAGGAACATCGTCTTAAGAAGTGGCTCAAAGGAACACGTAGTTACTTGACAAAGGTGGAGACCAAAAGCACTGCCCACAGTCCATCTCCATCCTAGCGGCTGGCCAAGGATGCCTTCCTAGAGGATCCTGGGTGTGTCCGTCAGCTTCCTTCTTGACCTTGGGTGCCTTAGGCATGCATTTGCACCTGCCTCGCTGCAGCAGGACCCCTTAATGGAAAAGAAGGTCCTGCCACATCATGACTTATGCTGTGATGTCAAACATTCGGGTGCTCCAGAGTCACCCAGGAAGCTCATAAAAGGCAGATTCTGAAGTCTCAAAAGACCTACCAAGTCCGGGCCTTTATAGATGAGACCTAAAACATCTGCATTTTTAATATGTTCCCTAAGTAATACTGCTGTTAACTAAATTTTGAGAAGCACCACTCGATTCATTCTTGCTATTGCCAGAAGCAAAAAATATATTGAAAACTTTGAAGTGCTAATGCATTTTGGGCCCAAACCAGTCAGAATGACTGCCAGCCACAGGCAGGACAGTAGACTGTGCATGTGTCATCTCTGTCCAGGGAAGACGCCTGTTATGCTCACTGCTACTTGCTCTGATATTTTAGGAAGGTCAAGCCTACTCTTACAAAGATCAGAGCCCCCAACCCTGCTGGGCAGACTTCCCTTTCTTGAGATGCAGAGGGCAGACTTTGCCTGGAGGACTACGGTGCAGAGCAGACGGTCCCACCTGCCAGGCAACCAGCAAGTTTACTGACCTTTCTTGTGGTCCAATGTGGTATCCTCCTGAGTCTTGCCCTTGGAATTAACGGCTCATTCCAGATGCACCTTGTGTTCTTTGTCTCTCCTCTCCCCGCAGCCTTCTTCCTAGCCCTTTTTCCTTTTTGCTGATCTCCACACCAAAGGGCTGCATGGTGTAGCGCCCCTGGGGATGTCTACGTGGGCTGCATATGCCATCTAAAACTTGGGAAGGACTGACTCGGGGAACAAGGTGATGGCCAGTCCTGATGAGATCTTAGATGGAGATTTTTCTTCTCTTTAAACATAGATGGGGCCTGGGTATTGACCCCATGGTGGTGATTGAACAAAAACACTCATGCGTTATAACTAAGCTGCTCCAGCAGCTGCTGGCCATGGCCCCTCCTAAGTGTGGAGACTGTGCCTGCGTTGACACTTCTGTTCACAGCAGGAATTGATGTGATTCATGGATGTTGTCTCCAGCAAGAGCCTCAAAGCGGTGCCAGCCAAACCTGTCAGGAGAGAGAAATAGTGTTCCTGACTGCTATTTGATAACCGATTGTGACAGCATCAAGGGTGTGGACGGGACACAGGCTGGAACTCAACAATCTAGAGACCTACTCTAGAAACTTACCAACAACCACTGAGCACACCCACTGCATGTTCCAAACCACCAGCCATGTGGTCGCCATATGTTCTGACCACAGCGGGGACATAATCTTCTTAATTACAGAGAAGTCATTTCAAGACCCAAAATATCAGTGCCAGCGACAAATTTGGCAGTACTGCCATAATTGTCCCGCACTCCAGCCCCAGTCAGCTGCTTGGAAAGAGGGTGATGAACCCAACTTGGCAGGGAAGGAAATTACACATAATTACTCCATTAAAAAAAAAGCAGGCAGGGCAGGCGCAGTGGCTCACGCCTGTAATCCCAGCACTTCAGGAGGCTGAGGTGGGCAGATCACTTGAGGTCAGGAGTTCAAGACCAGACTGGCCAACATGGAGAAACCCGCCACTACTAAAAATACAAAAATTAGCCAGGTGTGGTGGCAGGGGCCTCTAATCCCAGCTACCCAGAAGGTTGAGGCAGGGAGAATGGCTTGAACCTGGGAGGTGGAAGTTGCAGTGAGCAGAGATCACGCCACTGCACTCCAGCCTGGGTGACACAGCGAGACTCTGTCTCAGGAGCAAAAAAAAAAACAGCAGGCAGAGGTGGGGTCCAGAATGCGAGTGAAAAGCAGCCACTTGGCTTTCTCCATTTCTCCATTATCTTCCTTTTTTACCCCTCCTTCTTTCTCTGAAGGCCATGTTTTTAAGATGTAAAAGCTTTCTGAATTAGGAAGCATAGCTGAAGCTCTTGTGCCTTTGACAATGTGGGTAACCAAAGAAACGAATTTGAGAGATATAAATACCGTTGTCACTTATCATCATGCTGGTGAAAAGGAATCTTTTGTCAGCAGTCCCCACCCTTTATTTTTAACCTTCATTCTTTTATTAAGCCAATTTTTACTGAGCACCAGCCATACACAAAGCCTTGTGCCAGATGCTAGGGACTCAAGCCCAAATCTCACAGACATGGCCCCAGCCTCTGTGGCACACAGGCTAAGCAGGGAGGCAAAGCAAAGCAGGCAACCACACATCAAGGGAAGCAAGCTGACGTTTGTGGTGAGGGCCACACAGAACCTAACAAGGGACAGTAAACAGCATGGGGCATGGAGCAGTTGAGGGCTTCTGAGCAGAGGACAATGTCACTGAGATGAAAGGAGGAACGGGATCTAGACAGGCAAAGAGCAGGTAATTGGGCAGCCTAGGGCAGACACTGTTTTAAGAAAAGGAAGGAGGGGCTGGGCGTGATGGCTCACACTTGTAATCCCAGCACTTTGGGAGGCCAAGGCGGCTGGATTACTTGAGGCCAGGAGTTCAAGACCAGCCTGGCCAACATGGTGAAACCCTATCTCTACTAAAAATGCAAAAAGTTAGCCGGGCATGATGGCGGGTGACTGTAATCCCAGCTACTCAGGAGGCTGAAGCAGGAGAATAGCTTGAACCTGGGAGGCGGAGGTTGCAGTGAGCTGAAATCGGGCCATTGCACCCCAGCCTGGGTGACAAGAGACAAGAGCAAAGCACTGTCTCTAAAACAAAAAAAAAAAAGAAAGTAAGAAAGAAAAGAAAAGGAAGGAGAAGGTGATTGGACCACTTGAGGTCAGGAGTTCGAGACCAGCCTGGCCAACTTGGCAAAACCTCATCTCTACTAAAAGTACGAAAATTAACCAGGCATGGTAGCACGTGCCTATAATCCCTGTTACTCAGGAGGCTGAGGCTGGAGAATTACTTGAACCCCAGAGGTGGAGGTTGCAGTGAGTCGAGATTATGTCACTGCACTCCAGCCTGGGTGACAGAGTGAGACCCTGTCTTGAAAGAAAAAAAAAAGAAAAAAGAAAAGGAAGGAACATCAACAAAGACTCCAAGGAAGCGAAGAATTTGCACATTTGAGGAAATGAAAAACAAAATTATAGAACCTTGTTGCTGGAGATTATATGAACTGAGAGTGAGCCAGGCAAGGTGGAGAGACACACATGCCAGTTATTGGAGTCATGGGCCCTGCGGGTGGTGGAATTTTTGTTCTAAGCACAATAAACAGGGTTAAGACAAGTGTCGCTGCTGCATAGAGAATGCATTGGAGACGGCAAGAATGGAAGCTTGGAAAACACATAGGTGGCTATTGCAGAAGTCCAGGGGAGAGACTGTGGCACCGGAGATTCTAAGTCTTTTTAGAGACAGAACTGATGGAATTTGCTGCATCCCATGTGGGCTGTGAGCCAGGAGGAGAAATCAAGGCTCCAGACTCAGGCTTAGATGATGGCATGCAGGGTGTCATTTACAGAGATAAAGAAGACTGAGCAATGGGTGTGGTTTGTTTTTAAGCAGCTCGTGTGTGGGTCATTGATCAGAATTCCATTTTGGACATATTAAGTCAAAATGGCTGTGCGATACCCTAGTGGAGATCCATTCATTCCACCCCAGATGGGTAGACATCATCTGGAGCCCAAGGCAGCAGAAGGGTTGGAGATACCCGCTTGGGAGTTATTGGCATAAGATAGTACTGAAATCCACGGGCAGTGGTAGGAGGACCCGCAAGGAGAGGGTGGAGACAGAAACATGGCTCAGGCAGAGACCTGCAGGGCATTGAGAAGTCAAATGGAGAAGGAGGAGAGCAAAAGGAGACAGGAAGGGCTCGGAGAGGCAGACCTCAGGGAGGCTGTGGAAAGCAGGGCCAGCAGCGCTGGATAGAGTGTTTGGAAGGGCATTTTGCAGCCAGAAGAGGGCAGAGCTTTAGTCCATCTCACCTTCCATATCATGAGGCCTTTCCCCAGAGACCTTTAAAAAAAAAGATTTGAGTAGAAAGAGCTGTCTTTTAAAATATATAGTAGCCACTCAATAAATAGTTACTGAGTAATTAACTGACTGGCTGATTTACCAAATGATTAAATGAATGAAAAAAGATGAATTTCCTTCTAGTATGTTATCTAAGCACATACATGCAAGTTGCACATATCCAGTATCATCTGTGTAGATATTAACATGAGCAATTCTCCACTACCTCTTCTTTCTAAACATAACTCTTCACGATTAGGAAGCACTTCTTTGAAAGGGCTATTCTAGGCTTTATTGAATGATCCCTCTATTGTTTCAAGGTTTTCATAATTACGAATACTGCCAAGTTAAGCATCTTAAAACATTTTCTCACCATGGAAAGTTTCAAACACACAAAACTACAGAGAATAGTAGAATGACCTTGTGTACCTAAAATCCAGTGAGTAACACAGCAAGTTCCTTAATATCATCAATATCTAATTAGAGTAAAAATTCCCCCAATTGTCTCATATTTTTTAAACACTTTGTTTGAATCAGGGTCCAAATCAGTCCCATAACTTAGAATTGGTTGATACCATCTCTTCTGCCTCGGCGAGTGTCACTGCCATCCTCATCCTGATGTCTGTGTAGTTATAACAATTCCCTGAGTATTACCACTTTCAAAAAGTGTGCAGCTTTTTTTACTGAATGTTAGTTTCATTGGATATAAAACACCTATCTCACGTTTTTCTTTTCTTGAGTATTTTAAATATGTCACTCTGTGTCTTCTGTTTTAAACTGATGCTATTGTGCTATTATATTGGTCTTTTTGCCTGAAAGCCCCCAAAATATATTGTTTCTTTAAAATTGAGCCATTTGGTTAGGATCTGTCTCAGTGCCTGCCTTTCTGGGTCAGTTTTCTCAGGTATGGAGTTCACCTTTTCTTTTTCTTTTTCTTTTCTTTTTTTTTTTTTGACAGAGTTGCACTCTGTCACCTATACCCAGGCTGGAGTGCAGTGGCACAGTCTCAGCTCACTGCAATCTCTTCCTCCTGGATTCAAGCAATTCTCCTGTCTCAGCCTCCTGTGTAGCTGGGATTACAGGTGCCCATCACCATGCCCGGCTAATTTTTTGTATTTTTAGTAGAGATGGAGTTTCTCCATGTTGGCCAATCTGGTCTTGAACTCCTGACCTCAGGTGATCCATCTGCCTTGACCTCCCAAAGTGCTGGGATTACAGGCATGAGCCACCACACCCAGCCTTAAGTCCCCCTTATCAATAGGAAGTTTCAGTTGCTGGAACAGCCTGCCCCATAGGAACCTCCAAAATTTTCCAGGGCAAAGTCTTAGTATTAAGGAGGCTTTAAGGGAAGGAGAGTCCAAACTGGGCACAACAAGGAAAATAGGTGCAAATGAAAGAGATGGTCATCCAGACAAAAGTGCAAAGGAGGCAGAGCTGAGAAAGTGTGAAGCCCTGTGTTTGCTCACACTGGAAAAACAACAGAAGTGAGAATTTCAGACTCATGAAGTTAGCAAAGCTATATGGGAAAGCTTATGTCACTTAATTATGAGTAATGAAAAGGATTCTTGACAAATCCCATAGAAATTATTGTAAGAAAAAAGAGAATAAAATTTCTATAGACAATAAAGAAATGCTGGAAAGACATGCCCATGAAACAGATAAAAACTTATCTAGAGTATCACAAGCTGAAAGAAATGTTTAAAAGATAAAAGCAGGGAAAGAACAGTTTAGATAAAAATGAGAAAACACTCAAAACTGAGGTGACTGGAGAAATGAAAAACTGGAAATAGGTTGACAGAACCCAGGAAGGAATTAGAAGTAAAAGAAAAAATTTCAGTCATGCATATAAAATAGTTAGCTAGGTTTCATGGAAACAGTAAGTGCTCATGAAACAGCAGATGAAAGCAGGATTATCATCTGGGCTTTGGCTTGCCAGCGTCTGCCATGCACTTGACTGAATGCCACAGCCTGGGACACATGTGGGTGTGATGACAACTGTACTTCAATCCGGACACAGAGGGGCTGCCAGGCCTGGACATCAGTTCACTGGATGCCTCTGACTGCATATCAACATAAGAGCCGAGATAGCATCACTGCACTCCAGCCTGGCGACAGAGCGAGACTCCATCTCAAAAAAAAGAGAGAGAGAGAGAGAGTCTGAATGCAGCCTGTCTAGAAATGAATGCGCTGGGTGGCTCCAGAGAGGGAGACAGAGTGCACAGTCCTGGGACACCTGTGGGTTTCTCTGCAGGGCCGATGATGCCCAACCCCCATCCACATGGTCCAGGTACAGGTCAGGCTCAGTGCCTTCTTCCGGTGGCCAGCAAAGGAGAGACCACAGTGCTGGCCCTAGTGGGGCCAAGCTGCACGATACTGGTGTTCTCACTTTCTGGCTCTCTGCCCACAACTTCATGGCCTAGTGATCTGCCCACTTCCAGACTGCGCTGGTGAGCAACGATGGAGCTGAACAATGGATAGAAATGGGAACCCCAAGCTCTATGGCATTTGTGCACAGTCATTTCAGATGCATTCCTAGAAACCAGTCATCTGCAAACAATGTATGAGGGACAGTGCAACCAGGCTGAGGTTACTGAGAAACAGAAATGGCTCCTTCTCTAGGGGTAGCAGCATTCGGGCGGTCTGAGTCTTTTTGCAACAAACAGAAACTGTGTAAGAGTTTAATGACCTCCGAATCTCCAGGAGGCTTAAGGGAAGCCTAAGACCCTCCCAGTCCACCCAAAACAAGCCTGTCATTCTCATTAGGAACAAAGCACCTGTTTCTTCCTCTTGACAGACACAGCAGGAAAAGCTGCTTTTATGCCAACAAAGAGGTGTTTTCAGTTTTCTTTCTGAAGATGATGTGGTCAAGTCAGGGAACTGACAAACTTCTCTCTGGTGGAAATGGTCTGTTTCTATGCACTGAAACTGGGCTTAGGAAATTCATAACAAGCACATGTGGCCTGGGTTTTTTTTTGTGTATATTTGTTTGGTTGGTTTGGTTTGTTTTTTGTTTTTGAGATGGATTCTCGTTCTGTCACCCAGGCTGGAGTGTAGTGGGGCAATCTCTGCTCACTGCAACCTCTGCCTCCCAGGTTCAAGCGATTCTCCCACCTCAGTCTCCCAAGTAGCTGGGACATAGGCACACGCCACCATGCCCAGTTAACATGTGGCCTGTGGGTTTTAAGAGAATCATTTTTTTCTAATTAAAAAATGTATACATGGTTGTTATGGGAAAATGGAATAATACAAAAAAGTATAAACAAGCAAATAAAAATCGCCTGTAACCCTACCACTTAGAGAAAAAAATCTATTGAGCTTTTTAAGATAACAATCTCTCTCTACATAGACCTTTTCCACAGAAATGTGTAGATGAGAAGGAACATCTCTCTTTACCAACATTAAGGAGGTGTCAAAAAAAACTCTTACCTGGTCAAGCACAAGAGGGTTTCTGGGTGGGAATTTGGAGAATTCGTTTTCCCCAACCCAGGACATTCCAGTGGGCCACCCCTCCCCTTTATAAGTGCACTGAATTTCGTTCCTGTTTAAAAGTGTTTCTCCCAGGTGCTGGCTGATGGAGGAGAGGGTTTGTGGGCTGGAGGGCCTGAGTGAAAGGCAATGTGGGCAGATGCCCACAGATAGCCACCTCTGCCTGGCTGCACCTTCGCAAATTAGAAAATGGTGCTTGTGGGTACAGTATGGCCAGGTCATAGGCCAGGTCCTGCATTCAGAGCCCCAGGTGGGCAGTGTGTGCCTGGGTGCAGGGCCTGCTAATGAATGGAGATGCAATAGGGCTGTATATCAGCCCTCTGGCAGCTCTTGCTGGTGGTGAGGGTGGAAAGAGTAGGGGAGGTCAGGTAGAAAATGGGAGTTATTCTACAATGTAAAAGAAGTTAACCCTTCATCAGTTTTTTGTTTTGTTTATTTTAGACCTATAACTCACATCTTTATATTTGAAAATTATTTATTTTCCTAGATATCAGCGAATGCTCCAGCCAGCCTTGTCAAAATGGTGGAACGTGTGTAGAAGGAGTCAGCCAGTACAGATGCATTTGTCCACCAGGAAGGACTGGGAACCGCTGTCAGCATCAGGCCCAGACTGGTACGTAGCCACCATGGGGTTAGGTGAGGGCATCCTGCTGTGGGGAGAGGAGGACTAGGCATAGATCACAAAATGCAGACATGCAGGGTGCTCAGTCCCCATCTCAAAGATGTAGCTTTTCCTCTCTGTTTCACATCCGTTGATCTCTCAGGTTTTCTAAGGTCGTCACTTGACAGAGCTTAGCTCTTTGATGCAACCAGAGTTTTGATCCTTCTTTTTTTTTTTTGAGACGGAGTCTCACTCTGTGACCCAGGCTGGAGTGCAGTGGCGCAATCTTGGCTCACTGCAACCTCCGCCTCCCGGGTTCAAGTGATTCTCCTACCTCAGTCTCCCGAGTAGCTGGGATTACAGGCATGTACCACCATACCCCAGCTAATTTTTTGTATTTTTAGTAGAAACAGGGTTTCACCGTGTTAGCCAGGATGGCCTCGATCTCCTGACCTCGTGATCCGCCCGCCTTGGCCTCCCAAAGTGTTGAGATTACAGGCGTGAGCCCCCACTTCCGGCATGATTCTTCTTATATTAGAAAACACAACTGCAAGAAGTGATCCCAACCTAAAAATCCCCTAGATCGGGAATGCGGCTTGAGAAGTTTCATTGTTGCCACCTTCGCTTGGTCAGCATTTCTTCCGCCAGCAGAACCACCTTTTCTTTCCAGTGTTCCCATCACATCCTGCAAAATCAGCAGCTATTGATGCAGTATTTTGAGAGCTGGATAACTATACATTTGACTGGTTTTGAGATGATTATTATTCACATCTCGAATCCCAACATGTCTCCTCCCAGAGGGTCTAAGGAGTCACACGGTGGCTGGTTTTGCATATGGCAAGAAAATCCAATGATAAGGAATCTGTGACAGATGGACAGGGGTTCCCACTCATGTTGCCACCAAGATTTCATTCAGCCCCAAAGATGTCCTATTCCTTTGCTAGAAAAGTCTGATGTGTTACGTCTGTTTGTCTTTACTTCTGTATGAAATATCTGTGGTGGGAAGGGGCATTGGGGCTAGTGCAGTGTCCAAGGATAAGATCTTTATCAATACTTGAGATCCTGGCATTGGACCTGGCCCAAGGTCAGATTTAAATAGTGCCCCAAGAGAGTTGCTGCTTAATTTGCCTTAATTTGATTCAGTTCAGCTGAGTCAGCCCCTTACAGCCTCTTACAGCTCCTTACAGCTTACAGCTCCTGTCAACTCCTTACAGTCCCTTACAGCTCCTGTCCCTGGGACTGCTTTCTATGGAAACTGAGGCCAGAGACTGGGCTTCTTGGATACCTTGCTGTCTCTCCCCTTGTTTACAAACAAGAAGGAAAAGGAAGTGGGTTCCCTTTCGCCCTAAATATGCCAGTCCTTGTCACTAAATGTTCTAAACCCCACCCTTTAGGGTTTCCTCCCACTGTGGGATCTTTTTTTGTTTTTTGAAATGGAGTCTCACTCGGTTGCCCAGGCTGGAGTGCAGTAGCACCATCTCAGCTCACTACAACCTCTGCCTCCCAGGTTCAAGTGATTCTCCTGCCTCGGCCTCCCGAGTAGCTGGGATTACAGTTGTTCACCACCACTCCTAGCTAATTTTTGTATTTTTCATAGAGACAGGGTTTCAGCATGTTGGCCAGGCTGGTCTCAAACTCCTGACCTCAAGTGGTCTGCCTACCTCACCCTCCCAAAGTGCTGGGATTACAGGCATCAACCACCATACCCGCCCAGGGATCTTTAGACAATTGTTGCTCAGGTCTGGGGGGCCTGTTATAAAGTGTCCCCATGACCAGAATCTTCCCCAGGAATGGGAAGGCGGGGAAGCAAGCAGGCACATCCAAAGCCAGCTCCTATCCTCACAGTCTCCATGAACAGCAAGCACACACCTGGGCTCTTGCTCAGCTGGTCCCCCAGCCTGACAGTCCTTCCCATCACCTGGCCTGTGTCTTTCCGGCTCCCTGGAGGAGCATCCCTCCAATTCCTTTTTTAAAAATCCATTCGCCATATTTTTTATTGTGATAAAATATACATAACATAAAATTCACCATTTTAATCATTTTTAACTGTATAGCTCAGTGGCACTAATCACATTCACATTGTTGTGCAACCATCACCACTATCCAGCTCCAGAATTATTTTTGTCTTGCAAAACTGAACTTCTGTACCATAACAGTACAACTCCTCATTGCCCTACCACAGCCCCTGGTAATCACCATTCATTCTTCTTTTTGTCTCTATGAGTCTGACTACTCTAGGGACCTCATCTAAGTAGAATCATGCAGGATTTGTCCCCTTGTGTTTGATTCCCACCGATTCCTCTTGAATCTCTTTCAACATATGAGCTCTCTGATCTTGACGAACTTTCAGAAAAATAACATATTTTCCTGATTAGAAATGTAATTTGGCCAGGCACAGTGACTCATGCCTGTAATCCCAGTATTTTGGGAGGCTGGGCAGATTATTTGAGGTTAGGAGTTCGAGACCAGCCTGACCAACATGGTGAAACCCATCTCTACTAAATATAAAAAAAAAAAAAAACAGGGTGTGGTGATGCACACCTATAATCTCAGCTACTCAGGAGGCTGAGGCAGGAGAGTTGCTTGAACCTGGGAGACAGAGGTTTCAGTGAGCCGAAATTGTACCACTGCACTCCAGCCTGGGCAACACAGTAAGACTTGGTCTCAAGAAAGACGGGGGGGGGGGGGGGGAAGGAAGGAAGGAAGGAAGGAAGGAAGGAAGGAAGGAAGGAAATTTATGTTCTTGGTAAAAACCAAAAATGTGAATACTTAGAAAAGTACAAGGAATACGAAAAATAAAAGAAAGAAAAGAAAAAGAACAAAAGTAATGATCTATAAACAGGCCAATAATGAGCTCTGAAATTGAATTGGTCATAAATAGCCTACCAACCAAAAAAAGCCCAGGACCTGATAGATCCACAGCCGAATTCTACCAGATGTACAAAGAAGAGCTGGTACCATTCCTACAAAAACTATTCCAAAAAATTGAGGAGGAGGGATGTCTCCCCAACTCATTCTATGAGGCCAGCATCATCTCAGTAAGAAAACCTAGCAGAGACACAACAAAAAAAGGAAACTTCGGACCAATATCCTTGATGAACATTGATACAAAAATTCTTAACAAAATACTTGCAAACCAAATCCAGCAGCACATCAAAAAGCTAATCCACTATGATCAAGTAGCCTTCTTCCCTGAGATACAGGGTTGATTCAACATATAAAAATCAATAAATGTGATACATCACATAAACAGAACTGAAGGCAAAACTACATGATTATCTCAGTAGCTGCAAAAAGGCTTTTGATAAAATTCAACATCCCTTCATGTTAAAAACTCTCAACAAACTAGGTATTGAAGGAACAGATCTCAAAATAATAAGATTCATCTATGACAAACACACAAACAACATCCTACTGAATGGGCAAAAGCTAGAAGCATTCCCCTTGAAAACCGCAAGACAGGGATGCCCTCTCTCACCATTTCTATTCAACATAGTATTGGAAGTGCCGGTCAGATCAATCAGGTAAGAGAAAGAAATAAAGGGCATCCAGATAGGAAGAGAGGAAGTCAAATTATCTCTATTTGCAGACAACATGATTCTATATCTAGGAAATCCCACAGTCTCAGCCCAAAAGCTTCTTCAGCTGATAAACAACTTCAGCAAAGTTGCAGAACACAAAATCAATGTAGAAAAATCACTAGCATTCCTATATACCACCAACAACCAAACTGAGAGCCAAATCAGAAAGGCAATCCAATTCACAACTGCCACACACAAAAATAAAATACCTAGGAATACAGCTAACCAGGGATGTGAAAGATCTCCACAGTGAGAATTACAAAACACAGCTCAAAAAAATCAGAGAAGACAGACAAATGAAAAAACATTCAATGCTTACGGATATGAAGAATCAATATCATTAAAATGGCTACACTGCCCAAAATAATTTATAGATTCAATGCTATTCCTATCTAACTATCAAAGACATTCTTCACAGAACTAGAAAAAGTTATTTAAACATGTATATGGAACCAAAAAAAGTCTGATAGCCAGGGTAATCCCAAGAAAAAAGAAAAAAGCTGGAGGAATTACATTACCCAACTTCAAACTATACCACAAGGCTACAGTGACCAAAACAGCATGGTACTGGTACAAAAACAGGCACATAGACCAATGAAACGGAATGGAGAGCCCCAAAATAAGGCCATACATCTACGACCATGTGATCTTTAACAAAGCTGACAACAACAAGAATGGGGAAAAGATGCCTATTCAATAAATGGTGCTGAGATAACTGGCTAGCCATATGCAGAAGACTGGAGCACTTCTTACACCATAGAGAAAAATCAACTCAAGATAGATTAAAGAGTTAAATGTAAAACCCAAAACTATAAAAGCCCTGGAAGACAACATAGGCAATACCATCTTGGACATAGGAATGGACAAAGATTTCAAGACACTCCCCACCAAAAAAAAAAAAAAAAAAAAAAAAAAAGACACCAAAAGCAATTGCAACAAAAGCAATTGGGATCTAATTAAACTTAAGAGCTTCTGCACAGCAAAAGAAATTATCAAAGGAGTAAACAGACTGTATAGAATAGGGGAAAATATTTGCAAGCTATGCATCTGACAAAGGTCTAATATCCAGCATCTATAAGAAACTTAAATTTACAAGAGAAAAACAACCCCATTAAAAAGTGGACAACGTACATGAACAGACACTTCTCAAAAGAAGACATACATGCAACCAACAAGCATATGAGAAAAAAGTTCCATATCACTGATCATTAAAGAAATGCAAATCAAAACCACAATGAGATATTATCTCACACCAGTCATAATGATTATTATTAAAAAGTCAGAAAGTAACAGATCCTGGGGAGGTTGTGGAGAAAAGGGAACCCTTACGCTGTTGGTGGCAGTGTAAATTAGTTCAACCATTTTGGAAAGCAGATTGGTGATTCCTCAAAGAGTTAAAAGCATAACTACCACTTGACCCAGCAATCCTATTACTGGGTATATATCCAGAGCAATATAAAGCATTCACCATAAAGACACATGCACTCCAATATTCATTGCAGCACTGTTCACAATAGCAAAGACATGGAACCAGCCTAAATGCCAGTCAATGACAGACTGGATAAAGAAAATGTGGTACATATACACCATGTAATATTATGCAGCCATAAAAAAGAACGGGATCGTGTCTTTTGTGGGAACATGGTTGGAGCTGGAGGCTACCATCCTTAGCAAACTAACAGAGGAACAGAAAACCAAATACTGCATGTTCTAACTTATAAGTGGGAGCTAAATGATAAGAATTTACAAACAGAAAGAAGGAAACAACACACTGAGGTCTACTTGAGGGAGAATGGGGGAGGAGAGAGAGGAGCAGAAAAGGTAACTGTCAGCTACTGAGCTTAATACCTGGATGATGTGTACAACAATCCCCTGTGATACGTGTTTATCTGTGTAACAAACCTTCACATGTTAAAGGTCCTCAAACCTAAAATGAAAAAATATATATACACACACACCAAAAGAAATAAAAAATAGTGGCCCACGGTTTTAAACTCTAGTGATCACTGTTAGAATTTTAGGGTGTTCAAGTATTTTTAAGTGAAAACGTGGACTTGGCCTAGCGGTCCTTCTGGGGTGCAGCTTGGTGGCCTGCGTTTTTATGCACCATTCTATTCCAGTGCGCTTGCTGTCCTGTGCTCCCTTTGGGTGGGCCCTGGACGGGTCGGCGGGCTTCATGGTTAATTACTTGTCTTTCCTTTCCCTACTCCAGAGTAAGCTCTTTGAGAAGGGGCTGTGCCCCCGTCTGGGTTCTGCTCCCGGCCCCTACCCAAGGTTGGGCTGACGGCAGGTGCGCCAGGGCCCGGCACTGAGCGTGTGTTCTCCCCGCAGCCGCCCCCGAGGGCAGCGTGGCCGGCGACTCTGCCTTCAGCCGCGCGCCGCGCTGTGCGCAGGTGGAGCGGGCTCAGCACTGCAGCTGCGAGGCCGGATTCCACCTGAGCGGCGCCGCCGGCGACAGCGTCTGCGAGGGTAGGCTCGGGCTCCGCCAGGACACTGGGGACCGCAGGGGGAGGACATGGGGCGGGGAAGGGGCTCTCACCCACCGCCCTCCTGCCTGCACGGACGCACCCTGCACGGGTGGCTTCCTGGGCGCCGTCTCAGAAGGCCTGGCCACTTTGCATTATAGGTAAGTGTTGATAATAATTGCTAGAATGCAGCTAATTCATGAAAATCAGAGCTCGCCCCACCTCAGAAACTGGTCCAGCCTATGCCCAAGCCACACGTGCTTGGTTCAGGAGAGCCTTGAGCCGCTCCATCCCCTCCGTCCTGGCTGGAATCTTACCTATGGGTGGCAAGGAGGAGCTTAAATCACTGTGTTAGTAGAGAGGGCCCAGAGCTGGGCAGGGGTATGGGAATCATTCCTTGGTCCCCTCTGGGCTTAGCTTTCCTGACGGCTCAGTTTTGCTGCCCTCTCCTGATTACCAGAGTTCTCTCCCCAAACAATGCAAAGCAGGAGTTCAAATCTGAGATCTGGTCAGTTGGTGCTAATAGCCTCATTTTACAGCAGCAGAAAGGAGACCCTCTTATTCCATTCCCAAAGATAAAGAGAGTTAACATGGGGCTGTTAATCCCTCTCTACTTTCTGGGAATAGGCTTGATTTGCCAGCTTCTGCAGGGTCTCCCCAGGTGTCTTCAACCTAAGACAGATGCCCTTCTAGGGTCTAGCATGTCAGCTCCCTGTCACTCCTTTTCGCCCTCTGGGCCCTCGGCTTAGGAGAAAGGAAAGCACACCTGCTCCTCTTGCGAGTGCTCTGCTGGCGGTAGGGCATGGTGGCTGCCTGAGGCCCAGCCGCTTAACTGCAGCTGCTATTGCCTCCAGGAACTGAGGCATGACTGTTCTGGGTCGCAGCTGGCAACACCTGCTGCGTGGCTCCTGGAGTCACAGTGAACACTTCTGTCTGCAGATGTGAACGAGTGTGAGCTCTACGGGCAGGAGGGGCGGCCCCGGCTTTGCATGCACGCCTGCGTGAACACCCCGGGCTCTTACCGCTGCACCTGCCCCAGCGGATACCGAACCCTGGCTGACGGGAAGAGCTGTGAGGGTGAGTGAGACTAGAGAGAGTGCCGCCTGCACCCGGCTACCTGCTGCTGTGGTGAACCCCCAGGACCTCGCAATCGGGAGTGAGGTGGTTGGCAGAGTCACAGTTTCAGATACTTTCAATTTTTAAAAAGCCACCAACCAAAGGGCTTCTCAAAGATCAGGCCACATCATCATCTACATAAATAGGAAAATGAGTTCCTTAACCATCCTGGCAACTAGTCTTTTCGGACTTTATTTGAGTAACTGGGATTTTTTTTTTTCAAGATCTGGTCACTTCCACCCACTCAACAATGCCTTCAGCTAGGGCTGGACCTAAAGGCAGACTGGCCAGGTGGTCATCCATGTCATGTAATCTGGAGGAACCCATGAGGCTCCATGACCCTGTGTGGCCACCTGTAAGTCCGCCTCTGAAAGGAGCAGCACCTTACAGGCACTTATGTCTTAGCGAGGTCGAGCTCTGCAGTACCAGCCTTGTTTGATGGTAGCTGAGGACAACAAGGGAGGCAGAGCACCCAGGGATGGACAAGAGTCGGGGGCGTTACTACCCCTGGGCTTGAGGGGTGTAGGGAGTGAGGGGGCTTATCAGCGAATGACAGATTGTGGCCGTCAAGGACACAGCCACCACCAGAACCACATCCAGGCAGGTCAGGACTCCTAAGGCTGGGTCACTGTCATTTGCCAACCCCAGCTGAAAATCAGTCAGCCTCTCAGGTGCAGAGAGTGGGTTTGGGAACAGGGGTGCAGATGGAAAATAACTGGCTCAGGTTTTGCCCCAGTGCTGAATCCTGTCCATCACCAGTGGCCTCCTGGAGAACCGGGTTGAGGTTTCTGAGGCTGACAAGGAGTGTCTACAGCAGGGGCGGGGGGCACCTAAGAGGGCAGGAAGGATGTGTGCAGAGTGGGTTGGTTGTAGAACAGAGAGGCTGAGAACCCTCACAGCAGTCACCAGCATCACCACAGGACAAGTCCAAGTCCCAGGGACACTGGGTGCCTAACAGGAGGCCTCCTGTCACCCCACCTCCACTTAGGAAAAATACAGATGTCAACTGCTGTAGACACTCTGACTTTCCACATGGGCTGAGTCAGAACCCACACCTCAGGCCTGAAGGCCAAGTGGGATCATCCTGACCCTTGGCCCTCGAATCCCCATGCTGCAGTGGGCCTTTGGGGGAGTGGGTCTGCTCCTGCAGGCATAGCTCACAAGAGGAAGGGGACAGGCCCACCTCCTCAGCTGGACCACTCCCCATGGAAACAGGACACAGAGGGGAGCCCCGCTGGCTTCAGGCAACAGCTCTGACCCACTGAGGGAGAACAGGAGAAGAGAGGGCAGAGGGTTCCTCCATGGGCTGACTCGGGAATATGAGGGGAGGGGTGGTCCCCAGTGACATCCCATTGGGGCCCCACTGCAGGGCTCTGAGGAGTGAGTGACCTGGAGCTGGAGCCCAAGAAGGCATCCAGATAGCCGCCCACACTCCCTCCCTTCCACAGTGTTCATGAAGGCCCACTTAGGGGTGCTTGGGGTTGAGAAGGATGGCCTCCAGCTGCGGAGACTCTCTGGATGTCTGTAAAGGGAGCAGAGAACTCATACAAATGATGGCATCAAGGTGTCTGCACTAGGCATGGGGTGAGGTTCGGTAGGAAGACTTTCTAAAAGATTCTAATTTAAAAATAGATAGATAGATAGATGAAAAATAATAGCCATGGAGAGTAATGGGGCAGGTGGGCTTAGAAGCAGATAGGTCTGAGAGAAGTGTTGTGACCAGTAACAGTCCCCTGGTACTTTCCACCACCCCTGCCACTTGCCATACCCCAGTGAAGGAGGACAGGATCCCAGGGAGGGGCACTCCCTGGTATTTCCATGGGCCTTGATTCCACACAGTTAAGGAAGGCAGGCTTCCTGCTTTAAGAATAAGTGCCGGGAGCAGGGAGCACTGCATTACAGAGACTGCAGGCCTCTCCAGTGGTTCTGTCTTAAATGGAGGAAAAGTCAGGGAGATTCTCACCCATTGTATGTCCGGTATCTCAGATGTAGATGAATGTGTGGGCCTGCAGCCAGTGTGCCCCCGGGGGACCACGTGCATCAACACTGGTGGAGGCTTCCAGTGCGTCAGCCCCGAGTGCCCCGAGGGCAGTGGCAATGTGAGCTACGTGAAGACGTCTCCATTGTGAGTATTGCCAGGGCATGCACATCCTCACCCAGGCCTCCAAGTGTGGCTGGGCCGGATGCTTCCTAGAGGCTGCTGGGAGAAGGTACAGTTATGCCATATAAAGATGACAGGCAGGGGGCTGGGAGGCTGGCTTCTTTGAGTTTCCATTTCCCTTTAGTGGTTGCATCTAATGCATTGCTGCCCTGGAGAAATAAGGACCCAGTTCTCCATGGGAGTAAGGTACTAAGTGCTCCCTTACTACATAGAGGATAATGGGGTTGCAGCCACCCCAAGATGGCACAGCCAGGGCAGGCCACTGGAGGGAAGAAGCTGTTGTGACGTTATCCTGATAAAGCCATAGCAGCCCAGGAGACAGGTATAGATCACATGGATTTGGGAGGTGACAGCATTCACATAGCCAGGAACTATAGACTCCCTTGAGTTACACTGCATAGCCTGTGCACCCTGCATTATATCACTCTGCTTTTCCAATAGTACTAGAAGGTTCTATGTCTAGTAACTGCAACTCTTGTGTTTTTTGTTTTATTTTGTTTTGTTTGAGACAGAGTCTTGCTTAGTCTCCCAGGCTGGAGTGGAGTAGTATGATCTCAGCTCACTGCAACCTCTGCCTCCTGAGTTCAAGCAAATTTCCTGTCTCAGCCTCCCAAGTAGCTGGGATTATAGGCACGTGCTGCCATGCCCAGCTAATTTTTGTATTTTTAGTACAGACTGGGTTTCACCATGTTGGCCAGGCCGGTCTCTATCTCCTAACCTCAGGTGATATACCTGCCTCAGCCTCCCAAAGTGCTGGGATTACAGCCGTGAGCCACCACACCCGGCCAGTAACTGTGACTCTCAAACAACAAGTAGAACTTTTTTTTTTTTTTTTAGTTGGGAGATGGGCCTTTAAGGGGAACAACTACAACTCTCACAAAGCACATACATTTTCCTCTCAAAAAGAGCTCACAAAAGACCTAACATTGTCTTCAAAATGAAGATAATTACTTCATAAACTTATTTGAATTGCTGTTGAGTTAAAGAGGATTAGAAGCAAGAGAGTTAGTGGCACGGAAGCATGGCAGTTTTTAGAGAGAGTGAAGACATTAGAACCTTCCTCATGAAGTCACTCAGTGAAGGGATGGGGAACCATTCTATTATGGCCTCTGGGGCATTCAACCAACAGCTGGATGTGATATTTGACCTGCAAAATCATGATGCTACAGAATCACCAAATATACTAGATTGCATTTGTCTTTTATGTTTGACAGGATAGAGAAATATTGAAAGCATTTCCACAAGACCCTATTTCCAAATGATTAAGGAAAACAGGGCTTCCTGCTATAAGAATACACATTGTGGGCCGGGCATGGAGGCTCATGCCTATAATCCCAGCATTTTGGGAGGCCAAAGCAGGCAGATTACATGAGGTCAGGAGATCAAGACCAGCCTGGCCAACGTGGTGAAAACCCCGTCTCTACTAAAAATACAAAAATTAGCTGGGCGTGGTGGCAGGCACCTGTAATCCCAGCTACCCAGGAGGCTGAGGCAGGAGAATCACTCGAACCTGACAGCTAGAGGTTGCAGAGAGCCAAGTTCACACCACTGTACTCCAGCCTGGGTGACAGAGTGAGACTCTGTCTAAAAATAAAATACAATACATGCTGCTGTGTTTAGGGAGTTCACCGTGCACCATGTGGGAAACACAGCATTAGAGGACGTTGTTGGCTAACTGCTGAGGTCCTACTATTACTGGCAAGATCACAGCACAGGGAGAAAGGGCCTCTGGTTTGAATATTAGCATTGCCATCATTATTTAATATTCTCAGGCTTTATTTTTCTGTAAAAATGATAGTAATAGCATAAATACATATATATACACATACAAACACATGTACACAGGTGCGCAGGGAGTGCCCATGAGCAGGAACAGAAGCAGTAGCCCCTCCTTTGCCATGCCTAACACCAGCTGCATTCACTCACCTGCAGCTCCAAAGCTCCTGGTTGAGGGACCCGTGGCTAGGAAAGGTCATCTAGGTGGCATCTGCAAGAAGGCAGGTGTGCAGCTAGGTCGGAACAGCCCCTCGTGAGACCCCCACAAGGCTGACCGCCTCCGTTTTGCCTCTCTGCTCCAGCCAGTGTGAGCGAAACCCCTGCCCCATGGACAGCAGACCCTGCCACCATCTGCCCAAGACCATCTCCTTCCATTACCTCTCTCTGCCTTCCAACCTGAAGACGCCCATCACGCTCTTCCGCATGGCCACGGCCTCTGCCCCCGGCCGAGCTGGGCCCAACAGCCTGCGGTTTGGGATCGTGGGTGGGAACAGCCGCGGCCACTTTGTGATGCAGCGCTCAGACCGGCAGACTGGAGAGCTGATCCTCGTGCAGACCCTGGAGGGGCCTCAGACGCTGGAGGTGGATGTCGACATGTCGGAATACCTAGACCGCTCCTTCCAGGCCAACCACGTGTCCAAGGTCACC
Source organism: Aotus nancymaae (assembly GCF_030222135.1). NCBI lineage: Eukaryota > Metazoa > Chordata > Mammalia > Primates > Aotidae > Aotus > Aotus nancymaae. The sequence goes on along the minus strand of NW_026988570.1, from coordinate 316,900 downwards.
ATCTTTGTATCCCCCTATGACTTCTAAGGGTACACAAGGGCACGGGGGTGAGGAGATTTGACCTCGTTTCTCTTCCCTGAAGACTCAGCTTTGGGCACTGACTGCGTGGACGTCTCCTCCTCCCGCCTGTTCTGCCCTTTCGCCAGCGCACCCATGCTTCTAGGGTGGCGTTGCACGGTGTCCCATGAATAGCACAGATGGGCAGCCAGAAAATTCAAACTGCTGCCATAACATTTTTTGTTCTGCTTTAAGGCCCTTCCCTTAGATGATGCTCTAACTTTCTCAAAACTTTTTTATTCAGGGGATGGGCAACTTTCCAAAATGCTGTGCAAATGGCCTTGTGAGTTTGAACTGGCTGGGGAGAGAAAAGCTGGCAATGTCTGTCAGATGACTGTCAGCCCTACTGCATTTTCATAGCCAGGCTTGCTATAAATGAAACAGTTCTAGTCATGTGGGGGTGGGGCGGAGTCTAGTCGTGCCTCTGCGCATGCGGCATAGGAAGTGGCGTCTCCTCCCCTGACCCAGCATGTTGTCCTTATCTGCCTTTTCCTCTGTGACAGCCTGCCTGCCTTCTCATCAGAGAGCCACAGGAGGGCCTTAAACCCCACACAGATCCTTCTAGACCAAGGACCCATTGTTAAAAGCATGGATTCTGCCTTAGTTACTTCCCCTTTGAGAAATCATATCTCAAATACATAACCTGGTAATATAACTGAAGAAATAAAAGCGATTGCTCCTCCTGGACGCCTGACTTCTCCCTGAGCATGAGACAGCCCACTTCCTTCTAGGAGGGGATGGCTGACTCTCTTCCTGTCTGGGTTGGATACACTGGAATAAATGAGTAAGAGCACAGAGGTGATGTTTGGGACTGTTCCACGATATAAATTTGTTTTGGCCACATGGGAGATTGGTAAGGACAATATCTGGCAGTGGAGAGTTTGGGGAAATGCTTGAGTTGTCATGGATTCCATGGCCTTTTGTTTCTGATGAATTCACCATAGGGTGACACCCTCCAGGTAACCAAAGAGAGAAAACATTGGCCAGAGCTGAATGGGGTGGGGTAGGGTGTGGGGTGTGGGGTAGAGTGGGGAAGATCATTCAAGCTAAAACTTAAGAGGTAGTGAAGCTGTAAGAAAGTTTTGTTATCTAATTACATGTCAAGCTACTGGTGAGATTTCATCACACATATTTTATTTAAAGCTTTTTTGTATTTGCTCTGGTATGAGATGGAGCCAGAAGTGTGTCACTAGTTCAATGATCAAGCCCTATATCAAGATGGTTTCTAGTGAGACACAGTCAAGAGTTGCTTTTGAAATTTTTCTTCTCGCATGGGCTCAGCTGTGATCTCTGTGTAACAACAGAAAAAGGACCGGCAAACTAAAGTTACAAGACTTTATTAAAACATTATCCATGGTATCCACAGCCTTATGTTTCTAATTGTAGCTATGTTGGGCCAGAAGCCTGCATACCACCCGGTCCCATATACACAATACCAGGTGTAAGAGACCAAGGGCCTGGCCAGGTTCCTGAATGGGAGATGTCACGGCTGTAGGCTGGGGACTGGGGTGGTTTGGGGAACAAGCCTCTAATGTCCCAGAAGGTAAGGAGTGTTTGAAGAGTCTTTAGAGAAGGTGCCCCCTAAACTGGTGTATGATGATGACTTAGATGCAAAACACCGCAGTTTAAAGCAACAATTTCCATCACCAAGATCTGCCGTCATCAAACCTGCTTCCCACTGATGAAATCACACACCCAGCCCCTGTCCCGACAGCACCAAAGTATGAATGGCTGACTACTTAGTATGTGGATGATGATGGCTGGGCACTTCTTGTGGGTGATGTGGATGATGGGTCTTTTGTGGATGGCTGGGCACTTCTTGTGGAGGATGTGGATGATGGGTCTTTTGTGGATGGCTGGGCACTTCTTGTGGAGGATGTGGATGATGGGTCTTTTGTGGATGGCTGGGCACTTCTTGTGGAGGATGTGGATGATGGGTCTTTTGTGGATGGCTGGGCACTTCATCTTGTGGAGTGTCTTGTTCTCTATATGTTCTCTCCTCACTCTCCTCTATAGAATCAATTTTTTCTTTTGTTTCTTCAGAACTTCACTCTGTACTAAGTGAGAGTAGCTAGTAGTTAACCAGTGTTCGTTTGCACCCCATTTCAGGTAATATAGTTTCATAGTACTTGAAGGAGGGGCTTTAAGACTTTTTCTTGTGCAAAGTTGCAAACATATGCAAAAGTAGAGAGAACAGTGTAATGAACCCCGTGTCTGAATCAGTAGCTTCAATAATGAACACATGGCCAATCTCGTTTCATCTACTATCACCCCACCTTATAATGATTTTGAAGTAGAGTCAATCCTATCATTTCACCTGTAAATATTTTAGGATGTATCTCGAAAAGACAACTTTTAAAAAGGATAACCAAAATACCATTCACATCTAAAACATTAATTCCTTAATACCTTTAAATATTCAGTCATTGTTGAAATTTCTCTGAGTGGCTTATTTTTTTGGTTTACTTATAGTAGGTATATGCACCAGAATTTATTGATATGCCTCTTCAGTCTTTTTTACATCTGTAGCAGTGGGTCTCACACATCAGCATATATTGGAATAATCTGGAGGTTTGTTGGAAGACAAAATATTGGGTCATTTATACTGCAAAATTTCTCACAGTATGAGTTTTTCTGAGTGCATCTCTGCCTTCTCTATTTCTTATAATTCTAGAGAGTTAGTCAGATTCAAGTTAGATTTATTTTGGCAAGACTATTTTATTGGTGGTGACAGATCCTTCCAGTAGGAGGAGTATGATATCTGGTTGCTTCTCTTTTCTGATGTTAGCACCCATTGATGGCACAGATCCATTACTTCTGTAGGGGTTGCAATTAATATTCTAGTGCTATTGATTTTTTCTTTATTAGCTGACATACTTTATAAAGAGAAACTTACTCTCATCAGTTATTTGGTTACCCTGAGATTTGGTTTGTATCAGAAAGGCAGGATTGATTCTTGGCTTTCCTCCCTTTATTTTTCAGTTTTCAAAATGAGGTGGTTCACCGGCATCTTTCCAATATGTCCCGTGAGAGTTGTTTTCTTCTTTGAATACATTATCAACTCATGGTTGAAACATACCTAATGTTATTATGTGTGTTATCATAAGATAAGACACTACATGAGTTCATACTGATACTTCAAATTTAGTTCGGAACTACTGTGGGTTTTTGTTGTTTTGAGGGGAGAATTGGCATAAAGGCAGGGTCTTTCTTGTCACTCAGGGTGGAGTGCAGTAGTACAATCATAGCTCACTGCAACCTCAAATTCCTGGGCACAAGAGATCCTTCCACCTCAGCTTCCTGAGTAGCTGGAACTACAGGTCCACTCCATTATACCCAGCAAACATTTATTTTTCATAGTGTTTTTGTTGTTGTTGTTTTGTTTTGTTTTGTTTTGTTTTTGAGACAGAGTCTAGCTCTGTTGCCCAGGCTGGACTGCAGTGGTGCAATCTTGGCTCACTGCAACCTCTACCTTCTGGGTTCAAGTGATTCTCGTAGCTAGGATTACAGGCATGCACTACCACACCTAGCTAATGTTTATACTTTTAGTAGAGACAGGGTTTTGCCATGTTGGCCAGGCTGGTCTCAAACTCCTGTTCTTAAGTAGTCTGCCCACCTCAGCCTCCCAAAGTGCTGGGATTACAGTCATGAGCCACCATGCCTGGACTTGTTTTCATTTTTAATGTAACTTCATTGATCCTTTATCTGCTCTCCTTCTCTCATTCTGAAAACCTCCTTCTAAACATTACCAAAATAACTACACATTTAAGAAAATTATTATAAGAACAATGCCAATCTTAACACAAAAATATGATAACTAAAAGCAGTTAAAATCATTTTTTTTCTGCAATTCTTTGAGTCCTCAACATTTATACTATTAGGGATAGACAGTCAACTTGTTGTTGTAAAGTTACTTCGAATGGTTCCTCTCTCTGTGGCATGTTCCAAACTAGAATCGAGATTTACTGATTATACCTCCTTCATTTTCCTGAAATTTTTAAAGATTGCTTTTTAATTTTAACTTTGTTTTTTAATTATGTGACCTATTTACCTGGTTCCAAAGTCAAATCTACAAAACAGAATGTATTCAGAGAAGTTGATCTTCTGATCAGTTCCCTTCACCCTGTTTCCTCCTTCTTCTATAATCAAATTTTCCCCTTTTATCCTTCCATTTAAGCAACATAACCAAATGATAAATGATAGCATGCTATTTCACACTTTCCCGAACCTTTCTATTTTGCTAAAAACATTGGATTTCACTCCATAGAACCATATAGTATGTTTTCCATTATAAAATGCTCCATTATGACAACATACCACTTTTTATTCAACCAGTCACTCCTGATTGACATTTGGGTTGTTTCTAGCCCTTTGCTATTAAAAATATTGCAGCAATATGCATATGTCTTTTTGTATTTTTGCCTTTGTATCTTTAGGGCCAATTTTTCCTCTGTAAGAATTATGTTACTTTCCACCCCCAACAGCAACGTATGGCAGTTCTTATTCCTGAATCAAAGAAGGCCCCGGTGATGCCTCTAGTTCTCACATCTGCCCAACCACCAAACCCTCCTTTGGAAGCACAGAGAGGCCTGAGTGGAGGGCTGTCCTACAGCTAGCCCACCTACCTGACTTGGGCTTCTGGGTATCAGTCAGCTGCCACCAGGAAGAGACAAAGAGGCAAACCGAGTAGATCACATGTAGAAATTGAGTAGTAGAAAGTTAGCTAGGATTCTGGATGGCTTTTAAAAATCACTTTTTAAAAATTATTATACTTCCATCACTAGCAAACAAAAAGGAAAATAAGCCAACAATGAAATACCACTGCAGAGTCACAGTAAACCTGATGGGTTTATTGGGAGTCTGAACATGTGCCCATGAAGAGACATGAGGAAGTCAGACTCAAACGGGCCACTTTCCACCAACCACTGACTTGGGCTTCTGGGTATCAGTCAGTTGCCACCAGCTTTACCAAGGAATGATAAGCCTCAACTTTACCAAGCTCTTACTGCAGGGATGGAAAGATGAACTTTCATGACTCTTAGCTTGTACATATGAAAATCTCCCAGTGTTTATGAGCTGCATAAATATCCTTGAATGTCTACTGTGTTCCAGGCACTGCTCTACTTGCTGAAGTTATGATGGATAAGATTGCCAAAGACACTGACTTCATGGAGCTTATGTTTTAGCAAGGGGACAGACAATAGATGTGTAAATGAAAAAATGTGCAGTGTTAAAGAGGAATGAGAGCTACAAAAACAAAAGCAGTAAAAGGGGTTTGTGAGTATATAGTAAATGTATATGTAATAGATGTAATTATAATCATCCCTTGGTATCTGCAGAGGATGGGCTCCAGGACCCCGCCCCCCCCACCCCCACATACCCGAATCCATGGATGCTCAAGTCCCTGATAGAAAATGGAATACGGCCGGGTGCAGTGGCTCACACCTGTAATTCCAGCACTTTGGAAGGCTGAGGCGGGTGGATCACCTCAGGTCATGAGTTCAAGACTAGCCTGGCCAACATGGTGAAACTCCATCTCTACTAAAAATACAAAAATTAGCTGGGTGTGGTGGCACACACCTGTAATCCCAGCTACTTGGGAGGCTGAGGCAGGAGAATCACTTGAACCCAGGAGGCAGAGGTTGCAGTGAGCCAAGATTGCACCACTGCACTCCAGCCTAGGTGACAGAGTGAGACTCTGTACCAAAAAAAATAGGAAAGAAAAGAAAACCAGAAAATGGCCTAGAGAGCCTATGCACATTCTCTTGTATAATTTAAATAGGCTTTAGAGTACTTATAATACCTACTACAATGTAAATGCTGTGTAAATAGTTACCATACTTTTTAAAAAGTATATTATTTTTATTCATTTTTTCTAAACATTTTCGATATGCAGTTGGTTGAACCTGCAGGTGCAGAACCTGCAGGTATGGAGGGTCGAATGTATATCATCCGCGTAACTTGGGTGTTGCAAACACTGTAATCATGTGCAGTGACAGCTGGATCCCATATCCTAGGAGTTTGGCCTTAGGACTCCGAATTTCTCCTGAGTGTTTGAATGAGGCGGTGATGTAAGCCTTGGATGGCCATATTGGGCTCATGTGCACAAAGGAAAGAAAGACAACTTGTCTACAAACAGAACAATGATGCTGATGTGGGAAGAAGGGAAACAATAGACCATGGGGCTTGGAAGGATAGAACCTAATTTTGTGTTCTGCTTATTATTGCTGCATAAAATATCCCAACATGTAGTGGCTTAAAACAATTATTTTATTACAAATTATCATGGATTCAGTGGGCCAGGAGTTCAGAGAGAGCACAAGGAAATAGTTTCTATTTGCTCCACAATGTCTTTGCTTCCCCCAGCTGGGAAGACTCCATGCTGGGGGCTGGGGTTACCTAAGGGTCACTCACATGTCTGCCTGGGCCAGGATGACCTAAAGACTAGGACTGGTAACTGGAACAACTACCCTTGGACTCTCCATGTGGCTTAGCAACTAGAACAGTGCATAGAACACAGTAGACATTCAGGAATATTTATGCAGCTCATAAACACTTAGAGATTTTCATATGTACAAGTTAAGAGTCACAAAAGTTCATCTTCCCATCCCTGCATTGAGTGCTTAGTAAAGCTGAGGCAGTGGTTGGTAGAAAGTGACCCATTTGGGTCTGACGTCCTCATGTCTCTCCTTGGGCACATGTTTAGACTCCCAATAAACCCACTCTGAGCCAGGTGGCCTCAGAGTAGTTGGACTTCTAACACAGTGGCTCGTGTTCCTAGTGTGAGTGTTCCAGGGAACAATGTGGAAGCTGCATGACCGTTTAGGACTCAGTCACATAGCGTTACCTCTACCATACTCTGTTGGTCAAAGTAGTCACAAGAAGCCACTGAGTCCTGGAAGGTGGACATAGACCAATAAGTACTCACTGAATTGAATTGAGTTGAGAGGTTTCAAAGGATTTTAGGGCCATATTTTCAAAATGCCACGCCTGATTTCCTGTTTGGATTTTCAGTGCCTCATGCAACCTGACTTCCAGTCTGTAGGTTTTATCAGATAGCCCTCTGTCCTTTCAGTCTTCCTTTGCATGCATTCCTTTGGGTGTTCTTTTCAAACAAATGATCTCTGCCTAAAATAAAACTTGCCCTCTGGTTGAGAAGTAAGATCTCCACATCTGTCACGGGGGTACTTTGAACAATGGTAGAAACAGAGTGAAAAATCCAATGTGTATGGTGCTGCAACCTCACCAAGGTAAGGGTTGGGGGAAAGGAATCACTGGAAGAGTCAAGACCAATTCATGAAGAAGCTGTCACTTGGTTCATGGAGAAGTTGGTTCGAATTAGAGGAAGTCTAATGAGAAACTTAGGCCACCCTTTGTCACAAAGAGGTTTCCAACAAAACACAGCATTGGCCAGACCACAGAAATATTAGCTCACTTGCAAACAAGAGGCTGTGACGATGAATTAGATTTGGGTTGATGGGATTTTCTGAATCCGACCACCTTCTAATGAAAAATTAGATCTTAGCAATCTAGTTCCTTAGCTCAGGGAGCTCTTTAGCTGCATTCTTTAGAGGAAAAGTGTGCTCTGTCATATACCTTGCTAACTTATGCCAGGATTCACCTCGGTCATGGGGTGGCACTTACACAATAGCTTGTCTTCCTTTCTTATAGCTGGCTGAGTGGCCAGACATGTTTCTGCAAATAAAGATCTCTGCCTCTTAGACTCGTTTGTCTGCCTGACCGAGACCAACCTCCATCATAGGAAGAGTTTGCTCCTCGCCCCTTGCTTGGGACCTGAGTGGCAAGTGGAAGGAATGCTCCCATTCTTTCATTCCTGCCTTCAGCTCCCAGAGACTGCCAGACCTGGATAGGGTCTGGGCTTGAAAGCTGTGGGAGAGAGACAAGAACATTGCCCTCTAGGGAGTCTTTCTCATGCCAATGCTGGACTTCCTGTTATGTGAGATAATGTGGTTATGATTTAAGTAGGTTTCAGATGGAGTTCTTGTTTACAGCCAAAAGCATCCCTACAGACCTAACCTGCTGGATTCCCAGCTTCACAAGAGCAGGCATCTTGTCTGCATGCTCACTGAGGCAGCTCCAGTGCCAGCCTGCCCTGTGTGTGGGCAAGGTGATGGACAAGATACCAAGCAGTTGGCATTTGTGGTAGACATTAGCAAATTTGGCCTAATACTTCCTCCTCTCCCACCTCTGGACCCATGATAGGCTGGCACTCTTGCCCTCATAGGAGGGCATGGCACTGGGACCAGTAATGGCTCAGAAATGGTGCCAGTCTCTCCCAGGCCAAGGAACTCACAGATGTTGGGACCCTCCAGAGTTCTCTCTCCTCTCATATGGCCAATGGTCCCACTCAACATGGAAGTTGCCCTGTCAGCTCAGGTGCCTGAGTGATCACACTGAACAGCTGACCTATGAGGCACATAAGCAACAAATGATTCTTTGTTGTTTTAAGCCACAGTGATTTTAGGGTCGTCTGTTGCTCCAGCATAACTATCCTGACTGATTCAGGACAGAAAGGGAAAAAATAAAATGACACGATCCCTCCATCACTGATGGTAAGATTATGCTGTGGACTTAGGAATAAGAACGCATTCAACTCCTTGCACTGCCTTACCCCTCCCCCCAAATTATTTTCTTCTTCTTTTTTTTTTTTTGAGACAGGGTTTCGCTCTGTCACCAAGGCTGGAGTGCAGTGGCATGTTCTCAGCTCATGTCAGTCTCCACCTCTCAGACTTGAGCAACCCTCCCACCTCTGCCTCCCAAAATGCTGGGATTACAGGCGTGAGCCACAGCAGCCAGCCTGATTTCTTAAATTGCAACACTCAAGCTAGAATGGCCTGTGACAAAGGTTAAAATAGCCTTACCAGCATCACGGAAGAGTCTGAGCAGGAACAACCTTAGCTCTGTCCCAGCCTCTTGCCTGAGGAGCATAATAGGCTTTGTGTTGTAGGTTGAACTGTGTCTCCCAAAAAGATACGTTCATGTCTGTATGAGTCTGTTTTCATGCTGCTGATAAAGACATACCAAAGATTGGGTAATTTATAAAGAAAAAGAGATCCAATGGACTCACAGTTCCACATGGCTGGGTAGGCCTCACAATCATGGTGGAAGGCAAAGGAGAAGCAAAGGCATGTCTTACATGGCAGCAGACAAGAGGAAGCTTGTCCAGGGGAATTCCTTTTTATAAAACCATCAGATCTCATAAGACTTATTCACTATCATGAGAACAGCACAGGAAAGACCTGCCCCCATGATTCAATTACCTCCCACCAGGTCCTTGCCATGACACATGGGAATTGTGGGAGCTACAATTCAAGATGAGATTTGGGTAGAAACACAATCAAACCAAGTCAATGTCCTAACACCTGGTACCTATGAATGTGATGCTGTTTAGAAATAATATCTTTGCAAGACTTGGAACCAACCCAAATGCCCATCAATGATAGACTGCATAAAGAAAATATGGCACATATATACCATGGAATACTATGCAGCCATAAAAAAGGATGAGTTCGTGTCCTTTGCAGGGACATGGATGAAGCTGGAAACCATCATTCTCAGCAAACTGACACAAGAACAGAAAACCAAACACTGCATGTTCTCACTCATAAGTGGGTGTTGAACAATGAGAACACATGGACACAGGGAGGGGAACATCACACACTGGGGCCTGTTGGGGGGTGGGAGGGCTAGGGGAGGGATAGCAGGGGGTGGGGGGATTTGGAAGGGATAATATTAGGAGAAATACCTAATGTAGGTGACAGGAAGATAGATGTAGCAAACCACCATGGCGTGTGTATACCTGTGTAACAATCCTGCACGATCTGCACATGTGCCCCAGAACTTAAAGTATAATTTTAAAAAAGAAATAATGTCTTTGCAGGTATAATTAAGATGGGGTCATTGTACAATGGCTGATGTCCATAAGAGAAAACAGTCACATATACACAAACACACACAGACACACAGAAACATGCAGAGAGAGAGAGAGAAAAGACAGAAGCAGAGATTGGTGTCATGTTTTCACAGCAAAGTGATGCTGAGATTGCTGGCAATCACCAAAAGCTAGGAAAAAGTAAGGAAGGATCATTCCCTGCAGCCTTCGGAGGAAACGTGGCCCTGTATATACCTTTATTTCAGACTTGCAGCCTTCAGAACTGTGAGAGAATGCCGCCTGGCTTGTGGTATTTTGTTCCGGTAGCCTTAGGAAATGAACACACCTAGTATCCTAACCTCCCCTCCAAATATCAGCTGAGAGTCAATCACCTTGCATTGCTGAAAGGGGTCATCTCCATCCTAGGGAACACAGAAAACCACCAGCTGTCAACGAGTCACTCACATCATTTCAAGTCCACATTCCGGCTCAGCCATCCTTTTCTTTGCCAATAATCTTGGAGCAAAACGATGACTTTATTAGTGTAATTGCAGCTAAATTTAGAGTAAGAGGAAAGCCATTTTGCAATGAGGGCAGAGTCACACTGGGACATTGAGGGAGCTGATTTTCAAACATTGTGGTCTTTTTTTTTTTTTTTCTATTTCTGAAAGACATTGACTAATGTTGTAACTAGTAATAACATAATTCTACTCACTTCAGCAGTAAAAGATGAAACAAGGGGCGCAATCAGCATATTTCATAAAGAGATTCGTTGACTCCAGGGATAGGAAGGACCATGGACTCTTACTCCCCACCCTGGATTCGCCTGGAGGACTGCAAACAAAATCAAAGCCATTTGCTCCTCAGAAATCTGCAGGATCAAAAACACCCCCTCTCTCACACCTCCTCCTCCAGCCCTGCTGTCTCCCACCTCTCTAACAACATTCTTGCAACATCTCATGTGGCTCTTACCCTTTTCTGTGGTCCCAATGTTTATGTCTCCCCCAACCACCCAAATTTATATATTGAAACCTCATCTCCAAGGTGATGGTGTTACGAGGTAGGGCTTTTAGGAGGTGATTAGTTTATAAAGGTGGAGCTCTCATAAATGGGACTAGTGCCCTTATAAAAGAAACCCAGAGGCTAAGTTCGGTGGCTCATGCCTATAATCTTAGTACTTTGGGAGGCCAAGGTGGGCAGATCACTTGAGGTCAGGCGTTCAAGACCAGGCTGGTCAACATGGTAAAAACTGTCTCTACTAAAAATACAAAAATTAGCCAGGTGTGGTGGTAGACATCTGTAATCCCAGCAACATGGAAGGCTAAGGCAGGAGAATCTCTTGAACCTGGGAGGCAGAGGTTGCAGTGAGCTAAGATCGCACCACTGTACACCAGCCTGGGTGATAGAGTAAGACTGTCTCAAAAAAAAAAAAGAAAGAAAGAAACCCAAAGAGTGTGTTGCTACCTTTCATCATGTGAAGTCACAGTAAAAAGGCACCATTTACAGATCATGAAACAGATCCTCACTAGACACCAAATCTGCAGGTATCTTGATCTTGGACTTTCCAACCTTCAGAACTGTGAAAAAAATTTTTTGTTTTTATTAGTCACCCAGCTGAAGGTAGTTTGTTATAGCAACCTGAATGCTCTAAGATACACCCTCAGTAAGCCAGGGAAGACTCCCTCCTCTATAGTCTACCAGTGAATGAGTCAGGCTAACTAATTGGAATCTCTGCTTTTATTAACTTTGGGTGACATTACAGAGCAAGTGAAGGACTATGTGGGTTCCATTTGCATGCTGATTAAAGTCAGATTCTGCCCTGAGAACCTTCAGAATGCATGACCCACATTTCCTTTTCCTCTTAGACAAACAGAAGGAAAAAAATGTATAATCAAGATCAAAAGCGAGTCAAAAGACAAATGGACAGGAATTCCACAGAAATGCCTCCCAGGTCAAGGTGGTCCCCCTATCTGAGAAATTGCCCAGAGTGTCTTGTCTCCTTCAGCATCCCTGCAGGCAACTCTTTCTCTCCATGGTGGGAGACAGTTGTAGAGTGGGCAGAGTCACTTCCTGGTGTCCATTTCTCTCATTTGCCACACTTTTCCAGGGACAGGGTGAAAAATTGCTCTGTTGGCAGCAAGGCTGTTGGAGAGAACTGAAAATTGACACAGAAACCACAGCTTTTCAACACGGTGCTCTAAAACTAACCCATAAATGGCACCCATTCAGAAGATGAACGACACAAACCATCTAAGCATTAACTCTCCTAACACCCACTCACTCACGCAGCCAGACAAAATCACTGACTCTTCCAGCAACAATGTAGTTTACAAAGTCTGACTCATCCCTCCCAGGATCATCCTATGACTTACTGTGGTCTCAAATGCCCGTTCTGTCCCTAACTCCCTCCTGCTAAGATGTTCCCCAGTTCCCCTCTGCTATTGTTTGAATGTGCCCCCCAAATGTTCATGTGTTGGAAAATTAATCCCTTTGCCCTCCTGAATGAATTAATGTTAGCGCTGCCCTCATGAATGGATTAATGGGTTAATGAGGCTTCTGCTGTCATAAATGGATTAATGTCACTCTCACGGGAGGGGGTTCATTATTGAGGGAAGGGCTTTATTATAGAAGTGAGCTCTCTCTGGCTCTCCTGCTGTTGCCCTCTCACCATGTGATGCCTTTCACCATGGTATAATGCAGCAAGAAGGACTCACAAGATGCCAGTTCCATGCTCTTGAACTTCCCAGCCTCCAGAACCATCAGCTAAATAAACATTTTCTTTATAAATTACCCAGTCTGTGGTATCTGTTCTAGCAACAGAAAACAGACAAAGACACCCCCTGTATGCAATCTCTTTTGCTGCAAAAATAGTAAACCTGACTTTATTGACAATATGTGGGTTCCTGGTGGTCTTTGACTGAGAGACATCAACTCCCAACTCAAGCAACCAGTGCTTTCAACTGCAATCCCTGATCCACTGGAGTGCAGTGATCAGCTGTGAAGTGTGTATTAGGTAGTTGGTGGCTAGAACTAATTAAGATTCCCAAGTATAGAAATAACAAAGGAGTATGGCTTGCTCAGGAAGAACTGTGCAGAGCCATGGAGGACACCTCAGACACTCATGGGAATGTCACATAAGGGGTGGCATGTATGCACCTGGCTTATGTATAGGGAACCACTAGCTGCATACTTGGCTATTCTCCTCCTTCATTTCTGCCTTTGTCTGGGGAACTCTTGAATTACCTGAGCAGAAGGACACATCACCTCTATCTATGCTGTTTCATGAATTTGCCTCTACCACTTCAAGGCTTACATTTTTGTTTTTGTTTTTATTTTGTTTTGTTTTTGAGACAGAGTCTGGCTCTGTCACCTAGTCTGGAGTGCAGTGGCTTGATCTCGGCTCACTGCAACCTCCACCTGTAAGATTCAAACTATTCTCCTGCCTCAGCTTCACAAGTGGCTGGGATTACAGGTGCCCACCACCACATCTGGTTAATTTTTGTATTTTTAGTAGAGACAGGGTTTCACCATGTTGGCCAGGCTGGTCTCGAACTCCTGACCTCAGGTGATCCATCTGCTTAGGCCTCCCAAAGTACTGGTATTACAGGTGTGAGCCTCTGCGCCTAGCCTTAAATGTTTTTTAAAATCCTATTTATTATTTTTCATTTAAAGGTCACCATTTTTCATATTGTTGGATGGAGAAAAGCAGCACCCATTCAAATGTTTTAAATTTTAACGATTTAATGAATATTGAGCAAGTGCCTTTTATGTGCTTGATCCCTGCAGAGAATACAGCTTTGAATGAGGCAGTATGCCCTTCTATGGCTTCCAGAATGTCTGGGAGGACAACTTGAGGCAAAGAGTGTGAATGTTGCTGAGATCAAAGGAGGGTAGGAGGTAAGATGTACCCTTGCCTGGTTCACTAAGGCTGCCTCTGACAACAGAGGAAATGTGAGTGAGGCCTCACAGGCAGGAGTCAGAGCCCACTGATGGCTGTCCTGAACCCCTTTACAAATCCTGTGATTTGACCTGGAGAATTCTGAACAACAGATCTTTGCTCATTCATGGGGGAGAGGGTGGCGGAAGGCCTGTTTCATGGACCATCATGTAGCTCCCACATCACAGCTTTATCACAGCTACAGAGTCCTTGCCAAGATTTAACAGAACGAAGGCCATGGGCCCCAGTGGTGTCTTCCCAGGTGAAGATCTTCCAGGTCTCCCATTTGTTCCAGGGTACCCTGTTCCCTGCCTTGCTGTTCCAGCTACTTGGCAGAAGGCCTGCACATCCTATTTTAAAAGTCAAGGGTATTTTTTCCCTTCTTTTTTTTTTTTTCCTGGTTCAGATTTAGCTGTAGGACACATCCCAAAGAACACAGCCCTCCAGAACTTCAGGCAATCCAGAGTGGCAGGAGCCAGCGGAGGTTGGGCAGGTTTCTGTTTCCTGTGGGGCCGCTCACATCATCTCCCAACTTGGGAAAAACATAGAATCCTTCACAGCTACACAAGGACAAGCATTCAGTCTCTGAGATAATAAGGAATTCACAGCAACCAGGCTTTCCTCCTTCATGGACTGAAATGACTGTTTTATGTGCATTTGGCTGAAATAAGGAGCATTTCTGTTGATTCCGGGTTTACCTAACTAAGTTCAGCTACATGAGGAAGTTTAAATTGGCTTACAGTCTGTGGGCATATGGAAGGCTGAAAAGAGCTGGTGTGTCAGCAGATATGGGGCTGAATCACAAATTTGTTCAGGAAGTCCAAGATTAAAGTCTAGTTTATATTATTATGTAACAAATATACCTGCCAAGCAACACATCCAGGCAAATAAATTTGAAGTATTTTTATGTAGGATACAGCTGGGATACAAAGCTTGTATTTATTTAAGACTTATGGGAATAGTAAATACTACCATTTCTGTGGAATCTCTTAAAAAGGTAGTTTAAAAATTTGGAGCATGGAGTAAAGGTCCCAAATTCTTATAACTAGGAGTTTCCCGCTAAGAGTCATGTGCACTTTTTCTGTTCACTGTTTACTGTCTCACTCCTCTGAATGCAATTGCATTCCCCAGGAAGATGAGTCCCTGCACATGCCAGGCAAGGAAAGGTGATTTTGAAATAAAAGTACTAGAAGATGACATGTTCAATTTTCATACCAGTCATAAATACATATATAGTTCTATTTAGATATATTTCTATTTAGATATACATACATAGACATGAAATATATTCAGAAAGATATTTATTTTAAAGTGCAGGGTTTTTTTTTTTAAGGTATTGTGATGTCAAACCATACTTAAAAGTGAGCTAAGGTTTCTACTTCTGGAATAGCAGAGTTAAGAATCTTCAAAAATACACTCCTCTATAAAAGACATAAGAGCACTAGCAAAACAGTCAAAAATCAATTTTTTCAGACTCTGGAAATTAACTGAAGGCTAGCAACAATTTGAAGATAATTTATTCAAGCAAAACAGCTGAATCTTGGTGAAATGCCTGTGGCATTTTAACTTCTCTAATGTCATTCTCCTCTCCCCAGCTCCACAGTACAAGCCTTAAAAGCCCTGCAACCTTAACAGTTATGAAAACTAGTACCTACTAGTCACTGGAGTGAGAACAAGTTTGGAGCTTCTCAAAAACTACATCTCCCCCTAAAATTCACTATTTGATCTCACAGCTCACTGAAAAGCTGCCTTCTTAGGGCTTGTCTTAATTTGACCAAACTCAAGAGCTCACTCTGTGTGAACAGCCTTACCATTTGTCAAAAACAATCAGTAGCAATTGTTTAATATTGCAACTGGAGGTGTTGTTACCAGTTAGAGTGAACAAGAGGCTGATCAAAAAAAGAAAAACTGGGAAATGAAATATCTATAGGGGACTTTGAAAAGCTCTGGCACACCCCTGGGAATCCAGAAGACCATGCATGTGCAGGGATGAGAACATGCCCAAGAAAGACCTGAAAGGGTCCTAAGTTCTCATTTCAGGTCAGCCTGAGGTACTTCTCATGCAGGAAGTAAAGCCTAAGATGGAATTGTAAATTATCAGCCAGAATATTGAAGGTATGTTCCAACTCACACACAGAGCTCCTCTATGAAGACTGGAAGAATCACATGTCCAAGGTATTTGAGAAAATCTCTGTCCAGTCATGGGCTGTCTTTTAAGCTAACTGAGCGCTGACGTCAATGGTCATACACAATTAAAAAAAATATACAAACTTTACAGAATTAGTCTAGGAAAAACACTAAACAAATAGCAATGACAATAAGCAGAAACAAGCAAACCCTGGATGGAGTAGCATGAATTTACAAAGTTGACAAATTATATTGTTTAAAATGTTCAATTTTCAGTAAAATATTATGACTTACAAAAAAAGGGGGAGCAAAGACATAAACAGTTGATACAAACTATCCCTAAGAAAGCTCAAAGCTTATGTATTAATCTGTTTTCTTGCCGCTGATAAAGACATACCTGAGACTGGGAAGAAAAAGAGGACTAATTGGACTTACAGTTCCACATGGCTGGGGAGGCCTCAGAATCATGGCTGGAGGCAAAAGGTACTTCTTACATGGCAGCAGCAAGAGAATATGAGGAAGATGCAAAAGGAGAAACCCCTGATAAAACCATCAGATCTTATTCACTACCACAAGAACAGTATTGGGGAAACCACCCCCATAATTCTAATGATCTCCTACCAGGTCCCTCCCATAATATGTGAGAATTATGGGAGTACAATTTAAGATGAGATTTGAATGGGGACACAGCCAAACCATATCAGGTTATTAGAGAAAACCTTTAAATCGGCTATTATAAATATTTTCAAAAAACTAAACAAAATCATGTTTAAAGGAAAGTATGAGATGAGGTGGTCTCATAAAATAGAAAATACCAATAAAGAGATAGAAATTATTTTAAAAGAACCAAATAGAAATACTGATGTTGAAAAGCTCAACTGAAATAAATTCACAAAAAGGCTTAAGAGAAGATTTGAGCAGGCAGAAGAAAGAATCAGGGAATTGATATTATCCAGCTTGAGGAACAAAAAAGAAAAAAAATAAAGAAAAACTATCTCAGCCTTAGATATTTGTGAGGTCGCCATGAAGCACATCAATATATGCATAATGGGCATTTCAGAAGAAGAGAATAAGAAAAGACAGAAAGGATATTTGAATAAATAAGGCAGGAAACTCCCAAAATCTGATGAAAAACACTAATATGCACATCCGAGAAGCTAAAAGAATTTCAAGCAGGATAAAGACAAAAAGATCCACACTTAGACCCACCTTGGTCAAACTGTTGAAAGTCGAAAAGAATTTTTAAACCAGTAAGAAAAAAGCTCTCAAGTATAAGGGAGCCTCAATAAGAGTAACAGGTTGCTTCTCATCAGAAACTATAGAAGCCAGAAGACAGTGGGATGACATATTCGGAGATCAGAGAAAAAAACTGTTGACCAAGAATTCTATATCAGCCATACTATTCTTCAAGAAAAGAGAAACTTAGACATCCTCAAATACAGAAAAATTGAGAAAATGTATTGTTAGCACACATACCCCACAAGAAATATTAAAGAGAGTCCTTCAGGCTGATATGAAAGGACACTAGAGGGAGAGAGTAACTTGAATTCAGACAAGAAATAAAAGAACACCAATAAAGGAAATTGTGTAAGTAAATATAAAAGACAATACAAATATATTTTTGTTTATAATACTTTTAAATTTTACCTGATTACCTGACAGCTGCATAAATCAATAATTATACAACTGTGTTGATGGGTTTATAATGTAAACAAATTTAATTGATATAAATAAAATGGTACAAAAGAGGGAAAAGGGAACAAAGCTATATTGGAACAAGTTTTCTTTGTCTACTATAGAAATTAAGTTGGTATCAATCTGAACTAGATTTTTTTAAATTGTTAATTATAATCCCTGGGGCAATCATTAACAAAATAACTCAAATGGCTATAGTAAAGAAATATCAAAGAAATTAATAGACAGAGAGATCCAAATGGCCAATCACTAGAAGCTCAGGATTGTAGCTCCCCGTGAAAGCGCAGAGAACGAGAGGACGTCACACTTTCAGACGAATTTTTGTTGCTCATGGACCAGAAGATTCCCAGCAGAGGAGCCCCACGGGTCGCCAGCACGATTCTTGTGGCCGGTGCGGCGGTTTTGCTGGTGCCTCGGCATGGAGGTCCTTGGTGCAGAGTAAACAGGACTGGGTCCTCTTTTTGTCAATATTTGGAGCTCTGGGAAGACAGAGTTGCCTATTCAGCTGATTGAAAAAGGGACTCAAGAAGGAAGCCAGACCAGAGATTCCCAGGCAGAAAAACACCATGAATCTTAACGCCACTGTTTTAGCCAGCGCAGTGGTTGCTCAGATTCCGGCACTGGGAATCAACAAGTTGGACGTCCACTCAGAGACCTAATTTGAAAGTCGGTAATCACAAAGACGACAGGTGGATAAATTTACAATGATGGGAAGAAACCAGCGTAAAAAGGCTGAGAATACCCATAATCAGAATGCCTCTCCCTCTACATGGGATCACAGTTCCTCATCAACAAGGGAACAAGGCCTGATGGAGAACGAGTGCGTTCCAATAACAGAATTAGGCTTCAGAAGGTGGATAATAAGAAACTTCTGTGAGTTAAAAGAACATGTTCTAGCCCAATGTAAAGAAACTAAGAACATTGAAAAAAGGTTTGACAAAATCCTAATGAGAATAGACAATTTGGAGAGGAATATAAGTGAATTAATGGAACTGAAGAATACAATACAAGAACTCCACAAAGTATGCACAGGTTTAAACAGTCAAATTGATCAAGCAGAAGAAAGGATATCAGAGGTCGAAGACCAACTTAATGAAATGAAACAAGAAGACAAGATTAGAGAAGAAAGAGTCAAAAGGAATGAGCAAAGTCTCCAAGAAATGTGGGACTATGCGAAAAGACCTAATTTATGTTTGATAGGTGTACCTGAATGTCATGAAGAGAATGAATCCAGGCTGGAAAACATTCTTCAGGATATTATTCAGGAAAACTTTCCTAACCTAGTAAGGCAGGACAATACTCAACTCCAGATAATACAGAGAACACCACAAAGATATTCCTCAAGTAGAGCAACCCCAAGACACATAATCGTTAGATTCACCAGAGTTGAAATAAAGGAGAAAATTCTAAGGGCAGCTAGAGAGAAAGGTCAGGTTACCAATAAAGGGAAGCCTATCAGACTCACAGCAGATCTCTCAGCAGAAACCTTACAAACTAGAAGAGAGTGGGGGTCAATATTCAATATCCTCAAAGAGAAGAATTTTCAACCCAGAATCTCATATCCAGCCAAACTAAGCTTCACAAGTGAAGGAAAAATAAAAATTTTCGTGAACAAGCAAGCACTCAGAGATTTCATCACCACCAGGCCTGCTTTACAAGAGCTTCTGAAAGAAACATTAGACACAGAAAGGAACAACCAGTATCAGTCATCCCAAAAACTTACCAAAAGGTAAAGAGTATCTCCATAATGAAGAATCTATATCAACTAATGGGCAAAATAGCCAGCTAGCATTAAATGACAATATTAAACTCACAAATATCAATATTAATCCTAAATTTAAATGGATTAAATGCCCCAATCAAAGACACAGACAGGCAAATTGAATAAAAAGTCAAAACCCGGAGAGAGATCCAAGATGGCTGATCACTAGCAGCTCGGGCTCGTAATTCCCAGTGAAAGCGCAGAGAACGAGAGGACGCCACACTTTCAGATGAATATTTTTTGCTCACGGACTAGGAGATTCCCAGCAGAGGAGTCCCACGGGTCGCCAGGGTGACTCTTGTGGCCGGCGTGGCGGTTTTGCTGGCGCCTTAGCGCACCAGTTCTTGGTGCAGAGTCCGGAGATTCCCGGGCAGAAAAGCACCATCAATCTTAACACCGCTATTTTGGCCGGCGCAGTGGATTGCTCAGATTTCGGCTCTGGGAATCAACAAGTTGGATGTCAGCTCAGAGACCTAGTTAGAAAGTCGGTAATTACAAAGACGACAGACAGATAAATATATAATGAAGGGAAGAAACCAGCGTAAAAAGGCAGAGAATACTCAAAATCAGAATGCCTCTCTCTCTAACGGGGATCGCAATTCCTCATCAGTAACGGAACAAAGCTTAATAGATTACGAGTGTGTTCCAATAACAGAAGCAGGTTTCAAAACGTGGGTGATAAGAAACTTCTGTGAATTAAAAGAACTTGTTCTAACCCAATGCAAAGAAACTAAGAACCTTGAAAAAAGGTTTGACGAAATGTTAACGAGAATGGACAATTTAGAGAAGAATATAAGTGAATTGATGGAGCTGAAAAACACAACACGAGAACTTCACGAAGCATGCACAAGTTTAAACAGTCGAATTGATCAAGCAGAAGAAAGGGTATCAGAAGTCGAGGACCAGCTCAGTGAAATGAAACGAGAAGACAAGAATGGAGAAAAAAGGATGAAAAGGAATGAGCAAAGTCTCCAGGAAATATGGGACTATGTGAAAAGACCTAATTGACGTTTGATAGGTATACCTGAATGTGACGAAGAGAATGAATCCAAGTTGGAAAATACTCTTCAGGATATCATTCAGGAAAACTTTCCCAACCTGGCAAGGCAGGGTAATATTCAACTCCAGGTAATACAGAGAACACCACAAAGATATTCTTCAAGAAGACCAACCCCAAGGCACATAATTGCCAGATTTATTAGGGTTGAAATGAAGGAGAAAATACTAACGGCAGCCAGAGAGAAAGGTCAGGTTACCCATAAAGGGAAACCTATCAGACTTACAGCAGATCTCTCAGCAAAAACCCTACAAGCCAGAAAAGAGTGGGGACCAATATTTAATATCCTTAAAGAAAAGAACTTTCAACCTAGAATTTTCTATCCAGCCAAACTAAGCTTTATAATCGAAGGAAAAATTAAATCTTTTGCGAACAAACAAGTACTTAGAGACTTCACCACCACCAGGCCTGCTTTACAAGAGCTTCTGAAAGAAGCACTATACATATAAAGGAACAACCAATATCAGCCTTTCCAAAAATAAATCAAAAAGCAAAGAGCATTAACACAATGAAAAATTTACACTAACTAATGGGCAAAACAGCCAGCTAGCATCAAATGCCAGTATTAAACCTATATATATATTCTAATTGGATAAAAAGCCAAAACCCATCAGTATGCTGCATCCAGACCCATCTCACATGCAACGATACACAAAGACTCAAAACAAAGAGAAGGAGGAAGATTTATCAACCAATCAGAGAGTAAAAATAAACAAATAAACAAAAAGCAGGAGATGCAATTCTTGCCTCTGATAAAGTAGACTTTAAAGCAACAAAAAGCAAAAGAGGCAAAGAAGGACATTACATAATGGCAAAAGGATCAATGTAACAAGAAGAGCTAACGATGTTATAGATCAACGAGACAGAAAATTAACAAGGACATTCAGGACTTGAACTCAGACCTGGAACAAGTAAACTTAATAAACATTTACAGAACTCTCCACTTCAAATACATAAAACATACATTACCACCTCACACCTATTCCAAAAGTGACTACATAATTGGAAGTAAATGACTCCTCAGTAATCGCATAGCATTTCATAGGTTTAAATGAAATATTGGTTGGCTGCTTGTTTGTTATTTTCTTCCCTTATTCCTTCCTGTCTACATCAAGTATAATTATTGCTATAAAAGAGGTTTTCAATACCCATTACTAAACTACATTCTAGCCTGGGCAAGAAAGCAATACTCCCATTCTCTCTCTCTCTTTCTCTTCCTTTTTCTTCCTCCTCTTCATTTTTTTTTCTTTCTTTCTTTCAAAAAAAAAAAAAAGTCAAAACCCATCGGTACGTGGTATCCAGATCCATCTCATAAGCAAGGACACACAAGGACTCAAAACAAAGGGTTGGTGGAAGACTTACCAATCAAATGGAGAGCAAAAAAAAAAAAAACAAACAAACAGGAGTTGTTAACTTTCGTCTCTGACAAAATAGACTTTAAGAGTAACAAAAACTAAAAGAAACAAAGAAGGACATTACATAATGCTAAAAGGATCAATGCAACAACAGGAGTCAATGATCACAAATATATATGCACCCAATATAGGAACACCCAGATACATAAGACAAGCTCTTAATGACTTATAAAGAGACTTGGACTCCCACACAATAACAGGAGACTTTGACACCACATTGTTAATATTCAACGGATCAACGAGATAGAAAATTAACAGGAACATCTATGGTTTGAACTCAGACCTGGAACAAGTAAACTCAGTGAATATTTATAGAATTCTCCACCCCAGGTCCACAGAACATACATTTTTCTCAGTATCACATTACACTTATTTTGAAAGTAACAACATAATTGGAAGTAAATCACTCTTCAGCATTTGCATAGCATTTCACAGACTTAAATGAAATATTGGTTGGCTGTTTGTTTGTTATTTTCTTCCCTTATTCCTTCCTGTCTCCGCTGTTAAGCACAATTATCGGCACAAAAGAGGTTTTTAATACCTATATTTAGATTGCATTCCAGCCTGGGCAATAGAGCAAGACTTTTGTTCTCTCTCCCCCATTCTCTTTCTCTTTCTTTCTTTCAAAAAAAAGAAATTAATAGACTAGAAAATATGTATTTAACACAAAAGAAGCCATTCATAGAGGAAAAGAGAAACAAAAAGGACATAAGATAGTCAGAAAATCAATAACAAAATGACAGATACAAAATTCTAGCTTACCAGCAATTACATTAAGTGTATTTGGACTGTTATATATGCATAAGTTTTATATATAGAGAGAGTAACCACTTAAACTATTCAAAGAGATACACTCAAAAATACTATAGATAGGGCCGGGCGCAGTGGCTCACGCCTGTAATTCCAGCACTTTGGGAGGCCGAGGCGGGCGGATCACGAGGTCAAGAGATCGAGACCATCCTGGTCAACAAGGTGAAACTCCGTCTCTACTAAAAATACAAAAAATTAGCTGGGCATGGTGGCGCGTGCCTGTAATCCCAGCTACTCAGGAGGTTGAGGCAGGAGAATTGCCTGAACCAGGGAGGCGGAGGTTGCGGTGAGCCGAGATCACACCATTGCACTCCAGCCTGGGTAATAAGAGTGAAACTCCGTCTCAAAAAAAAAAAAAAAAAAAAATACTATAGATAAATAAAAATGGAATTCTAAAAAATGTTCGCGTAACCTCCTGGAAAGCAGGAAAAGAAAAAAAGAACAAAAAACAAAGATAACAAAACAGTAAAATGGCAAATTTAAAGCTTGACATATCAATAATTGCATTAAATGTAAATAATAGTCTAAATACACCAATTGAAAAACAGTTGCTCGTATTTGTGTGAATCTATTTCTGGAATTTCTAATCCATTAAGTTGATATGTTTGTCTATCACTTCACCGGTATCACACTATCTTCATTACCATAGCTTATAGTAATTCTTAAAATCAGGTAGTATGAGTCTTCAAATTTTATTTTCTTAAAAAATGTTTTGACTATTCTAGTTCCTTTGCCTTTCCATATAAATTTTAGATTAACTTGTCTATATATATATATAAAATATTCTTTGGGGATTTCTATGGGAGTTGTGTCTAAATTAATTTGGAGAGAATTGACATCTTCCCAGTGTTGAGATAGTGTAAAATTGGTGGTGTTTCTTTTATAGATTTTGGTAGAATTTGCCAGTGAAACTATTCGAACCTGGAGATTTCTTTTGTATAAAACTTTAAACTATGACTTCAATATCTTCAATAGTTACAAGGACTAATTCAGGTTATCTACTTCCTCTTATATGGTTTTAGTCATCTGTGAGTTTAGAGGAGTTGGTGTATTTCATCTATATAATCTCAATTTTGTGTGCATATAGCTGTTTGTAGTATTCTCTGATCCCTTTCATTTCTTGCAGGATTTCTGGTATTATTCCCATTTTCATTCCTGACACTGGTATTTTTTGTTATCTCTCTTTTGTTCTTATCAGTTTGCTTAGAGGTTTATCAATTTTACTGAACTTTACAAATAACTTGGTTTCACTGATTTTTTTTTCATTGATTTTGACTTACAAAGCTTTTGGTTTTGTTGATTTTCTCTATTATTTTTCTGTTTACAATTTCATTGATCTTTACTGTTGTCTTCATTTTTTCCTTCATTCATTTTGCTTTGGATTTATTTTGCTATACTTTTTCTAGCTCTAACCTATTTTAGATTATTGATTTGAGATTTCTTCTTTTACAATATAAGCATTGTGCAATAAATTTTGTTTTAAAAACTGCGTTAGCTTCATCCAACAAACTTTGATAAGTTGTACTTTCATTTTCATTTGTTTCCAAATATTTTCTAATTCCCTTGAGACTTATTTGATCTCTGAATGGAAGCTTGTTTTTTTTTAAATTTCCAATGTTTGAGATGTTTCTTTCTTTTCTTTCTTTCCCTCCCTCCCTTCCTTTCTTCCTTTTCTATTTCTTTTTCTTTCTTGCTTTCTTTCTTTCCTTCTTTTCTTCTTTTTTCTTTCCTTTTTTTTCAAAGTCTCATTTTATTGCCTAGGCTGGAGTGCAGTTGCATGATCTCAGCTTGCTGCAGCTTCCACCTCCTGGGTTCAAGTGATTCTTGTGCCTCAGCCTCCCAAGTAGCTGGAACTACAGGTGTGCACAATCACAGCTAATTTTTATAATTTTTGTAGAGACAGGGTTTTGCCATGTTGGCCATGCTGGTCTTAAACTCCCAGGCTCAAGTGATCCCAAGATTACAGGTATGAACCCCTATGCCTTGTCTTCTATTATATTTCTTATTGACTTTCTTTTTTGAGACAAGATCTCACTCTGTTCCCTAAGCTGGAGTGCAGTGGCACAGTCACGACTCACTTCAGCCTCAAACTCCCAGGCTCAAGTGATCCTCCCACCTCAGCCTCCCAAGTAGTTGCAACCACAGGTGTACACAACCATGCCTGGCAGATTAGAAAAAAAAAAATTGTAAAGATGGGGTCCCACTCTGTTTCCCAGGCTGCTTCCCACTCTGTTTCCCAGGCTGCTTGCAAACTCCTGGGCTTAAGTGATCCTTTTGCCTTGGTCTCCCAAGGTCCTGGGATTACAGCCATGAGCCACTGTGCTCAGCCTTCTTACTGATTTTTAATCTAATTCCATTATGGATGGAGAATACACTGAATTATTTCAATACTTTTAAATTTGTTAAGGTTTATGACCCAAGATATGGTTTATCTTGGTCAATGTTCCATGAGCATCTGAAAAGAATGTGTATTCATTCAGGCATGGTGGCTTATGCCTGTAATCCCAGCACTTTGGGAGGCAGAGGCAGGTGGATCACCTGAGGTCTGGAGTTCAAGACCAGCCTGTCCAACATGGTAAAACCCTATCTCTACTAAAAATACAAGAATTAGCTAGGAGTGGTGACAGGTGCCTGTAATCTCAGCAACTCGGGTAGCTGAAGCAAGAGAATTGCTTGAACCCGGGAGGTGGAGGTTGTAGTGAGTGGAGATCATTCCAGCCTGGGTGACAGAGAGAGACTCCAGCTCAAAAAAAAAAAAAAAAAGTTTATTCTACTTTTGTTTGAGGAATATTCAATAACTGTCAATTAGACCAAGTTAACTGATAGTGTTGCTTAGTTCTTCTATATACTTGTTCTGTTGGTTGTATGGATTACTGAGAAAGGAGTGTTGAAGTTACCAAATATAATTGTAAATTTGTCTATTTCTCCTCTTCTGTCAGTTTTTGCTTCATATTCTCATTCACTGTTGTTATTTGTGTACACATTTTGGATTGTAATGTCATAACAAGTCACCCCTTTTGTCATTATGCAGTGACTCTAGCTTTTGAAATTATCTTTGAAGTCTTATTTTATTATTAATATAGCCTCTTCATCTTTCTTTTGTTTGATGTTTACATGTTGTATTTTTTTCCCCATCCTTTTACTTTTCACCAAAGTGACTTTATTGTAGACAGCATATAGTTAGGTCGTTTTTTTAAAAAAATCAATTCTGATAATCTTTTTCTGTAAAGGCAGAAAGGAAACATTTTGGGCTTTGCAAGCCATACATCCTGTGTAACAATTATTAAAGTCTGTTGTAGTGGGAAAGCAGCCATAGACAACATGTAAACAAATGGGCATAGCTGTGTTCCAATAAAACTTTATTTATAAAAAAACATGTGAAAAACAAGTGAAATGAGCTGGGTGTGGAGGCTCACACTGTAATCTCAGCACTTTGGGAGGCTGAGGTGGGAGGATCACCTGAGGTCAAGAGTGCAAGACCAGCCTGGCCAACATGGCAAAACCCCCGTCTCTACTAAAAATAAAAAAAAATTAGCCAGGTGTGGTGGCAGGCACCTGTAAACCCAGCTATTCGGGAAGTGGAGGCAGGAGAATCGCTTGAACCCTGGAAGCAGAGGTTGCAGTGAGCCGAGATCATGCCATTGCATGCCATTTAAAAAAAAAAAAAAAATAGAGTGGACTGAATTTGGTTCTTGAAGTTTAGACCATTTACATGTAATTGAGTTATTATGTCTGGATTTAGGTCTATGTTTTTATTATTTGATTCAGTTTGATCCCTCTACTTCTTCAGTCTTGTTTCACTGGCCATTTCTGTTAGTATTCTTTGCTGAGTCCTCCTTATCTCCTCAGACTCTTAATTATGGAGTACCCTATGGTTCAGTACTGTATTACTACTCTCTCTCTTTTCATCTCCACTAACTTTCCAGATAATCTTATATAGTCTGATAGTTTTTAATATCATTTACATGCTGATGACTCCAAAACTTCTACTTCCAGGCATAACTTCTTGAAACAAATCATATCTTAAAAGTGAGAACTTCAAATTCCTCTGACATTTGGGGATCACAATATTTGTAATAACATAAATATATTTCTAGTCTAAAGGGCCCAAATTAACCCTCTAGACCTATCTTGAATGAATGGCTCATTTCAGAAAAAGGTGATGATGTGGCATTTGATTTGGACAATCCACCCCCTCCCCAAGATCCTTTTTGGTTCCCTTAAAAATGCATATTTGACAACTGGCATTGTATTCTTCCTTAAAATTTTTGGTGTATTTATAACCATTATCTCATTGGAATCTCAAATCAAAATCATAATGTAGGCATGACAGATTTTATTTTTAGCTCCATCTTCCTGATGAAGAAACTAAGTTTCAGGGAGATTAACTGCCAAATACCACACCACTTAAAAATGAAGAAAATGGGATTCAAACACAAGACAGTAACAAAAACATGGTGCTTTTTCTGTGGAAACAGGCTACCTAACCCCTTTATCTGCACCTCTAGCTGCTTCTCTGGAGGTATTCTGGTAAGAAGAGTGCTTCAGAATTTCTCCATTTGAAAGACTTGGGTTCAAATCCTAGCTCAATCATTTGCTGAATTATCCTGGGAAAAACTCAACCATTTTAGCTTTTTGGTGTGAAATGTCAATGACATCATCTACCTCATAGGCTTACTTTGACAATTAGAAGTCTTAAAGAAATATACCATAAACTTAGGGAATAAAGAAATAATTTAATGGACCCACAGAGCATGGTATCTCCAGAGTGAGAAAGAGGAGACAGAGGCACAGTGGTCCTGTGCAGGGTGTCAGAACATGACTACATTAAG
The DNA here is from genome assembly GCF_030222135.1 of Aotus nancymaae. Classification (NCBI taxonomy): domain Eukaryota; kingdom Metazoa; phylum Chordata; class Mammalia; order Primates; family Aotidae; genus Aotus; species Aotus nancymaae. The sequence goes on along the minus strand of NW_026988570.1, from coordinate 289,316 downwards.
AATGTCAAAATGAGAGGGTAAGTAAGCGTGGGCTATCACCAGAGCCTGAGCAAGGAGAGGATAATGGAGTCAGACAAAAATTGAAGTCACAAAACAAAGATGGCGATCTGAACCAGGATGCAGGAACCCCACATAGGGAAGAGGAGTGTCCTCACAGATGGCTGCCTGACATAGTGTTAGAACCCAAGCAGAGTGAGGAGGCCATCTGCTTAGAAAAGTAGCCCAAAAAAGGGTGTCAGAGCTGAAATAGGACATCTGCACAGGTCAGTCTGGCCTGGGGTGTTGGAGGATGAGGGAGAAGTAGGATTGAAAGTGGAATCTATACCAAGTGCAACCGAAGCACCAAGTGGAATGAGAGATGTTTGTGTGGTGATGCTGGCAGCCTGGTACAGGGTGTCTGAGCCTGGGGAGGGTGAGGAGGGAATTTGTGCAAGACATAGGGCACTGAATTCTGAAAGGGATGGGGAGAAATGCAGATTGGTGATGGCAATCTGACATGAGGTGTTGGAGCCCAAGCAGAGTGAGAGCAGTGTCTTTACATGAGGTGGAGAATGTGGTGCCAAGGGCATGGCTCAGCATGCCTGAAGCCCAGAAGAGTATCAGTCTGAGCATTCACTCAGAGATTGGGTAGCTGCAATGGTGATGGAGATCATAATCAATTAAATGAATACATATATTAAAGATATTGGGATCCACAATTCTCACTGTTGAAGAAGGTTGTTAAAAATAAAGGAACCCCAAAACCTAAAATGCAATAAAAAATAATAATAAATAAAAATAAAAAAATAAAGAAAGGTAATAGGCCGGGCACGGTGGCTCACACCTGTAATGCCAGCACTTTGGGAGGCCAAGACAGGTGGATGACCTGAGCTCAGGAGTTCAAGACCAGCTTGGCCAATATGGCGAAACCCCGTCTCTACTGAAAATACAAAAATTAGTCAGGCATGGTGGCACATGCCTGTAATCCCCGCTACTCAGGAGGCTGAGGCAGAATTGTTGAACCCAGGAAGAGGTTGCAGTGAGCAGAGATCACGCTACTGCATTCCAGCCTAGGCAACAAAGTGAGACTCCATCTCAAAAAAAAAAAAAAAAAATTGGAAAGGTAGAAAATTGGACTGGAATTAGAGATGCTGCTGTGAAATCATGGTTTCTAATATAAGTAGAAAAATAAATATGTGTAAATTTATACACACATTCCCTAGCTGTGTCTTAAGAAAGCACTAGAAGCAGCAACATTCAGTAGTAATGAGCACATCTAGCATCCAGATACAAAAAACTGGTTTGCAAATACTATTCTCAACTAAAAGGAATCTGAGAAATGGCTGATCTGAGGCCTACAGTGGGAAGATACAAAACAAGCCTGAAGCACCTCTTCCAAACTCATTCAGGTTGCTGCTGGTAGAATTAAGTGGCTTGTGGTTGGATGACCACAATTAAGTGGTTTGTGGTTGGAAATCTCCACTTCTTGTTATCTGCGGGTTGCTCACAGCTACTAGCGGCTGTCCACAAGTCTTAGATACATGGCAGTTTTTACTTCTTCAAGGCTAATAGCAGAAACTCTCTGATGCTTCCTATCTTTGACTTCAGAAAGGGCCCAGCCTCTTTAAAGGGCTCACCTGATTCATTGAGGTCTACCCATGATAATTTCCCCACTTTTTTTAGACTCAAAAGCAACTGATTTGAGACCTTAATTGCATCAAATGTCCAATCTTCATATTTGCCATATAATGTAAATTAATCATGGGAATGAAATCCATCATATTCATAATAATGCCCACATTCAAGAGGAGGGATTATGTAGGTCACGTACATCAGGGAAGAGGAATCCTGGGAGCCATCTTAGAATTCTGCCTATTATTATCCACGAGAGGAGGGGGAAGGGAACCACTTGTTTTCATTGAAAAATCTTCATTATGCTTTTATAATCCATTAATCCATAATAAACTCCATAACTTTATTTCACAGTAAACTTTTATTTAACTATGTACATGTATAACTTCAGTTAAAAATTATATTTAATAGAATCTAAATGTCACTGAGTCAATAAGATTCACCATTTTTTATGTACCTCTAAGAAAACAAGAACCTGCTAATTAAAATGTGAGTATCAATTGTAAAATATATTCCAATTTCAGAGATGTTAAATAATGTGTAGCTCTGAATTACATATATAGTAACTAAAAACATGTCTGTTTTTAGTTTTTTTCATGCCTAGACAAGTTAGAATTTCTTCATTTATTTTTAAATAATGTAAATGAGTGTTACAAATTTCACAGGAATCAACAGCACTTTTAAGGTGAGTTGGGCATCTTGTCCTTCCCTACCCAAACATATACATTCTCCCCTTTCCTCTTAACCCCTCTAAATGTATCTATTCTTCCTAGTTTTCTGCTCCTTGTTATGAAAATAGCCCTCCCCATCTTAATTTCCTTTCACTTCTTGGTCCATTTGGGCTATTATAACAAAAATACCATAGACTAGGTGGCTTAAAGAACACTTATTCCTCAAGTTCTGGAGACTAGGGGAGGTCAAGGTCAAGGTGCTGGCAGATTCAGTGTCTGGTGAGGGCCTGCTTCCTGGTTTGTAGACAGCCATTTTCTTGCTGTGTCCTCACATGGTGGAAAAGAGACAGCTCCCCAGGACCTCTTTTATAAGGGCACTAATCCCACTCATGAGGGCTCCACCCTCATAACCCAATCACCTCCCAAAAGCCCTACCTCCTAATACCATCACTTGGGGAGTTAGGATTTCGACACATGAATTTTGGGGGATGCATACATTGGGTGTATAACACTTCCTTAAACCTATTTTTTAATATGTGTGCTCTTTGCAGGAGCTGAATATAATGAATGCAGTTTTTGGTGAAGAGGTTGGTGAGGGGGAGAAACATGGACTTTGGGAAGAACGTAGATTTGCTTGTTGGTTCACATTTATTAGTTTGCCTATGGCTGCAGGTAGCATAGCATAGAACCCAAATCAAAATGGCTTCAACAATAATGAAAATATATCATTTCAGTTGGCATGACATGAAATCTGAAAGTAGGGTATCTCTCCTGAAAGACTGGTTAAGTTCATGGCTCATTTGTTATCAAGAATTCAGCTTTTCTCCAACTTTCCTCTCTGTCATCTTCAGCTAGCACCCCTTGAAATCTTAAGATAGCTGCCTCTGTTCTGGTGTCATATTTAGACATGGCAATGTTCAACTTCCTCCTTGTGTACTTCAAGAGAAAAGATCACTTTTCCAGAAGTGCACCAGAGGACACGTATCCATATTTCAAGCTTATATCAACTATTGGCAAGAAGAATGGCACTTCCATTATTTGTTGAGACCAGTGGTTTTCAACCTTGGCTGTGCTTTAGAAGCACCTGGGAGCTACTAAAAATTTCATGTCCATATTCCAAGTCAAAAAAATTTTAAAAAGTAAAACATTAGAATTTCTGAAAGTGGGCTCTTGGAATCAGTATTTTTGTTTAAAGCTTCCCACGTAATTCCAATGTGAAGTCAAGGTTGAGAAATACAACATTAGACTCCTGTTGATACAACCCTTCGAGTTGGATCTAGGGGCTCACCCTCCATAAAGCACAAGTCACTCACTTAGGTGAGGGGGATCTTACCAAAATTGGAATTCTGTTAGGAAGGGGAGCAAACATATGTGAGGGTACACAATCAACAATAGAAGCTACAGAGACCTGGGGTGGTAATGCCTTCTTACAGACATGATTTCGACATCTGTAAGTAGCATTGCAGCTATTCTTATTATAATAATCCCTTTTATAAGATTGTAATAGAGACTAAAAATAGATTGCTCACTGCAATCTCAAATTCATGGGCTCATGTGATCCTCCTGCCTCAGACTTCCAAGTAGCTGGGATTCCAGGTGTGCACCTCCATGCTTGGCTAATTTTAAAGATTTGGGGGAAGATGAGATCTTGCTATGTTGCCAAGACTGGTCTCAAAACTTCTGGACTCAAGCGAACCTCTTGCCTTGGCCTCCCAAAGTGCTGTGATGAAAGGTGTGAGCCATTGCACCTGACCTGAAGAAATCCTTGCATGTAACCCCTTCAATGGTTATGCTTACAAGAAACTAGTCAGTGAACGGAGACAATTATGCTGGAAGTCAGGAAACCTATTAAAACAGGGGTCAGTCATTTAACATCTCTGGGTCTGAATTCCTCAAGTTCTACAATTGGACAAAGTCAAAACACCAAAAGGCTGCATACTTGACCTATATTATCTCACCAACTGATAAAAATTGAGTTCCATTATTATGTGGCTTTTAGTAACCAACCATAAAAAGATCCATATGAAACCTGTCACACAAAATTTTAGAAATGAGAATTCTTCCCATTTTATTCAGTGATTTCCATAATGAAGACCCACATAAATATTGTTTTTATGAAATTATTAAGAGAGGTTTTGCCTCCCACCTCCCTTCTGCTAATGAGAGGTAAGTAGTTCATCACTTTATCCTTTATGCTTTGGCTTTAAAGAAAGTCAAGGATAAATTTAATAGAGCCATGATAACCATGCTGGCCAAATAAATCTGTGCAGATTTTTCCCATACAGCCTTCTTGCTTTATTTCTCCTGGTCTGAATTTTTCAGACCGATTATGATTTTATGTATGTTATATATGCTTGAAGCTGCATCAAGGGTCAGTGAGATTTACTTCACAGGAGGAAACCAAGGAGAGCAGAGGGGAGCAGAGGGAAGTATGAAGCTTGGCCTGGTATGGCTGCAATGGCCAGGTGATAGAGCACTTTGGAAACCAGGCAGACAAATGGCTTTTGGTTCAGTGGGGGCACGGCTGAAGCAGTATACTTGGAAATCTGCTCTGAGAAACCAGAGCAAACTGTACAGAGGAAATGGGAGAATGGAAGCCGGCGATTGGCTGGAAGGTGCTCTCATAACCCTATGGCTGCTTTGACAACACAGGACAATTTCATGAGAATCTCTCTCTCCTAACTTGATTCAACACAAGTTAAGATATTTCACTGACATAGGTATGCTTGTCTCTTAAAACAATTATTTTAAAAATAAGAGGTTTTTAACATTCTCTATTTGACTTCTGAGTCTCTCAAACCTCTGCTTGGTCTTTTAAGTTTACAAGTGAGATGGGTACTGCCTCAGGAATATAAGAATTGTTTTTTTCCCCCTTATATATAAACTTTATATATAAAATTCATACTTCATAAGTATCAAACTATACATGAAGTAATATTAGGAAATAAACTGCTAGATTGTAGTATAAGATTAATTACAAATACTGACAAGACTCATGAAAATTTAAAAATTAAGTATTCCTATTTATTCGCTTTTTATGCAATGAATTGCATTATCCACCTTATAAGGTTGTTATGAGACTTAAATAAGAAGTGCCTTGCCCTCCTCCCTAGCCACAGCTGGGAAGTAAACCAATCAACCTGGGTAGACAGCAAAAGGGCACTGAGAGATGACTTGCTCTCCGCCCCTCAGTTTCCTGCTTCTAAGGGCCTAGGATTTATCCTTGTTTCCTGCTTTCTTTGGTCTTGTCTGACAAACCTTTGCTTGGAGTATATGCAATTCCCTTTCTTGCTTTAGTGGGATTAGATGGCAATGAAAATAACTTTAATTCCTATTTTCAAACAGGACTTTGCTAAGATGTATCACTAGCTTTGGTGTACTCTGTATGTCCAGCAAGTTGGTAATACTATTGCTTTTCCCAGCAATAAAACAATATAATGACAACAGTTTCCATTTCATGGTATTTATCTAATAATAAATACTACTATATAAAACTGCATATTTAGAATCTCATTATTTGTACTTGGAACATTTTGCATTTGAATCTTGTGTTAATGATACCATCACACTCCTAAAGTTGATACTGCACACAAGTATTTAATCTGACTACAGTTATAAACCAATGAGAAAGATAAATATGCTTATATTTTAACAATAGAAACATTAGGAACTCCAAATCTAGAAGTGGTATAGTAAGAGATATTGTTTCCCTTTATTTATAATGGTAAGAAACTGGAAATAAATGTCTAACAATAGGAAACTGGTTTTTAAAAAATCATAGAACCGTAATTTAAGCCATAAAATGAAACTGTGAACAACCATTGAAACTATGTTGTGAAAGTATTTAATGACATAAAGAGAACTAACTGTTTTTACGGTCCATCTACCAATCTCTCCTCAAACTCCTCTACCTCTTCACCCACCCTCACTCAGCCTAACCTTGCTTCCTATTTTACTAAGGAAATTCAATCAATCAGAAGAGGTTTCTACAATTTACTATGACATTTACCCACCAGCCAGCATCTCTGCCATACATGCTCCTCTCCTATTCCAATGGCTGGAATGTCTCAGTGAAGACCAAGCGCTTCACTTGTACATTAAATCCCAGCTCTCTGTCCCATCCATTATGGAAGCTGCATATCATCCCAATCACACAAGAGGGCACTCTGACTGAGGAATGTTGTAAACTATTCCAAATCACCAGTCTTGAACAGTCTTGAACAGGCATGGGCGTAAATACTCGTCATCTGTACAATGCTACCTACAGAAGAAAACAGAAAACAAAAGCACATCAGCTCATGGAAATTACCAACTTATCCGCCCTTATTCCCTACTCCCTGCTCCCCTCTTCCAAAACAAAAACAAAAACATACAGCTGAAGAAAACAATTAAGCAAAAATCCACACTGAATTAAATACCCCTCTTTGGGAAAATTAAGTAACATTCTGAATTGAAATTCAAAAACTAAGATTAGAACTGAACAAAAAAAAATAAATAATGAGACAAGAGTTGACTACCTCAGAAATGATAAACAAGAAAAAAATTATATTACAAATGAAGACTACAAGAAAGAATAAATTTGAATGGAAACATGATAAATATTATCGGGCAAAAGCAGAAAAAGAACAAAAAATGAGATGAAAAAAGAAAAATTTAATAGAAAATAAAGAAAACACATTATAGAGAAAGAAACAGTAACAATAAAAGACATAAACTAATCCAAATATTTGGTCATTTCAATAAATGTGAATGGTCTTAATCCACTTATCAAAAGAAAAAGATTTTTGGTTTAGCCTGTAGAGCAAAACCCAACTACAAGAAACAAATCTAAAAATTATTAGGTTCGTTTCTTGTAGTTCCAAAACTACAAGAAACAAGAAACAAACCTAAAAATTATTCAGAAAAGCTAAAAATAGGCCAGGCATGGTGGCTCACACCTGTAATCCCAGCACTTTGGGAGGCCAAGGCAGCCAGATCACTTGAGGTCAGGAGTTGGAGACCAGCCTGACCAACATAGTGAAACCCCATCTCTATAAAAATACAAAAAAATTAGCTGGGCATGGTGGCGTGCGCCTGTAGTCCCAGCTACTGAGGAGGCTGAGGCAGGAGAATTGCCTGAACCTGGGAGGTGGAGGTTGCAGTGAGCCGAGATTGTGCCACTGCACTCCAGCCTGGTGCCTGGCAACAGAGTGAGACTCTGTCTCAAAAAAAAAAAAAAAAAATAGCTGGACGTGGTGGCACATGCCTGTAATTCCAGCTATTCAGGAGGCTGAGACACGAGACTCACTTGAACCCAGGAGGCAGAGGTAGCAGTGAGCAGAGATCATGCCACTTCACTCAAGCCTAGACAACAAAGCGAGACTCCGTCTCAAAAAAAAAAAGAAGAGAAAATAAAAGCCAAAAATAAAGTGATGAGTGAATGAATATTAAAAGCAAATGGAAACAAATTTTCAAGTTGCAGTACAGAATCTGAAACCACATCAATGAACTTTTTATACTGTTAGGTTAAAATCCATTGGTCTTTGTATGTTGGATAGATGCTTTATGCATGTATAATTGTTTTATTTGGAAAGTATCAGTTCACTAATCTATGGAGATCTTCCACGTTTCATTACATAGTACAGTGTTTTAAAAAATCACATTCTTTAATGAATCTTGCCAAAAAAGTCTTTAGGTACAGGAAAGCTTTCAAGGTCACAGGGACAGGTCGAATGTTCTAAAATTATAATTTTTGCTTAAAAGCTTGAATTTTATCATTAACAACAAATATTTTCAGTTGTCCTCAAAGTTCAGGGTCACTCTGTTCATTTGTGAAAAAGTTGCTGTCAAACATCTATATCTGAAAAAAAATTGTCCCTCAGTTTTGATTGTTTGTTTGAGTTTGGGTTTGTATGTGTGTCTGGTTTCTTGTGTTTTGTTTCATTTTTGGTAGAGACAGGGTCTTATTGTGTTACCCAGGCTGGACCTGAATTCAAACTCCTGCCTCTACCTCCCAAGCAGCTGGGATTATAGGCTCATACCAGCACACTCAGCTCTCAGTTGTTCTTTCAAGTAAAAATAGCAGTCATGAAAAACAACTCATTCAGCTTGCAACTCAGGTAACAGCACACACACTTTTCCTTAGGAGTACAGTTGCAGAAGTACTTTATATATCTTCCCATTCTGCTAGGCATAATGCTGAAAAGACTGTATGAATTGAGGTTTAATAACATTAATAATTGTTACTGCTTCATCAAGGACATTCTTAAATGAACCTTTCCCCAAAGACAGATGTTTTCAGAGGGGAACTCTACTCAAGGTTTAGAAACCAGGCAATCTCAATGGAACATAAACTCTTCCAGTGGAAATGCCTCTACTGTTTGCCCTATTGAGTATGGTGCTTTCTTATTAAGGTGTATTTTATCATGTTTAAAAAAGTATCTCCCCCAATGATCTTCTATGCAGAAAACCTCAACACACAAAAATCAGGTGTATTTCTACACACTAACAATGAACAATCTAAAAAGGAAATTAAAACAATTCAATTTACAATAGTCAAAAAGAGTAAAATGCAGTTGACTCTTGAACAACACAAGTTTGAACTGTACAAATCCACTTACATATAGATGTTTTTTAATACATACAATGAAACATTTTTTGAAGATTTGCTACAATTTGGAAAAATATATGTAGAGATAAGAATCTATTTATGTGTTAATCATCTGTTTATGTTAGTGGTAAGGCTTCCCGTCAATAGCAGGCTATTAGTAGTTATGATTTTGAGGAGTGAAAAGTTATATGCAGATTTTTGACTGCACAAAGGGCCAGTAACTCTAATTTCTCTGTTGTTCAAGGGCCAAATGTACTTAGGAATTAATTTAACCAAGGAAGTGAAACTTGTATAATAAAAACTATAAAACATTGCTGAAAAAAAATCAAAGGCACATAAATAAATGAAAAGACACCCCAGCCGGGTGCGGTGGCTCACGCCTGTAATCCCAGCACTTTGGGAGGCCAAGGCGGGTGGATCACGAGGTCAGTCAACATGGTGAAACCCCGTCTCTACTAAAAATACAAAAAAATTAGCTGGGCACGGTGGCACGTGGCTGTAATCCCAGCTACTCAGGAGGCTGAGGCAGGAGAACCACCTGAACCCAGGAGGTGGAGGTTGCGTGAGCTGAGATTGTGCCATTGCACTCCAGCCTGAGTAACAAGAGCAAAACTCCGTCTCAAAAAAAAAAAAAAAAGAAAAGACACCCCAAGTTAATGGACTGGAAGATAATATTGTTAAGATTTATTACACTCAAAGCAAGCTACATATTCAATGCAATCTCTATTAACTTCAAATTGATGTTTCTTTCCAGAAATAGAATAATCTGTCTTAAAATTCATATGGAATATCAAGGGACAAATAGCCTAGACATTTTTTGAAAAAGAACCAATTTGAGGGACTCACATTTCCTGAGTTCAAGTTAATACGAAGTGATAGTAATCAAAACGGAATGCTAAAAGCTTAAAACATAGACATATAGAGCAATGGAACAAAATAGAGAGGCTAGAAATAAACCCTCACATCTATGGTAAATAACTGCTGACAAAAGTACCAAGACCATTCAATGAAGGAAGGACAGTCTTTCAACAAATGATGCTAGGAAAACTGGATCTCCTCATGAAGAATAATGAAGTTGGACCACTGTCTTAGACAACATACACAAAATAAATCAAAAACCTAAATGTAAGAGCTAAACCTATAAAGCTCCTAGAGGAAAACATAAGGGAAAGTCTTCACAACACTGGATTTGAACATAATTTCTTGGATATGACATCAAAGGCACAGATAATAAATGAAAAAATAGATTAAAATTGGACTTCATGAAAATTAAAAATTATTGGGACATCAAAGAACACTATCAACAGAATAAAAAGACAACCTACAGAATGGGAGAAAATACTTGCAAATCATGTATCTCATTAGTGATTAACACCCAGAATCTACAGAGAACTCTTAAAACTCAACAACAAAAAAGGAAGTAACCCAATTCAAAAATGGGCAAAGACTTGAATAGATATTTCTCCAACGATTATATGAATGGCCAATAAACACATAGACGCTCAATATCACTAACTGTATATCAAAACCATGAGATGCTACCTCACATCCATTAAGATGACTATTCTTTAAAAACACACACACAACAGGCCAGGCGTGGTGGCTCATCCCTGTAATCCCAGCACTTTGGGAAGCCAAGATGGGTCGATCACTTGAGATCAGGAGCTCGAGACCAGTCTGGTCAACATGGTGAAACCCCATCTCTACTAAAATACAAAAATTAGCTGGGTGTGGTGGTACACCTGTAATCCCAGCTACTCAGGAGAGTGAGGCAGGAAAATCACTTGAACCCAGGAGGCAGAGGTTGCAGTGAGCTGAGATCAAGCCACTGCACTCAAGCCTGGGTGAGAGAACAACTCTGTCTCAAAACAAAACACATATACAACAAACAGAGTAAGTGTTGACAAGGATGTGGAGAAATTGAAGGAGGCTTTGTGCATTATTGGTGGGGATGTAAAATGATACAGCCACTGCAGAAAACAGGCACAAAAAAATCCTCTGACCTCAGCTTCCCAAGTAGCTGGGACTACAGGCATGCACCACCATACCCAGTCAATTTTTCTATTTTTTGTAGAGGTAGGGTTTCACCATGTTGCTCAGGCTGGTCTCGAACTGCTGGGCTCAAGTGATTTGCCTGCCTCAGACACCAAAATTATTGGGTTTACAGGTGTGAGCCACCATACTTGACTCAAGCTTTGTTCTTTTTGCTCAGACTGCCTTAGCTATTTGGGCTCTTTTTTTGTTCCATATGAATTTTAAAATATATTTTTCTAGTTCTATAAAGAATGTTATTGGGAGTTTGATAGGAATAGCATTGAATCTATAAATTGCTTTTGGTAGTATGGCCATTTTAATAATACTGATGCTTCTCATCCATGACCATGGAATGTTTTTCCATTTGTTTGTCATCTCTGATTTCTTTGAGCTGTGTTTTGTAATTCTTGTTGTAGAGTCCTCTTTGGTTAGCTATATTTTTGTTGTGGTTATTGTGAATGGGACTGCATTTTTGATTTGGCTCTCTGCTTGGCTGTTGTTGGTATATAGGAATGGTACACCTACAAAATCAAAATGCTACACCTATAAAAATCAGCAATCTTTGTACATTGATTTTATATCCTGAAACTTTGCTGAAGCTATTTATTAGATCCAGGAACCTCTAGGTGGAGACAACAGGGTTTTTTAGGTATAGAACCATATCATCTGTGAACAAATAGTTTGACTTTCTCTCTTCCTATTTGGATGCCTTTTACTTCTCTTACCTGATTGCTCTGACTAGGACTTCCAGTATTACATTGAACAGGAGTGGTGAGAGAGGGTATCCTTGTCTTAATACAGTTTTAAAGGGGAATGATTACAGCTTCTGCCCATTCAGTATGATGGTGGCTGTGAGTTGTTCATAAATGGCTCTATTTTGAGGTATGCTCCTTCAATGATTAATTGGTTGAGGGTTTTTAACATGAAGGAATGTTGAATTTTATCAAAAGCCCTTTCTGCATCTATTGATAGGTGGTTTTTCAGTTTTATGTGGTGAATCACAATTATTGATTTGTTTATGTTGAACCAAATTTGCATCCCAAGAATAGTCTTCTTGATCATGGTGAATTAGCTTTTTGATGTGCTGCTGGATTTTGTTTGCTAATTTTTTGTGGAGGATTTTTGCATCTATGTTCATCAAGGATATCAGCCTGAATTTGTTTGTGTGTGTGTGTGTGTGTGTGTGTGTAAGTATGTGTGTTTGTCTCTGCCAAATTTTGGTATAGGGATGATGCTGGCCTCATAAAATGAGTTTGGGAGGAGCCCTTCCTCCTCAATTTTTGGAAAAGTTTCAGTATGAATGTACCAGCTTTTCCTTTTACATCTGGTAGAATTCAGCTGTGAAAGTGTCTGGTCCTGGTCTTTCTCTAGTTGATAGGCTTTTTACTACTCATTCAATTTTGGAACTCATTATTGGTCTGTTCAGGGATTCAATCTGTTCCTGATTCAATCTTGGGAAGTTGTATGTTTCCAGGAATTTATCAATTTCTTCTAGATTTTCTAGCTTGTATGTATAGAGGTGTTCATGATAGTCGCTGGGGGTTTTTGGATTTTTGTGGGATCAGTGGTGACGTCCCCTTTGTCATTTCTGATTGTGTTTATTTGGATCTTCTCTTTTTTCCTTTATTCATCTAGGTAGCACTCTATCTATCTTATTAATTCTTTCAAAGAACCAGCTCCTAGATTCATTTCTTACTTAATGGTTTTTCACACCTCAATTTCCCTTTTTTTTTCTTTCCCATCCAGGGTTCTGACACACCTCAATTTCCTTCAGTTCAGCACTGATTTCGGTGGCTATCTAAGTCACTTCGCATGTCTTGTCTTCTCCTAGCCTTGGGCTGGTTTGCTCTTGTTTCTCTGGTTCCTCTAAGTGTGATGTTATGTTGTTAATTTGAGTTCTAACTTTTTGATGCGGGCATTTAGTGCTATAAACTTTCCTCTTAACACCGCTCTGGCTGTGTCCCAGAGATTCTGACATTTTATATCTTTTTTCTCATTAAAGAATTTGTTGATTTCTACCTTAATTTCATTATTTACCCAGAAATTCAGGAACATGTTAATTGTTTTGAGTGATTTTCTCAGTATTGATTTTTATTTTTCTTGCATAATGATCTGAGAGTGTGAGTGGGATGATTTGGGTTTTTTAAAAAAATTTGCTGAGGATTATTTCATGCCTGGTTGTATGGTCATTTTTAGAGTATATGTCATGTGCATACGAGCAGAATGTATATTCTGCTGTTTTTGGGTGGAAAGTTCTGTAGACGTCTATTAGGTCCATTTGGTTAAGTATAGAGTTCAGGTCCCAAACATCCTGGTTACTTTTCTGCCTCAATGATCTAATACTGTGGGTGGAGTGTTGTCTCCCACTATTATTGTGTGGTTATTTAAGTCACTTTATAGGTCTTTAAAAATCTTTGTTAAAGTCTGTTTTGTCTGAGATTGGAATACAGCCAAGATTGTGCCACTGCACTCCAACCTAGGCAACAGAGAGCATGGTGACTCATGCCTATAGTCCCAGCACTTTGGGAGGCTGAGGTACATGGATCACCTGAGGTCAGGAGTTCAAGAACAACCTGGCCAACATGGTGAAACCCCATCTCTACTAAAAATACAAAAATTAGCCGAGTGTGGTGGCATGCACCTGTCATCCCAGCTACTCAGGAAGCTGAGGCAGGAGAATCGCTTGAACCCAGGAGATGCTGGTTGCAGTGAGCTGAGACTGTGCCACTGCACCCCAGCCTAGATAAAAGAGCGAGACTCCATCTCAAAAAAAAAAAAAAAGAAAATCTTTTTATAATACAGAATTCAAAAGGATTATAAGACGATACTATAAACAAATTTAGGCCAACAAAATAGACAACTTAGATGAAACAGCAAAATTAATAGAAAGATACAAATTACCAAAGATGATTTAAAAAAAAAATCTGAATAAACTTATAACAAGGACAGAAATTGAATCTGTTTTGTAAAATCTTCTAATTTAAAAAAAAAAAAAAAAAAAAAAAAAAAAAAAAAAAGCTTAGGTCCAGTTGTCTGACTGGTGAATTAAAGGAGAAATAACAACAATTTTGCATGAATTCTTCCAGAAAATAGAGGAAGCGGGAACACCTTTCAACTCATTTTAGGACGCCAGTACTACCGTAATACGAAAGCCAGAAAAAGACCGCACAAGAAAAGAAAGCTACACGTGAATACCCCTCATAATGAAAAAGATGCAAAATTCCTTAATAAAATATTAGCAAATGAAATCTAATAATAAATTACCAAGTGGGGTTTATCTCAAGAATGCAAGATTTGTTTTACAACTAATATATTATGTGAATAGAATAAGGGGAAAAATTATATGGTCATCTCAACAGATGCAGAGAAATCATCTGATAAAACCCAAGATTCATCCATGATAAAAGTGATCAAAAAACTAGAAATGTGAGAACTTCCTTGAACTAGAGTATCGATAAAAACCTACAGCTAAAATCATATGTAATGGTAAAAGACTGAATGTTTCTGCCAAATACCAGGACAAAGGCAACATTATCTGCTCTCGCTTCTATTTAACCTTGTATAGGAGGTTCCAGTCAGTGAAATTAGGCACAAAAAGACATAAAAAGCATCTAGGTTAGAAAAGAAGAGGTAAAACTGTCTTTATTCTCAGATAACATAATCCTATACATACAAATTCCTAAGGAATACACACACACGCACACACACAAAATAAAACCTACTAGAGCTAATAAATGAATTCAAAGTCTTGGGAAACAAGATCAAAACCAAAAATAAATTCTATTTCTACATACTACCAGCGATCAATCTAAAAATAAAGTTTAAGTGACAATTCCATTCAACAGCATCAAGCACAATATGTAGGAATAAATTAACAAAAAAGTGTACACTATACATTTGTACAATGAAAATTATAAAACTGAGAGAAAATGAAGATCTAAATAAATGGAGAGACATTTCATACTCATAGATCAGAATTCTATGTGCAATTCTCCACAGATTCTATGCAATCCCTATCAAAATGTCAGCACAGGTTTTTTGCAGAAATTTACAAGCTGATCCTAAAACTTATATGGAAAAGCAAAAGATCCAGAGTAGCCAAAACAATCTTTGAAAAGTAGAAGAAAGCTAGATAGCTTACACTTCCTTATTTCAAAACTTAGTACAAAGCTATCAAGACACTGTGATAGTATATAAGGACACACATATAGACATCAAAGGAACACAACTTAGTGCAGAAATAAATCCATACATTTATAGTCAGTTGATTTTTGACAAAGGCGTGAAGGCAAGTCAGGAAAATGGGAGTTTTTTAAAAAAATGGTGCTGGTGACCAGGCATGGTGGCTCACCTCTGTAATCCCAGCACTTTGGGAGGCCAACGTGGGCAGATCACCTGAGGTCAGGAGTTCAAGACGAGCCCGGCTAACATGGTGAAATTCCGTCTCTACTAAAAATACAAAAATTAGTCAGGCATGGTGGTGCACGACTGTAGTCCCAGCTACTAGGGATGCTGAGTCATGAGAATCACTTGAACCTCTGGGAGGCAGAGGTTGGCAGTGAGCCAAGACTGTGTCACTGCACTCCAGCCTGGAAACAGACTCTGTCTCAAAAAAAAAAAGGTACTGAGACAATTGGGTACCTACATGCAAAAAAAGTTTCACCCTTAACTCACACAATTCCTAAAAACTAACTCAAAATGAATCATAGACATAAACACAAGAGCTAAAACTAGAAATTTTTAGAAGAAAACTTAAGAGCAAATCTTGTGACTTTGTGTCAGGCAATGAATTCTTAGACACAACACGGAAAGCATGATCCATAAAAGACAAAACTGATAAACCATACTATATCGAAATGAAAATTTTCATGCTTCAAAAGATACCATTAATAAAATAAAAAGACAAGTTACAGATTGGGACAAGGTATTTGCAAATCATATATCTAATAAAGGATCTGTATCCAATATATATAAAAAACTCCTAAACCTCAGTAATAAGAAAACAATCTAATTTTAAAATGGGCAGATATCTAAACTGACTAATGGCCAATAAGCACATGAAAAGATGTTCATAGTCATTAGAGAAAAGAAAATTACTACTGGAAAAGCTATAATCAAGATGACTGATAGTAACAAGTGTTGCTCTGGCAATTAATACATACTGGAGAAAAAGACAAATGGAGAAGAACTGACATCCCCGGAGACAGACCTTCAGTTCTTCACTTGATGGAAACTTGATATATACCAACGGGGACATTACAGGTTAGTGGGGAAAGGGCAGTCTTTTTAATTAAATAATGCTTGGGAGATTGGTTATCCGTATAGGAAAATGGGAAGAAAAAAATAATAATAATAATATAAGGCCTCCATCTGATACCATTTTTAAAAAGTCAATTAGTATTATTTTTTCCTTTCTCCCTGGAGTTATAGCTATACTCTTTTTTCATTCATTCTAGCAGTTCCTCCCACACATAAAGTACAAAAGGTAGAGTATAGTTTCCTTCTCCTTGACTTTGGGCTTGGCCACATGACTTACTTTAGCCAATGGGTTATAAGTAAATGTGCTGTAAACATGGCTTTGCCCTCTTGAGTTTCTGCCAACATCATGAGAAGAACGGGCCCCAGCTAGCCCACTGGTCCCAGGAGAATTAGACAAGAATGGGGCAGAACTGTCCCAGCAAATCTGCCATATGAAACAGAGCCAACCCAACCAAGAACAGACAAGATCAGCCAACTCCCAGTCAATCTATATATGCATAAAAAGTAAGTTTTTTTGTGTGTTATTCACTACTGAGAGCCTTGTGGTTGTTTTTGCTATGCACCATTACTGTACCAACTATTAACACAATTCCCAAAGGATGAAAATATAAATGTATAACACAAAGCTCCAAAACTTAAAAAAAAAAATTAAATTACTTTACAGCCTCATGATAAAGAATTTCTTAAATGAGACACAAAACATAAAACTAACCAGAAACAAACAGATTACCAAAATAAGTCATTCTACTCACTGAGATGCCTCAAAAAAAAAAAAATTGTAGACTTCCAACAAAATGGGAGAAGGCCTGCCACACATAACTCATAAAGAATTATATAAATACATAAGAAATCAATCTATAAAGGACAGTTAGACCAATAAAAACATGAGCAAAAGACATTAACAGGCATTTCACCAAAGATGAAACTCAAAAGCCAGTAAGCATAAGAAAAGATGCTGTACTTCATGCAAATTAAGTTAAGAAATTGTATTTTAAATCCACTAAACTGGTTAAAAAAAATTCGAGTATTGATAGCATGAAGTATGGGCAAATGTAGAATAATAGGAGTTCTACACAGTTTGCAGGAGTATAAACTGATACAACTACTTGAAAAAACTGATATTATATTAAATTTTATGATGATATAATTCTACTCCTTGTCACATACTGTGGATAACCTGTGCACATTCATACCAAGAGGTATGTACATGGATATTTACAACAAGACTTTGTATTTTTAAAAATTGAAAATAACCTAAATATTAATAGTAGAATGACTAAATAACAGAAACATAGAATGAAATGTTATATAGGAGTAAAAATGAATGACAGCTGCATGCATCTACACGAATGAATAATGTTGAGTGAAAACAGCCATGGCATCAATTAATACAGAGAGTATGATACAGTCTAAATAAAATCCAAACATAAGCAAAACTAAATATATTGTTTTGTGAATTGTACATATTTGGTAAATCTACAAAGAGACACAAGAGGAGAATAAAAATATACATGACAGACAAGCCCACACAAGGAAGCAGGCTGATGTAGATCCATATAGGTATATAAATATATCAAATATTTTATAATTATTTTTTAGTGCCAGAGAAAGAAGAAAAATACTTCTATTTGAGAAAATGGAAAAAGCCCTATTGAGGCTGACATGCCAACTTCTGGAGATGTTCAAAGGAAAAAAATGTGGTAAATTCTAATTTTACCTTTTATGTCTATTTTATTTACATGACGTCTTTTCAGTATCCAAAACCTAATATGAAAAGAAAATCACATAATAATTTTTATGCATTCATGTCTAATTCACGTATACTGTCATACTATTATAATTTTCAAATTATTCTTACTACTACAGGAACTGTAAAACTTATTTTATATATATCACTTTTCCATATCTATTTCATACAAATAAACAACTAAATATTTGGTACAACTTCTAATTCCACATTAAACTTCATTCATATTTTCAACCTAAAAATATCTATAAACAAGAACTTTTGGCTTCATAATATTTACATATGCTCAATGGAACATTTTGCCACAAGATCGTATGGTTGCTTTCAAAAGACTTTTATTTTCATGTATACTCAGATTGAATTTTTAAGAGACTAGCTCCAACTAACATGAGAAATAAAAGAATACAAATGACTGTAATTTTTCAATAACCTTTTCTCACAGACTGAAAGAATATCTGAAGAAAACATTTTGAAATTACTTAACTATTCTTTGACGTAATTCTAGAATGTTTATAAACCCATAACTTGTAACTTTCCTTCCAAGACTCTTCATAACAGGAATACTATTTCTCTTATTTGATTTGTTTTATTTAGCTTAGCTTAGCTATTAAAATGGCTAATCACACTGAAGATTTTACGAACATTCCAACTTAAATCAGCAATGAATATACATCTTCCTTTCAGCTGCAAGGAAACATATACAAATGAAAAATATTTAAACTGAATCCTTAAATTATCAGTCCTAATATATCCCATATGCTAATCTATGAAGTACTCTCCTTAATTATCTTCAAATGCTCATCCTTAGTTCAAATATATTCCTTAAAAAAGAAAAAAAAAGATTAAAAATTATACTCACTTTAGCCAACAATTCTTGTGTTTCAGGAGTCAATGGAGCATGAGAAAACTTGCAATAGTCTCCCTGATAACATTTTGTTCCTGTATGGTAAAACTTACAAGGATATTCATGTAACACAAGTGTTAAGGAAGAGAACAATTTTAATCCAACTGAAATAATGTTACTAATTTAATGAGACTTTATTTTTCCTAAATAAAAGCCTCTGTGGCCGGGCACGGTGGCTCACACCTGTAATTGCAGCACTTTAGGAGGCTGAGGTGGGTGGATCACTTGAAGCCGGGAGTTAGAGACCAACCCACCCGACACGGTGAAACCGCGCCTCTACTAAAAATACAAAAGAATTAGCCAGGCATGGTGGCACAGGCACACCTGTAATCCCAGCTACTCAGGAGGTTGAGGCACCAGAATCATTTGAACCTGGGAGGCAGATGCTGCAGTGAACCGAGATTGTGCCACTGCACTCCAGCCTGGGATACAGCGTGAGACAATGTCTCAAAAAAAAAAAAAAAAAAAAAAAAAAAAAGACCTTTCCTACTAGTAGAAACTGGATTTCTCTATTTAAAGCACAAGATGATAAATTATTAACTGAATTACATTTAAAAATCTAATTTTAGGCCTGGCGTGGTGGCTCACACCTGTAATCCCAGCACTGTGGGAGGCTGAGGTGGGTGGATTGTGTGAGGTCAGGAATTCAAGACCAGTCTGGCCAACGTGGTGAAATCCCATCTCTACTAAAAATACAAACACATTGGCTGGGTGTGGTGACATGCACCTGTAATCCCAGCTACACGGGAGGCTGAGGCAGGGAAATTGCTTGAGCCAGGGAGGTAGAGGTTGCAGTGAGCCAAGATCACGCCACTGTACTCCAGCCTGGGCGACAGAGCTAGACTCTGTCTTAAAAAAAAAAAAAAAAGTCTAATTTTAGAAAGCCTACATAAATAAATCAAGTGTATTGGCTATCACAGGTCACTTTTTTCCTTCATGTCCATTCTTCTAATGGAGTACAGGCATGTTTCATATATGAAAGAGATAAATATTTTAAATACCTTGATAAATGTGATTATTTTTAAAGCATTCCTTTGGGGGTGGAGGAATCAAAGTCAACAATGACATGTCTTACAAATCTGGATCCTTTGTACATTAGACTTGTTTACAACAGAATAAATTTATATAACTTGAATATTGTTTTCTAGGAAAAAAATCCTCAACTTACAATTTGATATTCCTTATATTCAATGCCTGAAGAAAAAAAAATCTGTGATGACTAAAGGCGCTATTAACCTAAAATGTTTATGTTCCATGTATTTTCAACTTGTCTGTGCCATTTGCACTGAAGAACTAAGGTTATTCTGCAAATTAAGAGACAATTAATTTCTATATAGTACAGAATACACAGAAAACAGGTACTCCCAAATTATGTAATCCCTGCCTTTTTATGAAGTAGCTTATTTGAATATGGATTCAATTAGTCAATATCACAGTAGAAATTGTGACACGCTTTCTGGGAAAGACTTGAAGACTTTAAGAGGTCTCATGGACCCTCTATACTACCCAGGTTGAGCAGAAAGAATCATCATTTTAAAGAATTCCTCTTTTCTTGCTTATGAAAAATCCATGTACAATTTAATCACTTTGATACTAAGTTGGGCTTGGATAGTATCCTTTTAGTATAGCTAAAACACTGGTTTCATTAAAAATTTTGCACATTTAAAATGTTCCTGTAAATATTTATAAAGAGTAAAGTCACTATATCTTGTGATAAAGGATATTATGCAAATACAGACAGTTTTCACCTCTGGTACAATATCCTTGTACATAAAACTTACACATTTCCTTTTTCTTCTCTATCTCTGCATCATGATCAAATTTACACTGGTCTCCCTAGGCCAAAAGAAGGAGCAAGGAAAAGCCATTATTTCTAATAGTCAACTCATTACAATTTAATTCCTACTAAACTTTAAGCAAATGATTCCAGAAAGAACCAAAGTCTTAGAGGTAGCACATTCTAATTCTCAATAAATTAACTACATCACATGTATCTGCTTAAAATTTTAAGTCCCAAACATTTTTAAACACAAAGCATTTTTTTAAATTATCTACCTTTTTTTTTTTTTTTTTTTTTTTTTTTTTTTTGAGACACAGTCTTGCTCTATAGCCCAGGCTGGAGTGCAGTGGCACAATCACAGCTCACTGCAGCCTTCACTTCCCAGGTTCAAGCAATTCTCCTGCCTCAGCCTCCCAAGTAGCTGGGACTACAGGCATGCACCACCATGCCCGGCTAACTTTTGTATTTTTGTAGAGATGGAGTTTCACCATGTTGGCCAGGCTGGTCTTGAACTCCTGAGCTCAGGTGATCCGCCCACCTCAGCCTTCCAAAGTGCTGGATTACAGGTGTGAGCCACTGCGTCCAGCTATTTTTTAAACATAAAAGAATACTTAACTGAAATTTTCTAACTGAATTTTTTTCCAGAAGAAAACAGTTTTAAAAACCTAAAGGTACGAATTAAAAGGGTATAAAACAGAAAGAGCAGTTTTACATTTTAGATTTTTGCTTACACATTTTTATACCTTAATACATTTTCTTTCAAGAAAATATTTACAAATTTGTTTTCCCTTGCGTTCCACTGTATGTTGGTTGATGAATGCCTGACTCAAATGCTGCTGCTTCTCTTTAGGTTTACCATCCTTTAAAAACAAAAACAAAAAAATAAATGTAAGAAAAAGAAAATTAAATATTTTATTCTGATGCACAAAATTATTTAAACCAACTTCAAAGCCTTAAAGGGTGACTCTTCTAAACTGGCCTTCATATGTAAAATTTGGATTTCTGTACACCAGGTTAAAAATAAATGTTTTGTTCAATTTCAACAGCATTCCATCATTGAATATTCGTGTTTGTATGATTTGAATATTTTATCATAGATAGCCCTTATTTTGTAAAAATGATTGAAAAACATTTTTAAATGGGCTAGACGGGGTGGCTCATGCCTGTAATCCTAGCACTTTGGGAGGCTGAGGTGGGCGGATCACTTGAGGTCAGTAGTTCAAGACCAGCCTGGCCAACATGGTGAAATCCCGTCTCTACTAAAATATAAAAATTAGCTGGGCATCAGGAGGCTAAGGCAGAAGAACTGCTTGAACCCAGTGTAGACTGCAGTGAGCTGAGATCATGCCACTGCACTCCAGCCTGGGCGACAGAACAAGACTCCATCTCAAAAAAAAAAAAAACTTTTTTTTTAAATGAAAGTGGTAGTATTATAATTAAAAAGCAAAGTCTAAGAACAAAGATCTTTAGAGCAATAGAGACAAAGCTGGAAATCAGAGAGTGAACCAAAAAAGCAGTGGAATCTATAGTTTCAATGAGATGCTCACTGGGTGAGTTGAGTACACTTACAAGCTCAAATTAACAGTCACTACACAACTAGAAATATACCCTCAAAGATGGTGATAAAAGTATAAAAGATTTTTATGTAAAAAAAGAAAGGAAATTTTATAATACATTTAAGCTCTTCAGGAACACAGGTACTTTTTACATGTTAACTTGTGCTTACAGCTTTCTGTATACAAAATTTTTGAATATATTTTAGGAGTACAGTATGTACAAACAAAGAAACTGACTGTATAGTCATTTACAATAATGTCAAATTTGCACTTAGCACCATCAAATTTATGTCTTATAAATATCTGCCAGTTTAAATCTTTTGTTTTATTTTATAATGTTATTAAATTCTACTATATATGTTTAGAATTTGTTCCTTGTGTAGGAGGGCTACCAGCTTTGGCTAAATAATCATTTGAGTCATGTAAATCAAATCAAAGAGAATACTGACAGGGGGTTGGGAAAAAAAATCCTAGTCCTGGCTTGGCCCTGTGTGACTATGGGTAATTACTTTAACCACAGGGCTTCAGATTCCTCATTCATAAAATATGGAGGCAGGGTTACATCATATACAAATGTTTTTCAATCTAGAATATTTGGTATTTCTAATATTTTACCTCCCTTACCCTTGTCCCCTGTGACCAAGCCTAATACAAAAAAGTTGCCATCCAGTTAAAAGCCCTCAGAAAAGTGGAATCCAGAAGAGGTACTTATTATTCTACCCTGATTACATCTACAGAACAAGGAAAAGGAACTTCTAAAAACCAAAATCAAAATACAAAAAGGTAGGAGTGGGGAGATTTGGTAAGGCCAATGCTCAGAAATATTCATTTTTAATTTGCAGAAGGAGTCAGGATGAGGGACTTTGGTAGTAAAAAATTTGTTAAGACTCAATGGCCTTTGAAATGCCTCTTGACTATTTGATCTTCTCTGGGCTTCCCATTTTTCTAGTCATTGACAGTACAACACACAAAAAAAATCAAGGAACAGCCGGGTACGGTGGCTCACACCTGTAATCTCAGCACTTTGGGAGGCCCAGATGGGTGAATCATCTGAGGTCAGGAGTTCGAGACCAGCCTGCCATGGTGAAACCCCATCTCTACTAAAAATACAAAAATTAGCCAGGCGTGGTGGCATGCACCTGTAGTCCCAGCTACTCAGGAGGCTGAGGCAGGAGAATCGCTTGAACCTGGGAGGTAGAGGTTGTAGTGACCTGAGATAGTGCCACTGCACTCCAGCCTGGGTGACAGAGCCAGACTCTGCCTCAAAAAAATCAGAGTTTGTGTGCATATATTCACGAACAACAGTGAGAACACTAAGGCTTAAAAGTGCTGCTGGCAGCTAATTAGTGAGAAAAACAAAGCTGCAATAAAAAGGAAGAACATGGAGGACCCAGTGATAGTAAAAGGACACCTTCATCCAAAAATCCTTATTCTGTGGGATGTTTCCACCTCTCCATATCACACAGCACTTCTTGTCACTGAAGTATAAGATAAAGTCCAAAAGCATGCAGGGGTCAGGTATTCCTAGAAGCACATGTTCTTATACCTCTTCCTGTGAATTTGATCCTTTGTTTCCAGTGCCAGGCCATTTTCGCTTCATTTTCTTCTGTTTGCCATTTTTGTGACCAGCTTTATGATTTTTATTTTTTTGTTTAGCAGCTAAAAATAAAAAGTTAATTTAAAAAATGACATAAAGTTATAATAGTAGTTTACTTTTAAGAAGTACAGGGCCAGGTGCAGTGGCTCACGTCTGTAATCCCAGCTCTTTGGGAAGCTGAGGCAGGCGGACTGCTCAAGGCTAGTAGTTCAAGGCCAGTCTAGGCAACTTAGCGAGCTCTTGTCTCTACAAAAACTTAGCTGGGTGTGGTGGTGCGTGCCTGTAGTCCAGCTACTCTGGGACTACAGGTTAAGGCAGGAGGATTGCTTGAACCGAGAAGTTCAAGGTTACCATGAGCTATGACTGCACTGCTGCACTCCAGCCTGGGCAACAGAGTGAGACTCAAACAGCAAAAAGAAGTATGATTTACAATAATTTAGGAAAGTTATCTAAGGCTCAATAAGTGAAAACTGGCATGATACTGACCGGTCTTTCTAGAAGCTCTGGGACTAAGGGACCAAAAAGAGAATTATGTTAATACAATCTGGATTCTCTATTCATTCTTTTTAAAAATATATAAGGTATTGTCAAGAAAAAAGCAAGATAATAAAATCAGTCTTACAAGCTCTAAGGTAGATCATTGTGAAGTGTTTAGAGTATGGTAGATCTAATTAGGAACTGGAACAGTAAAAGCTTTAAGTGTTTAAAATGACCTCATATATTACTGTCAGATTTTTCACTGAAAACATTTTAAATAGATTAAGTTTTTATTTCTCTATCTATCTATCCATCCATGCATTTATCCATCCATCCACCAACGGCATGATCATAGTTTACTAGAGCCTCGAACTCCTGGGTTCAAGCAATAGATATCCATTTTAAAAAGAGAAAACAAAAAAAAAAATGACAGCATTAAAAATTTAATTTTTTTTTTTTTTTTTTTTGTGACAGAGTCTCGCTCTGTTGCCCAGGTTGGAGTGCAGTGTACGATCTCGGCTCACTGTAACCTCCACCTCCCAGGCTCAAGTGATTCTCATGCCTCAGCCTCTTGAGTAGCTGGGATCACAGAGGTGTGCCACCATGCCCTGTTAATTTTCAAGGTTTTACCATGTTGGCCATGCTGGCCTCAAACTCCTAACCTCAAGTGATCCACCCGCCTTGGCATCCCAAAGTACTGGGATTACAAGCGTAAGCCACCGCACCTGGCCAAAAATTTCATTTATAATTGCCATTTGCCCTCATATTTATGGCTAAATCTCATTTTAGTAATCTAAAAGAATATATTTCTGAGTCACAGTCTGACAAACAACCATTCCAGTCAATGCCTCTTTAAATGACAGCAATAAAAACAGGCATATCCTATCCTTCATACATGCGGAGGAAAGGACTTCAGCATTCTCCCTTTAGAAATAGACATGGCCTTTGATAACTCACCTCCATCTTCCAGCTCCTTCTACAAACCGAGCATTTAATGCACTAAGGGGCCAGGTCTCACGTGGGGTCTCAGACCATGTAAGCTCATGTCTGGTGTAAATATCCATGAAAACCATATTCTTATCATGAGATAAAGTGCAAGGAAAAATCCTCTGTCCACATACGGACAACTGTGACTGCTTCTCCAGATAAACTTTAAATGATAAAATAGTTCGACTCTTACCCTGTGGGGTATCTTTTACTCCTTCTTTCTTCATAGGTTCTTCAGGTTGAGCAGCATTTGCCATTTCTCTGGCTTGTATGTATTGCTGAAGCTCTTTGGCAAAATTGTCTTCTGGTTCCTGATTGCAGATATCCTTATCACTATATACATCATAGTCCTTACTTCTTGATTTTCTATGCAGTGAACTTTTTGGTGATATTGTAGAGTTTCCAAAGTGTCTGAACTAAGTAAAAATTAAAACTTCAATTTAAAAAACCTAGCATGATTCAAAACAATCTGGCTATACAGAAGAAACAAGATTGGCTACAAACTGATCGTTGCTGAAGTTGGGTAATAGGTACATGGAGTTCATAAACTATTCTCTCCACTCATATTTGAAAACTTCTGGAATTAAAAACAAACTAACCAACCACTATGACATATCTATCATTAAAGATGATTTGAGGGAAGATTCTAAATTTGTACACTGTATGCCTTTGACTGAATTAAAAGTCTAAACCCCTAAATCTTAATTATTTGATATGAGAGGATTATTTAGTTCACACATTACATTTCTGCCTTTGCATTGACAGTACTTTTAAATGTCTTTGATAATTTATTATTTTGTAAAACATCAAGTAAACTGTAATGGCCCATATGAAAACTCACTTACACTTAAGATATATTTCAGCTACCAAAGCCTAGTCTTTCTTCTATAACTCACAGCAGTGGTAGCAGCAATGATGACAAGAAATAAAGAACTACCCTGTTCTCTGTAATCGAGTTAACTTTACTTTTGGAAACAGTTTCCTAATTCCGTTATTGCAAGTGCCCAAGGCAATGGTGAAGAATTCTGGCACCCACAGGAACAGGAACCCAGGTATGGGAGCTAATCCTAGAGGAGCCCAAACTGATCATAGCAGATGACTTAAAGCAATTTCTGCATAAAAATTTTCAAGTATTGGTTACGCATGTGTCTACACTTGGTGACACAGGTATATCGAACTGTATAATTATAATTAGTATGTAGGACACATTTTAATCAAAAAGTTTATTTTAAAAAAAATGATCAGGGCTCCTATTCTGATGTCAGGAAGAAATGGCATGCCTATCATTACAGTGGGCAAATGATTGTTTCACAGCATACTTTGGGGCCTGGTCCCTTATTTGCTTTCACGTAACTAAGAAGCAAACTCAAAACAAACAAAAAATACAACAAACAGAAGAATCAACCAAAAAAAAAAAAAGTAAACTGTTAAATTGGGCCACCTAATATATTAATATATTAACAGTTTGCTTTTAACAGTTTACTTTTTTTTTTTTTTGACGGTCTCTATTGCCCAGGCTAGAGTGTAGTGGCACAATCTCAGCTCACTGCAACCTCTGCTTCTCAGGTTCAAGCAATTCCCTTGTCTCAGCCTCTCGAGTAGCTGGGACTCCAGGTGTGTGCCACCACACCCAGCTAATTTTTGTATTTTTGGTAGAGATGCGGTTTCACTATTTTGGCCAGGCTGGTCTCGAACTCCTGACCTCAAGTGATCTGCCCACCTCAACCTCCCAAAGTGCTGGGATTACAAGTGTGAGCCACCAGGCCCAGCAATGGTTTACTTTTGATGGTTAACTTCAAAGTTAGGAGTTGCTCCACCAGAGAACTGATTATAAGCCTAGAAAATGAACGTGCTCCCTGCTTAAAGAATCCAAACGAGCTGAGGAAGTTTCTTGATCTGACATTGGCCTCAATTGTACCATATCTACACTACACAGACAAGACTACCAACCAATCTATTATCTTCAGGCCACCAAGCTTCTTGTCTCCAAGTCTTAAGAAAGAGTACCTTTTTCCCACTAACACCATAGAATAAACTTGTAAATATAACTCTAGACTGATAGATAAGGGGTTGGCAAACTTTCAGCTTCACCACCTGTTTTTGTAAATACAGTTTTACTGGAACACCAGTCACATTTATTCATTTACATATTGTCTTAGTTGTGATAGAGACAACATGGCCCATAAAGCTGAAAAGATTCACTATCTGATCCTTTATGAAAAAGTTGGCTGGCTGTGATAGACGATAGATATACACAGAATCTGTGATGGATTATGTTTACTTTGGTTTTAGCCTTTAATTTTGTTTAGTTGGCATGGAGGAACCAAAACAATTATTTAGTATGCAGCAGCTCCTATGAAGTTTGGCTTAATCAAATACATAGACATGAGATTTTCTTCAGTGCATCTCAATCAAAATATTAAAATGATCCAAATGAGTGATTAAGTTCCCTCTGCCTGCACAAAACACATAGGCCGACAGTATTGAAGCAGATTCCTTTTATGACAAGTAATACGTCTGACTTGTATTAAATGAAGACATGAAACAATCTGGCAACATTAATAAAGCCAGGACAATCATCAATTGTGCTGTTTTATTATACAGTAGGGATCAATATTACTAATGATTATTTTCAGACGGCATTGAAATACATAAAATACAAATTACTGAAATACTTTTCTTCACTTAGCTATAAACTCATTGCTTCAGTTTGTTTATTGTATAATTTACAAAGTATACAAACATGATTATAACCCCATTCTCCTTTTGTAACAGAGTCTAAATAACTTTTTTTGATTCAAGATGGTTTACTGAACTAGTATGGCCTCCAGAAACCCCCCCAAATATAAAAGTACAGGTAACAATGTCTCTTGCTCTGCGTGTGTGTGTTACGTTTGTGTGTATGTGTGTGTGTATGGGGGGCATGAAGTGCATTCATCAGGAACTGAAAGTCAACAAATTTCTGGCAGACAAAAAGGAAGTTATGCTCTAAAGTTTGGGCTTAGGTACAGTGTGAGAAATGGGGCTATAAATGAGAATTCAAATTCTACATAAAACAGACAAAGCTGTTACAACAAATTCTCTCTGCCCTATCCCTCTCCAGAACACAATTACTCAGGTACTTTTCCCTAGGAAAAAAGAGAAGGCTGTCATCCGAAGAAACAGAAGAGAATGTCAGGTAAAAGCTAAGTCTTCATATGTGGGTACTAAGACCACCCACATGGAGGTACTAAATCTTCTACATGCTGGCATTTGGGAGCAACCCCTACCAGAAAAATACTCCATCCTACTCACAATAAAACACGAATGAATTCTCACCCTGCTGTCCAGAGACCCCCCTCAAGGGCCTATGGATTGAATTCAGAAAATTCAGTGAACTTGAATGAGAAGAAAACCACGTATTTTCATCAACCTCCAAACTAACATTTGGTATTTGAACAAAGGAAGTATGTTCAAATATGTTCTTCTGTTTTGAACATAGGAGAAGAAAACATAGCAGTATCAGCCGTATCTGTGAGTGTCACTAATACAAATCACAGATATTTTCAGATATCATATTATAGTTGTTGCAGATCTCAAAATATCTTTATGTTCATGGCCACTGCAAAATTAGAATAATCAGACTTGCTCCTCTGCTAGGTCTTATTATTCAGTATATTAATAAAGAACATATTACTCTATAGCACTTGTTTTTAATATTTTGATAAACTATATTTCAATCAAATCAATTTCCTCTGTAATCAAACATATTTTATTTTATACACTTAAAAAACTCTGAAAAGAGGTCCATAGGCTTCATCAGACTGCTAAAGGGGGTACATGGCACAAAGTGGACTGAGAACTGTTACACTGCTGGGAAACCTCCTATCCACAGAGCCCACTCACTTACCACCCAGTCAGGCTTCCCATTTAGAGGAAAGGCCTTTAGAGACACAAATTTACCAACACATCAGCAGAGGACATCTATTAACTCTCCGGGCCTTTCTTAAATGAATGGACAACAAAAGAATACAAAGGCATGTGACAAAAATCTAGAGCTGGAGTCAGCGAACTACAACCCAAAGGCAAAATCCACACTGCCACCTGTGTTTGTAACCACCCACAAGCTAAGAATGAACTTTACCTATGTTTTCATGGTTGAAACAAACAAACAAAATCAAAAGAGCATTTTATGACACTTGAAAATTATATAAAATTCAAACTTCAGAGTCCATAAATACAGTTTTATTGGAACACAGGCATACTCATTCACTTACATATTATGTGGAGTGCTTCCTTGCTACAACAGCAGAGTTGAGTAGCTGCAAGAGAACTTCATGGCATTCTCATCACTTCATAGAGATGCTCAGTGCACTACAAATTGCCCTGACAGTTATAAATTGACAACATTTTGAGTGCCTCATTGAGTACCTCATGCCATTTTATGTTTTTTTTTTTATTACCAGTGCATACCTACCACATCAAAACATGAAAAGCATTCAAATATCAAGTATTTAGAGGCACAGTGAACTGTGGATTATTTTACTGTCAAGTCAGATGGCAAAGCACTGTGGTTATTATGTGACAATACTACAGTAGAGCTAAAAGAACACAATGTATGTTGACATTACAGTATTAAGCATTCATCACAATATTCCCAACTCACGAGAGTAAGAGAAAAATTAGAAAATTTTAATCCAGCTCTCTTCTGATTAAAATTATTTTTAATTAGAAAATTTAAAATACATTATATCCACAAATTTCTTTCTTTCCAAAAATAAAACAAAAACAAAGCTATAATCAAAGTAAGTTTCATTTGTAGCCAATCAAAGAAAGCTGAGGTTGATTACAGCAGTTAAAGAAATCTGTCCAGAGAAAATAAAGTTCTTAAGATAAGCGGCCTTTTGGCAAAAACAGCTGCTCAAAGACATGAGGAAACTGGAGCGTTATCAGACAATTTAAAATCAGGCAAATAATTTCCAGTGGTTTTCCTTGGCGTTTAATGAATTCACAGGTGTTAATGATACTGCTTGGTATCACTGTGCTGTTCAAAGTTAAAACAGGAACAAGATCTCCATATGCACATTAATTTGCAGCAGATATATTTTGCACAAACAGTTCCAGAAGTGTTTTTTCAGACTAGTGCAAGTGCTTCAAAATTCATTTAACTATGCAACTGAGGAGCTTCCACCTAATCTTCAATTGGCAATAATTCATCTGCAATGTAACAACATACTAAAAGACAAATCTAAGAGAAGAATCAATAAAGTTCCATAAATGCCTTCCAGGCAATGAATATGCTCAATTAAAATCATATTCTGGTGAACTGTTATCAGTATTTGGTAGTATCTATATGTAGTAAAAAGTCATTTTCAGAGATGAATTATTATTATATATCAGCTTAAACAGATGAATCTTAGCAATCAATATTGATAAGGAACAACTTTGAATCCCAATTAAGCAAATAATTACCTCACAAAGAAGAATCCCATTTTTCTCATTAGTAGACTTGTATTAAAAAACAATTATTATTATGTACTGAATTCTATCAGTCAAAGGTTGTAGAAACTTGTTTTCTCTCCTTCATTATATAAGTACCTACATAACACCCTCAGTTTTGCTTCTTGGCTTAAAAACCTAAAATATTGATTGCCTTGTCCTTTATAGAAAATGCTTATTTGATCCCTGATCTACAGAACATAACAAAGAAGCAAGAAAATCACTGAAAAACAGATCCAGAAGAAGCAACTATCATTTGAGAAGAACTCAAAAATTTAAAAAGACATAGATATGCAAAATATATTCAAAAACAATGTTAGAAAGCTATCAAAACAAGAATAAGATCTTAGTTCAATTGTAATTTACGAAATAATGATAAATAGAAACAGAGGAAATACACTGGGATATAAAGAAAAAAGAGATAAAAAAGAAGAGATGATTATGTCTCACTTACAAAGGATGTGAGTAAATAATCTCACCATAACAGCACTAAGCAGAATGAATGAAAAAAAGATTCTCAATCTCATAGAATTAAGAACACCAAGAATGAAGAGAAGAACCTTAAAGCTTCCAGAGAAAACAGGATACTTACAAAGATACTAGAATGAAATTAGTAAGCCTTGACCTTTGTAATGCTGGATAGAAGACACTGGAGCAGTAACCTCAAACTTAATTCTATTTCAGCCAATCTATCAACAATGAGGATAAATTCAAGATATTTTCAGAAATGTTAACAAGAACTCAAAACTCTGTCTTCCATGCATCCCTACATATGAGCGTATGCCAACCAAATGAGAAACAACAGCTAGAATATGATACTTAAGAAAAAATTATTCACAAGTTTAATTTAAACACTTAGCAATAAATAGAACAAAACGTATATAAGATATGACTTACTTACAAAGAAACTTATAGGTATACCTTACTTTAATGTCTATTTTATTGCACATCACAAATAATGCATTTCCTTTACAAACTGAAGGTTTGTGGCAACCCTGCATCAAACAAGTCTATTGGCACCATTTTTCAAAAAGCATGTGCTCACTCTGCATCTCATTTTGGTAATTCTCACAATATTTCAAACTTTTTTATAATATCTGTTATAGTGATCTGTGATCAGTGGTCTTTGAAGTTACTATTCCAATTTTTGAGGGGTGCCATGACCATGCTCACATAAGATGGCAAACTTAATCGATAAATGTTGCATGTATTCTGACTACTCCACCAACTAGCCATTCTCCTCCCTCCCTCCCTCTCTCCTCAGGCTTCCCTATTCCCTGAGACACTAAGATACTGAAATTAGACTAATTAATAACCCTACAGTAGCTTCTAAGTGTTCAAGTGAAAGGAAGAGTCATCGCTCTCTCTTGAAATCAAAAGCTAGAAATGATTAAGCTTAGTGAGAAAGGCATGTCAAAAGCTGAGACAGGCTGAAAGCTAGGCCTCATAAGCCAAATAGCCAACTTGTGAATGCAAAGGGAAGGTTCTTGAAGGAAATTAAAAGTGCTACTCCAGTGAACACACTATGAACACAAAACAGCCTTATTGCTGATACACAAGAAGTTGTATTGGTCTGGATAGAAGATCAAACCAGTCACAACATTCCCTTAAGCCAAAGCCTAATCCAGGGCAAGGCCCTAACTCTCTTCAATTCTATAAAGGTGGAAAAACGTGAGGAAGCAGCAGAAGAAAACTCTGGCGTTAGCAAAGGTTGGTTCTTGAGGTTTAAGGATAGACAATGTCTCCATCACATAAAAGTATGTGATGGGCTGGGTGTGGTGGCTCAAGCTTGTAATCCCAGCACTTTGGGAGGCCGAGGGAGGCAGATCACTTGAGGCCAGAAGTTCAAGACCAGCCTGGCCACCATGGTGAAACCTTGTCTCTATTAAAAATGCAAAAATTAGCCAGGAGTGATGTTGCACACCTGTAGTCCTAGCTACTCAGGAGGCTGAGGCAGAACCGCTTGAACCCAAGAGGCAGAGGACGCAGTGAACCAAGATGGCACCAACGCCTGCACTCCAGCCTGGGTGACAGAGCAAGACTCCGTCTCAAACAAACAAACAAAAAAAGTGCATGAAGCAACAAGTGCTGATGTAAATGCTGCAAATTATCCAGATCTAGCTAAGATCACTGATGAAGGTGGCTACACTAAACAGATTTTCAGTGTAAATGAAACAGCTTTATATTGGAAGATGCCACCTAAGACTTTCATAACTAGAGAGGAGAAGTCAATACCTCACTTCAAAGCTTCAAAGAATACCCTGACTTCACCACTACAATCTATGCATGTAACGAAATTGTACTTGCACCCCTAAATTTATACAAACAAAAAAATACTTTAAAAGGCTTCAAAAAGGTTAACTCTAGTTAGGAGCTAATGCAGCTGGTGACTTTAAGTTGAAACCAATGCTTATTTGCCAATCTAAAAATTTTAGGGCCCTTAAAAATTACACTAAATATACTCTGCCTGTGTTCTATACATGGAACAACAAAGCCTAGATGGCAGTATATCTGTTTACAGCATGGTTTACTGAATATTTTAAGCCCACTGTTGAGACCTATTGCTCAGAAAAAATATCTTTTGAAATAATACTTTCACTGACAATGCACCCGGGAGCTCAGATGGAGATTAATGATTTTCATGTCCACAAATACAACATCCATTCTGCAGCTCACGGATCAAGGAATAATTGACTTTCAAGTTTTATTTCAGAAAGAAATACACTTTTTAAGGTTATAGTCGCCATAGAAAGTTATTTCTCTGATGGATCGGGGCAGAGTAAATTGAAAACCTTCTAGAAATGATTCACTATTTTAGATGCCATCAAGAACACTCATGATTCATGGCAGAAGGTCAAATGTCAACATTAACAGGAGTTTGAAAGAAGTTAATTTCAGTCATCAGGGATGACTCTGAGGTGTTCAAGACTACTAGAGGAAGCAGTTGCAGGTGTGGTGGAAACTGCACAAGACCTAGAATTAGAAGTAGAGACTGAAGACATGACTGAATTGTTGCAACTTCATGATCAAACTCAAAGAGATGAGGTGTTGCTTCCTATGAGTGAGCAAAGTGGTTTCTTAAGATGCAATCTATTTCTAGTGAAGATGCTATGAATATTGTTGAAATGACAACAGATTTAGAATATTATATAAACCTAATTGATAAAGCAGTGGTAGAGGTTGAGAGAATTGACTCCAATTTTGAAAGAAGTTCTCCTGTGGGTAAAATGCTATCAAACTGCATCACATGCTACAGAGAAATCTTTTCTAAAAGGAGAAGTCAATTGAGGTGACAAACTTTACTACTGGCCTTTTTTTTTTTTTTTAAAGAAAGAAAGAAAAATAAAGAAGAGGAGGAAAAAGGAAGAGAAAGAGAGAGAGAGAATGGGAGTATTGCTTTCTTGCCCAGGCTAGAATGCAGTTTAGTAATGGGTATTAAAAACCTCTTTTATACCAATAATTATACTTGATGTAAACAGGAAGGAATAAGGGAAGAAAATAACAAATGAGCAGCCAACCAATATTTCATTTAAACCTATGAAATGCTATGCGATTACTGAGGAGTGATTTACTTCCAATTATGTAGTCACTTATGGAATAGGTGTGAGGTGGTAATGTATGTTTTATGTATTTGACGTGGAGAGTTCTATAAATGTTTATTAAGTTTACTTGTTCCGGGTCTGAGTTCAAGTCCTGGATGTCCTTGTTAATTTTCTGTCTCGTTGATCTATAACATCGTTAGCTCTTCTTGTTACATTGATCCTTTTGCCATTATGTAATGTCCTTCTTTGCCTCTTTTGCTCTTTGTTGTTTTAAAGTCTACTTTATCAGAGGCGAGAATTGCATCTCCTGCTTTTTATTTATTTGTTTATTTTTACTCTCTGGTTGGTTGATAAATCTTCCTCCTTCTCTTTGTTTTGAGTCTTTGTGTATCGTTGCATGTGAGATGGGTCTGGATGCAGCATACCAATGGGTTTTGGCTTTTTATCTGATTAGAATATATATAACTTTAATACTGGCATTTGATGCTAGCTGGCTGTTTTGCCCATTAGTTAGTGTAAATTTTTCATTGCGTTAATGCTCTTTGCTTTTTGATATATTTTTGGAAAGGCTGATATTGGTTGTTCCTTTATATGTATAGTGCTTCTTTCAGAAGCTCTTGTAAAGCAGGCCTGGTGGTGGTGAACTCTCTAAGTACTTGTTTGTATTTAATTTTTCCTTCAATTATAAAGCTTAGTTTGGCTGGATAGGAAATTCTGGGTTGAAAGTTCTTTTCTTTAAGGATGTTAAATATTGGTCCCCACTCTTTTCTGGCTTGTAGGGTTTCTGCTGAGAGATCTGCTGTAAGTCTGATAGGTTTCCCTTTATGGGTAACCTGACCTTTCTCTCTGGCTGTCCTTAGTATTTTCTCCTTCATTTCAACCCTAATAAATCTGGCGATTATGTGCCTTGGGGTTGGTCTTCTTGAAGAATATCTTTGTGGTGTTCTCTGTATTACCTGGAGTTGAATATTACCCTGCCTTGCCAGGTTGGGAAAGTTTTCCTGAATGGTATCCTGAAGAGTATTTTCCAACTTGGATTCATTCTCTTCATCACATTCAGGTACACCTATCAAATGTAAATTAGGTCTTTTCACATAGTCCCATATTTCCTGAAGACTTTGCTCATTCCTTTTCATCCTTTTTTCTCCAATCTTGTTTTCTCGTCTCATTTCACTGAGCTGGTCCTCGACTTCTGATATATTTTCTTCTACTTGATCAATTCGACTGTTTAAACTTGTGCATGCTTCGCGAAGTTCTCGTGTTGTGTTTTTCAGCTCCATCAATTCACTTATATTCCTCTCTAAATTGTCCATTCTCGTTAACATTTCGTCAAACCTTTTTTCAAGGTTCTTAGTTTCTTTGCATTGGGTTAGAACAAGTTCTTTTAATTCACAGAAGTTTCTTATCACCCACGTTTTGAAACCTGCTTCTGTTATTGGAACACACTCGTAATCTATTAAGCTTTGTTCCGTTACTGATGAGGAATTGCGATCCCCGGTAGAGGGAGAGGCATTCTGATTTTGAGTATTCTCTGCCTTTTTACGCTGATTTCTTCCCTCATTATATATTTATCCGTCTGTTGTCTCTGTAATTACCGACTTTCTAACTAGGTCTCTGAGCAGACGTCCAACTTGTTGATTCCCAGCGCCGAAATCTGAGCAATCCACTGCGCCAGCCAAAACAGCGGTGTTAACATTGATGTTGCTTTTCTGCCT
This sequence comes from Aotus nancymaae, assembly GCF_030222135.1. Lineage (NCBI taxonomy): Eukaryota > Metazoa > Chordata > Mammalia > Primates > Aotidae > Aotus > Aotus nancymaae. The sequence continues at coordinate 253,369 of NW_026988570.1, read as the reverse complement.
GGGAATCTCCGGACTCTGCACCAAAAACCGTCGCACCGGCCACAAGAGTCGCCCTGGTGACATGTGGGGCTCCTCTGCTGGGAATCTCCTGGTCCGTGAGCAACAAATATTCATCTGAAAGTGTGGCGTCCTCTCGTTCTCTGCGCTTTCACTGGGAACTACGAGCCCGAGCTGCTAGTGATCAGCCATCTTAGATCTCTGCTGGCCTATTTTAAGAAATTGCCAGAGCCACCTTAATGTTTACCAATCACCACCCTCAGCAGCCAACAACATTGAGGCAAGACCCTCTACCAGCAAAAAGACGATGACTTGCTGATCATTAACATTTTTTAGCAACAAAGAATTTTTAATTAAGATATATACTGTTTTCTAAGATAAAGTGGTATTGCACACCTAACAGACTATGATATAGTATAAATGTAACTTTTATATGCACTGGGAAACCAAAAAAATTATGTGCCTAGCTTTACTGCAATATTTGCTTTATTGTGGTGGTCTGAAATCAAACCATCAATATCTCTGAGGTAATGCTCTTTCTTAACTTGCAAAGTGTTTATCTGGGTATTCTCTTTTAAATAAGCTGTGGCCAGGCATTGTGGCTCACACCTGTAATCCCAGCACCTTGGGAGGCCAAAGCAGGCTGATGACTTGAAATCAGGAGTTTGAGGGCCAGGCGCGGTGGCTCCTGCCTGTAATCCCAGCACTCTGGGAGGCCAAGGCGGGCGGATCACCTGAGGTCGGGAGTTCAAGACCAGCCTGACCAACATGGTGAAACCCCGTCTTTAAAAAAAAAAGAAAAGAAAAAAAAAGAAAAAAGAAAAAGAAATCAGGAGTTTGAGACCAGCCTAGCCAACATGGCAAAACCCCATCTCTAATAAAAATACACAAAGTAGCCAGGCAAGGTGGGTGGCAGGCACCTGTAATCCCAGCTACTTGGGAGGCTGAGGCAGAAGAATTGCTTGAACCTGGGAGGTGGAGGTTGCAGCGAGCCAAGATTTTACCACTTTACTGCAGCCTGGGCGAGAAAGTGAGACTCTGTCTCAAAAATAAATTAATCAATTAATTAATTAGCTGTGATATTTACTTGATAACTTATTCACCTTTTACGGACTTGTGAGTGAAGAGCCTGCGCTGAAGCCAAGCCTGGTTGGGAATAACCTAGGAGTCCATCTTCTCACAGTACCGTTTTGTGGAAACTACATAAGACAACTATAGAATGTTGTTTTTGCCTGTCTGCTGTAGAAGGCTATAATATGTAATACAAAGACTGGGGGAGCTAAAAGTGGGCATAAAAGAGTGAGGCCTATGTGACTAAAGTAGCATAAAAAACTTGCAGGAAGTTCAAGTTGTAATTTCCTGTTGTCAACCTTGGCTCTCATCTTTGGAAGCTACACAGGCCCCAAAAGGCAAAATAAGTTGCTTACTCATGTAGCTGAGAGGCTTCCAAGAAGAAGAAGATACTGTACCTGCTTTATCTTCTGTCCTGTACTCTTTTATAAGGCTAAGGAGGCTGGGCGTGGTGGCTCATGCCTGTAATCCCAGCACTTAGGGAGACTGAAGCAGGCAGATCATTTGACCCCAGGAGTTCAAGACCGGCCTGGGCAACATGGCGAAATCCATGTATTTTTTGTCTCTACAAAAAAAAAATACAAAAATTAGCCAGGTGTGATGGCGCACACCTGTAATCCCAGCTACTTGGGGGGCTAAGAATTGCTTGAGCCCAAAAGATGAAGGTTGTAGTGAGCCAAGATTGTGCCACTACACTCCAGCCTGGGTGGCAGAGGAAGACTCTGTCTCAAAAAAAAAAAAAAAAAAGGGAAATTCGGACACAGGCACACAGGGAGAACACCATGTGAATATGAAGGCAGAGATCAAGATGATATTTTTGCAAGCCAACATCACCAAAGATTGCCAGCACTCCATCAGGAACTAGGGGAGAGGAATGAATAGACTCTTCCCCACAGCCCTCAGAAGGAACCAACCCTGCCAACAGCTTGTGCCGGGACTTCCAGCCTCCAGAACCTTAGACAATAAAGTTCTGTTGTTTAAGCAACCTAGTCTGTGGTACTTTGTTATGGAAGCCCTAATGAACCAATACAGGCTTTAAGCTATAAATCACTAAGATTAGTTAAGTTAGCAAATCAGAACCCTCAAATATGTTAAGTTGAAAAAAGCTCTGTGTGTGTGTGTGTGTGTGTGTGTGTGTGTGTGTGTTGAGACAGAGAGAGAGAGAGAGTGTGTGAGTGAGTGAGTGAGTTTTGCTCTTGTTGCCCAGGCTTGAGTGCAATGGCATAATCTAAGCTCACCACAACCTCCGTTTCCCGGGTTCAAGCAATTCTCCTGCCTCAGCCTCCCAAGTAGCTGGGATTACAGGCATGCCACCACGCGCAGCTAATTTTCTATTTTTCACAGAGATGGGGTTTCTCCATGTTGGTCAGGCTGGTCTCGAACTCCCAACCTCAGGTGATCTGCCTGCCTTGGCCTCCCAAAGTGCTGGGATTATAGGCATGAACCACTGCACTTGGCGAAAGAGGTTTTTGAAACTGTTTACAATCCACTTCAGAAATAACAAAAACAAAATAAAGGCAATTATTAAAAATAGTTCATGTTAAATGACAATAAAGTTATTGAATAATAATTTCTTTAAAAAGTATAACTAGGTTTCTTTGATATAAGTAACTGGGCCCCAAATGCTGGTTAAAATGAGACAAGTAGGATCCTTCATTAATTTCTCATAGCCATTCCTATGTTTTTTGTTGTTCCATGTGAAACTGAGAAAAAAATCTGTATTTTCAACTTAAACAGTTGTCAAATTAATCTTACTTTTTTGGAAATTTGCTTGCACTCCTGTTTAGATTTCTCTTCTTGTGTTTCTTCAACTCTTGCAACATCTATTTCATCAACGATTCTGTAGCAAAAATATCAAATAATACAAAAGGGTTTTTTCAACCTGAAGAGTTCATACCACAGCATTACAATTCACTGCTTTGGCTTGTCTTCAACTTACCCTCAAAGAAATTACAAATTCAAATTCTACTCCAAATACTCCAGATAATGTACAAAATTATGATGAGCAATAAATGTCAACATATGTTTATGAATAATCTGTAAAACTAAATTTTAGATTATACAATCTTAATATTCAAGTATTAGCAGCTATATAAATCATTCATCTATCATTCCATTAATTCCACAACTACTGAGTACCCACTATATACAAGGCTCTGGGCCTTAGGCCCTGGACTACAATAATGAAAAATACAGACCCTATCATTATCTTCTGAGAGCTTTCTATATGCTTGGAAGAAAAAAATAAAGCTATTTCAATATGGTATGGTAAGTATAGGGGCATATACACAGAACACAACCTAGACTTGTGGACCAGAGGCATGTGAAGCCTAAAAGATACTTATGAGTTAGGCCAGGTGTGGTGGCTCACGCCTGTAATCTCAACACTTTGGGAGGCTGAGGTGGGCGGATCACCTGAGGTTGGGAGTTTGAAACCAGCCTGGCCAACACGGAAAAACCCCATTTCTACTAAAAATACAAAATCAGCCGGACGTGGTGGTGCATGCCTGTAATCCCAGCTACTTGGGAAGCTGGGGCAGGAGAACTGCTTGACCCAGAAGGTGCAGGTTACGGTAAGCCAAGATCATGCCACTGCACTCCAGCCTGGGCAACAAGAGCAAAGCTCTATCTCAAAAAACAAACAAACAAACAAACAAAAACTTATGAGTTAGCCAACAAAGAAGAAAGAGGAATGTGAAGGAAAAGGGTATTTTAGGCAGAATGCAGAGTACCTTTTGAGATTAGGAGCGAGACAAACATATTTAAGTGTAAAAATCAAAAGGAAAACCTGTTTTCAGACTTACAGGACTGAGAAGTTGATCATGCATATATATAATAGTCTGAGATAATTACTTGAGGATATTCCAGCAAAACTAAAAATGAACCCAAGAATGATGGGAAATATAAGAAACTGGTGAACCAATAAAATGTATAGGTGTATTTGAATAATGGCTGATGCTTGAGATACAGGGAGCTGAAGAAAATAGTGTCTTAGTAAGTGGTTACTGCTGAACACAAGATTGGGAAAAGCTGTGAATTAAAATATGAGTTATACGCCAGATAAAGGTAAGGAATTGGGCAATGTGTCCCATCTTAAGAGAACATGTTACAAAGGGAAAGCACTGATAGCACAAGGAGAATGTGAACAGTGCTGAGATCTACGGCTCTTCTTTCAAAGTTACAGGAGCTCAGGCTTCACAGCTTTGTCCAATTCAACAGTTTACACTGACTCACAGCTCCTGAGTTACATCCATCAGACGAGGTACCAACTTGTGAGCCTCCTACAGAAGCCACCATTACAAGGGCCAAAAACCCCAAATACTTGTGAACCTTTATTGCTATAGTATCCAGTAATGAACCATCTCAAGGAGTAGGAGGCAACCTCTCCTTAGGCAGAGTAATAATGACAATAATGACCTTAATATCAATAATAGCAGCAGCCAACACTTGAATGATGCTTACTCTGTGTCAGAGGCTGCTCCATACGTGTAAGACTTATCACAACGTTATGACATACATACTAAAAACCCATTTTACAGATGAGAAAACAATCACAGAAAGGTTATGTAACTGTCACAGAGCTAATAGTGCTGGAGCTGAGATCTGAGCCCCAGCAGGCAGGCAGGCAGGGCTTCCAAGTATGTGCCCTAAAACCACACTATTATTCTACACTGCCCATTCTAAATGGACGTCTACTTTCACTACTAAGGTCTACAATACTCAGCGCCCATATTAGACCTATGAGTGGGATAGGACAGAGTTGACACCTCGGTTCTCTGTAAAACATGTTCTTTACTTAGCTTCAGAGATAGTGAGCTCTCCTAGTTTCTTCTGTCCTCACAGCTGCTACTTCTCAGTCACCTTTGTTGGTTCCTTGTCTTCACAACTTTAAAAGTCAGTTCTCACACTTCTCTTCTTTGTCTGTATCATCATTTTGAGTATCATCTATACATAGTTCATTTCAATATCTAAGTCTCCAATCCAAATCCTCCTCTTAAAACAGAACAGAGCTAACTTCCTACTCAACATAACCACCTGAACATCTTCTAGACATATGTAATCTTAATATATCCAATACTGAACTCTTGCTCTTCCATCTGAAGCCTAATCCTCTTGCTGTCTAAAACAGCAACGCCTCTCTCAACATCCCTTCCAAAACCTTAAAGTCATTCTTGACTCCTCTCTCACATCCCCCATCCAATCTCTGAGGAAATCCAGTTTGTTCTATCTTCAACATACCCACGTTTGACCACTTCTTCCACTAATACAACAAGCTGCTCTGGCACCCCTACATTCTACTCTCAACACAACCAGAATGACTCTGCTAAAATATGTCAAATGTCACTCTGCTGAAAAACTCTCCAACGGTATCTTGTCTCATTCAGAGTAAAAGCCAAAGTCCTTATTTTGGCACCTACCAGTTCCTCCATGATTGGCCTCCCCCAACCCTACCCCAATACCTCGCAGACTTCCAAGTCCCTCTTACTCCACCCCAGCTGTCATTCTGTTCACTTTGCTCCCCTAACCCAATCACACAAAGCTCATTCCCCGTGAAGACCTTTACACAGAATCCTCTCCACCCCTCTAGACATGAAACCCCCTCACCTCCTTCAGGTCCCTGCGCAGATTTTTTTAAACTTACCAATGTTATCAGTGAGGTTTTCCTTATCTACCTTCTTAAAATATCTACATCCTCCCTACCATCCCACCAGTACTTTCCCTTACCTTCATTCATTTTCTCAGGGCATTTAATACTACCTAAAATATGTTATATTTATGTAGTTTGTCTCCCCTTCCCCCAATAATGTAAATTCATTAGTACAGGAATTTTCATATCTTGTTCATTTACTGCTACATCCCCAAGGCCGTAGCAGGTGCTCCAACGATTTTCTGAGTGAATCAGAAGTAGTCCCATCACAAATTACTTGGAAAAAAACCAGAAACCATATGAGAAAAGACTGATTCATTTGACTGTATAAAACAAAACCACGATATCCCCATTCCTTTATACAATGAAAAATGCCATAGGCCAAGAGAGATGACAATTGAGAGTAAAGTATTTGCAGATAAGAGATCCTAGAATTTCAAAAAGACTAACAGAGAGAAAAATGGGCAAATAATATGGACAACTCACCATACTTCCATACCATCCTTCACCCATCATTTTGGCAAAATTCCAAGTGTCTTTTATGTATTGCAGTCAAGTTTTGGAGAATGGACTTCCAATATACTTTCAAACAGATAGCTGCCGTTGGGATTTTTACATGTGACTATTATCTTTTTTTTGTAATAAATTCTAATGTATTTTATAATGTATCAATTAGTTCCTGTTATTTTTCTTAGTAAATTATATCATCTGCAAGTAATTAGTGTCTTTGTCTCTTTCCAACATTTATAGGCCTTATTTCAGTCATTTTGAAGCTTGGTGATAAAATCATGGGTCCTGGACATAGCTTTTCCACTTACACTGTGCAATCTCGGCAGGTTATTTAGCCTCTCCGTGCCCCAGCTTTCCTATCTGTAAAATGAGGAGAGCATCATCTTCTCTTTAAGTTTGTTTTGAGGACTGAATTATTTCATGTAAAGCATGAGGTAAAGCTCTGGATGATCAATTAAGGTAAAATTTGAGATACAGTGAACAGCTGACCAATATCGAGAGGCAAAATCAACCACAATTGCAAACAGATCTCAGTCGAGGGAAATCAAAAGAAGCAGATTTAAGAGAGAAGATGGTTTTTAGCATTTCAAATTCAAAGAATAAAAAGTGAATATCTGGATGTAATACTATACACTGCTCCAAAAATGAAATCTACAAATTAGAGCCATTTGACCAAGAGTCTCGCTTAATTTTCCAACCTAATGAAAATATTAAGTCCAAATGGTGTTTGTTGCTTTATTGTGGACTTTAGGGTCTTTCCATGCAAATCAGTGGACTAACGGCTGAGTATTCACTACTTACTCTTTACCTTTTAATAAACTTGTGGTTTCGTCCTTCCTACAGAAAAAAAGCCTAGCATTTGTCAGTGAAAAAGGTCAAATCAGCATCCTTTGAGAGTCTACGGTCTCGTGGAAACAGGCAACAATGGTAAAGACAGACACTATGGGAACGCAGAAGTGGGCTCCTAACCCGCAGCAGTGCAGAGAAAGGGGCGCATCCTGGAGCCTCCTCGCCCCCACCCCGCTCCCCCCGCCCAGGCTCTCGGCAGCCCCGGCGTGCCGGCCTACGCCTGAGCCCCGTGTCCAGCTTCTGACCCCCGGAACCCCGCACGACCTCTACAGGTCCGGCGGTGGCGCCCGGCCGGCCCACGTGCTCCCCACGGGCCCTCGCGATGCGGCCCGGATGTAGCCCCGGACGGGCTCCATTCCAGAAGGAACTAAGAGGCGGAGTCCGGCTGGGCCCCTGCATTCAAAGGATGAAAAAAGATGTGGGATCACCTTTCGTCAGAATCCGTGGCCGTTTTGCCGAGGGCCGGGTTGGGGGGTTTTGAGAAAAGATTCTCAAAATCCATGACTCAAACAGGGTCCTCCCTTTCGCGAGCCAGGAAACTACAGAGCAATAACCCGAATGCGAAGATATGTACCCATAGCCGCGCCAGGGCCACAGGCTCCGCCCCGCGCAGCGCCCTCCGCCCCGCGCATGCGCCGCACCGCCCTCCGCGACTCTGGGAACGCCCGTTCTCTCCCCGCCCCGCCCCCCGGCTCTGCACAGGCGCCTCCGTGGTTGCCTTTCAGTGAGTTTTTCGTCCTTTACCTCTGATGCTAAAATTTTATTTACTTTATTCTTTTTTTTCTTTTTAGACGGAGTCTAGCCCTTGTCGCCCATGCTGGAGTGCAGTGGCGCGATCTCGGCTCACTGCAACCTCCGCCTCCCGGGTTCAAACAAGTCTCCTCTCTCTGCCTCCTGGGTAGCTGGGATTACAGGTGCCCGCCACCATGCCCGGCTAATTTTGTATTTTTGTTAGAGACGAGGTTTCACCATGTTGGCCAGGCTGGTCTTGAATTCGTGAACTCAAGTGATCTGACCGCCTCGGCCTCCCAAAGTGCTGGGATTACCAGCGTGAGCCACCGTGCCCAGCCCAGAATTTTTAAAATGAATTCTTAGGATTCTGCTTTCACCTTGGTGAAAACTCTTCTAGCGAAATCACAATATTTCTAAGGGATGGTAGTAACAGCTAACATTTATTTGAGCACTCCACTACTATTCCTTGGAAATAGAGTTTCAAATGTTAGCCAACTTAATCCTCACAACGTCCTCGTAAGAGATGTTCTACTGCCCTCCACATTTTTAAAACGAATAAACAGATGTGTAATCAGAAAATGTAATTTGTAGGGTCTCTACAGTTGAAGGGGATTAAAATGAATACACAAGTAACCTCAAGGCAGAAAAGTCCATTAAAAAGTACCAAATACTTTCTATAACTTTGACAGGAAAAAATAAAAATAAATAAAAAGTATGAAATACTAAGAGGATTCAGAAGAGAAGGAAAAAATGCATCCAGTTGGGAAGGCTTATTGACAAGGGAATATTTGAGCTAGGTCTTGAGAAAATTTCTGTAGGAAAAGATGAAGTTAGGGGTAAATGGGCATTCCAAGTAGAGAGAATTGTATGAAGGCAGGTAAATAGAGCACACTGTTGCAGAACAGGGAATTGCTCAGTTTTGCTCAATATAATGCCATTTAAGGGAATAGTAGAAATGAAGGCTCAAACCCTAGGTTGGGCCAGTGATAGGGAACCTGACTTGCTTCTGTAAGTGAAGGGACTGTTTGATTCTTGGCATGAATCAGGGTCCCTCTACAGACTAGTGAAGGGAACTATTTGAAGCCAGACATCTTCCCCAGGGAAATTCTACTTTCTCCTGTTGTTTATAGTATAGGCAATCACCTATGGAACATGAATCGTTGTTAAAAATTGACAGGAAAAAATGAATTAAGGAGATAAAAACTAGAATTACTCCCTCTATCGGGAAGCATTATTGTGGAACTCAAATTGTTACCACACACACTTTTTTATATAAAATGTCCAGCATACAGCAAAAAATAACCAGACACAAATGAAAATTAGATTGGTAGGTAAAAAGCAGCTAAAATGTCTGACCTGTAAAGGCATCCGACACTAGCATTTTCAGACAAAGACTATATAAAAGGCTACATATGTTTGTGTTAGATTGATGCCAAAATGGCCCCAAATTCTCCAACCTTCCATGTGTCCATGTCCTTTGCAATGTGACTTTGCAGCTCCTCCTACAAAAAGGTAGGACCTATTTCACCTCCTCTTTAATCTGAGTTGACTTTGCCTGGTAGAATGACCTTTTAGCTAGTAGTATGCAGACGTGGCCTGCCAATACCAAACCAAGGCCCCAAGAGGCTTTGTATGTGTCTCCTCTCTCTCTTATATGCCTCCCTTCTTCAGGACAATAAGCTCAGCCTATGCTGCTGATGATAAGGGACAGAAATGTGGAGGATAAGGATAATGGAGGAGAATAAAAACAGCCAGTAAAACCCTAAAAGCAAAGCCTCCTAGGCAACATACAGCTGAGCACACATATGATGGAGTCCTGCAGAGAACTGAAGACTCTCAGATGATCCCAGTCCAAATTACTAACCTACATAATTGTGAGCTGAATAGATGGTTCTTGTTTTAAGCCAGTACATTTTTAGGTAGTTTACTATATAGTAACATCTAACTAATAAAAAATAAACTATGAAAAGTGCTGTAGAGGAATTGGGGAGAAGTAACTGAGTAGAACTTCTAGAAATAAAAAATACTGAAATTTTAAAAAATCAGTGGATGGTGTGGTCATATTGAAATGTGTTCAAAAATTCCTTAACACTGCTCCTTGAAAAATGTGGAGGCTTAGGCCCCTCTTCATTAATGTGGATAGGATTTGCTGATTTATTTCTAACAAATATAATGTGGCAAAAGTGATGATGCATGATTTCTGAAGTCATAAGGTCATAAGAAGACATTGTAGTTTCTGCCTTACTCTCTTGAATCATCTGCCTGGAAAGAAGTCAGTCACCATTTCATGAATCACTCAGGCAACCTGTGGAGAGCCAGCCATGTGAGTGAGGTACCTTGGAAGCAGATCTTCCAGCACTAAGCAAGCTGGAAGACATCTTGACAGTAACCCCATGAGAAACCGTGGGACAGAACCAGCCAGCTAAGCTGCTCACAGATTCATGACTCATAGAGGATATAAGAAGATCAGTGTTGGGTCAGGCTCACACCTGTAATCCCAGCACTTTGGGAGGCTGAGGCAGATGGATCACCTGAGGTCAGGAGTTCAAAACCAGCCTGGCCAACATGGTGAAACCCCATCTCTACTAAAAATACAAAATTAGCCAGGCATGGTGGCATGCACCTGTAGTCCCAGCTACTTGAGACGCTGAGGCATGAGAATCACTTGAACCTGGGAGGCAGAGTTTGCACTGAGCCAAGATCCTGCCATTGCACCTGGGCAACAAGAGCGAAACTCAAAAGAAAGAAAGAAAAAGAAAGAAATAAAGGGAAAGGAGGAAGGAAGGATCAATGTTTATTGTTTTAACCACAAAGTTTTAGGAAAATTTCCTATCCTGTATAGCAATAGATAAGTGATATTCCCCATTATCATAAAGTAGATGGCCTAAACATAAAATTATCATACAACCCAGCAATTTCACTCCTAGGTATATACCCAAAAGAGTCAAAAACAGGGACTGAAATATATATGTGTACATTCATGTTCGTTGCAGCATTATTTACAATAGCCAAAAGATAGAAACAAACCAAGTGTCCATCCACTGATAAATGGATAAATAAAATGTGATATACACATGGGATATTATATATCCATAAAAAGGAATGATGCTCTGATACTTGCTATCAGAACTGAATTTTGTATCCTGGCTGAACTTTGAAAACAGTATGCTAAGTTAAATATGCCAGGCACAGAAGGACAAATATTGTATGATTTCAGTTATATGAAATAGCTAGAATAGGTAATTTTATAGAGACTGACAGTAGATTAGAGGTTACCAGGGACTGAGAGAGGGTGAGACAGGGAATTGTTGCTTAAAAGTTACAGAATTTCTGTTTGAGGTGATGGAAAAGTTTGGAAACACATAATGGTGATGGTTGCACAACAGTGTGAATATAACTAATGCCGCTGAATTATATACTTTAAAGTGGCTGCCTGGACGCAGTTGCTCATTCCTGTAATCCCAGCACTTTGGGAGGCCGAGGTGGGTGGATCATCTGAAGTCAGGAGTTCAAGACCGGCCTGACCAACATGGTGAAACCCCCATCTCTACTAAAAATACAAAAATTAGCCAGGCATGGTGCCAGGCGCCTGTAATCCCAGCTACTAGGGAGGCTGAGGCAGGAGAATCACTTAAACCCAAGAGGCGGAGGTTGCAGTGAGCCGAGATGGCCCCATTGCACTCCAGCCTGGGCGAATTTCTTTTACCAAAATAAAATAAAGCAGCTGCCATGTTAAAATGGTGAAATGGCCTGTGATAACTCAGTTCCAGTATGAGCTAGGTACAATACCTTGTGGGTATGTGCTATAAATCATCAATCACCAATACGTGGTGCTGTTTCTCCCACAGCCAAGATTCATGGAGTCTGGGAATCAAGGCTTGCAAATGGGAGTAGATCCTCTCTGTATTATTCCTAGTGATGCCCTAGAAAAATGTTTGCTTCCTATCTCCACAACTCTGGGCTCTGCTGGTTTAGAGCAGACTTTTTCAACCTCAACATTATTGTCTTTTTGGCCTGGATAATTCTCTTTTATGAGGGATAGTCTTTCGCATTGTAGGAAGCTTGGTAGCATCTCTGGCTTCTACCGCTAGATGTCAGTAGCAGCTGTTCCCCAGTTGTGGCAACCCAAAATGTCTCCAGACATTGCCAAATGTCCTCCAGGGGGAGCAAAATCTTCCTCAATTGAGAACCACCGGTATAGAGTCGATCCCAAAAGCAGGAATGTTTCCAAGAAGAGGCATGCCAATGAGTCCATTAAACTTGAGGCTGAGACTGCCATTTGGCCACCTTAGGCTCCTCATGCCGGTGAATTAACAGGTGAAGAAGGGGCTTTCTGTATTGGCAGGGGTGATTAATCCTAACTATCAAGTTACTCTGACTGCACAATGAGGTTAAGGAAAAGTATGTCTAGAATCCAGGTGATTTCCTGGGCAGGGGACTAGGTAATCCTATGTTCTATGATTAAAGTTAATAGAAAACACCACCACCACAGGCAGCACTAAAAGTGCCCCAAGCCCTTCAGGAATGAAGGTTTGGGTTATTCACCTGTTATCGGAAAGAGGCACTTGAGTGTAAGTTGTCCTGGTCCCTGGCATTTTTCAACAAAGAATTGGACAAAACGTACAAACAAAATAACAGAGGAATGAAACACAGGAACGAAACAGCAAAAGCAGGAATGTATTAAAGCAAGAAAGCACTCCACAGGGTGGGAATGGGCCCGAGCAAGCAGCTCCAAGGGCCCAGTTGCAAAGTTTTCTGGGTTTTAAGTACTCCTTTTGAGGTTCCTATTGGGTACCCCTTTTCTAGATGAAGGATTTGGTCTGTGGCTAATTAAAGGCTGAGGTGAATTGGTGCCCTATGCAGATGAAGCGATGGTCCCTGCTTGGCCCTCGGCCAATCCAGGGCACTTCCCCTTTCCATGTGAGATACGGCGGAAGCAGGAGAGTTGTAGGGAGAACAGCCTTTGATCTTTTGCTACTCTGGTGTGAGGAGATGGGATTTTCCTTTTGGCTCAGCTTCAGGATATTTGCATTAATTGGTCTTAGGGTCTCTTCCCCCAGACCCAGGTGTTTTCCTTTTGATCCAGCTTTGGAAAGTCAGCGTGAATTGGCTTCAGATTCCCAGCCCCAGACGTTGGTGTTTTTCCTTGTTACCAGCACGAATTGGCCTTAAGTTCCCTGCCTCCAGACCCTATTCTCCTGCTTCACACCCAGCAAGGAGTCAAGACCAGCTTGGGAGAGCAAAGAGAACATGGCAAAGGTAGGAGCAGAAGGCAGTTGTACACATATCAGCTGCAGCTGATACAGAAGCTAAAAAGAAATTATTTAGGCTGTTAGTGAGGGTAAGAGAGTCCTCGGTAAGGTTTCCCTTTTAATAAAAAAAGCAGCCCTAAAATCATTTCTAACAAAGAACAGCCTGAAAAATCAAGCTGCAGACGTAGAAAAGCAAGGTAGAAGCTTGCGCAGGCAAATGCCGGGAGCTGTGTCAATAGAAAAGGACTACCTATGAGCCAGGCATATCCAACATGGAGACTCCATCTTCCTTTTCTTTGTCACAATGTGTACAGTCAGGGAACAGGCAACATGGCACTAGCCAGGTAAAGAACCCAACTGCCTAATAAAATATTAGGGTAAGGTGGTCAGGTGTAGTGGCTCACTGTAATCCCAGCACTTTGGGAGGCCAAGGCAGGCAGATCACCTGAGATCGGGAGTTCGAGAACAGCCTGACCAACATGGAGAAACCCCATCTCTACTAAAGATACAAATTTACCTGAGCATCATGGTGCATGCCTGTTATCCCAGCTACTCGGGATGCTGAGGCAGGAGAATCACTTGAACCCAGGAGGCGGAGGTTGCAGTGAGCCAAGATTGCACCATTACACTCCAACCTGGGCAACAAGAGCAAAACTCCATCTCAAAAAAAGAAACAGAAAAAGAAAACAATTAGGGTGGGGTTGCTAGCTTCTTCCTGCACTGTGTAAATGGAACACCTGGTCCAACCAATCCCTTACACCCTAAGTAAAGGAGACACTGCCTCCTCAAGCTCATCTATAAAATCAACTACATCTCACCCTGAACCTGGAAACCTATTTGGGACCCCTTCCTTTGCATGAAGGAGCTTTTATTTTCCTTTCACCTATTAAACTTCTGCTCTTAAACTCACCTGTTGTGTGTCTGCATCCTTAATTTCCTTGGCATGCGATGATGAACCTCAGGAATTACCCCAGACAAATGATGCTGCTTCGTTACTACAAGACCATAGCAAAAATGATTGCAATAGTTATGAATATATCATTCTTGACACAAATTTGTGGAAATATGTGTGTGGAAATATACACAGGCACACACACACATACATATATATTTAAAATTTTCCCTTCTACTATTCCCCTACCATCTAACACGAAATAAGTTAATAGTAGTTATCTTTATACCTCTATTAAAGTTATAGGATATAAAAGGAGTCATGTGACTGAGCTAAAAGAAGAATTTGAAGAAGACTGAACATCACCCAAAAGTGGAAAAGGGACTTTTTATCCTTTTTTGGGAAAATGGGTAGCATGTTTTTGGTTGAATGGGGGATAGTTGCATCATGTTAGGCAGAGGCATGACATTGCTATTGCTTTTCTCTGAAAACTAAGTATGGGTTAAAGAGATACTTACAGGCACCTAGTTAAAAAGTGTATACTTGAGCCAGGTGCGGTGGCTCACGCCGGTAATCCCAGCACTTTGGGAGACTAAGGTGGGTGGATCACAGGGTCAGGAGATTGAGACCATCCTGGCCAACATGGTGAAACCCCATCTCTACTAACACACAAAAAAGTAGCCAGGCATGGTGGTACAAGCCTGTAGTCCCAGCTACTCAGGAGGCTGAGGCATGGGAATGCTTGAACCCAGGAGGCAGAGGTTGCAGTGAGCCAAGATGGTGCCACTACACTCTAGCCTGCAACAGAGCAAGAGTCTGTCTCAAAAAAAAAAAAGTCGTATACTTGGTGATTTTGTAACATGTCATCTTAGCTAGGCTGAACCATGTTTTCCGGGATTCTTATCCTGCATATTTCTAGTTAGGGCGGACCATAAGATAGATTTTGTATAAAATTTGGAAGGTGGAAGTAAAATAGCAGCCATATTGCTTTTTACATTCAGGAGGTTAGTGAAGGGGCAGCAGATGCTATTGCAATTCATGCACATTGTTGTTTACTGGTTTACCTTGTTGATATGGGACAGCAATAAGACCTGATATACCTCACCCCAGATCCTCCTTCAGATTTTCTAAATTCTGGGCCAAGCATGTGTTTAGTTCCATGATAAAGGGCCCAAGATTCTACTGTACAACACCTACATCATTAGAGCAGACTAAGAGACTCATGCAGATTCTGGTTTATGCTCAGGGATTCTAGTTTGTCCTCATTCTCCTCCACTTTACATCCAACTTCCCTTCCTGAATATGTGCCTTGCCAATTTTTAAATTTTTTAGACAAGGTCTTGCTCTATCAGTGGCACAATTACAGCTCACTGCACTCCCATTGGGTCTCACTGTGTTGCCCAGACTGGTTTCAAACTCCTGGCCTCAGCAATCCTCCTACCTCATCCTCCCAAAGTACTGGGATTACAGGCATTGGCCACTGTGCCTGGTCCCACCTTGCAGATCTGAAGCTCCAGTATCAGACAAAAGCTTTACAGACTGTTTTAAACAGTTCCCACAATTGCAGAAGGTCAAATCCCTGTAAACTTAGCTACGTATTATCTGTCATCTATCTATTTATCTTCTAGTGATTCTGATTATCTGATTAGACTTCGAGTAATAAGATGGCTTTAATAGAGTAGACACAGTTGAAAAGAAAATTAGTGAACTGGAAGATAAGTCAGAAGAAATTATCTAAAGTACACCATAGAGAGACTGTCACCCCAAAAAAGGGAAGTTACAAAAGAGATTATTATAAAAACATGAATAATAGATTTAAATGTCTAACATATAACTAATAATAACCATAAGAAGAGAAGAAAAAATAAGGAAGAGGACATGTTTGAAAAGAAAAGGCTCACCAGGTGTGGTAGCTTACACCTGTAATCCCAGCACTTTGGGAGGCCAAGGCGGGTGGATGTCTTGAGGTCAGGAGTTCAAGACCAGCCTGACCAACATGGTGAAACCCCGTCTCTACTAAAAGTACAAAATGCACCTGTAATCCAGCTACTTGGGAGGCTGAGTGAGGAAGGAGAATCACTTGAACCTAGGAGACAGACGTGGAGGTTTCAGTGAGCCAAGATTGCACCACTGCACTCCAGCCTGGGTGACAGAGCAAGACTCTGTCTTAAAAAAAAGCAAAGAAGCCAGACATGGTGGCTCATGTCTTTAATCCCAGTACTTTGGGAGGCTGAGGCGGGTGGATCACAAGGTCGGGAGTTTAAGACCAGCCTGGCCCACATGGTGAAACCCCATCTGTACTTAAAATACAAAAATTAGCTGAATGTGGTGGCACGTGTGTGTAATCCCAGCTACTTGGGAGGCTGGGGCAGGAGAATCACTTGAACCCAGGAGGCAGAGGTTTCAGTGAGCTGAGATCACGTCATTGCTCTCCAGCCTGGGTGACAGAGTGAGGCTCTGTCTCAAAAAAGAAAAGAAAAGGTTGAAACTTTTCCAAATTGTTGAAACACATCAATTTACAGATCAAGACATTAAACAAATACTAGGCAGGATAATTAAAAGAAATCCACACTAAGACACACCATACTAAAACTACAGAAAAGCAAAGAAAATATGTAAAATAGCCATAGAAAAGTTTTAAAAGTTTACCTTGAGAATAATGACAATTAGACTGCCAGTTGTCTTCACAGCAACAACAAGGGAATCCAGAAGATAATAAAATTATATCTTCAATAAATTGAAAGAAAATAAAACTTCTGAACTAGAATTCTATATCTTGAAACAATATTACTCAAAAATAGAGGTGAACTATAAGATATTTTTAGGAAAACAAAAACAGAGCGGTCACTATGAGCAAATTATTTAGGAGATTCTAAAGAATAAGTTTAGAAATTACAATTAATTTGATAACAGAAAATCTCAGGTGAAAGGTTTGAATTCTAAGAAAAAAATGGAGAAAGAAGAAAGTAGTCATTCTAAGTAAATATTTAGTGAATAAAACAATATTAGTAATGTTTTTGGTGGTTTAAATATATATATATATATGTATGATAGGATTTCTCGTTTTGGGTAACATAGTAAAAGCACATTATGTCCCCTGAATATAGGCATACCTAGATAGAATTCGTGAAATTGTTTGAAGATTTTAGAAAGTAATTATTTTATTATTTTATTATTATTATTATTTTTGAGATGGAATCTCACCCTGTCACCCAGGCTGGAGTGCAATGGTGCGATCTCAGCTCACTGCAACCTCTGCCTCCTGGGTTCAAATGATTCTCCTGCCTCAGCCTCCCAAGTAGCTGCGATTACAGGCACCTGGCACCATGCCTATTTTTTGTATTTTTAGTAGAGACAGGATTTCGCCATGTTGGCCAGGCTGGTCTTGAACTCCTGACCTCAAGAGATCCACCCGTCTTGGCCTCCCAAAGTGTTGGCATTACAGGCATGAGCCATCGTGCCTGGCCTTCTAGAAAGTAACTGAAGCAGGCAGATTGGCGATGATGAGAATTCAAAGTGTCACTGAAATAGTATTACATTTTTAATTTTCTTTTTTCCGTGGTCCTTCTGCCACTTAGCCCAGACATAAGTACAACTGCAAATGTGTGCAGAAGTTGGGGTAACTGAAGCTCAAGCTTTCTGGTTGGACTACCAAAAAACAGAAGCTCCAGGTATGTGGAAAATTTCTAGGAGACCGTAATGAAGAAGGGGCTTAGAAAAGTGACATCATAGGTGGGCGCTGTGGTTCATGCCTGTAATCCCAGCATTTTGGGAGGCCCAAACAGGTGGATCATGAGGTCAAGAGATTGAGACCATCCTGGCCAACATGGTGAAACCCTGTCTACTAAAAATACAAAAATTAGCTGGGCGTGGTGGCGCACGCCTGTAGTCCCAGCTACTTGGGCAGCTGAGGCAGGAGAATCACTTGAACCCAGAAGGCAGAGGTTGCAGTGAGCTGAGATCATGCCACTGCACTCCAGCCTGGCAACAGAGCGAGACTCTGTCTCAAAAAAAAAAAAAGAAAGAAAAAGAAAAAACGAAAAATGACAGCATATATTTCTGAACCCCTGGGCTTACCATTGAGTTGTACATGCATGGATCTGATCCTAATTGGCATGCTAAAGACTTTTGGGAGCTGAATAGACATGATTCATCCATGTCCTGCCTGGCCAAATCCTCACAAACCACAAAAACATCTAAGATTCTAAATAGCATTGCAAAGGCATTCAGTTGAACAGGCACTGGAATCACAGTCGGTTAGAAATCGAGGCCTGAACCTAACCAGGTCTATACCTGTAAAAACAAAAACATAAAGATTCTGCATAAGACTTAAATAAGATCCAGAGGCTTTATAGTATATGATTATTCAGAATCTCCAGAATACAATTCAAACTTATTTGGCATACAAAGAACCAAGAAAATCTCAAATTGCCTGGGAAAAGACAACAGATGCCAAAGCTGTGATGACTTATATGTTGGAATTATCTAACAGACTTTGAAACAGCTTTTATAAAAATGTTACACTAAACGCCCTTGAAACAAATGAAAAAAGTAGAGCATCTCAGTAAAAAAAAAAAGACACAAAGAAGAATCAAATGGAATTTTTAGAACTGCAAAATATAAAAACTAAAAAACTCAATGAATATTCAAAGACACAATAAATAAATTAAATATGGAATATCCCAAAATATTAAAGCAGAAAAGAAAAAATAAGAGAGCAAAAAAGAGAATGAATAAAAAAAATTTTAAAGACAAAGTTAAAATCAAACATATTAATAGGTACATTGAATGTAAGTGGGATAAATTTACCAAATAAAACAAAGAGATTTTCGGAATGGATAAATATGGTCCAGCTATATGCTCTCCACAAGAAACTCATTTTATTTTATTTATTTTTTGAGACAGAGTTTCGCTCTTGTCGCTCAGGCTAGAGTGCAGTGGCATGATCTCGGCTCGCTGCCACCTCCACCTCTCAAGTTCAAGGAATTCTCCTTTTTCAGCCTTTTGAGTAGCTGGGACTACAGGCACACTCCACCATGCCTGGCTAATTTTTTTAATTTTAGTAGAGACAGGGTTTCACCATGTTAGCCAGGCTGGTCTTGAATGCCTGAGCTCAAGTGATCCTCCCACCTCTGCCTCCCAAAGTGCTGAGTTTACAGGTGTGGGCCACCGCCCCTAGCAAGAAACTCACTTTAAACATGATATAAGTATGTTAAAAGTAAAGGTTGGTAAAATACATACTAAGAAACACTAAACCAAAGAAAGTTGAACCAACTGTATTAATATCAAACAAAGTGGACCTTAGAGTAAAAACTAGCAGAGACAAATACAGATGTTACATAATTACAAAAAGGTAAATTCACCTCAAAGTCATAATAATCCTAGATACATATGCACAAATATACAAAGCACATGGAAAATACACCCAAGATAACCCATATACTGGGTTATAAAATAAACTTTAACAAATGTAACAGTATTGAAATAATACAAAGTATATTCTCCAACCATAATGGAATTGAACAAGAAATCAATAATAGATAACGAAAAAAAAACCACCTCCAAATACTTGGAAATTAAACAACATACCTCTTAAAAATCCAAAGGTTAAAGAAGAATTCATGAAGTAAATTAGAAAATAGTTTGAACTGAGGCCGGGTGTGGTGGCTCATGCCTATAATCCCAGCACTTTGGGAGGCTGAGGGGGCAGATCACTTGAGGTCAGGAGTTTGAGACCAGCCTAGCCAACATGATGAAACCCTGTCTTTACCAAAAATACAAAAAAATTAGCCAGGTGTGGTGGCGTGCGCCTGTAATCCCAGCTACTCAGGAGGCTGAGGCAGGAGAATTGCTTGAACCCAGGAGGTGGAGGTTGCAGTGAGCTGAGATTGCGCCACTGCACTCCAGCCTGGTGAAGAGTGAGACTCCATCTCAAAAAAGAAAAAAAAGAAGAAAATAAAATATTTTGAACTGAATGAATGTGAAAACGCAACATAGTAAAATTTGTGAGACACTGCTAAAGCAGTGTTTATAGGAATTTTAGAGCTCTAAATACTTAAAATGAAGATCTCAAATAAATAAACTTCTACCTTCAGAAAGTAGAAAAACAAGCAGAAAGAATGATATATTAAAGATAAAAGCAGAAATCAATGAAAGATAAGAGCAGAAAAACAATAAAGTTAAACCAAAGTCTAATTATTTGATAAGATAATTAAATTGATAAATCTCTAGCAAAACTGAAAAGAAAAAGGAGAGAAGATATAAATTACCAGTCATACATGAAAGTGGATATTTCAGTACAGACTCCACCAACAATAAAAAAAAGTCAATATTATGAAACACTCTACATACATAAATTCAACAACTTAGATTAAAAGGCCAAATCCTCACAAACCACAAACCATGTAAACCCGCCTAAGGTAAAGTACACAATCTAACAGAACAATAACTATTGAAGAAATTAAATTCATAGCTTAAAACTTTCTAAAATAAGAAATTTCAAGGCCCAGATGGTTTTTCTGGATAATTCTACCAAACATTTAAGGAAGAAATACCAGTTTTATATGATCTCATGCAGAAAATAGAAAGGTATGCATTAACCCAATTCCAAAAATGGTCAAAGACAAAGAAAGAAAACTGCACACCAATATCCCTCCTGAACAAAGATTTTTAAATCCTTAACTAAATGTTAAAAATCAAATCCAACAATATAAAAAGAATAATATGTAACAACTAAGTGAAGTTCATGTCAGAAATATAAAGTGGTTTGCTATTTGAAAATCAGTGCAATCCAACATGTTACGAGTAAAAAGCAGAAAACTATATGATCTCATCAACTGATGCAGAAAATTATTTGACAATAACTAACATAAATTCAGCAAATTAGGAATAGATAGATTTCCTTAGCAGAAAGATTTCCTTAATAGATAAACCTTAACAAATGTAATAGAATTGAAATGATATAAAGTATGCTTTCTAACTATAGTGGAATTAAACAAGAAATCAATAATAAATAAATAAAAAATCTCCAAAACAAACAAAAAAAAGAGATTTCCTCCATCTGATAAGGACATGTCAAAGTCACACCCTTTATGTACTATGTCATTAGTACAGCTAATTGCATACTTCATATGACTGAATGTTTTCCCTCTGAGATTTGAAAAAGCTGAAAATGAGGTAATTTTTAACATAAAAAATAAATGAAGAAAACCATTTTTCTGAATGAAAAAAGCCTTATACAAAACAGCATTTATTCTATTTATAAACCATACCATGTTTTAAATCAGGCAAAACTAAATTGTAGTGGAAAAAGTCAGAGAAATGATTGCCTCTGGATGCAGATGAGGTTTGAATGGGCAGGGTCAGAGGGAAATTTCTAGGGTATGGTCATGTTGTATGCTTTCATAAGGATTTGGGTGACACAGGTGTACATATTTTCTGCATTTTTCAGAACTCATCAAATTGTTTTCTCAAGACTCTGCACCTCACTGTACGTAAAATTTTTCTTTAAATGATACTGCTAAAAATATTACATTCTAATTAATGATTTGTATGCTTAAGTGTTTAGAAGTTGCTATACACTGAATGTTTGTGTTCACCCCAAATTTATGTTGAAAATTTAAAATTTTGAAATTCAGTATGTTGAAATCTAATCCCTAATCTCCAATGTGATGATATTTGAAGATGAGGCTTCTGGGTGGTGATTAGGTCATGAGGGTGGAGCCCTCTTGAATGAGATTAGTGCCCTTATAAAAGAGAACCTAGAGAGCTCCCTTGCCCATTCCACCATGTGAAGACACAGTGAGGAGACAGCCATCTATGAATCAGGAAGCAAGCCATATCTTCTGGCACCTTGATATTGGACTTTCTAGCCTCAAGAACTGTAGCAAAATAAATTTCTGTTGTTTATAAACCACTGGTCTATGATAATTTCTTATGATGGCCCAAACAGACTAAAACCTCTGAAGTCTACAACTTACTTTGAAAATGTGTGTGAAAAACTTTCCAGTGAGTGTGAATAACACAAACATTCATTTGTAACCTCAATGTGTACTATACAGGGAATTATTCCTGCCAAATTAGTTCTAACTCTAACCTCCTATTCTGGTAAGTAGGCAGAAAATAGTTGCAACTGGGTCACCCTCCCCCTGCCTAGGGCTACATACACATTTAGGAATTGTATAAGCTACCAGGAAAGGTGTGGAAAGGCCCCCTAATCCTCCAGCTAGGATGATCACTAGGAGATTGTTTTTGTCCCAAGCCTGACCAGTCTCTGAATGTGTCTAGTGGCCTGCAGCTCCTGTGTCACTTTGTTGCACTGTAATTTGTGCCAATATTGGGAGCCTTGTAATACCAGGGCTTATTCTTATCATCTGGGACACAACATGGGCAATCAAATGAATTTTTCTTAAAGCTAAGGAACTCAATGTAAAGTAATTGGCTTTTAAAAGTATATCCTTGGCCAGGTGCAGTGGCTCATGTCTGTAATCTCAGCACTTTGGGAGGCCGAGGCATATATGGTTCAATCGAGGTCAGGAGTTAAGAGACCAGCCTGGCCAACATGGCGGAAACCCCCGTCTCTATTAAAAATACAAAAATTAGCAGGCATGATGGTGCGTGCCTGTAATCCTAGTTACTACTCGGGAGGCTAAGACACAAGAATTGCTTGAACCCAGAAAGTGGAGGTTACAGTGAGCGGAGATCATGCTACTGCACTCCAGCTGATGATGAAGTGAAATTCTCAAAAAAAAGAATATCCTTTCTACTTTCTTGATGTTAAAATGTCTTTTATGAAATAACCGTAAGATTTTTAAGATGTCCTTATTTAGCAAAATTAAGTGTTGGTACCTTTATGTGCGTTACAATTTTGGGGTGCACAGTGGGTGGGGATGGTTGTCAAAGATAAATAAAACTGGACATTAAAGTGGTGAAAACCAATTTTATTCAGTAATTACTAACAGTAGGGAAAGAGCAGTGATCCATTAAAATGCACAAGTAATTGGGCAGCTTAAAGAGCGAATAAGGGAGGGGGAAGAACAAGAATGCATACAAAAAATTACAAAGTCAGTCAGTATAAAAGTGATTAGACCAGTTGTGTCAGCTAGCTGGCAATTATCATCAAAGTCAGGATTCTACCCTCCCATCAAGAATGGGAGATAGCAACCTTCCAGATGATTAAATTTCAAAGTAATGGCTTTCAGGTCCTTAAGACACTCCTGAATTGTAGGAGAGAAATTATAACATGCCAAGAGGATAGAGGAAGGACTCACAATTGTAAGCTCTTTTTTTGTAAATGCTCCAAGACAGAGGGTCAAGGGCCTATGGCCAGGTGGGCAGTGTTGAGCCTTCTCTGGGAGACATTTAACCAAGGGGTCTGGAGAGGGTACTGTGGTCATCCTAGGAACAAGACCTTATGCTGCTACAAGCCTTGGTACAGTTTGGTGGTCTCTTTTTGCTGAGGTTTGGACAAGGTCATTGTGTGACAAGAGTTCTGCAGTTCTCATGGTCCATATATCATCGTTAGGTAAAATCTGTTAGGTTGAAAATTAATTATCTAGTGTAATCTCTTTGATACATACATTGCTCCTTAACTGAGGCAATTAAAGACAAGGGGTCACAGATCTCTAGCTTCTAAAAGCCCATAGCCTCAAGGGGCACTGCCCCTCAATGCTCACCCACACACACCTCCCCTTTCTGTTACCTAAAGAAAAAGACCAAGGTCTGACGACAAATTTTAGCATCAAACTTCTTAAGTGGTGCATGCCAAAGGTTAGAAAAGGAGGCTTTACATCCAGAGAGAACTACATTGTCCCACACCATTACAAACCAAACACCTTAACAAAGGTTTGAAAGAAATTCTGAAACCTCCAGGTATAGGGGACAGGGAAAACAGAAGTGCAAGAAAGAACAGCAACTGTTTATCTCAAAGGCCTTTGGATAACTTCAAAGAAATTGGCTACCCAAATTAGCTACAGTAAGGCCTAAATTAAGTAAAATAGTTAGAATTAAACGGTCTTGAGATTTTAATGTAACTCCAAATGTTAACATAGTTTCTTCAGATCTACTTTTTGAAAGCTTCCTAGAAATGTATTTAGGTAAAATGTGGCGAGTTTCTGTCACTGGCTGCATTCAACTGAAAAAAAAAAACTTCTACTTTTTTTTTTTTTTTGAAAAGCCACCGGCCCAGACTTTCTTTTCAAGGTATATATTAATATCAAAAACTTTACATTTCTAATTTAATCAACTCATTGCAATTGCTTCTGGATGCATTCCATTTATGCTAGTAAAATCTATTATTAAGCAAAGACAAATGAAGTCAGATAATTGGACAAATCATTAAGTCTATCATTTTAGTAAAAAGCAAGGAACCTTCCTTCAGGGCTAACATATTAAATAGGCCAAACCACTGACTTGTCATTTAAAAATTTCTTAAGGCCACATTCATAAGTAAAAAAGTCACGCATGGCCAGGCACGGTGGCTCACGCAATGCCAGCACTTTGGGAGGCAGAGGCGTGCGGATCACCTGATGCCAGGAGTTCGAGACCAGCCTGGCCAACATGGTGAAATCCCCCCGTCTCTACTAAAAATACAAAAATTAGCCAGGCATGGAGGCGCTTCCTGTAGTCCCAGCTACTCGGGAAGCTAAGGCAGGAAAATTGCTTGAATTCGGGAGGCAGAGGTTGCAGTGAGCCGAGATCGCGCCACTGCACTCCACACTGGACGACAGAGCGAGACTCTCATTTCTAAAAAAAAAAAAAGTCATGCCTAATGGTTATTTATGAAATACTCGCATACATTTTACATGTTAATATTCTTAGGAAATAATGTAAAGTTTATATACTTATTTTAATAGTTATTCCTATTTTAAGTAATAATTGGGTAAATTTAGCGGCAAATGTAAGAAAAAATTGCATGGCAAGCTATTTTCCTTCACGATTCTGAGCACTAAACGTTATAAAAACAGAGACTCGCTACAACTGTGAAGGAGAAACTGCATTTCCCCATTACTGCAAGAACAAAGGTTTTTAAATAAATTTTTTTAAGGACTCGACAGCCGCCTTGTTCTTTGTTATCCCACCCCTGCCCGCCTCGGGTAACGGTTTTGGGCCCATTTGCTGGATGCGTCTGGAACTCCTCAGTCGGCGGGGGTCTCCAAGAAAAAAAATCGCCGGGAGCAGAGGAGCTCGTAGCCCTCGCTGGTCCCGTGGGCCGCCTCCCGCTCCTGCAGCCACTGGAGAAGCCATTCAGCCGCGTCTCTCGCCACCCGTCCCCGCCACTAGGCTGTCGCCTCCGCCGCTGCACAGGGAAGGGTGGAGACCCGCCCCTGCAGCTGATTGACGGGCAGTCTCATCCAATGGTCAACGCGCTAGGCCCCAGCGGGCTGGGCAAGGGCCGCGGCTCGCGGAGGAATCTCTCTTGCCCTTTAGTCCCGGGCAAGGTGTTGCGGCCGGCGCCATTTTCTCGAGCCGCCTGTTTCGGTTGCCGCCATGTTGGTGAGGAGAAATCACCGTTACGGCCACTGTCCAAATCCCCGCGTCGCTGCACGCCGCCCGCCCGCTCCCACGCCACAGCCACCGGCGGCGAATAGAGACTAGAGCGGCAGCGCCGGCAGCGCGGGGCCGTTGCCCAGTGTTTGCAGTTAGAGCCCCACCTCTCTGGCGTGGTTGTTAATAGACTGGAAAGTCTGTGTCTGTGTCGCTCACTAGTAACCGTGAGTTTTTACCACTTCGTCACCTGTCGGCGGCGGCCGGGAGCAGGTTCCCGCAGGCGGCGCAGGGGTCTTCCCCGCGCCCCGCCGCCGCCGGCCTCGCAGACCTGCCCTCCAGCCCCGCCCCGTTCTTGACCAAACATGACAGACTCTGAACATGCAGGGCACGACAGGTCGGGAACCCTTCTTGTCTGTCTTTCTGTCGGATGAGAGGAGGGGTCTGGGGCGGCGGGAGCGGGCCGGGGCCGGGCGCCTCCTGCATGACCTAGACGTCTCTGTGTGGCTCCATCAGTTCCATGACGCGCACCCTTATGTAAACCGCTGGATCGCGGCCGCGGGGGAGGTCTGCCCAGCCGCGCCCGCCTCCCCGAGTCGGGGTCGCTGCTCGCCGGCGCCGGCCCCGGCCCCGCCCCCGGCCGGGCACGTGCGAGCCCCCCGCCCCCGGGCGGGCTCCGTGTGCGCCGGGCGGCTCTTAGTGTCCCGGCTCGGTGCTGCGGTCCTGCCTCTTCCCGTCCAGGGGTCGGTGCTCCTGGCCAGATAGGATCAGCCAGGAATTTTCAGGAACGGGTGTTTGATATTTGACTACTACCCGAGAACCGAGAACACCTCTAAAAAATAAACATGTTTGGTTTTCAGGAAATTTTTAAGCAGCCCCCAAGGGCCAGCTGTTGTATACAGTCTTATCCCTTGGAATTTGAGATGGCAAGTTTCAAATTCAGTATGTTAACACAAAATAATTAGGCTTTGCAGAAACTTAGTGTAGCATAGTTTTACCCTAAAGGAAAAACTCCATGGATTATTCAGGCTAGCCCAGTTTTCTAGATGGTGTGTATCTCTTGAATATTTAACTGAGATTCTGATTTTTTATTTTTGCTCTGTGCCTTAAGTGGCACATTCTTAATTCCATTCAAGTTTGGGGACATTTGCAAAGTATACTGTAGCATACTTAAATTTTGGTTAGACTTCAAATTATATCATTCGTATGTCTTACGTATCTTTAATAATGAAAACGGGGGCTTTCATTAAACTTACTGAAACAAAAATCATTGCATCTGATTCTTACTTAGAATATTAATTTGAAAATCTAGAACCTCATAGAAGTAATCAAAAATATACATTGTACTGTAGACTATATACATTGCTAAAGTTTTATCTGTAGTAATGTGATCTGCTTGGTAAAGCATCCTAAACACATTTTTTAAATTCAGAAGCAAAAATCACAAACACTGCTGAAATTTGAAATATGTAAATACCTAGCGGTCTTGAGAGGGATGAAAGTGATATTTCAACAACTTCAGTACTGCAATAATAAAAGTAGATTCCCGGAGGGCACGTCAATCAAAAGTGTGGTAACTTTTAGAAAGTAAAATGCACTCTTA
This sequence comes from Aotus nancymaae, assembly GCF_030222135.1. Taxonomy (NCBI): domain Eukaryota; kingdom Metazoa; phylum Chordata; class Mammalia; order Primates; family Aotidae; genus Aotus; species Aotus nancymaae. The sequence goes on along the minus strand of NW_026988570.1, from coordinate 226,331 downwards.
AAAATGATAGATACATAAGCTTGCACTTGGCACATTTTTAATGACTTTTTAAAAACATTACCTTTTGTATTAAAAAGAACATTCTTAGAATGGGTTGACTAATACCTTGAGTAGTTTCCCACTCGAGTATCTGTGGAATAACCAATGATGGGGTTTTGCTAATGGAGCGTAAAATTCTTTCTTTTATATGGAAGAAAGAAATCTATTCTTTCTCACTGCACAGAGTAACTTCAATGTATGGAGTTATGTATTGTACATTATGAAAAAATCATGTCAAATTCAGGTATCAAAATAATTTTGCTAGTAAGGAACTGTGATGATAGACCTTTTAAAGAATTTGAAATTTTAAAATATTGATTTAGAAGGCCGGGCGCTGTGGCTCACGCCTATAATCCCAGCACTTTGGGAGGCTGAGGCAGGTGGATCACCTGAGGTCAGGAGTTCGAGAGCAGCCTGACCAACATGGTGAAACCCTGTCTCTAAAAATAAAAATAAAAATAAATATTGATTTAGAGGTTAAAAAGAAAACTTTAAGGAATTCTTTGTAAGATATGTTAACAGGTTGGTAGTAAGAGCTAAAGGTTAAGATTAGTCTTTTATTTAAAGTTAGGACTAAAAATATTTTCTAATGATTTCTGAAATAAAAAGGTTAGCTCCACTTTAACTTATCCATTTGTTAAGAGGCATCATTGTTCTGAGGCAAAAGCGATGGTTTATTTTTTTCACACTTTTTTTGTCAACCCATATAAAAAACAAAACAACTACATCAAAAACAAAGTGAACTAGAAGTCAGGAGAAATTCTACAAGATCAGATCAATGGTTCTAAACCTTCCCTGGGGAACTTTTTTAAAAAGGTATTGCTGCTATTTCTGTTGGTCTGGACCTCAGCCTGGGTTTTAAGAGTTCTAAAAGCCCCCCAGGAAATTCTAATATGTGCCCAGTTGAGAACCACTGTACTAGATCAGTGTTTCCTAATGTTAATCATCAAAATCACTTTGGGGAATAAATTTTTGTTCTGCCCAGAGCAACTGAATCAGAATCTCTAGGGTATTTTTCATAGGCTCCCTGGATAATTCTTAAGAAATTTGGAAAAAAATGGACTAATCTGTGGGCTCTTCAAATATTCTATCCTTCTACATTATGGCTATTTTATACTGTAATGAAAGTTTCTGTGAATTAAGTGGAGAAAAATATATGAAACTTGGTATATGGAGCTAGGCTTTGTCTCAAGGATAGTCTCTTTCTTTCTTTTCTTTCCTTCTTCTTTTCTTGAGACAGAGTCTGACTCTATCACCCAGGCTGGAGTACAGTGGCAAGACCTTGGCTCACTGAAACTTCCGCCTCCTGGGTCTGGAGTAGCTGGGATTACAGGTACCAACCATCACGCCCAGCTTTTTTTTTTTTTTTTCGTATTTTTAGTAGACACTCCATTTCACCATGTTGGCCAGGCTAGTCTCAAACTCCTGACCTCAAGAGATCCACCTACCTTGGCCTCCCAAAGACCTGGGATTACAGGTGTGAGCCACTGCACCCAGCCAAGGATATTCTTTTTATAACATTTTCAAAAATTAAGGTATACTGTGTGTGCAGGAAAAAAAAATGAAGTCTATGATTTATATTTACAATTGCTTTGATTTTATACAAAATATTACTGTTTATGTGAGAATGAGATTCTAAATGTAAATGGAATTTACAGAATGTGTAATTTTTTCTCCTTTAAAGAAATAGTGTCTCGCAGGCCAGGCGTGGTGGCTTACACCTGTAATCCAAGCACTTTGGAGGCCAAGGTGGGCAGCTCACCTGAGGTCGGGAGTTCAATACCAGTCTGACCAACATGGTGAAACCCCGTCTTTAAAAAAAAAAAGAAAGAAAGAAAGAAATAGAGTCTTGCTATATGCCCAGGCTGGTCTTGAACTCCTGGGTTCCAGCCATCCTCCCATCTCAGCCTCTCCCAGAGTGTTGGGATTAACAGGTGTGAGCCACCATGCTCGGCCTTGTATGTGTTATATGGTGAACGTTTTGCTCAAGATTGTTTGCCAAATGAATAACTTTAAAAAAAAAATCCATTTAGTGTACTTTCCTTTAAATATTTTCACACCTAGAGGCAAAACATTGTATTTTATAAAATGTTAATATAAAAATACTTGTAAATAAACTTGTGGCTATGTAGATTGTAGTAGAGGACTTTTGCATAAGCCTGGAGCCTAGTTTCTAAAAGGTCTTTGGAAATAAATAATAGACATGGAGAGGAAGGAGTTGGGGGAAATCAGAGGGAGGTATAATCTTTGTCTCTTGTCATTCAGTTCTCTTTCATTCAGTTCTCTCAGGCACAACTCCAGCCACTTAGTTTTATATTTCAGCTGGATGTTGACCCAATTAAGACAATTCACAAACAGCTCCTGAAGATGAAATACTATGAGTCCTTGCTTTGGACACATCTACAGTAGAGTAGGATAAGATAAATATAATCCAAGTAATTGTTGCAGAATTTTCTGAAATATGCTAATGGTAAAAGGTTTTGTAGGGCCTGTACTGGGGAAAAAGAATTTTAACATGAACCGTTTAAGAGCTTGTGAGTCTCAAAAGAGTCTTTAATTGATAGGTGATATGGATAACACTCTCCTTTGGGAGGAGGTTCATAATGTATAAACAGCTTCCCCACCCTTCTCTCACTGCTTTCTGTCCTTCCGTACAACAGGAACAACAAAACTCCAACTAGTCAGAATCGCCAGTGGTTTATGACCCCCCCCCGACCCCCACTGCCCATATAGATTGATAACTTGTTAAGAGACTGCACTGGAGAATCTGAAGGGATGAGGATGGAGAAGATGATTATACCTTTCATTTGCAACAGGGCTTTCATTTGATTCTCACATTAATCCTAGATGGTAGTTAATTAAGGTAGTATAACAAGGTTCAGTGAATTGTCTGAGATCTCACAAATACAGCCTAGATAAGAACCCAGGTATGCAAACTCCTACTTGCAGTATTATTTCACTCTTCATTAAGTTTGCACAGCAAACTAATGGAATAAGTCCTGGGCTTTAATTCTTGAGTAGTCTGGAATTGTAATGTGTTACATTTGAGAGCAAGCTCTTCATTTTGAATAAAACCTTGGTTCTGATCCTGATCTTCTAACTTGGTTAATGCTCTTCCCCTTTTCATGATTTTTCTCATTTGTGAAATGAGGTAGTTACACTAGATCATTTTCAATTTTCCTTCCCACTTTAAAAACAATTTTAATTTTAAAAAGTTGCAGATGCCTTTTCTCAGATCAGAGTATACTTTTTGCTCTACACGATATCTGGTTTGTAAATTAGTATGTTCCGTGGAGTAAATGCCTCTCCTGACTAGCCATTAATTTATTTTTGATTCCTGAATCCACTAATTTATTGTTGAAATTACTAAAGGATGTTTTTCTTATAGCAAATGTAAAAACTCATATCAGGCCTCAGGTTTGATGTTGGAAAGCACTCTGACTCTTAGGAAGACTTTTTTTTTTCCCAACCTCTCATAAACAAATTGTTTCATTCATTTTAAAATTTCATTCATTACATTTTCATTCTTCAACAGACTTACAGTATTTCCTCTCTGCTAAGTATAGTGTTAAGCACTGGCAAAACAGCTCTGGACACAACATCATGAACTTGCTCTCTGGGATCTTATATACTGTAGTTACAGAAACAGATTGGTAAATACATAGTTATAGCAAGTACTATAATGGAGGTATGAACTGAGTGCTATGGGAGTACAGATGAAGGCTTCTGGGAGACATCATGGCATAGCTAGATCTGGAGGATGAGTAAAAACTTTGGCCAAGTAAATGCAGAGATAAATGAAAAGCATGGAGAAATGGCATAAATAGGTTCAAGGATGATAAAAGTGTTAGTATGTGGAGAGTGTACAACTATTTTGGGGAATGAGGAAAAGGATTAAATTTGGGGCCAGACTCTGAAGGATGTGGGAATCCCATTAAAGCCTTTTAAGCAGGAGAATGATCGGATGCATTTTTTGGTATGCTACCTGGGGGATAGGAGGAAGTGGACTACAGAAGGGGAGATCAGTAGAAGGAAGACAAGTTAGGAAGCTTTTCAGTCATTTTCATTAAACACAAAGTACTTAATATTTAATACATACTGTTCTAGGATCAGGAATACAGCAATACAGAAAAAAAATTCTTGCTGCAATGAAGGTTACATTTTCTTGAGAGAGACAGAAAATAAATAAACATGAAAAACAGATGTGTTAGATGGTGATAAAGCAGAAAGGGAGATGGGGAGTCAAGTGGATATGGAGAGGGTGTTTAGGGAAGCACTTATGAAAGAGTAACAATTGAGCAAAGAGCTCTGAAATAAGAGAACAATCCAGACCCAAGACATTTGAGGAAAGAGTATCCAAATAAAGGGAGTGGGAGGCAGAGACAACCCGGACCAGGAATGAGCCTGGTATGATTGAGGAAAACCAAGGGAGCAGTGTGGCCAGAGAAAAGAATGAGCAAGGGGGAGAGTAATAAGAGAATAAATGAGAGGGGTGATAGGCAATTGTATAGGGCCTTGTAAGCCATTGTATGGACCTTGGATTTCACTTGTGAGTGACCTGGGAGCCACTGGGAGATTGAATAGAGGAGGGACAAGATCCTCTATGGTATGTGGTAAATGAGTAGTATGGTAAGTGAGTAATAAAAGGAACTGCTGTGGTAATTTAGGTGACAGATGATGATGGTTTAGGTGAAAATAATTGGATTCTGGATATGGTTCGATTGGTGTTAGAACCAGTAGGATTTGCTGGTGGCTGGATGTGGACAATGAGAAAATAGAACAGGCCAAAGCTATTGTAAACGTCTAGAAATCACATGAAGACTTGACCAAAGATATTAGCAATGAGAAAGTAGACAGATAAAATTCATGAGGTATTTCTTAGCATTGATAGAGTTGGATATAAATATCTGGAGTTTTTAACTGATTAAAATGTTAGTTGAAATGAATGATACCACTCAAGGTATGTGTGTCAAGAGGTTATGGGAAGAGCACAGAAGGTTTTGGAAGCCAAGGGAGGACAAAGGAAGGGACAGTTACAGAGCAGTAAAGAAAAAGGTTAAAAATAGGTCACAGGATATATGTTATCCTAAGTTAAAATATTTTAAGATTTGAATGAAAGGGTGCTGTAGGGTTTGCAAACTGGTGGACTTCCGGCTTAAAATCTGCCTATACTGTTGTTTTTGCCTGACAGGATATTTTAAAATATCTGTATTTGAAGCATTTAAGGCTTGACTTGTGCTCTCTGCCCTCCACAGCCTTGTCGCTCATAGTTTCTTGGCAAACTCACCACTCAAGGTGTGCTTCACTTATTTAGGGGATCTGCCTCTCTATGGTAGACATTTAGGTTTATGACTGTTACATATTGAGTCAATTTTTCACCTGGACAGATTGGCTACCGAAAAGAACCTCACGGATGGGTGACCTTGAATTTACCAGGTCACACCTTCAGTTCAGAGCTGCCAGAGAACTCTGTTCTCTTGTGCATTGATGCCCTTGGAGTTATACAACACAGTAGCCCTGCTTTAGTTTTTCAGATTTAGAAACTGATCAGTGTCAGAGCAATCAGACTTAGAAATGTTAATTCATATTCAAAAATAATAACAAGGCTAGCATTTGTTTAGCACTTGCTATATGACAGGTACTGTTTTAAGTGCTTTACATGAAATTTTTTTTTTTTTTTTTTTGATACTCTTCTCTGTCACCCAGGCTGGAATGCAGTGTCACAATCTCAGCTCACTGCTGCAACCTCCGCCTCCTGGGTTCAAGCCATTCTCCTGCCTCAGCCTCCCGAGTAGTTGGGATTACGGGTGCCTACCACTGCACCCTGCTCATTTTTGTATTTTTAGTAGAGATGGGGTTTCACCATGTTGGCCAGGCTGGTTTCAAACCCCTGACCTCAGGTGATCCGCCTGCCTCAGCCTCTCAAAGTGCTGGGATTAGAGGCATGAGCCACTGATGCCCGGCCACATGAATTGTTTAATCCTCACAACAGCCCTGGGAAATAGGTCATATTATTAGACCCCCTTTGTACACATGAGGAAACAGACAACAGATTGGTGAATTTCCCAAGATCACAAAGTAAATTAGTAGGAACTCAAAGTAACCTGACTACAGAGCCCACACTCTTATCTGAGCATATACATCCCTACCACAAGAGAATGCCAGTTTATTCAAGTAAAATAAGGACTAGAAATTTACATCACTGAGTATATTCTTTCCATGTAGAATGCTGAATGGAAAACCAAATTTCAATAGTTGCCTACTGAACAAGATCATGAGATAACAACAAGGGAGTTGATTATAAATGACCAGAGTTTGAAATGGCATCAACTCTGATAAAGTGATAATCCCATCTCCATAATATACTTGTCAAGCAGTTACTTACATCAGTCTGCTTTACAGGATATCCTTTCTCCTGGGTAATGCTTACATAATAGTGTTTTATACCTTTCCTTTTTTACTGCTTCCATGGCTGACCAAACTGCTCACCTCCATATTTCTGGTAGATATATTTCTTTTCATTGCATGTTAATGTCTTAAATTCAGTTAGTCCTACTTTTACTTGGTCCTTGTGCCTGACTTCCTAATCTATGTTCTGGTTTATACAGTTCTGCTTTCTGAGGACATTCTTATTCCCAATATCTTTTTTTGGTGGTTGGGTTCTGGGAGGTGTTACTTGACTGCTGCTGATGTGTACCAACCAAGAAAATAGTTATTAAGTGACTAACAATAACAATTTCAGCAGATTATTATTACTCTTGGCAAAGAACAAGCTTACTCTATTATACATGATTTTATATTCGTTTTCTTTTACTTTGTTTTGTTTGTAATTTGAGTTCTAGCTTAACATTAATACTTGAGATAACTCTTAATACACTTTTGTAAATCATATCCACATTCTTGAGTGGCAAATAAATAATCAAGTCCCAACTAATTTCTAAAGAGAGTAAACATTAAAAGTAAACATAAAACTACATAAAAATCAATCACAGTCTATTCATAAAGTTGGTATGAATATAAAGAACCTAGATTTGGAACCCTCATGATACTCAATATTTCACATATATCATAGTTTATAATTTCCATAACTCCATTTGGTACATATAAACAGAGACAATATTAATATATTCATTTTATAGTTTAGGAAACAGACTTGGAAGCGCAAACAACTTGTCCAGAATGACTAAACAGCTGAGTGAGAACCACAGTCTATCTCGGTACTCTTTCCATTGCCTTATAATGATAGTTACTCTGGTATCAGATGCTGGATTGGGATATTGGACATTTATAAATGTTTTTCATTGTGGATATTACTGAATCACAATTTCATGTTAGTTAATTATAAATTTATCTTGTGACACTTTAAATCTTAAAATATATCTTTTTCTAAATCTTAAACTATTAAAATTTCAATGTATAAGGATATTAATAATCTTTACATTATATTTTAAGAGAATGTGAAATCAGGTCTAGCTAACTTAGATCTGTAAGTTTTTAGCTATAGAAAGCAATTCTGTTGTGTACAAGTTTCAGCCTGTGAAGGGAATTCATTGACAATGCATAGAGATCAGAAGAACTAATACCTTTCTTGCATGGATTTTTCTTGATTATTGGTAGTTAACAATAAAATGTTATTTGATCACTGGTGCTTCTGCGTGGGGTTGAGTTTTTTATAATATCTCCTGTTAGACCCATAAGGGAGGCTGTTAATTGATTTCTGCGCCCTTGGAATATATAAGATCCTCTTTAAAAATTATGTTTTGTGTAAGCACATGAAAATGGAAGTAAATACTGCATTGATATAGGAAGTACCTACACATTTTGGCTGTACATTTAGTGCACCAAATATCCCTTTTCTGAATGCCAAATGGCCAAGTGTGAAAACCAGTATTTGTCAAAGCTGGAGCAGAAGTCAGTATCTTCATCATAAACTTCTGGCGTATGTGAAGATATGAAATGTTATCCCTGAAGTTATTGTAGTTTATTCTTAGAAATATTAGTAATCTTATTTTAAGAGTAGGACATTATAGTGCAGTAATGATAATTTCTCAGTGCTGCCTCTTGCGACATTGTTCCTGTGATTGCCCTAATGCACATACAGACACTAAATAGAAGGTCACTTTCCACTAGTTAGTGGAATACAAAATAGGTGGAGGAACTTTCTTCCTCTAACATCTTTCTGTGTGTCTGTGTTTATATATGTGTGTATATAAATATGTATATACATATATAATATCTAGAGCAAAAATGATTAGGTTGTACATAACTTTGGATTTTTTCCTCCTCATGAAATTCTGAAGTGACAGAGTTAACATTCTGCTTTTGTCTACAAAAAATGAAGAATCCCCAGATAAGATTTTCTTTTAGAATATTCATGGATTTTGAGTGAGTCTCAGAAAAAAAAGGAAGAAAAAAAGATTCATGGAATAAAATAAATAAAAATTAGACATAGTCTTTAGAAATGATTTTGTTTAGTGTTATGAATACTGGTATGAAAAACAACTGACTGCAGTTAAAATTATGATATAAAATCTCTATTATTCTGCTTTGTATTTTTCATTAAAGTTTTTATAATTATTTGTCATCTGGAAAAGAATTTAATATTCTTCCTAAAGTCACTAGCTAACTCTCTCAATAGTATTACACTATTATTTGCCCATTTGAAAATTGTTAATTTCTTTTGTACATAAAATAGCAAAAGAATATTTTGCATTAATATACATTTATACTTCATCTTGCATTAATGTACATTTATACTTCATTCTCTTGCATTAATGTACATTTATACTTCATCTAATTGAGAAAATTTCAACATATACAGTCACACAAAAAGATTTTAATTCCAAGTTCTATCTAAAATCCCTTAAATTGGAAAATGAATATTCAGATAGTAAGAGTAAAATTTTTTTTTTTTTGAGACGAAGTCTAACTCTGTCACCCAGGCTAGAGTTCAGTGGTGCGATCTTGGCTCACTGCAACCTCTGCCTCCCAAGTTCAAATGATTCTCCTGCCTCAGCCTCCTGAGTAGCTGAGACTACAGGCCTGCGTGACCATGCCTGGCTAATTTCTGTATTTTTTGGTAGAGACGGTTTCACCATGTTGGCTGGGCTGGTCTCAAGCTCCCACCTCAAATGATCTGCTGGCCTTGGTCTCCCAAAGTGCTGGAATTACAGGCGTGATCCACTGCACCTAAATGACATCGGTTTTTCATACTTGAAAAAATATTATTGGGCTGGGTGTGATGGCTCACGCCTGTAATCCCAGCACTTCGGGAAGCCTAGGCGGGTCAGTCACCTGAGGTCAGGAGTTCAAGACTAGTCTGACCAACATGGTGAAACCCTGTCTCTACTGAAAATACAAAAAGAATAGCCGGGCGTGGTGTCTGGCACCTGTAATCCCAGCTACTTGGGAGGCTGAGGCAGGAGAATCTCTTGAACTTGGTAGGCAGAGAGGCTGCAGTGAGCCAAGATTGCGCCACTGCACTCCAGCTTGGGCGACAGAGTAAGACTCTGTCTCAAAAAAATAAATAAAATAATAAATTTTAAAAAATATTCTTTTTGTTGTTGTTGTTGTTTAATGATTAATAGACGATTTATTTAAACAAGACTACATATAGTCATCATTGCCAGACTTTAATATGACAGGTTAAATGTTTGATCTAATCTTCCTTCCCGGACAAATTTTTCTTTCCTGTCCCTGTCAGTTTTGAAAACATAATACCGGAAGAAGATTCCAGTTCCACACAGAGCTCCCAAGAGTGAGTTTTTAGGAGTGGGTCTGAAATTAGGATAGACATTTGCTCATCTTGCATAGGTCTAACGAATCAAGGCAGGATCTTTGATCAGCCCTCGGCGGTTAGGGTCGTTGTACTGAAACAGGTTTCAGCTGGGCTCTTAATAGCCAACCGCTTGGTTTGCGGGCGCTGGGTTTCCGGAAATATGTCCTGTTCGGCTGGGTCAAGGGCATACTGGCCAGGCGCAACGGAGTATACTTTGGGAACGACATCTTGGCAACCCAGTGCACAATTCTTTTTTTTTTTTTTTCTGAAACGAGGGTGGCTCTGCCACCCAGGCTGGAGTGCAACGGCTTAATCTCGGCCCGCTGCAACCTCCGCCTCCCCAGTTCAAGAGATTCTCCTGTCTCAGCCTCCCAAGTGGCTGGGACTATGGGCGCACACGACCACGCCCGGCTAAATTTTGTATTTTTGTTAGAGATAGGGTTTTGCCATGTTGCCCAGGCTAGTCTTGAACTCCTGGGCTCAAGCGATCTGCCTGCTTCAGCCTTTCAAAGTTCTGAGTTTACAGGCATGAGCCACTGTGCCTGTCTAGATTTTAAATTACACTGTTTAGATATCATGGTAACTGAATGATGCAATCTCTGACCATGTGACATTCAGGGATACCAAAAATGACTTGAGATGAGCCAAGGCAGAATTGAAGAAGCATACTTTGGCTGAATTATTAGGCCAAAGTAATAATATGGAACATTTATTTTAAAAAGTCTACTCCCCCACATCCCCCAGTTGCAGTACCTTATAATTATAGTTAATCTAGTAGCAGATACTGGATTGAGATGTTAGATATTTACAGACCAAATACCTTTTGGGTTATTACTAGATAACAGACTGTTTCACCCTGGTTCATTGTAGATTCATCCAATAAGCATTTCTAGAGAACTGCTATATGAAAATATTGTGGAAAGTATCAACTTTTAAAACTTTTGTTTTGATATCATGACACCTAGAAGATTATTTTCTGGTACTTATGTTCTAAGGGAATTTTTTTTTCTGAGATTTGTTTCTGTGGAATTTCTAGTTCTCCAGTCTGCACTGGAAAGCCTCAATCAAGAGGATAATTGGAAAGGTAATGAAAGTAAATCAATTCTAGCTTAGATATCAAAGACAGTAAATGAAATATAAAAAGAATAATTTTCAAAATGTCTCAAAAAAAAACTATGGCAAGCTAATTCACAGTTTGGTTTATTCACATAATAGTCTGTTTCTGCTTATGATGAAGTATAATATATTTTAAGAATAGTGTGGTTTTCTTCATGATGTCAAGCATACAAGCTTATGGATATATTTTAAAATTCTTAATTTTCTAGATTAATGTTCAGCACTACTGCTTCCATCTTGCATTGGATAGGGGCAGAGAATTAACAAGTACCAGATATTTTCTTATCAAAACCCAATTTGTTGGAAACATTTTGAAAGAACTCTTTGTAAATAGAATACATAGCATGCCTTTCTGTTTTCCTAAACAGTTGCTGATTTATCTTTTATTGGGTTACTTTAAATCATCATTAACATCTATTGTCACCATATCCCTGTGAACACTAGATATCATGCTCCATTTTATGTTTTTTTATTGCCTTGGGGAGACTTTGAGGATATGGGAGGTGTTCATGCATACTGCTGCTGAGTGTTGCATAGAGATGGAATAAAGTACAAATCCTTCAGGAACAGACTCCAAACTTGGTCTATTCCAGCTTCCTTTTTTTTTTTTTAACCTATTCCAGTTAGTTTTTCATTGTTATTCTCTGAAGGAAAATAAGAGAAATTTCCTCTTAGAATCCCTTCCCCTTGGATTTGTAACCTTTCCCAGTTCATTTCTGTGGAAGTACTTGTAGTCCAGCATAGTAATTCTATTCAAATATGTATAGTTCAGGTCAGTCACAAGGGGAAAGGAAGCTTTCATTGAGGGCTAGCTACTAGGTGGTACAATGCTAGGTAGTTACTTAACTTTATCTCTCACTTAATCCTTAAACAACTCTGCAGTGGTAAGGGTGATGAATTCATCCCATTTTGTAGAGAAGGAAACTGAATGTTAGAAAGATGGCATAATTTGTTCGTGTTCATATAGGTAGTACATTGGGAAGCAGAATTTAAATACAGATCTTTCTGGTTCTAGAGCTTTTTGTTCTTCTGCCTTACTATGATGTTAAATAATTAGTTTTAACATGCCACTTAAGTTTAAAGCCTTAAGTAGTCCTTTTAAAAAATCTTTTGTTGCTGGTTATTCTTGTTTAACACTCCTGTTTTAATTTCCAGGTTCAGGTGACCTCACTTTGCCAGAACCGTAGGTCTTCATTAAATAAGAGAGTTCATTTGGTTTTTGTTTCAGTTTGGAACCTCTTTAGGTAGAAATTCCTGTTCTGGCAGTCACCTACTTCACTATATTCCACTCTGTCTTCTGGATATTGGTGGTGCTCAGCCCTTTTTTTGAACTGCAAACCTTATTAATAAAATAGTTTTCATTTCTTTGAGCATTCCTCTTCTCACACCTCCTGGCCCCCTATCTCTGTCCTACTGGCTTTGATGTAGAGGCTTTTATCTGGTGGGCTGTTCCCTGAACTGAACCTTTTTTTTTTTTTTTTTTTTTTTTTTTTTTGAGACAGAGTCTTGCTCTGTTGCCCAGTCTGGAGTACAGGGGCATGATCTCAGCTTACTGCAACTTCCACCTCACGGATTCAAGCGATTTTCCTGCCTCAGCCTCGAGTAGCTGGGACTACATTCATCAGGGAATGTTAGCAATATGTCATATTTTTTTCTTGGCTTGCCATTAAGAAATCTAAAGCCATGCTATTAACCTGTAACCACTTGGATTAATTGTTTTAGGTTAGTTTGTTATACTTCCAGGGCTTTATGGTTTTATTTATCTTTTCAGTCGGCATTATTAACCAAGTTTTGATAGCTTTTACAAGTTTTGTAACCCCCATGCAGGGAGATCAGTGTCCCTTCAGACACTTCCAAGTTAGTGTGATCTCCTGGAAGATATCAGAAGAGGAAGCATCTTAAATCGTCTTAATTATTACATTGTTACATAGAGTTATTATGTGTATATTCAAGTTAGGTTCTAATGAGGCGAATATGAGTAAATATGTTGTTGATTCAGGAAATAAAAACTAGGAGAGCCACATGTAGTTTCAAAAACAAAAGAGGAATTACTTGTAACAAAAGTGAATAAATAAGAAAGGAATTCTCAGTTATCTCTTGGGAAGAGTTACCTTGAATAGAGTTCAGCAAAAATTGCAAAGGTCGTCATAGGACTATGGAGGACATTACGGTAATTAAAATATATAATATTGCCCATATGTTTGTACTAAGTCTCATTCCTGAAGGATTTTGTATTTAGGTTGAGGCTTTGACAAATTCTAAGACTGGCTTGATAAGTAAAACAACCAAGTAAAAATTGCCATGGCTTTAGATAGTCAAAAAGGGGTAAGCTAAGTTTCTGCAAACTAAATAATTCCAGAGGGTGTAAGAATGTATTGGATAAAAAGACTATTGATACTCATCAGATTTTACCACTGATAATTTTTCAAGAGGAACTGTTTCTGAAACTATAAAGTGAAAATGGAGATAGGAAAAGCCATCCAAGATATAAATGCCCAAGGCCAAATTTTGAGATAAACAGAAAATCACAAAAACTCATGTCAGGTGGATGGACATGGTCCCGGTGTGACCAGACAGTATTTTCCTTGAGGGGAAATATCTAGTTTGGTAGGGGTAAGGCAGAGAGTTAGTTTAAGGATTTATCAAGAGGACTATACATATGCTATTTAGATTGAGGGAAAAGATGAGAACAGGCATGGGCAAAGCCTAGACGCAGTCAAGTTTCTGTCAAGCATACTGACAGATTCAGACAGTTTATTAATTACATAGACAAATGGATGATCAGAATGGTATCAGCTCATCATGTCCCTCATCCTGCAGGATAACACTGAAAGCAAACGGGGCCAGTTAGGTTAACATGAGTGATGGGTACTCTATTGCTGAGGAACGGTTTCCATCCTGTAGCTAAGCAACTTTTTAGCCTACAGCTATATCCTGAGAGTGGGCAAGGTGGTGAATCTCAGACCTCATGGAACAAGGGAAGGTGGATGAGAAACTGCCTTCTAGCAGGCTCCCACAAAATATGGAGGTAGGTAAGAAATAGCCTTGTGGCAGCACCTCACAAGACTGCCTATCTTTCCATATTCTGAAGGAACGCAGGGCATTCTGTCAAGGCTTAGGTCAGCCTATCGTTGGGCTTACCCAGGTGGTCTATGTGGAGACATGCAAGTTTTCCAGGGCACCAGTACAGAGCAGTTACCCTACCGTATCATCCGTAGTAAAAAGAAATGACTGTGAGAATTAGTACAAAAGCATGAAAAGAAAAATGTTACAAATAATCTTTTCAAACGTCTAGGATACTTTATTCTGTTGGTTTTAGAATAAGCAGTCTACTTAAGTTGTTTGCTTCTGGACTGGAAAGAAATCCTAGAGATTCTGACATGGTCACTTGGTACATTCTGAAATTGTCTTTTTTGTGGCGTTCATATTATCCCAAGAAATTTGCATTCATGAGTAATGTCTTTGTGCTATCATCTATCAGGAGTACTTGTATAGTCTTTTATAGAGGTGTTTGTGTTTCTTCCAGAAGACTCAGTTTCTGATCTGTAGCTTGTAACAGGAGCCTTTAGGCAAGTATAAAGAAAAAGCAGAAACTACCTGTGGAGGTAAGACTGAATAGTTCAGGTTAATTTATTTTAATAGCCAACAATATCAGAATGGAAAAAAGTAGAATCCTCTATTAAGGCATAGTAGTTTATAAAGATTTAGTGAATAATTACCTTAGAATAAGAACATCATGGATGATGAGGGTACTGACCATTTTCAGAGTCTTGAGTTGTTATACCATAGTGTATTATGATTTTCCCCAGTTTTCTGCAATCTAGATATCTAAATCTAGAGAAAAAATATTTTTAACTGTTTTAAAAAATAACAGATTTATTGAGATATATTTCACTTTTAATGTACACTTCACTGGTTTTTAGTATATTCAGAGTAGTACAATAATTACCACTATTTAATTTTAGAACATTTTCACCACTCCACAAAGTAACCCTGTACCCATTGGCAGTCACTCCATTTTTCCCTCTAATCTACCTGGCAACTCCTAATCTACTTGATATCTATGTAAATTTACTTAAGAGATAAAATTTTTTAAAATTAATTTGTTTATTAACGAAGTTATTTACTAGTCATTGGTACAAGAACATGAATATGCTCCTTTTTTGAAAAGGACATAATCACTCTATTATGTTTGTTTATGTTAATAAATATCACCTAGATATAATTAATTGACTTAGGAATTTATCTGTTTGATGTATTATGTTTTTAAAAAATCTTGTGTTTAGTAAACAAAATAGCTCTTATATAATAGTATTAAGTTCAAAATCTAGAGAATGATAAGCACTCTTAATTACTTCTGTTACCTCTTCTATTCTTGGAATTTCTCAGTATTACAAGGTTAGTATCTGATACATTACTAGGTGCTCAATTAAGAAAGTTTTATTTTATTTTGGTGATAGAACTGGAACTGGAATCCAGCTTTCCTCCCATGAAATCTCCTTCTCTTTCCATTATACCACCTATGCTTTCCATATGTGTCCAAAGCCGACTTTTTAAAGGGTTTGGAAGCAGTTCATAGTGTGAATCAGTGTTCTTTATTTCTTCTCTTTCTCTCGCATTTTTTGTAGCCATACAAAAATGTACACGTTTAAATCTGCTATTATATGAATGCTGAAATGATAAGTAGGCTAAGGGAAAAGAAATAAAAAACATTTTTAAAGCTTGCAATGTTTTATGTCTCATAACAAATATAAATGGCCCATATTTCAAACTTAAATAATGTATGTAAAGTAGGACATGAATTTATGGGCATTGGACGTATACTTTGTTTTTAAATAGCTCTAGTTAAAATTCTAAATATGAAGCAGTTATTTCCAGATGTATTTTTTTTATGCTTTAAGGAACTCAAGTTGAAGGAGAAAGGTAGTAAAAGAAAGGATAGACACTCGTGGACTTTTTTTTGTCATTTGTGTTTTAAATTTTATTGTGGTATAGACAGCAAAGTACACAATACTTAAATGTATAACTTGATGAGTTTTTACAAATGTGTAATGTGTATATAGTAATCACCACACAAATCAATATATAGAATATTTAAATACCTCAGAAGTTTCCTTAGTACCCCAATTTTTGTCACTTGCACTCCTGCAAGAGGTAATCACTATTCTGACTTCTGTCATATATTGGTTTGTCTGTTTTTGAAGTGCATGTAAATTAAATCACACGGTGGTGTCTTGTATCTGGTTTCTTTCACTCCTCATATGTCTATAAGGTTCCTCTATATTGTTTTTTGTAGCAGTTGTTAATTTTTTCTTTATAGTATTCTGTGATATAAATAGAGCATTATATATCGATATGCCTGTTGATAGAGATTTGTTGTTTATAATTTTTTACTATTATGACCAGAGCTGCTAAAAACATTCTTGTCTTTTGGTGAATATGTGCATTCATTTTCTTGGACTGTAAGGTTTTATACTTTATAAATAAAGTTCAAAACATTTTAATTGAAATAGCTACAACTCCAGGACTGCCTCACAAACAGTTTTCAAGTCTGAGTGAATATATACCTTTTTGATTTATAATAGAAGCTGGGGAAAATTCTGGTGACTTTACAGCCACTTTAGAATGGCATCGTATGCCTGTTCAAGAGTTATGGCTATTACACAGTCAGTCAGTAAATAGCAAGGTGCCATGCTAGGTGCCAGAGATATCTTTGTAAAAGACAGTCATGCACCCTACGTTCACCAATGAGTGAACAAGTCATTTGAAATAATGTACGGAGTCCAATGATAAGAGAAATGAGAGCTATTAGAGGAGTACTTGGAATGAAGCATCTCGCCTACACCTGGGTAGTAACGGGAGACATCTTGTAGGAAATGACATCTAAACTGCATCCTAAATAATGAATTGGAATTAGCCGGGTGAAGGAGGTATGGTGAGGCTGGTGAGGTGAGCTAGGCATTGAGAGATTTTAGGCACTTTTTAAGTCTTGTAGACTTGAGAAATTGAAAGTAGCTGGGTAAGCAAAGGGAACCATTGAAGATTATCTTTTTATTATAGAATACCTCAAGTGTATAAATAATAGAATGAATCCTTGTATACACATCCCACAGTGTCAGCAGTTACCAACTTATGGCCAATCTTATTAAGACCATGCCCATTATCCCTAGAGGATTCTTTTGAAGCACATTTGAGATATTACATCTTATCATTGAAGATTTATGGCAGGAGAGTGACATGATTAGTTTTTTTTGTTTTGTTTTGTTTTTTTTTAATTGCATTTTAGGTTTTGGGGTACATGTGAAAAACATGCAAGGTTGTTGCATAGGTGCATATGTGTCAGTATGATTTGCTGCCTCCCTCCCCTTCACCTATATCTGGCATTTCTCCTCATGCTATCCCTCCCCAACTCCCCACCCCCCCGGTGTCCCCCCTCCCCCCAACAGACCCCCGTGTATAGTGCTCCCCTCCCTGTGTCCATGTGTTCTCCTTGTTCAACACCCGCCTATGAGTGAGAACATGTGGTGTTTGATTTTGTGTTCTTGTGTCAGTTTGCTGAGAATGACGGTTTCCAGGTTCATCCATGTCCCTACAAAGGACACGAACTCCTTGTTTTTAATGGCTGCATAATATTCCATGGTGTATATGTGCCACATTTTTCCTGTCCAGTCTATCATCGATGGGCATTTGGGCTGGTTCCAGGTCTTTGCTATTGTAAACTGTGCTGCAATGAACATTCGTGTGCATGTGTCCTTATAGTAGAGCGATTTATAATCCTTTGGATATATGCCCAGTAATGGGATTGCTGGGTCAAATGGAATTTCTATTTCTAGGTCCTTGAGGAATCGCCACACTGTTTTCCACAGTGGTTGAACTAATTTACACTCCCACCAACAGTGTAAAAGTGTTCCTATTTCTCCACATCCTCTCCAACATCTGTTTTCTCCAGATTTTTTAATGATCGCCATTCTAACTGGCGTGAGATGGTATCTCAATGTAGTTTTGATTTGCATTTCTCTAATGACCAGTGATGATGAGCATTTTTTCATATGTTTGTTGGCCTCATGTATGTCTTCTTTTGTAAAGTGTCTGTTCATATCCTTCGCCCATTTTTGAATGGGCTTGTTTGTATTTTTCTTGTAAATCTTTTTTAGCTCATTGTAAATTCTGGATATCAGCCCTTTGTCAGACGGGTAGGCTGCAAAAATTTTTTCCCATTGTGTTGGTTGCCGATTCACTCTATTGACTGTTTCTTTTGCCGTGCAAAAGCTGTGGAGTTTGATTCGGTCCCATTTGTCTATTTTGGCTTTTGTTGCCAATGCTTTTGGTGTTTTGGTCATAAAGTCCTTGCCTACGCCTATGTCCTGAATGGTTTTGCCTAGGTTTCCTTCTAGTGTTTTTATGGTGTTACGTCTTATGTTTAAATCTTTAATCCATCTGGAGTCAATTTTAGTGTAAGGTGTCAGGAAGGGGTCGAGTTTCTGCTTTCTGCATATGGCTAGCCAGTTTTCCCAACACCACTTATTGAACAGGGAATCCTTTCCCTATTGCTTGTTTTTTTCAGGTTTGTCAAAGATCAGGTGGTTGTAGATATGTTGTGTCGCCTCCGGTGCCTCTGTTCTGTTCCATTGGTCTATATCTCTGTTTTGGTACCAGTACCATGCTGTTTTGATTACTGTAGCCTTGTAGTAGAGTTTGATGTCTGGTAGTGTGATGCCTCCCGCTTTGTTCTTTTTGCTTAGAATTGACTTGGCTATGCGGGCTGTCTTCTGGTTGTATTTTAGAAATTACACATACCTGGTAATTCTAAATTACCTTTAAAATGCATACATCATAGTTTAGGTGTTTTTCATTTGCTGCCATTTATACATAGACATTCGCCTTTTTGCATGTACTATTTGCAGTAGTTTCATTTTTTTCAAACTATAATGATTTGGAAGTATGATTAAACATAAAATTGTTTTATGTATAAATAATAGAATGAATCCTTGGAAACTGAATCCATGGAAAGCCATTCATCTTTCCATGTGTATCGGTTGGTTTATTTACATTTTAAAATACTATTAATGAATATTTTGGTTTCTATCTATAAAAATGTCATAATATAAAAGTCAGTTTGTGGCTGGGCGCGGTGACTCACGCCTGTAATCCCAGCACTTTGGGAGGCCGAGGTGGGTGGAACACAAGGTCAAGAGATCGAGACCATCCTGGTCAACATGGTGAAACCCCGTCTCTACTAAAAATACAAAAAATTAGCTGGGCATTGTGGCGCGTGCCTGTAATCCCAGCTACTCAGGAGGCTGAGGCAGGAGAATTGCCTGAACCCAGGAGGCAGAGGTTGCAGTGAGCCGAGATCGCGCCATTGCACTCCAGCCTGGGTAACAAGAGTGAAACTCCGTCTCAAAAAAAAAAAAAAAAAAAAAAAAAAGTCAGTTTGTTTCTAGGATTCAGCCTTGATAATAGCAAAGATACTAGTATTTGGAAAGGAATTAGATTTATAGTTTTACTATGAATCTTTTTTACAGATTCAAGTTGAGGAATTGTTTTGTTTGCATTTTGTTACTATCTTATGTATGAAAATTTGTTTGCTTACTGTTTTCTTTGTTGGTAAAAATTAAATATAGACTGTCTGGGCATGGTGGCTCATGCCTGTAATCCCAGCATTTTAGGAGGCCAAGGCAGGCAGATCACCTGAGGTCAGGAGTTCGAGACCAGCCCAGCCAACATGGTGAAATCCTCATCTCTACAAAAATACAAAAATTAGCTGGGCATGGTGGCATGCACCTGTAATCCCAGTTACTGGGGAGGCTGAGGCACAAGAATCACTTGAACCTGGGAGGTGGAGGTTGCAGTGAAACAAGATCATGCCACTGCACTCCAGTCTGGACAACAGAGTGAGACCCTGTCTCAAAAAAAAAAAAAATTAATATAGATTGCTTTTATTTTATTTTTAAAAAATTTTTTTTCAGATTAGGAAAAACATTTGTATTAAATATGACCAACAATAATTACTTTTGAATAAAATGTTTTATACAGATAAGTTTAAAAAAATAGTATGACCTCAATCCAAAAGAAGGACAGTGACACAAACAGGCAAAGTACACAAGCAATATAACAGGCAGGGAAAAATTCAACTTCACTAGTCATCAAAGAAGGTGAAATTTTATACCTATTAAGCTAGCAAAAAAAAGCAACTGAAATTCCACCGCCAATATTAGTGAAGTTGTAGTAAAACTAATCCACTCATTCCCTGCTAAAGATGATCTAAATTGGTAGAGCCCTTGTGGAAAGCATCATGGTAATATGTGTCAAAATTCATGAGCATGGTCATTTCTGTAGACCAGAAATCTCACTCCTAAATAAGCCCCATATCAAGAATAAAATTCAACAAAAGAATAACTTCATGCTAAAAAATGTGTATTGCTGAGTTATTGGCAAGCAATCAAATGCCCAGCTCTACGTGAATTATTTATGATATAAAATAAGTTGACCAAATAAATATACAGCCATGAAATGTATAATATTTAAATACAAAATACAAATTGTGGTATGCACACCAACTAAAATTTCTGAAAATACATAAGCACAGGAAAGGGAACATACAATAAAGAAAAAAGAAGTTAATAATATTCAAATGAATAAATGTTTAATTATTTGATACTGATACAGTATTTTTTACCTTAAAATGAGACAAATCCTTTTGTGCCTTTTGAGGTTTCCTTTTAAGCCACATGCCTAACTTATCTATTTAAAGAATTATTTTTTAGAAATAAAAATACAGGCCGGGCGCGATGGCTCACGCCTGTAATCTCAGCACTTTGGGAGGCCGAGGCGGGTGGATCACGAGGTCAAGAGATCGAAACCATCCTGGTCAACATGGTGAAACCCCGTCTCTACTAAAAATACTAAAAATTAGCTGGGCACGGTGGCGCGTGCCTGTAATCCCAGCTACTCAAGAGGCTGAGGCAGGAGAATTGCCTGAACCCAGGAGGCGGAGGTTGCGGTGAGCCGAGATCGCGCCATTGCACTCCAGCCTGGGTAACAAGAGCGAAACTCCGTCTCAAAAAAAAAAAAAAAAAAAGAAATAAAAATATAAGAAAGAATAAGAACTGTATGCATAGGGATAAGCCATAAGCTGCACCAACAGGATCCTAGATCCTCTTTCCCCAACAGCAGCCTATTTTTGGTTCTTAGATTGCTTTTATTTTAAAACTATTTAGCTATCTATGGGCCACTAAGTTAAAAATACCTTCCTGTAAGTAGAGTATTTCTTACAGCATTTTAGTTTAATTCCTTTTTTTGAAGGAAGTTTAGTAGATGATAACTATTGCAGTACTTTGGGATAGCACTGTATTTATTCATGCATTCATCTTGTGAGAATCAGTGATTTTAATCTAAATTAGAGGTTTGCAAACTTTGGCTGCTGAGAATGGTTCTTACATTTTTAAAGGAATGTTAAATGAAGAAGAATTCGCAACAGAAACCATATGTGGCCTGAAAATGTAAAATATTTACTATCTGTGCCTTTACAGAAATTTTTTCAATCCCTGTCTAAATGAATATAACATACATTCTTGGCATATGCCTTTTTTCTTTTGAAAATCTTTCTATCAGATTTGTTTTAGAATTAATATTTGAAAATTAAAGTTTTCCTTTTCTTCTATAGAGAAGATGGCGAATTAGAAGATGGTGAAATAGATGATGCAGGATTTGAAGAAATACAGGAAAAAGAAGCAAAAGAGAATGAAAAGCAGAAAAGTGAGAAAGCCTACAGAAAATCAAGAAAAAAGCACAAGAAGGAAAGGGAAAAGAAGAAATCCAAAAGGAGAAAACGTGAGAAACATAAGGTTAGAATCTTTTTATTCTTTTGCTAAATTTTTATAAAATATAAAATACTAAAAATTACAAAGTAGAAGTCATTATTTTATTATAAAACATGGATTAGATATTTTTATTTATGTGATATAAACTTTCTAAACAAAGATTATATGAATTAATCTTACAGATTTAAAAAGTAATTAAGTTAAATCTTTTTTTTTTTTTTTTTTTTTTTTGAGACAGTCTATTACCCAGGCTTGAGTGCAGTGGCACGATTTTGGCTCATTGCAACCTTGACCTCCCAGACTCAGGTGATTCCCCGCTCAGCCTCCTGAGTAGCTGGAACTACGGGTGCACGCAACCACACCTGGCTAATTTTTATATTTTTAGTAGAGACGGGGTTTCGCCATGTTGCCCAGGCTGGTCTCAAACTCCTGGGCTCAAGTGATCTGCTGAACACGGCCTCCCAAATTGCTAGGTTTACAGGTATGAGCCACCATGTCGGGCTTCAGGTTAAATCTTAATGCAGATTAAAATAAACAGTATTTTAATTGATGGAAGATTGTATACATGGATATTGGAAGGTTAAGGAAAGAGAGTTTCATTCTCTACAGATACAGATTAGCAGCATTGGCCTTGTCCATCTGTTTATCTATTTACTTATTCAATTATATGTATTATCGAGTGCTTACTATAGAAACCTTTATACTGTATGCTGAGGGTTATAGTAGTGAGTGAAACAGTTGGGTCTTAAAGAGATTACATTGCAATGAGAAGGAGAGAGGCAACACACAAATGAAAAACAAATGCTGTCAAAAAAAACAACAGAGTACTGGATGGAGAATTATGAGGATTTGGGATAGGGAAGAAGGGGAACCTATGCTGACTGAGCAATCACGGAAAAGTTGGCAGCAATGGAGGAGCAGGTTTTGAAACTCCCTGGATTTCCTCCATTAAAAACACATCAATTAGGATAACATAACCAAAACCTATTGACAACATCTACAAAAAAAGGAAGAAACAAGTTATCTCTGATAAACCTAAAAAATACAAATGATTAGGGCCAAACCATAGATAGCAACAAGGCCAGTGTAGTAACAGCGTTGGTGCAAATGAAGCAGAAGGAAAATAAAGGGACTTCCAGAAACCAAGCTGCCAACAGATATTCGCCTCAAATGGTGCATGTCTAGCACAGAAACCTCATGAGCCTATCTGAGAACAGCAACAGAAACTGGGAGGGGGCTGTACTACCACCAGTTTATGTTGGGAACCAGCCCAACCCTGTACGTGGGTGCCTTTAGTCCCAGCAGTGATGAGGGATTGAGAAAAGGAAATAAAGACAGAGACACAAGAGTAGAATTTACAGCATGGGTCCAGGGGACCAACACAAGTGTGGGAACTGCACTGGTCCTGAGCTCTGGGCTCCAAACACTTTTATTGTGTGCACAATCTCATTGATCTTATGGGAGTAGAAGGAGAGGGTGAAGGGGTAGGTAAGATAGCCAGAGTGGGGAGAGCACCTGAGATCCTTCTAAGACATGCTAAACTAGTACTCTGAGTTTATCACAGATTGTTAATTGTTATCAGAGTGCAGCTGCATCAGAAGTATATCGGATTAGGAGCCACCTGGTCTGACCACTCCCAGTGCATCAAGGGGCTTTTATCTCCCAAGCATTGAGGACATAGAGCAATTAAAATTACTCCATATTCCGAGAACCTAGGCAGAGCCTGAGGTGTTTGGTGATCTCTGCCCTGCAAGGCTTTTCTCCTCCTTGCCAGTTCCCATCTGCAAAGACCTTCCCGGATCTTATGAGCAGAGGTTGCCTCCCTTCTCAGAGATCTTTGCATAAACCCTCTTTAGGGGGCCCTTATATAGTCTCCATGTTGAGAAGACATTTATGGGACCAGGGCAGTATTCCCTGCTCTGCAGCCACCCCGAGGTGTTCCCTGGTGTTACTGTGCTCTCGGATGGTCTTCACCTTAGGGCTCCTGTTGACTCTTGATTTCTAATTAAGTGCACCAATAATATAGTTTAGTTCAGTGTATAAACTTAACTGTTCTCTGAGCCAAGCAAGCTTATAGCTATTTACATTTAATTAACACAGGTCTCCTCCTGGCCATCTTGACCCACAAGTTTTATGCATGAATGTAAGATGACCACAGAAACTGAATGGTGCTGAAAGGTCTGGACCTGATGAACGAATCCCTAATAAGAATCAACTAGATCTCTTTCAGTCCCACACTGAGGAAGTAACTGCTGGAGGTAGAATCTACACTGAGAGACAGGCATATAGGACCAAGGAAAGAAATTGTCAGATAACAAATGGGGGAAAGAAGCAGAAGAGACATAGCTCAGAAAATAGCCATATTTTCACTTTGGGAGGCCGAGGCGGGTGTCACGAGGTCAAGAGATCAAGACCATCTGGTCAACATGGTGAAACCCCGTCTCTACTAAAAATATAAAAAATTAGCTGGGCATGGTGGCGCGTGCCTGTAGTCCCAGCTACTCGGGAGGCTGAGGCAGGAGAATTGCCTGAACCCAGGAAGCGGAGGTTGCGGTGAGCCGAGCTCGCGCCATTGCACTCCAGCCTGGGTAACGAGAGCGAAACTCCGTCTCAAAAAAAAAAAAAAGAAAATAGCCATATTTTTGAATGCTTCATGCTGACATCAGAAATGATAACCCTAGAGCCATGAAGCCTGGATAGCCATATTTTTGAATGCTTCATGCTAACATCAGAAGTGAAAACCCTAGAGCCATGAAGCCTGGATAGCCATATTTTTGAATGCTTCATGCTAACATCAGAAGTGAAAACCCTAGAGCCATGAAGCCTGGATAGCCATATTTTTGAATGCTTCATGCTAACATCAGAAGTGATAACCCTAGCGCCATGAAGCCTGAAAAGCTTTCTTGGCCCATT
Organism: Aotus nancymaae; assembly: GCF_030222135.1. Classification (NCBI taxonomy): domain Eukaryota; kingdom Metazoa; phylum Chordata; class Mammalia; order Primates; family Aotidae; genus Aotus; species Aotus nancymaae. The sequence goes on along the minus strand of NW_026988570.1, from coordinate 201,662 downwards.
CCATCTATTTTTTTCACATGAGCAGCAAGATAGGACTGTGGTCACATTCCATGGTTGTTATTTTAAAATAAAAGAGGATAATGAAGAGTAAGTCTTCTGGAAAAGAAAGAATATCCACAAAGCATATGAAAAATTTAACCTAATATTTTTAAATGACGAAAAATTAAGAAAACAATTTAAGCTATGCTCAAACAGCATAGAATAATAACAAAACAAAGCAAACAAAAAGGAAGTACTTAATAAAGTTATAAGCAGAAGTTAATGAATTAGAATGAAAACCAGTAGTTTTTTTAAAAAGATTAATAACATATATATCATTGACCAAACCAATTAATAATAAAAAGGAAAGGAAAAAATGTATATGCTGAGGGTGAAATAACTATCAAAAAGAAGAAATTAAAATAATAGGAAATTCATGTATATAATTTTATGAAAACAAATATAAAAACCAAGATGAAATGGAAAATTTTCTAGAAAAGTACTACCTAACAAAATTAATTCCAGACAGTCAAAAAATCTGAGACTTTTTGGAGTTTGTAATCTATCCTACCAAGAAACACAAGGACCAAATCTTTTCAGAGTATAATTCTATTAGTATTTTTTCAGTGAAAGATTTTCCTTAGAGCTGGAGCTGACTTCTGATGGTGACTGAGCAAACTGGGCTTTTAAATAGACACTATTTATTTTAAACTCTAGCCAAGAATGATTAGATATTAAAGTTGAAGCATTTGCCAGCATAATTATAAAAAGATTTCTTCATATCACCTATCAAATCAACAAAGACAAAAGCAATAAAACCATAAAAACCAAACTCCAGACCATTTAGGAACAAGATAAAGGAAAGCAATTTGTCTTTCCTAAAAGAACATTTAAGGATGGGGTAGAGAAAAACAAATCCTTCTCTTATAAGAGTATCAGAGTTCAATCATTTCAGCAAATTTGTACTGAGTTTGTACTAAATCTAGATGCTGGGAATGCAAGGATGACAGTACACAGAGCCAGTGTCTTCATTGCCAAGAAATTTAAGTCTTTAAAGAGAATGCTCAAGTTGAGAAAGTAATCATTTTGACTAGATGGAGGAGATTGGTCATTTTTTTGGAAATTATATTAATACTTGAAAAAGCTTACTCAAAAAAAAAAAAAAGCTTACTCTTGATATTTGTTAGTCATTATCAATTACTTATGCTTTTCATTTCACTTTTGTTCAATTTTGTGGACCAGATTTATTTCATTTTTGTAATTAGTAATGTTTTGGCATCTTTTAGTTTTCGAGTACTCATGCAATAGAATAAGAACTCCAAAACCATTTTAGGTAAAAACAAATTAATACATACTCTACTCATATTCTAGGACCCTTTTTGGTGATCCAGGAGCCAATTTTACTTTATTTAGGGTTAGCTTAAAAGTAGTTCATTTTAGAGCACACAGGCAGAGTATTCCTCTTTAGGTCAAAGTGATGATAAGGAAAATGTTATAGTCTTTGAGCAGAGAGGAAGATGTACTTTCTTCTCAGAAAACCTTAGCAAAGTTAGAATGGTGGTGGCGTTTTGAACAAGAATTTTTCAGTAGCACTTCAGAGTCTTCTGGAATAATATAATCTACTGGTTGGTACCATTGGCTGAAACAAGCTTATCTAATTACTTCCTTTTGCAAATGTAACATGTCTGTCATTTCCCTCTCTTCAGCATAATTCCCCATCTAGTGATGATAGTTCGGACTACAGCCTTGATTCAGATGTTGAACATGCAGAAAGTTTCCATAAAAAAAGAACTGGTTTCTACAGGGATTATGACATTCCATTTACTCAGGTATTGGCATTTTGTTGTTTTGTGATAAAACATAGAAAGCATAAAATGTACCATTTAAACTCTTTTAACTGTACAATTCAGTGGTATTGAGTATATTCACAGTGTTGTTCAATCATCACCACTTACCCATTTCTAGAAATTCTTGATCATTCCAAACAGAAACTCAGCACCCGTTAAGTAATAACACCTTATTTTCTCCTGCCCCCAGCCCCTGGAAATTACTATTCTATTTTCTGTTTCTGTGGATTTGCCTATTCTAGGTATTTCATGTAAGTGGAATCATATAGTATCTGTCCTTTTGTATCTGGCTTATTTCACTTAACATAATATTTTTAAAGTTCATCCAAGTTGTAGCATGTGTCAGAATTTCATTTGTTTTAAAGGCTGAATAATATTCCATTATATGTATATATCACATTTTGTTTATCCATTCATATATTGATGGATATGTGGATGTCCATCAAAAAAAGCTGCTGCCTTTTGCTATTGTGAATCATGCTGCTTATGAACATGGGTATACAAATATCTTTTCAAGACTTCTTTCAGTTTATTGGGGTATATATTTAGAAGTAGAATTGCTAGATCATACGGTGATTCCATGTCCAATGAACCATGAAACTGAGGAACCATGTAACTGTTTTCCACAGTGGCTGCACTATTTTACATTCACACTAGTAATGCCTGAGGGTTTCAATTTGTCTACATCCTTGCCAACACGGTTTTTTTTTTCTTTTGGAAACAGCAAATGGGTATGAAGTGACATTTCATTGTGGTTTTGAATATTGCCCTTTTAAGAGAAAAAGTAAACTTTCAATTTTATTCTTTCTGGTATTTTTTCAAACATATGCTATAAATTTGAAATCTTTGTGCATAAAGAATACATAATGTATTCATTTGCTAGAGCTAACATAATGAAATTCCATAGACTGGGTGGCTTAAGCAATAGAAATGTATTTTCTCACAGTCTGAAGTCTAGAAGCCCAAGATCAAGGTGCCAGCAGCGTTGGTTTCTTTTGAGGACCATAAGGGAAGGATCTGTCTTAGGCTTCTCTCCTTGATTTGTCGATGGCCTCCTTCTCACTGCTTTGTCCTTACATGGTCATCCCTCTGTGCACAGGCACCCCTGGTGTCTCTCTTTGTCCAAATTTACTTTTATTGTAAGGACACCAGTCAAACTGGATTAGAGACTACTTTAACAGCCTCATTTTAATTTAATCGCCTCTTTAAAGGCCCTATCTCCAGATATACAGTATTTTGTTCTAGGCAAGTAATGATGCTCTCAGAGGCACTAGGAAGTATTCAGATCACTGTGCACTTATCTGAAAAGACTCAGAGTTTGCGTTCTCATTTTTGCCAATTTGTCACTGTTCTGGTCTGCAAGAGCACTATTCTTTCTCCTAACTTGGTGTTGCTAATCTCTTGTGAGTTTAGAAACCAAAATACTATTTTTGTTGGAGTTATTTCTATTGTCTGACTCACTGTTGCCGCCCTTATAGTTGAGATTGTCAAGTGACCATTAAATAAATGAGGTTTTATTAAAATATCTTCTCTTAAAATTTGAAAAGAATTCTACACTAGTTAATAATTTTAGCTAGTTAGGTAAATATCAGAATGTTTATATAGTCAATATAGCTAGTGATTTTAGAGTCAGTGCTTGTTGTTATTTCTCAGAACATTTTTATTTATTTATTTATTTATTTATTTTTTAAAGACGGGGTTTCACCATGTTGGTCACACTGGTCTTGAACTCCCGACCTCACGTGATCCGCCCGCCTCGGCCTCCCAGAGTGCTGGGATTACAGGCATGAGCCACCGCGCCCAGCTCAGAACATTTTTATAACTATTCATTAAAAGTATTTTTACCACAAATGACAAAACTTTTAATTCAGCAACACTGATATGGTACCTGCATTTCATCATTTGCAGTTAGATTTATTCTTTAGAAATATTCAAAAGTCAAAAAGACTCTTATAATGAATGAAAAGATACTCAGGATAGGCATTATTATTTCATGTAAGAAGACATTTGAAAATGTCAAGGTTCTGGATTCATAAGTGGTCACTGAAAGTAACCCCAAAGAGGAAGTTCCAAATATTTAAAATAGTGGCAGCATTATTGTAATAAGTACATAGGCTTCTATGTGGCCACTGTGGGAGATAAAATCAATTGTATGTATAAACAATAGTACATCTGAAACAGCTTATGTTGGGAAAGAAACAAACCAAAACAAAAAAATAGTACAGTTGTTTCAAGTATCTCACATTTTTTAAACATTATGCAGTTATTTATTGTTAATAAATATGTATTATTAATATGACCTTGACTATCATATGTCCCTATAGACATCCTTTTATTATTTTTGCTTCAAAAAATCAGTTAAAGAAATTAAGAAAAAGGATGGTCTTTTATATTTATCTACTTTTCATTTTCAGTGTTCACCTTTTTGTATAAATCTGAGTTTCAGTATGATACTGTTTTCTTTTAACCAGATGGACTGCATCGTTTAGCCTTTGTTTAGCATATCTTATAGCACAATTTGCTATCAGTAAATTCTCTCAGTTTTTATTTGTTGGGCCAATGTGTTAATTTTACTCTCATTTTTAATGACTTTTTATTTTGTCATAATTTCAGGCTTATAAAAAAGTTGCAAGAATGTTACAAAGAGCTCTTGTATATCTTTCATCCAGATTTCCCAGTTAACATTATACTAGATATGCTTAACTTAATCTTTTCTTCTCTAGTCTTCGCTTCCTTTCAGAGAGATCTAATTTGCCTTTTTAAAAAATTTATTTTTATTTTTTAGCGACAGAGTCTTACTCTGTCACCCAGGCTAGGGTGTAATTTGTCTTTAAGCCATCTATTAAGTATTTTTCATATTTAGACATTTGATTGTTTTAAAATCTTCTAAGTCATTTTTGTAGGATCAACTTCCATGGTGAAATTCTCATATTGTCTTTTACTTGAAAATAGCAGACTTCAGATATAAATACATTTCTGTATCTGAAGTCTGTATTTCTTTTTTTTTTTAGACAGAGTCTCACTCTGTCGCCCAGGCTGGAGTGCAGTGGCGTGATCTTGGCTCACTGCAACCTCCGCTTCTGGAATTCAAGCAATTCTCTTGCCTCAGCCTCCCAAGTAGCTGAGACTATAGGCATGTGTCACCATGCCTGCCTAATTTTTGTATTTTTTGTAGAGACGGAGTTTCACCATGTTGGCCAGGCTGGTCTTGAACTCCTGACCTAGGTGATCCATCTACCTTAGCCTCCCAAAGTGCTGCGATTATAGGCTTGAACCACCATGTGTGGCCTGAAGTCTGTATTTCTATTGCCTGTTATTTTTTGCTGGTTCTCTTTCATGTGATCCTATCTCTTCATAGGCCTATTTTTGTTTTCAGTTTTTTCTATTCTGTGCTGAGCATTGTATTTGCAAAATATAGTACATTTTGTAGAAATATTTTTAGGCCTAGGATGATGTTTTTTTCACTCAAAAAAGATTTTTACTTCTGCCAGATTTCTGGCGACCCTTACAAACTTTATTCCAATTTCAGGATTTGAGACTTCTGGTCTACCCAGATTCCTGAAGGCTGGGCTGCAGTCTCTGATTCACATTTTGAGATCCCCTTATAATTGAGGATGGGGATTACTAAGCTTCCACCTTTTCCAGACTCTGAACTCCACCTTGTGTTTACATAGACAACAGAGACAGTCAGAAGTGCTGTTGGATCTTTCAGCTGGTTCTTCCTGATGGGGTTGTACTCTTGGAGCAAATGCAGCTCCAAATGCTGCCCACTTCTCAGGATTTTCGTCTACTCCATGGGTATTGGTCTAGTAATCCTTCACTAATTTGTCAGCTGTCTGATGTGTACAAACAGATTTAAGAAAATATTTTGTCTATCTTTTCTATTTTTTTAAGCAGGACAATTAGTCTGAATTACCCAGTCTGCTATTATAAGAAGAGAAAGTTCAATACCATTTCTTCCATATATATATTTTAGAGTTGACTCATTGAGAATTAGATGATAACCTAACTACATCTAAATATCCCATTTTCTTACATAACAGGTATCTGCTATATAACTTCTACAGTTACAGGGCAAAAATAGAATATACTGTTAACATCTAGCAGTTAAATTAGAGGGCTTAATATGTAGCTATCTTTTTCCTCATCTTTTTTCAGGGCCTTCTATTTCTTTATTTGTTTCCAGTGATTGCTGGAGGCCCATTTTTGTTTTACAGAAACTAGATCTGTCACATTTTAGCAGTTTGTATAGCCTAATAATCAGTCAGTAAAGTGATTAGAAAAGCTATCTGTTCTCAGAAAAAAAAAAAAGAAAAGCTATCTGTTTTGGTGGAATTTATCCTCTTTTTCATGTATCTTCTCTTGGTTGGGCTCGAAAAAATGCTTGCTAGACTCTTGCCCCTGAGTGCATTTTGTTCATCCCAGTGATGAGTATGTGAACCATAAGGAGGCATTTTAGGAAAGGGGGGTGCTCTGTAACCCTTCATTCATTTCAAGCTTTCTGGAAAACTCACACCACATGGGTGGCACTCTGACTCAAATGTGAAAGACCTTAGCAGTCCGCATTAGAAGTCTTTAACCACAGAAGCAGCCCTGGGCTAGAATGTGCATCCTTAGGAGGATATTAAGAATATTTACAGTTGGGAAACTAGGGAGGAGGTAAATGAAAGTTTAAGGATAATTCTACTTAAAAAAGTAGGAACGCGGAGATTATTTTTATAAACCCATGCAAATCAGAGAACTGAATTAATATTAAGAATGTAAAACTTCCTTTTTTTTTTTCTTTGAGCTGGAGTTTTGCTCTTGTTGCCCATGCTGGAGTGCAATGGCCCAATCTCGGCTCACCACAACCTTCACCTCCGAGGTTCAAGCGATTCTCCTGCCTCAGCCTCCTGAGTAGCTGGGATTACACACATGCATCACTATACCCCGCTAATTTTTTTGTAGTTTTAGTAGAGATGGGGTTTCTCCATGTTGGTCAGCCTGGTCTGGAACTCCCGACCTCAGGTGATCTGCCCACCTTGGCCTCCCAAAGTACTGGGATTACAGGCGTGAGCCACTGCTGCCCCCAGCCAGCATTTAAAACTTCAATGAGAAGCATCTAATCTCCAGAGAAAAATTTATATTCATCTGTTAACAGAGTAGTCTTCAATCATAAAGCATTGAAATTTATCAAGTATCAATATAACCACAGTTTTAATAAAAGAAAATGTAAGCATAGTTTAACTAGTTAATCTTCAACTAATCTAAGCAATTATTTTTTTGCTTTAGTTTTCAGAGTGGCTTTAAAAAAATGTCAGAAACACTGTGTGTTGGCTAGAATTGTAAATTCCTTTCTGAACTTCTGAAGTGCTAGACTAAGAACGGAGTTTATAAACTTTTAAAAAGTAGTACTTAAAACAAATAAAAAATATAATACAGTGTTTTTAAAATTTAAAATTGCCACATGAGAAGAAAGGAGAGATCTAAAATTGACACTCTTCATTAAAATTGAAAGAGCTAGAGGAGCAAGATAAAAAAAACTCAAACCCTAGCAGAAGACAAGAAATAACTAAGATCAGAGCAGAACTGAAGGAGATAGAGACACAAAACTTAAAATTGATAAATAAATTAGTTTTTTTGATTAGTTATGCACTTTTTCTCAATTTTATAATTAGAAAGATCTAATACTTTGCTGCATTTAATTAAATACATAGTCTCATACTGGTATTTTGCCAGAGTAGTATTTTATTTATTTATTTATTTATTTATTTATTTATTTATTTAGAGACAGAGTCTCAGTCTGTCATCCAGGCTAGAGTGCAGTAGTGCAATCTTGGCTCACTGCAACCTCCTTTCACCTCCTGAGTTCAAGCAGTTTTCCTGCCTCAGCCTCCCAAGTAGCTGGGACTCAGGCGCACACCACCACATTCAGCTAGTTTTTGTATTTTTTGGTAGAGACAGGGTTTCACTTTGTTGGCCAGGCTCTTCTCAAACTCCTGACCTCAAGTAATCCACCTGCCTTGGCCTCCCAAAGTGCTGGGATTACAGGCATGAGCCACTGTGCCTGGCTAGAATAGCATTTTCATATCACATTTAAAAGGCACTAAGCTGGCCAGGTGCTGTGGCTCATGCCTGTAATCCCAGCACTTTGGGAGACTGAGGTGGTCAGATCATGAGGTCAGGAGTTCCAGACCAGCCTGGCCAACATAGTGAAACCAGTCTCTACTAAAAATACAAAAATTATCTGGGCATGGTGGCGTGCACCTCTAGTCGCAGCTACTCAGGAGGCTGAGGCAGGAGAATTGTTTGAATCTGGGAAATGGAGGTATGGTAAGCCAAGATTGTGCCATTGCACTCCAGCCTGGGCAACAGAGCGAGACTCCCTCTTAAAAAAAAAAAGAACTGAAGAGAGATCCAAGATGGCCGATTACTAACAGCTCAGGATTGTAGCTCCCAGTGAAAGCGCAGACAATGAGAGGACATCACACTTTCAGACGAATTTTTGTTGCTCACGGGCCAGGAGATTCCCAGCGGAGCAGCACCACGGGTCGCCAGCGCAACTTTTGTGGCCGGCGTGGCGGTTCCCCGGTGCAGAGTAAACGGGACTGGGTCCCCTTTTGGTCAACGTTTGGAGCTCCGGGAAGACAGAGTCACCTATTCAGCTGATTGAAAAAGGGACTCAAGAAGGAAGCCAGACCGGAGATTCCTGGGCAGAAAAGCACCATGAATCTTAATGCCACTGTTTTAGCCGGTGCAGTGGGTTGCTCAGATTCCGGCACTGGGAATCAACAAGTTGGACGTCCACTCAGAGACCTAATTTGAAAGTCGCTAATTACAAAGACAACAGGTGGATAAATTTACAATGATGGGAAGAAACCAGCATAAAAAGGCTGAGAATACCCATAATCAGAATGCCTGTCCCTCTACAGGGGATCACAGTTCCACATCAACAAGGGAACAAGGCCTGATGGAGAACGAATGCAGAGCGGAGATCCAAGATGGCTGATGATTAGCAGCTCGGGCACGTACCTCCCAGTGAAAGCGCAAAGAACGAGAGGACGCCACACTTTCAGACGAATATTAGTTGCTCACGGACCAGGAGATTCCCAGTGGAGGAGCTCCACGGGTCGCCAGGGCGACTCTCGTGGCCGGCGTGGCGGTTTTGCTGGTGCCTTAGCACGCCAGTTCTTGGTGCAGAGTCCGGAGATTCCCGGGCAGAAAAGCACCATCAATCTTAACACCGCTGTTTTGGCCGGCTCAGTGGATTGCTCAGATTTCGGCACAGGGAATCAACAAGTTGGACGTCAGAGACCCAGTTAGAAAGTCGGTAATTATAAAGACGACAGATGGACAAATATATAATGAAGGGAAGAAACCAGCGTAAAAAGGTAGAGAATACTCAAAATCAGAATGCCTCTCCCTCTACAGGGGATTGCAATTCCTCATCAGTAACGGAACAAGGCTTAATAGATTACACGTGTGTTCCAATAACAGAAGCAGGTTTCAAAACGTGGGTGATAAGAAACTTCTGTGAATTAAAAGAACTTGTTCTAACCCAATGCAAAGAAACTAAGAACCTTGAAAAAAGGTTTGACGAAATGTTAATGAGAATGGACAATTTAGAGAAGAATATAAGTGAATTGATGGAGCTGAAAAACACAACACGAGAACTTCGCGAAGCATGCACAAGTTTAAACAGTCGAATTGATCAAGCAGAAGGAAGGCTATCAGAAGTCGAGGACCAGCTCAGTGAAATGAAACGAGAAGACAAGAATGCAGAAAAAAGGATGAAAAGGAATGAGCAAAGTCTCCAGGAAATATGGGACTATGTGAAAAGACCTAATTTACGTTTGATAGGTGTACCTGAATGTGACGAAGAAAATGAATCCAAGTTGGAAAATACTCTTCAGGATATCATTCAGGAAAATTTTCCCAACCTGGCAAGGCAGGGTAATATTCAACTCCAGGTAATACAGAGAACACCACAAAGATATTCTTCAAGAAGACCAACCCCAAGGCACATAATCGCCAGATTTATTAGGGTTGAAATGAAGGAGAAAATACTAAGGGCAGCCAGAGAGAAAGGTCAGGTTACCCATAAAGGGAAACCTATCAGACTTACAGCAGATCTCTCAGCAGAAACCCTACAAGCCAGAAAAGAGTGGGGACCAATATTTAACATCCTTAAAGAAAAGAACTTGCAACCCAGAATTTCCTATCCAGCCAAACTAAACTTTATGAGCGAAGGAAAAATTAAATCCTTTGCGAACAAACAAGTACTTAGAGAGTTCACCACCACCAGGCCTGCTTTACAAGAGCTTCTGAAAGAAGCACTATACATATAAAGGAACAACCAATATCAGCCTTTCCAAAAATATATCAAAAAGCAAAGAACTTTAACACAATAAAAAATTTACATCAACTAATGGGCAAAACAGCCAGCTGGCATCAAACGCCGGTATTAAACTTATATATATTTTAATTGGATAAAAAGCCAAAACCCATCGGTATGCTGCATCCGGGCCCATCTTACATGCAACAATACACAAAGACTCAGAGAGAAGGAGGAAGATTTACCAATCAAACAGAGAGTAAAAATAAACAAATAAACAAAAAGCAGGAGATGCAATTCTCGCCTCTGATAAAGTAGACTTTAAAGCAACAAAGATCAAAAGAGGCGAGGAATGACATTACATAATGGCAAAAGAATCAATGTAACAAGAAGAGCTAACGATTCTATAGATCAACCAGACAGAAAATTAACAAGGACATCCAGGACTTGAACTCAGACCCAGAACAAGTAAACTTAATAAACATTTATAGAACTCTCCACTTCAAATACACAAAACATACATTACCACCTCACACCTATTCCAAAGGTGACTATATAATTGGAAGTAAATCACTCCTCAGTAATCGCATAGCATTTCATAGGTTTAAATTAAATATTGGTTGGCTGTTTGTTTGTTATCTTCTTCCCTTATTCCTTCCTGACTATATCATTAAGTATAATTATCAGTATAAAAGAGGTTTTCAATACCCATTACTAAATTGCATTCTAGCCTGGGCAAGAAAGCAATACTCCCATTCTCTCTCCCTCTTTCTTTTCCTTCTCCCTCCTCCCCATTCTCTCTCTCTCTTTCTCTTCCTTTTTCCTCCTTCCTATTCTCTCTCTCTCTTTCTCTTTAAAAAAAAAAAAAAAGAAAAGAAAAATACTGGAATACACATATTGAAGTAAAAAAGAAAAAAGATGAAAAACAGCATTATTTATTTAATTCTGAGAGGCTGATTATTTACTCTGTGAATAAAAAAAAAAAAAAAAAAGAGAACGAATGCATTCCAATAACAGAATTAGGCTTCAGAAGGTGGATAATAAGAAACTTCTGTGAGTTAAAAGAACAATGTTCTAGCCCAACGTAAAGAAACTAAGAACCTTGAAAAAAGGTTTGATGAAATCCTAACAAGAATAGACAATTTGGAGAGGAATATAAGTGAATTAATGGAACTGAAGAATACAATATGAGAACTCCACAAAGTATGCACAGGTTTAAACAGTCGAATTGATCAAGCAGAAGAAAGGATATCAGAGGTCGAAGACCAACTTAATGAAATGAAATGAGAAGACAAGATTAGAGAAGAAAGAGTCAAAAGGAATGAGCAAAGTCTCCAAGAAATGTGGGACTATGTGAAAAGACCTAATTTACGTTTGATAGGTGTACCTGAATGTCATGAAGAGAATGAATCCAAGCTGGAAAATATTCTTGAGGACATTATTCAGGAAAACTTTCCTAACCTAGTAAGGCAGGACAATACTCAACTCCAGGTAATACAGAGAACACCACAAAGATATTCCTCAAGTAGAGCAACCCCAAGACACATAATTGTTAGATTCACCAGAGTTGAAATGGAGAAAATTCTAAGGGCAGCTAGAGAGAAAGGTCAGGTTACTCATACAGGGAAGCCTATCAGACTCACAGCAGATCTCTCAGCAGAAACCCTACAAACTAGAAGAGAGTGGGGGTCAATAGTCAATATCCTCAAAGAGAAGAATTTTCAACTCAGAATCTCATATCCAGCCAAACTAAGCTTCATAAATGAAGGAAAAATAAAAATTTTCGTGAACAAGCAAGCACTCAGAGATTTCATCACCACCAGGCCTGCTTTACAAGAGCTTCTGAAAGAAGCACTATACACAGAAAGGAACAACCAGTATCAGTCATCCCAAAAACTTACCAAAAGGTAAAGAGTATCTCCATAATGAAGAATCTGTATCAACTAATGGGAAAAATAGCCAGCTAGTATTAAACAACAATATTAAACTCACACCCAAACTCACAAATATCAATATTAATACTAAATTTAAATGGATTAAATGCCCCAATCAAAGACACAGACAGGCAAATTGAATAAAAAGTCAAAACCCATTGGTACGCTGTATCCAGATCCATTTCATAAGCAAGGACATACTAAGGGTTAAAACAAAGGGTTGGTGGAAGACATACCAATCAAATGGAGAGCAAAAAAAAAAAAAATACAGGAGTTGTAACTTTCGTCTCTGACAAAATAGACTTTAAGAGTAACAAAGACTAAGAGAAACAAAGAAGGACATTACATAATGGTGAAAGGATCAATGCAACAACAGGAGTCAATGATCACAAATATATATGCACCCAATATAGGAACACCCAGATACATAAGACAAGTTCTTAATGACTTATAAAGAGATCTGGACTCCCGCACAATAATAGCAGGAGACTTTGACACCACATTGTTAATATTTGACGGATCAACGCGATAGAAAATTAACAGGGACATCTATGATTTGAACTCAGACCTGGAACAAGTAAACTCAGTGAATATTTATAGAATTCTCCACCTCAGGTCCATAGAACATACATTTTTCTCAGTATCACATTACACCTATTTTCAAAGTAACCACATAATTGGAAGTAAATCACTCTTCAGCATTTGCATAGCATTTCACAGACTTAAATAAAATATTGGTTGGCTGTTTATTATTTTCTTCGCTTATTCCTTCCTGTCTTCACTGTTAAGCACAATTATCGGTGTAAAAGAGGTTTTTAATACCTCTTTTTAGATTGCATTCCAGCCTGGGCAATAGAACAAGACTCCTGTTCTCTCTCCGCCTTTCTCTTTCTTTCTTTCTTCTCTTTTTCTCTTCCTCCCTCACTCCCTCTTTCCCTCCCTCTCTCCTTCCTTCCTTCCTTAAAAAAAAAAATTTTTTTTAATGCACTAAGCTAAAGATGAATTATGGTTTGGATTTTTCTAGATCCTTAAGTTGTAATTATGTGCAAATTTTCTTCCTTTATTATAAAAAATTTCAGAGGATACAATAGAGCTAATGAAAATAGTTCAGTGAATAGAGACAAACCTGAATACTGTCATTAAATAAATTTCTAGTACTAAAGTGTATTCTTTGTTTTCACATGCTTTAATAAGGAAGCAATAAAATTAAAAATGTTTATTGTAATAAACAGTTTCTAATGAGCAATTTATTCACTAGACGTTTTTCACTATTAGGGAAAGCTCTGTTTTTTCTGTTAGACCCTTGATATACACATTTTCTTTTTACAAAATTTTCCACACGTTCAGTTTTTTATTAAATATAATGTTATTCGAGAATTTTCCAGGGTTAGGAGAAATCACACGTTTTTCCACACTCCCCCACTCCAAGCTGTTTTACTATCTTTTCCTTATTTTCAAAAAGGCCTTTCATTTTCTGGAGGAAGAATTTAAGTATGATGATATATATTTTTACTTTTTCCTGTGTGTAAGATATTGAGACAAAGAACATAGAAAACAAAAGCTAAAGCACAAAGATTACAAGATTTAATTATTTCAGGGTAACATTTAGGCTTTTGAACTTAGTGTTAAGTAGTATCATAGGTAAGTACTAATCAAGTCAGAACTAATAACTGTCTTTTCTCCTTCTTTCTCCAAACTTGCTGAAGGGGAAAAGGATGTCCTCTGCTACTGTTAATTGCTACATATAATTGAAAAATCCTGATAATGATTGTCCATTTTCACTTAGCGTGGACATATATCAGGAAGCTACATGACATCAAAGAAGGGTCAACATAACAAAAAATTTAAAAGTAAAGAATATGATGAGTACAGTACTACCTACAGTGATGACAACTTCGGTAACTACAGTGATGACAACTTTGGTAACTACAGTCAGGAAACAGAGGAAGATTTTGCCAATCAGCTGAAACAATACAGACAAGCTAAAGAAGCCTCAACTACTGCTTTAGGGTCATCATTTTCTAAAGAATCAGGGAAAAAACAGAGAATGAAAGGAGTTCAGCAAGGTAAGTTTGAAATTACAGTCTGTCTTAGAATATGAGAACCTTATTAAAACAGGAAGCTATGGAGTAAAAACTTAGAAACTTCTTATCCCCTCTCAAGATTAGCTTATTCTTGTAGAATCTAAATTCATTTTCTTTTATTTTGTAGACCTTAAGAACAAAATCTACAAATATTTCAATCTGTATGATATATGAATATTTTAGTTGGAAAGATTCTAATAATTTAAAAATACATAAAAATTTAATACAACTTGTTTATGTTTTTCCCCTTGCTTCTATATGATATCAGTATACAGTTGTCTTGGCCACTGTATGTATGTATTGCTTTAAATTTAGAGCAGTAAGAAGAGAATTCTGGGGAGCTATTCTTTTATTAGGCTTTAAAATACAGCAGTCATTTTTGCTAAGCACATGTGCATGGACTATTAACATCCTTTAAAATTGGAGATAAAAACATAATCTAAAGACATTTTTACACTGATCACCTGTTTATCTGCAGTATTGAATTACAAGATCCTTGGAGAGACCAGGACAAGTTGCTAGCTGTTGACAATAAATGAAGAAACTATGTATGGGTCATGTAAGGCTCAAATCAGCCTTAACTATTGGCTAGTCAGTATGTCTGCTTCAGGAAAAATGGAGCAATATGAGACTGAAATGAAGTAGTGAGGAGCCACACTCTATAAAACTACCCTTTAATTATCGTTGCATACAGGAATCAGTTATGAGTAATTTCTATGACTTTATTTTTTTCTTGATTTTCTAGCAAAATGTCTTTGAAAAATATTAACGTAGGCTTTAGCTGAAATAAAGGGAAAAGAATTTTTCTGCATGTATGTTGTTGCACTGAGCAAGTTTGCTCCTATAGTCTAGATGTTGTGGTATCAGGGATCATCCCACTTGGAGAATAAGGGTAATGTAGAGAAGTCTTGCTCATCCCTTCCCACCTGGGGCTTTTCTTTTCAAGCTGCTACTTGTTTGTCCTCTTAAAGAACTGAGTACTGGCCAGGCCAAGTTGCTCACATCTAAAGTCCCAGCTACTCAGGAAGCTGAGGAGGGAGGATTGCTTCTGCCCAGCCAGGAGTTTGAGGTTACAGTGAGCTATGATCTCATCACTGTACTCCAGCCTGGTTGATAGAGTGAGACCCTGTCTCTAAAAAGAAAAACATGATTTTTGTAATTTGGGTATCTTTTTACATACTTTTAAATGCCAAGTTTTTCAAAATAAAAAAAAGTATAATTTTTCCTGGAGATATATGTGTATATATCTACTCAAAATTATCAGTGGAAATTTGATTTGCTATTAATTAACCACTGATATCTACAATGTCTTCCTTAAATATAGGAATATAATATTTGATTCTCTTAAAGACAAAAAAGCTTGTTAATGATCTTATGATAAGGAAAATTAAAAAGAATAAAACCTGATTTTGCTTCTCTAGCCATGTGGATCC
The DNA here is from genome assembly GCF_030222135.1 of Aotus nancymaae. Classification (NCBI taxonomy): domain Eukaryota; kingdom Metazoa; phylum Chordata; class Mammalia; order Primates; family Aotidae; genus Aotus; species Aotus nancymaae. The sequence continues at coordinate 186,071 of NW_026988570.1, read as the reverse complement.
TGGTTCCTTGCCTTCCTATGTTGTTAACGTCCCTTAAGAAACAGTACCAAGAAGATGTATTAAGATTTAATTTGTTTTCAGTGAATCTAGAAGGAAAAAAAGAATGCACTGTATGTTATAGACTATTAAAATGTGCTGTTCCTTATAAACTAATAAATTGACAGGTATGCTGTTTTTCTTTTAAATTTAAGTACGTTTTAACTTTTCTAGGTATTGAACAGAGGGTTAAAAGTTTTAATGTTGGTCGTGGACGTGGCTTGCCGAAGAAAATCAAACGAAAAGACCGTGGGGGAAGAACCAATAAAGGGCCTAATGTTTTTTCAGTATCGGATGACTTTCAAGAGGTACTGAGAATTTAGATATAAGGAAGGAGAAGGTTTTTCATCTTTTAATTTATTTGGTGGCAAAGCATTGTGATTTTAATGATACATTCCTAGTAAATGAAAAATTACCAGCTTAGATAAAATGAGGCATCTATAACCTCCAAAAAATAGTTGTTTATTAGTTGTGATACTAGTATAGAAGTACAAATTTAGGTGACTTTGAAATAAAATTGATGTGTTTGAAAGAACCTCAAAATAAAGTTGATAAGTTTGAAAGCAAAAATATATCCTCTATTAGTCTTCTTTTGTACTTTTCTTTTCTAAGAGTCATCTTCCCCAGATGGAATTGGCAATAAAATGTTAATAGCTCAATAAGTAGCGGGGACAAAAAGGGAGGCAGTGGTAAATTAACTTTCTTGTTAGAGCTGAAAGCATTAAAGAGAAGAAAGGGGGATATAAATAGTTGGAAAGGTGAACTTATGTATGTTACATGTGGTAGATATTCAATAAATTTATGTTAAATTGAGTTGAACGCTGAACATGAACATTTTAACCTTGTATCAGCTCCCTAAATTACAGTGGTCCAATTCCTGTATTCTACTGCTGTTCCAGTAAGATTTGATTGATTTATAGAGGCAAGGTTTTGTCATTAAATGCTGCAGCTTTAGCCAGGTGCAGTGGCTCATGCCTGTAATCCCAGCACTTTGGGAAGCCGAGTTGGGCAGATCACTTGAGGTCAGGAGTTCAAGACCAGCGTGGCCAACATGGAGAAACCACGTCTCTACAAAAATACAAAAATTTGCCAGGGATGGTGGTGCACATCTGTAGTCCCAGCTACTTGGGAGGCTGAGGCAGAAGAATCGCTTGAACCCAGGAGGCAGAGGTTGCAGTGAGCTGAGATATGGCTCCACTACACTCCAACCTGGGTGACAAAGTGAGATTCCATCTAAAAAATAATAAAAATAAAGCTGCAACTTTGAGTGAGAGCTAAGTATATAGCTAAGCTGTATACTATAATTTGAAAATACATGGTTGTCTGATCTCTCAGTTTAAAGATAATGGGCAGAGATTTCTTAATATGCACTCCTTAGTATACTGTTTTAAGGAGATGTTAACAGGTTGCAAAACCCAGCATATGTCATCTGCTTTTGGAGATTCTCAGTTGACGTTAATGTAGTAAAGCTTCTAAGCAGCTTAGGCAAAAAGAAGCCTATTTTACTTTGTTCATCCCATCAGTGACTCAACCACAAACTATTTTTTCCCTACACACCTACTGACATTCACTGAGCCACTCACTGTTCCATGGAACAACAGCTTTGGAATTATTATAGTTATTATTTTAGAATTTTGGGGTAACTAAAAACCTGCCCTGTCATCTTCTTAGATGTAGACCTTTAGAATATGCTGATTTTCCTAACCCAAACTAATACAAATGCTTTTTAAGTAGGCCTGCTCCTATACCCAGTTTTTATACCCTATACCTTTAAAAAATTAGCTTCCAGGAAAGTGTGACTTTCAGCAAGTTATACCTGTCTCTGGGCCGCAGTTTGCTTAATCTGCAAAATGAGGGCATAGTATTAAGGGTCCCTTCAAGTACAACATTTTAGATGTCTGTAGACCTGGGCTATACCTAAAAGATAATCATCTAACAGAAAAATCAAGATAAAAATACATTATTAATCACGTCAGCTTATTGGCTATCATGAGAGACATTTCTTACGATTCCAGAAGCAACTAGGAGTGCACCAGAGCCCAAGAAGGCAGTTCATGGTCAGGAATGGTCTGTAGGTGGCCCATCCAGAATAGTGTGAACATGCAGGCCAGAGTGGCCAACATAGATCCATCTCCATCCTAGGCCTTTCAGAGACTATGAGAGTCTTCAAAGCCAAATCAGTTCAGGAGTACCTTCAGATTCATCATAATTTTTTTTGAAAAATCAAGAGTTGTCACAGAAGGAAGCAAACTTCCACTGAATTTTAAAGGCTTCTTCATTTTATTGGCCATAATACTCTTAAATTGTTTTACTGTTTACCTATTATAGTTTTTGTAATAAATACTTTTTTCCTGGTAGATCCTTAAATTTCCTCTACCTAATACATATATTAATATATTATGCTATTGTGTCTTGTATCAATATATCTTCTAAAGTAAATTTTAAAACAAACAAGTACAGTAGGGTAGCTTGGTTTTTTTCTCCCTCCATCCTTGTAATGCAAAGAATATGGAGTTGCAAGGCACAGTTCCTGAGTTGTGTCTGTCTAGTAACTCACCATGTGACCTTTGGCAAGGCACTATCTTCTCTAATCATTCATTTTCATGTTTGTCCAATGAGGGTGATGAACTACATTACTTCTATGGTTCTTCCAGCTCTTATATTACTAGAGATTTTATGGGTAGAAAACATTTGTGAGTCTTCTTTAGACTCAAACTTAAAAGGTTTATCTTCGAGGCACTTAATTTTGCCCTAAAAATTTATTTGTTAAAGTTGCCTTAGATTTTCTATAGTACCTTGATTATGGTCAGGTTTCCCATAGCTGTGGACACTGTGTTACTTTGTACTCATTTAAATGGAACTAAACTAAAAAACAAAACACCTCTCCCCCTACAATCCTCTATTAAATACCTCCCCCCCCACAATCCTCTAATAAAACAGTGAAACATTATTTGAAAGTAATGTATACAGAAAGATTAAGTTATTAATGAAACGTAAGTACAACTTGCATTTTTCAGGGTGTGTGTGTGTGATTACCTAACTCTTTTACTTATTAATTTCAGAATTATATTCCTCAGGTTGGCTCATTGATTTTGCATAATGTACTCTCTTTGGCTGTTTATTTTGTTTTGTAACAGCCATGATTCCTTGTACAGAATGCCTGTGTGAGCTGGTCATTATATCCGCTTATTCTAAACAAATCTGTAAACATAAAAAATGTTTGTGAATCAAATTTGTATAGATTTGAGACACTTTAAATAATTGTATCAGTGTATATTATAACTAATTTCATTGTGTTTTTCTGGGGTAAATTAGGTATATTATATTTTTTAATGAACCTCTAGGATTATCTGTTTACTTGGTATTCTTGTACCTTTTTCAGAATTCTTACAGTAAAATGTGCTTTTAGCTGTGAGTGCTGAGGATCAGATTTCAGTGTAGACATCTATTGCCTCAATATTTGCTGTGAGGCAAGTTCTTGTTTTCATTGAACTTTATGCTCCATCTTTTAGCAAATTAAGAGAAAAGGGAAAACAAATCAAATCAGAAAAGTATATAGTCATTGAACTCCCATGTTGTATAGGGCACAATGCAGGTGCTTTAAAAATAATGTTGATTTTTTTAGAGTTGATGAATGTAACTCATTTAATTTAGCGTGGCTAAGCCTCATACTCTGTCTTGTTACACAATCTTATACTTAAAGCAGAAGTTGAATAGGGGACTCAGAAGAAGTGAGGAAAACAAGTAGGGCTATGAGATTTCTTTTCCTTAAATTTTCTTAATTTTTTTCTTAACTTTTAAAATTTAAAAGTTAAAGGTAATACATGCTCCCTGTTTATTTGCCCTTTTTTTCCCTCTAAAGAAAGTACAAAATAACCATACACACATAAAATCTCTAATCCTGCCATACAGAGACGTACACTGTAAAATATGGGGGTATATTCTTTTTGTCATTTTTTTTTGCTTCTATTATTGTAGGATTGGGATCAATTTTTTACTTCATAAAATATTGTAAACATGTTTTTTTAGACAGTCTCACTCTGTCACCCAGGCTAGAGTATAGTGGTGTGATCTCAGCTTACCGCAGCCTCAGTCTCCTGAGTTGCCAGGATTACAGAGGCATGTGCCACCACGCCCAGCTAATTTTTTGTATTTTTGGTGGAGACAGGGTTTCACTATGTTGGCCAGGCTGTTCTCAAACTCCGGGCTTCAAGGGATCCCAAAGTGTTGGGATTACAGGCGTGAGCCACCATGCCTGACTTGTAAACATTTTTTATGATTCAAAGTTGTTAATTTTTTAATGACTGCATAATATTCTACCACCAAAATATATTTGATGAGTCTTCTAGTTTTAGATGTGTGTAGAGTGTTTCTAGTTTTGCTGTTTGTTTTATTGTGTCAGTATTTCTGCAGTAATTGATTGTATGAATAAATCTTGGTGTGTCTCCCTGATAATTCTTTCAAAATAATCTGGAAAAGTACAAAATTGTTTGTCAAACAATATGAATATTTTAAAGTCTTTTATAGCATGCCTATCAATAATATATGAGTGCATATTTTATTGTACCTTTGCCCAAATTGAGAATTATTATGAATTTTCAACCTCTTTTATAATTTTATTTTAAAATAATTATGTATCTTCATTAAAATAGAAAGAAATAGGCTTTTTTTGCAACCACTAGTAGTGTAAGTAGATTACCAGATGCATATCTCTCTCCAAATAAATGAATAGCATCAGAATGTTTAATCTTGATTATTTTTTATAGTCAATATGTACTTTTTTCCAGATCAACTTAATTATACATTCTAACACCTATTAATATTTCATATGTTGCATTCAAATGAAATTTTTTTCTTGCAGTATAGTAAACCAGGGAAAAAATGGAAGGTTATGACTCAGGAATTTATTAATCAGCACACAGTGGAACACAAAGGAAAACAAATCTGTAAATACTTCCTGGAAGGGAGATGTATTAAGGTAAATTTATAGGGGTATCATTACTCATTTTAACTTCCAAAATAATCTGTAAAATTAAAGTCTTTGGGGGAATGGTTAGTTTTTTTCTCCTCTCAATGTGGCTGTAATAAAACTGGGTCTTTAAAATGTATCTTGTATGGAAACACTGTACATTAAAGCTCATTTAATTATGTTCTGGGACATAATATGTGTAACATAATTTGTTACACATAATGCTATGTGGCAAGTACTGTTCAAAGTACAGCTAATATTAAATGATTTAATCTTACAGTGACCTACAAAGTAGTTAATGTTATTATCCCCATTTTTTTCATGGCACTAAGAGGTTAAGTAAGTACCCATGGTAGCTCAACTGGAAATGGTGAGTGCTGGTTGAATTCAGACAGTATCCTCTGAGGTCTTGCTCACTGTGCTGCCTCAGTGCACATAGCTACATCCACTGTCTTGGGCAGGAATTCTAAGGGGTCTTTTGAGTTATTATTTGTTCATTATTAAAGACTGAAGATAATGATCATAATTTTACCATGAGACACCATGGAGAAAATTCAGTTGTTGTTTCTTTGTTTCTCTTTGTTTCTTATCTTTTTTCTTTCCCTTTTTTTTCTTTTTGTGAATAGGGAGATCAGTGTAAATTTGATCATGATGCAGAGTTGGAGAAAAGAAAAGAGATCTGCAAATTTTATTTACAAGGATATTGTACCAAAGGAGAGAACTGCATTTATATGCATAATATCCTTTATTTAAAATCTATGTTAAACAAAATGCGGGGATTTTAAAGCATCATTGAGGTTTTAAAAAATGATAAATACACCCTGGAAAGCCTAGTTTGGTTTTAAATTTAACACATTACATAAACCCAGTCTAGTCAGAATTTGTACTTCAAAAGAGCAAACTGACTTTTATTCTTTAGGAAAATGAGATAACTGCCCTTTGGAAACAATTCTGTGAAGTGAAGGTACTTTATATTTCATATAATCAGCTTAAAGTATTGCAAGAGATTGTGCTTCCTGAAGGAGTAGTTGGCAAAATATTTATTCCATAATTATTTTACTTAAGTTCATGAGTAATAAATTATCATTGTGAAAATTATAAAAGTCTTATAAAATCTTCCACTCAATGATAAATACTGTATATTCTTCCCCACTCTCCCTTGGGAAATATATACATTTAAATTGTGGTCCTGCTCCTACCCAAATTGGAATTTCACTATATGTAGTGTTCCTGTCCTTTTTTTTTTTAAATGTATTCTGCAATTTTCCATGTTAATTTCCCCTCAAATATCTATCAGGTTCCTCGCTACCACTTATGACTAATGAAGTTTTCCCCCATGGAATTGAAACTCTATCAGAGACAAAATTTTATATATATGCATTTTTTTCTGGACTTCATGTTTGGCTCCATGGATTTGTTCACCCTCATGTCAGTGTTGCTTTGCTGTGATTATTTCTGCCACAGCAGCACACTGTGATACTTGGTAGACTTTCATGTTTATTTTTCCAGATAGATTTTTAAATTCTGATGGCATGTTCAAAAAATGTGAAAAAAAGAAAGTGAATAAAATGGAAAATGAAAAATGCCTGTTATCTTAGATCTAAATGTCAGAAAATTGAACTATGCAATTACCAGAGGAATACATGATGAATTCCTTTATAACTCAGGAGAACAGATAAATTTCCTGTGTCTCAAAATCCAGAGGCAAAAAGGGAATAGATTGAAATTTTGACTCCATGAAAAAGCTTACAGTTGCAGAACAAATACATATAACATGAGCCAAACAAAAAAGATAATAAAGCGGGAAAGATTATGTGTAATTTATATGACTTAGGAAGAGGTAATACCCTTAATATATTAGTTTCTAAACATTAAGAATAAAAATGAGGCAAGAGATACAGATAATTCCAGAAAGGGAAATGTAGATAGTCCCAAAACATATAGAAAGATGTTCAATGTTCCTAATAAGTGGAATATAATTTAAGTTACACTGAGATAACATTTGCAGCTGTGTCAGGTTTACAAAAATAAAAAAACCATGACAGCAAAGTTTGTTAGTAAGGATGTGAGAAAACAGATAACATTCATACCTTGTTGCTGGCAATGTCAAAATGGTGCATTCCTATGGAGGAGAACTTGGCAATATCTGGCAAAATTACACATGCATTTACCCTTTAACCCAGCAATCCCACGTTTTGCAAATTCTTACCAATAGACCTGGGCAGTGATTACTGATGGCTGCTAAAATCATGAGGTGAAAAGTTAATTAGTAATTTTACAGTTGATGGATGAAACTGACAACACCTGAAAGAACTGATCAGTCTTAACATCACTAAAAAGAAACAACCAGATATTAAATGCCTTTTGTTATGATCCAGTAGAGTATTCAAATACCATCTATAACAAATATTAAAATTAACAAATAATACAAAAATAAAAGGGAAAGGGGAACTTCTCGAGATCAATAAAAGTAACTTGAGAGATATATTAACTAGTTTCAATTTGTGGATCATCTTTGTGTCCTGATCTGAATAAAGGAATTATAAAAACGTTTTTTAAAAGTCTGGAAAATTTGAATATTGACTGGGTACTAGTTGAAATTGACGCATTAATTTTGTCAGGTTGGTAATGAAGTCGTGATTGGTAAGAAAAAGTATTCCTGGCCAGACATGGTAGCTCACACTTGTAATCCTAACACTGGGACGCCGAAGTGGGAGGATTGCTTGAGGCCAGGAGTTTGAGACCAGACTGGGTAATATAGTGAGACACCCCTCCCACCCCCATCTCTATAAAAACTAATTTTAAGAGGAAAGGGTCCGGCCACAGTGGCTCATGCCTGTAATCGCAGCACTTGGGAGGCCAAGGCGGGTGGATCACCTGAAGTCAGGAGTTTGAGACCAGCCTGGCCAACATGGTGAAACCCCATCTCTACTAAAAATACAAAAATAAGCTGGGTGTGGTGGTGTGTGCCTGTAATCCCAGCTACTTGGGAGGCTGAGGCAGGAGAATCACTTGAACCTGGGAGATGGAGGTTGCAGTGAGCTAAGATGCTGCCACGGCACTCCAGCCTGGGTGATAGAGCAAGACTCCATCTCAAAAACAAAACAAAAAAAAGGAAAGAAACAGTATCCCTTATCTGTTCAAAATAGGTATGGAAATATTTACAGCAAATGATGAAAGTTGTTGAACCTATGAGGTCAGCATGAGAGGGAGTTCATTTTATTATTCTCTCTACTTTGGTATGGTGAATAACCTTCAAACAAACTTGAAAAACAATTCTAAGTAATGTCATCCTATAGAGATAACCATGTTTACGGTATGGCATAAAGTCTTTCAAACTTTTTCTATGCTACGGTATGTATGTATGAATGGATATGTATATGTTTATACACATAATTTTTTACGTAAATGAAATCTATAATGATTGTGAATATTTTACTTTTAAATTTAACATTTACATTAATTCATATGGACTGTATTTTAATATACTATGTGTTATAGGGACCTCATTTTTTTTCCAGATGATTAACTCATTGTCTCATTTTTACACAGTTCTGCTTCCATACTACTCTTATCTATTGTGGTATTTGATTATTCCCCTCTGTAAGAATATGTTTGATATTTGGTAAGGCATATATGCCTTCCTTCTTTATAAAAAATGTTGTAATAGTCTCAGGTGAGAAGTGATTTGGCAAATAAAAATAAAAACAAATAAGATGTTGTAATAAATTTGTCCTATTCAAGAAAAATAAATTTTTTTGGATTTGACATATTTCTTTAGAAAACAAATATTTTATTGAATTCTGTATCTGAAAGCTTTCAGTCTATTCTTACAGAGTTTTTGTTACATAGTCATGCTGTTTGTAAATAATAATTTTACTTCATTTACAGTATTTATACCTTTAATTTTAATTGTATTGGCTACATTTCCAGAAATATTAAATAGTAGTGATTGTGGCAGACATATACATGTTTTAATGATAATGCCTTTTTGTTTTAGCTTGTGGTTGCAGTTTTAAAGTAGGTTTTTAAAAATCAATTAAAGTATACTTTTATTTTACTAAGAGGATTTTTTAAATCTAAAAAGGGTTTTGAATTTTATCATTTTCCTTTTGCATCTGCCAAAATGATCATATTTTTTTTTTACCTTATCCATGTTTACAATAATAAATTTCCTAAACACATCCGACTGTTCCCTGAACACAAACCACCTGAGAGTGGTATATTTTTCACTGTACTTCTAGATTTAGTATTTTCTTTACAAGTTTGTCTCCAAAATCTTAAGATTAGTCTGTAGTTTATTATTGGGATATTTGCCTTTAACATAACATATTAAGCCTCTTAATTTTTGTTATAAGCTCTTCTTTTTTTTTTTTTTAATTTAAGACGGCGTTTCACTATGTTGGTCAGGCTGGTCTTGAACTCCCAACCTCAGGTGATTCGCCCGTCTTGGCCTCCAAAGTGCTTGGATTACAGGCATGAGCCACCACGCCCGGCCTATAAATATAAGCCCTTGCTACAAAATTTACATACTATTTTATTTCATTGTGGAAAGTAACAGAGCTTATGTAATTAAAATATAATAGTTTTTGCTATAATAGTTATAAATGGTGTTTTTTTTTTTCTATTAAAAAGTGGCTTTCAAGGCCGGGTGACGTGGCTCATGCCTGTAATCCCAGCACCTTGAGAGGCCAAGGTGGGCGGATCATTTGAGGTCAGGAGTTTGAGATCAGCCTGACCAACAAGGTGAAACCCCATCTCTACTAAAAATACAAAAAAATTAGGCATGGTGGCCCCCGCCTGTAATCCCAGCTACTTGGGAGTCTGAGGAAAATCACCTGAACCCAGGAAGCGGAGGTTGCAGTGAGCCCAGATTGTGCCACTGCAATCCAGTCTAGGCGACAGAACTAGACTCTGTCTCAAAAAAAAAAAAAAAAAAAAAAAGTGGCTTTTTAGTTTTAATAGAGAAAAAAGCTGTTTGAATGTTTTTGTATAATTATGTAACCTTAATAGAATAAAAAATAAGCTGATGTGATTATAGTAAATTCAGTATAATGTATTATAATACAGCCTTATTAATTCAGCAGAATTATGGTTGTGTATTAAGAACACTTAACATGAGTTCTACTACCCTAACAAAATTTTAAGCATACAATACAGTATTTTTGACTAGAGGTACAATGTTATATAGCAGATCTCTAGAACTTAACCATTTTGTCTAACAGTTGTGGGTTTTGGTTTAAAAAAATTAGAACTTGATTCTACTTGGTATTTTCCTTAATATTTTCATTTACATGAATTTCCATGCAAGTTCTATCATAGTGGAGCAAAATGTTACCAGGGGGACAACTGTAAATTTTCCCATGATGATCTGACTAAAGAAACAAAGAAACTTTTGGACAAAGTGAGTAATATTTTTGTACCTTGATTAGATCTCTCCACAAATACATTTGACTTGAATCATATTTTATAAATCACATTTTATGAAACTGCTGAAAAATTGAAGCTTTGTTTTATATTTTATTCTATTGGAGCAATATTATTTACCTTTTTGAACTTCATTCTGTTTATAAAAAATGAGGAGTTTGCTATCTCCAAACGATTTCAACTGTTTTTTCTCTTTTTCTTTTTCTTTCCCTTTTTCTCTTTCTTTCTCTTTCTTGCTTGCTTTTTCTTCTTTCTTTTTTTCCTTCTTTCACTCTCTCTTCTTTTTTTCTATTCTTTTTTTTTTTTGGGGAGGGTTTCACTATGTTGCTCAGGCTAAGTGTAGTGGCGCAATCGTGGCGCAATCTTGGCTCAGCTTACTGCATGCCCTGCTCTATGCCACCACCACCACCTCCCCCCCACCCCGCCCCCCGCCCTGTGCGTCCCAACCTGCCACCGGGGCCATCCTCCCACCTCAGTCTCCTGAGGCAGGCATTACCATGCCCAGTTAATTTCTGCATTTTTGATGGAGACAGAGGTTTATCTATGTTGCTCAGGCTGGTCTCTTGAATTCAAGAGGTCCACCTGCCTCAGCCTTCCAAAGTGTCGCGATTATAGGCGTGAGCCACTGTGACCAGCCCATTTCAACTTTAATGTAATGTTTTCTACTAACAAAACTTAAGTCTTCCTAGTTTTAAATGTGAGGAAAAGAGCTCGCTTTGAAATAGTAATCTTTGCCAATTATTTTTAGGTGTTGAATACTGATGAAGAACTCATAAATGAAGATGAAAGAGAATTAGAGGAACTTAGAAAGCGTGGCATAACTCCTCTTCCCAAACCACCTCCAGGGGTTGGGCTTCTGCCAACCCCTCCAGAGCATTTTCCCTTTTCTGATCCTGAAGACGATTTTCAGACAGATTTCTCTGATGATTTTAGGAAAATTCCATCTCTTTTTGAAATAGTTGTAAAACCTACCGTGGATTTAGCACATAAAATTGGGAGGAAGTAAGTGAAAACTTTCAAAATGACATCAACATTTTTTTGCCTGAAAACTATCATTAAGAAATTAAGACATATTACAAGCTAATCATGTAATTAAACTTGGGTAGAGATAGCACATATCTGGCATGCATTGCAGATGGCTGCTTTCCCCTTTGTTTTCCATTCCCACTCTCTGCTACTTGCCATCAGTGCTTTCCCATATGGAATCCTTATATGGCTTCTGAAACCTCTCAGCGTAGTAATCCTGAAGGACCCTGCCTGGTAGGTGGATTTGGCATTCTCGATTATGAGGCTGCATTGTCATTGATAATGCCTTCAGATTGTGGGAAATAGTCCTCCACATATTTGGTTCTTTGTGAAGAGCAATTCCTTCGACTATTTGAGGAAGACTTCTGGATCCAGATTTTCATTTTCTACCACCACCATTCCAGCCCAGCTGCCTGTCCCCTAGGGTCTGTGCATCTGGTCCCTAAGTCACATTGTTGAGTATTTGTTTAGCCTTGACAACTCAGGAAAGGAAGGAAGTCTCAGTCAATGAGGAGCAAGAAATTTATAGCAAATACCACAATTCATTTGAACCATTAAAAGTATTTCTAATGTCAAGAAGATAAATATGTCCACTATTTTGCTAATATTACATATTGTATTGTATCCTGGTCAATGAAATAAGAGAAAGAGAAAAGTTATAAAGATTAGAAGTGTAGTGGCAGCCTCATTATTTGGGAAGTTTCCCTGAACCCAAAGGAATCAACAGATGAAACTATTGGAAATAATAATTAAATTAGCAAGAGATCAAGAAAGAAGAGCAACATTCTAAAACTGAAGGTCTTTTTATATGCCGACAATAACCAATTACAAATTGTCATAAAAAGTTGTATGTTTATATAGTAGATTCTAATTTTATTGTAAAAGGTTATATATGCCTTTAAAAAATGACTAGTAGAAGAGAACCAATCAAAAATTTTATATCTGGGTAGTGGGATTAGGGGTGATTCTTTCTTATCTTTGTACTTTTCTGTATTTTTCAAAAAAGTAAGTTTTAGAACAGCTAACAGTAAGCAGGTGGGCTACAATGACAGTAAGAGGTCTATTTCGTGTTTCTACCTATAGACGATATGGAACAAATTGCTTCTTAAGCACACAGTATTCTATTCTGATATAAAAAAATACTTAACCAATATCTGTTTAGAAGTGTTAACATTCTCATCTCTTTTTCTTTGAACTAAGAAATGTTATTTTTTGTCTACAGGCCACCAGCTTTTTATAACAGTGCCTCACCACCAGGACCACAATTTCAGGGAAGCAGCCCACACCCTCAACATATCTATAGTTCTGGGTCAAGTCCAGGTCCTGGACCTAACATGTCTCAAGGACACAGTAGTCCTGTGATGCACTCAGGCTCCCCTGGACATCACCCATGTGCAGGACCTCCTGGTCTACCAGTGCCACAGAGCCCACCTTTACCACCTGGTCCACCTGAAATTGTAGGTCCTCAAAATCAAGCTGGAGTACTTGTTCAACCAGACGCAACTTTGACACCACCAAGCATGGGTGGGGCTTACAACTCGCCAGGCTTTCCAGGACATGTGATGAAAGTACCCAGAGAGAATCACTGTTCTCCAGGTTCATCATACCAGCAAAGTCCTGGTGAAATGCAGCTCAACACCAATTATGAATCCCTGCAAAACCCAACTGAGTTTTATGATAATTACTATGCACAGCATTCTGTACATAATTTTCAGCCACCCAATAACTCTGGTGGTAAGTTTACTTTTTGAAATAATTTATTCATAATTTAAAATACAGTCCTATTTTTCCTTAAAAGCATGATAGAAATGTATGTTTTAAGTAACGCTAAGTAAAATTGGTAAGATTGAAATCTTAAAATGTTTTCACTTGGCGAAACTTTTGGAACAATAGAACTTTAGATAACTTTTAGAAATCCTTTAAAATGACGTAATTTGATAATCCAGTGTGCCTATTATGAAAGCTTTTATTTCTTATGACACTGGTAGAGTTTTGTGCTCACTCAATGTCTGTCTCTCCCCATGTTATACATGTAGATGGGATATGGCATGGTGAATTTGCCCAGCAGCAGCCTCCTGTTGTTCAAGACTCACCTAATCATGGAAGTGGGTCTGATGGCAGCAGCACCAGGACAGGCCATGGCCCTCTGCCTGTACCAGGCCTCCTCCCTGCAGTACAAAGAGCTCTTTTTGTCCGACTTACTCAGAGATACCAAGAAGATGAAGAACAATCCAGCACCCAACATCATAGGGCACCAAGCAGGGAAGAAGGTGTGTTAGAAGTTATTAATAGCATCTTACCTATTTGGATGGGTTAAAATTTAAAAATGACCGAGGTGGGTGGATCACCTGAGGTCAGGAGTTTGAGACCAGCCTGGCCAACATGGTGAAATCCCATCTCTACTAAAAATACAAAAAATAGCCAGTTGTGCTGGCATGTGCCTGTAGTACCAGCTACTCAGGAGGCTGAGGCAGCAGAATTGCCTAAACCTGGGAGAGGGAGGTTGCAATGAGCTGAGATTGCACCACTGCACTCCAGCCAGGGCAACAGAGCAAGACTCTGAAAAAAATAATAATGATTAAAAATGAGCTCTGTCTTGTATTTCCAATTTATCTTGTAGCCACTATCTTCTTGTGATTGATTGTGGCTTCAGTTAATTGTGTTAATAATTAATTGCAAAAGGTTTGACTTGAAGCAGTGAAAAGATCTGAAGCTAGAGTTTAAGGTTGTGCAGACTTGCAAGCAATTAAGCTTTTTGCTATTGCTTTCAGTTTGAGGATTTTAAATTCTAGCCCAATTTCAAAATGATTCAGTTATTAGAGACATTTTTGTGGCATAGGCTATATACTTAAGGATCTGCTATAATATTAAGAAATATTTTTAAATATAAAAAGATTATATGGAAACTAAGTATACCTTATTATTTTTGATATTGGAAAGTATACAACAGTTAGTTAATTCAGTAATAGGTGAGAAAAGTTTAAAGCATCCAATTCTGTTTATGAATGATGTTTGGCCACTCTTAAAAATGACATTTATGAAAGATTATGTAAAACTATATAACACTACAAGCCATTATATGAACATTTAAAAATATATATCTATAATATTTTAATTATTACTTTTTGTGGGTACATATATTTATGGGGTACATGAAATATTTTGATACAGGCATGCAATGCATAATAATCACATCAGGGTAAATGAGAGTATCCATCACCTTAAGCATTTATCCTCTGTGTTACAAACAATCCAGTTATAGCCTTTTAGTTTTTTTTTAACATACAGTTAAATTATTATTGATTATATGTTGTGCTATCAAATACTAGGTCTTATTCATTCTTTTTAACTTTTTGTTCACATTAACTATCCCCACTTCCTCTCTATCTGCCAGCTACCCTTCTCAGTCTCTAGTAACCATCCTTCTGCTCTCTATGTCCATGAGTTCAATTGCTTTAATTTTTAGCTCCCCCAAATAAGTGAGAACATGAGAATTTTGTCTTTCTGTGCCTGGCTTATTTCACTTAACATAATGACCTCCAGTTCCTTGTTGTTGCAAATGAACAGGATCTCATTCTTTTTATGGCTGAATAGTACTCCATTGTGTATATGTGCCACATTTTCTTTATCCATTGTCTATTTTTTTGTTTTGTTTTGTTTTAAGATGGAGTCTTGGCTAGGCATGGTGGCTCATGCCTGTAATCCCAGCACTTGGGGAGGGTGAGGCGTCTGGATCACGAGATCAGAAGTTCAAGACCAGCCTGGCCAACATAGTAAAACCCCGTCTATACCAAAAATACAAAAAAATTAGCTGGGCATGGTCGCATGCACCTGTAATCCCAGCTACATGGGAGGCTTAGTCAGCAGAATTGCTTGAACCAGGACCCAGGAGGCAGAGGTTGGAAAAAAAAAAAAAAAAGAGTCTCACTCTGTTGCCCAGGTTGGAGTTCAGTGGCACAGTCTCAGCTGACTGCAACCTCCACCCCCTAGGTTCAAGTGATTCTTGTGCCTCAGCCTCCCGAGTAGCTGGGATTAGAGGTGTGCACCACCAAGCCCACCTAATTTTTTTTTTTTTTTTTTGAGATGGAGTCTCACCTTGTCACCAGGCTGGAGTGCAGTGGCTTGATCTTGGCTCACTGCAACCTCCAACTCCCTGGTGCAAATAATTCTCCTGCCTCAGCATCCTGAGTAGCTGGGATTATAGGCATGCACCACCATGCCCAGCTAATTTTTGTATTTTTAGCAGAGACGAGGTTTCACCACGTTGGCCAGGATGATCACCATCTCCTGACCTTATGATCCACCCACCTTGGCCTCCCAAAGTGCTGGGATTACAGATGTGAGCCACTGCACCTGACCATTGTCTGTTGGTGGACACTTAGGTTGCTTCCAAATCTTGGCTATTATGAATAGTGCTGCAGTAAATGGGAGAGTACAGATATCTCTTTGATATACTGATTTTTTTTTCTTTTGGGTATATACCTTGCAGTGGGATTGCTGGATCAGATGGTAACTTTATTTTACAGGGTTGTAAATTTTATAGGTGCGTAAATTTTATTTACAGGCGTGACAGGAGTCTAGTTTTACTTTTCTGCATATGGATATCCAGTTTTTCCAGCACCATTTATTGAAGAGATTGTTCTTTCCCCAGTGTATGTTTTTGGCACCTTTGTCGAAAATCAGTTCACTGTAGGTGTATGGGTTTGTTTCTGGGTTCTCTGTTCTGTTCCGTTGGTCTACGTTTCTTTTTCTTTTTTTGTTAGTTTGGGGTTTTTTTTGTTTTTTTTCTTGAGACAAGGTCTCACTCTGCTGCACAGGCTGTAGTGCAGTGATACAATCTCAGTTCACCACTACCTCCATCTCCTGGTTTTGAGCAATTCCGGCCTCCCAAGTCTGTGCCTCCTGAGTAGCTGGGACTACAGGTGCACACCACCATGCTCAGCTGATTTTTTTGTATTTTTAGTAGAGACAGTTTTTCCATCTTGGCCAGGTTGGTCTCAAACGCCTGGCCTCAAGTAATCTGCCTGCATCAGCCTCCCAAAGTGCTGGGATTACAGGTGTGAGCCACCGCGCCCAGCTTGTGTATCTGTTTTTATGCCAGTACAATGCTGTTTTACTTACTATATAGCTCATCAAATTATAGTATAATTTGACATCAGGTAATGTGATTCCTCTATTTTTGTTCTTTTTGCTCAGGATAGGTTTGGCTATTCTGAGTCCTTTGTGGTTCCATATAAATTTTAGGATTTTTTTTTATATCTGTGAAGAACGTCATATGCATTTTGATTGGAATTGCATTGAATCTATAGATTGCTTTGGGTAGTATAGACATTTTAACAATACTGATTCTTCCAATCCCTGAACATGGAATATCTTTTCAATTTTCGGTGTTCTCTTCGGTTTCTTGCTTCAATGTTTATGAACATTTTTTGTTACATTTTCAAAGAAGGTAT
The DNA here is from genome assembly GCF_030222135.1 of Aotus nancymaae. NCBI lineage: Eukaryota > Metazoa > Chordata > Mammalia > Primates > Aotidae > Aotus > Aotus nancymaae. The sequence continues at coordinate 169,160 of NW_026988570.1, read as the reverse complement.
TATTAATTCTTCGTTTACCTAACATCACAGGAGAATGAAGGATTCCTAGTAAGTGAATTTCCTGTATAATTTAAATTATAAACAATTTAATAATTTTAAATGATTGTTAAAAAACAATCATTTAATAGTAATTGTTCAGTAAAATCTTACAGTTTTATGTTTTCATAAGCAAGGAGATTAAAACTTTTAGATAATATAAAATTTTATACTATAATATATAATTGTAAATGTTCTATGAGAGTTGTTGGCCCTGATACAGAAATATTTTGAACAACTAGGTTTACTTGTTTGTTTGTTTGTTTTTTATTGCATTTTAGGTTTTGGGGTACATGTGAAAAACATGCAAGGTTGTTGCATAGGTGCATATGTGGCAGTATGATTTGCTGCCTCCCTCCCCTTCACCTATATCTGGCATTTCTCCCCATGCTATCCCTCCCCAACTCCCCACCCCCTCGCTGTCCCCCCACAACAGACCCCCGTGTATAGTGCTTCCCTCCGTGTGTCCATGTGTTCTCCTTGTTCAACACCCACCTATGAGTGAGAACATGTGGTGTTTGATTTTGTGTTCTTGTGTCAGTTTGCTGAGAATGATGTTTTCCAGGTTCATCCATGTCCCTACGAAGGATGTGAACTCCTCGTTTTTAATGGCTGCATAATATTCCATGGTGTATATGTGCCACATTTTTCCTGTCCAGTCTATCATCGATGGGCATTTGGGCTGGTTCCAGGTCTTTGCTATTGTAAACTGTGCTGCAATGAACATTCGTGTGCATGTGTCCTTATAGTAGAACGATTTATAATCCTTTGGATATATGCCCAGTAATGGGATTGCTGGGTCAAATGGAATTTCTATTTCTAGGTCCTTGAGGAATCGCCACACTGTTTTCCATAGTGGTTGAACTAATTTACACTCCCACCAACAGTGTAAAAGTGTTCCTATTTCTCCACATCCTCTCCAGCATCTGTTTTCTCCAGATTTTTTAATGATCGCCATTCTAACTGGCGTGAGATGGTATCTCAATGTAGTTTTGATTTGCATTTCTCTAATGACCAGTGATGATGAGCATTTTTTCATATGTTTGTTGGCCTCATGTATGTCTTCTTTTGTAAAGTGTCTGTTCATATCCTTCGCCCATTTTTGAATGGGCTTGTTTGTATTTTTCTTGTAAATCTTTTTTAGCTCATTGTAAATTCTGGATATCAGCCCTTTGTCAGACGGGTAGGCTGCAAAAATTTTTTCCCATTCTATTGGTTGCCGATTCACTCTATTGACTGTTTCTTTTGCCGTGCAGAAGCTGTGGAGTTTGATTAGGTCCCATTTGTCTATTTTGGCTTTTGTTGCCAATGCTTTTGGTGTTTGGTCATAAAGTCCTTGCCTACACCTATGTCCTGAATGGTTTTGCCTAGGTTTCCTTCTAGTGTTTTTATGGTGTTACGTCTTATGTTTAAGTCTTTAATCCATCTGGAGTCAATTTTAGTGTAAGGTTTCAGGAAGGGGTCGAGTTTCTGCTTTCTGCATATGGCTAGCCAGTTTTCCCAACACCACTTATTGAACAGGGAATCCTTTCCCCATTGCTAGTTTTTTTCAGGTTTGTCAAAGATCAGGTGGTTGTAGATATGTTGTGTCGCCTCCGACACCTCTGTTCTGTTCCATTGGTCTATATCTCTGTTTTGGTACCAGTACCATGCTGTTTTGATTACTGTAGCCTTGTAGTAGAGTTTGATGTCTGGTAGTGTGATGCCTCCGGCTTTGTTCTTTTTGCTTAGAATTGTCTTGGCTATGCGGGCTCTCTTTTGGTTCCATATGAAGTTTAAGGTGGTTTTTTCCAATTCTGTGAGGAAGGTCATTGGTAGCTTGATGGGGATAGCGTTGAATCTGTAAATTACTTTGGGCAGTATGGCCATTTTCACGATATTAATTCTTCCTAACCATGAACATGGAATGTTTCTCCATCTGTTTGTGTCCTCTCTTATTTCGTTGAGCAGTGATTTGTAGTTCTCCTTGAAGAGGTCCTTTACGTTCCTTGTTAGTTGTATTCCTAGGTATTTTATTCTCTTTGTAGCAATTGTGAATGGCAGTTCGTTCTTGATTTGGCTCTCTTTAAGTCTGTTATTGGTGTATAGGAATGCTTGTGATTTTTGCACATTGATTTTGTATCCTGAGACTTTGCTGAAGTTGCTTATCAGTTTCAGGAGATTTTGGGCTGAGGTGATAGGGTCTTCTAGATATACAATCATGTCGTCTGCAAATAGAGACAATTTGACTTCCTCCTTTCCTAGTCGAATACCCTTTATTTCTTTTTCTTGCCTGATTGCTCTGGCTAGAACTTCCAGTACTATATTGAATAGGAGTGGTGAGAGAGGGCATCCTTGTCTAGTGCCAGATTTCAAAGGGAATGCTTCCAGTTTTTGCCCATTCAGTATGATATTGGCTGTTGGTTTGTCATAAATAGCTTTTATTATTTTGAGATACGTTCCATCGATACCTAGTTTATTGAGAGTTTTTAGCATAAAGGGCTGTTGAATTTTGTCAAAGGCCTTCTCTGCATCAATTGAGATAATCATGTGGTTTTTGTTTTTGGTTCTGTTTATGTGGTGAATTACATTTATAGACTTGCGTATATTGAACCAGCCTTGCATCCCCGGGATGAATCCTACTTGATCATGGTGGATAAGCTTTTTGATGTGCTGTTGTAATCGGCTTGCCAGTATTTTATTGAAGATTTTTGCATCTATGTTCATCATGGATATTGGCCTGTAGTTTTCTTTTCTTGTTGAGTCTCTGCCGGGTTTTGGTATTAGGATGATGTTGGTCTCATAAAATGATTTGGGAAGGATTCCCTCTTTTTGGATTATTTGGAATAGTTTCAGTAGGAATGGTACCAGTTCCTCTTTGTATGTCTGGTAGAATTCGGCTGTGAACCCATCTGGGCCTGGGCTTTTTTTGGGTGGTAGGCTCTTAATTGCTGCCTCGACTTCAGACTTTGTTATTGGTCTATTCAGGGTTTCGACTTCTTCCTGGTTTAGGCATGGGAGGAGGCTACTGTCCAGGAATTTATCCATTTCTTCCAGGTTTTCTAATTTATGTGCATAGAGTTGTTTGTAATAATCTCTGATGATGGTTTGAATTTCTGTGGCATCTGTGGTGATTTCCCCTTTATCATTTTTTATTGCATCTATTTGGTTATTCTCTCTTTTCTTTTTTATTAGTCTGGCCAGTAGTCTGTCTATTTTGTTGATCTTTTCAAAAAACCAGCTCCTGGATTTATTGATTTTTTGTAGGGTTTTTCGTGTCTCTATCTCCTTCAATTCTGCTTTGATCTTAGTTATTTCTTGTCTTCTGCTAGGTTTTGAGTTTTTTTGATCTTGCTCCTCTAGCTCTTTCAATTTTGATGATAGGGTGTCAATTTTAGTTCTCTCCTTTCTTCTCATGTGGGCACTTATTGCTATATATTTTCCTCTAGAGACTGCTTTAAATGTGTCCCAGAGATTCTGGTATGTGGTGTCTTCGTTCTCGTTGGTTTCGAAGAACATCTTTATTTCTGCCTTCGTTTCAGTGTTTATCCAGTCAACATTCAGGAGAAAGTTGTTCAATTTCCATGAGGCTGTGTGGTTCTGGGTTGGCTTCTGAATTCTGAGTTCTAACTTGATTGCACTGTGGTCTGAGAGACTCTTTGTTATGGTTTCCGTTCTTTTGCATTTGCTGAGGAGTGATTTACTTCCAATTATGTGGTCAATTTTAGAGTAGGTGTGATGTGGTGCTGAGAAGAATGTATATTCTGTGGATTTGGGCTGGAGAGTTCTGTAAATGTCTATTAGGTTTGCTTGTTCCAGGTCTGAGTTCAAGTCCTGGATATCCTTATTAATTTTCTGTCTCGTTGATCTGTCTAATATTGACAATGGTGTGTTGAAGTCTCCCACTATTAATGTGTGGGAGTCTAAGTCTCTTTGCAAGTCTTTAAGAACTTGCCTTATGTATCTGGGTGCTCCTGTATTAGGTGCATATATATTTAGGATCGTTAGCTCTTCTTGTTGCATTGATCCTTTTACCATTATGTAGTGTCCTTCTTTGTCTCTTTTGATCTTTGTTGCTTTAAAGTCTATTTTATCAGAGATGAGAATTGCAACTCCTGCTTTTTTTTGCTCTCCATTTGCTTGGTAAATCTTCCTCCATCCCTTTATTTTGAGCCTTTGTGTATCCTTGCATGTGAGGTGGGTTTCCTGGATACAGCACACTGATGGGTTTTGGCTTTTTATCCAATTTGCCAGTCTGTGTCTTTTGATTGGGGCATTTAGTCCATTTACATTTAGGGTTAATATTGTTATATGTGAGTTTAATCCTGTCATTTTGATGCTGGCTGGCTGTTTTGACCATTGGTTGATGCAGATTCTTCATTGTGTTGCTGCTCTTTACCATTTCGTGCGTTTTTGGAGTGGCTGGTGCTGGTTGTTTTTTTTTATGTGTAGTGTCTCCTTCAGGAGCTCTTGTAAAGCTGGTCTGGTGGTGATGAAATCTGTGAGTACTTGCTTGTTCACAAAGGATTTTATTTTTCCTTCACTTATGAAGCTTAGTTTGGCTGGATATGAAATTCTGGGTTGAAAGTTCTTTTCTTTAAGGATGTTGAATATCGGCCCCCACTCTCTTCTGGCCTGTAGGGTTTCTGCTGAGAGATCTGCTGTGAGTCTGATGGGCTTCCCTTTGTGGGTAACCCGACCTTTCTCTCTGGCTGCCCTTAGTATTTTCTCCTTCATTTCAACCCTGGTGAATCTGATGATTATGTGCCTTGGGGTTGCTCTTCTAGAGGAATATCTTTGTGGTGTTCTCTGTATTTCCTGGACTTGAATATTGGCCTGCCTTGCTAGGTTGGGGAAGTTTTCCTGGATAATATCCTGAAGAGTATTTTCCAGCTTGGATGCATTCTCTTCGTCACATTCAGGTACACCTATCAAACGTAGATTAGGTCTTTTCACATAGTCCCATATTTCTTGTTGACTCTGTTCATTCCTTTTTACCTTGTTTTCTCTAATCTTCCCTTCTCGTTTTATTTCATTGAGTTGATCTTCGACCTCTGATATCCTTTCTTCTGCTTGGTCAATTCTGCTGTTGAAACTTGTGCATGCTTCGCGAAGTTCTCGTGTTGTGTTTTTCAGCTCCATCAATTCACTCATATTCCTCTCTAAGTTGTCCATTCTCGTTAGCATTTCATCAAGTCTTTTTTCAAGGTTCTTAGTTTCTTTGCATTGGGTTAGAACATGTTCTTTTAGCTCACAGAAGTTTCTTATTATCCATTTTCTGAAAGCTGATTCTGTCATTTCATCACACTCATTCTCCGTCCAGTCTTGTTCCTGTGCTGGTGAGGAGTTATGCTGCCTTGTAGGAGGAGAGGTGTTCTGGTTTTGGGTGTTTTCATCCTTTTTGCGCTGGTTTCTTCCCATCTTTGTGGATTTAACCGCCTATTGACTTTGTAGTTGCTGTCTTTCTGATTTTGGTAATTTTAAGTCTGCAGCAGCTGAACTCATAAACCCCCTTTTCTTCCCCCCAGGTGTTATGGCCCAGGGGGTTAGGGCTTTATGCTTTTCAGCTGTGTTGCTACCGTTTTCCCTGCCCACAAGGTGGCAGTCTAGTCACACTCAGCCTGCAGAGGTTTCGCTGAGCTGCTGTGGGCTCCGCCCAGCTTCCGTGTGAGCTTCCCTGCAGTCCTGTTTATATGGGTGTAGTTAGAACTGCTTCCGCTATGCTGGCCCGCCCCTGTAGTGACGGAGTCTCTGTAGTGGCAGGTTGTCTTGGTTACAGCAAATTGCCCCGGGAACTGCAGGGTGTTTCCCGATGGAGGACGCCCCTCCCCCACAGAGCTGGACCGTCCCAGGTTCAGCCGTGTTTCCAGTGGGGCCCTCTTTGCCCGGGAATCTCTTGGCTTGCCTCCTTGCCTCAGCTCCCCTTGCTGGCCCAGAGGGGACACAGTCTCGTTCACTTTGCTCAAGGAGCTGCTGCTCCCTGCCCCCGGTGCAGGCCGAGCGACTGCTCTGGTCCAACCAGCGGCGCTGGGAACCCGTGGAGCTTCTCCGCCTGTGAATCTCCTGGTCTGTGGGCAGTTAAAATCCGCTGCCCTGTGTGCCGCTGCGTCAGCCGAAGCAGCGGCTCTGAGATTCGTGGCACATCCTTGCCTGGGGGTCTCCTGGCTTGACTCCCTGCTTCAGCTCCCCTTGCTGGCTCAGAGGGAACTCTGTCTCTCTCGCTCTGCATAAGAAGCCACTGCCCCCCGCCCCAGGGCGTAGGCTGAGTGGCCACGCCGCTCAAACCAGCGGCGCTGGCGACCCGTGGGGCTTCTCCTCCTGTGAATCGCCTGGTCTGTGGGCAGTAAAAATCCGTCTGGGAATGTGGCGTCCACTCACCCTCTGTGCCTTCTCTCAGAGCTGCAATCCCGACTTCCTCCTAAGTGGCCATCTTGGATCGAGTTGTTTTGTTTTTATGGATTTGAATGCTTTTATGCATTTTATCTCTGCTTTGATAAAAAGCTGCTAATTATCATATTTTATCTAATATCTATTTTCCACTGGTCTGTCTCTATTATTCTACTCTTCCTCTATTCCTATATTCACTCTCATTTGAGAAATATTTTAAACATATGTTATAAATTATAATATATATATAATGCTTATAAAATATATTGATGTGGGAATGAAAACAAAGTAAGGATAGAAGTAACACAAACTATGAGGAGTGAACTACACAGAAATACTTAAAATAAGTGCAGCAGGTAAAAGTGAATCACAAATCCATCTGTAGGTTTCCTTGATGTCAAAGAGAAGAAAAGAGATCTAGTGTCTAGTTTTTTTGTGTTTTTTTTTGAGACAGAGTCTCGCTCTGTCTCCAGGCACCAGACTGGAGTGCAATGGCGTGATCTCGGCTCACTGCAACCTCCGCCTCCCGGATTCAAGGAACCCTCCTGCCTCAGCCTCCCAGGTAGCTGGGACTACAGGTGCACGCCACCACGCCCAGCTAATTTTTTATATTTTTAGTAGAGACGGGGTTTCACCATGTTGGCTAGGATGGTCTTGATCTCTTGACCTTGTGATCTGCCTGCCTCGGCCTCCCAAAGTGCTGGGATTACAGGCTTGAGCCACCGCGCCCAGCCTAGAAGTAGTTTTTTTCAGATACTGAGATCTGAGAAAAACTTTGCAGTTGTGACATACCATATGCTGTTTTAAACCACATTCTACCCTAAATATCAATACTTGTTTTGTAAGCACTGCCTTTTTCAAACTAACCCTGTAACACTAAAGTTTCATGTAGTAGGCATGCATGAGTGAGCAGTGAGGTAAGGTAAAAATGAGAATATCTAGAATAGTCTACTGGTCCAAGACACTCTAGGATGGAGATACATATATGCATATATAGTGTATCTGCATATCTGTGTTCCATGTTCTCACTCTATGGTCTGGCAAGAATGTCAACAGTAGATACCTTGTGGCCAATTCAGAGTCAACCTGTGTATATTTTAATGGAGTGGAGGGAGAATCACCCTTCTGAAACATCAGTTTGTAATTCCTTCTGCTAGAGAAAAGTCTTATGATAGGTAGGCTTCTTAAACTTGTGTCTAACACTCTAGAGTTAAATAGGCTTTAAGAGTAAGACTCAAAGTGTTCTCATAAAGTATATAAGTTTTAGGGTGTTAGTTTTGTTATTTTTAAAGTTAATGTTTGAATAGCTAATATATTCACACAGGTCAGATATCTAAACATATAATAAAGAGTAAATGAAAAGTCTCCACCCCATTCCTCATTTGCTCAGTTTCCATTGCTACCTTTACCATCACTTTAAGTGTTTTATTTTCTTTTTAGTCCATTTAACAGTGGACTAAAACTTGATAAATTCAGAGCTAGGAAGCTTAAGGAATACTTGATTTGAAGAGATCTAGCACATTTTAGAATGCTGAGAGCATTTTCCCTTCTCCTACAATCCACCACACATACAACACACATATCTGAGCCAGTTAGAAGGAAAAAGTCCTGCCTTTTCTCTAACTGGAAGGACATTACACATATTCTAGTATCACTCCGCTTCCTTTACAGGGTATAATGACTGAATTGATAGTTTTCTTACCATATCTTATTTTGTTGCAATATTGAAGTCTGTCATTTTGTTATGCATTTTATTGAAGTTAGACTATACTTATTTCAGAAATAGTATGTGTTTTTTAATATTAATTAAGGCTACATATAAATGCTTCATTCTTTATAATAAGTTTTTGTCTGCATTTAGATGATACAGTTAACTGGTATTCCAGTAGTGAAGAGGAAGAAGGAAGCAGTGTCAAATCAATACTGAAAACATTACAGAAACAAACAGAAACTTTAAGGAATCAGCAACAACCTTCCACAGAACTCAGTCCTCCTACTGATCCAAGGCTTGCTAAAGAGAAGAGTAAAGGAAACCAAGTGGTTGACCCTAGACTTAGGACTATCCCAAGACAAGACATCAGAAAGCCTTCTGAGTCTGCCCCACTGGATCTTAGACTTGCGTGGGATCCCAGGAAATTAAGAGGGAATGGAAGTGGTCATGTAGGCTCTTCTGTTGGTGGAGCAAAGTTTGATGTGCATCATGCAAATGCTGGCACTAATGTCAAACACAAAAAAGGTGATGATGATGATGAAGATACAGAGAGAGAACTGAGAGAAAAAGCTTTCTTAATACCTTTGGATGCCTCACCTGGCATAATGCTCCAGGATCCAAGGTCACAATTGAGACAGTTCAGTCACATTAAGATGGACATTATTCTAACCAAACCCAACTTTGCAAAACACATTGTGTGGGCTCCGGAAGACTTACTTCCAGTACCTTTACCTAAACCTGATCCAGTGTCTTCAATCAATTTACCTCTGCCCCCGCTTATAGCTGACCAGAGGCTAAATAGGTTATGGAATACAAAAAGTGATCTTCATCAAAATACAGTGTCCATTGATCCAAAATTAGCAGCCAAAGCCAAAATTAATACAACAAACAGAGAAGGCTACCTAGAACAATTTGGAGACTCACACAGTTCAGGAAGTAAATTAGGAGATCCTAGACTACAAAAAAATTTTGATCCTAGGCTTCACAGACTGCCCAATACAGAGTCTCATCAAGTAGTTATGAAGGATTCACATACATCAAAGGGTGCCCCTCACTTAGCCAGATCAAACCCTGGTTCATCACAGCCCTCAGGGCCAGGAACTAGCAATTCTGGTTCCGGGGCTCTGCCTCCATATGCCCCTAAACTCTCTTCCTCAGCTGGCCTTCCACTGGGAACTCCAACTTCAGTTCTTAGTGGTATTAGTTTGTATGACCCTAGGGATCATGGTTCATCGTCCACAGCAGAGCTTGCAACAGTTTCTTTAGGAGAAAACTCAAAGAACCAGAAAAAAAGTGGTGGCTTAAAAAGTAGTGACAAAAATGAGCCTTCCCCTGGAGAAGCTATCATGCCACAGAAAACAACTCCAAATGTGGAAGTCCCTCTTGACGGGCCAGCTGACCCACAGGCAGATGTTCCCAGGAGTTCTGGTAAGGTTCAGGTCCCAGCAGTGCACAGCCTTCCTATTCAGGCATTAACAGGCTTAATTAGGCCCCAGTACAGTGATCCAAGGCAGGCAAAGCAGCCAGGACAGGGGAGCCCAACCCCAGATAATGATTCCGGTAGAGAAACAGATGACAAATCTCTGAAAGAGGTTTTTAAAACTTTTGATCCAACCGCGTCACCATTTTGTTAGCTATTGTGTAATTAAGCAGTTCTTTTCACTCTTGTGACTGTCTCAGTCCTCTGCTGTTTTGTAACTGGTTTACCTCTATAGTTTATTTATTTTTAAATTATAAACACTTTTCAGCTGCTAGTATCAGAACCACATGAAATTATAGCCTCTAAAGCCTGTGGTATTTTATATAATATTTTTATAACTTTAAAAGACTGTAGTAATTGACCTAAAAACTTAAGTTAGTTTCAGTAAAAGTACTTTTATTGTAAATAAACCATCATGAACTCAACACTCTGCTTGAATATATGCCAGTTGTCTTTCATAATCAATGTTTAGATAAACGATTGCCACTTTTTATATGGTTGTTTAGTTTCAAGCAATATGATGTACATTACTTTTGAGAAACAGTATTTTGACTAGGACCTCTCATTTTTATTTGTCAGCACAAAACTGATTAATATGTAATGCTAACTGCTAATTAAAATGTAAAATCCAGTAAAGAAAACATTTTAAAATCACAATTAGCAGAGCAGTTCATGTTTAAGGGTATCACTTTTATTAGTATTGGCAATATCATTTGTGTAAATGAAGCATTTGAATGTCATATCTTTTTAAAGTATTTTATTGTATACTGTATCATAGAAGTTGGAGGTATATAAATAGAACATTTTGCTAAAGTGAAAAATTTCCAAGTTCTCTAGCATAACTTTTTAAATTTAATTTTTCATATGAAATAGCAATTAGTTACTGCTATGTTACATTGTGATATTTATGTATGTCAATGTGTCTTTAGCAGCATAGTTTATATTGCTTTTTCAAATGATGTAGCTGCAATAATTGTGTTCATCATGACTTTGGCAATTCTTAACAAAATTTTTAAGGATCCAGTGAGAGTCTGTAGTGATTATTACATGGATAATGTTTTAAATGTCTAGGTTCTGTATTTTTTCTTAAATAGCAAGAAAACACAGAGATTGCAAGTATAGTCAACAGCATTTGGCTATCAATAAAGAATCTCTTTCAGATCTCACTTGGCTGGCATTCTGTAACAGAGGGGATTACCTGGTGTTTTAAGTATTTAATGTCTTCATAGTGTGGAAATCTCCTAAACTGATTAGAAACTGTATTTTATGAAAAATAACTTGTATTCATTCTTGTGTATTTATTGCAATATATAAATAATGGCAACTCTTTGTTTTATACATACATAATTTATAACTGAAACTAAGTATTACACTGCTACTCATATTCTGAACTGGAAGTATAGAACAGTGCTGGTAACAACTCCAATACATATTAATAACTTGAAAAGGACCATTTCACTATAAAAGACAGTGAAAGTAAGTAATGAAATCAGTCCTTGAATGAAAACAGCTGCCCTTGAGAAGTGATTTTTTTTTTTTAATATACAGTAAAATATTTCATGGGAACCTAACACTCAGATAGCATATGGTTTACTAATAATGCATATCCTTTCTAATCACTTCTTCAATTCTTTCTGCTTCAGTTCTGTGCTAAAATGGGGTTGTGGTTAAGTGAACAAGAACTCTGCCTACTTAAGAAGTTCATTGTGTTCTAAGTGGAAGGAGAGTTACGGAAGGGAATGTGAATTTTTACTGTTTGTTCTTCGGATACATTTGCTGTCTGAAATGACTCTGGATAACATTTTTGGGTTAAAAATGTAATTTAAAGCCACCATACAAAGTATTTTCTAATTTACTCTCCAGATGAATTTTGTTGTTAATTGAGAAGTCAATAAAATGAATTAAACTGACAGAAAATATATGTATATATATATGTGTGTGTGTGTGTGTGTATATATATGTGTGTGTGTGTGTGTGTATATATATATATATATCCCAAAGTGTAATTTACTCTTTTGTCAGTATAAAATCAGAAAAATGGCTGATTTTAGTAATTGAAATTTTTAGCAAATCTTTAATTTATTCATGTAGTTTATAGTTATTGTGTCAAGTAATGCTATTTACATTTTAAGCATAAGAGAATTTGGCTTGTTAAAGATCAAAATAGAATCCAAACTCTTAACAGAATATCTTTTTTACAACTAAAAAAGATATTCCAAGATTTATTAAAAAGTAAGATTTAAAAGTTACTAATGCAAATTCTGTAATGTTCATTTATTCAGTATTCTGAGTCCCTATTATCTCAACTATTGTCCTAGAGGCTATTTTACAAAAAAATTTTGAACTTAGTTTCAAATTTGACAATATATTTTATATGAAAATGTTTATGTTTAAAATAATGACTTTTATTTATTATACAGCATTTTTATTGTGATAGCATTAGTTTATGGGATATTCTGTCATACCTTGTAAACATAGTTTATTTTAATATTCTTCTTTTTTCCCATTTTCTCATACAAATTGAATAAGCAGCCATTTTCCCCTAATAAATAGCTCTTCTTTAAGGTGAATTCGTGTTTTTAGAATCCATGTAATTTGAATTTCACTGTTAGATGGACAAGTAAGTTATGTTCCTATTGTTAGAAGCCACATATTTAGAGATAACAGAAATAACTTGAGTCTTAAGAGTCTGGATAGGCTCATCCATTGCGATGTAACTTAACTATTCATACTGTTTGTGATGAAAATTCTATACCTGTTTACTTTGATGATTAATAGAGTGGATGTATCAGGGGGTTGAAATGGAACACACAGAAGATCATGAGAATTTAGATTCAGCGACTACTTTCCCGTATCTTGGTTAAGCTTTCATTGTGAACCTTAAAAACAAATCAAATGTTGGTATGATTTCAAACTCTATTTCAAAAATTGGGTCTGTTTCTATCTGCAACCTCTGTATTTCCCAGCTGAATGTTTCAAACCCCCAAATTAGGCTGCAGCTGAAAGAGCCTAATTGTGAAATGATGTGTGCTTAGGTTTCTGTTAATCCTTTAGCCATGGAAGTCTGAATAGTAGTGTTCCTCCTACTTATTTTAAGAGTGGAAGAACAGTTTGGTAGTAAAGAAATCCTGTGTGAACTTTTAGCTCAGCCACTCTGCTGAATTAATTAGAGAGAGGTAGGAAGGCTTTACAAGGGCTGGAAGTTTAAAGAGAATAAATTCATATTTTTGTTCTGAATTGGTTTCTGTGCCATTTATATCAATATCTAGTTGCTTATCTGTGAAATGGGGTTAATTTTGATTGATCACATATTTGATGTAAAGAATGAATTATTTTTGTAAGGTATTTGTAAATATAAAATTGCTTTATAACTTGAATGAACATAATCATTATGCTCCCATTAGGGTGCATTAAGTTGTACAAATTCCAAAATAACATGATATGGTTTGTATGGTTTGCAATTTTATGAAGCTTCAGATGGCATGCACAGAATACACAACAGTAGAATTTCCTGAGAAGCTGTTCAAGTGAATATTAACCCATCAAGTTAGCAATTTCCTTAAATGTTTATCAGGAAGACATAGGACTTCCCTACCTTAGAGCTATATAGACTTGTGTCTCTCCAAGATCTGACTTCTCCGCCCATTTTATACAGGTTGGATATTGATGGAGGGTTAAAAATGCTATGACAATTCATAATGCATGATGTGTTTGTTTAAATCATAGCATATTTGGGCAGAGTGGCCAGCTCATTCACTATGAGAGCCACCAGCTCTTAGAAACAGCAGATCTGTTCACACCCAGTCTGTAATATATTTCTTCAGGCATGTCACATTGAGGTCTTCCTGAGTGACCACTTAGTCGATAAAGGTATTATGTTTCTTTAGTTAATAACCACTAGAAGTTAGGAAGCTCCTAGAGACCAGGATATGAGATCTTAGGCCATGGCAGTCTTTCCATTTGCATGACATAGAATCTGTAGTGGAGATGTTTTCCCTGATGTTTTTGGAGGGCTGGACTGTGCTGAAGGCTGTACCTTGGCGGGGTGGTCTGCAGTCATGCGGTCCACTGATAGGGTCCCCCTCCCCACAAGCTTCAGTGATTGAGCTTTCTGTTAATTTCTCAAATTATCTTTTCAAAAATGGTTTGGCACTACTTGATGATAATTATGTTCAAAATTAAGTCCAGTAGAATATATAAGCATTTGTAAATTAGTTTAAATAAGACTTAGTTTAGGAAATCTATGCTTTGACATATATAACCAAACAGCCTGAGGGTTCAAAGCTATTTTCTTCTTAGGTGTTACTCTTTAGCATTTACATAATGCCTTTTCCCCAAGCGGTTTAATGTGGTTTGCAGAAACAGTTTTGGCAGCTACCAATCACTATATTGCTGGAGTTTTGTGTTTGAGTATGTCACTTATCAGCAGTATCTGCCAGTTGTGACAAAGCCCATATTAACCTGCCTTACCTGGAAAGGATACAAACCCAAGAAAGGACTTTTGGTTAACATCTACATAGTACTTAGAATTTCTAAGTTTGAAATAAGAAACAAAAAGCATATTTAAAACACTATTTTATGCTTTTGGAGGCAGGACCTGTATGTATCTCCTTATTTTTATACTTCCCCATAGAAACAGGCCTAGTTGTAGGCACACAGGCACACAGTGGGTGCTTTGTTAACTGCTTATTGATGGCTTCCTGACATCCATCCAAGTGTCAGTTTTACAGGTGCTGTCACCCATCACAATAGATGTGGCAGAAACATTCCATGACCACATTAGAAAGAATGCAGCTTACGAGTTATATCTCTTTTGATAGACCCAGAGAGCCCAACTGCTCTTTTTTGTCCTCATCTTCACCCCAAGCAATGTGAAGACAGGTTATGGCAACTTAGGAGCTCCATGTTTCTGTAATAATTCATAACTTTAAGAGTCCTCCAGACTTAGAAGATTATTTCATGGTGAAAATTTGGATTGATCAATAATTTATTCCTATAAATGTCTGCAGCATTTTTTTTCCGTAACCAGAAAAGTAACTGCATAGCCAGTCTTTTTTTTTCGGTAATTCTTACTTGCTGTTTTTTTGTTTCTTTGAGACGGTTTTCACTCTTATTGCCCAGGTTGGTTGGAGTGCAATGGTGCAATGGTGCAATCTCAGATCACTGCAACCTCTACCTCCCGGGTTCAAGTGATTCTCCTACCTTAGCCTCCCAAGTAGTTGGGCTTACAGGCACGTACCACCACACCCAGCTAATGTTTTTTTATTTACTAGAGGCAGGCTCTCACCATATTGGTCAGGCTGGTCTCGAACTCCTGACCTCAGATGATGCACCCACCTTGACCTCCCAAAGTGTTCAGATTACAGGCATGAGCCAACGTGCCCAGCCTGTTTTTTGTTTGTTTGTTTGTTTTGTTTTGTTTTGTTTTTTGAGACGGTCTCACTCTGTGGCCCAGGCTAAAGTGCAGCGGCTCAATCTCAGCTCACTGCAGCCTCCAACTCCCAGGTTCAAGCACTTCTCCCACCGTACCCTCCCGAGTAGCTGGAACTACAGGCATGTGTCACCACACTCGGCTATTTTTTGTATTTTTTGGTAGAGACGGGGTTTCACCATGTTGACCAGGCTGATCTTGAACTCCTGGCCTCAAGTGATCCACCAGTCTTGGCCTCTTAAAGTGCTGGGATTACAGGCATAAGCCACCGCATCTGGCTCAGTTTTTTTTTAATTATTATTATTTTTATTTATATATTTATTTTTTTGAGATGGAGTCTTGCTCTGTTGCCCAGGCTGGAATGCAGTGGCATGATCTTGGCTCACTGCAACCTCTGCCTTTTGGGTTCAAGTGATTCGTCTGCCTCAGCCTCCTGAGTAGCTGGGATGACAGGCGTGCACCACCACACCTGGCTAATTTTTTATATTTTTGGTGGAGACAGGGTTTCACCATGTTGGCCAGGCTACTCCTGACCTCAAGTGATCCACCCACCCCGGCCTCCCAAAGTGTTGGGATTACAGGCGTCAGCCACTGCTCTTGGCCAGTCTTTTATTTTAAATTAAATAATTAGGCCTAACCAGTGAATTATCAATAGCATTTAGAATTCCTTTCATCCAGACACCATGAACAATAATTTTCCCTTTCAAGTTATGATTTGACTCTAATTTTGGATCTTGTATCTGATCTTTAAATGCCTTTCATTATAGAACAACCATGCTACCGTTAGCAAAATTATTGTAGGCTTAAAGAAGAGCTGTGAGTTCAAAGAAGACTGTGACTTCTTGGAATAGTATTTTACAGCATTGTTTATTCTTGAGCCTCTTGTTTTTTAAGCTTAGGGTTTATAAGAAAAAAAATGAATGTATAGCTGATTATAGCATTTTAGAAAAAACCAGCTCTGCAGATAGGCCCCATACTTCTTGGCTCATTACTGATTTTAATACCTTTATAAGAGTATTAAGATTGAAAGGAGTGGCGAAATTTGCATTATCAGAGGTCTGGTATGTAATTTATTGTAAAGAAATTAAATATATAGAGGTCCAATTTTTAAAAAATTAACCATATTGTTCTCAAACCTCCATTACCACCAACATCTTGGGGGCTATTTATACTTTTTTTTTTTTAAATGAAGTCTCACTCTGTTGCCCAGGCTGGAGTGCAGTGGTGCCATCTCGGCTCACTGCAACCTCTGCCTCCCAGGTTCAAGTGATTCTCCTGCCTCAGCCTCGTGAGTAGCTGGGATTACAGGCACCTACCACCATACCCAGCCAGTTTTTTGTATTTTTAGTAGAGAGGGGGTTTCACCATGTTGTCCAGGCTGGTCTCCGAACTCCTGACCTCAAATGATTCGCCTGCCTCAGCCCCTTAGAGTGCTGAGATTACAGGCGTGAGCCACCGCACCTGGCCTAGACTATACATTTTATACATTTTTTAAATAGAGAAAGTCAAAAATGATAAACCATTATAAAATAGAAGTTTCAGTCCAACTGTATTTTACAGAAAGTTGCCCTCAAATGTTTGAGAGGGAAGTCACATATGATAGAAGAATATCTTTTCAACAGGTAGAATTTTATTTCCTCACAAAGTGACAATCAAAAGAGGCATTTGTATACTTACTTGCCAAAGTTTAAAGATTTTTTACATTCCTTACCCTAAACCCACTGCCCTGTCCGTCCAGGATTCAGAAAGGGCTCAGCATAGATCCAGGGCTCCAGGGCTCATGTCATTTTGTTATTAGTCTAGGGCTTTTGTGCATGCACAGTCTAGGTGGGGCATCTTTGTATGTGTGTTGCTGGTTGGGGCCAGGAATGGGGATGGGTGGGAGCTGTCCAGGTTTAAGATTGTTCATTTTCTGTTAGATACACAAGCACTATCTGTGGGCTGAAATCCAGGTAATACCTATTTAGTATGACTTTTTTTTTTTTTTAACTTGCTACTGCAATTATTTCAGTTCCCCCAAGTTGTGTCTCACATGTTGGGAAAGTGCTGCCTTGACTATTTTATTTTAGAAGGTTTTACTAGATACCAGTTTAGTAGATTAATGACATTGTTTTAATCTACTGTCTGCTCAAAAGACACCAGCAAGAGGGTATACTTTGCTGAATTGATAAATTATTCTATTAAGGACTAACAAAGTACTTGGTAAAATTAGGAATAAATATTCCCCTCCTTCTTTACCAATAAATTTTCCAAGTTGCATTCCATTGTTGCAAGTTTCTGTAATTTTTTCTGCAATACCTTTTTTTGTCTGAATTTAAATAAAAATGTTTCTAATAATATCTGTCTGGCAGTGTGATGCTTTGCTTTAATAAATCTTCAGCATTTAAAGACAGAACACAGGGGAACCATGTGCACATTTAAGAGCTTATAAATGGAACCCATCCCAGACTTTCCTGGGAAAAAAAGGGGGATAGCGTTAAATTGTTTGTCCTTTGATTTATCTTTCGTACACAGAAATTGTGCTTCACTTAACTACATAGATGCTGTTAGCATTTAAAGCCCTATTTCCTGATATTACCTTCATTCCAGGAAGCATGTCTTACATTAGCCAAAGTTAATTTTCTATTAGAAGATCTGAACCTAAGAAGTTGTTAGCAAATGTACTGCTTAATAGAGCAGGAACTCTTCAGGATCAAAATGGGATCTCATTGCAGGAAAGACTTTCTGAGAACTGCTCATGCTTCCCTCAAAGTCAGGAAGTGTCATTAAAAGATGCTTTCTGGACTCTACACGTTCTATGGTCAAGAACACACTGTCTTAAACAGGGGCGCCTAGTAGATTACTGGATGTAATTCCTGAGCAATTCTATCAGAAGCTTCTTCCTTAAGAGATAGCCTGGTCTAGACTTGGTACCCTCTCTTCTGAGCAATGTAATATTGGGCAAGTCAGGACTTCAGTGAGCATTGCTTTCCTCACCTACAAAATGCAGATTTATTCATTCATTTAAGAAAAATAGGCCGGGCGCGGTGGCTCACACCTGTAACCCCAGCACTTTGGGAGGCCAAGGCGGGTGGATCACGAGGTCAAGAGATCAAGACCATCCTGGTCAACATGGTGAAACCCCGTCTCTACTAAAAATACAAAAAATTAGCTGGGCATGGTGGCACATGCCTGTAATCCCAGCTACTCAGGAGGCTGAGGCAGGAGAATTGCCTGAACCCAGGAGTCGGAGGTTGCGGTGAGCCGAGATCGCGCCATTGCACTCCAGCCTGGGTAACAAGAGCGAAACTCCTTCTCAAAAAAAAAAAAAAAAAAAAAAATTGAGCACTTGGCATATGCTCTTAGGTGTTGAGATACAGAGATGAGTAATAAGATGGATTGCTTTTTGAATACGGCTTACTGCAAAGTGAATAAAATCACATTGCTTTGTGGTGAATATCAAATGATCAAGCACACAAGGATATATTTTAGTAACTAAAGGGACCAAAAAAAGTGGTGGATGTAGGGTCACATATTTTTTTTTCAAATCAAACAATGCCCATCTCTGCCATCCTCACATTGGTGTTGGTTTCACCCCTTTGACTTTATTCTCTGCAATGGCACATTACCCAGCATTTTTGAGCTCCCAAGTGCTTATGATAATTACAGTAAAGCCTCAATATATGTGAATTGGGTGATGGTGTGCTCGAGGGCTTATGTACATCATCTTATCAAATCCATAGCTAGCATCCAGGACCTACTTAGAATGCTCCAGGACAATCCAGCAAGGTGAGCCCTGGTTCCCATTTTAAAGATGGGCAAACAGCATAGTGAAGGTAGATAGCTTGCCTAAGATCACAACTGATACGTGACAAAGCTGGGATTTAAACACACCTGCCTGGGTCCAAACCAATGTTCTTAACTACAACAACATGACTGCTTTTCAATACTCAGAAAACAGCATAAACTCTTGGAAGAGTGATTTCCAACTTTAGTTGCAACTCTCAAGACCTCATTCCGTTGTCTGCAAGTGGCTTTTGGCAGGTGTTTATATTTATCATTACTTAGTGCAAAATTAATTTGACTTTGTTAATCCAACAATAACTTCTCAAGTAATGGTGTTCTCAGGTTTTACAAAATGAGAACTGGGATTGACCATTTTCAGTGGTCTCTCCAGGTTCTTTCCTGGGGCTTTAGAAGCACATTTTGTATTTTGTTGAAGTCAATGGCAAATAGATCCTTTGGCAGCTCAATACTTGAAAATAGAATCTGCCACCCTCACTCCTTCCACATCTTCCATAAGGGGCTAGTTTGGGTCACTCTTGGATGACTGCACAGATTCACTTTTGCTGTCCAAAGGCTGGGGTTTGACTCCTCCATATACAGCAAAACTTCCTGTCCACTCAAGATATGGTATTTACAGTCAAAGAATAGTTTAATTTTATCTAGGGAATAATTAAAATTTTAAAGGTTTCTTTTTAAGCCTTGAAAGGGACTTCACACTAGATGATCTCAAATCCCTCTCTTTATCTGATAACCGAAGGTTTAGAAATGATAAAGAAGTCAAGTTTATGCCAGTGGTTACAATTGTAGTTTAAGCTAAAGTAGGGGACCAGATGGAGTTAAATAACTACAGACCAGAAGTACGTATTCATTAAACATTCACCCTGAGATATACGTGCAGGTTACTTTTATTTACTACAATAAGTTATTAGAAACCCCACCAATGAAGTGCTCACTAAATATTTATTGACTGAAAAAATTAATTTCAATTAAGAAAAAGCTTTGGAGAGGCCAGGCACAGTGGCTCACACCTGTAATCCCAGCACTTTGGGAGGCCTAGGTGGGCGGATCACGAGGTCAAGAGATCCAGACTATCCTGGCCAACATGGTGAAACCCTGTCTCTACCAAAAATACAAAAATTAGCTGGGCGTGGTGGCATGCATCTGTAGTCCCAGCTACTAGGGAGGTTGAGGCAGGAGACTCGCTTGAACTTGGAAGGCAGAGGTTGCAGTAAGCCAAGATCATGCCACTGCACTCCAGCCTGGTGACAGAGCAAGACTCTGTCTCAAAATAAATAAATAAATAAAACTTTGGAAAAGTTCACACACTTGCAGTTATTTTCTACTATACATTGGGTACTTAATGAGTAACCACCATCACCACCATCACTATCACCACCATCACGACCATCACCACCACTATCACCACCACGACCACCATATTACCACCATCATCATCATCATACCACCATCATTACCATCACCACCATCAGCACCACCACCACCACCATCACACCACCACATCACCATTACCACCACCACCATCACCACCACCAACACCATCACCACCATCACCACTGTCACCACCACCAATGCCAACACCACTACCATCACCACCACCATCAGCATGAACACCTCCACCACCACCATCACCACCATCACCACCACCACCACCACCACCACCACCACCACCACCACCATCACCACCACCACTACCACCATCACCACTGCCACTGCAGTGCCACACCCTGCCCCTGCCACAGCCAGTATTCAGGTGCCTACGCCCTCTTCAGGGACAAGAGCTTGTGACAAGCAGACAACGACGAAGCTCGGGCAGCACCTCTACGTCCAGCACCACGTGATCGCCAGCGCTGAGGAGATTGCTGCAGAAGCCACCAAGGGTCCTGCTTCTGCCCTGATGGCACCGAGAATTGCTGCTCTTCGAAATGTGAGAGGCCCTCCCCCAGGGCTCCAGAACCCATGCCAGTGGGCAGTGTGGTGACAGCAGAGGCAGTACCATGCCAAAACGCGGTGGGAAAGGCATGGAGCATGGCCTGGCCTTGTTTATGGGCCCCGCAGTCTCTCAGGGAGGAAGGAGGCAGGTCCCAGGCTGTCCGGCAGTGCTTGCAGGACAGTGAGCGGCAGTACAAGCCCCCACAGAGCCCAAATCACAAAATAGGCCTACCCTTTGGAGTCGACCCGTCAGTCCTCGGGCAAATGAGCCAGCCTGCACCGTCTGTGGGGGACAGCAGAGGCGCCGCAGCCCACCACCCCAGTCCCCGTGCCCACCCGTTTACCCAGGACCCTGCGATGCCTCCCCTGAACCCACCCAGCACTTGGTCTCCACTGGGGGAGGCCTGCCACAGGCTGGGGGAGGAGCGGAAGCCCCCAAGGCAGCGGTGCTGCATGGCCAATCCTCAGACGCACAGGAATCGCTGGGCTGCTGTCCAGGTGGGAGCCATGCCCTTCTCCAACCTAAGCCTGGTCCCAGAAGATCACAAGGAGCCAAAGAAACTGGCAGGTGTCGGTGCTCTCCAGGCCAGCCAGCTGCTTGTCACTCATTTTCTCTGCTGAGAAGAAATTCCTTACAGGAGGAAGCAGAAGGCTCAGAGCTGGACCCTGGGCCACTTTAACGAGCAGCTCAGCAAAAAGGAAAATATAGATATCACTTTAAAGAGGCATGAGAGTGCTCTTGATGTAGGAAGGCAAGATTCTGGGCAAAGTGGAGAGGATCGATTCAGCTTTTGGAGTCTGGCAAATGTGAACTATTGGAGCACGAAGCTCTCCTGGCTTGTATTGGCCATGGGCAACTGCACAAAACTTTCTGAAGGAAAGTTCAACAAATGAAGAAGACAAAGTCTAAGGAAGAATTGGCCAGTGGACCTTTAGGAGAGTAGTGGGAGGTTGATTTCCATTATTTATGAGTTGGGTAGAGAGAGAAGAAATGCCTTTTTTTTTTTTTTTTTTGAGATGGAGTTTTGCTCTTGTTGCTCAGGCTGGAGTGCAGTGGCATGATCTCAGCTCACTGCAACCTCTGCCTCAAGCTATTCTCCTGCCTCAGCCTCCCAAGTAGCTGGGATCACAGGCATGCGCCACCAAGCCCAGCTAATTTTTAGTAAGACTGGAGTTTCTCCCTATTGGTCAGCTGGTCTCGAACTCCCTACCTTAGGTTATCCGCCCTCCTCAGCCTTCCAAAATGCTGGGATTACAGGCGTGAGCTACCACGCCTGGCCAAGCCTAAACTATTTATTAAAAACATGACCACTCTTGGCTATTGAAGATGCTGAGTTTGTTTGTTTGTTTGTTTGTTTGTTTGTTTGTTTGTTTGTTTTAGACCAAGTCTCGCTCTGTCACCCAGACTGAAGTGCAGTGGCACGATCTAGGCTCACTGCAACCCCCAACCCCTGGGTTCAAGTGATTCTCCTGCCTCAGCTTCCCGAGTAGCTAGGATTGCAGGTGCATGCCACCATGCCCGGCTAATTTTTGTGTTTTTAGTAGAGATGGGGTTTCACCATGTTGTCAGGCTGATCTCAAACTCCTGTTCTTGTGATCCCCCTGTCTCAGCCTCCCAAAGTGCTGGGATTACAGGCATGAGCCACCGTGCCGGGCCAATGCTGACTGTATTTCGGAGACACTGCCTTACATAATATATGACTTCCTAGAGATCTGAAATCCATAAACTCAAGTAAATAAACTCCATAATTCCATAAAACTCTCCATAAATCCATAGAGAAACTGTGTCTAGCTTATCAGAATAGGAATCCTTACTGATACTTATCCAACAGTTGATTCCCCCGTCCCCAGCTTATGGATATGCTGCTTTAAATTTGGAAGGGGGAGAGAGGAAGTTCCGTCTCAATTTAGGAGTTGAACCAGGAGTGCATTCATGGATTTTTCACTGAAAGAGGAATTATGCTTTGTGTTGCATTTCTCCAAGTGAAGGCAGACTTTTTAAAATGGTGCCCTACCATTGACATATGCAGAAAGTAGTGCATTTTTTTTCCCTATGCTGCTCTATTTTGTCTGGAAGGTCTTGAGCGTTGACCACATTGTGTCATCATCGACATTTTGGAGGTTGTCATGGTGGCTGGGATGATCCTTTGTGGAGGGATGGGGAGCTTTATCCTGGGGCTCCAGGTATATCCTGTGACTGAGGCGCCACATCTGTAGCCTCTGCAGGCCCAGGGCCCCATGGCTGAGGCCTGCCAGAACCACTACCTTGTGGTACAAGCTTGTGCTTTTATGGGAATGGCAGTTCCATGTTTGGTGGGGGGGTTTCTTTTTAACTGGTCTTTGGACCACAGCCATTCCGGAAACTACCCTTCTTCCCTGCAAAGAAACGAAGAGTTGTGGGGAGACCTAGCAGCACCTTTCCTCCAGGCACCTTCATGCTGATGTTCCAGTTACTGCATTAAGCGAATCTGTACTCTGTTTGCCACTGTTACTTGTACTACACATCTGTACCTAGTGCCTGGCAAAAGAGTATGAATCCACTGTCTCTAGTGCTCCACCGTAAATCCGTACAGTACCTGACCCACTCTGCGTGTCGCCCTAGATTGAGGGCTCAAGCTTTTCCTTGTTTTTTGAAAGGGGTTTATATGCAAATATATTTTATGCCTTTTTTATTACAAGTTTTGTACTCAATGACTTTTGTCATGGCATTTTGTTCTATTTACACTGTAAATTATGCATGCATTATAAAGAGTTCAATTAAGGGAAATTACTTGTTACAACAATTGTAACTAAGAGATGTAGCCTTTATTTAAATATTATATTTTTCAAAATAAAAATAACAAGAATAAAATGTGAATTTAGTGAAACTCCACAAGGTTGGGTAAGGAGTGGCTGGGGCTGTGAGGTACACTGTTCCAGGAAGTCTGACAAGGCAGAGAATTGTTCAGGTTTCCACTAGCCAGAGGGGAGGGTTCTCACTGATCACTCATACATGCAGTAGAGACTCCAGAAAAGCCACAAGTAATTTAATAGTGGGTTTAAATTACCAGCAAGGTAGAGGCCACTATATATCTGATATAACTTAGCTTAAAAATAAGCCTCAAAATAATAAAACTGACCACAAGTAACGTCACTTATTGAACAAAGTTCAACACTTTTTAAAGGAAGACATTAAAATCTGTACATTTAATAACATAAATCCACAATGTCCAGTATCGAACCAGAACTGCTAAACATGCAAGAAATAGGCAAATATGATCTTTTACCAGGAGACAATCATTTTAGAAACATATCCAGAAATTGTGGCCTGATGAAATTAGCAGGCAAGGATTTTAAAACAGCAATAAGTTCAAGTACTTAGGAGAAAACGTAAACACAGTGAAGAGGAACTGAAAGAATCTTTTTTAAAATAATAGAACTTTTAGAGCGAAAACACAGTATCTAAAATTAAAATTTACCTCATGGAATTAAAAGCAGATAAAAGACTGCAGAAGAAAATACTAATGAACTTGAAAATGTAGCAATAGAAAGAATCCAATATGGAAAACAAAGAAAAAAAATGAATGAAAATCAGTGATCTGTGAGATAATATCAAGCAGTCTGGCATACATGTAATCGGACTCCCAGGAGGAAAATCAGTGGGGTGAGAGGTAGCAGAAAAAATATATTTGAAGATGAAACAGCAGAAAATTTTGAGAAATTGGTGGAATCTATGCGCTCATATGTAAGAAGCTCAGTGAATCCCAAGCGAGATAAAGACAAAACACATCGAGACACATCATAATCAAATTCCTGAAAATCAGCCATCAAGAGAAACGAGACAGAAATAAAAGGCACATCACGTAGAGAGAAATAAGCCTCGGAATAACTGCAGACTTCTTTTCAGAAACAAAGCAAATCATAAGGCAATGTAAAGACATCTATAAAGTACTGAAGGAAACTCAATATAGAATTAGGTAGCCAGAGAAAACACCTTTCACAAACGAAAGGAAAAGAAGATGATTTCACACAAACAAAAGCTGGGAGAATTTGTTGCCATCAGACCTACATGACATAAAATGTTGAAGAAAGTTCTTTAGGCAGAAGTAAATGATACAAAGAAATGAAAAGCATCAGAAATGGCAAATATTTAGGTAAATATTTAAAATTTGTCAGACTTTTACATTTCTGTAAAAGATACCATTTAATGAAAATATAATAATACTGGATTGTGGGGCTTATAAAAGATCCATGACAACAATAACACATAGGAGAGAAGAGGGAAATATAAGTGTATTATTGAGAGATGCGCAACAGATGAAGTAGTAAATATCAGATGAAGGTAGACTGTGATAAATTAATAATGTATATTGTAAACCCACGTACAATTAATATAAAAGTAAATCTGAGGAGTATAGCTTATAGAACAATGTGGAGGAAAATGGAACTATAAAGAAATGCTCAAGTAATCCAAAAGAAGGCAGAAAAAGAGGAGAAAAGGAGCAATACAAACAGTATCTATAATGTTATTAAATGTAATGGTTTAAACGCTCCAATTAAACTACGAAGATAATCAGACTCACTGTAAAGCCACAGTAATCAAGAGAGTATAGGATTGGCATAAGGATAAACATACAGGCCAATGGAACAGAATATAGAAATCAGAAGTTGGCCCACACGTGCATGATCAACACTGAGACACTGACAAAATACTTCAATGGGTAAAGTATAGACCTACAACAAATGGTGCTGGGACAAGTGGATATTTATATGCAATAAATAATAAATACACACACACACACTTATAGAAAAAACCAAAGGAGAAAAGGCATACATTTCTTAGATATAACACACAAGCATGAATTGCAAAGAAAAAAATAAATTTGATTCCACCAAAAAAATTTTAACTCCTCTTCATAAGACATCTTTATGAAAACAAATAGGCAAGCCCCCGACTGGAATAAAATACTAATAACACAAAGGACTTGTATAAAGGATATATAGAAAAGTTTTATACGTCATTGTTAAGAAAATAAGAAACCAGGCTGGGTAGAGTAGTTCACACCTGTAATCCCAGCACTTTGGGAGGCTGAAGCGGGAGGATCACCTGAAGTCAGGAGTTGGAGACCAGCCTGGCCAACATGGTGAAACCCTGTCGCTATTAAAAATGCAAAATAAATAAGCTGGGTGTGGAGGCAGGTGCCTGTAATCCCAGCTACCTGGGAGGCTGAGGCAGGAGAATCGCTTGAACCCGGGAGGTGGAGGTTGCAGTGAGCTGAGACCATGCCATTGCACTCCAGCCTGGGCAACAAGAATGAAACTCTGCCTCAATAAATAAATAAATAAATATACTCAATAGAAAATCTCAGGAGTAAACAATTTGTAAGTTTTAAATTGCACACGGCTCTGAGTAGCTTGCTAAGAATCTCGTGCCATCCTGCTCTGTCCTGCTGGGGACATTAACCATCCCTTTGTGCAGTGTCTCCATGCCGTATACACTACCTGCCTGTTACTCGGCAGCCATCTTGGCTATCGGATTGACTGTTGCAGTATCCTTAGGCTTGTGTTCAAGTCACTCTTATTTTACTTTTATTACTGTATATTGTTATAATTGTTCTATTTTATTATTAGTTATTTTTGTTTATTACTCTCACTGTGCCTAATTTATAAATTAAACTTCATCATAGGCATATATGTATATGAAAAACATAGTTTCAGGCATCCACTGGAGACTTGGAGTGTATCCCTCATAGATAAGAAGAGACCACTGTATTTACTCAAGAGAAATAATAAATATGTTTACACAATATCTCATGCATTCATACTATATTCAAAATAGGAAAAACCTGCAAAGAATCCAAATATCTATAACATGCAAATGGGTGAAGATAATATGCTATATCACAAATGAAATGTTATTCCGCCAAAAAATGAAACAAGCTACTGACACACAGAACAACATGCAATATATAAAAAATGTGGATGAAAGAATTCTGGCGCAAAACAGCAGTTATCTTGTGATTCCTTTTATATAACATTTTAGAGCGGTCAGAACTAATTTGTGGTTACTGAAGGCAAATCAAAGTTTGCTTGGGGCAAGGTATGGGGGAAATTTTCCTTTAAAGGGGCACAAGGAACTTTCAGGAACCTGGAAAATACTCCACAGCTTGAGTGTGGGTGGCTACACAGGTGTATCCATTTGTCAAGCTGCAGCTGGGGTCCATATCCTATTCTCTTTAGTCAGCACCTCATGAAGGCATATTCTTTTTTTTTTTTTTAAGACAGAGTCTTACTCTGTCACCCAGGCTGGAGTGCAGTGGTGCGAGCTCAGCTCACTGCAACCTCCGCCTCCCAGGTTCAAGAGATTCTCATGCCTTAGCCTCCCAAATTGCTGGGATTACAGGCCTTCACCACCACGCTCAGCTAATTTTTGTATTTTTAGTAGAGATGGGGTTCTTCCAGGCTGGTCTTGAACTCCTGGCCTCAAGTGATCCACCTGTTTTGGCTTCCCAAAGTGCTGGGATTCCAGGCATGAGCCACTGCACCCAGCCTGAAGGCATATTCTTAATGCAAAACACAAAAACAGAAAGGGGTAAATCCAACTCTATGAGCACATTTCAAGTCTCTGCTCACATCACATCCACTAACATTCCATTGCCAAGGCAAATTACACAGCCAAGACCAACATCTTGCTCCAAGCAAGTGCACTCTGCTACAGTGGAACTGGTAGCGGGGTAAGTAATTGCTGAATAATAATCCAAACTATTCCAACACTCAAATCAATTCCTTGCATCACATATTCATATAAACTCATCAAATATTTATTGAGCACTTACTCAGGGCCAATACTTGGTTCCTTAGTGAATGAAAAGGTTGTCCTCAAGGAGTTCATATTCTACGTTTTCCAAACAAAGCATTTCTGTGAAACCCAAGTGTACAACATGGGTAACAGCGGGGACATTCTGTCTGAAGTTGGGGTGGGGGTGCTTGATCCCACTCCTGAATCACCTCAAAGGAGCAAGGAACACAGGAGAGAACACCATTTGAAGTCCTCTATGCAGCAACCAGTTCGTCATAAAATGCAGCTCGCGTCCCACCACTCCTTGGCTTAAAAGCCCTCCATGACTTCCTCATCTCTATGGGAAGTTCAAACTCATTGGCTTGGCAGTCAAGGCCCTTTTCTGGTGGCTTCTCACACAGTCTATCACACATCTGGATCTGCATGGGAGGCCTGAGTGTTCTCTGTGTGCTTCCATGGTATTGACCAGATTCCATCTTAACTGGTTGTCTATCTGCCTCCTCTGTTGCACTGTGAGTTCTATTTGCCTCCCTCTCCCCAGTACCTCACACAACATCTGTTCCTCAGCAGGAGGTCAGCCAGTACTCGCTATGACATGATAGACCAAGATTTCAAATCAGGAGCCTCTATCCACGGGGTGTGTGCACACTCCCAGGTCCCCTAGCTTTTAAAATTTTTTTTCTTTTAGAGTTAGAGATGGGGTCTCACTTCGTTGCCCAGGCTGGCCTCAAACTCCTGGGCTGAAGCAATCCTTCTCCCTCGGTCTCCCAAAGTGCTGGGATTCCAAGTATGAACCACTGCACCCAATCTTCCAGCTTTTTCAAAAATCTACAACAATGTTTGAGACTTCACAAAGGACTTTGGTTTCAAAATGTTATAAGAAATTGTAAAGTGCCTGTAATTCCAGCACTGCAGGAGGTCAAGGTGGGCAAATCACTTGAGGTCAGCAGTTCAAGACCAGCCTGGCCAACATGGTGAAACACCATCTCTACTAAAAATACAAAAAAATTAGCTCGGCATGGTGGCAGGCACCTGTAATACCAGCTACTTGGGAAGCTGAGGCAGGACAGTTGCTTGAACCCTGGAGGCAGAGGTTGCAGTGAACCAAGATCGCACCATTGTATTCCAGCCTGGGCGACAGGGAGATTCTGTCGCAAAAAAAAAGAAAACAAAAATTATAAATTGGGGTGTATAATTTCAAAAGCAAAGTTATTTTCATAATGCTTATATATAATTAAGATTATATATGTATATATGAGTACATTCACAATGTGGAACATGGACGTACATGGTGTCATATGCTGTATGACAGAGTAGGGTCTTTGGAAATTAGAGTACCTAGGGCCTGTGGATGTCATTACATGGCCCAGCTTCCAATCCAGAGTTTACATCCAGAAAATATACTGAAATAGAGAAAACAGGGCCTGTGGTTCTGTCAATCTGGAGCACTGCTACTGAGTATTAATTTTATCTCTCTTTTTTTTTTTAGAGACAGGATCTCACTATGTTGCCCAGGCTGGTCTCCAACTCCTGGGCTCAAGCTATTATCCTGCCTCAGCCTCCCAAAGTGCTGGGATTAGAGGCGTGAGCCACCACACCCAGCCTGATTTTATTTCTGTTTACTGAAAATACCAGCAGGAAAAATGGGGTGTTCACATGCATCGTTTTCTGCACTCTGTGCAAGATTATACAGGAAGGTATTTTATGAGGATTCAGCAGCAAACAGGACAGATGGGCTTTGAGTTTACAGTTGTATGGAAGAGCCTGGCATGTGAAGCATGCAATTAAAGTCTGTTGAGTGCCACTCCTCAGGGCTGCTGGCCACAGGCACCCTCCCCTTTCTCTTCTGATGAGGGGCTTGTGTTGGGTTGGTCTCTACAGGCGGGATGGCTGAGCCTGCTCGCCCTCTGGAGGCCATGCTGCAGAATGCTCACACACGTCTGCTGAACACCAGTTCTGCAGGTTCTAAGGGTAAATGAGTAAGACACAACGAAAACCAAATCCCAAAGCAGATACAGTCCCCATCCTTGTAGTTCTTGCAGTCTAGAAAGGCAAGAGGAGAAATAACAAGATCACACCAATATGCATACAAATTGTGACAAGTGCCAAAAAAAAAAATAGTGAAGGCAGAGTACAACTAAGAAAGACGTCCCAAGAAAGTGATTTTTTAAAGCTGAGATCTGACGTCTGATGGGGGATGCTTTCCAGGGAGAAGGAACAGCTGTTCAAGGGCTCTGAGTCGAAAGGGACGTTTCTATACCCAAGGAAATGAAATGAGGTCACATGGTCAGATCTAAGCAAGAGAATACGGACAGGGTGGGGAAGGCTGATGGTGGCGAGGGAGGCAGGAGTGAAATCAAATGCTGTCTTGAGGACTGTGCTGAGAACTTGGAGAAGTTGGTGAAGCGCACAGAGAAAGCATCCAGGAGGAGCGTGTTGATTCTGAGTAGAGTTGTTAGTGTGTGTCAGGGTTAAAGAAATGCCTCAGGCCAGGTATGGTGGTTCATCCCTGTATTCTCAGTGCTTTGGAAGGCCGAGGCTAGAAGATCGCTTGAAGTCAGGAGTTCAAGACCAGCCTGGGCAACATGGCATGACCTCACCTCTACAAAATAAAAAATAAAATGAAATGGCTCAGAGAGAAAGAGACAATTGATCTGAGTCCTGTAACATAAATATGCTTGCTAGGTGGACTGGGGCAAGGAGCAGGGCATTTTATTTACAGAAAACAGTGAGAGCAAAAGCATGAAGGTATGAAATAGACATTTCTGTCCAGGCATCCACAGGTGGCTTGGTAATGCGAGAGCACAACGTGGGAATTAAGTGAAACTGTGTGTGTGTGTCTATTGGGCATGGGGAGAAGGGAAATCAGGGATGGTTCAAGCCAGGCTTGGTCAGCACTGCAGTTAAGGCCACTGAAGAGTCTTAAGCCAGAAAGAGACATGCTCAAAGTTGTAAATTAGAGAGGTTAGAATGGCAACAGTCTGGAGACCATAATGGGTAGAGGTAGGATGGAGCAGAGGGAGTAAAAAGCTCTGGACAACAAAGAAGAAACCTGCAGAGAGGAGGCCAGTAGGAGAGGATGGCAGGAGGAGGTCACTAGAGTTGGATGGATCAAGAGGTCGAAGAGTCTTGAGTTCTGGAAAGAGACCACTGGATCTGACAGACGGGAAACAATGAAAAACTAAGCCATTGTTTTGAAGAATTGGTGGACGGTAAACAACACAACAATGATGGATTATAAGTTATAGAAATGTATGAATAGAGCAAGAGCGTCCAGAAAATGTAAGAAATAAAAAGGAAACTCAAACATGTCTATAGACAGAGGAAAAGTAGCTAAAAGAGGGAGTATTTTTCATCACTGGCCAAGATGGAGTAACAAAGACCAGATTTCTCCAATACACCTACCCCTTATCTCAATCTACAAACAAATGAACAAAACATTTGAAACAATGGTCTTCAGATATTGGGCATCAGGCAGCATGGGACAGTGATCCTTAAAGAGAGGAAACGAAAAAGATGAGTCCTTCGACTAACCAAGCTTTACTTACTGGAGAATTTCTAAGTTTAGTGCAAGGTGGGTGTCCAGTCTGAGAGCAGCAATCTCCCAGGGCTGAGAAGAGTTGAGAGTCCAGGGACACAAGGTGGACAGAATTTGCCAAGCGGAGGATGAGAGAGGTGAGAGATACACAGAGAGAAAAACCTGGAGAGCCACCAAAGGGTCCTCCCTCAGTCTCCAGCTAAGTACTGATCAGACATGTGTGTGAACAAACACCTGTGATTAGGACAAGGGTTAAAGGATACAATCCCCAGAGCAAACAGGGCTGTACATCCCAGTTTGCATTTCTACCATCCAGAGTGGATAGACCATGTAATAATGAGACATACAGTGGGATATTAAAAAAGGCCTTGCCTCAGTAGTGGGACAAAAGAAATCCCAGAAGACGGATGAGCACAGTGACTGACGCCTGTAATTTCAGCACTTTTGGAGGCCGGGGTGGGAGGATCACCTGAGGTGAGGAGTTCAAGACCAGCTTGACCAACATGGTGAAACTCTGTCTCTACTAAAAATACAAAACAAAACAACAACAACAAAAAAGCTAGCCGAGTGTGGTGGCGTGCACCTGTAATCCCGGCTACTCAGGATGCTGAGGCAGGAGAATCACTTGAACCTTGGAGGCGGAGGTTGCAGTGAGCTGAGTTCGCACTATTGCACTCCAGCCTGGGTGACAGAGTGAGACTCTGTCTCAAAATAAACAAACAAACAAAAAGAAATTCTAGAAGAAATGTTGTTTTCATCCCATCCAAAGAAAAAGCTTAAAAGCAAGACTTGAAAGTATCAAACTATTTACAGATAAATTAACTGCATCTAAGAACAGCATTCAAGAATATTTGCAAAAATTTCCAGCATATATCAAGTTAGAGTTCACAATGACTGGCCTCCAATCAAAGATTACCATGCAAAGAAGCAAGAAAAGTGTGTAGGAAGATGGAACCCTACACAGGAGCATGGAAGTTTCCCTGATTGAGGAAATAGAGCTGAAAGACCAGGGAAAACAAGGCAGCTAAGTTTGCAAGATAGAGTACTGGAGAGAAGAGAGCTACAGTGGGAAACAAAACTCTTGGGTGTCTCCAGAAATTTCAAAGACGTACTAATGAACACATACACATGAGGAAAATACCAAGGCCAGGGAAAGAACCATCTGAAAGGGTCACTCAGGAGGCCGAGGCGGGAAGATCGCTTGAGCCCAGGAGTTGAGGCTGGCCTGGGCAACAGAGCGAGACCCCATCTCTAAAGAAATGTTTAAATAAAATAAGCATTTTTTGAAAAAAAATAATACTGCCTGGTGCTCACACAGGGCCAAGAAAAGTACGCACCGGACAGAATGGAAAACCTCATGATTCAAAGGTATTGGGTAGAGTAAACGGCAGGCACTTGCCTCAGTAGTGGGAAAAATTTCACCCTAGACCAAGCTCTGCTTTGATCCCACTTAGCAAATCTTAAAAAACAAGACAGATCCTGGGCGTGGTGGCTCACACCTGTAATCCCAGCACTTTGGGAAGCTGAGGTCAGCAGATCACTTGATCCGGTATTGGAGTTCAATATCAGCCTGGCCAACATGGTAAAACTCATGTCTACTAAAAATACAAAAATTAGCCAGGCGTGGTAGTGCATTCCTGTAATCCCAGCTACTTGGAGGCTGAGGCATGAGAATTGCTTGAACCCAGGATGCAGAGGCTGCAGTGAGCCAAGATTGCGCCATTGCACTCCAGCCTGGGTGACAGTGAGACTCTGTCTCAAACAAAACAAAATAAAACAAAACAAGAGAGAAAGTAATTGCTTCTAAGTAATTTAACTATCTCCCAGAACAAACTCAAGAATATGTATAGAAATACAAAAATTTAGCATTCAGCAAGTTAAAATTTAGTGTCTGGGACACAATAGAAATTATCAGGCATATGGGAAAGCATGGCCCATAATCAGGAGACAAATGAGTCCACTGAAACCAACTCAGAACTGACACAAATGTAAACCAAAGACACTAAAAGAGTTACTAAAACTATATTTCACAAAAAGTTAAGTCAAAGCTTGGGAAATATTTTTGAAAATCTACATTGACCTTTGAGAGATAAAATAAACAGTGGATAGGATGACCAGCAAATTAGACATTGCAGAATAAAATAGTAATAGACTTGAAGATATAGCAATAAAAGCTATTTTTGTTTCCATGCAAAATGAAAACAGTCAGGGAAAAGTTTTTTTTTTTTTTGAGATGGAGTCTCACTCTGTCACCCAGGCTGGAGTGCAATGGCATGATCTCCTGCTCACTGCAACCTCCACCTCCTGGGATCAAGCGACTCTCCTGCCTCAGCCTCCTGAATAGCTGGGATTACAGGTGACTGCCACCAGGCCCAACTAGTGTTTCACCATGTTGGTCAGGCTAGTCTCAAACTCCTGACCTCATGATCTGCCTGCCTTGGCCTCCCAAAGTGCTGGGATTACAGGCGTGAGCCACCGCGCCCAGCAGGGAAAATATTTTTTTTTAATGGAAAGGGCATCAGGAAGTTATCAGAAAGCCTCAAGCAGCCCAGTAATATGTAATTGGCATTCCTGAAAGAGATAATGTCAATTACGTTCTTCTATGAGTACAGAAAAAAAAATGAGAACAGGAAATAATGATAGAAAAATATTCAAAAACTGAGGAAAGATATAAAGTCATACATCCAAGAAGTTCAATGAATTTCAAACACAACTCATACTTTAATCAAATTATTCAAAATTGGGTGATAAAGAGAAAACCTTCAAATCAGACAGCAAAAACAGGTATGTTATGTGCAGAAGAACAAATATAAGGGTGACGATGTGTTTTTTACAGGAAATGATGTAAAAGAGAAGAGAATGGAGCGACATTTTAAAATTCCCGAAAGAAAAACACTGTCAACCTAGAAGCTGAAGGAATTCATCACAAGCTGACTCACACTACTAAAAATTTTGTAGGAATTAATAAAAATGTTTCCTTCAGTGAGAAGGAAAACAATACAAGATGGAAGTCAGGATGTACAGAAAGAATGAAGAGCACATTTTGATAACTACCCGTGTAGGTATAATTTTTTCTCATCATTTAAATATCTTTAAAAAATAGACAATTTAAACACAATTAATAAATTGTGACAACAATGAAATTAAATTGAGATCCAATAGCAGAATAAACTCTGGAAAATATCCAGTTATTTGAACACCTAAAGCATAATTCTAAATAATTAAATTCTGGAAAATATAATTATTTATATACAAAATAACATAATCCTAAATAGATTAAAGAAGAAATAAGCAGAGAAATTGGAAAATATTCTGAATTAAATGAACATAAAAGCGTAATATACCAGAATTCAGGCTAACACGGTAGTTATGAGATAATTTATAGTACTAAAGTCCTACATTAGAATAGGATAAAGTTCTTAAGTCAAGCATCTCAGTTTTCAATGAAAGAAACTGGAAAAAAATAGCAAAATAAACTAAACATATGTAAAAGAAAGGAAATAATAAAGATCAGAGCAGAAATCAGTGAAATAGAAAACGGAAAAACAGAGAAAATGAAAGAAACAAAAACATGGTTGAGAAGCTCAATGAAGTTGATAAAGCACTAGCTAGACTGAGAAGGAAAGAAAGGGAGTGAGAACACAAATTAGCAATACAGAAAATGAGAGACGTGCCATTATTACAGATCCTACAGAAAGTAAAAGCATACTATTATCAATAGTGCTGCAATAAACATATGTGTGCATGTGTCTTTATAGTAGAATGATTTATATTCCTTTGGGTATATACTCAGTAATGGGATTGCTGGGTGAAATGGTATTTCTGGTTCTCTATCCTTGAGGAATCACCACACTGTCTTCCACAATGGTTGAACTAATTTACACTCCCACTAACAGTGTAAACGTGTTCCTATTTCTCCACATCCTCTCCAGCATCTGTTGTTTCCTGACTTTTTAATGGTCACCATTATAACTGGTGTGAGATGGTGTCTCATTGTGGTTTTGATTTGGATTTCTCTAATGACCAGTAATGATGAGCTTTTTTTCACTTGTTTGTTGGCCACATAAATATCTTCTTTTGCAGCACTATTTACAATAGCAAAGACTTGGAACCAACCCAAATGCCCATCAATGATAGATTGGATAAAGAAAATGTGGCACATATACACCATGGAATACTATGCAGCCATAACAAAAAGTGAGTTCATGTTCTTTTTTTTTTTTTTTAAATTCAGTCTCCATAGAGACTGTCAAAAATTGCCAATGTCAACTATATTTCAAGTCGTCATGGTGGAGTATTGGGAAAAGTTTTCAATTAGCAATAATTGCGCCTCAGATAAACCTCATTGGCTACGATACTGCCACTGTGCAAAGCTGAGTTCATGTTCTTTGCAGGGACATGGATGAAGATAGAAACCATCATTCTCAGCAAACTAACACAGGAACAGAAAAGCAAACACTGCATGTTTTCACTCATAAGTGGGAGCTGAACAATGCAAACACATGGACACAGGGAGAGGAACATCACATACCAGGGGCAGGGGGGAAGGGCAAAGGGAGGGATAGCATTAGGACAAATACCTTATGCATGCAGGGCTTAAAACCTAGATGATGGATTGACGAGGGCAGCAAACCACCATGACACATGTATACCTTTATAACAAACCTACACGTTCTACACATATATCCCAGAACTTAAAGTATAATTTTTTAAAAAAAAAAGAATACTAGAGATTTTTATTTTCTGAGACAGTCTCACTCTGTCACCCAGGCTAGAGTGCAATACCATGATCTTAGCTCACTGTAACCTCTGTCTCCCAGGTTCAAGCGATTCTCATGCCTTAGCCTCCCGACAGCTGGGACCACAGACGTATGCCGCCATGCCAGGCTAATTTTTTTGTATTTCAATAGAGATAGGGTTTCACCATGTTAGCTAGGCTGGTCTCAAACTTGTGACTTCAGGTGATCCACCCACCTCGGCCTCCCAAAATGTTGGGATTAAAGGCGTGAGCCACCACACCCTATTATGTCAATAAATTTGACAACTTAAATGAATGCTTATTCAGAATAGCCAAAGAGTAGAAACAATCCAAATGTCCATCAACTGATGAATGGATAAATACAATGTGGTATATCCAAACAATGGCAATATTTGGCAATAGAAAGGAATGAAGTACTAAGACATGCTACAATATGGGTGAACTTTGAAAAAAATTATGCTAAGACAGACGTGTGAAGAACCAGCAGATCAGTCATAACAGGGACTGGGAAGGAGGTGGTAAGGAGGTGTGTGATTACAAAGGGGTTTCGGGATACTGTGAAAGACAATGTATATGTTCATTATCTCGAGTGTGATGACAGTTTCATGGGGGCATGTGTGTCAAATCTCATCTAAGTGTGCCCTGTTTTAAAAAAAATGGAAAAATACTTCTCTTTATCTACTATAAATCCAAGCCACCATCCCACCAGATTGAGGGCAGTCCAGTCTCAGGCAGCATCCAGTTGGCCCCTCCTCCCAAAGGACTATGGTAGACTCTAGGAGGCTTACAGCACCCCCCAGACAAGCAAGACTCTCGCCCATGCCTCCAGGACATCCCCACTCCCAGTCTGCACGCCTAGCCTCCTTCCCTGACCCTTGGCTGGGATTCAGTGCTCTGCTCCTGGCCATGAGCTTTAGCCTCTGATGTGAAGGTCACCAGTCTCTTTGCCCTCCTTCATCAATTAGGTTTTGTAAAACGCACTGAAGAACTGAAAAACTCCTACCGCCTCAGCTAAGGCCTTAGCTCCCAGCTGTTCCTCTCCATCGCAAATGCTAAACCCAGATTTACCAAATAGCGCTGGAGCTCAGCGGCCCCAATGCACAGTCCTTGCATCATGTCCCCTGACTAGCACACCTGTTTCCCATCAGTTCGGAATTTGAACAGTGTCAAATTCCAAATTCCAAATTCCAACTTAACAGTGCCTTTTAAGTTGAATCCGCCTGTGGGGTCACAGGGTGACACGTCGGTTTGGGTTGGTGCAGTGTGGCCAGGGTCCAGCCTTGCACAAGGCTGCCCTGACAACATTATTCATTAGGGGACATCCCTGGGCCCCTGATGAGGCTGATTTCTTCCTGGGAAGGGCACATGTTTCTTGGCTTGGAAGGAACAACACATGTAAACTGTGGAAGGAGAGGGAAAACATCCAAGTACCGTTAGCTTAAGGTTAAGCTTAAGACACAGAATTTGAACAATGTCAAATTCCAAACTGATGGGAAACAGGTGTGCTAGTCAGGGGACAGGGGACCCGAGCAAGGGGAACTCTGACTCACCGCCTCTATCTAACTCCTACATCGTTCAGCTCCTGGTTCCCTGCAGAACATTCTGGGAATTGTCTCCCATCATAACACCTTAATAAAGGCTTAAGCTAACGGTACTGGGATGTTTTCCCTCTCCTTCCACAGTTTACATGTGTTGTTCCTTCCAAGCCAAGAAACATGTGTCCTTCCCAGGAAGAAATCAGCCTCATCGGGGGCCCAGGGATGTCCCCTAACGAGTAATGTTGTCAGGGCAGCCTTGTGCAAGGCTGGACCCTGGCCACACTGCACCCACCCAAACCACTGTGTCACCCTGTGACCCCACAAGCGGATTCAACTTAAAAGTCACTTCCCACAGGCTGCGAGTGTCACGTCAGAGTACAAGTTAGGTCAGAGCACAGGGTACAAGGAGCTTGACTGGGAACTATCTCTTAGCTTTTATAATGCTTCCTGAACCCAGGCAGCGAGTGTTGGGGGAGTTTTAGTGCTTGTTTTCCGCAAGCCCAGCTCATCACAATCCAAGTTTGAGGTTTCTTGAAGTCTGTGCCTTAGCAGCTTCCTCCTCCACTGCAGGCAGAAGGCAATGACTTCCAATTCCTCTGGATCTGGGGAAGGTTCTCTCAAACCCTGGAGGAGAGAAAGATAATTAAGCACTGGGGGACGCTGTGCACTTGCCCAGCTTCAGCTGATTGGAGACTTCCTTATGGGACTCCTCCAAGCGGGGTGGGGACCAGCTTTCTGACCTTCTAGCCCTAATCCCTAGTTGTACAGGGATCAGGGAATCATATTTGGAGAGGTGGCCTGAACTGGAGCCTACCCATTCAGGAAGAAGAAGCAAAACACACCAAAGGGCTTTCTATTGATCCCAGTGGAAAGTTCTGAGGATGTAGCTGGTTTTTAAAAATTTTCCCTCTACTCCAAGTTCTTCCTCCCTTTGGATATTACTTTATTTGGTTTGTTTCATGCAGAATATCCATGGGTCTTTAGGCCGGTGGCCCAAGCAGAGCCAGGACACAGGTGTATGCTGTGGATGCTCCACCTGGCTCTCAGGTTCTCTTGCATCCAAATGGTCCAGAGATGCGGGAAAGGCAGTAGTCCTGCCTCAGTGCTGTGCTTGGTTCTGCGGGATCAGTAAAAGCTGTGGGCTGTGGCCCGGGCTCGTGGGCAGGGAGAGCTGCTGCTCCTCAGGTGCCAGGCCTGAGTTTTTCTCTCAGCTTTCTGTATATTCAAGGGTCTCTGGAACTTGTAGTTGAAATCGCCACACTTTTCAAATGCTTTTCACTGAGCATGTTTCATCTATGTACTATGAACTTAACTGGTACAAAGTTTCTTTAAACTTGAAATGAGAATTCTCATTCTGTTTTCAGCATCTCTACACGCTAGACCACTAGTCCAGGTCTGTGGCTTCATGGAGTTTACATTGTAAGAAAAGAGCCAGATAAATAAACGCATGCAAGAAATGAAAACAAATTTATATTTACAAACTGATGAGTGCTACAAAAGAATCATACAACATCCTAAGATAGAGGGAAATGAGTGTGATTTAGTTGAGCTATAGTGAAGGTGTGTCATCCCTTCTAAGGAGGTGGAATTTCAGTTCAGGTCTACAGGATAACAAGGAGCCAGGCAGGGGCAGTGGAAGTGCAGGGGCCGGGGTGGGTCTCGCACATGTGGAATAGCACACACAGAGGCCCCAGGCACGGTGTTCTGGCGGGCACTTAAATATTTTCTATTTCCAGCTTCCACTTAGGGTACAGAAAGCTGGAAAGAGTGTTGCTCTCACTCTAATAAGGAGGAAAAAGTCAGATAATCCACAAAAATATAATCTTTCTTGAACCTGTTAGAGAGCTAAGGTTGAAGGGGCAATTAACTAGTTAGTTAGAAAAACCAACCACCTCCAAGGAGAGACAGAGATAAGCACCGGCTTACACAGAACAGAGCGTAGGAGGAAGATGGTCTGGCATGTAATCTGATAAGAAGATTTAGTCCAGGCCGGACACGATGGCTCATGCCTGTAACCTCAGCACTTTGGGAGGCCAAGGCGGGCAGATCACAAGGTCAGGAGATTGAGACCAGTCTGGCCAATATGGTGAACCCCTGTCTCTACTAAAAATATAAAAATTAGCTGGGCGTGGTGGCACGCACCTATAGTCCCAGCTACTTGAGAGGCTGAGGCAGGAGAATTGCTTAAACCTGGAAGGCAGAGGTTGCAGTGAGTCAAGATGGCACCACTGCACTTCAGCCTGGTATAAGAGCGAGACTCTGTCTCCAAAAAAATAAAAAATTTAGTCCAAAACTGTAACAAACTGCTAACAGCCAAGAATAGGCTACTGTGAGTGTTTAGAACCATGGAGCCACAACGCAAGACAAGTCCACATCTCTGCATAGGGTTCTGTCTAGGACTCCACTCATGAGAAAGACTT
The DNA here is from genome assembly GCF_030222135.1 of Aotus nancymaae. Taxonomy (NCBI): domain Eukaryota; kingdom Metazoa; phylum Chordata; class Mammalia; order Primates; family Aotidae; genus Aotus; species Aotus nancymaae. Next base: position 129,388 of record NW_026988570.1, on the reverse strand, counting down.
GAGCCAGGACAGGAACCTGGGAATGCCTCCCTGTGGGACAGACTTCAGAAAGACAGCAGCCACCATTCCACAAAGGCATGAATCTCCACGCAAATATGTGTCCTTTATGGAACAAAAGCCTTAAGCAACTAAGGGATGGACAGTAAACTGAGCATAAGGTAATGGCTGTGTGTGGTGACTCATGCTTGTAATCTCAGCACTTTGGGTGGCTGAGGCAGGAGGATAGCTTGAGGCTAGGAGTTCGAGACCAGCCTGAGCAACATAGTGAGACTGTATCTCTACAAAAAATTAAAAATTAGCCTGGTCCAGTGGCATGTGCCTGTAGTCCCAGCTACTCCAAAGGCTGAGGCAGAGGACTACTTGAACCCAGGAGTTCAAGGCTGCAGTGAGTTATGATTGTCCCACTGCATTCCAGCCTGGGTGGCACAGCAAAACTGTCTCTTAAAAAATTTTTAAAATAAAAATGAAACAAAAAGGCCAGACATGGTGGCTCACACCTATAATCCCAGCACTTTGGGAGGCCAAGGCAGGCGGATCACCTGAGGTCAGGAATTCGAGACCAGATTGACCAACAGGGGGAAACCGTGTCTCTACTAAAAAAAAAAAAAATTAAAAAATTAGCTGGACGTGGTGGCACATGCCTGTAATCCCAGCTACTTGGGAGGCTGAGGCAGGAGAATCACTTGAACCCAAGAGGCAGAGGTTGTGGTGATCCAAGATCGCACCATTGCACTCCAGCCTGGGCAACAAAAGCAAAACTCCATCAGAAAAAAAAAAAAAAAAAACTCAAGGTAACACTAGCAAATTTGATACTAATGGTGCATCAACAATGACTATAACAATAAAACCCAAACTCAGATGATCTCCTGAGTATAGTGGCTCACCCAACACTAAAGGCCTAAATTTTCAGGCATAAATACTATTTATTTCTTCTTCTCTGCCAGTCTACACATAATGTCAAGTTTTGTACAGAAAATAATGAGACATGCAAAAAAACAAAAAACAAAACCAAAAAAGCAATGCACTGTCAAGAGATAAAACAAACAAACAAAACCCAGAGTCAGATATAAGCCACTTGTCGAAATTATCAGATAGGAAAATTAAAATAATATGAGTGGGAAAGTGGACAAAAATGCATGAAAAATGAAGAATTTTAATAAAAAGATAAAAACTATTAAAAACAAGCAGAAATGCTAGAAATAAGAAAAAAACATGGTAACAGCTATAAAGAATGCTTTGATAGACTCATCAGAAGACTGGATACGGCTGAAGAAATAATCAGTGAAACTGAAGTAGGTTGAGAAAAATTAGTCAAACTGAAACACATAGGAATCAGGTGACAGATGCGGGGAAGGAATGAAGTTGAATATAGCCACTAAGAAGAAGGTAAGGTATCCTGTGAATGTCTGCAGCTTGCCATGTGTCTGTGGGCCTGTGACCCTGAGTTGTGCATGCATGTGTACCCCAGGCTGGCACCCACTCTCTGAGTCATCACTTACCCGGAGACTCGCAGCTTCTGCGGCCCTCATGGTCTTGAAGACAGCCTGGAGGAGCTGTTGTGCATTTTCTACTAGGAGCTCTTCAGAGGACTTGCTTCTTGCCAGGGAGGCCTTTACACTTGGAAGTGTACAGGAGAAAAGTGGATCTTACTCCAGGTAAGAGATGCAATCTCAAATAAGTACTGAGAGGTTTTACAATGTGACTCTCTTCTAGAAAGCTAGGATGCTTCTGTGAGGACTGAAGACTATTCAGAGAAAGAATATTCTTTTTACTTTATTTTCTTTTTTTTTTTCTTGAGACAGAGTCTCACTCTGTCACCCAGGCTGGAGTGCAGTGGCACAATCTCAGCTCACTGCAACCTCTGCCTCCCAGGTTCAAGCAATTCTCCCAGCTCAGCCTCACGAGTAACTGGGACCACAGGCATGCACCACCACATCTGGCTAATCTTTGTATATTTAGTAGAGATGAGGTTCTGCCATGTTGGCCAAGCTGGTCTTTTACTCATGGCCTCAAGCAATCCTCCTGCTTCAGCCTCCCAAAGTGCTGAGGTTACAGGTGCAAGTCACCATGCTCAGCACAGAAAAAGAATGTTCTAAAGGTCTAAATTAACTTTTTAAAATACCATTTTTATTTAAGAAAATATGACAGTGTCTATAAATTAACAGGAAGTATGTTTTCAATGAAAACAGCAGAATTAGAACAAAGGCCAACTACCATATCTAATGAAAAGAAATGAGAAACTTTGTATAGAATTGTTTTGGGGGCTAAGATTAAAAGTTCTCATCAAAAATCAGACCTGTACTTCCTAATTGAATTGTACGTCTCAATGGTATTTGTTTGAAACTAAATGTAACTAAATTTAGTTAAACAAGTTGTTCCCTACCATTGAGAATTAAAATGCTGTGAAGCTTAAGTGTAAAATTTCAGGACTTCCAGATCCTTTAAAAGATTGACAGCTTGATAAATACACCTGTGTTTTTAAAAAATCATGCCTTTTTATTGTCTGTATTTTGGAGACTGCCAGTTCCTAGGGCTAGTCAACTCCTAGGGATAAATGACTCACCTGTAAGCACACCTTCCATAGGCAAACCAACTAGTCCAGAGCCCACACCTGCCAACCACCTCTGTCATCAAGCTCTGACATTCCAGGCTTCTAGTCACCTGCCCTAATCATCCCAAGGCCAGGTTCCAGACAGCTAGAGACAACCCCAGTACCCCAGAGCCCACTGAAATGATTCAAACTAACTAGTCCTAAACTGCTAAGCCACTTTCCCTGTCTCACCCATTCCTTCCTGTGAAAACCACAGTAAATGCCCTGGCCCATGGTTCCTCCTGAATTCTGCCTTTTGACTAACCCTGGTGCTTCCCTGGTGGCCCTGCATGGCATCTGTGCCTTCCATGTCTAGTGAGTATAACTTCCTTCTTCATGATGGTCTTTTCCATGTCTGCGTGTTTCATATTCATGTCTACCTGATTAAAGCAAGTCTCAGGTACTCTTACAACAATACTCACATTTGCAATGCTAAAATTAATTGTAGTTGCTGTATCTACAGTTGAAAACTTTTAGTAGCTAATTCTTTTTGTTTTGTTTTGTTTTTGAGACAGAGACTCGCTCTGTCCCCCAGGCTGGAGTGCAGTGGCGAGATCTCAGCTCACTGCAACCTCCACCTCCCAGATTCAAACGATTCTCCAGCCTCAGCCTCTTGAGTAGCTGGGATTACAGGCATGCACCACCACGCCCAGCTAATTTTTGTATTTTTAGTAGAGATAGGTTTCATCATGTTGGCCAGGCTGGTCTCAAAACTCCTGACCTTGAGTGATCTGTCCACCTCAGCCTCTCAAAGTGCTGCGATTACAGGCTTGAGCCACTGCACCCGGCCCAGTAGCTAATCTTAATACAATGATGTGCCTAAAATATTATTTCCTGGAGAACAGAAACCAGGTTTTATTTTTAATTTTAAAACAATTTATATGTCTTGGTCTTGACAATACAATTTTTTTTTTTTTTTTTTTTGAGACGGAGTTTCGCTCTTGTTACCCAGGCTGGAGTGCAATGGCGCGATCTCGGCTCACCGCAACCTCCGCCTCCTGGGTTCAGGCAATTCTCCTGCCTCAGCCTCCTGAGTAACTGGGATTACAGGCACGCACCACCATGCCCAGCTAATTTTTTTTTTGTATTAGTAGAGACGGGGTTTCACCATGTTGACCAGGATGGTCTCGATCTCTTGACCTCGTGATCCACCCGCCTCGGCCTCCCAAAGTGCTGGGATTACAGGCTTGAGCCACCGTGCCCGGCCGACAATACAATTTTTATGCCTTACAACTACTGATAATAGTTTTAACTATTAAGCTCTTCCATAGCATAAGAATATTACTAAATGAAGTTTGTTTTTGGTAAATGTGCCATTGTATAAATGAAGGGATTCAGGTTGAAATGAAACCTGATTCCATAATTATATTATAATGTTCTATATTACCAATAGGGAAGTTGTTATAAAGAAACAATTAACGAAAATTGCTCAATTCCAGAGTTTGAGCATATCAAATAGATTAACCTTCACATAAGCACTGTGCTGGCATTGTTTTTCTTAGGCAGATGACAATTGCAGTACATTTACTTTGCAGTTAATGTATTTTTTGTTAGATATGATTAGTAAAAACACAAATGAAAGGTAATGGTCAAAATTCAGACACTGTTTGTTTGTTTGAGATGGAGTCTGACTCTGGACTGGAGTGCACTGGCGCAATCTTGGCTCACTGCAATCTCCGCCTCCCAGGTTCCAGCTATTCTTCTGCCTCACCCTCCCAAGTAGCTGGGATTACAGCTACCTGCTACCAGGCCCAGCTCATTTTTGCATTTTTAGTAGAGACGGGGTTTCACCATGTTGGCCAGGCTGGTCTAGAACTCCTGACCTCAAGTGATCCAACCATCTCAGCCTCCCAAAGTGCTGGGATTACAAGCGTGAGCCACCTTGCGCAGCTCGGGCATTGTTTTTGTTTTAAAGTAAGCGCAGTCCTTTGTGTTTGTAGATTAACCCTACAGTGTTGTAAACCAGCAGTATCACTGGAGTCAGTGCCTGGCATTTTGAAGGGAGAAGAAACCAGTGTTAAAGGACAGCATAAGTTCTAACATATTTCACTTTAAAAAAAGTCTTATGGTTACTTTATGTTCACACTTGCTCAGAAACTAGTTTTCCAAGTTAAATCTTCTTTTCTTTCTTGTGTATAATATCAGATATACTGTAGCTGTGATAAAATGAGAAATGGCTCTAGCTTAAGTGTGTTTTTTGCCCTCTGTAATGTTTTAAAATATTGTCAATATTTGTTTGATATCTTACAAATAAATGTAAATTCTTGGAGAATAAAAAATTAAAAGAAGTCCGGTTGTGATGCCTCACGCCCAGCACTTTGGGAGGCTGAGGAGGGACAATCACTTGAGTCCAGGAGTTGAAGATCAACATGGGCAACATAAAGAGACCTCATCTCTACAAAAAATAAAAAAATCAGCTGGGTGTGGTGGCATGCTCCTGTGGTCACAGCTACGTGGGAGGCTGAGATGGGAGGATCAGTTGAGCCCAAGAGGCTGAGGCTGCAGTAAGCCACGGTAGTGCACCTGCACTCCAGCCTGGGTGACAGAGACCCCATCTCCAAAAAAATAAAATAAAAAGAAGTATATATTTTAAAGGAATTATCTCACCCCTACCTCTACCCCTACCCCCAGGTCTTGAGAAAGCAGAGCTACTTCCTACCTGGAGATGATGCGGAGCTGGTTGCTCATTGTTTGAATCTGCTCCACCACACACAAAAGCTCCTGGGAACATCTTTGATCTATGCAATTCTTAGCAATGATGCAGATGAGTCTGGCGAAGTTTTGTCCAGAAGCCGCAATTTTCCTGGCAGAGGCAATGAGCTGATCTTTGGTCTATATAAAAGAAATGAGAGTTATAATATCAAGAAATTGGTGGCAAAAGTGTCTAAAACTTGCTAGGCACAACTTACTTCAGCCCACAGAATGAACATATTTTAGCTTAAACCGTCATCTCCTGAACCTCCTCCAAAGGCCTCAAGTCTTCCTGGGTTAGTAAAAAGTTTACTCTCCTGAAAGGCAGCAGAATGACATGGCAGGGGCCCATCCATCTGTGTGGGGCTGCTAAAGAGAAGGCGGCCCAGCCTCCTGGTCATGGTCTAGCCCATCCCCACAGAGGCTGTGGCTTCCACTAGATTCAGAGTTAGTTTTCAGCAGGCCCAGGGCAGGTATGAGGGTGCCAGGGAGGGCCAGGTGTGAAAAACATCCAGGTTGAAGGGGGTGGTGGCGGGAACCAAGGGGCAGAGGACTACAGTCACATGTAGAGCTTACCAGCTGGGAACGGATGATTCAGAGACTGGTGAGAGAGGCCACCTATTCGTTAGCTGATTTAAAATTTTGACCTTTTTGGGCCTCACTTTTCTTTACTTTAAAAAGAGAGATTTGGAAAATAAATAAATGAATAAATAAATAAATAAAAAGAGATAAGAGAGATTTGGACTAAATCAACAGTTTTCCATTCCTTTTCTATTTTTTCTTAAGCAACAGAACCCTCTATTCAAATAAAATCTTGGCTGGGTATACTGGCTCATGCCTGTAATCCCAGCACTTTGAGAGGCCAAGGTGGGCAGATCACAAGGTTAAGAGTTCGAGACCAGCCTGGCCAACATGGTGAAACCCCGTCTCTACTAAGAATACAAAAATTAGCCAAGTGTGATGGCACACCCCTGCAGTCCCAGCGACTTGGGAGGCTGAGGCAGGAGAACTGCTTGAACCTGGAAGGCAGAGGTTGCAGTGAGCCACCATACTCCAGCCTGGGCAACAGAGCAATACTCTGTCTCGAAAACAAACAAAAAACAAATAAAATCTTAAACATAGCCAGGTGCAGTGGCTCATGCCTGTAATCCCAGCACTTTGGGAGGCCAAGGTGGGAGGACGGCTTGAGCTCGGGAGTTTGCGATTAGCCTGGGCAACATAGTGAGACCTCATCTTTACAAAAAAAGAATTAGCTGGGTACAGTGGTGTGCTAGTAGTCCCAGCTACTTAGGAGGCTGTGTTGCGAGGACTGCTTGAGCCCAGGAGGCTGAGGCTGCAGTGAGCTATGATTGTGTCACTGCACTTCAGCCTGGGCAACGGAACAAGACCTTGTCTCTAAAAAAAAATCTTCAACATAATGGTGAATGTTGAGGCAACTAATGCAAATAAAATAAAATAAAAGATAGGCTGCTCCAGCAAATACAGAGCCACACCAAAACCTCACTGCCTTGTCTGGGATGAGTGGGAAAGTGGCCCTTCAACAGGCCATAGGAAGTAGACATAGTCAGAAGAGGAAACCCGGGAAACACCACAAGTCTTGCTGGTGAAGGCACCGGCACTCTGCAGGGAGGATGGACTTCCCCTCCCAAAATCTGGTTCAGATGTCACGACTGATGATGCAATTTGTGAACCCAGAAGGTATGAAAAGGATTGTGACTCACAGAAGGAGTATTTCCAGAACAGCAGGGCAGGCTCCCAACCAGGTGAAATCGCTTGAGAGAGCAAGGAAAGGAGACTGGCTTGGCTTTTACGCTGTTTGGCTGGGAAGAGGGCTTCCACACACGGGCCAGGGTTATGTGGCTTAAGCTTCCCACTGGTGTCAAAGGAGGCCGTGTCTGGACTTTCTTATTGGCTTCCCCAGATGGGGGGCAGGAAGGGGACAGGAAGGAGTGGGGCTTTCAAGCTGTCAGCAAGCATGAAAAGTGGCATCAGGCCATTGCATCTGCCCTCCTGAGGGGCCTCCTAAATGCCATGAGGAATGGACACTAACTCAGAGGGCAGAACTGAACTTTGCCTGCCCCGTGCTTTTCAGTGACTGGCCCTGGTAGGGAACCACTTCTGGGCTCCCTCTTCTTCGTGCGGCATGCGGCCCCAGCTTGTCCAGTCAACAAGAAATCTCTCCTAATAAACTCAGCATTAGAAGAATTTGCAATTCCAGTCAGAAGGCAGTGGGTACAGCCATGTCCAGTACCTAATTCTAAGCAACTCCAACCCCATGGTAGGTCAGTGGGAGAAACCTCTGGAAACAAGGAAACCTTCTTTGAAATGCAGGATCTGTTCCCAAACTAGCCAGACCTGTGCCAGGTCATTTGGCACTGTGCTGCTCCTTCCTTTTTAAAGACTCATGGCAATCCCAAACCAAGACGCACCCAAGGTATCCAAGGCAGCACCACTTGTTTACGACCTCCTAGGAGAATGTGTGGGTCCTCACACCCTTGAGAATCTGTTTTGAATTAGCAAGTGAGTCCTAAAACATATCTTTTGCTTCTCTTTGGATAAGCCTTGGGTCTGGGCGAGCTCGCAGCATCTACCAGCTTTCTTCCTGTACTAAATGGGGTTTGGTTGCCTAATTTCAGAAGCATCAGTCTTTAGGGTAAGAATGAAAAGGGATACTAAAAGAACAGGAGAAGGAAGGGTGAGTGAGATACCCCTCCGCCCCGTTTTCCTGTGGGTGTTTTATTTTGTACACATAACGGCTACAGTCCCCTAACCTGGATAATGACTGCAGGAGTGGCTTTTGCTCTCTGCTGGCACACAGGTGTTCAACAGCCTGATTGGCTGTGGTGGGCAGGGATTGGGAGGAGGACGGGACAAGAAAAGGTCTATGTCTTGGGCATGGTGGGGCTGCTAGGTTTGGCTTTGTAGTCACCTAGTCAGGGGATGCCTTGACACCCACCCTTCTCTCCTGGACCCTCCTCTCTGCCAGGTTGAGAAAGTGGGGCCCCATGTGGCCCAGCCATCAGTTTTGGAGCCAATAGTACCCAGCAGACCCACACTGGAAGGGGTTTCCTGGGTGGCTCTTGGTGACATTCAATTGCTTCCTTTTGGTCCACACACTCAGTAGATGGACTTTTATTTTTTCCATGTTGGTGCATTGATATTAAACAATGTTTAACTAAATTTAATCAAGAAAAAAGATAAAGAGAGATAGAACAGGCCACACATGATTGCAGGTGGCCCCCAGAAGCCAGTGGGAAGCAGCCCTCTCCGTGCCACGCTGTGCTGGCCCCTAAACAGCGATCCTTGAGGTGGTTCCAGTCCTTATTTCCTCTATTTCGAGGAATTTAAAAAGATCTCAGTGGCTCCCTTCAGTTAATCCTTCTGGGATATGAAAGAGATCTTGATTTCACTAAGTTGTAGCTTTTGGTAAATTATCCTTGCTGGTGGAATAAAATAAAGCCTCAGTAACTGAGCCCAAAAGAAGAAGGGGAAAGAGACGTGAGGTAGACTTTATGATATGCCCAGAATGAAGGCAGTACATAAAATGCTGAGTGCTGAATGGCCCCACAGTGTGGCCCTTCCATCCTGGGAGCTGCCTAGGGCTGCCCCAGCTCCTGAAGGGCTGCTGCCCATGTTGGGAGCCCCGACATCCCCATGCCACGCCCAGTCCTCCCACCACCACGGCTGGCTGAAGCCCAGGTACCAGGACGCATCCTCTCCTCCTCAGACTCTGAGCCATCAGGAACACCTCCATGGTCATCGCTCGAGTGATCCGGGTGATTCTGCTCTCCCCGTCCATGCTGCCGTCCTCTGGGAGGGTCTGGTTCAGCTCAGTGGGCAGTGCTGCTGTGGCTGAGGAGCCGGGGGACGGGGATTGGGGACTGCTTTGCTGCTGAAAGAAGACGGCGGGCTAGAACTCATAAATTTCTGACACTCAGGCCTTTAAAATACAACGGGGAAATCAATTGTCTTTTTATCTTTTTTTTTTTTTTTTGAGACATAGTCTCACTCTCTTGCCCAGGCTGGAGTGCAGTAGCGCGATCTCAGCTCACTGCAACCTCCGCCTCTTGGATTCAATTGATTCTCCTGTCTCAGCCTCCTGAGTAGCTGGGATTACAGATGCACACCAAGTGTGGCCCAGGGGCAAGAAGAGGCAAGGCTGCCAAGCGTCCTGATTTCTCACCCTTGACTGAGAAGTTGTCCTGATGCTGAGAACAGCAACCAGCGAGGTGCGTAAATGGAACTAGGTGAAGAGCATCCACAGAGAAGGCCTAACTGCAGGCTGCCTCCCTCTCCAACCACACAGTATCTACTTCCACATCAGGAGCAAATCTAAATCTCAGAAGCACTGGGAGAACCTCTGGGTCCAAGCTCAGCTCAGAGCTGTTATTGCCTGGGAAGTTCTTCCCACCCTCATTCGCAATTGCAGTCACATACTTCCTTTGAAGCTCAACTTAACACTGCCCTCCTTTTAAGAGACATTTAGACAATCTGCCCGTGCCTTCCATGATCATTTTTACCCCGATTCCAAACCTCTTCTGCACTTCTAGCCTGTCTTCAGCATCCTAGCCGGCACTCAAAATCTCTACTGTGCACCAGCAATATGTCAGATACTGTGCTTGGCAGGAAGGATCTAAAGAAGGAGTACGAAGGAATCCATAAAGTTCAGTCGCTGATAGTTTAGGCTGTCTGAGCTAGCACATATTGAGAAGTCACCTGGATTTGCTATTGTTTTTGTGTTGGCTTCTTCAGTTAATCGTCCCTACCATCTGACACTTTGCAATGTGTTCTGCTGCTGTTGGCCTTGTTCTAGACAGAATGGGATGTCCCCTGAATGCTCAAAGGGCTGAGCTGATCCCTCTTCTGAGGTGGGGCCAATCACCCCAGGGCCCAGCAAGCCATCAAGACGGGGCCCAGGCATAGGTGAAGAGAAGAGAAGGGGAGAGAAATCTGACACTAAGACTCAACTGCAGTGACCAAAGACCAAGAAGGGAGAAAACGGCAAATGTGATTTGGAGGTCCTTGAGCCAAGGGTTAGGAAACTAGAAAGTATTATTTTGAACTCATGTCTCATATTTAACTGTCAGCAACCTTTTAAGGTCCAAATCTAGAAATGTCCCCAGGCTCTTGAATAATGAAAGAGACCAAGGCCTGGGTATTGGAAACCCTCATAACTGGAATAAAGGATTTCCAGATGGTGACTTACAAGTGCCCAGAAGATACACAAACCCCCTTCCCAAATGCACAACCTCCCTCAGCAGGTTCTGATGGCTGTGCGAGGTGCTGATCTGGGTGGAATGGAGGCTGTGTCTCTGCACCACAGAAGCCCCAGAGAATGAGAGAGTGGGTCAGACACACCTTATGGATGGTGATTCTCCCACACACCTGAGGGTAAGCCCTCGAGGCAGAGTCCTTTCTCCTGTGGTTTTCATACTGGAACTGTGTGTGTACAAAGGCAGCGCTTCTCTGGGGTGGAAACCGTGGAATTGTGAGGCTTTGCTCTTCATCCAGAAGAAACCTCCGACGGGAGAGATAATGTCCATTCATAGACAGGAGTGGTAATGGGGGCTGAGCTTGCTGTTGTCTCCCGAAGCTGGATGGCCAGTGTCACCCTGCCCTGCACCTATGAGAGATGTTCCCTCAGCAGATTTTGATGAGAAGGGGAATGTATCAGGTGAACTGACAGAAACAGAATATGTTAAGTCAGTAAATCCAGTGTGGCTTGAAGTATGTGCCAGGAAGACCCTATGGAGAAACAGATAAGAAAAGCAGGAGTCTGCATGGCACCTGAATTCATGAGACCAGGATATATGGAGTGAGGCAAGCCTAGAAGATAGTTAGGGTCTGAGCACAGAAGAGTCAGGCTGCAGGGCAAAGGGAACTGTGCCTGCTCTCCTCCCTGCCCCTTTGGGAATAAGGTCCCTTCATATAGTAATGACATCGTATTGAGGCAAGTGAAGTGAAGTGCAACAGGGTGGAGAAACACATGCTCTGGTTGGTTTCATCTCAGGAGAAGGCCCAGGGAACAGTTGAGGGGGTCTATGCAGCCAAGCATAAGGCCATAACAGAGATAGTTCAGGTTGTGCATCAATTGCTGGGCTAAGCATGTCTGCCTGGGAACTTCTCAGCCACTGCCAACCTATGGTAACTCCCACTGACTTTTGTCATGGGCAAAAATAAGTAAATCAAATGTGTGGGACCCACAGTGCCTAAGTATCCTTTCTGATGCCCTGGAAAGAAATGAATGTGTGTGAATGGCGTTCAGTAGACCCAACATCCTTCCAATAAATCCTTTTTGCCTGTGCTGATTCAAGTTGGATTCAAACAACAGAATCCCGACTGAGGAGGGAGGTAGCATCTGCAGAGGTCAAGGTGGCACATAGCAGTTTGATCCAGAGGACGTCTGTGTCTGTCACAGCAAGGGAATCACTTTCAGTTAGAGTCATCAGGAAAAACTTCATGGAAGACAGTAATAATTATAGCCACCATCTATACTTACTATATGCTAGGCAAGTGCAAATATTTTGCATGTTTTCATTAATTCTTCATCAGGAAATTATCAAAGCTCCCATTTTCTAGAAAAAATACTGAAGTCCCAAATGGCTAGAAAGCTTCTCTGAGATCTCACAACAAGGAAATGATAGAGGCAGGTGCAGCCCGGGCAGTCTCCTTCCCAAGTTTGGGCTCCTAAAGTCTGCATGTGCTGCCTGCCTGGTGTGAATTACACACATGGACACCAAGACCACTTTTTCTGGAACTTGGCAGGGTTCTTGGTTACTAGAAGGAGAACTGAGGTGGGGGTGAAGGAAAGACGCTGAGTATCCTACCATGCCTAGGTCCACTGTGGTTGTTCCAGCAATACAGGTCCTCAATGAGCTCCCTGGAGGAGTTCTGGGGGCAGCACTCTGAGAATCCACACTGCCCACTGCAGCGGCTCCTGCCACATCCTCTTCGCAGAGGAACAGGGGTTGGATAGGATCCTGTTCTGGGGCCCTTCTTGGCTCCTCCCCAGGTTTCAAGCACTGGGCAAGATGTCTCCAGGCCTTGGTGTGACCGCCTTTCCAGGCCTGCAGCTGGGCCACGGCATGGTGAGCCTTGGCTGCCCACTCCCATTGAAGCCAGTCTAGGATGTGCATTCCCCACTCCTCTGGGTGTTCTTGGAGCACAGGGATCCTCTGGGCCACCTCCTTGGTGAGGGTGAGAATGCTCTCCAGAGCCATAACGAGGTCTTCCTGGCAGGGCCCATACTCCTGACCTTCTATCACAATTCCTTGTACAGCTTGGATACCAGACACCATTCTTTCCAGGGAGCTTTCTGGTCCGGTCTGGGGGTCCTTGCAGACAGAGAGTCTTGGGCAGACAACATCTTGGAAGGCACATTCATAGTCTGCATTGATGGTGCTGAGGTGGCTAGTCAAGGCCTTGGCATGAAGGACGAGCTCCAGACAGAGAAGTTCAAAGCGTGTGGACAGGCTGGGAGATGGTTTGGGGGAGGAGGCCAGGATCTGTGCCACATCCAGCAGAGCATCTGTGAGTATGTGAACTTCCCTGCGCAGAAAGGACACCTCACCCTTTTCCTGCTCATCCCCACACAGTAGGCTGGACAGCCTGGCAGCCTCTTGTAGCCTCTGAGAAACATCTGCTGCCTGATCCAACCCTTCCTGCAATCCCTGCTGGTTTTTCATTGCCAGCCGCAGGGGCAGTAGGAACATGCCTTTTTTCCCACTGAGCTGCCCCATGTACTGGAGCAGGTCTTGGACAGCCACTGACCATAGAAGGCACCCATCCTCAATGCTCTCTTCCCATGACTTGGGGGCTTGGAGACCATCAAAGGCCAAAACCTTGTCCAACAACTGTTTAGCATAGGTCTCTGCCTCCTCCAATCTAGCTTGCATTTGTAAAAGCACTTCTGGATGCTGAGTTGAATCAAGGTCATTTTTATCCAAATCCATGGGCCCACTTTTAGCTGCTAGTTGAACCACTGAGGCTAAATTCTGCTGAAGCTCCAGGAACACTGCTGTACTCTGTGGCAGATCAGCTGTTGGGTTGTGGCAAAACAGTTGTTGACACAGACAGTACCAGTCACCAGCCATGGCTACCAAACCCTGCCTGGTTTCCCTCGTCTTGCCAGATAGCTGGAGAGCCACTTCCAGGAGCCTATCAGTTCTAGCAGTTGTGCAATGTGCTATCTCTTTTGCTAGGCCAATAACAGGAGATGCCAGTGTTGAGGTACCTTGAAGTCCCAACATCCTCTCTGGCCCCAGTGACCCCTCTCCAGCCAGGGCCTCTTGGGCTGCACCAACAGTGGCATCATGCTCTAGCAGGTCAGTGCAAGCTGAGGGCACTGCCTGGTGGTCACGGCTCTCTACAGCAAGGATGAGTTTCCTGATGGCAGGGGGTGGAGAACCCCTCCTCTTTGTACAGGTATCAGGAATCAAAGGGTGGGGAGAATGGTCTATTGATGGATAGGAGGTGCCTGGGTCATTTTCCTCTAACCCAGGCACTCTCTGATATTTCAGTTCAGGCACTGCAGAGCTCTGGAAGCTGGGGAGAATGAAATAAAGTTGTCTCTTAGCAACGTCAAACCTGTGGACTTGGTTCCGAAGGGGGCTGAGGATATCTGGGTGGTTAGTCCCATCCAGCCCCTCTTTGAGGCTCTGAGCTGAATAGATCAGATGTTTTGCCAGGGTTAAAAATCCATCAGTGTCTGGAGATCCATATTCACGTGAACAGCGCTCAGCAGTTACACCCAAGACCAATGAAGATTGCTCTAGTTGCTGGATCAAGACTCTCAGGCCATTCCGGAAAATGGGATCTCGTTCTTGGCCCACATACCTGCTCATTACCTGCACTATGTGTGTGGCCCGGCCCTGTAGATATGCCACACATCGAAAAGACTCACTGGAATCTCCACTCTCCAAAGCCCATGTAAAGAAGTCCAAGTGCTTGGTCATTTCCTGAATGGATAGATTCAGGAACTCAGGAATATTGAGGACGTCATCAAAACATGCCAACAGGTGTTCAGATTCCCTGGCCCAGGCCTGAAGCAAGGCTTGCAGGATGGCAGGGCTCCAGTCCCGGCCAGACCCTTGGGGGCTTCCTGAGAAAAGCTGTTGCACTCTCACCACAAGTCCCCAAATGCCTGCCATGGCGGCCTCCATGTCTCTGCCAGTTTCTTGTTGAGGGCAGCAAGCCAAGGCCAAGTGAGCCACTCTGAGCATCTGTTTGGCCCGGTCATGGAAAGTAGCAAGGAAAAGGTGAAGGCTCTTCGGCAAGGCCTCACCATCGCAAGGGGAGCTGTCTGCGGAAGTTGCCACCGCCGCCTGGACCAGCCTTAAGAGAGGACTTCGTGTGTCTGTGAAGGTGTCCAGGATCTGGCGCAGTAGCCCAGTGCAGAATCCCTGGGAGAGGGCCTCGGTCGCGGCCCGTAGCGCCGCGCGCTCCTGCCCTGGCTCCGACCTTACCGGGCCGCTCCCGGGAGGTCCGCCGATCCCCGCGAGGCGCCGGGCGCCAGTGCTCCGCAGCTGTAGCAGCCGGCCGCAGTGGGCCACCAGGTGCAGCCTCTCCGGTGGCGCAGAGCAGGCGGCCAGGCGCATGCAGTGCCAGACCACGGCGGCCAGCGGCGGGTCCAGCAGGCCGAGGTGCAGGGGCTCGGACTCGGGCGCCACCAGCAGCTCCTGCAGTTGCCTCAGGGGCCGGGCGAGCGCGCCGTTCCACACGCCGCCCGCCGGGGCCGTGGCGCCGGGATCAAGCCGCACCAGGAGCTCGCCGAGGGCCTTCCTGGCCAAAGCGCAAACCCGGCGCGGGGACGCGACCAGCTGCGGATCGCGTGGATGCTGAAGGTGGCCGCGGACTGCAGCGATCAGCGGGGGGATGCAGGCCCGAAGCAGGCGGCCCGCGCGGCCCAGGCGCTCCTCTGGCCCAAGCGCTCCCAGGTCCCCCAGGCGCAGCAGCGCAGTGGCCAGGTCGGCGAAGGGGGCGCGCAGCGAGGCCGCGTCTCCTGCAGCCTCCAGCGCGTCCAGGCAGGTCAGGCACCAACCAGCCGCCCGCACCGTCTTTCTCGCCATTGCCGCGTCTTCAAGGAGCAGGACCTGTTTGGGAAATAAGAGGCAGAGAGGTTCGAAGGTGCTCGGCGGTTCCGGAGCTATGGCGAGAGCAATGGCAGCTACTCCCTCCCGGTTTTACAAATGTGTTGTCCCCTTAACCTCCGAAGACTAAAGAGTATAGAATCTCAGTGGGAAAAAAGTCGCTTAGGAGTGGTGTTTATAAGAAAATGTTTGATTTCACGAAAATTTAAGGCCTCCTGCGTTTGAACTACATTTACTGTGGGTTCCAACCTGGATTTGGAGTGCAGGTCTCTAGGCAAGAATGGAGCAGTGGACGAGCTACGTGGTAACCCGCATACAACAACAGCTATTTCGAGAGGACTTACTGTTTGGATGAGGATGGTGAGAGCCAGAGGGGTGGCCTGTCCAGGAAGTGCTTGTGAGAAATCTTTCCCAGCCTGACCCTGCCATTCTCAGACAGCTTGGTACCTCCAACAGAGCTGGTACCAAGCACTTCCAAGAGCCTGCCCTTCCCGCCTATCCTCCTCTCATCAGCAGGTACCCAAAACCCTTCTGCACACTCTACTCCCTATCTCCAACCTTCCTTTAATAATGACCTGTTAAATTATAAATACCTTCGTATAACCCACATTACTAAAGTTTTAATGATGAACAATAATATTTGCTAATACTCAAGGCATATGGATTCTAATGGGAGCAACGTTGTGCAGTAATGACGGAATGTCAGGATGGAGAAGGGGGCGTATTTGAAGGCTGAGGCATCATCCTGGCCTCCTGAGATCATTCCAGCTAGGCCAGTCCAGCAGAGCCTTCACTTTGGAGCCAGGTTTGCCAAATAGGCTGACAGTTAGAGGTTTCAGTAGCCTCTCCCCATAGCTCCTGGACAAAGGCAGGATGGAAAATGACCCTTCTGATGAAATCTTTTTATTAGAAGTTGGTGGCTAAGTGTAGGGGCAAGGGGGTTGCACGTGGGTTGAAGATCATAGACCCTGACTCAGTATGTCCACCAAGGTTTCTAAATCAGGTTGTGCATTTAGCATTTATTAAATTGGAAATGTACTCTGTGCCTCTGATTCTGGCAGAAACTTGGGCAGGTTTCTCTCTCTGGGGCAGGTGTCTGCTGCTGAGGACAGCAATGAGCTCTCTGTCCCGACTGACCAGCTGGCCAGCTCTGACATCAGCCTCACCTTCGTGGTGTTCACCAGGATCTGCTGAGCTGCGGTCACTAGCTCCTCCCGGTAGTGCTGACATTCTGGCTGAAGATGGAGTCTCCGAGCCACCAGCATGATGTGCCTTCCAGACAGCGTCAGAGACTGGGCAGCAGGCTCCATTTCCTCCCTGAGCCACTCCTCCTCAGAGTCTCCTGCAAGCCTGGACAGACACATTACATTTGTAACAGGTTACAAAAGAAAAACACCTATAGGAAATTATGATACACAGAAGTTACAGAGCACTAAGTAGCCATTACGATGGAACTGGAGGCTGGCTATGGAATCCTCTCCAAGATGCAGTATTGAGAAAATGTAACGTGATGTAACATAACGTAACATAACCAAATTACAGAATAGCATGTATGGCAAGACGCTATTTGTTTTCAGTTGTATACAGGTGGACATAGAGAAGTCTTTCTAGAAGGATAATCCTCAAACTGTTACATCTTGGCATTTTAAAATATACTTTGTTTCAGTTTTAATTGCTCTAATTTTCTCTGCAATGAACATGAATAATTACTACAAAAAATAATTATTTTTAAAGAAAAAAACAATATGTAGAATCTCATTTCAATCCATGTTATCAAGAAGTGAGATTTTATGTAACAAAAATTGGTTTCTATGAATGAACACAGATATCCACAGCAACTGTTTTGTTCACGTGATCTCAAACATCTCTCTTTGAATAATAACCCCTCACCCTACAAAATAAATAAATACATTTTAGTAGCTATTCTTTAGAAATGAGGCAGAGCTATGTGCCTTTGGAATTGTAGGCTAGGAGGACATGGGAGTGCCGGGGAAGTGACTGTTGAGAAGCTCCTCCCAGCTTCAAGTCCCTTACAGAGTGGCAATAAATTTCAATGCCCCTCATCCCTTCCTGCCCCAAACATCCCAGCCACCTTCACATGAAATGTCCCCTGAATTTCCAGTGCAGAGAATCACACTACTGGCCCCAAATAACCCAGCAAGGTGAAATGCCAAGACATTCGGAGATGGGGGAGAGGGCAGAGAATGCATGTCAGCTGTCTCTTTCCGTTCCTTTACTTTTAATTACTGGAGGAGAATTTGTCCATCAGCTGCTGTTGGCACTCAGGTCCCTCAGCCTATAAATATGGCTTTGTGCCACATCCTGACAACTGTTCAGTTGCAGAGCTGAAGCCCTCACCTGGCCAGCCTAGCTTTCTGGGTTTTCTCATGTCTGAACATTAAAATGGAAGAAACAAAGCCTCTGAGAATCAGAGGTGCCCACGTGAGAGACACCTTAGTGGGTCCAGCATTAAGGCAATGCAATGACTGTGTCCTAATATGACGAATACAAGCTACATCATGTGAAGAAAGTCGACAGAAAATTCTCAGTAAAACTTCCCCACTCTCCTCCCTCTTCCTTCAGACCTTCAAAATATGTTTCTGTCCTCTTTTCTCCCCTCACTTCCACCCCTGCTTTTAGGTTTGGCTGAGATAGTTGAACATTCTTCAACTGAGGCTGTAATTAGAATCACTCTTAGCTTTGCAGCTTCTCTTCTAAGAAATTTGACTCTTAACCCCCAGAATACCATACTATTATCCTGTCTCTTCTTCACCTTCTCTTATCTGGAGTCTCTGCTGTCTGTGATTTAGTTAGAGTTGTCCGGATATTTTCCTCAGTTGGGGAGATGCTTTAGCTACATCCTTGCAGATCTGCATTTTTATCCTTCCCACTGTCTGCTTAACAATGAGCTCTCTGGGTAGAACATTCCGAGTCGCAGGCCCTTCCACTCAGCAGCATGGAGACTTAATTCCACATCTTAAGGCCTCCAGATTTGCAGAGGAGAAAACTGAGGCTAGTCTAAATGATTTCCCTCCATAAGTAATTTTCCTTTTGTCTGAAAGCACTCGGAGTTCAGGAATCTTACCAACGTGTCTCACCTAGAACCCAGGTACAGTTATAATCTACAGATTTGGGTCAGAATTGGCTCAAAGAATTTTTCTTCTACCATTTGCTTCACTATTGCCTCTCCTGAATCTCTTCATTTTTCTCCTTCTAGAAGCTCCATAATTTTCAAGTTGAGTGTCCTGGATTTATCCTCCAATTCAACTATTTTTGTCATGCATAATTTCTGCTTTTACTTTCTGGTTTGCATGATATTGTTGGCTTAATTTTTCAGACCACTGATTTGAGATGTAACAGTGAATGTTCTCAAACTTCTGCTTCAAACCATGAAGGCATTACACCAACTCTTCCACCAAGAACACCTGTGGAAGATGGAGAAAATATTTTTAGGCCAGGCACAGTGGTTCATGTCTGTAATCCCAGCACTTTGGAAGGCCAAGGTAGGAGGATTGCCTGAGGCCAGGAGGTGAAGGCTGCAGAGTCATGATCATGCCGCTGCGTTCCAGCCTGGGCAATAGTGCGAGACCCTGTCTCTAAACAAACAAAAACAATTTTTTTAATGTGAAATAAAACGGTTTTTTTGAGGTCTTAGAGAGCAACCAAGGCAGTCAGTGCCCAGCACCTTGTCCTAAAAGGCAGAAAAACCATACAGCCAGCAGCAGCTACGCCGAGACCAGTAGTATCACAGCACTGAGAAAACAAAAATTAGAGTGTAGGTCTCGTCAATGTGGAGGGAACCTGATAAACACTCTAGGCTTTCAGTGGACACCTGAAAATCCATCCCTTAGGAGGAGGAAATAAACATCTCACAAGACTGAAACTAGTCTTGAATTATTTCAAGACTTTAATTGGATAAGGGTGAGCTGTCCCTACTTTAGCTGCCCACCAGTATAAAACAAAATTAATTTTAATTGATCTCCTTCTACTAGAAGGAGATAATACTATCTAGAGCCACTATAATTTTGCATACATATCTCTATGGTCTGAATATCTGTATGTATCCCCCATTCACATGTTAAAATGTTAACCCCCAATGTGATAGTATTAAAAGGTGGGGCCTATGGAAGGTAATTAAGTTTTGGGGGCAGAACATTTATGAATGAGATTAGTGCCCTTCTGAAAGAAGCCCAAGAGACACTCCTTGCCTCTTTCCCCATGTGAGGACACAGCTAGAATATGACATCTATGCACTAGAAAGCAGGACCTCAGCAGACACCACATCTGCTGGTAGCTTCATCTTGGACTTCCCAGTCTCCAGAACTGTAGGAAATAAGTTTCTGTTACTTATAAGCTGTCTAGTTTAGGGAATTTGTTATAACAGTCGAGACAGAGTAAGACACACACTGTACTGTATTCAATTTTTTAAAATTACTTCATATGAAAAGATAAAAGATAAAGGTAGCATCTCATATTGCTGGGATATGGGGTAGTCATTTAGAAAAACATAAAAAAGAGATCCATATCTCAAAACACGTAAGAGTGAACTCTAAATGGATCAGGGATCTAAAGGTAAATTCAAAACCACTGAAGAAGAAAACAGGAGTTCCTCTTTAATCTTGGTGTAGACTGGAGTTTGAAGTGGAGGGGATGTGTTAAACCACCATCTTTCCCAGGGCTGTGATGCTTATGCTGTGCACTCTACTACCCCAGAGGCACTATTCACCTAGCCCTGGAGCAAATGGGGATGTGCAGTGCAGGGGCCCTTCCCTGTCTATCAATCAGTGTGACCTGTTTTATATATACACATATACATGCATATGCATGTGTGTATTTGCATATGGGTAGATATACTTACACAGATATTTCTTTATATGAGTTTTTAAAAAGGAAAATGAGAGATGGGGAAGAAAAAGATGGGAAGAGGGAGTGAAAAGCAGAGCAAGAAAAGAAAACTATCTGGAATAAATATACAGTATACTGAAATGTTCACAATGCTTATCTCTAGGTTGTATAGGCTTATAGGTAATTCCTTCCATCAGCTGACTCATATTCATTATATGATATGCTTGATGTTCATCATATATTTTTATGCAAAAGAAAACACATACTGTGTTGGCCTCATTTTGAAAGGCCCTGCCTAACGCCCCGCCCTACTGCCAAACTCTGGTCCAGGGACTGCTGGTGCAGCAAATTCCTTCTAGCGTCCTGAGAGCTTATGCAGCAGAAGGGAAGGCTCAGACTGCCAGCCAAACACTTAGCACGTTTTGTGCTGATTGACTCCATTTGGCCTTCCCTGAGAACTGCTCAAGGAGCTTCTCTGAAAGTCAGAGGAGCTAGACCAATATGCATTATTTGCAGTATTGCCTTAATAGATGGGCTGGACCATTTCCCATGGTCATGAGCATGGATAATGCTGTATATAAATAACTCACCTTGCCAGGAACAGATCACACAACAGAGGCATTTGCACAGAAACAGACAAAATGATGTTTAGCTTCTCTCAAAATTTAGTGTACCTCTTTTAGTAATAACAAAATGCATTGTGTTAGAAAACTGCAGATGTACAAAGTAGTATAAAATCACTCTGTTCTCAAACTCTTAGTTATTATAAATATTTTGGTAATTTCTTTCCATGATTTTTTTTTACATGGATCACACCATGTATAGTTTCCCCCACCTTCGTCTTAGCGCCATATCTTTTTTTATTATGGTAAAATATACATAAGATAAAATTTACCGTTTTGGGCCAGGCACAGTGGCTTGCGCCTGTAATCCCAGCACTTTGGGAGGCTGAGGCGGGCAGATCACCTGAAGTCAGGAGTTCGAGACCAGCCTGGCCAACGTGGTGAAACCTTGACTCTACTAAAAAATACAAAATTAGCCAAGCATGGTGGTGCGTGCCTGTAATCCCAGCTACTCAGAAGGCTGAGGCAGGAGAATCGCTTGAACCCAGGGGGCAGAGGTTGCAATGAGCTGAGGTCACACCACTGCATTCCAACCTGGGCAAAAAGAAGGAAGCTCTATCTCAAAAAACAATACCATTTTAACTATTTTTCAAGTGTATCATTCAGTGGCATTAAGTATATTCACATTGTTGTGCAGCCATCACCACCCTCCATCTCCAGAACCGTTTTCATCATCCCAAACTGAAACTCTTGCCCCTGACCCCTGGGGTCTTTGGAAACCACCATACTATTTTCTTTTCTGTACTTTTTTTTTTTTGAGACAGAGTCTAGCTTTGTTGCCAGGCGCCAGGCTGGAGTGCAGTGGTGCGATCTAGGCTCATTGCAACCTCCGCCTCCTGGGTTCAAGCAATTCTCCTGCCTCAGCCTCCCAAGTAGCTGGGACTACAGGTGTGTGCTACCACGCCCAGCTAATTTTTGTATTTTTTTGTAGAGACGGGGTTTCACCATGTTGGCCAGGATGGTCTCGATCTCCTGCCCTCGTGATCCGCCTGCCTCAGCCTCCCAAAGTGCTGGGATTACAGACGTGAGCCACCGCGCCTGGCTTTTCTTTATGAATCTGACGAATCTAGGCACCTCATATAAGTGGAATCATGCAGTATTTGACTTTTTGTGGCTGGCTTGGTTTACTGAGCATGTTGTCTTCAAGGATCATCCATGTTGTCGCATGTGTCAGTATTTCCTTCATTTGTAAGGCTGAATAAGAATCCATTGTTTGAAAACACCGCACTTTATCCATTCACCCCTCAATGGACATTTGTGTTGCTTCTCCCTTTTGGTCATTGTGAATCATGCAGCTATAAACATGGGTGTACAAATACTGGGTCTAGTCCCTACTTTCCATTCTTTCAAATATATACCCAGAAGGGGAATTGTTGAATCATATATTAATTCTATTTGTTTTGAGAACTATGTACAGTTTTGAATACTTTTTATCTAATTCTCATAACTTTTAAGCATAAATATTTTCAACAATATTTTTTGTAACATAATTTCCTATAATTTAAAACTTATGAAAGTTGGAAAAATTGTGCAATATAGTCTAATAGAGGGGTCTCCAAACCCTGGGCTATGGACCCATACTGGTCGGTGGCCTGTGAGGAACTGGGCCACACAGCAGGAGATAAGTGGCAGGCAAGTGAGCACCGCCATCTGAGCTCTGCCTCCTGTCAGATCAGCAGCAGCATTAGATTCTCATAGGAGCTCAAATTCTATTGTGAACTATGCATGTGAGGGATCTAGGTTGTGTGCTCCTTATGAGAATCTAATGCCTAATGATCTGAGATGGAACAGTTTCATTCCAACACCATCCGCCCCCTCCCTAACACTCCCCAACACCCATCCATGGCAAAATTATCTTCTATGAAACTAGTCCCTGGTGCCAAAAAGGTTGGGGACCACTGCTCCAATATCTCCTTTAACCAGATTCACCAATTGTTATGAATTTTCCACATATGCTTTTCTCTCTCTGTCTCTGTGGTGTGTGTGTGTGTGTGTGTGTGTGTGTGTGTGTGTGTGTGTACACAGTCCCAGGCATGATGCCCCTTTATCCCAGAATGTTTAGTGTGGATTCCCTAAATCCACACTAAATACCAGTGAGGATATTCACTCTCACAACTACAGAACAATCATCACAATTATAAAATTAAACATTAATTTGATGTTTGTGTTCCAAAAGAAACTCATTGTAAGTTGAAAATATTGTAATTAGAAAATGCATTTACCAGCCTGGGAAACACAGTAAGACCCTGTTTTTAAAAATCAAAGAGATCATGCCACTGCACTTCAGCCTGGGCAACAGAAACTCTCTCTATTTTTTTTTTTTTTTTCTGAGACAGGATCACTAGTGGCATAATCTCAGCTGCAACTCCACCTCCTGGGCTGAAGCAATCCTCCCACCTTGGCCTCCCAAGTAACTGGTGCCACAGGTGCAAGCCACCATGCCTGGCAAATTTTTTGTATTTTTGGTAGAGACAGGGTTTCACCATGTTGCCCAGGCTGGTCTCAAACTCCTGGGCTCAACCAATTCACCCTCCTTGGCCTCCCAAAGTGCTGGGATTACAGGCATGAGCCACCACACTGAAACTCTATCTCTAAGAAAAAAATTAAAAAACAAAAAACAGAAATACAAATACACCTGTCCTGCCAAACATCATAGCTTAGCCTAGCCCATCTTAAATGTGCTCAGAACACTTACATTAGACTACAGTTGGGCAAACTCCCTAACACAAAGCCTATTTCATGATAAAGCGTTGAATATCTATCTCATGTAATTTATTGAGTACCATACTGAAAGTGAAAAACAGAATGGTTGTATGGATACTCAAAGTACAGTTTTTCTTGAATGCATTATCACTTTTGTCCCATCATAAAGTGAAAAATGTGAAAAATCATAAATTGAACCATGGTAAATTGGGACCCTCTATACTATTATCTAATGCAAAGCCAATATTTCAAAGTTTGTTAACTGTTACCAATCTGAGAATGTGCACTACATTTAACTGTAAAGCGCTGTGATTGATTGACAGAATTTTAAAGATGCATCCTGTCCCTGCCCTCGTGGCTTCCCTCTCAAGATTCTTGTCCCCTGGTTAGTCAAACAAGCTCAAATCTAGGTACTGCTGTGCAGGGATATTGCAGATGCAATTGAGATTACTAATCTGCTGATCTTTAAATAAGGAGTGGATTCTGATCTATCCAGGTGGGCCCAAAGTAATCACATGAGCACTTAAAAGCAGAAAAAGATGGCAGAAGAGTGAGTAAGGGAGATCCAGCAGAAGGAGAGATTAGAGAGTTTCAAAGCATGAGGGGAATTTGACCTGCCATTGCTGGAGGGGGCCACATGGAATGCAGGCAGCCTCCAAGAGCAAAGACCAGCAGTCCCTGGCTGACAACAAAGAAACAGGAACTTCAGCCCTATAATGACAAAGAACTGGATTAGGCCAACTGAAACTGACCCAATACGCCCATAGACAGTTTTTTTTTTCTGGAGGGGTTGGTGGGAGCAAACATAGAAATTGACCCTTCTGGTTTTAAAGCTTGAAACTTAATGTTTGTTTTATCTGAGTCCCTTCCTCAGGAAAGGAACCCTCAGGCCTTTCAAAAAGTATCTAAGAACAGAAACTCACAGATCACCACATCCGGACAATTAGACTGCAGGCCTCTCATCATGATTGCTTCCTTGCCCCTCCCTAGTTCTTGTTTTCTTATTCATTGTTGTATTTCTTCCCTGCTACATAGACCCCTAATTTTAGTTGGTCAGGGGGAGATGGATTTGAGACTGATCTCCCATTTCCTAGGCTGTAGCACCTGATTAAAGCCTTCTTCCTTGGTAATAATTATTTTCTCCGTGATTGGCTTTCTGTATGGTGAACAGCAGAACCTGGACTGAAACCCTGGTGTTTTAGTAACACAACCACTGGAGAACATTATGTTGGTGAAATAAACCAGAAACAGAAACTTAAACACCACATATTCTCACTTACATGTAGACACTAATAAAAAGTTTATCTCATAGAAGAAAAAGTAGAACTGAGGGTAGGAAGAGTAGGGGAAGGGATGGATAGGGAGAGGTTTGTTAAAGATTACAGCTACATTAAAGGACTAAATTCTAGTGTTCTGTCCCACTGTAGGATAACTATAGTTAACAATAACATGTGGTTTCAAAAAGCTGGAAGGAGGATATTGAATGTTCCCAACACAAAGAAATGATAAATGTTTCAAATGATTAATATGCTAATTACCCTGATCTGATCACTATACATTGTATCACATCACTATGTACCACCCATGAAAATGTATAATTATTGTCCATTTAAAAAATTAACAGCTACATTTTCAGAATGTTCCACAGGGATCAATATAAACCCGTTTGCTTTGCTTCTCTTTTTAGAAAGAGTCGGCTCCAATTCACAGGACCTCTTCAAACATGATTCCTTGATCCCTATGCAATTAGGGTTAGAACATCAGAAACCAGCCCCAATCCACTTGGAGGAATCCCAGAAAGAAGCGCTCCAATCGGTTGAAACGAGACAAGTGCACAGTATCCCCCAGGGCTTAATTATCTCTGGAAGAGTCCCTGAGATTTTCTCTTTCTTGATCTTTGATATTTTAGGAAGAGTACAAGCCAGTTATTTGTGGAAAGTCCTTCAATTCGGGTCTGTCTGATGTTTTATTAATAGATTCAGGTCATACATTTGGAAAGTAATTCCCCAAGAGTGACATTGTGTTCTTCTCAGTGCATCGCATCAGCAGGCACGTGATACTGTTTTTGTCCCGATAATAGTAACGTTAACTTAGATCACATGGATAAGGTGATACCTGGCACGACTCTCCTCTGTGAAACTATTTTCCCCTTTGTAATTAATGAAAACCTTGCAGGAAGACACCGTGAGACAATATCAGCATCCAGGTCCTCGTTCAACTTTTGGCCACTAATTTTAGCATCCATAAATAACATTGCCCAAAACAGTTATTATTACGATAGTTGTCAAATGATAATTATCTAACTGCACGATTCCCTCTACATTCATTTGTTGTTATTCTACTATAAGAGTGTCCCCTTCTTTATTTATTCATTTATTAACATTATGAACTCATTAATTCTTACTTTATTCCATGAATTGTAATACATTATCATCATTTTATTTTGATACTCATATTATCCCATATTGGGCCATATTTGTCCTAAATTTGCCCCTTCAAGTTGACTCCTTGTGTCTTTTTGATGTGTTCCCATCAATTTTTTTTTTTTTAATCCTTTCCTTACTTTTTTGCAAGGAAGATTTTCCAGGCTTATCTTTCATTTTTTCTTGCCCCAGTCTTGGAATCAGCTGTTTCTCCAAAGATTCCAGGCTCTTTTTGGTAACAAATGGTATTTAGAAATGCAGGTCTGGGTAACAGGTATGCTCATTGCTCTCTGGGAATCATTGCCTCTGAGTCTTCCCAGTGGACAGAGGAAGGAAATGCACAGAGGAAGGAAATGCACCAGTGTATAGACACACAAATATATTTAAGTATGAGTTCATGCTGATACCGTCAATTTTAATACAACACCACGGGGTTCTCCTTATCCTTCCCTCATTCTATATTTATAATCTCTCTTCTCTATTATTGAGAAACCTGCCTTCCAATATCCTCAGTACGTTTACTCATTTGTTCTATGAGTACAGGACCCAGAAAGTAATTTAAGAATTTCTAACCCATACCATTTTTAAAACTCAAAGTAGAGTTCAATATAGGTTTGCAGGTTTCACCTTTAGACTGAAGGCTGATATTAAAGTACCTTGTTTAAAAGTTATTTGCCTTCACTCTTTTTATTTTTCCTCAGTGTGATCATGTTATCAACTTATAATCTAATTAACTTAGATACATTAGTTTATGTTTTAGTTTTTCCCTATACGTGAAGATTTAAATGGTTTTGCATAAGTAGAAAACATTAACATGGTTCCCAAAGTCAAAATTATATAAAAACATATAGCCAGAAAGTGTCCCCCTCTCCTGCTCACCTCTATCCCAGCGTGCTGACTTCCGTAGGGAACCAATCTCATTAGTGTCAGCTTTACCTTTGCTGTATTTCTTTTGGCAACAACAAGACAATTGTATATATTTGCTAATTTCTTCCTTATTTTTATCCAAAAGGTGCCATACTGTCACAGACTGGCTCTGGGATGCAGACACTGAGATGGTAATTAGTAAGCAGGAGATTTACTAGAAAGTGTCCTAAGATTAACCCCTAAGAAGGGAAGAGACACAGCAGGATTGGACAGAGGGAGAAGCTGAGCTGCCATGTGGCCTCAGCAGAGCCTTAGCTAACCTTATGGAAAATTCTGAAACTGGGGTGGCCCTTGTTAGGTGAAAAGTCAGGGGTCTTCATACCCTGCATTAATCAGTCGTTAAACATGGGCCACCCTAGGAAAAAAATGTAACCTTAGGCAAGGCAGTTCTCTTCAGGAGAAGTAAATGCCACAGTGGTCTGACATCTGAGGGTTTTAGGTCCTCAGTTCCCAAAGGGATGTGGGTGATACATCACAGTATCTCCCATACACACCACATATTTCCTTTTTTTTCTTCTGTTCTACCCTTTAAGTAGTTATTTCCTTTGTTTTTTCACATGCATTGTATCTTGGAACTCACTCCAGATCTGCTTATAAAGATGATCCTTATTTTTTTCTTAACAGCTGTACAATATTATTCTATGTGTGGATGAGCTATTCAATGAATCTCCTATGTGTGGGCATCTGTGTTGCTCCAGATATTTTGCAATTATAATTTTTTGTTTGTTTGTTTTTGAGATGGAGTTTCACTCTTGTTATCCAGGCTGGAGTACGGTGGTGCAATCTCGGCCCACTACAACCCCTACCTCCTGGGTTCAAACTATTTTTTGTATTTAGTAGAGGTGGGGTTTCACCATGTTGGTCAAGCTGGTCTCAAACTCCTGACCTCAGGTGATCCACCCACCTTGGCCTCCCAAAGTGCTGGGATTACAGGTGTGAGCTACCACACCTGGCCTGCAATTACAATTAATGCTGAAATAAACAACCTTATATATGTGTGTTATCATACTGATGGAGGCATCTTCAGGGTAAATGCCTGTGGCCTTATTCTGTATACCCTTTACCCATCTCCCCTTACCTTATATCATCATGGTACATTTATCAAAACTAAGAAATTAATATTGGTACACCATTCCTAACTAAACGACAAATTTTATTTCAGTTTCACCCGTTCTTCCAGTAATGTTCTGTTGCAGGATCCAGCCATGATATCTTGTTGCATTTAATAATCATGTTTTCTTAGTCTTCAAACGGTGACTGTTGTTTGGCTTTTCTTGTCTTTCATGCATGACACTTTTGAAGTGTAGAATTCCCTCCCTATTGTGTAAAACTTTGTATGAGCTCATGGATATTCATTTTTTTCTTTAGTGTATATGCAATACTATTGTTACTTACTTTACTGCTCGAATTGGTCTCGCTTTGGCCATTGGCTCTTTCAGACCGGCTCTGTGTCCTGTTTTAGCTTTCCATTGCTGCTATAACAAATTGCCACAAATTTACTATCAATAGGAATTTATTATCTCATAGTTCTGGAGGTCAGAGGTCTAACGTGAATCTCAATGGACTAGAGTCAGGTGTCAGCACGTCTGGTTCCTTCTGGACACTCTGAGAGGAAAATCTATTTCCTTGCCTCTCTCAGCCTCTGTGACTGCCTGTGTACTTTGACTTGTGGCCTGTTCTCCCATCTTCAAAGCGCATCACTTTGATCTCTGTTTCCATCATCACATTCCTTTCTCCTCTCTCTGATTCTCCTGCATCCCTCTTATAAGGACCACTGTGACTCCCTCAGGCCCACCCAGATCATCCAGGATCATCTCCCATCTAAAAGTTCTTAACCACATTTGCAAGGTCCCTTTGCCATGTAAGTAACATATTCGCAGATTCTGGGGATTAGGACCTAGACATATTTTGGGGCCATCATTCAGCCCATCAATGTCCTTCTAACACGCCTCCTTCCTTTCTTTTCCTTCTGGTGCGGCAAGATGTTCCAGCCTTATTTTGTTTATTCCTAGCCCCAGACCTAGAATTTCTCAGGCATTTCTACAGAAGTACTGGGGTGTCACTGCTTCTAGGGCTTCTCAGAAGACAGAGTGAAGAAATATAGCTAAACTACACAGATTAGTGTATTAAACATGTGTATACATAGACACACACACACAGAGAGAGAGAGAGAGATACATCCCACTGTACTCCACAGGGCTCATTCTAACCTTCCCTGCTTTCTTTTTTTTTTTTTAATTGTATTTCAGGTTCTGGGGTACATGTGCAGATCACGCAGGATTGTTGCATAGGTACACACATGGCAATGTGGTTTGCTGCCTCTGTCCCCCCATCACCTACATCAGACATTTCTCCCCATGTTATCCCTCCCTGACCTCCCACCCCCACCGGTGTCCCTCCCTTGGCACCCCCCAACAGACCCCAGTGTGTGATGCTCCCCTCCCTGTGTCCCTGTGTTCTTATTGTTCAACACCTGCCTATGAGTGAGAACAGGCAGTGTTTGATTTTCTGTTCTTGTATCAGTTTGCTGAGAATGATGGTTTCCAGATTCATCCATGTCCCTATAAAGGACAGGAACTCATCATTTTTTATGACTGCATAGTATTCCATGGTGTATATGTGCCACATTTTCCTTTTCCAGTCTATCGTCGATGGGCATTCAGGTTGGTTCCAGGTTTTGCTATTGTAAACAGTGCCACTATGAACATATTTGTGCATGTATCTTTATAATAGAATGGTTTAGAATCCTTTGGATATATACCCAGTAATGGGATTGCTGGGTCAAATGGAATTTCTATTTCTAGATCCTTGAGGAAGTGCCACACTGTCTTCCACAATGGTTGAACTAGTTTACACTCCCACCAACAGTGTAAAAGTGTTCCTCTTTCTCCACACCCTCTCCAGCATCTGTTGTCTCCAGATTTTTTAATGATCACCATTCTAACTGGCATGAGGTGGTATCTCAATGTGGTTTTGATTTGCATTTCTCTAATAATCGGTGATGATGAACATTTTTTCATATTTTTTTGGCCTCATATATGTCTTCTTTTGAAAAGTGTCTGTTCATATCCTTTGCCCACTTTTGGATGGGTTTGTTTGTTTTTTTTCTTGTATATCTGTTTTAGTTCTTTGTAGATTCTGGATATTAGCCCTTTGTCAGACGGGTAGATTGCAAAAACTTTTTCCCATTCTGTTGGTTTCTGGTTCATCTAATGATTGTTTCTTTTGCTGTACAGAAGCTCTGGAGTTTAATTAGATCCCATTTGTCTATTTTAGCTTTTGTTGCCAATGCTTTTGGTATTTTGGTCATGAAGTCCTTGCCTATGCCTATGTCCTGAATCGTTTTGCCTAGGTTTTCTTCTAGGATTTTTATGGTGTTAGGTCTTATGTTTAAGTCTTTAATCCATCTGGAGTTAATTTTAGTGTAAGGTGTCAGGAAGAGGTCCAGTTTCTGCTTTCTGTACATGGTTAGCCCCCAACACCATTTATTAAACAGAAAATCCTTTCCCCATTGCTTGTTTTTGTCAGGTTTTTCAGATGGTTGTAGATGTGTGGTGTTGCCTCCAAGGCCTCTCTTCTGTTCCATTGGTCTATATCTCTGTTTTGGTACCAGTACCATGCTGTTTTGATTACTGTAGCCTTGTAATATAGTTTAAAATCAGGTAGCATGATGCCTCCAGCTTTGTTCTTTTTGCTTAGGATTGTCTTGGATATGCAGGCTCTCTTTTGGTTCCATACGAAGTTTAAGGTGGTTTTTCTAGTTCTGTGAAGAAGGTCATTGGTAGCTTGAT
Source organism: Aotus nancymaae (assembly GCF_030222135.1). Classification (NCBI taxonomy): domain Eukaryota; kingdom Metazoa; phylum Chordata; class Mammalia; order Primates; family Aotidae; genus Aotus; species Aotus nancymaae. The sequence continues at coordinate 98,707 of NW_026988570.1, read as the reverse complement.
GGGGTTAGCCTTGAATCTATAAATTACTTTGGGTAGTATGGCCCTTTTCACAATATTGATTCTTCCTAACCATGAGCATGGAATGTTTCTCCATTTGTTTGTGTCGTCTTTGATTTCCTTGAGCAGTGGTTTGTAGTTCTCCTTGAAGAGGTCCTTTATATCCTTTGTTAGTTGTAGTCCTAGTATTTTATTCTCTTTGCAGCAATTGTGAATGGGAGTTCACTCACAATTTGGCTCTCTGTTGGTCTATTATTGGTGTATAGAAATGCTTGTGATTTCTGCACATTGATTTTGTATCCTGAGACTTTGCTGAAGTTGCTTATCAGTTTAAGAAGATTTTGGGCTGAGGTGATAGGGTCTTCTAAATATACAATCACGTTGTCTGCAAATAGAGACAATTTTACTTCCTCTTTTCCTAATTGAATACTCTTTATTTTTTTTTTCTTTCCTGATTGCCCTGGCTAGAACCTTCAATACTATGCTGAATAGGAGTGGAGAGAGAGGGCATCCTTGTCTAGTCCTGAATTTCAAAGGGAATGCTTCCAGTTTTTGCCCATTCAGTATGATATTGGCTATAGGTTCGTCATAAATAACTTTTATTATTTTGAGATATGTTCCTTCGATACCTAGTTTATTGAGAGTTTTTAGCATAAAGTGCTATCGAATTTTGTCGAAGGCCTTCTCTGCATCTATTGAGAGAATCATGTGGTTTTTGTCTTTGGTTCTGTTTATGTGGTGAATTATGTTTATAGACTTGCGTATGTTGAACCAGCCTTGCATCCCTGGGATGAAGCCTACTTGATCGTGACGGATAAGCTTTTTGATGTGCTGTTGCAATGGTTTGCTAGTATTTTATTGAAGATTTTGCATCTATGTTCATCATGGATAGTGGCCTGAAGTTTTCTTTTTTTCTTGAGTCTCTGCTGGGTTTTAGTATCAGGATGATGTTGGTCTCATAAAATGATTTGGAAAGGATTCCCTATTTCTGTATTGTTTGGAATAGTTTCAGAAGGAATGGTACCAGCTCCTCTTTGTACGTCTGGTAGAATTCAGCTGCGAACCCATCTGGACCTGGACTTTTTTTGGTTGGCAGGCTATTAATTGCTGCCTCAACTTCAGCCCTTGTTATTGGTCTGTTCAAGGTTTCAACTTCTTCCTGATTTGGGCTTGGGAGGGTGCAAGTGTCTAGGAATTTATCCATTTCTTCCCAGTTTACTGGTTTATGTGCATAGAGTTGTTTGCAGTAATCTCTAATAGTAGTTTGTATTTCTGTGGAATTGGTGGTGACATCATCCCCTTTATTGTTTTTTATTGCATCTATTTGATTCTTCTCCCTTTTCTTTTTTATTAATCTGGCTAGCAGTCTATTTTGTTGATCTTTTCAAAAAATCAGCTCCTGGATTTATTGATTTTTTTGAAGGGTTTTTTGTGTCTCTGTCTCCTTCAGTTCTGCTCTGATCTTAGTTATTTGTTGTCTTCTGCTAGCTTTCGAGTTTTTTTGATCTTGCTCCTCTAGTTCTTTCAATTTTGATGATAGGTGTCGATTTTAGATCTTTCCTCCCTTCTCTGGTGGGCATTTATTGCTATAAATTTCTCTTTAGACACTGCTTCAAATGTGTCCCAGAGATTCTGGTACATTGTATCTTCATTCTTGTTGGTTTCAAAAACCATCTTTATTTCTGCCTTCATTTCATTGTTAATCTTGCTTTCTTATTTGTAACCTTTTTTCTCTGAGAGTGAGACCCTGACTTTCATTATCCATAACATATTTATCTATTATTTATGCTTGTAGTTTCAAAATTGCTAACTGAGAAACTAATTTACTAACTAGAATACTGTGTTAATATACAGTTTTGTCATTAGTTTTACAGTATCCAGTCAAAAGGCTATCTTCTAAAGTTGCTGAGGTTAACTCCTTCTCCCCAAAACCCTTTCAATGAGGCTGTATTATGTATTTGTAATATAGTTAGATTCATTTGTTAAAGTCTATCTTTCTCCACAGGACTTCCTAACAGCTCGGTTCATTTTTTAATTTGCATACACTAAAGTCCACTCTTTGTGGTGTACAGATCCATGTGTAGTTGTGTGTTTCTGGGCTTTTTATTCTGTTCCCAGTGGTCAGTCTGCCTCTTCATATGACAGTATCACACACTTTCCTAATAGAGGATCTAGAATGTGTTTTAATACTTGGTAAGCTATTCCTACTCCACAACTTTTTATTCCAGGGTTCTCCTAATTGTTCTTATGTTTAATTTTTTCATATGGACTTTGGTATCAACTTTTCAAATTACATTTTAAAAAGAAAGCTTGTGGAATTTTAATAGGATGGCATTAAATTGATGGTGGTGCTAAGATTCAAACATAGGCAGTTTGCTGCAACACCTACATGAAGTTTTGGGCGAAAAAAGAAAAAAGTAATATTTTTGTGGTGGTATTCAGTTTTTATTAATAGAGTTTGGTTTTGTTGTTATAACTAGGCTACTTTATATTAACCCTGGAATTGAAACTTAATATGAAATAATTTGCATGCAGGTTTACTAATAAAGAATTAGGCCCAAAAGCACTAAAAGACAGACATGAACATTGTGTTTAGACAACTCTGAAAATTCTAATCCCTATAATAGAAAATAATTCATCTGTGAAATGAAATGATAATCTAGAAACCCTCTGATGGCATGTAGAACTCCTTCTTAGTGGAAAACTCAGTCAACTAATTCTGAAATGTTTGCATACCTTAATTATACCCCAAATAATAAATAACAACATATTAAATAAATTTGCTTTGTGTTTTTGTGTTTTATCAATTTATTGTTTTCTCATCTGACTTCTTTCCAAAAGCACTTAAGAAGATTATAATAAATCTCTAGTTACACTTTCCTTCTTCTGCAAATTTGTCAGAGTAAAAATTTATTGTGTTCTTTGAAATAATTACCTTTTGGCAACTTGCACAAAGTCTTCACTAGCTTTAGCCAATTCCTCAGCTATCTTCTCCAACGAGGCAAATGCTTCATTCCCCACATCTTTCCTCTCCATTGAGATGAGTAGATGGCAAAGCTGAACGATCATTGGTGAGATGACTCTCTCAATGCCTTTGTTCTGTATCACAGAGCTGATATCATCCAAGAGGAAAGACTCCATCTCTCTTAGTCTGTGAACAGAAGTTACAACATAGTTTAACTCACACTGACTGACATGTAAATCTATTTCTCTTTGACTTGATGTTCATCTAATTTTACTTCCATGATGAGGAAGAAATCTACAAAATATGAAAGGGATAAGTTGGGGGTGATATTTTCACCTTACAAATCTGGGATAGGTTGTGGCTTAGCAGAAACATTAAAAAATGGGACAAAGACACAGTGAGATAGATTCAGAGGTTCAAACGATGGCAAATGGACTCACAAACTATATGAAATAGAGGCAGTTTAAGAAATTGTTAATATATAAAAAGACATTGGACTTAAATTGGGCTTTACAGACATTTACAGAACGCTCTACTAAACAACTGCAGAATATACATTCTTCTCATCAGCAGATGGAACATTCTCCCACACAAACCTATGTCAGGCCACAAAACAAATTTTTTTAAGTTAAAATCATATCAAGTTCACCTCAGACCACAGTGGCCTAAAAACTAGAAATAAATACCAAGAAGAACTTTGAAAACCATACAAATACATGGAAATTAAACAACATGCTCCTGAGTGATCATTGCATCAATTGAGAAAGTAAGACAGAATTTTAAAATTTTTTTGAAACAAATATAAATGAAAAAAAAAACATATCAAAACCTGTGGGATATAGCAAGAGCAGTGCTAAGAGTAAAGTTTATAGTATTAAATCCCTATATCAAAAAAATAGAAAGATTACAGTTAACAACCTAACGTCACACATCAAGGAGCAAGAAAAGCAAGAACAAACCAAATGTAAAGTTAGCAGAGAAAATAAATAACAAAGGTCAGAGTAGAGCTAAAAGAAATACAGACAAAAAAATACAAAGGATCAATGAAATCAAAAGTTGGTTTTTCAAAAAGATAAACAGATTGACAAACCACTAGCTAGACTAACAAGAAAAAACAAAATACAAATAAACAAAATCAGAAGAGATAATGGAGACATTACAACTGATACCATGGAAATGCAAAAGATCATCAGAGACTGTCATGAACAACTATATGCTCACAAACTAGAAAACTTAGAGGAAATGAGTAAATTCCTAGAAATATGCAACCTCCTAATATCAAACCAGGAAGAAATAGCAAACCTAAGCAGACCAATAATGAATAGCTAGATTGAATCAGTAATAAAAGATCTCCCAACAAAGAAAAACCCAGGACAAGATGGATTCATAGTTGAATTTTATCAAATGTACAAAGAAGAACTAACACAAGTCCTCCTAAAACTGTTCCAAAAAAAAATTGCAGAGAAATGAGTTATCTCTAGCTCATACTGTGAGACCAGTAATACCTTATACCAAAATCAGACAGACAATGACACATAAGGAAAGAAAACTCCACACCAATATCCCTAATCAACATAGACACAAATATTTTCAAAAAATACTAGCAAACCAAATCCAACAGCACATCAAAAAGGTAATACCCCATGATCAAGTGGGATTCATCCCAGGGGTACAAGGGTGGTTCAACATATGCAAGTCAATAAATAAATGTGATACATCTCATCAACAGAATTAGAGATGAAAAACCATATAATCATCTCAATAAATGCAGAAAAAGCATTTGATGAAATTCAGCATCTCTTGATAATAAAAACCCTTAATAAACTAGATATAGAAGGAACATGCTCCAAATTAATAAAGGGTGTATATGACAAACCCACTGCCAACATCATAGTGAATGGGAAAAAGGTGAAAGCATTCTGTCTAAGTACTGAAACAAAACAAGATTGCCTACTTTCACCACTCCTATTCAACATATTAGTTAGTACTGGAAGTCCTAGCCAGAGCAATCAGGTGAGAGAAAGAAATAAAAGGCATCCAAATCATAAAAGAAGTCAAAATATCCCTGTTCACTGATGATATGATCTTATATCTAGAAAAACCCAAAGATTCCACCAAAAACTCAGACTTGATAAATCAATTCAGTAACACTTAAGGATACAAAATCCATGTATAAAAATCAGTAGTGTTTCTATAAACCAATGAGGATCTAACTGAGAACCAAATCAAGAAGGCTATCCTGTATATAATAGCTGCAAAAATAAAATAAAATATAATACCAAGAAATATATTTAACCAAAGAGGTAAAAGATCCCTACAAAGAAAATTACAAAACTCTGATGAAAGAAATTGTAGAAATAAAAAGATATCCCATGTTCATGAGTCAGAATTAATATCATTAAGATGTCCATACTGCCCAATGCAATCTACATATTCAGTGGAATGTCTATCAAAATACCAACGTCATTTTTCACAGGATTAGAAAAAACATGCAAAAACTAACATATAATGAAACAAGAGCCCAAATAGCCAAAGCAATTACAAAACAACAACAAAGCTAATGGCATCATATTACCTGACTTCAAATTATACTACAAAGCTGTAGTAATCAAAACAGCATGATACTGGTACAGAAATGGACACATAGATCAATGGAATAGAAAAGAGAATCCAGAAATAAAGCCACATATTATAGCCAACTGATCTTTGACAAAATCAACAAGAACATACACAGGAGAAACGACACCTTTCTCAATAAATTATGCTGGGATAATTGGACTGCCATCTGCAGAAGAATGAAATTGGACCACTATCTTTTACCATATACAAGAATCAGCTTGAGGAATTAAAGATTTAAATGAAAGACCTGAAACTACAAAAGTCCTAGAAGAAAATATGGGGAAAACTCTTCTGGACATTGATCTAGGCAAAAAAAAAAAAAAAAATCGATGACAAAGACCTCAAAAGCATGGACAACAAAAATGAAAATAGACAAATGGGACTTAATTAAACTAAAAGCCTTCTTCACAGCAAAGGAAATAATCAACAGAGTGAACAGACAACCTGCAGAATGGGAGAAAATATTTGCAAACTACGCATGACAGGCAACTAATGTCCAGAATTTACAAGGAACTCAACTCAAAAACAACAACAGCAACAACAACAACCCAAATAATCCCATTAAACTGTGAACAAAGGACATGAATAGACACTTTTGAAAGAAGACATACAAATGTCCAAAAGATATATGAAAAAAATGCTCAACATCACAAATCACCAGCGAAATGCTAATTAAAACCACAATGAGATATCATTTTACATCAGTCAGAATGACTATTATTAAAAAGACAAAAATTACCGATGTTGCAAGGGTATAGAGAAAAGGGAACTCATATACTTTTAGTGAGAATGTGAATTAGTACAACCTCTATGGAAATCAATATGGAGATTTCTCAGAGAACTAAAAGTAGAACTACCGTTCAATCTAGCAATACCACTACTGGGCATCTACCCAAAAGAAAAGAAATCATTATATCAAAAAGACACCTGTACTCATATGTTTATCACAGCGTTATTCACAATAGCAAAGATATGGAATCAGACAGGTGCTGTGGCTCACACCTGTAATCCCAGTACTTTGGGAGGCTGAGGCAGGTGGATCACTTGAGACCAGCAGTTAAGACCAGCCTGGCCAACATGGTGAAACTCCATCTCTACTAAAAATAAAAAAAAATAAAAAAAATAAAAAATCAGCCAGGCATGGTGGTACAACCATTACATGGTGGTAATCCCAGCTACTTGGATGGCTGAGGCACAAGAATTGCTTGAACCCAGGATGGGGAGGTTGCAATGAGCCAAGATTGTGCCACTGCACTCCAGCTTGGGCGATAAAACAAGACTCTGTCTCAAAAAAAAAAAAGATATGGAATTATCCTATGTGTTCATCAAAAGATGACTGCATAAAGAAAATGTGGTATAGGGCTGGGCATGGTGGCTCACGCCTGTAATCCAAGCACTTTGGAGGCCAAGGCAGGTGGATCACCTGAGGTCAGGAGTTCAAGACCAGCCTGACCAACATGGTGAAACCCCATCTTTTAAATTAAAAAAAAAAAAAAGAAAAGAAAATGTGGTACATATACACAATGGAATACTATTCAATCATAAGAAAAGAATGAAATCATGTCTTTTGCAGCAACATTAATGAAACTGGAAGCCATTATCTTAAGTGAAAAAAGTCAGACAAATTTTGCATGTTCTCACTTATAGGTGGGAGCTAAATAATGTGTACACATGTACATAGAGTGTGGAATAATAGACAATGTTGACTTTGGAGTGAGGGGATTGGAGGGAAGCAGATGTTAAGAAATTACTTAATAGGTAAACATGTATGTTATTCAGGTGATGCATACCCAACAAAGTCCTGACAAAGATTTTAAAGCAGCTATCATAAACATACTTCAAAAAGTAATTGAACACACTTAAATTTTAAAAATTGCAATTCAGGAAAAAAAGACATGAAGGAAAAAATAGAAATTTTAGAACTGAAAATATAATTAAAACAAATTAATTGAATGGCTCAATAGCAGAATGGAGATGACAGAGGAAAGTCAATTAATTTGAAGATAGATTATTATGAGTTTCCCAAACTGAATGACAAAGAGAAAGTAGCTGAAAAAGAAATGAACAGAGATCCAGGAACTTGTGGGACAATAAGAAAATAGTTAACATCTTCAAGGGCTGAAAGAAAAGAACCGTTCATCCTAATTCTATACCCAGCAAAAATATCTTCAGGAGTGAAGAGGAAATAAGAACATTTCTTGTCAAAATATAAACAAAAGTGACCCAGAAGAAACAGAAAGCCTGAATGAATTATTAGCTATATTGAGAGTGAAATAATAAAGGCCTATATTTTAAAACATCATAGATCCAGATGATTTTAATCCCTGAATTCTTTCTGGCCTTTAAAGAAGGAACAAATCTTACAATGCCTAAACTATTTCACTACTTGGAAAAGATGCAAAGTTCCATTGTTTATAAGGCTAAAATTGCTTTAATTTTAAAAACTAGTAAGAAATATCCAAAAATGAGAGTATATACCATTTTTATATAGGGATACAGACATAAAAATTAACTAGTTAGGGTTTATTTGAGAAAGGAGAGAGTGCTTCAACCTTAAAAACTCAACTGACCAGGATTCCTTAGAGAAATGGTCTGCAGCACGAAATAGAGAAAGCAAGCATAGCACCTCTTGAAATGACAGAAAATAAAGAAGTGCTCCAAAACAAAACAAAACCCACATTGATGGAGGTTTGTCAAAGGGACACAGGAGCAAGTGAAAGAACTTCCAGTGGCCACAGGTGGCATGATTTGAGCAACAGCATAAGTAACATTGGATTCTAACCCAAAGTATAAAGTAAATACCCATTAACAATGATGGAGCAAATAAATAAATAGGGACAATACACAAATCTCTCAAGTGGAAGAATTCTAAATGATTGATGTCAGCCAGGTGTGGTGACTCACACCTGTAATCCTAGCACTTTGGGAGGTCGAGGCAGGTGGACCACCTGAGTGAGTGAGGAGTTTGAGACCAGCCTGGCCAACATGGTGAAATTCCGTCCTACTAAAAATATAAAGATTAGCCGGGCGTAGTGGCGGGCGCCTGTAGTCCCAGCTACTTGGGAGGCTGAGGCAGGAGAATCGCTTGAACCCAGGAGACGGAGGTTGCAGTGAGCCAAGATCGAGCCATGGCACTCCAGCCTGGGCAACAGAGCGAGACTCAGTCTCAAAAAAAAAGGAAAATAAAAAAGATTGATGTTGATATTTCACCCTCAAGGAGTGGAGAGCATAACTATCCAGTCCCTAAGTGTGGGCAGTGCATAAGTGTTACAGGAAAGGGATCCCGATCCAGACCCCAAGAGAGGATTCTTGGATCTCACACAAGAAAGAATTCAGGACAAAAGTCTGCGATGCAAAGCAAAAGCAGGTTTATTAAGAAAGTAAAGTAGTGAAAGTACAGTTACTCCATAGACAGAGTAGGGCGTTCCTGAAAGTAAAAGGAGGAACGCGTCCACCCTAGGTACAATGCTTGTATATATGAGATTTAAAAAAAGATCTCAGGGAGATGTAATCTGCTACAAGGGTTTGTGATAAAGGATTAATTTTCTTAATTACTATATTTTGCAAGAATCAATACTATTATCTTTTTTTTTTTTTTTTTTTGAGACGGAGTTTTGCTCTGGTTACCCAGGCTGGAGTACAATGGCGCGATCTCGGCTCACCGCAACCTCCGCCTCCTGGGTTCAGGCAATTCTCCTGCCTCAGCCTCCCAAGTAGCTGGGATTACAGGCACGCGCCACCATGCCCAGCTAATTTTTTGTGTTTTTAGTAGAGATGGGGTTTCCCCATGTTGACCAGGATGGTCTCGATCTCTTGACCTCGTGATCCACCCTCCTCGGCCTCCCAAAGTGCTGGGAATACTATTATCTTTAAAGCAAAATTAGGAATGACTTTGTTCTCCAGATATTGGGATATCTGGACACTCCAAGTCTGGATCTCTTTAGTAAACATTATTAATTTGTTCCCTTAACCATAAACATCTAGGGGCTAGGAATCCCTAACTTTCTAGGGATGCAGCCCAGCAAGTCTCAGCCTTATTTTCCTAGCCCTCACTCAAAATGGAGTCGCTCTGATTCAAACGCTTCTGACATAAGGACTTCCTTCCCAAGAGTACAGTAAGGAAAGAAAAAGAAAAGAGGGACTTTACTGTGAAGAAACATGATGGACACTGTCTTAGCCAGGTGATCAAGGTCAGCATCAACAGGGATAAATCTAACTAGTATCCTCAAAACTGTCAAGGTCATCAAAAACAAGAAAAGTCTTAGAAATTGTCACAGCCAAGAAGAGCCTAAGGACGCATGAGAACTAAATGTAATGTGGTGTCCTGGACAAGATCCTCCAACAGAAAATAAAATTCAGGGCTGGGCGTGGTGGCTCATGCCTATAATCCCAGAACTTTGGGAGGCCAAGGTGGGTGGATCACAAGGTCAGGAGTTCAAGACCAGCCTGGCCAAGATGGTGAAACCCCGTCTCTACTAAAAATACAAAAATTAGCTGGGTATGGTGGTGGGCACTTGTAATCTCAGCTAATTGGGAGGCTGAGGCAGGGAATTGCTTGAACTGGGGAGGCGGAGGTTGCAGTGAGCCAAGATCGTGCCACTGCACTCCAGCCTGGCTGACAGAGCGAGACTCCATCTCAAAAAAATATGTAAATAAAAATATAAATAAATAAAATTTGGCAGAAACTAACGAGGTCTGGATAAAATATTGACATTAGCTAATAATAACAAATCAATATTAGTTGAGTAATTGTTGCAAATATACTGTACTCATGTAAGATGTTGGTTATAGGAGGTATTGAGTACAGGGTATATGGGTGCTCTTTGTACTAATTTCTTAATTTTTCTGTAAGTCCAAAACCATGCAAAAAGTTAAGACTATTTTTTAAAAATATTCAACTATCGCAATGTATTAAATCAACAATTTAAACTAGGATAATATGATTAAATCAATAAACACTAAAAAGCCTGTTTCTGATTTTTTCAAAACTTCCAAGTAAAATGATTAAATATGATAATGATTAGTCATCAAGAGAAACCTTTATACTGAAGAGTAAAACACAGAGCCAATTTTATCCATCACTTTCAAGCTAGAAATACCATGTCACTATTATTAAACATCTTTTTTCAAAATTCTACTCGATATAAGTAGATCAAAAATTGAAATAATTGGGGCCAGGCACAGTGGCTCATGCCTGTAATTCCAGCACTTTGGGAGGCCAAGGTGGGCAGGTCACTTGAGATCAGGAGTTCAACACCTGCCTGGCCAACATGGTGAAACCCAGTCTCTACTAAAAACACAAAAAGAAAAAATAAATTAGCCAGGTGTGGTGTCATGCACCTGTAATCCCAGCTACTCAGGAAACTGAGGCAGAAGAATCACTTGAACTCAGGAGGCAGAGGTTGCAGTGAGCCGAGATTGCACCACTGCACTCTAGCCTGGGTGACAGAGGGAGACTCCGTCTCGAAAAAAAAAAAAAAAAATTAATCAATTTAAATATTGGAAAATAGGCAAAACCATCCAAGATATTTTAGAAAAGAAACAAAAACAGGCCAAGTGTGATGGTTCATTCTGTAATCCCAGCACTTTGGGAGGCCAAGGCGGGTAGATCACTTGAGGTCAGGAGTTCAAGACCAACCTGGCCAACATGGTGAAACCCCATCTCTACCAAAAATATAAAAATTAGTTGGGTGAGTTGGCACATGCCTGTAGTCCCAGCTACTCAGGAGGCTGGGGCAGGAAAATTGCTTGAACTCAGGCAGTGGAGACTGAAGTGAGCTGAGACTGTGCCACTGCACTCCAGCCTGGGCGACAGAGCAAGACTCTGTCTCAAAAAAAAAAAAAAAGAAAAGAAAAGAAAAAGAAAAACGAACTTAAACTAATAAGTAAATTTGGTTAAATCGTTGCACATATTTTCTCTATGAACAAAAATCAGAAATGGAATTGGAAAAACATGTCATTGAATAGCAACTAAATTCAACATGAAATAAAAATAATATCAAATACCTGAGCTTGAATTTGAATAAAATTTTATAGAGGACATTAAAACTAAGTAAATTGAGAGACACCATATCTGAATGGGGAGACTCAGTATCACAGGAATAAAAATCCTTCCAATATTAATAATGTATGGATAGGCCAGGCGTGGCGGCTCATGCCTGTAATCTTAGCACTTTAAGAGGCTGAGATGGGCAGATTGCCTGAGCTCAGGAGTTTGAGCCCAGCCTGGGCTCAAAAATACCAAAAAAAAAAAAAAAAAAAAAAACCCCAAAAAAAATACCAAAAAAAAATAAAAATCAGCCAGACATGGTGGCGGGCACCTGTAATCCCAGCTATGTAGGAGGCTGAGGCACGAGAATTGCTTGAACCTGGGAGGCAGAGGCTACAGTGAACCAAGACCATGCCACTGAACTCCAGCCTGGGCAAAAAAGTGAAACTCTGTCTCAAAAACTAACTAAATACATAAATAAATAATGTATGGATATTGCTGCAATTCTTACACATGTGTTTGAGCTAGCTAAAAGGATTTCAAAAATTATATGGAAAAATAAATGCTTGGGAATCGCCAGGACACTAAATCAAAGAATAATAGGAAATTGCCTTTAAAGCCACAATATGGTGGAGAATGCTAATTGCTCCCTGCATTCTATGTATATACAACCTAAAGTTAAAATCTCAGAAAGACCAAAGGATCACAGTCATATTCAGTCACACAAAGGTCCCTTTAAAGAGATTAAGGGTGTTGCTTTCAGATTGTCTCAAACAATTAAATCTTCAGTGAGCTTAAGAGCATTGTTCCTCAGCCTCTCAGCAGAAGCTAAGATAGTGAAGGGTTTATCCAGGGAGATTTGTAGTGTTTCATCTAATGTAGTTAACACATTATGCAAGCACACAAAAAGACCCACACATTTCCTGAGAAATCTGTGTCAGTCAGTGTGGAGTGGAAAAAGGCAGACCCAGTACAACATGAAAAGGGATTGTTGGACCTCCAAAATTCTAGCAGGAAGCAGGCTGAGAAAACAGATGTTACCTTTTCTTTTTATTTATTTATTTATTTGAGATGGAGTTTCGCTCTTGTTGCCCAGACTGGAGTGCAATGGCACGATCTCCGCTCACTGCAACCTCCGCCTCCCAGGTTCAAGCGACTCTCCTGCCTCAGCCTCTGGAGTAGCTGGGATTACAGGCATGTATCACCATGCCCAGCTAATTTTGTATTTTTAGTAGAGATGGCGTTTTTCCATGTTGGTCAGTCTGGTCTTGAACTACTGACCTCAGGTCATCCACCTGCCTCAGCTTCCCAAAGTGCTGGGATAACAGGCATGAGCCACCGCACCTGGCCTACCTTTCCTTTTTTTATTTTTTTAAGGATGATTCAGAGGGAAAAAATAAAGAGTCCAGAGGATGGAGCCAAGAGCCATGGAGAATTATTTTTAGCAGAAATAAGACTGAGTTCTAAAATTTGGATTTCAGAATCGCTATGGACCAGTAACACCTGTGTGCCTCCTATTTGCCCCTTTTTTGAAAAAGACGGTGTGTAGAGGTTATCTTGTGCCTGTCCCACCATTGAATGGTGGGTGATATGGTTTGGCTGTGTCCCCACCCAAATCTTATTTTGAATTGTAGCTCCCATATGTTGTAGGAGGGACCCAGTGGGAGATAACTGAATCATGGGAGAAATTTCCCCATGCTGTTCTTGTGGTAGTGCATAAGTCACATGAGATCTGAAGGAGTTTCCCCTTTCATTTGGCTCTCATTATCTCTTTGCCTATCATCATGTAAGATGTGGCTTTGCTCCCTCTTGCTTTCCACGACGATTGTGAGGCCTCCCCAGCCATGTGGAACTGTGAGTCAATTAAACACCTCTCTCCTTTATAAATTACCCAGTCTCAGGTATGTCTTTTATTAGCAGCATGAGAACAGACTAATAATACATTGGGTGTGGAAGGTGGGTAGATATCTCATCTCTTTAGCTTCAGAAATCCACAGATCAATTGGAACTGTGCTCAAGGAGTTGTATTTGGGGAACCACACCCATGGCCTCAGGAAGGAAGTGGCCATGATGGCATAGACGGAGGCTGTGCAGAGGCCCAAGAACACAGGCTCCTCTCACCAAGACTGGTGTGATTGTCCAGCCTGTCAGCAACAGAGACGGATGCTGAGCCACCTGTGCTTACCCCTATGGCAACCAGCCAATGACTTGGTGACAAGTTTATTACAATGGACCCTTTCTACTCTGGAAAGGGCAGCAACTCATCCTGACTGGAATTGATACAATTTCTGGGTAAGGGTTTGGCTTCCCTGCCTGCAGAGCCAGAGCCAGCACCACTATGTAAGAACTCACAGTGGGAATGATTTACCGATGTGAGATCCCACAAAACCTAGCTTCAAACAAGGGTGATGACAAAGGAGGTGCAGCCATGGGGCCATGACAACAGGATCCACTGTTCCTAACATGTACTGCATCCTCCAGAAGCTTCCAGCCTGACACAGCAGTGGAATGGCCTCTTAAAGATGCAGTTGAGGTGCTGACCTGGAGATGACACCCTATGAGGATGGGAAGCTATTCTTCAGGATGCAACACACTCCTTAAACCAACAGCCATTAGATATGCGGTGTTCCTGAAAGGTAGAATTCATTGAAATGGGGACTAAATGGTGGATAGGGGAATGGCTTTTCTCACCGTCCCACTTGGGGAATTTGTGTTTCTGTTCCTCACAACTTCAGATTCTGTGGGACTAGAAGCCTTGGATCCCGAAAAAAGCATGCTTTATCAGGAGTATAGGAAGAGTCCTACTAACTTAAAGTAGTAGATGCCACGATGCCTACTCGGGTCCCTTCACCAGCCCACGCACCTATTATTGCAATATAGGCTGCTAACAGCTCATGTCTATCTGCCCCCTCTCCAGGGAATTGCCCTGAGATGATATGGCTACTTTCGCTGGGGAGTGATCTTTCCTCCAGGTGTAGACTACAGCCAATGACCGAATGAAACAGATGATAAAAGTTAAGCCCCTTGCCTCTAGGGGATGTCAACTATGATGCAGTTTGTTTGCAATGCTTATATCTTGCTAATCAGACCAGGTTCAACTTGACCTGATACCACATCCTTGCTTAGCTCCTTCCCCTGCCCTCTCCTGTTTCTCTCCTTCCACTATAGGTTTTTCCTGAAGGGCACGTCTTCAATACATCATGCGCCCCCAAACCACTGTCTCAGGCTCTGCTTCCAGGGAAGCTGAGCTAAGACCCTTCCCCCAGCTATATGGATTGCTTCAGGGAAAACAGATAACTTCAGCTTGTCCAATTAGGATTAACCCCAGAAATCTGTTGAGAGTCAGCTTATGTGCCTGGAGGTGCAGCCACTTTGCCCCCATGATGGGGGCTTGCTTGTGGATAGAACCAGCACTGAGGAAAGTGTGGTGAGAAACAGAGAGAGTGAGACCAAGTCCTGAGGACATTGCTTACGCCCCTAGACTCAGGCAAGCATTTGTCCTTCAACACATGCTTTTTGTTCTGCTTAAACCATTTTGATTGTGTTTGGGAGGCCCAACTGGCACACCTGCACACACACCTCCTCCCTCGATCTCTCTGGGACCTTCCTTTCTGCACAGTTACAGTGGTCGACATGAAGTGCTTATGGAGATGGAAGGAGGACATGTCGGATCCTAACACACCTTAATTATCCAATAACAGAGGTGGATGTATCTAGTATTGTTTTTGTTTACTTCAGTAGCCCTTGCTTTTCATTTTTAAATGGCTAACTCACACAATGTTGTTAGCATGAACTCTGTTAATGAAACATATTAAGACACCAAAATGTATTCTAAAATAAACGATCCCAGTTAACAAAGAGCTTAACACGTAGGGAAAACAGGAATGTGATTATTCCTATTTCTGAATACATCTAGAGATCAGTCAACAGCATCACATTCAGAGCATAAATTGTAAAAATCCCATAATCCTTGGCCGGGCGTGGTGGCTCACGCCTGTAATAATCCAAGCACTTTGGAGGCCAAGGCGGGCGGATCACCTGAGATCGGGAGTTCAAGAACAGCCTGACCAACGTGGTGAAACCCCGTCTTTAAAAAAAAAAAAAGAAAAAAATCCCATAATCCACCTTTGATTGACAGTCATGAGAGAGTAGCCAACCACAGAGTATCAACAAGGAGAAAAACATGGATGTTTTTACTTACTTTGTTGGGAAGACGCTTTGCATTCTCCAGAGGAACAAACAGATAATTAGATTCACCCTAAATATAAGAAATCCAGATGGTTTACCAAGTCACAGGAATCTATGTCCATCTACAGTAGAGTTCTGAACTGTGGCATCTCCCAGCAACTGTTAGCTGACTCTGCTGCTGATGTCACAGAGAGTATTGCTAACAAGCAGACATCATAATTTATGCATGGAGCTAAGAGAGGTCCGCTGTTCCTGCTGTACTGAAGGTCCCGCTTATTCACAGAAATGAGAACTGGACTAAAGTCTGTAAAAGAAGCTAAATTTTTAATCAATTTAGGCATAAAAAATAAGGTTCAACCATGAGTCTTCAAAGTCTTGTTGTGAGAAACTGAAAGGAAATTAGGCTCCGGAAGTAATGAAGCCAAATGACGAATTGCTGAGCACTTTAATTTGGCTTTTTCTTTCCAGTTATCTCACGTGTGGATTTTCATAAGAATTTGATTCCTGAGTGAATTTTCAGTCTACTGTTTCAATAATTCAGGCTTCTGGAACAATAAAAGGAATGGGTGCTTAAATTGGAGACAAAATTGATTTAAAGACATATTTGGTATGTATTGTGTCTCTAGTGTTTTCCATACATTATATCCCCAGAATGATTTGATTAGGTAAGTATTTTTTACTTCCTTTTTAAATTGACAGGTAAAACTTGTATATATTCGTGGTATGCCACATGGTGTTTTAATATATGTACACACTGTGGAATGATTAGGCCATTTAGCATGTACATTATTAGATAAGTATTATTAACTTTACTCTGCAGTTGAGGAAACCAAAGCTCATGGAGGCTCAAAATTGTGCCCACAATTTCAGAGCTGATAAGTAGATTAAGACTGGATTCAAATCTACACCAACGTGATACCAAACTCCTGTCTTTTGTGAGTAAGAGGGTAAGGAACATCGAGGCATATGAATGGTGCCAAATCTTGGAGGATTATTTCCTGTTCAATTATCATCCATTCCTTGACTTGCAATACATTTCTAAATATTACGGTGTTTGAGTTGTGTCTGGTCAGGAATCAGAAACCACCACTCAAGTTATTTGAAACAGAGGAAATTTGATTCAAGGAATTAATTACAAAACTGTTAGGAGGGATAGTGATTCAGGCAGAACTTCTGGCTGTGGTCAAGTGAGGAAGTCATCAAATCATCTTCCCTAAAAGCAACAACTATAAAGATGGATCAAAAAAAAAAAAAGGAACCATTTCAG
This sequence comes from Aotus nancymaae, assembly GCF_030222135.1. NCBI lineage: Eukaryota > Metazoa > Chordata > Mammalia > Primates > Aotidae > Aotus > Aotus nancymaae. The sequence continues at coordinate 81,682 of NW_026988570.1, read as the reverse complement.
CAGGTTGGAAAGTGACCAGAGGGAAACAACAATCTGAGAAGTGTTTAAGTGTTTATGCTTGAGCCCCTGCTAGTCTTTGTGGAGATCTGAGGAATAAATCTCAGTTATTCCAGTCATACAGCCACCCCCAACTCCCAGCTAGATCAATATAGGGTTTCTGCCAGGGAGGACAGCCCACGAGGACCAGCAGTTTCTTAACTGCCATTGAAGGAAACTCCCTCCATTAGGAGCAGTGGATAACACCCACAGTCAGGATCAGTCAGTGAAACTGATTTCCCAGAGGCAGAAGAGTGGGGAGAGCCAAGGTCAAATTTCTACTACTCTGCATGGTTGAGGTTGTGACTGGGGCAAGCATATTCCTGTATGATGCTGTGCACATGTATAGCAGAGACTGAGAATCCTCCAGCTATTCACACACTCCTAGCTGACACAAAGGTTTTGTATAAGCACAGAAGACTCAAAAATGGCATTAGAAAGCAAAACATGGAAGACTTGAGAACAGTCTAATTTTTTTTTAAGATGGCATCTCACTCTGTCACCCAGGCTGGAGTGCAGTGGCAGGATCTTAGCTCGCTGCAATCTCCGCCTCCTGGGTTCAAGTGCTTCTCTTGTCTTAGTATCCTGAGGAGCTTGGATTATAGGGGTGTGCCACTTTGCCTGGCTAATTTTTGTATTTTTCATGGAGATGGGGTTTCACCATGTTGGCCAGGCTGGTCTCGAACTCCTAGCCTCAAATAATCTACTTGCCTTAACTTCCCAAAGTGCTGAGATTACAGGCCTGGCCCCAACAGCCTAAATTTTTAATGTGGTCCCCTATCCATACTCAAATGCATCAGTGGAGGATGCAAATCTCATTGGCTTGAGGTATTTGGACACTATCTAATAATTGACTGACTGCTAAGCTATGCATAGCAGTTGAAGACCAGCCTGGGCAAGATGGTGAGACTCCCATCTCTACCAAAAAAAAAAAAAAAATTAGCCAGGTGTCATGGCGTATGCCTGTGGTCCCAGTTACTCAGGAGGCTGAGGCAGGATGATCCCTTGAGCCCAAGAATTTGAGGTGGCAGTGAGCTATGATAGTGCCACTACACTCCAGCCTGGGTGACAAAGCAAGACCCTCTCTTTAAAAAATATATTAAAAATAAAAATGTGTTGTTGAAGAGTACAATAACCAAAGTAAAGAATTCATTAGAGGAGTTCAACAGAAGATTTAAGATGGAAGAAGAATGAATCAGTGAACTTGAAGATAGATCAAGATAGATTATCCGTCTTAGACAACAAAGAGAGGAAAGACTGCAGAAAAGTGAACACTGCCTTGAAGACCTGTTGGATATCTAGTGTACCTGCACTTAACAGGCATTTCAGATGAGAGAGGAAGAAAGGGCAGAAAAACATATTTGAATAAACAATGGCTGAATGCTTCTCCAAATAATGGAAACATTAACCTACAGATCCAAGAAATTCAGCAAACTTCGCCAGGCACAGTGGCTCACGCCTGCAATCCCAGCACTTTGGGAGGCCGAGGCAGGTGGATCATGAGGTCAGGAGTTGGAGACCAACCTAGCCAAGATGGTGAAATCCCGTCTTTACTAAAAATACAACAAATTAGCTTGGCATGGTGACAGGCACCTGTAATCCCAGCTACTCGGGAGGCTGAGGCAGAGAATTGCTTGAACCCAGAAGGTGGAGGTTGCAGTGAGCCAAGATCGCGCCATTGCACTCCAGCCTGGGCAACAGAGTGAGACTCCATCTCAAAAAAAAAAAAAAAAAGGGAAATTCAGCAAACTTCAAGTAGGGGAACCACACCTAGACACATTACAGTCAAATTGTTGAAAGCCAATAACTCTTTTATTACTGAAAGCAAAAGGTATAGGGGACATTAATACCATTAACAGCTACTTCTCCTCAAAAATAAGGCCAGAAGGTAGTTGTACAAAATACTAAGTGCTGGGGAACATACCAACAATTATCCAAGAATTCTATATCCAGAATTTAAAAGTATCCTTCAAAATGAAAGTGTGGAGCCAGGCGCAGTGATGTGTGCCTGTAGTCCCAGCTACTTGGGAGGCTGAGGTGAAAGGATTGATTTTCAACAAAGTTGCCAAGAAAATTTAACATAGAAAGGAAAATATTTTAACAAATAGTCTGGGACAACTGGATATTGACTGAAAAAAAGAAATTAGACTCTGTCCTTTACACAAATATTCACTAAAATGGATTATATACCTAAATGTACAAGCTAGAATTACAAAACTTCTAGGAAGAGAAGGAGAAAAACTTCATCATCTTGAGTTGAGCAAGGAGTTGTTAAATATAACACCGGAAGTACAATCTATAAAACAAAAAATAAGTAAATTAGAATTCATCAAAATCTAAAATTTTTGCACTATAGAAGATACCATAAAGATTTTTTTTTTAAGCCACAGACTGGGATAAATGTTTACCAGACATATATCTGATAAGGGGCTTGTATCCAAAATATATAAAGAACTCATACAACTCAACAACAAGAAGTCAAGCCAATTAAAAACAAGCATAACATTTAATAGACATTTCACCAAAGAAAGAAGACAAATGGCTAATAAGCAAATAGCCATGAAAAGATACTCAATAGCATCATAATCTTCAGTGAAATGCAAATTAAAACCACTGGATACCACTACACAGATGCTTGTCAACTATAATAAGAAAGACGGACAGTACCAGATCTTATCAAAGATGCAGAGAAACTGTACCCCTTGTGCATTGCTGGTGAGAATTTAAAAATGGTAGATCCACTTTGGAAAATAGTTTGGCAGTGTCTTAAAAAGTTACACATAAATTTACTATGCAATACAGCAATTCCATTCCTAGGAATTTACCCCAAAGAAATGAAAACGTATGTCCACATACAGACATATCTGTGAATTATTTCTAATAGCCAAATACTAGAAACACAAAGGCCCATCAACTGATGAAGAGGTAAACAAAATATAGTATTTTCCTACAGTGGGATACTGTGCCACAATTAAAAGGCACAAACTGCTGATGTGTGCTAACACATGGATGAACTTCGAAAACATTATGCTAAGTGATAGAGGCCAGACACAAAAGATGACACTTTGTAAATTCCATTTATATAAAATATTCAGAAAATAGAAATATAAAGAGGCAGAAAGCAGGAGAGTAGTTCCAGAGGGCTGGAGGTAAGAGTGGAAATTAACCATAAACAGACGTGAGGAACATGAGGAAATTTTTAGGGAGTGATGAAACATCCTAAAACTAAGTTATAGTGATGGTCACATGAATTTGCCAAAATTTTTGCAAAGTTACTTATAATGGATGAACTTTATTGCATGTAAATTATATCTCAATAGAGTGTTTTTAAAAGATGTTGGAAGTGCTGAAGGTTAAAAGGGGAAAGGAGATTCCCAAAGATCAGTAATTGCAGGGTGCTACCATCCACCTAACCTGGAGAAAGAAAAGGAAAGGTGTTTTCCAGGACGCACAATCACTGGGCTACTGAGGCTGCTGGGATACACTGCTGCCTCAAGAATAAAAGAAAAAGCCCGTGACTTTCATCATCTTCCAGCTGACTACCAGTGAGTGACTCCCACTGGCAGAACCTAAAATCAACTGAAAAGAGAGTCTAGGAAATGTGGTTTGCAGGCCTCCAGCCGTCCTATGATACGGAGACTCACACAAGGGACGCTAATGGAGTTAAAAGCCAATAGACAGCTGATTGACACATTTGGGAAATAGTTATATCACCCCCCCCCAAAAAAAACTTTTAATTTTGAGATGAAAGATTTGCAGAAAATTGTAAAAAAAAAAATACCAGAAGGTCACATATACCCTTTTTTCAGTTTTCCCCAATGGTAACAACTTGCATAGCTATTGTACAATATCAAAACTAGGACTTGACCTTGGAGGCAGATAAGCATTAGGGAAATACTAGGTAAAAGAGATGCTGTTGACTTTGGATTTTCCTTGGGTCTATAAATGTTGGAACCAGCTCAGATGGTATTTTCAGTTGCCTTCCATTCTAAATCTGAATCAAAACCGACTTCTTCTAAGAAATTTTTCCTGATTATTCCCCTTACCCCACATTCCTATTTCCTTAGCACCTCTAGTCATTATAGCTTAAGGGAGTAGGGAGGGCAAATTATCTCAAATTTGTATTTTCATTTGTAATTTTTCTCTAATTGTTTCCTTTGTGCATGCTTCATCTCACTTACTAAATTGTAAATTGCTTGGGTTCTGATTTTGTTCTCTTTTGCCACAATTGCCCTACACACTGAGAATGACTAGGAGCATGGACTTTGGAGTCAAAAGAGGTTGGGACCAACTTCTGAGCAAGTTACTTCACTTCTTGAGGCCTCATTTTCTTCCTTGTAATATTTATAGAATAATAATGGTATTAACTGGAAAAGTACTTGTAAGGTGCCTAGCACAGTGCCTGCAACATATTTTAGATACTGAATAATAACAAAATATTATCATAATTATTACAACATGGCATCTGATTTCCCCAGAGAGAGTTATGACAGAGGGGGAGGGAGATGGAGGAGAGAGAGTGGGAAATAGGGCCCACAGTGTATTTTTAACCTAATCTTGGAAGTGATCTATCTCACCTCACCATATTCTATCTGTCACAAACACTAATATGCTTATAATGTAGAAGGGACACAAAGATGTGAATACTAGGAGATGGACTATCTGAGGACAACTTAGAGGCTGGCTGCCCCAACCCCCATAAAACTGGACTGCTCTTGGTTGGTGCTGTGTGCTCGGTACAAGGTTGGCCTCCCTGGCCTTCTTTGTCTGGTACCATGCCTAGTTGTGGCAAATCACCAACATTGTGGCATATATGTTACTCTTTCTCTTTAATGAGATGAATTTACTTTTTCCACAGGTTAAGAACAGTCTGAGGCCAGGTGTGGGAGCCCATGCCTGTAATCACAGCACTTTGGGAGGATACGGTGGATGGTTTGCTTGAGCCCAGGAGTTCAAGAATAGCCTGAGCAACATGGGGAAACCCTGCCTCTTCAAAAAAACCAAAATTAGTCAGACATGGTGGTGCGCACCTGTGGTCCCAGCTACTCAGAAGGCCAAGGTGGGAGGATCACTTGAGCCCAGGGGCAGAGGCTGCAGTGAGCTGAGATCTTGTCACTGCATTCCAGCCTGGGCAACAGAGACCAACCCCGACTCAAACACATACACACACACACACACACACACACACACACACACACACACCCCAGTCTGAATCAATAAACCTTTAGCTAGACTGAGAAAAAAAGACAGAGTAAATAAAATCAGAAACAAAAAAGGGGATATACCAACTGAGAACACAGAAATACAAAGAATCATTAAAGACTATTACAGACAACTATACACCAACAAATGGAAAACCATAGAAAGAATAAAGTCCTGGACACATACAGTCTACCAAGATTAAACCATGAAGAAGTAGAAAATGTCAACAAACCAATGATGAGTGCAACAGAATCAAAGCTATAATAAAAAGTCTCCCACCAAAGTAAAGTCCAAGACCTAATGGCTTCACTGCTGAATTCTACCAAACATTTAAAGAAGAACAGCCGGGCGTGGTGGCTCATGCCTGTAATCCCAGCACTTTGGGAGGCCGAGGCGGGTGGATCACGAGGTCATGAGATCGAGACCATCCTGGTCAACATGGTGAAACCCCGTCTCTACTAAAAATACAAAAATTAGCTGGGTGTGGTGGCGCCCGCCTGTAATCCCAGCTACTCAGGAGGCTGAGGCAGGAGAATTGCCTGAACCCAGGAGGCGAAGGTTGCGGTGAGCCGAGATCGCACCATTGCACTCCAGCCTGGGTAACAAGAGTGAAACTCCGTCTCAAAAAAAAAAAAAAAAAAGAAGAAGAACAATGACGAATTCTACCCAAACTCTTTTTAAAAACTGAAGAGGAGGAAGTTCTTCCAAAATCATTCTACCAGGCCAATATCACCCTGATACCAAAACCAGACCAGGACACACAACAACAACAAAAAGCTACAGGCAAATATAGCTAATTACCATAGATGCAAAAATCCACAACAAAATACTATCTAACTGAATTCAACAACACATTGAAAAGCTCATTTACCATGATCAAGTGGGATTCATGCCAGAGATGCAAGGATGGTTCAACATCAAAATTTGTGGTTTGTATCACAAATCAACAAATGTGATACATCACACTGACAGAAAAAGGATAAAAACCGTATGATATCAACAGATGCTAAAAAAAATATTCAATAGAGTTTAACACCCCTTTATGATGAAAACCTTCAACATACTGGGTATGGAAGAAACATACCTCAAAATAATAAAGGCCATATATGACAAACCCGCAGTCAAAGTCATATTGAATGGGGAAAAATTGAAAACCTTTTCTCTAAGATCTGGAACATGACAAAAATGCCCACTTTTATCCAACACAATACTGGAAATTCTGACCAGAGCAATTAGACAAGAGAAAGAAATAAAGGGCATTCAGAATTGTAAAGGAAGAAGTCAAATTAGCTTCATACATAGACAACATGGTCTTATACTTAGGAAAACATAAAGACTCCACCAAAAAACTCTTAGAACTGATAAATGAATTCAGTAAAATGCAGGATACAAAATCAACAAATAAAAGTGGTAGCATTTATACACACCAACAGTGAACAATCTGAAAAAGAAATCAAGAAAGCAATCCCATACAAGAGCTACAAAGAATATAAAATACCTAGGAATCAGTTTAACAAAAGATGTGAAAGATCAATATAAGAAAAACTGTAAAACACTGATGAAAGAAGTTAAACAGGATATCAAAAATTGGCAGAATATTCCATGCTCATGGATTAGAAGAATTAATCATGTTAAAATGACAATTCTATCCAAAGAAATGTATGAATTTAGTGCAATCCCTATCAAGATAACAATTACATTTTTCATAGAAATAAAAATCAAATCCTAAAATTTATATGGGACCACAATAGACACCAAATAGCCAAAGCAATCCTGAGCAAAAAGAACAAAGCTAGAGGCATCATACTACCTGACTTCAAAATATACAACAAAGCTACAGTATCCAAATCAGCATGGTACTGGCATTAAAAACAGATACATAGACCAACCAATGAAATAGAATAGAGAACCAAGAAACAAATTCGCACGTTTGCAGCCAACTAATTTTTGACAAAGTCACCAAGAACATATAGTAGGGATAGGACACTTTCCTCAATAAATAGTGCTGAGAAAACTGGATATTCACATGCAGAAGACTAAAACTAGACCCCTATCTCTCACTATACACAAAACTCAAGTCAAAATGGATTAAACACTTAACTCTAAGACCAGAAACTTTAAAACTATTAGAAGAAGACATTGGGTAAATACTCCAGGACATTGGTCTGGTCAAACATTTTTTGTGTAAGACCTCAAAAGTACAAGCAAAATAAAGGGAAAATAGGCAAATGGGATTACGTCAAGCTAAAAACTTCTGCACAGCAAAGGAAACCATCAACAAAGTGAACAGACAATCCATAAAATGTGAGAAAATATTTACAAACTATTCATCTGACAAGGGATTAATAACCAGAATATACAAGGAGCTCAAACCATTTAATAACAAAAAAATGAAATAATCCAACTTAAAAATGGGCAAAATATCTGAACAGATATTTCCTAAAATATGGCCAATAGGTAAATGAAAACATATTCAACATCGCTAATCATCAGATAAATACAAATCAAAACCACAATGAGATATCAACTTACCCAGTTAGAATGACTTTTATCAAAAAGACAGGGAATAGCAGATCCTTGTGAGGATGTGGATAAAGGGGGACCCTTGAACAATGTTGGTGGAAATACAAACTAGTACAGCCACTATGGAAAATAGTATGGAGGTGCCTAAGAAAAAAAAAAACCAAACAACAAAAAAAACCCACTAAACTAAAAATAGAACTACCACATGATCCAGCAAATCCGCTACTGGGTATACATATGAAAGAAAGGAGATCAATATATCAGAGAAACAGCTGCACTCCCATGTTCATTTGCAGCACTATTCACAATAGCCAAGACAGAGAACCAATGTAAGTGTCCATCAATGGATGAATGGATAAAGAAAATGTACTATATATACAAAATGAAATATTATTCATCCATAAAAAAGAATGAAGTCCTGCTGTTTGCAGCAACAGGGGTAGAACTGAAGGTTATATTGGTAAGTGAAATAAGCCAAGCACAGAAAGACAAATATTGCATGTTCTCCCTCATATGTGGGAGCTAAAAAAAAAAGTAGATCTTATTTTTTTTTTTTTCTGCACAGGCTCATGTAATAGAGGGGACTTTTATTTTTTCAGAGAATTCAGACAGCCATTGATTATACAGAGCCATTTCTCAGCACTCTTTTCTTTCTACTTAAGAAATTAGAATACAACATGATGAGGATGATGATGCCAGAACAAGACTGCTGGTTCACATCACCTAGGATACAAATACACACTTAATCACTTGACACTTTATTGAATGCAAAGCAAGATTTAGCATCTTTGCCTTTGTTGTACATAGTTGAAGCAGGAGCCCAGGGAGGGGAGGACTGTATGATTTTTCTTGGCAGGGGAGGTGTGCACCCTGCAGTCCTTTGGTGTTGTGGGAAAATCAGCCCATGTCCTGTCGGTTGCCATAGCCCCTAGGATGGGTGTCCTTCCAGTCATCCCACTCCCGAGCTCTGTACAATGTTTGTTCATCATCGTCTTCCTCCTTTTTTTCTTGATTTTCCTGTTGCTGAGCTGCTTTTCTGAATTCTTCTGGTGTTTCCTTGGCTATTCCCTGATCTGGTAATGCTCCATATTTCCGATGTTGCTCATACCAGTCACTCACCGTCATAGTTGCCAGACTTGGATAACCAGCTCCAAATACTTTGGCTTGGGCCATGTTCCGAGTGAGAATGAAGGGTTTCATTGGAGGCCTCTCCAGGTGAGATGCCTTAGAAGTTGATGCCTCTCTTGAAGAGTCTCTTTCTCTCAGGATCGTTATTTCCTGGTCAATGCTCTCAATCTCTTCTAAGCTGATATCAATCCACCTCTGAAGGTGAAGAAGATAATATTCACGAACACGCTCATCATCTGCTTGACCACTTTCCACAGCAGATTTCATTGTAGACAACCTATGCTCCAACTCCTTCTTCTGCTTGTATCTCTCTATTTTAGCCTGTCTTTGAGATGCCATAGCAACGAGGCTAGGATAAGCCATGGAGGAATCAGCAGTGTGATTTTCAGCTGAGTTGTCCTTAGTTTTGGGCAGCTCAAACTCTGCCACATGATGGCAACGGCACTCAGTTAAGTAGTTTATAAAGTGTTCTCGAGCCCGCTGCAAATGATCTAGACGCTTGCTGGGGTTGACTTGTTTCATGGTGAGGGCTCCTTGAAATGCTGGCACCAACAGATACTTCAGGTCAGTGGAAGCAATCTCTTCCAAATCTTCATTTCGGCTGAACAAGTCGAGCTGCTTTAACATTTCGGCAGCCTTCTCAAGGAGGTCCAGGCCCTGGAACACCTTCTCCTGGACTATCCGGGAACCAGCGGGTTCAGTCGCTACTTCTACTTCATCTAGCAGCTGTTTGCTGGTTTTGAATAGCTCTGGGAGCCGCGGCAGCAGTAACTCGTCTTCAGCGGCCATCTTGAGGAGGGAGCAAAAGTAGATCTTATAAAGCTAGAGTAGCCTGGTGGTTACCAGAGGCTGGAAAGAGTACTGGGGGGAGGAGGATGAAGAGAGGTTGATTAATGGATACAAATATACACTTAGAAGAAATATAACTTGGCATTCTGTAAGTCAGTAAGATGACTATATTAACAATAACATTAATTGTTCATACATTTCAAAATAGCTAGAGGAGAATAAAAAAGTGTAAAGAAAAGATAAAGATATAAGGTGATGGATGTAAGGCTGGTTGCGTAGCGGAGACCTCGGACACACCCCCTTCCCTCACAGAGACCTCCGACGCACCCCCTTCCCTCTCGGGAGCTCAGACACTCCCCACTTCCTTTCGGAGAGCTGGGACACACCTCCTTCCCTTGCCGGGAGCTTGGACACACACCCCTCCACCCCCCCAGGAGCCCGGGGAAAAAAAGCCCCGCCAGGACTTACCTGATAGCATTTTGTCCGATCCAGGCCCCACTCCCCACCATTTGGTCCTATCTGGGCCCCACTCCCTGCCATTTTGTTCCATCCAGGCCCCACTCCCCGCCATTTTGCCCCACTCACCTTGGGCACAGCCAATCAAATGCCTCCACTTCCTATAAAACCCCACGTCTGCGAGGAGTCCGCGCGACTTCTCCGCCCCCTCCTGTCGGACCGCAGAAACTCGTCCGGGAGCCTGAATAAATTCCTTCGCATCAGATCTTCTTGTGCTGGCTTCAGTTTCTTCACTTTAAACTCGGCGAGTACAGACCTTACAATGGATATCCCAATTAAACAAAAAGAGAAGTCTAGCATATTTTTTCCTAAAACTCTGTGTACATGCCTTCTTATGGTTTAGACTTTCTCCCCTTGAAACCTGGAAGCATAAGTCTTTCCTGGAATGCTGAGTGGCTACTTTCTGGAAGTGTTTGAAAAGCTGCTACCAGTTTCTAGTATGTGTGCTGCTGAAGTGAGCACAATGCTACCAACTTCTAATTAAGTTGGATTTTTACATTTTGTGCAGATCCTGAGCAGGCATCGCATTGCAGCAAACATGACCCCGGCAAAAGGAGAGTGTGGGGCTTCATCAGAGGCCTCTGGAAGGAAGGCATGGGTGTCACCTAACAGTCACCAGCACCCTGTGACTCTAGTAGGTTTGGACATTATCCTTTGAACGCAATCCACTGAGTTACTTTCCTATTTTCCTCTATGTTTGAACCATTGCATCCACCCCGGAAAGAATGGGAAATAAGAGGGAAAAAAATGACTCAGGTGACACATGGACATAAGCAGCTTTCTCCTACATAGTGAGATGTGAGGGTTTTCAGGAGGCATTCCTGTGTCCACAACCATCACTGCAAACCAGAATTCCAGCAGCCAAGACTGTGGGAATATGTGCTCCTCCAATTAAAAATTTGTCTATGTAGGCTGGGCACGGTGGCTCATGCCTATAATCCCAGCACTTTGGGAAGCTGAGGTGGGAGGATCGCCTGAGGTTCAGGAGTTCAAGACCAGCCTGGCCATCATGGTGAAACCCTGTCTCTACTAAAAATACAAAAATTAGCCAGGTGTGGTGGCATGTGCCTGTAGTCCCAGCTGCTCAGGAGGCGGAGGCAGGAAAATTGCTTGAACCCAGGAAGGAGAGGTTGCAGTGAGCCAAGATCACACCACTGCACTCCAGCCTGGGCAACACGGTGAGACTCTATCTCAAAAAAATATTTTTTTCTCTATCTAGCGTGCACTAAAATGTAAGCTCCCCGAGTTTCATAAGTTTTGTGAGGGTGAGGGCTTTGTCTTAAACCTCCACGCTTACAACACTGTCTGGAACAAGTACATGTTAAATATTGAATGAATGATGCATGTCTTAAGAGTAAATCATTTCAAAAGTCTCTGTCAACAATCCTTACCACTAGGAAAAATAATGCACCCATCACTGAATCTCAGCATTAATAAGTTCATTCAAATGAAAATCTTTTTGTCCTAGTTTTGAGAAATACTTGGAGGAACATATAGTCAAGGCATCTGCCTCAAGGGACCTTACAACCTAGTACATCTATGTGGTGTCTGTTGGCTTCCTGCGTGAGCTGGCTGACAGCAGGGAAGAAAGGTGACAGAACACAAGCAGATTGGTTCAGTAAATATATGTTACTTAACATATTATATATATTAAGCAGCAGAGACATCTTGGCACCTGTCTCAACATAAAATACAAAGAAACAAACCCAATTCCTGCATTACCAACCATTGATAAACTTTATAGCTTCTTTCAATCCTTCTGTTCCATAGATATGATTGAAACACACCACCCCAAACCCTCCTGTTCCCATTTCTGTTGCTTTGTATGATCCTTTCCACAGTTGGAAGTAAGTATCTTCCTTGTCCCTGTTCATGGGACATGACCTGCATACTCAGCTCACTCTGAGAGTCAGGTGCAATCTGATGGGGGGAAGCTGTCCTATGCAGAGCTTGCCTGGCTGTCTTAAAAAGACAGCACCCGCCAGGTGTGGTGGCTCACGCCTGTAATCCCAGCACTTTGGGAGGCCAAGGTGGGCGGATCATCTGAGGTCAGGAGTTCAAGACCAGACTGGCCAACATGGTAAAACCTCGTCTCTACTAAAAATACAAAATTAGCTGGGTGTGGTGGTGCATGCCTGTAATCTCAGCTACTTGGGAGGCTGAGGCAGGAGCATCACTTGAACCCGGGAGGTGGAGATTGCAGTGAGCCAATACCACACCATTGCACTCCAGCCTGGGTGACGAGCGAAACTCCATCTCAAAAAAAAAAAAAAGGACAGTTCCTGGGACATACATGCAGTGGGGCCCTGGTGGCATGGGGTAGATGAAAGAAAGTGTTAAAAGACATGACGTGTGAAGGCCGGGTGCAGTGGCTCACACCTGTAATCCCAGCACTTTGGGAGGCCGAGGCAAGTAAATTGTTTGAGCCCAAAAGTTTGAGACCAATCTGGGCAACATGGTGAAATCCTGTCTCTAAAAAAAATGCATAAATTAGCCAGGCGTGGTGGTGCATGCCTGTAGTCCCAGCTACTCAGGAAGCTGAGGTAGGAGAATCACCTGAGTCCAGCGAGGTTGAGGCTGCAGTGAGCCATGATTGCACCACTGTACTTCAGCCTGGGTTTCAGAATGAGACCCATTCTGTCTGTCTGTCTGTCTATCTCTCTCTCTCTCTCTCTCTCTCTGTGTGTGTGTGTTGGGGGGGAGGCGGGCGCTGAATTTCACCAACTTAACTATGTGCCTGGAGGCAGTCCCATTTGCATAGAAAATGAAAATGTTCCTGCTCGCCAGCAGGGATATCCCCCTCCACAGGCTGCTTTCCTCCTAACAGAAATGGTATTTTTAGTCACTTATATAAGTGCAGCATCTAAACTTGGTAACTTCTTATTTATAAGGGGTGTATTTATAATATGCCAGGCGTGTACTAGGCATTTTATATGTCATTTCATCCTCACAATTGTCACATTATTCTTCCATTCTTGAAAGATAGAATTTGAGGTTCAGAGTGGTCAAGAAACCTGATTCAAGTCACACAGAGAGTAACTACAGATATGGGATGTTAGTCCAGGCCTGGTTGGCCCCAGAATGCCAGAGTCTTCATCTTTCTGTCACATGGCCTGTGCAGAATTACAAGGCCAGACATGGTCACTTTCCAAAGAAAGTGGCAACAAGCTCCATCATCCCCAGGGAAACCTCAGTTCTCATGATTTCTGAATGACACCATCCCAAAACCCATGTCCTGGTTCTGGAGTTCAAAGCCTCTTTCTATGTCTGGAGCTCTGGGTGGCCTGAAACACACTCTTGAGAAATTCCAGCCCCTCTTTGGAGAATTTTAAATGGTAAGAGAGCAAAGAGGCTAGGTGCGGTGTCTCATGCCTGTAGTCCCAGCACTTTGGGAGGCTCAAGCGGGCGGATCACCGGGTCAAGAGATGGAGACCACCCTGGCCAACATGGTGAAACCCCATCTCTACTAAAAATACAAAAATTAGCTGGCGTGGTGGCACGCACATGTAATCCCCGCTACTCAGGAGGCTGAGGCAGGAAAATTGCTTGAACCCGGGAGGCGGAGGTTTCAGTGAGCCAAGATTGTGCCACTGCACTCCAGCCTGGGCAACAGAGCAAGACTCCATCTCAAAAAAAAAAAAAGAGAGAGAGAGCAAAGAGGGGAGGGAACTGGTTGCTTGAGCTGATGAAACTGTCTCCAGAGAGGCTGAAATCTTTGGTAGAGGTGCATGTGGCTGTTTGTGGAGGGGTGGGGGGCTCCCTCATTCTTCCTCTGGGATGTCCATATTCAGGTGTACTCCCATTCCACAGTCCATTGATAACCTGGCTGTGTCTCTTCCCTGACACTTCACTGGAAGAAGTGTGTTCCAGGAACTGCATACAGAACCACCCTCCCTTCCAGTGCCTTTCCCTGCTGGACAAGCTCAAGCTGTCATTAAAAGGCTCAAATCTACTCTTCGGGCATAGCTGGGATATACAAGGTGAATAGGGAGAGCTCATGCAGAATCCTTGTATTAAAAAGACAACCATTGTCCATAAACATTTGTGCAGCAAGATATGCAAGGGGGCTGGGCGTGATGGCTCACTCCTGTAATCCCAGCACTTTGGGAGGCCAAGGCGGGCGGATCACTTCAGGTCAGGAATTTTGAAACCAGCCTGGCCAACCGGGTGAGACCTGTCTCTACTAAAAATACAAAAATTCACTGGGCATGGTGGTATGCGTCTGTAATCCCAGCTACTCAAGAGGCTGAGGCAGGAGAATCGCTTGAACCCAGGAGGCAGAGGTTGCAGTGAGCCAAGATTGTGACACTGCACTCCAACCTGCAAGACAGAGTGAAACTCCATCTAAAAAAAAAAAAAAAAAACATATGCATGGGGAGTTTGCTGACATCAACCCACCAAAGAAAGGCTGAAAAGACATCTTCCTTTAAACTCTTCCTTTCATGAGAGCTTGTAATTGTCTTGCTTACTTCCTGGTTGTAAAAATTCATTTTACCAAATGTTTACAGTTAGAACTTTTCTTTCTCTCCTTCAAAAGATCTTTAAGTATCTTCGGTGGGACAGGCCCTTTGGGAGATGCTGAAGTGTAGAGCTGAGCCAACATGGTCCTTGACCTCATGAGTGAGTGAATGTAACAACATGAGCTTAGCACTGTGAGGCTAGCACACAAATGAGCTCTCCGAGGACAGAAGAGTGGCCCAGGGCATCCTCGGGGTGTGGATTGAAAGGTTCCAGCAAAGGGTGAGGCAGTTCTATCTCCAAAGTGCTTAAGAGGGCCAAGCACGGTGGCTCACACCTATAATCCCAGCACTTTGAGTGGCCGAGGTGGGCTGATCACCTGAGGCCAGGAGTTTGAGACCCTCTCTACTAGAAGTACAAAAAATTAGCCGGGCGTAGTGGTGGGTGCCTGTAATCCCAACTACTCAGGACGTTGAGGCAGAAGAATTGCTTAAACCTGGTAGGTAGAGGTTGCAGTGAGATGAGACCGTGCCATTGCACTCTAGCCTGGGCGACAGAGCGAGGGGCAACCAAGCTCTCAAGCTGAAGAAATAATAAATATTTTATTCAGTGTTACTGTGAGATAGAAAATGCTGGTTAATTAGAGGTTTTGATGAATAGAGATTTTTATGATCCATCTAGTACGTGGTTTATCCATTTTGGAAGGGTTAATACACACTCAACATTAAAACTCCATCTGACACACCATTATTTGACCTTGGTAATGATCAGGGCATTTCAGTTTGGTTGAGGGAATGTGGTAGATGTGGCAGGAAAGATACAGTGGAAAGCCCTAATGAAAAGCCATGAATTTAGACAGGCACAGCAGCTCACACCTGTAATTCCAGCACTTCCAGAGGCTGAGGTGGGTGGATCACCTGAGGTCAGGAGTTCAAGCCCAGCCTGGCCAACATGGTGAAACCCCACCTCTACAAAAATTAGGTGTGGTGGTACATGCCTGTAATCCCAGCTACTTGGGAGACTGAGGCAGGAGAATTGCTCAAACCCAAGAGGCGGAGGTTGCAGTGAGCCGAGATCTCTCTACTGCACTCCAGCCTGGGTGACAAAGTGAGACTCCATCTCAAAAAAAAAAAAAGAAAGAAAGAAAAGAAAAGCCATGAATTTGAAACAGGGCTCTGGCTTCAATGAGCCTCTACAGTGTTCATGTGTGGACATACGGGATGAATGCTGTGCTGAAAGATTAATTCGGTGGTAGTGTTCAGGGAAGTTGGGAGAGGTGGAGGGGCTAGACAAGAAGAGAAGCTACAAGGTAATTACAGTAACCAAGGCATGGAGTGATTGTGGTGGTGGCAGGGGTGAGGGAAAACCCATTTTAAGTTGTTTTGGGGTCTAAGTATAGGATACAAAGAAAAGACATGGGGGGAGCAGTAGTTCAGGAGTTTGAGGCTTGCTTCCTAGGAGCACCACTCTTAGGCCCAGGTGAAAAAGCTTTAGAGGTTCTCACTCCAGCCCTGCTCTAGCCATGCTCTTTCCTACAGGTAAGACGTTCTTGAGTTCAAGGAGCTATGGCCACCTGGAGACTGTCACCCTCCCACTTTCTAGGCTATGCTAGAGGGAGCCAGAATTCACTGTCCAAAGATCAAAGCCTATTTCCTGGCCCTGTGCAAGATTCCTCCCTGGGCCCACGTCCCAAGGGTCAATGGTGCTGCTGGTGTGTGCACCCCTAGGCCTGGGCAGTGTCCAAAGGGCAACTGTTTGTGGGGGGTGATGGATGGTTGTAGCTTGGACTTCCTGGCTGTGGTGACCCCATGCATGCATGCACAACCGCTGTGGTGCAGGCTGGAGTCAGGGATGGGAAGAAATAGGGGTGAACTATGGTCAGGGGCCAGGGTCATCTCTTCCAGTATTACCAGACTTTGGCATGGAACGCCTATGAGTCTGAGGATTCTAAAAATCCTGGCCTTGCAGGTCAGCCTTATACAAGTATGATTGTAAAACAGGAAGAGAGACAATTTTATTTAGCAGCTTATTGGCTTGGTCTATAACTTTTAAATACTCAGACATATGGTAGACACTAAGACATGTGGCTTCCACGTGTATACAACTATTAGACGTGGGCCTGATTTTTAGCCAAACATATCCCTTATTGACTTTCTCAGTATGACTTCTCCAAATCTCTTTGCACAAGGCTTACCTCTTAGGTTGTCCCTTATGAATATTAAACTCAGTTCTTTTGTTCATTGGCTTGCTAGTTTTTAATTATTAATTTGTTATCCCTTTTAAATCCCAGGTATGAGTCCTTTGTCATACATATATGTACATATATACACACACACATATATACTATTCTATGGCTTTCCTGTTCATTCTCTTGATGGTGTCTTTCGATGAATGAAAGTTATTAATTTTAAGGCTGATAATTCATAATTTTTTCCTTTATTCATAGAGATTTTTGTGTCCTCTTTAAGAAATATTTACCTAGTGTAAGATTATAAAGATTTTTCTCCTGTTTTCTTCTAAAAGTCCTTTCTTTTTTTTAAGATAGGGTCTTGCTCTGTTGCCCAGGCTGGAGTGCAGTGGCGCGATCAGAGCTCATTGCAGCCTTGAATTCTTGGGTTTAAGCGATCTAACACCTCACCTCCCAAAGAGCTGGGATTACAGGCATGAGTCACTGTGCTCACCCAACAAGCTTTATTGCTTTACTTTTCATATTTACACGTATTTGATCATAACACATTTGCAACTGATTTTTGAGTATAGCATGTGATAGAGGTCAAGGTTAATTTCGTTTTCCATATGGATATCCTCGACTCAGCAACATGTGTAAGCCCATCTCTGCCCCCACTAATCTGCAACGTCACCTTTGTTATAAACCAAGTTGTTTATAACATACATAAATGCAATTGTGGGTCCCAGGGGCACCTTTTTGGGGAACTCAAGCCAGGACACTGTGTCTGTTGCTCTTCACAGCTGACATCCATTCCTCCCCAACCACAAACAGCTGCCCCTTGGCCACTGCCCAGGCCTATGGGCACGCACACCAGCAGTGCCACTGACCCTTGGTACGTAGGCCCAGGGAGGAACTCTGCATATGGCCAAGAAATAGGCTTTGTTCTTTGGACAGTGAATTCTAGTTCCCTGGTATGTGGCATAGCCTAGAAAGTGAAGGGGTGACAGTCTCCAGGTAGCCATAGCTCCTTGACCTCAAGAACATCTCATCTGTAGGGAAGAACGTGGCTAGAGCCTGGCCAGAGTGAGAGCCTCTAAAGCTTTCTTACATGGGCCTAAGAGTGGTGCTTCTAGGAAACAAGCCTCAAAATCCTGAACTACTGCTCTCCCCATGTCTTTTCTTTGTGTCCTATACTTAGACCCCAAAACAACTTAAAATGAATTTTCCCTACATAGGTTACGTTGATCTGTTTGTTACATTGGTTAATTTGTCTATTCTTAGGCCAAAATCATGCTTCCTTAAGCTTTGTACTTACATACTATACAGCATTGTGCTTACATACTATAACTTTGATAGTCAGGTTTTGATACCTGGCAGTATTAAGTCGCTCCAACTTTCTTCAAGATCACCTTTGCTATTCTTGGTCCTTTGCGTTTCTATATAAATTTTAGAATTACCTTATCAATTTCCACAAATAGCTCTGCAGAGATTTTGTTTGGGATTATATTGAATCTACAGATCAATTTGACACCTTAACAATTTTGAGTCTCAATCATGAACATGGTACATTCTTTCATTATTTTGTGCTTTTAAAATTTCTCTCAATTTTGCTATGTAGTTTTCAGTGCAGAGGTTATGCACAGCTTTCATTAGATAGTCCTACTTATTTCACATTTACATTGATGCTACTGTAAATTGTATCTTTCTAAAATTTCTTTTCCTATTTTTTTGTTGTTGACATATAGAAATACAATTTATATCTGTACATTTATCTTGTATCTAGTGACTTTCCTGTGTTGAGTTATTCATTCAAATTGTTTATAAATTCTTCAGGATCCACTATATATTATACAAGCATGCTATATGTGAAAATGACAGTTTTTAAAAAATCTTTCCCTTACTAAATAAGTTATTTGATAGTACTATAAATGGAATTGTTTTCTTAATTTTTTTCTTGGATTGTTTTGGACTGTTCCAAAAGTTTGCTGAATTTGTTTATTAATTCTAACATTTTGTGTGTATGTATGTGTCGTAGTCCTTGGGGTTTTTTTTGGTAGGATTTTCTACTTACATGTTATCTGTGAATAGACTGAATCTCTTTAATAGGTGTGAAATTATTCAAATTTTGTATTTCCGTGTCACTTTTGGTAAACTGAATTTTTCAAGGAAGTAGTCTACTTTGTCCACATGTCCAATTCATTTGCGAAAATTGTTTATATGATCTTATTATTTTAAAATCTTCAGGATCTCTAGTGATGTTTCTTTTTTCATTCAAAAATTTGTTTAAAATATTTTTAAATCTTCTTGCATCTGACTTTTTCATTTTAATTTTGATTGTTCTTCCTTTCGTTTGTTGGTCTTGAATGCTTAACAATTTAAAATGTTTTTCTTAATATACCTCCCTTGCCTTTGTTGATTTCTTTATTGTACATTTATTTTTTACTTCCTTGATTTCTTCCCTTATGATTTATTTCCTTCTACTTATTTTGGGTTTTACTTATTATTCTTTTTCTAGTTTCATGAGATGGAAACTTAGATAATTGATTTCCAGTCTTTTTTTTTTTTTTTGAGACGGAATTTCGCTCGTTACCCAGGCTGGAGTGCAATGGCACGATCTCGGCTCACCGCAACCTCCGCCTCCTGGGTTCAAGCAATTCTCCTGCCTCAGCCTCCTGAGTAGCTGGGACTACAGGCACGCACCACCATGTCCAGCTAATTTTTGTATTTTTTAGTAGAGACGGGGTTTCACCTTGTTGACCAGGATGGTCTCGATCTCTTGACCTCATGATCCACCCGCCTTGGCCTCCCAAAGTGCTGAGACTATAGGCGTGAGCCACCGCACCCGGCCCAGTCTTTTTTAAAACACATACGCACTTTAGACTGTAAATTTTTATTAAAAACAGCTTTAGCTTTATCCTACCAGTTTTGGGATGCCATATCTTCATTGTCATTCAGTTAAAAAATATTTCCTCATACTGTTGTGCTTTCTTCACTGACTCATGGGTTATTTAGCATTGTACAATATCACTTAATCTCCATGCAACTTAATTCCACTATTGTCAGAAAAGTGTTTAGAATTATTTCAATCTTTTGAAATTGCTGGAATCTACTTTATAATCCAGGATATAGCCAGTTGTTAAGATGCACACTCTGAATGAAGAGGGCCCTAAACAGGCTTTGTATGAGCAACATGACTGTTTATTTACCTGCGTGCAGGCAGGCTGAGGCTGAAAAGGGCGTCAGCGGAGGGCATTGGGATAGGAGTTGGTTTTATAGGTTTGGAATGGGCAGTGGAAAGTTACAGAAGTTACAGTTGGTGGTTTCTTGCAAGCTGGGAGGGGGTCATAGGTTTGCAAGCTGGGAGGGGGTCGTAGGGTGCAGAGTCATGAGGTTGGCTAAAGTCCAATGGCCTTGTCAATTGAGGCCGGAATAAGAAACAATAGAAGAATGTCTCAGGTTAGTTAGGCCCCACAGGGGCTGATCTTTCTTCCAGAATCTCATCTGGGGTGTACATGCAGGTCACCGAAATTACCGTGCCATTCATGGAGCAATCAGACCTTACACCAGTTTGGGCAAATTCCTTACATTCTTTTTTCAGTATTGCTGCTGACTGTATGTCCTGTCTCCAGGACACACCCAATTCTAAGAAGAAGGCACACCCATACTCTAAGGTCTAAACTAGAAAGTGATACATATCACTCGCTCACATTCTATTGGCAAGAATACATTCACATATCCACGTGGCTTAATGCTAGGAGCTTAATGCTTAATACTAGGGACTTAATGCTAGGGTAGAGGGAAAGCTGAAATTTTGGAACAGATTCTCTCCCTATAAGACAGCAAGAGAGTGGCAAGCTGTCCCACAGATAGTGTTCCATCAGACTGGTCTGATTTGGATCACTTTCCTATGTTTTACCTGTTGCTGTGGCAAAAGGGAGGGAAAGTAATGCTGTTGGACCAAGTCCAGATATTCATTTCCTTTATCAATAACAGACACTGTTAATCCCACAAGAGCCACAAAAAAACAGGTTCCAAGGAGGTCAGGTGCTGCGGCTCATGTCTGTAATCCCAGCACTTCGGGAGATCAAGGTGGGCAGATCACTTGAGGTTAGGCATTTGCGATCAGCCTGGCCAATATGGTGAAACCCCGACTCTGCTAAAAATATAAAAATTAGCCGGGTATGGTAGCATGTGCCTGTAGTCCTAGCTACTCTGGAGGCTGAGGCAAAGAATCTCTTGAAACCCAGAGGTGGAAGTTGCAGTGAGTGGAGATTGCACCACTGCGCTCCAGCTTGGGTGACAGAGCAAGGCTCCCTCTCATACAAAAACAAAAACAAAACAAAAAGGTTCCAAAGAGGAAAGAGGAGTTACTTTACAAAGAAAAGGGAATAAACTGGGCGTGGTGGCTCACGCCTGTACTCTCAATACTTTGGGAGGTTGAAGTAGGAGGATGGCTTGAGTTTAGGAGTTCGAGACCAACCTGGGCAATATGGTGAGACTGTCTAAAAAAAAAAAAAAAAAAAATGGGGGTAGGGGATAAGTAGTACCATACAAAACCTAAAACTAAAACAAACAAAAATGGTGCTCACTACAAAAAGTGAGAAAAAGGAAAAAGGTAGCTTCTGGATTTGGAAATTCAAAGGTCACTGGTGTTCCTAATGAGAGCCACAGTTGTGGAGTGACAGAGAGAAGCCACCTGTGGCGCAGGAGTCGTCAGCGGGTGGGGAGGAATGGATGCAGCATGGTGAAAGTGGACGTCACTTTCAATGTGATCAACTGTGAAGAGCGGAAGATACAGCGTCCTGGCTGAGTTCCCCAAAAAGAGAACAAGAATTTGAGCTCAAGTTCAGTTTCTTGGGAGGTGATCCCAAGAAACATCGGTAGAAGATTGGGGTAGTGAGTCCGGGAAAGGAAGGAAGCCAACAGAAGGTGCCTTGAGGCGCAAATTACAGCTGTGGACAACTGCAGCTCAAGCCTACAAAGGATGACCGCAATACGCCTAGGACACGTGCCTCCCCGCAGGGCATGTGCGGAAGGCAAGGGAGCCAGGGCATTCTCGACCAACTTTGTCCCTTGTGGAGGGAGAGCAGCTGGGAGGGAATCCAAGCAGCCAGCGCCTCTAAGCCTGCCCATTTCTGCTCCAAGCAAGCTCTCTACAGCCAGCGAATGCCTCTAGGGTGGAGGCGGTGCGCAAGACCGGCAAGTGCGTGCCTGGAGGCCCTGTGGAATTTGGGCAATGATGGGAGAGAGAAGGGCGCTTTTACAATATGCTCGGTAGATACCGTGAGCACCGGGAAACAGGAAGGGGAGAGGACCTAGGGGTTCTTTCTCTAAAAAAGAGTAAAAGATGCGAGGCGCAGGGCTGATACAGGTAATTTATGAGGAAGTGTAGGAAGTTTGTGGGAACTCTAATGATCATTGTCCTCTTTGTCCCTCAAATGCGGCAACATGGTCTAAAAGGAAGTTAGAGTGGCAACCAGAATCGAAGGAACTTTTAAGAGCCACTCCCCGCCGCTCACAGAGGGAAATCGAGGTCCAGAAAAGGGAAAGCAAGTGGCCGAATGCCGGTAAAGGGCAGGAAGAGAGCGGAGCCCAGGGGTCCAGGGGGCCGGTTCGGGACCTGCTTCTACCAGCGGAGTCTAAGGTCATCCCCTTGGCCATGCGCCACCCAGGTCTCGGCGGAAGGAAGGAGCACTCGACCCAACAAAACGGACGCCCGAGTCTCCGTAGTCGTTAAGCAAAGAAGGGGAAGCGCACCTTCACTAGGCCACAGGACCAGGCCTTAGAACTTTTGGGTTTTATTCATAAAAGGTCCTTAGGAAACATTAGAAAAACCCAGATCGAGCCCTGCAAACAGGGATCTTCCGCCGGCACCGCCTCCCGGCTGCGACCTAGGCTCGGGAGGAACCGCCCCAGACCCCGGCACCGGCACCGGCTCCACCGCACAGTCCGCGCGCGGCGGTAAAGCCGCGCCCACGCAGCGAGCCCCTAACCCTGCTCCCCTGCCGCCGCCGCCCCGGGGAGGGTGCGGAGAGGGCGCGCCGCGACGGGCCCCTGCAGAGCGCGGCGGAGTCGGGCCGCGCGGAATCACGGGCCGGAGGCGGGGCCGCGCCGGGGTGGGCGGGCGGGCGTGCGGGCGGCCCTCTCCACTCCGGCAGACGCGCGGGCGCCCGGGCGCGGCGCCGCCGGCACCGGAGAGGCGCGGCTGCCGGAGCGGGCAGCGGAAGCCGGGCCGCGGCGGGCGCCCGGGCGGGGTCACGGGCTCTGCCGCCTCGGCCGGCTGGTCCCTGCGGCGGCTGCCCGGAGGCCCGGGCGCGCGGCCCTTAGCCATGTACACCTTCGTGGTGCGCGACGAGAACAGCAGCGTCTACGCCGAGGTCTCCCGGCTGCTCCTCGCCACCGGCTACTGGAAGAGGCTGCGGCGAAACAACCCCAGGTTCAGCTTGATGTTGGGAGAGAGGAACCGGCTGCCCTTCGGGAGACTGGGTGAGCCCTTCCCCATTTCCCGCCTGCCCTCCCCGGAGCGGCCCTGTGCGTCCCCCGCGGCCCGTTAGAACCAGCGCTTTTGTTTTTAAAGGTCACAGATATTCCCTTCTGTCGCTTCTCGGGCATATGAAAACAGATCCAGAATGATCGAAACCTGTCGTTTTTAATGCTTTCTTGCCTCCTAACTTCGATTTAGAATCGGAGTCGTGGTGCGACCACTCAGGGCTACAGCTGCTTCCTGACAATGACCGGTCCCTGCAGCCCAGGAGACGTCGGCCGCTGGGGCTGGGACCTGAGGTGCGCGTATCGCGGCTCCCCGGATCTGACGCCCCCAAATCTGGCAGGTCCGCCTGGGCGGGGCGCGGCTCCGCAGAGCCGGAGGCTGGCGTCGGCTGGAGTCATTTTGCAGCTTTTCTGCACTGAGGATTTCTGCCTGCTTGACGTGGGCGCAGGAGGGAGAGCTGTGGGTGTTGAAACCCCTAAGGCTTCTGTCACCCAAAGGCGCGGAGGAACGGTCAGGGGGTTTGGAAAAGACCTCTGGATATCAAAAGCAGGAGCTGCAGAAGAGACCCTAGCCCAGGGGAAAGATGTCTGATTTTAAACCTTTTCTTAGTTTCACCAAAGAACATGTTTTCGCGGTTCTACATTGGATTAAGGTCTTACACGAGACTGGGTTCACCCTCCCTCTCTTCCCTGCTGTCTCCGAGGGAATTACCTTCATCCACAGGGTAGGAAGGTGCAGGAGATAGGAGGGGACTAGATGCTCCTTTGTAAATGATGTCATCCAGAAGTTGCCCAGGTCGGTTCAACTCACATCCCATTGACCTGAGCATAGTCTCATGGCCTCCCCTCACTGCACAGTCATCTGGGAAGTACAGCTTCTCTGGGGAGCCATGTTCCCTGCCAGAATTCACCAGAGGTGGGGGCCAGTTGTATTCCAAAGACAAGGAGAGAATTGATACGGAGGAAGAGTCACTTCTGCCTTCGAGGGCAACCCAGAGAGAGCAGTGTTCTATGTCCAGAAGAGGAAACAGTTTTTAGAAATAGGTGTGGTCAGAGTTCGAATGGGTAAAAACTGAATATAGGCCATTTGGAATTGACTGGTCATTGGTGAGCTTCCACAGACAGAGCCTTTGAAAAGGGGTTGTGTAAAACTCTAATCATTGGAGGAATGAAGAGCTGCAGTGTAAAGTTACTAAATTTTTTTATTTTGAATAGTACCTGGGACAGCTTTTCATTTGTATACAAGTTTATGATGTAGAATGGTGACTCCATGGAAGGGCCAGTTTGAATACCCAGAAATCTCAGAATATGGAGACTGTGCCTGGAGAGTCCCTTTTGTTAACCGGTCTCGGGAAGACCTTAGCAAAGAGAATATATGACCTGAGAGGTGGGGAAGAATTGCTTATAGTTCAGAACAATTATTTCTTCCTTGCATTGTCCACTTCCCTTCCAGACTTCCCTCTGTATTCTTGGCAGTACCTGGCTGTGAAAGCTTAGGTGGAATCCTAATATTAAAAACAAACATGGCTCCGCCCAGGTGGAGACAGGAGTGACTGGCATTATTATCCAGGTGCTTAAGCCTAGGAATGAGAAGCAGAAGCCTACAGAATTTGAATCCTAAACAGGTACCGCAAATTCAGCAGATGATTAGTAAACATATGTTTTGTTTTTGTTTTTAAGACAGACTCACTCTCTGTCACCCAGACTGGAGTGCAGTGGCGCTATCTTAGCTCACTGCAACCTCCACCTCCTGTGTTCAAGCAATTCTCCTGCCTCAGCCTCCCAAGTAGCTGGGATTACAGGCACACACCACTATGCCCAGCTAATTTTTTTATTTTTAGTAGAGATATGGTTTCGCCATGTTGGTCAGGCTGGTCTCAAACTCCTGACCTCAGGTGACCTGCCCACCTCAGCTTCCCAAAGTGCTGGGATTACAGATGTGAGTCACCATGCCCAGCATACATTTGGTTTTTATGGGAAAGAAAACAGCATGCTACAACGAAGTTGGTTATATGTCATCACTGTTAAGGGATAGTTACCGTTTGCTTAAAGTGCACTATGTGAAAGCCAAGGAGAAGATTTATAGAGCTAGGTAAAGGCTTAGGAAGGCTGGTGCCCTGTGGATAAGAAGGTAGGCAGTTCAGGTGGGAATCAGGCCTGTCTGTGCAAGGGGACCAGTGAGAGCCAGCTAATGCCTACCTGAAACTTTTGATTTGACTATATGCCATTCTCAGATAAATTATTCTTACTTTTGGCATTTTCAACTGAAAATTCCTTTGTTTGGGCTTACTTTGATTTCTGTTACTGGAAATGCAATGCATTTTATTAAAATTTGAAACAAAATGCTTTTTATTTTATTATTATTTTTTGAGATGAAGTCTCATTCTACTGCCCAGACTGGAGTGCAGTGGTGTGATCTCGGCTCACTGCAACCTCTGCCTCCCGGGTTCAAGCGATCTTGTGCCTCAGCCTCCCAAGTAGCTAGAGTTGCAGGCGTGTGCCACCATGCCCAGCTAATTTTTATGTTTTTAGTGAAGATGGGGTTTTGCCCTGTTGGCCTGGCTGGTCTTGAACTCCTGACCTCAGGTGATCCAGCCGCCCAGAGTGCTGAAATTACAGGCATGAGCCACCATACCGGGCTGAAAACACTTTTCATTTTAAATAAAAATTTGTTTTTCTTCGTACCTTTTCTGCTCTAATTTTATTTAAAAAGGCCACATGTAATAAGAGCTGTTGAAAATGAGTTTTCCCGTGGAATGAGGCACAGAAGAAAGCTCTCACGGCTTCTGATTTTATAGACATGGCCTCTCCACTACCTTCATTCACCTCCTAGAAGCTTGCAGAGATAGACTTGCTTGAGAGCAGCATCATTCTAGTTCTCCTTCCTTCCTTGGTGTAGAAAGCCAGGTTACGGATGTGGAAAGCATGACTATTAAAGTAGCCTTACTGTACAGAGTGACAAGTCTATATGTGTTAAGCCAGGAGGGGAATGCAGTGTGCAGTCAGGGAGAGGTGAAATGAAAATTACCCTCAATACCCTCCACCCTAACAAGAAAAAACAAAGGTAGCAGCAGTTTTGGCAGACCTACGATGCTGATATTATGATATCCACTATGGGGAGACTGAAGGTTGCCAGCAGGATACCAAGAGAAAGAGGGTCCTTGGGGACCGAGAAGCAAAACTGTTCCATTTTATAACAGCCAATCCTGAGATGAGAGAAAGAAAAGCTGGGCATAACACAGCTGTCCTCTCTCCTGCTAGCTGGTGCTGACATTGTCATTCCCCAGTTGTCCTGTGTCCCTTCTGACCCTCCTCTTTCCTTCCTAGGTCACGAGCCCGGGCTGGTACAGTTGGTGAATTACTACAGGGGTGCTGACAAACTGTGTCGCAAAGCTTCTTTAGTGAAGTAAGTGTTAAGACCGCCGTTTTCCAGTTTTTACCTAAATAAAAAACTTAGGCAAAAATGTGGGGTTATTTAAAAGGCAAACATGTATTTATTTTAAAAGCCAACAAATATCAGTTGAGAAGCTTCCTCTAAGCCACTTGGGTTGCAGTCCAAAACTTGTTGCTTGATAAAGCCTGTGTGTCTCTGAGGTGAGCCTCCTAGAAGCAGAGCCGGACTCAGGGTTTCCTGTGTAAGTGATTTCCTGAGGTAGGGTTCTTAAGAGACACCCATCAGGAAGTGGCTGGGCATGGTGGCTCACACCTCTAATCCCAGCACTTTGGGAGGCCGAGGCGGGCAGATCACCTGAGGTCAGGAGTTCAAGACCAGCCTGGCCAACATGGAGAAACACCGTCTCTAGTAAAAAATACAAAATGAACTGGGTGTGGGGGCGGATGCCTGTAATCCCAGCTACTCAGGAGGCTAAGACAGGAGAATTGCTTGAGCCCAGGAGGCGGAGGTTGCAGTGAGCCGAGATTGTGCCATTGCACTCCAGCCTGGGCAATAAGAGCAAAACTCTATCTCAAAAAAAAAGAAAAAAATAAAAAGGAAGCAAGGGCACAGCAGGGCAGGGGGAGAACCAAGTAAAGAGGTGGTTTCAGCCAAAGTCTTTCCTCTCCTGACTCCAAGGAGCACTGAAGCGAATGGCACATCAGAGTTGTCACATTTTGAGCAAGGGGACCAGGACTCTGTGCCCCAGTATCAGTCAGCCATCAGCTGTGGGAAGAGATGCAGGGCGTAGTTTCGCATGCATTTCTGGGCATGGGCTGGTCCCTGGAGAAGGGCATATGTAGCCCTTAGCAGCCATCTCTCATATTAGCAAGGGGTCCCTCAGAAAGAATATCTGGGCAGGGTATAAGAGCATTCACTCTACTGCCCATCTCTGAACAGTTGGATTATGGCCAGGTATGACCACAGTATCACAAAGTGGAAGGTGATTATGTTATACAACGATTAAGATCTAGGGTCAAAAGTGTACGTTTTCATCCCAGCTCTTCCTCTCACTAGCTTGGGCAGATCCCCTCATCCCTCTAAGCCTCAGTGCCCCTCTCATAAGACTATTATGAGAATTAAATAAGATGATGCATGTAAAGTTTGTATAGCACAGTGGCCTGGTACATAATGAGTATTTGACACTGTCTTAATTTTCCTGGCTGTAAATTGAGGAAATAGTAACTACCTTAGGTTATTATGAGGATTAATTGAGCTAATTTAGCTAAGGGCTTTGAATAGTGCCTGTCTTGTCGTTCACACTGTATTAAGTGAAAGCACACCTTAGTATCATTATTGCTATTAGTATAGTTGTCATTGCTATTATTGTTATTTCAGTAGGGAAACACTGGGTCGGGCCGCTAAAATCAGGGCTGTCACAGGTCTCCAGTATTCTTTCCATGATGACTGTTGAACACGTATGTGTAGCCAGGTACTGGGAGATATGACTCAATGCAAAATGCTCTTTTCCCACTAACATTTCTTTCTGGACGCTAGATATTTACTAGATTCGGTGCTCACTGGAACATTTCTGCTTTGTTTACTCATTGGCCTTGGTAACTTATGTACCCACTCCTCTCTGTGATGGGTTTTCATGATTCATCCCATTCCTGAAGGAGAGTGAGGCTTCCTGAAGTCATCTTGTGACATATTTATATATTTAGAATGCAAATAACTGTTTCACTAGAATCGGGAATAGAAGTGGAACATGCTTGTTTATTCAGATTATTCACTTAGAAATTCATTTTTTTTTAAATTTTTTTTCTTTTTTGTAGTAACTCCTCTGAGCTAATCACTTAGAAATTCTTATTAAATATTTATTAAACCTTTTCTGCTATGATTTTTTCCCTAAAGACAAAGGTAAAAGTTTGCTTTTGTAAGTAGGAAGCAGAGGATGCTACAAAAAAAAAAAAAGGTCTCCGTATTTGCATGTTTTGCAGTTCTAGGGAAGCAGAGTGAGTACATGGCTGGAGTCATGACCAAGTGTGATAAATATCTGTGACTTTGGAGAGCACCACTCAGAATCCCAGTGTTTCATCTTTAAAATGGGGATGGATGATGGTGACAATACCTGCTCGTTGCCTGTCGGAGGCATGCAGTGTAATCCGTGATAGCACCTTGTAACACTGACATGACCTATGCAGGCTGGAGGTTGCATCATCCTCATCAGCTTCCATCTTTGTCTCAGGTGTCCTGTGAGGGGCTTATAGTAATTCCGGATATGATGGTTCCCTTTATCCATTTGTCTCTCTCCCATGATTTTGTATGGCTTGAAAGGACTCCAGAGAGTTAGAAATGTAGTCTCCTTAAAAAAAAAAAAAAAAAAAAAAAACAGAGGGGCCAGGCGTGGTGGCTCACACCTGTAATCCCAGCACTTTGGGAGGCCAAGGCGGGTGGATCACGAGGTCAAGAGATCGAGACCATCCTGGTCAACATGGTGAAACCCCGTCTCTACTAAAAATACAAAAAATTAGCTGGGCACGGTGGCGCGTGCCTGTAATCCCAGCTACTTAGGAGGCTGAGGCAGGAGAATCGCCTGAACCCAGGAGACGGAGGTTGCGGTGAGCCGAGATCGCGCCATTGCACTCCAGCCTGGGTAACGAGCGAAACTCCGTCTCAAAAAAAAAAAAAGAAATATAGTCTCCTTCATTTTATAGGACACAATGGCAGCTTAGAGAGGACAGCCAGGTTGCCCATGGCCACAGTAGCTCCTGTTAAGCCAGGACAGTTTTAATCTGCACAAATGGGACCCCTGGCCATTGTGACTGTGCACCCTCCGGGGGCTTCCCAGAGCCTTGGTGGTGTTCAGTGCAGGACCCTGTCCAGCCCAATCCTTCCTCCTGTCACTTCAGGGAGTTTCAGAAATTCATTAAGTCCTCAAGGCTGTAGTCTTAGAACCCTGAGGGGCTTTTATTCTCCTGGTACAGATCAGAGGCTTTCTTTTCCTCTCCTGAACATTAGTGTTTTATAGATGTAAATAAATCTTCATTTCTAATTACTTCCCAAATGGGCCCATGAGGAAATTGGACAAAAGCAAAGGACTTCCTGCAGAGCCTAGTCTTGGTTCTGTACAGGAAATGAGGGCTTCCAAACCAATCTACAGACCAGCACTGTCCAACAGAAATAGGATGCTAGCCACACAAGTAATTTTAAACTGCCTAGCAGCCACATTAAAATAAGTGCAAAAAAACAGCTGCAAGCCAGGCATGGTGGCTCACGCATGTAATCTCAGCACTTTGGGAGAGGTGGGTGGATCACCTGAGGTCACAAGTTCAAGACCAGCCTGGCCAACATAGTGAAACCCCAACTCTACTAAAAATTCAAAAATTAGCCGGGTATGGTGGTGGGTGCCTGTAATCCTAGCTACTTGGGAGGCTGAGGCAGTAGAATCAGTTGAACCTGGGAGGTGGAGGTTGCAGTGAGCCAAGATTATACCACTACACTCCAGCCTGGGAGAAAGAAAAAAGAAACAACTGCAATTAAATTAATTTATTATATTTAACTGAATAAATCCAAAATGTTATTTTGACGTGTAATTAATACAAAAAGCTATTATATTTTACATTCTTTTTTATTCAGTCTTCAAAATGTGATGTGAATTTTACATTTGTAGCACATCTTAATTCAAACAGTAAATTTTCATTGGTAATCTTTGATCTGAATTTAGCTTACGTAAAAAAATAAGGTTGAAGAAGTAGACTTATGTACCCAAGTTGTACATAAAAGTTTTTCAATAACTTTCAATGCCAAAAGATCTATTTCCTTTAATATTACACACACATTTTCAAAACTAGTTCATTTTTTTCCAGAAGAATTGATTGGATTATGAAGCAAAAGCTTATCATTTTCAAAATAATGTCCAAATTAAGTAAATTCACCAACTCTTCTGTCAGTTCAATATTGTAAATATCAAATTTAAAGATGTATTGAATATATTGAAAAGTAACTCTAAACTTATCAATATCAACAAAGCATTCTTCAGATTTCTGTTAGTTTTTACAGCCAATTTTCATAATGCTATTACAATTAACATTTTTTGCATACTGAGTCATGTTATAAAACTATGTGAAATCATTGTTATCAACTTGTATTATGAAGTTGGAACTTAAATTCTCACACCTGTCTGGCTAAATCACAAATAAGGTCTTCTTTTCCCTTCCTTGGAGCTTTAAATTTAGCTTATTCATATGCAGTATGAAGATAGATGAGAAGATGCAAATGGCAGTATTTTTTTTTTTTTTTTTGAGGCAGAGTTTCGCTCTTGTTGCCTAGGCTGGAGTGCAGTGGTGCGATCTTGGCTTACTGCAACCTCCACCTCCCAGGTTCAAGCGATTCTCCTGCCTCAGCCTCCTGAGTAGTTAGGATTACAGGCATGAGCCAGCATGCCTGGCTAATTTTGTATTTTTAGTGGAGACAGGGTTTCTCCATGTTTGTCAGGCTGGTCTCGAACTCCTGACCTAAGGTGATCCACTCACCTCAGCCTCCCAAAGTGCTAGGATTACAGATGTGACCTAACGTTCTTTTTTTTGTGACAGAGTCTCGCTGTCTCCCAGGCTGGAGTGCAGTGGTATGATCTTGATTATTCAATAATAATCACAATTATTGAAATAATGAATTATTGAGTGAAAATAGTGATTTGACAAACGTTCCTTTTATTTTCAAGAAAATCTGAATTGGATTTGAAAAGCAAATCTTTATTTAAAAAAAAAAACCCGTCCCTCTCTCAATGAGTGAACATTGGCAGAGAACACAGTATCATTAAATTCATTGTCTTCTGTTTCCACAACTGAGGAATCATCATGTATATACAGAACCATTTCAACAACTGTATCCATGACACTTAGAGTCTGCTTCAGAAAACCTAACACAAGGCTGGGTGCCAGGGCTCATGTCAATAATCCCAGCACTTTGGGAGGCTGAGGCAGGTGGATCATTTGAGGTCAGGACTTTGAGACCAGCCTGGCCAACATGGCAAAATCCCATCTCTACCATAAATACAAAAAATAAATTAGCTGGGCATGGTGATGCACGCCTGTAGTCCCATCTACTTGGGAGGCTGAGGCATGAAAATCACTTGATCCCAGGAGGCAGAGTTTGCAGGGAGCTGAGATTGCGCCACTGCACTCCATCCTGGGCGACACAGTTAGACCCTGCCTCAGAAAAACAAACAAACAAACAAACAAAAAGAAAACCTAACACAAATGTTTTCGATATGTATCACATAATGCAATGAAGCAAAAGTTTCCAATATGTAGCATACAATAAAATGAAGTAGTAAAGGAAACATTAGTCTACTAAAATCTTAGTAAATCCATATTTTAATAAACCTAACTGAAGTCTTATCTGTCATGATAGAAAGTAATTTTTTGCATGTAGCTAAAATTCTTTGACAGATGTAAAAGATTATAAAAAATCTATACTATGAGTTTGATATTTTTTAAGCTGCAATTTGCTGGCATTTTTTCATATATTTGGAAATTTTTTGAGGTAAAACACCCAAAGTATTAATTGGACAGTATCTCTTATGTCATACAGTTCACCTAAAGCTAAAGAAGAATACTTAATATTTTTCAAATTTTGAGTCAGTCTTTGATATTGTTAGAAAGGTTTTATAGTTTATGGGCAATTGTGACTCAACTGAAGATTGTTCCTTTTTGCAAATTATATTTTTAAATGTTTTCCTTAAAATAGTTTTTTAGAACCACATTTGCATCTAAAATAGTTTTCTTTTTGTATAAGTTTACAGGCCATTTTGTAGTCTCCCAAAGTTATTAAACTCAGACCCTGTTAAACATTTGCTTAAGGCCGGGCGCGGTGGCTCACGCCTATAATCCCAGCACTTTGGGAGGCCGAGGCGGGTGGATCACGAGGTCAAGAGATCGAGACCATCCTGGTCAACAAGGTGAAACCCTGTCTCTACTAAAAATACAAAAATTAGCTGGGCATGGTGGCGCGCGCCTGTAGTCCCAGCTACTTGGGAGGCTGAGGCAGGAGAATTGCTTGAACCCAGGAGGCAGAGGTTGTGGTGAACCGAGATCGCGCCATTGCACTCTAGCCTGGGTAACAAGAGCGAAACTCAGTCTCAAAAAAAAAAAAAAAAAAATTTGCTTAAAAATGTGTTGGATATTGTGATTTCAGCCACTAGTTTTATTAATTTTTTTTGAGTATTGAGAGGAAAATACTTATCGAGTTTATTATATATTTGCTAAGAATATCTCCTTTACACAATTGTTTTTTCAGTTTACTTTGACCATAGCCTATTGCAGTCACCACTTGTGAGTCTGTGGCATACTTCCTTTCAGATGGAGTCTCGCTCTGTCACCCAGGCTGGACTACAGTAGCATGATCTCGGCTCACTGCAACCTCCACCTCCTGGGTTCAAACATTTCTCTGCCTCAGCCTCCCGAGTAGCTGGGATTACAGGTGCCCACCACCATGCCCCGATAATTTTTTTTGTGTGTGTATTTTTAGTAGAGATGGGGTTTCACCATCTTGGCCAGGCTAGTCTTGAACTCCTGATTTAATGATCCACCCACCTTGGCCTCCCAAAGTGCTGGGATTACAGGCATGAGCCGCCACACCCAGCCATTTTTTTTTTTTTAATCTGTTACTGTCCTTGTCGTAGTTCTAGTTTCTGTGTTCCTGCTCAATTCCACATCAGTAGTATGCCTTTATTTTAAATTTAAAATGTTGTCCAAATATTTTTTTCACTAGAAAAAAATTCGGTTTCACCTTTGTTACCAATTGTGGTATACGTAGCTAACACTGTAACTCATGCTCTCTGCATAGTAAACATATCATAATGTTTCATCAGTGCACAGAAAGAAATCACTTGAACTGAATCAATCTATTGTCCTTCAGTAGAATAGCAATTTTTTTGTGTATGATACTATTTGAAATGACACATGGCCCTGATGTGCATGCTGCAATACAACAACCAAGTGAAGTGTTACCCTACCACATCAGTAAAGCTGTGCTTCATGGAAAAATATTTTATAATGCATCCATTTTTAAATTAAAGGCAAATTAAACTTTAGGCTAGGCATAGTGCTCACACCTGTAATCCCAGCACTTTGGGAGGCCAAGGCCAGTGGATCACCTGAGATCAGGAGTTCGAGACCAGCTTGGTCAACGTGGTGAAACCTATCTCTACTACAAATACAAAAATTAGCTGGGCATGGTGGTGGGCACCTGTAATCCAGCTACTTGGAAGGCTGAGGTGGGAGAATCACTTGAACCCAGGAGGTGGAGGTTGCAGTAAGCTGAGATCATGCCACTGCATTCCAGCCTGGGTGACACAGTGAGACTGCATCTCAAAAAAAAATAAAGTTAAACTTTAAATTCAGTTCCTGAGTCACAGTGACCACATTTCAAATGATCAGTAGCCACATGTGGCTGGCCAGTGGCCACTGGGTGTGACTATACAGATACGGAATTGAACTTGCAGTGAGTTAAAAATTTATTTTGTTCCTTCAAGTTCAAGTAGCTTTTCAGTTCTTCCCCTAACACTTTAAAATAGCTTTATTTTTACTCTCAATCTAAAATGTCATTATTTCCACCATTTGTTCACAGACTGGGTTTTGTGGGTGAATCTTAATACGGAAGTGGCATTAACAGTTCTATTCTAAACAGAAGAAGGAGCACAGCTCATGGAAGGCCAGCGGGTGTCTGTGGGCAGGTTCCTCCCTGGCTCTGATTCCTGGGGAGTAAGAGCAGGTTTCCATTTAAGACTAGGGGTTTTGGAGTAGCTTGAGCTGTTAAAAAAAAAAAAAAAAAAACTTGGGATTTTGGGGCTTGCATCTTGGGTGGTTCACACTACCTTTATGATCTGAGGAAGTTTACTTCTCTGTGACCCAGTGCCTAATTTGTGAAATGTGATGCCAGTGCCTCTAGCTTTAGTGGTCTGATTGCAGAGTAGATGCTGTGGGAAGCCCCTGTGTGCTAGGTGCCTTGCCTCACTTTATCTTCTGTGGTGTTATGGTATTTGGGAGCAAGAGGTATATTTCACTATGACCACTGGTGTTCTGTGTCCCATTAGAAAGA
Source organism: Aotus nancymaae (assembly GCF_030222135.1). NCBI lineage: Eukaryota > Metazoa > Chordata > Mammalia > Primates > Aotidae > Aotus > Aotus nancymaae. The sequence continues at coordinate 46,895 of NW_026988570.1, read as the reverse complement.
TACCTTTTTTATTCTGTCACCGAAGCCAGCCTGAGCTAAAAGCAAGAAAAGAAGGGCTTTAAAAAGTCTTTAGATAATTCAGGTTCCTACATAAGCTTCTCTCCCATAGGGAGTTGGGCCAGGATAGTCTTTTTGCTACTTAAATTTTCCTCTCTTCCCCATTTCATTTTTTAGTATGGGTCTGGCTCAACAACCTATTTGTTGAAAAGGTATTGGCTCAGAATTATGTCCAGTTAAGTTTCCTTAGAGATGCATTTTAAAAAGAGCAGAAGTGTTGGACATTAAGCCTTTTGAATTAACTGGGGTATGCCTTTAAAGTTGCATCTAACAGCTGTATGCTGCCCAGTAATGCATTTGGGCTTTGTCCAGAGAGACCAAGAGCAAACAGAGGTGTTAGGAGATTGGGTCATGCTTTGCCTCCCTGAAAATCTCTGGGGGAAAGCAGTGGGCTTTCTGAAGGGAGTGACGAAGTGCCCTAAGAAGGGAGGCTGACATTTTTATGTCATCTGCCAGGCTAATCAAGACAAGCCCAGAACTGGCTGAGTCCTGCACATGGTTCCCTGAGTCCTATGTGATTTATCCAACCAATCTCAAGACCCCAGTTGCTCCAGCACAGAATGGAATTCAGCCACCGATCAATAACTCAAGGACGGATGAAAGAGAATTCTTCCTCGCTTCTTATAACAGAAAGAAAGAGGATGGGGAGGGCAATGTTTGGATTGCAAAGTCATCAGCTGGTGCCAAAGGTGAGTTGACACTGCTGTCCCCTTCTCTACTCCTGGTAAGTTCCTATTGTGATGTATTTAGATGAATGACCCTATTGTAATCTGAATCATCGAAGATAGAGACCATGTCTAGTTACATAGTTATAAACGTATTTAGATGAATGACCCTATTCTAATCTGAAATATCGAAGGTAGAGACCACATGTAGTTACATAGTTATAAACACCCACCTATCTACTGATGCCTTCTAAACGTATATCTCCAGTATAGGTCTTTTCCTTTAAGCTCTAGATGCATTGACACCCTCACCATCTCTAAAAGGCATTTGCAACTGAATACATCTGATACAGAACTTTTTATTTCCTTCCCGACTTTGCCCACGCCAGCCTGCTCCTCCTTCACGCTTTCCCCTTAGTATATGATCCCACTATTCATTCAGTCTCTGAAGCTTAAAACCTAGGATTCATCCTTGACTACTCTACTCTTTATTATCTACTCCTAATGCATTAGCAATTCTTGCTAGCTCTACCTTCAAAGTACATTCTGAATAGGCTATTTCTTGCTATTTCCACTGCTCCCCGTCTAAATCAAAGCCCCCATTCTGTTTAGTGTGTAACTGCAGAGCCTGTTCTCAATCAGTTCTTCTTCCAGACAATGTTTTAAAAACATAAATCGAATCATGTTACTTCCTAGTTGAGACTTACCAGCTGGCTTCCTAATGCAATTAGAATGAACTCCAGATTCCTAAAGGTAGCCTGCACCATTTGACATTTGCCCATGTCTCTGATCTCATCTCCGTCTGTCCTCAGCTTTGTTCTCTGCACCGTAGACACAAAGACTGCCTAGTATCTCTCAAATACTCCAAACTTGTCTCTGTACCTAGAATGTGCTTACATGGATTGTTTTCTGTTTTTTTCAGCTCAGATGTTGGCTCCTCAGGGAAGGCTTTTCTAATCTAAAATAGCCTCTGTTTCCATTGTTTTCTTTCCTTCTCCCTGCTTCATTTACCTCCTGGCATTAACATCTTCCTGGCACTATCCTACTTACCTGTCCATCTCTCACATTATACTGTAGGCTTCACACAAACACAGACTTTCTGTCTTATTCATACTTGTACGTTCCTCATAGGCACTCAACAAATATACGTTGAACAAATGTGTAGAAGGGGTGAGGTTTATAATACTAACTCAGGCTGAAAATAGAGGCAGTTCATTAACTCAGTTTATGTGTAATGAACACATAAACTATCTTGGTCTATGACTGCCCTCCTATGCTCTTTATAAAACCATTCCCTTTTGAACTCACTTCTTCTTGTATTGCCTTGGAAGACATCTGGCCATTGGTACTCCTATCTATTCCGAGTCAAAGGGACATCACCGTCTTTTCTACCAACCATAAGACAGGAGGCCTCACCTGGTATCCCTGAAAGGGGGAAAGTTGGACTTTGGCCACAAGCCAGGTACCTCACCTACTTTTCTCTCCCTTCTTGTGACCTTTTCTCAAGTACTGCCTCCCAGTGTGGTTCCAATGATAAATGGCAGATTTGGAGGGGGAAATACATATCATAGTACTCCAGAATCCTGTGGGTTTGGGATTGGAGTCAGAAAGGCCATTCTGAGGACACCTGGGTGATCCCTGGACCCTCACCAGGATAAGACTCAGAGGGACACCAAGCAGCAGGAGGAAGTCAAGAGAATAAAATGCCAAACAAAGACTTTTTGCTTTAGGAGTTGAGGAGATTAAGTTTTTGTTTTCTTATTTTGTAGGTGTTATGTTTGGGAACTATAAAATGAAACCAATAGGATGAATGAATGGCTTTTATTCTTGTTAAACAAGTGTTTATTTGGTACCTACTACATGCTTTGTATAGTTGGCTCAACCTTCAAGCTCTATCCGTTATGAAGCCACTGTTCAGCATGTCCACTACCCATCATCTCTAAACTGAGCCACCTTTACCTCTCACCTGGAGCACAGGAACACACTACATCGGTAACAGCAAATTATTGTTTAGAAACAACCCCATTGTCCCACTGCTATTACAGATATCAGTAGTAAATGTTTTTGCTATAGATCATGCTTGTTTCTTTTTCAATTTTAATTTTTATTTTGTGTGTGTGTGTGTGTGTGTGTGTGTGTGTGTATTTTTTTTTTTTGAACAACGTCTTGCTTTGTTGCCCAGGCTGGAGTGTGGTGGCATGATCTCAGTTCACTACAGCCTCGACTTCCCCGGCTTAAGCGATCCTCCTACGTCAACCTCTTGAGTAGCTGGGACTATAGCCATGCACCACCACACCCTGTTAATTTTTTGATTTTTAGTAGAGATGAGGTCTCACTATGTTACCCAGGCTGGTCTTGAACTCATGAGCTCAAGAGATCTTCCCACCTCTGCATCCTGAAGTGCTGGGATTACAAGCATGAGCCATCACACCCGGCCTCAACTTTTCTTTCTTCTTAAATATTTCTTTAGAGTAAGTTTGAAAAATGAGATGACTTGCTCAAATGACATGAAGTCTTTATGGCTTTCGCTTTGTGTTATCCTATTGCTTTTTCAAAGGCCTGTGAGCTAACAGGGAGCAGTTCATGACAAACTTTCACTAATAGTGTCCTCATTTTTGTTTTCTCATTTTGTAGATATAAAATGATACATAAAATTTAAATTGATTGTATAATTTTGGATACTGGTGTATCAAAAAATCTGAGTATGATTCCTGAGGGAGATGAAATAGCATGAGTCGTGTGTGTAGGAAAAGAGAGAAAGGGAGCTTTTCCAGGTTGATTTTCAGTTTCGTGTTCAAGAAGCTGATCAGATGGTAGAAGAAGTGACAGGAACAGGGTAGTTGAGAAGGGGGTTAACTTTTGGGAAGATAGATCATTGAATTAATGAACTGAATTAAATTCATTTACACTGAAAGCATGAGACCCAGGTAGAAATCAGCTATAAATCTAAAGCATAGATCAGAAGATTCTAGCAACTTAAAACCACAATGAGCTGTTGCTACACTTTTATTAAAATGGTTAAAATAAGGAATGGTGACAACTCACTAAAGAGTGAGTTCAGCAATGTTATAGGATATGAGAGCAACACACAAAACTTAATATACCAGCAATGAACATGTGGAAACCAAAGTTAAAAACACAATACTACTTACCTGGGTGCGGTGGCTCACGCCTGTAGTCCCAACACTTTGAGAGGCCGAGGCGGGTGAATCACCTGGGGTCAGGAGTTTGAGACCAGTCTGGCCAACTTGGTGAAACCCTGTCTCTATAAAAAATACACATATTGGCCAGGTGCGGTGGCTCATGCCTATAATCCCAGCACTTTGGGAGGCCGAGGCGGGTGGATCACGAGGTCAAGAGATTGAGACCATACTGGTCAACATGGTGAAACCCCGTCTCTACTAAAAAAAAAAAAAATATTAGCTGGGCATGGTGGTGCATGCTTTATCATTTGGGATTTGGCCAAAAAGAGTAAAAAGAAAAAGATAGAGCCATTCACTGAAAACTCCATTTACTTTTCCTGGGTAGGGATAGAGAAGAGAATAGTAAACTCAAAATCCAACTTGATTTTACTATATATAAGCTCCTTATCTCCCATTGGCCCATAAAGACATTCTGAACTTGAGAGTACAGTTTAGATGCTTATCTAGGTGGCTGTTTCTGCCAGAATTGAATAATGTCCATTATTTATGTGTTCTTCTCTTTGCTGAACTGTGTCCCACTTCATCCCCACTATTCACTGCCAATCTGGTTTCCTCAGAGTCCTACCAAAATTGATCCATAGGCAGTTTTACAACTTACAAACTCTTTCCCAAAGTAAGAAACTTGTCTAAACATATAAATTGAAAACAACACACAAAAAACCTCTTCTCAGTATTTTCCCTCATCACCTAATTTCCAAATTAGCTTGTGTATTTCTGATTGCTCTCCTTTTCATTTTTCCCTCTTAAGCTGCCTTTCCACAGGGGAATCACTTTTTTTTTTTTTTTTTTTTTTGAGACGGAGTCTTGCTCTGTCACCCAGGCTGGAGTGCAGTAGCGTGATCTTGGCTCATTACAACCTCTGCCTCCTGGGTTCAAGTGATTCTCCTGCCTCAGCCTCCTGAGTAGCTGGGATTACAGGCATGCAGCACCACGCCCAGCTAATTTTTCTTTTTAGTAGAGATGGGGTTTCACCATGTTGGTCAGGCTGGTCTCGAACTCCTGACCTCGTGATCTGCCCACCTTGGCCCCTCAAAGTGCACTTTCAAATGAAATCACCTTCACATACCTTACTTGTCAACAGCAGCAAGATTTACATTTATTGTGAAATGCTTTAATTTTCTTTGAAATTTAAAATAAAGCATATTTACAAGGGTAAATTTTACTTTCCTGTGTCACTTTACACTAATCAGAAAAAAAGAGTAATTTAGTGGAAAAAAACTTAACTATTACCTTTCCCAAATTCAGTTACCATGAATTACAAATTTATTGCCATTCATTTTTTGTTATAAGTATTTACCATAAGTGCATGAAAGAAAGCTGTACCCTGTAATGCTTCTTTAAAAGTTCCAATATTTAAAGTAAAATCTTAGACAGTTAAGGCATTTAAAAATATTTTCATTCAAGGAATATTTGAGATTCCAAATATGAAAAAATGACCCTTATATGCTAAAATAAATGCATTTCAGGTAGTCTGAAAATAACATTGGTTGATCTATACCTTGCTGCTTCTTTCAATATCTGTACCATGTGAAAGTAGTCTTTCTATCATGTCTGTATCTTCATTGTACACAGCGTAGTGTAGAGCAGTCGTGCCATAGTAATCTGTAATATTTGGATTTGCGCCTTTTTCCAGCAGAATAGTTGCACAAAACACCTGCTTAAGTTGTATAGCCTGTCAATATTAGACCAAGAAAATGATTGTAAATACTGGAAAATAAAAATAAACACTCCACAGGATTTACCAACTAGTTACATAGTGGTATTACAATGAGACAAATTCATTTTATTCTATGTACTTAAACCAAATCCATCTCATGCTCAGAGTTGGCTTCTATATACCTTGATCAGAGGTGTCCTGCATTCACTGTCGAGGAGGTTAAGCTGGCAATTGTTGGTCACCAGGAGTTCTACCACTTCATATTGGCCAGTGGCACAGGCCAAATGTAGAGCAGTCCTGTGAGAATGAAAGGACTTTTTAAAACATGTAATTGACAGGGTGATGGATGCAGCCAACCACCATTGCATGTGTATACCTATGTAACAAGCCTGCATGTCCTGCACATGTATCCCAGAACTTAATTCACGTGTTATTTCTCTGTCTTCAAAAAAATATATTTAATTTTCTTGTAAAGAAAGTACAGTCTTTGTTAGCCCTTAATACTCACCATATTAATAAAAGAGCAGGCTATTTAACACAAAAAGCTTGGCCTTTGGATTCAGTTTAATTGGGGGCCTGAATTTTACTTTAAGCTCTTTTTAATAAATTTTACTTTATTTTAGCTAAAATTTAGCCTTTCTTTGCTTCAATTTCCTCATCAAGAAAATATATAAGAGAATAGTAGTTATCCCACAGAACAACACTGTGATGCTTACATGAGAATCTATGTATGGCATTTAGAACAGTTCCTCACACAAATGACAGCTCAATAATTTTTAGATATTACTACTTACAAAGACATTTTATTTAGGTAAGATGATACAATCATAACTACATTGAGGTACGTATTAAAGATTAGAAGTATCACTGCATTTCAATCATTTTCAGATGTTCATGTTCTCATTATTCTCTTATATAAGCTACTATTCTCTTATATATTAACATCTCCTGAAACTGGAATACCATTTACAATTCATTATTTATTACAATTATAACTGGCAACATTTTAAACATTCTCTTAATGATATATAAAATAATGTGGTATCACCCAATCCATAGTGCCTTACATTAAATGGGATACAGTACACAGAACAGGCAGTTCTACTCATGTAATTAGCACCTAAATAAAGTACTATGAAAAAAGAAGACCAAAATAAAAACAACAAATTAACACATCTTAGATATGTAATCAAAACAACAAATTCTTAAAACGAAGTAATTCTTACTTCAATTTTCAAAAAAAAAAATTAACCCAAAGAAAACTCAGGATTCAAATGAATAGGTGTGGCTCATTTTTTTCAATACTTAGATTTATAGACTGTTACGTAAATTAGGTATTTGCAATGATTAATAGTTGAGACTGTCATAGTTTTTGAAAAGGCAGTTAGTTACCTTTTACTATTTTCTAACTTCAGAAGTGCTTTTGTTTCAAAAAAAAAAAAGGAATAAAAGATTCAGCTGGGATTCAGTCCTAATACTTCCATTTTAAATCTCTCAGCTTGCTCAGGCTGGGAAGGTAAACATGAAGTTGTTCAACAAGAAGTTGAACAGTCCTGAGAGACAGTAGAATGAGTCTGCTACACAATAGGTATCAGATTATGTTTGATGAATAACTGGATTGAAAGAATGCACACATCAGTTGGGGAGTTTATTATGAAAGAAAACTATAAATTAAAGCAGTGGTTATGGAATAGTAATAATCACTTATATTTGCTCATTTTCATGAGGACACTGGTAAATGAACTTAAAATTGTTTGCATATATGTAATAAAACTATAATAAAAAACATTTATATACTAAAATCTATGCATAATAAATGAGCACAAATAAAAATATTCTCTCTACCTCTGAAGAGGCTAAAAGTTCACAAAAGATACCAATAAACAAAAATAAAAATGAGGCCAGGCACGGTGGCTCACCCCTGTAATCCCAGCCCTCTGGGAGGCCAAGGCGGGGGGAATCACTTGAGGTCAGGAGTTTGAGACCAGCCTGACCAACATGGTGAAACCCCGTCTCTACTAAAATATACAAAAATTAGCCAGGCATGGTGGTGCAAACCTATAATCCCAACTACTCAGGAGGCAGAGCTGGGAAAATTGCTTGAACGTGGGAGGTGGAGGTTGTAGTGAGCTGAGATCATGCCACTGCACTCCAGGCTGGGTGACAGGGCAAGACTCCACCTCAAAGTAAGTAAATAAACAAATAAATAAATAAAAATAAAATAAAATAGAAAGTGAGAATTATTTTTCTTCTGTGCAAGATTTATATTTCTTCTCTTCCCAAGGATAATTTCCTTAATAAAAAAACATTTACTAGAAGTTTTATACATGGTCATCATTTATACATCATAACAAGAAAAAATCACAATATACCTGCCAGAAAAGAAAAAATGTTATATTTTGTACACATACTTGGCTTACAAACACCATAGACTGTGTATATGTATAATCAAACCAATTTTTTTTGATTATACATATACACAGTCTTTGAGCCTGGGTGCTCACCCCTGCCGAGGTTTCCACATCCCAGGTGCAGCTGAGCCGGCCAGGGAAGAAAGTCCAGCCCCTTTGGTGAGAGGACTCGCCACCACCCTCACCCCTACACCCCCCCAACCCATCCACCCCCACCCTTCACCCCCAGCCCCAGTCCTCTACCCCAATGAACCCTCACCCCATCTCCCCACCCCACACCGTCCTTGCCCCTACCCCCAAGCCTTCATTCCATCCATCTAAGTCCATTCAACCCCCCATCTCATCCCCTACTCCCCACTCTCATTCCCCAACTCACTCCCCACCCCGCCACCCAATTTACCCCCACTCCCCAGGTCCCACTCCACTCATTCCCACCCCTGTCAGGCACCCCCTCTCCCCCAAATCCATACCTCGAGCCCCAGACCATCCATCCCGCAGCCCTCAGCCTGGAAGGGGCACTTGGCCCACATCCAAAGGCCTCCTCCCGCAGCCCCAGCTCCCAGCCCCCTTACCTGTTCTTCTTATCTTTTATATCTATGCAATCCTCCGTGATCAGAAGGGTATCCAGTTTCTCTAGCTTACCGTAGACGGCAGCTCTGTGGATCCTTTTCAGATCACGTCGTTTAATATTGTTTTCAGCACATGAGAAGCCGTCGCCCCACAAGTGCCGCAAGGGATGGTTCTTCCGCTGCCAGATCGAACAGTCATTACTAGTCTGTAGGCGGTTCCTCGGCAGCAAGTTGTGGATGATGAAACCGCCTATGTTAAAGTGTCTGTCTTTAGCCATGTCTTCGATCGCCGCCTCCAAAGTGCAACAACAACGCTCTCGGGCCACGGACCTTCGCACAGACGCTCAGCGACTTCCGCGTCTCCACTGAAACGGCCCAACAGAACCGTTAGGACCAGCGTGCGCGCGCACCTCAGCCGTCTCGGCAGAGAAACGGTGAAAACGGCTCTCTAGCGGGCCACGTGCAGGCGGCAGTTGCTGCCGAGGCGCCTCAGGCTGGCTGGGCTCCTTGGAGCGCGAGGCTCCTCGCTGCCCCAGGGCCCGTCTGACTGTCGCCCGCGCCCCCTTACCTTCCTCCACCGGCTCCCGACACGCGGACCCCCCTGCGCTGGGCCCTCTGCAGCCCAGAGATGGGGCTGAGTGGCTTTTGCGTGGTGCAGCCGCCCAGGCCACAGCCCGACTTTGTGCTGCGTCGTCCCGGGGTCCGTGCTGATGGGCGCTCGGCTGGAGGGCGGGATCCGGGGTTGCCACCGCTGCAGCCTGCACCCCACTTGCAGGTGGCGGCTGCAGCTCCGGCTCCGTCGCGGGCCGGCGGGGCTCCTGGTCGCTGAGCGTGCGGCCCACCCGGCGGAGGGTGTTTGCCTCCTGCACCAGGGGCTGAAGTCCAGGCCCTGCGCTCCTGCCGCTGACTGCCTGACGTGCCGCTCGCTGCCCAGCTGGCTCCGGGGTCCACGCAGTCCTGGTGGGGGATTCCCAATCCGCGGCGACCGCTGGTCCATGTGCTGGTGGCGGCTGGGCACTCTGCAGGCTCTGGCGGCGGCGCCGGTCCTGCAAGTCTGACTCCGACTGCCCCGTGGACCCCGGGACCTACAGCCCCACGGCTCTCCCCTGCCCTCAGGTACCTCCCAGGAACTTCAGGATGGAGCTCAGTCCCCAGGGCCCTAAGAGGCTGGGAGCAACCCCAGATTTGAGGCTGGAGCTCAGCATTTCAACTGTGGACATCAGGCCAGTCCTCAGTGCCTTGAGGGAGGGACTCCAACGCCCCCAACCCCCATTCCCCATCCTTTCCCGACTGCCCCACTGTACCTCCAGGCCACCTGCCCCTCGGTTCCCCAAGACCTGAACCAGCAGAAAGGAAGGATGCTGCATTGACCCTCCCAGCGGCTAGGCACCCTGACCATACCCATCTTGGACCTCAGAGATGCCACTTTGTGTCCAATGCTTAGGGTCACTTCTGCCAGCCAGGGGCTGCTTGGCCTGCCCTGTGCCACCGAGGGCACTACCAGCCCTCCCTGGGCTCGGATGCCTGCCTCCCACGTCCACCAGGCTTTTACTGCCTACATCCCGGCACCAGCACGCCCAGACTCTGCCCAGCACATGCCTATTGCCCAGCTGGTATGTCAGGAGCCCTCAACTCCACACATGTCCCAGGCCCTCTTCCTCCTCCCAACACCCCTGCCTGCCTGCCTTTCATTCATTTACTTACACCCTATGGACTGCCTACTGTGTGTCAGACACTGAGCTCACACCAGGACTATCAGAGGTAAAGCACACCAGCCTCCAGCCTCCCCTCACCTTGGCCCAAGTCTCCCACTCCCCCCAACCCTGTTTCTCTTCTTCTCTTCGTCTGACTTTGAGTCCAAGTGCCCTGCATGGACTTGGACACTGTGCATGAGCCACACTCACACACATGCTCACACACACATGCTCAGACACACACGCTCACACACACACACGCACATGTGCACCCACACACATTTTTATGCACATGCACACATTCATGCACACAGATGCTGTCCCCAGGCAGCGGAACAGACAAATAGGTGTCCACAAGAGTTCATAATGCTTGTCACATCTTAGGTAAACCTAGGAGGAAATCCTCCTGCTGGTTGTACATAGCCTTTGTGAGCATTTGATCTGTGGGAGATGTACATGCGTGCTCCCCCCATGACCATGGTGTTAGAGGTGTGTGTGCCCCTTTCAAGGGAGTGGGCTTTTACCCCAGAATGCTTAGAACATCCCAAGTTCAAGGAAGCTGGTTCATTGTCCCCAGGAGTCCCTGTTTTACTAGTTGGCCCCACTACTGACACCATGAACAGCTGGGAAAAGAGGGTGGCCCTGTTGAAGAAGTGGGGACTCCTCATTCTCAGCCTCCCCTAACCCCACATTCCCCTTCCAGTTTCTTACCTCCTTTCCTGGTCAGACTTTTTTTTTTAGTAGATTGAGCTGTGCCCTTTAAAACTTTTTCCCTGTCAGGGGCTTTCTTTTCCTGGCAATGTGTAGTTAGTGTGCATAGCCAGCCACAGGCACCGAGACAATGCTGAGGCTGTCAAAGCCCCACTCCCAGGGAGCAGAGCCACAGATGTGACAGGAGGAGCAGGGGCAGCACAGGCACATCCCTCCCTCCAAGTCCCTTGGCAGGCCCGAAGGAGGAGGGAGGAGGGCTAAAGGCAGCTCCCAAGTGAGACCCACTTACTTGAGGACCTACCAGCAAGGCTCCACCCTGTCCCAGAGAGCCCGCAGGGGTCCAGTGCACAGTGAGCTCCTCACTGAGCCTGGCTAGATACAGGGCCCCTCACCCCAAACCAGTTTTGCTGCTGTTTAAAAATCCTCCACTAGAGTTACCTCTCTGTGACAGGCACAGTTTTGTCCTCTTCCACTTGTAAAGGACAGTCATCCTAGGGGGAGAGATCGAAGTCCCCTGGCAGTGATTTCATTCATATCATTTGCCCTGAGAAAGCAGCACAAAAACCTAGCACCTCCTGGTGCAGTGAGATGCTGGGGACGGTGGGGGCCCGTCGTGGGTCAGACTGTGCGTGGAGGTGGCCAGTCCACACACGCTGATGTGACCTGAACCCCTGGAGGCCATCTTCACTCAATGTCCCCCCTCTTCTCCAGGGACGTGGTCTCCACCACAGTGTCCTCCAGGGACCTTCACTCTCCAGGATGCATCAGGTCTCCGGGAAGAGGGTGACTGTTCCATCTGTCCCCAGGGTCACTACTGCAGGTTAGTCACTGCCCAGAGCCATTCACCTCCTGCCACCGGGTCAGACTAGAGTGTGGGTGGGAGAGCAGGCTCGATGCTCTAGTTCAGGTGTAGGGGGTGGGGGTTGAGACCACTGCCCTGCCTGGCCACCCAGGCCTGAGTGGGGAGAGAAAACCTGACCATTAGGTAAAGGAGAGACAGGACAATTAGCACAGGACAAGTTTGAAAAAAAAAAACCACAGGAAAAAAAAAAAGACAAATGCATTCAAACTGAGAAAGGATCCGCATAAGGTGGAAAAGCTCTGCCCAGTTTCTGCCTTAACATGGGGAAGCTCCTTGCAGGCAGAAGTCTGGGCCTCCAGGGGACACCAGTGTACTGTATGCACATTCAGGGGACAGATGGACAGTTCTTCCTTCTCCTACTTCCAAATTTTCTTCCATATGCAAAGCACTTGTGGTTACTTGGCCAGGGAGAAACAATAAATGGTACCTTTAAACAGGATGATCAGACATTAGGCCTGAGGGCACCCAAATTCCACCTGAACACCCTATGCCCACTCAGTGTGGCCTGGCTTCTGCATCTGGATGGTAGGGACATTCTCATGGAGTAGAAGTCACTGGAGAACTCTAGACCTGGGTCAGAAACTGACAGCCTCTAGGGCTGGATGGATGGGGCAGGGCAGTTCCCTGACTCTCAAAATGACACTGGGCTCACACCCAGAGGGAGCCACAGCACGGGGGTCTTGGTCTAGGAAAGTCCCCAGCACTGGCTGAAGGCAAACACCTGCAACTCCATAGATGGTGTAGGGCTCATCCACAGAAGAGTTGCTTGATATTTCATGCAGAAGTGGACCTGCTGCAAAGCATATTTTTTTCTGCTTAAAAGCTGATCGCAGAGGATTCCTCAGGCTCTGTCTGGAGGTTGGTCTCCCTCGGCTCAGGAAGTCTGTCCCTAGGTCTAGCCTGCTCTCTCCTGCTGCAGAGCTGGAGATCAGACTCAGGTTGCCTTGAAGCCTAGGATTAAGCCCTTGGGGACCCAGCAGACCCCAGACATTCCAGGAACAATGCAGGATGCAGGTGCAATGCCTGCCAGTGCCCTCTGTCCCCATTTTTACCGCAGGTCTAGCAAGGCCACTGAGCTCTCCAGGAGCTGTCCGCTGCTGGCAGCCCTGAGTCCTGCTCCTGGTCCATGGAGCTCCATATACTCCAAAGAGGAAAAATGCGCAGGAAGCTACTGCTTGCTGGTGGAAGCACACAGTGGGGCTGTGAGCCTCGTGCTGGGCCTGGCCAGGGGTCAGCCTCCCGCCCCACTGTGCTGCGCACACATTCAAGGAATATTTGAGATTCCAAATATGAAAAAATGACCCTTATATGCTAAAATAAATGCATTTCAGGTAGTCTGAAAATAACATTGGTTGATCTATACCTTGCTGCTTCTTTCAATATCTGTACCATGTGAAAGTAGTCTTTCTATCATGTCTGTATCTTCATTGTACACAGCGTAGTGTAGAGCAGTCGTGCCATAGTAATCTGTAATATTTGGATTGGCGCCTTTTTCCAGCAGAATAGTTGCACAAAACACCTGCTTAAGTTGTATAGCCTGTCAATATTAGACCAAGAAAATGATTGTAAATACTGGAAAATAAAAATAAACACTCCACAGGATTTACCAACTAGTTACATAGTGGTATTACAATGAGACAAATTCATTTTATTCTATGTACTTAAACCAAATCCATCTCATGCTCAGAGTTGGCTTCTATATACCTTGATCAGAGGTGTCCTGCATTCACTGTCGAGGAGGTTAAGCTGGCAATTGTTGGTCACCAGGAGTTCTACCACTTCATATTGGCCAGTGGCACAGGCCAAATGTAGAGCAGTCCTGTGAGAATGAAAGGACTTTTTAAAACATGTAATTGACAGGGTGATGGATGCAGCCAACCACCATTGCATGTGTATACCTATGTAACAAGCCTGCATGTCCTGCACATGTATCCCAGAACTTAATTCACGTGTTATTTCTCTGTCTTCAAAAAAATATATTTAATTTTCTTGTAAAGAAAGTACAGTCTTTGTTAGCCCTTAATACTCACCATATTAATAAAAGAGCAGGCTATTTAACACAAAAAGCTTGGCCTTTGGATTCAGTTTAATTGGGGGCCTGAATTTTACTTTAAGCTCTTTTTAATAAATTTTACTTTATTTTAGCTAAAATTTAGCCTTTCTTTGCTTCAATTTCCTCATCAAGAAAATATATAAGAGAATAGTAGTTATCCCACAGAACAACACTGTGATGCTTACATGAGAATCTATGTATGGCATTTAGAACAGTTCCTCACACAAATGACAGCTCAATAATTTTTAGATATTACTACTTACAAAGACATTTTATTTAGGTAAGATGATACAATCATAACTACATTGAGGTACGTATTAAAGATTAGAAGTATCACTGCATTTCAATCATTTTCAGATGTTCATGTTCTCATTATTCTCTTATATAAGCTACTATTCTCTTATATATTAACATCTCCTGAAACTGGAATACCATTTACAATTCATTATTTATTACAATTATAACTGGCAACATTTTAAACATTCTCTTAATGATATATAAAATAATGTGGTATCACCCAATCCATAGTGCCTTACATTAAATGGGATACAGTACACAGAACAGGCAGTTCTACTCATGTAATTAGCACCTAAATAAAGTACTATGAAAAAAGAAGACCAAAATAAAAACAACAAATTAACACATCTTAGATATGTAATCAAAACAACAAATTCTTAAAACGAAGTAATTCTTACTTCAATTTTCAAAAAAAAAAATTAACCCAAAGAAAACTCAGGATTCAAATGAATAGGTGTGGCTCATTTTTTTCAATACTTAGATTTATAGACTGTTACGTAAATTAGGTATTTGCAATGATTAATAGTTGAGACTGTCATAGTTTTTGAAAAGGCAGTTAGTTACCTTTTACTATTTTCTAACTTCAGAAGTGCTTTTGTTTCAAAAAAAAAAAAGGAATAAAAGATTCAGCTGGGATTCAGTCCTAATACTTCCATTTTAAATCTCTCAGCTTGCTCAGGCTGGGAAGGTAAACATGAAGTTGTTCAACAAGAAGTTGAACAGTCCTGAGAGACAGTAGAATGAGTCTGCTACACAATAGGTATCAGATTATGTTTGATGAATAACTGGATTGAAAGAATGCACACATCAGTTGGGGAGTTTATTATGAAAGAAAACTATAAATTAAAGCAGTGGTTATGGAATAGTAATAATCACTTATATTTGCTCATTTTCATGAGGACACTGGTAAATGAACTTAAAATTGTTTGCATATATGTAATAAAACTATAATAAAAAACATTTATATACTAAAATCTATGCATAATAAATGAGCACAAATAAAAATATTCTCTCTACCTCTGAAGAGGCTAAAAGTTCACAAAAGATACCAATAAACAAAAATAAAAATGAGGCCAGGCACGGTGGCTCACCCCTGTAATCCCAGCCCTCTGGGAGGCCAAGGCGGGGGGAATCACTTGAGGTCAGGAGTTTGAGACCAGCCTGACCAACATGGTGAAACCCCGTCTCTACTAAAATATACAAAAATTAGCCAGGCATGGTGGTGCAAACCTATAATCCCAACTACTCAGGAGGCAGAGCTGGGAAAATTGCTTGAACGTGGGAGGTGGAGGTTGTAGTGAGCTGAGATCATGCCACTGCACTCCAGGCTGGGTGACAGGGCAAGACTCCACCTCAAAGTAAGTAAATAAACAAATAAATAAATAAAAATAAAATAAAATAGAAAGTGAGAATTATTTTTCTTCTGTGCAAGATTTATATTTCTTCTCTTCCCAAGGATAATTTCCTTAATAAAAAAACATTTACTAGAAGTTTTATACATGGTCATCATTTATACATCATAACAAGAAAAAATCACAATATACCTGCCAGAAAAGAAAAAATGTTATATTTTGTACACATACTTGGCTTACAAACACCATAGACTGTGTATATGTATAATCAAACCAATTTTTTTTGATTATACATATACACAGTCTTTGAGCCTGGGTGCTCACCCCTGCCGAGGTTTCCACATCCCAGGTGCAGCTGAGCCGGCCAGGGAAGAAAGTCCAGCCCCTTTGGTGAGAGGACTCGCCACCACCCTCACCCCTACACCCCCCCAACCCATCCACCCCCACCCTTCACCCCCAGCCCCAGTCCTCTACCCCAATGAACCCTCACCCCATCTCCCCACCCCACACCGTCCTTGCCCCTACCCCCAAGCCTTCATTCCATCCATCTAAGTCCATTCAACCCCCCATCTCATCCCCTACTCCCCACTCTCATTCCCCAACTCACTCCCCACCCCGCCACCCAATTTACCCCCACTCCCCAGGTCCCACTCCACTCATTCCCACCCCTGTCAGGCACCCCCTCTCCCCCAAATCCATACCTCGAGCCCCAGACCATCCATCCCGCAGCCCTCAGCCTGGAAGGGGCACTTGGCCCACATCCAAAGGCCTCCTCCCGCAGCCCCAGCTCCCAGCCCCCTTACCTGTTCTTCTTATCTTTTATATCTATGCAATCCTCCGTGATCAGAAGGGTATCCAGTTTCTCTAGCTTACCGTAGACGGCAGCTCTGTGGATCCTTTTCAGATCACGTCGTTTAATATTGTTTTCAGCACATGAGAAGCCGTCGCCCCACAAGTGCCGCAAGGGATGGTTCTTCCGCTGCCAGATCGAACAGTCATTACTAGTCTGTAGGCGGTTCCTCGGCAGCAAGTTGTGGATGATGAAACCGCCTATGTTAAAGTGTCTGTCTTTAGCCATGTCTTCGATCGCCGCCTCCAAAGTGCAACAACAACGCTCTCGGGCCACGGACCTTCGCACAGACGCTCAGCGACTTCCGCGTCTCCACTGAAACGGCCCAACAGAACCGTTAGGACCAGTGTGCGCGCGCACCTCAGCCGTCTCGGCAGAGAAACGGTGAAAACGGCTCTCTAGCGGGCCACGTGCAGGCGGCAGTTGCTGCCGAGGCGCCTCAGGCTGGCTGGGCTCCTTGGAGCGCGAGGCTCCTCGCTGCCCCAGGGCCCGTCTGACTGTCGCCCGCGCCCCCTTACCTTCCTCCACCGGCTCCCGACACGCGGACCCCCCTGCGCTGGGCCCTCTGCAGCCCAGAGATGGGGCTGAGTGGCTTTTGCGTGGTGCAGCCGCCCAGGCCACAGCCCGACTTTGTGCTGCGTCGTCCCGGGGTCCGTGCTGATGGGCGCTCGGCTGGAGGGCGGGATCCGGGGTTGCCACCGCTGCAGCCTGCACCCCACTTGCAGGTGGCGGCTGCAGCTCCGGCTCCGTCGCGGGCCGGCGGGGCTCCTGGTCGCTGAGCGTGCGGCCCACCCGGCCGAGGGTGTTTGCCTCCTGCACCAGGGGCTGAAGTCCAGGCCCTGCGCTCCTGCCGCTGACTGCCTGACGTGCCGCTCGCTGCCCAGCTGGCTCCGGGGTCCACGCAGTCCTGGTGGGGGATTCCCAATCCGCGGCGACCGCTGGTCCATGTGCTGGTGGCGGCTGGGCACTCTGCAGGCTCTGGCGGCGGCGCCGGTCCTGCAAGTCTGACTCCGACTGCCCCGTGGACCCCGGGACCTACAGCCCCACGGCTCTCCCCTGCCCTCAGGTACCTCCCAGGAACTTCAGGATGGAGCTCAGTCCCCAGGGCCCTAAGAGGCTGGGAGCAACCCCAGATTTGAGGCTGGAGCTCAGCATTTCAACTGTGGACATCAGGCCAGTCCTCAGTGCCTTGAGGGAGGGACTCCAACGCCCCCAACCCCCATTCCCCATCCTTTCCCGACTGCCCCACTGTACCTCCAGGCCACCTGCCCCTCGGTTCCCCAAGACCTGAACCAGCAGAAAGGAAGGATGCTGCATTGACCCTCCCAGCGGCTAGGCACCCTGACCATACCCATCTTGGACCTCAGAGATGCCACTTTGTGTCCAATGCTTAGGGTCACTTCTGCCAGCCAGGGGCTGCTTGGCCTGCCCTGTGCCACCGAGGGCACTACCAGCCCTCCCTGGGCTCGGATGCCTGCCTCCCACGTCCACCAGGCTTTTACTGCCTACATCCCGGCACCAGCACGCCCAGACTCTGCCCAGCACATGCCTATTGCCCAGCTGGTATGTCAGGAGCCCTCAACTCCACACATGTCCCAGGCCCTCTTCCTCCTCCCAACACCCCTGCCTGCCTGCCTTTCATTCATTTACTTACACCCTATGGACTGCCTACTGTGTGTCAGACACTGAGCTCACACCAGGACTATCAGAGGTAAAGCACACCAGCCTCCAGCCTCCCCTCACCTTGGCCCAAGTCTCCCACTCCCCCCAACCCTGTTTCTCTTCTTCTCTTCGTCTGACTTTGAGTCCAAGTGCCCTGCATGGACTTGGACACTGTGCATGAGCCACACTCACACACATGCTCACACACACATGCTCAGACACACACGCTCACACACACACACGCACATGTGCACCCACACACATTTTTATGCACATGCACACATTCATGCACACAGATGCTGTCCCCAGGCAGCGGAACAGACAAATAGGTGTCCACAAGAGTTCATAATGCTTGTCACATCTTAGGTAAACCTAGGAGGAAATCCTCCTGCTGGTTGTACATAGCCTTTGTGAGCATTTGATCTGTGGGAGATGTACATGCGTGCTCCCCCCATGACCATGGTGTTAGAGGTGTGTGTGCCCCTTTCAAGGGAGTGGGCTTTTACCCCAGAATGCTTAGAACATCCCAAGTTCAAGGAAGCTGGTTCATTGTCCCCAGGAGTCCCTGTTTTACTAGTTGGCCCCACTACTGACACCATGAACAGCTGGGAAAAGAGGGTGGCCCTGTTGAAGAAGTGGGGACTCCTCATTCTCAGCCTCCCCTAACCCCACATTCCCCTTCCAGTTTCTTACCTCCTTTCCTGGTCAGACTTTTTTTTTTAGTAGATTGAGCTGTGCCCTTTAAAACTTTTTCCCTGTCAGGGGCTTTCTTTTCCTGGCAATGTGTAGTTAGTGTGCATAGCCAGCCACAGGCACCGAGACAATGCTGAGGCTGTCAAAGCCCCACTCCCAGGGAGCAGAGCCACAGATGTGACAGGAGGAGCAGGGGCAGCACAGGCACATCCCTCCCTCCAAGTCCCTTGGCAGGCCCGAAGGAGGAGGGAGGAGGGCTAAAGGCAGCTCCCAAGTGAGACCCACTTACTTGAGGACCTACCAGCAAGGCTCCACCCTGTCCCAGAGAGCCCGCAGGGGTCCAGTGCACAGTGAGCTCCTCACTGAGCCTGGCTAGATACAGGGCCCCTCACCCCAAACCAGTTTTGCTGCTGTTTAAAAATCCTCCACTAGAGTTACCTCTCTGTGACAGGCACAGTTTTGTCCTCTTCCACTTGTAAAGGACAGTCATCCTAGGGGGAGAGATCGAAGTCCCCTGGCAGTGATTTCATTCATATCATTTGCCCTGAGAAAGCAGCACAAAAACCTAGCACCTCCTGGTGCAGTGAGATGCTGGGGATGGTGGGGGCCCGTCGTGGGTCAGACTGTGCGTGGAGGTGGCCAGTCCACACACGCTGATGTGACCTGAACCCCTGGAGGCCATCTTCACTCAATGTCCCCCCTCTTCTCCAGGGACGTGGTCTCCACCACAGTGTCCTCCAGGGACCTTCACTCTCCAGGATGCATCAGGTCTCCGGGAAGAGGGTGACTGTTCCATCTGTCCCCAGGGTCACTACTGCAGGTTAGTCACTGCCCAGAGCCATTCACCTCCTGCCACCGGGTCAGACTAGAGTGTGGGTGGGAGAGCAGGCTCGATGCTCTAGTTCAGGTGTAGGGGGTGGGGGTTGAGACCACTGCCCTGCCTGGCCACCCAGGCCTGAGTGGGGAGAGAAAACCTGACCATTAGGTAAAGGAGAGACAGGACAATTAGCACAGGACAAGTTTGAAAAAAAAAAACCACAGGAAAAAAAAAAAGACAAATGCATTCAAACTGAGAAAGGATCCGCATAAGGTGGAAAAGCTCTGCCCAGTTTCTGCCTTAACATGGGGAAGCTCCTTGCAGGCAGAAGTCTGGGCCTCCAGGGGACACCAGTGTACTGTATGCACATTCAGGGGACAGATGGACAGTTCTTCCTTCTCCTACTTCCAAATTTTCTTCCATATGCAAAGCACTTGTGGTTACTTGGCCAGGGAGAAACAATAAATGGTACCTTTAAACAGGATGATCAGACATTAGGCCTGAGGGCACCCAAATTCCACCTGAACACCCTATGCCCACTCAGTGTGGCCTGGCTTCTGCATCTGGATGGTAGGGACATTCTCATGGAGTAGAAGTCACTGGAGAACTCTAGACCTGGGTCAGAAACTGACAGCCTCTAGGGCTGGATGGATGGGGCAGGGCAGTTCCCTGACTCTCAAAATGACACTGGGCTCACACCCAGAGGGAGCCACAGCACGGGGGTCTTGGTCTAGGAAAGTCCCCAGCACTGGCTGAAGGCAAACACCTGCAACTCCATAGATGGTGTAGGGCTCATCCACAGAAGAGTTGCTTGATATTTCATGCAGAAGTGGACCTGCTGCAAAGCATATTTTTTTCTGCTTAAAAGCTGATCGCAGAGGATTCCTCAGGCTCTGTCTGGAGGTTGGTCTCCCTCGGCTCAGGAAGTCTGTCCCTAGGTCTAGCCTGCTCTCTCCTGCTGCAGAGCTGGAGATCAGACTCAGGTTGCCTTGAAGCCTAGGATTAAGCCCTTGGGGACCCAGCAGACCCCAGACATTCCAGGAACAATGCAGGATGCAGGTGCAATGCCTGCCAGTGCCCTCTGTCCCCATTTTTACCGCAGGTCTAGCAAGGCCACTGAGCTCTCCAGGAGCTGTCCGCTGCTGGCAGCCCTGAGTCCTGCTCCTGGTCCATGGAGCTCCATATACTCCAAAGAGGAAAAATGCGCAGGAAGCTACTGCTTGCTGGTGGAAGCACACAGTGGGGCTGTGAGCCTCGTGCTGGGCCTGGCCAGGGGTCAGCCTCCCGCCCCACTGTGCTGCGCACACATTCAAGGAATATTTGAGATTCCAAATATGAAAAAATGACCCTTATATGCTAAAATAAATGCATTTCAGGTAGTCTGAAAATAACATTGGTTGATCTATACCTTGCTGCTTCTTTCAATATCTGTACCATGTGAAAGTAGTCTTTCTATCATGTCTGTATCTTCATTGTACACAGCGTAGTGTAGAGCAGTCGTGCCATAGTAATCTGTAATATTTGGATTGGCGCCTTTTTCCAGCAGAATAGTTGCACAAAACACCTGCTTAAGTTGTATAGCCTGTCAATATTAGACCAAGAAAATGATTGTAAATACTGGAAAATAAAAATAAACACTCCACAGGATTTACCAACTAGTTACATAGTGGTATTACAATGAGACAAATTCATTTTATTCTATGTACTTAAACCAAATCCATCTCATGCTCAGAGTTGGCTTCTATATACCTTGATCAGAGGTGTCCTGCATTCACTGTCGAGGAGGTTAAGCTGGCAATTGTTGGTCACCAGGAGTTCTACCACTTCATATTGGCCAGTGGCACAGGCCAAATGTAGAGCAGTCCTGTGAGAATGAAAGGACTTTTTAAAACATGTAATTGACAGGGTGATGGATGCAGCCAACCACCATTGCATGTGTATACCTATGTAACAAGCCTGCATGTCCTGCACATGTATCCCAGAACTTAATTCACGTGTTATTTCTCTGTCTTCAAAAAAATATATTTAATTTTCTTGTAAAGAAAGTACAGTCTTTGTTAGCCCTTAATACTCACCATATTAATAAAAGAGCAGGCTATTTAACACAAAAAGCTTGGCCTTTGGATTCAGTTTAATTGGGGGCCTGAATTTTACTTTAAGCTCTTTTTAATAAATTTTACTTTATTTTAGCTAAAATTTAGCCTTTCTTTGCTTCAATTTCCTCATCAAGAAAATATATAAGAGAATAGTAGTTATCCCACAGAACAACACTGTGATGCTTACATGAGAATCTATGTATGGCATTTAGAACAGTTCCTCACACAAATGACAGCTCAATAATTTTTAGATATTACTACTTACAAAGACATTTTATTTAGGTAAGATGATACAATCATAACTACATTGAGGTACGTATTAAAGATTAGAAGTATCACTGCATTTCAATCATTTTCAGATGTTCATGTTCTCATTATTCTCTTATATAAGCTACTATTCTCTTATATATTAACATCTCCTGAAACTGGAATACCATTTACAATTCATTATTTATTACAATTATAACTGGCAACATTTTAAACATTCTCTTAATGATATATAAAATAATGTGGTATCACCCAATCCATAGTGCCTTACATTAAATGGGATACAGTACACAGAACAGGCAGTTCTACTCATGTAATTAGCACCTAAATAAAGTACTATGAAAAAAGAAGACCAAAATAAAAACAACAAATTAACACATCTTAGATATGTAATCAAAACAACAAATTCTTAAAACGAAGTAATTCTTACTTCAATTTTCAAAAAAAAAAATTAACCCAAAGAAAACTCAGGATTCAAATGAATAGGTGTGGCTCATTTTTTTCAATACTTAGATTTATAGACTGTTACGTAAATTAGGTATTTGCAATGATTAATAGTTGAGACTGTCATAGTTTTTGAAAAGGCAGTTAGTTACCTTTTACTATTTTCTAACTTCAGAAGTGCTTTTGTTTCAAAAAAAAAAAAGGAATAAAAGATTCAGCTGGGATTCAGTCCTAATACTTCCATTTTAAATCTCTCAGCTTGCTCAGGCTGGGAAGGTAAACATGAAGTTGTTCAACAAGAAGTTGAACAGTCCTGAGAGACAGTAGAATGAGTCTGCTACACAATAGGTATCAGATTATGTTTGATGAATAACTGGATTGAAAGAATGCACACATCAGTTGGGGAGTTTATTATGAAAGAAAACTATAAATTAAAGCAGTGGTTATGGAATAGTAATAATCACTTATATTTGCTCATTTTCATGAGGACACTGGTAAATGAACTTAAAATTGTTTGCATATATGTAATAAAACTATAATAAAAAACATTTATATACTAAAATCTATGCATAATAAATGAGCACAAATAAAAATATTCTCTCTACCTCTGAAGAGGCTAAAAGTTCACAAAAGATACCAATAAACAAAAATAAAAATGAGGCCAGGCACGGTGGCTCACCCCTGTAATCCCAGCCCTCTGGGAGGCCAAGGCGGGGGGAATCACTTGAGGTCAGGAGTTTGAGACCAGCCTGACCAACATGGTGAAACCCCGTCTCTACTAAAATATACAAAAATTAGCCAGGCATGGTGGTGCAAACCTATAATCCCAACTACTCAGGAGGCAGAGCTGGGAAAATTGCTTGAACGTGGGAGGTGGAGGTTGTAGTGAGCTGAGATCATGCCACTGCACTCCAGGCTGGGTGACAGGGCAAGACTCCACCTCAAAGTAAGTAAATAAACAAATAAATAAATAAAAATAAAATAAAATAGAAAGTGAGAATTATTTTTCTTCTGTGCAAGATTTATATTTCTTCTCTTCCCAAGGATAATTTCCTTAATAAAAAAACATTTACTAGAAGTTTTATACATGGTCATCATTTATACATCATAACAAGAAAAAATCACAATATACCTGCCAGAAAAGAAAAAATGTTATATTTTGTACACATACTTGGCTTACAAACACCATAGACTGTGTATATGTATAATCAAACCAATTTTTTTTGATTATACATATACACAGTCTTTGAGCCTGGGTGCTCACCCCTGCCGAGGTTTCCACATCCCAGGTGCAGCTGAGCCGGCCAGGGAAGAAAGTCCAGCCCCTTTGGTGAGAGGACTCGCCACCACCCTCACCCCTACACCCCCCCAACCCATCCACCCCCACCCTTCACCCCCAGCCCCAGTCCTCTACCCCAATGAACCCTCACCCCATCTCCCCACCCCACACCGTCCTTGCCCCTACCCCCAAGCCTTCATTCCATCCATCTAAGTCCATTCAACCCCCCATCTCATCCCCTACTCCCCACTCTCATTCCCCAACTCACTCCCCACCCCGCCACCCAATTTACCCCCACTCCCCAGGTCCCACTCCACTCATTCCCACCCCTGTCAGGCACCCCCTCTCCCCCAAATCCATACCTCGAGCCCCAGACCATCCATCCCGCAGCCCTCAGCCTGGAAGGGGCACTTGGCCCACATCCAAAGGCCTCCTCCCGCAGCCCCAGCTCCCAGCCCCCTTACCTGTTCTTCTTATCTTTTATATCTATGCAATCCTCCGTGATCAGAAGGGTATCCAGTTTCTCTAGCTTACCGTAGACGGCAGCTCTGTGGATCCTTTTCAGATCACGTCGTTTAATATTGTTTTCAGCACATGAGAAGCCGTCGCCCCACAAGTGCCGCAAGGGATGGTTCTTCCGCTGCCAGATCGAACAGTCATTACTAGTCTGTAGGCGGTTCCTCGGCAGCAAGTTGTGGATGATGAAACCGCCTATGTTAAAGTGTCTGTCTTTAGCCATGTCTTCGATCGCCGCCTCCAAAGTGCAACAACAACGCTCTCGGGCCACGGACCTTCGCACAGACGCTCAGCGACTTCCGCGTCTCCACTGAAACGGCCCAACAGAACCGTTAGGACCAGCGTGCGCGCGCACCTCAGCCGTCTCGGCAGAGAAACGGTGAAAACGGCTCTCTAGCGGGCCACGTGCAGGCGGCAGTTGCTGCCGAGGCGCCTCAGGCTGGCTGGGCTCCTTGGAGCGCGAGGCTCCTCGCTGCCCCAGGGCCCGTCTGACTGTCGCCCGCGCCCCCTTACCTTCCTCCACCGGCTCCCGACACGCGGACCCCCCTGCGCTGGGCCCTCTGCAGCCCAGAGATGGGGCTGAGTGGCTTTTGCGTGGTGCAGCCGCCCAGGCCACAGCCCGACTTTGTGCTGCGTCGTCCCGGGGTCCGTGCTGATGGGCGCTCGGCTGGAGGGCGGGATCCGGGGTTGCCACCGCTGCAGCCTGCACCCCACTTGCAGGTGGCGGCTGCAGCTCCGGCTCCGTCGCGGGCCGGCGGGGCTCCTGGTCGCTGAGCGTGCGGCCCACCCGGCCGAGGGTGTTTGCCTCCTGCACCAGGGGCTGAAGTCCAGGCCCTGCGCTCCTGCCGCTGACTGCCTGACGTGCCGCTCGCTGCCCAGCTGGCTCCGGGGTCCACGCAGTCCTGGTGGGGGATTCCCAATCCGCGGCGACCGCTGGTCCATGCGCTGGTGGCGGCTGGGCACTCTGCAGGCTCTGGCGGCGGCGCCGGTCCTGCAAGTCTGACTCCGACTGCCCCGTGGACCCCGGGACCTACAGCCCCACGGCTCTCCCCTGCCCTCAGGTACCTCCCAGGAACTTCAGGATGGAGCTCAGTCCCCAGGGCCCTAAGAGGCTGGGAGCAACCCCAGATTTGAGGCTGGAGCTCAGCATTTCAACTGTGGACATCAGGCCAGTCCTCAGTGCCTTGAGGGAGGGACTCCAACGCCCCCAACCCCCATTCCCCATCCTTTCCCGACTGCCCCACTGTACCTCCAGGCCACCTGCCCCTCGGTTCCCCAAGACCTGAACCAGCAGAAAGGAAGGATGCTGCATTGACCCTCCCAGCGGCTAGGCACCCTGACCATACCCATCTTGGACCTCAGAGATGCCACTTTGTGTCCAATGCTTAGGGTCACTTCTGCCAGCCAGGGGCTGCTTGGCCTGCCCTGTGCCACCGAGGGCACTACCAGCCCTCCCTGGGCTCGGATGCCTGCCTCCCACGTCCACCAGGCTTTTACTGCCTACATCCCGGCACCAGCACGCCCAGACTCTGCCCAGCACATGCCTATTGCCCAGCTGGTATGTCAGGAGCCCTCAACTCCACACATGTCCCAGGCCCTCTTCCTCCTCCCAACACCCCTGCCTGCCTGCCTTTCATTCATTTACTTACACCCTATGGACTGCCTACTGTGTGTCAGACACTGAGCTCACACCAGGACTATCAGAGGTAAAGCACACCAGCCTCCAGCCTCCCCTCACCTTGGCCCAAGTCTCCCACTCCCCCCAACCCTGTTTCTCTTCTTCTCTTCGTCTGACTTTGAGTCCAAGTGCCCTGCATGGACTTGGACACTGTGCATGAGCCACACTCACACACATGCTCACACACACATGCTCAGACACACACGCTCACACACACACACGCACATGTGCACCCACACACATTTTTATGCACATGCACACATTCATGCACACAGATGCTGTCCCCAGGCAGCGGAACAGACAAATAGGTGTCCACAAGAGTTCATAATGCTTGTCACATCTTAGGTAAACCTAGGAGGAAATCCTCCTGCTGGTTGTACATAGCCTTTGTGAGCATTTGATCTGTGGGAGATGTACATGCGTGCTCCCCCCATGACCATGGTGTTAGAGGTGTGTGTGCCCCTTTCAAGGGAGTGGGCTTTTACCCCAGAATGCTTAGAACATCCCAAGTTCAAGGAAGCTGGTTCATTGTCCCCAGGAGTCCCTGTTTTACTAGTTGGCCCCACTACTGACACCATGAACAGCTGGGAAAAGAGGGTGGCCCTGTTGAAGAAGTGGGGACTCCTCATTCTCAGCCTCCCCTAACCCCACATTCCCCTTCCAGTTTCTTACCTCCTTTCCTGGTCAGACTTTTTTTTTTAGTAGATTGAGCTGTGCCCTTTAAAACTTTTTCCCTGTCAGGGGCTTTCTTTTCCTGGCAATGTGTAGTTAGTGTGCATAGCCAGCCACAGGCACCGAGACAATGCTGAGGCTGTCAAAGCCCCACTCCCAGGGAGCAGAGCCACAGATGTGACAGGAGGAGCAGGGGCAGCACAGGCACATCCCTCCCTCCAAGTCCCTTGGCAGGCCCGAAGGAGGAGGGAGGAGGGCTAAAGGCAGCTCCCAAGTGAGACCCACTTACTTGAGGACCTACCAGCAAGGCTCCACCCTGTCCCAGAGAGCCCGCAGGGGTCCAGTGCACAGTGAGCTCCTCACTGAGCCTGGCTAGATACAGGGCCCCTCACCCCAAACCAGTTTTGCTGCTGTTTAAAAATCCTCCACTAGAGTTACCTCTCTGTGACAGGCACAGTTTTGTCCTCTTCCACTTGTAAAGGACAGTCATCCTAGGGGGAGAGATCGAAGTCCCCTGGCAGTGATTTCATTCATATCATTTGCCCTGAGAAAGCAGCACAAAAACCTAGCACCTCCTGGTGCAGTGAGATGCTGGGGACGGTGGGGGCCCGTCGTGGGTCAGACTGTGCGTGGAGGTGGCCAGTCCACACACGCTGATGTGACCTGAACCCCTGGAGGCCATCTTCACTCAATGTCCCCCCTCTTCTCCAGGGACGTGGTCTCCACCACAGTGTCCTCCAGGGACCTTCACTCTCCAGGATGCATCAGGTCTCCGGGAAGAGGGTGACTGTTCCATCTGTCCCCAGGGTCACTACTGCAGGTTAGTCACTGCCCAGAGCCATTCACCTCCTGCCACCGGGTCAGACTAGAGTGTGGGTGGGAGAGCAGGCTCGATGCTCTAGTTCAGGTGTAGGGGGTGGGGGTTGAGACCACTGCCCTGCCTGGCCACCCAGGCCTGAGTGGGGAGAGAAAACCTGACCATTAGGTAAAGGAGAGACAGGACAATTAGCACAGGACAAGTTTGAAAAAAAAAAACCACAGGAAAAAAAAAAAGACAAATGCATTCAAACTGAGAAAGGATCCGCATAAGGTGGAAAAGCTCTGCCCAGTTTCTGCCTTAACATGGGGAAGCTCCTTGCAGGCAGAAGTCTGGGCCTCCAGGGGACACCAGTGTACTGTATGCACATTCAGGGGACAGATGGACAGTTCTTCCTTCTCCTACTTCCAAATTTTCTTCCATATGCAAAGCACTTGTGGTTACTTGGCCAGGGAGAAACAATAAATGGTACCTTTAAACAGGATGATCAGACATTAGGCCTGAGGGCACCCAAATTCCACCTGAACACCCTATGCCCACTCAGTGTGGCCTGGCTTCTGCATCTGGATGGTAGGGACATTCTCATGGAGTAGAAGTCACTGGAGAACTCTAGACCTGGGTCAGAAACTGACAGCCTCTAGGGCTGGATGGATGGGGCAGGGCAGTTCCCTGACTCTCAAAATGACACTGGGCTCACACCCAGAGGGAGCCACAGCATGGGGGTCTTGGTCTAGGAAAGTCCCCAGCACTGGCTGAAGGCAAACACCTGCAACTCCATAGATGGTGTAGGGCTCATCCACAGAAGAGTTGCTTGATATTTCATGCAGAAGTGGACCTGCTGCAAAGCATATTTTTTTCTGCTTAAAAGCTGATCGCAGAGGATTCCTCAGGCTCTGTCTGGAGGTTGGTCTCCCTCGGCTCAGGAAGTCTGTCCCTAGGTCTAGCCTGCTCTCTCCTGCTGCAGAGCTGGAGATCAGACTCAGGTTGCCTTGAAGCCTAGGATTAAGCCCTTGGGGACCCAGCAGACCCCAGACATTCCAGGAACAATGCAGGATGCAGGTGCAATGCCTGCCAGTGCCCTCTGTCCCCATTTTTACCGCAGGTCTAGCAAGGCCACTGAGCTCTCCAGGAGCTGTCCGCTGCTGGCAGCCCTGAGTCCTGCTCCTGGTCCATGGAGCTCCATATACTCCAAAGAGGAAAAATGCGCAGGAAGCTACTGCTTGCTGGTGGAAGCACACAGTGGGGCTGTGAGCCTCGTGCTGGGCCTGGCCAGGGGTCAGCCTCCCGCCCCACTGTGCTGCGCACACATTCAAGGAATATTTGAGATTCCAAATATGAAAAAATGACCCTTATATGCTAAAATAAATGCATTTCAGGTAGTCTGAAAATAACATTGGTTGATCTATACCTTGCTGCTTCTTTCAATATCTGTACCATGTGAAAGTAGTCTTTCTATCATGTCTGTATCTTCATTGTACACAGCGTAGTGTAGAGCAGTCGTGCCATAGTAATCTGTAATATTTGGATTGGCGCCTTTTTCCAGCAGAATAGTTGCACAAAACACCTGCTTAAGTTGTATAGCCTGTCAATATTAGACCAAGAAAATGATTGTAAATACTGGAAAATAAAAATAAACACTCCACAGGATTTACCAACTAGTTACATAGTGGTATTACAATGAGACAAATTCATTTTATTCTATGTACTTAAACCAAATCCATCTCATGCTCAGAGTTGGCTTCTATATACCTTGATCAGAGGTGTCCTGCATTCACTGTCGAGGAGGTTAAGCTGGCAATTGTTGGTCACCAGGAGTTCTACCACTTCATATTGGCCAGTGGCACAGGCCAAATGTAGAGCAGTCCTGTGAGAATGAAAGGACTTTTTAAAACATGTAATTGACAGGGTGATGGATGCAGCCAACCACCATTGCATGTGTATACCTATGTAACAAGCCTGCATGTCCTGCACATGTATCCCAGAACTTAATTCACGTGTTATTTCTCTGTCTTCAAAAAAATATATTTAATTTTCTTGTAAAGAAAGTACAGTCTTTGTTAGCCCTTAATACTCACCATATTAATAAAAGAGCAGGCTATTTAACACAAAAAGCTTGGCCTTTGGATTCAGTTTAATTGGGGGCCTGAATTTTACTTTAAGCTCTTTTTAATAAATTTTACTTTATTTTAGCTAAAATTTAGCCTTTCTTTGCTTCAATTTCCTCATCAAGAAAATATATAAGAGAATAGTAGTTATCCCACAGAACAACACTGTGATGCTTACATGAGAATCTATGTATGGCATTTAGAACAGTTCCTCACACAAATGACAGCTCAATAATTTTTAGATATTACTACTTACAAAGACATTTTATTTAGGTAAGATGATACAATCATAACTACATTGAGGTACGTATTAAAGATTAGAAGTATCACTGCATTTCAATCATTTTCAGATGTTCATGTTCTCATTATTCTCTTATATAAGCTACTATTCTCTTATATATTAACATCTCCTGAAACTGGAATACCATTTACAATTCATTATTTATTACAATTATAACTGGCAACATTTTAAACATTCTCTTAATGATATATAAAATAATGTGGTATCACCCAATCCATAGTGCCTTACATTAAATGGGATACAGTACACAGAACAGGCAGTTCTACTCATGTAATTAGCACCTAAATAAAGTACTATGAAAAAAGAAGACCAAAATAAAAACAACAAATTAACACATCTTAGATATGTAATCAAAACAACAAATTCTTAAAACGAAGTAATTCTTACTTCAATTTTCAAAAAAAAAAATTAACCCAAAGAAAACTCAGGATTCAAATGAATAGGTGTGGCTCATTTTTTTCAATACTTAGATTTATAGACTGTTACGTAAATTAGGTATTTGCAATGATTAATAGTTGAGACTGTCATAGTTTTTGAAAAGGCAGTTAGTTACCTTTTACTATTTTCTAACTTCAGAAGTGCTTTTGTTTCAAAAAAAAAAAAGGAATAAAAGATTCAGCTGGGATTCAGTCCTAATACTTCCATTTTAAATCTCTCAGCTTGCTCAGGCTGGGAAGGTAAACATGAAGTTGTTCAACAAGAAGTTGAACAGTCCTGAGAGACAGTAGAATGAGTCTGCTACACAATAGGTATCAGATTATGTTTGATGAATAACTGGATTGAAAGAATGCACACATCAGTTGGGGAGTTTATTATGAAAGAAAACTATAAATTAAAGCAGTGGTTATGGAATAGTAATAATCACTTATATTTGCTCATTTTCATGAGGACACTGGTAAATGAACTTAAAATTGTTTGCATATATGTAATAAAACTATAATAAAAAACATTTATATACTAAAATCTATGCATAATAAATGAGCACAAATAAAAATATTCTCTCTACCTCTGAAGAGGCTAAAAGTTCACAAAAGATACCAATAAACAAAAATAAAAATGAGGCCAGGCACGGTGGCTCACCCCTGTAATCCCAGCCCTCTGGGAGGCCAAGGCGGGGGGAATCACTTGAGGTCAGGAGTTTGAGACCAGCCTGACCAACATGGTGAAACCCCGTCTCTACTAAAATATACAAAAATTAGCCAGGCATGGTGGTGCAAACCTATAATCCCAACTACTCAGGAGGCAGAGCTGGGAAAATTGCTTGAACGTGGGAGGTGGAGGTTGTAGTGAGCTGAGATCATGCCACTGCACTCCAGGCTGGGTGACAGGGCAAGACTCCACCTCAAAGTAAGTAAATAAACAAATAAATAAATAAAAATAAAATAAAATAGAAAGTGAGAATTATTTTTCTTCTGTGCAAGATTTATATTTCTTCTCTTCCCAAGGATAATTTCCTTAATAAAAAAACATTTACTAGAAGTTTTATACATGGTCATCATTTATACATCATAACAAGAAAAAATCACAATATACCTGCCAGAAAAGAAAAAATGTTATATTTTGTACACATACTTGGCTTACAAACACCATAGACTGTGTATATGTATAATCAAACCAATTTTTTTTGATTATACATATACACAGTCTTTGAGCCTGGGTGCTCACCCCTGCCGAGGTTTCCACATCCCAGGTGCAGCTGAGCCGGCCAGGGAAGAAAGTCCAGCCCCTTTGGTGAGAGGACTCGCCACCACCCTCACCCCTACACCCCCCCAACCCATCCACCCCCACCCTTCACCCCCAGCCCCAGTCCTCTACCCCAATGAACCCTCACCCCATCTCCCCACCCCACACCGTCCTTGCCCCTACCCCCAAGCCTTCATTCCATCCATCTAAGTCCATTCAACCCCCCATCTCATCCCCTACTCCCCACTCTCATTCCCCAACTCACTCCCCACCCCGCCACCCAATTTACCCCCACTCCCCAGGTCCCACTCCACTCATTCCCACCCCTGTCAGGCACCCCCTCTCCCCCAAATCCATACCTCGAGCCCCAGACCATCCATCCCGCAGCCCTCAGCCTGGAAGGGGCACTTGGCCCACATCCAAAGGCCTCCTCCCGCAGCCCCAGCTCCCAGCCCCCTTACCTGTTCTTCTTATCTTTTATATCTATGCAATCCTCCGTGATCAGAAGGGTATCCAGTTTCTCTAGCTTACCGTAGACGGCAGCTCTGTGGATCCTTTTCAGATCACGTCGTTTAATATTGTTTTCAGCACATGAGAAGCCGTCGCCCCACAAGTGCCGCAAGGGATGGTTCTTCCGCTGCCAGATCGAACAGTCATTACTAGTCTGTAGGCGGTTCCTCGGCAGCAAGTTGTGGATGATGAAACCGCCTATGTTAAAGTGTCTGTCTTTAGCCATGTCTTCGATCGCCGCCTCCAAAGTGCAACAACAACGCTCTCGGGCCACGGACCTTCGCACAGACGCTCAGCGACTTCCGCGTCTCCACTGAAACGGCCCAACAGAACCGTTAGGACCAGCGTGCGCGCGCACCTCAGCCGTCTCGGCAGAGAAACGGTGAAAACGGCTCTCTAGCGGGCCACGTGCAGGCGGCAGTTGCTGCCGAGGCGCCTCAGGCTGGCTGGGCTCCTTGGAGCGCGAGGCTCCTCGCTGCCCCAGGGCCCGTCTGACTGTCGCCCGCGCCCCCTTACCTTCCTCCACCGGCTCCCGACACGCGGACCCCCCTGCGCTGGGCCCTCTGCAGCCCAGAGATGGGGCTGAGTGGCTTTTGCGTGGTGCAGCCGCCCAGGCCACAGCCCGACTTTGTGCTGCGTCGTCCCGGGGTCCGTGCTGATGGGCGCTCGGCTGGAGGGCGGGATCCGGGGTTGCCACCGCTGCAGCCTGCACCCCACTTGCAGGTGGCGGCTGCAGCTCCGGCTCCGTCGCGGGCCGGCGGGGCTCCTGGTCGCTGAGCGTGCGGCCCACCCGGCCGAGGGTGTTTGCCTCCTGCACCAGGGGCTGAAGTCCAGGCCCTGCGCTCCTGCCGCTGACTGCCTGACGTGCCGCTCGCTGCCCAGCTGGCTCCGGGGTCCACGCAGTCCTGGTGGGGGATTCCCAATCCGCGGCGACCGCTGGTCCATGTGCTGGTGGCGGCTGGGCACTCTGCAGGCTCTGGCGGCGGCGCCGGTCCCGCAAGTCTGACTCCGACTGCCCCGTGGACCCCGGGACCTACAGCCCCACGGCTCTCCCCTGCCCTCAGGTACCTCCCAGGAACTTCAGGATGGAGCTCAGTCCCCAGGGCCCTAAGAGGCTGGGAGCAACCCCAGATTTGAGGCTGGAGCTCAGCATTTCAACTGTGGACATCAGGCCAGTCCTCAGTGCCTTGAGGGAGGGACTCCAACGCCCCCAACCCCCATTCCCCATCCTTTCCCGACTGCCCCACTGTACCTCCAGGCCACCTGCCCCTCGGTTCCCCAAGACCTGAACCAGCAGAAAGGAAGGATGCTGCATTGACCCTCCCAGCGGCTAGGCACCCTGACCATACCCATCTTGGACCTCAGAGATGCCACTTTGTGTCCAATGCTTAGGGTCACTTCTGCCAGCCAGGGGCTGCTTGGCCTGCCCTGTGCCACCGAGGGCACTACCAGCCCTCCCTGGGCTCGGATGCCTGCCTCCCACGTCCACCAGGCTTTTACTGCCTACATCCCGGCACCAGCACGCCCAGACTCTGCCCAGCACATGCCTATTGCCCAGCTGGTATGTCAGGAGCCCTCAACTCCACACATGTCCCAGGCCCTCTTCCTCCTCCCAACACCCCTGCCTGCCTGCCTTTCATTCATTTACTTACACCCTATGGACTGCCTACTGTGTGTCAGACACTGAGCTCACACCAGGACTATCAGAGGTAAAGCACACCAGCCTCCAGCCTCCCCTCACCTTGGCCCAAGTCTCCCACTCCCCCCAACCCTGTTTCTCTTCTTCTCTTCGTCTGACTTTGAGTCCAAGTGCCCTGCATGGACTTGGACACTGTGCATGAGCCACACTCACACACATGCTCACACACACATGCTCAGACACACACGCTCACACACACACACGCACATGTGCACCCACACACATTTTTATGCACATGCACACATTCATGCACACAGATGCTGTCCCCAGGCAGCGGAACAGACAAATAGGTGTCCACAAGAGTTCATAATGCTTGTCACATCTTAGGTAAACCTAGGAGGAAATCCTCCTGCTGGTTGTACATAGCCTTTGTGAGCATTTGATCTGTGGGAGATGTACATGCGTGCTCCCCCCATGACCATGGTGTTAGAGGTGTGTGTGCCCCTTTCAAGGGAGTGGGCTTTTACCCCAGAATGCTTAGAACATCCCAAGTTCAAGGAAGCTGGTTCATTGTCCCCAGGAGTCCCTGTTTTACTAGTTGGCCCCACTACTGACACCATGAACAGCTGGGAAAAGAGGGTGGCCCTGTTGAAGAAGTGGGGACTCCTCATTCTCAGCCTCCCCTAACCCCACATTCCCCTTCCAGTTTCTTACCTCCTTTCCTGGTCAGACTTTTTTTTTTAGTAGATTGAGCTGTGCCCTTTAAAACTTTTTCCCTGTCAGGGGCTTTCTTTTCCTGGCAATGTGTAGTTAGTGTGCATAGCCAGCCACAGGCACCGAGACAATGCTGAGGCTGTCAAAGCCCCACTCCCAGGGAGCAGAGCCACAGATGTGACAGGAGGAGCAGGGGCAGCACAGGCACATCCCTCCCTCCAAGTCCCTTGGCAGGCCCGAAGGAGGAGGGAGGAGGGCTAAAGGCAGCTCCCAAGTGAGACCCACTTACTTGAGGACCTACCAGCAAGGCTCCACCCTGTCCCAGAGAGCCCGCAGGGGTCCAGTGCACAGTGAGCTCCTCACTGAGCCTGGCTAGATACAGGGCCCCTCACCCCAAACCAGTTTTGCTGCTGTTTAAAAATCCTCCACTAGAGTTACCTCTCTGTGACAGGCACAGTTTTGTCCTCTTCCACTTGTAAAGGACAGTCATCCTAGGGGGAGAGATCGAAGTCCCCTGGCAGTGATTTCATTCATATCATTTGCCCTGAGAAAGCAGCACAAAAACCTAGCACCTCCTGGTGCAGTGAGATGCTGGGGACGGTGGGGGCCCGTCGTGGGTCAGACTGTGCGTGGAGGTGGCCAGTCCACACACGCTGATGTGACCTGAACCCCTGGAGGCCATCTTCACTCAATGTCCCCCCTCTTCTCCAGGGACGTGGTCTCCACCACAGTGTCCTCCAGGGACCTTCACTCTCCAGGATGCATCAGGTCTCCGGGAAGAGGGTGACTGTTCCATCTGTCCCCAGGGTCACTACTGCAGGTTAGTCACTGCCCAGAGCCATTCACCTCCTGCCACCGGGTCAGACTAGAGTGTGGGTGGGAGAGCAGGCTCGATGCTCTAGTTCAGGTGTAGGGGGTGGGGGTTGAGACCACTGCCCTGCCTGGCCACCCAGGCCTGAGTGGGGAGAGAAAACCTGACCATTAGGTAAAGGAGAGACAGGACAATTAGCACAGGACAAGTTTGAAAAAAAAAAACCACAGGAAAAAAAAAAAGACAAATGCATTCAAACTGAGAAAGGATCCGCATAAGGTGGAAAAGCTCTGCCCAGTTTCTGCCTTAACATGGGGAAGCTCCTTGCAGGCAGAAGTCTGGGCCTCCAGGGGACACCAGTGTACTGTATGCACATTCAGGGGACAGATGGACAGTTCTTCCTTCTCCTACTTCCAAATTTTCTTCCATATGCAAAGCACTTGTGGTTACTTGGCCAGGGAGAAACAATAAATGGTACCTTTAAACAGGATGATCAGACATTAGGCCTGAGGGCACCCAAATTCCACCTGAACACCCTATGCCCACTCAGTGTGGCCTGGCTTCTGCATCTGGATGGTAGGGACATTCTCATGGAGTAGAAGTCACTGGAGAACTCTAGACCTGGGTCAGAAACTGACAGCCTCTAGGGCTGGATGGATGGGGCAGGGCAGTTCCCTGACTCTCAAAATGACACTGGGCTCACACCCAGAGGGAGCCACAGCACGGGGGTCTTGGTCTAGGAAAGTCCCCAGCACTGGCTGAAGGCAAACACCTGCAACTCCATAGATGGTGTAGGGCTCATCCACAGAAGAGTTGCTTGATATTTCATGCAGAAGTGGACCTGCTGCAAAGCATATTTTTTTCTGCTTAAAAGCTGATCGCAGAGGATTCCTCAGGCTCTGTCTGGAGGTTGGTCTCCCTCGGCTCAGGAAGTCTGTCCCTAGGTCTAGCCTGCTCTCTCCTGCTGCAGAGCTGGAGATCAGACTCAGGTTGCCTTGAAGCCTAGGATTAAGCCCTTGGGGACCCAGCAGACCCCAGACATTCCAGGAACAATGCAGGATGCAGGTGCAATGCCTGCCAGTGCCCTCTGTCCCCATTTTTACCGCAGGTCTAGCAAGGCCACTGAGCTCTCCAGGAGCTGTCCGCTGCTGGCAGCCCTGAGTCCTGCTCCTGGTCCATGGAGCTCCATATACTCCAAAGAGGAAAAATGCGCAGGAAGCTACTGCTTGCTGGTGGAAGCACACAGTGGGGCTGTGAGCCTCGTGCTGGGCCTGGCCAGGGGTCAGCCTCCCGCCCCACTGTGCTGCGCACACATTCAAGGAATATTTGAGATTCCAAATATGAAAAAATGACCCTTATATGCTAAAATAAATGCATTTCAGGTAGTCTGAAAATAACATTGGTTGATCTATACCTTGCTGCTTCTTTCAATATCTGTACCATGTGAAAGTAGTCTTTCTATCATGTCTGTATCTTCATTGTACACAGCGTAGTGTAGAGCAGTCGTGCCATAGTAATCTGTAATATTTGGATTGGCGCCTTTTTCCAGCAGAATAGTTGCACAAAACACCTGCTTAAGTTGTATAGCCTGTCAATATTAGACCAAGAAAATGATTGTAAATACTGGAAAATAAAAATAAACACTCCACAGGATTTACCAACTAGTTACATAGTGGTATTACAATGAGACAAATTCATTTTATTCTATGTACTTAAACCAAATCCATCTCATGCTCAGAGTTGGCTTCTATATACCTTGATCAGAGGTGTCCTGCATTCACTGTCGAGGAGGTTAAGCTGGCAATTGTTGGTCACCAGGAGTTCTACCACTTCATATTGGCCAGTGGCACAGGCCAAATGTAGAGCAGTCCTGTGAGAATGAAAGGACTTTTTAAAACATGTAATTGACAGGGTGATGGATGCAGCCAACCACCATTGCATGTGTATACCTATGTAACAAGCCTGCATGTCCTGCACATGTATCCCAGAACTTAATTCACGTGTTATTTCTCTGTCTTCAAAAAAATATATTTAATTTTCTTGTAAAGAAAGTACAGTCTTTGTTAGCCCTTAATACTCACCATATTAATAAAAGAGCAGGCTATTTAACACAAAAAGCTTGGCCTTTGGATTCAGTTTAATTGGGGGCCTGAATTTTACTTTAAGCTCTTTTTAATAAATTTTACTTTATTTTAGCTAAAATTTAGCCTTTCTTTGCTTCAATTTCCTCATCAAGAAAATATATAAGAGAATAGTAGTTATCCCACAGAACAACACTGTGATGCTTACATGAGAATCTATGTATGGCATTTAGAACAGTTCCTCACACAAATGACAGCTCAATAATTTTTAGATATTACTACTTACAAAGACATTTTATTTAGGTAAGATGATACAATCATAACTACATTGAGGTACGTATTAAAGATTAGAAGTATCACTGCATTTCAATCATTTTCAGATGTTCATGTTCTCATTATTCTCTTATATAAGCTACTATTCTCTTATATATTAACATCTCCTGAAACTGGAATACCATTTACAATTCATTATTTATTACAATTATAACTGGCAACATTTTAAACATTCTCTTAATGATATATAAAATAATGTGGTATCACCCAATCCATAGTGCCTTACATTAAATGGGATACAGTACACAGAACAGGCAGTTCTACTCATGTAATTAGCACCTAAATAAAGTACTATGAAAAAAGAAGACCAAAATAAAAACAACAAATTAACACATCTTAGATATGTAATCAAAACAACAAATTCTTAAAACGAAGTAATTCTTACTTCAATTTTCAAAAAAAAAAATTAACCCAAAGAAAACTCAGGATTCAAATGAATAGGTGTGGCTCATTTTTTTCAATACTTAGATTTATAGACTGTTACGTAAATTAGGTATTTGCAATGATTAATAGTTGAGACTGTCATAGTTTTTGAAAAGGCAGTTAGTTACCTTTTACTATTTTCTAACTTCAGAAGTGCTTTTGTTTCAAAAAAAAAAAAGGAATAAAAGATTCAGCTGGGATTCAGTCCTAATACTTCCATTTTAAATCTCTCAGCTTGCTCAGGCTGGGAAGGTAAACATGAAGTTGTTCAACAAGAAGTTGAACAGTCCTGAGAGACAGTAGAATGAGTCTGCTACACAATAGGTATCAGATTATGTTTGATGAATAACTGGATTGAAAGAATGCACACATCAGTTGGGGAGTTTATTATGAAAGAAAACTATAAATTAAAGCAGTGGTTATGGAATAGTAATAATCACTTATATTTGCTCATTTTCATGAGGACACTGGTAAATGAACTTAAAATTGTTTGCATATATGTAATAAAACTATAATAAAAAACATTTATATACTAAAATCTATGCATAATAAATGAGCACAAATAAAAATATTCTCTCTACCTCTGAAGAGGCTAAAAGTTCACAAAAGATACCAATAAACAAAAATAAAAATGAGGCCAGGCACGGTGGCTCACCCCTGTAATCCCAGCCCTCTGGGAGGCCAAGGCGGGGGGAATCACTTGAGGTCAGGAGTTTGAGACCAGCCTGACCAACATGGTGAAACCCCGTCTCTACTAAAATATACAAAAATTAGCCAGGCATGGTGGTGCAAACCTATAATCCCAACTACTCAGGAGGCAGAGCTGGGAAAATTGCTTGAACCTGGGAGGTGGAGGTTGTAGTGAGCTGAGATCATGCCACTGCACTCCAGGCTGGGTGACAGGGCAAGACTCCACCTCAAAGTAAGTAAATAAACAAATAAATAAATAAAAATAAAATAAAATAGAAAGTGAGAATTATTTTTCTTCTGTGCAAGATTTATATTTCTTCTCTTCCCAAGGATAATTTCCTTAATAAAAAAACATTTACTAGAAGTTTTATACATGGTCATCATTTATACATCATAACAAGAAAAAATCACAATATACCTGCCAGAAAAGAAAAAATGTTATATTTTGTACACATACTTGGCTTACAAACACCATAGACTGTGTATATGTATAATCAAACCAATTTTTTTTGATTATACATATACACAGTCTTTGAGCCTGGGTGCTCACCCCTGCCGAGGTTTCCACATCCCAGGTGCAGCTGAGCCGGCCAGGGAAGAAAGTCCAGCCCCTTTGGTGAGAGGACTCGCCACCACCCTCACCCCTACACCCCCCCAACCCATCCACCCCCACCCTTCACCCCCAGCCCCAGTCCTCTACCCCAATGAACCCTCACCCCATCTCCCCACCCCACACCGTCCTTGCCCCTACCCCCAAGCCTTCATTCCATCCATCTAAGTCCATTCAACCCCCCATCTCATCCCCTACTCCCCACTCTCATTCCCCAACTCACTCCCCACCCCGCCACCCAATTTACCCCCACTCCCCAGGTCCCACTCCACTCATTCCCACCCCTGTCAGGCACCCCCTCTCCCCCAAATCCATACCTCGAGCCCCAGACCATCCATCCCGCAGCCCTCAGCCTGGAAGGGGCACTTGGCCCACATCCAAAGGCCTCCTCCCGCAGCCCCAGCTCCCAGCCCCCTTACCTGTTCTTCTTATCTTTTATATCTATGCAATCCTCCGTGATCAGAAGGGTATCCAGTTTCTCTAGCTTACCGTAGACGGCAGCTCTGTGGATCCTTTTCAGATCACGTCGTTTAATATTGTTTTCAGCACATGAGAAGCCGTCGCCCCACAAGTGCCGCAAGGGATGGTTCTTCCGCTGCCAGATCGAACAGTCATTACTAGTCTGTAGGCGGTTCCTCGGCAGCAAGTTGTGGATGATGAAACCGCCTATGTTAAAGTGTCTGTCTTTAGCCATGTCTTCGATCGCCGCCTCCAAAGTGCAACAACAACGCTCTCGGGCCACGGACCTTCGCACAGACGCTCAGCGACTTCCGCGTCTCCACTGAAACGGCCCAACAGAACCGTTAGGACCAGCGTGCGCGCGCACCTCAGCCGTCTCGGCAGAGAAACGGTGAAAACGGCTCTCTAGCGGGCCACGTGCAGGCGGCAGTTGCTGCCGAGGCGCCTCAGGCTGGCTGGGCTCCTTGGAGCGCGAGGCTCCTCGCTGCCCCAGGGCCCGTCTGACTGTCGCCCGCGCCCCCTTACCTTCCTCCACCGGCTCCCGACACGCGGACCCCCCTGCGCTGGGCCCTCTGCAGCCCAGAGATGGGGCTGAGTGGCTTTTGCGTGGTGCAGCCGCCCAGGCCACAGCCCGACTTTGTGCTGCGTCGTCCCGGGGTCCGTGCTGATGGGCGCTCGGCTGGAGGGCGGGATCCGGGGTTGCCACCGCTGCAGCCTGCACCCCACTTGCAGGTGGCGGCTGCAGCTCCGGCTCCGTCGCGGGCCGGCGGGGCTCCTGGTCGCTGAGCGTGCGGCCCACCCGGCCGAGGGTGTTTGCCTCCTGCACCAGGGGCTGAAGTCCAAGCCCTGCGCTCCTGCCGCTGACTGCCTGACGTGCCGCTCGCTGCCCAGCTGGCTCCGGGGTCCACGCAGTCCTGGTGGGGGATTCCCAATCCGCGGCGACCGCTGGTCCATGTGCTGGTGGCGGCTGGGCACTCTGCAGGCTCTGGCGGCGGCGCCGGTCCCGCAAGTCTGACTCCGACTGCCCCGTGGACCCCGGGACCTACAGCCCCACGGCTCTCCCCTGCCCTCAGGTACCTCCCAGGAACTTCAGGATGGAGCTCAGTCCCCAGGGCCCTAAGAGGCTGGGAGCAACCCCAGATTTGAGGCTGGAGCTCAGCATTTCAACTGTGGACATCAGGCCAGTCCTCAGTGCCTTGAGGGAGGGACTCCAACGCCCCCAACCCCCATTCCCCATCCTTTCCCGACTGCCCCACTGTACCTCCAGGCCACCTGCCCCTCGGTTCCCCAAGACCTGAACCAGCAGAAAGGAAGGATGCTGCATTGACCCTCCCAGCGGCTAGGCACCCTGACCATACCCATCTTGGACCTCAGAGATGCCACTTTGTGTCCAATGCTTAGGGTCACTTCTGCCAGCCAGGGGCTGCTTGGCCTGCCCTGTGCCACCGAGGGCACTACCAGCCCTCCCTGGGCTCGGATGCCTGCCTCCCACGTCCACCAGGCTTTTACTGCCTACATCCCGGCACCAGCACGCCCAGACTCTGCCCAGCACATGCCTATTGCCCAGCTGGTATGTCAGGAGCCCTCAACTCCACACATGTCCCAGGCCCTCTTCCTCCTCCCAACACCCCTGCCTGCCTGCCTTTCATTCATTTACTTACACCCTATGGACTGCCTACTGTGTGTCAGACACTGAGCTCACACCAGGACTATCAGAGGTAAAGCACACCAGCCTCCAGCCTCCCCTCACCTTGGCCCAAGTCTCCCACTCCCCCCAACCCTGTTTCTCTTCTTCTCTTCGTCTGACTTTGAGTCCAAGTGCCCTGCATGGACTTGGACACTGTGCATGAGCCACACTCACACACATGCTCACACACACATGCTCAGACACACACGCTCACACACACACACGCACATGTGCACCCACACACATTTTTATGCACATGCACACATTCATGCACACAGATGCTGTCCCCAGGCAGCGGAACAGACAAATAGGTGTCCACAAGAGTTCATAATGCTTGTCACATCTTAGGTAAACCTAGGAGGAAATCCTCCTGCTGGTTGTACATAGCCTTTGTGAGCATTTGATCTGTGGGAGATGTACATGCGTGCTCCCCCCATGACCATGGTGTTAGAGGTGTGTGTGCCCCTTTCAAGGGAGTGGGCTTTTACCCCAGAATGCTTAGAACATCCCAAGTTCAAGGAAGCTGGTTCATTGTCCCCAGGAGTCCCTGTTTTACTAGTTGGCCCCACTACTGACACCATGAACAGCTGGGAAAAGAGGGTGGCCCTGTTGAAGAAGTGGGGACTCCTCATTCTCAGCCTCCCCTAACCCCACATTCCCCTTCCAGTTTCTTACCTCCTTTCCTGGTCAGACTTTTTTTTTTAGTAGATTGAGCTGTGCCCTTTAAAACTTTTTCCCTGTCAGGGGCTTTCTTTTCCTGGCAATGTGTAGTTAGTGTGCATAGCCAGCCACAGGCACCGAGACAATGCTGAGGCTGTCAAAGCCCCACTCCCAGGGAGCAGAGCCACAGATGTGACAGGAGGAGCAGGGGCAGCACAGGCACATCCCTCCCTCCAAGTCCCTTGGCAGGCCCGAAGGAGGAGGGAGGAGGGCTAAAGGCAGCTCCCAAGTGAGACCCACTTACTTGAGGACCTACCAGCAAGGCTCCACCCTGTCCCAGAGAGCCCGCAGGGGTCCAGTGCACAGTGAGCTCCTCACTGAGCCTGGCTAGATACAGGGCCCCTCACCCCAAACCAGTTTTGCTGCTGTTTAAAAATCCTCCACTAGAGTTACCTCTCTGTGACAGGCACAGTTTTGTCCTCTTCCACTTGTAAAGGACAGTCATCCTAGGGGGAGAGATCGAAGTCCCCTGGCAGTGATTTCATTCATATCATTTGCCCTGAGAAAGCAGCACAAAAACCTAGCACCTCCTGGTGCAGTGAGATGCTGGGGACGGTGGGGGCCCGTCGTGGGTCAGACTGTGCGTGGAGGTGGCCAGTCCACACACGCTGATGTGACCTGAACCCCTGGAGGCCATCTTCACTCAATGTCCCCCCTCTTCTCCAGGGACGTGGTCTCCACCACAGTGTCCTCCAGGGACCTTCACTCTCCAGGATGCA
The DNA here is from genome assembly GCF_030222135.1 of Aotus nancymaae. NCBI lineage: Eukaryota > Metazoa > Chordata > Mammalia > Primates > Aotidae > Aotus > Aotus nancymaae. The sequence continues at coordinate 4,088 of NW_026988570.1, read as the reverse complement.
TCAGGTCTCCGGGAAGAGGGTGACTGTTCCATCTGTCCCCAGGGTCACTACTGCAGGTTAGTCACTGCCCAGAGCCATTCACCTCCTGCCACCGGGTCAGACTAGAGTGTGGGTGGGAGAGCAGGCTCGATGCTCTAGTTCAGGTGTAGGGGGTGGGGGTTGAGACCACTGCCCTGCCTGGCCACCCAGGCCTGAGTGGGGAGAGAAAACCTGACCATTAGGTAAAGGAGAGACAGGACAATTAGCACAGGACAAGTTTGAAAAAAAAAAACCACAGGAAAAAAAAAAAGACAAATGCATTCAAACTGAGAAAGGATCCGCATAAGGTGGAAAAGCTCTGCCCAGTTTCTGCCTTAACATGGGGAAGCTCCTTGCAGGCAGAAGTCTGGGCCTCCAGGGGACACCAGTGTACTGTATGCACATTCAGGGGACAGATGGACAGTTCTTCCTTCTCCTACTTCCAAATTTTCTTCCATATGCAAAGCACTTGTGGTTACTTGGCCAGGGAGAAACAATAAATGGTACCTTTAAACAGGATGATCAGACATTAGGCCTGAGGGCACCCAAATTCCACCTGAACACCCTATGCCCACTCAGTGTGGCCTGGCTTCTGCATCTGGATGGTAGGGACATTCTCATGGAGTAGAAGTCACTGGAGAACTCTAGACCTGGGTCAGAAACTGACAGCCTCTAGGGCTGGATGGATGGGGCAGGGCAGTTCCCTGACTCTCAAAATGACACTGGGCTCACACCCAGAGGGAGCCACAGCACGGGGGTCTTGGTCTAGGAAAGTCCCCAGCACTGGCTGAAGGCAAACACCTGCAACTCCATAGATGGTGTAGGGCTCATCCACAGAAGAGTTGCTTGATATTTCATGCAGAAGTGGACCTGCTGCAAAGCATATTTTTTTCTGCTTAAAAGCTGATCGCAGAGGATTCCTCAGGCTCTGTCTGGAGGTTGGTCTCCCTCGGCTCAGGAAGTCTGTCCCTAGGTCTAGCCTGCTCTCTCCTGCTGCAGAGCTGGAGATCAGACTCAGGTTGCCTTGAAGCCTAGGATTAAGCCCTTGGGGACCCAGCAGACCCCAGACATTCCAGGAACAATGCAGGATGCAGGTGCAATGCCTGCCAGTGCCCTCTGTCCCCATTTTTACCGCAGGTCTAGCAAGGCCACTGAGCTCTCCAGGAGCTGTCCGCTGCTGGCAGCCCTGAGTCCTGCTCCTGGTCCATGGAGCTCCATATACTCCAAAGAGGAAAAATGCGCAGGAAGCTACTGCTTGCTGGTGGAAGCACACAGTGGGGCTGTGAGCCTCGTGCTGGGCCTGGCCAGGGGTCAGCCTCCCGCCCCACTGTGCTGCGCACACATTCAAGGAATATTTGAGATTCCAAATATGAAAAAATGACCCTTATATGCTAAAATAAATGCATTTCAGGTAGTCTGAAAATAACATTGGTTGATCTATACCTTGCTGCTTCTTTCAATATCTGTACCATGTGAAAGTAGTCTTTCTATCATGTCTGTATCTTCATTGTACACAGCGTAGTGTAGAGCAGTCGTGCCATAGTAATCTGTAATATTTGGATTGGCGCCTTTTTCCAGCAGAATAGTTGCACAAAACACCTGCTTAAGTTGTATAGCCTGTCAATATTAGACCAAGAAAATGATTGTAAATACTGGAAAATAAAAATAAACACTCCACAGGATTTACCAACTAGTTACATAGTGGTATTACAATGAGACAAATTCATTTTATTCTATGTACTTAAACCAAATCCATCTCATGCTCAGAGTTGGCTTCTATATACCTTGATCAGAGGTGTCCTGCATTCACTGTCGAGGAGGTTAAGCTGGCAATTGTTGGTCACCAGGAGTTCTACCACTTCATATTGGCCAGTGGCACAGGCCAAATGTAGAGCAGTCCTGTGAGAATGAAAGGACTTTTTAAAACATGTAATTGACAGGGTGATGGATGCAGCCAACCACCATTGCATGTGTATACCTATGTAACAAGCCTGCATGTCCTGCACATGTATCCCAGAACTTAATTCACGTGTTATTTCTCTGTCTTCAAAAAAATATATTTAATTTTCTTGTAAAGAAAGTACAGTCTTTGTTAGCCCTTAATACTCACCATATTAATAAAAGAGCAGGCTATTTAACACAAAAAGCTTGGCCTTTGGATTCAGTTTAATTGGGGGCCTGAATTTTACTTTAAGCTCTTTTTAATAAATTTTACTTTATTTTAGCTAAAATTTAGCCTTTCTTTGCTTCAATTTCCTCATCAAGAAAATATATAAGAGAATAGTAGTTATCCCACAGAACAACACTGTGATGCTTACATGAGAATCTATGTATGGCATTTAGAACAGTTCCTCACACAAATGACAGCTCAATAATTTTTAGATATTACTACTTACAAAGACATTTTATTTAGGTAAGATGATACAATCATAACTACATTGAGGTACGTATTAAAGATTAGAAGTATCACTGCATTTCAATCATTTTCAGATGTTCATGTTCTCATTATTCTCTTATATAAGCTACTATTCTCTTATATATTAACATCTCCTGAAACTGGAATACCATTTACAATTCATTATTTATTACAATTATAACTGGCAACATTTTAAACATTCTCTTAATGATATATAAAATAATGTGGTATCACCCAATCCATAGTGCCTTACATTAAATGGGATACAGTACACAGAACAGGCAGTTCTACTCATGTAATTAGCACCTAAATAAAGTACTATGAAAAAAGAAGACCAAAATAAAAACAACAAATTAACACATCTTAGATATGTAATCAAAACAACAAATTCTTAAAACGAAGTAATTCTTACTTCAATTTTCAAAAAAAAAAATTAACCCAAAGAAAACTCAGGATTCAAATGAATAGGTGTGGCTCATTTTTTTCAATACTTAGATTTATAGACTGTTACGTAAATTAGGTATTTGCAATGATTAATAGTTGAGACTGTCATAGTTTTTGAAAAGGCAGTTAGTTACCTTTTACTATTTTCTAACTTCAGAAGTGCTTTTGTTTCAAAAAAAAAAAAGGAATAAAAGATTCAGCTGGGATTCAGTCCTAATACTTCCATTTTAAATCTCTCAGCTTGCTCAGGCTGGGAAGGTAAACATGAAGTTGTTCAACAAGAAGTTGAACAGTCCTGAGAGACAGTAGAATGAGTCTGCTACACAATAGGTATCAGATTATGTTTGATGAATAACTGGATTGAAAGAATGCACACATCAGTTGGGGAGTTTATTATGAAAGAAAACTATAAATTAAAGCAGTGGTTATGGAATAGTAATAATCACTTATATTTGCTCATTTTCATGAGGACACTGGTAAATGAACTTAAAATTGTTTGCATATATGTAATAAAACTATAATAAAAAACATTTATATACTAAAATCTATGCATAATAAATGAGCACAAATAAAAATATTCTCTCTACCTCTGAAGAGGCTAAAAGTTCACAAAAGATACCAATAAACAAAAATAAAAATGAGGCCAGGCACGGTGGCTCACCCCTGTAATCCCAGCCCTCTGGGAGGCCAAGGCGGGGGGAATCACTTGAGGTCAGGAGTTTGAGACCAGCCTGACCAACATGGTGAAACCCCGTCTCTACTAAAATATACAAAAATTAGCCAGGCATGGTGGTGCAAACCTATAATCCCAACTACTCAGGAGGCAGAGCTGGGAAAATTGCTTGAACGTGGGAGGTGGAGGTTGTAGTGAGCTGAGATCATGCCACTGCACTCCAGGCTGGGTGACAGGGCAAGACTCCACCTCAAAGTAAGTAAATAAACAAATAAATAAATAAAAATAAAATAAAATAGAAAGTGAGAATTATTTTTCTTCTGTGCAAGATTTATATTTCTTCTCTTCCCAAGGATAATTTCCTTAATAAAAAAACATTTACTAGAAGTTTTATACATGGTCATCATTTATACATCATAACAAGAAAAAATCACAATATACCTGCCAGAAAAGAAAAAATGTTATATTTTGTACACATACTTGGCTTACAAACACCATAGACTGTGTATATGTATAATCAAACCAATTTTTTTTGAT